>NC_081324.1:43034102-47834102 GCF_026419965.1 Kogia breviceps
ACAGAACCAGAATGAATTCTTCTTTAAATGTGTTGGTTCTCTTAACTAATTGCTGAGGACTCTTGTCTGTCTGCCTACAATTATCAGGCTCGCCTTTAACTGTATTTCCACAGCTGAAATGATATCGGCTACTAATTTGTTTCCAAACAAATGAGTGTCAGACAAAACCTTAGAGAAGGGTCTGTCTTCTTGCCCTGCTTTGCACTACTGTGATAGTGTGGATTATGTAAAACATTCTGGCATTTTGGCAGAAAGACAACAACTTGTACAATGGGGGGAAATAATTAACCACTCTCTATAAATCATTGCTTCTGTGTTACACTATTAGATAATCCTTAATGTTTCATGTCCACTCTGAAGGAATTAAACTTGAGATGACTAAGATAAGTGTTATGAGATAACGTTTACAGGACTTTGGGGGGAATTCTTAGATATGATTATGTCTCTACACATGCCTTACGAAGATTAATACACTGAAGTAAAAACATAAAATAGGTTAAGTATTAGGAATAAGGAAAATATAGCTTTCCCAAGAAATTAAATGAACCAGAGTGAAGTCAGCACAAAATACATTCAGAAGTCTTATATATTTGCAAATTAGGCTCTGAGCCTTCTAGTAGGCAACACAAGGAGGCAACCATTGCAATAACTTGATCATTCCAAGTTCATAATCCTGGACATGACTATTTAGTGGAATGTACATCATTTTATTTCATTGAACATTTAACTATAATTACTGCATGTTCAACTCTGTATACCCAGTGTTAGGCATACTCTATTGGTGGCAAAAGAGGAAGCGCTTAAACATTCACTGTGTGAAAGAATGAATACACATCCTAGGTCAAAGTTTGAATGGCAGTAATAAAATAATAACCTCTGAATTTCTCCTTGAAATCCTTTAGCAGAACTGACTACTCACAGTCGCACTGAGATCTTTGACTTTTACCTCTGTGATCATAACCAACTCAGAATGGTTCCCATCCAGGCCTTTGCAGACCATCTTTATTGGTTTACAAACCACCATTGTTTGTACTCAGTGTTATGCAATGAATCCAGAATTATTCCATTGATATTTTATAAGTAACTGCTTGGTGCTGAAATTCCCCAAATCGTATTATTCCAATGATAACTTTTAATGCATTTTATTATTATAGTACCTATCTGGCAGATCCTTATTTTTAAGTTTTATTCTTCATAAGTATAAGATAACAAGGTGTAAAGAAAACAGTACAATACCGTTTATAGTATATGCATGTACATTTATCTCCTAGAGTCATAGATTCATAATCTCATTCACATGTAAAATGTATATGGTTAAGATGTGAGTAGCAGCATGAAAGAGGGAGAAACAGGGCAGAGATAATGAGAGGAAAAGAGAACAAATAAAAAAGGAAATGTATTGTGTAAGCCATTTAGAGTAATATTTTATTTCTGAGTCTTCATCAAAATCACAAAGCAGTTTCTGAATATGAGCATAGTTGTATATGCCTCTTTATTTGTAACAATTTTATTTTGGCATTTGGAATTGAATCACCCATTAAGATGTTATGTTAGTTGCTGACTTTATTAAACCATTTGAAACAAATCATGTAAGGAGAGAGGAATGCTTCCTAAGAAATCTGTTCTGAGCAAGACAAGTGTACTTCACTTTAACAAGGCGCTCACAAGTCCATTGCTGGATTCCCAAACAATTCAATCATGTTGCATTCACACAACTAGTCTGTAAATGTACCAATTTAGTTCTAACACATCAAGCATAAATTTGAGTTTGAAAGTCTCACTTGAATGAGTTTTACAGGTGTCCGTATTGTTCAGACTATGATAAAAGGTGACATTTGGGCCATTGTGGATAAGCCTTGTGCTGTATCTTGAAAAAGTTCACAATTTCCTCCTGTTCTGGTTCACTGTTGGTGTCTAGATCATCTTCTTTCACCTTTAACACATTCATTTTACCATCACAGCCTGCACAATAGTGTATTTCATCGACTGGGTGGTTTGCTATTTCACCCAGGCTCTGCCTATCATACCCAACCAACACCTCATAGCATTAGACGGGCTTAGAGGTGACTTTTAGAACCTGTGAGAGCCTGTGAGGAAAGGCAAACAAGGGAGCTTAGTAGCACACACATCACCAACAATCAGCAGTGGTCCTCTTCTCTGACTGAGACTGCAACTTATGAAAGGGCACATGGGGAGTGTTTAAGAGAAAAGAGAACAGCTTCCTAACCAGCCAGATCAGCCAGGTAAACTCTGGTGATGGCTGGAGTGAGAGATCACATGCAGATTGACCTCATGTCTGGTCAGGAGTTAGATCGGTATTTCTGGAATGCTCAATGAGGAAGAAAGAGCAGGAAGGAGCAAGAGATGGCACTAGGGGAACCATATAATTTATTACTGAGACTGGAACAATTATGATCACAAAAGAAGGTAATATTAACAATTACACTGGGCAAACAAGCATAAGCCAGGACTGTCCTGGGAACACCGGAATGTACGTTACCCCCAGATAGCAGTGACCCAGTGACTTCCTTCAAAAAGGTTTATATCTTAATATGGGAAGCCTGACAAAGGCACAATCTGTACAGATCAGTAAGCTATGAGAAATGTGAGTTTACTGGGGAGCAGGAAGGTCAGTGTGATTAATAATATTGGAGGAGATAATTCCAGTTGCCTGTAATTGAACAATGAATTGATTTAGAATCAGAAACTCATATCAGTTCAGATGAAGATACTCTGGGCAGTAAAGTGAGAGTAAACAATGTTCTTACTTGTTCCACTCAGGGTAGATATAGTATTAACTCTTTCTGGCCACTAGGGGACCACTTAGTACTTTGCACATTGCATTGAACTGCTTATATCATCCTGTACAGAGACTTAAGAAAGACAACAGGATACTAGCAGCATCGGGGTCCTGTGACATCTCTGGCCTATACAGCACATAGCGATAATTGATTATAGGATACCATTGTCTACTTGCTTCAAGTGTGTCAGTTTGGTCTTTTCCAACTCATGGACTTCTTAGATGTGCTAAAATCTTTGGCACATCTGCCGAAAGCCTGGGACAGAGCTGCAGACTCAGTAAGGATTAAACCCATTTTTTCTTCTCTTTTTGATGTGAATACCAGCCCTATCTGGGAACTCCCACGGCCCTTCCCTAAGTGTTGCAATCTAATCTCAGGTAATAATTTGAGCCCTGGAGATAACAACAATAAAACTAAATTAAAATGATTACATATGTACTAGGTACCAGGTGCTATGTATTTTTAAATATATATTGTTTCTGCACCTACAGTTTCTTCCAAGAAAGTGTTATTTTTCTCATATTAGAGATGGAAAAAAACTGAGACTTTGATTGAATTACTCAGGTAAGGCCCAAGGCCATAGGGATGGGGCAGAAGTGGAATCTGGATCATTATCCAAAGTCTATGTGCTTTCCCCTGTTCCACAGCAGCCAGGGAGAAGCCACAGCTAATCACCTAGCTCTTGTCACGATGTCTGTGAATCCTAGTTTCTGAGCAGAAACTGGCCAACAGGAAGTCTCTCACTGACACACTTGCATTTGCTGTGGACTCTGTACAGAAGACCCTACCCCACGATGTCTGCCTCACGGGCTCCCACAAGCCCTCCGACATCACCTACTGAAGGGGACATTCAGGGAGTCATCTGTGCCACGTCAGGCACAGAGGTACCAAGGCGTGTATGGAGGGCCAGAGCTGCAGCACCCTCAAAAATCTCACTGTCTGACATTATTTGGTGCCGTTAATGGACATTTTGTTTCATTATTTTTAATGTTATTATTTTTATTATGATTTTATATAGCTCTTCTGTAAAGTGCTAGAGAGAGAGAAGGGGAGAGAGCTTGCTTCAAGGTCACAACCATTGCAGCCACATGGCTGTCACAAGGTCACAAATTCTGGAGCAAGGACACCCACCAACCTCAAGTGTCACCACTCTCATGGTACTCATCATATCATATTGTGATTTTTTAAAAATTTAATATACCCAAGAGCTGTGACAGGACAAAGCCGTATCTTTCTACAGAGCCTTTCCACAGAGAGATTTTCTATCACAGCAACACCAACACAATTAAAATGGACTATTAGACATCTCCAGGGCTGAAAAGTGCTTCCGTGATGTTGCCATGTTTCTTTTATCAGTTCTCTCTTCTCTGTTCGCTCCACTCCTACGTGTTCATGTCTAATGCAGAGCAATTGAAGTATTTCTTTTGTTTCCTTTTCTCCTGCTATTCCAGGTGCTAATGTATCCCCTGCAATCCTAAGGAATTTAGAGAATCATCTTCAGAAATTAAAGTCTTTGCTAACTCCTAAGATAACATAATTTTTAATCTCACAGTGGATGGAAGGAAAGAAAGGAGTGAGAAAGGAAGGAGAGAGGAAAGAAGGGAAAGAATGGGGGAGGGGGAGAGGACACAAGTATGAAAGCTGCTTACAGCCCTGGGCTATTCTGTAAGGATGCAGATAAATTGTTTCAGTCTCAAAACTACCATCATCCTCTTACTAAAGCACGTAACTTACCTGGGGCATAGTCTTGCTTTCTCTGTCTCCCTCCCCCTCCTCTCCCTTTAATGACATATAATCAACATGAAAAGCACATATTTAAAGTGTACAGTTGGATTTTTTGACATATGTATACACCTGTGAAACCATCATCACAATCAACACAATGAACATACCTATCACCCCAGCATTTCCTCAGCTGCTTGGTAACTCCCCTACCCCTACCCTGTCCCCAAGAACTCACTCATCTGTTTTCTGTCACCATAAATTAGTTTGCATTGCCTAGAATTTTATATAAATGAGATCAAACATCATTTACCCTATTTTTTTGTCTAGCTTTTCAGTCAAGGTGTATATTTTGAGATCCATCAGGTTTTTGTGTATATTAAGAGTTCATTATTTTTCTTTGCTGCAGAGTTCTATTGTATGGATATATAAAAATGTGTTCATCTGTTCATGAACATTTATTTCCAGTTTGGGCTATTACAAATAAGACTGCTATGAATGAATATTCATGTACAAGTCTTAGTATGTTTTCATTTCTCTTGGATAAATATCTGAAAGTGGAATGGCTGGATCGCATGATCCAGCCATGTTGTCCAAAGTGGGTGCACCATTTTATGTGCCCACCAGCAGTGTATGAAAGTTCTAGATCCCCGTATATCCTTGTCTACATTAAGTATGTTCAGCCTTTGAACTTTCGGTCATTCTAATAGTTGTGTAATGGCATCTTGCAGAGCTTGTAACTTGTAGTTCCCTGAAGTCTGATGTTGAACATCTTTTCATATGTTTATATGCCATCCACATACCTTGGTCAACTGTTCAGATCTTTGCCAATTTTTAATTGGGGTGTTTGTTTTCTCATTATTGCACTTTAGAGTTCATTTTCTATCCTAGATATTGGGTGGGCCAAAAGGTGCCTTTGGTTTTTTAAGTAAAAATAAAAGACACATTTTTCATTCTCACCAAGAACTTTATTGAACCATGTATTCACCCTTTTGTTCCACTACATTCTGCCATTTTTCAGTCAACTTCACAATTCCATCTTCCCAAAACTTTTTATCATTTTGAGCAAAGAACTGCTCCAGGTGCCTTTTACAGTCTTCCAGGGAATTGAAATTTTTTCCATGAAGAGAATTTTGTAAAGACCTAAATAAATGGAAATCCGAAGGTGCAATGTCTGGTGAATATGGTGGATGAATCTGAACTTCCCAGCCAAGCTATGACAGTTTTTTCCTGGTCATCTAAGAAACATGCGGTCTTGAGTTATCCTGATGGAAAATTATGCATTTTCTGTTGACTAATTCTGGATGCTTTTCGTCAAATGCCATTTGCAGTTGGTCTAAATGGGAGCAGTACTTGTTGGAAGTAATAGTTTGGTTTCCCAGAAGAAGGTCATAATAGAGGACTCCCTTCCAATTCCACCATATGCGCAATATCATCTTCTTTGGATGAAGACCGGCCTTTGGTGTGGTTGGCAGTGGTTCATTTCACTTGCCCCATGATCTCTTCAGTTCCACATTATTGTACAGTTTCCACTTTTCATCGCCCGTCACAATTTGTTTTAAAAACGGGACATTTTCATTACGTTTCAGTAGAGAATCGCATGTGGAAATGTGGTCAAGAAGGGTTTTTTTGGCTTAACTTATGTGGAACCCAAACATCAAAGCGATTCACATAACTAAGCTGGTGCAGATGATTTTCAGTGCTTCATTTGGATATTTTGAGTATGTCAGCTATCTCCCACGTGGTATAACGTTGATTGTTCTCAATTATTGTTTCGATTTGATCGCTGTCAACTTCATCTGGTACCCGACTGTAGAGCATCGTCCTGCGAGAAATCTCCAGCACGAAACTTTGCAAACCACTTTTGACACGTTCGATCAGTCACAGCACCTTCTCCATACACTGCACAAATCTCTTTTTGTGTTTCAGTTGCGTTTTTACCTTTCTTGAAATAATAAAGCATAATAGGCCGAAAATGTTGCTTTTCTCCTTCCATCTTCAATATTAAAATGGCTACACAAAAATTCACCAATTTTGATGTCTTTGTTTGTTTGTTTTTCGGTACGCGGGCCTCTCACTGTTGTGGCCTCTCCCGTTGCGGAGCACAGGCTCCGGACGCGCAGGCCCAGCAGCCATGGCTCACGGGCCCAGCCGCTCCGCGGCATGTGGGATCTTCCTGGACAGGGGCACGAACCCGTGTCCCCTGCATCGGCAGGCGGACTCTCAACCACTGTGCCACCAGAGAAGCCTGATAAGTCTTTTTTTAAATGCACACTGATATGACAGCTGTCACATACAATCTAACAAAATTGTTTTAAATGAAGTTAAAGACAACTAAGTGCTACTAGAGCCATCTTATGGGAAAAAAACGAACAAACATTTGTATTGGCTCACCCGATACAATTCTATAACAAATAGAAGGTTTGCAAATATTTTCTCCCAGTCTGTGACTAGTCATTTCATTCACTTAATGTTTTTTGATGAGCAGAAATTTTTAATGAAGTGTAAATTATCAGTTTGTTCTTTTATGGATTCCCCTGTTTTTGGTCATGTCTATGAATTCTTCACCTAAGCCAAGGTCACAAAAATTTTCTCCTTTGTTTTCTTCCAGAAGTTTTACTCTTTTAGGTTTTATAGTCAGTTTCATCATCCATTTGACTTATTTTTTGTATATGGTGAGAGACATGGGTCGAAGTTCATTTTTTTGTATATGGATATCTAATTTTTCAGTACCACTTATTGACAAGAACATCTTTTCTCCACTGAATTGCCCTTACACCTTTGTCAAAAATCAGTTGTCCATAGACTCTCTGTTTCATTGTTCTACTTTCTATCTTGATGTGAATACCACACTGTCTTGATTGCTATACGTTTATAAATCTAAAAAAGTGTGAGCCCACCAACTTTGTTCTTATTTTCTCATGTAGATATTAAAATCAGCTTGTCAATTTCTACTCCCCAAAAGAAGAAAAACAAAATCCTGTTAAGATTTTGATTGGAATTGGATTGAATCTATAGATCAGTTTTAGGAGGACTAATATATCTAAACAATATTGTCTTTTTTTAAAATATCTTTATTGGAGTATAATTGCTTTACAATGATGTGTTAGTTTCTGCTGTGTAACAAACTGAATCAATTATACATATACATGTGTTCCCATATTTCTTCCCTCTTGCATCTCCCTAATATTGTCTTTTAACCCATGAAAACAGTACATCTGCATATCATCCTTAATTTCTCCCAGCAAAATTTTATAGCTTTTAGTGCACAGGTCTGTCACATATATTGTGAGATTTTATTCCTAAGTATTTTATATTTTTCATGCTATATTATTGTACATGAGATATTTAAAATTTTAATTTGCAAGAGTCAATCATTAGTATATACAAATACATTTGCACATAAATCTTATATCCTGAAATCTTGAAAAATTCATTTATTATTTACATTTCTTGTAGATTCTGTGTGATTTTGTACATAAATAATCACATAGGAAAGCAAATAATAGTCTTACTTCTTCCCTTCTTATCTGGGTGACTTTTCTTTCTTTTCCTTGTTTTAGTGCATTGACTTGAATCCCTAGTGCAATGTTGAACAGACATAGTGAAAATGGGCATCCTTGTCTTGTTCCTAGTTTTAGGAGGAAAGCATTCAGTCTTTCATCATTAAGTATGATGTTAGCTATGGGTTTTCCATAGATGCTTTCATCAGACTAAGTTCCTTTCTAATCCTGGTCTCCTAAGAGGTTTTTTGGTTTTGTTTTTTGTTTTTCCTTAATGAGGAATGATTGCTGGATGTCTCTAGTAAAATGATTGTAAGGATTTTCTTTTTTGGATTTTCAAATGTTAAACCAAGTTCACATTCTTGGGATCAACCTGTTTGGTCCTTTATACATATAGTTAGATTTGATTTGTTACAATGTCATTTAAATTTTTTGTATCGATGCTCATGAAGAATATTGGTCTACGGTTTTATTTTCTTGCAAAGGATTTGACAGGATGCAGTATCAGGCTAATTCTGGCCTCATAAAATGAGTTGGGAAGTAATCTGTCTATTTCAGAGGAAAAAATATACACACACAGTCTTCTCATTTTTGAAGCTGTAAAAAATAAATTTACTTCTCCATATTTAAAAAGTTATTTTGTGATCTCCTTTTCTTTCACATATTTCTCATATGATATGCTCTCCAGAACCTGGACTTTACTTTCATCTTGAAAAGTGACCATCTTATACTCTCCTTCTTAAAATGTGACTCTGAGAAGAACACAAGCCTAGACATATTTTCTTGTCACTTTATTGAACAGCAGGACTTTCATATTCCTTGGTTGTGTCACTTAACTTTTATTAATGCAGCCAAAGATGGCTTTAATACAAACTAAACACTTCTCCACCGTCACTGCCGAAAAGCCATGTTATTATGTCACAACCAAAGCCTGAAGGAGCCCCAAATAAAAGGACCCTGTCCTTCCACCCCTGAAAGTAAATTTTACTCTGCCTTTACCCAAATAGACAAGGATGCCCCTCATTAAACCACAGACATAGGGAAGGTCTAAGGAGTGAAAACCTCTTATCCTTTTGCTGGCAACTACTCCTCATATGAGTACAAAGAAAGTCTTTTGTCGAGAGATGATTCAAGGTTGCCTTTATATGTAGCCATTGAAACCAGGTTACCAGCCAAAGACCAGATCTAGGAATAATGAAAAAAAATGGAGGCTAGGGGTGAATGGACAATTCAGTTATTGGCACCAACAGAACAAGTCTTATCTTCTGTTTGTATGAGTCTTTTGATTTAAAAACAATAAAACTTGCTACTTATACTTTTGCCTAAGTGAACTAAAAAAAACAAAACTGGCTTGATATGAAAATAAGCTCTTATTCAGTGTCAAGAGTAACAGACATATCTTGAGATGACTGGTAGTACCTGTCTCCCAATTACAGGCCTTTATCCCAATAGGACATGGCACAACTAAGATAAGGAATTCATAGTTAGCTTTATCTAAAGCTTATTGACTATTTGGTAGAGAATGAACTCTAAAGAAACTCAGTGGAATGACTGGTAAATAGTAGATAATGCATAAGTGCTTTCTACATAAATAATTAAGTAAATAACAAAAAATAATAGTAAAAAAAAAACCACGAGAGAATGAATGGATGTTGTTATCATCCAGGGTAAGGGGACAAAGAAACAGGTGGTACCATCAAATTAGAATAATTCAAAGAGGACTGATTCTAAAGACATGAGTAAAATGTAGAGGAACCATAAGGGTTGGAGCAGAAATTCTGGGCTAACAGAAGTGGAGCTGTTTCCACATCTAGACAGAAAGGATAAGGGGAGGAAGAGGGCATGGAGGCCCATTGATGTAATCTATGCAGATCCGCCTCCTGAGGCAGATAGCGGAGGAGGGTAGGCATTGGATCTGGAGGAATAAGCAGAGGATATTCAGTAAAATCAGGCTATGAACCAGGCCCAAGAGCAGTGAACTCTGGGAAAGAAACAGCTGACAATGGAGCTCCAAGCTGTGGAAGAAGAGTCTAAATAAGATGACATTAATAAGTAGGAAAGGAAGTGGTACTCAAATAGTATTATCTGGAACACAAGTACATCATCATGTAAGTAATAATCTCACCCCCAGAAAGACTGTCTGACCTCAAATTTACCAAGATCAATTTGCGAGCAGGTCAACAGGAGGGGTGTGATCCCCTTCCCTTGATGGCAACCAGGAGATGGTAGAGAACAAGAAAAGGAACTTTAGAAAGGGTCCTGAGTCTTGCAGCACTATTTACAATAGCCAGGACATGGAAGCAATGTAAATGTCTATCAACAGAGGAATGGATAAAGAAGATGTGGTATACATATACAATGGAATATTACTCAGCCATAAAAAAGAACAAAATAATGCCATTTGCAGCAACATGGATGGACCTAGAGATTGTCATACTCTAGGTCAGTGAAATAAGTGAAGTAAGTCAGACAAAGACAAATATCATACGATATCACTTATATGTGGAATCGGAAACAAAAAGGTACAAATTAACTTATCTACAAAACAGAAATAGAGTTACAGATGTAGAAGATAAACTATGGTTACTGGGGTGTAAAGAGGGGGAGGGATAAATTAGAAGATTGGTATTGACACATACACACCATTATATATAAAATATATAACTAATAAGGACCTACTGTATAGCACAGGGAACTCTACTCAGTACTCTGTAATGGCCAACTTGGGAAGAGAATCTAAAAAAGAGTGGCTATATGTATATGTATAACTGATTCACTTTGCTGTACACCTGACACTAACTCAACATTGTAAATCAACTGTACTCCAATAAAAATTTATAAAAAGAAACAGGTCTGAGTTGGAATACTGTTGATCACTTTTAAACATAAAACAAAATAAATTCTTCTTAAAACCTAATTTCTTAAACCAATGCCAAAATAAGAATTCTGAACTAAAAAAGAACATGAGAGTCTGCTGTACTAGTATCCAAAATCAAATAGTCTCCTCCAGGCAAATTTACTGTTATGATTTAATAGCAGACAGGCAGTGGCCTCCAATCTCTCAGCTCATGCCTTTCCCCTTTTGCTCACGTTAGGCAAGTGATAAATGATGTAGAATTTCTCAGAGAGAGAGAGAATCAAGCCCAATATAAAAAGTGGTTGCAAAAGCTGATTACAGAGTCATTAGCCCCTGTGGGCTCATTTTATTGCTATAAAGTCATCATTCAAGTAGATGTATATTTAGCTTCTGTGGCCTTCATTTGTGGTAAGCAAAATAACCTCAGACAAAAAAAAAAAAAAGGAGCCCAAGTTCAAACTTCCTATTTTTAGTGATGTGACAGCCAATTTACTAAATTAGAAAAGCCCAGAGCAGAAGCAGAGAAATGTCATCAGCTCACGTTCCCTGTACTGTGTGCTTACAGCACATCCAAAGACGAGTTTACTCCTGGATCACAAGTTTTCTTGTAATCCAACATGTGACCAGAAGAAGGTACCAAGGGTGGTGAGGAACTTGTACACCTTGACACATGAGAAGTAGTTAAAGGAACCAGACACATTTAGCCTAGGAAACAGAGGCCTATATGACATAAAAGTATTTTTGTATTTAACATTAGGGCTGACTGGGGAAAACATTGATTTATTATCTAGCTAGTCCAAATAAGTTGTGGGTAAACATTTTCAATTCAAGGTGAAACATTCATTCATTACTCATTCATTCAATATTTACTGATCAAATATACTTTTTCTGTTATTGTGCTAGGTTCTAAACGTTAAAGGAGAATTTATTAGCAAACACTGTGATTTTAAAAATTGTGAACTCTGTATCACTAGTGGGTCTGTAATCAGACACTAGGTAACTATCTGTGAGTGGTATTAGAGAAGGGAGAACATCTGTGTTCCTTAATTTCAAAGTGCGCATGAATTCCCTGGGAATCTTAAAAAGTTGCAGATTCTAATGCAGTAGATCTGGGCGGGAGCCTGAGAGTTTGCCTTTCCAACAAGCTCCCCAGTGATTCAGATGCTACTGGTCCTTGGATCACACTGTGATTAGCAAAGCATTTAGGTCACTGCCTCTTGAACATTCTCTGCTGTTGATGAGGATCAACAGATCTATTCTGTGCTGTCTCAGATTCAGTGTCTCGCATTTCAGAGAAAGAAAAAATTAGAAGACGTAGGCTTGTCAGATATCCGTCACTAGAAGGGTGAGTTCACGGAGCTGGCTTGGAGTTTGGCTCTGCGTCCTACCTTGCTACTGTATCCAGATTAAGTATATTAAGGTGTTTTGCCCATCCTGCTAATATAAACTGCAAACCATGCGAAAAGAATACACTGACATGCAATCCGCGTTCAAAATCTTGGTTCTGAGCTACTCTCCTTGACTTTCCCTCACACCAAATCCCATCCTGTTGCAGCCCTTCCTATACGCTCATCCTCCAGTACTGATTTTGTTTAGTTTGCCCTTCAGATTTGACATTTAGTGCTTTTTTCCGGGTTCAACCTTGGGGTATTTCAGCAAAGATCTTCCCTATTACTCCCACCCACTCTGAGGACCCAGGCTCCTCAGTAAACATTCTTGCACTTCAGCTCAGAATCAGTCTCCCTGAAACTGTTTCTGCCACCAGGTTCTTCCAGTGCTGAGAGGGGAGTGAACAAATCAAGGCTACTGAGATCAGGTTGTCACCTCAGGTGACCTAGAATCATTTCAGGTTTCCAGAAATTATTAGAGGGACAGAGTTCATCCACTTATAATTTTCAAACATTTTTCTTCTGTAAGAGTTAGAGAAGAATATTGACAAGATCTTATTAGCGATTCATCTAATAATGATAGTCACAGTCTTTGGAGGAAAATGGGTTGCTTCCTTGGAAGGCAACCTAAGAGTTTACAAGTACAAAGATGCATTCCATTTTATGGGCAAAAGCTCCAAATAACCTCCTCTATCAAAAATCCATCTTCAGGGCTTCCCGGGCTTCCCTGGTGGCGCAGTGGTTGAGAGTTCGCCTGCCGATGCAGGGGACACGGGTTCGTGCCCCGGTCCGGGAAGATCCCACATGCCGCGGAGCGGCTGGGCCCGTGAGCCATGGCCACTGGGCCTGCGCGTTCGGAGCCTGTGCTCCGCAGCGGGAGAGGCCACAACAGTGAGAGGCCTGCATACCGCAAAAAAAAAAAAAAAAAAAAAAAAAAAAAAAAATCCATCTTCACGTGGTTTCCATATGGTTTTGATAAACTTGACTACTACATTGAATAAACTGATAAACAGACACTAGGAAAACATACAATTATTGAGAGAAACTAGAAGGATTTGAATACAAATGAGCGAATTCTTGACACAATCGATATAAACAATAGCCCTCAGTTTTTGCAACATATAGTCAAATACAGCAACATAGAAAGGAAGCCATTCCATTTCATATTTACTGCCACCATTGATGAACTCTGACAAAATTCCTTGTCTGAAGACTCCCCCAATAACTTAATGTATTGTCTATTTGCTATATATTAAACTTGCTTCCCCCCAAAATTATAAGCTCTCATAGGCAAGGACTATGTTTGATTCTTCCTTTGCATTTTCCTCTGAACTGGGCACCTAGCAGGGACTTAAAGAATGCTTGTCATTTGATTTGAAGATGTTAAGACAGATATTTTACCAACAAGAGATGTGATACCTGCTTTCTATTTGGTAAGAGGTGAATCAGTTTTAACTGGTGTTATGGAGGTGGGAATTGTAAACATGGCAGAGACTTTTGGGACTGCTGTTTTGAATTCTAGAAAGAAGGGCTGAGCAGAAATTCTCTGGGGTGGATGTGTACAGTAGAGGGAGTCAGAGGAAGGAATCTGAGCAGGGCCTTTACTGCCTATCATTTTACCAGGTTGAGGCTGGTGTCTGCTGCTTCAGAACTACCATGACCCCTGCCTGCACTTAAGAACAAGAGGGAGTGAGGACATCTTGTTACTAAGCTATTCAAGAAGAAAGGTGTGTGTTTGTGTGTACCATGTTTGTGTGGCTGACTTTAAAATACTTCAAAATCTATGAGGTATCAGTAGTCATGCCCTTCCCTTTTTCTCTTCTTTTTTTTTTTTTTTTTTTTTTTTTTTTTTTTTTTTTTTTGCGGTACGTGGGCCTCTCACTGTTGTGGCCTCTCCCGTTGCAGAACACAGGCTCTGGACGCGCAGGCTCAGCAGCCATGTCTCACGGACCCAGCCGCTCTGCGGCATGTGGGATCTTCCCGGACCGGGGCACGAACCCGTGTCCCTTGCATCAGCAGGCGGATTCTCAACCACTGTGCCACCAGGGAAGCCCCCTTTTTCTCTTCAAAAACAAAATTATGTCACTCTCCTTCTCCACCTTTGTCTTCTCTGGCTCCTCAGCCTGTGCCTTTATATGAGCTCGTGTGCTCTGCGGTATGTCCGTGTCAAATTGGCTGGGCCACTGTGTGCAGATATTTGGTCAAGAATGATTCTGGATGTTTCTATGAGAATGTTTGTGGATGAGATTTACATTTAACATGGTGGACTTTGAGTAAAGCAGATTACCCTCCATAATGATGGTGGGCCTCGTCCAATCAGTTGAAGAGCTGATTAGAACAAAAGACTGACCTCCCCTAAGCAAGAGAGAACTCTGCTGCAGAAGGCCTTTGGACTCGAACTACCAGGTTGACTTTTCTGGCTCTCCGGCCTGACAGCCCGTGGACTTGAATTGCAAATCAGCTCTTCCCCAGGTTTCAAGCTGATGACCCACTTTGTAGATTTTGAACTTGCCAACCTCCATAATCACCTGAGCCAATTTCTTAAAACCTCTCCTCACTCTCTCTCTCTCTCTCTCTCTCTCTCTCTCCCTCCATACATATATGCGCCACATTGGTTTGGTTTCTCTGGAAAACCTTAACTAATACAGGCTCCTTTCACTGTGACATTTGGAAGTTGGTCCTTTCTCACATGGCCACAGTAGCCATAAAACATTAAAAGAAACTCAAACAATCACATGGAGAAGACACTGACTGGCATAAAAGTTGCCTATCTTCAGTTTCCAAAGAGACTTTAGCACAGTGCAAAGGAAGGAAGCATCTGGATAAACTGGAAATACTTCTGGTGTTTTCTCCACCCTGACAGAAGACTTCTCAAACAAGCCTCTGTAGTACACGAGCTAAACTTCCACATCATCTGTCTGTCAGGACACAAAGGCTGTTCTGTTGAACTTGGTGAGAAATGAAAGAGAGAAGGAGGAGGAAGCTCAGTTCATAAGGGTGCCATGGAAGACTAGGGCCCTGAAGCTCTGAAATGAAGGCTATAGGACTGAAAAAGGCAACAGCAATCAAATAGAAGGAGATCCATCCTAACTGGAACTTTAAGAGAAGCAACAGAAGCTGCAGCATCTCACACAGGAACACTGGAAATCCACTAATGGCTCTCACTATGGCATTCTGCTCTGCAATTTTTTTTAACTTGATTCCTGTCCAGCACTATAGAGCGAGGGTGGTATTTGTTCATACTTACGGGCTGTAAATGTGATCATTTTTTCCAGTTGGCCATACTGTCAAAGAACCATATAATCTCAGGCAAAGATCATTATTGACTATAAAAATCAGCAACAAAGAAGAGATAAATTGCAGACAATTCTACTTTTCTATGAGTAATGGGTAGAAAGGTTTGCTCTACCAAAATGGAGGTCTCCCCATAATTTTTTGGTGGATCTTAGGCTATTTGTCAGCAAGTATATTTCATTTCTTCACAGTTTCAAAAACCATGAAATCTTTTCTGGCTGCTGAAGTTGGAATTAGTTTGTAATTCAACACGTCTGTGGTTATCTCTGGACAGGAAAAAAAAAAAAAAGAAGCGAACCCACCGAAAATTCCAATTTATGTTCCCAAATATCCTGAAAGTGTGTCCTAATACCTCTCCCTCCCCTTCCCCTAACCTTTTTTTCTTTTAGCTTGTCTCCCAAACAGTGATAAGCTCAAGGTTACATATTTTCTCCATTTTTCAAATCAATATTACCGTATATCACCATTGCTGCTCAGTTTAGGGCTTTGCGACTAGCTACCATGACAATAGATGCACAGCCTGGAACCAGTTTTAGTTAATTAGAGTCAATCAATCCAAACTTTGCTAACTCACTCATGTGAAACAATAGTATAATGAACCAAAGTCGGCAAGATGATTGGGAAACACAAATTATTGCACCCTGATAAATTAAATGTGACTATTACAAACCTTCTTTCTAAATGAATACTCAGGGAAGAAATGTATGGGTATTTAATATAATTAAGAATACAGGGGAAATAAACTTAAAGAAGCTATCAAAAGCCCCGCCTTTTTTTTTTTTTAAAGGAAGGGAAACACTCAGCAGTTGTATAGTAGGAAGAGCTTGTGGCATCACTATGAGTGTTCATTTGGGAAAATATCTTCCTGTTGATTGGGGTCCTTGGGTGGAGTAAACAGAAAAGCAGGACATGAACAGCTGTGGGTGGCAGAAACGTGGCAGGGTGGTGAAAGATCCAAAAGTCAGGGAAGAGACAGAGTGTAAGCTTCCAGGTCTATGTGTGTGCAGTGCCCAGGGCATGGGTTTCCGTGACTAAAGGGTCAATGCTTTAATAATGTATGAAACTGAGTGAAAGCTTTTCCCCAGAACTCTGGCAAATCTGATGTGCCATCTATTTATCATTGGTCTTTGTGGCAGATATGCTCGAAGTTAAGGGCCTGCTATAGACTAAGTAAAATAAACAGCTATGCACACATATAATTAATAGAATAAGACAAACCCAAGATTCACCATCCCATTAGCCAAACCTGGCAGCTGCTTTATCCCAAGGGAATATGTGAATCCTATCAGAAGTATTACTTTGGGCTAAAATACTGTGTTTAACCATAGTTAAATGGAGGATAAGGGAGTTTTGAAATGCAAATTGACATGAAGGTATTAGATGTCCCATTTGGGGAGTAAGAGTTAGGAAGCAAAAAGGAACTGGATAGGGGATGAGAAGAGTAGATAAAGGATTGTGAAAAATATATAGAAGGATAACTATTAAAACAAGATTCTTATGCCTCAGCTTCGGCTAAAATTGGTCCTATTATTGGCTGTTGGCAGTAAACCATCTCACATAAAAAAGCTTTGTGAGAAGCAGAGTGGAAAGAGCTCTGACCTGGAGATAGAAGGCCTGAGGATGGGTTTCTTGCCCAGCCAGTTCTATGATGCATTTGGCCTCTGATTCCTTACCTGCAAAGTGGGGTGCTGAGGTAGACAATCACGGAGGAAGCTTAGAGCTCAAAATATCCCAACTCCAGGTACAATCTCAAGAACAGTTTTTAATAATTTACTATAGTGACACATGTTCACTACTGCTATAGACTGAATGTTTGTGTCTTCCCAAATTCAGAAATTGAAAACTAACCCCAATGTGTTGGGATTAGGAGGTGGAGCCTTTGGAAGATGATTAGGTCATGAGGGCAAAGCCCTCATTAATGGGGTTAGAGCCCAAATAAAAGAGGCCCCAAAGAGCTCTCTCTCATTCATTCTGCCGTATGCAAAAAGATAGGCATCTATGAACCAGGAAAGGGGCTCTCACCAGACAACAAATCTGCTGGAGCCTTGATCTTGAACTTAAATAAGCGTTTGTTGTTTAAGCCACCCAGTCTATGGTATTTTTGCTATAGCCTCCCAAGTGGACTAAGGCAACTACTGACTTACTTTGTTACTTATGTCACATAATCAGGCAGATCAGGCAAATGCCAGAGATATTTACAGTGTGATTCATATGTTATGTTATATTTGATTGCTTTATATTGAACTCTCATCTATTTTTCTCATAATCTAAATCACATCTAATTTAGTCTTCACATACTCTTAAGCTCATATACATTTTATTATCATTTACCAGGTGCATAAACAGGGCTTTTCTTAAAAAGGGATTTAAAGATTAGCCCCACATCCATGGTAAGACTCTGTGTCTGCATCTCATTGGGTTGGGAGGGGGACTGAGTGTGTTTCATTTTCCTTATTTTTAAAAGATGACTGCAGTGGTGATAAGGTGTCTCACCCTTCTTCAAGCCATTAATAAATAGTCAAATTAATTTGAAGCTTCTAGAAAACAAGGAATAGGAATTACGACAAATTCAGTGTCTTATACTGTCTAAATGGTATATCAGCTATAGAAGCTGTTAGATGATGGATAAATGCATAGATGGATGGATAGATTACAGATGGGTCAGGGAATACACATAAAAATATATGGAAAGTCAATATAAACACAATGGTGTATAGTTTCTATTTCTCTGCATTTGAAAAACTTTTCAGTGTTCAATTTTTACGAGTCCTATTTTGAGAAATGGCAATATTTTATATCATATTTTACGTAATAGAACTGTATCATGACAAAATGGGATGCATTTTTCTTCAGGTTTGTTTAACTTAGTCATACTCGTTTATTACTAAGAAAGTGTACCAAAAGATAACAAAATAATGTTTTAAATTTCAAAGATGTGTGGCTAATTTAACCCTGCGTTTCACATCACAGATTCAAATTCTAACATTCACAATAAAATGAATTCTTTACCAAGGGCTTACTTTCTAGATAAAGTCTTCCTCTGTAACTTAAACCTCCCCAAACCAGTTTCTTCTTCCCAAACCACATTAAAACCACAAAGTATTTCACTGACCATGACACCGCCAAATGGTGATGAGAAATTTGCTTGTGCTTTTGACACTTCTATGTAAAACAACAGCTGCTTCACTCACTTGGAAGCAGCCTTTTTGCCCCCATTGGGGATTCTTATCCCCAGCGGAGGTGGGTGGGCGTCCTGCTGGCAATGTTGCACGCGTACAGATTCTTCGATACTCCGTAGCTGACAGCTAAAATGAACGCATTCTGTGAGGGATATGTTTTCCAGTGGAAGACAGCCAACTACTTTCCTTTGGCATGAGAATTACCATGGCCCTGTTCTCATCCTAGTGACTCAAACACCCACAGTCACACAGAGCCAGACATGTACCTTGCAGAAACCAAAGGCTAATACGTTAAATGCACCTTATCTACTAGAAGGAAAATTCTGGTTCGAAAATGAGCAGATGATTTAAAACAGAAACATATGTGTGAATGTTTCTCCTATCATTATCACCATCAACATCATCATTATTATTCCCTCAGTTGCCCTACCTTCCTACCTTTCAAAGTTCCTGAAACTTGAATATTTGTTTCCTTTTCCTCTGGTCTCCCTTCCTACTCCCATAGGTACCTTAAACCATACACTTAATGAGCATCCACATTGGTTGTGCTCTTAAAACAACCCCAGGGGAGAAGGAGGCTTCACTTAGGTACATAACATCCAAAATTTGAGCTCTTAGAAGGTGCCTATCGTTCTGAGACATTCCATACTAGTTATTTTGGCCCAGATCCTGCTGATTTTGTTTGCACTGCCATCACAATGCACTTCGTGTATAGCACTCCTTTACTTATCAATCCCACATTTATTGTGCATGGTTTTAGTGCAAATCCAAGGCTAGCTCAGCATGAACTCAGGTTCATGGGAATACAGCAAGGAGTCAGAAGACTTCACTTTATGTACTAATGCCACTGCAGGGTGGATCTGTTCACCTCATGGAGTTGTGATAAGGATAAGTACTTACTGTTGGTGGGAATGTATATTGATACAGCCACTATGGAGAACAGTATGGAGGTTCCTTAAAAATCTAAAAATAGAACTACCATACGACCCAGCAATCCCACTACTGGGCATATACCCAGAGAAAACCATAATTCACAAAGAGTCATGGGGTTTCCCTGGTGGCACAGTGGTTGGGAGTCCGCCTGCTGATGCAGGGGGCACGGGTTCTTGCTCCGGTCCGGGAGGATCCCACGTGCCGTGGAGCAGCTGGGCCCGTGGGCCGTGGCCACTGGGCCTGCATGCCCGGAGCCTGTGCTCCACAACGGGAGAGGCCACAACAGTGAGAGGCCCGCGTACCGCAAACAAACAAACAAACAAACAAAAAAAAAAGAGTCATGTACCACAGTGTTCATTGCAGCACTATTTCCGATAGCCAGGATGTGGAAGCCACCTAAGTGTCCATCGACAGATGAATGGATAAAGAAGATGTGGCACCTATATACAATGGAATATTACTCAGCCATAAAAAGAAATGAAACTGAGTTATTTGTAATGAGGTGGATAGACCTGGAATCTGTCATACAGAGTGAAGTAAGTCAGAAAGAGAAAAACAAATACTGTATGCTAACACATATATATGGAATCTAAAAAAAAATAAAAAAATGGTTCTGAAGAACCTAGGGGCAGGACAGGAATAAAGACACAGACATAGAGAATGGACTTGAGGACACGGGGAGGGGGAAGGGTAAGCTGGGACAAAGTGAGAGGGTGGCATGGACATATATACACTACCAAATGTAAAATAGATAGCTAGTGGGAAGCAGCCGCATAGCACAGGGAGATCAGCTCGGTGCTTTGTGACCACCTAGAGGGGTGGGATAGGGATGGTGGGAGGGAGATGCAAGAGGGAAGTGATATGGGGATATATGTATACATATAGCTGATTCACTTTGTTATACAGCAGAAACTAACATAACAATGTAAAACAATTATACTCCAATAAAGATGTTAAAAAAAAAAGGATGAAGGTGCTTAGTAAAGAGCACAGAGGTTTGTTAATATTGGTTATTACTATGAGGAGTGGTAGAGGAGAACCCTGAGTGTGGAGATTTCAAATCTGCCTTCAGTCCCTTGTTAACTTTGTGACATCACTTAACTATCTTAACTTCATCATCAGTATCTATAAAATGATAACATATGACTTTAGTGATATGAATGTGTACGCATGTATGTGTGTATATACACAAATACAGGAGTACATGTCTAGATAGATAGATGTGACACTTCTCTGACTCTTCTAAATAGCTATTTCACTGATTGCAGCAAACAATTTAAGATTTTTAATTGAAGTTTGAAAATTTTCTAATAATTTCTGTGTTGTATGATATCCAGAATATAGGGGAAATTTTCATACATGCTATTTCTAGTACAATGCAAAACAGATAGTAAATATCATTAAAATGTAGCCAACAGGGACTTCCCTGACAGTCCAGTGGTTTAGACTACACACTCCCAATGCAGGGGGCATGGGTTCAATCCCAGGTCAGGGAACTAAGATCCCGCATGACGCACAGCATGACAAAAAGTTTTAAAAATTTAAAAATTAAAATGTAGCCAACAAGAGATAGTAATAAGCCAAAAACAGTCACTACAGAAATTCAACAGTATATTTAGGGTAATGTATAAAGGAAAAGAAAACTTCTTTTATCACTTCTTAGAGAACATCTGATGTTACTCTTTTCTCCCCCATGACCTATATTACAATCCAGAAGGAAGCTCTGTATTACTCTGATCTTTATCGATAGTCCACATGTTTCTTCTATGATTCCTAAATTTTTGTTTCCACACTGATTTCTATTTGGATTCGTACAACTTTATGTCTGGCTCCTCTTGATACTCGGATGTTTCACAGGCACCTTGAACACCACAGTTCCAGAAATTGAACTTCCCGTGTTTCCTTCCCAAACTCTTCCTCCTGAAGTGTTTTTACCTCAATAATTGGCCAAATGTCTACTCGCATGCTCAGGACAGAAACCTCACAATAACCCTTGACATCTCCCTCTCGCTCACACCCGTATTTGTTGATTATTCTTTAAAAATCTACCTCTAATTCATCCATTTTCTTCTACTTATTTCCACCGCCAACAACCCCAGTGTGAACCATGCTTTGCCTCTTCACCTTCCACACTGACCCTTGCCCTCCTCCAACCTCTTCTCAGAGAGATTGCTGGAGCAACGTTTCATAAACTCAAATCTGAAAGTCATTTCTCTTCTCAAATATCTCCCAATTTCTTTTAGGGTAAATCATCAAATTAGTAGCACCTCTGGATTTCTTATATACAAAGGGGTAAATATGAGAGAGTGGGGGGCTCTGGCAGGAAGCTGGTAATTAGGGACGTCTCTTGGAGCTACATTTGCATGGGATGCATGTTGTCCCAGCCTCATCCATGGTCACATCCCTAGCGTGGCCTGCCCTTGAAAGCATTGATCCAGCCCAACTTTCTAACTCAGCCCCTATCTCGCTTCCCTCACTCACTGTATTGGAACCTCATTGCCTTTTTCAAATATACCAGGTTCATATGGACATTCGTTGTTTTCTCCATCTGCCACTATCACCTTTTAATCACATTCCCCCTAAAGCCCCCTGTCCTCCTGACTTCACCATCTTTCTAGTTTCTGCTTAATGGTCACTTCTGCAGTGAAGATGTCTCTTCTCTAGGTCAGATTCCCATCTCGAATGCCATCAAAATACCTGAATTTGTCAGTTAGAGTAATTATCACAGTTGTAGTAACATGATCTTTAGGAAGTCTTTTGTTTGAAGTCCACCTCATTCACTACTGTCTGTGCCCAAGAGGGTAGGAACGAGGTTGGTTTGGTTCACTCCTGAACCTTCAGTACCTAACACAGAGCTGGGCACATACTGGGGGCCTAGACAAATTTGTTGAGTAAAGAACCTACTAATTCTATTTCAGTCGCTCTTTTCAAACTCCCTCTCAGTTCTCAAAAAGAACGAGTAATTTTAATTGTATGTGGATATTCTCTTAAGGAGAGCAAATGAGACCTTTTCCTTCCAATATCTAGTTTGTTGATTGACTGTTAGGCTGAGAAAGGGACGTGACCCTCAGATCTAATCCCATACGATTTTAGAACGAAGAAAAAGATGCTTATTTTTAAATTTGTTTTTAAATTAAAACATTCCTAATTGTTTAGGAATCCTCTAAATCTGCTTCTTAACTGATCAATAGTATATATTTATTAAATTATAGATATTATTTTTTAAGTTTTTCTTGGAAGTTTGATTTTACTGAAATCCTTTCATAATTATTCATTTACTGAACACTTATTAGATACCTATCCTATGCCAGGACCTTAGCTATGTTCTGTGAATGGAAAACCATATTTATTGAGGATGTTATACTCTAGTTAGAGAAACCAATAAGTAAATACATTTATACACACACTTCTAAGACAGTTAGTAAGAAATCTAAGATAACTATGTATATAGTGCTGTGGACATATAACAGAGAATTAATTAACTGTATCTGTGAAGATGAGGGAGTGTCACAGAGAAGGGGAAGCATTGGGCTGCTCTTCAGGGTGACTAGAAGGTGACCAGGCAGACAGTGGTCTCCTCCAGTCTTTAAGGAGGAAGGAAAACAACAAGAGTAAAGGCAAGCAGACACACATTTAACTACCGTCCTGTGTAATTGACTCATTAATAAACAGACCTGTCTCTTATATGGAGAAAAACATGATTCGAAAGGATACATGCACCCCAATGTGCACAGCAGCACTGTTCACATTAGCCAAGACATGGAAGCAACCTAAATGCCCATCAACAGGGGAATGGATAAAGAAGATATCATACACACACACACACACACACACACACACACACACACACACAATGGAATATTACTCAGCCATAAAAAAGAATGAAATAATGCCATTTTCAGCAACATGGAAGCATCTGGAGATTATCATACTAAGTGAAGTAAGTCAAACAGAGAAAGGCACATATCATATGACTATCGCTTATATGTGACATCTAAAAAAATTTATATAAATGAACTTATTTACAAAACAAGAACAGACTCACAGACTTAGAGAACAAACTTACAGTTACCAGGGAGGAAGGGTGAGGTGGAGGGATAAATTGGGAGTTTAGGATTGACATGTACACACTGCTATATTTAAAACAGATAACCAACAAGGACCCATCGTATAACACAGGGAACTCTGCTCAATATTCTGTAATAACCTAAATGGGAAAAGAATTTGAAAAAGAATAAATATATGTATACGTATAACTGAATCACTTTGCTGTACACCTGAAACTAACACAGCATTGTCAATCAATTATACTCCAGTATAAAATAAAAAATTTTTGAAAAGAAAAAAAATAATAAAATAAAGTATGACGGAGGGAGGAAAAACAGAAACACCTCTACATACCTGTGGTGAGCAAGACCCTCCTGAAATATAACGTCACTTCGCTGGGTCCTCAAAATAGTTGATCTGAAGGGAATTCAGATTTAATAACAGGTCTCATTTTCTTTCTGGACAGCGATCAATATACGCAACTTCCCGTCAGTCAAAAAATATGGTCAACTTCCTCCTGTAAAGATACACTTTAATGATTCACCAGTGACTGTATTATAACTCATTTGTAAAATCCCAAAGTATTAAAAGCTCCATCTTCATTATTACTGGATGTCTTACAGTCTCCTAAGTCAACACTTCTCCCGCCCATCCTAGGGTAAAAGCTGAGAGGGAGGAGAGGCCACCCTGTGTCCCAGCTACATGAAGATCCTGACAGATCCCTATCTCTACCTTTTCAGTTGACTTTATTCCAAAGGTCTCTGAATAAAGGGTCTTCCCTTGTTAAATCATCTAAATTCTGTATTTAAGACTGCTAGAGATACGCTTTTGTCCAAAATCCTGCTGAGAAAGAAAAAAAAAAAAGCAAACTCTTTCAAGACTGCAAGTTCCCTGCAGCCTGAGCTGGCAAGACACACTCAGGAGTAACCATGGACCATAGAATCCTGGGCTTGAGTGGATGCCCTGATTCAACACGGCCCTGAATGACGTACGGCATCTATGCATTCCCATACACCCACTTCCCCACTTCTGAAGTCATCACTGGACTCCATGTCTCTCACTGTTGTATGTTTTACCTTTAAAGTATTGCATTGGCAAACTGTTTGTTTGTTTGTTTTTTCATCAGCTGTAATCAGTTTTTGAATTCTGTTGTGTTTTATTTTTTTTTATCCAAGTATGGTTCTCATGGTGTAGTAAATGACATTAGGCTTTTGTAAATTCTTGCAGAATATAACAGATCATTGGTTTTATAACACAGTCGCTGCTTTTGCATTCTGATGAGATTATTAGTAGCAGCCTAGAATACAACATCCCTGCATACTGTTAGTTAAAAAAAAATAAGTTTACTAAATGGTCTCTTGTCAACTGTATCTGAAAATCATTATAGTTTCTCTGATTCCTCTACATGAAGGGGCTCTTCAGCAAGCTGGTGGGTTATGTCAACACGAGGTTACAAAATTATTATCCCAGCTCTGTTTGTTTCATTGGGGATTATGCCAGACATTAGCATCCCTATTGTAAGTCTCAAGGGCTCAGGTATTTGTATATCAGGTGTAGAACAATTCCAGTGTTCAACCAGAAGATACTCAAAGCCAGTTGGCCTAGTGGTAGGTAGCTTTCATCAGGAACAAATTCTAAGGGGGGGAAAAATGCACTGGGACTTTTCTGATTTGCCGTCTCTCCATAACACAGATTAACCCTTTGGGGTGTTCTGTGGCCTCCCGTAGAGAGATTTAAAATCCATTTATTAATAAAATTAAGCGTTTTTCCCTTTTGGGTCCATAGTCTATAATGCAAATTAGCTGCATGTGATATTTAAGGGGCAAATGGTCTTCCACGCGCTGCATTGAGGCGGCTCGGAAGGGAGATGCTTAGCGTGTGAAGGAAGTGCCTGGCAGAGATCAGGGAGCAAAACGTTCCCTCCAATGTGTGTACTCCTCTTTTGTTTTAGCGCAGAAAAGAATGACATTTGAAAATTGCCTATTGCATGTGCACCTTACCTTTCTCTTCATACCACTTTAAGCATGCGTATCTGCTATCTGCATTAAGATCATGTTATTCTGGGCTTCAAATTGATACAATGCCAAATAAAAAGCTATTCTGTGAGCTGTAATGATTCTCCAGTAGTCACAGCATTCAACATAGTCAATAATATAAACTTTTAAATGTGCAAATGCATATTAAAATGAGAGATCTGATTTGCTTCAATAGTTCTGGCCTGTGAGACACATAATACGGTGTTTTAAAAAACTGCTTACATCTAGTTTGCATTTTACCTGAATATGGGAATAATAAGAAGCATGAATTTTGTAAAAACTTCATATTCTGTTTTGGAACTGTCTCATGGAGGGAGTTTCAAAACAGAATCAATTTCTCTCTCTTATTTTCTTTTATCTCAGTTTCTGGGGATATCTTTGCTTTGTTGGCCCCACTTTAAAATTGAACAATGTTTAAAATTAACATTATTCTCTTTGGACTTTTAAGTGTATCCTTCAGATTCTTTTTTTTTTTTTTTTTTTAAGCTATTCTTAACTAGTGACATGCCCCATCAGGTTTATTTATGGTTAATATTTAAGAACCACAATGTAAGTTCTACTTAAAAATATTTACTCTTCAATTGCTATAACTTATTTTATTAAACTAGCTCATGTAAATGGAAGACTGAAACAGTCAAATAAAAACAACTTCCAAGGATCAGGGTTGCAGGAAACACTCCAGACACCTGCCTTCCCCTGAGCTACAGAAACTGAGCTGAGTCCTAGAGGTGAGGAGACTAACGTGAGGCCCTCAAGTTGGTTGTGATCTAATGGGCAAGTGAAAAAAAAAAATTACAGCACAATATATTAAGTGCTCTATGATATATAATCAGAGGGTGTATTGTTCCTGAAAATCAGTAAGATCTAGTACGTCATCATGCACTTTTACACTTCAACAGAAGCAGTCTTTTGACCCAGCAATAAGGTTTCTTTGCAAATCAATAGAGGATAATGGAATTCAATAAACAGTTAAAGGTGTAAATTCCACCTCCTGTCCTTGCTGAGTAAAGCAAAACCAGTAACTTCTCTTAACTTCATGTTTTTCTTCTGTGAAAATGGTGTGATATTCACACCTGCCTCATAGGTTTATTGTTCTAGGTGAGACATTGCATGCAAGGAGCTGAATACAGCGCCTGGCACAAAGCAAGTGTTCAGGATATGCTACCTGACTGTACGATTATTATTGTTCATAGAGCCCAGGTGATTATGCACTTGACCCGTGTGCCTTCAAGAGTTGGGTGTTGACAAGGGCAGTGAATTTCTTCTCACTGAAATACGTACTTCTTTCCCCTGATTGGAGTAGAGTGTGGTCCAAGTGCTCCTGTCAAGTTCTCGCCCATAGGGCTTCATCCCCCAACTCTCCTGATCTGATAAATGTGTTCCTTTGCTCTCTCCCTGTCTGTAAAATTAAATTGCACATCATGAGGATAGTGGATTTGATCAAAAGCATTCATATGTCTGTTTACATGTAGAAATGGAAGTTCATTCCATTTATTGAATGTGATGTGGCCTCCGCTGTGTCCCATGACAGCTTTGATGATCTGTGCTCTGCTTTACCCTGGAGCTGTGGTGCTCATATTTTTTCTATGTGAATGAGTACATTGTGCTGCTTTCTTAAGCGTCAGTCAGTGCACAGTTGACTGGTCTCTGGCAAACTGCCAGGGTTCTGAGCCAAGGCCTCTGGTCTCTGCATTGACTTAGGCTCTGCAATGACCCAGGTCTTATGCTGGGACCCCCTCAGCTCATCTGACTTCCTGCAGTGTGGATGCCAAGCCTTCCTCTCTCTTCTCCTCCTTCCACTTAGAAAATGCTTCCTTTGGATCTTAGTCTATGTAGGCTGCTATAACAAAATTCCATAGGCAGGGTGGCTTATAAACAACATTTATTTCTCATAGGTCTGGAGGCTGGAATCCATGATCAAGGCACCAGCAGATTCAGAGCCTCCTGAGGGCTTGGCAGTCTTTTTACTGTGTCCTCACATGGCAGAATTTGGGAGGGAGCTCTCTGGAGCCTCTATTATAAGGGCACTAATCCCATTCGTGAGGACTCCACCCTCATGTCCTAATCACCTCCAAAAGCCCACACCTCCTAACGCCATCATAGTGGGGATGCAGGTTCAACATAAGAAATTCAGGGAGACACATTCAGTCAATAGCACTTCCTTTAACTAAACACACACACACACACACCACACTACTCAGCTCTCCTCATCAAAACTCTTTAGAGACATTCCTTCAACAAAAATGTTATTTGAGAGCTTTTATGTGCCAGGCACTGTGAATAGCACCAGAAATACAAAGTAAGCAAGAAAGAACTGGGCCTTGAGAACACTGTGTTTATCCTAAACAATAGAAGATAAATAGCAGACAAATAAGTAAATAACTAAAATCTTTTTAGACTGTGATTAGTGCTTTGAAGGAAATGAAGAAGAGGGGAATTTACTCCCATGTCATGGACACAGAACGTCTCGCTGAAGAACAGACATTCAGATAAAGATCTAAAGAATGAGGAGAAGCCAAGCAAATGAGGAACCAGAGGGAAAAACTTTTCAGGGTGGAGGGACAGCAAGTACATAATTCTCAAGTATGGGAAAGAACAAGAAAAGTTTCAAGAAACATCCCCCTCCCCCCCAAAAAAAATCAGTGCATTAGCTAGAGTCTAGTGAGGCCGTACATGTTGGAAAGAGGTAGTCAAAAGCCAGAACATTCAGGGTCTTGCAGACATGGGGTAGGGGTGGGCAGTGGATGGAGAAGGATTGGTTGTGTTCTAAGCACAACAGAAAAATAACGCAGGATATTAAACAGCACAGCTACTTGGTCTGATTTATGCTGTGAAGAACTCTAAAATTTGAGTGGAAAAGAGGATATAGAAAAATCAGACTTACTGCACAGTGGTCAGTGTGGAGGTTATAGAAGATTTCCAGAGACTAGGATATGAACTAGGGGCAGGACAGGAGGTGGCAGTGGAGTTGGCAAAGATTGAGTTGGTTTAGGATATACGGTGGTGGAACCAAAAGAACTTAATGACAGATTTGGGGGAAAGGGTGAAGGGAAAGGGGAGGATAAAAGAAATGAAGATATTCCTGATTACTCCAGGTTTCTGGACTCAGTAACCAGGTAGATGACATGTTGTTTATTAAGGTGAGGGAAACTTGGGAGGGACAGGTTTCAGGGACTGAAAGTAAGTGTCTAAAGTGCAAAATGCCTGAGAGACATCCATGTGGAAATGCCAAGGAGGTACTGCCCCACAGGGTCGGTGTGTCCCAATTACCTGGTCACCACTATGTCAATATGGCTTACTTTGGAAAACTTAAAAGTAACTGCCACCATTTTCTAGGTGACAGTTTGATCCATTTGGTGAATAGCATCTCTTTGGTATATTGGCTCAATGTGACTTTGAGACATCAGGATTGTTCCTTACTATCAGAGCCAACACACAAAGTCCACTGTAATAAATGTTCATCACAGAGCTCAGATAAGGAATGTCTAGCTGGCAGACTTTTACAAAAGGCAGAAGGGATGGAAGTGCCAGATCCATAAGTCAATGGGTGGGGGGGGGGTGTCTCATGATCTAGAATCTGAAAGATGAGAGTGGACCAACAGGAAAATAGCCACCTGGAGAGATGTGACATAGTAAATGCTGACAGTATGCCTTGGTCAACACACCAAAATGGTCTCACCAGGTTCCAGAAATGTCAAACCAAAGATATCTCTTCTAAAACACAGATCAAATGGTGCTGCACAGAGCAAAATGTTGGGAGGGAGGCGATGGGAGGAAAATTCCACAATCACATCCTCGATTCTTAGGGAAGAACATCGCAACATGCAAATTTCATCAAAGAAAACTGTATAAAGTGTGGCAGAACCATTCCTTTCAAATGAATATAAGATGCTAATTGGTGATGTATGTAGTCCCAGAGATGCTTGACATGCAAAGAGTGAGTGGAGTATGACAAAGCATTTGCATGGGCCATCTGGAAGGGCATACCACACCCCTGTGTGTGATGAGAAAGTGGAATTAAACAGAAACTTTGGAAACCAAGCTCTAAATATGCATGGCTCTGGGTGCTTACATCTTTTTCACTGATCAGGACCCTGGTGAGAAAACCGTCCCTGCACCTAGAGACCACAGTGACCAAATGAAATAGAACCCGACTCTCCCCTGCACAGCCACCCCCTGTGCAATCGGCAATCTGCAATATGGACATCTCTACAGCTTTACTAATCATGCAGGTTGTGTTTCTCTCATACTTTATATGTGAAACCTAACGTTTGACCTTGGCTTACTTCCAGAAGCAAGTATTTGACCTCATGTGATAGCAAACATACATAGTATTTCGATTTCTAAGTTGAAGATGCTTTCTACATGCACACACACACACACACACACACACACAAATATTTTCCACAAACACCAAAGATCCTATGCAAAAAAGACATGTTTATTTCTGGTCTATCACCATGTGAGAGAATTTTTTAAATGTTCACTGCCAAAAACAAGTAAAAGGTATGATCTACATTTTTATTCATTTCAGCTTCTGAATTGGATTTCAGAAATTAAACTTGAGGGTAATATCTCATATTGAGGGATGAAAGTTTTCCTAAATTTTGTGCAAATAAATGTCTCACAATGTAAGGAGAACTAGTCCATTTTTTAAAGACTATTTGATAACCAAGAACTGACTTAATGCTTGAAAACAGGCCCTAAAATTTGGTGATCAATTTTTAAATTAATGATTTGGTTTCCAGTGGGGAAGCCACAGCAGCATGAATTGTGGAGAGAGACAGAAGGGGAGAGAGCAATTCAAGAGCACAGAGATTCCCCCAAATTAGGGTGTTTGCATGCTCAGCCCTGAGTTCTGCACTTCAAGGTGCATGTTTTCTTCTAAGTTCTTGTAGTTTATGTCCTGTTCTGAAAGAAAGTTTAGAGATTTCTTTAGCCCACAGCTGGTTAAAAGACAAACGAACCAAAAGACGTTCAAGATGGTAGAGGAGTAAGACGTGGAGATCACCTTCCTCCCCACAAATACATCAGAAATACATCCACACATGGAACAAGTCCTACAGAACACCTACTGAACGCTGGCAGAAGACCTCAGACTTCCCAAAAGGCAAGAAGCTCCCCACGTAACTGGGTAGGGCAAAAGAAAAAACAGAGACAAAAGAATAGGGACAGGACCTGCACCTCTGGGAGGGAGCTGAGAAGGAGGAAAAGTTCCCACATACTAGGAAGCCCCTTCACTGGCAGAGACGGCAGGTAGGCAGCAGGGAAGCTTCGGAGCCACGGAGGAGAGCGCAGCAACAGGGGTGCAGAGGGCATAGCGGAGAGATTCCCGCACAGAGGATAGGTGCTGACCAGCACTCACGAGCCCGAGAGGCTTGTCTGCTCACCCGCAAGGACAGGTAGGGGCTGGGAGCTGAGGCTCGGGCTCCAGGGTCAGACCCCAGGGAGAAGACTGGGGTTGGCTGCGTGAACACAGCCTGAAGGGGGTTAGTACGCCACAGCTAGCTGGGAGGGAGTCCGGGAAAAACTCCGGAATTGTTGAAGAGGCAAGAGACCATTGTGTAGGGGTGCTCAAGGAGAGGGGATTCAGAGCACCGCCTAAATGAGCTCCAGAGACGGGCAAGAGCCGCGGCTATCAGCGAGGACCCCAGAGACGGGCATGAAACACTAAGGCTGATATTGCAGCCACCAAAAAGCCTGTGTGCAAGAACAGGTCACTATCCACACCTCCCCTCCCAGGAGCCTGTGCAGCCCGCGACTGCCAGGGTCCCGGAATCCAGGGACAACTTCCCCGGGAGAAGACATGGCGCGCCTCAGCCTGGTGCAATGTCACGCCAGCCTCTGCCACCGCAGGCTCACCCCGCATCCGTGCGCCTCCCTCCCCCCGGCCTGAGTGAGCCAGAGCTCCTGAATCAGCTGCTCCTTTAACGCCGTCCTGTCTGAAAGAAGAGCAGACGCTCTCAGGCGACCTACACACAGAGGTGGGGCCAGATCCAAAGCTGAACCCCGGGAGCTGTGCGAACAAAGAAGAGAAAGGGAAATCTCTCCCAGCAGCCGCAGGAGCAGCAAATTAAATCTCTACAATCAACTTGATATACCCTGCATCTGTGGAATACCTGAATAGAGAACTAATCATCTCAAAATTGAGGTGCTGGACTTTGGAAGCAACTGTAGACTTGGGGTTTGCTTTCTGCATCTAATTTGTTTCTGGTTTTATGTTTATCTTAGTTAAGTATTTAGAGTTTATTATCATTGGTAGATTTGTTTACTGATTTAGTTGCTCTCTTCCTTTTTTTATATAGAGAGATATATATATTTTTTTCCTTTTTCTCATTTTGTGAGTATGTATGTGTATACTTCTTTGTGTGATTTTATCTGTAGAGCTTTGCTTTTACCATTTGTCCGAGGGTTCTGTCTGTCCCTTTTTTTCTTTTTAAGTATAGCTTTTAGCACTTGTTATCATTAGGTGGATTTGATTTTGGTTGCTTTCTTCTTTCTTTCTTCTTTTTTTTTTGATTACTTTTTAATTTTTAATAATATTTTTATAACTTTTTATTTTATTTATTTATTTTTCGCTCTCTTTTCTTCTGAGCTGTGTGGCTGACAGGGTCTTGGTGCTCCAGCTAGGTGTCAGACCTGTGTCCTTGAGGTGGGAGAGCTGAGTTCAGGACATTGGTCCACCAGGGACCTCCTGGCTCCACATAATATCATATGGCAAAAGCTCTCTCAGAGGACTCCATCTCAATGCTAAGACCCAGCTTCACTCAACTACCAGTGAGCTACAGTTCTGGACACCCCATGCCAAACAACTAGCAAGACAGGAACACAACCCCACTGATTAGCAGAAAGGCTGCCTAAAATCATAATAAGGTCACAGACACCCCCAAAACATAACACTGGACATGGTCCTGCCCACCAGAAAGACAAGATCCAGCCTCATCCACCAGAACACAGGCACAAGTCCCCTCCACCAGAAAGCCTACACAACTCACTGAACCAAACTTAGCCACTGGGGGTAGACATCAGAAACAATGGGAACTACAAACCTGCAGCCTGTGAAAAAGACAACCCAACCACAGTAAGTTAAGCAAAATGAGAAGACAGAGAAACACAGAGGAGATGAAGGAGCAAGGTAAAAACCTACCAGATCAAACAAATGAGGAGGAAATAGGCAGTCTACCTGAAAAAGAATTCAGGGTAATGACAGTAAAGATGATCCAAAATCTTGTAAATAGAAGGGAGAAAATACAAGAAAGGACCTAGAAGAACTAAAGAACAAACAAACAATGATGGACAACACAATGAATGAAATTAAAAATTCTCTAGAAGGAATCAATAGCAGAATAACTGAGGCAGAAGAACGGATAAGTGACCTGGAAGATAAAATAGTGGAAATAACTACCACAGAGCAGAAAAAAGAAAAAAGAATGAAAAGAATTGAGGACAGGCTCAGAGACCTCTGGGACAATATTAAACGCACCAACGTTCAAATTTTAGGGGTCCCAGAAGAAGAAGAGAAAAAGAAAGGGACAGAAAATATTTGAAGAGATTATAGTTGAAAACTTCCCTAATATGGGAAAGGAAATAGTCAATTAAGTCCAGGAAGCTCAGAGAGTCCCATACAGGATAAATCCAAGGAGAAACATGCCAAGACACATATTAAACAAATTATCTACAATTAAATACAAAGAAAACATATTAAAAGCAGCAAGGGAAAAACAACAAATAACATACAAGGGAATCCCCATAAGGTTAACAGTTGATCTTTCAGCAGAAACTCTGCAAGCCAGAAGGGAGTGGCAGGACATATTTAAAGTGATGAAAGGGAAAAACCTACAACCAAGAGTATTCTACCTAGCAAGGATCTCAATCAGATTCGACAGACAAATTAAAACCTTTACAGACAAGCAAAAACTAAAAGAATTCAGCACCACCAAACCAGCTTTACAACAAATGCTAAAGGAACTTCTCTAGGCAGGAAACACAAGAGAAGGAAAAGACCTACAATAACAAACACAAAACAGTGAAGAAAATGGTAATAGGAACATACATATTGATAATTACCTTAAATGTAAATTGATTAAATGCTCCAACCAAAGAGAGAGACTGGCTGAATGGATACAAAAACAAGACCTGTATATATACTGTCTCCAAGAGACCCACTTCAGACCTAAGGACACATACAGACTGAAAGTGAGGGAATGGAGAGAGATATTCCATGCAAATGGAAATCAAAAGACAGCTGAAGTAGCAATTCTCATATCAGACAAAATAGACTTTAAAATAAAGACTATTACAAGAGACAAAGGAGGACACTACATATTGATCAAGGGATCAATGCAAGAAGAAGATGTAACAATTGTAAATCTTTATGCACCCAACATAGGAGCACCTCAATACATAAGGCAAAAGCTAACAGCCATAAAAGGGGAAACCAACAGTAACACATTCATAGTAGGGGACATTAAAACCCGAATTTCACCAAAGAGCAGATCATCCAAAATGAAAATAAATAAGGAAACAAAAGCTTTAAATGATACATTAAACAAGATGGACTTAATTGATATTTACAGGAAATTTTATCCAAAAACAACAGAATACACTTTATTCTCAAGTGCTCATGGAACATTCTCCAGGATAGATCATATCTTGGGTCACAAATCAAGCCTTGGTAAATTTAAGAAAAGTGAAATCATATCAAGTATCTTTTCAGACTACAAGTCTGTGAGACTAGGTATCAATTACAGGAAAAAATCTGTAAAAAATACAAACACAAAGATGCTAAACAATACATTCTAAATAACCAAGAGATCACTGAAGAAATCAAAGAGGAAATCAAAAAATACCAAAAAATAAATGACAATGAAAACACAATGAACCAAATCCTATGTGATGCAGCAAAAGCAGTTCTAAGAAGGAAGTTTATAGCAATACAATCCTACCTCAAGAAACAAGAAACATCAAAAATAAACAACCTAACCTTACACCTAAAGCAATTAGAGAAATAAGAACAGAAAAACCACCAAGTTAGCAGAAGGAAAGAAATAATAAAGATCAGATCAGAAATAAATGAAAAAGAAATGAAGGAAACAAGAGCAAAGATCAATAAAATTCAAGCTGGTTCTTTGAGAAGATAAACAAAATTGATAAACCATTGACCAGACTCATCAAGAAAAAAGGGGAAAAGACCCAATCAATAGAATTAGAAAGGAAAAAGGAGAAGTAACAACTGACACTGCAGAAATACAAAGGATCATGAGAGATTACTACAAGCAACTATATGCCAATAAAATGGAGAACCTGGAAGAAATGGACAAATTCTTAGAAAAGCACAACCTTCCGAGACTGAACCAGGAAGAAATAGAAAATATAAACAGACCAATCACAAGCACTGAAATTGAGACTGTGATTAAAAATCTTCTAACAAACAAAAGGCCAAGACCAGATGGTTTCACAGGTGAATTCTATCAAACATTTAGAGAAGAGATAACACCTATCCTTCTCAAACTCTTCCAAAAGATAGCAGAGGGAGGAACACTCCCAAACTCATTTTACGAGGCCACCATCACCCTGATACCAAAACCAGACAAAGATGTCACAAAGAAAGAAAACTACAGACCAATATCACTGTTGAACAAAGATGCAAAAATCTTCCACAAAATGCTAGCAAACAGAATCCAACAGCACATTAAAAGGATCATACACCATGATCAAGTGGGGTTTATTCCAGGAATGCAAGGATTCTTCAATATATGCAAATCAATCAATGTAATACACCATATTAACAAATTGAAGGAGAAAAACCATATGATCATCTCAATGATGCAGAAAAAGCTTTCAACAAAATTCGACAACCATTTATGATAAAAAGCTTCCAGAAAGTAGGCATAGAGAGAACTTACATCAACATAATGAAGGCCCCAGATGACAAATCCACAGCCAACATCATTCTCTATGGTGAAAAGCTGAAACCATTTCCTCTAAGATCAGGAACAAAACAAGGTTGTCTACTCCCACCGCTATTATTCAACATAGTTTTGGAAGTTTTAGTCACAGCAATCAGAGAAGAAAAAGAAATAAAAGGAATCCAAATCGGAAAAGAAGAAGTAAACCTGTCACTGTTTGCAGATGACATGATACTATAAATAGAGAATCCTAAAGATGGTACCAGAGTTAATCAATGAATTTGGTAAAGTAGCAGGATACAAAATTAATGCACAGAAATCTCTTGCATTCCTATACACTAATGATGAAAAATCTGAAGGAGAAATTAAGGAAACACTCGCATTTACCACTTCAACAAAAAGAATAAAATACCTCGGAATCAACCTACCAAAGGAGACGAAAGACCTGTATGCAGAAAACTAGAAGACACTGATGAAAGAAATTAAAGATGATAGAAACAGATGGAATGATATACCATGCTCTTGGATTGGAAGAATCAACATTGTGAAAATGACTATACTACCCAAAGCAATCTACAGACTCAATGCAACCCCTGTCAAACTACCCATGGCATTTTTCACAGGACTAGAACAAAAAATTTCACAATTTGTATGGTAACACAAAAGACCCCGAATAGCCAAAGCAATCTTGAGAAAGAAAAACAGAGCTAGAGGAATCAGGCTCCCAGACTTCAGACTATACTACAAAGCCACAGTAATCAAGACAGTATGCTTCTGGCACAAAAACAGAAATATAGATCAATGGAACAAGATAGAAAGCCCAGAGATAAACCCATGCACCTATGGGTACCTTATTTTGGATAAAGGAGGCAAGAATATACAATGGAGAAAAGACAGCCTCTTCAGTAAGTGGTGCTGGGAAAACAGGACAGCTACATGTAAAAGAATGAAATGAGATCACTCCCTAACAACATACACAAAAATAAACTCAAAATGGATTAAAGAGGGCCTTCCCTGGTGGCGCAGTGGTTGGGAGTCCGCCTGCCGATGCAGGGGACACGGGTTCGTGCCCCTGGTCCGGGAAGATCCCGTGTGCCACGGAGCGGCTGGGCCCGTGGGCCCTGGCTGCTGAGCCTGCGCGTCCGGGGCCTGTGCTCCACAATGGGAGAGGCCAGTGAGAGGCCCACGTACAGCAAAAAAAAAAAAAAAAAAAAAAGGATTAAAGACCTAAATGTAAGGCCAGACACTATCAAACTTTTAGAGGAAAACAGGCAGAACACTCTATGACATAAATCACAGCAAGATCCTTTTTGACCCACCTCCTAGAGAAATGGAAATAAAAACAAAAATAAACAAATGAGACCTAATGAAATTTAAAAGCTTTTGCACAGCTAAGGAAACCATAAACAAGACAAAAAGACAACACTCAGAATGGGAGAAAACATCTGCAAATGAAGCAACTGACAAAGGATTAATCTCTAAACTTTACAGGCAGCTCATGCAGCTCAATATCAAAAAACAAACAACCCAATCCAAAAATGGGCAGAAGACCTAAATAGACATTTCTCCAAAGAAGGTATGCAGATTGCCAACAAACACATGAAAGGACGCTCAACATCACTAATCATTAGAGAAATGCAAATCAAAACTACAATGTGGTATCACCTCGCACCAGTCAGAATGGCCATCATCAAAAAATCTACAAACAATAAATGCTGGAAAGGGTGTGGAGAAAAGGGAACCCTCTTGCACTGTTGGTAGGAATGTAAATTGATACAGCCACTATGGAGAACAATATGGAGGTTCTTTAAAAAGCTAAATATAGAACTACCGTATAACCCAGCAATCCCACTGCTGAGAAAACCCTGAGAAAACCATAATTCAAAAAGAGTCATGTACAAAAATGTTCATTGCAACACTATTTACAATAGCCAAGACATGGAAGCAACCTAAGTGTCCATCGACAGATGAATGGATAAAGAAGATTTGGCACATATATACATTGGAGTATTACTCAGCCATAAAAAGAAACCAAATTGAGTTATTTGTAGTGATGTGGATGGACCTAGAGTCTGTCATACAGAGTGAAGTAAGTCAGAAAGAGAAAAAACAAATACTGTATGCTAACACATATATATGGAATCTAAAAAAAAAAAATGGTTCTGAAGAACCTAGGGGCAGGACAGGAATAAAGACGCAGACGTAGAGAATGGACTTGAGGACACGGGGAGGGGGAAGGGTAAGCTGGGACAAAGTGAGAGGGTGGCATGGACATATATACACTACCAAATGGAAAATAGATAGCTAGTGGGAAGCAACTGCATAGCACAGGGAGATCAGCTCAGTGCTTTGTGACCACCCTGAGGAGTTGGATAGGGAGGATGGGAGGGAGATACAAGAGAGAGGGGATATGGGGATATATGTATACATATAGCTGATTCACTTTGTTATAAATCAGAAACTAACACACCACTGTAAACAATTTTACTCCCATAATGATGTTAGAAAAAAAACAAAAGACAAACGAACCCAAAGGACAAACAGACACCTGAGAAACTGCATCTCTGCGATCAGTTTACCTCTTCTTAAATACATTTTGTTTGTTTGCCTATCTGAGTGTAAGCCCCAAGACAAGAAATATCTTGGGCAGCACCAAGCATACTGTAAAAGCTGAGGCAATGATAAACAGTAGTAATAATGCCATTCAAAGGGAATGAATGCTGACGCAAATAGCATGAGTTTAACCCTAATGGTTTAGACACTGGAGTTGGGGAAAGATATGGCACTCGAATTAACATATATAATTCAAATCTGCTTCCAAAATCTGAATCTTTCTCTTCTCTGTTTGGGTGCCACATTTTAAAAACTGTGGTAATGAAGGTAGTATTTGCAAATACCCCCCCAAAGATTGCACTGGAGTATAAATGTAGTCACCAAATATTTACCAAGCACTAAGTATATTCATACTATATTGGGCATTAAAGATATAAAGGTAAACAAGGCATATTTCCCACTCTCTCAGATCCTGTACTTTATGGGTAGATCATGAAAGAGTTAAGAGAAGTGGGAACTTGGAGATTTTTTTAATGCATTTGTGAAAACCAAAAAAAACATGCCCTGTAGATCATAATGAAATGTACTCATTTGAAATGGATGGTCTATTCCTAAGACCATAGCTGCATGGATCAGTTCTTTGGAGGAAAGATGCAAGACTGATTTTCTACATTCAGAGAGCAGGGCTGACCAGAGAGTATACACTGAGGGCCTTCACTCATTGACCTCAGGTACTGCAAGGCTCATGAACAATAGAGTTCCTACCAGTAAAGTGGCCACCACCTTGGATAAAGGCTCTGAGTTGTCAGAAGACACCTCATTCATGAAAATATGAGGGGCCCTAGCCATAAAAATAATGAAATAATGCCTTTTGCAACAACATGGATGGACCTAAGAGATTTTCATACTAAGTGAAGTAAGTCAGACAGAGAAAGACAAGCATATGATATCAATTATATGTGGAATCTTAAATAAAGATACAAATGAACTTATTTATGAAACAGAAATAGACTCACAGACATAGGAAAGAGACTTATGGTTATCAAAGGGGAAAAGAGGGGGAGGGACAAATTAGGAGTTTGGGATTAGCAGATACACACTACTATATATAAAATAGATAAACAACCAGGTCCTACTGCATAGCACAGGGAACTAAATTCAGTATCTTGTAATAAACTATAATGGAAAAGAATCTGAAGAAGAATATATAATTAAGGTAATTAATGTTAAATGAGGTCATGAAGGTGGGGCCCTAATCCAATATAACTGGTGTCCTTATGAGAAAATGAAGAGACACCAGGGATGCACATGCACAGAGAAAAGGTCTTGTGATGATACCAGAAGAAGACGGCCATCTGCAAGCCAAGGAGAGAAGCCCCAAAAGAAACCAAACCTGCCAACAGCTTGATCTTGGACTTCTAGCCTCCACAACTGTGAGAATAAAAGTCCTGTGGTTGAAGCTGCCCAGTCTGTGGTATTCTGTTACGGCAGCACTTATACACTAAATTTCAGTGATTACCCAGTAGGAAAATTGCTCTCCATGAAAGACGAGGTAGAATGAATACGCTATGAAGAAAAAGAGGAGTAACCACTCTAAGAGAGCAACTCAGTATCACAAGTAGTGATTTTCGGCAGGGTGAGGGGAGCTTCTGCAAAGTCTACTTCTTACTTCCCTTCTCTCAGAAATGTACATCTGATGCTGATTCACCCTGAGACCAGCATGAATATATTGAAAATGATCCTAAATGATTCTAACACATGAGCAGCCTTCCTCTTTCACCCTCCCGGACTCTGGCTCAGACATTCATCACCAAACTGCTGGATAATTAGAAAAATCTAACCGCCTCGGTGGTGATTGTGACAGCAGTGGTCTGATTATCAGGAGGCCAACCATGAGCCTTCACTGTGTGAAAATCGAATGTTATCTTCATCTTCTATTCCATTCACTATACCAAAGCAGGACCAGAGGCAACAGGACAAAACCAGAGATGAGAGCTGTCTTCACACGAGAATAAACTGTCCACATGCCCAGAGTAGACCATCTAACATAACAGGTGAAACTTTCAGCCTCGCCTGTCTTTGGAGACAAGAATACTAAATGTATTACTGGCCCACAAAGAAAATGAAGCCTCCTAATGTTGTTTCTTTGTTCAATTAAGCCCCACATTTCTACTATGCTTTATTTAGCAGAGGCTGCAAGATCTCACCCATATTTGAGTTCTACTTCCTGGGCATTCAGTTACACTATAATTTCCAGCCTCTTCTCCAGCAAGGTGTGGCCGTATAACTAAGTTCTCACCAAAGGGATATGAGTGGAAGTGCCATGAGTTACTTCCAGGCCCACCTGATAACCTCGTGTCTTTTCCTTGTGCATTAGCTGAAGTGAGAGAATAGTCAGAGGACGCGAAGGAGAGTGAATCTCACGATGAGAAAAGGCTGGCTCCTTGGAGGACTGCATAAATAAGCAACCCACCAAATCCAATGCACAGACGTGGGTAAGAAATATTATTTCATTACATCAAGCCATTTATATTGGAGAGTCATTTATCAGAACAGCAGACTGCATCCAACAACACTTGTAGCAGTGGAGAGTTTTCTTCCTTTTCATCAATGAGTTTCAGGATTTTTTTTTTTTTTTTTTCAAGGAAATGGCAGTCTGGAGCTAAACATTTTACGCCCACACTGATCTTTCAGTAGCTCTGCGTTAATGCCCACACAAGGCTAAAGGGTAACTAAGCTGATGGACTTAACAGCTTTTTGATGGAACGTAAAGCAGGGGTCACGGCGATCTTTACACTGAGTGATGTCTTTCTCCAGAGAGGTGTGCATGTTGGATTCATTCCATAAGCGTCACCCTCCATTATGGACCTTGCCACGTGGAGTCTTCTTAGAATTCTACTTTCTTTGGAATGAGAGAACCACAGAACTCTTTGAGCAATTACTGAATATTCCTTGATGATTATATAATCACACATATTAGAGTACGAGAGGCCTAGACTCTGGACTATGGCGATGCAGCTTAAGTACAGCCTGGTTGTGTCCGTGGGTTGGTAGCAAGAGTCATAGCAAGTGTGTGGGATTCCTGGACCTTCTTTGGAGAGAGCAGTTCTACAAAGATTGTGTTCACTTCACCTCTCAATCCCAACCCACAGGAAGGGTAGAAAGAAGAACTGAATATTCTCCATTCTCTTTCTCTCCTCCCATCTGGGGTTTTCACATGCTCATTGGAATAAAGATATCTGGGAGCAATAAGAGGGTACATAGATTACTGGTGTGTGTGTGTGTGTGTGTGTTAACTGCTGTGGTATCTGGGAGAGAAGAAAAATAGGGCAGGAAAGTAGAAGGGGTATATGAATATCCACCCAATCTCTGGCCTTTTGCAAACAAATGACTGCTTTAACTCTGCACAATAGTATCATAGATACTATTAATTAGGATGAGTCATATTATTTGATAAACTTTTATTGTAAACAAGAATATTTCAAGTTTTTCATTATTAATAACCAATAACAGTTGTTTAGAACTTGATGGTCCACGCAGCACGTTGTATAAACATTATCTCAAAGCAGACACTTTTTGTGACCCACATTACATTTATCTGGCCCACTTCTGAATTCAAAGTAGCTGCAGTAAATACTTCCACACACTAATTCTACCACCCTCCTTTCTCAAGCCCACGCAGCGACTTTTCTCCCCTTTTCTGCCTGCAGACTTTCTCTAAATCCACACAACCCAGTCACAGCCAGGAAGTGTGGGCATGGGTTGGGGGGATAATATCCCTGGGGCAGGATGGAACCTTTAACTAATGAGAAAGAAGCATCAGTGGATGAATGCCTCAGCATCTCATGTTTTAGATAGATCATTTTGAGGTGCGCCCTCTCTACATTTCTTCAGAGGGTCCCCAGTGGGATACCTAGATGCCCACAACAAGAACCAGTCCATAGTGCATGTGTATTATTTTTCCTGTCTCCTTCCTTCTCTGTCAAGACTGCTTCCAGGGATCATCTCCCAATAAACTACCTGCGTCCAAATCCTTGACTCAGGACCAACTCCAGGGTAACTTCACTAAGGCATCTCATTTAGTCTTCACTACTAGAATAGAAGCCCCAAGAATCATGACATGTACCAGTTACATTTGTTGTTAAAAAGTAAAAGGTAGCCCACCCTCCATCTGCTGAAGAATTTAAGTTGTCAATTAAGGACTGGCAGACAGACACCTCACATCCAGGACAGAAGTGCATGAAGCCCAGTGGAAGCAGCGATGACCCCAAGGGTGCAGCTCAACATCGCCTCACTGCCCCTCCCAACCACTTTCCATCAGCCAAAGGAAATCACGTGACCAAGACCAACATCAATGGGGTGGGAGGGGTTACAAGGGCACGTGGCAAAGGGTGTGGATAGAGGGAGAGGAGGAGGGTTGAGAACAATAAGATAATCTACTACAATTGGTAATTACCATGAACAATCATGCATTTAATAACTTATTTACCGAGTACATGACATACCAGACGCTAGGGATTCAGCTGTGAACAAGATAAACATAATCTCTGCCCTTAATAGAGGTTACAGGTGTGTGTGTGTGTGTGTGTGTGTGTGTGTGTGTGTCCAAAGGTTATATTGTGCATAATTCAGCCTTTGTTGATTTCAGAATACACTTGATGTGTGTTAGTGGTCTCCATTCTAAGCATGTTTTTATTGTGCAGTATTTAGATGAGGAAGATATAAGAAATGAATTGAATATACAGCAATTCCAGGATGTTTTTTCTTTTTCAGTTTCAATTCTGATTAAATCCCCAAATCCTTACAATTTCCCCCCATACAACAATGAAGCCCTTTTGAAAATTCCAGTTATTTTAGTCTTACATGTATTTATCTTCTAAATACATGGGAATTCAATGTGAAAAATAAATATTCTCTTAAATGAGGTGAGTAGAAGGTGAAATTAGAGAATCTATAAAGTCCCGAAAGTGGCATGTTCCTACTGATGAAATCAATGAGGGTGATATAATCATTCTCATTCTTTGCCAAATCTCCTGATGCTTTTTTCCCCATCATCTCTTATTCTCAGACAGAAGAGAGCATCCCTGTCATTTCCTCAGTGACTAGCACAAATACTGAAATATAGTGGGGGCTAAGTAGACATTTATTGAATCAATGCAGGAACGACTACATGACTCAATCAATAAATCAGCCAATGAGAAAAGAGATAAAACTAATGATTCCTTGCTAATGTCAATAGACTGCCATAGGCTTCTGTAGTACAAGCTGGTTAGACATTGGGGGCACATATATCTTTGGAGATGGGTTGTGTGACCACTGACAAAACTCCCAGAGGTCAAATGGCAGCTCTCCAATTAACTCTCTTTCCTTGGTGTATTGTATCCTCTTACTATTATGAGATATGTCATCATCTACAGGAATTACATGTCCCTAATGTTGCATCTCCTAGGTTTCCACCAACAGCACTCTCCTCCCTCCTCAGCCTACTGAGCTACTGTAGTTTCCAGAACTTGCTATGCTCTCTTCCACTTGATTGGTGACTATAATGCTTTTTGCTATTTCCTGTCTATCTTTCCCTTCCTTGCCCTCCTAGAAAATCCTCCATTTCTCCAATGCAAACATATTTATGAAGTCTTCCCTGAACTCTCAATGCAAACCGCTGCCCCCTCTACATTCCCGGAGAAACTGACACACATGGAACTCTAACTCTATGGACATTATACTGCAGTCACCAGCTCTTATCATAGCTCCTACATAGGTGCTCAAATACTTGCTAAAAAATAAGTAATAACAGGTTTGCTCAATTGGCTAAAGAATTGTCAGCCAAAAATTTACTATGAAGTCACACATAAAAATGCCATAATAGACATAATACACAGTCTCTTACAGGTGTCCTCAATCCCACTGTAAACACCCACTTCATCTCACATTCTGACCTCTTTTTATCAACAACCATTTCTGAAAACTTGGGAAACAACAACAAAACAAGCAGATGAGCATATTACCATGAAATATGCAAAATTCTATATTCTTGTTTGAAGGGTTGCATCTATTGCCCTTAATCCAGTTTACAAATTGAGGAGCTTAGGATGCTCACCGACCTCTGTGTTTGATGAAGACATGACTATATATTTAAGAGCTGGCAAATCTATTGAGTCTGGCTGTGACTGTAGCAGTAATTAGGCATTTTAACACATATTAATGTAAACAGCTGTGTAAAATCCAGATCAATGTTAGAAACACAAGTGATATGGTTCAACTAAAATATTACAAGGTTGGTTTCTGCAGGTGGCTGGAAAATACTAAGATATACCTGAGAAAATTCATTGTTCCCGCACAACAACCTAGGCTAACAGAGGTGAATGTAAAGGAACTGCCTTTCAGATCGTATAAACCAGAGAGGATGCAGTAAACAGGAGACTCTGGGGCCAGGATTCCTTTTCTAACTCTGCCCCAGTCTTCCTGAGATGTCCTGCATCTTGATAGAGCAAGACTCACTATTGCTCACAGGAACTGGAAGATCTCAATAAAAGTAAACTGGGCAAGACTGCAAATGCTACACCAAAAAGTTAGTTGTCACATTAATCAGGCCACAGCTAAACACTCCCACCTTTTACGAGTTAGCAACTATCAATTAATAGCTCCTACACTGGGAAAACTTTACGCCTAGAAGCAATGCATAGGTTTTGGGGATGGACACACCTGATTTCAAATCTCTGCCCTGCTCTTTACTATCTAGATCTGTTCTAGATCTCAGTTTTCTCATCTGTGCAAGGGGCGTAATATCTGTACTGTGTTAAAAATTAAATGAAAGTATATATCTCCTGAAGGTGCAATATAAGATCCACATTGTCATAGATGATATGGATATCCCAAGAAGGATATCATAAGCGAAAGATAATAAAATAAATGGTTACTCTATCACTTTATTTATTATGCTATACTTAAAGGATCCAATCTTCCATTGCTTCCATAGTCTTATGATGGTAGGTGTGTTGCCCATAAGGGCCAAGCCAAAGGAATGTCTGAGTCCACCAGCGTGTTCTGATGGCACAGAATCCCTGGGGTCAGAAGCAGAATTTAAAGACCTCAATACCAGCTCTACTAAAACCAGTGCTCAAGCCAGCGTTGGATACCAGACAGTCAAATGGTCCAAGTAAATTCCTGCTGTCCTTGGTGGGAGAGAGACAGAGATAGTGTAACCCTGCCATCTGTTGACCTAGCAGCATATTGTGCTGCTTCTCATATGATCTAAGGGCTCTCAAAGCTCAGAAGGAGGATAAAAGATCAATGTTTACAAGAATGGAATTGCTAACTTTATTCTGCAAACTCTAGCTGTACTACTGCACTTTAAATATTATACGCAGTCTGGTGAAACCCGAGATCCCAGGAACAATATTCCCTGCAAGTTCTTTCAGTTCTATCCCACTCCACTCCACCCGAATACCAATATGATTATTAAAACAGCTATCTGCACTTCTCTGGGGTCACATTCAATAGATTTTTGAAGGTAAATCATATGAACAAAGAAGAATAACTCCAATATATGTCACTAGAAATAAAGAGCTCCCTATAGGGCATGTGGCATTTTTAGCTTTATATACCCGATCTGTTAGCAAACACACAATACTGATCAAAAATTAATACACTATGTTCAGGGGAAACTGTGGTTCTTGTTCTAAAATATAAATTGACCTCTGATTAGATTTAAAATCTTATCCTAGAGCTGAAGCTGTATTTCTTGAGAAAAAGAAATCAAGAAATCATCGTTCCCCTATTTCTAAGCAGGACTACATAAGTGATTTTCAGATAGCTTCTAGTCTATCCCATTTTGAAAGATCTCCAGAAATTCCACTCTTGTTCTCCTTCCATTAGCATACCACAAAAGCACCTACAGCTTTAGGATGAGCTCGGTTTGTGCCAGGCTTCAAGCTCCTTTATTTTTTTTCCTGATGCCAATGAGAGTTGGCATCAGTGGTTTAATAAACCCTCTCCTAGAAGAGCTCTCTAAATCTTTAAGACAAGTATTCAACTTGACATTCATGTACTTGTTACTGAGGATTTCCTTTGTTTTGTCGTGTTTTGTTGGTTTATTTTGAGAGACAGGGATGTTTTCATTCCATTTATGCAATGAAAAGATGTTTACATGGTGCCTGTTAAACAGTGAGCAAAATGCTAAGTGATGAGAATTCTGGTGCAGGGGTTGGATACATCACAAGCAAATACTCAGGTGTGGGAAATGTGGAACTTTTCCACTTTTTTCTGTGTGTCCATTAAAATCCCAATTTTAAACCCACATTTCATTTGATTAAGGAAATTTGCTACAGGTCAGCTCAGGGTTGGCTCACTCCCTTTCTCCCTAGAGTGGCATTAAAATTCCCAGAGGATTTTGGAGAATTTCAGGCATCCTCCATTCCCTACAAGTTCTCAGTGAGGAGTCCCTCTTCTATCTCATCTTTGGTCTGGCTCTAATTTTGCTCCAGGGAGATATTTCAGGTGCGCAGATGGCCACTGCTTCTCAGGCCCTAGTAGTCATTCTGCATCCCCACATCTCAACCCCAGGGCTCCTGGGCCTTCCACCAGCCCACTTGGTGGTATTCCACACCCCTCTCAGGAAGCACAGAAACTGTGATGTTCTCCAAAACCTCTCTGGGTGGCTCTAGGAAGGAGGAGAAATGCCAGTTCAGGAGGTCTGTAGAGTTCTCGGCAGCCAAGTTTTGTTTGTCTCTTTCCGCTGCTCTTGCCTGGGGCCATGGAGGACTTCCCGGAGGGGCTCTGCCCAGGTTCCTCTCTTGTCCATCCCTTTTCTGCTCATCCGCATCTCAGGCTCCCTGCCTGCAGCCACCCAAGGGCCCTTTCTTGGGACAGAGCTAAACATTCTTCTGGGACAAGCTAAGCTCTCACAAGCAACTCTTCCCAAACTGAAAAGTATTTTTACTACCCTTAAAGGATGTGAATAATCAGGCTTTCACTTGTTTACTTATTGTTCTTTTGTATCCTATTCTATTATTGCCTTCCATTCAGTACGCACCCCTTGAGACAATGAATGTCACTGATTCAATGGGACAGAGAAAGGTGGGAAATTTGGAAGGGAAGTGGTGGCTAAACCGGAGCTAATACAGTATCTCCAAATTTTATTTCACCACCCACTCAAAGAGGGTGAAGCACACACTAGTGAGAGTTCTGATCTGACCAGCCTGCAAATTATTTGAAGGTAATGTAGTGCAGTTAAAATCCTACTTCCTGTCTTTATAATTACACATCTGTTCCCTGGAACTCCTCCTATTTCTTCCTCCTTCCCTTTTGTATAATTTCCATTACTTAAAGCTTCTAAGCATACACTGACCATGAAAAATCAGTTGGTCCTCCAAAAACAATGAGGTCAATCCCAGCATTTCAACTTCTGACAAATCATGTGGGGGGGGGGGGCGGGGGAAGTTTTAGTGGATGGAGAGAAAAAAAACTAAGACATGTTCTTGTTACCAAGTCCAAGCTCGCTCTGCTCACTGCACAACAGGCCAATAAATTGGAGACAAGGTGTTGAGGAAAGGAATAATGACTTTATTTGGAAATTGGGGAGTCCAAGAAGATGGTGGACCAGCGTCCTAGAGTACCATCTTATCAGGGTCTGGATGCTAGTTTCTTTTATAGAACAGAGAGGAAGAGGAGGTGAGGAAGTAAAGTAAAAAGACCATAAGTGTTGCAAAATATCTCCTGGTTTTGGCCATCCTCTGGGAGAGGATGTGTTCATTTCTTCTTTTCTGCTACTGTTCACAGGTGGGCAGGGTGAGGGTGTTTCCCTGCGGGCTGAAGAAAAGCACTTGAGTTTAACATTCAGGCAGAGGGGCAGGGTTCCCTGAGGCAGGCCATCATGTATGCCTATAACTATAGAGAGATCACCAGCAATGGAAAGCAAAGGTCAAAGTAAAAGAAACAGATCCAAAATGGAGTCAGATTTTGTTCTTCCCTGTTCCATTTTGACAACCACATTTCAGGGAGAGTTACCCTGTACTTGGTCAGCCCCCAAAGCAATTAATTCTCCCAATACTCAGATGATGAAATTGGGTATTTCATGGAGAGTTTAAAAGATACAGAGGGACTTCCCTGGTGGTCCAGTGGTAACGAATCCACTTTCCAATGCAGGGGATGCGGGTGCGATCCCTGGTGGGGGAACTAAGATCCCACACCACATGCCGCGAGGCAACTAAGCCCACGCACCACAACTACTGAGCTCATGCACCTCAACAAGAGAGCCCATGTGCCTGCAAACTACAGAGCCCATGCACCACAACTAGAGAAGGGAAAACCCACATGCCACAACTAGAGAGAAGGCTGCGCACCACAAGAGAGAAACCCAAGCAGACTGAATGCTGTAACGAAAAGATCCCTCATGTCTCAACAAAGATTTCGTGTGCTGCAACTAAGACATGATGCAGCCAAAAAAAAAAAAAAAAAAAAAAAAAAAATATATATATATATATATATATATATAGAGAGAGAGAGAGAGAGAGAGAGAGAAAGCCCAGCATATCCTCTAAGACCTTATTTCTTTCTACTACCCTGAAAATCCTGGAAGAATCATTAGTCTAGAACATAATATTTTTAGTTGTTCATTTTCAGGAAAAAAAACCCTCTATATTTGTAAGTTCACATAGTATCTTTGTTGGATAAAGCTGGAAGAGCCCAAATGGTTTACAGTCACAGCATTTGGCAAGGTGACGGAAGCATACAAGATCACCCCTTGTTGAAAGGCAAGGATGATGCTAAATCTGAAATCTCTATACCACTGCTACGTGTCCTCAAACTCAAGTATTTAAACATATGTTCCAGTGTGATGATTGACCTTTATTTTTCCTCTATTTTACCTTTATTTATTGCTTGGACAATAAATATATGGTCACCCTTTCCAGAGTCTAGTGCAGTTTGATTTCCAAGGTTTTCCTCCTATACCACTCTGAAAACTGCTGATGGCCAAGTTCCCTTGGGGGGGAACTTGGCCAAGTTCCCTTGGGGGGCATCCACCCCCTCGCCAGAGTGGACCTCTTCCCTTCAGGACTATTCCCTCTGCTTAACAAATGCACATTATTACCCCTAATAAACTTCCTGAAATTTGCCAGCTTTTATGGAGTGATAAAGGTTTTCTTTGAAACACTTACCTTGCTTTGTAGTTAGGAGCAAAAGAAAGCCTGTTTCCCTAATGTTTTTATCTCCTATATGGTGGCAAGTGAGAAACCACCCCCTTTCCCCCTCCCCCACCTATTTTTTTCCCCATGCAGTGTTTAGAAAACTCTGTCCAAGAATATTACTCTATAAAAAAAAAATCATCTCAAAATTATTAAAATCTCTGTGGGAATTCATGATTAATTTTAAGGCCTGGCAGATTAAAATACATTATTATGTACACTCTAGTGCATCCTTTCAGATATTTTCAGAATCTGATTTTGCTCTCTTGTTACACACCAATGACTCTACATGTATCTAGTAGATTGCAAGGAATAGATTAGCATTAAAGAGGCAGTATTGTGTTGTTAGGTTGTTATATGTAACTTGTGCTCATACATTAAGAAAAATGTACCTGGCATTCCCCCGGACATGACCAGGCCTCTTAAAAAAAGAAAACGAGTGAGAGAGTCATTAATACTTGGTGACAATACAGTTGTGGCAGCAGTTCTGAAATTCTGACCTTTGGAATATCCACTGACGCTTTCATCCAATTCCCAGACAGAAGATGAACCACAACAGCCTGCTAGAAAATGGAATACAGGCATTCATTTTCAGAAGCTGTCAAACTTCCTACTTCCTAATCATAAAAGAATTGTCGTTTTGGCTTTTCCTAGGAGGTCACATTTGCAGCTGTAGAGAGAAGGATAAGCCTACAGCTTCCTTCTCTTTGTTAAGGGCAGAGAGAGAAATCTATGAAAAACAAATAAACAGAAACATAGACAAACCTTACCATGTTTCACTTCCAGGATATTCAAATACACTGACAGGGAAATTAGCTCGTCTCTTCTTCTAGGATATGACACACCCACCATTTACAACCTTCCTCCTTGCATGACTTTGAACAAGTAGCATAGTCCTTGGCACGTAGGTGTGGATATCTGTCACTGAAGGGTCAAACTGCCCACCTCCACCCAAGGTATTTCGTGCGGTGTATGTTGTTAACAAATAACGCTCATGGAAACAAAGATTCTGATTCAGTTAAGGACTTTGTAGGGCTTTTGACAGTAGCAATAACAACAGATATGTGTGCTTCTTGATCCCAAAGCTAATACCCAACAATAAATTAGGTAAATCTAATTTACATTTTCCTTTTGAAATGATGCAATCAAATGCACACACAGAGTTGACCTTAAACTAACAGATGAAACGTCCATGTTGGACACATCTCTCCCTTCCCCCTCCTCCCATTTCCCTTGCCAGATACTTGCTCTGATTATCTTCCTTCCCCACTTCCAATTGTATAAAACATTTCTGTTTTTTGTTTTTTAAATCCTTGAGATGTGGGTTTGCTCTCAGCACCTTCACTTTTACTAAATACGAGTAGACTAATCTGATTTCAATATGGGCTCCTCCTTTTATCTACCTTGAGCATCTCACCCTTGCTCGCCAGCCACCAGCCCCTCCACCACCATTTGCCTGCCACTCAACCTTTTTCTTCACTGATCTCTTCTCCTTTCCCTCTTCATTCTTTTCATCTGGATAGACAAGCCCTGAGTGAGAGGGACAGAACTAGGGGATATTCATAGAAGAGCTAAATACTGCAGAGGTCCTGCTTGTGTTTACTGCTGGTTATATTGTGATACTCTCCTCAGTGGCTTTTCCTATTTTAATGACTTTTTGAAAAAGTGTGTGTAGGGGATGGGGAGCCGGTCTACTCACTCAAGGCTACTGCAGCCAGTCACAGACATTCCACTTTTGAAATCAGCTTCATATATACATGTACACGCACACTCGCACACATATTTTTGTTTACTATTCTAAGACCCATTTCATGGTAGTCATGTGTTTGTTGTAGTACTTTTGGAAATTTACAGTCTGAAAGAAGTTGCAGTGATAATAGTGATTCTCCAATTAATTGCCTATTTCCAAACATCAGACTTGACCTTCCTTAATCAGGCCTCCAAGTCAACATAACAGACCCAAAGTGATTCCTGGATTTTTATCCTGTGCCCTGATATTTCACATTCACGTACAAACCTCCCAAAAAACATATTAACATAGTTTTCATGTAAAAATTTTTATAATGTTCAGCTATATTTAAAATATAAGATACCACCTTAAGCAACTAAGTGACTCCAATAGAGGGAAGTGTGCCATGGCAGACATATGACAGAGATCGCTGGATAGATGGGTCCTTGAATAGGCATCTCTCCAATTCATCTAACCAATGGGAAATTTGGCAGAAATAACTAACATCACGGAAGAAGGGTTTCAGTATTCATCAGTTCATCTCAAGTTCTACAAATAGTTGAGATTAGGAACATCTCTCATGTCTAAAAAGGGAATTCAGTGAGAATCCCACTTGGGAGCTCGTGTTGCTGAGCACAGAGGTGATGTCCTCCAACCAGCCCTTGCAGGAACACAGGCTGTGGTAGGAGAGCTCTCACAGAGACAATGCCCAACTTCAGGGCCAGGCGAGGCTAGTTCTAGCCAGGAAAGCAAGTGTGGAAGTGAGGCTTTGCCAAATGCTGACCCAGCTCAGTGCTGGTCATTGACTATACCAAGGCAAGAACAGAGCTTCTAAATTTTGTAATGATGAAAAAGATGAGTTGTTTTCATCAGCTTCACATACATTCTCAATAAATATCAGACGGTATCTAGTAAATACACACACATACATATTGTGTGAACATATGCAGATAGATATTATATAAATAGGGAAAAGTGAGAGAGAGAGAGAAACTAGACAAAGAGAGAAAATACTCAATGCATGGTAGTATTCCTCCTTTCCATCCCACTTATAATTTTACGTCCAGGAGAATAATATATACAAGCCATGTAGAATTAAAATAGAATCATCCATTAAAATTTAAAAAAAAATTTTTAAATATTTTTGGCTGCATTGGGTCTTAGTTGTGGAATGGGGGATCTTTTGTTGCAGTGTGCGGGCTTCTCTCTAGTTGTGGGGTGCGGATTTTTCTCTCTCTAGTTGTGGTGCACAGGCTCCAGGGCACGTGGGCTCTGTAGTTGTGGAGCATGGGTTCCAGAGTGTGTGGGCTCCCTAGCTGAGGCACACAGGCTCAGTAATTGTGGTGCGTGGGCTTAGTTGCCCCATGACATGTGGGATCTTAGTTCCCCAACCAGGGATTGAACCCACATCCCCTGCATTGGAAGGTGGATTCTTTACCACTGGACCACCAGGGAAGTCCTGGAAAATTAAAACTTTTAAATACTAACATCATTATTTAAAAATACTGAAGCTGTATGATATAATGGAAGAAACAAGAACAGTTTTTGAAAGTTAAACAGACTCAAGTTTAAATACTATCTCTACCGCTGTGTGACTTTGGGCAAGTCACTCAACCTCTCTGAGAGCTGGTTTCCACATCTGATAAAGTATATTCGTGGTTACTGAAATTCAGACACATCTCAAGTATCTCGGACACTGAGTTTTCAAAAAATTTTAGCTGCTTCCGTTTCCCTAAGTGTCGATAGCATAAAGCACAAAAGAGGGTCCTCTGAGTGCAGAGAGAGAGGCAGCTTTCTTTCTTGAAGGAGAAAGAACAAGAACACAACTCCAACTGCAGAACTGAAATCAATTCCAGAGCCAGAAGGGCTGACCTTAGGGTCTACAGGCAGGGAAAAAACTTGGAAATAAATTCTGTAAAGATCAAGTTCCATAAATGCCAGGACTAGAGGTGAGCAGTGTGGCTCCATGTCAGATGTGACTGAACCAAAGGAATTAAAGGTTTTGTGCCCAGGAGATAGAAGAAGAGCCACTCTGCAGCCTTGGTGATGTGCATTTGGATAAGTCATTAAATGTAATCACGTGATCTGGAGAGAAGAGGAAGTGTGAAGGATTTACAGCTGTGGCCCTTACTTGGAAGGAATTCTTTCTTTATTTATTATTTGCTTGATTGATTGAGTTGTTTTGCTCCTCATTAGGAAGGAGAAGGCAGTGAAGAGTAGGCTAGTTTACACACTCACGAGTGTGCGGCCTGAAGAAAGAATGGTTAAATGGGAGGGAGCTGCAGCCCGGGAGTGAGGAGAAGAGTCTTCCAGAAATCCAGAAGAGAGCAAGAGGGCAACTGGCCTCCTTATGCTGTACAATCTGGGAGCTTTTCTAAGAGGTTATGTAGTATTTTTACGCAATGCAATATCCCCTCGTTACCACCACCCCCTGCAGGAGATTTCAGTGTTAACAAAAATAATATGGGGCTTCCCTGGTGGAGCAGTGGTTGAGAGTCCACCTGCCGATGCAGGGGACACGGGTTCGTGCCCCGGTCCGGGAAGATCCCACATGCCGCAGAGCGGCTTGGCCCATGAGCCATGGCCGCTGGGCCTACGCGTTCGGAGCCTGTGCTCTGCAACGGGAGAGGCCACAACAGTGAGAGGCCCACGTACTGCAAATAATAATAATAATAATTAATAATAATATTAATTGCATCTTCCAGGTATTACATGTTTGCCGCATACACTAGTCCAAGCTAGTAAATAAGTTAATCCTAACACATACCAAGGAAATAGATGCAGTCTTTACTTCATTTTGCAAATGAGGAGACTGAATCACAAAGAGGCTAAACAATTTCCCTCAAGTTACCTACCCAGTAAGTGAAGGAACCTGGTTCTGGAATCTGGGCTCTTAGCCACTAGAGAGTGGCTTCGGATTCTGGAGTCTGATGGTTGTTTATTTTCAGTGAGATCACATATGAAGAAGAGAAAACGATGCCCCTGGTTTATTCTACCCACAGGACTAATGGCAGCAGTGACAACGGCCACTACCCTTACTTGTAATGTGCCGATTACCGGTGTTAAACATTTTATATGTTACTTAATCCTCTCAACAGCCCATGCGGCCATCATTCTGTCAAGTCACCTTCAGTGAGGAAACTTTAAGCTCATAAAGATTAAATAATTTGTACCAACACTAAGTGAGATATATCTATGCCCTTACAGTCCCTGGTTTTAAGTCGTTATAGCTTCTGGGTTGAGACGGACAGTGTGTTGGTGGCAGACCCCAGTGTCTGGAGCACCACGAGAGGACTGATGAAACTAGAGGGGACAGAATTACTGGGGACAGCAGTGCTCTTCCTCCTGGTGACTTGCTCACTCACAGCAGCCCCTTAACTTGTACAATTAAGTGTCTATGAGATGCAATAGGCCACTTGCCTACCTGAGGGGCATCCCTGGACATGCAGGCAGTCACACACACACACACACACACACACACACACACACACACACACACACCCCTCAGTGTTGTACCCTAACTCTCTCTAGACGTAAACCTCGTATTGATGGACAGCTAAAGTGGAAAACAAAACTTCAGTTCTCCTATTCGCTCAAGTTTCACTTTTCACAGCAGTATTAGATAATAATTCATAAAATAGGCTCTGATTATGATGAGTTTAAGTCCAAATACATTACGATTTCCACTTGCAACCAGGGTTAAAACTCTGCCTTGATTTTCTAAGACCTCACAGTGAAGTGGGCACTGAATTCTAAATGTCCTACAGTATTAATTCCCCTTTGTGTTTGAGGCGGCTTAGCCAGCAGCTTTGGGCAGACCTGTGAGTAGGAAAAAGAAGAAGCGACAGGACGGAGAAGGGGGAACCAGTGGTGCATGAATTGAGGGAACTCAGCCTTTCACAAAAGGATTCTGTAGTCAACATGTAAAAGGGCTTCTTTGTGAATTTCCCACTCATTTTTTTTTTTCCCTTGTCACAAGATTTTTTTAGTTTAAAATAGGGAAAACTGTAGAAAAGAATCATCAGAATTAAGAAGAAAGTGAATAAGGGGAAAAGCAATGTTTGCTCATTATGTAAAAAAAAATTGGAAGTAGGTATTTGTAACTGCAATATCCTTTGCTGGAGAATTCATTAATTCATGTATTGTTTTATTCAATAAATATTTACTAAGTAGGCACAGAGTCAGGAGTGGGAGATATAGTATACCCAAAAAAGATGACATGCTGGGCTTCATGGATTTCATATTCTACTGATAGAGAAAATCAATACACAAGTACATGTTCAAATAAACTTATATTCATAAATATTATGAAAGAAGGTAACAGAAAAGGGAATAACAGAAGTGACAATAATACCTTGGGACAATATTAAGTTGGATAGCTGGAATAGAAAACAGAGAAAATCACATTAAAAAAATCAGAAATTCTCATCCAATTAATTTTTTTTTTTAGCAGGCATTCAACACTGTGCTAGGCATGGGTACGTTCTTGGTTTTCATTGTGACACAGTCTAGATGGAGAAAGAGGAAGACAGATGGTCACATCATTGCAATACCCTGAGATAGCTCCTCCAGTGGAGGTATCCGTGGTATGGAAATGGTTGAAGGGGCTGAGTAATCAGATAAATCTTCAAAAGAGGAGACTTTTAAGCTGGGCCTTAAATGATAAGCAAAAACTTACCAAATGGTAATGTGTCTGGAAAGAAACTTGCAATAATGTTATTAGGAAGAGATGCCTGTCTGCTAAGGAAATTACCCTTTATCCTATGGGCAATGGGGAGCTACAGAGACTTGTATGCAGAGGAGGGGGTTCCATCACATTAATGTTTGAGAAAAATAGCCTTGAAGAAAGTGCAGGGAATCTGTAAGATCAGTCAGGGACAGAGACGGGGAGGGTAGTTAAGAAGTTATTAGGTCACAGGAGAGAGGCCCTTTAGCCATGTTCTCTACTCCTAGTAGCCCCAGTGGGAGTTATGGAAGGAAACAGGCTGGAGAAGGGACCACAGCCATGCATAGCCTTTGCTCAGAGGTCAACGGGCCATATTAGGGGCCTGTGGGCATGCCCTCCCAAGCTGGCAGGTGTGAAACCTGCAAAGGAAGGTGCGAGGCGGGGGCAGTCCCTTCCCCAAAAAACTGAGCCTACATCCTCAAATCATTGTGTGCCTCCGCCCTATGCAGATACAAGCCTGAAGAAGTGCCCTCATCTACACAAGGCTCTCTGTGTGTTTTGGCACTTTTTGGGTGGGAAAAGAATACCACTTGTCATGCCTCAGAAAGACATCTGTGCCATTAAGACCAAATGAGGATCACTTCCTCTAATCCCACGTGTTTCTAGCCCTCCAAAAATTGAATTTCATCGTGAACAAATAATTCGAAGCTGGTTATGTTTGAGTAGGAAAGTAAACATACCATCAGCGTTGAAGATGTAATTGTTCATCTTCCTCATTATTCAGTAGCCTTGGTCCCAATTTCAATGTATGTACTTTTTATTTTAAAAAAAAATGTATTTGGACAAAGTGTTGTTTTTAGACTTGCAGCTGTCCTTGGTCTGGTTTTGTGTCATTTCCTATTTGAAAACTTCAGGTGCGGCTTTCGATACTTGCTGTTCTTGTCCTGATGATTTGTCATACCGGCATATCAAGCAGGACCTGCAACTAGAGGCCACGGAGACCAGTAGCCAGGAGGGGAAAGATAGATTTTTTAATAGGCAAAAATGACATGGAGAATAAAACAAGGCTACCCAAATCCAATGGTAGAAAAAAAATCTACTCCCCTTTTCTCATTCTAATTCCTGCCATTTTCATCCTGTCTTTAAAGGTATTTCTTTCAGAGCTCAGTCCCTCTTCCCCCCAATAATGCCCATGATAAAAAGTATCTTGGTTTCGTGACAGGAGGCCTGTTTTGTTATGCAGAGAAAAACCAACACGCTCATCACAAATCCAGGGGACACAATTCTCTTATTTTCTTAGGTTTACCCGCAGAAGCAGCACAGCTCCTTAGAAGCCTGGGAAATTTTACATCCTATGAAATTGGATACAAACCACCTCCTTGAAAAATCCACAAGCCAGGAATACATCCTGAGAGCAACCCATGCTTTGAGATTTTCAAACTTACCCCTGACACGTGAATTATTATTTTTCCCCCATGTAATTATATTTCTATAATAGTTGTTCTGCTTTTCTAGTTCTCTGCTTGCCTCCTTTCTCTACCTCAGAGGGGATGTTCCCTGACTGATCTCACGTGAGTGAGAAATAGTCACCCCAGCTTCCAAACTCCAATCAGAGAGAAGGTCCAGTAAGGGATGTAAAATGGGTTTTGCTTCTTGTTTTTAATGAAGAGCCATTTGTGGGACCCAACATGGGATTCAGTGACGTAATTCCCCCATCTCGGGAAAGGCGCTCCAGTTTACCCATTCTCAGAGGTGATCCACCCAAGGGCAAGGAAGAACAAGTAATAAGGTGTTCTTGTCATGCAGCTCAAGATTTTTAAAACACATTAACTGTAATTTTTAGATAGTCAGAATTTAGCGAACCATTAAAAGTGGCCCAGTTCACTGAACCAAACTGAACTGAACAGATGGAATTCCACCCTTACTATGCTTGAGCGGACTCCAAGAACAATGCAGAGTCCTCTTTTAAATCCCTCCTCTGAGCTGCTTACCTCACTTAGGCAAACATGTCGGGGATGCTTTGGTCATGTTTCTGTGTCTATTCTCTTACTGCAGCTGGAAGCTGGGACTCAGAATATGCCGAATTGATGGGGCTTCGTATTGTGCTTTGCAGGCTGTTTCTATGTCACCATTTTTTTGGAATTTGACTCTGCATGTGAAGCTCGATAGTCCTGATTTTTTTTTTTCTCTTTCAGTACCTGTGTCAGATCCAGCGGTCTTCGTTGTATGGCTCTCTTCCTTCCTTCATATTCTCTTTCTTCCCACAAACATACTGGAGGTGATATCCTCCCGTGTCCTTCGTCTGCTGTTGGCAGGCTTCCAGGCACAACTGATTATGGATACTTTGAAAATTAAACGTATACTCTTCAACCTCTCCTGTTAAAAAGTGGAGCTGATGGAAACGTTCCCATGAATCCGAGAATGGCACCCTTATGGATCAGAATCCTCCAGTAACAATGGCAGCGCATCTTCTGTTGTTTAAAAACATGCCAAATATCCTGAAGAACAATATGATACAACCGTTGGAAAATGAAAATGAAAGGCCTCGCAGAGCCTCTAGGCAGTGAGGAAACAGTGAGGATATCTCACAGAAAGAGATACATAAAAGGTTAAAATTGTGGCAAAATACGAATAAAACCCAAAGACCAAAGCAGAGCCATCTGTATCTACACAGACTTTAGAAAAATAGAGATTAGAGAGGTTTCATTATGCTGGCTCTCACGTGACGGGGGAAGCCGTAAAACAAACTGTGTTACGGTCTCGGGATGAGGTCTTAGAAGTGGAACCAGAATGGGTGCGCATTTGTTTGTTTTCGTCTGTATCAGCTTTAAGTGTTAATTAACACAGTGCACTACATTATCTCTGTGTCTGTGGGGCAGAGCGAGGACCCACGTTGTCCCCAGTCCCCACATAGCTTCCATGGGACAGTTTGGTTTGGCCTCTAGCCTTGGTGTATCCTGAGGAAGCTCACTGCTCCATTCTGATTGGAAACTCGGGCAGCAGCAGCCAAAGCAAAGGTTGACATTCAAGCTTTTCCCATCCTTTACAAATCTCAAGCTCTCCAGTCTTTCCAGGCTTTTCTGCCACCTGCCCTCGTTCATGGAGATAATCAAGGAAAGTGGCCATGAGTGCCTGTGTGCAATCTGTCTTCATCTTCTCTGTGGCCACTGTGACATGGTGGCCAGAGAAGCCTGAGGAGGTATGACAGCACTGTCTTCATTCGTTGGTCAAATATAATGTGTGTGCAACTAATCTTACTCTTAGTTACCTCCAAGTAATTAATTCATTATTTAACATCTATCATGCACCCGCTATATGTAGGTTCTACAGAGACAGAAAGATGGATAAGGCAATCATTGCCTTAAAAGATGTCTAGGGGTCATCAGACTCAAAAATGAGTCATCATATGAAGATGCAATGGGTATCTGAAATGGCTTGCATTGTTTCATACCAGTGCAATTCAAAACAATTTTTTAAAAAAGAAACAAAAGAAAGAAAAGAAAATTCCATACCAAACAACCGAAGTTAAATAATAAACATTTTTCAGTTATCGATTGCCTTTCAAAAAGTGGCATTAAAAAAAGGGGGGGCATGGACACTTTCAGCAAGAACTTTCCTGAGAGAGAGGAGTGAGGGTGTTCTTTTTCCAATTATCTTTGTGCCATTGCCTCAAAATGGTCACAACTGCAGCATCACTGATGTCATCTGGAATTTCTTCATCATTCTCTAGCTTCAAGATGAGAGCGTGGAGCCATAGTGTGCATTTTCCGCAGCCGATTTGAAGTTTTCAGCAGGGGTTCCACCAGCTCCAGATGCCTTGTTGGTTTTCGTCTGCTTGATGGCTTTCCTCACCTCATAAAGAGTTGGAGGGATTTTGAGATTGCCACTGATTGCGAGTTGTGGGATGGAGTTGAAAACACTCCCACTGATAAAATAATTTCCACCAAAGACCTTGAAATGGTCTTTTCAATGTGTGTTGACATTTTCTCTCTCACTGAGCAGTTTTCAAACACCCTTACCTTCCTGAAAGCTCTTACAGGGCTTCAGTGGCATCAAACCTAATGCATGTGGATGTTGAATCAACTTCACCATGACATCTCACCATCTTCCCTGTGTGTTGGAAGCCTCCTTCTATCTCTACCTTGACTTATAGACGTAACAATGTCTTCTTTTGAGATCAACTACAATGCCAAATGCCCAAAGATTAAGAATAAGAGAATCACTGCAGACTTAGGTTCAAGATTGTAATAAGCTTATTAATTTGCATCTACTAAATAATATTTAAGAGAGTCAGGGACTTAGGGAGAAACTAGCATATTGTGGCTTTTACAGTGTTCACGTTAGGTCAGAAGAGGTGCATTAATTCACATGGGTATGCATTGTTTTGATTTAAAAGTCTGTTCTCAATAGTAAATTGAGTTCAGAGTGTTCTAATCTTACAGGAAACAGTTCTGAGAAATTGGCTTTCTTTTGTTCCCTGAGTAGATGCCTCTTTCCTATTTACAGGAACTTATTTGGATTATAGCCTCAATTTTTATCATGAGAGTATTATAGCCCCAGTATTGCATTAGGGCTCCTATATTTTACTATGTAGGCTCATCTTTTCAGAAAGCATCATTGGGCATAGCAATCTAATGCAGTTTTCTACCCCTATCTAATACAGGACAAGTATTACATATATTGCATTATAATTATCTTCATCATAAACTGTTAGAACTGGAAAGGGGCTAGTACTTTAATTTTTTAGTGAGGAAACAGAATCCAAGAGAAGTGGAGTGATAGTTATCCCAAAGTCGCATAGCTGAATGGTGGTAGAAACTGTTCTAGAACTCAGTGCTTCTAGGGCAGAGTTCTTCTACCTGTGATATTCTTTCACTCTTGACAATATTACATCTAATAAGGAATAAAATCCAAATCCTTTATCGTCTCTAATTTCTCTTGTAAACAATACCCAGGAAGCAGGAATATTTAGTTTATTTAGGCCCTCAGCAGTGTGAAGCACTACAGTCACAAACATTATAGCACTGGCATTAATAATACATCTTGAAAATCTCAATGTTTAGGGCACCAGAAAAAAAAATATAAAGACCATTTCATTTCAAAAGCAAGAGCAATCAGAAAGACTACAAAAGTTTTGTTGCTGTATCTAACAATGAGGAAAGAACTACAGGAATTCTGTAAATGTAAACCATAAGGTATATGACCTGCCAGAAGACTCCAAGGTACAGAGAAGGTCCACATGTGACAGTCTCAAAGAAGCATCAAGATTAACAAGGGATCAAGCATCAAGATTAGCCATGGATGATCTTCCAAAGCACAGGAGTTGGTTTAAGGGTTTCTACTGGGCCTTGAACACATTCATCATGAACCATCATTGTATATATCCAGTGAGCAAATCACAACAATACTGGAGTAGACTTCCAAAGACAGCATAAAGCATAAATTCCTGTCCTTGAGTCATTTATTGACTAAAAGGAGAAACAGGACACACGTGAATCAAGGGCATGCAAGTGAGGGTCAAATTATTTCAGTGAAGAGTAACAAAATACATAACCTTGGAAGGCAAGAGCTCAACCTTTGTGCAAAGTATAGAGGGCCTAACTCTGGGAAGTTGGTTACTCAGGCTTCCTTTCCACTCACTCTATTTAGCATATTAGAGCCTTGTTCCCAGCCTGATGTCATACCTCCCTGTCTCCCATAGCCTGGCCTACTTCCATGCATTCATGCATTTATTTATTCTGCAGATATTTAGTGAACATTCCCCAGGTAACAGGGCTTGATATGTCAATGAGAAAGCCACAGTCCCTACCCTTGGAGGTGTTTAAAGTCTAGTGAGGGGACTTCCCTGGCGGTCCAGTGGTTAAGACTCCATGCTTCCAATGCAGGTGGCATGGGTTCGATCCCTGGTCGGGGAACTAAGATCCTACATGCCATGCCAATGGGCCTAAAAATAAATAAAGTCTAGTGAGAATGACAGAAAAGGAAAACATGATTCAAATACAGTATAACAACTCCCTCCGTAGGGGTGGGCATATACTGCTAAATAATATATAAGCCAAACTTGGCATTAGAAGACATGATGTCTAATCTGAAACTGTGGAGTAGAGAGAATTGCACATTTGATCGATTTTTGAGGAGGGAGAAAATGGAGGAGTGGCGAGAGAATACTTGAGAATAATAAGCAGAAATCAGACAAGAAAGGCCTTGTGTGCTGATCTTACAAGGTTGAAAAAAAAATTGGAAGGGGGGTGGACTATAAGGCTAGATTCTCCTTAATCCTCTCTTTTCATTAAAGGGAGAGGTATAGACCCAGACCGTCCATCACCACAATGTCTTACTGTTATCAACTGCATGCAGGTTATCAGAGAAATGTTCAGGAAAAGAATTCACTTTAGGCTCTAATATTCCAAGCAATCTATACAGAACCCACCTTAGCTTCTGACATCTGTTTATCTTCCCCTCCATCTTCTCAACTGTACAGGGACTCTCCTCCCAGTTACTTATCTCCTGGTCCTACTCCTACGTGGACACCAAATCTCAGGTTTCCTGGGTCTCTTAGATTCCTTCACCCCCTTCTTCCACTTCATGGATGAAAGAGGAGCGGAAGAGAAAGCAGTCCTCAAAGGTCTGGCCCCAAACAAGGTAGAAAGCCCGAAGACTGTCAAAGAATCACCCTGAGCGTGATCAGGCTACAAGTTCCTCTGTTGCTTTTCTCTGCTTACAGATGCTTTAGCAAGGCACCATTCTGTGATCGGTGTAGGTTTAGTCCTAAAACAGAGTGGACGTCTCATGCCTTTTGAAGATGTTTATGGTCAAGGGAAAGCACCCCATGCTGCTGCATTTAGGGTTGTGGCATGCCCCAGAATGTGGAGGAGAAGGAGCTAAAAATTTTAAAAAGAGATGTATTCTAGCACACGGTGTTCCTGTGCTTGAAATGGCTATGATCAGATTTGTGTCTTAGAACACTTCCTCTGGCTACCTCTTGGGAAATAGGCTAGAAGGGGGCATAACTGGAGAGAGGGAAAACCATTGAGGCCTGTATTAGTTTTCTGATGCTGCTGTAACAAATGACCACAAACTTAGAGGCTGAAAACCACATGAATTTCTTCTCATATAGTTCTGAAGTTCAGAAATCTAAAATGGGTAAGCAGTGCTGCACATCTTCTGGAGGTTCGAGAGAGAGAACCCATTGCCTTGGCTTTTCCAGCTTCTAGAAGCTTCCTGTGTTCCTTGACTCATGACCTCACCTCACTCCCATCTCTGCTTCTGTCATCGCATCTCTTCCTCTCTCTGGCCCTCCTGCCTCCTTCTTATAAAGACTTGTGAATATATTGGGCCTACCCAGATACTCCAGGATAATCTGTCTCAGAATCCTGAATCACATCTGCAAAGTCCCTTTGGCCATGTAAAGCGACATGTTCATAGGTTCTGAGGATTAAGATGTGGACATCTTCGTGAGTGGGAGTTATTCAGCCCTTTAAAATATCCAGCCAAAAGAGACTTGGGAGAAGTAGGTGGATTTGAGAGATATTCAAGGAGTGGAATTAGGATTTGGTGATTGGCTGGTTGTGGGGATGGGGAAATAGAGAGGGAAGGCCAACCACAAAACCTCATGCTTTTTTTTTTTTTTTTTTTTTTTGTGGTACGCGGGCCTCTCACTGCTGTGGCCTCTCCCTTTGTGGAGCACAAGCTCCGGATGCGCAGGCCCAGCGGCCATGGCTCCCGGGCCCAGCCGCTCCGCGACATGTGGGATCTTCCCAGACCGGGGCCCCTGCATCGGCAGGCAGACTCCCAACCACTGTGCCACCAGGGAAGCCCCCTCATGCTTTTTAACGCTATCAGCTTTCCAACTGCTTCCATTTTCGAAGACAGGATATGCAGGGAAGCAGGTTTGGCGGGGGTTGGATAATGAGGTCAATTTTTGACATAGTGATTTTGAGATGCCTCTGAGAAATCCAATGAGGCTGTCAACTGTCAGGTGAATATACAAGGCTGCAGCTCAAGGAAGGAAGTGTGAACTAAAAGGTATATATTTGGAAATCAGGAGGGAAATAAACAAGATAATTGAAGCAATGAAATCTGTCAGGAAGGGTATGTAAAATAAGAAGAGATAAGGCCTAGCAACAAAGGAATACCAATATTTTAAGTTCTGGCAAAGCTCTGAAGATTCTAAAGAGACAGAAGAAATGGGGGAAACCTATTTTCTTCCCGTTCTTTCTCTCCTGTTTCCTTCCCTTGTCTCCGCCCTGTGGTTTGGACTTAGTAACTACTCAGCCTCTTTCTTTAAGGAAGCACTGATTCTATATGACCCCCAATAAATGCTACCACCAACACTCCTGTTGAAAGAGTAACCGGCATCTCCAAGGAGATAGAAAGAAGGGAGCAAAAAAATAAACGTCCAGAAGAATTATGTGCCACAGTTGATGGGGTGAATGCAGACTCTGTGGTTGAGAAACTTTTCCTCTTCCCGCCTTCTCCTCTGTCGCAACCATCAAAAACTATCAAAAGGAGAGGAGGGGGGCAAGTAAAAAGTTCCCGCAGTCCCCATTAGCGGGGAGGTGAGCCCCTCTGGGAGCCATGGTGGGCCTTCCTCTTTATCACGAAGGCCTATCACGGATCAGGCATAGACAAGACTTCCATAGGCAACAGGGCATTAAGCTTATAGAGGTGGCTTCTGTTTGTTTGAAACATCAGCTCATCATCCTCTGTGTTGAGTTTCTGAGAGTTTGGCAAGGCCGGTTGGAGTATCTTGGGGCCCAGGGGGCACAGTGTCTCTGAGACAATAGGCAGGAAGATGTAAACAACAGCTCCCATTGTTTCAGTGGACCCTGAAAACTCTGAACTTGGATTCAGGCCAGGGCTTAGACTCATATCTAGCATGCTGCTGCTCCGCTGTCTTTATCACATGCCCAGCTACAAATCACATGTCCATCCCCAGCAGTCCCCCCCACCAAAGCATCACAGTATGAAAGAGGAAACAAACGCCTAAGCTCTTACTCCGAAGATGCGTTCTGACCAGGATCAAGACGGATTGCTGGGCAGGGTACTGCAGCCAGGGTGGAGAAGTACCAGTAACCTCAAGAATAGAATAAATCCTTTGTGGTGCAACTGCTGATGAGGGAAGTTCAGCAACAGGAAGTGCTGGCTGCCACACCCCTCATCTGATGGCAAACGCCAGACTCCACCGTCGGCAACTTCTGTCTGAACGTGGGTAGCTACTACCTGTGCCATCTCTTCCCCAGGGGAGGAAGCAAAGACAGGGCTTCTGGGGCACAGAGATGTTAAAGGAATTCTCACTCTGAAACAAAAGAATGAACACAGTCATGAGAATTCTCACTGTGTTGTGTGTGTGTGTGTGGTTAAATCAGAAATCAATTGCTTAGTTCCTATCTGCCATGTTTATCATCTAAGGAAGGGCTTTGTCAACAGTCAGGATTCAAATTGTGGCTCTACTTAACCCTGTGGTGTGGACCTGAGACAGCATCTCAGAATTGATTGCCTGGCCTCTACCTACAGGTATATGCAGTGAAGTAGTTAGTGCCTGGCACAAAGCTGGCATCCGTCCTCTACTCCAATAAGGAAATAAAAGATAATTAAGGCCAAGCCCTTGCCTCAAGAAACCTCCAACTGAAATAGAAAATTAAGTCAAAATGTATGAAATGACCTAGAGGGGTGGGATAGGGAGGGTGGGAGGGAGGGAGACGTAAGAGGGAAGACATATGGGAACATATGTATAAGTATAACTGATTCACTTTGTTGTAAAGGAGAAACTAACACACTATTGTAAAAACAGTTATACTCAAATAAAGTTGTTTAAAAAAATGTATGAAATGGTCAAGCCCACTGAAAAATTACTGACTACCCATTCAAGCCAACACCAGAAGATGGTTAATTGCTAAACCGTCTGCAGACACAAAACTTGGTGAATGAGTTCAGAGGAGGATGAACACAGCCTATTACTCATTTGGGGCTCCTTACAAGGAGGGAGCATTTAGGAAGAGGGATGGATTTGCTCTGAGTTTTAAAGAATGGACAGGGTTTGGAACAGCTGAGAGCACAGGGAAGGGCTCTACTGATAAAAGAATCCCGAGAATCAATACAAAGGGCCATCCTTGAGTCAAAGGCTTGTTGTTTTCTGTTCTTTATTTCTTTACTGATGTGTCACTTGGGGACGGCTTCCTGTTAGGCATACGCTCTCTCCCTTCAACGAAATCACATATGTTTTGCCATATTCTTTTTCATATCACTGCCTTTTTCATTTTGTTGTTGCTGTTGTTGTTTGTACGTGGTCTACAGGGGTCACCCTGTAAAAAGCCCTGCAGGATGGTCTGCGTGAGGAGTGATCAGCCCACGTTGCTCTCTGACGCTGAAGTGGGGTTTAGGGCTCTTCTCCTGGGAGAAAGTGTCACACCAAATGCCTCTGGAGCTCCGACTGGAGGCTGAGCACAAAGGATTTCAGACCTTCACGACTGCCTACGCCAGCTCTGCAGCAGCAGCTTCAGAAAAAGGCCATAGTGATCCATTTCTTGAATTTGTAACCCCTGTATATTTTGTCACTGATTGTGAAGAGCTTTGTGATGCAAACTATACAATATAAAATGATGTGGGGATGAATAAGGCTTTCGCACTCACCTGAGGGTTTCTGTCCTTTTAGCTCTTTCTCCTGCCATTGACTCAGATGAGAAACAAAACCCCAGGAAGACCTTCCCTTTCCGTAGTCCATAAGGTGAGAATTCGGCAAAGCAAAGGAAATCCATCTCTGAGGCCGAACATAGAAACTCCCCACCCAACTGTTTGGTGGGAATGAAAGCCAAGGTGTGCTTTGCAGAGCCAAGCACTTTTTTCCTCGAGCCATGAACCCCTGTGCACAGCAAGGGAATTTTAGCCCATTATGTTTCTGATTCATTTGCACTTAACTCATCAAGATATTGTTTTGTATGAGCTGTTTGATGTCCAAAGCACCTTATGAGCCTTTTTACGACCCTTTTATCTGAGAAGCTGGGAATTATGCCTAGCCAAGAATAAACAAATCTCAAAGGTTCAAGTTCAGTTCCAAACATGGAACCCCTATTTAGGCGAAGGCTAAATAGTCCATCCTTTCTTTCTTTCATTTTTTAACATGTTTATTAAAGTATAACTGTTTTACAATGGTGTGTTAGTTTCTGATTTATAACAAAGTGAATCAGTTATACTTATACATATGTTCCCATATCTCTTCCCTCTTGCATCTCCCTCCCTCCCACCCTCCCTATCCCACCCCTCTAGGTGGTCACAAAGCACCAAGCTGATCTCCCTGTGCTATGCAGCTGCTTCCCACTAGCTATCTATTTTACGTTTGGTAGTGTATATATGTCCATGCCACTCTCTCACTTCATCACAACTTACCCTTCCCCCTCCCCATATCCTCAAGTCCATGCTCTAGTAGGTTTGTGTTTTATTCCCGTCCTACTAATAATCTCTTCATGACATTTTTTTTTCTTAGATTCCATATATATGTGTTAGCATACGGTATTTGTTTTTCTCCTTCTGACTTACTTCACTCTGTATGACAGACTCCAGGTCTACCCACCTCATTACAAATAACTCAGTTTCATTTCTTTTTATGGCTGAGTAATATTCTATTGTATATATGTGCCACATCTTCTTTATCCATTCATCTGTTGATGGACACTTAGGTTGCTTCCATGTCCTGGCTATTGTAAACTATTGTAAATAGAGCTGCAATGAACATTTTGGTACATGACTCTTTTTGAATTATGGTTTTCTCAGGGTATATGACCAGTAGTGGGATCATGGGGTTGTATGGTAGTTCTATTTGTAGTTTTTTGTTTTGTTTTGTTTTTTGTTTTTGTGGTATGCGGGCCTCACTGTTGTGGCTTCTCCCGTTGTGGAGCACAGGCTCCGGACGCGCAGGCTCAGCGGCCATGGCTCACGGGCCCAGCCGCTCCACGGCATGTGGGATCTTCCCGGACCGGGGCACGAACCCGTGTCCCCTGCATCGGCAGGAGGATTCTCAACCACTGCGCCACCAGGGAAGCCCTATTTGTAGTTTTTTAAGGAACCTACATACTGTTCTCCATAGTGGCTGTATCAATTTACATTCCCACCAGCAGTGCAAGAGGGTTCCCTTTACCCCACACCCTCTCCAGCATTCAGACAAACAAAAACCCAGGACCAGATGGCTTCACAGGCGAATTCTATCAAACATTTAGAGAAGAGCTAACACCTATCCTTCTCAAACTCTTCCAAAAGATAGCAGAGGGACGAACACTCCCAATCTCATTCTATGAGGCCACCATCACCCTGATACCAAAACCAGACAAAGATGTCACAAAGAAAGAAAACTACAGGCCAATATCACTGATGAACGTAGATGCAAAATCCTCAACAAAATACTAGCAAACAATCCAACAGCACATTAAAAGGATCATACACCATGATCAAGTGGGGTTTATCCCAGGAATGCAAGGATTCTTCAATATACGCAAATCAATCAACGTGATACACCGTATCAACAAACTGAAAGAGAAAAACCATATGATCATCTCAATCGAGGCAGAGAAAGCTTTCGACAAAATTCAACACACATTTATGATAAAGTCCGTCCTTTCTGAGTTTTGCTGTGGTTAATTGGAAAGCAACTCAGAGGTGTATAAGGCCAGGAAAAGCCGACCCTGGTTCAAAAATGCTTCCCTTCCATCCTGGGGATGGTCAGTATTAATTAGTAAGGAAAAATATGTCCTCTTTCATAACCAGCCTATTTTTGAAGTGAGGTACAGTGATAAGCAGATTTCATTTTATTGTTGTTTTCTGAGCAACCATTCTTAATCAGATGAATGAACTTATTTGTACTAGTTAACTTTGCTGGAGTTTAGGAATTGTATTTAAAACAGATTTTATCCTACAGTGATATTAATTTGATAGGATCCCTGATCTGTAAACCATTGGTTATCTTGGTCTCTCCTGATAAGGAAAAAAAGTGCCGAGGATTTCCAGTTGGTGAGCACATTTGGGCAGAATCTTTCACACGTCACAAATTGCAGATGGGAGGCGGTGATCTCGAACATGCAGTCACATTGCGTGACCATCTGACACCTTCCATTTAGAAAAATAATACTTTCCTTCCAGCATACGCTCCCTGCTGCAACCAGCACCAAAAATTATGCCTGGGAGAGCCGTTCCTCCTAGAGCAGGGTCTTAAATATTTCCTAGGCAGCTTTTAAAAGATTCAGATGGTCGCAGCACCTAGCTCCCACCCTGGTCACCCTTAGAAAAAATCCGGGAAAGGGGACTTCGCAAAGATGCTGCTGATAACAAAAACAGCCACAAAGAACAAAAGGGGCGGTGGGGGGGGGACTGGAAGGAGATGAGAAAATTACACCAGACACATTGGTAAGGTGATTTATTCTTGTCTTCTGTGTGATTCAAGCATACTCATGTTAAAGTCAATGGACTTCTTTGTCGGCTCATTTCTAAGCCACTTCACAGTTGGAGAGAATTTTGCAGTTCCCAGGAGGGGCACTGGAGTCACTGGGATTGTATACAACTTGGTCATCCCCCAGTGTTCTGCACTGACCCTTGCTCATTTAAGAAAAGGAAGAGCATCTCTGCCTGGCCTCCTTCCCTGTACACTTAATGACCCCTGGCATTAGCAAAGGCAGTGATTTCCGACAGACATGTTCAGGCAGAGAGATTTTTAACCAGAAATTCAGAATTCTGATAGAATGTCGAAATGGGCACAGCTTATTTGCTGATTAACAAAGGCCATGGCAAATTCTGTATCTGATCTCTACACACACACACACACACACACACACACACACACACACAGAGGTTGTCTGAATCCATCCATGTACATACACACACACATATACAGATCATGTATGGCTGTCCCTCCTTTTTGTCCCAGACTGAAAGCAAACACACTTTCACAACCTTCTAGGTTGCTAATATCCATCTTGTAAGAATGAAGAGGGCTTGGGTAGCTGCTGTCCCATAAGAAGTGACCCCAAACTGTTTTCTTAGAATCTTTTGGGGAGATGGGGTGGAGGGAAGCGATATTCTCTCTCCATGATCACAGAACAGAGGTGACTAAAACAATCACCCACCTGCTTTAAAAAAATACAAGCTTCTTGCCATTTTCATACTGCTTTAGGTTTCGGGGGATTTCCCAGAGTAGCAGCAAGTGAATGGTTTTAAGGCTGTATATATCAGGATCTACCAAAACGTTTAAAAAGAAACTTTTCTTTTCATTAAAAACAAAATGGGGTCTTCCCTGGTGGCACAGTGGTTGAGAGTCCGCCTGCCGATGCAGGGGACACGGGTTCGTGCCCCGGTCCGGGAAGTTCCCACATACCGTGGACTGGCTGGGTCCGTGAGCCGTGGCCGCTGAGCCTGCGCGTCCGGAGCCTGTGCTCCGCGACGGGAGAGGCCGCAACAGTGAGAGACCCGTGGACCGCAAAGAAAACAAAACAAAAACCAAAAAACCAAAATGGTACTCCCAAGATGAATACCCTGTTCTCTGTTCTTATAGAAACAGGGAGCAGATCGCCTGATAATTAAATGTAATAATAACATCATCTTTCACTTTTATAATGAAGAGAAAGTGCTTGAAAAGTTACTTCATTAGAGACGGACAGGTGGGTTTGTTTTCAAGAAAGCTCTAGTGCCAACTGCAGAGAATCTGACTTATTTTCCAGTAGCTTTTAAAAAACATAGGAGCAATCCTCATTTGTAAAATCAGCTCCACTTCTGTATCCAAGGGACAAGAATAGCAAGAGGAGGACTTTAAAAAGAAAAAATAAATTTAAAAGACAAAGCTGCTTTGATCAGGGTTGCCTCTAAAAAATCCATTGCTCCAGAGGTTTTGTATAAATATTTTAGCCTGTTGTAGTTCTCTCCAGATGTTTAACTGATAAAGCCTGTAATAACAATAATCTTTGTCTTACAGTCTGTTACTTTCTGTCTCACTCCTTTTTCTACTTGTATGTGAATATTCAAAGACACATATTCAGATACGCGTGCATGTGAGAAATTTAATCAGGTATTGCCTGAAATGCCAAACAATATAAAACTTCCTCCAAAGTCAATCTGTCCAGGGGATCTACAAGTATCATAACTTTGTAGTGGGGTTGAACAGTGTGTGACTGCCTGATGGTTTCATTTAGGTATCTCTTCTAAGTATAGCCTCAATCCATTTGTCTACCAGGTACCTATCAATCTTTATACCATAGCTTTAACCTCATCACTAACTCAGTGAAAAGGTATATTGTACTACCTTGAATAATTAAACAAATGAAATGCCTGATTCCTAAAAGCTCCAGATAATTGAGGAAGTAATGATTTGGGCCTGAACTATTGTCTGTACTGTCCAGAAAACGACCAAATCTCAATTTGATATTGAACTTGGGAAATCTGTCATAACTGGCAAATATTCATGAGAGCTCACATTTACTGAGCACTTATCATTTGCCAGGCATAGTTTTAAACACTTAAAAAGTATTTGAGATAGCTAGTGGGAAGCTGCTGCATAGCACAGGGAGATCACCTCTGTGCTTTGTGACCACCTGGGGGGGTGGGATAGGGAGGGTGGGAGAGAGGGTGATGGAAGAGGGAGGAGATATGGGAACATATGTATATGTTTAATTGATTCGGTTTGTTGTGGGGGAGGAACTGACACACTATTGTAGAACAGTTATACTCCAATAAAGATGTTAAAAAAAAAAAAAAAGTATTTGAGCAAGGTTCTCTTATCTTCCTTCACAAATCAGGAACCTAAGACACAAAGAAGTTAATTTCTCAAGATAACAAGGTTCATGAACAGTGGCTCCAATATTTGAACTCTCTGGCAGACTAAATCTACCACACATGTTCCCCACCTCTCTGTAAGCTGCCTCTGTGAATTCTGACCTAGGGATGCTCACCTAACGGTACTTGGAAGGGCTGCCTATCCAGGTACAATGCTAATCAGGAGGAAGCTACATGAGATGGAACTTTCTTACAAAGGTTGAAGGGAGGTGGTGTTTAGTATACTTGGGCTAGGTTTGAATCTGTTATCTTAACGAGACAAGCACTTTATGCTGAGAAAGTTAGAGCAGAAAGATGGAAGGAATCTAGGTTCTAAGGACATCTCTGCCCCAACCCTGAGGGCCCCTCCCAATCTCTGGACTTCCAGGTATAGGATATAATGTGTCCTTATTGTCTCTCTATGACTTCTTTTTGTTATGTTGTGTTATTGAACGATTATATTTGAAGTTGTATACCCCATTGAGTGCTAGAAAAGCCACATTAACATTTTCAGTTTAATATTTGTTAAATTCCCCCAAAAGTATTGTCACTATTTTGGTCTAGTATTTATTAAACCATCATGATATATTAAGTGGTAAAAGAAGTTGTACATCAGAGATTTTAACCATAACAAGAAAAAAATCAAACGTTAAAAAAATGTTAATGGGGACATTTTTAATTAGACTAACGTTATAGTTAGATTCAGTATTCTGCGTGTATCTTAAACTATAAAATTGGCTTACGTGAAAGAATGCATCAAAAATTGCCAGCACTATATCTTAAAAAGAGGGGTAGAAAAGAATAACATGTATAATGATTACTGTTAGGTGCACTGGCCAGATCTGAAGTGTCTTAACCAATTTCGTAATGTCTTTCTCAAAACTGAAAAAAAATTGATGTAAACTAAAAAAACACATAATGTAGACTAATGACTTGTCAATTTTACTTTTAACTGAAGCCATTTTGTGGTAGCTTTTATAAGGACAGATTCATGCAACATTCTGTATCTTTCCCTTCAATTTCTTCAGACAATCAAATACAAATCTCTTCATAGTAAATTGAAGAGATGCCAAATAGAAACTTTGGGTGGTAGCTTTGCTGCCTCTTCTTCCGGAAGAAAAGGGAAAATTCACCATCGTTCATTTAACAAATCTGTACAGAGTGCCTATTATGTGACAGGCACTGTTCTAGGGACATAACACTAAATGAAACAGATAAAAACACCTGTCCATATGGGGCATACATTTTAGTTGAAGGAGATGGACAATTAACCAGAAACAACTCGTAAAATGAGTAGTAAATGCTATAAAGAAAATAAAGCAAGAAATGAGGATGGGAATGCCTCTGAGAGGCGGGCTTGTGATTTTAAATAGGATGGTCACAAAAAAATGGCACTTAGATGAGGTCAGGTGGCAAGCCCCATGGACATCCAAGGAAAGAGCGTTCCCCGCAGAAGGAAGCCACAGATGCAAAGACCCTGAGGCAACATCATGCATGGCCTTTTGGAGAAGCTGCAGAGGTCAGTGGAGCGGAATAGAAGCAAGGGAGAGGGATTGTAGTTGAATGTGAGGGTCTTGAGGTAACAGGAACCTTCTGGGGAGGGATGCAGGGAAGCACTTGAAAGCATTTGAGATGACCTTGGCTTTAAAATACTCTCATAGAGGTAGGGCTTGAGAAAAAGCATTTCACTGTGGTCATGCTTTAGTTAATATAGATCTTTTTTTCTCTGTCTCTCATGCAGCCCAAGTCTGTTAAGTGCAGCCAGGGTAATAAGACGGTTCATCATGTACCATATTAAAAGGAATGATCAGCTTGAGACAAAATCTGTCTAATCAGTTATTTTTTTTTTACCTTAATTCTATATAGCTTTGCAAGTTAAAATTTTCTTCATGATCTCTTTTAGACTTTTATGAGCTTTTATTTTTTGTGTCCAAACAAATTTATTGATATTGTTATATATTTTAATCCAATAATAATACTAAATGAGTTTTAATAAAAACCAGCAGAAACTTGCCCTAACTCTCCCCAGTTCTCCTTAAAAACAGTCATTCTCTCTTTTATTTTTTTCACATCTATATATATATTTTGTTTGGTTGGTTGGTTTTGGCTGCGTTGGGTCTTCCTTGCTGCATGCGGGCTTTCTCTAGTTGCAGCGAACGGGGGCCACTCTTCGGTGCGGTGCGTGGGCTTCTCATTGCGGTGGCTTCTCTTGTTGTGGAGCACGGGCTCTAGGCGTGCGGGCTTCAGTAATTGTGGCACGCGAGCTCAGTAGTTGTGGCTCGCGGGCTCTAGAGCTCAGGCTCAGTAGTTGTGGCGCATGGGCTTAGTTGCTCCACGGCACGTGGGATCTTCCCAGACCAGGGCTTGAACCTGTATCCCCTGCATTGGCAGATGGATTCTTAACCACTGCGCCACTAGGGAAGCCCCACATCTATATTTATAAACAATTTGCTAATGTGATATGTCTTTGTCGATCACTTTTGACTTTCTGATACCTGCCACTTCTTCCCATTTTGATAAAATTAAAATAAAAAATAGTTAAATCAAAAATCAGTGTTCACATTACTACGTACTGCAGAGTGAAATAATTACTATGATTACATTTCCCTTCTTATACAGTTGCCCCTTTCTGGAATTTATTTTTGCCTTTGTCTTTTACCTAAATAGATTTTTAGAAGCAAATGCATTAAAAAAAAAATTCAGCTACTCCTTTGAAACCACCATACATTTGTAACTAGTTGTATATTTTTTTCAAATGCTCAAACTCTAGCATCCCTTTTCGCCCTGCCCCACCTTTTTTTCTGGGAATTTTCTTCCTACGACCTTTAGTTTTTCTTCTTCATTCTGAGTGTGATTGCTCTTTAGGTCTATGACACAGACAGCATCCTGGGATTTCCCTTCCCAATTCTCATTAAATGTACATTTTTGTCCCTGAGCCCTATGCCTTCTTTTTCTTCAACTACTTCTTGGTTCTGCCAAAGCATATCCTCTTGTAGTTTGCTTAAAACTAACTAACTAATTAATTTTTTAACAAGATACACAGGAGATGCACTAGAAATGGAACAACAATGATTGGTTATTCTCTTGACGGGTGATTTGATTGGGTAGAGAATTCTGGGTAGAAAATTATGTGAATGTACAAAGAATTTGAAGTCTTTCCATCCCTGGAGCTCTGCCATTCCCATCGCTTTGCCCAATATGATGATTTTGTTTCCATCCATTGTGCTGAGTGCCTTGAATCTCATATTCTTCGGGACAGAGAAATTGTCTTTTTCCTGATTAATCCGCTCTGCTTTCTCTACCATCTTCTTCTAGATGTTAGACCTTTTAGACTGATTCTTTAAATATTTTTTTCTTATTTTCCCATTCTTGATCTTTTTATCCTACCTTGACGATATTTCATGATTTTATCTTTAATTCTTCTTCTAGATATGTTTCACCTTGTTTATAGCTATTTCATTATTCTCCTTTTCATGTCTGAGGCTATTCATTGGGCAGCTTTGTTTCTTATTTCTATTTTTTGGTGATGATGGTGGTTGTGGTGGTGGTTGATTGGTTAGTTGGTTGATTTTGTGTATTTTCTTCTCTTCCCAGAATCATCTCTATTTCTTTCAAGTTTATTTTTTTGTTGTTTTATTTTTAAAATTTCTGTCCTTTAGATTTTCATAAAAAATGGAATTACACTTATCTCAGTTTCTGTTTATACTTAAGATTCATGTACTAAAGTGTGTTTGGACATTTTATGTCATTAGGCGAGATTGTTGATTAGCAAACATTATTCTTGAGTCCGGAGGTTCCCCTTCCCCTTTATTCAGAGAATAGCTCACAGTTTTCCACTTGATCAATGAGAGGGTGAAGGACGCTGACTCTACTAAGGGGTTACTCCTGGGATCTGACACTGTTAATATACTTCCAACCACCCCTGACTTTCGGTACTATCTTCAGCCATGCCCTGCACTAACCCGGGAACTCCAAGTCCCAAGTCCCCTAGAGGTTCTAAAATGCAAATCAGTTCACTTGTTGCTACTATTCACCACTGCAAGACCTTTAGGTTTTAGTTTTTTCCATGCTCATAACCCCATCAAAAGACATTTTCTTAATATATTAAGATAACTCCTCTGCTGCTCTCTTCTCTCTTTTTATCTTTGCCCTTATAAGTCTGTTTTATCCCTTTATTGTCTTTTTAGAAGTAACCTAGAGAGAGAGGAAATAGTATGATCACACAACCATCTCTGATCTATACCTGTGATTTTGATTTTAAACATTTTCTGATTTTTTTCTAAGACTTCATTACTGACAAATAACAAATCTGAGAATATGTTGTTTTGATTTGGTTTCAAATAAAATCATGCCTAACACAGCAGCTGCTCATAAACATTTATTTACAGGTAGTGAATATAATTAAAGTATTCTGTAATTTAATGATTACAGTATAAATGACTGGTCAATTACTGAATTCGAGCTAATACATAGCATCAGGGAAATATTTTACCTTGTCTATACGAAGAAGTGTCCTCCTCTTTCTGTAAAACAACAGGCACTTTTTTCTTATGAGGCTTCTAGTTAATTTCTTAGCTTCAGAAATATCAATCTCCTTAGTTCTGAAAGCCATATTAGAATAATTTAAATAAACATTCTGATAGTAGACTGCTCTGTGTTTTCTGGCTAAAAAGCCTTGTGTGGACCTAGGACAAGTTATAAAATACCATTTAATATCAAGTCCCCCCATGAAACCTATATCCTTCTTTGGTCAGCCCGGCCTATGTTCACTGAGGTTTAGGGCACTGAAGTGTTCATGCTAAGATCTTGCCATTAAAAAAAAAAAAAAAAAAAGATCTCCTCTTGGAGTTTGTTTTCTCTGACTGACCACAGATTGTTTAAAAAAGAAAAAAAGTCAGAAACACTAATATGGCAAATCTCAGCTTGCCCTTAGCTCTGTGATTAAGCGGGATAAGCAATAACATTGACAAGTTGCCTTGATAAATTTCAGAAGCCAAATGAAACTGTTGACTCTTGGGAATGAATTCACTGGAGGATGTTACACTATTCTTAAGGAGTAGTCACTGGAGATTTCTCCAGAACTCCACAGACTTAAATAATAAAAATTTAAAAAATAAAACTGTTGGCAAAAATAAAATAGAAGGGCACAGACAAAAATAAGGGAAAACTTATAACCAGTGTTTTTGATGTTGTTGTTTTTGTTTTATGACAGCTTTATTGAGATATAATTCACATAAAATATAATTCATCCCATTAAAGTATACAATTCAGGGAGCTTTAGTACAATATGTTTAGTATATAAAATATTTAGTGTATTTAGTATATTCAGAGATGTGTAGCCATCATCACACTCTACTTTTAAAACATTTTTATCATCTCAAAAAGAAACTCCATACCCCTTACCGGTCACTTGCCTTTCTGTCTTCCCCCAGCTGCTGGCAACCATTAATCACTTTCTGTCTTTATGAGTTTGCCTATTCTGGACATTTCATATAAATGGAATCATACAATATTTGGCCTTTTGTGTCTGGCTTCTTTCACTTAGCATAATGTGTTCAAGGTTCATCCATGCTATAGCATGGATTAATATTTCATTCCTTTCTGTCACCAATAATATTCCTTTGTGTGGCTATCACACATCTTGTTTATCTATTTATCAATTGAAGGACATTTGGATTGTTTTAACTTTTTGGCTATTTTAAATAATGCTTTTATGAACATTTGTGTATTTTTGTAGACATAAATTTTCATTTCTCTGGGGTGTATTCCAAGGATTGAAATGGCAATCCATACGGTTTAAAGTGTTAAGAAAATGCCAAACATTTTTCCAAAATGGCTGTACTATTTTATGATACCAGTTGTGTATAAGGGCTCCAGTTTCTCCACAACCTCACCAACACTTTTTTTTTTTAATTAAAATTTTTTTTTTTTTTACCAACACTTTTTATTGTCATTTTTTAAGCAATTCTAGTGAATGTGAAGTGGCATCTGATTGTAGTTTTTATTTGCATTTCCTTAATGAATAGTGGTGTAGAGCATCTCTTCATGTGCTTATTGGCCACTTGTAGATCTTCTTTGAAGAAATGTCTATGCAAATCTTTTATAATTAGGGTTTATTTCAATCTAAATTTCATTCCATTCATCTATATGTCCATTCTTATGCCAGTACCACATGGTTTTGGTTACTGTAGCTTTGTAATAAATTTTGAAATTAGCAAGTGTGAGTCCTCCAGTTTTGTTCTTCATTTTCAAAACTCTTTGGGTGCCTTTTGTTTTCATATGAATCTTAAGATCTACTTGTCAAATACTGCAGAAAACACAGCTGAGATTTTGATGTGGATTGTGTTGAATCTGTAGATCAGTTTGGGTTGTATAGCCATCTTAACAATACTAAGTCTTCCAATTTGTAAACATAAAATATCTTTCCATTTATGGAGGTTTGCTTTCATTTCTTTCAACAATATTTTTCAATTTTCAGGGTACACATCTTGCACTTCTTTTGTTAAATTTATTCCTAAGTATTTTATTATTTATGATACCATTATAAGTGGAATTATTTTCTTAATTTCATTTTCAGATTGCTCATTGCTAATATATAGAAAAACAATTGATTTTTATATAATGATCTTTTGTCCTGCAACCTTGCTGAACTCATATATTAGTTTTAATATTGTGGATTCCTCAGGATTTTCTCTATAAGATCACACCATCTATGAACAGAGACAGTTTTATTTCTTCTTTTAAAATCTGTATGCCACTTTTTTATTATTCTCACTAATTGCCCTGTCTAGGACCTCTAGTACAATGTTAAATTGAAAAGGTGAGAGCAGACATCCTTATTTTTAATTTTAGGGGAAATCATACTATCATTTACCAGAAATATATTAGCAATGGATTTTTCCTAGATGCCTTTTATTAGGTTGAAGAAGTTTCTTTCTACTTCTAGTTGGTTGAATGTTTTTATCATGAAAGGGTGTTGGATTTTGTCAAAAGCTTTTCCTGCATCTCTTAAGATAATCATATAGTTTTTGTCTATATCCTACTAACATGATTGTGTTACACTCATTCATTTTCAGATGCTAAGCCAACCTTGCATTCCTGGGTTAAACTCCATTTGAACATTGTGTATAATCCTTTTTATATGTTGATGACTACCAGTTTGACTTTAGTTGTGATCAATACTCTGCACACTATTTGGAAAGTGGTGACAATGTGAAACACTAAGTATAACAACAGTAATAATATGCTTACCTGACTCTGTGTTGGACATTTTTACATCCATTGACTCATTTAGTCTTCACACCAGCCCAATGAATTGGATCCTAATATTACCCTAATTTTACAGACTATAAACCTGATTCTCAGAGAAGTTATGTAACTTGCCCAAGGTCATAGTACTAGTACTAGTGAGTGGAGATGCTGGTGTTCTGAACAGTCTGACTCCATAACTGAGCTTTTAGCCACACATTCCAGGAGTATATATTGAGATATGGATACTCTTTCCTAAGTAAGTGCTGTATCTTCTCTTTGTATTTTCACTTCTATCTGTCTGTTGTGTTCAGGGTTCAAGCCACTAAAGATGAATTAATAGTGCTGATTGACAAAGTTGTTTCTGGGGCAGAGGTACAGGTTCATTCAATTTAGATTCAGTTTGGCACTCACATACTGTAATCTATAGGGATGAGAGCATGTGGGATAACTGAAAATAGATCACAAATACACACTGGATTTAACTAGAAAATGTCCAATTTCTTTTCACTAAAATGCAGAATTATGATCTAATTCACTGTCTTTAGTATTTGTATGATTCTTTTTTCCAGATGTTTAGAAAGACTTCCCTGAGCTTACCTTGCCAGATCTGTTTGGGTCCCTCAGGTTACAAATATATTAAGGATAAGGAGTTTGCAAAGGAATAAGGTCTTAAAGAGAATATGCAAAACTTGTATAGCCATAAAGAGAAATGGAAATAACATGTTGGATTGGTAGAACATTGTTTTCTTTTTCCAAAATACTCTTTAGTATGAACATTTTGTTTTATAGTTCAAGGAAGGAGAAACATTAAATAAGTGAATAAATAAGCTTATTTTGAAGAAAAAAGAGACTGAGATAGTAACATATATTCAAATACCATTTTGAATCTTTTTTCTACTTTCTGATTTATATTTCCCAATGCCCTTTAAATTTACTGTATTTAATAATCTGCTGGGATTTTTTTAGAAAGTACTAAGAAACCTTAGCTGCCAAGATGAAGAGAGCTTTGAAAAGATCTGCACCCCAAAATAATGTCCAACAGAAAATTATCATTCAGATTAAACAAAAAGGACTAACGTTAATTAAAACTCCTATTTTTTTTTTCCTGGTGAATGTCTCAGTTCTTACCAGCAGCTAACAGATCACGTCGGAGAGTATTTAGGCGTTCAGAATCCACAGTCCCCAAAAGAACCTCCGTATCTGAACTCCAGGAGCTAATATTTAAGTAGTTGTTCATCAATTCTGCTCGGATGAAGAGAATTTCTGAGGAGCCCTTGTCTTTATCAGTGAGAAAAGCTGGAAGAAAGGAGCCCAACTCAACTATCCCTGCCCTTAATTCTTATGATTCTGAGCTCTTCTGTTTCACAAAGCAACCCTGGGTGAAGTGTCAGCTCTGTGCTCTTCCCCACTGCCTGTCTGTAGCGCTGCATGGCTTTGCATTGCTTAAGGATAAACAGGTTGAAGTTGCATATGGTTAACATTTTTTGTTTGAGCTGGTGCAGGGAGAGATTGTTTAGCATCTGCAGGTCTCACATGGTGTCACGGGCAGTAAAGGAATGACTGAAGTAGCTGCAGACAGCATGGAGTCTGCGTTCCTCTCTTTGCCTAAGAAATCATGGATAATTAACATGGATTGAATACAAAACATGAGAGCAGAGGCACGAGATCAGAAACTCCCATCTCCAAGTGGGATCTCCATATTTACCTGTATTATATGAGGCAATAAAAACCAGAGGAGAAAAGTAATAAAAAAAGCAATAGTAATAAAAACTTATATTTACATAATTTCTTTCTGCCCCAGGATTCCGAAGCATCTGATGAAAATCATAAAGGAAAACCTGTCATGGGACCTGTGACTTATAACTGGCAGACGAGCTCATTAGCAATTACAAGCTGGCCAAAGGAACCAGAGACAAAATGCATTTTAGAAAGAGAGTCCTGCCTTAGGTCTTCTGACTATAAATCAGAGCGATCAATTTCAAACATACTCCTACTTGTCGTTTGAAACTGGCGAGAATCATTAAAAGCTCACAAATTCACCAAATTACAAACAACCTGTAACTGTGAAATCCATGCTTACTTAGGGAAGTGTTTAAGTGCACATTTTATGTCCTTTCATCGGTGCTTCCCAACATGGAATTAAAGGGCAAGGCCTTCATCTTATGTGCCCAGCGTTACCAGGTGTCCCAGACATCTTTCCTATACATGAGTTGAAATTCGTACTGTGGCTATGAAATCAGGCCGGTTTTGTTATGACTTGAAAAGGTTTGTAAGGCACAGATGTCAGCTCCAGCTGGTTTTATCAGTGATCTGCAGGCTACAGTGGTCCTTTGTAAGTTGTGCTCTTACAAATGCCATGAGAGTGTGTTCTACTAACACCACATATTGAGAATCCCCACCAAAAACTGGATTTGAGAGAGAAATTGTGCTTGAAGCCAAGAGGATTTTTTAAAGATTAGACAGTAATAAAATCGTTACTTTCCCGGAACATGAGGACTTCTGTGGCAAATCCATTGCTTTTCAACTCAACAAAATCTCTTGTATGTATCAGATAGGTGCCAGTTATAATTCTACTCCTCAGAATAATCGTGAATGCAGATGATGTAGGTATTCTGTAAAGTCTTTAAGCGTATGACCTCGTTTAAGCCTCAACAACATGATGAGGTAGGTACTACTTTTATTCCCATGTAAGGATAGCAAAGTTTGTGATGGTTAAATTATCTGCTAATGTCACAGCCATTTGCAAAGTGCCATTGGTTTTAAAATGAAGTCACAATGAAATCATTCTTCAGTCTTATCTCTCTGATTCTTATCTCTAGATAATAAGTCCAAGAAATAAGAGAAAGTAAATGCTCTCCTGCCAGTTTAATTGAAAGAAAAGTAAGGAGTAGAATCTCATAAAGTCAGAGATGAGACAGCAAATATAAAATCAGCCCTATATCATAGCTATTGATATCATGTCATTATTTTTTATCAATTCACCCAACAAAGACTATATATTTTTCATTGCTATAGTGGAAATCACAACTAAACTGTTATAATGCCAATTACACTAGAAAAATAAAGCATAGCATAAGCGCTATCACTTGCAAAGGGTTTTTATGTTCTACTTGATATGACTTCATGAGACAAGATATAATAGATAATATTACCTATTTGTGAACTTCTCCAATCCACTTATTCACTCTACACACTCCCAGCCTCAGTTTCCCCTCTAAAATCCTCCCAGCTCAAAAATTCAATGATCCTATAATTCTGTCACAGCAGTTTTTTGAAAGTATGCTTTACTCATTATTCCTTTTTATGCCTTTCAAATATAAGACAGTTGATATTAACCAAATATTCTCAAATAGTCTCACAAACATTGAATGTTCATTATAGCAATCCTGACTCCAACAAACCTTCATGAATCAGCCTGTTATAAAATAAAGCATTACAGTAAGGCAGATAAATATTATCATCTGCTACAGCTTCCCAAAACATTCTTCATAAGTGATGTTTTATGCGACATGATTGGAAAGCACTGCCATGTCCCTTAAGGTTAAACTTGTGATCATCATGTAGACAGGAAATAAAAACCTCTGCATAGAATTGTATTCATATCATTTATGAAGCAGAAGTAAAGAATCACAGAGAATGAAACGTTTTCATAACAGCAGAGAACCACAGCTAATATTTTTTGAGCCTTTGCTCTGTGCAACACTTTATAGGCATTACCTCATTTAAATTAAATGTATAATAATCGTGGGTAAGACTTCTTGAGGCTTCTCTCATTTAATACTCACAATAACCCTGTGAAGTAAGAAAGTAGATAACTGATATTCTACTCAACATATTAGTATTTAGAATGTTCACATTTTATTTGAATTGTTTCTCAAATTCTCTCCCATTAATAACAGAGACTGTTACTTCCCATCCAATTTATCTCTCCTTCTTCCTTTACTAAGAGAATGCTAATTGGATTAAGGGTGCCAACTTACCCATATAAAAACTTGCATTCCCAGCCTCTCCAGTACTGAGAGGTGTTCCTGTTACACACTCCTGACCAACAATATATAAACAGAAATCTCCTGCTAGGAATTCTGAGTTAAGCCTATTTATTTACAGCAGTAAGATTTCAGCTTTTCATTGACCCTGTTACTAACGAGGTTTAGTCAAAAAGACCAAAGCGCATGCCATCATAAGACTCTTCAGATTCTTCTTTCTTTGCTCCTGCTTTCTTCTCCTCACCTGGGGCAGGAGTGATGGAGGGGCAGGACCTCCTGCTGGGACAGCACCAGCTGCTGGGGCAGGTCCACCAGTCCCCACATTGCACATGAGGATCCCGATGTTGACACTGGCCGAAGCCTTTGCAAACAAGCCTGGCCAGAGATGTTCAACATTTACACCGGCTGCTTTAATGAGGACATTTATCTTATCCTCCGTGACTGTCACCTCACCGTCAGGCAGGATGAGGGCTGAGTAGATGCACGCCAGCTCCAAGACGGAGGCCATGGTGCGGGCAAGTGCTAGGTGGGGCTTCCGGGCACGGTGCTAGTCGCTGAATGAAGCGAGGGCATCACCCCCAAAGTGGCCTTTGCTTTCTCGGAAAGACTGAGCACCTCAGAGGCAGCTGAGGAAAGGCAAGTAAGCCTTTTTAAATGGGACAGTTTGGGTTCTTGCCCGAGAAGATGTTTAAGGGGACACACGCTGCAAACAGATGGTCCTGGGTAGATTTACCCTGGCCCAGTCACATCTTGTTTTTCTTTCCGTACCACTTCGTACCTCTGGGTGTCAGGCCCCTTCCTCTCTTCCAAAGTGGGGCCTTTGGGAAGTGTGGTCTTCACACTCAGTTTGGATGGAACTCAGCACAATCTGGAGAATGGGAGAGGATCCTTAAAGGAATGCCATTGATGGCCAGCATACATGCGCTGAAGCACAGGAGCAGGCAAAGTTGTGCTCACCAGGCTTTCACCTCCCTTCTTTGTCACCTCCTCTCCAGATGCTGATATTTCTTTCCAGGTAACCCTACAAGGTGAGTCTAACCCTGACCTCCTGTGAGGTCATTGTCCCTCCACCCTCAAACCAGATCTACCAGCCTGGGAGCCTGGAAGTGGAGAGGGGTAAGGAGGATTCCTCTGCCTCTCCAACTAGTATCTTCCTAATCTGTTGTTAGATCCTTCACTCTTTTAAATAGTGCAAATCTAAATTTTTTAGTAAAATCATAGAGATACTAGAAACTGTGTTGTAGTTGAAAATGCATTTAATATTAAGATTGAAATGTGTTGATAACTGTGATATCAAAGCAACAAATACTTTAAAGGAAAAGATAAACTCCACACACTTTTTGAACTGTGAAACAAAATAACTGAAAGACCTTTTAAACAGGAAAAATATTTATAACATATGTGACATTTAGATTTTACTATCTTTAATATATGGAGGGTTCTTAAGAATTAATTTCTTAAAAAGAGCATGTATTCCAATAAACAAATGAGCAAAGAACATGAACCGGCAGTAAAACACATACACACACAACTAAAGACAGACCAGGAGAGGCTTCCCTGGTGGTGTAGTGGTTAAGAATCCGCCTGCCAATGCAAGGTAACAGGGGTTCAAGTCCTGGTCCAGGAAGATCCGGAGCAACTAAGCCCGTGTGCCACAACTACTGAGTCTGCACTCTAGAGCCCGGGAGCCACAACTACTGAAGCCTGCGCACCTAGAGCCCGTGCTCTGCAACAAGAGAAGCCCGCGCACCGCAACAAAGAGTAGCCCTGCTCGCCGCAGCTAGAGAAAGCCCACGCACAGAGATGAAGACCCAATGCAGCCAAAGGTAAATAAATAAAGAAATATTTTTAAAAAACAAAAAAAAGACCAGGAAAAAGTTTTAAGTTCAATTATTTCAGCTAGTCAAATAAAAGCTGATTGAATCAGTGAGTTTTTACCTAGAAAATGTACTTTAAAATTGATAATATTCAGGGATAATGATGTAGGAATCATCAATAACCTGAAGGAGTATAAATTGGTACAGCTATGCTGGATGTAACTTTGGAAAAATATAACCATTTTTTTAATCCTACAATTTTGTACAAACTATGACCTAGTAATTCTTCCTCTAAGAACTCACCCTAAGAAAATGATAATAGATGTGACAAAGATTTATTTACCAAGGTTGTTTATCAATATACTTGTTTACAATAACCAAAAACATGGATGCATCCTCCAGCCCAACATTAGAGAATTGGTTGAATAAACTGTGTATACCCATATAATGGGAAATTATAAAACCATTTTGAATAAGATTGAAAAATAGCATTTAAGAAGATAGAAATATATTCATGTTATATTGTGGGGAAAGGTTACAAAATAGTTTACACAGTATGATTCATTATTGTAATATTTGTAAATAAGAATATCCATGGAAATAAAGAAAAACTATATACCATAACACAGGTTATTTCTGGTTGATGATACTGCAGTGTTTCTTAATTTCTCTTTACCCCTTATCTAATTGTATAAATCTTCTACCATGAGCATCGATTATTGTCATAAGAGACTATTATTTTAAACTATTAAAGTTAATGGCAAATAATTAGATAATCAAGTAGTCAAGGAATTAATTTTGATGCAATATGAGAAAGTTGGTTTGAAATATGTAACAGGGGAGTATCAGAGCATTTAAATCCCAACGTGGGAATGAGGAAAGCAATTGTGTCATGGAAAGAAGGAATTCAAATAAAACAAGTGTACAGAGGAAGACAAGCTGAGATTTGAAACTAGTAAAGAGGGAAAAGGATGATATTGAGTATTAGCTCAGATACGAAAGTCAAGGAGCAAGCTTTCAGTGCATTTGAGTATTAAAAGTCAACTTACTGTCATACAAAACAATAACGTGTTTTTATTCAGTGCAAATGTGGTAATGGCCAAGTTACTTACTCTAAAATGCAAACACCTTAAAGGGGAGCTAGTAGAACACTGGAAGCAGTTAACTGATCTCCAGCATGACTGGGATTTTCAGGCTGGTGTTAAGTTTAACAATCTTGATAAGTGTTTGGGAGTTCAAATGCAAAATAAGTCCCTCCCTTGGAGGGAATTCTGTGAATTAATTGGAGACACAGGCATTTACAGCTCACAGGTTTCCTCATTGCTGGAGGGCATCGTTATCTTTATAGTTCTATATATAAAATAGGCAAATGGGGCTTCCCTGGTGGCGCAGTGGTTGAGAGTCCGCCTGCCGATGCAGGGGACACGGGTTTGTGCCCTGGTCCGGGAAGATCCCACGTGCCAAGGAGCGGCTGGGCCCATGAGCCATGGCCGCTGAGCCTGCGCGTTCGGAGCCTGTGCTCCGCAACGGGAGAGGCCACAACAGTGAGAGACCCGCGTACAGCAAAAAAATAAAAAAATACAATAAAACATAGGCAAATGTCCTAGGTCATGCCTCTTCCCATGAAAAATTGGTCATGTGCTGGGAAGTAAGGGGAAGCCCCAAAAAAGTCTGCCAATGGACAGAGATACAGATACGTAACCCAACACAAAGGCACATCAGTTTAGAAAACTGATGCCTTTCCTCAAGCATCAAGGAATTGTCCTCTTAGGGGGGAAATAGTTATTTCTGAGGACTACTCATGATCACTCCCAGAATGTTCTTATGTTCCAGAAAAACCACCACATAGAAATTTTCACCACAGCAGTATTCATATTTCCTAGCACATAGGTGTACTGGACAAAAAGTTTTGTGGTTCATCAAACCAACTTGCCTTGTAAAGCATGTATACCTGGATTTACTACTGAACTCATTTTCCTTATATGCAAAATTGAGATAACAACACCTCACTTACACAGTTGTTTAGAAGATAAAAGTAAATAATACTTATAATGCTGCATCCATAACAAACAATAGCTACCATTGGGACATGTTTTTTTGGGGGAAGGAAGTTGGGGAGAACTTATTGTAAATGTATAAGACAAGAAATACAGTTGACCCTTGAACAACATGAGTTTGAACTGAGCAGGTCCACTTATATGCAGATTTTTTTTCAGTAGTAAGTACTGCAGTGCTACATGGGTTTGTGGTGAGTTGAATCCACAGATGTGGAACTGTGGATGCAGGACTCAACCATAACTTTTATGTGGATTTTCCATTGCCTGGGTGGTCAGTGCCCCTAACCCCTGCACTGTTCAAGGATCAACAGCATATGAACTGCAATACATTATTACAATAGCAGTGTTTTGGCTGACAACTTTTTATCTGAAATGCCACAAAGATCCTAAGCAAAATTCAAATGCTTCTATTTATAATGAAGTTGGAAATTCATTTCAAATTCATATTTTCATCAGGTGTGGCCAGAATTTTAACAATTATTTTGATTTTTTAGCTCCATTCACATTCTCAGTGGCAAGTATATTTGTCCCATTTTTAGACCATTCTATACATTTAGCACAGCATATGTGAGCCAACATGCTTATATTAATGTCAAAAGACCCGTGAGATTGTTTTCCTGCTTGCAATAATTAAAACATTTCTGTAGTCTGGTACCTAAAGCAGTAAGGAATAGAAAATTGTTAAGACACTGTCAAGCTAATCTCCATTTATGAATTTTTCTTCCTTTTCTTTCTTTTTTTTAACAAAGTAGGTTGTTTTGCCTTATTCATATAAGCTATTTTAAAGAAAAAACTTTTCAGATATAATAATTTTCAAATGAAATGTCTTATGCAAGCTTATTTGAGCTTGTTCTTATAGAAGCAATCTTTCTGAGCCATTGATTGCAACCTATAACCACTACAATATGATGACATAAGTGACAATGACATGGTCAGTTAATCAGGAGTACATTTATTTTAGTTTAACAAAATTTGAATCAAGTGCTTTAGATCTAGAAGACTTCAGTCCCCTCTTTTCAGAGAGGGCAAGATGTTTGGCTAAGGATTCAAAGCCTTTTAACAATAAAACCTGCCTTAAAACTCAGGTAACCAGCCTTAAGGTAAAAAGTGAAGTATTGGCATTTCTGAGAAAGGGTCAGGAATAGATTTTAATAATCAGCTTTTAAACACAATATTACAAAGCACACCGTTTACACATGCTGTTTCTTAGCTAGATGGTTTTGCTTGTAATTTCCAGGGTTGTGAGTAGAATGGAGTTGTTGAGTAGCATGATAAATGTTCAAGTCTCTGCTCTACCATTTAATACAACCATAAACTTTTCCATCTACAAAACAATAGCACCTACCTCACAGGGGCATTAGGAGAATAAAATGAGAGAGATTATGAAAGTAAAATCAATTTTTAAACTAATAAAAAACTTGAAAAGGCAAGGGAGTGGTATTATCATTATTAATCAGCTTACAAAAATCCTGGCTCCTTTATTGTGAATGAACTTGATTTCAGGCTCTCACGCTTATTTCAGCAACATAGCTCTTAGATTTAAGATATTGAGGGTTTTTCTCACTAGTGGGATTTCTGCTATGAAATAAGAAAATATAAGTAATTATCCAAAATAAGGCCATCTAATTATATCGGGGGTTCTGATAACAGCATAAACCATGAAAGTGGAACCTAAGTGCTTTACTATCAGAATAATAAAACAGAAATACATTCTGTTATTGCATTATTGCAAATTCTTTATTTTTATAATACAGATTTGAGAGTGCTTCCCAAATTGTCATTTTTATACTGAATATGTTCCTGTTAATTTTTCATATTGATGTTAATATTATTTCACAATATCATGCCATTTTTACTAGTGGATTTTTTTTGTGTAAATATACCATAGTTTCCACATAAAAAACATGATGGAGTTGAGGTCTCTGCTATAGTGATTAATTCCTGCATGTAATACAGCAATTAGGCCTGTATCATATCTGCAAAAATATACATTAGGCCGTTTGCACATAATTCATACCCATACCTAATGATAACCTCATAAACTGTTTTCCCACCATTGAAGCACACATGTTTAACTTTGAAATGTGTTGCCAGAAGAATGCCTTTGAAGAAACAAATCCCACTGCAGATGAAGTCTCATCAATTGCTGCTTTTTTTCTACTGTATACTTTATGAATTGCCTCATCATAATTAACTCCAGCCACTGGAATTAATTACTCCAGATGATCTGGAAATTGGTCCTCTCAATTCCTCTGAAATTCGTCAAGATCATCCCGCAAAGCGGGGGAAGGGGTTTGAATAAAGCAAAAATGTCTTTGAAAAACTGAACATGTTTTAGTGTTTTGTTTTTTAGAGAAGGAGAAGTAGCACAGGAAGATGACTTTAGGCATATTTTATTCCTTTTTCATTCCATAAAATGATAGACATTAGGAGCTGAAAGTGATCATAGTGAATTTCTGGTTCAACCCCTTCCTTCCATACACGTGGAAGGGAGACCCTAAAAGCTTGGGTGAATTGGCCGAGATCCACGTGGTCATGGGCTCATGATCCAAAACTCATGTCAGGGTTCTGTTTGGCAGTAAAATAAAAAAGAAAGATAGATAACTGATTTCATAGACTTTGTCATACAGAAACCACACATGGCACTAAGGAGTTATAGATGAGAAGGATGCACTGAAAATGAACACTTTGCTAAAAACATACTAGGATGCTTATTTGAGGAAGCTTTCAGTTTGATTCAGCCCATCTCAACTTGGTCCCAATTGTTTTCAGATTTTCCATCACAGTCATTCTTCCCTAAATCTGTTATAATTAGAGACCATTTATATTTGATAGAACAATTCTGTGTCAGCCAACTGCAAGGAAAATCGGGAAATAGTTGATACCAGTTTACAATATTTTTTAGCTGTCAGAGGAGATTTTACCTTTTGAATAATGTACATATTTGTTAGTGTCAGTTCTTCCAAAATGTTAGCATTCTTTCAAAACATGCTAAATTCTCGCTTAGAAAGAGTACCTATGATCCAACCAGAGCAGAAACCTGTTAATCAGGGATTGGAGGCAAGGAATATCGCAGAGTATGTCACACCTTTATATAAAGCAGAAATTGGTATAAATGGGGAATATATGAGTAAATAAAAAATAATAAAAGTAGGTTTTTAAAAATTGTTTTCCCATATATTCTCCGCAAGTTCCCGATACAACAACAAAAAAGGGTGACATGGTGTGTCAGCTGAGTCTTTCCAGCAGCAGATCCTCAGACAGAGCTAGAAATGCAAGATATTAATTGGGGATAATGCCTGGTACAGATAAAGGGGAAAAGGAACAAGAGAAGTTAGAGAAAACTTTCAGACTCTGATGTAGGTCTGATGCCTGTGGAAATACAAGGGAAGGAAGGAGAGTCAGGTAGGGAGAACCTCAGCCTGTGGGGCAGCTCTGAGGAAGCCTCAGTCAGCCAACAAGGGGCTGCAGGACAATAATCTCCCAGAGAGCAGTGGGAGAGATTCCACTCTCCCGAGATCGCAAGCTCTTCACCACTGTTTTGCTCAGTGGTTTACTGAGGGCTGCCATGCAAGTGCTTGGCATTGGCTTAAAAGCTGAGGCAGATCCCAAGGTCACCTACACTCAGAGGCTGTTGGCTACTCGCGTTCCTTGTAGCAGGTCTTCCCTTGAAGGGATGGCTGAGTGGTGCACCAGGATGGCTTTCACTGACAGGCATTGATTCCTTTCCAGTGTGATTGCATGGGCTGAAATTGATGACAGCCGATCAGGTCACTTCATTGCTGCTGCCAACTTTAATTTGGATGTGTACTCTTTCCCAATGACTTACCCAATTACTTTCATAAAGAAATTCCTTTGTGAAAAATTTCCACATCTTATCAAGTCAAAAAACATATCAAACACTTTTGAAACCTTCTCAGGTCATGAACTGTTTCTCCACAAATATGACCCACCCCCTCAAACCCTTTGAAAGCACTAAATGAAAGTAAAAGTAACTCTGGGGTTAGAAACAACTCATTCTGACATGTTCCCTTCTTATTCTGGAAAATGTATTCTCTCCCCTGCATATCCATAGGACATTTACTCAACCTTGATTCTTCTCATTGATTTTTGTCTCCCCACAGAAAAGCTTTGTCCTGCTGATTTGTTTTAATCAAATTGCTCAGTGATATAAAACAGAAAATAAAGGAAGGTGAGTTTTGTTTGTTTGCTCTGGATGTATTCTGGAGCAGTTTGATTTTTGCTTTCTCTTCCCTGGCCGGGTCTGTGTGCCTGACCTTCATTGCTGTCAGCCCTCAGGGTCCTCAGGACCTCACACAGGCCAATACACGGAGCTGGCCTGGCTCCCTGGGCCCTGCCCCCTAGGCCCCGCAGAGTACTTGATGGTGTGGAAGGCAAACTGACTCAGAAGAAATTTTTTTCCTCTTTGTCAGAATTTAAATCCATGTTATTTCCATAATTTTGAGCTATAAATGTAATGTTTTCATCTAACAGCAGAGGATAATGCATTTCCAAATTTAATCTTGAGCTGTAGCCTCACCCCAAATTCTAAAATCATGTATTCCAGTATTTGCTCGACATCTCCATTTGATGGATGATTAATAGGAAAAGACATCTCAGACTTAACATGTCCAAAGCAGAACTCTTGATTTTCCCTCCCCCAAACCTGCTCCTCCTTCAGTCCTTTCCCACTTGGTAAACAGTACCTCTACCCTCTAGTTGCTCTGGTCAAAAATTGTGGACTTGCCCTTGACTCTTCTTTCTCACCTTTGTATTCTATCCATGAATGAATCATCTCACCTCTCCCTAGAGCATTTCTAACCATGTCCACCATTACAACCCTAGCCCAAACCACCATCAGCTCTCACCTGGGTTATTTCAAGAGTCTCCTGAGTGGTCTCCCTGCTTCTTTTGCCTCTTCAATCTATTTTCCTTTCTTGCTGCCAGAGTGGTCCTTTTAAGCATAAGATATATCATCTCACTCCTTTTTCCAAAACTCATCAAAGACTTGTTTTTTCATTCTGGAAAAAATCTGAAGTCCTCGCCATGGTCTATGGTGATTTCCATTATCTGTGCCCTGACTACTACTCTGACTGCATCTCCGGTCACTGTCTCTTTTCCCCACTCTGTTCTAGCCCTAGGACTTCCTTGCTCTTCTTTGAGTAAGTCAAGCTCACACTTACTTCAGGGTCTTTGCATTTGCTTTTCCTTCTGCCTGGGCCAGTCCATCCAGCTGTTTTCAGAGGGACAAGGGCTGCTTCTGGAAGAGAAGCAAGAGCATGAGAGATAGTTAGAGGAAGCTCAGAGAGCTCAAAGCCAGGAGTGACCTAGCAAGGCACAGACACAACAGAAAGTGGATTTGGGGCTTGAGTCAACTTTCCCTAAACCTCAAAACACTGGGGAGCTCCCGCTGCGAGCTGAGCCATACTAAACAGTGGTGAAGAACCTTCCACTCTCTGCCCCCAAAGGAAATATCTACTGTTGACTTTCACAAACCCAGTGCTTCACATATCTTATTCCCGTAAATCCCTACAACAATACTATGGGGGACATATGATTATTATCATCATCAGTGTACATTTAAACAGGGTCTATACGTTTCACATATGGTGAGGTTGCATGTCACACAGCCAAGGAATAAAGGCAGAGCCAAACCCAGGCTGAGCCAACAACTCCAGAGTTCATGCTTTTCTCTTCCTGTCATGCATGCTCTTAGTTAAATAAGACCATTCGCTAAAATCCCCGCAACTTTCCATTTCCCTGTTTATGATATTGCATCAGAATATCCCCTCACACTCCCAATCCCTCCTTAAATTCTTACTTGTACTTCCAGGACCAGCTCCAGTGATCACCTGGACCACCCTCCTCCCCAGCTCAAATAAGAACAAGAGACTTTCCTCCCGATCCTCATGGTTTGGGGATGTGGTCTGTGCCTCGGTTGTACCCTCATTGCTGTCAGGTGTACACGTGTCTAACTCCACCCCATCAATCCTAAGCAACTGGAAGCTAGAGCCGTATCTTCATCATATTTTTACCCCTCAACACACAGGACAGTGCCTTGCATGTGTTAGGTGTTCACCAATGCAGCTGCAGTTGAGTAGACTTGAATGGAAATAATACTACCAGGTCTTAGTTTGCTGGTCATTGGTAATAAAGGCTAACTTTCATTGGTCACTTTCTAGGTGCCAGGTGCTTGCTAATCCTTTACGTGATCTATCTCAATTTATTCCTCTCAATAACCCTATGACCTGGGAAATGTTATTATTCACATTTAACATGGAATGGAACTGAACAACAGAGAGGTTGATTCACTTTACCAGTGACTTCAGTCCTAGGAAATGGTAGGATTTGAACCCCGGCTGTCTGAATTGAGATAGCCCCATGAGGTAACTATCACATTATCTAAAATTGAATTTTGTGACCTCAGTAACTACTGTAACAATTGCCTCTTTTATTCCAATCCTGCCCACAGCTGTGCCACATGATGCTATATTGTCTGCGCATTTGCCTGTTTTAAGCTGCATTTCAGGGCAGGACCCAGGAACCAGAGAGATTCATTTTGTCAAGAGGTGGATGTCATATGTGTGCAGCGTGGTTACGGGGCTACATCTAAAGCAAGTCCCAGAATTTGGAATTCCCACTTGAGGTCTTCACTGCATCCACATAATACCACTGACGACTGTGAATCGGTCTAACCATACTCACTCATCCTAAAAATAAAGAATTCTTTTTTTTTGCTTATTGATGAAAATGTGTGAAGATTCAGGAGACCAGTTAACGTCTTAGTGACCATGGTTTTGGCCCACAGTGATCACCCGTCCTGACAAAAATGATGGACACAGCTATCAAACCTCGGACATGGACCAACACCACGGTGCATGCTGGCCACGGCCGTCCAGTCTTCAAATCACCTACCAGACCATAGGCTTCACTGCTGCCTGAGACAGGAGCTCTTGAGAACACGAACTCACAGAGAATATTAAATCTCAAAGAACTTCTGTGGTGATCGCTGAGAAGCTGACAAAAATTGGGGGTTGATTTGAACATTTAAAACTAGCTTTTTCCATTTGGATATCTATTTTTTTCTATATCTTAAAAAAGACATAACTTTTCTCTTAATAATAACAAATAATCACATTTTTAAAACTGTACAAGATGGATAACTGCTTAACTTGCAAGTGAAAATTAATTTCTTCATCTCAGATGTAATTGGATGGATTTCAGTATTGATCTGAGCACATTCTGTACAATTCCTAATAACATCAGCAGCGAAGGAGGGGGCTGAGGTGTGACTTCTCAGAGTCTGCAGTCCCTTGACAGTGTTGAGCATTTGTCAGTAACAGAGGGAACTAAGTTCCTCTACTCAGAGGGAATCGGATTTACAAACTGTAGCACACACATACACACACTGAGAGGATAAAATGGAAGGGGGATGCCAATGATTTGTTTGTCATTTGAGATGAGCACAGGGGAGGGCTGGTATTGTTTCATCTGAGTCAAGTAGCAGAAAGTCTGAATTTAAGTGCAGCTCATTTGATTTTATTACCGAGTACACGTGGATATTAGCAGATTGGTCTCTTTTCGCCCATGCCTGCTGCCCTGTTTTTGGTCATTAGATTATTTGATTTGACACCCATCATACAAATAGGTTGTGCTGCATCAGGGCTGATAGGAGGAACGGAGGAGGAAGAAAAATTGCACAGCTGGTAGTACAGTGAACCCAAAAATATACAGCAACGTACCAGAGGGAATAGTCAACAACACGAAGTGAATAAGCACCCAGACTATTGATTACATGCTGCTCACAGAACACCAGGCGTTTCTGCCAACTCCTTTCTACTCACACACTGAACTGCAGACAGCATGCTGTACTTTGCATCATCAGTTTTGATGAATAATGCACTGATAAGCACTGCAGCCAGTATTCCGGGGAGCTAGTAGCCAGATGTCATCTGGATCTCCAGTAGTTTGAACCCTGGGTCTCTGACAGACACTGATAAAAATCCAAGGCGAGCATTGCAGAGGAGGCAAGGCCACTGCAAGGTTCTGGTGACTATTATGGTGTTTGGAAAATGAATGAGAATCAGCTTTGTCATGTGCAGCATTTTGAAGCATAATTTAAACAGAGGGTTAGTTGCTAAGTGGCAACGCCGGTGAGGTGAACTTCCATCTGAGACTTGTTGGGAAATCGCACACACAAAGAAAGGGCTTTTGAGAGGAAATCATTTTTAAAGGGCTTAAATCCACTTGGCTGCAAATGGGCCATCGTGACAAACAGATAGAACGGGTTCCCTCCACGATGAAATTCAGACGGTGGTTATGACAGATTTGAATGTCGCCTTGGCGGGAGGGGACGTGGGATCCGACGCCCCCAGCCCCCTCCTCTCCGCCCACCCCCGTTCACTGCACACTCGAAGCCTTTCAGCAGGAATGCTGCACAGATCATGTTTTAATTCCATCATTACAGGTAAATGTTCAAAAGGATCAATTAGACACAAGGTTTCCTTCACTCAATAACTGCAGACCTACCTCAGGTCGTCTTGTGAGTGAAACCTGGAGTTCAGGCAACCATTGTCTTTGCTCTATTTAATTCTTCATCTAAACAACAGATTTTTCTGACCCTAGATTCACAATGGTCTCTGGCTCCATCCTCCATTGCAATCGCCTTTCCTTCTCCACTCCTTTCCAGGCCGTCTCCTCCCTGCGGCTCCTCCCCACCCCGTCACACTTTTGTCCAGCAGCCTCGACTCTTCTAATATACTCAGCCTCCGCAACCCACACTGTCAGTGTCAAACGCTGATACCTGGCAAATCTATTCCCATAAGCTGGAAGGACTCAATGATAAATCTCCAACGTGGAAGATTTAAGCTACAAACATTGTGAAGCTCAAGCTATTATTTTGACACTGTCCCAACTTGGATGTTGTCCTTTTCCATACATTCTAACCCGCTGCACCAGACTGGATCACATGAGCCGAGAACCAGAAGGCATCCTGGGTGGCCACTGCCTGGAATGTACAGACAAAAACCACACGAGCTTTGGGTGGCAACACCCCTATGAGGTCGGTCACTTCAGGCTCGGTTCTAATAGCATCTTAACAGGTAAAACTCAGTTGAGGTCAAAGTAGTTTTCCAAAATCCCTAAAGTAGCCCATAAAGTATAATACAAATAATTTTGTATATGCAAACATATAGTAGGATATTATAATAGCATTTCCACTTAAAATATCCTTCTGTAATAGAGTTTCTCTCAACAAGGCAAGAAGACAACCGAAAGCAAAGCCCATCCTCTCCTTTTCCTCACTCCCTGCCTATTGTCTGAGTGGAGACAGGTTCATCTGCACTGGTATTTTGGGGGGATTTTTGGTTTTATTTTTATTTGTTATTATTTTTAAAAATTGAAACACAGAAGAGTAGAAAGAATAGTATACTGAACATCCATGTAACATTTACTAAGTTGTAAAAGACATTAATCTTGGCATATTTGCTTTACCTTTATTGAGAGGGGGATTGAAAATGCAAAATAAATTACAGATACTGTATTTTACCCAAAAAACTTCAGTATCTCTTTCAAAAGAGGGAATTTTCTTTAATGGTCCAATTTTATTATCACACCAGCAGAATTTATAACTTCTTAATATCATCTAATATCCGGTCCATATTCAAATTTCCTTTAGTATACTTAAAATACCTTCTATAGTTAGTTAATTTGAACTTGAATCCAATTAAGCAACATGCATCGTATTTTGTTTCCCCTGCACTATTTAAATAGGTATTATTTCTGTCTCTCTCTCTCTCTCTCTGTCTCTCTCATTAAGTGCACTTAAGTAAACTTCATTAAGTTAAAATGTGTAATATACAATTTGTCTTAATGATAATATAAAGAACATGATATATGTCTTAATAGAACATAGTAAAAAATTTCATGGGATAATAATGACTAAAACAATAAATGTACTCTGGGGGATTTTTAAAAAATATGTTCACAAGTTCTTTGATGCTCCTCCTTTCAGGAGTTGAAGGTTAATTCCCTTCCCTTCGATGTGTGAGCTGAACTTAGTGACACATTTCTAATGAATAGAATATGGCAAATGGGATGAGATGGGCTTTTGACAGATTGCACCGTCCATCTTGAATGTGATCTCTCTCCTTTCTCTCTTTCTCCTCTTCTCTCTCTCCTCATGTCTTTCTCAGAAACCACATCCTGTGAGCAGCCCTATCACAACTGCATTGCCTGTGCCTCAACTTCCCATTTAGAAGCCCCCAAAGTCTCAAGACTCTTTTAGCCAATAGCCAGAGAATCCTTGGTTTCATAATTTCACAGCTTAGCTACAGTTACCACTCTTCTATCATATCATGGTCTTAGAAGAGAAATCAAGAAGCAGCCCTGACATCCAGGAACTGGTCTGACACTTACAGTGAGGACTCAGCATTGTTTGAAGCTAGCTTGGTGCTCACAGCCAGGCCATGTGTTTATATATTCTTCTGTTAAACATAGATTATCTCACAGAACCATAATCAGACAAGGTCACTTAGATAAAACAAGGCCACTTCATAATTTTGGCTGAATACAGATGAAAGCAAGGTCACCGTGCCACCCATGAAATACCAAACATCCCCCTGTATAAGCTAAGGTGAATGACTGTTCCTTCTTTACCAACCATTACAGCTCTATCCTGACTCAGGGTGTCCTTCCTGTAGATAAGATTAATTGAGATACCCAATTATAGAATGACTCCTGCTTTCTATCCTGTCCAGAGTGAACTCCAGCCTCCTTGGACCCCTTCCCAAATCACCCAACCAAAGCCCAAGTCCTCTAATAGGCTCTTTCTAATCCCCTTACTAAGACCCTCTATGGTTCCCCATGGCATGTGTTCTCCCTTCATGCAAGGGGTGATAAACCCAATCTTCAACTACAGGTATGTTCCTGGTGGTCTCTGGCTAGAAAACATTAGCATAGTAATAATTATCATTTATTTCTTCTCCAGTGGGGGCACAGACCTAGGTTATTATAATTCAGGCTCTATAACATATTACTTGTATGACTTTCGCTAAGCCACAAATTTTTAATGCCTCAATCTCCTCATCTGTAAAATGGTACAATATCTTAACTAATCAGGCAGTTGTACAAATTAAACGAGGTAAGGTATATTAATCACTGATCTTACTCCTTGCACATAGAAAATGCTCATTATATGGGTTTCCTTCTTATTTCAGTAAAGGTAAAAAATTTATTTTTATAAAAGCTAGGAAATTATTTCAAGTTTTGCCAAAATTTAAAATATCCTAGGATATCTTATATTTGACACTCATCTAAATAAGTGAAACTAGTCTTATACATAAACACTTAGTTAACCTTCCCAGGATGAGAACTTACTTCTACTTGGTGAACTGTGATGTAATTTTTCAAAGCTTTGACCTCTTTGAAATGGTATATTGGTTAAAATTATTTGGGGCTTGGAAGCTTTTTGGAGTTGTTTGTAAGGCTGAGTTGTAACAACAGATTCATTAAATGGGTCTAATTTTACCAGTGTTTGGATGTGTCAGATTGGTGTTTCCTCTAGGTAGGCAATGTGTACACTTTGGGGGTTCAAATGAAAATCCCCTGTCGTGCAGAAGCAGCCTCTCCAGGGAAGCATGTCTCACCTCCAGGACTGACCCCCTTCAGGTGCATGTCCTTGGTGCGTTGACCACAGTCCAGGGACTGTCATCAGCCTTGCATCCTCCGAAATTTCACCTTATCTTTATTCTAGAGACCACCTAACTTCGGGATGCTAAAGCATGCATCAAAGCTACTAACAGACTTACTTGTAAAATCTGAATTTTTATTTTTAATTTATAAGGAGAAGGTTAACTGCCAAAGAAAACTTTAATATCAATAGTGCTAAACACGCACATATTTTCCCTATAGACAAAGCACATAGGAAATCAAATTATGAAAAGATTGGCATGGAATCAGAATAAGTGGGCATATGAGTGTGGAGTTTAATAGCATTAGTTCTGATAGGGGTTGCAGATGGCTATTCAAGGGAGAGACAAAGTAGCTACTTCATTGAAGAGGGCACCTCCCATGGGCAGGGCCTGGAGAGCCCTAATAAAACCTGCCCTTCTGACTGTCCTTTCTTTGTCCTTCCATTCCTGGAAAGTCATTCCTTCTTCTTTTTTTCTTTAAGCACTATGGAAATTTGGAAGGAAATTAATAACCAAGAAATTTGGAGATGTCTCAACATTACATTATTTTATGTTTGCCTTGTTGAACTTTCAGGCTAAACCACAAACCTACATGTCTAGACAAGGCTGCTCTCTGAAAAGAATGGATGCCTTCTTTTGCTGTTCATCCTAAATATGAACCTGGAGAGGTTTGGGGCAGTGCTTGGGGGTGGGGACTGGCGGTGATATGGAAGGACAGAGTGAACTCTTTCAGTGGATGGCACGTGCTGTCTGGAAGACAGGCTGGGAGCAGGGCACAGGGCAGCCGGCTACAAGACATGAGGATAATCCAGGTTGAGGAGATGTATCTTATTCTCCATGTTGATCTTCTGTTTGTTTTTCCTCTAAAACATCAATGAAGCCTCATTTTAAAACGTATAATCTGGGACAAGATGCCAGAGTAAAGGCACCTATCAAAAGCACCTATTTATTACTAAATAATAAAAAGGAAGAAATTAATCTTCATTGAAACAAGGAAATAGTCCCAGTGCCAAAGCCCAAAATATGAAATGTCTCTGCCAAATATTGTGTCAATTGAGTTTTATTAAATTAATCAATTGATCAGGAATAATCACATCCCCAAATACTAATCAAGTGGGTGTTTGAATAAGGAGATATGATCTAGGAGGACCAGGGCACATCCCATAGATGTGTCAGGGAGCCCTAGGAAGGCTGTAAAGAAGGAGGAATGATCCCACCCATCGTTTTGATTGTCAACTTCCTGGACAACCATCCAGGGGGCAGTGTGAGGTGAAATGTGAGGAAGCAATGTCATGAAAGGTAAAAAAATCAAGTGAGAAACAAGCCATCAGGAAAAGGATATAACTTATTTGACGAACAGTTATTTGTAAAAGAAAATCTGGATAGAAGTTGTGAGTTATCCTACCTCATGGTCCCCTGTCCCCCTGCCTTTATTCCATCCTCAATCTGGGCCCTGCTTAGAATATTTTATAGCAAATATTAGAATCCATTCAAATATGAGCTAAGAATCAGACTGGAGGCAGTATGGAACATAGGCAAAGAAACTACAAAAAAATAAGAAACAGAATATAAGCAAAGGGCACTCAAAGAATAATCTCAAAAAACAAATCAATCGGGCTTCCCTGGTGGTGCAGTGGTCGAGAGTCTGCCTGCCGATGCAGGGGACACGGGTTCATGCCCCAGTCCGGGAAGATCTCACATGCCATGGAGCCGCTGGGCCCGTGAGCCATGGCCGCTGAGCCTGCACGTCTGGAGCCTGTGCCCCACAACGGGAGAGGCCACAACAGTGGGAGGCCCGCGTACCGCAAAAAAAAAAAAAAAAAAAAAAAAAAAAATCAATCAAGGAAATGGAAGAGCTAAAATACCACAATCTAAATAAAATTAGAGATAGCATTATGTCTTTTAAAAAACAAAAGAGGAGTCCAAAAAAAGCTACAAGTGTTCAAATAAGAGATTATAAACTAAACAAAGATCAACTAAAACTGAACTGGAAGAAAAATAAGAAAGAAATTGAAAAGAAATTTTAAAATATTACAGTGATGAAAGCCCATTAAAAGAAACAAACATAAAATAACCATGACTGGAAACTGTCATGAGCAGTATGGATGTGTTTGAGAAAAGAACACTGAAATGTACTGGAAGTGCTATACTGCAATCTTCGAGGAAGGATCTAGAAAGAGAGGTGTGTGGAAGGGGGCTGTTTAAGCCCAGTCTTTCACAGCCAGAGTTTCTTAAAAATGCAGAGAAAAAATGCAGAGGAAATGATTGTATTAGAGGTGTCAGGGGGTGGGTGTCAGGGTAGGTTAGAGCCTAGACTGGCCAGTTACTGGGCCAGTCAGGGTGTGGATGGACATAAGTGACCCATGGTTCCCCCGTCAGTAGCCTGGGAGAGAAAGGGGGACCACACCTAAACTTCACCTGGAGTGAGTCTGGGCTTAGGATCAAGTTGTGAATTCTTCCCCATATTTTACCCCCATTCCTTTATTCCTAAAAGTTAAGCAACACCTCATTCAATTTACATCACGATATTTGTAAATGTTATACTATAGGGAATTGGGGCAGGGCCTGTGCCTGACATGGTACAGAATAAAACCATGATCCTCCCCTAAACAGGGGCTGATGATGGCAGGTGTAACCTCCAATGAAGTTAGCAGTCATTAGCAGATGCACTGTCCGATGCGCGACAGTCATGGAAGAGGTAAGTGCATGGTGGCCAATGAGGAGGCCAGGGTAGAGAGGTCTGGGATATGCACTCAGAGAACAGGTAAAGCAGCACCTTGGGAAGCTCCCTCGGATATGAGAATGAGTCTATTTCAGGTGACCACCTACGCTTCATCCCACCTGCACCGATTTTGTAACTTGATTCTCAGAGCATGATCTGATTTCCCTTATTTCCAAGTTCTTCTGTGTATGCAGAGTAATAAGTCCATACAATGAAATACTATCTTTCTGGAGTCCTTCTGCAATTGCAGTACAGTATGCAAGAAATATAGTACAAATACAGTGTGCAACCTTATAAAAAAGTTGAATATTCATTTCTGCTTATACCTCTGTCCCTCACTCTGTCCTGTTTCCCTACAGCATTCACAACTCCATCTGCAGTGCAGAATGTGAGCACTATTTCATCCTCAGGGACAGTCCTTCTCTGCCATCTGCACCAGCAGCAATAATTCCAGCAGGACTTGTTTAAAACAACAGTATGTCATTTCAAGACAGGAGTTTCTCAAAAGGCAATTTTAAGGTACAAACGCTCCTCCCATGATCTCCTTTCCATTTTCCTCTTTTTTTTTAAAAAAAAAGAATCCATTTTTTTAAAAAAATAAACTGTAGTGTCTCAAAAAGGTCCCATTTAGAAGCAGAATTTTAAAGTTTTATATATATATATGGTTATATATAGTTATATATTATATAATTTTAAAATTTGTAGTATAGTTTTGAAAACTCAATTTGAGCCTATAGATAACTAAAACAGACCCTAATGACCCTAAATTTTGCCATCCAACAGTTTAGGAAAGTACATAGGATTTAACTTGACTGTATTATTATTAGCCTTGTTAATTTCAAAAGATTATATTCTCTAAAATAATGAGTTTCTTTAGTGAATTAGAAGTACTGTATTTAACATATCTCGAAATAATGTGACTATTGCATAAAAGAAAAGAACTAAATACGATAACGACTCTCATTGAAAAGGTTACATATTTAACAGCAAATTTACTTTGTGGACGTCACATACGGGCACTGATGACAAAAATTAGTACAACTGTTCGGCAGAAACAGTATATATTGGAAATCATCTGTTGTTAGACACCCTGAAATTACTAATAAATGCCAAGTTGTATCCTGAAAAAAGGGAATGTGACTTTCCCCTGCCACTCTGGTGTGTAATCTCCAAGGGCAGAGTCCCCCGCTCTGCCAATGGCCCTCTAAGGAGGAAAATAGACAAGAGAGATCTCTCAACACTCTGGTTCAACAGCTCTGACTCAGCCCTGAGGGCAGGGTAGAATAATTTGAGGGAGGGAAAAGAGAAAGAAAGGTTGTCTAATTCAGACTCATACTAATATTTTTAAAAAGTGGATGGACCTAGAGTCTGTCATACAGAGTGAAGTAGTCAGAAAGAGAAAAACAAATACCATATGCTAATACATATATATGGAATCTAAAAATATATATATATTTCTGAAGAACCTAGAGGCAGGACAGGAATAAAGACGCAGACATAGAGAATGGACTTGATGACACGGGGAGGGGGAAGGGTAAGCTGGGAGGAAGTGAGAGAGTGGCATGGACATATGTACACTACCAAATGTAAAATAGATAGCTAGTGGGAAGCAGCTGCATAGCACAGGGAGATCAGCTCGGTGCTTTGTGACCACCTAGAGGGGTGGGATAGGGAAGGTGGGAGGGAGACACAAGAGGGAGGAGATATGGGGATATATGTATATTTATAGCTGATTCACTTTGTTATAAAGCAGAAACTAACACACCATTGTAAAGCAATTATACTCCAATAAAGATGTTTAAAAAAACAAAAAACAAATACACACCAAAAAAAAAAAAAAAAAACCTAGGGTAACTTGGTAAGAAAGGAACACCTAGTAGTTGGGGCCAACTTATTTTATAATAAGAAAATTTGAGGAAACCACTATAATTCTCTAGTGTTTTGTACTGGAAACTTAGGAGCCAAAATCTTTACCTTGAAAGCTCATATGTTAATATGCATTTTTAAATGTATATTTTATTTCTACATCAATTTTCCCTCACCCCACCCACTCTTATACATTTTTTCAAAAACACATTTTTATCGATACAGATTTAAGAAGACTGTACAAATCATAATTGTGTAGCTCAGTGAATTTATGTACAAGGAACACACCATCCAGATAGAGAAATAAATACCACCATACTCCAGAAGCCCTCCATGGACCTTTCCTTGGTACCTGTCCCTACCTTCCCCTCCAAATGTACCTCCATCCTGACCTAGAAGACATATATTAGTTTTGCCTGATTTACAACTTTATGTACGTGAAATGATATATGATACGTGTACCCTCTGTGTCTGACTTCTTTCATTCAGCATTGTTTCTGAGCTTTATTCATGTAATTGCATATAACAATGGTTTATTTTCATTGCTGTGAAGAATTCTATTGTGTGAATATACAAGAGTTTATTTATTTTGTTTTTGCTAAACTAGTGGGTTGTTACTAATTTTGAACTATTATGAATCAGTATTAATAAAGCTGCTATAAGCATTCATACACATATAGATACATATATACTATACCTGTATGTGTATATATAAGTATATGTGTGTATACACACATCTTTTAGTGAATATATGTATGCATTTCTGTTGGAATGGAATTAAGTCACATGGGTATGAACATATTCAGTTTTGTTGTTGTTGCTGTTTTTGCGGTACGCAGGCCTCTCACTGTCGTGGCCTCGCCCATTGCGGAGCACGGGCTCCAGACGCACAGGCTCAGCGGCCATGGCTCACGGGCCCAGCCGCTCCGCGGCATGTGGGATCCTCCCGGACCGGGGCACGAACCCGCGTCCCCTGAATCGGCAGACGGACTCTCAACCACTGCGCCACCAGGGAAGCCCGACGTATTCAGTTTTAATAGATACTCACAATGGCTTTCCAAAGAGGTCGTCCCAATATACCTTCCCATCAGCAGTGTATGAAAATTCCAGTAGTTCCACAGCTTAATCAACATTTCATTTCTCACTCTTTAATTATCGCCTTTCTGGTAAGTATGTGTAGTTATTTCACAGTAGTTTTAATTTTAATTTCCTTAATGACTAATGATGTTGGACACTTTCTCATACATGTATTATCAAATGTGTACTGTCTACTATGAAGTACGGGTTTAATTCTTTTGCCCATTTTTTCCACTGGGTTGTCTCTTTTTTTCTTCTTGATTCATGAACAATGCTTATATATTCTCGACGGAAGTACTTTGCTGGTTATACATATTGCAAATATCTCCTCCTCTTTGGTTTAACATTTTACTATGTTGGTGATAAGTTTTGATAAATTGTAATCTCATTTATCAATATTTTCCTTTTTGCTTACTGGTTTTTTGTGTCGTGTTTAAGAAATCTTTACCAACCCCAAGGTCAAAAATATCTTCCTACTTGTTACCCTCAAGAAACTTTACTATGTTTTCATATTTAAGCTTATAATCCTCCTGAGATTGATTTTTGTTTAAGACAGAGTTTCTCAGTCTTGGCGCTACTGACATTTTGAAGAAGATGACTCTTTGCTGTTTGGGACTATACTATGCATCGTAGGATGTTTAGCAGCATCCCTGATCTGTACCCACTAGACGCCAGTAACACTCGCCCACTCACCCGTGACAATAATATCTCCAGACATTTCTGGATGTCCATGGGGGTAGGGAGGCCAAAATCACTCCCACTGAGAATCACTGATTTATGGTATTAAATGGGGATCAAGATGATACCCGGTCAGCCTAGCACTATTATAGGAATAACATTCTTTCTCTCAGGGTCACCAAATGTCACAAATCAAGAGATCACATGTTGTCAAGAGAATGTAGAGTTTTTTCTGGATTCTATTCTGTGCTCTTGGTTTAAGGGTCAACCTTTATGTCAATTTCACACTGTTTCATTATGAATCTACCATAATTAGGTCTTGATATGTAGCACCATATGTATTCCAATTTTGTTCTTTATGATTTATTTTCTCTTACTATTCCTACATCTTTGCACTTGCATATACATTTTAGAATCAGCTTGTTGATTTCCACCCCCTAAAAAAACCCACTGGAATTCTGACTGGATTACTTTAAATTTATAAGCCAATTTGGAGAAAACTGACAATTTAGTGATATTGACTCTTGTAATTCTTAACTATACTATCTCTATTCACGTGGTTAAATCTTTAATTTCTCTCCATGTTTTATGATTTTCAGTGTAGATTTCTTACATCTTTCCTTAGACTTAAAGGTATTTGACTCAATGCTATTGTAAATAATATCTTTTCTTTAAAACATTCTTTTAACAGTAGTTTATAGTATATAGGAATACAGCTGATTTTTTTATATTGAGCTTATACTAATTACCTAGCTAAATTCATTTATTTATTCTAATAATTTATTTTTAAAGTATTTTATATTTTCTGAATGCTTACACTGTCCTGTAAAAAATGACAATTTTATTTCTTTTCTTTCATATTTATACTATTTTTTCCCATTTACGTTGGCTAAAACTTTTAGTAGAAAGTTGAATAGATATGATAATAATGTGCAGTGTTGTCTTATTCTCATCTCAGCAGGGAAAGCATTTCATTTTTAATTATGATATTTAATGTAGATTTTATCAAAATAAGGAAATTTCATTTTACTCTTGGTTTGATATGAGTTTTTGTCATAAATGATGTTGAATTTTATCAGATCTTTTTATATATCCATTGTAATGATAATATAATTTTATTTTGTTATGGCTAAAATTGATTTTAAAACATTAAGCCAATCTTGTATGCCAGGAATATACTAATTTGTACTGATGTATTATTGTTTTAAGTGTCATAGAATTTAAATTGTCAATCATTTCTTTAGGATCTTTGCACCTCTGATGATGAAAAAGATGGGTCTACAATTTTCCTGTCTTGTAAAGATTTTATCAAGTTTTGGTATCAAGGTTACTCTGGCTTATGATAGAGATACTTTGAAGTTCTGGGCGTTATCTTCTTCCAGAAAAGATTTACTCTTCCTTCTGGCAGGTAAAGACTGCAGTTAAAAAAAAAAAAAAAAAAGTTTATAGAGAGAAAAATATAAAGGAAAACCCAGAGGATCCTTTGTTCTTGAAGAGACTTTTGAGAAATTCCTGTCTCACAAAGTCATACAGCTGTCTTAAACATCTGCTGGAATTATTGCTGTTGTAGTAAAAAGTAATTGAGAGGGTTTTTCTCCTATTTTTGTGTAAAAGTGATCCTATTTCTTCTGTAAATGTAAGAAAGAATTTACTGATAAAGTCATCTTGCTCTGACATTTCTTTGTGAAAAGACTTTTTTTTTTTTTTAGATTTAACAGCTTTAGTAAATATACAACTGTTTAGTTTTTCTATTTCTTCTTACATCAGGTTTATTAAATTGTGTTTCTCAAGGATTTGTCCATTCTATCTGAATATTCAAATTCATTACCTTAAATTTTTCTTAACATATCGTATTATATTTTTAATGTCTGAAGGCAATGAGGTAATATCTGCAATGCTATTTTGATAGTTTGAGTTTATTCTCCATTTTTTTTCTTTTGATCAATCTTGCTAGGATTTTATCAATTTTATTAGTCTTTCAAATACCCAACCTTTTGCTTCTTTGATTTCTCTATTTGTACATTTGTTTCCTGTCTGTCATCTTTATCTTCTCTGTGTTATTTACGTTTTATTTGCCAATGTTTTCATAACTTCTTGAAATAGGTGCTCAGATCATTGCTTTGTAACATTTCCTCTTTTCTATAGTATGAATTTAAGACTAAAATTTCCCTCTTATCACAGCTTTAGCTGCAATCCACAAGTTTTAATATATCATATTTGTATTATCAAGTTAAAAATGTTTTCTGATTTCCACTTTAAGTATTTCCTTGTGAATTACCAAAGGGAATTTTAAAATTTCTAAACAATTGGAGATTTTCTTATTTTAAAACAACTTTATTGAGGTATATTTGATATACAAAAAACGGGCATATTTAATGTAAATAATTTAGTCAGTTTGGATCTATGTACACACCCATGAAATCATCATCACAATCAAGGTTATAATCTACTACCTCCAAAAGTTTTCTGCTGTCCTTTGCTTTTTTGTTTTTGTGGTAGGAACACTTAACATTAGATCTACACTCTTAACAAATTTTAAGTGTATAATACTTAAGTGTTAATTATAGAATATATTCTATATATTTTCAGACTTTTCAATTTAATTGAGTTTTTCTTTATGGCTCAACATATGTTCCATTTTCGTAAATGTTCTACATGAACTTTAAAAAAAAGTATATTCGACAATTGCTTTGAGCTGTGCTCTACTTAAGTCAACTAGGTTAAGAGTGTTAATTGTGTTAATCAAACTTTCTATATCTTCACTAAGTTTTCTTCATGCTTGCTCTCTCAGTTATTAAAAGAAATGTGTTTGAATCTATCACTATGATTATAGAAGTGTCAATTTCTCCTTTTAATTTTGTTAAATTGGCTTTACCTAGTTTGAGGCTTTGCTATCTGACACATACAAATTTCTTCCTGGTGAATTGATCCTCTCATCGTGAATCTCCCTAGTACATTTATCCTAAAGTCCATTTTGTCTGATATTAATATAGCCACTCTACATTTTTTTTTTCTTTTTGGTTAACTGGCACAGTATTATAATCACAGTTATTTTAAAGTCCATGTCCTGAATTCTCATTATCTGAATCACCTGTCGGTCTTTCTATTTTGCTTATTGTTTTCTCTTGGTTTTCTGCAACTTGGTGTTTTCTCCTGGTAATTTCCTTCTTGGCGATTTGTCGTTCTTGTTGTGGAATACCAGACATTGTGCATGATAGTTTGAAACTCTGAATGATGTCATCTCCTGAATAAACGATTTACGTTTGCTTCTGGTAAGCAGTGAGACTAGGGGCAGTTTACACTAATCCAAGTGCGGATGGAGCTGAATTGAAGCTGAATTTCTATTTTTGTGAAAGTTAAATTTTTTTACCTCTACTGACAGAGTGTAGACTTAAGGGTTCTCAACTGAAAAACTAGTAATACGTTTCCTAGGTCCTGCTTTCTTGGTGGGCCCTGAATTTTAATTTTGTTTCCCTAGAGCCACAAGACTGCTGAAAGTCTACTTGGCATCCCATCCTCTTAGCTGAAGGTTTCTTCTTGGCTTTTCAAATTCTTAGTTGATGCTCATAAATTAGGAAATGTCACTTCTCTTCAGGACTTTGCTCAAGTTCTGGCTGCCCTCATAGCCCTGAACTCTAATTTTCATCTCCTCAGCATTGTAAAACTGCCAGAAACTCTGCTCAGTTTCTCAGCTCTCAAGCCCACCCCACCTATGAATTGGCATATGCATTGAGAGGAAATGTATTAGCACAAAATATTGGGATAACCTTGATGCACTTCCTTCTCCCTGAGTTAGTGGTCCCTCAAGTAATGACAGCCTTGGTAGCTAACCCTAGCCCTAACAATAACTTTAACCCTCCAATCGGGGATTACTCTCTCCAATCAGAGATTTTTAAAGCTCCTTCCAACCTTTCTACTTGTACCTGGAGGAGGGCTATTTTATTACAAGCTAGTCTGTTATAACCAGAGGCAGAAATACCACTCACACCCTTTTGAAATAACATTCCTTTAGAAAAATTCCAGTCCCTTTTAGCTGTGCTAAGGTGAGTGAAAAATACAAGATTGTTTTGTTTTTTTCAATAGTATTGCAGAATACTCCCAAGTCTGGCTTAGGTGATGAAAAATTTGGTTCAAGTGAGAAAAATTGAAAGGGAATTTCTTAAGGGAAACTTAAGCGTCAATGTTATAGCTATCTCTTTCCATCTGGAGATTTTCCTTCTAGAGCATAATGAGTATTAGAAAATATATAACTAGTACATAATGCCTCTGATTTTACAGGTATCAGTGCTGAGGATTGAAATTGGTAATTCTGTGATAATCCACTTCAGGCAGACCTCATAAATTAGATACGTAGGGATTGGGAGCTATAGATGTGGCATTGTGAAGGTGGTACACAAGGATACTTTACACCAAACAAAAAATTTTGTGATTCCAAGGACACGTCTTCAACTTTCCTTTTTCCACACCTTGCCTCTGCCTGGAGTGCTCCTTTCAAACCAATAGGACTTCATTAACCTGTTTGCCCTACTGCAAGCTCCAGTCCAAAGGCAAATGCTAGAGCTTCTTGGCTTCTCCAGACACCTAATTCACATTTCCTGTACTACTTTTATGGAACTTGCATCTGTTTTACTAACATTGTATTTGTTAATGAATGTTTTCTTCCACTCAGAATTAAATCTCATTGACGGCAGAGACTGAAATGTTTTCATCTTTGTTTCCCCTGAAATACTTTGAGTTTATAAATAGTTGTTGGCAAAATAATTATGTTGAAAAGCCTAACTATAATGAACAGCCATATGGCATTCAATGTAAACCAAAGAACAAGAATAATTCTCTCTACTTGCAGTTGTGGATAATTCAATATACCAAATGTAAAAGATAACTAATAAAAATAAAGGTGAATTATAATCACAGTACAACTGTGGGGTGTGTGCATGTGTGTGTGTGTGTGTGTGAGTGTGTGTGTGTGTGTGTGTGTGTGTGTGTGTATGTGTGTTGGTGGAAACATTACCTTTTTCAGCTAAGGATGGACAGCCAATTCTTTTTTTTTTTTTTACGACAGCCAATTCTTGATCATTAATCCCAACAAATTCATGCTTCATTTGTAATTAGCTATGTGTATTTGCATAAAAACAATTCAAGTAAAATCAACAAACATCATGTTTGAGTTCCTACAATATAAGATACTGTGTTGTATATTCTGAGAACCACAAAGAAATATATTATATTAATCCTGCCCTCAAGATGGAATATTCTGAGGAGTTAAGACAGTAACACATTAAACATTAAAATATTGATAAAAGAATTTTTAAAACCACAGTTGAAGAGATGTCACCAAATAACACATGATTAATTGCCTAATGAATTGTAGAGGCAATCACTGCTTTAGGAATTGGGGGCAGGGTGAACCCTTTCTGGGGGGCTGGGGGGGTGATGGTAGACAGGGCCACCACTTGTGGAAGAACACTTGTGTTCTGCATGAAAAGCCCAGGTGGATTGGGGGCAGTGCAGCTGAAATCCAACCCAGCTCTGCTCACCAAACCCTCTGCCCTCCTGCAGCCTGCTTCAGAGCAGAGAGGAGAGGCCTTATTATAGCAATTCACACAGAGATATAGTAAGTGCCAGGAGGCTCTAATTGAGTGGAATTTTACAAAAGGTGTAAGCTTTGAACAGGTCTTGCAGTATGAGTGTACTTTGCTGTAGTTCCAGCAGATGAAAAGTACCAAGGATATGTTTGGGGACCACTTGTGGTGGGGGAGAGTATTTTGAGCTAAGGAAACATATGGGGAAGATGTATGTACTCCAGGCTAAAAAATATAGGATTTATTTTCTAGCTACTCAGAACCAACAAATATCTCTGAACAGGTTACAAGTGGTTGCTGTTTTAGTAACATTTATCTAATGCAGTATTAAGTAAACTGGAGAAGTGAGAGAAGAGTCAGGGCATCTTTCTGGGGCATCATTGCAATTGTCCAGGCATGATGTGATGAGGGTCTGGTCTAGGGCAGTGGCAATAGTAAGAGAAAGAAAAATCTAAAAGAAATGCAAGAAAAAAAAAGCAAGCTATTTGGGAGGCTAAGATAAATAGGAGGAGAAAGAATCGTATTTTATAATAAAAGTATATTAGTTATTAAATGCAATATTTCTTCTTTAAGTTTAATATTCCTTTTCCGATCTTGAATCTTGATTGTTTTTCTTAAAGGAATTTCACTAACTAGCCCTCAAAAAAAATCTTCAAAAATCATATTAAAATTGTATTTACATCTTGAGACTAAAGTAATGAGGTCCCACAGTGTCTTAAGAGCGCTAAAAGTATAGCTTTGGAGCTAGACTTCCTAAGTTGTATTGAAGATCAGCACTTACTCCTTATATGAACTTAGAAAAGTTACTTGATTTCTCAGTATCTCAAATGTATCATCTCTAAAATGGGCGCAATAACAGTATCACCTCTAGTACCGCCTCATAGTATTGTTGTGAGGAATGAAACAGCACCTGGAACATAATGTTACTTCTCATTGAGGTTACTCTTATTCTTTCTTGTGTTTCTTAGGCCATATCAGCCGGGGGCTAATAAAATGGTCATAAAAGCTGCAAAACAGTATTTCTCCAACTCCACACCACCTGCTTTTCAGGAATTTTAGCCTCTCTGCTCAAGCTACCAAATAGTTCTGGAAATTGCCAGATAATGTCTCATTGGCCTATCAGGATGTCCAGTCCTCCCCCTTTCTCAAAGGCTTATAATGTTATAATGGCATTACCTCCAGCTTCACTGCTACCCATCAGCTCTGCCATTACTGATGCCAATACATGTGACAGTGTTTCCAGTATCCAATTTTGAGAGCTCTAAAAGGACACTGAGACACTGCTGTTATCACAGCCACCACTGTCAGCCCCACTGTACTGCTGTTTCCAGGACTGCCACTTCTAAGACAGTACAACTTCTCCTCCTTCACCATATGGCAGTCAACACCATGGCCACTGATGTCAATGGTACTTATAACCTGTGTTTTTATCATCCCTTAGAAGTGGAGAAATTGCACGTTTTATTTTCCCTTGGTCTTCTTTTTCCATGTCCCTCAACCCTAAGGACTCAGGTTTATGTCCTGGTGGCCAGCCTACTGGACCCTTCACATGACAAGCACAATTGCCATATTAGGATTTTCTCCTCTGACTTGACATTTACCTTTTGCCCTTGAACCTCCTCAGGAGGAGTTCTTTCCTAAGAGTTAGTTTATCCTAGAGGGCAACAGCCCAGCTTTTGGCAACTCTATCTTCAGCGGCATGTCAAAATCTTGGTAAACGCTATATGGGCTCAAGTTGGGATGCCTGGTCCAGTTGGTTAAAAAAAATAAAAGTCATGCCACATAGAAAGGCCACTTTTCTAAAAAAGAGTCGAATTCATAAAAACAGTTATTAATGTGAGGAGATACGTTTTCCTGTAACAGAAAGCTAGGAAATGAGCAGGAAAAAAAATGCGGAGGCTTTAGAGAAATAAAAGTAATCATTGTAATGTAATTTCAATCCCCTGACAATGACTGATAGATCACAGGAATGGAATCAGATAGATGTTTGTCTCTGAGTGCATTGCAAAAATGTTCCCTCACATAACTTGTGAAGCAATCAACAGGACCAGAGGCTATTCTGGACTTAGTCCAAGGAAATGAAAATAGGTGAAATGAGTACTGCAACATGGAAGTTAATAAACCTTTAGGGGAAAGTTATCATAATATCACCAGATCGGAACATACTCCTGAGAATATTTGTGAATGGTAATAGAAATATAAAAATATTGGAAATGTGGAATGAGTTTTTAAAAAAGTTGATTGGAATCAATGGTTGTGTTCTATAATGGAAAGGTATACAGTGCTGAGGAAGAACATATGACATTTGCTATCCTAAAATTCAAACCTAACAACAGAAGTTAATGTAGTCTCATAAAAATGTAGTAATGGAAATCAAAAACAACTTCATTATTTAAAAATACTATCAGCTTTGATATGGGGTTAGAGTCTGGAGATTAAAAAGAATGAGAGAAGTCACAAGCAAAATTCAAAAATGTATTTTAAAATGTAGTTTCAAAGGAAGCTGTATAGGATTGCAGAAAGAGCAGGGGTTTTGGATATGACTGTCCTGAATTCACAATGCTAAGCAAGTCACTTCTCTCATTTCCTACCTAAAGTATGTACAAGAATATCTACTTTAATGGAATTGTTGTTCACAGAAAGTCAGATCAGTCATGTGAAAGCACTTGCCTGGCACACAGCATTGGGTAGTTGCTCAATAACCATCACCTCCACTCCCTTGATCCCCCTTCGTTTCCATGACCAAGAGTGTATCAGACATCAGTTGTCCCTTCTTGCTTTCTTCTTACTTCTCCCAAGATAATAGTATCTCCATTGCCAGGTCAACTCTTAAAGTCTGATGGGTCAGTGGGAAAGATGGAGGAGTAGAAATAGACTTGAGAAATCTTGAGAGAATAAAACATATACATGAATTGCATTATAAGAAGTGCTTTTCACCAGCTGGTAGACACTAATCCAGCTTAGGGTAGTTCTAAAATACAAAATAAGATCATCGGTGGATTGGCCTTTTTTTTTCCCCAGGGTATAATGGAGAAAATGCAGACATTAGATGGGTAAGACCAAATGATTTCTAATTCTCTTTCAAGCCCTTTCTTCTGATTCCAGCCAGACCGACGTGTTCTTACTAATCTGGCATCCAGGGAGTAGGGTTGGTAAACCATGGCCGCCTCCCCAGATCTGTGCCCTTAAAATATAGGCAGCATCCCCATGGGTGCTAACAAAATTGTATATTTTTAATATGAAGGTTCTGTCCAAGCTTACAAAAGGACATACAAAATGAAATCAAGAGAACTCTATCTGCTATTTTTACCATGCTCAGCTCATGAGGTATAACCCAAATGTAATTTTATTTTGATCTCCCCTCCCTCTTTAAAATGTACGTAATGGGGGAAAGTTTCCCCCACCATTAAATTCCCTCTTCAAAACATCCCTTTACTTTTGTGTTTACTATTTAGAAATAGATGCTTTTAAATTCACCTTAGGTTCAAAACAGTCTCAAATCAATAGTCATATACTCATCGCTGGTAATTAGCAAAATTCTGAACTTGATTTAGAGTTAAATTCTCTCCCGTCCACCAGCTGGGCCATTTTCAGGAGAGCTGCCTGCCACCTAGAGGGCAGGACACTCTTCTTTGTCCAGAATAGCTCTTCTGCTCCTTCTGCGCTGCTTACTGGCTATGGTTTCTAACACCTCCTGGGTTGCCACATAGGTGGTTAGAAAGCAGAAAGGTGGCAGGGAAGTTTCTTTCATGAATTGGTATTGCTATAATCTGACTTTATGCTACTTTATGCTACCTGTGTCTGGAAGATGTCTAAGCTCACTCCTTCTCTCATGGAGGTTATAGTAGCTAAATTTGGCAAGTCCCCTACCAGTCCCCTCCAACTCTATCTCTAGTTTATGCTTCACCTTGAACTCCCCTCCCCTAATGCCCCATCTGCACCCCAGTTCTCAGACGGTCCATTCTATAGAGATTTTTCTCTGCTGGAGTCCCATTGCCTCTTCTAGGCCAGTTTCTTTGCCAAGACATAAAATGGCTTCAGGTCATTCATACATCAAGTCTCTCTCTGGTCCCTGGGGTTTGCCTCTTTGAACTTCTGGCAAGAGAGAGAAGTTACTTTCTGGATGCAACAGAGACAATTCTGCTCAGTTGCTCAAGCATCTTTCTAACACAACTTGTCTACTCCCTGATTTCCTGGGCTGAAATCAGACTCTGTCCACTCTGGGCTCAAAATCAGAGGAAGGATAACAAGCTCATCAAGTGGTCATTGACATTCTTCCTTACTCTGTGTGAGGACAGGTATGTCTCCAGCCGCCTTCCCTTAGGGGAAGAGGAGGTTGTCAATGCAGTGTTCCCTGAGAAACAGTCCTCAAAATGCTCTCTCCTTTCCTCTCTCTTAACACTGTTACATTCTCCATGTGGGTCAGTGTCCCCCTAGTGTCAAGCTCCAAATCTGTGAAACCAGCTCTTAACCTCCTGCTTTAAAGCACGCACATTTTGATCCAGCACCTCACTTTGCTGTGCCACATCTATTGTCTTGTGGAAAATTTGCTCAAAAATTTTAGCATCCTATTACATATATGCACACCAAATTTTTAAAAAAACATTGGATATAGGAAAATCCACCATATTAGTACTAGGGTAATATTGCACCAAAGTATGGGAAGCTATTCAACTACACCTGAAGTATTGAGGTTTCCACTGAGGAAATGGAATTTCCTCAATTCCATTGAGGTGTTCGTTCATTCATTTATTCCATATCAATTGAACATATATCATATGCAGGCACTGAAACCAGAGCAGTGACTAAAAAGGGTTGTGGTTCCTGATAGTGGACTGTACAGTCTATAAGGAAGGCGTCTGTCATTTGCCCTCCTTATTTTTCAAATAAAGACTTTATTAAGCTCTTGTACTTTTGTTTCAACATTGAAAACACACCATTTTCTTGTGTCGGCCTGTACGAGGCAATTAAGTCAACGTATACATGAGACAACCAGTTTTTGCCAAAAAATAACTGGAGTATATGATATGAGCTTGTTACCTAAAGTCCTTGCCAAGGTTTTGTGTTATTGAAACCTGAAAGTTCACTTAATCAGAAGTACTTCTTGGTAGAGCACCATGGGTCAGTAGGTGAAGCAATGGCATGGAAAGGACTCTGGGAACATGAATTTTAATTTTGTTCTGCCACTGACTGTGACCTTGATCAAGTCCCCAGACTTGTATCTCAGTTTCCCTGCTGTTAGAGCAGGAGGGGACTGATAATAAAGTTGGCTGAGTATTGTGCTCTGCTTGCTTTACATCTAGAGAAGGCAAGTTAGCACTGAATATCTGTTTTATGTGCATTAAAACAGAGCTACAGAAAAAAAAAAAGTCAAAAGATGATTCTAGATTCATATAGTGAATGAGAAGCCAACCAAAAGTTGGAACTGAGGGTCTGTAACTCCCTGATCTCTTAGCTTGATGATACTCTTGGCAATGTTAAAAATGAGTTCAAGTTTTAGTGCTTCAGTATTCATTTCCTTTCCACTGTCTTCCACAGAAAGTTTCCACCCTCAGTCCTTCCCATCCTTTAGTGAAAGAAATATATAAGCTGCCTCTTGAAGTCATATTTTTTTACTATGTGATCTAAGGATGACATGAGCTAAGGGAAACAGAACATGTACTGCAGCCCTGCTGTGAACCAGACACTGCTGAGCACTGAGTATATAACATAATATAATCCATCAGGGGTCATGGTACTTGAGGGCTTACTATGTGCCAAGTGCTTTACGCGGATTTTTTAAAATTATGAAAGCAACTTCCATAGTGTTACAAACAGCCATTTTACAGATATCAAAACTATGACTCAGAGCTGCTAAACATCTTCTCCAAGATCACACAGTAAGTGGAGGAGTGGAAGTTTCACCCAAAGCTTCTAACTTGGGAGTCCATATTCTTAACCACCAACTTACTCTGCCTTCCAAAGATGAATAAGATTAGATAGAACCTCTTGTGAAGAGGTTCACGGATGAGTGGAGGAGAAAGATTCATAAATAACTACTACAAAAGTACAGAGAAATGTGCAATTAAATTTGTTCAGAGCTGAAGCAAATGGGTGTGTGAGAAAGTGTTGCAAGGGAGACAATATCTGAACTTGAAGGGAGCAAATGAGGGATTAGAAGTAGGCATTCCAGAGATGACAGCATGGGGCTAAGATACTGTAAGATGTGTTGAGGAGGAACTCTGCGCAGTAGAGTGTGGCTTGAGCATAGTACAACTGGCTCCTTCCTTCCTAAGTGTCCATCCACTCTTAGACCTTGCAATGCCTGCACCAATCCTGAAAGGAGACGTAAGACTTCTCACTACTCCGCCCTTCAGCCCAAAGCCCGTGGGGTGGGGAAAATCTACAACTGTAAAGATATTGCCGACTCCACATCAAGCACTGAGAAAATGCCCATGGAACCAGTTTACTACAGCTCCATTGTCCCCCAAGTAAAAGCATAAAATTCTGAGATAACCTTAGTTAATCAATAGATGAATGAATTTTGTAATTTTGTCTGATTGTGGAGCCAGTCACAGACTAGTGGTAGCTTTTAGGACAATGGCCTTTTGTCACCAGGATCCAAGTTAATCTCACACTCCATGTGACACTAACATATAGGCAATATAAGTAAGTTAGGATTCAGAATTGGGTTTGAGTAATGCTATTGAAGATCTGGCAGTGGGAAGGAATAAGCAGCAAGAATGAGAATGCAAGCAAACGTGATGGAAAAAGAGAAAGTCACATTCAAAAGTATTTCTCAAGAGCCTATGAAAATGCAGGCTCAGATCTAGGCTAGAAAGAAAGGCTCTTGCCCTTTATTTGATGTTATTTTAATATTTTAAAGAAAGTGTTATGGAAGCCCAGTATGAACAGGGAAGAAAATTGATTTTTTTCCTTTGTAATGGTATTCATCAGTTTCCGCCTCAGGAGTCTTCCACATATGGTTGTTTTATCCATAACAACTCATGGGGAGTAGTTAAAATAATATTTTAAATTAAAATATTTTCTAAACTATTCCACAGTTGAAAATCCATTATTTTAACTCCTAACCACACACACAAAAGAAAACCTTATTAACTTTATTTCCATATAGGAAATACACAGAATCCTTTAAGGACTCATTTTTGTGTGGTGTTGGGGTAGGTGACAATGTAAAATGTTTGCCCCATGATGAGTTATGCTTAGAACAAGATAGAGAAGGATTTAGATTTGCTCTCCCTAGACTTACAGTCCAATTCCTGGACCTTCAATCAATGTTACTAGATGGGCAACTCTGAGTGTGAGCTTAGAAAGATTTTATACAGGGTTTTAAAATATATTATAAATATGTATTTTATATAGGATATTTCAATATATTTCCTCATAAATATTATTGCTGCTTATCAGGCCTAATAAACAAAACAAGCAAAGACTTCCTGAAAGGAGATTGAGTCACTGCACTGGGAAGAAAAAAAATCAATGGGAATAGTCAAGCTATTAACTTTGTAGAATATAATGTTGCATTCTGAAAGGGAAAAGGATAAAATTCCTGAATAAAAAATCCAGGTTGGTATTAATGAGGATTGTGATAACAAAAATAATGTCAACAAATAATAATTTTGCCTCTATTATTTTTCAATGTTGAATATTTTGCACCCTGAAATAGGTGTCATTTTTATTTCACACTTAAAGAAACCATGGCTTTGTGGGGTTTAGTATAGGAATATATAAACTCAGAAATCCAAATTTGACAACAGCTTTCCAACACTGTATTTTAATACTCTTGCAAAATACTTAATTCTCTGCCCTATCCTTCATCTAATCCAGAAACTGTCATCTTGCAGACTCAGACATGCCTGTCCCTCTAACCAGCTCTAGTCTTAGTTCAGAGCCATGTGAAGGACTGAGAGCCACAGGATCATTCAACATCAAACTCATGCTTTCTGTTTATATCCTATGCTTATTATTCAGACCTTTTGAATGGCTCCTAATCTCTTGTTGTTGAGGGGTTTTGACCTGGACTCATGACCCCATGTTGCCAAAAACTTCTTTTTTACCCCCTGACCTGTGTGTTCCGGAATCCTAACCTCAGTATCTGATCCCTAATGCCTGTCTCCCTGGTTTCTGGTCCTCTTACTTGCAAATCTCTCCCTCAGCTGACCTCTCTAGAATTAATCAACAATCCACCTGCCAGTACCTTTTGTGCCTACCCAAACTCCCAATCCTGGCCCCTCTGGCTTTATCTCTGGTCCATTGTCTCCCAAACCCTATTAGGACATGCTTTGAAGAAATGGTCTGATTTTCAAAGAAGCAAAATCAGTTTAAAGCTTTACAAAACATAAGCCTTGAAAATGAACGTATCTACAAAATCCCAATACTGAAGATATTGACATGCTGATCATGTGTCAACAGACCATGGCACCAGTTATGAGTCAAAATAGGAAGGTGAACAGAGTATAGAAATCAAGGAACCACTTGGATGGCATGTATTTTCAAATGCATAATGGTCTCTGACTGGCTTATTGCTCCTAAATTACAGTCTCCGGGAAAACAGAGACTTGAACTTCGTTCCGTTTTAGATCCCACACAACGTGCAGTATAATGCCTGACACTAGTTAGCCCTCATACATATATATTGAATTAACTAATTGATTGACTAATGCTTAATGAATTGACTGCAAACAGCCTTTTGATCTCTTGGTCCCCTAAGAGGATCTTTGGCACTTTGATTAGCAATGCATGTCTATAATCATCTATATCAGTTTCCCTTCCCTGTGCTGTCAGGATTTTAGAAGCCAAGAAAGGGCTGAAATCTGTCTTGTGGTCTTGGCATTCATCTGCAGTTCCTGAAAATAAGTGAAAATTAAATAATAAAGTCAGGCGAAGAGAGTAACACACTAGTCCATGTTGTTCAGGCCTATTCTCATTCACACACACACACACACACACAGACTTTCAAGGTATATTTATATCTGGACAGATTAAAGTGAATGACAGCTCAGGGCAACATTAAAAGAGAACAAAACATTCAACTACTAACATACACTTGGAAACAAATGGAAAGTAACATTGGGACTTTGAAAATGATGGGGGTGTCCCTGAGGGTTTCAAAATGGACTGCCTTCCCTTCTGCTTGAACAAAAATACCACACAACGGAACAAAGAGCTGAGGGGCCGTGTTCCATCCTGAGAGCTCCCCACGTGTTTGCATTGGTGAGGTAAGCAACAACAGAGGAGGGGACTTAAAAGAAGACTTTGTATTGCTTGTGGAGCCTTTCAAGCAGAGCAAGGGTGGAATTCCATCTGTTCAGTTCGGTTCAGTGAGCCGGTTCACTTTTAATGGTTCACTGGGTTGTGACACCTAGAAATTACAACCAATGTTTGAAAAAAACCTTTAGTGATCATTTATGAAACTGTGCAGTAGCATTTGTGAAAGTTTACTTTAAAGTTTTCAGCTCCTTGTGTGTCTAATCTGTTTCCAGGGCATTTCTCTCCTGGTGGAAAAAAAAAAAATAGAGTTAGAAAACGGCCACCGGAAAAGAGGAATGTATTTGTTGAGCTCTGCTTTGCACACTGGCTTCATATGTGCATGATTTCAGACAAACACAGGAAGTTACCAAGCTTTCACTCAAGGTTTGCATTCACCTAACCATGAGCGTTTAACACGTAGAAAGAGCTATGAATGCCTAACAGTCTTTGCAGCAGCCTAGCAGATACTTTACCTTGAGGAACAGGTAGAATTCCACTCTGCTCGCTTGAATGACTCGCTGAACAATACCAAGTTATTAAGTTTTTCAGCAGCGAGAAGGTGATGGGGGAGGGAGCTCCATCTGATATCTGCTCAGAGGCATTTTACAAAAAGCCCATGTGCTTGCATGGACCTCTGCAGGAGGCCAAATACTGATCAGCAATGATTATGGTCTCAGTCAGATCATCATCATTTTCACTCACCTAGAGGAGAAGAAATAAGATGCAATGATACGATGAGGTAAAGTGATGGATGGTTATTTGTGGTATGTTTTGCAAGGAGCACGTTGGGCGTGATGAAGAGGAAACTCAACAAATAACAAGATATTCCCACTATGCTTTGGGAAAGCCACCTCAAAACAGCCAGTCCTATTTCTCACAGGGTAAAGGAAGCATGCAGTATATTGGGAGGGGAAAAAAGAGAAAGGGAGAAGAATGCTTAAGGAGGATTTCCACTGCATGCACTGGGGATCTGAAAGGAATGGAAGTAAATCTCTAAAACAGAAATCTAAGGTAGGAGAAAATGAAAAAGAAATTGACCACATCAGGCACCAGGTCCAGCTGATTATGTCTTCATCATCGAATGCCACATCGAATGTTTTTGTTTTATTGTGCATCGTACATCATTTCAGTTCACTTCAGCATTTTCATCTGACCATCGCTCAAGAAAGGAGGGGTATGTAAGGCAAAATGGACAACACACCCCTGGGTCTCAACAGTAAAGAGCTTCTTGTTGTAAATATTTTATCAGATAAAAGGATCCAGATTTTTTGTCAACCAAGGAACAAATACCATTCAAAAATAGAGAACTCTTTTAAGTGGTGCTTTCACCATTTTTTACTTCCTATACGTCTCTGGGATTATTGCATTTATTTTGCAGCTCGATTTACCATATTACTCATCCTAAGACCGCCCCTGGGAACTGTGCTATTGTCTTTCTTCACCATCACTTCCGGTATAATCATCACCACATCAAAGCAGGTAGGGCAGAGAAATGTCACTGCAAAGAAACAATCTGATGGGAACTTTGCTTTTCTAAGGTCTCCTCGCATTTCTGATGAAAGCCCGTGCTCTAGACATTTTAGCAGTTGGTTGTTGGATGTTTTCGTTTTGGCTGTGTCCACGTGCATTTGTCTGGCTCTAACTCTCTTAACTGCCCTCATCTTCCATCAGAGTGACTGGATGGCTAATTTTAAACATTTAGGAAGGTGGGTCAACAGCATGATCTCCAATAGTATTTAGAGCAATATTTCAGCTTATTTCTCTTTACTAATCTTCCTTTCCAAATCTTCTCATTTCAAACAGTGAACTTTTCTAGCAAATTAGTTTTAATCAGGTGAAAGCTGGGTGACCTAGGAAGCAGCTAATAGGTCAACTCTGTGCATTTTACATATCTACTCTTTTTAAAAAAATAATAAATTTATTTATTTTTGACTGCGTTGGGTCTTCGTTGCTGCCTATGAGCTTTCTCTAGTTGCCACAAATGGGGGCTATTCTTTGTTGTGGTGCACGGGCTTCTCATTTCAGTGGCTTCTCTTGCTGCAGAACACAGGATCTAGGAGCATAGGCTTCAGTAGTTGTGGCATGAGGGCTCAGTAGTTGTGGCGCACCGGCTTAGCTGCTCCGCAGCATGTGGGATCTTCCCGGACCAGGGCTCGAACCCGTGTCCCCTGCACTGGCAGGCAGATTCTTAACCACTGCACCACCAGGGAAGTCCCTCTACTCTTTTTCTTTTAGAAGAAAAAAATGTTCTCAAATGCTTTGTGTGTTAATCACCCCAACAAAAGTCAGTACCAAAAACTCCCTATAATTAGGACTGAATTTTTATGAAAATCTATAACAAAAGGAAATGCTTCTCTCTAGAAATAAATATGGAAATAAAAAGAGAAAGCTAACGAGTATTAATTTTTGCAAAACAAAATGCTTCTGACTCTCCGGAAAGTACATCAGCTATTTGTGTGTCTGTGGGTTAAATCTTTGTTTGAAACTGCTTCAGAAGCAAACCTGGGTGGCATTTAGAAATCGCAGCATGATTAAAGATTGCTGGCATGCTTTACAAAAAGGGAAGAAGAAAAAGAGGAAGGTCAGGCCTCACTAACTTCTTGGAATTTCTGGAAGACACAACTGACCGTGAAGATGGGAGAAGAGAATGAACACTCTATTCTTTGCCTTTTTTTTTAAAGGAAGCTTTTGATAGTGGTCTCTGTTAGATACTGTGAAACATCTAAAACAGGTAAACTCATTAGGGGCGTGGGGAAGAGTTTAGAAAATGTCCAGTTGGTCCCTGAAAAATGGGTCCATTTGTCCATTTAAAAGGTAACAAATCTCAAAACATGCATGAAAACTGATAAAATAAGGAAAGAAAATTGACATTTATTGGACACCTACTGTGTTCCAGGCATGTCTCATGCTTGCTCTCACCGAATCTTCACTCAACCCTGCAAGGGAGGTACAATTGTCTTCATTTACTCCATGAGGAGGTTGATGCTACATGAGATTAAGTAGATCTCCTCAAGTCACCCAGCTGGTAAGTGAGTGGGAGGACAGAGAGTCAAACCCAGGTCTAGCTGGAAGCACGCCTGCCACCACCCTACGTGGACTCCTGGGCAAACTAGTGTTGGTGCTTCTGGCCCTCTCATCCTTCAGCTCCCTTCCCCATGGGAGGGACCTCTGCCAGCCTCTCCTTCCAGATCCCTGCTGAACAGATCCTGGAGCTCTTCATTCACAATAGTATACAAATGCTCTATTACTACATTGAAGGTATTTGCATTTTCCCCCATGTTTTCAACCTGAAACTGAAGGGATTTTGTTCTAAGAGGAAATGTGGGCATCTGCAGGGAGTGACAAAAAGAGAGGCTTTCTGACTCCTTGTGACCTACTCCTGGCTCAGCACGAGGCTTCCCTTGCTCATGGATACCTTTAAATATGAGTGTGTGCGATGCTCCGTGCAGAGTTCAGTAACATCTTTTTCGTGTTTAATAAAAAGGAACAGAGCATGGGGGAGTCAATTACAATAAGGGTACTGAGCTAGAACCTCGCTGGGAAGGAAGAGGAAAAGCAAAAGAATACAGTGGCTAGAATTGAAGGGAAAGTGTTACACGTGTGCTATAGTTACGATTATATTGGTTCTTATCATAAGCATTGTCCCTACAGCTATGGAATGTCTTTTAATGTTTTAAAGGTCCATACCCCTCAGCTAGTAAATTTTAGACACCATATTTACACTCACCCACACGTATACACACATACACACACATCTATAAAAAAAATCATAAGCTCACTCTTTATAAACTTTTGAAAAACTAAAACAAAAGAAAATTATTTGATGCAAAGTTGTTGTTTTTTTTAAATGATCATCCACTGAGATCATTTTTTTACATCCTGGGGTATCACAAAATCAAAGTACCTTATGCTCCAGTGCTAGAAGTATTTTGGCCTTCAGAGAATAAATGCCCTGAGAATTCTACCAGAGGGACTTGCTTATAGGGAGAGTCATTTCTTGTGGATCTTCAGGACGTCCATTAATGATCCCCACCATCATCCATGGCAATTCCCAATGACATTCAACACAGCAATGTTAACCTTTCTCTGTCATGCTCAAATGTGACATTTGGCCATGATTGTGAGTTCTTCCTCAGAGAGTGTGAGTGAGAAATCAAAATGTTTACCAAGAGTCATTTTCTTATACTCCACATTAGTGATTCTCACACATTTTGCTTCAGGAAACTTGTACACTCTTTAAAAAATATTGAGTACTCCAAAGAGCTTTTTAGTTAGATGGTTTACACCCATTGGTAACTAGAAATGAAAAAACAGACACTTCAAAAATATATTTGTTAATTCATTTAAAACGATAAGCCTGTTACATGTTAGAATAAATCACAATTTTAGGAAAAGTAACTATATTATCCAAAACAAATGAAAATTAGTGAGAATTGTGGCGTTTTTGTATATGTTTGCAAATCATGTTAATGTCTGGCTTAATAGATGACAACCAGATTCTTATGCCTGCTTCTGCGTTCAGTTTGTTGTGATATGTTGCTCTGATAGGAACATAGGAAAATCCAGACCCAGACAGACATGTAGTTAGTTAGAAAAGAGAGGGCATTTCTGTAGCCGTTTCAGCTAATTTTAGATATTCTTTTTTGATATTACATCAAAACTCAAAAAGTGATATTTCCCTATAATCAGTTGCAGTGTATGAAGTCATACTAATTAACTTTTGTATTCTGGTGCATTAAAATCCATTGGTCTGCCTCGAATTTTTCATGAATCCGTTACTCATGTATGATTTTGTATAATCAAACATTAGTATTGGGAAAATATTGCCTCACTGAATTATACAAAGTTTCTAAATGTTGACATATATCATTATACAATATTTTTTAAAATATTATCCATTAATAGTACAACCAATTGCATTAGATAAGTGCTTAAATCAAGTTCATGGTGGTGAATACAGGTTTTCCAAAATTTATTTTTCACTGGAAAGCTCAAATTTCATCCTTGGCAATAAATACTGTCGGTTGCTTTTCTCGAAGTCCATTGTCTAGGGAATTTCTGCCATATATCCAAGTCTGAAAATACCTGTCAATCATTCTTTCAAGTCGAGTCACATTCCATGAAAAAAATGGCTGGCTTAGCTTGTAACTCAAACAGTTGCACAAGAACTTTACCTTAAGACAACCGTTATACTTTGCTATACAAGAGAACTTCCCATTTTGTCACACATATTATTTAAACAATATGTATTAAAGGTGAAGATGCAATAAAATTAATACTTTTATTGCTTTATCAAATATGTTCTTAAGTGAAACTGACAATATTATAAAACTGGAAGTACATAACATTTAAGAATATAATAACTACTAGTTCAGTTTGATGTCACTGCCTTGATTCAAGACACCAGCAGTTTTACCCACATTGCTTTTCCACCATCAGTACAAATGTTAACACAGAAAAACATGAAGATAACATCTCTGTATTATTATAAAAATAGTTTTGACCTCATGAACTCTCTGAAAGTAATTCTGGCACCCCCAAGGGTCTATGGATCACATTTTAAGAACTGCTGCTGTATACAAATAATCTCTTGTGTTTATAACTACAAAAAACTTGAGGACCTCGGAGTTGTTAGAAGCTCTGCATCCTTGTCTTTAAGCCTTCTCTGAGTGGTTTACCTGTGGTATTATTTATAAGGTGTGTATAACTGTATACGTTTGACATGAAAGTTCCTCTAGGTGAGTATATTTCAGCTGGTGCTTTGTCTGCTATTTTCACTTGCCTGATTTTTTCCAACAATTACTCAGTTCAACAATTACCCGTCCTTCTCTCATGTCCTGCAGAGTTGGATTACTGAACAATTCCAGAGCAGATACTGTATTTTTTTCATCTTTAATATCCCAGCATACTACACTTCAGAAGTATTTAGGAAAGGCTAGGGTTCATTGAGTTGAAGGATATCGGGGCAGTTGTCTTCCAGGGTGATATCAGTTTACCCTTATTTTATAATTGTTCCTTTAGGGGAAGTAGAAAATGGTGATGTGGAAATTATCTAAGAACCTAAGGCAAGATCATATTTGGACACTGTCACTCACTTTCTTTGTCATCTTTATTTTTCTCTTAAAAAACTCAGTGCCACAGTTATATTTCTGAAAGACTTGTAGGCTATCTGGATGTGCTTGTTTAGTTACTTGTCTTTTAGCATACCAGAATTCAAGAACAGCTTTCTTTTGAATTACTAGGGAATTGTGTAATGAATGCTTTCTCTCCTATCAGTTGGTGGAGGACCTTGGTATTTTCTCAGATTTGGTGTGAGTCTTTAGTGCAACAACTGAAGAAAGTCATGTAGTCAAACTGGTTTGAATTTCCCAAATGTGTGCTTGGAGTGATCCTCTAACTATAATCGTTTTACTTTGTTTCTGGCAAAAACTAATATATCAACCAACGTTTATGCATTCTTTTATGTTTTACAAATTATTTCATGTACATTTGCATTTTCTTTCATAATAATGAGAGATAGTCTATATCAAGGACTTTCTATTTGCCAATCTCTAGGCTGGAAAATCAACACACATAGTTCTGTTTGATATTAACAAAAACTCTATGAGGCAGGTATTAATATCACTCCCAACTTACAGATGAGGAAACTGAGGCTCAGTGCGATACATAAATTGGCCTTATACCTAGTAAATTACAGAGGTGGATCTTAAACCCAGTTTTCTAACTCCAAAGCTTGAATCTTTTCCACTAATTCACACTCCTGGAAATTTAATTTTAAGTTATTCTTATTGAAAATGCTCCAAATTCTTTATCAGAAGTTTGCTTCAAAACACTGTGGTTTGGGATTTACTCTTTTTGGAAAGCTTACAAAAAGATTAAGAGTCTTAGGATTGATGCTATTTTTTAAAAGTCTCAGAGCTAAGAGAGACTATTATCAAACCCTGAAATATTTGGTTAGAATGACAATCCTGGAATATTAGTAAAAGTATTTGGCTAATGCCTTTAATAAACTTAGCACTTACCTAGGTGCTAGGTTGTTTTAAAGAGGTTCTTTGTTTTATTTTTCTCCCATTTTCTAAAGATAATTTTTAATTTTAATATATATATTTTTAAAAAATACTATTTAAGCCATATTCAGTAAACTAATGAAGCATAATATCCTAACTTAGATTATAGTTTAAAAATGGATTTAAGAATCACTTAAACAAATTCCTAAATATTATATTTGTGTTCTTGAAAAATGATACTCTCCCATCTAATAGTAGTTAATAATAACACAGAAAGAAGATTGGCCTCATGAGTATGGCCCATAGCTATCTTGAGTTTGTGTTTCTATTAAAATGAAGACGATAAGTCAGTCTCGAGTGCGTCTGTAAGTCAGTGAGTATTAACCTTTGTCAAATGTCTTAGTGTCTAATATATAATTAGAAAATGGGAACATTTTTCATTAAGTTTCCTCTCCATTCAAATGGGTTTGGCCTAATACTCCATAGATTTTTTTTCCCCCTAATTCATTGGCAAATCACACTTAAATATTATTCATTTAGATGTTCATTCATTAAATGATATTATTTTACCAGCCGACATGTAGGCGTCCCTCTAAGATTTCACTTGTGAGGAAACATTAAGGAATATTAACTTTTAAGCATTCTTGGTGTGTGGATTTGAAGAGATGGCTAGACTTACTTACTCTGAAACACTCGTTCTCAAACTTGAATGAACATCAGAATTACCTAGAAGGAAAACACCAATTGCTGAGCCCCACCTCCAGGGTTTCTGATTCAGTGGGTCTGGGATGGAGTCCAAAAATTTGCATTTCTAACAGGTGCTCAGGTTGGTGCTGCCAGCCCAGAGACCACACTTTGAGAAGCCCTGTTCTAACATAACCAGGGTCACACTGGATGTGAAATTTAATAACAAATTAACCTGCAAGTGGATCTGTAGCCATCCCATTAATCAATGTATCTATAAAGGTAAGCATGTTAAAAGTTGTAACTGCATGTATAGCAGAATGAGAGAGAAAAGGGAAATGGGAAAAACCCTCTAATAAATGATTTCAATAACTGAGCCAGCATCGGTGAAGGAAAGAGGATCTTATGTTGCCTGCTGTATTTGCACGTTATCTTAAAGAGTCTTGACAGTAAGTGTTGGAAATGCTATAACTACTCAAAGATAATGACTGGACAGCATCAGATTTGGAAACAAAAAAATAAAAACATTAACGGGAGGAAAGAAATACAATCTCTTCTTCCTCAAGGTAAAAGGGACACTTTAAGTAAGCTTTGAATGTCTTTAAGACACTGCATTTCATCCATATGTAATAGTCCTATAGCCTTAAGTCTGATAAAGGTTAACTTCATGGAGCATGGAGGGCACCACTAAGTAATCAATTGCTTTAACAGGCAATCTAGATTCTTGCACACATGTCTGTCCTTGGGGCTGCCACCCTCCTTAGAACCCCTGAGGCCAACTAGCCACTGCAAACCTATCACCTTTCTGTGGACAAGAGGCAGGAACACACATACCTTTCTGAAATTCGAAGTGGGACCAGGAGTACCCCTCTGACTCCAGAGCTCACAAAAACATAACAGTCACTGTTCTGTTCAGACACAGCTTTCACCCTCACAGTCAAAAATAATGCTTTGGGGGGAAAGTGGGGTCATCTGCAATGGGAGGATTCTTCCTGAAGTTAACCCATAGTCTTTAATGGTGTCTGTACCAGTTGGTAATCTCGTTCAGCTATGAATTACAGTGGCTCCCCTTTCCCAGCAAGGGATTAAACACGCAGGTTTTATTCTGTCATGTAAAAAAGATCCAGTCATATGCAGTCTAGGACCAGTGTGGTGGTTTCATGAAACCATCAAGGACCCAGACCCTGGCAAGCTCTCTGACCCACCAATCCCATCAGCCTTGTCATCAGGGTCCAGGATATGCTGCTGAGGCTCCAGCTAATAGAGGCACATTTTAGGTGACACACTGGAGAAAAGGAAGGAAAAGGGCATGCTCCCATTTTTAAAGGAGACATTTTATAAGTGGTATGCAAAAGCCCCTCTTGCGCCTAGCTGTGAGGAAGGCTGGGAAATGATAATTGGGCATCAAGGAGCTTAGGTGAAAAATTAAGGCTTCATTATATTAAATAGAAAGAAAAATATGGATATTGGGTTACCTGATAGTCATGTCTGCCATCAGGTCTGAGAAAATCAACATTTTTACTTTCCACTGCAGAAAGTGATAAAGGGGTAAAACACACCCACATTACAAGCGTGGGTCTCACACTCGGGGACCATGTTGTTGGAATGCTTGTTGAAGTCTGGGATGCTGGCGCCCAGGAGATTCTAAGTTCACACTCTAACTCGGTTATTGTGATTCAAGAGGTACCAAGGACCATGCTTTGAGAAACTCTGCTTTACAGCTTCCTTACCATTTGTCAGACATCTGTCTGTCACTGCCTGGAATGTTATGGATTCCAGGTGTTACGGATCACCCCTTAATTCTGTTCTGTTCCCTTTTAACTCTTTTATTCTCTATAATTAGATCTTGCAAATGGGTTGGACACGCTTTCCAAAATGTTTGCTCCATCAGTACAGCAAAGTTGGAAGAATAATAACAGACGGGTTTTAGCAACGCAATAAGCCCCTCCTCAAAGGCAGGCGGTAAAAGTCTTCCCCAGGAGGAGTTTACCTGGGTTCCAAAGTGGAATGGAAGGGCCATGCCTTTTGGTGACTCTGACCGCCGGAAGCATCTGGATCAGGCACAGCAGTCAGTCTAACAGTGAGTGATTAATAGCCAAGCAGAACCTCTAGAGCTTTACTCCCCAGTCCTTGCTCTGCTTCCTCTTTAACACTCAGGTAAATATCAATAATGGACCTACGGGTTATAGCTGACAAGGGGTAAGTGCCTTCGTGCTGTCCCCCAAAGGTTAAGGTTTTCCAGACTCAGTTGGAAGCCCCAATCTCCAATAACCATTAATCCACTCTACATTGGTAGGAGTGAGCATATTTATGACTGCAGTCACTAAAAGGTGAAATAAAGATTAGTTTTTAGTTAGGAACGCAAAGCTTTCGAGATCAATACAAACTCACTGCTGAAATCAATCTAAAGTTCGGAATTTTTAAGTAAAGATTTACTGGGCTTCCTTGTACAGTTAATTTTCCCTTTGGAAAAATAAGCTCAGAAATGTAACAGTAATCAAATTGAGTAAACACTAGTCAGTTGGTAAACTGACCTCAGTTATGTACATGTCAAGTAAGTGTGTAAAGCAATAAAAATGCCCATAATGTGGATTGTAAATTTGCCAATAAACAGGTAAAACCAAAATACACAGAGAGTTACATGATCAAAATACTAGCAGCTACATTTGCCTATTTGAAAACATAAATAATCGATAGACATTAATAATGAAGTTATTCATGTGTTTCACTATTACTGTGCATATTAAGTGTTTCAATTATTTCTACTTAGTTTGATAGATAAATGTATAGCCATATTTTATGAAAGCCTTCAAAAGGGATATAGAATTGTTCTTGAAAACAAAAGCTGCTCTTTGGATGAAAGAACAAGTGGACTGGAAAGACATAGCTTGTTATACTCTGCTGTTCATATTTGATGCATGTATACAATTTATTATGCAATTTCTTGAGATTTGACAAAGTAATTGTCTGGCAAACCATAGCTTTACTGATTTTTTTTCTGTTTCATATGAAAACACTGTAGGTATTTTGGGGAAATGGTTTGATAGATCAGTGTCCATCAGTACTTTTTGGCTTGTTATATATCTGTAGGTTGTGGAGAGCCAGGGATATTTTAAGAGGAGTGTGATTCTATGTAGTAAATTCATTTTCTTCAGAAGAGTAAGTGCATGAAAGCTTACAGTAAGTTATAACTTCAGAAATTATTTGTTACCCTTGGGCCCTCATGGTAGAGCTACGTATTTTCGCAGTAGGGTATATGGGAGAGTGAACAGGAGAGCGCCTCCGAAGTGAAGGGGATTCTGGGAGACAGGCACAACCTCCTGTTCATTTTCGACCAGGCTACTGTGATAACATGTTGATGGCACCTGCTGTGGTTAGAGGGTAGAATGATCAATTACCCTCCAGCTGGTCCACAGCTCAGACTCATTTGCCACTATTTGCTGCCTGGATGCCAGAGATGGGCTCTGATAGTCCCTCACCTAAAGCATATGACTTCCAGTCACTCCCTGCTTAGGGGCAGAGCTGGGCAAGAATTTGGATACTGGGGACTGATATTGTCCCCTTTGAAATATTTATAGGGGAGAGCAAATTTTTTGCTTAGTGTTGGCACCTACCACCTGGTGCCCTACTCTTGGGAAATATACAAAGCCACTGAGCAAACAAGTGTATGTATTCCGAAATAGTAAAATCCAAGTAGGTCATAGGACACAGGTAATATTTCTTTCTCTACTAAAGCTATTAAGTTGGTCCTAAACCATATTTTAATAGATTATTCCCTCTAAGGATGGGTACAGTAACTCTTAAGTTCTACAAAGTGCACATGTACAGTAATTAGATATACTATATATGTATATCTATGTATTTAGATGTGTATGTATGTAAATATGAAATTCATATGTACACATGAATGCATATATGTGTGCACATATATATGTGCGTGCATGCATGCATACATACATACAAAATCACCATGTCTACCCTGGAACAGAGAACTTGACCACTTAAATTGTGATTCAGATGTTTTGATCAACAATACATTATTTTCCAAAATAGTTTGGCAGTTTTTAAATCACTTTAATAAATTGCATTTTTGTCAGGAGATTCACTTAACACAAATACACCCTCAGATTCTGCCACTGGAATAAAGATATTTGGGGTAGAGATTGCTAAATTGCCATCAGGAATCTGTAGGATTTCAAGTAAAGCCAGGGTAGGAGGTAAAATACCAGAAGACCTTCTAAATTTCCGCAGATTTCCGACCCATATCGATAAGTGACAATGTGCCTAAATAACCAAATTTTCATACAGTGCCAGTTCTTCCGTTGCACAAACCTCGAAGCGTTTGTTCTAAGGAAAAAACATATGAGTGCAGAGGTCACCTTACACATAACAGTAAATATTTTGCTGATGAATGAGTGAATGATGAATCCATAGTGGAATCCATCAGCACAACTGGAACAAACAAGTCCAAGTCAATTGCCTGAGTGGCTCCAGGTAGCAAGTTGAGCCCTTGGGAGCCACCAGCTTCTTCTAAGCCAGTAGGGAAGGAGCCGTACAAACAGAAGGAAGCTCTGAGAGGCTCAACTCTTCGTTTCACGGAGAAGATCCCTGAAATACAAAGGATCTGAAAAGAAATCTAAATTCAGTCCTGCATCTTTGTACATCAGAGAAATCCATCTACTCCCACCGCCTCTTCTAAGAGACTTGGCAGGATCCTCAAAGAAGCAAATGTGGGGTGCATACAGGAGCAGATACACATTCTCTGGTGCATAAAGTTACAAATATTAAAAAGCTAGCAATACCATGAACATAAATAATCCACGAAAATCACATAACTTTAACTAAATAACTGACAAATACACACCTCCCTAATACTCTTTTCCCTGAAATTTTGGCTTCATAGTCTTCAATTAGCATGATGGCAAAGTTTTTGTCACACTATTTTCTAGAGAAAAAAAAAAATATCAATTAGTCTTTCTAGTCTTTCTTTTAACATGATTGATCAAAATTTGGGTTTTTTATTGTTGTAGCTTAGAACATTTCTTTCAGCTTCCCAACTTGTACGTGTGGGTGATATGCATATTTGAGAGAAGCTCCATAAGTTCTTTCATATATGAGCTGTAAGATTTCAAATTTTCTTGTGCAGAGAACCATCTTAAATACCTCATGTTCTTCAGGAATGTGCAATAGTACACACTCATATGATAATATAACTTCCATTCCTACACCTTCTTATCTCTATTTTGTGTGAGTCAGCACAGTGGGAAGTCAGAATATTTCTGTTGGTCATTCTTTCACTGCGGGGGGCTAGCAACCACTTGGAAGTGCAGACTGTCCCTGACTTATGTTGCTTCGACTTAACAATTTTTCAATGACTTACAATTTCTCTAACTTACAGTGATACAAAAGCAACATGCATTCAGTAGAAACCTTACTTCAAAATTTGAATTTTCATCTTTTCCCAGACTAGCGATATTTGGTAAGATACACTCTTGTGATGCTGGGCAGAGACAGTGAGCTGCAGCTCCCAGTCGGCCACGTGACCACGAGGTAAACAACCAATACACGTACAACCATGCTGTACCCAGACACCCACTCTGTTTCTCACTTTCAGCACAGTAGTGAATACCTTACATGAGATATTCAATACTTTATTATAACGTAGGCTTTGAGTTAGAAGATTTTGCCCAACTGTCAACTGGTGTAAGTGTCCTGAGCATGAGGCCAGGTTAAGCTGTGATATTTGGTAGGTTAAGTGTATTAAATGCATTTTCAACTTATGGTATTTTCAATTTATGATGGATTTATTGGGACATAGCCCCACTGTAAGTGGAGGAACATCTGTAATTGTGAACACATAAATACATCCTACTACCTCAATCTGCACTAAATTCCTGGATCACCTTCCCTTTCACCATCTCTGAAAAATGTTCAAGGTCCCTCCAATACCATCTGACATGAGGGAAAATCAAAGTGGAAATAGCAATCAACTGATTGCAATTAAAATGTCTTGTTTTTGCAGATTTTACACATTGCAAAGGCCCCTCCCAGAGATTTGGAAGGGGCCTGTGTAAGTGTGGGCTTTTCCAACTGTAGCCTTTTCTGATCACTGAAGTGGGGGGAATGCATCATAGCTAAATTGCGGGGCCAATCCCTCTGGCTTACTTCAAGAAATTTACCCAGGTTCTGCATTATGAACGGGAGTGCATTTCCCATGCCTCCATCAGCATTTCAAGGAAATAGAGATTCAGAATTTGAGGTTTAGAGCTAAATAGGAAGTTAGCAACTGTACAAAGCCCCTCCCCACTCCATAGATGATTAAACTAAAATCCACGGAAAGTTAACATGGGGATAGCTTTATTTCTCAGTTCTCTTGTGAATTAATTATTTGGGGTTCACCAAACTGATATTGAGTGTTTTCCATGTACGAGACATTCTCCCACCAAATTCTCACAATGAGTTTATGGGATAAATGAATCTCACTTATCTAGGAGAAAACTGAATCTCAGTGAAATTGTTTCTTGACCAATTTTACACAATTAGTAAACTGTGTCATTGGGATTTTAACCTAAGTAATCTCTTTCCAGAATTCACTTTCTTGACCACCATGCTATATCACCTGCAACTACCTACATATGTGTGATCTCCTCCTGCGAAGAATATAAATAAGAATACTTTTTGCATTGTTTCCTCAGTTCACAAATTACTTTCACACGTTAGCTTTCTTGATCATTACACTGCCCCTAAAAAATAAATATTATAGGAATTATTATTATCTTATTTTACAAATGAGAAAACCAAGGTTTAGAGATATTAGGATATTTATATTACTAACAAATGGTGGAGGTGACCCTCAAATGCATTTCTTTCTATTCCAAGTCCCATGTTCTTTCCTCATATTCCTATGGGACATTGAACTATTAGGTGAACTGTAGCTACAACCACCCCTCACCACCCCTCTTATAGGAACTTCCAGTGGTCATCAGGATCAATGGCCTAGAGAAGCAAGATCAGACTAGGCTGGAATGCTTTGTCTTATAGCCTCCTCCCAATAGAGCTGTGTTTGAAGTCTCCCTCTCAGGCTACAGAATCCTGACATCTCTCCTATTGAAAAGATATTGGACTTCGAAAAGTCCAACTGAAAAGATACTCGACTTCTGTTGCAAAGTATTCCTTTGCTGCATGTTACACTAAAAATGTTTGAAGTATAACCCTATTAATAGTAAATCTGAAAATTGTTACTAAAGGATGTATTAATAGTTTCTTCCTCCGTTGGAGCCCTTGTTTACATCCTTTGGGAGTTCAGTGTCATCTCTGGTCTCATCTACCCCAAAGCAGGACACTGTTTTGCCTGTTCTTCCTTCTCCTCATGTTTTTCCCACATAAAACATTTTAGTTAAAATTAAGTTGGCTGTTAGTGGATTAGAGTTAGGGACATCAGTATGAACTCATGTGGAGCTTAATATAGATACAGATGGTTACATATAGAAACATGTATAGATGTGTACATACAGTTTGCTCTGTCAGCTGAGAATGTCTAAAAGAAACACCCCAGTATCAACTATCAATCTAATGTCCAGATCTTTGTTTCTAACACCAGTCTCCAAAAAGGCAAGCAGGGTTCCTGGGAGAAATTGTTGATTCTAGGACTGGGGGATGAAATAAACAAGATGAGCATGCAGTATTTTGCCATGCCAGGAAGGAAGGAAGGAAAGAAGGAAGGGAGGGAGGAGGGAGGGAGGAAGGTAACGATGGGAGTATGTCAAGGAATATAGAAGCCAACAGAAAGACTTGCCAATGGCCAAAGCTGAACAGTTCCGGCAGCAAAATAAATAAAGTAGTATTGGATTATAACCCAAAGTACAAAATAAATATCCATGAGCCCATACTGATATAAATAAATGACTAAATAAAGAAAAATAAATAGATACAGGAGAATGGACAAATCTTCCTTGCAGACAAATCTCAAATCTTTTGCGTAGATGCTGTACCCTCAAGGAGCTGGAGCTAAACTCTCCACTCCTTAAGTATGGGCTGTGAATAAAACTTACATCCTCTTTATAGAAAGAGGAGTAAAAAATAAAGAGTACCTTTACTGCAAATACCACCTCAGCCAGGAGATCAGGTTTAACATCAACTAGATATTCTGTGATTAAAATGGGGCTTTACCTCTGTGGTCCTCCTTCCCAAAACCCACAACCCCAGTATTATCATGAGAAGAACATCAGACTACATCAGAGAAACATTCTACAAATTATCTGATCAGTATCCCTAAAAACTTTCAAGGTCATCAAAAACAAGGAAAGGGTAAGAAACTATATAGCCAAAAGGAACCTAAGGAAATAAGACAACTTAATGTAATGTGTTTATCCTAAATGGGATCCTGGAACAGAAAAAGGACATTAGGTAAAAACTAAGGAAATTTGAGTAAACTATGGACTTCATTCACATAAAATGAGATAAAACTGGACAAAATATTCTTGCAGATTTAAGTCCCCACACAGAATTTAAATCAGTCTTATTGGTGAGCTCAATAAGATGTAAAGACAAAATGAAAAGATTCCAATTCAGATTTATCGGCTTGTATTAGCAGTGGCTGCCTGTTACTATCATATTTTGAGAAAACATATCCATTAGGTAGTCAGTTGTCTTTAAAAAATAAAATAAGGGCTTCCCTGGTGGCGCAGTGGTTGAGAATCCGCCTGCCGATGCAGGAGACACGGGTTCGTGCCCTGGTCCGGGAAGATCCCACACGCCGCGGAGCGACTGAGCCCGTGAGCCATGGCCGCTGGGCCTGTGCGTCCGGAGCCTGTGCTCCACAACGGGAGAGGCCACAACAGTGAGAGGCCCGCATACCGCAAAAAAAAAAATAAAAAATAAAAAATAAAATAAAATAAAATAAAATAAAATGAAATACCCAGCAGAATTCTTTAATTATTTGTCACCTAAGCCAGCCGACTCCCAAAATTTATCCAAACTGTCAGACAGTTCTTCAACAATAAAACTATTAATTCATAGAATTTGAACAATTTGAAACTTTACTGAAATACTATGAAATATTGTATTATAAAACATAATGTAATTAAAAATAGGATTGAGTATACTGAGAAGGCATAGAGGAGTAAAGAGGATATGGAGAAAGGGATAAGACAGATCAATAGAGAAATATTATTCTAAAAATTGAAAAATTGGGAAAATTTGCACTAATCAAAGAAGCTAAGAGCAGAAATAAACAGATATTTCAAGGTGTAAACAGGTCATCTCTAAGGAAAACTGGACCTTAGTCAAGATAGTACGTCCTTGTAATGATACAATGATAATTAATGATTAGGCATATAAGTATTTGACTAAAAAACTTAGGTCATTTTTCTCTATTAACTGTAAAAAAAAAAATTTCAACGGGCTGGTGAATATTCCAACACAGCAATACTTACCTTCGTTTTTAAGAATCAGTAAGAGAAGGAAAAAAATATTGCCACAAATAAAAGAAAAATTTGAGGGTGGAGAAGGTGATTAGGATAATTTGCAAATCTGGATGATAACTCTTTATGATAAAGGTGCATTGTCTTGCTTGTAAGGAAAGAGTTCCATGCCTTTCTTTAATGAACATTCAGAATAGGGCATTTCTACAGTAAAACAAATACTTTCCCATAAACTCCAACTGTTTGAAAATTTTGATGCATATAAAAGCATTTATTATAAAAGCGTTTCATCTTCAAGGAATTCATGGAAAAGACTGACAAATACAGGTTTCTGGTAACTGACTATACTGTAGAACTGAATGAATAAGCATTTTCAGAACTCTAATGGAAAACTGATGAATTCATAAAAGTGCTAACAAAAGATCAAGATGAAAAAAAATTAATTACATGGGACTGAGTGAACTGATGAGGATGATTATAATTTTTGTGACTTTCTGTTTGAATTTTTTAAAAAGCATTTATTTGTGAATGTATCTAATATAATTTCTGTTGATACACTCAAAATACTTTCAATTTTGGATTTGTTGTTTGCATTTGACTACTTCCACAAAGATGACTGGGTAAATACCTCTGGCCCCAAGCCTCTGGGCAGTTTTCAGGGAGTGAAGAAGATTTTTCTTCTTCTATTATATAAATCTTCATCCCATTCCACAAGTCACTAGGAACGTTCCCAATTGTTCTTGGGGACCATTCACTCTAGCTACTTCCCCTCAGCGCAAACCTATACAGTAGTTAAATGAAGGAAATGCTACCTCTCTCCAAATGCTATCTCTCTCCATACATGGGGAAACTGAGACCTGGAGAAGAACAGTGATTTGTCCAGAGTCACAGGTAACATCAAAGACAGAAGCTATAATAAGGACCTACTGTATAGCACAGGAAACTCTACTCAATACTCTGTAATGATCTATATGGGAAAAGAATCTAAAAAAGAGTGGAAATATGTTTATGCATGACTTATTCACTTTGCTGTACAGCAGAAAGTAACACAACATTGTAAATCAACTATACTCCAATTTAAAAAAAAAAAAGACAGAAGCTGAAGTGCAACAACATCCTCTCTCATCTCAGCCATTGGCATGAAGGACTATCGCCAAAGAGCTGCTTTTCAGAATCAGGAATATATTCTGCCATCCATCATTAAACTATCATTAATAATAAATATCCTTACTTTTTTAGAATCTCAGTTACTCAAGACATGTATGTGAAATGCCAAATGTCCACAAAGATAAAAGAAAGATGACTTTTAAAACTACAGGTAAACAAACAGTAACATAAAATATCTAAAATGAAAAGTCAAAAATAGAGGTTCTTTCATTAAAGTGACCAGTTGCTTCTTGAACAGCATCATGAATCATTGCACCCTTGAGACAAGTAGATGTCTTTACTCCTTCCTCCATCCAATATTTGTTGAGCACTAGGCATAATGTGCAGAAAAGAAAAAGGAAGCCGAAAAAGAAAAAAATCTTTAGCTTCATATGTTTATTTTTTATTTAACAAACATTCACATGACACTCACTATGTGTCTGGAACTGTTCTAAGCTCTTTTACAAATATTTACAAAAATTTAAGCATCATAAAACCCTAGGGGGGCCGTGCTACAACTATCCTGATCCTCAAGATAGGGAAACTGGGCAGATTATTTGCCCAAGGTCACACAGATGGAAAGAGGCAGAGCTAGGATTCAAATGCAGGTGATCTGCTTCCAGAGTCCAGGCTTAGAAATATGGTTCTGTGCTATGTATGCTTAGTAGTTTACTATTTCCATACAAGTAGTGGCTCTCTTCAAGGATTTCGAGGACTTTGCTGAGTGATGGTTGCCATAAATGAGATTTGAGGAAAGCACTCACTGAGGTCCCATCAAACTCTTATCTATGTGCTGTGAACAGTAAATTGTTTACTTTGCAATATTATAAAGACTTTTATTAATTTTTAGATAATAGGTTAATATAATCAAAGAATTGAATAATACCACTTCAGTCAAATGTCAAACACAGTCTCTGATTATAAAATACCTCCTTGTTCTTTCTGCAGTTACCCTGATAAATTTGAAAATTTACCTTTCATAGTCTATCAACATATTTATTGAATAACTACTATGGGTAAGATACAGAGTCAGGCTCCATGGGAAATTTTATCAGGCACTAGGCTCTTTCTACCCTAGAAACTTATAATCTCGCTGAGATCATAATCCTAAATAAGCAACTAATAAGACAAAGAAGTAAATAATAAATGTAAATAGAATATTACAGATAATAAGTGCTAGAAGAAAGTTAGGAACCTGCTCCTTTCTGCTCCAGTAGTTCATTACACATACCCTTATTAGAGCAATTATCACATTGTAATTACTCACTTGCTGTGTGTAATTTACCTGCCTGTCTCCTCCATTAGAATGTTAGCCCCTCGAGGGCAAGAATGCAGTTTTATTCATCACTGTATCTTCAGTGTTTACCACATTGTCTGGTATATAATAAATACTTGACATATGCTTGAAGAATGAATGAATGTAGGTCACAGGAGGCAGGCCTTTCTTCTGTGGCCGGTGTAGCAGACTGGTTCATCTCTGGAGTCAAGATGGTGGGGTCTGAATCTCAACTCTACCTGTGAAATGCTGTGTGACCCTGAAAATTTACTTGATTTCTCTGCACCTCATTTTGTTCATTGGTAAAATGATAGTAATAGAACCTTTCTTTATCAGCTAATTTTACTATGGAACATATCACCCCCAAAACGAATAGGTTGAAACGGCAGCCATTTATTTAGCTTCGTGTTCTGTGGGTCAGTAATTCGGGGTGTGTTAGTTCTTCCGCCTCGGCTAAGTTCAGTCACACAGCTGAGTTCGGTTATCAGGTCAGCTGGGCAATGGCTCGGTCCATGTGGTACCTCATCTGCCACAGGCTAACCTGGGCTTTGGCACATGGCAGCTGGCAGGGTGCAGAGAGGGAGAGTTGAATTATACAAGGCCTCCTGAGGCTCAGACTTGGAGGCGGCACAAAGTCATTTCTGGCAGATTCTATTGGTCAAAGCAAGTCACAAGACCAGCTCACGTTCAAAGGATGGGGAAATAGACTCCACTCTTGATGCGAAGAGCAACCAAGCCACATTATAATGGGGTGTTTATATGGGGAAGGATGGAGACAGGGGCCATTCTTACAATCTACCAAATTCTCATAGGATTAGCAAGAGGATTAAGATAATAAAACACCTAGGGCTTCCCTGGTGGCTCAGTGGTTGAGAATCCGCCTGCCAATGCAGGAGACACGGGTTCGTGCCCCGGTCCGGGAAGATCCCACGTGCCGTGAGCCATGGCCTCTGAGCCTGCGCATCCGGAGCCTGTGCTCCGCAACGGGAGAGGCCACAACAGTGAGAGGCCCGCGTACCACAAAAAAAAAAAAAAAAAAAAAAAAAAAAAAAAAAGAAAGAAAATAAAACACCTAAATGATTTAGATTAGTGTCCACCACACAAGTAACAAGCTCAATAAGTATTAGCTGTTATTAGTCTGCTTGAAGTTGCCAGGAAGTTTTACCTCGGAAAGAAATCTGAGTTCAAACTTGAGAACTAGGTGCGGTTTCTATACGTAGAGAACCAAGGCCTCTGATAAGAACACAACCTAAGCGTTGGCACTGTGGTGTGAAAGCGGGTTGTGTTCAGAAAACAGCTAACAACAGACTTCCCAGAAGCATTAGAACTAGAACCTGGGAACCCAGGATGCTGGCCAAGGAGTTGGATTTGACCCCAGGACAATAGCAAAGCATGGGCTTTTGACTAAGTGCTAGCCAATAGCACTATTTCTTGACTTTTATTGTTATTTCAGATTGTTTGTTCTTCAGTAAGCTTCTTGATGCTGATAGTTTGTGCTATCTCAGGCCACATCTACCCAAGATTTAAAATAAAACACTAGAAACCTGCAAGTTTTGTCTGGGTTTTGCCACTTCCTGGCTCTGGGGAGCCAACAGGTCCTTCCTTCCAACATTTTTTTTTTGTAAAATGGAACAATACCTCTCTTCCTCCAGCCATTTTACAATGGTGGCAATCCGAAAGGTCAGGCCACGGAAAGTGGGATTTACTAACCGAAAGACACATGGGGAGGCCAGGCTTTGATATTGATATAATCGGAGGAGAACTCATAAATCTTAAGCAGAAAAGTCAAGAATCAGAGAAATAAAGTTTCAATGTGGCTGTCCCTTCCTGTTAGGCAGCAAAACGCTTCTTGAACTGCTCTGAAGATAAAATTAAGTTCACCCAGTCCGGTGAGATGGTCCTGAGCAACCGGAACCCCAGATTCACCTTGGGTCCCTGTCACCCTGAAGGCGGACCCGCCTGCTCAGAGCTGGTGGCAGCTCTCGTTAGACTGCTCAGCGCCAGCAGTTTCAGCCTCTTTCCACTGTACATAGTTTTAAATGCAGATTCACTGATGAGTAATAAATCTGATAATTCTGTCAAAGTATGAAGACTGTTTGAATTAGATGACTACATGATCATAATTAATTTCCTTTTATAAGACAATTCTGGCTCCTCTTATGCCATGTGAAATCCATCCCGCTGAGTGCTCTTGACTAGTCGCGTCCTTCCTGCCATTTTAAAAACAATAGTGGCAGAGATGCAAGCTTCTGGTAGTACTCAGCAGGACAGATCAAACACACAGATGCAATTTCTGTACGTTGAACAGTGAAGTAAGATAAAATTCAAATACTTCCAAACGATTAGTAGCTAGCATCCGATTGCTGCAAAATCGAATCTTTCATAACGGGATTTAATGTAAATAGTGTGATATCATTGGTGAGTTCTGCGATCTTTTCAGTCAAAGCCAGGGCAAGATATTGGAGGTATGTCATTTATATGATATAAACACTGGTTTACGCACAGATTAAGAACGGATGTTTTTTTATTATCAATATTCTTTTTTTAATTGCTTACAAAATAGCCATAACTGTAATTTTTCTCTGAATGTTAAACATTCTCAAATAGTGTAACTTTAAAATCGAGAAGAAAACAGTCTAACCTCTTCATTTTAACAGCTGTTTTAGAATTGCAACCCCCAACCGGTCCTCCTTCCCTTCCGTCCAGGTTGTTAAATAAGCATTACAATTATAGGTAGTTAAAATTTTTGAAATGTGGCTTTTATATTGTTTGAAAACAGCAAAGGTCCTAGTAATCATAATTATATATCAATATCAATATAGCCTATCAGTAAATATATATACACATATATATAAATTCAAAGCTAAGATACTGCGAGGTCTACAAAACAACCTTAATTCCTAATTCCTTTATGATAAAATGGAAAGATGGCAATAATTTAAGTGATCGATACTCATTTGCCTTTGGGTTTAGTTCCAAATACTTCATTGGAAGCTCATAAAACATCAACAGCAAAAGCGTACCATAAAATTATACTTTGCATGTCAGAGAGTTTGGTGACACTTCACACACTTGATAGCTTTACTTGCTAATGAAACAGAACCCCCAAAAGGTGTTATATTACAGTCACAGTCTTCCTGTTCAAGACCTAAATAAGAGAAAAAAAAAAAAAAAATAGGAGGGCCAGAAGATTTGGATGTCTGTTCTCTCTCCTTCCCCTGTTCTAATCAAAAAGTCCTTTTCTATTATTTTATCATGTACTGGGGCTTTTTATTATGAATATGAGAATGCAGCATCTTAGCAAGTCTGAATAAAGTGGTCTTACCCTCAGATAATCTAGGACCTTGATAGAGAAAGGCCTTTGTGAAGGATAAACGCTTCGGTATGATCCTTCCTCATCTATTCAAGAGTAAATATCCCATATGCATGTTAATGTTGATCATTTTAAATGGGGAATTCCTGATTTCTGAACCAAAGAATTTTCAGGTTTCCCCCTCCCTTAAGCAGGTGTTTTTCCACCTCTCACCAATCAAAGGGGAAGGTAAAAAGGCAGGCTTTCAATGGTGCCCTGATGTGTATTTTAATAAGTTTACTAATCAGAGCACATATCAATTAGAGTGAATCATGTTCATACATTTAATAGCAAACAAAACTCAATCTAACTCAAGTCCAGCTTTCTTCCATGTTCATTTTATTCAAGGGCATACCTTCTTTTTTCTGCTTTTTTTTCCCCCTTCTTTCTTGGACACCTCCAGCCCCCATTGACAACCAAAATGCAGGGCTATAAATGTAAGGGTGCAATACATCATGAGGTAAGTCTAGAGAACATGTCCTCTACCAAAATGCACATGAATCTCTGGTACAGCAAAAATTCCAGAGTCATACTGGGGTTCATTTTGCATGCTAAGCAGGGTCAAAAATGTGAGCTCTCTGTGGCCAACCTTATATATCAGATGAGCTCCAAAGTTTAAAGGTTATATTTGTGAAATTGCAGCTGGCTTTCCTGGCACTTGATTCTAGCCCCTGCAAATCAGACTCCTAATTGATAAACACATCTGACAATAAGCTTAATCTTCCAGTAAAAAAAAAAAAAAAATGTGACTTCTGAATCCTTACTGTTGAAGAGCTGACAGAGAAGTTCAGAGATGGCTGTATAACCAGAGAAAATATGTTTTCCAACAAGATCATAAAGCTTGAATGGTGCAGGGAAACAAATGTAAAGCAAAGGGCTGTCCTCTATTCTGTCTACTTCTGCCACCCCCCGCTGTACACTTAGCCACTCACCTCTTAGGCAAGGGCTCCTGACTTCCAAGTCAGACTCAAACCCCAAATACCAAGACACTATAAAGTAGCATCTTGGCATACTTTGAGATCAGACGGTTTCTGCATTTCATAGTGTGAGGGGTGAGGGGGAGGTGAAAGGGAAAAGCAGCATACCAATGTAGTGAAATCTGGAAACAACAGCACATACACAGACACAAAAAGTTTGCATATTGCACAGAGCGCTTGAAGATCATAAATCTATGCATGAGAAAGACGTAGTGGAAATTTTGGGGGGGATTAGAGTTTATTTTTGTCATCTCTGTGAGACAGCTACTCATTCATCCAGATCACAGCTAAGAAAAAAGCTGGTCACAGAAATTAGCAGTTTCAGCTCAGCAGCGAAGTCGCCAGCCTGTGAAGGCAGAGAGAAATTGACTAATTAGCAATGCGCACTAAAACTTGACGGTTCTTTATAGAGAGAGAGAAGAGAGAGGGAGAGAGAGGGAGAGGGAGGGAGGGGGGGCTCGCTTTTTCCCCTTCTTTCTTCCAAAGATGTTTGAAATCGCAGTCATTTACGCTCGACAATTTTTACAATAGCCTTGAGCCATAATTTTGCGAGTCTCTCCAGCATCCATCCCCCTGTATGGTCTCTCTCTACTGGCCAAGCACGACCGTTTCTCTCCCCAACCGTGGATTTCCTATTACTCTCGTTACGACTCACTGAGCCCCAGGCCCAAGGATAATGATGTGTTGTTTCTTGGTAGCATAATTTGTCACACGTACATTTTTTCTTCTTCTTCTCTTGCAGAAAGCTCTGCTCCCTCTCTCTCTCTCCCCTCTCTCCCTCTCTCTCTCCCTCTCTCTTTCTCTCTTTTCTCCCTCTCCTACATTTTCTTGCTGTTGCTAATTCATGGTGATCAAATGATGTACGACAAAATAAATTGTAAAGAGTGACTGCCCGGAGTTGGGAACCAGAAGGTGTTTTCCCCCTCCCAAGGAGAGAGCAAACCTTTAAAAAGGAAGGACAATTGATTTTTTTGGGGGGAGCTTAAGTGAGCCTTGACTTTGCAGCTGGTTGAAAGCAGGTAAGTTTCTGGCCTTGTGTCTGCCTTGTGTGTGTATTTTGTTCTGTCTTTTGGGTTGTTGGCCGGGTGGGGAGGGACGGGAAGGGAGTCTTTCAGAGGGGTGGGGGGTGATTGTGTGGCAAACGCTCATAAAGAATAAAACTCCTATTGCAAGAAATAAGCAGATGAGGGGGGGGAGGCAAAGGAGGAGAGCAAGAAAGAAGGGGAATAGGAAAAGATGGGGTGGGGGGGAAGACAACGAAGCGGGGAGAGCGAGAGGGAGGTATGACCGAGTCCACTTAAAGGGAGAGACTCTGGGAGATGTTTCAGGAGAGCCAGAGCTTTGGGGGTGGGGGGGTGGGCTGCTGCCGGGGGAGGGAGCTCGCGGGAGATTAGGGTCCACCTGGAACGGGATGATAAAGTGAGTCGAGAGGAGCCCAGTCCGGTGGAAATAGGAAGCCGGCGATCCAGGACTGGCGCCAGGCAGGGCAGAGTGAGCCGCAGTGGAAGGGGCAGGTCCGGTGGGATCCCTCTGAGCCGGCGGCGGCGGCGGCGGCGGCGGCGGCGGCTCTCCCGGGCTGGCGGGCGCGCGGGCGGGGTGTGGGCAAAGGGTCCCTTTCTGCTCAGCCCTAGAAGGTGCAATTACACGTTAAGGACCTGGCGCATCGATTTCGCCGCGCCTCCCCCATCCTGCCCGCCTCCGCCTGGATGCGGGCGGCTCAGACTTTTTACACAACTAGTTCCAGGGCCGGGGGAGTTGGGGTGCCCGAGTGGGGGGGCTTCGGGGGGCCTGTACCGAGGGGCTCTGAAGGAAGCTGCGGCTTCGGCGGCAACGCTGGATGCAGAGATCCCGCGCCGAACTGCGCGCCCCCCCCCCGCATCGGATAGCCCCCAGCCCCTCCCCCAACACCTGCCAGTTAACTTGAACTTCTCATAGTTACAGGAGTTAAAGCCACTGCGCCTAGTGCCTGGGAGGGAGAACCGTCCACAGGAATCCCACCGGGCCTCCCGGCTCTTGCTCTAAATCCACCCCAGTAGCTCCACTTCCTTCCTCCTCATCTTCCTCGGTGCCGCCCCGCGGGGGAAGGGGAGATACACGCCCGAACTTCCGCGCTTTGAAATGCAGGGGGTGGGGGAAGGCTGGGGAGAGGGGGTCTGGGGCTGGAGGGATTCTCCTGCCAGGTTTAAAGGCGTCTCTGGAAAATTAGCAAAACTGAATGGTGACTGGGAAGCCAACAGTTTGCGAAGCAGGGAAGCAGGCAGGGCCGGGGTGAGGGAAATGAGCTAGAATTGATAAGGACAGCTCCCGCCTCTGCCGAGTCCACTGAGCTGGTCCTCACCGCGCTCCGCTGCACTTTCCCGGGAGAAGAAAGGGCTTTATCTGCTCCCTCAGACTATTAGTCTAGGAGTTTCTCGGGGCAGCACGGCGAATCGAAGGGGTCCGCAGCTTTTGGAGGGCTAAGAATCGCCCGCCCGAACGCCTGTCGTGTCCACGTTCCCACCCCCCAAAATTGGACCAACTGCGAAAAGCAAAGCTGCGGTCGAGAGTTGCCCTGGAAGCTCCGCCGACGGTCGCCTCTGCGCTCTCGGGCCACCGCCCGGCTCCCCACTCCCCGGCCTCTCCCCGCCCCGGCCCGGCATGGACACGAGCCCACGGGGTGTCTCGGCCTCAGCCGCCACCTTGCCGTCGCTGCTGCCACCGCTGTCGCTGCCAAGAGCCGAGCCCGGGTGGTTTTAGGAAAGTGGGGGACGAAGTGTGGGGGCGGTGGCGGGAGGCGTAGTAGGGAGCAGGACGGGCGCCCGGACCCCAGACAGGGCCCTTCTGGTGGCGCTCACGGATCCAGCGCCTTCAGACCTCCTCCTAGGGTCGGGGTCCGGAGGCCAAGCTGATCACTGATTGTGGTTCTTCGCCCTCCCCTCCCCTCCCCTCCCCTCCACACCCGTCCCCACGCCGACCACACCCCACCCCCTCCACTACCCTTCTCCCCTCCCTCCCATCCCCCACCCCTGTCTGCCAGGTCGGAGGAGGGTTTAAAGCCAGGTGCGCCGAGTCAGCTCGCCATGTCCAGATCCGGGGACCGGACCTCCACCTTCGACCCCAGCCACAGCGACAACCTGCTGCACGGCCTCAATCTGCTGTGGAGGAAGCAGCTGTTTTGCGACGTGACCCTGACGGCCCAGGGCCAGCAGTTCCACTGCCACAAGGCCGTGCTGGCTTCCTGCTCGCAGTACTTCCGATCGCTTTTCTCCAGTCACCCCCCTCTCGGTGGAGGGCTCGGCGGCCAGGACGGTCTGGGGCCCCCCAAGGACCAGCAGCCGCCGCAGCAACAGCCGCCACCGCCGCAGGAGGAGCCGGGGACTCCTTCCTCCTCCCCCGACGACAAGCTGCTGACCAGTCCTCGGGCCATCAACAACCTGGTGCTCCAGGGCTGCTCGTCCATCGGGCTGCGCCTGGTGCTCGAGTACCTCTACACGGCCAACGTGACCCTCTCCCTGGACACGGTGGAGGAGGTGCTGTCGGTCAGCAAGATCTTGCACATCCCCCAGGTCACCAAGCTCTGCGTGCAGTTCCTCAACGACCAGATCTCGGTGCAGAACTACAAGCAAGTGTGCAAGATCGCCGCACTGCACGGCCTGGAGGAGACCAAGAAGCTGGCCAACAAGTACCTGGTGGAGGATGTGCTGCTGCTCAACTTCGAGGAGATGCGCGCCCTGCTGGACTCGCTGCCGCCCCCCGTGGAGTCGGAGCTGGCGCTCTTCCAGATGTCCGTGCTGTGGCTGGAGCACGACCGCGAGACCCGCATGCAGTACGCGCCCGACCTCATGAAGCGCCTCCGCTTCGCGCTCATCCCGGCCCCCGAGCTGGTGGAGCGGGTCCAGTCAGTGGATTTCATGCGCACCGACCCGGTCTGCCAGAAGCTGCTGCTGGACGCCATGAACTATCACCTGATGCCCTTCAGGCAGCACTGCAGGCAGAGCCTGGCCAGCAGGTATGAGACCACAAAGCCGTGAGGGGGGGGTGGGGGGCGGCGAGAGGCCGCAGGGAGGGGAGGGGGCAGGCAGGAGGGGGGGATAGGGGTGGGCTGGGCGGGAGGCTCAGGCAGGCTGAAAACAAACGAAAACGAACAATTCAGACTGTGTGGGGAAAGTTAATTTCAGAGTCCCTGAAAGGTCAACAGGAAACCGGCTTCACAGCATCCCCGAGCGCTAGAAAGCCCACGTTCTCAATATCCGCAGAGCCGGAGATGTGGGACTCGCGGGCTGAAACTGACAGGCAAGTGGGGTCAAAGGCCAGGCAGTTAGAAGTACAGCTTTGGAGCCCTTTTTATCCAGGCTTCCCTCTACATCTCAAAATATGCTTGCTTAAGAAAAAGGGTTCTGTGATGAGAAGTCCCCACCCCAGGCCCCCTCTTTCCTGCCCTGGGCAAGCAGAAGTGCCAGGCGATGCTCGAGGAGGAAAGCTTTCATTCGTTCTGACACTCAAATTATTTTCTGTTTTTCAGCGACTGGGGTTTGCTTAGAGCTCTGAAAGGCTTTGTCTTTTAGGGACGCTGTTAGAAATTCTGGCATCCCATACCCAGGCAAACTTTTCTATCTTATGAAAAAGCAAAACCTTTCCTTACAGCAAAGCAAGAGGATTCGGGGTGTCAGAGTGAATCCTGCCTAGTAGTTCCTATGTCAGAGGGAAGCACAGTTGAAAACTGAGAGGAGGGGAAGGTCATCTAGCTGCAGTTAGGTCAGTGTGCCTGCCCTGAAGTCACAAAGAAGTTGGAGAGTTGTTATTGTTGTTGTTGTTGCTATTTGGAATGTGTCCCCTGTGTGTATTGAACGTGGGATTTCCTGTCAAAGTGGAGAGAGAAACAATGCCTTTGAAAAATGCTGCTGAGATAAAAAAAAAAAAAAAAAAAAAGACTGTTGGAATTGACAATCATGTTTTATTGGCTCCAATTTTAAACGCCTTTTTTAATGAGCCCTAGCAGAGGGTTGCTTTCTCTTTCTAGAAAAGAGAAGCAGCATCTTCTCAGTTTCTCATGAAAAAACATCATAATTCCAGATGCCAGGCTATCCCAGTCTATTCCACCTAAGTGCTATGTTAGAAAATACATGGTTTAAGAATCCACCGTGGCCTTTTCCCACTCAGAACGATGTCTTAAACATGGGGTCCACTTTCTGCAGACTTATGGAATTAAATGTTTATTTTTTCCATCATGATGTTTCTACCAGACCTAGGTAACTAAACTTTTAGGAAACTGGAAGATATTCTCTACAGTTGTTTAGGGAGTACTTGTATTCAGGTGAGGCCCACGGGAGGCATGGGAAATCTTGAACTTAGAAATTTTGTAAGTTGATTTTTCTACTATTTGCAAGAAATGAATTGTAGTGTCAGAACATGACAGTTAAGACAATAACACAAACGAGGATCCAAACTCATGTGCTTGAATAGTGAACACAGGAGTCCAAGCGACAAGAAGATGGAATGTATTTTTATTTTGTAACAATTTGCCTAAAAATCAAGATGGTAAGCTTAATGTGACAGGCAAATGTTACCATACCAAGGAACACTGATGATCAATATTCTGTTATTTTAACTTTTGTGACTTATAAATGACTTACAAGTATACTTAACTTAGCACGTATCATACTATTAAGTTATAGTCCTGAACATACATTTATTCATATTTTTTAAATGTACAATCTAGTATAAATTCAGAAACCCAGAAGGATAATAAAATTAAGATTTAACTTGTTCTAAGAGTAATTTGGGGAAATAAGCATTATAAATTTGATCCAATAAATAAGCTTGAAGTCCTCATTGCTCTTTTACCTGATAAATATGTCCTAGGTTTCAGTGTTAGAAGAGTTGACTTTCAACATGCAAAATCCATTTCCCACCTTAGTCTGGATTCAGCATGCCAGCTGGGGCCTGCTGGCTCTGTCCTGGTGGATGGCTGAGATACTAGGCTGCTTGGCTCCATGACGACACCGTCCAGCTTCACTGGGCCATATCATTTGAAGGATATGTAGTGGCGTCTGACCACTGAATGCTTACAAGTGTCATGGATGCTGCAAGAATCTGATACTTCTGCAATAGGAAGAAAACTGTATTTTCCTTTAAAAGCGGAAGATACAGAAAATAGTTCATGTGAACCTATTGTTGATCTCAAAGTAATATAATTTAGACTTTGTTCCAATATTAGTAACTGAAGCATTTTAATTTTAGGGACTAATTACATTATTCTAATTTTAATTCACAGAAAGAATGCAAGAATAACCACCAAGATCTTAACTTAAATGTAGACAAAAATGCTGTACGTTGCAACCAATAGTATATCAGCCCATTTGTTATAGCATCAGAGCAATATAAAAATGTTCTCTCAGCCTTACATGTAGCCTAACAGAGGGATAAATGTGTTAAACAATTGTTTTTGAAACTGCATCACTTTTATTGAAGACAATTGAATGGAAGGGCATTGTATTTATTACTTTTTATCCACCTGTAGTCTAAATATGAATGAGTTCCTCAAATTCAGAGAAGGAGTTGGAAAATTTAAATTGGCCAGTCTGTTGGAATAAGTTCAAAATACAAGCTTATAGAATAACTTCAGAAGGAATTTACTTGTTTAAGAATACATGTTATCTATAGAATGTAGGGCTATTAATATAATAACAGTATTTTAAATATTTTTTTAAATTATTGAGTAATTTTAAATTTTTATTAAGTCTAGAAAAATAAAGCAAACCAAGCATAGAGACTTTATAAATATGCAAATTAATTTAATTTTTGTCCTAGTTGTTGTTTTTCTGATTATGACATTTATACTCAGATTCATATTTTATTTTAGCAAACTAAGCATTAAGGATATTAAAAATAATAGACTTATTATCTTATATTAAAGTATATACATAACTAATTTAAGACCACAGGACTTGGATGGACAAAAATTAAAATATTTTGAAGTCTTATTTCTTATTTTCATATTGCTTTATTGCAAGAAATGGGACACTTAAGAAATAAGTTTTGAAAAAGTTTCTGGGAAAGTCATTATTAAAGGCTTCTAAAGCAAAAAAATTTAGTAAAGTGAAATGACATGCAACATTTAGTGCATTAAAAAGTAAATATCAAAAGACTTGTAGTGTATGTTTAGCTTAAGTAACCCAAAAAGTTTTTTTTATTTGTATTTTAAAAATTCTTATGCATAATTTAGTAATTGTCCCAAATAAATCAAATTGGACTGGATTAATTAACTTCTCTTTTACATTTTCATTGCACCTCCCACAATGTAACAGTTAAATAAATGTTTAGTAAAAGTTGAAGGAACTAAAATTATAAAATAAGAAAGCCTCAGTGTTACATTTTACCAAAAGTTCTCCAACCTATGTTACTATTGCACATGACAAAAGTCCATTGAATCTCCTCCAGGAGAACACCTGTAATAGAAAAGCATTCATAAAAATAATTATATTTTTAAAATATTTAATCACCAACTACTATAGTCCTGTATACAGGCCTGTATTGAAGTGTAATTTTGAAGAGATTATATTTTATAGATGATAAAAGGCTACCTTATAAAGATTTCACTTTCTGCAAAACAGTCTAAAGATTTCATATAAATTAATGTAAAAATCTATTTAAACATCAGAAATACTAATTATCTATTTGCTAAAATGACTTGCAATGATTAAAAAACCATTAGAATTCCTTAAGGCACAGTTTTGATTCCTGGTTTTGGTGCTTAGAAAATGTTTATTTAAATGTAGGACAATATTTTCTATTGATTCCCTTCCTAAGACCTGAATAACCACCTTAACAAAGCAAACGAATCTTGTGTCCATGCATCCTCTAAATTGCGACTTCCCTTTATGTCAATTTGATACCCTCAGATAAGAACTTATTAGGTAGTTAGATTTTGTATCAGAAGTCACTCAACCATTCAGAATACAATTTGTTTATTATCTAAAACAGGACCATTGATTACAAAATTATATCACAGATATGGGAGCCAAATAGTTATATTCTACAATCAGAAAGCAATTAGAGTAGATATTAGTGCATTGCATTGGCTCAGAGGACTTACTGACAATAGTGGACATGTTCAAATTTTAACTCATCTTTGTTTTTTTTCCCTATACTTATGAACACATTGAGGCTCACTCATTACCTTAGCTAATTTCTAAGTATCTCAATTTTCTTATCTTAAAAATACTGTGAAAAATGTTACTTTACTTACAACAGTTACTTCATACCAGGTGATATTCTAAGCCTTTTACAAATATTAAGTTATTTAATGCTCATAATAACCCTAAGGGTTATTACCATCATTTGTTTCATTTTATGCATGGAAAAACTGATGCACAGAGAAGTTAAGCATTTTGCCCATGGTTGCACAGCTGGTAAGTGGTAGAGCCCAAGCAATTGTGGCTCTTGAGTCCATGTTCTCATCCATGGTGTTCTGCTTCTTACTATGAGCCTCTCTATTCTACCATATAATCTGGTGATTGACCCTAGAGTTATATGTTGGTTTAAGACTTCCTTTTTGGAAAGACATTTGTGAGGGTTAAATTTTAATGTATCTGACTTTAAAAGAAATTAAGGAGATGTATTATTCTGGACCAAAGGTCAGCTTTTTTGTTTCTGTAAAAGGTCAAATAGTAATTATACTTGGCTTCAGGGTCACACTAACTCTGTTGCAGCTACTTCACTCTTCCTTGGTAGCACAAACACAGCCACGGACAGTATGTAAATGAATGAGCATGGCTGCGTTACAATAAAACTTCATTTGTGAGCATTGAAATTTCATGTAATTTTCACGTTATGAAATATTATTCTCCTTTTGATTCTTTTCCACCATTTGAAAATCTAAAAACCATTTTGTGTTGGGGGGTGCTGTATAAAAACAGGAGGCAAGCTGGATTTGTTCTGTGAGTCATAGTTTGCCAAAACCCGTTTTAGGCACTTGGGATACATCAGTGAACAAAATGGACACAACATTTTGCCCTTATTCTAGTGGAAAGAATCCCTCTGGTCTTCTTGCTTCTGTTTGGAAGGAATTCAAATCTAAATAATTCTACCATGCTAAGTTAAAATTTCAACTTTCTGTAGTAAGACTTAAGAATTTGAATAGCAACCCCAGGAAGGTAAATGGTGATTAATTAAAACAGTGAATGCGTTGCTTATTTTTTCCCAACATACTGGATATAGAACCAACTAACACAGATTGGTCATTATTCAGAATAGGCTTTAATATCATTGATAGGGTATTTTAATGATTTCCAGGAGGAAAGTAGAGGAACCAGGTACATTTAACACACTGCTTTCTGAGACTGACATGTACATATCGAATAAACGAATCTAGGCATATGAATGAACATGTGAACAATTATTTTTCTAAATGCCAACCTGTATCTCCAGCTGCTGTGATCAAAGGGCATTCTTGGCAGGATTCCTGACTTCTAAGTGAATCAGCTGGATTGAGTGTGTCTATAGAACCTCCCTGCCTTCTCCAAAGTGGGTAACCTCTGGAGGAGTGTGCATGCTGCTGTAGGTTTGGCTTATGTGTCTATCTCCCCCACTAGATCAAGTGCCTGGACTTGACCCCAAAGTGTGAGTTCAGTATGAATGGGTATTGGTCTTAAATATAACTGTGGTGGACACTTAAGATTTGTTTCAGTTTCAAGTGAATTGACAAAGCCAATGAAAGATTAAAATGGAGGTAATTTTAAAGATGATTACATACACACACACATACACGCACACAACTGCTGTTTGCCAGTAATAATGGTACCTATCACTAATTGAGCACCTACCATGAGTGAGCTTGACATATTACTTACATTCTCTCTAGTCCTTTCAATCTTTTTAAATATTAGACAGTTGAGGCTCAGAGAAAATAAGTAAGTTGTCCAATTATCTGAATAATGTTGAGTTGGGAGTCAATTGTCATCATCTGAAGAATAGTCTCTTATAATGAGTGCATATTGTAAGTATGGCCTCTATGAAAAGCAAACTCCAATCTACACCTTCCATATCTTTTTTTACCACAGCACAGTAGTGATTAAAAGTTCCAACCCTCTAACACATCTTCAAACCACCCAACCACTGAAGAAGAGTGAGAGGAAGATAGTAGAAAGCCCAGATTTTTTCCTACTGGTCTACCGTACTCAATTATTAGTTCTGAGATTAAGGGGCTCAATAATGAGATTGCTGAGATTTATCACTATAATTCTGACTTACTAAAAATAAGATGAGCCAATATATTTCAAATAAATCAATAAAAATAAAAACTTTTCAGCTTAACTTTGAAAAATAATTGTGAAAATAAAACAAACCAAAACAAAGCCTTGGAGCTTGTATTGGAACCAAGAGATTCCCCGCAGCCCCCTAGATGTCTGTGCACTGGAGTCCTAGAGAAGCTATCAGCTTTGTTTCTGTGAAGACAAGAGAAAGTTCTTCACATTGGTGATACTTACAAGTGATAAATACAACAGGTGGAAGCCAGAATTATAAAAATACTCGTATGTTTTAATAACAAAATAAGATTACTCTAATTGAAAATTTATTCTGCTTTTGTTTCAAGAAAATCATCTTAACATTCGCTACACTGTAGTGTTTATGCCTTCTGTCATTCATTTGGAATTTCAGAAAATATATTCATTGCTATGTCACTTCCATTAACATCCAAGATAATTCTTGATGCATGAATTACTAATGATGATTTCTCTTAAAAAAAAAAAAAACAAACAAATAAGCACTATTATGATATAGGCAGGACAGTGAGTTAACCAGAGGAAGGACTCTCGGTTGTATTATATAGTGAATATGTCTGTTTTACTGTAAATATCAAAAGGGCTTATTTACTCACAAATATTAATGACAATCGGGTTAGAACTATCTGCAACATTAGAAGTAAAGCAGAAAGGCACTAGAGAAAGCTTATTGTAGTTGGGAAATGAAAACAGCAAATATTTGTGATAGAAAGAGAGAAAATAAATCAAAGGGAAGTAAAAAAAAATAAAAGAAGAAACATCAGTAACAAAAATGCAAGGAAATATGGGAAATCAAAGAAGTTATTAAGATATAAAACATCTGAAAAAGAAGAAAAAGAGAACTAGTAGTAAAGGAGGATGGGCAAGAAAATTCTAGAGCTTGGAGAGTAGACGCTCAATATTTGTTGGACTAACAAGCGCAAATTAAGAAGCATTTAAGTCACTACATAGTGAACATATAATTTGCAGAGTTATAGACAAAGTTCCACTAAAAGGAAAAAAAACTCTTTTCCTCAAAAGAAACAATTTTTCAACGGGAAAAAATGGTCAGTCATGGACACTTCACTCCTATAATTTGATTCAGTTCAATAATTATATATTTGTAATCTTAGTTAAGATGTTTTATAAATAACTCTTTGTTCTTGTGCTAGATAATGCAGTAGCTTCAGAAGCATCGGGGTTTAAAGGGGCAGTCTGTTATGCCAACAGGAGGGCATGAAAATGTAACTGTATTCGTTGTAAATCTTGATTCTCAGTATAATTAGGGCTGGCAGCAGACCTGAGAAACAAGGGGACCTTCATGACCTTGGGCAGATTTTCTAAACCCATGCCCATGGCCGTGCCACGCCCACGGTGGGAATTTGGGGTGATGCGTCGAATTTACCACTAACAAGAAGTTCTGCCACGGAACCTCCCCCAAACTTGTGCTGAACATGTATAACACACCAAACTCTGTGCCATGCTCTGAGATACAGAGTGAAGAAGACAGACACATTCGTGACTTCATGTGGTTTACCGTATAAGGAAAAAGTAAATAAGTACACAGATTAATCACACTGGTGATACATGCTACAGATTGGAAAAGTGCCATTTGCTGGGAGACGGTATAACACGGTGCTGTCACCTTGTTGGAGCGGCCAAAGAGTTCTTTCTCTACAAAAGAGGTTTAAGATGAACTTTGAGAGATGAGATATCCAGAGTAGTGGGTCTGGGGGAAGGCAGCGTCTGCAGGTGGGGAAGGCACAAGCTGAGAGAGGAGTACGTGCATGAACATTAGGGAGCAAAGAGTTCGGTACCTTCCAGGGGCTGAAAGGAGGTGTGTGTGGCTAGAGATTGTGCAGGGAGGGTTGTCCAAATCTTAGAAGAAGTTGTGGGCTCTGCTAAGGATTATCCACCGCATGGATGAATTCCATATGGAAAAATCAGCATGCTTTTATACTTGAACTGAGTATGATCAATACTATATTGGAAACACTGCCGCCTTTGAATTCGTAAACCTAAATGTGTATCTTAGCCCTACTTTAGCTGAGTCCCACATCTGTAAAATGGGTTAAGAATTATAGTTCACCTTCCTGGGGTTTTGGTAAGGCTCAGCTCAGAACGTGAAAAAACTCCAAACAGAAAGTGCTAGTTGTAATTGATTTCTTTTTAATTTTAAAAGATACACTAAGCAACGTTACCTGAACACGTTTTTGCCCATCTAGAAAACTCTTGAACATATTTGTGATTTCACCGATAGCACAGAAATAGTCAGACTTCTAAGGACCTAAGAGTGAAGTTGGAGGGACCCAAAGGTGAACACAAGGTCATCAGAAGGAAGTGGGAAAATCAAGAATTTTTGATTGCTCTCAGCAATTTATATTTCATTCCTGAAAGTGATGGCCTTTTTAGGTATAGGAGTCTCCATTTCTTCCTTTCACAGAGGAGAGTCCCTCCTCTTTTTAATCTCATACATTCGATGTAGGGCTTCGTTTGCTGCCGCTCGCAGACCCTCTGGCGTCCGCGTCTGGCTCTGTGCTCCCACAGCGCCTGCGAGCGGGTTGGTAAGTTACACCTGCGCAGGGACCTGAGCTTCCTCCGAGCTCAGCTGGGCCACCGTATGGAGACTGGCTCACTGGAAGCTGCAGAGAAGTGAACTGAAGAATTACAGTCGGTTTCACTTCCCTGCCTATGTGCCTTCAGGTGCCTCTGAAGACAGACGAGGCCAGTGAAATGGAGAGGAGGACCAAGAGAGAAAGACCTAGGTTAGAAAAGAAAAGAGTCCTTGAAAACGTAGAGGCATCGCTGAAAGATGCGGAGGGACGGATGCGTTTGCGTGTCTACGTACGTAGCCCCCGACACTGAGTACTGCGGGCTGCCAGCTTGAAATTTTCTGTACGGTGGCTTCTGAGAGGTGTTTTTATCAGCTAAAGCTCTATTTTGCGTGTGGGTGGGGCCGGGACAGTCAAAGATTCACAGTCTGGCACTGAGTGAGGAGTTACTGGGTTGGGAGGGTCAATGTTTCGCCAAAAAGAAAATAGTCGTATTTTGTAAATCCTGCTTAGAACAAAGCATCAGACTCTGTCTGGCCCTGATTTTTAGCACCCCTCAGAACCAAGCACACCGGAACATCCTGGGCAAATGGAAAGGATTAGAAGGGGGAATGGAAAATCTGTGAGTCACAGGGGGAAACTTCGAAGGAAGAACTTTAATGCTTTAGGATGCACACCAGGACCTCAGCACTTCCTACCCCATATGCATTAACAGGGGGCCATGGATACTGTGAGGGATCCCAGCCAATACTGGTGTGTTATAGAGGCAGAAGTGTGAGCCTCCTAGCAGGGACCAATTTGGTGGATTGGTTACTATGACAACCGTACCACTACTGTCAGTGGCAATTCCTGTAAACTCCCTGTCTTAAGGTTTTCACAACGGTTCACTCCAGAATAACATCTGTAGGTACAGACTACAGAGTAAAGCTAGGAGATACAGGTATGGAGAGAAAGAGACTATGACATAATAGGAGGTACAGATAAAAATGTTATGTTATAGTGCAAATACCTTAAACAGTTCTATTGCATAGTAATTAAGACCTAAAATTCAGACAGATGCAGGTCAAATCCCACCTTGACCACTTAAAAGTTGGCTCTCTTTGGGGAATTTACTTAATCCGTTTTCAGATTGCTTACCTCTGAAATGTAGATAATGATACCCACCTCATCAGGGCAATTCTGAATGTTGGAAGAATGTATGTACTACACTTAACACAGTACCTGACGGTAAATACTTAATCATTGGTAGCTTTTATTCTTATAGGAATAGTTCTGTTTATATCCAATTTGCCTTTCTGGTCGCTTGTTAGGACCCTTAATTCCATACAGGATGTTCATTCTAGAGCCGGATTCTCACAGTCTGAGTCCCAAGTGCTGCTCTGATAGTGATAAGGTTTAGCTGACAGTGTCCGTTTTATCCACCTTCGAGTAAACTACAGAGCCGAGGCCAGTCCTGAGTCTGGTCCATTCCCTTGTTCTATCCATGTCAGCAATTGGAAAAGTTAGAAAAGCCTTTGTGGATTCAGGTTGAACAGCTTTTTTGAGGTGTAATTTACATCCAACACAATTTACCCATTTCAAGTGTATAATCCAAGGAGCTTTAGTATATTCACAGTGTTTGCCACCATCACCACAATTAATTTTAGAACATTTTTACCACCCCCTCCAAAAAGACCCCATACCTATTAGCAATCAGCCCCCATCTGCCCCTGCCCCTTGCAGGTGCACGCAACCACTAATCTACTTTCTGTCTCCATAAATCCATAGATTTTCTTATTCTGGACATTTCATATGGAATATGACATCATGCAATATATGGTTTTTGGAGCTGGTTTTCATGTAGCATAAGTTTTCAAAGTTCATCTGTGTCGTAGCATGTAACAGTACTTCATTCCTTTTTATGGCTAAATAATATTCCATTGTATGGATAAACCACACTTTATCCATTAGTGGATGGACATTTGGTTTGTTTCCACTTTTTGCTATTATGAATAATGCTGCTATGAGCATTTACGTACAAGTTTTTGTGTGAACATATGTTTTCATTTCTCTTAGATACATACCTAGGAGTGGAATGGCTGGGTCTCATGGTATCACAGTTAACACTGAGCAAATGTTTAACTTTTTGAGGAACCGTCAGAATGTTTTCCAAAACATCTGCGCTGCATTCTCACTAGCAGTGTATAAAGGCTCCGATTTCTGCACATCCTCACCCACACTTAATACCTGCCTTTTTGACTGTAGCCATCCTAATGGATGCAAAGTGCTATCTCACTGTGATTTGCATTTCCCTAATGGCTAATAATGCTGAGCAGCTTTTCGTGTGTTTATTAACCACTTGTATATTGTTTGGAAAAAAGTTGTTTTCAAATCCTTTGGCCATTTTTCAGTTTGGTTATTTTCTTTTTCTTACTGAGTCGTAAGAGTCTTTTTGGCATTTTTAGGAGGGCTTCTTATGGTTCCTAGATCACAGCTGGGGCCACCTTCTGCAGGAATTGGGTGTTCCATTTGACAAAAATGAAAATCAAATGCATGCACATGTACAGTGGAAAAGTCTCTAGATACTTTTATAAGACACATATGTCTTATTAAAATTCTTGGGTTTTAGTGTGGCAGAGGAAACTATCTGTGGTTGATTTTGATGTTGTTTGTTTTCTTCTTCATGTGATTATTTTGGCTTTATGTTGATTTAGGCATTATATTATTATTATATATTATATATACTATTATTATATATTATTATTATATTATTATTATTATTATATTATTTAGGCATTATATTCCTCAAGTAGTCTGCACTTGGTGTAGCAAATCTTTTATTCAAAGAAAACATATTTATTACTCAAGTTATTTATTTACATTGTCTTAAAGGCACATCAGAAATTTTTATTCAAACTATGTTTATACAATAATTATTTTAGGGAAATGAGGTAAAATTCTTTGACTGCCAAGTCAGTGATGACTCATAAGAACCACTGAAAAGGAAGAAATTTTTTAATAAAACCTGAAAAAAACAGATGCTCTTATTTGAAAGGGGATGCAAAAGTGTTCCTTGTGCGGATCGGCAGGAAACAGCACAGTCCAGGATTTTCAGTCATGGCTGACATTCAGCTGAGGGCTTCCCTATACGTAACATCAAGGCAGTTTTTGACATGGAAAAGCTAAATTCGTCATGAGAATAACTTGTCTGGTTTCATCTTCCTTTGCTACAGTGTCCTTGCAATGTTCCTTAGGGACAAAAAATATCTACTGCTCTTGACAAGAAATTACTTTTACTACCCTTAGTAGGTTAGGTTACTTCACTGACTCTTTTTTAAAAATTTTTTATTTATTCATTTATTTATTTTTGGCTGCACCATGCAGCATGTGGGATCTTAGTTCCCTGACCAGGGATCGAACCCAGGCCCACGGCAGTGGAAGCGTGGAACCCTAACCACTGGACCACCAGGGAATTCCCATAGGTTACTTCACTAACTCTTGCTTTGAGTGTATGGATACGGCAGAATGTTCAGCAAATCGTTTCCTAAGCTTAACGTTTATGCTTCCGGGTGGAACAATTTCTATTTTGATTATGAATCTCTTTGAACAATCAAATTCTTGCTTTCTGTTAAAAGATTTACATGTCTATTACACGACAAAGAAGACTTCAGGCCACCATCATAGATCTGAGTGCAAAGCAGTAGAAATTTTAACGTGGATTTCTTATCTGGCTATTCAAAGGGACAAAGTATTATTAAAAGCATGTGATAACTTCATAGGTTTTAGTAGCACTACCAACAGATCCCAGGTAAGCAGATAATTGCCTAAATTAGTCACTTTGTGTGTTTAGAAGACAGGCACCTTCTTCCCTAGGCAGAATTATAGAGAAGATACCTAATTCAAGGTGGTCAGTTCAGAACCCTGAGAAGCCCAGTAAACTTCATCTGTCACTCAGACATTCTTATATTCAAACTTTGGAAAGAGAAAGCAGACAAAGCAAAACTGAAATAGTTAAACACCACTTTGTTGCACTCAAACTCAAGATCTGTGATTGCTCCAGAGTTAGGAAGCGGCAAACAAAACCAGCAGCAAACAAAAGTCCATTCCAAGGAAGGGGCACCCCCTGTACAGGAAGAAGCCCCTTACGTCTTGCACCAGCCTAGTCAAACTCGGAGCCCAGGTTCCAGAACACAATAGTCTTTTTGACCTAGAAAGAATAGTGTCACCTCAGAAAGATTTTTCTGGAGAGTGCTGCCCATTTTTTATGGCAAGGAAACTTTAGAACCTCAGAGCATGAGAAACGTTTAAAATGTCTGAAAGCACAAAGAAATGTGTGTCTATAGCTTTACAGACACTAATTAGATTCTGCCACAAAAGCTTATGGGAATCATTTCTCTCCTTTATCCTTATCTGTTCTTATCCCTCCTGGTTGCCCTCCCTTCATTGGAACGTTGTTAACCATTAACATTGACTGCATATGTAAGTAGCTAAGCACCAAGCAGAGGAGGAGATAAGGAGTCTGCCTCCCATATTCCAAATTCTCCATACGGTGAGTGGTCGGTTGGCTGCTATAAAATACAGCTGTTGTGTGGTGAAATTAAGACGATCCTTTCTTAAAGCAGTCGTGCAGGTTTTGACCATTGAAGCCTCCTTCTCAAGTGTCAATTCCCAAAATGAGTGTGAGAGTCATTGGCATCGTTCTGCCCTGTGTTCCTGTTGGCTGGATAGTTCTGTTAAGGACTGTATTAGTCCGCTCGAGCTGCCATAACAGAATAAATATGGACTAGGTAACTTAAACAACTGAAATTTGTTTTCTCACAGTTCTAGAGGCTGGAAGTCCAAGATCAAGATCCAGCAGGGCCGGTTTCTGGTGAGGGCTCTCTTCCTGGTTTTCAGACAGCTGCCTTCTCACTGTGTGCTCGAATGGCCTGTCCTCTGTATGCAGAGCCGGGGGGTGGGGTGGGGAGAAGAAGAAGGGAAACTCTGGTGTCTCTTCCTCTTCTTATAAGGACACCACTTCTATTAGATGTGGGCCCCACCCTTATGACCTCATTTCACCTTAACTACCTCCTAAAAGCCTTATCTCCAAACACAGTCACACTGGGAGTTAGGGCTTCAACATAAGAATTTGGAGGCAACACCATTCAGTCCAAAACAAGGGCCAAGAATAGAACGCAAGGAATTATAAAACAGGTTCGAGGCATTAACTGAAATGTTACTTTTCAACTAGATCTATGCAGGCAAAATTATCTAGGCAGATGAGCAATTATCCAAGTCAGCAATGTGTTGATAGATCCACCAATAATACAAACCTAGAAGAGAAAAAACAAGTACAGATCTGCTTTCCTCAGCCCCATAAAATCTTGCCTAGATCAGTAGTTGCTTTGAAGAATCAACCATAGAGCTTTTTATTGAAACATATCTTCCCTAGTCCTACCCAGAGATTCTAAATAGATTGATCTGGAACGTGGACCCAGGAACCTGCATATTTAGCAACTTCCTGGGTGATTTTGGGACCACACCGTGAAAATCATGAGACTAAACAGATGCTTCTGTTTTCCAATTTGCTATGTATCTATGGACGATGGAAGAAAATACTGATTGTGATTTACTGGAAGATAAGTTTAAGGAAAAATTTGCAAAATTAAAAGAAATCAGATTCACTGCCATGAGAAAAAGGGAAATGAGTCTTAGGGAAAGTTATTGGAATTACCGGACTCTAGGGGATTTGTTTCCTGATTATGAAATTTGGGTACCTACTGCGCTAGAGAATTTTCAGGATAATTCAAGCCACACAGTATAGAGTCCACAATTCAGCTTCAGAGAATGTGGTGAATTTTCCCAGAATAATTTGTTTCTGCCTGTCAGAGATCTTATGACTGAAAAGGACTTTGTCAGGGGTTGGCTGATCGGTGAGTCTCAGAGGCTTCTGCAAATTTTCCTTCCTGGGGGGATGTTGGAGAGCCTCCTAGATCCTGCAGATCCCTCGAGCCAGGGTTTCCTTTATCACTTAGCCCCTCCTGGATTGGTGAAGCAGCAAAGAACAGAAAGAACTGGCTCCCCACAGGGAGGGAGAGGAAAAGAAGAGGAGGACAAGAAATTCCTATTTCACCCACCGCAGCGGGGTGTCCCTAAGCTGGATCCCACAAGCCACACCTCATCTCATCGTCTCCACATCTCACACCCCAGGCCTGCCTCAGTCCCTCGCGGCTTCTCTACCCCCAAATAAGGATAACTTTCATTTATCTTAATCCCAGGATGATTTCATAACATTATTCTTCCCCTAAAAATAAATTCTGGGCCCATGTAGAGGGTATCAGCTACAACTCCCTTTTCTTGAAGATGGATACCTATTTATTGCCATGAATATTCCAAGAGAAGCATGGGGTAATACATTCAGTTACTAACTAACTTTTCTCCCTGTCTCTCTGCATGACCACTCCTGCAGTGACTTTCCAACTGGTAACAGCCTGCCTGGCAGGAGGCTGGCTCCTGTTACTCAGAACGAGCTTCCTACATTCCCCGTGAGAAATCTTTCCCTGGAGTTAGAGGAATGGATAAAACCCGTCTCTAGACCCATGAGGTGTCAGTCAGGCCATTGACCCCTCATCCTGAATGGCCGAACTTCTGTTTGGGGAACGTGATTTTGTTAAAGATTCATTTTTCCTGTTAGGTCTTGAACTGTCAGATACAAGTAATTTCAGTGGGAGGTATGTAACATCCTGAACTTGGATTTTCAGCGTCATCATGTGATCTTGTGTCTTTCTGCACTTTGTCTTGTGCAGCAGGTACCAACATTTCCCCAGGTCAGGAAGTCACTCTTTTCTCTTCAGAAAGGTGGCCAGATGGGAGGGAGAGAGAGAGAAGTCTCAACAATGAGATTGGTTCTCAAGAGGCAGAGTAGTCTAATAATTGGCCTTTATTAGGGGTTTAAACACAGGCATTACTTAGGAGTCCGCCACTGGCAATAGAGGGGTACTTTATCGCTTTTCGTCACTAGGCTACACAGAGCTTGAATAGCTCCTTGGTGACAGGCTGCACAGAACCACTTCTCTCTTGAGCAAGAAGAAGAGTTTTTTTCCTATTACACAAACATTGGTGTCCCTGCCAGCGTGTTGGGTAGCATCTGTGCTAGTGAGTAAGGGAGACCCCGAGTCCCACTTGGAGGCAGGAGGATTAGTCAAAGAGGTCATACTTGCCACATAACTTCCTCCCAGGAATAGGGAGGATTAATGAGATGCTATTCCCATTGCAATTCATGCTCCTCAGAAAGTCACTATGTACTAGGTATTAGAATTAGAGATTATATAGGTAATCAAGCAAAGAAGATATTCAACTACTTCTAGTTACCAAAGGAAGCTTTAATCTAGGAGGTTGGGAAGAGGGGTGTGTGTGGAAATGCAGTGAGTATTAAGTTGGCTGGAAGCCATTTTTCCTCATGAAGCAAAGGACCAGGAGTGAAGTGTGAAATGCTATGTACAGTATAAAGATAGACCCATTCTGGCTTATGAACTAAGCCTTGGGGAGGCTTACATTTCATGAATTCAGATGAGGACCTTAAGACACTTTTGTCATATCTGCCTCTGCCATCATGACACAGTCTACAGCTTTGGTGTTCAGAGAAATGTGGCAAAAACATCAGCAAACTACCCCACCTGCATGCTGAAGGACCCAGTGACATTCTGAGTTCAGTATGTGTCAGTGAAGAATTGTGGAAGAATGTACTAGTGTGCTACAGGGGCTGGGGTGAGAAGTGAAGGGAAGATAGTTCATTCCAATTGTAACATGCAAAGCTCCAGTCATTAAACATGTTGAGCTTCTCATGGTCAAACCTATAAGAAGGGGCCAAGTTGGAATGTGACCAGGTTTTCAGAATGTAACTAGGGTTCAAGATTTTAAAGTCCTGGTTTCTTCCATTTACTATCGTGTGTCCTCAACTATGGTTTACCCGCCACTGGTAAAATGTGAGACCATTTCAGATGGTACACAAGAAACCATTTTTAAATTTATTTTTATCGTTAGGTATTACTATATTTAAACGTGTATTAGAGATAAAACACAGTTAACCCATGAAGCCCATGATTCATAAATATAATTGCTAGAACAATGATTCTCAATACCGGTTGTATATTAGAATCACACAGAAAGCTTAAAAAGATTTTTAAAAATCACCGATGCGGGGTCCCACAGTAGATCGTGAAATCAGAATCTCTGAGAGGCACCCCGACCCTAAATATTTTATAAAAGCTCTCCCAGGTGGTTCTAAAGAGCAACCACCATTGGGAAAGACTAGAACAGACCAGGATTAAGCATTTAAAGTGATCAGTTTTAAATAAAATATTAAGTAAATAATATACGGATATGGCAAAGATCATTAAAGTCCTGTATTGTGCTAATAACTGAAATTTGGTAAACTTCCCCCTATCGTGGGTAGCTCCCATTCTGGAGGACAACACTGATCCTAGGTAGCAGGTTAGATTTGGGGGTTAATCAACAAGACTGTCTGTTCTCCAATATGTCACCTTCTGACTCTTCCACATTTTGGTTCAGAAACATGGCTTTTCCTCTTTCCCTTTTGATACCCCCATCACCACACCCACTGACTGGACCTTAAAACAGATGAGGAGGGCTTCCCTGGTGGCGCAGTGGTTGGGAGACCGCCTGCCGATGCAGGGGACACGGGTTCGTGCCCCGGTCCGGGAAGATCCCACGTGCCGCGGAGCGGTTGGGACCGTGAGCCATGGCCGCTGAGCCTGCGCGTCCGGAGCCTGTGCTCCGCAACGGGAGAGGCCACAGCAGTGAGAGGCCCGCGTACCACAAAAAAAAAAAAAAAAAAAAACAGATGAGAAAAAAAAAGGATGATAAGAATCTGTAATGACATATATCTGGATTAGTGAGATTGCAAATGACTTTGACTCTTTTCACCAGTTCGTTCTTTTATTCATCATTTCTTCATTCCTACAACAAGTATTTACTGAATACCTATGTAGTACTAAGTCCTTTTTGTGTTTAACTATACTTAGAATTTTTCTCAGTGAGCCTGTGTTGTCTCTATGATCAAACGAATCTTAAAGTTACTTCCATTTTAGGAAAACTAAATACCGTATATGACTGACCATCCTCCAGTCACCACGCAGCCAGACTCCTGGCGGGAGAAAAAGTGTCAGAAGATGGAAGCACATTTTCAGCCATTCCTGAGAATCACAGAAGGGTTGTGTACGAAAGCCCTAGAGACATTTCCTCTGTGAAATGGAAGAAATAAAACCCATCCTGAGGCACTGGAAAAGGTGTCCAAACCCTTTTTCCTCTATTCTTTCATCTGTTTAATGGGGATAATGATACTTTATGTTTACCTACCTCAGAGAGGCATTACCAGGTCTATTTAAAGGCTCTTCTGATGAAAGCTGCTGTGTAATTACCAAGAACAGCTATGATAAAACAAACAAACAAACAAAAAAACCTAAATACAACAGCAAACCAGCTGGAACAAGTTCTCCAGGGAGTTTACTTCTCTGGAAAAATTTAAGAAAGGGGTAGCAGCTCTCCTCTGGGGACTTTTGGGTACCCTTCTCGCTGGAAGTTTAGGGAAGGCTAGCTGATCTGGAAAGTCTCCTCCTGGCTACTGATTTGGGATCTTTCTCTGTTTACTTTTTCCCCCATGGTCTAAGCAGTTTCCATCTGAAATTCCTCTTTCAAGTTTTTCAGATCTTAACTCAGAAACTGTTTTATCCGTGAAAAGAATCTCAAGCAAGGCATTTACCTATGACAGAGAAAGAGAGAGAGTGTGTTTGAGAGAGACAAAAAGAGAGAGATAGAGACAGAGACAAAGAGAGAAAAGGAGGCTATAATATAGAGGATATGTGCATTTTATCGAGAATAAGTAATGGGGAATTCTTTGATAGTTTATAAAAAGAGGACCGAAGTAATCAATCATTAATGTCAGGCTTTGCTGAAATTCATCTGACAAAGCATGTAGGGGTAAATTAGATGGGAGCAGAAGCTCACAAAACAAGGACATCACTATTACAACAGCTCAAGAGAAAGTCAACCCAGCTGAATCAGGCTACTGGCAGTTTGGTTGAAATGAAGAGATTTTTTTTTTTTTTATCTTGGAGTATAGTTGATTAACAACGTTGTGTTAGGTTCAGGTGTACAACAGAGTGATTCAGTTATACATATACATGTATCTATTCTTTTTCAAATTCTTTTCCCAATTAGGTTGTTACAGAATACTGAGCAGAGTTCCCTGTGCTATACAGTAGGTCCTTGTTGATTATCTATTTTAAATATAGCAGTGTGTACATGTTACAGCTCTAGAATCCATAGGATTTGGTACAACATTGACTATAGTAGGAAAATGAGAGAAGAGTCAAGATTACCATAAAATTTGGAGAGTTGGATATCATAAGATTTGGGGACTTCCTTAACAGAGAGAGATGGTAGGCAAGAATGAGGGGGTTGAATTTATGAATGAGATCTAGACCAATGCCATTGTAGGAAACCCAGTGGTTTTATATTTTTGTTAAACTTGCTTGTGCAGTAAATATTCTGACTGTTTATAAACAGTGCACCTATGGTACCTGAAAAGGCTTCTAAACTATAAAAGAAACTGCCCAAATTCCAAAGATGGATTTTCATATGAGTGCTTTGTAAGCTTAATAATTATGCATAATAATAATCATTGTCATTTATCGATTGATTACTATGGGAACTACATACATATTTTCCATATGCAACTCAGATGTCAGCTGGTGGCTTTTCAGTTCTGGTAGAGATCTGGTAAAATTGTTGCAAACCCCTTCAATCCAAAGGCCTGTGGAAATCCAAAACCTGTCTTTGTCTCTGTGAATCCCCAGGGATTTACATCTTCCCGAATTTCCCTACCTCCGGATAACTATCAAACACCACGGCTGTACCACCAGATGTGAAATTGCCCATTCACTCACCGCTTCTATAAAATGCTAAGCCATCATAGGGTTAGCAAAGTTCACTGAAGTTGGAAAGTCCTGGGAAAGAGGCATAACTTCTTCCAGTGTTCTTCAGCCTCTCCCTACTGGATCATGTTGGGAGCATCAGTTTTTTGTCTGTTTGTTTGTTTTTATACATTTATTTATTTTTGGCTGCGTTAGGTCTTCTTTGCTGTGCGCGGGCTTTCTCTAGTTGCGGCGAGCAGGGGTTACTCTTCCTTGTGGTGCACGGGCTTCCCATTGTGGCGGCTTCTCTTGTTGTGGAGCACGGGCTCTAGGCGTGCAGGCTTCAGTAGCTGTGGCTTGAGGGTTCTAGAACGAAGGCTCAGTAGTTGTGGCGCACGGGCTTAGTTGCTCCGTGACATGTGGGATCTTCCCGGACCAGGGCTTGAACCCGTGTCCCCTGCCTTGGTAGATGGATTCTTAACCACTGCACCACCAGGGAAGTCCCGGGAGCATCAGTTTTTGTCTCCCCTCACTGTGCAGAGACATTCATCTTTAAAGGCAACAACAGCACAAAAGTGCCTTTCGTTGGTTGAAGAGAGTAGCTCTAGGAAGTGATTTTGTTTACGAGTTGCAGCCATTTGTTTTCCAAATCATGCTTAAATGACTACATTTAACCCTCACAACATTCGCACTTTACAGATGAGGCAACTGAGGCTTCAAGAGGTTGAATACCAGCCCAAGTATATAAATGTATGAAGTGGTAAAAAGAGAACTTCAGTCCAGGTCTGGCTGATTCTTAAATTAAAATTAACTTGGCCTTTGAAAGATGGAATAATTATTATCTACCCCCATTTACATTGCCCCTTCAAAACTGCTTAGTTTTTCCATTACATCTTTGTTTAAAAAAAAAAAATGGCAGTACACCTCTGAAGACCATATATGGGGAATTACAGAGTAAAAATCCCAGTATTTATGTATCATTTGAGAGAGAATGAGTTGGGGTGACTAAACTATCTAAACCATGGAAATGTGATGCTATTACTTCTAAGTACTACAATTTGGATGGGGGCATGGGCTACTCGCTTATCAAACCTGCAGATTACAAAGGAATAGCTATACTGAGGATGATGGCGATTAGAAGGAGGAGGGGGAGGATGGTGATAGACAGCATTTAATTAGCACTGCTATAAATGCTTTGCATACATTCTTTTTAATCCTGAAGATTAAACAAACCTATGCCTTAGGTCTATTCTTATCCCAGTTTTGCAAATGAGATTCAAGAGGACAAAGAAGCTAGCCCAAGGTCACTCATCTCAGAAGAGCTGAAGCCAAAAGTCTCACTCCAATTGTGAGACCTACACTCTTAACAACCAGGCTGTCCTGCTTGGAGAATCATGATATTTCCAATAGATGTCCCCACTAGAATGGAAGTAACTGCCATGAAGAACAGGGAATTTATTCCTCTTGTTCGCACCGTGACCTTTAGTGTTTAGAACATAGTAGAAACTGGAATGTAGTAGAAACTCAATTAATAATTGCTAAATGATAAATTAATTGAAACAAAGTATCTCAATCAGTAGAGGATATAAAAGCTTTTAAAAAGGGTAATGCATTTATATTGAAAATACTTAACTAGAAGAAATATAAGCCTGACTTGACAACCTGGGTTGGTTTTTTAAAAACAATCTGTATTTGTAGTCAGCTGGAAGCTGTACAGGAACCGGCACTGCACTGTGACAGCTGAAAGACCATTGTGATTTTTAAAAAGCCTTAAAAAAATACATCACATCACATATCAATATCATATTTGTTACATTGTGTGCAGTTCTAATAAGGTACATTGGGTACATTTTTAATAAGGAAAATGGAAATTTTTTCAGAAAGAAATGGAAATTTTCAACATGCTAAAGAAAAGACATATAGCAACTATCTGCCATTATCGGAGATGCTGCCATGACAGCACCTCGCTCTTTTTCTCTGAAAGACTTTGGCAGATTCTTAGCTCAGCATAAGGAGAAAAAAATCAATCTAACACAACTGTCCAACAACTTTCCATAACAGAGTGCATTTGAAAAACTAAGGTCCATTTCATTATAAATTTCCAAATTAATAAGAATACTTATAAAAAAAACTATTGAAAGGATTTCTACATTATGTAGAGAACTGGACCAAATCAGTGGCCTCAAGTCTGGCTGTGTGTCAGAATCAACCAGAAAACTGTGAAACATTATTGATTTTTAAGGCTTCATTCCACTGAAACATAATCTCCGGGAATTGGGACCTAAGAATCTACCTCAAGAATCTTAATTTTTTAATCCCCTCAGATGATTTTGATGACTTGCCAGACTTGGAAATCCCTGAACGAGATGACCTCAAAGTTCTCCTCTAACTCTCTAACTTAATGATTCTTAAGAATATTGCAGAACATTTTCTTTAATAAATAAGTAATGATTTGTTATCTGCAAAATGAACTTAGCCTAAATGTACATGGGTGGCTCTAAAGTGCCAGCAGACCAGCTGATTTCTTAAATTGGTTAAAACGCTTCTTGCAATCTAGTTAATAAAAAATTTTTATATGTATCCCGGGAAGGAAAACTTTATCTGGCCTGGTTCCCAATTACTGAAGTTCCAAATCACTGAAATATAAATAAATGAGACTTTACCATACTTAGAACACCAGTATGATGAAAAATTTGTTTACACCAGGAGGTTTTAGGTTATCCTTCAGTCATTCATCCCTGGAACCAAAGTACCTATGCGCGCGAGCGCACACGCATGCAGACGCACACACACGCACAAATGTGACACATGGTAAATGTTGGGCAATTACTGAGCTGGAACAAAGGAGACCTTCAAATTCCATCGCCTTTTTAACCTTATATTTTTCTTTGCAAGAATCTAGGGACCCAAAGGCATCTAAATAATATTATTAATCACGACATACTCAGCTCTTTAAGTTTCTCTAATTACTTAACTCTTAAATATATTACTTTGGTCTAAGTGGTGCTAAGATGAGGAGTAAAAAGGAGTATCTCTAAAATATTAACAGACTTAAAGAACACAGATTAATTTTGGCTAAATTGGCTTCCTGTGTAAAGAGCTTCTAAAAAGTATACTATGTTGCCATATGAAGGAACTCTAATTATTGCAATACTGTAGATTTTGCCTAATCTAAAATTAAACCTGTAAGGCTCCACTGGAATTGTTTAGAAGAGAATAATTGAAACCCCCTTCAGCAAGTTAGTTCAGATTCTTCTAATTTTACTTTTCTAGTTCACAAGGTATCTTTTTTCATGGTGTTTTCAAATTGAAGTTCACACACATCAAATAAATAGCATGATAATCAGAGGTTTCAATATCAAATATGCATTCATTATTATCTGTCATTATTGTCATTGTCACTATTATAATTGCACACTGTAAAAAGAATGGAAGCTTTTCCACAGGAATTATTCACGTGTATTAGTTTCTAGGAATAATTGAATAGTTGACATTGCATTTATATCAAAGTAAAATATGTGCTGGTTTTTCTCATTTGTTTTATTCTTAAGAAATAATAAATGTAGAGTAATCTCTATTAGGTCTCTATTTGGATCCAGAAATGTTCACGGTTTTATGTGATGTCTGATGTATATTTTCTTATAACAAGGCTCACGATAGCCAATATAATTAAAATGATAATTTTCTAAGAACATACAATTATAAGATAACAGCTAGGTAGTGAAACCCTCTTAATTAACTTGTATTTATATATATGAACTCAACAAGTATCTCTGTGAAAAATACTACTTTTCTTTTTTAACTAATCAGGTTTGGCATAATGAAATAAAGCCCACATCGTATTGTCAATACTAAAGATAAATTAATAATAATTTACCTTAGAGTTTACATAGAACTTTTCACTTCATTGTTTTACATAATTCTCATGACAATCCTTTGAAGATGCAGATCAGTTATTACTCCTCTATTTAAAGATGAGAAAACATAGGCTCCAAGAAGCCCAGTAATTTATACAAAGTCACTCTGCTGAATAGCAAAATCAGCCCTAGAATCCAGGTCACCTGGGTCTTAACCAGAATTGATGGTAAAATAAAAAATTTTTAAATAAATTTGAATTTTAAAAAGATCATGGACCTGGTAGAGTTAGAAGGGCTAGGTCTGAACACTGTTTCTGCCACTTTATTTGACTATAAGAACTTTCTCACTTTCCTATAAAATGGAACTATACCTATGACGTAGGGCTGTTTTGAGAGTCAATGGAGAAAATGGTGAGAAAACCACTTAAATGTGTTTTGTTATTTTATGTGTTCTTTCTTCTGTACTATGCTACTTCTCACATGCGTTATCCTGCTTTTGCTTTCTATGTGCTTCACCTTCACAAGGTAGAGTTTTAAGCTTTATTTAGAATTAAATAATATTAATACCGGGTTGGAACATTGAGTAACACTAAACTTTAGAAACAAAATACTGCAAGTAAAAAAACCCATAAATTGCATGAATGATGATACAAATATAATAGTGCAAAAGCTTTAGAATGTGTCTTCACTCACTAAGAAGGCCAAATGTAATGAACTAGGAGAACTGCTCCTTTACAGAAAACACACAGCCAGTGAGGGGAGCTGTGATTTCCTTTACTTCCATGTACTTCTTCAGGAGGGATGGGTGGTTTAGAGACTTGTCCTAGTTGATGTGAAGTCTCTCATAGCTGCTATGCCAGCCAGCCTTTAAACAGTGTCTTTGCTGGCAGGGTGGAAGTTGTTACCATTTGCCAGTTGATCAGTGGTTTATTTATCAGTAATCTCAGTCCAGTTCTTAGGGGACAGATGGCAATGACTGTCTCTTCGGGCACAAAGGACAAAGACTCTCAACCTGCTCCTCATCTGCAGAGATGGTCCATCTAAGGAGGTGGTGAAAATCACCAACGGGATTGGTCCAGGGAAACTGGCCATATCAAAGCAGTACATTTATTTAAATATTAAAACAAAGATTTAATTACATTGCTTCGGTCACACCACCATTCCAATGGGTCCTTGCCTCTATGTCTAACCGGTAGATATGGTCCATCTGTCCCCATCTTCAGCCTAGAGCACATACATGTGTCAGATCACAACAACCACAGAATCGTGACTTCCCGTTGAACAGGTCTGTCTACACGTGGAAACTGACAGCCATCTAAAAATATAGAGGCTTTCATCTTAATTTATACTCACAGAGTGGTTGATTATTTGAGCTAAACCTACAGGAAAAAATTGTCTTATATTAGTTCTGTAACCAGGCATTTAGGAGATTATATGGCACATGAATTATGTATTGTTTGTAAATAAAAGAGAGGTACTTACTGCACTGAATTTTCTTAACCCCTGTCAACAAACCACCCCAATCGTTGACATCCTCAAAATATGGAGCTCTTTGCTATTGTATTGTTTTTGTTTCCCAACTACTGATCTATAAGGCATATGGGTACAGTTCCAAAGTACTTCAGCTTCAAAGAAGTCGAGGTTTTTTGTTTGTGGCAAAATTAATATTGCAAGCTGATATCACATTGAACATTCTTCTACAAGTACAGCTCCCCCTATGCATGAGTCCCTGATAGGAGGTTTTCCAGAAGGTATTTTTTTCTGCTGAGGCATATACGAGGCATTCTATGGCACCAGAGTTTCATTAAAGGAATTCTCTTGTTCCCTTCCTTCCCGTGGAAATGTCATTAACTGTATTCAGTTAACTCTCCGAATGTTAGGTTCTTAACCAACAAACAGTGCTTCTCCACTAGGGCGTACTTCGCCAAGCGTCCTTGAATCAGAACGACCAGGCTGAATATGTAATCATAGCTTCTGAGCCACGCTGTGGGTGGTGATCATATTTAAGAGGAACCCTTTTCCATTTATTGACTTTTTCCTTCAATCATGGTTGTTTCGTTTCTTCCACCACCACCTTCAGCCTTTCAGGTGAACGGAAGTTTCAATTATATGTAAAGCAACTGTTAAATCAGCAGGGCCCTTGTGGGGAGCTGGGTCTCCCCTCCTCCGTCCAATCGCAAGTGAGCTCAATCCATTACTGTTCCCGAGGATCATACATCCATCAGGTCGAGTGTGCCGGCCAGGGTGCATCTTATAGCTTTTACTGCATATGAGACATTGCAGGCCTGTTCTCAGGAACTGCCAGGCAGACTGGGAATCACAGTCACGGTTAATAGCAGCGAATTGCCAGCTCTTGATGGGTGGGTAGTCACTCCTTTCAGTGGTTGCCCCCTGGGGGGAGAAGGTAGAAAAACAGAGGGAGGGAATTAGAGTGACTTTGCACAGCTGAGCAAGTTCATGCCGCTGGATCAGTGGCAAGCGTTGGCAGGGCTCCACTCTGGGGAGGCTCAAAACAACCTCACGGTCTCATTTTTACCAGTTGGTGCTGCTGTGTCGCCACTGGTGCCCTGGGATGGGGGGAAGGGGAGGGGGAGGAGGAGCTGGGAAGAGGATGAAGGCAGAAGTCTCAGCTAAATTAAACAAAAAGTCCTGTTCGTGCTGGTGAACCCACCCCAGTTAGCCCTTTGCTACTAATTGTACCAAACTGGTATTTGAAGTTCCCTGGGTGATTAAAGAGTTGGCTCACAAAGTCTCTGCATAACCTTAATTTTTTCAAGGTTCTTTGAGTGGAGAATGGTTTATAATAATGATTTTGACTAATACGATTTTTGACATGCAACTTTAATGCTTAACCTTAGTACAACTCCAGAGCATTTCATGTGTACTCAGCTGTAAAGAGTGATGATTTAAAGGGATAATATAAGAAAAAGGTCGTTCTAGAATGAACCTCTAACAAATTGCATAAAAGGAGCTTATTATTCCTTGAGTATGGGGATATGCCGTGCTTCTGATCATTTTTCTGCTTGGTTCAAAAAACATCGTTGAGACATGAATGGGAGAAGAAACAGGAAAAAAATGAAATAGAAATCTGCAAGCAGGGAACATTCTTTTGATGGGTATGATTTTGTTGCCACTGAAGGGGCTCTACAATAATGTGGTTATTCATCTCCTCTTTTGTTTTGGGTGAAGAATTCGCTCGAACAAGAAAATGCTGTTGTTGGTTGGTGGATTGCCTCCTGGGCCCGACCGGCTCCCCAGCAATTTGGTTCAGTACTATGATGATGAAAAGAAGACGTGGAAAATCCTCACAAGTGAGCGCCTTTCTTTCTTTATTTACCCACCTATTTATTTCAGGTGAGAGCTATCTTGATGAATTTGAAAACATGGTTAATCAAATTAGACATTTTATTGATTTGTTACCCTTTGGAGGTGTGTTTATGTATCACAGGGGATTTAAAGTAAAAGACTAAATTAACATTGCAGAGTGGCCCATTTGGTAGTGGAAGAGGCCTAAATTAAAACTGGCCTAAAATCAGTGCACTTGAGTTGGTGTTTCTGTGTGTGTTGCCACAGAGGGGGAGGGAAGACCGAGATCTTCCGAAAGAAATTCTTCCATTATGGTTTTGCTCTTGGAAAAGGGAAAGCTTGGTTAATAGCACTAGTAAATTTTCTCATGTCAAAATGATTGTTTAGCTCATTGTCTCTGTAACTAATGTTCATTTTGCTTTTTAGGCACCTTTCCTCATTAACCATTAATCTGTGGCCCCGGGTCTTTAGAGAACCATCCCCTTCCATTGCTCCACTGTTCAGATGGACAGATATACCCAGGACCTCTCCCTGCTGCATTAAATTGTTCTTGCAAACTCCCACCCAAGATTCTTCTCCTCCCCTCCTTAAAGGGTGATTGTGTTTTACAGCAAACCTCTTGCCTTGGGCACTGAGATTTGGAACTTATTGTTACATGGGTTACGATTCTCAATCTGACTCGGTCATGGAATCAAAAATCTTCGTTTCTTGAGTGCAGCGGGCTGTGTGCACTGGTCCCCTTGTGGGCACCGTGGCTGTCCTGGTCAATGAAACTAAATTTTAACTGTCAAAATTGCCCAGAGCTGTATAGATAAAATAATAAATGAGCAATTTTGATCCATAAATCAAAGCCATACATTTAAAACCGACAAAAGTGAAAGTTAGATTTTAAGCAGTTATATATTTTAGCAGATTTTTTTTTAAAGTCATTTCCTCTCCTCTTACTGAAAGCCCTTTAAAATAACAGAAACAGGACAACAGTTTGCCCATAAATGCAGGAGAGGAGCAGACATGTGAGGTGGTGCTTGAAATAATACATTTTGGAGCTGGCTTACCCCAGCGAAACCTGCAGTAGCATCGTCCAGGAATTGCAATGAGAAAGCTCCCTGGACACCTATACACTCTGGTTGTAGTAACGAAGTGATGGAGAGTAGAAGCCTGTTTAGGAAGGAAGAAAGAAAAATAAGTTAATGATGCCTTCAAATGATTTTCATTCTCTTTTTGACAAAAATACCATTCATAGTGGTTTAAACATCATCTGAATGAGTTGAGCAAGCTGTATTTTCAAGATTCGTCAGAAACTCAAGCTAAAGTAAAACCAAAGAATCAATTTTCTGACACTTGATCAATAGAGAAAGCCTACACAGAAGTAGACATGGATACGGGGAGGAGGAGAGAGGAAAGAGGAAGGACAAGAGATCCTTGATGAGAGATGACAGATAAACAGAGGCCAAGGGGCAGGGAGATATTACACCCAAGCGATAAATGGTGTTCACTCACAAATCCATCTCTTCTCCCAGATACATCAGGCAAGGTCCAGTTTTCTAGTGGTTTGAAGCCCTATGTTAAAGGCAAAAAGATTAATTAAAGCATTATGAACAATACCTAAGAAACATCTTAGGCTCATTTCAAGCCTTGTTCAGAGACAGAGTGATCATGCAATTTATTGTTCAACCTAGGAGACTTTAGAGCATGAGATGGGGATCTGTTAATTATGCTGGGGCAACGGGTATAGACTGGAACATAGGGTCACCCTACTTCAGTTTTTCATATTGCCTGATTTAACTCTTTACTTAGCAAGATGTAGTAAGAAAGCACGAACTTGAGTCAGTCAGACCTGGGTTCGAACCCACATCTGTGGCCTTGAGCAAGTCATATACATGTCCTGAGTCATGGTTTCTTCATTCTACAACATCCTTTGAGTATTTTTAAAATAAAATTGTGTTTGTAAATCATCTAGCACATAGCAGGAACTCAGTAAATTGCAGATACTATTGCTATTGTTGTAACACTGTTACCAATATTAGTGCAAGAACTGTATGTACCTTGATACCTTGGAGGCCTCAGTCAACTCAAGCTCTCCAGGAAGAGGGGAGACAAATTACATTGTAACAGACACAACACAAAGACCCACTGCTTCAGTAGGGAGACCATTTTCTCTAGTTTTTATATGTTGAATGTAGTCATCTGCAGACTAAGAAGTAAAGATAGATGGGTTACTGTTGACGCCATTCATCAGATTTGAAATTGAAGGAAATAAAGACATTAATGTATAGAAAAGTTCAAATAATGGGAACATTTTCAAAGATCTTGAATCTCTTTTCCTATACTCAGGCAGCTCACAGCTTTGAAATAAATGTCTACTCTACTTGTACTCTTCATTTCACTTGGCTTGTACTTTAAAAAATAGAGTTTATTGCTTGCTGGGCTGTGACTACATGGTCCCAAGTGAAAGCATATTTTTTAGGTTTATTGGAGAAATATAGACAGTTTATTTGGATGATTTCTGCTGCTGGTTTGTATTTTTTAATTAAGGCATCTTATTTGGCTAAACTGAATAAATAAGTCAGGTAACTGATCAATTTCCACACTCTTTGGCCCATCTAATAATAAATGAAGAAATGTTTCTTATTGGAATAAGAAAGTATCCAAATTCTCCCCAAATCCAATGAAACATTAGGAATTGCAGAGCTTCCCACGGTCATTTTTTTTTTTTTTTTTTGACCCCGAAGCACTGCCAAGCTAATTGGCAGGGAGTTGAGGATGACAATTAATTCTAGGAGACACTTCCTGGCATGGAGTCTGCTCATTTACTGAATGACTCTCTCCATAAAAACTAACAGATAAGCTAACCAGCAAAAACCTAAAACCTGAGATTAGCTAGAGCCTCTGAATCTTAGAATCCTTTACCCGTTTGGCTTGAGCAAATATTTTCCAGCCTGTCTCACAGACGTGCTGCTTTTAGAAGGATGCCATCCACAGGCAGGAACACAGATGCCCACTTATGGGTGCCACACCACTACACATGTAATAAAACCAAGAATTAAAAGGAAAGTCAGTCATAATTTTCTTTAGCTCTTATTCTGTTGTGTTATTTATGTTTTAGAAACACTATATAAGGGGTCCACAAATAACAAGAAATTGAATGGAGTGGAGGTGAGTGGAAGTGAAAAAGTGGTTCTACCTAACATAAAGAAAACAAAATTGAACAGTCAGCTAACCAGTGGCTTGGTCTACCCAAACAGCAAAGGGGACGATTATTCTCACTGAAAAGACTTAATAACATGCTAACACAACCTTCATTTTTATCCTCCTCTTTGGAAAAAAATCACTTATTTAACATTATAGAATTAATATTAAGAATAATAACAGATTCCCCAGCCTCTATCAGCAAAGCACTGAGAAATTCCCTGTAAAAATGACGGTAGGTCCTTTTGTAAATGTGAAATGTTAAGTATTGGCGTCGTTCTCCTGACTGTTAATAATGAAAGGGAAGTTGAAATGCACTTTTGTTCATTTTTATTTTACAGTACTGCTTTTTTTGCATTTCTCACTCCTGCACGCAGTCTGCCATTTCATTCTTAACCTATTAGGGAGCAGTACAGGGGACATGAATACTAAAATGGCCAATGCAAAAAGCATGCCTCTTGCACTTTGCAGGTCCTAAATCCTTCGTTTAAAGATCAAACAAAACAGTTCCCATGGTTACTATGTAGTTTCATAGCATATGACTAACACATCAAAGTTTTTATGAAGTCCTCGTGTGGAAGCAGCTTACCTTCCTTCCCAGGAGACAGTACAGAGGGGCCGTCTATTCTATTTGGGTTCCCCACTGACCACGTTCTTTACTGGTCGGTAAAGTGTTTCCCGGAAATTGACTTCCTTTTTCCTACATTTCAGGTAAGAGAGTCTACTTATTAGATGCTTCTTATTGTTTTCTGTGAGCAACACCAGGAAAAAGGATTTCAAAATATAGATTGATCTCTCCATGTGCTGCTGAGTAGTTCCCTTTAATAAGGTTAGAATAAAAACTAGAAGAGCTAGGTTAGAAAGGTGTGTTCCTTCTTTTGGCCACTTGCAGTTCCCTCCATTAGAGGGAGGGGGAAATGCCTTTTTTCCTCTTCCTTTCAATTTACAATTCTGTTCTTTGCTTGGTAGTGCAAGGATTTGAGGACTTGTATTTTTTCATTCGTAGAAAATAAAAGAAAGCATTGTGCAGAGGTTTCCTGGGTTGTCTTCTCTGGTTCATGGAGGACCGTGAACTTGATCCTATCCACCACGCAGGAACGGTCCTGGGGCTGGGCGTCATCGATTTCTTTTAGGAGAGTAACAGAGATCAGAGGCTGGTGGACTCTTCATTTTTTAAAAAAGAATATACTTTCCATAAATGTTGAAGAAAGACTACTGAGCAAACACATCTTATCTAAGACAATGAACTTCAGTTCCAGAAGATAAATATAGATTTGATGTTTATCCGATATTTGAGCAATGGAGAATGGTTTAATTGCTGGTTAATCAGGGAATAATAAACCTGCACATTGACAGTTTTGATCGGACTTTTTTCTTGGTCCTCTGTTTCTTGATTTCGGTTCATTTCTGTTCTTTGAGGATATATTGAGAGGAAAGGCAAGTTAGTCGAAAACAATCATTTCTTATAATTTGTTTTGAAAGAAATAAAAAGTAAGCTTAATTGAGGGTTTTATACCTGCAGGTTTCCTCTATTCATATGATCTTTATTACCAAGAACCAAAACCCACAAATTGTTTAATTTAATTTAATTTCTAGACAGGTAGGTAGGGTCTATAGATAGTGTACTTCTCGTTGCAGGAGAACCTCAGAAAACAACTATGTGCTTCCAGAATGACTCAAAATGCCTGGGAAGGATTTAGACTTAACTACAGACCTTATTCCTTTATGTAGCAAGCAATTATTGCATACCCACTCTGTGCTGGGTGGTAAAGTAGAATGTGATCATCTCTCCTTCCAAGAACCAGAGGAAGCAATTACAGTAAGAGTGTGCTGGGGAAGTGCCCAGGGGAAGGTGGGCTGCTATGGGAGCACAAAAACGGCCTTTCATCTAGACATGGGAGGTTAGGGAGGCTTTCCTAAAAGTGACCTTCTGTAAAGCTGGAAAAAACGGGTAGGAATTATTGATGCAAAGAGGTGGGTGATAAAGTATTTTAATAAAAGGGTCCAGTACTGGGAGTGCCAGAAAGCAAGAGAGACTTGGTACCTTCTAGAAACTAAAATGAATTTGTGTATCTATAGGAGAGCCTGAGGTTGGGGAGGTATGTTGTGGGGCTGGAGAGTTAACCAAGAGCCCTATTGTATGGGACCGTTTCGAGGAATTCCTAACATAGGTTCAAGAATTACGAATTGAGAGTAGACATAGCCCTCTCGTTTTTATTTTTGGTGTTAGTGAAAACACAGTGATCTAAAGGTTTTAAAAAATAGCATGGCAGTTCTTCTCTCTTAGCTTGGAACTTTGAATTTCAGTTCATGGAGTAATTGTTTCCAGGACATTGGACAAAGAAGAAGGAGAGAGAATTGTGTTTGGACTTTTAAAATATGTTAGCATCTAATTTTACCTTCAATGAGCTCAATTCTAATTTGGTATCCATGGCTGCACATTGCTATATATTTTGAATTATTTGCTGCTGTGTATTCATGCACCAGTGCATTAGTGGATTTTTCATAGATTTTTTAAAAAAAATATGTGTGGTGGTCACTCCATATACTGTATTTCAAGTAAGTTGGGTGACTAGAAAAACCAGTTGACTTTATTTCTGGTTTATATATACCTCCCTTGAATATGGCAATTGCTTTTTCTCCAGAGAACAGCATGGGTACCAATAATTCTGATGCCTTCTTTACACACCAGCTGTGGTATTTGCTACTGAATCTGGCGTGAAGGAGGTTATGAGTGATACGGGTTGCTTGGATTTGCTCTGTGTCAATCCTAGGCAAATTGCAGGCAAAGTCCAGCAAACCGTTGAATGTGAGCACTGAAAGATTAAATAATCTTCTTACCCAACCCTCTCATTTTACACGTTAATTTCATTCATTTAACAAATATAAGTGATACCTTCTAGGTAGCAGGCATTGTCCTAGATACAGAAAAAACAATGCTGAGTCAAAGCAAATAGCATCATGTGTTCACCAAGCTTAGAGTTTTGTGGGGGAATCAGCATTAGTAAATAATTCCAGATAGCAATATGTAATAGCCAAATGTGATAGATCTCTGAAGGAAGGGTATAAAATATATAAAGTCATGTAATGGAGAGACCAGATCTAGTGTAGGAGTCATGGACGATATCACCAAAGAAGTGACACTTGAGCTGAGAACTGAAGGATGAGACAGAGGTAGCCAGATGCTCAGGTAAAGATATGAGAGACGATTGCTTCAGGTTAGTTAAAAGTAAGTCCTAAGACCCTGTAGGAAGAAGGTGCATGGCTGAACTCAAACAGTGAGGGGGAGAAAGAAGTGATGTATGGCTAAAGACATTAGCAGAAACCAGTCCATGGACGCATTTCTAATGGCACATTCACAATTTTGGTTTTTACTTTAAATGACTGAAAGAGCAGAGGTGTCGTACCCAGAGTCCCATGATGATTTAGTGGCAGGATGAGGAATGGAACACTGGTCTCTCTGTTTCTCTCAAACAGTGCTGCCTCCTCACGTACCACACCAGTCTGTCTCACCAACAAGTGCTGTTAGTCAAGACTCCAAGCAGATGAATGGGATTTAATCTGTGCCGACCCATTGCACCCATGAAAATCTAAATGGATCCAATGCACTTGGATTAGTTCCATGTTCAGAGAGTAGAACTAGTACAGGTTAACTGAATAAGTATCCTACTCCTAGAGGTCAAGAATATAATATTGGTTTATGAACTAAACTGCAAATTAAGACGTGTAAGTGATGAAATTTGCATATAAGATTCCTGACAAGCCATAATTCAATGAAGATTTCTTGACATTTTAAATCTGTCTCAGAAGCAGTGTCAAAAATGAAACTACGGGCTTCCCTGGTGGCGCAGTGGTTGAGAATCCGCCTGCCAATGCAGGGGACACGGGTTCGTGCCCCGGTCCGGGAAGATCCCACATACCGCGGAGCAGCTGGGCCCGTGAGCCATGGCCGCTGAGCCTGTGCATCCGGAGCCTGTGCTCCGCAACGGGAGAGGCCACAACAGTGAGAGGCCCGCGTACCACAAAAAAAAAAAAAAAAAAAAGAAACTACACATACACACACACACACACACACAGAGCAACATCTCTCAGGACAGACAGATCTAAATGGAAATACACCCCCATTGTTGACCGTGAGCCTTTGGTCATGCTGCTTCCTTTCTGATCCTTCTCATCTGCACTGTGAATATAATTATACTCACCTCTTAGATTCATTGTGAAAATTAAATAAAATAATACAATAAAGTTCTGTGCTCAGCATCTGTAATATAGTTGTTCCCTTATACATTTTTTAAAATTTATTTATTTAATTTATTTTATTTTTGGCTATGTTGGGTCTTCGTTGCTGCATGTGGGCTTTTCTCTAGTTGTGACGAGCGGGGGCTACTCTTCGTTGCGGTACGCAGGCTTCTCTCTGCAGCAGCTTCTCTTGTTGTGGAGCACAGGCTCTAGGCGTGGGGGCTTCAGTAGTTGTGGCATGTGGGCTCATTAGTTGTGGCTCGGGCTCTAGAGTGCAGGCTCAGTAGTTGTGGTGCACGGGTTTAATTGGTACGCGGCATGTGGGATCTTCCTGGCCCAGGGCTCAAACCCGTGTCCCCTGCATTGGCAGGCGGATTCTTAACCACTGTGCCACCAGGGAAGCCCATTGATACATTTTTATTCTATCTGACTCCATTTTGTATTGTTTTATAACCAAAAAGAAGTGAATCTTGTCTTCTCTTATCATCAAAGGTTTGAGAAGGGAGACACACTTTTTTTTTCTTTTTGTAACAGTTATACATTTTATATTTTAATCTAATTACATATATATGTATATATATATATATTTTTTTTTTCGGTATGCAGGCCTCTTAATGTTGTGGCCTCTTCCATTGCGGAGCACAGGCTCCGGACGCACAGGATCAGCGGCCATGGCTCATGGGCCCAGCCGCTCCGCGGCACGTGGGATCTTCCCAGACCAGGGCACGAACACGGGTCCCCTGCATCGGCAGGTGGATGCTCAACCACTGCGCCACCAAGGAAGCCCTATATTTTTAAATTTTATTAAAGTATAGTTGACTTACACTGATGTGTTAAATTCTGCTGTACAGCAAAGTGACTCAGTAATATATATTATTTTTCATATTGTTTTCCATTATGGTTTCTTACAGGATATTGAATATAGTTCCCTGGGCTATACAGTAGGACCTTGTTGTTTATCCATTCTATGTGTAATAGTTCACACCTGCTAATCCCACACTCCCAATCCTTCCCTCCTCACCCACTTCCTTTTTGGCAACCACAAGTCTGTTCTCTATGTCTGTGAGTCTGTTTCAGTTTTATAAATATGTTCATTTGTGTTGTATTTTAGATTTCACATGTAAGTGATATCATATGGTATTTGTCTTTCTCTTTCTGACTTACTTCACTTAGTATGATAATCTCTAGGTCTATCTATGTTGCTGCAAATAGCATTATTTCATTCTTTTTATGGCTGAGTAGTATTCCATTGTGTATATATACCACATCTTCTTTATTCATTCATCTGTTGATGGACATTTAGGTTGTTTCCATATCTTGGCTATTGTAAATAGTGCTGCTATGAACATAGGGGTGCATGTATATTTTTTAATTATAGATTTTTTCTGGGTATATGCCCAGGAGTGGGATTGCTGGATCATATGGCAACTCCATTTTCACTTTTTTAGGAATCTCTGTACTGTTTTCCATAGTGGCTGCAACAACCTACATTCCTACCAACAGTGTAGGAGCGTTCCCTTTTCTCCACACCCTCTTCAGTATTTATTATTTGTAGACATTTAATGATGGCCATCCTGACCAGTGTGAGGTGGTACCTCATTGTAGTTTTTATTTGCATTTCTCTAATAATTAGCAATATTGAGCATCTTTTCATGTGCCTCTTGGCCATCTGAAGAAGACACACTTTTGACTCAGGATGAAATTTCTATTTCTAGCATGAAACTACATGTATCAGTTGGGATGGGCTAGATTATGCTGTGGTAACAAACAACTCCAAAATCTTAAACCAACAAAAAACTTAGTTCTAACTCATGCTAAATGCCAGCACAGGTTGGCAGAGGACGTCTGAGTCATTCAGGGATCCAGGCATATGAGGCTCTACCTTAACAGGCATTTCTACCATCAGCACAGCAGGGGGAAAAATGAGCTGCAAGCATCTTGCACTGGCAATTAAAAATGACATTTGTCATTTCTGCTCAGTCACAGGGTTCATTTGAGAGTCCTCTTGATCTGGAAACCAAATAAAGAGACGAATTATCTGGCTCCCTAACACAAAATGCACAGTGATAGATTAGGGACAGTATGAACACAGCAAACTCTTTAATTTAGAAAGAGCATAGCAATTTAGCAATCCCACCAAATAGGCATTTGGAAGGGTGCCTATCCAAAGTTGTGTTCCTTGATGAGAGTCCTCTCTAATTGTACTCATCAGCCTTTGTTCTCCATGGCCATGGATCCACTGTTTGGAAGATTCTTCTTTTTTCATTATCTTCCTTATCTGAAGTGAACCTGAGGATTGTACACTTCCTAGGAGTGGAAGAGTTTTCTAAGTACATTTCATGTCTAAGACATTTAGGGGACAATGGTTATTTTAAGTCTCTAATTGTCACAGGCTCTTGTAGTCCAGACTGGTGAATCTTTTGGTAGTTCATCCTCTGAAAAACTTAGCTGTCTTCTTAAATTTATATTTCCATCTACTCCATGGCCAGTGACCATATGCACTTTTCTGATATACTTCTTATATTGCTTTTTCCTTTGTTTTCTTATAGCCATTTTTCTCTTCTTTCTCTCTCTCTTTTCTCTCCCTCCCTAGTACTCTCTATATATTTGTCTATCTACCTGGCTCAGCTGGGAAAGCTCCCTTTTTACTCTTTTCTCTGAGTTAGAAGAGTTTACTGGGTGTCTCTCCTTTCATTGACACTTTCTTCTACGATACTCTAAGGTGGTAAAATTACTGTGAAAGCAATACTTTTTCTTTTTTTTTTTTTTTTGGAGTTAGGAGCAGAGAAAGGTTTATTGGAGGGCCAAGTAAGGAGAACTGGTGACATGTGCTCAAAAACTCTGAACTCCAAAAGCCGTAGTTTTAATTTTCTTTGTCAGTAAGCTGAGGGTTTTTTTAAAATTTTTATTGGAGTATAGTTGATTTACAATGTTGTGTTAGTTTCAGGTGAACAGCAAAGTGAATCAGTTATACATATACATATATCCACTCTTTCTTTAGATTATTTTCCCATATAGGTCATGAGAGTACTGAGTAGAGTTCCCTGTGCTGTACAGTAGGTGCTTATTAGTTATCTATTTTATATATAGTAGTGTGTATATGTCAATCCCAACCTCCCAATTTGTCCCTCCCCACCCTTTCCCTCTGGTAACCATAAGTTTGTTTTCTACATCTATAACTCTGTTTCTGTTTTGTGGGTAAGTTCATTTGTACCCCTTTTTTAGATTCCACTATAAGCAATATCATATGTTATTTGTCTTTCTCTGTCTGACTTACTTCACTCAGTATGACAATCTCTAAGTCCATCCATGTTGCTGCAAATGGCATTATTTTGTTCTTTTTGATGGCTGAGTAATATTCCATTGTATATATGTACCACATCTTCTTTATCCATTCCTCTGTTGATGGACAGAAGCTGAGTTGTTTTTTTTAATTTTTATTGGTGTATAGTTGCTTTACAATGTTGTGTTAGTTTCTACTGTACAGCAAAGTGAATCAGCTATACGTATACATATATCCCCTCTTTTTTGGATTCCCTTCCCATTTAGGTCACCACAAAGCACTGACTAGAGTTCCCTGTGCAATACAGTAAGTTCTCATTAGTTATCTATTTTATACATAACATTAATAGTGTGAATATGTCAATCCCAATCTTCCAATTCATCTCAGCCCTCAGAAGCTGAGTTTTAATTTACCTTTTTTGCTCAAAATTCTTTTCAATTTCATCTTTTCCCAGGTGAGACTGAAAAACATTGCTTCTTCCAATGCTGCACGCTCCTAGATTTTGAGACTATTTCTTTCTCTCCTACTTACAAATAGGCCGATGCTTTTTGTGAGATCATCTCTTCTTTGCAGATCTTGCCAAGCACAGCCAACAGCAACCAATACACACTATCAACATTCTGTTTTCCAACCTCTTCCCTTGGAGGTGGAAGTTTATTAAATAACTGATTAACCATCCAAGTAAAAGCAAACAACAGTTTTTACCTAGTGGTTTTCCATACCATAACATGCATTTCCATCTTTCCACCTTCCAGCATCTGTTTCCTTGTCATCAGCCACTGGGCCCTCTTAGAACCAATGCCTATATCTTTTAGAGGCTAGGCTAGGTTAGGCAGTCATAACAACAATCCCCAAATCTTAGTGGCTTATATAAGTAAAGATTTATTTCTTTTCATGTCACATGTCTATGGTAAGTTACCTAGGTCTCTATTCCATTTCTCCTCCTCTGGTACTCAGATTGGTGGAAATTCCACTATTTGCCTTATTCCAGTTGCCAAGGCAGAGCAGAGAAAAATTTCACACTGACTCTTTAAGCTTCTGGCCTGAATTAACATATTCTATTGGCAAAAACAAATCACATGGCCACACCTAACTTCAAAGTAGGTGGAGAAATGCAACCCTCCCAAGCTCTCAGAAGGATAATCAAAATATTTCTTCAATAGCCCTAATGATTACAACAGTGCACCCTTACGTTCAACAAATATTTGGTTCACTCTTTATGAAAAGTATTCTCACTCCTCCTATGAGCAGTTATCAGTCAGAAGTCATAGCTGCTCCTCCATGCATCTTTCTATCTCTTCCTGCATCAATGTGACTTTATTGTTGGGACTGATCTTTATTCACAGAAGATTAGATGCCTCTGCGTTAAAGGAAAAGTTTTAAAGTACACTCCAAATATTACTATAATGCATTTGAGAGGAAATTTCCCTAATTTGGACTCCTCTCAAATAGTTTAAATATGTCCTAGTTTATGTAATTTTTACTAGTTCTACTGTTCATTATATATCAGCTAGTATGCATCTATAATATAGTTATACAAAAACATATATAGATATAAATCATATAGATACACATAATTACCATAGAACAGAATGGTTTTTATCATTGAGAGAGATGATAAAAAAGGAATTGAAATGACTTTCAAAAGTACAACAACAAAAAAATGAAAACCTAGGGCAGTGATTATTATACGCAAATAACTCCATCAAAATAAGGGAGTAATTAAGGCAGAGTGCAGATAAGCAAACTGTTCCTTTTTAGACCCACAACATGACTCTATGGTGGCGTCAAGGAACTAAATCTATATTTTGTGCCTATCTGGCCAGTTAGAATTTTTGGTTTTGTGTATCATATGAAAAATGACTCCATTGGGCTTCCCTGGTGGCGCAGTGGTTGGGAGTCCGCCTGCCGATGCAGGGGGCGGTGGTTCGTGCCCCGGTCCAGGAGGATCCACATGCCGCGGAGCGGCTGGCCCGTGAGCCATGGCCGCTGAGCCTGCGCGTCCGGAGCCTGTGCTCCGCAGCGGGAGAGGCCACGGCGGTGAGAGGCCCGCGTAACGCAGGGAAAAAAAAAAATATATGACTCCATTATTGGGGAATGATCATACTATGACCATACCTTAGTATTTATTAATGATATTGCTTTCGCTGAAGCAAACAGTTATGCTTCATAGAAGATACCTGAAGGGCCTGTCGGTATTTCGCTGGCACTAAAGATGGTTTTGTAAAAGAGGGGTGTTGAGCAGATGCTTTCTTATCTCTGTGTCTGGATGTCAAGGCAAACTACTGCTCCTTACAGTGTGTGCTAATTATTAATCCTACTGACATGGCTTATTTGGTCATTAAGTCTTCATTTCTTTAAAGAAAAAATTTTAAGATTGAATTCCAGTTATTTAGCTACAACAATAATCATTGTGAGTTTCAAAGACGAAAATCTTATCACATTTTTATGTTGAGAACCGCAAAGCACTTTCAGGAAATCCTACTGCTAAGGCAATGATGTATCACTTTCACTTTCATTATATGTTTTTAATCAGAGCGTGACTTCACACTAGACAAAGCGATGCTTTACGCATGGTCTCACTTGTTTTTGCTAAAGTCTTTTGACATGATTAATTTTACTTTAATGCTTTTGTCTTGTTGTAATAGTAAGGATGATGGGTATAAACCAGGCAAAAATACATGCTTTTCTATTATAACACCTCTGAGCATTAAAAATATCTTAGATGAAAGGGGAAAAAAAATCACAGGAGACTGGTTGGACTGGAATTAAATTTCTTGCTACCTGAACACAGAGTACATCAGATTTTAAAAAATGATTCAGTCATTGTTTTTATTTTTGGTATTTTTTATAGCAATTTATTCATCTATATGATTAGATCTGAAGAGGAGGAGAGAGAGATTGTAGCTCACAGATTTCTTGATCTTATTTGTCACATTGTAGCATTTACCTCCTTCACAGTATTAAGGGACCAAAAAATTAACCGATTCTATACAAGGTGTATCTCAACCAGATGCAGGTAAAGTAAGCCATATTTTCCATAGTGATGCCTGGCATCGGATATAGGCTAGTTTTCTGTGGTACTAATTTTCAGTCTATAAAAATCGAATACAATATCCTTTGTCCAAATTACAGAAAAGCAGTGGTGTAGGTGACCTTAAGAAGAAAACAATAGGCCATTCAACAAGTGAGACTTCCTGTGAGCAGCTGTCCAAGTGTCAATTATTCCATATTCACTTTTTCTTTTTTCCTTAAAAAATGGAGTTGCTTCCCCGTATTACAAGAATATGACACTTTCTTTTTTCTACATGAACTGTCTGCTTGTTTGACTTGCCTGCTGAATAAATCCTATTACAATACAAATATCACCTAATGCTGTCTAATGGAACTTTATGCAATGATGGAAATGTTCTATATCTTCACAATACAGTATGGTAGCCACTACCCCATGTGGCTATAGAGCACTTTAAATATGGCTCATACAACTGAGAAGCTGAATTTCTAATTTTAGTTCATGTTGATGAATTTAAATTTAGATAACTCTTTGTGACAAGTGGCTTCTGTATCAACAGCACAGCTCTAGATAAAGTTGTGTGATGTGGTCACAGTCACTTAGGAGAGCTGTCTGCTGGCCCAAACCTATTCCCCTTTAAGCAAGGTTAAAAAATCGGTGACTCCATGAAATAACTAAATTCAAAGAACACCCAATGAACCACCTGTGAGCTCTCTTCTGGGTGCTGGGATTTCACCTCATTCTTTCCTAGAAATCCGCACTTTTTGTTTTTTAATTGTTCAAGGTTTTCCTTGAGGAGTTATGGGTTTTTTTTAAAAATTTATTTATTTTATTTATTTGGCTGTGTCAGGTCTTAGTTGCGGCATGCGAGATCTTTCACTGAGGCACGCAGGCTCTCTGGTTGTGGTGCACAGGCTGTCTATGTTGTGGTGTGTGGGCTCCAGAGCGCGGGGGCTCAGTAGTTGCAGTGTGCGGGCACAGTTGCCCCGAGGCATGTGGGATCTTAGTTCCCCAACCAGGGATCCAACCTGCGTCCTCTGCATTGGAAGGTGGATTCTTAACCACTGGACCACCAGGGAAGTCCCACTTTTTCATCGAGGTTACCTGCTATATTCATTTTCTGGGGCTGCCATAACAAAGTACCAAAAACTGGATGGCTTAAAACAATAAAAATTTATTCTCTCACAGGTCTGGAGGCTAGAATTTCAAAATCTAAGTGTCAGCAGGGCCATGATCCCTCCAAAGACTCTAGGGGAATAATGCTTCCTTGCTTCTTCTTAGCTTCTGGTGGCTCCTGGCAATCTTTGGTCTTCTTTGGTTTGTAGTTTCATCACTGCAATTTCTGCCCTGTCTTCACTTGGCCTTTTTCCCTGTGTCACTCCTCTGTGTCTCTGTGTCTAAATCTTCCTCTCCTTTCTCTTATAAAGACATCTGTCACTGGCTTTAGGGTCCACCCTAATCCAGTATGACCTCATCTTAACTTGATTATATCTGCAAAGACCCTATTTCCAAATAAGTTACATTCACAGGTTGCTTCTGGTGGTTAGAATTTAAGCATATCTTTTTGGGGGACACAGTTCAACTCACAATAGTTGGCAAATGACACATGTCAGGAAAAAAATATAACAAAGCAAAGAGCTATTAAACACTTGCTGTGTGCAAGGCACACATTCTAGGCACTTCACTCACATTTACACTCTATGGTATTAGGCGCTATGATTGTTTCTACTTCAGATGCAGAAATGGAGGCACAGAAACATTAAGTCATTTGCTCAAGGTCACACAGATGGGAAATGGCAGAGCCAAAATGTGTACCCAAATAGAGCTCCAGAGCGTGCACCGTTTTCTGTTTCTCATTACTATAGTAATGACAGAGAGCAAATCGTAAAAATAGTTAAAGGTGAAACAAGACTAGACTTCAGCATTTTATGCAGGATAAAATGGAATATTCTATGCACAACAGAATATATTAATATCTGAAATATGCATGTTTCTTCGTTGAAACTTCCACTACCTCTTTGTTGTTAATTGAAGATTGAAGAAAGAATATGGTACATACTGGGTTATTTCTAGGTGAAAATTATTTTAGAAAGAGGTGATTTTCACTTCCTGGGGCCTTGCAGTTCCTTCCACTGCTTTCTGTGTATAACTTCTCACTTGCAAAAATTAGAATTGTAAGGCTGTGTGGCAAAATACAGTTTCCTAAAGAGGGGAAAGCCGTGCATTTTGCTGTCTCGGGTTGGTTGTCTGATTTATCTCATACTAGTGATGCCGAGGTATTCCTCAGTCAGGGTATGTTGGTGAATCTCAGATCTTCGTTTCCTGTTCATTCATAAACTTGTGAAGTTTTTCATTACCAAAATCATTAACTTTACCAAATATCAGCAGCTGCCTTTGTGTGTGCATAAAATTTCCTAGGATTAAATTACTTGTTCCACGTTAGAGCTTTCATTTTTTAAAAAAATGATAAGTCATCCTTTTTAGTCTTTATTCTTGACAAAAACCCAAATCATTTTCCCCACCTGAGTGGTAATCAAAAGATGTATGTGCAGATGAATTAAGGAGAAGTGTAATGGTTACTTGTTTTCAATCTTATTATTAAATTTGCAAGGTTGGATATCCTGTATTGTGTTTGTCATATATACATGTAAATAGGTTTCCTGATCTAATTCAGAAAATAATCCACGATGTTTCTCATAATTTATATGTATCTCTAACATCCAGTTCATTTGCTAATCTCAGCATTGGGGATTCATCTTCCATGTCTTGCTCCAGCTGGTTTCAGTCCCGAACTGAAAAGCTTGAGTGGACGTGGGTACAAGATAAAGCCAGAAGCATGGCACTACCCAACACTATTTCATTGGAGGGAATAACCTTTCTTGACCTTAGGAAAATTTTTAAATTTTCCATATTCTGTTTTATGTATTTTATTTTATAACTAAAAGTTTTTATTTTGGATTTTTTCACAGAATTAACCACATTATCTCTTCTGAGATCAACATCCTTTTGAACATGAAACATTTGTTAATAATTTCTGTTCCCCAACAGAAATTTTGTTTGTTAGTTTGTTTAACTTTTATTGAAATATAGTTGATTTACAATGTTGTATTAGTTTCAGGTATACAGCAGAGTGATTGAGTTATATATATACATTTATATATATTCTTTTTTAGCTTCTTTTCCATTATAGGTTATTACAAGTTATTGAGTATAGTTCCCTGTGCTATACAGTAGGTCCTTGTTGGTTATCAATTTTATATATAGTAGTCTGTATATTTTAATCCCAAACTCCTAATTTACTCCTCCCTCCTCCATTGCCCCCTTCGGTAACCATAAGTTTGTTTTTTATGTCTGTGAGTCTATTTCTGATTTGTAAATAAGTACGTTTGTATCACTTTCTTAGATTCCACATATAAGCGATATTATATGATATTTGTCTTTCTCGTCTGACTTACTTCACTTAGAATGATACTCTCTAGGTCCATCCATGTTGCTGCAAAAGAAATTATTTCATTCTTTTTGGTGGCTTAGTAATATTCCATTATATATATGTACCACATCTTCTTTATCCATTCATCTGTCAATGGACATTTAGGTTGCTTCCATGTCTTGGCTATTGTAAATAGTGCTGCTATGAATATTGGGGTGCATGTATCTTTTTGAATTAGAGTTTTCTCTGGATATATGCCTCAGAGTAGGATTGCTGGATCATATGGTAGTGCTATTTTTAGTTTTTTAAGGAACCTCCATACTGTTCTCCATAGTGGCTGCACTGATTTACATTCCCACCAGCAGTGTAGGGGGTTTCTTTTTCTCCAGATCCTTTCTAGCATTTATTATTTGTAGATATATTCTGTTTTTTTTTTAAAAAAAATAAAAAGAAACAGAAACAGAAAATACTTGTCTTTTTAAGAAGCAGCTTTTGTTCCTCTTACCAAGTAAAGTTCAGTCATTTACAAATATGATAGCCAATGCCTGATTCTATCAGGTCTGAGAAAAGCCAGTGGTGAGAGTTGAATTCCCTTTACAGTTCACCTGGGTTCGTATAGAGGGAATTGTTTTTCCCAAACCACAGGCTGCACCCCAGCCAGCTCTGTATAAGCATATATGACTATCGATAATGGAAGCCCATTGAAAAGAGAGGCTGGAAGGGTGCAAATCCATTAACATTACTGGAAAATAACAGGACATTTATTCTGCTGAAAGTAGGTTAGTAGCATCATCCTCATGCACGTTGCTTCCTTAAGCAGAACTGATGGGGGCAGGGAGAGCACAAAGCAGTACCTTCCGAGGTCTTCTGCGTTACACTTGTTTGCGGTGTATAATATGTCACTTGACGGAGTGCAAACGCTATAAATATATTTCCCCAGAATAAATGTTTTCTATGCCAACTTTTCCTTCCAAGAAAAATATGTTAGTAGTAGTTTTCTATCTAGGAGTCAGCAAACTTTTTTCATAAAGAGCCAGATAGAAAATATTTGGGGCTTTGTAGCCATAAGATCTCCATCGCAACTACTCAACTACCAATGTAGCATGAAAGCAGCCATAGACAATAAGTAAATGAATAAGCGAAGCTGTGTTCCAATAAAGCTTTATTTATAAAAATAGGTGGAGAGCTGGATATGACCTGCATGCATAGTTTGCCAACACTTGCCCTCTAATCTGAGGACATGTCTATTTTATTCACAAATCACACCACTTTGTAATAAAACAATACTTATCATGGTAAGCATGACTAACATTTATTGTCCTGACTAAGCCATTTATATATATTAGCTCATTTAATCCTCACAACAATCAATCCAATGATGCAAGTTCTACTATGACTCCCATTTTATAGAAGAGGAACCATGGCATAAACAGGTAAGATAACGTGTCTAACACCAGGAGTAAAAAGCAAAGCCAAGATTCGAACTCACGTAGTTTCCCTCCAGAGATCACGCCCTTAAATCACAAGCCATACTGACCCTCAGGGAATATTTTGTGACCTTTATATTTAACTTTGAGACAGACTCTTCTGAACATAAATGAAGCACTTTCTCAGCCAGCAACATGGGGGCAGACATTATATTTACTTTGTTAATTACCTCCATTCCCCTGCCTATTTCACAGGACATGCCCCACAAACACGGGACAAATGCTAAATGAGGAGATTAACTCACACTTGCCAGCCCCACAGGCAAGTACCAAAAGTAGCTAAACTTTGGCTCATTAGCTATGGGGTCCTCCAGGAGGTCATACACTGCTTGCACTGAGATGTCAGCCTTTCAAAGGTATGTCCAGCCCTTAAATATGTGTAGTTAGGTTTTTCTGCTTACCTGTCTTTGAACTTGCAAATACTTGTTATGTAAACCAGCCTCTTTGTGGACTCTTCATGCAAAAGAAGTAAGGGATAAAAAGACAAGGAAGGGGAGTTTTGATTTTAGCAACACCAAAATGATAATGACCTTTTTAACTGAGCACTTGTGTTAAGCACATTACATACCTCTTATTTGGTGCTTACAAGATTCCATTTTAAGGCAGATATAATTATCCTGATGAATATTTTAAAAAACTAAAGCTTAGAAAGACTAAATAACTTGTTCAAACTTACAGTTAGTAAATATCTGAGTTAATATTCCAAGGCATGAAATTTTGACTCCAAAAGCTGGACGCTGCACCCTCTCTGACCCCGTCTCCATTGAGGGGCTCTCTCTCCATCTCATGGCTGAGGTTAATGTAGATGGAGAACTTCTATGTGTGAGACATTGTGCTTCATGCTTTACACCAGGGGTCCCCAACTCCCGGGCCACAGACCAGCGCTGGTCTGTGGCCTGTTAGGAGCCAGACTGCACAGCAGGAGGTGAGCGGCGGGTGAGGGAGCAAATCTTTATCTGTATTTACAGCCTCTCCCCATCGCTCCCATTACTGCCTGAGCTCCACCTCCAGTCAGCATTATGGTGAGTTGTATAATTATTTCATTATATAGTACAGTGTAATAATAATAGAAATAAAGTGCACAATAAATGTAATGTGCTTGAAGCATCCCAAAGCCACACCCCACCCCAGTCTGTGGAAAAACTGTCTTCCACGAAACTGATCCCTGGTGCCAAAAAGGTTGGGGACCGCTGCTTTACACGGATTATCTCATTTAATACTCACAGTAACAATGTAAGGTTGAGATCATTATTATCCCCATTTTGTTATTGAGGCAACCAAGTCAAGGAGCATGTCCAAGCTTGTTCGTGGTGGAGCCAAATTAATGAACCCAAACAGTTGGCTTCAGGGCCTGCCTCTTAAACTTGACATTGCACCGCTTTTATCTTGTCGCTGTGATTTTAAGGATCAGAATGGACATGGGTTGAGGGCTTTCTAGGATAATGGAACTTTGTGTGCTTATTTATTGGATAAATTATATCCTCATAACCACTCTGGGTTATATCCCTATCTACTCCTCACAACTGGAAAGCACTTTCAAGTCTATCATTCACTGGGTCTCCCACAATAACAATGTGAGATAAACAGGACAGGCATTATTATCACTGTTTGACATATGAGAAAACTAAAGTTCAGAGCAGTTAAGTGACCTGTCAAGGACGTGTAATAATTGATGAATCTGTGACTCAAACCCGTGGGTTCTGACCTAATTTAGTTTAGCGTTCTTTCTATTAAGCCATGTTCCATGAAACCTTATTAGGAGCTCTTTGACCTGTAACTGACATTATCTGAACTCTTTTTAACATGGTATTTTTTTCCAACTGGATTTTTTAAGTGTATATCAGAAGCTTTTGATTCACTCAAACCGTTTTGAATGGAAAAATAATTAATTCCTTGATTGCAAACAACGCAGCGGTGAGAACTCACAGGTGTCATATTGAAGCTAAAGCATATTTGGTGAATAACACAGGAAACAGAAGATGTTTAATTATGAGTGAGTTACTTAGAGAGATGTGGGCAATGAACACACTTGTGTTCATTGTGTTCACTGAGGTGTTCATTAAGAACACCTCAAGGAGTAGTTTACCTCCTTCCCCATCCCTCAGTGCTAACACAGTGGGGCACTGTCACCACTCTTAGGGCTGAAAGGCTAGGGGAGGGAAAAGTTTCCAGAACAAGAGACAGAGGGCTGTGTTGAGATGACCATCTAATAGACACTTTATTCAAACAAGGAAGGCGGCCCACACTGAACCAGAAGAAGAAAGCTAGGGAAAGAAATACCCTGACCTTTCTCTTCTCCTTCCCTCAGTCTTCTGAAACCAAATCCATCCAGAAGCTGGAGAAAAGGGAGCCCCAAGATGTGGTCAGTAGCGCCAGTACCCAGAAGAACCAAGCGGGCTCATTGGGGTGGAGAGTGGATCTGCAGGGCAATCAGAAGATGCTCAGCATTCACTACTCATAAGCCACCTTTTATTAGACACCAAACCCTTCGATTGACAATGTCAAAATATAGATATTCTCAGTTCTTTGGAACTGTAATACTACTTAGTGTGGCTTACCAGAGTTCCTTAAAACCTGAGCTGTATTATATTTTCTTCTGGGTCAAACTGGCCCACTACCAAGTAAACAAATTAGAGTGGAGGCAGGTAGCAAGGAGATAGTGACATGGTACCACCAAGTCTGCACACCAGTTACAGGTCAAGCTTGTAATCTGTATTATCCTAAGTCCATCTCCCATAGTAAGAATAACCGTGAATATTTGTTTGACTTTTCAAAGATGGATGACTTTTCTTCTTTCTTGTGATTCTCTTTGCCATGTCGAAGACAGTCTCCATGGTACAGTGTTATGCTTTGCACACATTAATGTGATGAAGTGAAAATTCGTGGTTTGACTCACCTTTAGCAGAAAGCACAAGCGTGTTTGAGGTGAGAACTGAGACCACTGTCTTCAATAGCATAGATCCCTGTTGAGCTCTGTGAGTTCCTTGTGTACAGAGCGCTGCTCTGCTACTATACTGCTTCTCTCCATGGTCCCAGGTTCCTTTTGGTTACATTTCTCTCTCTTTTTTTGTCATTGTTCGTCATATTGCATTAGACTTGAGCCTTGTTTCTGACCAAAAAAAGGCCCTACATATCTGAGGGATGGCATAGGTTTGAGCTGGGGCCTCCAATGGGCACTAAATGCTGAAGGAAAAGCCATTGTCGGGAGGGTCCTGTGGGAGAGTCACACTGGTTTTCAAGGTCAGATGGGTATTTGTGGATTTTAAATGGGTGAATCAGGCAAATGGGTTCACTGTGCTTGAGATCTGAAAGCAGGAGGCTTCTGGAGAAGGTGTCCCCAAACTTGTGTCCACTGGAGCACTAAGCGTTCTAACACTTTCATCACACAGAGATTTTCAGGTCGGCAACTGAAAAACAAGAGTTTGATTAAAAATCCATTTAAAACAAATGTGTCAGGGTTGGGGGAGAGGAACCCTTCCCTGAAGTGAATAGAAAACAGGTAAAAATGTAAATTTCAAAGGCATCAAGCCTGAACAAATGCTCAGGGAATGTAGATGTCAATAATGCATCATTTTTAATGAGTATTATTAATTTCAATATAAATCTAGTTTGAAAGCCATTTTTTTTCCTCTCTTTTATCCCTTAAATATATGGTTTACCTCTTACCTATACAGTTTCTTATGATTTATGGGGGCTTCAGGGCTGGCAGACAAAAGCCCAAGGGGTGCGTCACTCCGCAGACTACAGTTGACCCTTGAACAACGTGGATGTGAACTGCGTGGATCCACTTATGTGCGGATATTTTTCAGTAGTAAATATTACAGTACTACACCATAGTGTTTGCTTGAATTCCCAGATGCGGAGGATTCGCGGATACAAAGGGCCAACTATAAATTACACTTGTTTGAATGCTCTGCATTGTTCAAGGGTCAGTTGTACTGAGAAATGCCCAGCTTTCCTCTCGGCAGGGTTTTAAGTATGACTTTGCCACTTTGGTTGTCCCCTGCCTCCTCGTGTCATCTAAGTGTCCAGAGTCATAGAACAGAGGGTATAGGTTTGAGAGTGGCTTGGAAATCACCAGCCTCAGAGCACCAGCACCCTCCTGGCCCACACGGGAGTAAAGAGCCTTCTCTCTAGAGAACATGCTTTGTTCTCTACAACTGAACTTTTCCTCTTGCCACTGTGCCATCTCACCATTCTCCCATATTTCCAGTTAATAAGACTAACGTGAAGGGGTTGATCTTTAAACACATGCGCTTCCAAAGGAGGGGAAGAGGAAGAACTTGAGGAAGAGGAGAGTCATGACAATTATTAACACTGTTCATACATGAGGAAGCTTGGTGGGCCTGGTCTTGAAATCATGGAGTGTTTATTTGACACTGACCTCTGGTCCAGAGAGCATCCATTCTGTACTTCTAGTGCTTCTAATATGCCCTTCATCTCGATGAAAATTGTGTCTGTCTGGTTAAGTCATCTTCTTACTCCGAAAATCTAACTTTGTGAAAAATGTGTTTTCTCAGTAATCCCGGATGCTTCTTTTTTTAGTTACTCTGTAAGTACTAGTGTTTGGCAGAACATCATCCTGAGCCCTCTTATCCTGAACACCCTTCCTGCTGCATGGCATCTGCAGCAGTTCATGATGGGTCATTAATCCTAACCCTAACCCTAACCCTGATCTGTATTTTCTTCCCAGAGCTCTCTCTTGAAACCAACTGCTATATTTCCAACTGCCTCCTGAACATCTCCACTTGGCCTTAAAATCGTTATCTTACCTCCGAACCCATCGTCTTTGTTGGTCTCTATTGCGGTGAATGGCATCTTCATCTCCCCAACCTGAAAACCCAGGTGTCACCCCTGACTTGTCCCTCTCCTCCAGTCCTTTCTTCATCTTGTCAACAAGGGTTGGGATTTTTATCTTCTGTATCCGCTTTAATCTATTTCTTCATCTCAATTCACCTTGTCGATCCCTAACGTAAAATCTCTTGCAGATTCCCAAAAGTAGATTCCCAAAAGATGAGCTCCAACTCCTCTGCAGGGTTTCTAAAGCCTCTGCCTCCCTGGATTCACTTTATGTTCATTGTCCCGTGCCACAGCTTTCCTCCAGCTTTTCCAAACTACATGCAGATCCCTGAGATGTAGCATTTCCGACACCGAGGCCATTGCTAATGCCCTTTCTTCTGCACGTAATTCTCTTCAGTTCTAATTGCACATACAATTGTGTAGCTCTTGCTCTGTTTCAAGCTTTGTGCTTGGAACTTGGGATATAAATAAGGCATGGCCCATATTATTAAGGTTGCCACAGTTTTCCCAGGAGACATACATGACTCAGTTCTATATAATGTGCTAGGTCAAGATACAAGTAGGTAAAGATTGCTGAGGGAGCACATAGCAGTACACCAACCTGGCCATAAATGTCCTTCTGAGCAGGTGCTTTCTGACCCACCTCTAATAAAAATGATTTCTCCTCTGTGTTGTCACAATTCCCTGCCCAGACCTACCTTAGAAAGCTTATTGTTTGTTTGTGTTGTAGTTGTTTAAATGTCTACCTTCTTGGGAAGGGGGAGATAAATTAGGAGTTCGGGATTAACATATACACACTGCTATATATAAAATAATCAACAAGGACCTACTGTATAGCACAGGGAACTCTACTCAATATTCTATAATAACCTAAATGGGAAAGGGATTCAAAAAATATATATATATATGTATATGTATAAATGAATCGCTTTGCTGTGCACTTGAAACTAACACAACATTGTAAATCAACTATATTCCAATATAAAATTAAATTAAATTTTTAAAAAAGAGAAAACCCAGTCATGAGACATAGCTCATGGAATATATATATTATATATATATATATATATATATATATATATATATACAAAAAAGGTATATATATATATACAATGGGTATACATATATATATATATACTTCATGTTTTCTAATCTTCCAAATATATTTATTTTAATATGAAGTTTCTTCTAAAAGCAAAAAAGTTAAGTCAACAAGATCTATAAAAATGGGGGATATAAAATACATTAGACTTTTTTTGAAATATTTGTATTAATATATTTGAGACAAAATTCAAAGGTCTAAATATGAAACAAAAATAAATAAATAAAATAAATGTCTACCTTCCTAGGCCGAAAGCAAGAATTACTGTGCCTTATGTTTCTTTATAGCCATTGTGTCAAGTACATATAATAATCATTGAAGAAATGACTGAGTGGAACCTAACTACAATAGCAGATTAAGCATCCCTGGAAATCAATAAACTGACAGACATCAAAGCCAGTTTACCTTCACATCTTATTCCTCCAGTGATCAATTTGGATGAGAGTTACATCAAATTATTTGAGATATACATAAAATGTTATACAGTGAGGCCCCAAGGTGCTTATAGTTGTTAATGATGAGAGAAATTCCAATTCATTCTGGTCTTCGAAGAGTGGACTTATGGGTTATACACATCTTATTTATAGTTCAAGTTCAAACATGGTGGGCAAGCTTTGAAAATGTCTTCTTTCTCATGAACTGTTTATTAAAACTGCTAAATATCTGTTGAAATACTGTGTTTCCACCAAATTGTAGCACATTTTGATGATACTTGCAGGCGCTATTTTTACAAAATGTTCATGAATGCTAGGCTGTACCAATATTGTGAGTATATTTTATATCACTGTAAAAATACACAAAGATTGAATATAGGATGGTGCTTACCATAGTGACTATAAAATGTTGAAATTATTTTTTAAACTCTGATAAGTATAATAAGTCCAAAGATATATGGAATTTAAGAATTGGCTCTCTGTGTAAAAGTTGCTCTTAGATAAAATATATGACACCAAATACAGAGGGAAACCTATGCCTCAAATTCATTTTATTCAGTAAAAATGCTACACCTCAATCTAGTCTGCTTTTTGGTGCTAGGGCCCATTGATGTTTAGTATCTGGGCTCTCCTGCTAATCATAAGACCCTCAGTAAATTATTTACATGTTCAGTGCCCTGGCTCTTTCCTTTTTAAATTCAGGAAAATGACCCCTGCCTACCTCATGGAAGGTACCTGGGAAAAATCCTTATAAACTGGAAAGTGACATACAAATATGATGAGTTCTTATTATTCCAGGCAGAGAGAGAACAACATAAACGAAAGCAGAGTGTGACATTGCATTTTAAACTTAGGAAATTGCTAAGAGTTGGGAACTGCTGAAAAGTGGGTTGAGAGCAGGTATAAAGGGTCAGGTGAAAACCATTTAAATCTTATTCGATAGTCAGTGGGGAGTCACCAAAAATCTTTGAGCAGGGTAATAACATAATTAAATCTGTGTTTTAAAAGTTAATTTAGGGTAAATTAGAAAAGGAGAGGTTGGAGACAGGGTAACTATTTATTACATAACCCAGGCAAGGGATAATTAGGGCCTGATTTACAGCAATGGCTATGAAAACAAGGAAAGAATGGCAAAATTAAAACTCATTTCGTAAGTAGAGTTAAACTTCATTTGGTAATGCTGGACACTAGGAGGTAAGAGACAGTCTGGCTTGATGGGCTAAACTGAGTTGATGCCTTTGCTCAAAAGGAGGAAACCAAGAAGATTCAAGTTTAGAGAAGGATGGAATAAGTTTAGTCTTAAACACTGAGTTGTGGTGTCTCTATCCATCATATTCAGCTTTGTGCCTGGTACGTTGTAATTGTTCAATAAATATTTGGTGAATGTATCAATGAAGGAAGGAGGAATTAAAGACTGAGAGAGATTTAAGGGATGTTATCCGGGAAGGACTGGAAAATATTGGTCTATATGACAGAGGAGAAAAGGCTGGAAATACAAATTCTGAAGTCAGCATGTAAGCAAATTGAGATCTGAAAGGAAGATGAGATGGAGTAAAAAAAAGAACTAATGACTCTAAGAAAATAGGATTTTGTATGTCCAACGCCTGGCATAGCATAGATTTCAATAAATAAATATTTGTTGAGTACATGAATGAAGGAATGAATGAATACCAACTTTTCAGGAGCAGGTAAAGGAAGAACAGCTGGGAGTCTTGTAGTAGCCCTTTGTTTTGCCTGAAGTGTTTCATCTGAATTGTAGACTAATTCTACAGTTCACATCTGGCTCCCATGAAGAAATGTGAATTCTATAGCCTAAATTTCAGGCAACCATGAGGAATTTCTTCTCCTTGTCCTCACTTCCACACGTTTTCTTTCCAGTTCAATGTATTTACTTAAATCTATCATCAAACTGCAATTGTAACAATTATTCTTTCCTTAAGACTGCCCATGATACAACAATGACAGGAACTGATAACACTTTTTCATGTATTTAACATGGGCCAAATAGAACCAAAATACACAGTGCATTCGTTTACTGTGAGCCATATATACAACATGTTGCACAAGGTGTTTTGGAGCTATTGGTCTAATACCTTGACCATCGTTAATTAGGAAAGCCAGTTTGGAGAGAGAGTGCACTTCGGTCTCAATCAGAGTTGGCCTTACTGTTACAGCCTAGACTAGCAGATAAGGACAGCAGAGTGAATAAGAATATGTAAATAATAAGAAATTAAACCTAAAGCTTTTAGGAGTCCTAATGAAAAAGGTTTATATCTACAAAAGCAGTATCTGAAAAATACTAAAAATATAAACTAGATACAAAACATAATATAAAAAAACCAATTTCTAAATATTAATTGTATCAGTAAAGGGATAAAATTGATAGAATTCAAGCAAACAACAAATCTCACAATTTGTAAAATTTTAACCTTATCATCCCCTTTCCTCACCACGCACACGCACACACACACAAAATCAAAGTTTTTTCATAGCTGATACATGATTGATTTATTTGTATTTACCACTGTCCTTTGGCTTTACCTACTCTCTGAAGAATTAAATAACCAAAGAGCAGGCAGCAAGGATGTAACAGAAGAAATAATAATATTAGAATAATATAGGAACCAGACCACTGCTCATTGAATAATCATGAGTTGACTCTGTTTTTAAAATAGAGTCATCATTTATCATTAGAGTCCAAGAATTCTTGTTTCTCAGTTAATAAAAAATTTTCCATTAAAATTCTAAATGTCAAGTGAAATGTAATTCAAAAAATGAGAACATAAAATTATGTCTGTTTTCAGAAGCACCATTAAAGCCTTTTTGTAATTTCACTGACTTTTTAGATTTTCCAACTGACGGTGTGCCTACAGACATTTTTGCATCTCATTATTGTGTAGTGGAAATGAACTTGGAACAGTTTTTGTCAGCTCAAAGACCCCAGTTGGTTTGAATGATATTTCCCCACAAAGGATTATCATATTGATTTGCTACAGTCATCTTTGACTATTAAGGATTCAGAAAGTAACTACCTCTTGAGATGAGGAGCTGTGATTCACATAAGACCTAGGTTAATATGACAAGAAAGGGCAGAAAATGTGGTGAAACTACTTAATCCAGAAAGGATCATCCATAGTTTAAATGCACGTGTTTTTTGTAAAATCTGGGGGATTACTTTAAGGTAAGGAAGATGACTTTTTTATTCTTTCAACTTCTCCACTAAAATGTCTGCTTCTTAACTGAAAGCAACTTACTGTATTAAAGGACTTACCGGCAGATCTTTTAAATTATTGGAAAATCTGGTCTATTTAAAAAAAATCTATCTTTAACAATATCAGCATAGGATGTCTCTGCTAAGTATTTGTCCATATGAGTCTCTAAAAGAGAAAATAAACTATTTAGATTGCTTTCAGCACTGAAGTATGAAGTTCAAAAGTAGGTTACCATGAATAGCTAGAGAATGAGAGAGAGATTTTGTCCGGCTCAGATATTTGGAATTTCTTAGGAGAAATGGAGTAAAGGAAATAACGTTTATATTATTCTCTAAATCAGCATGGTCTGCATCAGAAAAAAAAAAGGACACCAGAGTTTTAAAGAGATCCCCCAAATCTTGTCTTACCGTTGTAGTTTTCCTCTTTGTTTTCCTTGGCCTTACTTAGAGCCATGTCTGAGCATAGTTCTTGATGCTTCTTCTGGGGGGCAAGCAAAGAACAGTGTGCACCATCTAGTGGCTTAGTTCAAAATTGCAGCAGTGTGGGCTTCCCTGGTGGCGCAGTGGTTGAGAGTCCGCCTGCCGATGCAGGGGACACGGGTTCGTGCACCGGTCAGGGAAGATCCCACATGCCGCGGGGCGGCTGGGCCTGTGAGCCATGGCCGCTGAGCCTGCGCGTCCGGAGCCTGTGCTCCGCAGCGGGAGAGGCCACAACAGTGAGAGGCCCGCGTACAGCAAAAAAAAAAAAAAAATTGCAGCAGTGCAAGAAAGGCTTTTGAGCAGAGAGCAGCCAAATGACAATCAGCAGACTGACTTCCACATTTCTCCAAGTGCCTGAGGAGCGCTGAAGGGGTTGCCATGAATTCCAGAGGGAAGCCCTCACAGCACATAAAAAGATTCCATCAAGGAAGTTAATATAAATAGCCCACAGTTAAAATCCTACTCTATTCTGACTATGTATCTGTAATCACTCTGCTTTAATGAGAACTTTTTACTTGCCTGTTTAGTACCAGAATTAATCTTCCTACTGTAACACTGTTATGTCAAGAAGTGAGCAACTTGGATGGTAGAGGAAATAGGTTCCATTTATGATCATATGCTGAGTGAATTGCTTCTCTAAATCATCAACCAAAGCTGTGGTTGCCAGTCTATGAACTCCTGGGGAGCCATGCAACTACCACAAGAACCTTAAATCCACAGCCACAAGGCACATTTTCTAAAAATCAAATGTACAGTGTCTTTTACATACTCTAGATTCACAAGTGCAATTCAAATGTAATCGGTAAAAGAACATTACCAAATTATCAGTAGTTTATTTGTTATGTGATTTTCATCTATATAGATTAGTATATCATGCTCATCTGGGAATCCAGAAAATGCATTTATTTATTTTTATACAGTTATAAGTAAATTACATAAAAGATAGACTTTTCAGAAACAGAATGGTCCTGACTTCAGCAGTGCTACTTTTAAGATTTGTTCTAAGGAAATAATCATTCACATGTTCAAAGATATTCACATCAGTATTGTTTATAAGAACAATTAATAAGAACCAAACTCAGGTGTTCAACAATTAGGGGTTGCTGAGTAAGTTTTAGTTTATCCATACCAAAAAGTATAGCATACCACTATTAAAAATGACCAATGAGGGCTTCCCTGGTGGCGCAGTGGTTGAGAATCCGCCTGCCGATGCAGGGGACATGGGTTCGTGCCCCAGTCCGGGAAGATCCCACATGCCGCGGAGCGGCTGGGCCCGTGAGCCATGGCCTCTGAGCCTGCGCGTCCGGAGCCTGTGCTCCGCAACGGGAGAGGCCACAACAGTGAGAGGCCCGCGTACCACAAACAAACAAACAAAAAACAAACAAACAAACAAAAATGACCAATGAAAATCTATACTGTTTTGAAAATGAAAATACCGTACATTTTACAGGTGAAAAGAGCAGATTAGGAAAGCATATATATCATATGCATACCATTTTTATGTATTTGTGAGTAGGCAAAGAAAAAGTCTAAAAGGATATCTTTTATCCCATGAGAAATGAATAACTTATTTTTATCAAGCATAATATAAGAGAAAAAAAAGAGTTGAGGATTCTTCTACTAAAGTTTTTGTCCTGAGCAAGTGGAAGGTTAGAGTTGACACTGACTTAGGTGGAAATGTTTGGATGGGAAAGCCAGGGGTTTGTTTGGAGGCCTGTTGAGTTGGAGAGTCCATTTGGTACCCAAGGGGAGCTGTATTGAGGTTTTTGAAGTCATGTGGCTGGAAGATCTCCGAGACAGTGAGTGATGGAGGTGAGAAGAGATTTCAAGGCCAAGCTCTGGGGGCATGCCAACGTTTACAGATTGAGTTGATGAGAAGCAGCGAGCCACGAGTCAAACTAGAGAACAGCGGGCAGGTAGAGGAGGATCCAGAGAGAATGGTCTCCCGGAAGGACACAGGTAGAGAGTGATCTGTGCTAAATGCTGCAAAGAGATCTCACGAGATGAGCGCTGGGAAATGACATTGGTTTGAGCAACATGGACGTTAACAACAGCTGTGTCCATGAAATGATGAAGCTAAAAGCCTAATTGAAAAAGCTTACATGAAAATCGGAGGGGAAAAATTGGAAAGCTTGAGTAAAGACAACTCTTCTGAGAATTATTTATGTAAGGGAAAACAGAGAAATGGGATAGGGAGGAAAACAAGGATATTGATTCAAGAATGTTTTTTTTAAGGTGGCAACATATCAGCATGTTTCTCTGCTGATAGGAGAGATCTGATAAAGAGGGAAAAAATTAAAGACACAAGACGTGATAACATTGCTCAGAAAAATAACCTTGAATAGTCAAGAGGGAATAGGACACAAATGGAGGGCTTGACTTTAGAAATAAGCGTGGATGGTCCATCCATCCTTAATAACAAAAGGAAGCAAAAGGAAAGGCAAGTATAGATAATACTGATGCATGTAATTTGGTAGGTACAATGCTGGGAGCCTGCGGGAGTTCTTTTCTAAATGTTCTATATTCTCAGTGAAATAGAAAACAAGGTTATCAGCTAAAAGTAAATCAGGGAGCAGATGTTAGAGAGCTGAGGAGAGAGAACAAGGTATGGAGTAGTCATTTAGGACAAAGGTCAGAAAACTTATTCTTTAAAGGGCAAGGTGGTAAATATTTCATCCTTTGCAGGCCATTAGGTCTCTGTCGCAACTATTTAAATCTGCCATTGCAGCAAGGAAACAGCAGTAGATAAAATGTAAACTGATGGCCATGGCTGTGTTTCAATAAAACTTTATTTACAAAAACATGTGGCGGGCCCAATTTGGCCCTTAGACAGTAGTTTGTTAACCCTTGATGGGATAATAAATGGCGTAGGGGAACACAGTGTGTGCCAGGAAATTATTACAAGGTGAACATTGAAATCTAAGCTGAGTCAGGAGGGAAGTAAGGACATGAGGGCTATGGAGTATGAGGGACAGTGGAAAAGAGGAAGGTAATGGATTTAGGCGTCACTACTAGCCTTTGATGCTCAGATGCTTTTCCTGAGGGAAGAGAACTCACTGGCTATTGTATTGGAGAGTAAGATCTAAATAGTGCTTCATACATTATAGAGTAACAGTGCTTAGAGTAGTTATCATTTTGTGGGGTAGACGTAACGCTACTCCCCACTTTATCAACTGGAAGGGAAGGAGAATCCGATCGACATGGACGCTGTGTTTGAAGGACAGTCTTGTTTACAATAATGTCTAATTTTTTAGTTATTAGGACTACTCCCTCTCTTCTTCCCCTGTGTTATTATAAAAACGTTCTTCCTTAGTGCTTCTCCACAAATAATACATATATCCATTGTCATGTTTTAGTTAAGTCTTTTTTTCCCCTCTTGATGTCTCCCTCTTTCCTTGTCTTCACCTCTTAGCCTTTACATGTGGTTATGTTTTACCTTTTCTAGGTCGACACTTAAAGGTGCTTATACTCTGCTTTTTTCTCCCTCTAGACCTTTCTCTTTTTTGTTGCATTTATGATCTTTAAGATGATGGCTTTTCTTTATTTTAGTAGAAACATACTCAGGTGAGGAAAGAATGTTAGCACCATCGAAGCACAGGATCTATCCCCTGTTCACTTGGTTAAGGCTTTACTGCCCTCCTGAAACCTTCAAGGCCTCTCTACTGAGAGTCATTTACTCTTTGGTATTCAAGGACCTCCCTGACCTTGTCTCTCACTACTTTCCCAACTTTACATCCCATTGCTTTTCAAATCTGACTTTACACTCCAGCCCCACAAAGCTCCCTAACAGTTCCCCAGCCACCATGCCTCTGTGCACACAGATGGCATTGACTGGAATTCCCCGAGCTCCTCTCCATCAGTCCATCTCCCACCCTTCCTTCAAGGACCCGTCACAAATCTCCTTTAGCTCTTATTTTCCAAGACAACTAAAAAAATTACTCTTCATTTACCTCATCCTTCTCTGTACTTTGGACTTATGTCATTAACTACAGTCTACTTTGCATTATATTTTCATGTGCACATAAATTTTTCCTCCATTGGACATGAGCCCCTGGATTCTTCCCTGTTTTATACACAGCACACAGTAGGTGTCTGATATATATTAAGTAAAAACTAAATGAAATCTCTTATCTTCACAAAACATGTGTTGTTAAGAGGTTAGTTTAAACCACATAAGGATCATCAACATACCTGTTGATAATATGGGGACCTGTGTCACTTCATCCCAGACACAATACAAATGTGAATCTTTTAGGGACCATACATTTCTACCCCAATAAGCCAAAACTATGTTTTAAAGTCCATTCCATATCAAATCCATGCTTTACCAATTTCATGCTTTTGTCAACTAGTTAATATTGCAAGTGAAGGAATTTTGCTTGTTTGCAGATTGTTTTTGTCCTTTGTGAAATAAAACGATGTAAGAATATTTGACGGAGGAACGAAGGAAAGGAGACAATAAAAGAACTAACTTTTATAGTTTGTCTGTAATGAGACTGGTGCATTCCGTAAGTTATCCAATTTAACTGAATTCTTCCAATAGCCCTATGAGGTAGATATTATTATCCACATCTTACTGATGAAGAAAACCATGACTTCTAAACTCACACAGTTAAATGATATCAAACTTAGATCTGTATGACACTCTACTGTCTTCCATTTTAAAAGGCAAATTGCACATGTCTCCCATATTGAACCTAGGAGCTAAAGCCACATGCTTATTACATTGTTAGTCTACCTTAACTAAATTGCTTTACTTTCTCCATCTGAAATTTAAAAGTATTGGTTGCAAGTTACAGAAATCCAATTCAATATAACTTAACTATTTTGGCATCAACTTAACAAATATTTATCGGCAGCTTTCTGTGTGCAAGACATTTTTCTAGGCACTAGGGGTTCAGTGGTGAGCAAGACAGTCATGCAACAACGTGGCTAATATATTAGTATATTGCCTACCTATGCAGCTAATATATTAGTATGAAAATACTTTATAAACAAAAGATCTGTCGAACAGTTAAGAACTGTTAAGAGTAGTACAGCAGGGTGAAGGAGTGGTGAATGAAAGGGCAGGCTTTTTTTTTTTTATTTTTTATTTTTTTTGTGGCAAAGTCAGAATTTATTTGCAGGGCACCAAACAAGGGAGTGGGAGACAAATCTCAGATCCACGCCAACTTGGTCTTTGAGTTAGAGAGTTATTTATTTATTTATTTTTATTTTTTATTAATTTTTATTGGCATATACTTGCTTAACTATTTCGCTTATATGTGGAATCTAGAAAAACATGGTACAGATGAACTTACTGGTAAAGCAGAAATAGAGTCGCAGATGTAAAGAACAAACTTACAGTTACCAAGGGGGGAAGGGACGGTTGGACGAATTGGGAGATTGGGATTGACATATGTATGAAATAGATAACTAATGAGAACCTACTGTATAGCACAGGGAACTCTACTCCATGATCTGTGGTGACCTAAATGGGAAGGAAATCTTAAAAATGAGTGGATATATGTATACGTATAACTGATTTACTTTGCTGTACAAGGGATGCTTTTTAAATGGGATTGTCAGAGAAGATCTCCCTTTCTAGTAGACACTGAGTAAAGTGAAGGTGTGAGCCATGGGAATACACAAAGGGTTCAAGAACATACGCGGCAGAGGATAGCAAGTGCAAAGTCCCTCAACCAGGAGTGTGTTTGGGATGTTGGGGAGATTCCCAAGGAAGGAACATGACCGGAGCACCATTGGGGAGGGGACAGTGGTAGGAAAGGCGGTTGGAAAGGTGGCCAGCAGCCAGGCCATATTGTCCTCGTAGGCCATTCTGAAAACTTTAACGTTTATTTAAGGTAAATGGCAAGTAAGGAAAGGACTGACAAGAAGTGAATGTCCTCATCTGATTTGGTTTTTGAAGGGTCAGTCTGAGAGCTCTGCGAAGATTGAGCCAAAAGGGGGCAAAAATGAAAGCAAGGAGACTGTTAGGGGGCTTTCATAAAAGTCCAGTGAGGAAATGGATACATGGGCCACATAACCAGGAGGGCAGGGACTGGCCTTATGGATGATGCAGAAACAAAATTTCAAAACTGTGGTCTCATTTCTCCTCACTCCTCCTCTCCTCTCATTTATCCTTGCTCAGACCTGCTTCTCCATTGCCCCAAGCAACTCCAGGATCTGTGGTCAGAAAGGAAAGGTTTCTTCTTGTCAGCGCCAGGGTGCAACCCCTGCTGAAGGGCCTGGCTGGGTCATGGGACCATCTCAAGACCAATCGTTCACTGTGCCCAGCACTGTGATTATGAGCCCAGATTTATGGTCCAGGGAATGGGGTGCTCTAAGGATACCTGGAAGGCGAGATAAAGAAGTTTGCATTTTCTTTGTTTTGTTTTTTTTATTTAAAAAAAAGAGATAAGGCAAAGCACCCTGTGAAGACAGCAGAAGGATGTAATGGCTGGGGAGAGATTGAAGATTATGCATCGCTACCTAACGGAGCCAAGGCCCAGTGACTGCTCCCTTCTCCGGATTTCTCTACCACAAAGCTCCTGGACCACTGTATACTCCTGACAGATGGTCTCCTATGTGTCTGTATTAGTGTTTCAAGAAATATAGTGACTGCACATTTCCCAAGAAAATAAAAAGGGCCATAGTGTCAAAGAATCCAGTAAAGCCTCTAGTACCTATGATGAGACCATGTGAAGCACTAGCGGATTCTCAGGAGATTTGCACATTGATTCCAACCAGAGGAAATGTGGAGCCCATGCTTACCCAGAGTCCAGAAGCAGTCACGTCATGCATACGTATATCCACGATCAGTTCATGTATGGGGCCAACCGAAAACAACTTCATTTTTTTCCAACCACAGATTTTCCAAAACCTCTCTATTGGATGTCTCGTCTCTCCCTGTGGCTACACCTCAGGAAGTTCTTAAGGCAGCCCCAGGTGTCTTGGGATGTTCAATAGAAACTTTGTTCTCTAAATACACTTGAAGTTTCTCTGTCTCCTGTTGACCCCCAAGTTCAGTGATTTACTAGGAGAACCAACAGGACCAGCATGTAGTCATACTCACAGCTACCAATTTTTACAGGGGGGAAGTATAAGGCCAATCAGCAAAGGGAAAGGGTGCATGGAGCAAAGTCCAGAGGAAACCAGGCTCAAGCTTCCAAGGGTCCTCTCCCAGTGGCGTCACGCAGGATGCATTTATTTCCTCCAGTGTCCGATTGTGACAACACCTGTGAAATGTTGTCTACCAGAGAAGTTCATCAGAGGCTAAGTACCCAAAGATTTTATTGAGGGCTGGTTAGGCAGACATCTGCCTAGCACATACCAAAACTCCATACTCCCAGAAGAAAAGCAGGAGCTCAGCATAAATCCCATTTTTTGTACAACTTGGGCACAGACAGCCACTCTTAGTTAAGGTTGTGGGAACACTCTTGAAATCTAAGTTCCCTAACATCAGCCAAAGTCCAACCTTTCTAGGAAAGGCCAGGACTTTCTAAGGATAGCGGTTTCAGGCCTGCTGTGTTAAATTTCCTGCACACTGACGTTGACATGAGGGTGAGAAAGGCTGACCCACCCTTGGATGGAAATCAGCCATGCAAGTAGTCTGGTTCCACCAGAGATAGAGCTGGAGGAGGGGAAGGCAAAGGGGGAAAAGCTCTTATTTGCCTGGTGTTTTTAGAACCTGGCTTTCAGGAGGTAAATGTGGTAAAGCTGACTTCGTTTTCTCATGAGCTGTCTTTACGGGCTCTGCTGTGAACCTTTTTCTGAAGACTTCCCACTGTCTACCACATAGCCTCTGTTATGGTCATCATGAACTAGCAATTAATCTTCTTGGGTCGGGGGGGTCCTTTCATGGCAGTTCTAACCAAACAGACCCACAGCTCAGCCCACAGGGAGGTACTGGGTGCTATTGTTCCACCAAACCCAGAAATGCAGGCCATGTCTGCCCCCACTCTCTCCCTTCACACTCCCATCACAAATGGCTCCCACCAGCCTCTTGTCTTCAGACTTCTCCTTTTGCTGGGCAAGCCCCAGGAAGCACGGAAACATCTGGCCCAAGATTCTTCCACCAGCCTTTGCTTTTGTTTTTGGGGTGGAGGATGGGAGGAGAATTCTGTTCCCCCGTGGATGGAAAATGCCCAGTGGTTCAACAGTCTCACACAACCACTCTCTTTAAAAAAAAAAAAAAAAAAAGCCCTACCCTCTAATAGCCTTCCACATCAGTGTATATGTAGGCAAAATGTGTGTGTGTGCGCGCGCGCATGTGTGTGTGCACAATCACATGACCAGTGAGACACAGATTAGGAACCACTTTTAGAAAGTCTGGCATCAATGGCCTGGCACAGACCTTTTTTTTTAAACAAAGCTACATTTATTGAGCACCAACTATCTGCCAGACATTGACTTACACAAGTGCTGCTTTCCGTAGAAACGGAAGGAAGTAATTTACCAAAACAGTTTAAGGAGTTCAGTGTTTCTGACTCAATTTAAACATGACTGTTTGGACCAAGTCTTTTTGGGGATTAGTGTGACTGTCGATGTGCCTAAGAATAATCTCAGAAGCATACTGAAATTTCAGGTTCCTGGACCTAACCTTAGAAATTCAGATTCAGAAGGTCAGGCCTAGGACCCAGGAGTCTGGGATGGGGCCCAGGTGATTCCAATGCAGGTGGTCTGGACCAGCCTGTCCTAGCTCAGGGATGCTCAGACTTCAGAATACCCGTGGGGTCTGTAACATGCAGCCTGACTCAGGATGTCCAGGGGGGTCCTTGAGATTCTGCATTGCTAATTATCCCCCAGAGTGAGGTTGATGCTGCGGGTCCATGCAACATACTTTGAGTAACAAGAACTTAGACGGTCAGTCTCCCAGAGGCTGGTTCATGCACTTACCCGCCAAAAGGCCCGACACAACTCTTGAGATTAGCTTCAGCCTTAGGGTCTCAACCTAAATTCTGAGACAAGAAAACTGCCAAATAGTCATGCATGTTCATCAATATATTCATAAGTAAATATCACTTAACATTCAATGACTATCTAGCTTTACCAGTAAAAAATGGTGCCAAAAAAGGAGAAAATGGAACTTCACTATTCATCATATTGCCTACATTTCCCTGTTTGGATCTGCACAGCTCCAAAAAGGTGTCTACTTTTTCCAGCAATACAGATTTCAGAACTTTCTCAAGAGGTGGGTCTAGGTGCCTTGTCATGGCCAAGACCAGGGGCTCATCTCCTAAGATCATGGATGGCACTTGCATTTCCCCTGTGTGTTATAAGCTACTGACTCAGTACAGTCTTCATTGCCAAGGCCGCCTGCCCTCGTGCTTCCCAGATCCAACACATACACATGGATTCATGGGAAGGCACACATGCACACACCATGAAATGACCATGAGGAGTATCTAACAAATCCTTCTGGATCTTTGCAACGAAATGTCCTTTGAAATCAAGTAAGAGCAATGGCACAGTGACGTACTGAAACTGCAAGCGCAAATGCTGTGAGGGGTGGTCTGGAAGGAGCGAGGGTATTGCTCACTGTTCTGATAATCCTACCAACTGCTTCCAGAACCATCAGGTGGCTCCAAATACCAGGAGAAATCCAATTAGGGTAGAGGCCATGACTGCTTGTTGTCTAAGGAGAGAGTGCTCCTTAGACAACAAGAGTCGAGGAGCAGGCTGCCCAAAAGGACAGTGGAGGTAAGAGTCCACCCCTTTTATTTGCTCCCATGTTCCCCAAACACATTTTCTCTGGCCTCAGCATAATAGCTGATATAGTATAGTGATCATAGTATTAAGGACATTTTGGAAATTGATCTACTTTTAATAATCATTTTAATAAAAAATAATCCAATTAAAATATATCCCTAGAACTTAGCCTAAGATCTGGCACATAGTAGGAGCTCAATAAGTATTTGTTGAATCCATGTTCCTTTTACTGATAATGACTTTTGCTGCTGTGACAACCTGGAAAATCCCGTCTTGGTTTTATGATTTATCTTAAGTCTCACTTTCTCCCTGAAGTTACAGTCGCTTCCTCCCTGAAGTTACAGTCTCTTCCTCCCTGAAGTTACAGTTGCTTCCTCCCTGGTGCTTCCATTGTTGTTCTTCTAGAACACTGTGTATTCTATTTCTCTGTTTACACATTCTCTTTCTCTCTGCACTGTGAGCTCTGAAATATAAGAATGGTGCCCCAGAGTTTAGCACAATAACTAATTCCTCAATACAAATTTTTGAATGAAAAAATGAATGAAGAGGTTGATAGATTCTTTTGCTGTCTCCTGGATTTTAAAGTGAACCACTAGAGTTCATTTTCCGATACTGAGTATGTGTGATCTACATCAGAAAATGCTTCTTTACAAATCCTCATTCTATGAACCATATCCAATTCCTTCTTCCCGCCATCAGTAACTATGGGGCCATCATCTAAGAGAATTTAAGCTGTTTTACAATCATTTTTGCTATCCTGTTGCCATATCATTCACAGTATAAATAGTCCTGGCTCCTTTGACCTTTGTCAAGGATCTTATTTTCACACGTTTAAATAATATGAGTTGATCTTCTACTTTAATTCATTTACAGAGTTGACTATTTTTTTTACCGAGCCTTTTTAGGTGTAGAACAATGACAAGTGCAATTTCTCACTCCCCCAGAAGGACATGATCAGGAAGACACTGTATTGGCACTTAGGAAAGGACAAACATCAAAGCACTAGCATGTTTCATCAATGTGTCTCTGAAAACACACTTTAAAAAACAGGAAAAAGGGGCTTCCCTGGTGGCGCAGTGGTTGAGAGTCTGCCTGCCGATGCAGGGGACACGGGTTCGTGCCCCGGTCCGGGAAGATCCCACATGCCACTGAGCGGCTGGGCCCGTGAGCCATGGCCGCTGAGCCTGTGCGTCCGGAGCCTGTGCTCCGCAAAGGGATAGGCCACAGCAGTGAGAGGCCCACGTACAGCAAAAAAAAATAAAATAAAATAAATTTAAAAAAACCTAACATTTGGAAGAAATTGCAGTGTTCATTCCCAAAGATGTTTTACTTTCCAAAGTGAAAATAAAACTATTTTAAAATTCTAATTAACATATCAAGAGCTAAACAAAATAAAATAGTTGGTACACCGCATTGTAATAATAGAGTCGTAATTTGAGAAGTGAGTTTTGCTTCAATAGCTAATAGAAGTCTTATTTTAAGTCCCCTCAGCCTCCGCTGATTGTTAGCATTTCCCTCCATTTAAGTGCTCAGAGCTAAAACTGTAAATCAACAAGGATTTAATGAAAACCTTTGACCTTGGCACAATTAGGCCTATGATAGATCCTAAAGAAATATGTCACAGTCTTTGAAGAACTTATACAAACCTCCTTCGTTTAACACATGTATTGCATATAGGGTGACATCCATCCTTGATGCCATAGAATCCTGGTCTAAGGCATACATCTTTCTCCCTTTCTTCCCTTTCTTTCACTTCTTCCCTCCTTAACATCTTCTGGTACCCATACATCTTTTACACCTTCCAAAGAAGTAAATGCCACAGTCTTAGTTAACATTCACTCATTCATGCTAATAACATTTATTGATTCACTAATATTTCTAATTACTGCTTTAGGCATAAAAGCTGTAGTGGTGCCTAAGGCTCTACTATCCTATGTACTGAGCATTGTGGTGGGCATAAAGCTATAGAAATGACACAGTCTGGCCTCAAGGAGCTTACAGATCCTTTAGGGCGTGACACACAAAAGACAGATGATTTTAATACACTGTATCATGACTTGGCAAGTATAGGGTAAAGGCATGCATTTACTACACTAGTGGCACAGACGAGAGAGTCACAAAGAAATACTCGTTGTCAGGAAAACTCTCCCTTAGATACAATTTTGTATTATGAAAGAGAAGTACTCTCATGTTCTTGCATAGCCTCCAAAACCTAACACATGGGCACTTTTTTTCAGATTTATACATTTCGAACTCACTTCAACAACTTTGTCTCCAGTGGGACTGTGGGAACCCAGCTCTGTGTGTGCAGAATAAGTTGGGAGTGAGGAGAAAGTGTTGGCCACCTTTGGGTTAATTCAGAACCTTCACCAACTCATCACTGGATTCAGACCATGTGAATTTCTTACAGGATTTAGTTTTCCAGACTCACTGTCAATAATGATCAAGTCAGTCCCAAATACACAAAACATTTCCATTTATTTGCAGCTTACAGGGATAGTAACCATCCATATACACCAGAAAAAAAAAGTAACAGAGCCTTTTCTGTGCATTATTTATTCAATAATATGTATCAAGCACGTGCTTCATGTAAGATGTTTGACTATGTGTCTGTTTCTACCTCCAGAGAAGCACTGGCCAAATTTCTAGATCTTTGCAGAAAGACAGGATGGTAGGATTAAACTAGTAAATTTTTAAACATTTATGTTTCTCAATTATACTTACTATAAAATTGACGAAAATGTAAGAAAAAAATTTCTCTACAATCCCATGGCAAGAAATCCTCTTTCAATGTCATTAGACTGAGGCACCTTTCTTTCAGGTTATATTTGTTTTCAACAGCAAGTAATGACTATTTGAATTTCCTTTAATGAGTAAATATTGCACAAATATATATTCTAGCAATACCAGGCTTCCAAAATATCATTTATTTTGCCAGTTTAGATAATTCCATAGGAAAGAACACTTTAAGCACAGAAATCACGTAACTATAGGCAACTTATGATATCAAGAAGTCAAAAACCAACAGAAAAATGTATACCATACAAATGAATTTGAAACATGGAAAGATGCTCAGCCTCTATCACAAATGAATGGAGATTTCAATTTTAACTAGACACCAATTGTTCACCTACCGTGTTGGCAAAGGTACAGATATTAAAAGGGGTACGATGTGATGATATCCATTAAAATGTAAAACGTACCCATCCTTTGGGCCAGAAATTTCACTTGGAGGAATTAATCCTGCAGATAAATGCACGTGTATGCGTGTTGTGGACCCCTGAGGACACTCAGCGGAGCACTGTTTGCAATAGCAGCAACCTTCAACACATCCCCTTCCCTCCAGCGCCAGCGCCCCTACCTCATGCAGCCTCCATCATCCCTCATCTGGACCACAGGAGGGGCGCCCTGCTCGATCTTCCTCTTTTCCCTCTTTCACTCCTACGACATCCCTAGGAGCCAGAGTGATATTTTTAAAACATAAATCAGATCATGTCCTGCTGCTGCTAAAACCCCTCCAATGCCTTTCCATCATGCTAAGAATAAAATCGACGCCACTTATCCTGGCTTCTAAAGACCCATCTACCCAGCCTCTGCCTGCCTCCTGACTTCTCTCATGCCTCTCTAGCCCTCACCCTTGGTGCTCTAGACACAGAGGCTTTCTCTGAGCTACTCAGGCACGTCCAGCTCATTCGTGCTTCAGGGTCTCTGCATGGATCCCTTCCCCTTATTTTCTCGCAATGGCCCTTTCTCACCCTTCAAAATTTACCTTCAATGCCAATCCCCAGAGAGGCCTTCCCTGACCACCTCAGCTAGACCGATAGCCAGGCACTCACTCTCTAACACACTGTCCTGTTCTTTCCTTTTTACATTGTCTGTCATCGCCTGGCTGTGTTCCTGTGCATTCCACTGTGTATTCGTTTACATTCTTCTTTTCCCTGTCATTTAGGTCTCGGAGAGCAGGGACGCTGTCAGCTTCGTTCGTTGCTTTATTACCAGCAACCAGAAACGTATCTGCACATAATGAGTGTTTAGTAGATGTTTGCTGAGTGAATTAATAAATGGCCATCAGAAGGGGATGGGACAAATTATAGGACACCCATCAGATGAAACACTGTATGGCTGTTGAAAAGAAGGGGCTGGTAGACAATCAAAGTGTCGTCCTCCTACCAAGACTGTACCATCGCGCAGATCTGGCCTCGGTCTCCCTCCGAGACCTCCTCTCAGATCCTTCTGTTCTTGGTCTTCTTGCTGTTCTTGCTACACTCCACACCTGTGCCCCAGGGCCTTGGCACTTACTATTCCTGCATCTATGCCTACCACTACCCCTGCATGGCTCCCTTGCTCACTTCTGTCAAATCTCTGCTCAAAGGTCATCTGTTCAGAAAGCCCTCCCTGACTACTCTAAAAATTCCTCACCCTGTCCCTTCCCCTCCTTGGACCCAGCTTTACTTTTCTTCGTTGCACTTATCATTTGGAACAAAAGTGCCTATTTATCTGTGTCCATGTTTATTACATACTTCCCCTGATAGAACGTTCCTTGATGCTGTCATGACCTCCCCAGCAGGTAGAACCTTGCCTGGCATACAGTAGCAGCTGAACAGGTCTTTGATTGGTGAGGAATGAATAAATGAATGTATTCTTGAGTGCAAAAAAGCAAAGTACTAAACAGTGTGCCCATAGAATGCTGTGTCAATTGTATTAAAAAGAATGACCCTTATATATAATCTCTCTGGAAGAAAAATCCAAGAACACAATAACAGGGATAGCTTCTGCAGTAGGGAACTGAAAGGCTGAGAGGCATAAGAGGAAAACTTATTGTTCCTGTATATCATTATTTTTATGACTGTATTTTTATAAAACATGGGCATTAATTACTTTTTCCAAAAAATCATGTCATATTTGACAGTTTTGCAAGTTTATGTCTTTGAAGCCAAAAGGAAATCAAGGCCCTCATAAATGTTACTTGAAATGATAAATATTCAACAGCCATGTATTTAGCAATCCTGTAAACTTGTCATAGCCCTATGCAATCTTGTTTGGGTGTTCATGTAAATCTGTGGCTGCAAAGGATACCTATACTTTCTGTTGGAAGGGGTATATATATATATTCCATAGATATAAAATATGGGAGGAAACAGGGGTGTGGATCTTAAGCAGAACAAGGCCTTCATAAATGCAGCAAGACCCCTGCACATTTTATATGCCAGGAAAAGGGCCTCTGTGCCCAAGATACTTTGAATCTGCTTGCAAGGTTGAAATATGCCCTCGCTGTTCAAAAACTAAATAAAAACTGCCAATAGACTCTACCCATCCTTAACTAGCTGATTTGGTCAGTGTTTTTCTGGCTCCATCAAATACATGTAAATGTGTCTTACTTTAAAAGAATCCACTATTTGAATATGTGGATTTATAGAAAAAAATGTAAAGGAATGTCCACTTGCTTTATTACGGATTATTTTAAATAGGAAAATAAGAAACATTTAAAATGTGATTCAGTAACAAAAAATTATACAGAAATTTCAGGAACACCATCATTGAACACACAGGTACTTGGTAATTACATGCTGGTTGGATGAACATACCTATTGAAAATCAGTAGAGTGAAATGGATGAGAGCATGGGTTGGGAATCCAGATATCCCTGTGTTTGGATTCTATCTCTGCCATTCATTAGCTGAGTCTGACCTTCAACAAGTGATTTAACCTCTCAAGGCCTCAGTATTTCATACAGAAGTAAAATGAATGACCAATGCCTCCCTAATAGTTATATTAAATGAAAGATATAGGCAAATAAAATATAGATATATTTTATCATGTATTATATTTTATCATGTATTATAATATCATATATTATTTCCTTCATGTAATTTCTGCCTGATTAGGAACAAGTAAGAATGAAACATAAGTGCTGTTATATTTTCAGAGATATAATATAGGTAACTATATGTAAATATAATTACATATACACATATGTATATAGCACCTGCACAGTGCCTGGCACACATTGTAAATGTTTGGTAAATGGTGGTTCCTATTGTGAAAAGTAACACAAAATACTCTGAGAGTTTGACTCTTCATTTTCATATCCACAAAGACCAATTTCGTGCACAACATGCCAGTACATTTCATTTCACTGTACAGGGAGGGGTAAAAGAATTTGTGTCACTGAGATTTTTGTGGCCTTAAAATTATGGTAGAACAATTAACAGGTATGTAAGTGAATTGTGGCAGAGATTCAACTGGCAACAATGGCTAACATCTATTGAGTGTATAATGATTAGTCATTCTGCAGCGTAAATACTGTGACTTAGTATCCTCTCCAAGGATGGCCTGCTTCCTACTTTCTTGATTAAAATTATTAAATGTAAATGTTCTATTGAATTTCCCAGACTAGAATGGAATAGCAGGTATTTGGAGTGGGAAAGACAAAAATGGTACAAATTGCTTCAAATTTAGAGACTAAATGAATGTGCTCCCTCGGATGACCAAAGGTTTCTTCCTTTTCAGTTTTCTGGCTTTTTTTCCCCTTTCCTTCCAGCACGTCGAGTTTGTTTCATAAAGTTGAGAATTTTCACAAAGGGCCTTATGAACACGTGTTATTAGATTTTAAATCTGATTTGAAAGTGCCTCTCTCCTACTCCCTGTGAGTAAAGTGACCTTTTTAAATGGAGGGAAGTGGGTCTAGATGACAGTCATGATAAATGCGGTCATGTTCACTCAATAAAATAAGGCCCAGTGCATTTGAGGATAAATCAGTGAAATGTACAGCCCCACCTGTCTGTCTCCATCATTCATTTCCACTGTCACTTTCACAGTGGCTGATGGATCACAGTTGCTGTAAAATTAGACAGCCTTTAATCTCATTTCATCCTGATTAGCTTCTCTTTACCCTTTCCCTCTAACTCACTGACTGACACGCTAAAAACTTACACCGGGCTGTATGTGAACAGGCAGTACAAACTTCTCCTCCGGTACCTGCTTGTGAGGGCGAGGCTGGCGTGCATCCCTAGAGAAATCTGCAAGGGAGAGGGCATGTCTTCCTTGTTATTTAAAAGATAATCAATAATTGCAGTATCCAGTGCCGTTTTAAGCAGATGTTTTCTCTTGATCACTGCCCTCTTTATTTTGCTTTCGTTCAGGTTTAATCAGAAGTCAAAGAAATGAGGTCTTTTGCAAAACTCAAACATTGATTTCATATCGATTTTTTTCTAATAGATTTGGAGCGTTTTACATTCAGAATAATCTCAGAAACTTATTTGTGTGTATTTAAAGCCTCTCAATTCACAGTAATAAGTTCGAAAAGACAACAATTCAGGAATGAAAATGCTGAAAGAGCCAAGAAATATAGCATACATGGTTTTAAAACAAGAGTAAAAATGGATAGATAAATGAGAATATCTTCAAGCAGCCTTTATATTAGCATTTCAAAGACCTTCTCGTATTTTGAAGGTTTCAATAGTTAGTTTAGTGCAATAGTTTCATTTGTTTGCATAAAGCATAACAATAGGGGTAATCAAATGAGAAAGAGGCTTAAGAATAAATCATGTATTCTTTCCTTCACTTCATTTCTGCCTGAATGGGACCAAGTAAATGGCAAGAACAAAACACAACTGTTGTTCTATTTTCAGAGTCTGTGCTTTATTATAAAGCTGGACTTCCGGTTAAAAAGAAGATAATACGATTTTTTATTACTTATAAAATGTGGGCATTGAGCTGACCAAAAATTTGAAATCAATATTGGAAGACTGGTAGTCATAAAGTAAGTTGGTTGTATCAGCGGCTGTTCTTACACGCATGTCTCATATGAGTATATGCTTACAGGTGACGATGCTGTAAGTTTACTGCCCAGATGGCATTGTGATAAACCAGAGTAGCACCAGGCTGTTCACAAAATACACAATATACATAATATATGGGTAGCATCGTTTTGTGTTTGGTATAATCCAAACAATGATGAGTTAATTTAAGAAGAGAAAATAAGATGTTCAAAATGTATCCAGTCGCCCAATTTTAGTTGCTGCACGAACTCAACATATACTCTGCCCCAATGGACTCTGAGAAGTGATGCCTGCAGGAGCTACATGGTTAAAGCATTTTCCAAAGAGATAACTAAGGGTTGAGGGTCAGAAGGACATTGCTGAGGTGACTCCCTAAACCAACTGACCTAATTCATGGGCCACACAAATCCATGGCACACCCGATTTCTACATGATCCCAGAAATCCAGGGTTTCCATACCAATGTCTTCTCCCTTGTGGCTCTAAGTTCGAAAATAGTGGATATTCACAGGAAAAGGGAATACATAATACAATAATGAAAATTCCTAAAATCTTTTTTGTTGTTGTTGTTTTGTTGTTGTTGTTGTTTGCGGTATGTGGGCCTCTCACTGTTGTAGCCCTTCCCGTTGCGGAGCACAGGCTCCGGACATGCAGGCCCAGTGGCCATGGCTCATGGGCCCAGCCGCTCCGTGGCATGTGGGATCTTCCCAGACCGGGGCACGAACCCGTGTCCCCTGTATCGGCAGGCGGACTCTCAACCACTGCGCCACCAGGGAAGCCCCTGGGTTTTTTTGTTTTGTTTGTTTGTTTGTTTGTTTTCTAAAATCTTTTCATATGAAGCTTAAACGATCATATTTGCTCTTTCAGAAGCTGTGTTACGGGTTTCAAAGCTATGCCTGTTTCTCCTTATTTTTGTTTACATATCTTAGCCAGCATAAGTGCATTCTGAGAAAAAATAGAATAAAAACAAAGTACAATGAGATATATATCATCCAAAGTAAATTAGGTAAAAGATAGGCTCATTCTCTCTCTCTCTCTCTCTCTCTCTCTCTCTCTCTCTCTCTCTCTCTCTCTCTCTCTCTCTCTCTCTCCATTGGCAAAAGAGTACAGAGTACAAGCTGGCCCTGACTCATATTGATTTCCCACTGCACTGGTTTCTTAAGTGCTCTGTTGATCCGTGTCAAGCAATAAGTTCCCTGCCTGAACATGCATATCACCTCCCCATTTGTCCTCACCTAGATTTAAGGTGCCCATATGATGAGCTGAACAAGGACATCATTTTTCCTACTGGTGTCGCTGGGCCCAAACCACTGCCTGTGATATGATAGCTAATGCTGTGTAAGTTTACATTCACCATATGATATAATAATAGCAGAGACTAACACTGCACTGCACACTGGGTGATGGGGGTGTCCTCTTCTTGTTGTGTGTGTCTCCCCAAAGAAAATGTAAATGAGAACCGATCGAGCAAAACCTTTGGTGGGTTTCTGAATCACTCTGCCCCTACTCACAGCCACCACATTTGGGGCAGAGCAGGGCAAGACGAGGGGAATGGATATTTATGATGTTCCTGACAGTTTTTATCTTTGTTCCAGAAGAGCTCTTAAGCAGATAGATAGAAAATGTGTGATTGTGCTGCTAATGACATTGTACAGGAAATTAAGCGTATACATTTGGAGAAGGCATTAAATCAGCAGGACCTTAATTTAAAAACTTAAAACTGTATGGAAATTCAGCTTGCTCATTGCTGTGGAATAGAAAGCAACCAAGCACCCTGAGTCTGTTTATGGAAAGATTGCCAGCAAGCCAAGTTTGGGCAGAGCAGCTTAATGGCTCCAAGTGGATGCTGGGTTATTTCTTCCAAGACGTAAGCCCCAGCCCTGACCATTTGGGAGTGTCAGTCATGGTTGTAGACCGCACGATCCCCATCATCAGGCAGGTGAGGAGGACTTAAGAATTGAAAGCAGCCCGACAGGTTGTTCTTGACTAATTTGCAGAATAACATTATGTAAAATTAATCAAAAGGGGTGGGGTTGGCAATTGCTGGGAACACACCGCTGAGCCCCTGTGGATTGGTGGGCGCCCCACTCTGCTCGTCTATGTGCTTTTCTTCCTTCTGACTTAGTCTCGCGTTTTCTACATTTTGGTGAAAGCACATAACTAGTGAGCCAAGGTATCAAGTCCTAAGATGGAAAATTTTATACGTCTTTTTTTTTTTTTTCTCAATTCCAGTTATGCCATACAACAGTGCCCATCACTGCGTTGTGGAGGTGGAAAACTTCCTGTTTGTGTTGGGCGGAGAGGACCAATGGAACCCTAATGGTAACTATTGAACCACTTAACAGTAGGTGCTCAGCAAGCCTGTGTGTGATGAGAGGTGCCAGCGGCAGTCCATTTTGTAATTACCGTGGAAAACATATTTCTGTGCAGCAGGGACAAACGAAGTAGTCGGTGAAGTGGGCTGACAATTGGAGGGAGGGTCCACCGTTGAGCTGGCAGAGGACACACGCAGCAGTGCATTCACTCATGGACTGTCTGGGGATTTGGCTTCACCGTGACGCCCAGCCCCTCTCCTGATCCATCCCCTGAGGAATGCCACCAGCGTAAGCCCAGACTCCCTCAAGGGAGGTAGCAAGCGGCAACTATTAAGAATTCTCACCCCCTTCTCCACCACTTTTCTCCCATTTTATCAGGATAATAATTTGCAGTTTCAGTAAATAAGCGTTATCTGCTGTCGCGCTGTACATGACCTGAGCTGAAGTTCCTTTGCAGCGTTCATTACTTGACACCTGTTCTGGCTGCTGCATCTTCTCCAAGGGCTTTGTCCACAGATTATCCACCATCTTCCCTGTTGATGCGATTACTTCATAATTGTATCACAAAGAGAAAGTTGACATTTGAATACACTTCCCAAGCCTAATGTAGGGAGAACACTGCGCCTTGCAGAACACACAAAATTATCAAGATATTTTTGGAAATCTTGCATGTGAAGGAGGGGTTGCAGTTGTAGCGTTCTGTGTAACAGAGATCATTATGAGTGAGAAACCATAAAACAGCTTGCAGGTACACATTTTTGCTTTAAAACCCCAGAACAGCCAGCTGAAATTACATATACTGCATATATTTTATGGTGAATGTTCTCTTTCAGCATCTGCACAAAGGCAAATTATAGAAAAATGTTACATCTGTTTCACTGTAGAAAATCTTGAAGAAAAACAACCCAGGCCACCCTCCAAGAACATTTCTTTGAAGAGAAGGGGACATTCTTTCTCAAGATCAACTTTGTTGGTTCATATCTTTCAGTTTTGGAAAGATGGTTCCGGGGCTTTGGGAGAAACAGATTTGGATCAGGAACAAAAATATTTAATATCTCTCCTCTAACTTATCTTTGCAATGACTGATTTGATATGTTAAAGCAAAACAAAAACCCTGGCCAATATACAACCCACTGTAAACTCTCCATTTCCTGTTTAACCTCTTCTTCCGAGGAAGTGATTTGAACAGAATAGAGCGTTTGTAAGGAAACAGTACACAGCCAGCAGGTTTATTTAAAAAAGAATCCGCAGAACTTCGTTTCTGGGGTTTTGTTTGTTTGTTTTCTTGGAGGCCAGATGAAAACTAACACATGACAAGAGAAGGCTGGAAAGTCCTGTTTCTTTCCTCTTTTTTTTGGTCGCACCGCGCAGCATATATGATCTTAGTTCCCCGTCCAGGGATAGAACCCACACCCCTTGCAGTGGAAGCGCAGAGTCTTAACCACTGGACCTCCAGGGAAGTCCCATGGAAAGTCCTGTTTCTAATGATGGTGCTCTCTCAGCCCACCTCCGTTCCCACGTGGGATAAGCCTCTGCTAAAAGACCAGTCTTGGGGTGACAGCTCAGTTTTCACAAATCACTATGAGCTTCCCATTCCTGTGAGACAGACCTTAATCAGCAACACAGAAAACCCGCTCCCTGGGTTTACCCCTGCCCAAAATAACCTGCCACTGCTTACTGTTCAACTTCTATCAGACACACAACCTAGGGGATGGGTGGGGGAATTAGGGGCTAATATAAGGGACATATTCCTTCCTCTAGTCTAGAGAATCGAGATTTTATCATTGAGCTAATTCAGATTCCCTTAAAACTACGCCGTTGGACCTCACTGACCTGCCTCCCCCCGACCCCTGAGAGGAGCAGTGATTCAGTTTAAAGCCCTCAACAAATATGCTGTGAGAAAAGACTACAGAAAGCACAACATTGCATTTCCTTTGGGGGCACCTTTCACTGCCACCACTCAGCGTGCTCTATGTGAAGACCTGCGTGACAAGTCCTTGTCAAACCAAAGTACTGAGGCATCGTGTGCTTTGAACAATTACTTCTAACGCCAATCATATGATTTAATGTGTCTCTTTTGCTTTAGCCGCCAGGAGGCTCAAAACTGAACTTTAGTAAAACTTTAATTACTATATTTTGTTTACTTTTAGTCTCCATATGGGCCTAGCAACTCACAACTCTCTTTCTGTAAGACCCTTATTTAGAACTTTGGGAGTTCCACCTGCAAATCTGAGTCATTCCGTCCCTGACTTATTTTGCCTTTGAGGTCATTTAGTATAGATCTGGGTAAATGCTGATGAGCCACTGATTAGCATCTCCTAAGCAGAGGATAATTGGTCACACTGTGAGGCAAGCAGGCCAGTCTTTTGTACCTCATGTCAACCAATCAGTCATTGGCTGAGGCTTCCCCTGGGTGGGGGTGAGGGTGGGCAGTGAAGTGGCCTGTTCAGCTGATGAGAGTTCTCTAGAGAGGGAGCAGCTGTGACCATGAACAACCAACAACCAGCAGCTAGGGAACAGGTGTACCAATCTGGTAAAAGTATCTCAGCTAGGTACCAAAACACACATCCACCACCATCCCTTAAATGGTTTCCATGGAGTTTCATATTCCATCCATCTGGTCAACCACAGCTGACCGTTTTGGTATTAGTCATAGTATTTATTGAGTACTCATTATTTCCCAGGAACTTTGCTAAGCACTCATCTGCATCGTTTCACTTAATCCTCACGACCATCCCATGAGGCCTGTTGCATGATTGCTCTAGTTTTACTATGAGGAGTCTAAGCCCTAAGAGTTTAAACAACTTGCCAGGACACACAGCTTGCAAGAAGATGAGTGATTCCAATGTAGGTCTGTCTGACTCCAGAGCCTCAGCCTTTAACCAGTGCATCACACTCCCCACCTCACATAAACATATATATTTAATTAGATATTAAACAACAATTGTGCGTTTGCCTTTGATCTTGTGAAACTAAATCAGTATTGTATCACCATGGACAGCGGCTCCTACTGGCTCCCAAAGAGCTCTTCATTATTCCCCATTTAGAAAACCATGAGGGGACACCATCATCTCAAAAATATAGGATTTTCATTTTATAATACCTCATACAACTAAAAAGGAAGCAGTTAATACAAAAACTTGTAAAGAACAATAATCCTATAATAATATACAACATGCTTTAATTTCACTACTGACAGGAAAAATTAAAAATCCATGAGTTTATATGTTATGTATACATCAGTTCCAAAGAAGAAATCTTAAGTTAAACTTTAGTTCTTATGAAAATGGTGCCTGAGATGCATGTCTTTGAATGAAATACAAAAATGTACATTTCAATACATTCTCATAAAACACAAATATGTACTCATAAAATACAAATATAATTTTATTTACTGATTATCTTGATTACAGGACCAAAATTTGAAATCATAAAACATATAAGTTACTGGAAATATAAGCAGGATACATACATTTTTTTTCTACTCAGCTACAGATATTAATTCCTATTAACTCCCTTCATGTCATTAGTGATAGACTGCATTGTGATATGCTAATATACATGCATATATTCCTTCAGTGCCCCAACTTAACAGAGAACCAATTTACATTTTCACTTACTGATGATTGACTCTCAAAATAACTGCCCGCAGGGGGTTTCCTTGTCTTCCTGCTTCCTTCCCCTCCACCACTGGCTGCAAACTGCCGCCCCTGCTCCATTTTACCTATCTCCCAAATGATAGTCAACAACAGGGTCTGGTGACAGGACATCATCAAAAAAGGGAAGAAGTGGAGGAAGGGTTAGAAGAAAATGGAAAAGATGAGAAGAAACTAAAGGAGTGACGAGTATTCCAAAATTCCATTGCATGTGGCTACGCCTCTCAAGCTTCTAAGTAGTGTCAATGAAAGCCACAGGAAGAAATGAATGTCCCCATTTTATCTCACTTTCCTCACTCTACCACACTCATTCCTTCTGAGATTTATTATCCCCTCTGAACATCCTTTGCCAACTTTAGAACATTTTTCTTCTTTTTATCTTCCCATCCTCCATCCTTGCCCTTTTTTCACACCATCGACTCTGCCTCTGGAAACTCTTTCTTCATCTTCCATCGAAATCACACCAGTCCTTGCTTAGCCTTTTCTCTGAGTGAAGGCCACTGGCATTACCACCAGTAAGCAAAGCAAATAGCTGGTTTCCACCACCAGTGCTCAGCATGTGAAGACATCTGTCCCATTGCTGAAAGGAGGCAGATGTCTTCCTCCAAATGGAAATTCTAAACCAAACTTCACAGAGAAACACTCTTATACATGGTGTGTATATTCTACATTCCTCTTAACAACACTGGCCTTCAGATACATTTGGGAATTAACCTTGAAACCTGACTATCAAGAATGGCTTTTTTCTACAGGGATATGATTGCAAATTCTACAAAAACTTTCTTATAAACTAACTCTAAACATAATCCTTCCTTGGGTTGGAGCCTCCCTTTGTGGGATCCACGTCTTTTGGGTCATACTCACTCCTGGCACTCTTAACACTTTCTGCAATCCCCAACTCTTTCTGTAATCCCCAAATAAAACTTGACTTACCACCCAACCAGGCCATCCAAAGCCTCCCATGCAATCCTTGGAACTCATGATCTCACATCAACAAGATCCCTATAATCCTTAAACTCTTCCCTAAATGATCCCTTCAGCTTCTTTTCTAATCAAAGCCTGGCTATTCTCTGAGAGGATTGTTTTCTCAGCCACCTCTTCAATGGGGACTATGTTCTGTTCACCACCCCCGCCCTTATATTTCACATTATTGGAGGCTGATAGCTTTTCTACTTCTTCTTCATTGCCACTCCCACATCCTTAAAACTCACCACTTTAAAGGATGTCTTCAGATTTTACCACCTGCTGCCCCTTTATGTGGCAGCTACCCACTGTTATCCTGGAAATGCCACCTCCTTCACTCTACCCTACCACTTTTTCATTGTCCGTCATCCCCTCATGCCCTTACTTCCATCCTTACTGAGCTTATATTCTATTGCCCATCCTTATAATCACATTAGTGCATACACCTGCAGCCCTCGTGTCCTTCTCTCCTATTATACTTACCTGGTAAAGCCCTGGTCCTGGTTAAACCCAACTCTCTTCCACCTCTCCTGAGCATCTAAATATGGACATAGAAAACCATATAGCCATGCTGGCTACTAATGAACCATGCTGGCTACTAGCAAACTCCACTAAGTTTCCCTGGTCAATGCACTCTTCCACCCTCTGAGTTAATTATTTCACACCTTCTCTCTCCTCAGATACCTTTCTCCAAAACCTCCCTCTTCACTCTCAGCTGATAGCCTTGCTTCTTAGTGCAATGAGGAGAGAAGCAATCAAAAGATAAAATCTGCATCTTGTTACTACCAAATCCATTGCTACCCGTATATTTTAGATAAAACATATCTCTCTTATTACTGTTTCTGCTCCAACTTAAAGCCTATTCCTCATTCCCTTTTGCCTACTCAAGGGCTTTGGAGTATTTCTGAATTGAAAAACAGAACCAAGAAGTAAATAAAATTTTCTCTCGATGCTGCATCTTCCTGCTATAATCTTCTTCTTTTTATGTCAAAAGTCCTAAGAAGCATTGCTTATCCTCTTGCCTCTGCTTTCTTATATCTTAGTCTCTCCTGAGGAGTCCCCCCTCAGGCTTTCATGCCCTCCTGGCCACTGAAACAATGATTGTCATGGTCACCACCAACACCCATGTTTCCAAATCCTATGGTCAGTCCTCCATTGCTCACTCCTTTTTTTGAAACACTATTTGACATGGCTTCTAAAATACCACCATACTTTTCCTCCTGCTTCTGACAGTTCCTTTTCTTTGCTAGTTTTTCTTCTTCTCCCCCAGGGCTCATTTCCAGCACTCATTATCTTCCATTTCCAAACCCTTCCCCTAAAGAGTTTCATCTTGTTCTTTGATTTTAAACAATAACTCTTGACTAATGACTCCAAAATTTGCACCTGCAGCCTCATTTAGCCAGTGGCCTACCAGCCACTTATGCTTTGAGATCCGATAGTCCTCTCAAGGTTAAGTTCAAAACAGAACTCATGGCTTCTCTCCCTAACCCCCCAACTACCCCTGCCTGGTTTTCCCCACCTCGGCAAATTACATGACCTTCCATCCAGTTCCGCTGGCTAAAAACCTAGCAGTCGTCTTTAATTACTCACTTTTTCTTATACCAATGCTCAATCTATCAGAAAATTTTATTGGCTGTGCCCATAGAATAGATCCCAAACTTGACCATATCTTGCCTCCACCTCCACTCAAGCCAGCTCTTGCCTTGACTGTTGCGATGGCCTCGTGACAGGTCCCCCACTTCCAGAGCAGCCCTTGTACGGTCTAGTTTTTTACACAACAGCCAGAGTGATCATAATAAGAGGTAAATTAGGCCATGTTTCTCATTTGCTCAAAACTTGCCAGTGACTTCCTGATGTTCTTATGACAAAAGACGAAATTTGACACCAGTCCACAAGACACACCACGTCTGGACCTTGATATACTTTGACTTCTGTCCAAGTCACCCCAGCATTCTTGCTGGTTTTGAATGCATGGCCAGCCCAGGGACTTTACACTCACCTTCCCCACTGCCTGAGACGCTAATTCTGCAGATATTTGCACGGCTTGCAGAAGATATCTGTGAGCAGGTGACCATCCTACTGAAACTGGCTTCCCCTCTATCAATCCCTGCTTTATTTTTCTTTCTGGCATTTGGTAAAGAAAATATAGCATTATTATATATGTATTTATTTACAAGTCTGTGTTTGTTTATTTACAAGAACGAGGACTTTGTCTTTCTCATTTACCAACATATTCCCAGAACCTAGAACACATAAGACATATAGTGAGCGCTCAATATATATTCTTGCAATTAATAATTGTGTTGTGTATACATGCCCGTGTGAGTGCGTGTACACACACACACACACACACACACACACACACACAATCCTATCTGTTTATTCCTGTGGTGAAGTTTGGTACCTATATTTCAATGGTTAGTTACACATACATTAATGAAAAACAGACTTTTAGAGTTAAGACTTCAGGTGCTTTAGATGATTGTCATCTCAGTTGCTACACAGAAAATGGAATACACACTTTTGCTTCTATTTCTTGCTTTGATGTCAATCTGTATGTAAAACAAGATTCATTTTCATACCTTGGAGGCATTACTGTGTTTCTTAGGCTCAACAGAGGAGATAAGCTGGTTAACCAGCTCTGAGGACGCAGGTTTCCCATTTCAGTAAATGTACTTGTGATACATCACAGCAACTGTGCTTTCCCCAAATGCACAAACAGAACTTGCATGACAGTCATAGCCTACAACTGATTTCCTAATGCAAACTCTTACTGTAGTGATTGCTATTGTGTCCCTGGAGACAGAGTGGACTCTTCCACTGCTAGAATTCTTGGATCATTTAGAAAAAGGTTCTATCCAGAGATATCACACAAGTTAGTCTCTGGAACTGATTATGTATAGACAATAACTTCATGTTTTAAAACCTATAAACATCAAAATACAGAAATTTTACCCTAACTTTGGGATAAAACTAGTCCGATAAACATACTTGCTTTTATTATTATGGTTGATTTATTTCTATTCCAACTCATCCCTGCCACCCAGAAAAAGTGGAGGAGAAAAGAAGAAAAAACGGAAAAACGTTTGAAGGGGCACATAAATTTTTCTTCTGACTTATCACTTCTCATACCGTGTTAGAGAGTCCCTCTACTTAATTCATCTGCTTGTTAAACCTGAGAACAGAGGCATCTTATAAAATACTTTTAAATGTGCAAAACAACAAAGGAATTTAAGTTTTAAGTGTCTCAAATATATTTTTACAGGAAAACACAGTACAAATTTTGTCAGCAGATATGATCCCCGATTTAATAGCTGGATACAACTTCCGCCCATGCAAGAAAGGTAAGTGTCTATTTCTTAGGTCTGAAACATTTGTGGCTGCTTTCCTGGAAGCAAGGATGCTGAATGGTTTTCCATGATAAGGTACGCTAAACAGAGCCAGTGAAAAGCACAGGAGTCAAATACAAAACCTGGCCTGGCCAACTTAGACTAACTGCCTTATTAACTCAATGGAAAAAATAATCAAATAAGTCAATTATTTGTCCCAATGGAGAAAGATAAAATTTGTATGACTTGTCTTCCTTTTTTTGTTACTAGTTAAAGTTCACTTTTTTATTGAAGTATAGTTTCTATACAATATAAGTGTACAATATAATGATTCACAATTTTTAAAGGTTATACTCCACTTATAGTTATAAAATATTGGCTATATTCCCTGTGTTGTACAATATATTCTTGTAACTTATTTTATACCTAATAGTTTGTACCTCTTAATCCCCTACACCTATCTTGCCCCTCCCCCCTTCCCTCTCCCAATTGGTAAACACTAGTTTGTTCTCTATATCTGTGAGTCTGCTGCTTTTTTGTTATATTCAATAGTTTGTTGTATTTTTTGGATTCGACATATACATGATATCATAGAGTATTTGTCTTTCTCTGTCTGACTTATTTCACTTAGCATAATGCCCTCCATGACCTGTCTTCCTTTTCCATGTTGAATTGGTTGGTTTTTTTTTTTTTTTTTGACAAGCAGAGTTACAATTTCACTCTTCTTAGTTATAATATATTTAAATCTTATCATTGAAATATAAAACACCATTCTCACAATGATATGTATATCTTTTGATGCAGAAATTTCAATAGTGAAGTTTTCAGGTCTCACAATCTCAAATTCATTTCATTTACCTCCTCAAATATCTCCCCATCATACATTCAAAAACAGTTGATTTGTTAGCTTACAAAAAAAAAGAGTTTTGCAAAGTGTCCTCTCATTTTTAATGTATGCAGTGTTTATCTCACCCAGTTCTCCTAGCATCAAAGGACAATAAGGCAACTATGTTTATACATATTCTGTTCTCCTGACTGTTACTTAGGCAGGACACCATGTCTTAATATGCACATGTAAATTCACATGCTAAAGTTTGAACACTGGTTCTTTTCAAATAATATCTCAACATCTTCTTGAGCAAATTTTCCAATATAATAGTAACGATAAGTTGCAACCTATTTCCTCTTCTCGATTGGACTAAGAAATAATTGTCTTTCTTATTTCCTTCATAACCTTAACATCTCCTTCTTTAAACATTCAATCAGATTACACTGAGATCAAGTTAAATCATTAATCATAAATTCAAAGTTAAAAAGAAATTTTCAGATCATACCATTCCTCAAAAAGGTACATTACTACAGAAAGAGAGTATGAATCTCTGCTATAAAGAAACAATATCTAACTTCCCATTTCATATAAGCATATTAAAACTCTCTTTCAGGAGACTAAAAGCTATACATTGAAAATAATGAAGCACAATATAGTCTAAGGACCATAGACACTGTTAGGAATGTCTAGTTGTAAGGTACCTCAAGAAATTATTCTGAGTCAATTAATATCCTGACAAACTTCTCAATCCTCCTATTGTGTATACATGTATATATAAAAGCCTCTCCTGATGTCTTTCTCCAAAGTACCTTGTTTCTCTCCTTTTGGGGTTATTTTCTAGTTGCTGTTATTGTAGCTGCATCACTTTACCCTTTAATCAAAACCATTCCAAAAAATATTATTAAAAAAATTTTTTTAATACACATCAATAACATGTTTGAAATGTCAGGATCTCGTCACTATGGTCGCCTTTGCTGGGGGCTGTTCACAACGATAATTAACCTTCACGCCTTGGGTTTGGGAGGCATAACTCACGTCGCGGTCAATTATCTCACTATAGAGCCCCTAAGGATGAGAAGTATTGCTGCAAAACCTAATTAGTAATTTTTTAAAATGTGTATTGTTTACTTGATATTCTATAATGACTTCCTCTGAGGCACTATGACCTATCATGGCAGGGTCCTACTTAGACAATTTTTAGCAGCTCATTGACCTGATAAAAAGACCTGCCATGGTCTGTCAGCGCCCAGCAGCCACCGTTGACAGGATGGACTGTTTAACGTTTCTTTCGAAGTCATTATGGTATATCATGTCAGGTCCCTAGTAAAAGAAGTTTTTTTTTTAGATTTAAAACAATCAACTCGATAGACCAAATAAAGAGCGCCTTCCAGAGCTGAATGGGAAAAGGCAGATCTCACAAATGCCCAATCTTCTAGCTCCATATCTCCTATGGGTTGGTTGACCCAGGCAGCAATCCATAACTTAAAATGAAATTTTTCTGTCATTGCCGAGCTTCCATTCAACATAGCAAGTACAGTTAGCTACCAGCATGGTTTAATTGGTGATTAAAGAAAGAAGGGAAAAAAAATCTAAAATATATGAGTTACTCTTCAGATCAGAAAAGAGGTTTCTTGAGACATTTAATTGAGTTAATTTTGCATTCTATAGATCATGAGTCAAACTCACCAGAAGTTTCCCACCTCTCTCCTCCCATTAGCTGCTGTCTAACTGCTGAGAAGTTATTATGCTGAGAAGTTACTATGCTGAGAAGTTACAAACTGATTGAGAATAATAGAAACACATTGAAAGCCACCTCTGGGGTCACCCTATCTTACAGAGCTGGCTGCGCAAATTCCTAGGATTATTTTACCTAATCAGAGCTTCCAAAAGAATATAATAAAAGTGCAGAACACCCTCCCAGTTCAGCAGAGAAATGGGCATGTGACCTCCAGGCTTACTCAACCATAGGTCAACTCATGAATTGTATGCCTGCTGCCTATGAGGTTACTGACAAGTGATTAGACAAAAGTACAAAGTTAAATGTAAAGCTGATGAGTTGTTTTGGTCTCAGATTTAGGATTTGATTCTTCAGTAAGAAGAGGGAAAAAATGAACACTTGGATCAATAAAAATGCTTTGGTGACTTTAATGTTGTTTTCAAAAAAAGTAGACATTTTAGGTATTATTCTTGTGGAGATATTACGCCCTAGCTAGTTTTGGAAACCGAAAAGAAAAAGAAGGGAGGGAGGGAGGGAGGGAGGGAGGGAGGGAGGGAGGGAGAGAAAAAGCCATTTGGAGAGCACCAGTAACAAAGTTTAAGTTTCACAGACTAGGTGAAAAGCTGGAAGAAAATATAACAAAGATGTTTCCAAATTTAAATACTATGTTTCTAGCAGGCTTACAAGAAACAATGGGAGACAATATTGTGTTTTTAAAAATCTGTTGTTTTTAACCTGATGGTAGAAGTTAACAGTTGAAACTGAGATACAATCTCAGTTTTCTGACCTAAGGGTCAGAAAGAACCTTTAAAGATCTGTACAGGGCTTCCCTGGTGGCGCAGTGGTTGGGAGTCCGCCTGCCGATGCAGGGGACGCGGGTTCGTGTCCCGGTCCTGGAAGATCCCACATGCCGTGGGGCGGCTGGGCCCGTGAGCCATGGCCGCTGAGCCTGCGTGTCTGGAGCCTGTGCTCCACAACGGGAGAGGCCACAGCAGTGAGAGGCCCTCGTACCACAAAAAAAAAAAAAAAAAAAGATCTGTACAATACCCAGGTTCAAAGTATATTTGTAGAGGTCATTGGTAGTCTTTTTAAACTTATCTCAATTCATTGAATATCCTCTCTGGCATTGGGACGGGGTGGAGGGGTGGAGGAGGGAGAGAAGAACAATTTGAAATACAAACAGTGTAATTCCATTAAAAAATCTTCAATAATCTTGAGCTTTCTTTTTCCCCAAAATAAAACAGCCTAATCAGGTGTGCTCTTCATGTGGGTAGGTGGGGCAGGGAGCATTCTCAGGAGAGACCTGCTACGGTAAAATTTTAGCCTCGAGCAAATGTTCACAGTTGCTGATAGACCGTTAACTAACTATCCAGTGTTTCTATAATGCATTTCGTGAATTCTCACTTTGGGCTTACAAGGGAATAAGTCAGAGACTCAGAACCTTCGCTATTAAAATTTCTGCATAAAAATGCACTTTTAGTCAGGAAGTGAAACCTACTGATTTTTTTTTTCCGCCGTTCAGAACCTAACAGTGACACTGTGTGGATAAAGCTAGGAGTACACAGAGCCTCAGATTAGGAACGCCTGGGCTAAAAATAGAGTTCTGACAGGCTCCCTCGGGTTAAGAGAGGAAGGAAGGAACCAGAACAGAATGAGTGAGAAAACTGAACTTTAGACAAGATAAAAGGAGTTCATACTGCCAAAAGAAGATCTTTCTCTTATTCTCCACTGTCTAAACTTCATTAAATAGAGGATTTTCATACTTGTCATGACTAACATTTTTCTCTTCTAAACCAGAATATAGTACATAATACATAGAAGACTCAGAATATAGTACATTACCTACATGGTCCAAACTATGGGATAGGCCCACTAAAGATGGCCTATTAGTAAAATTAGTAAATTAATTATTTCAGACGCTCCAAAACCTGTCATAGAATCATATAGAAGAGGGATACTGACCTACCCTGGTGTCAACGATGCAGAGAAATATCTGTGTTACTTTAGTACAGATTTTTGTAGACGTGAGTCAGTCTGTTCAATCAAATATTTTAACTTGAGAAGGTAAAAGCACTAGTAAAATAACCTTGACCTATCATATTCAATAAGAGAGCAATTGAAATCTGGTTAGAGAAATGGAAGGAACCAGTGGTCCATCTGTGTGTACTTAATTTTGCTATTGTTATAAACCTAATTTTATATTTAGATGAGTTTTTACTTCTTTATACCAGGAAATCCAAAATGTTTTAAGTTATTAATCCCCTTGATAATCTGATTAAAAACTTCCCCCCAAAATCTTTCTCCAAACATATTCCAAAAAATGCACATATATACATAATATATATATATATATATATAAAATACATAACATTTTATTTAAAATTCTTTTTACAATTTCAGAGCTTCATATATCCCTCAGAAGACATGGGCCCAGAATAACAACCACCCTTATTTAATGAAATCTATCTCACTTGCTCTTTATTCTCCTTCCTACTTTTATCCTTCTCTCTTTTTCCTTTCATCATCTTTGTGTTTTGCACAGCACATATTTCTTTCAAAACCATCAGGAAAATATAGGGAAAAAACCCATAGCCAAAATATTACTCTCAAACTATCAATGATGCTAACAATTCTAGGACTATCCAGAAAAACTGAACCTTACGATCTAGCAATCCCACTTTCGCATATACTGTATCCAAAGGAACTAAAATCAGTATCTTGAAAAAAAAAAAAATCAGTATCTTGAAGAGATATCTGCACTCCCATGTTCATTGCAGCATTATTCACAAGAGTGAAGATATGGAAACAACCTAAGTGTCTGCTGACAGATAAATAGATAAAGGAAATGTGGTGAATATATATATTGGAATATTATCCTGCCATAGAAAAGAAGGAAATCCTGCCATTTGCATGACAAACTGAGAAAGATAAATACTATATGATATCACTTATATGTGGAATCTTATTTTAAAAATCAAACTTAAAGAAACAGATTAGAATGGTGGTTGACAGGGGATAAGGGTGGGGAAAATGGGGAGAGATTGGTCAAAGGGTACAAACTTTAAATTATAAGATAAGTAAATTCTGAGGATCTAATGTACAGCATGGTAACTAAAGTTAATAATACTGTATTGTTTACTTTAAATTTGCTGAGAGAATAGATCTTAAGTGTTCTCACAAGAAAAAAAGTTACTACATGAGCTGGTGAATGTGTTAATTAATTTGATTGTGAAAATCATTTTACAGTGTATGCACATATCAAATCATCACATTGTACCCTTTACGTGTATTACAGTTTTGTCAATTATACCTCAGTAAAGCTGGAAAAAATAAAATAAAACTGCATATATCACCATCCATAACATGCCATACATTTATGGTATAAATTATACAAAAACACTAAAGAATTTAGTCATCGCTTAAAATACTATTCAGAAGAGTTTATATACAAACATCTTGATAGCTGATTTTTAAAACCTTGTTATCCAAATAATATCAACTGATAGTTCCTGAGCATGAACAAATGTTGTACACTATGACAAGCACTTTACGCATGTGTTCACAAATAACCCCAGGAGGAAAGTACCATCATAATCTCTATGTTTCAGATGAGTAATCTGAGGCTGAGGAGGTTAAGTAACATGTCAAAGCCCACACACCCAATAAGTCATATAGCCAGGCAATCTGATTCCAGAGAACAAACTGTTCATCAAGATGCTATATACTGCTTCCCAGAGGTTTTGACACTTAGTAAACACAACTTGGAAAATCTCCAAACAATATAGGTTTACCTGATTTAAAACCTCTAGGGCTCCTCATTTGGCTGTTGACATTGCCCAAGAGTCTTTGCATCAATTTTTATAAAGACCATTAATTCAATAAACATAAATTATGTTCTCTGAGTAGCTTGGCACTTCACAATTGTACTTTTTCAGTATTGAACCATATGTTATCCTTATGAAGTATATTATTCCAGTAGCATGAATGAGAAAAAAAAGAAGCAAAAGATCAAGGACTTGCTTAAGATTTCAACCTAGTCATCCTAACTCCAAATCTTTGAGTCCTCTTCCAACCTCTTTTCTCCCTCATCTCTCATATATTATTAGTAACTAAGCCCTACATCCTCCTTTAAAATATCTTGCATCACCTCTTTTCATGTCTTCTACTAAAACTCTAATTCAGGTCCTCAATCTCTCACTCCTAGATTATATTCTCCCTCAGAACTGGCCTCCCTGTCTCCAGTCCTTTCAACACAGCTTGCATGTCTTTTGCCTTTGATGGCAGGTGGGATAATTTAATAAATAGTCTCTCTTGAAAAGAGACTTTAAAATATCCTTATAGGTTCGTAAGAATCAACACCAAAAGCTACACAGATGAAATTCTTAATATGGGTTATATAAGAACAAGATTTCAACACGATATTCAGTTGAAAAAGTTTCTCTATTTGCAGTTGTACTGGGAGGAAAAAAGAAAAAAATGATAATTGAAGAAAAATTTTGATGATGTAGTTCTCTTATAAATTGGGAACAATGACCCTTGAAGGACCATAAAGAAAGTGAACGTCAAGATAATTTATTATTGTTGCATTATCTACCTCATTTTTCACTTTGTCTTACTGAGCTGTGATATCCTTACAAGGTACCAAATATCCCAAACATTAGTGAACACTTTAACAGTGTATAAAAAGCAACATAAAAAGAGCTGAAACAAAGAGTTCGTGAATTTCTCCTCTACTGTGACTTTAGTATGGATAATCTTAACCAGCATGGGCACTGCACATGGTTGCTGTACAAGGTCTCAGATTTAGAAGGGAACTATATGTGTAATTGCCAAAGGTCTGCACCCCTTTCTGAAGCAGGATGTCCCCGCTTCCCATGACTGACTGGGCTCCTTTTGTGATTTACATTGGGTTGTTTTGTTTTTTGGTTTTTTTCATTGTAGAAGAGCCAGTTTCTATGCATGTCGGTTGGACAAACATTTATACGTTATTGGTGGACGGAATGAAACTGGCTACTTGTCCAGCGTGGAGTGCTATAACCTAGAAACAAATGAATGGCGTTATGTGTCCCCTTTGCCACAGCCTCTGGCAGCTCACGCGGGAGCAGTGCACAATGGGAAAATATACATTTCAGGCAAGTCATTCATCCACTTCGTGTTACAAAGTTCAGTTCCAAGGCATTTTCTTGACTTGTGTGTCTATGCTTAATTCACAGGGGGTGTACACAATGGAGAATATGTCCCATGGCTATATTGCTATGACCCCGTCATGGATGTCTGGGCTCGAAAACAAGATATGAACACAAAACGCGCCATCCACACTTTGGCTGTAATGAATGATCGCTTGTATGCAATTGGAGGAAACCATTTGAAAGGTCTTTTTTTTTTTTTTTTAATCACAATAACATTTGCATGTTTCTTGCTAAGGGGGTTTCTCGTTAGATAATCATAGTTAACCAAGTAAAAAGGTTGACCAAATAAAATCTACTCTTTGCAAATTAGCAGTACCCTTGGGCAAGCACTTATTTTGGCTCTCCTGCAGATAGGATTATTTTGAAGTTACCACACACATTAAAGAAATGAATAATGATGTCTACAGAAAATTTTAAAAACTAGAGCATTAATAACTGAAAAGCACAATTTGTTGTAACAATGAATTCAGTAAAATAAAGTATTCCTTATCACCAAAATTATAGTAATGGATTTTTTCCAGAAAACTGTTTTTGTAATAATCGTAAAGAACTTTAGTCAGAGAAGCACAAAGAAGCGTGTATGTGATTTTTCTTAAAGAAAACAGTAGAATTTCATGTCTAAATTTAGAATTATTTCTTTGAAGAGTTTAATATCAAACCATCTATGATTCTCAAATTCTTTCCATTTGCTTTTTTAATCAGTAACATTTAAAGCATAGTCTTTTTAGAGCCATATTTTGGCTTGTTTCCCTCCTCGTGTACGTATGTGACTGCAAGTTTTTTGTAGTTTGTGTGCATGAGTGTTAACACTGAATCTGACAGGAAAGCGGAGAGACCTGTGATGCTGAGAACATTATTGAACTGCTTTGAGCTTCAGTTTTCTCATCTGAAAATGAAGAAGGTGGTCAAGTTGTTCTCTAAAATCTCTTCCAGCTCTGACTGTCCATGATCTTTGAAATTGAACAAAATGAGAAACAGGCCATCTGGGTATGGCACATAAGGCGATTCTGTGCATTTATTTTCCAGTCATATACCCATCTTAAACCATGAGTTATAGACATTTTTTTCTCTTTTTCATAATACATATTTACCCCTAAATGTAATAAATACTGGACAAGTGTAATTTTTAAGTAAGTATTTCCAAGTTCATATTCAATCAGAAATGTCAATATTCTGGTCTAGATCTGCTTCTCACCTTAGAGGTCTCCTCAGTGGAAGGGAATGTATCTTTCTTGCTTCAGACTCTTCCCTTTTCATTCTTTTTTGCTTTCACTGGTGCTCTTTCATTTCAATCCATACACCATTCATTCCTTTACATCAATGCATTTTAACTTTGTAGCTTCCTGCATTAAAATATGATTCTAATTTCTTTTGCACAAGAATGCCTAATATTTTAGGAACTTTTAGTATTTAAGTTTATACTTGGACAGAAAAGACTTGGGTAATGACAACCTAAATGAAAAATAGCACATGCACATTAGAATTAGGTTAGCTCAGGAAGACATTGTGAAAGGAGGAAAGAGTATGGACTTTGCATCTAAGCCTGGGTCTGAATCCCAGTTATGTACTTAGAGTTGTGTGATCTTACTCTAGACACTTACCTCATGTCTGTAAAAAAGGGGTAATTATCCTTTCCTTGGTAATTGTGAGGGTTATAGTCAATGAATGTACTCGGTACAGAGAAGGCACACATACCCTCACAGATGCCACTGTGGAAACTTGCCCAAATTCCCATTTCATATAAATGCTTCAACAATTATCATCAAACTCTTAATGTGAAAGGAAAGGATTACATCACAGGGTCGCAGTAAGCACATTGCTCTGTTGCTTCCTTATGTGATTTATTTTATGTAAAAAGTTAGTGGCCTGAAATCGTCCGTCCACCACTTCAAGAGTGAAAATTTTTCTGATTTTGGTCTATCTCTTTAATTACTTTGAAGAGACCGGTATGTTGACTAATTTACCATATGTGTTGTGATTGTCAGCTAGCAAACATCCATAGCATGTGTTTAACTATTAAAAAAAAAAAAAAATCCTTAAAGGTTTGGTCTTCTTGGCGACCCTGAAGCTCCCATTAAGGATTTTTCACTCCCTAAATGAAAGCCAGGGCTTCAGTGGAGTCTGGGGAAATGAGGTGTTCTCTGCAACTTAGTTACTGCTCCAACCATTGAGAAATTTTATCAAAAGTGGGCAAAGTCTTTCAGAGGACGATAGCCCCCTACTCGAAACCTTGATCATTAGTAGACACTGGAAACCATTGACATCATCACAGCTGTTTATACATATAGTCAGACTGTAAAAAAAAGAAAAAAGTAAAAGCTTTTGAGAGAACTGAATGTTCACTTAAGAAAAGCAATAAAGTTTAGTCTGTAAAAGTGTGACCTTTGAAGCCTGTTCACCCGGATTCAAATCTCAGCTTATCCAATGGCTGTATGACTAACTCAGGTCATTAACTCGCTCTGTTCCTCAGTTTCTCCTCTATAAAATGAATATAATGCTCTCTATAGGATGCTTGAGGGGGTTAAATGAGCTCCTTTATACAAAGCACTTAGAAAACAACCAGCTTATTGTAAGCAGTCTATAAAATGCTTCCTTTAGCTATTACTATTTTAAACCTTTTTTAATAAGGTTTAAATAAACCTTTACTGATACTCCAAGGTAAATCAGCTTTTACCAATGAAATCTAGCCAGGCATTTTTGCTTTAAAGTAATGCAAAGCATCCAGGGTTGGAGTGTTGGTGGCGATGTTTTGGTGGGGCGGTGGGGGAGGGGGGGGTTGTTTGTCTGTTTGTTTCTTAGGTCTTTCTGACATATCTCCCAGTTTCACCAGTCAGCTTATACATGTGTCTTCAAAGACACAATTATCTACTTCTTGGCCCTAGTCCTTTTGCAAAAAGAAGCCCTAGCCTTAAATTGGGACCCTGAGAGTTTATTCTTTAGTGATTCCATTTTGCTGTGTCACTTAGGTTTCTCCCACCTCGATGTAATGCTCGTGGAATGCTATGACCCAAAAGGTGACCAGTGGAATATTCTCCAGACTCCCATTTTGGAGGGTCGCAGTGGTCCTGGCTGTGCAGTGCTAGATGACAGCATTTACCTTGTGGGAGGCTACAGCTGGAGTATGGTACGTGTCCACATTTACCTCTTCATCCTTTTTATTTGTGCTTCCTTTTTGTTTCTCTCCAAATGTGTTACCACCCACACAAGTACCTTTTAAGAGTAACATGTTTTTATGCACGCAGTAAATTGCTTTAAGCTGTAAAATAGACTCAGTGTGGTTGCTGTAGAGCTGTCTTGCTATCTGGTCAATTGTATCCCAAAATGTGGTAGGTGTCTGCTTCCCTCCCACCCCCATGCTTTCCAACTAAAAGTCAGACTGAAGTGGTTTTTACAAATGTTCTATTAAAACTGTTTGACTGGGAGAGTCTGAAAAGTTTCTGACCAGATAAGCATAAAAAATGGAAATTAATTGTTCAGTTACCCGCAAATTCTATTTAGGATTATGTAATTTGCCATTGCTTTCCACTTTCCCCTCTCTTTATGATGAAAATTTCTAAACATACACAAAAACTGAGGGTTCAATGTGCCCTTGTTAATGCATCATCCAACTTTGACATCCATCAGTACTTTGCAGTACTTACTTCATCTATCCTCCCTTTAAAAAATTTGGTTGAAGCAATTTGAAGCAAATTCTAGACATGTTATTTCACCCGAAATGCTTCAGTATTCCTCTAAAAAAAAAAATCACTTGTTTATGTAAACACACTATCATTATCACACTCAATAAAATTAACAATAATTCCTTTATATACAATCCATTTTCAAGTTTATCCCATTGACTTGAATAAAAATGTATTTTTCAAATTGATATGTTCAAATCAGGATCCAAAAAGTCTCACTTGTATTTGGTTATTATATCTCATACATATCTTACAATCTGGAGAATTACTCCTGCCCCTCTTCCTGTCCCATGCCATTGTCTTGTTGAAAAAGCAAGGTCAGTTATCTTATAGAATATCTGACACTCTCGAATTGCCTAATGATTTCCTATGTTGTCATTTAAAAATAGTCCTGTCTCCCTATTTCCTATAGACTGGAAGTTAGAGATAAGGACTTAAGTTCAGCTTTTCTCTGTTTTAAATTTTTTTGTTATTTATGTACCATTTATTTATTTATCTATTTATTTGTCTATTTATTTATTTTAGCGAGAACATGTAAGGAGGTGGCTGTGTAATTCAAATAACATCACATCAGAAGACACATAGGGTCTATGGTCTACACAGTCACTTTTTAAATGATGACCGTTCCTATATTTTCCTATTTATATGTGTTGGTTTTATAAGATTAATTTGGGATTTTAATAATATTAATTAGTTTTATTTCTTTTGCATCCAACAAGATTGTTATATAAAATCTGGAGGAGCTTTAAAAAGCTATTAGTTATTTGGAAGTGAATGTGTATTGACATATATCACTAGATATTGGTACATGTGCCCTTTTGCTAGTGGAAATTGATAGCTGCAAGAGTATGTATGTTTGGAACCAGAAACCAGGAATACACTTTCAGAAAATGATTATGTTGGTTGGGATTATTGTTTGTTTCTTGTCTATGGTAAAAACAAAGCTGCTTTGGTTTAGGAAGGGAAATATTATACAAGCACTAGCCTCAGAGGTTGACAAAGGAAACGAGATTAAAGACATTTTTTATTTCTCATGTGGCCTTTTCAAAATAAATAAGTCAATGTGTGAAGAAGTTGGCACATCTTCATTTCCAGTTTATTTTAAACTGGTTTTGAACCCCATCTCCGATTCTTTATAGTAGTAAGATAAAAATGGTAAAGTGAGGTGACAATCTAAAATCCAATTTACTTCTTTTATTTGAATATTTAAGATAAATTTTTCCTTTTTTTTAAACTTAAACCAGAGGGATAATTTCCAACTTGAGGTAAGTTATCATAAGGGATTTATAAATCGTCTAGGGTGTTGTAGGTACTTGACTTTTATTATTAGTCACACACACATACAAAAACCCAGATTTTGAAATCTTGCCAATCCCAAATTTTCCCTTAGAGTACAATGGTTTAAAATCCATTGCTTTCATTTGGAATTTTTTAGCAAGAGCAGAGAAAAAATATTGTCTTCCTAATGTAAATGTGATAAATAAGCTTGCTGTGGCAATTCTCTAAAGGCTCTCTGCTCTGCCATTTCAGGGAGCCTACAAGTCATCTACAATATGCTATTGTCCAGAAAAAGGCAGCTGGACAGAACTTGAAGGAGACGTAGCAGAACCACTGGCAGGTCCAGCCTGTGCAACAGTTATCCTGCCTGCCTGCGTACCTTACAACAAATAACACCAGGAAACCCTGGAATGAACAGTATCACATTCTAGGAAGCAATGACAGGTGACATCCCTATTACAATAGGAAATACATCCTAATGGTACAACTGCCGAAACTCCATTCTTGGTTTCTGATGATTTACAAGAAGCTACAAAAGAAAAAGACCTGTCCTTGAACAGGTACTCTTGTCTGTAACTCGGATTACACCGAACTTCCTGTGGTGACAGACTCTTCCATTTCAGACTGGTTTTAACTTGTCCCAGCTTTACAAAAACTCCTCACATGGATCTCAACTTTCAAAAGGAGAAAGATAAAATACAGGAGAGTGCCCCCCAGAGAGACTTAAGATCAGTATTGTGCATTGTAGTCTACCTGCATGTGATCTATGTTGAAGTTTTGGGGATATTGTGTTCATGAATGATTCAAGATTTGACCCACCAAAATACTCACACTGCATTACAGAAATTGCCACTTGATTCTATATTCCTAACCTGTGGCTACTTCACAGATTCCGTAGGCAACACAGTTATAGAAAATCATATAAGATTAAAGAGGAACATTTTTGTTTCCATATAACTTCATTTCATATACCTTCTGCCTCTTACAGCACCTCGTGGGAATGTAGAAGAGAAAGATATTGGCTCCTGTAGCAATTGCTTTCTGCCCTGTAGGTTCCAGGCTAGCCAGAGTCATAATTTCTGTGTCCTCAATTTTATCCAAAAGATTAAGACAAAATACGCTGTGTCACTATTCAGTTTATAGAGGCTCACGCTTTCTCATTTGGAGCAGCATATAAGTCATGAATACACCTGGTCTTTGCTTCAAAAATATAGGACTGACAAAGACAGTCATGCAATATTGAATACTCTGTGAATAGCACATCTGACCCAAACTTAACCCCTAATGAAAACTGAGAGATTGCTTTCAGAAATTCAGGGACGAAAAGACAGATTTCTCTTAAAACCTGTCCCCTTTTCTCTCTGTCCCTAAAACACACAACTTGAAGAGCCTCAGGAGCAAACCGTAGCTCCTAACAAAATACCTCCCCCTCGGCTCTAAAAAAAGCTCTAGATGTGGCTCTAGAAAAGCCCATGACGGACCCTCCTTCTTCCCCCAACTCATTACATTTCTTTGTTATCACCAGAGATGCCTGGGCTCAGTTAAGCGAGCAATAGCTAGCTGTCTTGAGAAGCATGAGGAATTTAGGAGCAGAAGGTCAGGAGAGCATGAGACAGTGGCAGTGCGGCCCATCAAAAGAGAAAAACTAGGGCTTCCCTTCCCTGGTGGCTCAGTGGTTGAGTGTCCGCCTGCCGATGTAGGAGACACAGGTTTGTTCCCCAGTCCGGGAGGATCCCACGTGCCGCAGAGCGGCTGGGGCTGTGAGCCATGGCCGCTGAGCCTGCGCATCCGGAGCCTGTGCTCCGCAATGGGAGAGGCCACAGCAGTAAGAGGCCCGCGTACCGCAAAAAAAAAAAAGGGGGGAGAGAAAAAGTAGCAGGAACACGGATTTGCTTTTCAAGCTCTTCAGAGCTGGCACAACAATAGTTAGGAATAAATCAAAGCCTAAAATATTTTGTGAATCACCCAGAGATGTTGTTGAATCCCTCAACAAGTGTGTCTTTCAAAAACAACCTCACAGGGAAGCCACAGATTTAAAATGTCTTGGTGATAAGTTTTCACTGTGGAGCATGTCCAGATGGATGGGTGTACTAGAATCCAATGCCGTTTCTACAGTAAAGTGCAATCTTTGTTGTTTTTGTATTTATTTGTATGTTCAGATCCAAAGGATCCGTTGTAAAAAAATATATATAAATATATATATATCCAGTGCAATCAACTTTCATTTCATTTTTCCTTGATCGCATATGAGTATAGAGAAACAAAGAAAAGTTACAGTACTTTGTGAGAAAATCCCATCTGACGTCATGAAGAATACAAGGTCTCCTTCAAAACCTTTTATCATCAACGGTCCCCATTTCTTCTGAAAGTCACCATTTATACAAGGGTATTTGCTTTCCTTGGACTTGTTCTTCATTTATTTTTTATTTTTAGCCAAAATAAAAGCATTTATGAGAACTATAAGTAAAGCTTTCTGTATTTCAGAAAGGCACAAACTATTAGAAAGTGAAAAGTGAATAAATAAGCCACAGAGAATGTAAATTTTGTACAGTATTAGAATGTGTAAATGAAGCTTGCTTGGAAGGGGAAAACTTTAAATAAAAACTTTATGTACTAATTCAACTGTCTCTCCTATTCTGACTTATAAAGCATGTGTATAAATCTACACATTAAATTGTTTGAAGGTTTGTAATAGGTAAATGCATAAATATTTTTATTCTACAGATACACTTTACAAGTTTATTTAGCTTCCTGGCAGTATGTAGTATGTATGTAGTACGAACAATGTTAAAAATTACAGAATGTTTCAGAGAAAAGTGTTGTGAGTTAAAAATCATGAATTGAATCTGGTTTTTCCACTGTAAGAGTGTTGCAATAAGGCACACTTAAGATCTGATAACCAAGTATTTATAGAAATTGCTAGAAGCACCATATGCATTAAATAATACTTGCACACTTAGGATAAATGAATCACATATTTAATTAGGTCAATTATCTAAATATATAGTGTTCCATTTTATTTTCTTTTTAGAAATCTGAAAAAGAAGCTGTGCAGGGCAAGGAAAGGACTGGGCTATAGAAGACAATAGGAGTAACTGAGGCACGTGGCTATAGGTTTGGGCAAGCTTCCAGGTAAAGAGCCTGAAAGCTAGAAAGAATTTAATGCTTCCCAGCCAAATATTCCATTATTAATGATTAAACTGATAATTAGAGGGTCATTTGACCCTCTGTAGTATTCTACAGAAGCAAGAGTAATGGAGTTTCTTTTGCCCACTGAATCTTCAGCTCTCCATGCTAGTGTAGCATAGCAGAAAAGGTCCTTTTCTATAGTAGCTTCTTATCCTGAGCCAATGGCTAGTTGTTGCAGAACTTCTTTCATATACTGTGAAGCCCCAAAAGCTGTAGTGCTGACCAGTTATCATGATCAGTTAAGCAAATATACTTGGCTTGTTCCTAATCCCAAGGGACCACCTATTTTAAGTCCATAACTAAACTAAAACTGGCTAAACTTGGAGGAGTGAGTATAGGACCAGATTTTTTAATTACTTAGGCTATGTCTGTGGTCTTTAAATTAGTACCTGTGTTTGTTCTCCCCTGTAAGGGCCAAATTTCTATTTTCCCAGCTGCTTGACACTTACATCACTAAACAAACTCATCATTATCAACATTGTAATACCAAGTATTTATTGAACATATCCCAAAAGGCATCACTGTAAATGCCAGGCTTCTGTTTAAACCTGGTTCTCTAGGTTAAAATATTTTTAAATGAACAAGCAAACTGGCTAAAATAAGATTGGTAAAGCATACCAAAGCCAATTAATACACACTGCTGGGTATCTTAACAGACTGAGTTCCCGCAGATGAGGTAGGAGGAAGACCATGACTGATCAAGCCTGACTTTCTAGAAGCGCCTGACCTAGAGGATGTTGGAACTTTGGTGGAAAATAAAATGGCAATAAGAAGCAGCAGAAAGGTCAATATAAGAAGAAAATAAGGCTTCCCTTGTGGCATAGTGGTTAAAAATCCACCTGCCAATGCAGGGGACACGGGTTCGAGCCCTGATCAGGGAAGATCCCACATGCCACAGAGCAACTAAGCCCATGCGCCACAACTACTCATCCTGCACTCTAGAACCCTCAAGCCACAACTACTGAGCCCGTGTGCCACAACTACTGAAGCCCACGCACCTAGAGCCTGTGCTCCACAACAAGAGAAGCCACTGCAATTAGAAGCCCATGCACCGCAACAGAGTAGCCCCCGCTCACCACAACTAGAGAAAAGCCCACACAGCAATGAAGACCCAGTGCAGCCAAAAATAAGTAAATAAATTTATTTTTTTAAAAAAGAAGAAAATATCCAAGTAGTTAGTCTGTTCGATTTGTACAGCTGTAAAGTGCTGCTCGGCATCAAGCATTAAATATGGGCCACATATTGGGTGGGGTTTCTTAATAACGTTATTGGCTGGCTCTATTTGGTGCAAAAACACAGGGTTCAGTTCTAGAGATAAGTACTGATAATGTGCTTCAAGAATGCAGCACAATGGGATAGGACTAAGGAAAAAGTCTTCTACAAATTGAAGCTTGAGTGGCTTATTCCATTCTATTCCAGGCTGTTGCCTAGCATATATTAAGGACTTGGTAAAGGTCAGTTCTTAACACTAGCAGGAGTAGCAGCATTACCTTAGTGTTTTCAGCTCACTGAAGATGTTCAAAACAAGATGGCTGGAGTGAGTTGACATTTAAGACTGTCTATTCAGGCTCAGGGGAATTACATCACTTCAGGCAAAGTGATCCTTGATCGTGACCTCTCCTTCCATTTTTTTCACTTATTAAGTGGACTCTTCCTCTTTGACCTTCCAAATCCCCTACATACAAAAAAATGACATATGGGAATAGGCAGGAGGGAAGGTGAACATTTGGCTGCAGGACGAAGCATCCTACATTTACAGAGAAGGCAGGCTCCTGGCTTCCCATCAAGTCCTTCAAATCTGGGCCATTTGGGAACTGATTGAACTATATTAGGGAAAAAGAATAAAGGAATGGAGTTTAGTTATGAATTCAAAGTTAGATCAGCAATATTGTAACAAACAACATAACACTTCCACTAGCTTCACATTTGTTATGGGCCAGGCATTCTACTAGGCATTTTATACATGTTTTCTTATTTACTCCTCTGAACAGCTCTATAAAGTAAATGTTAGTTATATGTGAAAGGTAAGGACACATGCTCAGAAAGGGTAAACTATATGATAAAGTTAAACAGCTCATAGGTAGCAGAGCAAGGATTCAAACTAAGGCTTTAATCTTAGGCCACCTCAAACCACCATACTCTCTTGCTCCCAAAATAAATTTCTTAATCATTTGAAGTCTCATAGGAATTCCTGGTAGATTGGCTGCTTTTTCCAAATGCAAATAGGATGTGTTAGAGGGGAAAGTGAACAATTAATGATGGTGCATATGGCAAATGCTATATTGTTGTCCTGAATGAACCACTGGGAAGAGTGAGCAGGGGAAAGAAGTTGCTCTGTGACCTTGGGGAATCATTTAGTCTCTCCAACTTCAGTTTTGTCATCTGTATATGGAATGATAATCTCATCTTCAAAACATTACTGGGAAAATCATATGTAAAGAATGTGGAGACGAGACCTTCAAGATGGCGGAGGAATAAGACGTGAAGATCACCTTCCTCCCCACAGATACATCAGAAATACATCTAAATGTGGAACAACTCCTAGAGAACACCCACTGAATGCTGGCAGAAGACCTCAGACTTCCCCAAAGGCAAGAAACTCCCCACTTACCTGGAGAGGGCAAAGGAAAAAACAAAAATCAGAGACAAAAGAATAAGGATGGGACCTGCACCTCTGGGAGGGAGCTGTGAAGGAAGAAAGGTTCCCACACACTAGAAGCCCCTTCACGGGCAGAGACTGCGGGTGGCAGAGGGGGAAGCTTCAGAGCCGTGGAGGAGAGCGCAGCAACAGGGGTGCAGAGGGCAAAGCAGAGAGATTCCCACAGAGGACCAGTGCCGACCAGCATACATCAGACTGAGAGGCTTGTCTGCTCACCCACTGGGGCGGGCGGGGGCTGGGAGTTGAGGCTCAGGCTTTGGAGGTCAGATGCCAGGGAGAGGACTGGGGTTGGCTGCATGAAGACAGCCTGAAGGGGGCTAGTGTGCCACAACTAGCCAGAAGGGAGTCTGGGAAAAACTATGGAACAGCTGAAGAGAGAAGAGACCATTCTTTCGGGGTGCATGAGGAGAGGGGTTTCAGAGCACCGCCTAAACAAGCTCCAGAGATGGGAGTGAGCCACGGCTATCAGCGTGGACACCAGAGATGATCATGAGAAACTAAGGCTGTTGCTGCAGCCATCATGAAGCTTGTTTGCAAGCACAGGTCACTATCCACACCTCCCCTCCCAGGAGCCTGTGCAGCCCACCACTTCCAGGGCCCCGGGATCCAGGGTCCCAGGATCCCACTTCCAGAGTACCCTGGGAGAACACACAGTGTGCCTCAGGCTGGTGCAACATCACGCCAGCCTCTGCTGCACACAGGCTCGCCCCACATTCTGTACTCCTCCCTCCCCCCAGCCTGAATGAGCCAGAGCCCCCTAATCAGCTGCTTCTTTAACCCCGTCCTGTCTGGGTGGGAACAGATGCCCTCAGGCAACTTACACGCAGAGGAGGGGCCAATTCCAAAGCTGAATCCCAGGAGCTGTGCTAGCAAAGAGAAAGGGAAATGTCTCCCTGCAGCCTCAGGAGCACTAGATGAAATCTCCACAATCAACTTGATGTACCCTGCATCTGTGGAATACCTAAATACACAATGACTCATCCCAAAATTTAGGCAGTGGACTTTGGAGGCAAGTGTAGACTTGGGGTTTGCTTTCTGAATCTAATTTGTTTCTGGTATTATGTTTATCTTAGTTTCGTATTTAGAATTTATTATCATTGGTAGATTTGTTTATTCATTTGGTTGCTCTCTTCCTCCTTTTTTTATATATAGATATATATTTTTTTCCTTTTTCTCTTTTTGTGAGAGTGTATGTGTATGCTTCTTTGTGTGATTTTGTCTGTATAGCGTTGCTTTTACCATTTGTCCTAGGGTTCTGTATGTCTGGTTTTTGTTTGTTTTATTTGTTTGTTTGTTTTGTTTTTAGTATAGTTTTTAGTGCTTGTTATCATTGGTGGATTTGTTTTTTGGTTTGGTTGCTCTCTTCTCTCTTTTCTTTTTTTATTACTTTTTAATTTTTTTTAAATTTTAATAATTATTTTTTATTTTAAAAACGTTATTTTATTTATTATTTTTCTTGTTTTCTCCCTTTTTTTCTGAGCTGTGTGGCTGACAGGGTCTTGGTGCTCTGGCTGGATGTCAGGCTTGTGCCTCTCTGGTGGGAGAACCGAGTTCAGGACACTGGTCCACCAGAGACCTCCCAGCTCCAAGTCATATCAAACGACGAAAGCTCTCCCAGAGATCTTCATCTCAATGCTAAGACCCAGCTCCACTCAAAGACCAGCAAGCTACAGTGCTGGACATCCTATGCCAAACAACTAGCAAGACAGGAACACAACCCCACCCATTAGCAGAGAGGATGCCTAAAATCATAATAAGGTCACAGACACCCCCAAAACACACCACCGGATGCAGTCCTGCCCACCAGAAAGACAAGATCCAGCCTCATCCACCAGAACACAGGAACCAGTCCCCTCCACCAGGAAGCCTACACAACCCACCAAACCAACCTTAGCCACTGGGAACAGACACCAAAAACAATGGGAATGATGAACCTGCAGCCTGTGAAAAGGAGACCCCAAACACAGTACGTTAAGCAAAATGAGAAGACAGAGAAACACAAAGTAGATGAAGGAGCAAGGTAAAAACCACCAGACCTAACAAATGAAGAGGAAATAGGCAGTCTACCTGAAAAAGAATTCAGAGTAACGATAGTATTTTTGATCCAAAAGCTTGGAAATAGAATGGAGAAAATACAAGAAATGTTTAACGAGAACCTAGAAAAACTAAAGAGCAAACAAACAATGATTAACAACACTATAAATGAATTTAAAAATTCTCTAGAAAGAATCAATAACAGAAGAACTGCGGCAGAAGAACGGATAAGTGACCTGGAAGATAAAATGGTGGGAATAACGACTGCAGAGCAGAATAAAGAAAAAAGAATGAAAAGAATTGTGGGCAGTCTTAGAGACCTCTGGGACAACATTAAATGCACCAACATTTGAATTACAGGGGTCTCAGAAGAAGAGAAAAATAAAGGGACTGAGAACATATTTGAAGAGATTATAGTTGAAGACTTCCCTAATATGGGACAGGAAATAGTCAATCAAGTCTAGGAAGCACAGAGAGTCCCATACAGGACAGAAATCCAAGGAGAAACTTGCCAAGACACATATTAATCAAACTATCAAAACTTAAATACAAAGAAAAAATATTAAAAGCAGCAAGGGAAAACAACAAATAACGTACAAGGGAATCCCCATAAGGTTAACAGCTGATCTTTCAGCAGAAACTCTGCAAGCCAGAAGTGAGTGGCAGGACATATTGAAAGCGATGACAGCGAAAAATCTACAACCTAGATTACTCTACCCAGCAAGGATCTCATTCAGATTCAGCGGAGAAATTAAAACCTTTACAGACAAGCAAAAGCTAATAGAATTCAGTACCACCAAACCAGCTTTACAACAAATGCTAAAGGAACTTCTCTAGGCAGGAAATACAAAAGAAGGAAAAGACCTACAGTAACAAACCCAAAACAATTAAGAAAATGGTCATAGAAACATACATATCGATAAATACCTAAATGTAATTGGATTAAATGCTCCAACCAAAAGACATAGACCGGCTGAATGGATACAAAAACAGGACCCATATATACGCTGTCTCCAAGAGACCCACTTCAGACCGAGGGACACATACAGACTGAAAGTGAGGGGATGGAAAAAGATATTCCATGCAAATGGAAATCAAAAGAAAGCTGGAGTAGCAATTCTCACATCAGACTTTAAAATAAAGACTATTATAAGAGACAAAGAAGGACACTACATACAGATCAAGGGATCAATCCAAGAAGAAGATATAACTATTGTAAATATTTATGCACCCAACATAGGAGCACATCAATACATAAGGCAAATGCTAATAGTCATAAAAGGGGAAATCAACAGTAACACAATCATAGTAGGGGACTTTAACACCCTACTTGCACCAATAGACAGATCATCCAAAATGAAAATAAATAAGGAAACACAAGCTTTAAATGATACATTTAACAAGATGGACTTAATTGATATTTATAGGACATTCCATCCAAAAACAACAGAATACACTTCCTTCTCAAGGGTTCATGGAGCATTTTCCAAGATAGATCATATCTTGGGTCAAAAAATCAAGCCTTGCTAGATTTAAGAAAATTGAAATCATATCAAGTATCTTTTCTGACCACAATGCTATGAGACTAGATATCAGTTACAGGAAAAAATCTGTAAAAAATACAAACACATGGAGGCTAACCAATACACTACTAAATAACCAAGAGATCACTGAAGAAATCAAAGAGGATATTTAAAAATACCTAGAAACAAATGACAATGAAAACAGGACAACCCAAAACCTATGGGATGCAGCAAAACAGTTCTAAGAGGGAAGTTTATAGCAATACAATCCTACGTCAAGAAACAAGAAACATCACAAATAAACAACTTAACCTTGCACCTAAAGCAATTAGAGAAAGAAGAACAAAAAAGCCCCAAAGTTAGCAGAAGGAAAGAAGTCATAAAAATCAGATCAGAAATAAATGAAAAAGAAGCGAAGGAAACAATAGCAAAGGTCAGTAAAACTAAAAGCTGGTTCTTTGAGAAGATAAAAAAATTGATAAACCATTAGCCAGACTCATCAAGAAAAATTGGTAGAAGACTCAGATCAATACAATTAGAAATGAAAAAGGAGAAGTAACAACTGACACTGCAGAAATACAAAGGATCATGAGAGATTACTACAAGCAACTATATGCCAATAAAATGGACAACCTGGAAGAAATGGACAAATTCTTAGAAAAACACAGCCTTCCGAGACTGAACCAGGAAGAAGTAGAAAATATAAACAGACCAATGAGAAGCACTGAAATTGAGACTGTGATTAAAAATCTTCCAACAAACAAAAGCCCAAGACCAGATGGCTTCACAGGCAAATTCTCTCAAACATTTAGAGAAGAGCTAACACCTATCCTTCTCATACTCTTCCAAAATATAGCAGAGTGAGGAACACTCCCAGACTCATTCTACGAAGCCACCATCACCCTGATACCAAGATCAGACAAAGATGTCACAACAAAAGAAAATTACAGACCAATATCACTGATGAACATAGATGCAAAAATTCTCAACAAAGTACAAACAGAATCCAACAGCACATTACAAGGATCATACATCATAATCAAGTGGGGTTTATCCCAGGAATGCAAGGATTCCTCAATATATGCAAATCAGTCACTGTGATGAACCAGAGATATGTGATAAACCAGAGAAATGCAAATCAAAACTACAATGAGGTATCCCCTCACATCAGTCATTATGGCCATCATCAAAAAACTACAAACACTAAATGCTGGAGAGGGTGTGGAGAAAACAGAACCCTCTTGCACTGCTGGTGGGAATGTAAATTGATACAGCCACTATGGAGAACAGTATGGAGTTTCCTTAAGAAACTAAAAATAAAACTACCATATGACCCAGCAATCCCACTACTGGGCATATACCCTGAGAAAACCATAATTCAAAAAGAGTCATGTACCACAATGTTCATTAGCCAGAACATGGAAGCCACCTAAGTGTCCATCAATAGATGAATGGATAAAGAAGATGTGGCACATATATACAATGGAGTATTATTCTGCCATAAAAAGAAATGAAATTGCTGCTTTGTGACCACCTAGAGGGATGGGATAGGGAGGGTGGAGGGAGACGCAAGAGGCAGGAGATATGGGGATATATGTATATGTATAGCTCATTCACTTTGTTATAAAGCAGAAACTAACACACCATTGTAAAGCAATTATACTCCAATAAAGATGTTAAAAAAAATGGATACTTTGTCTTTGTATAAAATAGATAACTAACAAGGACCTACTATGTAGCACAGGGAACTAGACACAATACTTTGTAATAACCTATCAGGGAAAAGAATCTGAAAAAAAATAGATGTACATGTATGTAAAACTGAATCACTTTGCTTGCACCTAAAACTAACGCAACATTGTAAATTAACTATACTTCAATGAAAAAGTAATTTGAAAAAGAAAATCCTACAATGAAAAAAAGAGATTTTTTATCTTTGGTTTTCAGGAATTTTAGTATAATGTACTGTGTGATTTTCTTTTTATTTATACTGCTTGGGGTTTGTTGAGCTTCTTGAAACTGTGGGTTGATATTGTTTAACAGTTTTGGAAAATTCTTGGCCAATATACCTTGTTATATGGCTTTTCTGTCATCTCTCTTTCTTTCTGGAACTGTAATGATACATATGTTAGACATTGTAAGCATGTACCAGAAGTCTCTTTCACTTTATTATATGTATGTTCTTCCCATTCTTTTTTCTCTTTGTGCTTCCTCTTGAATATTTTCTATTAACCTCTCTTCAGGTTTTTTAGTCCTGTGTTCTGCTGTGCCTAATTTTCTGTCAACTCCATTCACTGAGTTCATATTTTAAGATATTAATATTTTTTTAGTTTTAGAATAAAATTTTGATTCTTTTTTTAAAAATATTTACTTTATATTAGAATATAGTTGATTTACAATGTTGTGTTAGTTTCAGGTGTACAGCAAAGTGATTTAGTTATACATATACATATATCTATTCTTTTTCACATTCTTTTCCCATGTAGGTTATTACAGAGTATTGAGTAGAGTTTCCTGTGCTATACAGTAGGTTCTTGTTGATTATCTATTTTATGTATAGTAGTATGTATATGTTAATCCCAACCTCCTAATTTATCCCTGCCCCCAACATCTTCCCTTTGGTAACCATAGTTTATTTATTTTTAAAAACATTTAAATTATTTATTTATTTATTTATTTTGGCTGTGCTGCACAGCATGCAGGATCTTAGTTCCCCTACCAGGGATGGAACCCATGCCCCCTGCAGTGGAAGCACGGAGCCCTAACCACTGGACAGCCAGGAAATTCCTGGTAAGCATAAATTTAAAAAAATAGATTCTAGTACTTTGGTGAAATTCTCCATTCTTTCATTTATTTTGTTCACTTTTCCTATATTTTAACATAATGATCATAGTAATTTGTTTGCTAACTCAAAAATCTGGATCAACAGAAGGTCTCTATTACTTTTTTTTCTATTGGTTATAAAGCATATGGTGCTGTATTTTTCTCAAGTCTAGGAATTTTTCACTGAATACACTGTTTTGTGTATTAAATAATGTACTGTGGTGACTGGATATAATTTTATCTTCCATTAGAGCAGGTTTCCTCTTTTTCTGTTATGCAGAGAGAATGTAGAGGTGACTATCTCAATTCAATATGGACCGAGCTTGGTTGGGGTCCATCTTCCTAGCACAAGTCTTCCTAGGCTTTTGGCTGAGACTCTGCTCTTTGTCTCCTCGGCCCTAAAGTCCAAAGAAAATTCAACTCTTCGCTTTAACACTTTTCAACGTAACTTTTTATCCTCCCAACTCATACAACTTTAAAATTTGCAAATGTCTTAAGGGGGTGGGCAGTCATGTATTTGAAGCAGTTCTCTTTACCTGGCAAGTCTTGAATTCCTAAGCACTGTGAGATTTTGGGAACAATTTCCTGCTTTCTAGAAGTTTTGACCTAGTTCCCCATCCTCCTGTGCAACACCAGAACTCCAGAAATATCCTTCCAGGGAAAGTTGGTTGTGTGTTTAGGGCTCCTCAAGTTTTCATTGTATCACCCCAGTTCTGTGTGACAGCGAAAGTTAGCTGCCTTCTTTTTCCCACAGGATTGGTCCTCTGCCTGGGCCAAGGGTGATCAACACGTGGCCAGAACTTGAAAATGTCCCCAGAGAAAAAAATACTGGCCATCATCAGCTCACCTTAGAATGCTGCTTCCCTCTCTAGATCTTTAGTTCACCTAGTCCTAATTGCTTTTACAGCTCTCTAACACCTTGAAAAATATGGAAGTCTTGGCCTACTGTGGATTAAGTCATTCTCTCTAAACATATAAAGTCCTTGCCCTCACACTTTTTCATTTTCATCATCAGTTATACCACCATTCAATACACTAATCTAGAGATGATTATAAAATCTTTTATCTAGTAGTTTTCCATATGAAATTGGCTTAGTTGTTATTTACTGCATTTTCAAGGATTATCTTACAAACATTAATTGAAAAAAAAATCCATTTATTTTCTACTTATTCTTCAGGACTGACTTTATATACTTCCTCTGCCGCAGTCTGACTCCCTTATTCCCCTAGTTGGACATAAATTCTTCCTTTCTGGAGTTCCCATATCACCTTATTTGTATGTCATTATTGTACTTCTACCCTGCATTATAGTTACTTACATATATTTATATTCTTCACAGCGAACATCATAGAGCTTTGTCCACAGTGGAAGGAATAAATGAACAAAAGACTGACAGTATAAAACGTAATAACGCTCTGGGGATACCAAGAGAGTTCTTACATTCTCATCCTTGTTGCTTGTGAAGAGATCACCCAGGAAGCAATATTCGTGTATGTTTTCTGAGCTGGGGGCCAGAATTACACCAGTACTATCCCATTTGTGTAATGGGGCAAAGAATTTCATAATAGTGAGGTCTTTATACAAAGAAACAAGGGTTTCTGCTTACAAATTCTTGCTTTCACAGTCATTAAATAGGGGAAACATGGTTAACATGACAAGGGCAACTAGTTTGCACACACAGTCAAAGGCTATTTGCAGGGTCTGTCATATTGGCAGTGGTCAGAGTAGTCTTTGAGAAAATCCATGTACAACTTACATTTTCAAGATTATGAGCATAAAATTCCTGAATCAGAAATGACTCTGCTACTCCAGGGATTCTAATACTTCTAAAATCAACCACTACTCATTTACTGAGCTCCACAGTGGGCAAAGCATTGTGGGAAAACATCCCATTTCAGGCATTGTCTATTCTACACCAAGTGGATTATTTAAAACTATCCATAAATATATTATAAAACATCATCAATGTAATAAAATATGTGATAGGTGCTCTGTGAACAGTATAGATAGTAAAAATTCTAAGGATTTAGAAAAGATGATGACCACCCTATAGAGATGGTCTAGGGAGACTTGGATTACATTTTCTCATCAGACACATAACCTCAAGGGACTTTGGCTTTAAAGTTCTTTCTTTCTTTTTCTTTCTTTCCTAAGAGTTGGTTTAACATGGCCAATCATGTTGGAAAATAAATGAATAAATTTAATATGGCATCCAACCCCAGCTGGTTTTAATAACTGAATTGCTTTTAAGACAAACTTGTAAGAACAAGTAAAGAACTTCCTGCCAAACTATATGAATGCCATCTGGCCTGAAGTGAGATCTTGGTGGTGGTCTAAGTCCTTTCACTAGGAGAGTACGATGTACCACAACTATTCTGGCAGAGATTGGAGGTCGGTGGGGAGGAGTTGCAGAAATCTCACTAGAAATGTTAAATGAGGAAAAGGACCAGAGATGACTAAATAAACAATATCTCTGGAGAGCCAGGAGCTTTCCTGTATTTCAGAGAGTTTGCTATGGTGAAACCGTATTAATAGTTGAGTAGAACACGAACTGTGGAGTGAAATTAGTGGAAGAGAATCAGAAAGAACACAGAAGAATGCTGTCTGAGGATTGTATGTGACGCCAGTACATAAATCAAAATTTGTCAATCTTTGAATGTTTGTTTAGCATACTATGAAGTTATTAAAAATTACCATAGAGACTACTTAGTCACATGGAAACATGTTCATGAAATGTTAAAAATTTTAATGATAAAGATATAAGTTCAGCTGTATAGAATGCAAAAGTGCAAGTGAAAAAGACTGGGAAGAGTTTGGACCCCAAAAGACAAGTTATTGTGTTGCATGATGGAGTAAAGGTAATTTTCTTTCATCCCCTTGTATTTCCTAAAATGTCCATAACTTGATTATATTATTTTAGTAATTTAAAAACATAGTACCTTTATTCAATAAATATTTCATGACTTCATGGTTTTTTCAAAGACATATTGTTTATTATCTCTACCCTCAAGGAACACTGAATCTAGTAAGGGAGTAAGACATAAAATCTTACAAGTACTGTGGAATACATAAAATATGAGAGCCACAGGAAGTCAGATGAAAAACATCACGTAGGACTGTCGTGATCATGAAGGCTTAATGAAGGCAGTGAAGTTTGAACGTGACCTTGAAGGACAGGATTTTAATAGATTGTGTTGAGCATGAAATGGCATTCTCTGTGAAGAAATTGTGCAAGCAAAAGGGCAAAGATGGAAAAGCATAGCTGTTTTTGTGGAAAAGCAAAGATTCACATTGCTCAATGAACAGAGTAGCAAAGAAAAATGTGACTTGAAAGTGAGGCTGAGGCCAGATTTTAATGTATCTTTGCCAGGCTAGATGTTGGATTTACTAATTTCATCATAATAGCTGAATATGTATTTTCCTTCAGGGTTTACAAGGGGCAAAGTGTTTTCACATTCTATTTTTTTAAAAAACATCTTTATTGGAGTATAATTGCTTTACAATGGTGTATTAGTTTCTGCTTTATAACAAAGTGAATGAGCTATACATATACATATATCCCCATATCTCCTCCCTCTTGCGTCTCCCTCCCACTCTCCCTATCACACCCCTTTAGGTGGTCACAGAGCACCAAGCGGATCTCCCTGTGCTATGCGGCTGCTTCCCATTAGCTATCTCTTTTACACTTGGTAGTATACATAAGTGCATGCCACTCTCTCACTTCATCCCAGCTTCCCCTTCCCCTTGTCCTCAAGTCCATTCTCTACGTCTGTGTCTTTATTCCTGTCCTGCCCCTAGGTTCTTCAGAAGTCTTTTTTTTTTTTTAAGATTCCATATATATGTGTTAGCATACGGTATTTGTTTTTCCCTTTCTGACTTACTTCACTCTGTATGACAGACTCTAGGTCCATCCACCTCACTACAAATAACTCAATTTCATTTCTTTTTATGGCTGAATAATATTCATTACATATATGTGCCACATCTTCTTTATCCGTTCATCTATCGACAGACACTTAGGTACCTTCCATGTTCTGGCTATTGTAAATAGATCTGCAATGAACATTGTGGTACAAGACTCTTTTTGAATTATGGGTATATGCCCAGTAGTGGGATTGCTGGGTCATATGGTAGTTCTATTTTTAGTTTCTTAAGGAACCTCCATATTGTTCTCCATAGTGGCTGTATCAATTTACATTCCCACCAACAGTGCAAGAGGGTTCCCTTTTCTCCACACTCTCTCCAGCATTTAGTGTTTGTAGATTTTTTGATGACGGCCATTATGACTTGTGTGAGGGGATACCTCATTGTAGTTTTGGTTTGCATTTCTCCAACAATTAGTGATGTTGAGCATCCTTTCATGTGTTTGTTGGCAATCTGTATATCTTCTGTGGAGAAATGTCTGTTTAGGTCTTGTGCCCATTTTTGGATTGAGTTGTTTGCTTTTTTGATATTGAGCTGCATGAGCTACTTGTAAATTTTGGAGATTAATCCTTTGTCAGTTGCTTCATTTGCAACTATTTTCTCCCATTCTGAGGGTTGTCTTTTGGTCTTGTTTATGGTATCCTTTGCTGTGCAAAAGCTTTGAAGTTTCATTAGGTCCCATTTGTTTATTTTTGTTTTTATTTCCATTTCTCTAGGAGGTGGGTCAAAAAGGATCTTGCTGTGATTCATGTCATAGACTGTTCTGCCTATGTTTTCCTCTAAGAGTTGTATAGTGTCTGGCCTTACATTCAGGTCTTTGATCAATTTTGAGTTTATTTTTGTGTATGGTGTTAGGGAGTGTTCTAATTTCATTCTTTTACATGTAGCTGTCCAGTTTTCCCAGCACCACTTATTGAAGAGGCTGTCTTTTCTCCATTGTATATTCTTGTCTCCTTTATCAAAAATAAGGTGACCATATGTGCGTGGGTTTATCTCTGGGCTTTCTATCCTGTTCCATTGATCTATATTTCTGTTTTTGTGCCAGTACCATACGGTCTTGATTACTGTAGCTTTGTAGTAGAGTCTGAAGTCAGGAAGCCTGATTCCTCCAGCTCCATTTTCCTTTCTCAAGATTGCTTTGGCTATTCGTTATCCTTTGTGTTTCCATACAAATTGTGAAATGTTTTGTTCTAGTTCTGTGAGAATTGCCATTGGTAGTTTTTTATTTTCTTTTTTATAAATATTTATTTTTGGCTGTGCTGGGTCTTCGTTGCTGTGCGTGGACTTTCTCTAGTTGTGGAGGGTGGGGGCTACTCTTCATTTCAGTGCACAGGCTTCTCATTGCAGTTGTTTCTCTTGTTGTGGAGCATGAGCTCTAGGCATGCAGGCTTCAGTAGTTGTGGATCACAGGCTCTAGAGAGCAGGCTCACTAGTTGTGGTGCACAGGCTTAGTTGCTCCACAGCATGTGGCATCTTCCCGGCCCAGGGCTCGAACCCATGTTCCGTGCATTGGCAGGCGGATTTTTATCACTATGCCACCAGGGAAGACATTGATGCCAATTGCAATGCCACTGATAGGGATTGCATTGAATCTGTAGATTGCTTTGGGTAGTATAGTCATTTTCACAGTGTTGAATCTTGCAATCCATGAACATGGTATATCTCTCCATCTGTTTGTATCATCTTTAATTTCTTTCATCAGTGTCTTATAGTTTTCTGCATACAGGTCTTTTGTCTCCTTAGATAGGTTTTTTCCTAGGTATTTTATTCTTTTTGTTGCAGTGGTAAATGGGAGTGTTTCCTTCATTTCTCTTTCAGATTTTTCATCATTAGTGTATAGAAATGCAAGAGATTTCTGTTAATTAATTTTGTATCCTACTACTTTACCAAATCCATTGATTAGCTGGTACCATCTTTAGGATTCTCTATATATAGTATCATGTCATCTGCAAACAGTGACAACTTTACTTCTTCTTTTCCGATTTGGATTCTTTTTATTTCTTTTTCTTCTCTGATTGTTGTGGCCAAAACTATGTTGAGTAATAGTGATGAGAGTGGACAACCTTGTTTTGTTCCTGATCTTTGTGGAAATGGTTTCAGTTTTTCACGATTGAGAATGATGTTGGCTGTGGGTTTCTCATATATGGCCTTTATTATGTTGAGGTAAGTTCCCTCTATGCCTACTTTCTGGAGGTGTTTTATCATAAATGGGTGTTGAATTTTGTTAAAAGCTTTTTCTTCATTTATTGAGATGATCAAATGGTTTTTCTCCTTCAATTTGTTAATACGGTTTATCACATTGACTAATTAACGTATATTGAAGAATCCTTGCATTCCTGGGATAATCCCCACTTGATCATGGTGTATGATCCTTTTAATGTGCTCTTGGATTCTGTGTGCTAGTATTTTGTTGAGAATTTTTGCATCTATGTTCATCAGTGATATTGGCCTGTAATTTTCTTTCTTTGTGACATCTTTGTCTGGTCTTGGTATCAGGGTGATGGTGGCCTCGTAGAATGATTTTGGGAGTGTTCCTCCCTCTGCTGTATTTTGGAAGAGTATGGAAAGGATAGGTGTTAGCTCTTCACTAAATGTTTGAGAGAATTTGCCTGTGAAGCCATCTGGTCCTGGGCTTTTGTTTGTTGGAAGATTTTTCATCACAGTCTCAATTTCAGTGATTCTCATTGGTCTGTTTATATTTTCTACTTCTTCCTGGTTCAGTCTCGGAAGGCTGTGTTTTTCTAAGAATTTGTCCATTTCTTCCAGGTTGTCCATTTTATTGGCATATAGTTGCTTGTAGTAATCTCTCATGATCCTTTGTATTTCTGCAGTGTCAGTTGTTACTTCTCCTTTTTCATTTCTAATTGTATTGATCTGAGTCTACTCCCATTTTTTCTTGATGAGTCTGGCTAATGGTTTATCAATTTTTTTATCTTCCCAAAGAACCAGCTTTTAGTTTTATCGATCTTTGCTATTGTTTCCTTCATTTCTTTTTCATTTATTTCTGATCCGATTTTTATGACTTCTTTCCTTCTGCTAACTTTGGGGCTTTTTTGTTCTTCTTTCTCTAATTGCTTTAGGTGCAAGGTTAGGTTGTTTATTTGTGATGTTTCTTGTTTCTTGAGGTAGGATTGTATTGCTATAATCTTCCCTCTTAGAACTGCTTTTGCTGCATCCCATAGGCTTGGTGTTGTAGTGTTTTCATTGTCATTTGTTTCTAGGTATTTTTAAATATCCTCTTTGATTTCTTCAGTGATCTCTTGGTTATTTAGTAGTGTATTGGTTAGCCTCCATGTGTTTGTATTTTTTACAGATTTTTTCCTGTAATTGATATCTAGTCTCATAGCATTGTGGTCAGAAAAGATACTTGATATGATTTCAATTTTCTTAAATTTACCAAGGCTTGATTTTTTGACCCAAGATATGATCTATCTTGGAAAATGCTCCATGAACCCTTTAGAAGGAAGTGTATTCTGTTGTTTTTGGATGGAATGTCCTATAAATATCAATTAAGTCCATCTTGTTTAATGTATCATTTAAAGCTTGTGTTTCCTTATTTATTTTCATTTTGGATGATCTGTCCATTGGTGCAAGTAGGGTGTTAAAGTCCCCTACTATGATTGTGTTACTGTTGATTTCCCCTTTTATGACTATTAGCATTTGCCTTATGTATTGATGTGCTCCTATGTTGGGTGCATAAATATTTACAATAGTTATATCTTCTTCTTGGATTGATCCCTTGATCTGTATGTAGTGTCCTTCTTTGTCTCTTGTAATAGTCTTTATTTTAAAGTCTGATGTGAGAATTGCTACTCCAGCTTTCTTTTGATTTCCATTTGCATGGAATATCTTTTTCCATCCCCTCACTTTCAGTCTGTATGTGTCCCTCGGTCTGAAGTGGGTCTCTTGGAGACAGCGTATATATGGGTCCTGTTTTTGTATCCATTCAGCCGGTCTATGTCTTTTGGTTGGAGCATTTAATCCAATTACATTTAAGGTATTTATCAATATGTATGTTTCTATGACCATTTTCTTAATTGTTTTGGGTTTGTTACTGTAGGTCTTTTCCTTCTTTTGTATTTCCTGCCTAGAGAAGTTCCTTTAGCATTTGTTGTAAAGCTGGTTTGGTGGTACTGAATTCTATTAGCTTTTGCTTGTCTGTAAAGGTTTTAATTTCTCTGCTGAATCTGAATGAGATCCTTGCTGGGTAGAGTAATCTTGGTTGTAGATTTTTCGCTGTCATCGCTTTCAACATGTCCTGCCACTCACTTCTGGCTTGCAGAGTTTCTGCTGAAAGATCAGCTGTTAACCTTATGGGGATTCCCTTGTACGTTATTTGTTGTTTTCCCTTGCTGCTTTTAATATTTTTTCTTTGTATTTAAGTTTTGATAGTTTGATTAATATGTGTCTTGGCGAGTTTCTCCTTGGATTTCTGTCCTGTATGAGACTCTCTGTGCTTCCTAGACTTGATTGACTATTTCCTGTCCCATATTAGGGAAGTCTTCAACTATAATCTCTTCAAATATGTTCTCAGTCCCTTTATTTTTCTCTTCTTCTGAGACCCCTGTAATTCGAATGTTGGTGCATTTAATGTTGTCCCAGAGGTCTCTAAGACTGCCCACAATTCTTTTCATTCTTTTTCCTTTATTCTGCTCTGCAGTCGTTATTCCCACCATTTTATCTTCCAGGTCACTTATCCATTCTTCTGCCACAGTTCTTCTGCTATTGATTCCTTCTAGAGAATTTTTTATTTCATTCATAGTGTTGTTCAGCATTGTTTGCTTGCTCTCCAGTTTTTCTAGGTCCTCGTTAAACATTTCTTGTATTTTCTCCATTCTATTTCCAAGATTTTGGATCAAAAATACTATCGTTACTCTGAATTCTTTTTCAGGTAGACTGCCTATTTCCTCTTCATTTGTTAGGTCTGGTGGGTTTTTACCTTGCTCCTTCATCTGCTCTGTGTTTCTCTGTCTTCTCATTTTGCTTAACGTACTGTGTTTGGGGTCTCCTTTTCACAGGCTGCAGGTTCGTCATTCCCATTGTTTTTGGTGTCTGTCCCCAGTGGCTAAGGTTGATTGGGTGGGTTGTGTAGGCTTCCTGGTGGAGGGGACTGGTTCCTGTGTTCTGGTGGATGAGGCTGGATCTTGTCTTTCTGGTGGGCAGGACTGCATCCGGTGGTGTGTTTTGGGGGTGTCTGTGACCTTATTATGATTTTAGGCATCCTGTCTGCTAATGGGTGAGGTTGTGTTCCTGTCTTGCTAGTTGTTTGGCATAGGGTGTCCAGCACTGTAGCTTGCTGGTCTTTGAGTGGAGCTGGGTCTTAGAATTGAGATGAAGATCTCTGGGAGAGCTTTCGTCATTTGATATGACTTGGAGCTGGGAGGTCTCTGGTGGACCAATGTCCTGAACTCGGTTCTCCCACCAGAGAGTCACAAGCCTGACATCCAGCCAGAGCACAAAGACCCTGTCAGCCACACAGCTGAGAAGAAAAGGGAGGAAACAGGAAAGAAAGAAAGAAAAAAATAAAATAAAGTTTTTAAAATAAAAAAATAATTATTAAAAATTTTTTAAATATTAAAAAGTATAAAAAAAGAAAAGAGAGAAGAGAGCAACCAAACCAAAAAACAAATCCACTAATGATAACAAGCGCTAAAAACTATACTAAAAACAAAACAGGGTTTCCCTGGTGGTGCAGTGGTTGAGAATCCATCTGCCGATGCAGGGGACATGGGTTCATGTCCCAGTCGGAAGATCCCACATGTCGCGGAGCGGCTGGGCCCGTAAGCCGTGGGCACTGAGCCTGTGCATCCGGAGCCTGTGCTCCGCAACAGAAGAGGCCACAACAGTGAGAGGCCTGTGTACCACACACACACAAAAAAACCACACACAAACAAACAAAACAAATGAAAACAAGACATACAGAACCCTAGGACAAATGGTAAAAGCAAAGCTATACAGACAAAATCACACAAAGAAGCATACACATACACATTCACAAAAAGAGAAAAAGGAAAAAATTATATATATCTGTATACAAAAAAAAAAGAGGAAGAGAGCAACCAAATGAATAATCAACTCTACCATTGAAAATAAACTCTAAATACTTAACTAAGATAAATATAATACCAGAAACAAATTAGATGCAGAAAGCAAACCCCAAGTCTACATTTGCTCCCAAAGTCCACTGTCTAAATTTTGGGATGATTCATTGTGTATTCAGGTATTCCACTGATGCAGGGTTCATCAAGTTGATTGTGGAGATTAAATCCGCTGCTCCTGAAGCTGCTGGGAGAGATTTTCCTTTCTCTTCTTTGCTCGCACAGCTCCTGGGATTCAGCTTTGGATTTTGCCCCACCTCTGCATGTAAGTCACCTGAGGGCATCTGTTCCCACCCAGACAGGACGGGGTTAAAGGAGCAGCTGATTAGGGTGCTCTGGCTCACTCAGGCCAGGGGGAGGGAGGAGTACGGAAGGTGGGGCGATCCTGCGTGCAGCAGATGCCGGAGTGATGTTGCACCAGCCTGAGGTGCGCCATGTGTTCTCCTGGGTTACCCTGGAAGTGGGATCCCACGATCCTGGATCCTGGGGCCCTGGAAGTGGCGGGATGCACAGGCTCCTGGGAGGAGAGGTATGGATAGTGACCTGTGCTTGCACACAGGCTTCATGACGGCTGCAGCAACAGCCTTAGCTTCTCATGACCATCTCTGGTGTCCACGCTGATAGCCGTGGCTCACTCCCATCTCTGGAGCTTGTTTAGGCGGTGCTCTGAAACCCCTCTCCTCATGCACCCCGAAACAATGGTCTCTTGCCTCTTCGGCAGTTCCAGACTTTTTCCCAGACTCCCTCCTGGCTAGCTGTGGTGCACTAGCCCCCTTCAGGCTGTCTTCATGCAGCCAACCCCAGTCCTCTCCCTGGCATCTGACCTCCAAAGCCTGAGCCTCAGCTCCCAGCCCCTTCCCGCCCCAGCAGGTGAGCAGACAAGCCTCACGGGCTGATGAGTGCTGGTCGGCACTGATCCTCTGTGTGGGAATCTCTCCACTTTGTCCTCTGCATCCCTGTTGCTGCACTCTCCTCTGTGGCTCCGAAGCTCCCCCCTGCCCACCTGCCGTCTCTGCCAGTGAAGGGGCTTCCTAGTATGTGGAAACTTTTCCTCCTTCACAGCTCCCTCCCAGAGGTGCAGGTCCCATCCCTATTCTTTTGTCTCTGTTTTTTTCTTTTTTCTTTTACCCTACCCAGGTATGTGGGGAGTTTCTTGACTTTTGGGAAGTCTGATGTCTTCTGCCAGCATTCAGTAGGTGTTCTATAGGAGTTGTTCCACATGTAGATGTATTTCTGATGTACTTGTGGGGAGGAAGGTGATCTTCACATCTTACTCCTCCATATCTCCAAGGTGTCCAAGACAAAGTATTTTAGAAACAGCTAGAGAAGAGAGTTATATTATTTTCAAAGGATCGACAATGAGACTTTCAACTTAGTTCTCAACAGAAATGATGGAAACCAAAAGATTTTATAATAACATTTTTTAAAATAAATTTATATATTTATTTTTGGCTGCATTGGGTCTTCTTTGCTGCACACGGGCTTTCTCTAGTTGTGGTGAGCAGGGGCTACCCTTTGTTGCAGTGCCCGGGCTTCTGATTGTGGTGGCTTCTCTTGTTGCAGAACACAGGCTATAGGCACACAGGCCTCAGTAGTTGTGGCACACGGGCTCAGTAGTTTTGGCTCATGGGCCCTAGAGGACAGGCTTATTAATTGTGGCACACCAGCTTAGTTGCTATGCATCATGTGGGATCTTTCCGGACCAGGGCTTGAACCATTTCCCCTGCATTGGCAGGCAGATTCTTAACCCCTGCACCACCAGGGAAGCCCCTATAATAACATCTTTAAAGTGCTGAAAGAAAATAAAAGCCAACTCAGATTTCTATCTCTCTTTAAAAAAAAAAAAATTCCCTCATAATTGAAAATAACAGTAGATAATTTCAGACAAATAAAAACTGAGGATGTTTATTAACAGTGGATCTGCACTAAAAAAAATACCAAAGAGAGATTTTCAGGAAAAAAAAATGATCACAGATGGAAACATGGAAAAAAACAAGAATTAAGAATCCAGAAAAGGATACATATGTGGGTAACTATAAATGAGTATTGACCATACAAAAAATAATTGTGAATTATTGTGAAATTTAAAATATATAGATAATTAAAATGTCTAACAAGAATAATTCAAAAGACAGGAGGGTGTGGTAAATAGAGTTCAATGTTCTAAATTTCCAGCAGTATTAGGAAAGAGATAAAATATAACTTTAATAAGTCAAGGCATGTTGTGATCTCTAGGTTAACCATTATACAACTACTAATGATAATAATAATAACTGTTAAATTAACAAATGAATAGGAGGAAAATGGAATACTGATAATATTTAATCAATTCTATAAAAAGCAAGAAAGGAGGGAAAAGAAAATATAAGGCAGACCAAATTAAAAGCAAATAGTAAGATGAGAGATCTAAAACCAAATATATCAGTAATTTCATTAAAGATAAATGGACTAAATACACCAAGTAAAAGAATACAATTGTCAGACTGGTTTAAAAATAACAAATTTTATGATCCTAACTGGAGACAAAATTTAAATATAGGATATACCAGACGAAAGGTGATGTAGCTATACTACCAGTAGGTGTAATCAAAATAAAAAATTAAAAAACGTAATAAACAAAGTTCATGAAAATGGGCATGAGTTCTTTCTACATTAAAAGCCTAGTATTTCTGGGTTGATAATATTTTGGCTTATTAGATGCTGTTTTACAAATTATAAATCAGTTGTAGTTAATCAATGTTTTAAGAAATTTAAGAAATTATTGCACATGAAAGAAAAAAAGGAAAAAAGAGAGAAAAAGAGAGATGATAGATAAATAGGCAAATGGACATGATAGATGATAGATAAAAAGATAGATAGATAGATAGATAAATAGATAATAGACATGTCTTCTTGCATATTCATTTTACACTCTCCCAGGATTCATATCTCTGGCTTAAAATTCTAACGTAATTCTTAGACCTATAGGCCCTCCCTCACAGTATTGTTTCTTTAAACACGGTTCATAATCTCCAGGTGGTCTGCACTTGCACAGCCCCAGTCTCCACCCCCACACAAACACACAACTCTCTCAGCAATCTGCAGAAGAAAAGAGACACTGTGGCTCCAAAAGCCCTAAAACCATTGAGGGGGTGGGGGGGTAAAGAGTAAAGTAACACTGGAGGCAAGATGAGGTATTCTGAGAATAAAGAGATAGAAGCTTACTCTGTAGAAGTAAAATATATAAAAGTAGTACTGTTATCCCAAAGTGAAAACAAACGTCCTGTTTAGGGATAAAAAGCCAAGGAATATGTCTGGTATATATCACCATGGATGTCAATTAAGTCTCAGATTCAGTTTTGACTCTTTAAAATGCTAGCAAAGGAAGACCAGATGGAGTATGTGAGAAGTGAGTAGTTAATGGACGAAGCAGAGAGTGTTAATAAATTCCAAAGGACTTGTTCCATCAAGAAAGATTCCACTAATCTGCAGCAGCCTAACTCACAAGACCTCATAAGACACATTCTGTTAGTGTCAGTGTTCCACACCAATTACAGATTTCTGAAGGGCCATCAGAGCAAAACTATACCCTTCATATGTAAGCCGACACTGCTGTAACTAAGATTGCAATTGGACTGGGACAAATCTCTATGATCTTGATATATGAAAATCCAAATAGATGGTTTCCATAGAAATGAATAAAAACATTTCCAAATTACTTATTCAGGATTAATCCACTGCAGCTCTGCAAAGCAAATACATTTGATGAGGCTCAGTAAAGCAGCCAATGAAAAATAAACTACAATTGTCCAATAAGGTAGTTCCCTTCACTGACAGAAAATCCATGCACAGTTAAAATGTGCTTTTAGGCAAAGTGTTATCTTTTAATTTCAAGTGTATAAATCCATAAATTAATAATTGGAAACACATTAAAGATTACTGAATAGGGTTTTAAATGGATGAAAAGAGCAAAGTCTATAGTCACAAAACCTTCTATCCAAATCTTGATTCTATTATTTCCTAGCTGGGTTAACTTGGGCAAGTTCAATTCTTCTCTCTCAGCCTTAGTTTCATTATCTGCAAAATGGGAGTCATAATATTTTTCTCTTGGGTATAATGAAAATATTTTACACTTTTCAGATGAAGACAGCATAATGCAGAGAGATGAAGGGTTGTATTCAAAATCATCATTAGTGAGAGAAAGAGATAAATTCAGAAGCCACATAACTGCCTTCACAGTCCCAAAACAACCTTCTTCTATTATTGTTCGGTTTTCTTTAGGTCCATATGGTTTCCATTTATACAAGTAAACCGAGCTAGAAAACTGGGGAATTGTCCAGACTAAATGATTTTTCCTCAAATGTTCTATTGATACAAATATACTCTCCATCCCACTCACCTACACCCACTGCCAAAAATGCTTTGCTTTCAGATATCTGGTATTAAATCAAATATTCTAAAATTTGAACCCATGGCATGTGTAGCAGGATATTAAATGCAATTTTTTCCTATTGTCTCAGATTAGAATTTTGGCTAAGTCCTCAAAACTGAAGACAGTGGGTATTCAGTACCTGTATGTGTTAGTTTAGGTTCTCTGAGAAGCAAACACCAAGACAGGTGTAGACGGGAAAGAGATGTATTGAGGAAAAGGCCTATTAGGGAAAAGGGGAAGGCAGCAGGGGAGACAGGAGGAACCTTAAGAATGCAATTCACGTCTGACCGTGGTAAAGGGGCTGGGGAAAAAGGAAAGCTGGGTAGGAAGATTCTCAGCCTCCAGCTAACCTCTAAGGTTTGAGGAAGGCCAGTCGAAAGTTCTGGAGCCAACACCACTCTTCAGAAAAGTTCCCCACCTGATAGGAACAGGCCTGTCTCAGTACCCTTGACACACATGGTCGTTGGCTGGGAGTAGTCCATGAGGACTGTGACTTTGGCACAAACAGGGACAGATTCAGAGCACAGCCTCTGGTGCTGTCAGTCAAGTGAGCTCCCTGCAGCAGGAGATCAGAGTGGCACGTTTTCATGGCAGTTACACCACGTCTTCTCTATGTGAGGGTCATATTCCCAGAGGTCTTGCTGAGGAGGCAAAAGGGTCCAGTGACTTATAACCTTCAAACGTTTCTGAAAGCAAAGACTATGAATTAATTAGGGGGAGACCTTGAAAGGGAATTTGTAGTAGAGAGCGCTGGGGAACTTTGCTTCTCCCCAAACACTCATAGAAATTGGAGCCATTTGATTGAATGGAAGCTGAGATCTCTACTTTCTACCCAAAGGTATGTGCATTCTATAGAACACCGAGCCTACCCTGTCCTGCTTCCAGAGCAAAAAGCCAGAGCATCCTTGGAAAACCTAATATGTGCCCCTGCTGAATTAGGGACCAGAGAGCAGTGCCTTTCTTTATCCTGGTGAAGCCTGGAGGTGGGATTCTGGTTGGAGAACCACTGGCATATACATTTTGGACATTCCCTCTTCACATCAGATTTCTCTATTATTTGAGAGACAGTTTGTGCAGCCTTAGAAAGGGCAAGAGCTGCAATTGCACTGTTCATTACCTTGCCACTTGTCTGTGACTTGAAGTAGATTATTTTACTCTTCTGAGCCTCCATTTCCTCATCTATAAAAGAGAATAGTAATTTCTACCACCAAAATTTGTTGTCAGAGTTAAATGAGATAATGTATGAAACAGACCAAAAAACCTCTACCAATAGTAACTATATTCCCAAGTATAGAAATAGAGTGCTCTGTAATCCTGTCCTATTGTACATTTTAAGGAAACACAGATTTTTTTAAAAGTACTTTAACAGTAGGTCTTTGTTGTTTATCCTTTTAAAAAAAATTTTTTTTTATTGGAGTATAGTTGCTTTCCAATGTTGTGTTAGTTTGTGCTGTACAACATAGTGAATAAGCTATATTTATACATATATCTCCTCCCTCTTGAACCTCCCTCCCAACCCACCCTCTCCATCTCACCCATCTAGGTCATCACAAAACACTGAGTTGGTTTTAAATATAGCAGTGTGTACATGTCAATCCCAAACTCCCTAACTATCCCTCCCGCCTGCCCCTCCACTCGCCCCCCACCCCCGTAGCCATACGTTTGTTCTCTAAGTTTGGGAGTCTGTTATTGTTTTGTAAATAAGTTCATTTCTATCATTTTTTTTAGATTCCGCACATAAGCGATATCATATTTCTACCGCAGCACAGGGAACTCTGATCAAAATCATGTAACAACCTAATTGGGAAAAGAATTTGAAGAAGAATAGATACATGTTTATGTATAACTGAATCACTTTGTTGTACAACTGAAACTAACACAATATTGTTAATCAACTCTACTCCAATATAAAATAAAGTTTTGGTTCTTTTTTTAAAAAAGCACTTTTAAAGAACTTGCTGCCTGTAAGGAATTTACTGAAAACCTGAAGACTCAGTGGGACTAAGGACAGCTAATGAGCTTTTCTCAGTATTCTTGTAATTTGAAGACAATAATAAGTCCACAATGTTTTATTGTTTAAAGACTGTAAATTACTCTACAGTTTGCTTGGAGTTATTACATGTGACAGAATGATGAACCATCCCAATTTGCCCAGGATCTTTACAGTTTTACCACTCAAAGTGTCATATCTCAGAAACCCCTCAGTCCCAGCAAACCAAGACACTGGGTCGGCTATATATGAAGTTCCTAGAACTTTGCCTAGAATATTTTAGGCATTCAGTAAATGTTAACTGTGGTCATTTTCTTTTATTGAAATTGAATTCGTCCTCTATCAGCAAGACTGTGCTGAGCTTTGGAGTACAAAAGTGAATAATACTCAGGGTCTCCCTTGTAGAGCTCGGAGACTGGCAGAGAAAATGGATGAATGGGACTGATAGAATTTACTCCCAAAGTTGGGTTTTGATGCAATGTACTCTATAACTCCATAGAAACGTTAGAGAGTAAATGTAATATGTATACTATCTTAAAAGTGCTGTACTAGTTGGAGACCTCCAGAGAAACAGAGCCAAGAAGAGAAATATATATATGAGAAGACTTAATACAGAAATTGGCTCATGAAATTATGGAGGACAAGAAGACCCCGGTTATCCCACCACTAATCTACGTGTTGTTGTGAAGGTATCTTGTAGATGTAATTAAAGTCTATAATCAATTTATTTTAAGTAAGAAATGTTATTCTAGATATTGGACTGGACTTGATTCAGTCAGCTGAAATGCCATAAGAAAAGAAGGAGGAAGAAGAAAAATAAGAAATTCCACCTGTGGATTTCATCTTCAGCTGGTGCAGGAGAGTTCCAGCCTGCTCTTCTTGACTTTACAGCCTACTATATAGATTTCAGACTTGCCTAGCAACTCCCACAATTTCAGAAATAATCCTTTGAGATTTTATATTTTATGTGTATAAAATATATATATATATACATATTTTTTCCCCTTTGTGTAAAGAGGATTGACACTCAATTCTTGAAGTTTTGCCCCTTGAAGGCATATATATTTATCTTCAAGGGGCAAAACAATCCAATTAGGCAGTAAACACAGATTTTATGTATCACCTTTAAACATGGCAATAATATTGCATATTACAAATTATTATTGTGTCAGCATATAAGGTAGGGTTCCACTGAAATGTGGAAATATAAATATAGGTATATCCTTAACATTTTTTATTGATAATTTCATTTACTATTGTCTCAGCAGAAAAAAGTTTATCCAAATTGAAATTAATGAAAAACTACATAAGAAGCACTATGCATTTGAAAAGACTGTAAAATTTAGCCTTGGTATCAATAGAATACAAATTATGTGAAAACCTTGGTAATAACAACATAACTAGTGATTTTGCTGAAATGAGTATACAAAAAACAAGTTTTATGAAATAAAGATATACTAATATATGAATTATGTGTGCCTTTATCTTATTACTTACGTAAACCTCATTGGCCCATCAAAAAAATGCACATATATGCAAAATAATAATTAAATTCAGCCACCTTACATATTTTGCTGAATTTTAGTCATATACAAACCATACTTTCATGCATATTTTTATTTTTTGTCATTATAGAGTTATTTTATTAAGGTAAGAAGGTTGGACATATTTTTTAGAATTTGGTAGTTGCTTTAATAGCTTTTGTATAGCTGGACTTATAATATGAGGCCTTCATATCCCACACATATCAAGGACAGGCCTGAATTGAGACTTAACAGAATTTTGGTTTCTCCACCCTTACCACGCTACCCCAATAAACACCCAAGAGTCCTAGCCCCATAGTCATATAGGAGAGCCTCTAGATTTTTCTGTACTCCCAAGAGAGCTTAAAAAGCAAAAGGAGTTGAAAGAACACTGTTAGAATGAATAGCAAGTGTCCTGAGAAAGACGTAGAATGACCTGCAAGGACCTGATAAGCAGACCATATTGCAGGACCGTTGGCTTCAGAGCAGATAGCGGTAGCCATATATGTCATGGTCCTAAAGAATGAATTCCTTCTCAGTAGTGGAGGGTGAACAACAACCAATAATCCTACATGTGATCATATCAACTGAAACTGAAAAGGAATTTGACAAAATTTAACAATCATTAATAATAAAAACTCTCAGAAAAATAGACATAGTAGAACTTCAATTTAAGAAAGAACAGCTACAAAAAAAAAAAAAAAAAATACTCCAAAAACAAAAAAACCACTAATGGTGAAAAACTGAATGCTTCCCTCCTAAGACTGAGAACAATGCAAGGATTTCAACTCTCACCACTCTTTTTCAACATAGTGCTGAAATTTGTAACTAATGCAGTAAGACAAGAAAGGGGGCAAAAAGACATATAGATCCGAATGGAAGAAATACAATTGTCTTTATTTGTACCAAGCATGATTGTCTACGTATAAAATTCCAAAAATCTACAAGAAAATTTTTTTGGAATATATAAATGTGTTCTGCAAGGTCACAGGACACAACAGAAACACACACACAAAAACACTTTTTTCTATATATTATACCATCAATAAGCACATGGACACAGAAAAAATACATTTGCAGTCACTCAAAAAAGATAAAACACTAGGTGTAAATCTAACAAAATGTACACAGGCCTGAAAGCTACAAAACACTGATGAAACATAACTAAGTTCTAAATAAATGGTGAGACATAGTATGTTCATGGATCAGAAGATTCAGCATAGTAAAGATGTCACTTACTCCAAATTGACATACCAGTTCAATGTAATTCCCATCAAAATTCCAAGATTATTTATAGATATAGACAAGATTATTCTACAGTTTGTATTAAAAGACAAAATAGCTAAAATAGACAAAACTATTTTGAAAAGAAAAATAAAGTGAGAGTGTGAGATAATAGAAAATATATATATTGGTCTCTGCCCCCAGTTCTTGGCACGGAGCTCATAAAATCTTTGTAATTTCCAAGTTATGAGAACACTTGGAGCAACTCTTGTTCTAATACAAGAGTCTTGTTCTTGACCCCGTACCTGACAGAGGTCCCCTAAAATCCTTGTAAGTTCCTAAGTGGTAAGAGTACTAAGAGCATCTTTTTTTGAATGAGGCGACTCTGGGTGAACTCTTAGGTGGCTCCTGAATTGGCAGCTAGTTACCAGAAAGACCAAGTATGACCAGAAACTTGAAATTTTCAGCCCTGGCCCCCCATTCTCTTGAGAAGGGAGAAGGGCTGGAAAATGGGGTAAATGATCCATCATGCCTACATGATGAAACCTCCATAAAACTCCAATAATAAAAGGTTCTGAGAGCTTCCAGGTTGGTGAACACATCCACACTGGGAGGGTGACCCATCCCAACTCCACAGGGACAGAAGCTCCTGTACTCAGGACACTCCCAGACCTCACCCTATGTATCTCTTCATCTAGCTATTCATCTGTATTCTTTATCATACCCTTTAATAAACAGGTAAACATAAATAAGTGTTTCTCTGAGTACTGTGAGCTGCTCTAGCAAATTAATCAAACCCAAGGAGGGGATCATTGGCACCTCCAATCTATAGTGGGTTGGTCAGAAGCACAGGTAGAAACCTAGGCTTGCGACTGACATCTGGGTGTGGGGGGGTGTGGTCTTGGGTGTCTGAGCCCTTCACCTGTGGGATCTGATGCTAACTCCAGATAGATTGTGTCAGAATTGAATTTGGGTGTCTGAGCCCTTCACCTGTGGGATCTGATGCTATCTCCAGGTAGATAGTGTCAGAATTGAATTAAGTTGTAGGATACCAGATGGTGTTGCAGAGAATTGCTTGGTGTGGGGAAATACACATTCGATGACCACAAGAAAAGAGTTTTATGTAAGTAGTAAAGAAGACTCACAGGGAAGAACTGGGATTTTTTTCCTACATAGGAAAAAAATACTGAGTTTTTCCATTTTAGGGAGGCAAGAATGTACCCAATTTCAAGATGTATTATATAGCTACAGTAATGAAAACTGTGTGGTATTGGCTGAGGTATAGACACATATGTGAGTTGAACAGAGCAGAGAAACCAGAAGTAACTCACACAGATACACCCAACTGATTCTTGACAAAGGGACAAAAGCAAAAATAGAGGAAAAACCACCTTTTCAACAAATGGTGCTGGAGAAATTAGACATCCACAGAAAAAAAGAAAGAAAGAAACTCAACCTAAGTTTTGCAGTTTCTATAAAAATTAACCCAAAATGAATCCTGGTCTTAAATAGAAAACAAAACTAAAACTTTTAGGAAAAAAATAAGAGTAAATATTTGGATCCAGGATTAAGTAAAGAGTTCATAGGTGTGACACCAAAAGCATGACATATAAACAGAAAAATTGCTAAGTTGGACTTCATCAAAATTTAAAACTTTTCTTCATAAAAGTCCCTGTTCAGAGAATGATAAGACAAGGTATAGGTTGGGAAAAAATATTTACAAAGCACATATCTGCCAAAGGACTAGTATCCAGGATAAAGAACTCTCAAAACTCAACAGTAAAAACGTAAACAACCCAATTAGAATATGGGCAAAAGGCACAAATAGACATACAGATAGCAAATAAGCACATGAAAAGATGCTCAACATCATTAACGATGAAAAAACACAAATTAAAAGCACAATGATAGCATTACACATCTATCAGAATAGTTAAAATTTAAAAATAGCAGCATCACCAAATGCTAGCAAGGGTGTGGATTACTCAGACCTTACTGGTGGGAACGGGAAAAGGCACAGCCACTCTAGAAAACAATTTAGCACTTTCTGAAAAACTAAGTGATCAATTGCCATAAAATACAAGTATACTCCTGCACATTTATCCCAGAGAAATGAAAAATTATGTCCACACAAACATCTGCATTTGATGCTTACAGCAGCTTTATTCATAATAACTCAGTACTGGAAATAGCCAAAATATTTCTCATTAGGTGAATGATAAACAAAATGCAGTACATCCATACCATGGAATACTGCCCAGGAATAAGAAGGAAGGAACTCTTGATACATGGCCCAACCTGAATGACTCTCCAGAGAATTAGGCTGAGTGAAAAAACACCAATCCCAAAAGGTTATATACTACATGAATCCATTGATATAATATTCTTAAAATGACAAAATAAAAGAATGGAGAACAGATTAGTGGTTGTCAGGAATTAAGGTGGAGGTGGGGTGGGAGAGAAGAAGCAACAGAAGGGATCTTGTGGGGATGAAATGTTCTGCTTCTTGACTATATCATCATGAGTATCCTGTGTGATATTTTACTCTAGTTTTCCGAGATGTTACCGTGGCAGGAAACTGGGTAAAGAGGACACAGGACCTACCTGCATTATTTCTTACAACTGCATGTAAATCTACAGTTACCTTACTTTAAAAAAATCTAATTTTAAAAAATTTGAAAGTCTTAAAAAAAAAGTCTGAAAGTCTAAGAAAACCAGAAGTGATGAAGTTTGCCCAAGTTGATTAGATTACGTTTTTTACCATTCTATAGAATGAAAGGTGGAAAGAAGGAGTAGGACAAGTGGTCCAACAGTCAATTAAAGTTTAAAAGAAAAGATACAAAGTACCTTAAAGATTTTATCACAATTTAAAATATACAAATGCACATTTATTTGATAATCTGCTGCTATAAAGCCATAGGCTCCTCTTTGAGTGTCAAATGCCAGTAGCGCTGCGTGCGCCTGCACACGTCTGTGTAGTGCTGTCTACTATTTCAGTCTGGCTCTTTAAAGGGAAAAAAAAGCTTATAGAACTTGGGACATGATTAGCGTTTAATTTCTAGGTTTTCACATTTCTAGGTTTTCACAGATTTTTTTGTCGTTTTTCTTCTTTTTCAAGTAATTTACAGTTGTCTCTCACACAGGTCTAATTTAACAGCATTTTTAAAGCAACTCTCTGGTTCTCTCCAAAGGAACCATAAAAATGAAATTACTGAACTAGCAATCCCTCCCCAAGGATAACTACTCCGAACAGGTGGCACAAGTCCTTCAGTGCAGATCTAATCCCAATGTATTTTTAAACTGAGGTGAATTTGGGGGTGTGCTGATTTGTATTTCTTTTTCCTATAAAATATGTTTTACTATTCTTTTTTAAAATTTTTTATTTATTTTTGGCTGCGTTGGGTCTTCGTTGCTGCGCGCGGGCTTTCTCTAGTTGCAGCGAGCGGGGGCTACCCTCCGTTGTGGTGCACAGGCTTCTCACGGCGGTGGCTTCTCTTGTTGGGGAGCACAGGCTCTAGAGCACAGGCTCAGTAGTTGTGGCACGTGGGCTTCAGTAGTTGTGGCACACGGGCTCTAGAGCACAGGCTCAGTAGTTGTGGCACGTGGGCTTCAGTAGTTGTGGCACACGGGCTCTAGAGCACAGGCTCAGTAGTTGTGGCGCACGGGCTTAGTTGCTCCGTGGCATGTGGGATCTTCCCGGACCAGGGCTGGAACCCATGTCACCTGCATTGGTAGGTGGATTCTTCACCACTGCACCACCAGGGAAGTCCCTACTCTTCTAATAAAAAAATAAGTTGTGAATGTTCCTATAATAAAAACAGGTGGATAAATTTTTGTAATAAAAAAGTAAGTTATCAATGTGCTTATAGTCCTCCTTAATCCCCTTTCTACCACCACACAAAAAAGGAAATTCCTATCCAAGGCAAGTTTTTTCTCCACCTCATTTTCCCTTTGCACTCAATACAATCCTGGACCACCTTCCTTCAACTTCAGCTGGTATTGTGCTCAGGAGATATAAACGAATTTTCACCATCACTTTTTTTAGTACATTCTAAACTCTAATAGAAGTTGTTTGAGAGGATTCTTGGCTCTGTTGTCCTGGTGCATATTAAGCTGATGGAGACAGTTCATTAATGAAACAACTCATCTACAGAGGTGAAAACAAAAGAAAACATACAAGGTGTTCTACCTGTACAGAGAAGTCTGGTAACAGGATATCGTGTGTGTGCTCATATATATATGAATCAGAAAGGTAAACATGCGTAGACCCTGAAGTAATTGAATACGTGCATTTGCACATAAAAAATTGCTGTCCGTGTGTGTGTGCACACTCGCACCTGTGGAGAAACCTAAAGCCTTTGATTCTACTCCGCCAAGTAGCTATTACAGACCACATAGTGTACTGGAAATGAACACTGGAGGAGAACTGGGGAGACCACCAATTCTCCATCTTTGACGATCCAATTTCTGCCCTTGACTGTGACTTCCTGCTTAGACTGCCAATGACTCCGCTAGCAAACTACCCGAAGACAGTGATTTCTCAGAGGACACTGAACAGGAAAGAGAAACCAAATGAAAGAGAAACAAGTGCACTCAGGATGAACCCCACAAGGGAAAGCTGAATCTCAAGGTGTAGAATTTAATTTTTCTGGTAATGGCATAATTCTGCTCTCAAGTGAATCACTCTTTATTCTACTTTATTTTGCATGTATTATCTCTAAGGCACAATTTTTAATCTATAATTATCTTACCATGTAATTTAACCTTTGTGTATAGCAGTAAGTTATGCACTACTTGAAATAGTCTGGTGTTAAATTGTTTTGCCATGGTAGGTCTTATCATTCCCATTTTTTATAACTCTTTGTTCAGAGCCCAACTTGGTGAGGCGATTGGATGATGTAACCTGCATGACAATGGTTGTGGAAATATTAAAACAAGTCCCCAATACCTGCTAAGTCAAAGGGTCGGGAAAGGATGATCAGAAAGTATGCCTCTTTCTGCCAAAGGAAGTTTAAAACATCTCATCCTATTTCCCCCAGGAAGCTAAGAGGCAGAACAAACATGATAGTGGACGTCAGGCAGGGCTGCATCAGGAGGGAGAAGAAAGGGGGGAAAGGGCAGGGAAGGGGGTATGAGAGAAACATAAAGAACTATGTGCAGAAACGTGACAGAATCTGGAAGAAAAAGGTGTAGGCAGAATCAAAACAAAGACCATTCTTTCAGTCTATGAAGGAAGAAAGGGGGAAAGGAAGGAAGGGAGGAATAGATTTTAAAAATTAGAAAATGAAGTTTCAAATAAATGGTACAAAAAGGCACAAACAGGTACAAAAAAAAAGAATGTACACATATATTGGAAATTTTTCTGAATACTGTCCTTGAATTGTCATAGAACACTGTCTTATAGGTAAGATGAGTCTCATCAATAAAGCAAACAAATCACTTTAACTCTTTAGTAACTAAACTCTCTGGGTCCAGGAGGATAACCATATTATAATAAATACTGCTCTTATGTAAATACAGTCACAGTAAGGTTTTAAGACACCCCATTAAAATCCTTTAGGGTCTGAAAAGTTATCTATCAGTGGGTGGCAGCTCACTTTATAAACCCCATGTTATGTTTCAAATTACAATAAGATACTATGAAATATTACAGTAAGTATACTGTTTTATTTTTCTTTAAAAAAAAAAAGAAGAGAAGGAAGAAAGAAAAAAAATCTCTAATGAGCAATCTCTTCTGTTTGGTGGGAAGCAAGCTCTTCTATAGGAAGAAATCTTATAATCTCCTTCCCTTTTTTTCTGAGTCTCCAAATTAAAACACCCCAGAAAAGACTATGATCCCCTTATCCTTTGCAAATTACATAATAAACAGAATTTCACTGGAAATGTTGCCCTTGTTTCAGGTCAGCCTCACATCTTAATCATCTAGTCTACCAATGTAGTTGCACCTGAATTTTTATTAACCTGTTTTACCTTTGCCTTTGAATTACTTTGGGAAACAAAACTGATAGCAGATTCTAAGCAATAAACTAGGCCAAATTTGCAAGTTTGGGTCCAACTTTCTCATACCATCCGAAAGTGTCTAACATTGAAATTCCAGCTTCAGTGAGGTGTATTAATGCATATTTTAATTAATGTAAACCGTGAGGTCTAGCAATGTACTAGAAACATTCTCTATAAAAAGAAAAATAGTTCAAGAAGGATATATGGATTTAACCCACAACTATCATTTTTAAGGAGTTGGTTTCCTAATAAATATAGGAACATCATGCTACCTGAAAATAAAGTTCTCTTTAATTAGTGATGATAGGGAAAATGTATTATACCAGTAAAAAGAAAAAACAAGCATCAAAACATTGACAGTAATAGTACAGTATTGAGTACATTTTGCAGACTATTACCCATATAGGATTTTTTTTTAACATACTTATTGGAGTATAATTGCTTTACAATGGTGTGTTAGTTTCTACTTTATAACAAAGTGAATCAGCTATACATGTACATATATCCCCATATCTCCTCCCTCTTGCTTCTCCCTCCCACCCTCCCTATCCCACCCCTCTAGGTGGATACAAAGCACAGAGCTGATCTCCCTGTGCTATGCGGCTGCTTCCCACTAGCTATCTATTTTACATTTGGTAGTATATATGTCCATGCTACTCTCTCATTTCGTTAATAGAAGCATTTCTTATATTCTTAACTCAAACTCCCATCTGAAATTCACCGTAAGATTTGTAAATAATAGTATGTTATTTTCAAAGGTCATTTCTTTCCAGAAAAAATATAGATGCCATTAAGAGCCCATAGACAATACTTTATGGTAAAATTGAGTCAAAGGACACAAAAACAAAATGCAAATCTAGAAACAAAAATGTTTTCAAAAGCAATAAAGACAAACAGTACAGAAAATGTTATGTTGCAGTCATGAACATCCCCCAAAATTTAGCGACTTAGCAGAACAGAAATTTATTTCTCACTCGAAACTTGCTGTGGGTCAAGGTGACCCTCAGGAGTCCTTCTCAGACAGTGAGTGAGGATCCAAACTGACAAAGGCTACACCTGCTTACAGCTGTACTGTCTGGGGCACATGATCTGGTTCAATGAAACAAAGAGGAGTATGGCAAACAACACACCAACATTTATGTGCCTCCACCCAATTCAATTCTGTACACATGTCATTGGCCAAAACTAATGCATGGCTATGTCTTTGGGGATAAGGAAAATTTAATCTTCTATGCGACTGGAGAGGAGACCAGGTATATTGGTGAACAAGAACAATATCTACCATAAATAGTAAGAGCAGCTTTGGAGGCGGAACTCAATTTTTCTGATTATATACGGGATGACTCTCGCCAGAGATTACTTCATAGATAACCCTGACAAGAAGGACTAAAGTCTGGCGGAGAGGGAATCAGCTTAACTTTTTGCCATTCTGACGTGCCACATGAATTCTCTCCTCTCTCCACCCTACTCCCCTCTTGTACTTCCATCTCCTCTCCACTCTGATTTAAGACATTCACCTTCTCCTGCAAACCTAAACTAATCCTCCTAGACTAGGTTAGCAATCCCCCTTATGGGATTTCAAAGCATCCTGTAATTACTCTTATCTGTCAGTGTTCACATAAAGTGTTTCGATGCATAGAAATGCAGGTAACATATATGCTTGATACCTAATAAATTATCAAAAAAGGCATCATCATCATAGCACCTAGCGCTTTGCATTAATTAATTTAACAGTCTTTCTCACGAGACTATGAGAGCCCATCCCCCTGCCCCGCTCTTACTTGAGGACACCTTCCTCTAGGTCAGTCTGTTCTCACCCACTCATACCAGCCTTGACCATTGACCTGGACTTGAGCCCCTCACAGCCTCTACTTCCCAGGGGTGCTATGTACCCACTCCTTTATTGACCCCAAACTTCTCTGTATTCATTCACCCTCTTCTATAGCTATGCTTGGACTATTACAGGTTACGTAAGCACTAAGCCTTTCAGTAACACATACACACATTAGGAAATGGTTTCATCTGCAATAAAAATTGTTATCAGGACATTGCAACAGGTAAACTAGGAAGCAAATGTTCAAAAATTGCTAAAGGACTTTCTCCTCCCTCCTATTCCAGATAATCTTTTCTCCTTCCTCTCACTCTAGATAATCTTTTCTCCGACACTCCACATAACTGTCATACAGTGTGGATGGTTCAATTTCACATTTTATTTGTCCAACATCTTTGAACTTTCATTTTCCAATAATTCCACAATGCTCATTCAGTTGTTCAGACATCTGAAATGATTCCATTATTAAGATAATCATTTACATATATGATATTTACTATACATATGCTCTCCTATACATATATTATCTCATTCTATCAGCAATATTGATTCTCTTTGAAGAATCATATTAAAATTAGTGCATCATATGATAAATAACAAGCACCAACTATTAGTTTTATCACAGAGTGGCATAAATTAGCACCTTATTATTATGCACATTTGTATATATCTTAATAACATTCATGCTGGAAATAGGTTTTATTGAAATACTCTGTATCTGGTTTTCCTAAGAATAACTCCTAATTCTCTGGGTGTCAAGGTGTCTTCTCCCTGTAGGGTAAAACCTCTGATCCTCTCATCAATGTCAGCCACGAATAATTTTACAACCTCCCCAGTAGGTTATGTGTTTTGGACGTTTTCATTGGCCTGTGAAACATTTATTATATTCTGTGAACTTATTAAGCATGGTATAAAACATGGAAAAGATATAGTTCCTATCTGCAGCCTCTTCATCTAAATAGCACAAGCAACCAAATAAAAACAGTATGTCACAAAGATTGGTTTCAATTTCCTTCCTTTCTTTTTAGGATTATGATGTCATTTTTCAAAGACCATGTTCAGGAGCTTCCATATAAGGAGAGCCTGTGGTCATATGAGCTTAGAAGATGCTTTACCAAAGAAATGAGTTTTGAGCAAGATGCACTGAAGCAGAATTTGAGCCATACATCAGAAGAAACGCTGAAATGGAGCTGAGCATCAAAGAACTGAAACGCCAGCTTTTTAGGCAGATGCGTCTGCTAGAGAAAGCTCTGAATTTGCAGTAAAGAAATGTTTAAGTTCCTGGTCCTTGATCTTAAGCATGATGAAGTCTGTGACCTTAGGCAAATGATTTCATCTCTTTCTACTTCTGTTCTGTTCCCCAGGTGTAAAAAGGGGATGAGTTTTCTGTTCTGTGTTGCTTGCAGAGATGACAGAAGTGCATAGAATAGGATACCTAGTGAGCATTTTGTGATCTTGGTTCTGGGGGTCTGAGCACTTTGTGGTTCCTCTCCTCTTACTTATAAGGAACAGATTGACAGAGCAGCCAGAATCCTGCAGGAGTCCAGGTCTTGGGTTTGTGTGCAGTACCTGGAGAAGAGCAATCCTCCCTTTGCTTCTCATTTAGATCATCTCCCTAGTCCAGGGAGAGGGGTACATCCCAGCAGTCCACGTCTTGCACGTCTCAGGGAAGAGCCAGAAGTCTGGACACTAGCAGAGATGGTGTAGCTGGCTGAGACACTCCCATCCAGGACCATATGTACAAGCTGGTCATGTGTTGAAGGACATGGCCATTTCTCTCCATTCCAGATTATAATTAGCATTTACACAAGGCTTAATCACAGTCTATCAACTCTGTATTCTTTCACTGGGATGTCACAAGAACCCCAAGCGCTGTCATCCAAGAGCTGCACAGCACCAGGGGATCAGAGTCTGGAGACAGGCATCCCTGGTTTGAATTCCAGCTTATCCATTTACCAGCTACGTAAGCTTGTGCAAAGTACTGCATGTCTCGGAGCCCCAAATCTTCATCTACAGTACAATGATCACAAAAAGGCATCTAATAGGGTTTTGTGAGTGTTAAGTATTAAGTCAAGTGAAGCACTTAGTGCAGGGCCTGGCTTGTTGTAAGCATTCTATAAATGCTCGCTATGTTTGTTTGTTTTTTATTAAGGCAGTTTTTTTAAAGTTTTAGGTTCACAGCAAAATCCAGAGGAAGATACAGAAATTTCCTATATATCCCCACCTCCACACACATACACACTGCCTCCCCCATTATCAACATCCCCCATCAGAGTGCTACCTGTGCTACAACTGACGAACTTACATTGACACATTGTAATCATCCAAAGCCCACAGTGTACATTAAGGTCCATTCTTGGTGCATATTCTATGGGTTTGGACAAATGACATGTGTTCATCTTAGTATCAAAGAGAGTATTTTAACTGCTCTAAAAATTCTCCACCTATTCACCCCTCTCCTACCCACCATCCCCTGGTAACCAACAATCATTTTACTGTCTCCCCTAGTCTTGCTTTTTCCAGAATGTCATATAGTCGGCATCCTACATTATGTAGCCTTTTCAGATTCGCTTTTTTCACTTAGGGATATGCATTTAAGGTTCTCCATGTCTTTTAATGTATTGATAGCTCTTTTTTTTTTTTAGTGCTGAATAATATTCCATTGTCTGGGTGTACCATCTGGCTATGTTTTTAATGCAGGTATTGAATAGACACAGAGAGGTTATGTAATACACCCAATCTCACACAGCCAGTGAGCAACACGTCAGGACTTCAAACCACTACTAGGGCCACAGATGGGTCCGGGGCCGGTGGCGGAATGCAGGGGGCAGTGACAGAAAGCACCCCACTCTCTTCTCCCAGTCAGTCTGGTAGAGCAGTGCTGCCCCATCTCAAACTCTGATACAGTGCATCTGGGGTGGGGCCTGAAATTCTGCATTTCTAACAAAAGTCCAGGTGGCACCGTGCTGCCAGTCCATGGACCAGACTTTAAGAAGGAAAGGGATAGCCTATCATGTTCCCTTAGGAAGGAAATGGACAGTACTCAATAATTCATCCAACAATTCTTTATTGAGTCTCTATCACATGTTAAGTAGTAGAGATCCAATGGGGAGGAAGTAGACTGTTCATAGTATAGGAGAAAACAATTAAACAAACAAATAAAAGAGGAACAAACTGCAATGAAGGCTACAAAGGACAAAACAGGGCCTGAGACAGACAGTAAGATGAGGATGTTCTTTAGACAGGTCAGAGAAGACCTCTCTGAGAAGGTGTCAATTCAGCTGAGATTCGAAGGATGGGAGCCAGCTCTGCAAAAAGCAGAAGAGGAGAATTTTAGGCTAAGGCATTCATAACATCCCTGAAATGGCAAAAGTGGAGAAAAGGAAGTGTGAATTTCATTTTAATACATTCATTCTATCTGCTGGGTGAAGAATGGACCCTAGACGGTGGCAAGGAAACTAGCCAGAGGCCATTTCATTACAGGCGTTCAGGAAACAGACAATGGAATTCCAGGCATTTGGTGCTGAAATAAAGCATGAAAGATGGCCTCGCAGAAGGAGAGAATTAGGCAGGGGCCAACAACCCAGAGTTTTCGATCTCTGTACCCAGCATCAAGTCAGGCTACCCCAGGGACAACAACAAAAGCACCAGAAAGAGAGAAAGTATCCACAGTACAGAAGAGTTGCCCTTGTGGTGAGAAGGGAACATACCACCTTGGTAGGAAGATTCTCCAGGTAGCAACAATGGTGCTGAAATGAGAAAAATGCCCCAAAGCTCTGGAGCCGTGCTGTCCAACATGGTAGCCACTAGCCACATGTGGCTATTTAAATTTAAATCAATGGAAACTTCATACAGTTAAATTTCAGTTTCTCAATCTCACTAGTCACATTTCAAGTGCTTGATAGATAGGACATGTGGCTTGTGGCTGCCATTTTGAAAAGTAGTGATTCACATTTCAATCTTCAGAGAAAGTTCTAGCGGACAGTGCTGCTTTGGATGGCTAAGATGTGAGTTAAAATAAATGGATGATGGAAAAATCATAAGATATTCCATAAAGGAATATTCCATAATAATAATATATTCCATAATATTTGCTATTTTCTGGCATATGGACTGTACCCAGGTAATGGGGTCTGGAGTATATTTGCTAGCAAGTAAGCGGGAGAAAAAATGTGTAGTGGGGCTTCTATGGATGAAGATTGGAAGAGCAGGTATCATATAAAGACAAGTGAGTATTGAATTAGGGTGGTGGTATGAGAATCATTTCATTGTCCAGTCCAAGGGACCTAGGCTAGGCAGGAGCTTAACTGAAGCCAAAATGAAAACAAATGAATTCTAAGAACTGAGAGTAGTAAAAGGGGATTTGAGATCTGGGTGTTGGTCAATAATGAACTTCGTAGGAAAGATGTGGTAGTAGTGGGCAAGGTGGAAAGTGAATCCAAATAAGGAAATTTCATGGCTGGAGATCTTGGGGGAGAAACAGTCTAAGTGATATTGAAGTCCAACATGTGGTCTTGCCCATGGTAGCTGACATGGAAGCAAAGACCATATTCAGAAACCCTAAGTCCAGGATTTTGGAAGCGTCATCAACATGCATTGGTTTAACTTTTTATTTCAAGCTTACGTAAAAGTAGAAAAATAGTATAATGAACCCCTTTATACCTTTAATCCAGCATCAACAATTAGTAACTCATGGCCAATCTTATCAACATGGATTTTGTCACTAAGACATTGGGAGGTCTTAGTGTGAAGAAAGGAAAACGGGAGAAGGTGGTAAAACAAAAAAAGGGATGGGAGGTCCCCTTTGCCATGGTCAACAGTGGCAACTAAATAGGAGATGTGGAATTCAAAATAGGAGCGGTGCTAATGAAGGGACAATGGAAAGCAAGTAGCACAACAACTGGTACATAGTAAAGACAATAAATAAGGAGGCAGACAGGGATAGACAGTGGAGAGCAAAGAATATCCTATTCCCATCTCCCTCCATCTGTGAGGGATTTAAGCAGCAGGAGATAGTCCCAATGATAGAAAAAACCCTTTGGAAAAGACTTCAAAATCTAGGTTGCCATCATGGATACAGCCCCCATAGATTATAATTATAATAATCCAGCCAAACCATATTATATCAAGAAAATGTTGAGGAAAAGCCACACAGCCAAGAAGTTTGCTCCCTACTGATATTTGAAAATAAAACACAGCTACAAAGATCAGTCTCCATTAACGTGACTCCAGAAGGCTCTCCATTGCCCTTTGCCCTGTCCCAGTGAAGATCAGCATCACCTCTGCAATTTGTTCTTGATGAACACAGAAACTCTTCATGAGCCAGTATTCTTTCAGGTTAAGTGCAATGGGCACAGCTGCAAATGCACGGGGCTACGATGCCTCAAAGACCTTCAATGATTTGTTTGTATTTCTTTCAATTTTAATAGAACTGGAAAGTGACAGACATCCACAATCACATGAAAAGCTGCCTTCAGAGTTGGCCCCTTGGACTGCTGTTAGTCCTAAAACTCTAAATGCAACAAGCAAAAGCGTGGGCGTTAGAAATCAATCCTATGTGTTTAAACCAAGATGTTAAATTTGTCTTCCTTTTCCTAGAGGAACACAGAAGTTCAATGTTTGGTTTCCTAAGACCATTTCTGGTTCAGTTTCAGTCTGTACATCTATTGAGCTGGTAGGGTGGGTACCACTAATACATGTGGTTTACATTAATGCTATTCATGATGCTTATCCTAACTCTGCAAGAAGCAGCTCACCAGATGGTATTCACATGTGTGTGTTGCTAAAATTCACTCAGAATCCCCATTCCAGAGATGAACCCATCAGTGGCAACGTCGATAAAACACATGCCTCTGCATTGGTTATTAAAAAGGCCACTTTCAATCAGAGGAAAAATACTGCAACAGGACACTCAGGATGAAATGTTAAAATCAAACGTCTTCCCAAGCCTGCATCGTGATTTGGGGATCAGCTGATACCTGCAGAACAATGCATGTGCTTAGAAAAGGGCATTTCAAGTGAGCAAGAATTTGGTGGCTTCAAGGAGGAGAGCAAGTGATTCAGTGCAAAAAGGGTAAATTTCTTCTGCACCGTCCCAGCTGAGGACATTGTGCTCATCTCAGGCGGATACTAAGTGATGCAGTAAAGCAGCAAATTAGAAGAATGTAAATTCTTCAGTGAGAATTGCACGCAGGGGAAAAATGCCTCCTAAAGCTCATATTTGTTTTCATGTAAATAATGTACACTCTTCCTAAAATCAGACTGGCAAGAGCCTAAGTAAGATGTCAAAATCTACAATAGATAATATGTTGGACGCCAAAATGGCTAGGACACATTCATCTTCCTTCTCGGGTGAATTCTTGCTGGCAAATGAGAGATCTACCCAACGTTGAAACCCAGCAGTTTTGGTCCTTTGCTTCCTCACTTATTCTTAGTAGGTGCATGTGTTTGTGTTCTCATTCTCTCCTTCTCTCTCTTCTTCTCTCTGATTTCTTATTACACTAAATTGTATGCTAATCGGTTGAGTGATCCCAGATGATATCAGTTCTGTTTTAATTGGTGTAACTGCTATTGTTATTCCTTCCCCATCCCTCTGTCTGTTGCCCTTGCACAGATCTGGTCATGCTGAGAGTTCTCTCTCTGGTTCATGGGAGCCTCATTGTCCCACAGAGAATGGTCCAGGGTGAGCCCAGTGGGTGAATCAGAGTGGCCTGGGTTCTCCTCCGTAGTCCCTTATGACCAGGAAACTTAAGACAACTGCTCAAATCTCCATCTCCTAAATGTCTTTGATTGGCTTTCCATCAGCTTCACCTTCAGTCTTCTATCCCTAACTGCTTATGGCACTTACAGACCATATCCTCAACATTTAGCACCTAATTGTAATCTGCCCTGTATTGTCCACTGAGGACATTATTGGCATGTAGGTGAAGCTCATTTATCCTCCCAAGAAAACTTCTCAAGGAGACATGCTGTGGAGCATAAGGCACTGTTGGCTGCTTTCTGCTCCGTCCTGGCAATTAGGTAGGTCCAGATCCAGCTGTCGGGGAGCTCACAGCCTACAGGCCAGGACAAAGGCGTTAACAAAGGATTTACAATATGGTGCTCAGAAGGCAGTTAGCACAGCATATTTTAAATGTCCTAGGGGGCTTTCCTGGTGGCGCAGTGGTTGAGAGTCCGCCTGCCGATGCAGGGGATACGGGTTCGTGCCCCGGACCGGGAAGATCGCACATGCCGTGGAGCGGCTGGGCCCGTGAGCCATGGCCGCTGAGCCTGCGCGTCCGGAGCCTGTGCTCCGCAACGAGAAAGGCCACGGCAGTAAGAGGCCCACGTACTGCAAAAATAATAATAATAATAATAAATATATAAATAAAATGTCCTAGGAGTACACTGGTTTATGTGAGGAGTCTAGAGCCCCTTGTATAAGGTGATATCTCAGATAAGATTGGCATTTTGCAGAAAGAAGATTGAGACAGAACCATCTCAAGTGGAGAACCAAGGTCAATGTCTGGCGGGGAGATGCAGTGGGACACTCAAGGAGACCAGCAAAGATGGGGTAAGAAAAACAGATAGCACTAAGTATTCAGAGATGCTCAAGGACTATGTCTTTAGGTTGAATCATATACAATTACCAACCTCAACCAGAAATTTCTGACCTAAAAATACAGCATTTTCATATGGTATGAACTCTGTAATATTATGTTTCTCTGCATATTCCCCCATAGACAATATTCGTTAGGTAGTTTTCATCTAGCTGGAGGGAGGGAGGTCAGCACCCTCATTGACTCTGTCTCTGGTGGTGGTTAGAATTTGAAAGACTCTCATGGAAACTTTGCCCTCCACGTGAGGCTCTAGCAACACTTCAGCTCTCTTTAGGGCCGATCAACTCCAGAGGCTTTCTTTGTAGAGTAATGGATATGAGAAATTGTTTTTCACTGGTGAAACGAGTGGTGATCAAGATGTGTGTATTGACTGAAATATTGCGCAGGCATCCCACTCATGCGTGAACAGGGCTAAGAATCCATTGAGCCCGATAGCCTGTGCAATTAGGAGCTGTGCCCGAGCCTTGATTTGGAAATTGTCCTGGGTCCAGCTGCTGACTGAGGATTCTCCTTGTCTGAATCTGGCTGGAATGTTAGCTGAATACTGCTGTTCTATGACTGCCTCTTTGCCTCTAGTGAAGCCTCCGGGCAAGTTGCTGTCGGAACACTCAAAGGCAGGGGTCCCCGACCCCCCGACTGCAGACCAGTACCGGCCCGCAGCCTGTTAGGAACCGGGTAGCCCAGCAAGAGGTAACTGGGGACGAGTGAGCAAAGCTTCATCTGCTGCTCTCCCATCGCTCACGCTACCACCTGAACCAACCCCTCCCACCCCTGTCCATGGAAAAACTGTCTTCCACGAAACTGGTCTCTGGTGCCAAAAAGTTTGGGGACCGCTGCTCAAAGGGACCCAGAGCTAGGACTGTCTCAAGCTCATAGAACAGCTTATATGACTCCTTTGTGTCTCCTGACTTAAAATGTTTATACGTGTGGCGGAATTTGGTCTGAGCCTTGCTATCATTAAAACTTGGTGTCAAGAATTCCCTGGCTTTGGGCTTCCCTGGTGGCGCAGTGGTTGAGAGTCCGCCTGCCGATGCAGGAGACGCGGGTTCGTGCCCCGGTCTGGGAAGATACCACATGCCGCTGAGCTACTAGGCCTGTGAGCCATGGCTGCTGAGCCTGTGCATCCTGAGCCTGTGCTCCGCCACGGGAGAGGCCACAACAGTGAGAGGCCTGTGTAACGCAAAAGAGAAAAAAAAAAAAAAAAGTACTAGGGGATTGAGAGAGGGAGATTGAGAGAAGGAAAGGGGAATTTTTTTGTAATAGGGGATACTAAATATGTTCATAGGGAGGAGGGTAGAGAATAAATACAGACAGTAGAGAATAGTTCTCAGTTGAGGAGGGGACAATGAAACAAAGATGCTAGAATTACCTGGAGAGGTTTTGGTTTTGTTTTCATGACCCATCCCTTGCCTGCTGCAGACCCTTCTTGTTGAGGATCCTCAAGACAGCAGGAGAGACTGAAGGTGTAAAAGGGAGAGAGAATACTTGATAGAGATAGGCCCAGAAGAGCCAGGAGGAGGAAGAACCCACAGCATAACTGGAGGGGTTGGCCTTGGTAAGGGGAGCACTCCACCTTTCTCAGAGACCAGAAGAAGGGAAGTGTCTCTCTGAAGTCCCTAATCTCCCTGTTTGAAGCCCTTTAAATCCAGGTGTCCATTGTTCTACCTCCTTGAATCCCGGATCCATCCCATTCCTGCTGAGTAAAACCTAAGGAAATCATGTAATTTCCCTGAGTCCCAGTTTGCCTATTTATAAAACAGACATAGCAATGACTCCTTCAACAAGACTTGTGAAAATCAAGTGAGGGAAGGTAAGTCAGGGTTTCAGAGACAGTATCTAATTTATAGCAGCTGCTCATTAAATAACTCCATTTCTTCCGTTCATGTCTTTCTCCCCCACCCCACGCAGAATCCTATTTGTAGATTCTTCTTTCTTTTACCTGTGATTATATAATACTCTTTGAGTTTAAAAACCCCTCTAAGAAAGCTACAGGTATACCGTCTCTCTAGAAAAATGCTTATCGATTTTGCACACATGTCAGGGAGATGATTGACCATTTGGAGCCCATTCATGGATTTCCTCAGATTAAGACCTTCAGTTTTATTTTTATTTTAATTTTTGGCTGCACTGGGTCTACTTTGCTGCGCGCGGGCTTTCTCTAGTTGCAGCGAGCGGGGGCTACTCTTCGTTGAGGTGCGCGGGTTTCTCATTGCAGTGGCTTCTCTTGTTGCGGACCATGGGCTCTAGGTGCGCGGTCTCAGTATTTGCAGCACACGGGCTCAGTAGTTGTGGCGCACGGACTTAGGTGCTCCGCGGCATGTGGGATCTTCCCAGACCAGGGCTCAAAGCCGTGTCCCCTGCATTGGCGGATTCTTAACCACTGTGCCACCAGGGAAGTCCCCAGACCTTCAATTTTAGAGCAGGAATCTGTGAAGCAGGGTTTGCCACCCAATCCATTGGGGGTTGGGAAAAATATCATTTATATACATTTATATTTTCATTGTTATGTTTGCATTAGTATAATATATATAATGTTGGTACAATAGTACATGTACATTTTGATTTGTTTTTGTTTTATTGCGTTACGCGGGCCTCTCACTGTTGTGACCTGTCCCGCCGCGGAGCACAGGCTCCGGACGCGCAGACTCAGCGGCCATGGCTCACGGGCCCAGCCGCCCCGCGACATGTGGGATCTTCCCGGACCGGGGCACGAACCCGTGTCCCCTGCATCTGCAGGCGGATTCTCAAGCACTGCGCCACAGGGAAGCCCCGGGAAGCCCCGGGAAGCCCCAGGAAGCCCCACATGTACATTTTGAGATAAAGATATTTGGGGTCCTCCTCCAGGTCATTTAAAGGGTATTGTTCAATTACAAACCACTCAGAGGGAATTCATAGTTTAATTAACTAAGGTTTCAATAGGAAAAGAAAGCAATAGAATATCAGAGTGACCAGTACATGGGGAACACTGGCAGAAAGGAAGGATTTTAGGCCTTCCTGGAGGTCTTTGTGGTATCCCTGAAATCACCCCCACTAAGCTGCTGCCTGCTTTCTTCTGCCCAGGCTGAGCCCTGAGGGGAAGGAAGGAAGAAAATGATTAGTACTATCCTAGTCCACAAAGACAAAGAGAGAGGATTTATTGCTGCTCAACACTTAAGTCCTCCATACCCTGCCATCATCCAACCCCCCTTAAACAAAGGCTGGTTGTCATCAAAATGATTGTTATTACAATGCAGGCCAGATCCTGTGATGAATCAAAGCTGATGAAACACTCAAGTAAAAAAGACTAAACTATTCCCAGGTGGCCTGATTTATTCCCTGGAAGTTGTGGTTTTCCAAGTGGAACCCTGATGGCTGAAAGGCATTCCCTTGTTGCATCAAGATAGAAAGTTAACCCTGCAGAGTACACGTCTGCAAGGCAGGAATGCAGGGGTGGGTCCAGGTACACAAGCAGGTGACCAAAGAACTTGGCGTTTCCCCATGGTATCTTGTCCAGAAGTGTCCTCAAACTTGAATGTGCATTAGGAATCTACTAGAGATTTTAACCCAGACGCATCTCACTCTTGGATCACAGATTGCTGATATGGCCATGGAGGGTTGCCACCCATCAGCGTGTGGTGGAGGACTTATTAAGAACCACTGATCCATTGTTGAATAACTCCATGCCCAAGCTTAACCATGAACTTTCTAAGCTAGAGAGGAAAGGTTGGCCTCTTAAACGCTAAAAGAAACATAACAATTTACTTAAATCTTTTTTGTTTTATTTTGAAGCAGTGCTTTCCTTTGCATTCTGAATATATAGAAAAGATGGCATTGGAGGATAATTTTCATCTTTCTGTGTGATGTATGTATCCATTTAAAATAAATATAATAGAAAACTTAAAAAAAAAAAAAAGAATCTACTAGAGAGTGTGTGAAGAGTTTCCTGCACCCCATCCCCAGAGATTTGGATACGCTCGTCAGGCAGGGCCTATGGATCTCCATTTCTGACAAGCTCCCAGGTGATGTCTGTACTGCTGTGGGGAGGAGGCCATCACTCCTTAAGTAACAGCAGGCACCTGGTCAGAGTCCCTGGCCAGGGACACCTCACCGCCTCCCTGCTGGTTTCTCTCCCTCTGTGTTCCCTGCTTCAAGCTCTTTGCTCTGCTGACTGCTAGAATGATCTTTCTCAAACTTGAGTATATTATTCCTTTACTCAAAATAATGTTGACTGAGAACCTCACTTACCCCTAAATAGAATCCAAATGGTTTATACAAGGATATAATATATAATTTGCCAAATGTTTTTTGCTGTTTTTTTTTTTGTTTTCACCCCCTGTTGTGTCAGTTCAGGGTCATCTTCTCTCCAGGCATTCTTTTCCCATGAGAGGAAACTTGAAGTAGGGTCAGGGCCATGCCAAGTCATGGTCAGTGCGGGAGGTCAGTGCAGTGATACCAACCACAGGCTGTCTCCTAGGTTCACCTTCGTGAAGACACCTTCCCAAGGCACACACCACCATCTACTGTCACCGAAACTAGTGTGTCCCAGCTCCATGCTTTTTTTCTTCTCTTGCTTTTGACAAAATGAAAGTATTTCCTTTCCCAAGAGGGAGTTATTAAAGATACGGAGGGAGAAAGAAGGAAACGTATTTCTTAATCATACCCTTAGCCTAGATCATCCCAAGCAAAAACCATTGGTTTCTCAGAGTCACTAGTCAGTGTCCTGGGAGAATTGACAACACCTGATGATTTGCTCATCCTCTCAGAGCTACAACTCTTTCAAGTTCTCCTGTGTATTTTGTTTCCAGTCCGTAGGCACCAGTAACCCTGCATTGGTTTTCCTGTTAACAATCCTACGTGCCTGGAATAGGAGAAACTGAAACACAGTCCCAGTTGTGAAGAGCAAACACCATTCAGGGCTGTCCACCAACAGCTCTAGAAGGAATTCTAGTTAAAATCTTTTATTTGGGTAACCGTTGAACCAACCGAGAGAAGGGGGGCAAAAGACTGTAAAATAAGCAAATAGGCAGCTTGGAAATTTAATTCTCCTGAAGAAAGCCTAAGAAAGCCTAGCTAAGATATCCTTCCCAAGAGAGTGTGGCCAAACCCTGAAATTCCCATGTCTTATTCCTGTATGTGCCTCAGAACCTGCCTCTACCATTCTGGCCCCTCTACCAATAATCCCCAAACCACACTTTTCAGGAAAATTGTTTAATTCTTAAGCCTTAGGATTTTATTTTCCAAATAAAAATTGTGCATAGATTTTCCTTAAGAATAAATTGATCTGATTAAATGTCTTGGAAACCTAAGTTTATTACAGGATGTATTTAAGTGCTTATCAGAGTAGGCCCTAGATGTGAAAACTGACTCCTCAATCCATAGATAGATAAATAGACAGATATGCATACAGATTTAGATACACACACAAAACTCAATTCACTGGCTACATTAACAGCCTCATTGGTACTCTCTTTCTTATGTTTCAGGAATGGCATGGTTGGCTGCCTTTATGGCCTCATTTAGCATCTTAAAATGGGCACTTCTTTTATAAGCAGGGTTACAGCATGACTCAGCCACTTAGTGAATCTGACTAATTAGCATTCTGTCTCCCATTAACAGCATTAAAAAAACAACTGGGCCTCTGAATACTTCTCAGATTTCCAAACAGACCTTTACAGTGTCAAGGACATTTGTTGCTCTCTGACCTTGGTGAATTTTTGGCCCAGTTAATCCCTCCAGCAGAAGCCCTCCTACTATCCTTAATAGAGAAGGCATCATCGCATCATTTTAATGGCCTCCTAAATTGTCAGCCTCCTAAATTGTACCGCCTTTTCAGAAACACAATTCCAAATTGAAATTCTGTGTCAGAAGGAAAACATTAACCAAATTGCAACCGTTCTTCTGAGCCTCATTGAACTCAGGTGCATGAGTTGAGAAGGCAAATTTACATAAAGCGTGTTTTGAGTTTTGATGTTTCTCTTTTTGGGGGGAGGGGGTCGACATATTCATAACTGTGTAAAGGCTATAGCTAAAATTTAGACATAAAATGACAAAATTAAAATTCAGCATTTGCTCCAGGGCAGTGGGGAGAAAGAGAGAAAGCTAGCTAAATATTAAGAAAGCATAACAGCACACTGGATTGCGTGCCCTGCAAATGTATCAGGTTTTCCTTTACTCAAAGGGGGAAACTTAAACAGCAACTTCACTGAATAAAAGCAGATTCAAAATACCCATGAATCAAAGCAATGTTTCTAGTCTTCTTCAATCCTCCCTATTTTACGTACACCAGTGGTGTAAAAATGGGGTGGGGGGAGGGATCACTGCATTATCTCAGAAAAATGTTGGGAGTCATTTATTTATTCAATAAATATGTTTGTGCAGGTTGTCCTGTATCATCTATACTGATGCTACAGACAAGATAGACATGATCTCTGCCTTTGGAGAATTCATCATCTTGGGGAAAAACAGTCATGAGGGGAGGGCCATAATGGAAGTAGGCAGGACCAGAGCTGAGAGGAGACACACCTGTAGGCGAGGGGCTTGGTCAGAGATTGTGTTCCAGGAGAAATGCCTCAGAAAAGGAACTTTGGGTTTTCCTCTCTACTTCCATCTAGAGCTAGGCAAGCACATCCTTGATCGGTCGGCATGTTTTCTTCTCTCTAGGTGATTTGTTTAGTAGTCACTAGATACTGTGCTAAATGTGCTCTATATATTTTCTCAATTCTTCTTCCCCAAAGTAGATGCAATAACTTTTAAGATTATCCTCCTTGTTATGAACTGTGTACCCATCAAATTCATATGTTGAAGTCATAATCCCCAATACCTCAGAATGTGACTATATTTAGAGATAGGGACTTTAAAGAGGTAATTAAGTTAAAGTGGGGTCATTAGGATGGGCCCTAATCCAGTGTTTCTGGTGTCCTTATAAGAAGAGGTGATTAGAACACAGGCAACACAGACAGAAGGATGCCCATGTGAGGACACAGCAAGAAAGCAGCCACCTGCAAGCAGAGGGGGTAGAGGCCTCAGAAGCAATCGGACCTGCCGGCATGTTGATCCTGGACTTCTAGTCTCTAGAACTGTGGGAAAATAAATTCTTATTGTTTAAGCCACCCAGTCTGCGGGTATTTTGTTATGACAACCCGGCAAACTAATATACCTTTTGGACCGATAAGGAAGCGGAGGCTTAGAAGAGTTGCTCAAAGTTACACCGAGAGTACCAGAGCCAGGATCTGAGACAAGGTCTTTCTGACCCAGAGCTTAACTCCCAAGCATGACTGCATCCCATGAACCTTGCCTACCCTGGTATGCTCTGAACCCCACCAGGAATGATCCCCTTTGCTCACCACCCCCATGATTCCCCTCCTCAGCGTCCCAACTCTTATGAAATAGGAACTTGCATCTGCAGCGGACTCATTACTGAGCCAGGCCCAGGGATCAGAGACAGTCTATGTGCCCTGAAGGAGCCCACAGTCCCACAGCAGATGAAAAGTCACATTCCCAAGAATCAAGGGAATGACACATGACGATGCAGATGAAATAGAAAGAGCTGTCTACCTTCCCATTGCCATGCCCACCCTCCCTTCTACTCCATACCCTGAAGCCTTGCTTCTGTCCCCACCGTTCGTGTAAAACTGCTCCTGCCACAGCTTCTTGGTTTCCAAACCCAGTGGACACTATTTACTTGTTATCTTACAAAAGTTTGACACCACTGTCTGTGCCTTCCTCCTTACACTCTTCTCCCTTGGTGTTCTTGGCGTAATTGTCTGGTTTTCCTCCTTTCCAGCTGACTGTTCTTTTTTGGTATCCTTTACTGTCTCCTTTTTTAAATTTCATCTTTCCACACTGGTAGATCATGGATTCTGTTCTCAGTGTCTCTCTTTTCTCCTTATATACTCAAGCTTGGGGACGACATTCATTCCTGTAATGTCAACACCCACCTAATGCTCCTCAATCTATATCCAGCCCAAACTTGGTTTCTGAGCTCTAGGCTCATATATCCAACTGCCACAAAAACAAACTCAGCGTCTTCCTCCCAAATCTATTCCTTCTCAAGTCCCATTCTTGGTGAATTGTACCCAGTTACCCAAGCCGGAAGTATAGGATTCTTTAGCTTAGCAAGTTTAGGATTGGAACTACAGGAATCATGGAGGTCTTTATTTGCATTGAAGTTTCATCATGTCTTAATTTCTTTGAACTTCAGTGTCCTCATCCATAAAAAAGAAAATAATAATATCCACCTGAAGAGGTTTTTGTGAGGATACAATTCCAGAGTCCCCCCAAAACACCCTCAGGTTCAATAGTGGGCTAGAGAAACTCTCAGAGCTCAGAAAAGCCATGATATTTATTACATGTGTTTATTACAGTGGAAGATACCGACTAAAATCAACAAAAGGGAAAGGCACATAGGGCAGAGTCCAGGGAAGACCAGGCAGGAAGCTTCTAGCTGTCCTCTCCCAGCAGTCACACAAACAGCACTTAACTTCCCTCAGGAACAATGTGTGGTAACACCCATGGACTATCGCCCACCAGGGAAGCTCACCTGAGCCTTGCTGTCCAGAGTTTTTCATGGGGTTTGGTCACATAGACATGGTTGACCACCCACATTGCTGACCTTACTCTCCAGTCCCTCCAGGGGTCAGACTGATACTATGTAGCCCAAAGCTCTCACCATAAGTCACATGTTAGCACAGACTACCTGGCATAGCCCAAGGTCTCCCAGTAAACAAAGATACTCTTAACGGCCTCAAAGCTGTCAAGGGCCAAATCTTTTACTGCATGGAATGTGAATGAGTTCATGCATGTAATATGTTTAGTCCAGTGCCCAACACATGCTAAGTGCTCAGTAAATGTTCATTGTTTCATCTTGTATTCGTCTTTCTTCTTTACTTCCTATGTTTAGTCAGTTACCAAGTCCTGCCAATACTACTTTCTTTCTTTTCTTAAATATCTTCTCTCTTTTTCATACCATTGCCTTTACATGGAGTGAAGGAAATAGCCTAATGATAGGATAGGAAAATATGTAAAATAAAGAAAGGTGAGGGGACTTCCCTGGTGGCGCAGTGGTTAAGAATCCGCCTGCCAATGCAGGGGACACGGGTTCAAGCCCTGGTCCGGGAAGATGCCACATGCCATGGAGCAACTAAGCCCGTGCGCCACAAGTACTGAGCCTGCGCTCTGAGCCCGTGAGCCACAACTACTGAAGCCCATGCGCCTAGAGCCTGTGCTCTGCAACAAGAGAAGCCACCGCAGTGAGAAGCCCGTGCACCGCAACAAAGAGTAGTCCCCGCTCACCACAACTAGAGAAAGCCTACGCGCAGCAACAAAGACCCAATGGAGCCAAAAATAAATAAATAAATAAATAAATAAAATTTATAAAAAAGAAAAGAAAGGTGAATTTGAAAAAAAAGCCAAATAAAACTTCTCAAACAAAAGTAGTTTTGGAATTAAAAACTCAGTAGATGTCATAAACATCAGATTAGACACAGATAAAAGAAAGATTTCATTTTTCATTATATGTTAAATTTTTGCACATAAAGGAAACATGCAAAAGGGTCCATTTAGCACTGTTTGAAATAGTGAAAAATTAGAACCAGTAAGGAAGGGTATGAAAAATAATGGTGCAATTTTACAATGGAATGCTATTCGGAAGTTAAAATAAATGAACTAGATTTATGCGTATAAATTTGTATGAATATCTAATACATTACAGTAGTGAAAAAAGTAAGTTACAAAAAGATAAAGTATTATGGAATTTATGTAAATTTCTAAAACTCAAAATATAATATCAGCAGTTTATGTTCATTTACACATATCTGAAAATGTGTAAACATGGATCAGAAGGGTACGCACACCAGATGTAGAATGTTCTTTACCTAGGAGAGGTGAGGTGGAGGCTGAGGGAGTGAAGAATGGGACTATAAGAGCTTTAACTATATCTGTTATATCTAAAAGCATAGTTTAACTAGAACAAATATAGCAAACATGGCCATAGATAACTTTCAGTTCTGCAAATGTGTCATGTTCTCTCTTTCTCTCACTTTCCCCCATCTCATAACTTTGTATCAGTGAAGGTTCAACCAGAGGAGAACCAGTAGAAGAGATAAACAGATAGATGGGATAGATATAGATATATAGACTTATTGTATAGAATTACCATATGACCCTCAGAATTTACCAAAAGGAATTGAAAGTAGGGATTTAAACAGATATTTGTGTGTCATTATTCACTGCAGCATTATTCACAAGAGCCAAAAGATGAAAACAACCCAAGTGTCCATCAACTGATGAACAGATAAACAAAATGCAGTATATACATACAATGGAATATTATTCAGCCATAAAAAAGAATGAAGTACTGATACATGCTGCAACATGGATGAACTTTGAAAATTTATGCAAAGTAAAGTAAGCCAGACACAAAATGACAAATTTTGTATGATTCTACTATATGAAATATCTAGAATAGGCAAATTTCCATAGACAGAAAGTAGATTAGAGGTTACCAGGGGCTGGGGAGGAGTAGGGAATGGGCAGTTACTGCTTAATGTCTAGAGTTTCTGTTTGGGGTTGTGAAAAAGTTTTGGAAATAGTGATGATGGTTGCACAGCATTGTGAATGTAATTGATGCCACTAAATTGTTCACTTTAAAATAGTTAAAACAGCAAATTCCATGTTGTATCTATTTTACCACAATTTTTAAAAATTAATAATGTGGTCATCAAAACCATTGAACTGTATATTTTAAATGGACTAATTATATGGTATGTAAGTGATATCTCAATAAAGCTTTTTTTTTTTTAAAGAAAGAAATGTATTGCAGGTAACTGGCTTACACACTTATGGAGGCTGACTAGGCAAGTTAGAAATCTGTAGGGCAGGCCATCCGAAAGGGCAGGCTGGAACTCTCAGGAAGCAGCTGAAGCTGCCATCCACAGGGGGAATTTCTTCTTCCTCAGGGAAGCCTGTTTTACATGTAAAGCCCGATTGGATCAGGTCCACCCAAATTATATAAAATAATCTTCCATACTTGAAGTAACTGATGATACATTTTAGTCACAGCTACAAAATACCTTCACAGCAACACAGATTAGTGTTTGATTGGATAACTGGCTGTACCCTAGCCAATTGACACACAAAATTGTCCGTGACATCACGGTTTATGTTACAGAGTGCATTTTCTTCCTGTCCTTGACACCGACATGCATTCAGATTGCAAGATAGCCAATGGGGTCCAAAAATATTGTGGAAGCATTTTGAAAAATTTAAATTATTTTTGAATGTGTGATATGAAAATTATGAGGATAATAGTTACCCAGTCAGTGGCTTTTCATCTCTCCTAAAGAAAGATGAGGATTAATGTATTTTAAAGCATCTGTCATAAATTCTGCATTTACCCTTAAAAAAAAGTCTATGTACTAGGCCTTGAGTTTAGATGCAGAATGTTAAAATTAATAAGGCAGAACACCTGGCCTCAGGGAGTTCCTACTCTACTATTTACACAACAAGAAAACAAGATTCTTCCCCTTCACTAAATGAGAGACACCACTGATTGTCTGGGTCTCCCCTACAGCCCACCCTGTTTCAGTTTCCTGTGGAAATAGCCTCTACTGACTGGCTTCAGAACCTCAGGGTTTACCGGTTGGAAAATAGTAAGAAATGAAAACATCTCCTAGTCTTTCAGAAAGATTACAGCCATTTCTTTCTGGTGTAACTCTTTTCATGAAAAGTTTCCCTAGGCAGTGTTCCTTCAAAGCAGCAGAAGCTAGACGTCTGTTTCTAATTGAGATGTAAGAAAACAATGGTCCCAGCACCTGAAGTAACATGATCCCTCCCTATTCTCCAGTGTATCTGATTTTAATCCCTTCTTGTATTATGCATTCTTGTTCCTGTGCTTCTTTTCTACTCTGCCTTTTTACCTCTCTTTTCCTCTCTTCTTTTCCTTTTCTCCTGCCTTTTCATGCTTTCAGTCCCCTCCTCATCTCTTTGGTCATTGTCAAGTCCCATGGTAGCACTCAGTTAAAGGAAATGCCATGATCCATTTTCTAACCTGTCAGTAGAGGGATGGAGGAAAAAAAACAAAGAAAAGAAAAATTCTGTTCAAGGTGAAATGGTAAGTGGGAAGTTCTAAACTTCAGTTTTCCTTAAGTTTATTTGATGGTGTAATATGTTTAACCATGTTCAAAAATTATTTCATGTTGACAACGATAATGAACTACCAATGATTTGGCCTTTTAAGAAACTTTGTTTCATTAAAAGACAACCACTACTATTTTTTTTAAAGCTTGGGAGTGCTTTTTCCCCAGTTTTTCTGCCTTTAATTATTGAATGTCTTGGTTTCTTTTTTGGCTGCATTGGGTCTTTGTTGCTGCGCGCAGCTTTCTCTAGTTGCGGCGAGAGGGGTCTACTCTTTGTTGCGGTGTGCAGGCTTCTCACTGCGGTGGCTTCTCGTGTTGCGGAGCTCGGGCTCTAGGCATGCCGGCTTCAGTAGTTGTGGCTCTGGGGCTCTAGAGAGCAGGCTCAGTAGTTGTGGCACATGCGCTTAGTTGCTCCGCGGCATGTGAGATCTTCCAGGACTAGGGCTCAAATCCGTGTCCCCTGCATTGGCAGGCAGATTTTTAACCAGTGCACCACCAGGGAAGCCCTGAATGTCTTTTGTGTGTGTGTGTGTGTGGTACGCGGGCCTCTCACTGTTGCGGCCTCTCCCGTTGCGGAGCACAGGCTCCGGACGCGCAGGCTCAGCGGCCATGGCTCACGGGCCCAGCCGCTCCGCGGCATGTGGGATCTTCCCGGACCGGGGCGCGAACCCGTGTCCCCTGCATCGGCAGGCGTACTCTCAACCACTGCGCCACCAGGGAAGCCCCTGAATGTATTTTGAAAAAGAAAATCAATACTTTGCAAACTTAAACTGTACAATCTCCACCCTTATTGAGGCCCAGGCAGCATGCAATCATGCGTGTAAACTTAACTGTGAACAGTCCAGAATTCTATGAAAATTAATTTAATTATGCTCACCATGTACTTCTATTGATGGAATGTGCTTGTAACTCCTTTAGGACAATAACATGGGTTATGAAATCTAATTCATGTGAGCAAAGGGTTTTGTTGTTGTTGTTGAAATCGTTAAATTTCTCTCAGAACCCATTTTGTCCAAGTGAGCAGTTTCACTACCATCTGAGAGGAGAAACGGAGGCAAAAATATACCATGAAACCAGAAGATTCCTCCCAAACATGACAGCGTATTCTTGTATCATTTGCCTTCTATGCATCAAAATATCAGTGCTATGCTGTATTCTGGTAGGCAACGCAGAACCCCCAGCACTGCATATTCCTTGACATTTTAGTTGAACAAATACCCAAAGGACCCTCCCAGGTGGATGTAACTTGGCTTTGGGCAATTAGTGTCCAAAGCCACATTAATGCTGTCTTCCTGAATCTGCAACTTGACAGTCTGATAAACAATAGCTCGGAGAGAGGTGTGAACTTCCAGTATTTATCTCAATGGGCTGTTAACTTTGAAACCTAATTATGATCACTTAAATGCCAACACTGTTAATCATTTCACTGCTGATCACTGTACCAGAAACCTCCAGCCACAGTAATGTGCTTCTTCCTAGGGCTGCCAGACTCAATTGCCATGTCCTGATGTGCTTTTTCAGAATGTCCTCTTGTTAGCACTGTCAACCTTAGACTGCTTAAACTGGGTGTCTTTAACGCTTGAGCCCTTGGGTAAGCAAAGCACCTATTACTCTTTTTAAAACAAAGACAAGAAATGGGTATCTGTTGTCTCATTTTGTTTGTTGGGTTTTAAACACTGAGACTGATGCGTTTTCCTTATGGTAATCTTTGAAATCCAATGGGTCCCGCAATCATCACTGGGCGTACTGTAAAATAGGAGCAGAGAACGTAATTTTCCAAAAGACACTGGGGTAAATTCATAGTAAATTGAATTTGAGGAATTTCTGATATCATAGACTTCAACCTCCCATCTAAAGTGGGAATCATTTCACACAATCTGACCAAAACTATGCAGCCTCTCTCTGAATATTTTCTGGGTTAGGTAATTCACTGCATCACACAAAAACCCATTCTATTGCTTGCCTAGGTTTGGTTCTTGGAAGGTTCGTCCTTGTATTCAATGTAATTCTCCCTGGTACAATTTTTATCCTTTGGCCCTAATTCACTTATCACACCAAAAATATTCTCTCATCCATCTTCAAATATTTTTAACAATGGTTCTTCCAAATCTGCCATCCTAAATACCAGCAATTCATTTCTAACGGCCTCCTTTATTGAATACCTATTATGAGCCATGCTCTGTACATGTATTAATCACTTAATTATCAAAACCCTGCAAAGTAGACATTTTATTACTATTTTTACATATTAGGAAAATAAAACTCAGCAAGATTAAGCAATGGATAGGTAAGTGAAAAGGTGAGGTTTGACCCCTTTCTGGCTCTCTTGCCATTCCAGCCACAGTATCTCCAATATTCCTCGTTTTCATTGCAATACCTTTCTTTTGTGAAGTCCTTTCTAGCTTAACAATGTCATCTATAATACCAAATAGATATTATTATCCCTACTTTTACAACTAAGGAAATGAGGCTCAGAAAAATAGAAGTTCCTCTAATTCCTCTAACAGTTTCCAGACTTTTTGACATTTCCATATCCAGTTGCTTGATCTATCCTATTTGTATGTGATATTGACACAACACGCCAGAGCCCACCACCATGGGACTCACATGCAGCCACGTGCCCCTGCGAGGCCCAACGTGGACATAACTGATGACGGCGAGTGTCCCCACTAAGCTCGGGTGCCGTCAATTCATCTCAGTCTAGGCTCTGGGCAGCCACTATATAACCATCAATTGACCAAAAGAATAAGCCTTGTTTGTCATCCCAGGCTATCCAACAAGGGTCACTAATCTGTTTATATTAATAATATACTGAGGGATTTCCCTGGAAGTCCAGTGGTTAAGACTCCACACTTCCACTGGAGAGGGTACAGGCTTGATCCCTGGTCAGGGAACTGAAATCTTAGATGCTGTGCAGCACAGCCGAAAAAAATATATATATATAAATATATATGTATATACACACACACACACATATATACTAAAAGAAGGAAATAATGCCATTTGCAGCAACATGGATGGAACTAGAGATTATCACACTAAGAGAAGTAAGCCAAAGACAAATATCATATATCACTTATAGGTGGAATCTAAAATACAATACCAATGAACTTATTTACAATACAGAAACAGACTCACAGACATAGAAAACAATCTTACGGTTACCAAAGGGGAAAGGAGGTAGGGGAGGGATAAATTAGGAGTTTGGGATTAGCAGATACAAACCACTATATATAAAATAGATAAACAACAAGATCCTACTGTATAGCATAGGGAACTATATTTAATATCTTGTAATAACCTATAATTTAAAAGAATCTGATAAAATATATATGTATAAAACTGAATCACTTTGCTCTACACCAGTAACTAATACAACATTGTAAATCAACTATACTTCAATAAAAAATAAATAAGAATATACAGATCCTCATATGACAAATTTCAAATGTGACAAATATGGCAAACTGACAAAGGGATCTATGATGAGAAAAATGTACAACAGCCAAGTAGAAGATTGTTATTATATAAAAAGCAAGCATTGACTAAAAGTACAAATCCAGATGGGGTCTTGACCTTACATGGTTTGCAGTTCGTTGATGTACAACACTCAGAAATCCAGCAGATAAAGACTAAGAGCAACACGAGACTGTTTGCTTCCCACTCCAGAAGGAATTCAAGTGGCCACTTGTTTGCAGTTTAGAAGAGGTCTGCATCATATAGGCATTTTTTTAATCCAGAAAAATCACCTAAGGATGAGTGCGTGTGGCTTCACGTGTGAAGGAAGAAGGTAATGGAAGAAAAACAGAAAAAAGGAATGAGAGGCTGCAACTGAAGTCAGTATATGTTATGGCAGGATTTCACCTTGACTTATAGAAATATAATGGAAAACAAAAATCAGCAGGAAGTGGAAGGAGGGTCCGCTGGGAAACCAAAGTTTATATCTTTCCTAAGGCAAATATAAAAAAAGAGGCTAACTATTGACCTTTCTAATGAGCTCACCCCGCCCCAGCCCCCATCTTAGGCCAGAGGCACTGTTTGTCCCACAGAAAAGGTATAGGGCAGTGGTTCTCAAAGCGTGTTCCTCAAACCAGCAGTATCAGCATTATTTAGGAATGAATTAGAAATGCAAGTTCTCAGGCCCACCCCAGAAGGGGTGGGGTGTGAGACCAAAATAGCAAACCCTCCAGGAGATTCTGACACTCACTGAAGTGTGAGGACCACTGGTCTATGGGAAGTCTGTAGCAAATCCGCCAGGACTGGCCCAACTGCAGCCAATATTGTTGTTATTCCAAGCCGTCTACCAGCTCGTTCTCTGCATCCATCACCATTAATTTGATTGCAAAATTAAAAAGAAGGAAATCCATGCATCCACATTTGAAATGTGTGCTCCAATGTGCCACTGACCAGACTCTGCCTGGGAGCCTGCATATTTTGGCTCTTTTTCACACTGTGCCCTGAGTAGGCCCCTGCCTGAACTGCTTAGCAGAAAATTTAGGGAGAGATTAGATATGTGCATGAAATTTTAAATAGTTTGCATAAAACCTTGGGTTCAACCTTTCAAGTGTATGTCTCTTGCATTGCAAGTTAGGAATACACTCCTAAAATCTACTGAATACTATCAAAAATCCAAATTCTTCTACCCCAAACTTTAAAATGCACAGTATTCCAAATCATTGTATAAAAATAAAATTATCATCCTTTGTACACTCTCATGATTACTTTTTCTGTACAAATTAAAGTGTAGTTTCTCCAAGAAACATCTAAGATTTTCTCAAACAAGTGTTATTTATTTCAGAATGGCTCTTTTCCGGAAATACTCTCCCTCTTGACACTAGATCAGTCTGCTGTTGATAGATGCATGTCAAGCTCTACAGTTATAACGAATCCAGATTGGATGATTTTTCTCTGTGTTTATTTTTTCCATCAAAATGAGTCCACATCCCTTAAGGGAACCAACAAAGGCAGCCCAGCAAAGTGCCCTTGTAGTCTGCAATCTTAAATTAGAAGCTCTGCTTCAAAATATTCTTAATCATAACTACACTTTTAGGCTACCTAAGGAGAGTCAGATTCTCATATGTTTTATTTTTAATCTAAGAGAGGGAGAAGAGAGGCCACCACCAGGGGTTTATTACCGGGAAGTATCTCATCAAAGATGTTTGGATCATTGGAAGGCAACTAGCTCTCTCTTATAATGTCACATTTTTTTTGGATAGTGTTGCTGGGCTATAGGTGAGATAATCATATACTCTTGAGATAGAGGCAGTCAAGAAGCATGAAGGGTCTGAAATTTTACCTTACTTGCAAGCTAACAGGTGAGCTTGCTACAGTTTTTTAGAAAAAAACATGAGAATCTTGGGTCAGAGATAAAGGATTTTATTACTCTCAGTAATAGCAATAGCCAGAAGATCAGCATTTGTACCAGTTGCCCTACCCTCATTCCCACAAGGCGATGCTATGAGGGCCAGGTGACGTCTGCACACACAGTGAGTTGCATTACAGGAGAGGAATTCTGAGCTTAGGGAACCTGCATCTTTTATAGTGGACAGTAAGCCTGCTTAAACTCTGGGCCAGAGAGAGACATTATCTTATTATACTGGCCAGTAAACAAAACTGCCCTTTATTTTGTCGGGAGGACACTGTGTCTCCTAAGGCTATTCATTACTTAAACTCCTTGAAAAGATAATTCAGAACAAGGCAGTCAGTCCCTCTTCCCCCAAGACAGACAGAAATGCAAGAAATCGTTAGACAGTTCTCTCCCAGCAGTGACTAAAGCCAGGGGCACTGAAGGAGCCCATCTTCCTGGGTTCAAACCACAACTCTTGGGTACATTACTTAACATCTCAGCCTGTTTCCCAATCTACAATAATAATAATAGGAAGATAATATAAAAGGAATACTAATAGGAAGCACTTCAAAGGGTTGCATATAAGTGATATGATACCTAACACATGTAAAGCATTTTACACAATGTCTGATACAGAATAAGCATTTAAATGTTATTATTATTTTCCTGTTATCACCACAGCTGGGAGTATTAAGGAGAATATCCTCATGTCACAGAATTCCCATTATAACAGGATCCTCAAATTTCCAAACTCTAAAAAAGCAACTGTAGAAAAATTATAGAACATGCTACATGATACTATACATATTATGAAAAACCACATTTCTATTTATTCTAATATTTAAGTGTCATATACAATTTATTTCTTATCAAAAAAGGAACCAACCAAATATAAGTACCATCTTGTGTAAAAATCAAGCCCTATCACTTCAGGCTGTCTTCTTTCATCTCCTTTACAACTACAACCAATACTATCTTAGTCTGAACATGATTGAGAGAAATTCAAGTAGTGTATTTGAATTTCAGCCACGTGTTTAATAAGGCCTGTCTTGGTGTCCTCATGGACAAGATGCAAAATTTGGGCTGGAAGAAAACACAGTTTGGTGGATTGGTAGGAGACCGAAAAACCAAGTAAAGAACTTTGATAAATTAGAGGCAATATGGTTAACTAGTAACAGCGTGGAGTTAGAGAGATGTAGAATCAAAAATCAAGTTCAGGACTTGCTAACTGTGTTACCATGATTCAAGGTTAAATGTGTTAATATATGCAAGAAATCATTGGTAGTATCACATACATGGTAGATATTCCATAGAAGTTGTTTTCCTCCCATTTCCCCCATTAATTAATTGTTGTCAACCACAGGAAATTAGGGCTTAGAGAGCTTGGTCCTGAAACCCTGTCCTCTCCACACTTTCAATCAGTTTTCTGGATGAAGGTGTCAATGGCATAATTATTGTATTTGCAAATGGCACAAAGCTGGGAGAAACAGGTAACACACTATCAATAGATGGTTGGATTAGTATTCGAAAAGTTCTGAACAGCCTGGAAACTTGGTGTCATTCAAAATCACAAGATCACACTAAATAGGGATAAATATAAAATCCTGTACTTGGTTCCAGGTTCCAAAAGTTTAACTTCATAAATTACATGATAGAGAAACTCAGACTTGGTTTTTTGGTTTTTTTTTTTAAGTTGAAAATGATTCAGAGTTGAATCTGATTCAGTGTTTTTGCAAAAAATAAATTGTGGAGATCTTTAAATACCAGGCTACGGTGCTATGACAGTCCAATCTGTTTTCCAGATTCCAGCTTTACTTAAATCCTAGCATTCTGTGGGCAGGGGAACGGTATCGAATACTATTGGATCGCTGCCTATTTTAATACCCTTTATGTTCCTGAATGGCACTTGGTATGCAGTCCTCTTACATTCAGCTGGGGGAACTTGAAACAGAGGCCTTTCAAAAGGACTCCCCTGGCATCAGAGTCATCCTGAAGAGATGGAGGGTACCTTCCTTCCCCTCGGAGGCTGAGCACCCCGACCTCATTTCTATCATCCTTTCCTGCTGCTCAAAAGCTATTCTTACATTCTCAAAATATTAAACAATTTCATTCAAGAAATTAAATTACATCTCAATTATTGACTTTTCAAGAGACTTCATGTTAATAATATCAAATAGGAGAAAGAGAAAAGGACATACTTATAAACCAATTATCTTGACTGAATTCAATCTTACAATTTGCCTGCAATTCATAAAATGATTCCAGCTGTGTTTCTTTTGGTTTTTGCTGCCAGGAGTACTTTAGTGAATTGTCCACAAACCAATACTATGTCTTTCTTGATTCGCCTTAAGCATCTTTATAGCAAAACCTTCAGTTTTTTGTCTCTGAAACTTTAGAATGATCACATGATAAATTCAAAAGACTGTGGCACTGTTGGTAGAAATACAAAGGGCAATGGACTTGAATCACTCCTCTGAGTTTAGAAAGTGCTGACTTCAGATTCCTGAGCCTGGAGGCAAGAGGGGCTGCCTTGCATCCCTTCCCCAACCATAAAGTATTCTTTCTGGTTATCTCTTCCCGATTCCCTGATCCTTTGATCTCGCTTGCTATATCGCCGAGCAATCTTGCCCCCAAATTGCAGGCTTAGTTATACCCTGGACTCTGGGAAAAATGTTATCTTTATCCAGAGGCACTTGGGGCATTTTATGGCAGTACTGGACTCCTTCAGCATTGCAGCCTAACTTCTGGTCTTTCTAGGACCTTGTCTGCCAGTAACTGGGCTTCTGCTTCCAAAAGTCCCAAGCTCCACTACTGGGTCTCCGCTTGTTTCTCCTGTGGCTGAATCCCTTTCCCACAGCCTGCCCACCTCCTCCACTCCTCTTGAACTGGAACCTGTCTTTCATTTGATAGGTCATCTCTCACCCACTCCCCCAAAGAAACTGCAGTCCTACCTTTGAACTCATGAAAGTGGTAAGCGGTACAAGGAGGATTATAATCTGCTTCCTGCTCGCATCTGGTTCCACCCACACCACCCAGTGAACCTGTTCCTCGTTTTTTCTGAAAGTAACCACAGACTTCTCAATTACGAAATTCAATAGACAATCCTTAATTCTCACTTTACTCCATCTTTTTTTCCAGTATTTAACACGGTGGAACACCCCTCTTTCAGAATCCTCTCCCCTACTGAAGTCGATTCAGCATCTTTCCAACCTTCAAATATATTTTCCATTTTGCAGTTACAGAAACACCATCCTTTTATGCACCCATAAAAAATCTGAATCTTCCAAGAATTATTTCCATTCACTTTATCCCCATATTCACCTGTCACAAATCCTGTTGATTCTATGTCCTAAGAGCCTGCCCCTCCTCTCAACCATCTCCACATTGCCTGAGTTCAGTTCTCAACAACTCTCGGGCCTTTGCAAGAGCCTCCTTCCAGACTGTTCCCCACCACTCATCTTCCAACTCATTGTCAGGGAGAGCTTTCTGCCAGGGGCAGATCCAGGCTTTGTGGAGCCTGAAGGTGATTTAGAAGGCCCTCTATAAAATACTCTATAAAATAAATGATTTATTCTTCAAATTTTGCAAAAACCTATGTCCATTGACACATTGCTTGGGATCTTCCCAAGGTCCTGGAAAGACCTATGCAAATGAGGGCCCTGGGGCTTTTCTTTTTTAACTTTTTATTTTATATTGGAATATAGCCAATTAACAATGTTGTGATAGTTTCATGTGCACAGCAAAGCCGTACATATACATGAATATGTATATCTCCCCCAAACTCCCCTCCCACCCAGGCTGCCACATAACATTGAGCAGAGTTTCCTCTGCTATATAGTAGATCCTTGTTGATTATCCGTTTTAAATATAGCAGTGTGTACATGTCAGTCCCAAACTCCCTATAACTATCCCTTCCCTTCCCCCTTCCCCCTCGGTAACCATAAGTTCATTCTCTACGTCTGTGAGTCTGTTTCTGTTTTGTAAATAAGTTCATTTGTATCATTTCTTTTTAGATTCTGTATATAAGTGATATCACATAGTCCAAAAGGATATATGCACCCCAATGTTCATTGCAGCACTGTTTACAATAGCCGAGACGTGGAAGCAACCTAAATGTCCATCAACAGAAAAATAAATAAAGAATATGTGGTACACATATACAACGGAATATTAGTCAGCCATTAAAAAGAATGAAATAATGCCAATTGCAGCAACATAGATGGACCTAGAGATTGTCAGACTGAGTGAAGTACAAGGGGCCCTGGAGCTTTAACATCACCAGTTTCATGGTTAACGTATGTCTAGCAAATGCTAATCCAGTGATGAAAACATTCAGTGGCTCCCCACCAGCTGAGGGAAGATGGTATTCAAAGTATTTTATGAACACCTATCTGGTTATCACTGCAGTCACATACCTTTTCACTTCCCCTGACATATCTGTATGCTGATCCCCTAAAAGTAGTTTTCATTCTACAAATCAAGAAGCATTTTTCTCTCTTAATACCCCTTTATAAGCTGTTCCTATATCTGTCATGTTTTTCCTTCTTTCAACCAAATCCTATGAACCTTTTAAGGAACAGGCAACTTTTACCTTATTTGCCTCATTTGTGAAGTCTTTCCAGTATGATTTTGTCAGTTCCTTCTCCCGGGCTCATAAAAGTTTGCACGTGTACCTATATTCTAACACAACACATTGTATTGCAATTGTTAGATTTTGTTTCCATCACTGGATTGTGAGGAAGAGGCCATGTTTTATTCATCTTATATTCATAACACTTAGTATAGTGGCTGTCCCATAGAAGGCGCTTAATTAATGCTAAATGAGCATGTAAGGAAATAAACGACTCTAGGTCTGATGCCTCTTGCTTCAAAACTTGTGGCACGATGCTCTGTTCAGTTTATTTATGACCCTTTTCTGCACCATCCTGGCGGAGACCAACTTCCAGGATTGCTACCTGCTGCCTGTCATTATATACCTTGAAAAACTTTATCTGGCTGGCTGGATTTCCTGCTACCAACTGTTGAATCCATCTTTCCATTCCCCCAAGCACATGCTCCAGCCTGATGAAGATAGCTTTTTAGGTGTGTGTCTCAGACATTGTACTATATGCTAGTTTCTAGTTCTTATCCGCTCATTATCTCCAGCAAATAATGTCACAACAAAAGAGACAGAGCCGATGACTTGAACAACTACCACGATAATTTGTTGTGGTTATCTGTAACTATAACAGAAACAAGTGTAACTGGAATAGGGGAAAAGACGCCATCCTGCCTGGAATATATATATCCTGCACTTTAGAACAGTTTTCTAGTAAGAAAAGATGGAGGAGAATCACCTCTACTTCTTGTCCATTGGTTTTCCCAACAACTAGGCTATTTCACTGGCCTCTTCTTTCATGCTTGGTCAAGGAAAATGAGCTGCATGATCTACTGATTGAGACTGAGTCTCCCACAGCTTGCCCCTTGGAACTAGCTATATTTATATCTACACATTTGAAAAACAATTACGCTTTGATGTGTATAATGATAATGAGCATGCAAAGAATAGAAAATTGGTATTCTAAAGAATATGACAGCTTGACCTGCCTGGGGCTTTCAGGATGCTGTCTTCAGGCATTTAGAATCTCCATACAGCCTCTTATGAGCTGTGTTAATATGTGTCCAACTTCTCGGAAACGTTATTTCGCCTCTCTAAGCCTGCTGACTCATCTGAGGATAAACTTGAGAGTAAATGAGATGCATGTAAAGCACTTGGCTAAACACACACACACACACACACACACACACACACACACACACACACTACTGCTTTATAGGTTAACTTAAATGCCTTTCAAATAAATATCTTTATTCTGACTGCAGTTGAACACATTTGCAAAACTTAAACGTAGTGCTATGGATTTTAGCTGCAAAATGTATGTATGTGAAGCCAAAATATACTAGTGTAGGAAAGGACTGAAGTGTAAAATCCTAGAGAAAAAATATGAGATAAAAGAAATTTGTATTGATCGTCAATATAAAACAGCCACTAGCATTATTTTACCTGATTATAATTGTTAAACTATTGTTATTTTTTTATGAACATCTACTCAGAAAATATTCAGCATTGCATGTGGGCTCTGCAAGCATCATGGAATCCTCGTGTTACATGAGTAGCAAGGTCCTATGATTGAACAATGATGTTCAAGGTGGGGTAACATCCCTGATTTTCACTGTCTTTTTTCATTCTCTATGTTTCTCTCTGTAAATTTAACTAAGATGCAATTTATAGACCTTTTGGTATTTTCCTTGCTCTGTACAAGGTTTTTCTTAAAGTAACGGTGATAAGTTGTATATTCCTGTTAACTGACACACATTTTGCATCCAACCGGTAAGATCTGGTTCTTTTGCTTTGAAAGCTGAAACAAAGCAAGCACATCCAAAACTGATTCTATACAGGTTTTACCACTACTTTTCTAACCACCCCAACTGTGAGTGGTATCAAGTTTTCCCAGGAGATCTGCTACTTCAAGAGGTTCTTGTGAAGCAATCCTGCCTGTAGAGACCCCAGAGTACACAAGTCAGCCATGAAAAGCGTTTTGAGATTGCCCTGGAGTTCATGAAGAGAGGAAAGATTTCACTGCTCAGGGATAGATGCTCCCAAAGGTGCAAGTTAAACACAAGCCCAAACCTATACATAGTAGGCTACAAATTATTTTGAAGGATTTGCTTGAACATTTTGAAGAAAAAAACCTAGAATATTTGCAAAATAATGAAATGCAAACTGTGTAAAATTCATTTGCTTTAAAATGAAACCTTTTACCAGCAGAGGATACCCGATAGCTTAGGGACAATATCTTGCCCTTAAAATTTATCCCATAGTATGCTAGCTGCCTTAAAATTTTTATGGAATAGAGCAGAGCATAAACTAATATATTTCAGAGTTCCAATGCAAGATGTTTGGATTTCACCCTTCTGTATTTTTTTTTCATAAGTCCCTGAGAGAATATTCATCAGATTTCAATCATCAAATATTTATTAAGAACATATCTTTTCTATAAACTGGTATACTTCATGATATATTTTTAAATGTATGAAGCATGATGCAGAAGAATGTATAGAGTATGTTACTGTTTGTGTAATAAAAATATTTCAAATAAAGAATATATATGATAAGAATACATTAAATTTTTGCCAAAGAGAAATACAGGAAATATAAACCAGAAACTAATAATTTTGAAGACCTGTAATGAGGGTGGAAGACAGGAGGTGTCAGAAAAGGGGATGGGAGTGAGACTTCACTAAATATACCTTTTTATATTATTTTGAATTTTTAATTAAGTAAACATTTTATACATTCAAAAAATAAATTCATTCAAAAAGGATGAAAAAACTACATGCTATACTAGAATAGAAACAAAAACAAAGGAGACTAAATTTATATCAAATTGAGTTTAAATAATAAAATAAAATAAGCTCACAGAGGAAAGAATCAATTCAAGTAAATTTTGAACATAGTATTCTGACCATAAACTTTTATACAATATATTCTAAACACAAAGAACTGCAAAATAACCTATGCTTTACTTAGTGGACTCATTGTTAGAGTACTATTGGTATTATAATTTTTCTAATTGCTTTATGTATATTTTAGGATAAAATAAATAAGGAAATCTGTTAATGTTATTAGGAGTACAGATTTTCACTGTAAGGGAAAAAACATACAAATATAAACTAAAGGATGGTAAAGAAAATGATTCTGTGGTGTTACATTTGAATTGGAAATATCAGAAGGACATTTTTTACCTATTTCCACTGAAAGGCATAGAATAGTGTTTCACAGAGTGAGCTCCATGGCCTCCCTACATTGCAACCATATATGGTATTTTGGCAGTACAGATTCCTAGGTCCCTTGACAGACTTACTTAATCAGAACCTCTGGGAGTAGGATCTACAAATATAAACTTTTAATTAAATATTTTATGTTGAGACAATTGTACATTCACATGCAGTTGTAAGAAATAATAGAGATCCCATGTACCCTTTATCCAGTTTCCCTCAATGGTAACATTTTGCAAAACTGTAGTACATTATCACAACCAGGACATTGACATTGATACAGTAAAAATTGTTTAGAATGTTTATATCACTTCCAGGGTCCCACATGGCCACACCCACTCCCCTCCTCTCCCTTTCCCTCCACTCTCAGCTCTACCCATTTCTTAACCACTGGGGAAGTCTCTGGACTTACAGATTCTTTTTTCATGAGTTTTTGAATTAAAAATCCAATTTCTTCAATAGTTATAAGGCTATTCAAATTATCTATTTCATATTAGGTATTATGGTAGTTTGCACTTTCAAGGAATGAGTCCATTTCATGTAAGTTGTTAAGTTCATATGTGTCGTGTTTCTTTGTGGTATTCTCTTGTTATCTTTTTGATAACTTTCAGAGTCTGTAGTGATACCCACTGTTTCATTCCTGATATTAGTACTTTGAGTTTTCTTTCTGTTTTTTTTTCAAACTTGCTAAAGATTTTTCTTTTATTGATTTTTCAGAGAATGAGAATTTCATTTCACTGATTTTCTCTATTGTTTTCTGTTTTCAATTCACTGATTTTTTTGCTCCTATGTTTGTTACTTCCTTCTTTCTTTCTGCTTTGAATTTATTTTGCTTCTCTTTTCTAGGTTCTTAAACTGGGAGCTAGATTATTGGTTTCCACTTATAAGAAGTGGCTAGAATAGTCAAATTCATAGAGACAGAAAGTAAAATAGTGGTCTTCAGGGGCTGGGTTGGGACAAAATGAGGAATTAGTGTTTGATGGGTCTAGCATTTCAGTTTAGAATGGGGTAAAAGTTCTAGAGATAGCTAGTGGTGATGGTTGCACAACAGCGTAAATATACTTAATGCACTGAACTCACAATGGTAAACTCACAAATGGTTACAATGGTCAATTTTATGTTGTGTATATTTTAAGACAATAAAAAAATCTCAACATGAAGAAATAATCAGAAATTTTTTTTGCAAGACAATGGGCCTGGATGATTCCAAAAAAGCAGTGTCACAAAAAATATAAAAAGCTGGAGGGATTGTTCTAGAGACTTAGCTAGATTAGTGTCACAACAACTAAATCCATGGGTGAACTTTCATTGAATCTAGATTTCCTTTTAAAAAAGCTATGAAGGATAATTGGGTGATAATCAGGGACATTAGAAAATGGGCTGTATATTAGAATACAAAGAATTATTGTCAATTTTGTGATAACGGTACTGTGGTTATGAAGGAGAATGTCCTTCTCAGGAAATGTATGCTGAGGTATTTATGACTTATGGTGTGATATCTACAAGTTACTTTTAAATATTTCAGCAAAATGTCAATATACATAGCAAGAGAGGGAATGTGGTAACATGTTAACAATTGGATAAATCTAGGTGAAGGGTACATGGGTATCCATTGAACCATTTGTTCAACTGTTGTGAAAATTAACAGTTTGGGTTGGGAGAAGTCATTTTCTGACGTCTGTTCATTATGGCAGATGGGGCAGGAGCAGGAAGCCGTCATGTCCCTTTTCTGAACACGTAAACATTCTAGATAAAAAACTCTTTTCTTTAATACTGGCTACGCTTGAAAGCAAGAAAAGGAAAGCTCATCTTCCAGAAATAACAGAACTTAAAGGCAAAGTGTTAAATAGAAGCTGAACTGAACAGCTCAGGGACATCCAAACCAGGAATAGATGTTGGGGGCTGGAGTGGGTGAGTCCTAGACCCCTGCAAATGGGGCATCTGGATTTACCTTCTGGGACCCAAGAAAGACTCTCCATATGTGGAAATGAAACAAAACAAAATGACCTCAACCTCACAGAGTCAGCACAGTTGCCAGGTGTCTGCTCTGAGATGTGAGTGGAGGAAGAGGGAGAAATCAGAAACCCAGCCCAGCCCTCTGAGTGGACATAAGCCAGGTCCCCACCAGCCCAGAATCTATACAATCCCAGCAAAAGTGCCTGGGAATGAGGCCCACAGGAGCACCTCCACCATCCAACACAAGAAGACAAGCCAGACTGGGGCACAAATGAGGGAATTTACTGCTACTTTATTTGGCTCTGCTTTAAAAAATATTCTCAGTTCTCAGCTGAATGTCCCTGGAATTTCCCTAGCCTCTTTGTAGGAACTGGAGGGGAGAAGACACTTAAAGCTGGTTATAGCCTCTCCTCCCTAACCTAACCTTGACAAATATTTTAAGCCTAAGCATCAGATCTTTCTGTGTGGCCTTAAATTGCCTGATTATTGAACAGTTAGTTTTATTTGGAGGAGGTGATATCATTTTATTATTTATTTGTAAGTAAAAGGACATGGGTTGTTTTCCATTAATGGAGATCTCTGGATACTTCAATCCTTCTGGAGATGCACTCTCTCCTCCTGCTTTGGTTAGGAATTTTTAAAAGTGACTTCTGAAAACAGAAAGAGATCTTTCTGTCTTCTCTTCTGATGATTTACTGAAGAAGTTATTCCTCCAGTTCAAAAACCTTTCCTTATCTCTAAGCATTTTCCTCTCACTACTCTGTAATCTACTAAGTGCTGCTTGTGGCTTCTAACATCTGACAGGTTACAAGAATAAAGGACACTTATGCACATACTCCCATTTAAAAGAGCACTGCTTCTTGGTAATTTTTTTTTGAGCACTATATATTGGCCTGATTGAAATTCCATTTTGGGCATGAAAGAATGTAGATGGATTTCAGGGAGCGATCAATCACGATGGTAACTGTATTTGGCTTTTTTCCATTCTTTCTTCAATCATGGCTCATCTTACAGCCTCTGTGGCCTCCTCTCAGGACCTATATTCTCTTCCCAGGTCAGTCTAAATCACTCCCCTTCTTCTAGAACCTGTACAATGCTAGGTGCTCGCCCGCAAGTTTGTTCTCTTGCTGAGCAATTGTAATTGTCTAATTATCAGGGAACACTTTTTTGGAAGTGATCTGAAAACTGCTCTTCTGTAATTTCCATCAGTCAGTCCTAACTCTGCCCTCCAGAGATACAGCTGAGTCTTATGGTTTGTGGTTTTGTACCTGCAAATTCACCCCAAAATCAGTAGCTCCAACAGTTCTCTGGTCATTTGTGGACATGTACACAGTGGCACAAAATTTGAGTAAAAACATGCACGTTCCCAGTTGAGACCAAACAAGGAGATGCTCTGCCTTCTTGTTCCAGGTCTTGTGTTATATACAAGTGTCCTTTTGTGGTCTACTAAGGCCACATTTTTCTTTTGCATATTTGTGTTTTGTTGATGATTTCACTGTTTAAAATGACCCCGAATCATAGTGCTGTCTAGTATTCCTAAACACAAGAGGGCTATGATATGCCTTACAGAGAAATTACATGTGTTAGAGAAGCTTTGTTCAGGAATGAATTATAATGGTATTGGCCATGAGTTAATGGTAATGAACCAACTATATATTAAATAAATAAGGTGTCTTTAAAAAGACACATATCAAACAAGGTTATGTATTAATGTGTTGGCAAAAATGTGACCAGAGGCTCACAGGAACCTAACCCCGTATTTCCCCTAGAAGCAACAGAGTACTCATTAATTTAGTGTTCTTGGCAACTTTATAAAGCTTATTATAGTTATTGTGAATAAAAGGAATCAACTGCACTTATTGATGCTAACACATAGTTCAACTTGAATTAAAGAAAACAAACAGGCTCGTGTGAGTTTCACTTTTTTAGAGATAGGATAGAAGGGGAAAGGGATAGATATTAGTGAGGAGGATTAGGGAAAATTATAGTTGGAAGTCGTCTTTGAATTCTCCCAAGTTCTTATTAGAAATACACAGGATCTCTCTGAAGCAGAGGAGAGTCAAAGAACGATTAGACTAAGAGCATTCCAAAAATAACTGTCGTAACAATCACCTCACTTGTGGTGTACTTTACATTTTATGAAGTATTTCCAGGGGCATTATTTCATTTGCTTTGCATTTACAACTCACACTGTGAGATAAGGACTGGTATCATACCTATTCCCAAATGAGGAATTTAGAGCCTTAAAAAGGAAGCAACTTGATCAGGCTTCATAGGCTATCAATGGCATCACTTGGAGTTGAACCAGACCCTTTGATGCAGCTTGCTCTTCCTATCACATTACGGCTTTTCAGGAAAGTTGTGGTTCTCCTACCTCTTTTTGCTCCTCCCCTTTATTAGTACATCAATCTTGACCCTCAATTTCATAATCCATTAAGCTCGATTACTATTAAAAACCAAATCCTCAAAGGAAAATGTGTGTGTGTTTGTTGCACAAACAACAATTTAGAAGCATCCCGTTGTTCAATAAGCGTCTAGCAAAGGCAGGCTGTATTGCCAACTCTGGACAGCGGGAACAGGAAAGTAGAGGAAGTTTTACCTGGGGAAACAAAGTTGACATACATGAAACTGAGTAACATGGATGCTGTGTAAACAAACCATCACTGCTTAAATCATTTCACAGTTGGGGCATACCGGTAGCGCACTCTAGAAAGAGGTGTGACTTGTCCGTTGGCAAAGGAAAATTGAGCTTTGGAGTACATCTGCACATCAGTATGTAGTACAGCCATACCACCATTTAGTGCTGAAGATACGTGTCAGAAAATGGAAAGGTCAAGAGACTCAGCGGAGAACTTACAGAGGAACAGTCCCAACGTCGTTTTTGTTGCCTGTACCCACCACACGTAATCGCTCCTCAACCAGGGGTTTATTGGCTCATGTTTAGATATCTCTGTAGGCCTTAGACTTATTCGAATGGTGAATCTAGGTAGGCTTAGGGAGTCAAGGTACCTAAGTAGACTAGAGGCCGCGTTGACCTGGTCAATGATTGCCTCCAACCAGTAAAATTTGGATTTGAACTTCCAGTCCCTACTTTAAAGTCATGCCATTTTTATTTGTCCTTTGGAAACAATCAAATTACTTGCTATGAATTAAGGGATGATAATAAGAAAATAGCCGTTGATGGCAAACAAGAGAACCCCTGTGGAAAAGATGAGCTAGTACTTGTCAGACTGAGGAAGACAAAGTATGACAGCCTCTGCTCACTAGCTGCCCCATTGTCTACTCAGCCCCAAAGTGAGTGGCTCTAAAGACATAGGGCTATACTGGACTAGAGATTTTAAAGGCCTAAAGTTCAGCCTGCGCAGTGATCTGGTGCTCAGAATAGCCCTGTACACACACGCACACGCACACACACCCCTTCAGAGAAGTACCTTGCAAATTCTGGAGAATGCACGGGGTGCTTCACAATAGTATCCTCCTGGACACTGTTTTTGCTTACCTGGGCAGGGAGAGGAGGAAGGAAAATGTAAAAAAAAAAAAAAAAAAGACTGCAAATCTGTCCCCCAGTCACATGCATAACAGATCACATTGTCCACATTTTCCTTTTTTCTGGGAACAGAGTGGATACAGACAAAGTTGGACAGACAAGTAAAACCTCTCGCTATATAACTTTCCATTGAGAGTTGCAGACTCAGGAGGCCATCAGAGCACCCACCCTTTAGATATTTTCCTGAACTGAGAATTCTCATTCAATGGAGCTAGGACTCAGAGACACGAGAAGGGAAAGACTTCAAAGCCCCATGATAATATTTTTTAAAGAAATATTAAGGGTTAGTAAAGTTGAGAGGAAGAGGACCCAGGCATCCGACACATTTACTATGTCCTAGTAATTGAGAAAGAATAAAATGTGTACTCTTTTCAGAATTAATTACTAGTTTACAGGGCAGGCAAATGGGAAAGCTCTACCGCTCTATGCTCTTGGCCTTCCCTGGGCAGAGGAGGAAGGAGACAGCCAATCCTGCTAAACAGAAAACATTTGCTGCTGATGCTGCTATTATTATTATTATTATTATTATTAACAACCTATTTCCTTCACCCTGGAAAACTGTATCGATTTATTCACCTGACCAAACCGTTTGAATGTCCAAAAGCCATTCGGAAATAATTAAGGGGGGAAGATGCCACCTCGCATTTCCAGCGCTTTCCTAAATGTAAATAAGAGACTTTGGGTTTGTGTTTTATGTAGCGGTGAGACTGGGATTCCAAGTCTGCCCCTCGTGAGAGAGAAAAGAGGAGGAGGGGCGGTGAGCGGCAGGTCACTCATTTTTGCCTTTCTGACAGAACGTGACATTTATCCTTACCAGTCTGTCAGATGCCTGAAATTCTCATGTCTTTACAAAATATTTTTCTATTTAGTTGAATCAAGCAGCACAACTACAATACGTCTTCCCGCTGTGACTGCCTTTCACAGCCTCTGCCTTCACGAGACTTAGATGAGGTTTGGGTGATTCATGGCGCTTGAACTTCTCCAGAGCACTTTCTCAATTGGAAAATTCTCCTAAACTGAATGCATCATCAGCACGGTTGTCCATGCATAAAAGAACGAGAAGCAAAACAACGAGCACCATTTTTTAAAACCTACGCTTAAGCCAAGAAAAACAGTTATATCACAAAATGTTAAAAGACCTTATTTTTCAGTTTCCAGGAATCTTTCATGGAGAACATGGCCTATCTTTGTCTCAGAGCCCCTTATTCTAGGCTTTCTAAATTACAAATAAAAGGAATAGTTTATATTCAGTTTCGCTTATTTTCAAGTTACTAACACGATGTGTAGCAACATAAGTAATGCCACCACCTGTTTTATTTATGGAGAGCTGCTCACCCCTCAACCATATTAATTCTTTTCTTCATTCTTTGGGAAAATACTTAGAAATATTTTTGTATTTTAAGTGGTTTTCTCATTCTTCTTCTTCTTTTTTATTTATTAAACAAGAAGATACTGTTTTGAATGTTTTAATGTAGAAGATAGTCTATTGCAAAAATGTTAGTTATGCTGGTAAACACAAACTCTTACCTGGAACTTCAAATTAAAATACGTACCTATATTTCTGACCCAGAGGTAAGCACTGGATAATGGAACGAGTGCCCCAGTAGGAGTTAAGAGGTACAGGCTTTAGTTACACTCAGTTCTGACTCAGTTTCCCCAAATGTAAAACTGGGACCATAGAAGTTTCCCATCGCAATGTCAGAGCTATTTATTCTTTCACTTAACACCTATGTATTGAGCACAGCTATACATCAGGAAAAGCAGTGCAGGGCACTGTTTAAGAGACTGTGTAGGCTTGAATCCCAGATCCACCACTGATGAGTTACAAACATGAGTACATTTCTCATCTATAAAATGGTACCCACCTCCTAGGTTTATTGTGAGGATTAAATAAATAAAACATATTAATCTGTTTCTGGCACCCACAGTAAACACTCAACAAGTGTTAGGCATTATCAAAATTATTTTTAGTGGTTACTAGAGATGCAAAGATGAAAATTCACAGCCTCTGTCCTCAGGAAGCTTCCAATCTAGTGTGGAATGGTTATGGGAACAGAGAAAATCAATCACATAATTCTTACAATTGAAAGCCACACAGGAACGGAGTACAGGTGAATTCTCTTGCCAGGATCAGCTGGAGAGACTAAATCTACTTTGTTCTTGCAAAGTTATATTTGAATCCACAGTTAAACAGATACTGTTACATTGTGTCTTCTTGAAAAACTGAACATTTTTCATACCAATAAAAATGTTAGAAATGTCTGTAATAGGAGTTGAAATCATAAGACACAGTGTATAAGTTAGAACTGTTCTTACTATATAGAAATGCAATTCAAATCAAATTCACTTAAGCAAAAAGAGAATGCATTGCCTCATGTAATGGAGAAATCAGAGTTCAGCTGGCTTAACAAGGTCAATTTCTCTCTCTCTCCCTCCGTTTCCCTCTCTCTTTATTCTGTGTGTGCTTGATTGTCAGGCCTGCTCTCCCCCTCACTGGTGCCAGGAACATCCACTGCCGTCCCCATTGAACAGTGCCAGCATGAACAGAACTCCTCTTCACCACTGGCTCCAGCAAAAGTCCCAGTGTGGGGCTTCCCTGGTGGCGCAGTGGTTGAGAATCTGCCTGCTAATGCAGGGTACACGGGTTCGAGCCCTGGTCTGGGAGGATCCCACATGCCGCGGAGCAACTAGGCCCGTGAGCCACAACTGCTGAGCCTGCACGTCTGAAGCCTGTGCTCCGCAGCAAGAGAGGCCACACGATAGTGAGAGGCCCGCGCACCGCGATGAAGAGTGGCCCCCGCTTGCCACAACTAGAGAAAGCCCTCGCACAGAAACGAAGACCCAACACAGCAAAAATTAATTAATTAATTTAAAAAAAAAGTCCCAGTGTGACTCTCATTGGCCCAACTTGGGTCTCAAATCCATCCCTGAACCCTTAGGTAGATGGAATACTCTGACTGACAAGGTTTTAGCCACATACCTGCCTTTGGAGCTCCTCAGAACCACATTAAGTGAGAATAGGGGAAGGGAGGCATTCCCAGAAGGATAAAGGATGGCAAGTTCTGTAATCAGAAGGAAGGTTCAAGACCCAGCTGTAACTTCAACAGCTGTGTAAGAAGCTTTGGAAAGTACCAGAACCTTCCTGAATTTTAGCTCCAACATCCAAAAAGGATGAGTATTGGACTAAATTACCTCTTTTACCATAGTACCATTAGAGTTCTTTAATTCTACTGCCCTGCTTTTCTAGGAAAATGACTAGTATAGGGTGTGTTGAAGGACATTTAATTCTTAGAAATAAATTATTCTATAAGAGGCAGTTTTTATAAATTTCCCAAAATGGAGCCCTGGCATGGAAGAGTAAAGATGAAATGGAGGACTTCCCTGGTGGCGATAATAGAGGTAAATAAAGTCCCATGAAAATGTAGTTTGTTGCCCAATTACTGAAAATCAACAAATATATACTGAGTGACTGCTATCTCCCAGGCACTATGCTAGGCACGGGGGGTTCTGTGATGAACAGGACAGAGTCCCTCCTTTAATGAGCTTACAGTCTAACAAAGGAAAGCAACAAAGGACAGTGCAGTGGAATGAGAGCTGTTGGGAGGGAATTGCACGGGATTCTAAGGGGCAGTTGTATACATGGACAATTAACCTGGCCTTGATGAGACAAGGCCAGTGCACAGTAAAAGAGCTCTGAGGACTGGGGTGGAAGAGGAAATGGGCGTTACAGACAGAGGGGGACATGCAACATCCTGAGACAAGAAAGATCTGGGAACCTTAGGAGGCCTGCAAGTGTGCTGGAGGGGAGCTCAGACGGGTGAGACAGAAAGCTGGCGGGGCCACATCCTGGTGAGTCTTTGTGCCCCTTTCGTGAGTGACCACTTGAGAGTGTCTTCTGATAGACCCTGAAGGGCTCTAAAGAAAAAATTTTAAAGGGTGACATAGAGAGAAGCAAGATTTATAGATCTGAGATATACTAAGGAGACAGAAAAGACTTGCTCATTCAACAAATATTTATTGAACTTTTTAAATTAAAATGATGAAACTGCTTTTAATTCACAAATTACATGAATAAGGAAGAGAGAAGGTAATCTCTTTCAGGGATGTTTGTAATAAAGTGAATTTTTTCTCACTATTCTCAGCAACTAAACTTTTAAATTACAGGGACTTCCCTGGTGGCACAGTTGTTAAGAATCTGCCTGGCAATGCAGGGCACATGGGTTCAATCCCTGGTCCGGGAAGATCCCACATGCCGCGGAGCAACTAAGCCCGTGTGCCACAGCTACTGAGCCTGTGCTCTACAGCCCACGAGCCACAACTACTGAACCCGCATGCCCTAATGAAGCCCGCGCACCTAGAGCCCACACACCTAGAGCCCGTGCTCTGCCACAAGAGAAGCCACCGCAATAATTCCCCACACCACGATGAAGAGTAGCCACCATTCGCCACAACTAAAGCCCACGTGCAGCAACAAAGACCCAATGCAGCCAAAAATAAATAAGTAAATTTATTTTAAAAAAGAACTTTTAAAGTACAGTTCATTAAGTTTACTTCTGTTTCCAAGGTATCAATATCAGAATCAATATTCCTCATCACATGCAATCTTGAGTCATCTCTAACACCATCTTTTTTTCCTACCACAAGCAACATCTCTAAAGCTTTCAATAGGTGGCCTTATGACTCAAAGCCATACTAACTCTTCAGAGACTGCCATTCCAAATTAAATTTAATTAAATTTCCTACTCCTTCTTCATGTTTGAGTTTAGATGTCACTTCTTCCAGGAAGCCTTCCGTGAGCTCCCCTTCCACCCCATCTCAGTTAAGGGACTTTGTCAAGTGCTCACATAGTCTCTGCCCTTCCTCTGTCATAGCTCTCACCTCACTGTATGAAAACTGTCTATCACTTATCTGTCTCACCCACCAGAATGTTCACCCCTGAGGGTCATAACCATGTTTAGCTTGTTTATTATCATCCCCTAAGTGCTTGGTCCACGTCACAGAGTGAGCACTTGATAATCACTGGTTGAATAACCAAATAAATGAAGAAAGAGATAGGAACTAAAAGAGTAATTGTTGATTGACTGCCATATCACAATGTATACATACATATAGAGTACCTACTATATTCCAGGAACAATGACAAGGTTGAATTTACTATTTAAAGGACAAAGATGACAATCACTTTTTTTGTTGTTTTTCTTTTACCAAAATGAAACAGCATTATAAGAAATATACTTTGATCATTGAAAAGGCTGTTCTTTACTAGTTGGTAGATTGTAAGCAGCTTCCATTTTCCCAAGATGGTCCTCTTTGGAGCGCTAAAGACAAAGTGCGTTTGAAAAGCATAGATTAAAATAAGGTATAGGAACGCCATGCAGGCAAGGCTACCCACAGACATCAGGTAGAGAATAGGAGGGAGCCACAAACCAAGTGAGCTCAATTTCATTTTATTTTTTTACTCCTACAAATTATATCACCATGAAAGCTTTTTGTTTATTTGCTGAAGACTATTTTCAGGTTCTATCAACACAGTTTTTATGTGTTACATCCATTATAAAAATATTATAAGGTTACTTATAATATCGAAATCTTGTATAATTGGAGACAAGCGCAAAATGATGAATGACTAAAGTAAAGCAGGGACTGTAAGTCTGAAGTGTGGATAGGAATTCAACAAACGAGGATTTACTGGCCCGGAGAGGAGCCGTGGTTATGAAGGGAAGGAGACAGAGCCCTGGGTAGCTAGGAATTAGGGAGGATATTTTAAATAACTTGATACTTGAGCATATTTGGGAGCTGCAAGGCAAGTGTTGATTAAAAGGGAGTGATTAGAAATACAGAAGTGAGGGCTTCCCTGGTGGCGCAGTGGTTGGGAGTCCGCCTGCCGATGCAGGGGACGCGGGTTCGTGCCCCGGTCCGGGAAGATCCCACATGCCGCGGAGCGGCTGGGCCCGTGAGCCATGGCCGCTGGGCCTGCGCGTCCGGAGCCTGTGCTCCGCAACGGGAGAGGCCACAACAGTGAGAGGCCCGCGTACCACAAAAAAAAAAAAAAAGAAGAAAGAAAAGGAAATACAGAAGTGAGGGAGAATGATGGCCCAGGGGGTTACAGGAGGGAGGATATACCCAGAAAGCCTTCCCACCTAGGAGAATGGATAGAATCAGAGAACATCCTGGCACTGCTTAGAGTGTACTCCTCCAGGCTAACACTTCTGACCCAAGGCTCATAGCACCCTGGAGTTATTTCAAAGTTCAGGAATCCAGAGGTGAGCCAATCATTACAAGCTGATGGAATAAATACCTTCTCCCACCTGTACCTTTTTTTTTTTTTTGGTATGCGGGCCTCTCACTGTTGTGGCCTCTCCCGTTGCGGAGCACAGGCTCCGGACGCGCAGGCTCAGCGGCCATGGCTCACGGGCCCAGCCGCTCCGCGGCATGTGGGATCCTCCCAGACAGGGGCACGAACCCGCGTCCCCTGCATCAGCAGGTGGATTCTCAACCACTGTGCCACCAGGGAAGCCCTGTACCATTTTTTTTAAAATACATAGATATTGCTGTGAATACTTAAATAGAAATTCACTTATAAGTACAGTGAATTGATTTTAAAATATCATGTGGCTGTTCCTTATATATATATTTATATATTAAAAGGAGTCCTTATTACTCTGAAAGATTGAAAGTTTGTGTCTAGATAATGTGGAACTGTTGGTGATCCCTGAGACAGGCAGTGATGTGATGACAGCATAGTTTTTTGGAAGATTCATCTGTCAGTAGTGGATCAGACAAATTGAAATGGAGAGAGAATAGAGGCAGGAGAGTTTCATATGAGCCAATCCTAAAAGCCCTGAGCAACTTTACTCAAGCATCTCACAAGGCCACACGTTGCCTAAACAAATAGTCTTTCCCTAAAATTTCCTCTCTGTTTCTGAAAGAAAAGAATGCTCTCAAGTATCCAACAACATTTAAAAAATCAAGCTTAGCTTTTGGGTTTTTTTTTTTTTTTTAATGTCTTCTCTTTTTCTGACCATACAATTGCTCTAGTATCAGGACAAAGGGATCTGCATCTCACTATGGTCACAGCAATGCTTTGTCCTTCCTAAAGTGTGTGTCGGTCTTAACTTTCTAGCACTCTGCTGGGAAAGCAGCCAACGGCTGGCTCAGACTACGGCACTTGTGGCCCCCTAGTGGGGCGACAGTAGTTTCAAGTAGAAATCAGATTGGCTGAGAACAAATGCAAACAAAATAATACACCACAAGAATGTTTTGAGATATAATGAAATCTTTTCTATAAAAATCCCATCATGCAAAAAATATACAAACGACAAAAAAAATTGAAGCTCAGCCAATGAGGCTGAATACAGAGAAAATGAACTCGGAGACAGTAGGAAATAAAATTTAAATAAAATAAAATAATAAATAAAGATTAGAGGAGCAACATGAAAGTGGTTATCGGGTCTAAATATAGCTGAGAAAACTGCCATCATCATGAGGGGGTTGGGGGGGTCCTTTCTCAAAGGGCTGGCAGCACAGCCTGTGATGCTGACACTCACAGCATCTCCAGGTCCTCCTTCTCAGCACAACGGTGTTCCTCCTGTGGTGTCACCGCACCAGATGCTCTGCTTGCTTTATTTGGGAGCTTGGAGGGGGAGGGGATTGGCTGTTTTGTTTTGTTAGCCCCCAGATTGACCACTTTTAGAACATTACCATCCTCCAGAATTTACTGTCCTCTCAACCAGAGTGGTAAAAAAGAACCAGGAATTTTGACACTTAGGCCTGTCTGTTCTGTGTGCTAATTAATCCCTTCCTTAACCGTTTAGTTGGGCCCCAATGCAAAGCACAATGATAGTTGTGTTTGCTCACTGATCATCACCAAGCTTGGCGTGCACTCCAAGGAGCATTAACTCCATGAAACCCGGACTACAAGTCAGCTGGCAGAGAAAGGCCATTAATTTCTTCATCCGTTTCCCCACCTCACATTCCTCCCACCCTCCGTGGCTCACTGGAAACCTAGTCTTCACATTCAGAATCTTACACTGTCCAGGGAGAAATAGAAATCCATCCTGGGCTTCCCTGGTGGCGCAGTGGTTGAGAGTCCGCCTGCCGATGCAGGGGACGCGGGTTCGTGCCCCGGTCCGGGAGGATCCCACATGCCGCGGATCGGCTGGGCCCGTGAACCATGGCCGCTGAGCCTGCGCGTCCGGAGCCTGTGCTCCGCAACGGGAGAGGCCGCAGCAGTGAGAGGCCCGCGTACTGCAAAAAAAAAAGAAATCCATCCTGCTAGAAAAATTTAGGATAGGAATTGTGTATGAATACACAGCTAATGTCAGTAATATTGATAATGTCCCAAACATGTTTTTTTATGTTGGTTGGAAGACTTATGTGTGTTTGTTTTCTTATTATGTACACCACTTAGATAAAAACATAAAAGAATTAAATGTTATGTCAGTTACAAAATATATGTATTCACATGGAAATTGTTCAGACTTTGTTAATATAAACTGGTTCACAAAACATTATGCATGGTATCATCCTGTTCTGTGAAAATGTATTAAAATGAGTATGTACTAAGCAAAAAAAAAAAAAAAAAGAAATCCATCCTGTTAGAATGTCCCATCATCCCTTGTTAATTAAAACAGTAAACAAGTAAACAGTTCCCACAATCTGGAAAGTCTTCCTTATCTCTAACCTAAATTAAATCATGGGTCGTTTTGTATAGTCTGGTTCCCCTAATTCAGTCCTCAAGGAAGATGTATTAAGGCTGGCCACTGTCTTTTGTGCAGGAACCCTCAGTGTCAAGGAAAAATTAAATTTGCTCCAGGTCTTAGAGAATCATCAAATGTTAGAGCTGGAAGTAATGTTAGAAACCATCTCAAAAAAATTAAAAAATAAACAACTACTGTCTCCTTTGCAGCCCACTCTCCCCAATACCCCCAACTTAAAATACAAAGGAACTGAAGGAACTTGAGCTAATCAAGTTTTACTACCTCACCGCATATTTTCCTCCTGGTCCCCTTAACATTTCATTGTGTATTTTTCAACCGCAAATAAACTGAAGTTCTCTGGTAAGCAACAGCCTCTACCCAGGTGATCACAAACTCTAAAGCGCAAAGAGGCTCCTAGACATGAGGAAACTGAGCCACCGAATAAGGAGTGGTGTAACTTTGGCAAATGGAATCTCTCAAGCCTGGTCTGAAAGTGGCAGCCTTGCAAGATGTCAATCACCCCTGATTTTTCAAATCAAGAAACCAAGAATCAGAGTTGCTGAATAGCTCATCCACAGGCTTCCAGCAGGTGAGAACACAGCCAGATTCTGAGCCCACCTCCATCTCCAGAGTCTGCTTGGCTGACATGAAAAACAAGGGAGAACTGAAGTTACTTTTAAAAATTAACAGAACAGTTTTTCTAAAGTATTACAACGTTTTATTTGTACTTAAGCTTCTGTATTAAACACTTCAAGTCTTCTTCATGTAGAAGCTAATCCGAATGTTGCCTCTTTTAGCCTATAAGCCTGGAAAACAGAAATCATATTTTTTTAGAAGGGTGCCATAAGCAAATACGCACTGACTACATTTTATTGGTTTGAATTCGACTATGTTAAGTACAAAAGAAACCTTTTCTCCAGTATCAGTATGCTCTGCTTGTGTTTGTCTTTGAATTAATTTTACTTTTCAACCACCTCACTTTTTGGCTGGCTCAGATCCAGCCTCTGTTCCACCATTATTGCCTTTTCTGGCATATTTCACATAGCCTGGCTTCTGGCTTCTTGTTGTTTTAAAACGTTGTTTTTATTTCTCCTGCAGATTAACACTATCCTTCAAGTCTATGTTTCCAATCTCTCCTCCAAATGAACAAGGTCACTATAGATTCTGGTCCTGCTCCCCAGGGATCTAGACTCCTGATGAGTGTGTGTTCTGCCAAGCTTTGGAAAATATCTCTCATTTGTGGGCACAGCAAGCAATGAAATCTGCAAATATATAACATAAATAAATTGATGAATATTTATTTTATATCTTTTTTTGTGTGTGTGTATAACATTGTGGTGGAAACAAACAGAAAAAATAGCACGTCATTTCTTCCTTTGAAGAGATTTGAATCTAATGGGAAGCAAGATAGCATAACCTAAAAAATAACGATACATGATAATGAATTAGAAGAATCAGATGACTGTACCAGAAAATAAATACCACAGGAGTTCAGAAGAGTAATCAGTCTAGTCTCAGAGGAAGTAAGGCATGTGCCAAGCTAAATGCAGGGGTCAGCAAATTTTTTCTGTAAAGGCCCAGAAAGTAAATATATGCTTTAGGCTTTGTGGGTTGTAAGGTCTCTGTTGCAATTACTCAATTTTTCCATTGCAGTGTGAAAGGAGCCAAAACAACACATAAACAAATAAGCATTCCTGTGTTCCAATAAAACTTTATTTACAAAAACAATCAGTGAATCAGATTTGACCCATGACCATAGATTACTGTTATGGATTGAATGTTTGCATCCCCCCACAATTCATATGTTGAGGCTCCAACTTCCAATGCAGCTGTATTTGGGAATGGGAAGGAACTCCAAGGAAATAATTAAGGTTAAATGAGGTCATAAAGGGTGAGGTCCTGATCCAAAACGATTAGCGTCCTTATAAGAAGATACCAGAGAGTGCTCCACATTCACCCCCTGACACACTGAGAAACGCCATGTGAAGTCATAGCAAGAAGGCAGCCATCTGCAAGCCAGGAAGAGAGCTCTCATCAGAAAACAAATTGGCTGAACCCTGATCTTGAACTTTAAGCCTCCAGAACTGTGAGAAAACAAATGTCTATTGTTTAAGCTATCCAGTCTGTGGTATTTCGTTACAACAGCCAGAGCAGACTAGGACATTTACCAACTCCTGGCTAAATGTAATTTAGCTACAGAGGTAAATAGCAAAGCATCTAGGCCGGGTCAAAGTGTGAAGCAAGGCATACTCTTGTCAAGTCACCAGTGACCCCTTCACTGCTAAAGTCAATGGTCCATAATCAGTTCTCTTCTTACTTGACCCATCAGCAGCGTTTGGAACTATTGATTTCTCCTTCCCTCTTGGTAATCTTTCTACATTAATCTTCTAACCATCACAGTTTCTTAGTTTTCCTTTTCCCTCAATGGTAGCTCCTTTTCAGTCTCTCTGGTTGGTTTCCCCATCTTCCCTCTAATCTCTTAATGTTGGAGAAACCCAAGGCTCAGTCCTTGATCTTCTTTCCCTCTCTGTTTTCACCCACATCCTTGGTGAGCTAATTTAATCTTGTAGCTTTAAATGTCATCCATAGGATGGTGACTCCCAAATCTGTATTTCCAGGCCAGATTTCAAAACCATGCTCCAGACTTGTATATCTAACTGCTTACTTTGCAGCTCCATTTGAATGTTTAAGAGATATCTCAAACACTAATGTCCAAAACTGAGCTCTTTTATCTCCCCCAAAACCTTCTCTACATAGTTTCCCCATCTCCATTCTCCATCTTCCAGGTGTTCTTCAAAAGATGCATAAAATTCACAAAACTCAAAAATCTGTTAGTCTGAAATCAGGATCTCCAAGAGATATTTGCACTCCCATGTTCATTGCAGCATTATTCACAACAACAGGAAATGGAAACAACCTAAATATCCACTGAATGTGTAAAGAAAATGTGATAGATATATATATAAATACAATGGAATATTATTCAGCCTTAGAAAGAAGGAAATCCTGAAATATGAAACAACTTGGTTGAACCTGGAGGACATTACGTCAAGTGACATAATCCAGTCACAGAAGGACAAATACTGCATGATTCCACTGATGTGAAGTGCCTAAAGTCAAATTCATAGAAGCAGAGAGTCAAATGGTGGTTACCAGAGGATGGGGGGAAGGAGATAGAGAGTTGCTATTCAATGGGAATAAAGCTTCAGTTATACAATATGAGTACATTCCAGAGATCTGCTTTACAACATTGTACATATATTTAACAATATGATATTGCACATTTAAAAAATTATTAAAAGGGTAGATAGCACATTCGATGTTTTTACTGTAGTAAAAAAAGTTATTAACCCACAAAGAAAATGAAAATAAATTTCACTCAAGTAAAAATTACAGGAGTCATGTAAGCCACATTTGCAGTAAAATTAAAAATTAACAAATTCAGTCACTAGTAATATTTCAAACCATACCTAAAGAATTCTTAAAGAGGAAATCAAGACTGAACTGCAATTTATTTAGAAATTTTAAAAAATAAATAAAAGCACACAGATCCAAACATGTAGGATGTGGACAAAGAGAAAAATGTAATCTAAATAAATTTGTTAGAAAATAAAAGACTTTGAAAATAAAGAAATTAAATATTCAGTCCAAGAAGATAAAAAGAGAATCACAAAATTACCCTAAAGAAAGTAAATGAAGGAATTAATAGTAAAGAGATAATTTAATGATACAGGAAATTTTTTTAAGTAAACTTAATCAGAAAAACCAAAAGCTGGTTCTTTTAAAAGATCAATTATGTGTCATACACAGTGAAGTAAGTCAGAAAGAGAAAAGCAAATATTGTATAATAACGTATATATATATGGATTCTAGAAAAATGGTATAGATAGTCTTATTTTCAAAGCAGAAATAGAGACACAGAGGTAGAGAACAAATGTATGGATACCAAGGAGGGAAAGGGTGGGGTGGGAGGAACTGGGAGACTGGGATTGACACATACACATTATTGATACTATGCATAAAATAGACAACTGATGGGAACATACTGTATAGCACAGGGAACTCTATCTAATGCACTGTGGTAACCTAAATGGGAGAGAAGTCCAAAAAGGAGGGGATGTCTGTATGTGTATGGCTGATTCTTTTTGTTGTGCAGTGGAGGCTAACACAACATTGTAAGGCAACCACACTCCAATAAAAATTAATTTTAAAAAATAAAATAAAAGATCAATTATGTATGCCTTTTACAAATATATTCACATTATTAAGAAAAGAAGGAAGAAAATACAAATTAGAAAAAACAATAAGAATGTGAAAGGGTAAATAAGTACAAATATAGAGAAATGCTTGAAATAAAAAAGGGAAACATGCAGAAATATAACCTCAAATTGAAAATTTATGTAGAAGACACCATTTTTAAAGAAAATACAAACTACTAACAACTCAGAAAGAACCATAAAACTCAACAGATCAACAATCAGAGAAGAAATGTAAAAGTTGGTCAAATTTCTATTCCTGTAAAATGCATAAGTCTGGGGTGCAGTTACAGATAATTTCTATCAATTAAAAAAACATAATCCCTATATTATTTAAATTGTTCCAAAGCATAGAAAACTATGGAAGCTTTCCTACCTCACTCCCTGAGGATAGTATAATTCTGATGCCAATTCCAGGTGAATAAGAATACCAAAAATATCCTATTTATCAAAATAACTTATGAAAATCCTAACTAAAACTGTAGCAAATTAACTTCCACAGTTTATTAAAAAGTACTATTTATGATCCAACTATGTTTAACCACAGAATAGAAAAATGATTTAATATAAGGAAATATTTTAATGTATTCACTATAATAACATATTACAAATGAAATTACATAAAATGATCTTGCTAAATTCCAAAAGCACTTTGTAAATTAAGCACTTATTCTGATTAAAACTTAGAGTACTAGAAATAGAAGCAACTTACTAAAATTGACAAAGGCTATAATATAGAAGTATATCACAAATATATTACCTAAAAGTGAAATATTGGAAGCATTCACATTAAAATTATGAGTTGAATGATAATGCCTGCTAATAATACTTCTATTCCACATTATTTGCTGCACCCCCATATTCCAATATTTATGCAAAAGGAGACAATAGATCGTACAGAATACTACTTCAGAGCTCACACTCTCAACCACTCTTTGTTGAGTGACTGCCAGATGTAAGACAATTATTCATAACACATGACCATGCCCACCCTCAGATAATATTGTCCTTCCCTCCCAGACACCCCCCAATTTAATGTCCTAACATCCCACAGGAGGATTTTTTTCTTCTAAAGCTTGAATCAATAGTGCATACAATTTCATCACAACCAACATTTTTTTAAATGCCACAAATACCATAATATGGAGAGCTCTACCATGTTATATATGCCTCTCCAGTTGCTTTCCTTTTACCTATGACAGGGAAGAGGAAATGAGACTAAGGAGGAATATGTTTTGCTCCCTGATCAACATCATATAATCTTAATGTATGTGTGTTGGGGATTTCATACCATTAATAAACTTTTACACCATGCAAAAACAAACAAAACAAAAGGAGACTATAGTATCATTACACAGATTACATAATTATCTATCTAAAAATATCTAAAATAATTAACTGAGCAGCTATTAGAACTAATAAATATAACATAATTTAATAATGTACTAGATTTAAGATATAAACCCAGAGTTTTTCTCTATGAGGCAATAATCAGAAACAGGAACAGAAAAAAATTCATTCACAATTGCATACAAAGAAGCAAAATGCCTAGAAATTGTCTTAAAGCATGCAAGAAATATAGACAGGAATTAATACTTTACTGGAAGACTTTTTTTTTTAACAGAAGCTAGAATCAATTTTATTGATGAAATCTTATGATGTACATTGTTTTTGGTATTTGCTTTGTTTTTTTGTTTCTTTTGCGGTACGCGGGCCTCTCACCGCTGTGGCCTCTCCCGCCGCGGAGCACAGGCTCCAAACGCGCAGGCTCAGCGGCCATGGCTCACGGGCCCAGCTGCTCTGCGTCATGTGGGATCTTCCCGGACCGGGGCACGAACCCACGTCCCCTGCATCGGCATCGGACTCCCAACCACTGCGCCACCGGGGAAGCCCTGCTTTGTTTTTTAATACCAGAAGAGATAGGAATTATCTTCAGAGAAAGACTGATTAAGAAGTTAGACTTACAAAGGAAGTATAGCTAATGGACCAAAATGTAGGAGACGGATCCCTTTAAAGGTAACGCTGGGGCTTCCCTGGTGGCGCAGTGTTTGAGAGTCCGCCTGCCGATGCAGGCGACACAGGTTCGTGCCCTGGTCCGGGAAGATCCCACGTGCCGCGGAGCGGCTGGGCCCGTGAGCCATGGCCACTGAGCCTGCGCGTCCGGAGTCCGTGCTTCGCAACGGGAGAGGCCACAACAGTGGGAGGCCCGCGTACCGAAACAAACAAACAAAAAAGGTAAAGCTGGTTTACGTGGAGGATTAGAGGCAAAACCAGAGATACTATTCTGTGACAGCAGTAAAACTCCTTTTAAGCCTAGGTTAATGTGAATTTTGGAGGAAACCACTGATTAAGTATGGCAGCAGACCAGACTAAGACTAAATAGGAATGATTTGGAAAATTGAATTTAAAAAAAAACAGGTTTACTCAAATAGCTAAGGAACTCAGGAAATGTGTTTGTGTGTGCATGTTTGATAATTTATGCATGTAATTATTGTATTACTTCTTTTTCTATAAATTTATTTATTTTTTATTTTTGGCCGCATTGCGTCTTCGTTGCAGCTTTCTCTAGTTGCGGCGAGCGGGGGCTATTCTTCGTTGCGGTGCGCGGGCTTGTCATTGCGGTGGCTTCTCTTGTTGCGGAGCATGGGCTCTAGCCGTGCGGGCTTCAGTAGTTGTGGCTCGAGGGCTCTGGAGCGCAGGCTCAGTAATTGTGGCGCATGGGCTTGGTTGCTCTGCGGCATGGGGGATCTTCCCGGACCAGGGGGATCTTCCCGGACCAGGGCTCGAACCTGTGTCCGTGAACCTGTGTCACCTGCCTCCGCAGGCAGATTGTTAACCACTGCGCCACCGGGGAGGGAGCCCCTATTGTGTTACTTCTAATAGGAAATTTTCACATTTAGTTGTTGCAAGGTGCTTGTGGGGTCTTAAAAAAATCTATATTTCACTAAACGAGAACGTAATGTGAAATTTTATTAGGTTTTCATGTACATGTTTAGTCACATTTTCAAATTCAGTTATATACAATTTGCTTGATTAAGGCATTAGAATAAAAATACCCTTTTATTATCCCCTAATACCAAAAACGGAAGTCTTCTTTGCAGAATAGACAGTTCTCATGGAATAAGCACACATGTCTAAGTTGCCAGGAATAGTAGATGCTTTCTATTTTTCTCCACACTAGCCCCCAAAATCAAAAACAGAAATATAAGTGCTTGTATATATCCTCAGGTAAGGATAAGATACAAATAAATTGAATATACCTTTAAGTTTTCTGATGAACCATTTGTAAATATTAGCAGATTACATCAAGGAATTTTCCTCTCCTTTTTCTTTGTTTGGTTTAACTTTTTCTAAAAATCTCCAGATAGAAAAAATACTCTTTAGGTTTTCTTGTAGAGAAAATTAAATGTAAGATTGAATTATGCACATTCTGATACTTTTTATCTTAATAGTAAAATTGAATAGTCCTTCTTGGTTCGTTTCACCTGTCAGTGATATCTCCTAAGGAATTTTAGAATAGATTAAACAGAATTTTTAAGGGAAAACAGGAAATAGGAAAGACCTATATTAGCTTATTATGCCTGCCTTACATTTTTGCCTTGCTTTCAGCTCCTGTGTATATCTGTATGTATTTTCTTTTTTTAGAAATATTTTTTGAATAAATAAAAGATAAAAATTGCATGTATGAGCAAGACTGAACCAAATTTATTTGGTCCAATGTAGGTGAATGTTGGTGATATCTCACTAATGTAGATGAGAAAGGTAAAGCAGATAAATATCTAAAATGACCAAAAACATTAAATTCTTTCCCAAAATGACAATTTAAGTCAGATAATGGGTATATGAACATACATAAAAATATTTGCAAATATTTGTATAACCCTAAAAAGACTAGAATCCAGTCAAGTAACATTAAATAGATTAGAGATGAGCTTTTATGTCAGACTCCTTAGAACGTATGTTTTCTTTCTTTGTTTGTTTTTTAAATGTTCTGCAGGTAAATTTAATTCTTGACATTTTTTTAACATCTTTATTGGAGTTTAATTGCTTTACAATGTTGTGTTCGTTTCTGCTGTATAACAAAGTGAATCAGCTATACGTATACATATATCCCCATATCTCTTCCCTCTTGTGCCTCCCTCCCATCCTCCCTATCCCACCTGGAGGACATTTTTCAAAGGAACTTAATAAATGAGTAGCATGCTAGCATCCTGAGTGAGAAATTTCCATATTCTAATGATACCAGCTTCCTTAAAGCAATTCATAAAGTCAATAAAATCCCTGTTAAAAATCCCATTAAGATTTATTCATGGCATCTGACAAAATTTTAAAATTTTTCTGGAAAAGAAAACATACAAGAAGAACAAAGATACTTTGGAAAAAGAACAATTAAGTGGAATTTGACCTACTAGTTACCAAAGCTTACTATGAAAAAAATACTGTAAAGTTATAGTAATTTGAATAGTGTAATACTGGAGCAGATTTAGAAAAATATAAATGAACCAGAATAAAGATCCAGAAACAGAGCCGTATATATATATAAATTTAGGATATGATAAAGATGGTATTTCAAAATAATGGGAAGGTTATAAGACTCAAGTGATGTTGAGTCAACTAGCTGCTCATTTGCAAAAGTTGAATGTATATATCACGCCAGTCATAAAAATATAATTCCAAAAATATTAAAAATCTGAAAAGGGCTTCCCTGGTGGTGCAGTGGTTGGGAGTCTGCTTGCCGATGCCGGGAATACGGGTTTGTGCCCCGGTCCGGGAGGATCCCATGTGCTGCGGAGCGGCTGGGCCCGTGGGCCATGGCCACTGGGCCTGCGCGTCCGGAGCCTGTGCTCTGCGACGGGAGAGGCCACAGCAGTGAGAGGCCTGCATAATTTTTTTAATTAGAAAACATCTGCATAGTAAAGAATAAACTTTACCCAAAGAGATGTCTGGTCTTTGTCCCAGCTCCCAGAAGGTAATCTCTAAACCCTTAGAATTTTCTCAATGACTGGAGTGTCCTTGTTATTCATGGTGGGCCCCTCAGACGTACCTGATAATTTATGCTAACAAGGTGACTCATGGTGGATAGTTCATGCTAAGGCGATAACTCAAGTGGGGGACTGGCCACACCAGAAAGACCAACCAAGTGATTAAAGGGTTGGGGCATTAAGCCCCATGATAACAGCCTGATTTCCCCAAGGGAGAAGGGGTTAGAAATTGAGTGCAACCACATGGCCAGTGTTTAACCAATCATGCCTACATAATGAAACCCCAATAAAAACTGTGGATACCAAGGCTTGGGTGAACTTCCCTGGTTGGCAGTATACTGAGGGTTATCATACACCATAGCCTGAAGGAGGTAACACCATCCAGGACTCCACAGGGAGAAGATGACTGGAAGATTTGCATTTGGACCCCTTCCAGACTTCACCTGTGCATCTCTTGTTTGGGCATGTTCTGATTTGTAGCTTTTTGCTGTAATAAAACTGTAATCATAAGAATAGCCCTTTCAGTAAGTTGTGTGAGTCTTTCTACTGAGTTATCAAACCTGAGGGTGGTCATGGGAACCCCTGAATTTGTGGTTAGTTGGTCGGAAGTGAGGGTGGCCCTAGAGACCCCCAATTTGCACCTGGCACTTGAAGTGAGGGCAGTTTTGTGGAGAACTGTGTCCTTAACCCTGAGTTTGACAGGCTTATTGCAACACACCAAAAAAAAATAGGGAAGGGTATTTCAATGATCTTGGGATATGCAATTGTATTAGGAAGGATAATACAATTCAAATAATACACAGAAACTGTAAGGAAAAAGATGGATCAATGTGATGATATAAAAATGTAAACTTTCTGTATGAAATTTAAGAAAGGATACTATAAAACAAAGTTACAAGATAAGTGACAGATGATGAGAAATATTTGAAATCAATATTAGACAAAGAAATATTATTTATAATACACAAAGTTTCCTTAAATGAATAGAAAGATGACAACTAGATTTTTTTAATGAGTGAAGCAAATGAGCAGGCAATTTACAGAACTACAAATATCCAGAAAACACAAAAAAGACAACCTCACTCATAATCCAAAAATGCAAATTAAACAATGAAATATTATTTTTCACTCTTCAGAGTCACAAGAAATATTCAGTATTGGCAAAGGTATGATCAAACCAAGGACCTCCTAAACTAATCACAGGAAGATATTTTGGTACCATAGTTTTGCTCTTTCAATTTGACAATATCTAACAAAATTTTAAATATGAAGACTTTTTGAATTCTGGGAATCTATACTCTAAAATCACTCACACATGTGCACCAAAACATAGGGGCAAGTATATCATTGCAACTGTTTTAGTTCCAGCAAAAATTAGGTACAATCTATATGCACATGCCAGGCACTGTTTAAAAAAATAATGGCTTATATCCACACACACTGATGAAGAATGATCTCTAAGGAAAAACATTACAAGGACAAATCCAAATATAATATGTTTAAACATACTTTTACACACAAATTATATTCTGCATATGTTATATAGTCAAAGCTGTATAAAGATACCGTCTGAAGCTGTTAACCGCAGTGTGGAGGGTACTGTAGATTGCCTTCTTGGGTGCCTTCCAGCCTCCTCCTAGGTGGAGGGATTGGAATGTAAAACCCACTAGGGTTCTGGATACGAATGAGGTTTGGCCTATTAGAAGGACTTACACAAGATTTGGGCGTGTAAGTGAAGCAAAGGCAATTCCCTGCCCATCTTGCCTGTTTCTTTTGGAAGAGAGTCTGTGGAAACAGCTTTTTCTGCAGAAATATTCCAGCTTCCTGGTGCTGACACACAGTCGTGGTGGCAGCTGGTGCAGAAGTAGATCCTTGAGTCTGGCTTTCCCATCCATGGCTCACAGCTACAGGTGTCTACTTTCCGGCTTCTTAGTTGTCAAGAGGCCATTACAGCAGGGACCATGGCAGCAACAGCAACTTCTTGAACATGGGTGACACATACAGTGATGAATTGTCAAACTCATATCTCCCGTGGCAGTCTCAAAGGCAGTAGCTCCCCTACTGGGTCAGTTCTATCTCATTCTGGAGTCCCAGCCTATAGCCTAGTCTTATACCTCTTTCAACGATTTTGTAAGCACTTGAATCCCTATTTTAAATTTCTTTATGTTTAAAATACGCAGAGAGGTTTCTATTTCCTTAACTTACTAGGTAAGAATCATGGAATTGGTGTAGAGACCCAGAAATCTGTACACCAGGAGAGTCTCAAATGTGTTTCAGACAAATTCGATGTTGTGAAGCAATGCTTTAAGAAGTGAGTATTTGCCTGAGGCCACCTAAATAGTATCTATAATAAAGCTGGGTTGTCTTTTTCTAAATGCCTGAAGATTTGGGGTGCTACCCAGAGGCTTGGCAACAAAGATGTCCCTACTGGGTAACAGGGCCTCTACTTAGCTACATTAGAGCTCATTTAGTTTATGCGATAGATATCAACACAAACGTACGTAAAATCATTTGTTAGGACTTCCCTGGTGGCGCAGTGGCTGGGAATCCGCCTGCCAATGCAGGGGACACAGATTCGAGCCCTGGTCCGGGAAGATCCCACATGCCGTGGAACAAATAAGCCTGTGCACCACAACTACTGAGCCTGCGCTCTAGAGCCTGCAAGCCACAACTTCTTAAACCCACGCACCTAGAGCCTGTGCTCCTCAACAAGAGAAGCCACCATAATGAGAAACCCACACACAGTAATGAAGAGTAGCCCCTGCTCATTGCAACTAAAGAAAGACCGCACGCAGCAACAGAGACCCAACGCAGCCAAAAACTAAATACATAAAAAATAAATAAATTTTTTTAAATAAAATAAAAAATAGAAAGGAAAGTAATGAATGTGGTTTGGGACATCATGAATTAGAGGTGTTAGAGATCTCACAAGGCTAGAAGACAAGGATTGGTAACAGGAGAGAATATGAAGCCTTACAACCACAGATGCAAGAAATAATCACTGAGATAACACAAAACCCGGTTAAAAAGTTTAATTTCACTAATTTTCATAGTGCAATCTGTCTGAGTTTTATTTTCCTCATGTGTAAAATGGAAATAATACCCACTTCTTGGGGTAGTTGAAAGAACAATGTGAGGCCACACGTGGAAAGTAGGCACACAGTGTTTGCTACACAAGGGAGACCCTTAATAAATGCAAGTTTCTTTCCCTCCTCCTACTTTTTCCAGCTGCCTGAGATTTTACAACCGACCTATATAGCCACAGGGGGAGGATATGGACCAGGTGTTGCTTGACAGGTCTACTCTCTATTTGGGAGTTAAGCACAGTCTGGTGGTCAAAGCAAGACTGACCGCCCAGACGTTAATCACAAAGATGAAGGCAACCTCACCAATGAGGTCTTTACATTCTCTTAAATATGCCATATCTTTAACAGAGATGTATAGCTTCAATGTATTCTGGAGGAAGAAAGGTAGATCATTATAGCGTATTCCCCTACGTGAATGTCGAGAAGAATGCTCACTTGACCAGTAAACCACCTCTCTTCCAGCATATCAACTGGAGTTTCTGTATTCCTGTGTATGAGCCCTTTAACTCTCGTAATCAGCTGATTTAACAAATGCTGTACTGACTGTCTACTGGGAGTAGATTCTTTAAGGAAGAAATAACGATTTATATTTCAAATTTTCATATGTTACATAATGTTTGGTTTCATATTAAGAAACAAGTTGTAGATGTTGTTTTTTTCAGAAAAGTAATCAATGTCAGTTTATGACCCTTATGGGTTTGTTTGGGGTTTTTTTGAGAACATGGAAGATTTTATCTGAAATCAGTGAACTGTCTTGGTGTTTGTTATTTTGTACTGTTTCTTGACCAGTTATGAAAATTGCTTGAAATGTCACATAAAGACAAAGAATTCAGGCATGTGATGGATATTGACTTATAGATTTTTCACTAACATTTGCTGACATTTTAGGTCAATATGTTTTGAAATTTACTTAACAAACCAATTTAATTTATTCCAGTTTCGATCTAAATTGTTTTAAATTGCCCGAGTTTTCCCTTTTTTATGAATTCAAAACTACTGTCAGAGTTCATTAACGTATGTGTTAAAAACTAGTTTCTTTGGGAATTAGAAGTGTCCTGCATTTTTTTCAAAATAATAGAAGCATATTTAAAATGACCCTTTGTCTTTCACCCTTTCGTTTCATATGCCCTTATTTCCTTTAAAGAGCTATAATGTCTAGAAAGCTGTACAAACAATTAAGCTAAATCATTCTGTAAGCAGTTCTATGAAATGCAAGAGTGATTTTTTTCTTAAAGTCCAAATGTGTAACTCAGCTTACATGAGCATATAAGCATATTTTGTTTAAATTACATTTCCATCTGACAATATTAATTTCATCAAGGAAGCTTAGTATAAAATTAATTATAGCTATCATTTATGTTATTTCATCTTCCCCTTCCATTGAAGCATCAATAAGAATTCATCAACTGAAGGGCATGATTCACATTTTAACAACAATAATAATGAAAATAACCCAAACTGCGTTTTTTTCCCTCCTACTAGAATTCCGTGACTAAAGACTTATCTCTTAATGTCATCTGAAATGTAATAATATATTTTGAAGATCAGGGGAAATGCTTCCAATGGATATAATGAGAGCACATCTAGTTATATTCTCTTGCTGGCAAAGAACATTTCAGTTTCATTGACTTTCGTGAAAAACCTCCTGTGATTGTTTAAGAAACAAGTTCCAAGAAAGAATCTGAGCAAGTATCCAAATGCCATCCTGTTGAGCATGAAGACAGGATATCTGCTCTCATTCACTCACCAATTCCAGAGTACTAAGATTTGCAAAGAAAATAACCTCCACACTTCAGAAATCTTCTCCCCAGCCCAGCTCCCCATGAAAGCTCACTCTTGGCAATGGATGACATCCTTCTAGTGATTGGCCATAGGGTTTTATCCAGGTGGCAGGAAGCAACAGCAAAGCAGTTAATGACGTCACATACTTCCAATATCCAACTAAGGTGAGAGAATCCTTGAAAAGACAGACTTTGTGAAGTGTGCACAAATTTGGACGGTTGTAAGGAAATTAATTTCCATATCCTCAACTTCCATTTGTGTTTTTCCCTAAAGCTGATCTGCCTGAGGACGATTATCTTGGTTCTCCCCTTTCACAATGACCAGGGTTCCCACTTCAGGAATAAATGTTCTCCCTGTCACCCACTGTGAATTGAATTGTAGTATTAAAACCTCCACGATGCCAAAGAACAAGAAAATTTCAAACATTGCTGTATGCGCGGCCTCCTTTGATCATCATACTCATCAGACGATAGTACGGCGAGGCTGAAATGAAGACAATTTTCCTTTAACAATCTCACCTCTTTGCCCCCTAATTAGTGGCAAAGGATGCAGTACTTCTGAAGGAGGGTGGGTGGGAAAGCAAAGGCAAAGCATGTGGGTTAAAACTGAAAGAGTGCCACTTTATTTCTCCTAGTTAACAACACGTGGCAAGATTCTCAGGGCTTAGCTTCTTAGATTAGTATTTGTAAAACAAAACAAAAAGTGTGCTTGAAGATACTAATCTGCTGCAAATCCAGCCTCTCTGTATGTTCACCATTCTTAGTAATAACAGCGTTTGATGTCAAGATGTCAATCAGATGAGACACTTGTGCCCCATCTCTGTCCTCCAGGCCCACCCGTGCCCTGCAGCCAACCAGCTGCACACATCTGTGGAACACCAGCAGCATTTCAACTCTTTTACTTTCTACCCCCAAGTCTCTCTGCTGCTGCCGCCAGGTGGGACACCCACGTCTGACACATGCACAGACTGGAAAGGGAGATAGTTAATATCCCATGAGGTGACATTTGCCCCACAGGAACAAGAACCGGAGGATGAAAACTCCTCTAACATATCCCTTGGGTGGACAGTGTTGAGGCACATTTCACACGACTCCTTGAAGGGTCCTAGTGGGAATGAGCTGCAACTGCCCCCAGTGGTGACCCAGCTCAACAAACTACCCTTGGATTGACATTTCTGCCTTCTGTCTCTCAATCCTTCCTCTCTTCCACTTCCATTCCTCGGGATCACTTCTCAAAATAAGCCTCCTGCATGCAGGCTCTACTAACAGAGGAAGCCTGGGTCAGAATGTCTCAGTGCTTTGCCTATTTTGCATGATTCCAGAAGAGGTAAAATTTTCCATGATTATTTCAATAAAATGATAGTATATCTTTGAGTAAAAGAGATCTATGGGTAATAGGTAAGTTAATGTCATATTTTCTTATATTATTCACCCAGGTAGAAGAAACATTTTCATTAACTGTTGCCCAACCGTTAAATACTGTAAATACAAATCCATTTTTAACTTGGGCACAAATCTCCCACTTGCCTGCATTTGCCTATGTTCATTTGTTACATGTATTTTGGGGCTGAAGATTAAAATAAAGAGATTATGTTATAGATTTTTACCCTAAATCATGCACTTAGCAATAATAGTTAATTCATTTCTCTTTTTAAAATTTATTTATTTATTTATCTATTTATTTGTTTATTTGTTTGTTTTGGCTGTGCCGGGTCTTAGTTGTGGCATGCGGGATCTTTGTTGCAGCATGCGGACTCTCAGTTGCAGCGTGCGGACTCTTAGTTGTGGCATCCAGACTCTTAGTTGCAGCATGCATGTGATATCTAGTTCCCCAACATGGGATCGAACCCGGGCCCCCCTGCAGTGGGAGCGCAAAGTCTTACCCACTGGACCACGTGGGAAGCCCCAATTCATCTCTCTTTTGATGTGTCTTTTAATTTAATACATCATCTATATGCCCTAAAATTAACAGTGGCCATATAGTTTTTTTGTCAATTTTTATAAAAATGCAAATCTGTAGACTTAAAAACAGACCATCCTCTTATATGCAAATGTGAGACAAAATGTTTCTAAAATGCAGTTTTGGATATAATATCTTAAACCCTAGAAAACCAACTTCATTTAATTTGAATTGCTTTGTGTTTTGCAAATTCAAATCTCTTCCAATTCTGTCAAATATATTAGTTATAAAAATATCATGTTTCATCATAAAATAAAATTAGAATTTATTTATATATAATAATTCTCAAGTATTATAACTTTTAAAGACTTTGTGATGACTTTCTAGACAGTTTAAATTTGGCATTAATATATAGATCTGTGTTCAGAAATAATGGGTAAATTCCTAAAATACATAAGTCTAATTATTCAGGGTTATTTTTAAACCCAGTTTCACGTAATTTTAGCTCCATAAACAAGGGACCTCTAAGTTAAAGATTAATAGGAATCAGAGCTGATACATTTCTTTTTAACATACTTCCCAGATATTGAGAAATTAAATGATTTTAATGACTGGGTAGCAAACCTTTTGCAAATCAGATGGTTCCAATTCATGCCTTTTACAAAGTTAAATGGCCATTATGAAGTCACCAGCTCCTAAATAATTTAAAATATTTTTATTATAGATTACTACATTCTTTTGGCGTGCAACTTGGAAGAACTTCAAATAACTAAATGATATTCTTATATCAAAATTCCTTCCATTACCACCAACTTTTTTTTTTTTTTTTTTTTTTTTTGCAGTACGCGGGCCTCTCACTGTTGCGTCCTCTCCCGTTGCGGAGCACAGCCTCCGGACGCGCAGGCTCAGCGGCCATGGCTCACGGGCCCAGCCGCTCCGCGGCACGTGGGATCCTCCCGGACCGGGGCACGAACCTGCATCCCCTGCATCGGCAGACGGACTCTCAACCACCGCGCCACCAGGGAAGCCCACCACCAAATCTGTGAGCAAGTTTTCTCGGTACCTACATCTAGATTAAGAAAGAAAGAAGCGGGGTGGTGGAGGGAGAAAGAGGGTGGGGGAGGGGAAGAGAGGGGAGAGGACAGGAGGGAGAGAAACTTGAAGTTGAACTCTGTCACATTCTAGTGGTAAATAATATTCACCTATCGACTCATAAACTAATTGGGAAAAAAGCCAGCTTTATCCCTGAATAACAGATGTATTTTCAAGAGACTTTACATTTTATATTTAATAATTACCAAATTGTATAATATATTTATATTCTTCTGATCAATTTAACATAACTAATACTTTTATAGATAATTTAATGCATAAAAAATTGTTAGCATTTACAGACTTACCAACAAGGATAATGAAAACACTTTAATTTAAATGCATAGGCATACTTCTATGGTCATAGCAGAGTGCCTCCAGGAAGCAATTTTAAAGTTCCAGGCAGGAGATAATTAGCTCGCAGACTGGTGTGGCTTTAATCTTAGAAAAAAAAGGACAAAGCTCAGACTTTTCCAAAAAGAACCTGAAAGTACAATGACTTACAAGACAAGAGAAATGAGATCAAGGAATGAATCAAAGAAGACTCAGAAATTTTGAGTCCAGTTATCTGTAAGAATAGGAATGGTGGTGACAAGATTATGCTTAGGCCATTGCTTTTATGAAGCTAATACTGTAAGGAAGGTCAAAGAGTAGTGAGTGTTCCACACCTGCTTAAAGTTGGAGATGTAACGGGAGGTGATGACGAAAGCTCAGCCTCTCTGTACACCAGTGCCAAATCGAATTCCAGAGACAGAGTTTTGGGTGAAGTAGAAAAGAATAGCTTTATTGCTTTGCCAGGCAAAGGGGGATACAGTGGGCTCCTGCCCTCGAAAACCGTATGTCCCAACCAGGGAAGTTTGGTGAGTTTTATGGCAATGGTTCAACGGTCGGGTTAATGACAAGATTAGGGTGTGTGCAGGCTCTCCTGAATCTTTTTTTTTGTTTAAACATCTTTATTGGAGTATAATTGCTTTACAATGGTGTGTTAGTTTCTGCTTTACAACAAAGTGAATCAGTTATACATATATATATATATATATATATATATGTTCCCATATCTCTTCCCTCTTGCGTCTCCCTCCCTCCCACCCTCCCTATCCCACCCCTCTAGGTAGTCACAAAGCACCTAGCTGATCTCCCTGTGCCTTGTGGCTGCTTCCCACTAGCTATCCACCCTATGTTCCGTAGTGTATATATGTCCATGCCACTCTCTCACTTCGTCACAGCTTCCCCTTCCCCTTCCCCATATCCTCAAGTGATGAGCTTCTCTGGGCCCTTTAATCTTGCCTCAGGTAGTTTCTTGGCTGCCCCTCCCTTGATTAGCAACTGTTCAAATCTGCCCTTTGGAACTCAGGGAAGGTCATGGAGACTGGAGTCTTGCCTAAGAGAAAGGGGGGACAGAAAAAGATCTTTGTGTCCAGGAGCCCCACAGAGCCCCACTCGGTTTCACTGGGCACTGGCAGTCAAGGAGGTAAAGCAGGGCATGGATGAGCTTCAAATCACCTGCTATGACGTTCATTCTCCAAGCAGTTAAATAATCTTGAACCGGCCTAGCAGCTGGGCTCTATCTACACATAATAGTCATGTCTACATTGGCTTTATTAATGGCCTTTGACATCATTTTAATTTGAAAGATCATTATGATTTTATTCCTGCCTTTCACAATACTCATTGACTAAAAGCTTAAGCAGCAACTGTACCCAGTTTTCTCAGGAATCCTGCAACTTCACTGTTCTAAAGAAAAGGTGCCCGTTTTGCTAAATCTGCTAGTTTGAGTAAAGCCCTTCCCCAAGAGTTAAAATGCTAAGTCACACCCACTTCTCTGCTTTTAGAAGTGACTCATTCTTCAACTCCAGACCTGAGAAGTCAAGGCTTTTTGCAAAATGTAATGCTTTTAAATGTATTTTTCACTAAATGTATACATTTCTCTGGGTAATGGTATACCACATGACTCAAGTTTGTGATGCATTTTTTGCTTCTCGCCAGTGACGTCTGCTTATAACTAACTTCTAAACATTGCTTTACTGTCAAACATTTATTTTGAGTGACACAACAGCATTTTAATTTCACTTTGAAAAACTATGTTAAAATTAAAATACTAAGATGGGCCGGTACAACTTTGACACTTCAGCTGCTATAGTTTCATGTCTTTTTTTTTTTTTTTTTTGCGGTACGCGGGCCTCTCACTGTTGTGGCCTCTCCCATTGCGGAGCACAGGCTCTGGACGCGCAGGCTCAGTAGTTGTGGCTCACGGGCCAAGTTGCTCCGCGGCATGTGGGATCTTCCCAGACCAGGGCACGAACCCGCGTCCCCTGCATCGGCAGGCGGACTCTCAACCGCTGCGCCACCAGGGAAGCCCAGTTTCATGTCTTTGTTGTTGTTGTCATTGTTATTGTTAAGAAAACTGCATCTCATAGAGCACGTAATGGTCCATATTTTCATCTGCTTTTGTTTTTGAATTTTCTTTTATTTATTTTTTATACAGCAGGTTCTTGTTAGTTATCTATTTTATACATATTAGTGTACACATGTCAATCCCAATCGCCCAATTTACCCCACCACCACCACCCCACCCCCATCACTTTCCCCCCTTGATGTCCATATGTTTCTTCTCTACATCTGTGTCTCTATTTCTGCCTTGCAAACCAGTTCATCTGTACCATTTTTGTAGGTTCCACATGTATGCGTTAATATACAATATTTATTTTTCTCTTTCTGACTTACTTCACTCTGTATGACAGTCTCTAGTTCCATCCACATCTCTACAAATGACCCAATTTCGTTTCTCTTTATGGCTAAGTAATATTCCATTGTATATATGTACCACATTTTCTTTATCCATGCCATTCATCTGTCGATGGGCATTTAGGTTGCTTCCATGACCTGGCTATTGTAAACAGTGCTGCAATGAACATTGGGGTGCATGTGTCTTTTTGGGTTTTTTGGGATTTTTCTTTTTTTTTTTTTTGCGATACGCAGGTCTCTCACTGTTGTGGCCTCTCCTGTTGCGGAGCACAGGCTCCAGACGTGCAGGCCCAGCGGCCATGGCTCACAGGCCCAGCTGCTCTGCGGCATGTGGGATCTTCCCGGACCAGGGCACGAACCCGCGTCCCCTGCAACGGCAGGCGGACTCTCAACCACTGCGCCACCAGGGAAGCCCACATGTGTCTTTTTGAATTATGGTTTTCTCTGGGTATATGCCCAGTAGTGGGATTGCTGGGTCATATGGTAATTCTATTTTTAGTTTCTTAAGGAGCCTCCATACTGTTCACCATAGTGGCTGTATAAATTTACATTCCAACCAATGGTGCAAGAGGGTTCCCTTTTCTCCAAACCCTCTCCAGCATTTGTTGTTTGTACATTTTCTGATGATGCCCATTTTAACTGGTGTGAGGTGTTACGTCATTGTAGTTTTGATTTGCATTTCTCTAATAATTAGTGATGTTGAGCAGCTTTTCATGTGCTTCTTGGCCATCTGTATGTCTTCGTTGGAGAAATGTCTATTTAGGTATTCTGCCCATTTTTTGATTGGGTTGTTTGTTTTTTTAATATTGAGCTGCATGAGCTGTTTATATATTTTGGAGATTAATCCTTTCTCTGTTGACTCATTTGCAAATATTTTCTCCCATTCTGAGGGTTGTCTTTTCATCTTATTTGTAGTTAGTTTCCTTTGCTTTGCAAAAGCCTTTAAGTTTCATTAGGTCCCATTTGTTTGGTTTTGGTTTTATTTCCATTACTCTAGGAGGTGGATCAAAAAAGATATTGCTGTGATTTATGTCAAAAAATATTCTTCCTATGTTTTCCTCTAAGAGTTTTATAGTGTGCAGTCTTACATTTAGGTCTCTAATCCATTTTGAGTTTATTTTTGTTTATTTAGGGAGTGTTCTAATTTCATTCTTTTACATGTAGCTGACCAGTTTTCCCAGCACCACTTATTGAAGAGTCTGTCTTTTCTCCATTGTATATCCTTGCCTCCTTTGTCATAGATTAGTTGACCATAGGTGTGTGGGTTTTTCTCTGGGCTTTCTATCCTTTTCCATTGATCTATATTTCTGTTATTGTGCCAGTACCATATTGTCCTGATTACTGTGGCTTTGTAGTATAGTCTGAAGTCAGGGAGTCTGATTCCTCCAGCTCCATTTCTTTCTCTCAAGACTGCTTTGGCTATTTGGGGTCCTTTGTGTCTCCATACAATTTTAAGATTTTTTGTTCTAGTTCTGTAAAAAAATGCCAGTGGTAATTTGATAGGGATTGCATTGAATCTGTAGATTGCTTTGGGAAGTATAGTCACCTTCACAATATTGATTTTTGCAATCCAAGAACATGGTATATCTCTCCATCTGTTTGTGTCATCTTTGATTTCTTTCATCAGTGTCTTATAGTTTTCTGAGTACAGGTCTTTTACCTCCTTAGGTTCATTTCTAGGTATTTTATTCTCTTTGTTGCATTGGTGAATGGGACTGTTTCCTTAATTTCTTTTTCTGATCTTTCATTGTTAGTGTATAGGAATGCAAGAGATTTCTGTGCATTAATTTTGTATCCTGAAACTTTACCAAATTCATTAATTAGTTCTAGTAGTTTTCTAGTGGCATTTTTAGGATTCTCTATGTATAGTATCATGTCATCTGTAAACAGTGACCGTTTTACTTCTTCTTTTCCAATTTGTATTCCTTTTATTTCTTTTTCTTCTCTGATTGCCGTAGCTAGGACTTCCAAAACTATGTTGAATAATAGTGGTGAGAGTGGACATCCTTGTCTTGTTCCTGATCTTAGAGGAAATGCTTTCAGTTTTTCACCATTGAGAATGATATCTGCTGTGGGTTTGTCATATATGGCTTTTATTATGTTGAGGTATGTTCCCTCTATGCCCACTTTCTGGAGAGTTTTTATCATAAATGGGCATTGAATTTTGTCAAAAGCTTTCTCTGCATCTATTGAGATGATCATATGGTTTTTCTCCTTCAGTTTGTTGATATGGTGTATCACATTGATTGATTTGCATATATTGAAGAATCTTTGCATCCCTGGGATAAATCCCACTTGATCATGGTGTATGATCCTTTTAATGTGTTGTTGGATTCTGTTTGCTAATATTTTGTTGAGGATTTTTGCATCTATATTCATCAGTGATATTGGTCTGTAATTTTCTTCTTTTGTAGTATCTTTGTCTGGTTTTGGTATCAGGATGATGGTGGTCTTATGGAATGAGTTTGGAAGTGTTTCTTCCTCTGCAATTTTTTGGAAGAGTTTGGGAAAGATGAGTGTTAGCTCTTCTCTAAATGTTTGATAGAATTCACCTTTGAAGCCATCTGGTCCTGGACTTTCGTTTGTTGGAAGATTTTAAATCAGAGTTTCAGTTTCATTACTTTTGATTGGTCTGTTCATATTTTCTATTTTTCCTGGTTCAGTCTTGAAAGGTTATACCTTTCTAAGTATTTGTCCATTTCTTCCAGGTTGTCCATTTGATTGGCATAGGTTTGCTTCTAGTACTCTCTTATAATGCTTTGTATTTCTGCGGTGTCCTTTGTAACTTCTCCTTTTTCATTTCTAATTTTATTGATTCGAGTCCTCTCCCTCTTTTTCTTGATGAGTCTGGCTAAAGGTTTCTCAATTTTGTTTATCTTCTCAAAGAACCAGCTTTTAGTTTTATTGATCTTTCCTACTGTTTTCTTTGTTTCTATTTCATTTATTTCTTCTCTGATCTTTATGATTTCTTTCCTTCTGCTAACTTTGGGTTTGCTTTGTTCTTCTTTTCTAGTTCTTTTAGGTGTAAGGTTAGATTGTTTACTTGAGATTTTTCTTGTTTCTTGAGGTAGGCTTGTATAGCTATAAACGTCCTTCTTAGAACTGCTTTCGCTGCATCCCATAGGTTTTGGATCATCGTGTTTTCATTGTCATTTGTCTCTAGGTATTTTTTGATTTCCTCTTTGATCTCTTGGTTATTTAGTAATGTATTGTTTAGCTTCCATGTGTTTGTGTTTTTTACATTTTTTTCCCTGTAATTGATTTCTAACCTCAGAGCGTTGTGGTAGGAAAAGATGTTTGATATGTTTTCCGTTTTCTTAAATTTACTAAGGCTTGGTTTGTAACCCAAGATATGATCTATCCTGGAGAATATTCCATGTGCACTTGAGAAGAAAGTGTAATCTGCTGTTTTTGGATGGAATGTCCTATAAATATCAATTACATCTATCTGTTCTACTGTATCCTTTAAAGCTTGTGTTTCCTTATTAATTTTCTGTCTGGATGATCAGTCCATTGGTGTAGTGAGGTGTTAAAGTCTCCCACTATTATTGTGTTACTGTCAATGTCCTATGTTAGAGCTGTTACAGTTGCCTTATGTATTGAGATGCTCCTATGTTGGGTGCATATATATTTATAATTGTTATATCTTCTTCTTGGATTGATCTTGATCATTATGTAGTGTCCTTCCTTGTCACTTGTAACATTCTTTATTTTAAAGACTATTTTATTTGATATGAGTATTGCTACTCCAGCTTTCTTTTGATTTCCATTTTCATGGAATATCTTTTTCCATCCCCTCACTTTCTGTCTGTTTGTGTCCCTAGGTCTGAAGTGGGTCTCTTGTAGACAGCATATATATGGGTCTTTTCTCTGTATCCATTCAGCTAGCCTGTGTCTTTTGGTTGGAGCATTTAATCTATTCACGTTTAAGGTAATAATCGATATGTATGTTCCTATTACCATTTTCTTAATTGTTATGGGTCTATTTTTGTAGGTCCTTTTCTTCTCTTGTGTTTCCCACTTAGAGAAGTTCCTTTAGCATTTGTTGTAGAGCTGGTTTGGTGGCGCTGAATTCTCTTAGCTTTTGCTTGTCTGTAAAGCTTTTGATTTCTCCATCAAATCTGAATGAGATCCTTGCTGAGCAGAGTAATCTTGGTTTTAGGTTCTTCCCGTTCATCACTTTAAATATATCATGCCACTCCCTTCTGGCTTTTAGAGTTTCTGCTGAGAAATCAGCTGTTAACCTTATGGGAGTTCCCTTGTATGTTATTTGTCAGTTTTCCCTTGCTGCTTTCAATAATTTTTCTTTGTGTTTAATTTTTGCCAATTTGGTTACTATGTGTCTCAGTGTGTTTTTCCTTGGATTTATCCTGCCTGGGACTCTCTGTGCTTCCTGTACTGGGGTGGCTATTTCCTTTCCCACGTTAGGGAAGTTTTCAACTATAATCTCTTCAAATATTTTCTCTGGTCCTTTCTCTCTCTCTTCTCCTTCTGGGACCCCTATATTGTGAATGTGTTGCATTAAATGTTATCCCAGAGGTCTCTTAGGCTGTCTTCATTTCTTTTCATTCTTTTTCCTTTATTCTGCTCCACAGCCATGAATTCCACCATTATGTCTTCCAGGTCACTCATCTGTTCTTCTGCCTCAGTTATTCATCTACTGATTTCCTCTGGTGTATTTTTCATTTCAGTTATTGTATTGTTCAACTCTGTTTGTTTGTTCTTTAATTCTTCTAGGTGTTTGTTCTTTAGTTCTTCTAGGTCTTTGTTAAACATTTCCTTCATCTTCTCGATCTTTGCCCCCATTCTTTTTCCAAGGTCCTGGATCATCTTCACTATCATTATTCTGAATTCTTTTTCTGGAAGGTTGCCTATGTCCACTTCATTTAGTTGTTTTTCGGGGGTTTTCTCTTGTTCCTTCATCTGGTACAAAGTCCTCTGCCTTCATTTTGTCTATCTTTCTGTGAATGTGGTTTTCCTTCCACAGGCTGCAGAATTGTAGTTCTTCTTGCTCCTGCAGTCTGCCCTCTGGTGGATGAGGCTATCTAAGAGGCTTGTGCAAGCTTCCTGATGGGAGAGACTGGTCTCATCTGCTTTTAATAGCCAACTTTTCCACGTTGCAAGTTCTATTTCATATATCTGTCGGCTTGACAATAGGTTAAGGTTCTAGCCATAATTGTTTACTGGCTTTATTATAGGAAACACTTGATGATGACCAACAAAATTGTGCTAACCTCTGCCTCTACCAAGCTCCACATCTTACAGTTCTTTAAGCACAAGGCCACTAGAGAGAAAGATCATTTTGCTCCTTTTTTATTTCAAATTCAAAAATACATATATCATTCTTTGTTATCATTGTCTCACATGTTTCATTTTTCTTTCACATTCCCTTTGACCATGCTTTGCTTTGGAATATTTATTCCATTTCATTAATTCAGTTAATAGCCCCTCCATGTCTATTTCTTCTAACATCTAGTGTAACTTCATTCCTCTCCAATTACCTCATATATTTTCATCTATCAATCACTGATCTTCTCAAGGAGAGAAGGAGAGAAAGGGGAGGGGGGAGGGGAGAAAAGGAACAGGGAGAAGGAAAAAGACCATCTACAATGAACATTGACAGTTATGCATTCCTCTCCATCCTTGGGCCACTCAAAGGCCCATTCAGATGTATGCCCCTCAAATCAATTGTGCCTTATTTAGCCAAAGGCATTTACTGATGACATCCATCTATACACATATTTTTCTCTTTCTTATTGTTACAGAAGTGAGTTATGCCTTCCCATGCATTAGACCAGAACTAATAGAAAGGTAATATTAAAAATTATTACTTTACCCTAAGCAAGTCCATCTTTCACAGAGTCTAGGGTAGGCTGAAGTCTTATTATATATAAAGAATAAAGCTTTGCATGGCTTTGCCAATACTACAAAATGGTTTCTTGAGTTTTCAGAATTTTAGGAATGTAGAAGCAATCAAGCTGCATGAGTTGCCATTGTTCATATACATGGCTGACTTAAATATTGTTTTCTAAAAACCATGACTTCGAAAGTAATTTTCATGGAGATTATTGAAAATGATCATCTGAATTTAGCTTTTGTCAAAGAAAAAACTATCTTTGGTCTTTTAATTTATATTACATTTCAAATATCTTTAAAATTAATTTTAACTTTACAATTTTAAATTTGCTTTTTTTAAAAAAAATAAATTTATTTATTTAATTTTTTTGGCTGTGCGGGTCTTCGTTTCTGTGCGAGGGCTTTCTCTAGTTGTGGCAAGTGGGGGCCACTCTTTATCACAGTGTGCAGGCCTCTCACTGTCGCAGTCTCTCTTGTTGCGGAGCACAGGCTCCAGACGCGCAGGCTCAGTAGTTGTGGCTCACGGGCCGAGTTGCTCCGCGGCATGTGGGATCTTCCCAGACCAGGGCTTGAACCCGTGTCCCCTGCATTGGCAGGCAGATTCTCAACCACTGCGCCACCAGGGAAGCCCTAAATTTGCTTTTTAACATGTTATTCTAATATGTCATTTTAACTGTAACAATTTTTAAGATTAAATTTATTCTGTATTTCTGTACTATTTTTTACACTAAGAATCATACCATCTTAAACACTCTTGCTAACTCATTCTGTTTCTCTTTGGGGATCAGGAGAATTGATTTGTCTAGGAGCCAAGGACATTCAGTACAAATGATGGATTTTCAATGATGCACACACAAAGGCCAATGCACGCAAAATCATGAAATATTCAAACTTTATCTCTATTGCTTTAGCCTCTTCGCTTTGAATGTTTTTGAACATTTCTTCTAACTTTAAAAAGATCCGTCCTTCCCCTGCAAGTTCCCACTAACTTCATGCTCGTTCCCTGTTATAACTGCCTCTTGGAAGAATATTTGAGACCAGTCTATATTAGAGTATAATTGATTGTTTTCAAGGTATAGGCATGGGGGCAAGGGCTGTTCCAGTTGAACTGAAAGTTAATCTTTAAGCTGAAAGATTGAATTTTCTACATAAGAATTTCAGGTGTACACGTGAGAAAAGATGTTTCAGTGTAGAGGACTTTCCCATTCTTAAAGTCAACCTACATTTTCTAGGCCATTAGCCATTGGGCAGGCTGGTCCACACTGCACAGGATCCTACCACTTCTCTGGAAGATCCCAGCCTGCATACCTTGTGCCTTCTGATAAAATTGCTGGCGTTTGCCAACATTTGAAGACTTAGAATCACAAAGGAACTATTCATGAGACTTTCTTTTCTTGTTGTCACTTATTTGTTCACTCCCCCCACCCCAGATTTACTGACTGCCTATCATGTGCCTGAATGGATACTAAGTACTATGAATACAACAGTGAATAAGGAGTAGTCCTGGGCCTTAAAGAAGATAAATCTAATGTGGAAGGTGGGGAAATGAGCAGCTAAATTACAATACAATAAGATAAAGGCTTTGTAGAGGGGTCAGTATTATCCTTGGGAAGCACAGAAGAGTACCTAACCCACCTTTGGGAGGTCAAGGAGGGCTTCCTGAAGGAGGTGATGGCTCAGCTGAGCCCCAAAAGACCAATTAGGGTTAGCCAGGCAAAAAGGAGAAAGGAGAATATACCAAGAAAAGTGGGTGAGCAAAGGCTATGACGTTGAAAGTAATCATGTTTCCCTGGGAGAACTATTTCCAAAACAGAGAGTGAACAGTAAGGGGAGCAAAAGGAGAAGGGAACTGCGGGGGACATCAAGGCCCAGGTCTTGGAGGACTGTGTAAGCCACTCTGAGGAATTTAAACTTAACCCTGAGGCAATGGCAAACAATCATAGGGTTTTCAACAGAAAAATGACATGAACAAATACATATTCTAGAAAGTCCATACTGGCAACGGTGTGGAGATTAGATTAAAGATGGACAAAACTGGAGTCAGGGAGGCCATTTCGAAGGATGTAGCTGTGATGCAGGTCAGTGCTACTGAGGGCCTGAGCTCAGGTGAGAAGCTGAGGTGGAGATGAGCAAATGGTGGTAGAATCCATAGGACTTGGTAACTGAGCAGATTGGATGGTGGTCAGGAAGAGAAGAACCAACAGTGAGGAAGGAATAAAAGAATCTCCCTTTGATACGAGAAGGCAAGAGAAAAAATCGTTTTCAGAGGGGCAATAATAAGTTCTGTTTGGGCCATGTCATGTTTGCGATTCCTAAAGAAAGTCTCCTGCATACCAGTGGGTGCCAATTGCATGGACTACAATGAGATTGACCTCCCATGGAAGAGCAGGGCCCACACTGTCCAAATGTGTATGGTGGCCCTGGCTGGGGCTCAAGAGAGAGACTCTTGTTGGAGATGAAGACTTGAGGGTCATCAGCATATAAACAGTATTTGAAGCTCAAGAGTAGATGAATTCCACCAACACCAAAGAAAGTTGTAGAAGAAGAAGCCCAAGGACACAAAGAAACACTGATATTTACAAAATAGGCAAAAGAAGAGAAACCCACAAGAGAAAAGGAGAAAGAGAAACCAATAAAAAGAGAGGAACACCAAGGAGAGAAGAGGTCACCGATGCCAAGAGGCACTTGCAATTTAGGTAAATTGCCACCAGGTGGAGTGTGGTCTCAGCATTTGAAATTCCTACAAGTGTTAAAGCAGGGTAAACATAGGTTAGCATTTATATAGGTCATTTGGTTCACAACTTTTTGCAAACCTGTAGACAGTGGAGAACAGGAGTTCCACTGTATAATGTAGAGAAGAAAGCATTGAAGAGAGGAAAGGAAACAAGGTTCTATCCCCACCTTTATGACTCTCTAGCAAGAAGACCTTAGGCAAATCTTTATCTCCCTGTCTTCAGTTTCCACACATTTAATATAAGGAAGTTGGGCTAGGTGTTTAAATCCCTTCCAACTAATATTATAATAAAAGAAAATAATAATAACAAACATGTACACAGCACATATCTGGGCCTGATATTTCAGTAGGTGCTGGAGATACAAAAAAGGAATAGAACAAATTTTGTCCCTGTACTCATGGGTCTACTACCCTAGCAAGTTGGACATACTTATAAACTAACAGTCACTGCAATATGGAGAGTGCTATAACGGATAGACACACAGCTATGGGAGCACAGAGAAGAAGCTAACTGTTTTCCAGACTTCATGAAGGAGGGCAATCTTGAATGAATTTTACAGCATAAGTAGGAATCTTCAAGAGATTGTGAGGAAACGAATCTTATGCAGAAGATATAGAATGCACAAAGGTCTAGAAGTATATAAGAGCACTGAGTTTTCGGTTCAATATGGTAGAATATAAGTTGCCTGGAGGGAAATAAATGCAACTGGAAAAGTGGACAAGGACTGGAGAAGTCAGTGCAGGTCTTATTTATTACAGTGATATGTTTGAACCTTGTGTAATTAACAAACACTTCCTGAGGGATTGCTCTGTACCAGGTACTGTTTGAAGTGCATTACAAATGTTAAGTCATTTAATTCTTGCAAAAGTCCTATGCGGTAAATGTCTCACCCCTTGCCCCCCCCCCATTTTACAGTGAGTAACAGACACAGAGATTAAGTAACTTAATAGCCCTTGCATTAGTATAAGCCTGCCAGAGATGCTTCTGGGGTTCCCACTAATATGCTCTGGCTCCCAAGTTCCTGCTCTTAACTGTAGAAACGTACAGTTGATGTAGGAGACGTGAGCTAATGAAAGGATTTTCACCTGGAAATAATGACATCAAATTGGCATTTTAGAACTGTCCTCTGGTAGGAGTGAAGAGCTGGATTGGAGGGCGTGACATTGGAGGAAGGATGCTTTTGCCGGATTTCAGCTAAAATACATGTGCTGAGACTAAACAGTGAGAACTTTGAAAAGAGAGACTTAAGAGGTGCTTAGCAAGCATCCTTTCAAGGCTTGGTGACCAGCTGAAAGGAAAAGGAAAAGAGCAAGAGAAATCTAAAATGATGCCCAGGTTTCTGGCTTAGAGAACTGGGGGATTGATAGTGACCTTAAGTGAAGTTGGGAAAAGAACAGTTGGGAGTATGCTGAGTAAGAAATATAACGGACCATTGGAAATATAAGGTCTGGAACTCGGGAAGAATGTCTGAATGTAGATGGTTGAATTTGAATAAGAAGGGTCCTCAGGAAAGAATGGGTAGAAGGAGAATGGAACTAAAATCAGAACCTGAATGTTGAACAAGAGGAAGAAAAATTGGGGATGAGGGGTCTCTAAGGCTGGAGGAAGGCCAAATAAGAGTGTTTTCACTTTTTAAATTATTTAATATTTTCCTTGGTGTTGAGGAGATCAGAGTCTGTGCTAGAATAGAGGTAAAAAAGCGTGGCATTACATGTCTGTAACGAGCCATGTTCTCTGCAGGCAGAAATCATATCCAATTCCTTTGTATATCACCGTGCCTGGAACAGAACAGCCCCTTCCTCAGCAAATATTTGGTAAATAAATCTTAATTTGTAGGCTTCCTCTGAGCCCAGTGGACCTGCAACATTTTCAAGAGCCACCAGGTGGTGTTGGTGCCTCTTAGGGGACCCTAGGTCGGGGGTTCTTACCATCAGGGTCAATAAACTTCCCAGTGCTAAGTAAGCACCAAGTTCTGTTTCCAGTATGCTTCTTTCCATAGTGTTATAACCTTACTAAAATAGCAGTCTCTACAGACTAAACACGAATGTGAGCATTTAACAGTAAAAAAATTATGTATATTATTTGAGAAAAGACTTAATGAAAAACAGCTACTTCAGTACACATCACATAACTTCCTGACTCCCTTAAACTGTTTTTAATGATTTCTTAAACTTAAGCTAACCTTGGTTTTAATTCCCTCACGTTAATTTCGATTCATTCTTATGTGGGTAGAAGGCTATTCGCCTCTGGACTGTGCTTAACCATAGAATTTGGCAGAGCACTCCGTGGAAAAAGCCCTCGGTCCTTTTCACCTGCTGGGGGATTAAATCCCCTCATTAAGAGGCTTAGGCAAGCCACTTCAGCCAGTACTTACAAGAAAATCTGGCCTCTAGATGCCATTTCAGAGCTTGGCCCTCTTCCTGCTGCCTGTCTTTGTCCACATTGAAATAGAAAATGCTCACTGGGTTCTCCAAGCCCCGTGGCCCTTGATTTCTAATCCAAACCCGGTTACCAGGGTTACCCCGGCCCCTGCGCAGGCTCCCTGACTCTGGGCTTGCCACCAATGCCGCTTGGCAAGGCCACTCTGATTTCTCCTGGCTGCTCACACAGGGTCCGGTGTGGGATGCTCTGTGTGCTGCAGCTCCTGGGACCCTGTGCCCGCTGAAGCCCTCTGCTTGTAGATGTCGAACATGTCCTGTTTGTCTTCTCAACTTTTACCCAGTTTGGAAGGCTAAAAACAAAGAATGTTTAAAACAAATTTTAGCACCATCATTGTTCTAAGGGCAGTGAAACTACTCTGTGGGATACTACAGTGGTACATACATGTTATTCTACATTTGTCCAACCCATAAAGTGTAAAACACCAAGAGTGAACCCTAAAGTCAACCCTAAAGTAAACTCTGGCCTCTGGGTGATAATGACATGTCAACGTAGGTTCATTAAGTGTAACAGATGTACCGCTTTGGTGAGGGATGATGATAGAGACGTTGGGGTGGAGGGGTATATGGGAAATCTCTATATTTTCCACTCAATTTGGCTGTTAACTTAAAACTACTCTAAAAATCAGTCTTTTTTTTTTTTTTTTTTTGCGGTATGCGGGCCTCTCACTGCTGTGGCCTCTCCCGTTGCGGAGCACAGGCTCCGGACGCGCAGGCCCAGCGGCCATGGCTCACGGGCCTAGTTGCTCCGCGGCATGTGGGATCTTCCCGGACCAGGGCACGAACCCGTGTCTCCTGCATCGGCAGGCGGACTCTCAACCACTGCGCCACCAGGGAAGCCCTCTTTTTTTTTTTTTAAGTGTCATTGCTATGACCATTTTTACCCTGTAATGTAGGTCCTTATCGCCTCCACAAAAAAGGGAACAGGGGGTGTGCTCTTGTGATTATCAGACCATTATTAGGCACTTACCTTGTGCTGGTGACTGTGTTATGGGAACATGGGTGACTCTACAGACCCAGCTCCTGCCCTCAAGAATCCTGCAGTTGAAAGAAAAGGAAAGTAAATTAAACTAAGCCACCTAACTAAGCACTTAATTTCACGATAAATGCAAAGAAGGTGCAAAGAGAGTGTTTCCCTGGGGGGCAGCTGGAAAGGGCTGTTTCTCTTCCCTTGGCAAATATTCACGTGCCTCCTTCAACACCGACATGCTGAGTAGTTGGCAGTTAGTGTAGTTGAGTAGTAGTTGAGTTAGTACAGCAGGGTCAGTCCCTCACCCCTTCCTCTACCTATTCTCAATCGTGGCCTTTAAGATCCAGATAGCAGAAGAGTTACTGCTGTGACACATGTGCTGCCCTCAACTGGGCCTCTCCAAAAAAGGAGCGCTGCAGCTCCAAAAGCATCCAGAATCACCTCATACCTGTTAGGTTGGCTAGTATCAAAAAAATAGAAAAGAACAAGTGTTTGCAAGAATGTGGATAAATTAGAACCCCTGTGTACTGTGGGTGGGAATGCAAAATGATTCAGCGCTATGGAAAATAGTATGGCAGTTTCTCAAACAAATAAAAATATAGTTACCATATGATCCAACTATTCCTCTTCTGGGTATAGTCCTGAAAGGATTGAAAACAGGCCTCAAAGAAATATGTGTACACCCATGTTCATAGCAGCATTATTCAGAATAACTAAAACATGAAAGCAATCCAAGTATCCATCAATGAGTGAATAGATAAGCAAAATATGGTATATACATACAATGGAATATTATTCAACCTTAAAAATGAAGGAAATTCTGAGGAAGACATTACACTAAGTGAAATAAGCCAGTCACAGAAAGACAAATACTGTATGATTCTATTTATATAAGGTACCTAGAATAGTCAAATTCATAGAGTCAAAAAGAATGGTGGGACTTCCCTAGTGGCACAGTGGTTAAGAATCCCCCTGCCAATGCAGGGGACACGGGTTCAATCCCTGGTCCTGGAGGATCCTACATGCCGCGGAGCAACTAAGCCCGTGAGCCACAAATACTGAACCTGCGCTCTAGAGCCCATGAGCCACAACTACTGAGCCCGCGTGCCACAGCTACTGAAGCCCACGTGCCTAGAGCCCATGTTCCGCAACAAGAGAAGCCACCGCAATGAGAAGCCCGCACACCGCAGCAAAAGGCAGCCCCTGCTCGCCACAACTAGAGAAAGCTCATGTGCAGCAATGAAGACCCAATGCAGCCAAAAATAAATAAATTAAATTAAATTAATTTTTTTAAAAAAAGAATGGTGATTGTCAGGGGCTGTGAGAAGGAAGAATAGGGAATTATTGTTTAATGTATTTAAAGCATAATTTTGAAAGATTTAGAGTTCTGGAGATGGATGATGGTAATGGTTGTACAAAAATATGAATGTAGTTAATAATTCTGAATTGTATATTTTTAAATTGTTAAGATAGTAAATTTTATATTACTGTATTTTACCACAATTTTAAAAATGGGGGGAAAAAAGCGCATCCAGATGGCAAGACATTACAACCTCCCTTACCTGCCTTCAAGGTTCTAACTACTTATCCACAAGCCAGTGATGGAAAACTGTGAAACCAGGCAGACGGTGTGACTAGATTCTTTTTCTCCTCTATTCATTCTCTGCCGCTCCTTTTCTCCTGCCTTTCCCAAAATTATTTTTGACTTGGAGTGTAACAGAGAAAGGGTATACATGTAGAGATATGTCAGATAATAGGAAATTGTATCTGGATATGGTTTGCATCGGACTCAGCAATCCCCACCTTTTGAGAAGTTGAGGGTGTGGGAAAATGGAGACGCTCATCCATTGCTAGTGGGAATTCCACTCATGGGACGTTTTCAGAGAGAGATCTGCCAACTTCCAACAAAAAATTGTTCGAAACTTTTGACCAAGCTATTATACTTCTGGAACATTCTTTTAGAAATGCAAGTGGGCAAAGATATATCCTTAAGGATGTCAATTGCAGCACTATTTAATACAACAAAAAGAAATAGAAAACCCAAACGTCCATTAATCTGAGAATGGTTAAATAAATTGTGGCTCAGCAATATGACAGAGTAGTATAAAAGTACTTGTCAAAAGAGCATAAATCATATAAGCTAATGGAGAGAAGTCAATGATATAGAAAGTAAAAACAATAAGTTGCAGAACTATGTCTAGAATGATCTCATATTATTTAAAAACAGAATGTTCACATATGTGTTTGTATATTCATTTTTTAAAGTCTGGAAGGCTGTGCAAATCACTAAAAGTGGTTACCCCTAAGGAGGGAAATTTAGGAGAAAGGAACTTTTATTCTCTCTATAGGATATATTTTCATTTAGTTTGACTACTACTTATAATGAGTATGTATCATTAAGGAGAAAAAATTTAAGAAAGAAAAAATTTTTTTTTAATTTTATCTGCTCCAAAACTGGGTGGTGGGGCTTCCCTGGTGGCGCAGCGGTTGAGAATCCGCCTGCCGATGCAGGAGACACGGGTTCGTGCCCTGGTCCGGGAAGATCCCATATGCCACGGAGCAACTAAGCCCGTGAGCCATGGCCACTAGGCCTGAGCGTCCGGAGCCTGTGCTCTGCAATGGGAGAGGCCACAACAGTGAGAGGCCCGCATACCGCAAAAAAAAAAAAAAAAAAAAAAAACTGGGTGGTGGTGGTAGACTCATCCCTAACATTGATTTTTTTATTTTTTTATTTTTTTTTTTTTGCGGCACGCGGGCCTCTCACTGCTGTGGCCTCTCTCGTAGCGGAGCATAGGCTCTGGACGCGCAGGCTCAGCAGCCATGGCTCACGGGCCCAGCCACTCCGCGGCATGTGGGATCCTCCCGGACTGGGGCACGAACCCGTGTCCCCTGCATTGGTAGGCGGACTCTCAACCACTGCGCCACCAGGGAAGCCTCCTAACATTGATTCTTGTTTCATGACAGTTCACAGTGTTTGATTTCAAACAGGACTTTCTTTTCAGAGCCCCCTGTTTTCCCCTATACTTGGCATTCAATATAAAACAACTGTCTGGAGATCACAGAGATGGAAAAGTGGAAACAAATGCACAGGAGGAGATAGGGGATGGAAGATTAAGAACTTAACCCAAATAAAAAACGGCCAACAAAATTATGTTCATGGAGAATTCACAATATGGTGAAATATATACATAATAAAAAAATACAGAAGTCAAAGACTTATAGTTAGCATGACCATAACTGGAAAAAAGAAATAAATGGCCTCCCAAAAGCCTCCAACAAGGATACTAGGGGAAAGTAAACCAAAATATTAACAACGATAGACTAGATGATGAGATGTTAGAGTTTTCATTTTTTTACATTCTACATTTTCGAAAATGTAGAATTACTTTTTAAAAAATATTTATTTATATATTTGGCTGCGTCGGTCTTAGCTGTGGCACGTGGGATCTTCATTGCAGCATGAAGGATCTTTCATTGCGGCACACGGGCTTCTCTCTAGATGTGGCGCGCGGGCTCAGTAGTTGCGGCATACGGGCTTAGTTGCCCCGCAGCGTGTGGGATTTAGTTCCCCGACCAGGGATCAAACCCACGTCCCCTGCATTGAACAGTGGATTCTTAACCACTGGACTACCAGGGACATCCCTAGAATGACTTTTATCATGTAAATAATCACACTTTTATTTCAGCTACCTCTATCACTACCCCAGTTTATCCTCCCAAAATACCACCATCACAGATAGTAGTACAGAGTATAGATATGTCAAATTCTAAACTCATTTTCAAAGTCTGTGTGTCTTAATTCTGAGAAGCCCATCAAGTTTGGAGCCTTTCCTTCTCTCTGCAATAGGACAACTTGAAGATTCCATTATCTTCCTAAGGAATATAGTATGGGGAAGTAAATATCAATTAATTGTTTGGTCTGTGAATCTGGGAGATATTATACAATATTCATTGAAAGTATTTAGAACCTCAGTGTGAGAACCCAGGACACATTGTAGAGGGGCTTTGTTGCTTAAATTTTCTTCACAAAGTTGAAGTGAGAAACCATAAGAGTTTAACAAAATTTATCTCAGTCTCTCAAATCTCTTGCTTTGGATTTCCTGAATCTCTTTTGACCAGAAGGCACTCACACCCTCTGTTTTCTGGTGAGAATTTATGTTGGCCTGCTTTTCTTGGTTTGGTTTGTTTGCTAACAGTTACCAGCTGTGCAAGCTCCCTCTATAATTTCTTGTAACTTTTTTTTTTTAAACAATAGGGCCTCAAATGCAGGGTTTCATGATAAGGTTTCAAGTTCCACATAAAATGGAAAATTTTCAGTACCAAGGCATGCCAAGGAGGGGTGGGGCCGCTCAACTGCCTTTGACCCTTTGTAACCCCGAAAGAGGTCCTCTCATCCCTGCAAGTCAGGTTTCTCTGAAACTGTCACACACCCAAGAAGAGAGATGCTAGTTGTTTTCTAACTTTGAAATCTGCATGAGTTGAAGCTGCAGCTCTCCCTCATTTCTTCTTGAAAGCTTATCAAAATGGGACTTTGAACCCCTAATCACATCCTTTGATACTCACCAACTCATTTTATAAATAATCCCCTCTACATAGTCAACCTGAAGATCTATGTGTATATGGTTTGGCTGATGTTCCTTTATCTCATATAAGAAGTGCTAGTCCCTTTCATCTAACTTTCTCCTCTTATTATCAGAGTTCAAAGTGTTGTCATTGCTGTTGGTTTGGCTTTGCTTTTTTTAAAAAAAATATTTGACTTCTAGCAGCCCAAGGGAGGATGAGGGGAGAAATTATATTGACTGTGAACCCTGAGCTTTATATAAATATAGTGTGTTTTTCAAGTCAATTTCTATCCAAAGTTCATGCTTTTTTGTTCTACCATGTTGTTTCTGACAATTTAATACAAGAGAAAACTAACATTCATTGAGCATCTATGATATGCCAGATGTGCTATAGAGATTAACTCATGTAACCTTTCCAAAACATATTCCAATGGGAATAGCTATCCTCATTTTTATGAAAAAAAAATAAAATAAGGCTCAGAGAGGTTAAATTGCCTAACATCACATGTTAGGCAATTGCTGAGAACAGATCCAGGATTTAACCCCAAGTCTATCTCCAAAGCCCACTTTCTATCTCATCATAGGTAGTGTTTTATGTGGATTCACTCACCAGAACAGCTGTATGAGCTAGGCACCATGATCATCCCCATTTTATAGTGAAAAATCCAGCTTAGAGAAGTTAAGGAACTTGTCCACAAGTCCATTAAGTGTGCAAAAGAAGAGATTAAGACCCAGACAGTCTGACTTCGGCACTGTTAGTCGCTTACTGGGCTATCTCCCCAGAAACACTTTTAGAGACTCTCTATTCTTATGAAGACAAGGGAGAAATTTCCTTAGGCGTGCAAGGTACCAAATGTGATTTTAAAAAGAGAGAGAAAAGAAAAATAAACTCTCTGCTAAACTAGGATTGGTCACTAGGAATTTCTGGCTCCTCCACAAATGCATGGTACAAATTATTCATTGATATTCGGAGAAGTGTCCATTAGCACATGATGCAAATGTCTGATTCCTCTCCACTGTGGCACTAGTGAAACCTTGCAGCTTCAGAGGAAAAGGAGGAGGGTTCTGGAGCTGTATAAATCAGGAAATTGTGCAATGAATCGTGTGGGTGGTGGTAAGGCTTTTAGCAGCCAGGCCTTCTGAGTCTTGAGATGAGCTTACTCATCCTCAGTGTTCTGGGTCAGGGGGGAGCTCTGCCAAATGAAGGAATGAGCCATCCTTCATGTTCGAGGCCAGGGCCATTGACCCTCCATCAGGAGGGCATGACACTGGAATTACCATTTCAGTAGCGGTGATGGATTTGCACATAGCTCTGTGTGCATTCACAGGCTCCTCTGGTTCATTGTGAGCCGTGACAAGGACCTCTGAGAGCACCAGGACGCAAGGGGTGCCGTTGTCATGACATATGACATTAGCAACATCCTTAGCTACCTCGGAGCCTAAGACAAACAAAATTAGCAGGTTCCCACGTAAACTTAAACCCGGTGAATGTGTGACCTCATTTCTCTCTGGGGTTGTCTGGACAATTAAGGAAGGAGATAAGAAACTATTATAAGAAGCTGTGTTTTTAATGTCAGCAGCAGCTCTTGTTTCCAGGAATGGGGTAAAACAGAGAGCCCAAGCAGAGTGTCCTGAGCCTAGTCTGAGACAATTTTTTTTTAATGATATGTGTTAGATTTATATGCCTCCGACTTCTGTGCTTTATTACATGCCATCCAGCCTGAATGCTCTCACAGAGAGACAGAGGCAATATTTCCTCCTGGTGGGAGGCAAGGAGGAACAAGAAGGGAGAGCAGCCTTACTATGCAAAGGAGCTATAATAAAGGCTGTTTTTCCCCACTGCAAGTGGCCTTTTGAGAAGATGAGTATTGAAGGGGAGCGGGCAAAGGGCTCGATGCCTATATATCTAATAAAACCTGATTACAAGCAACAGGTGCACCAGCATATAAACTACCTTGGAGTCATCAGGAAATTCTAAAGAAAGCGGCATCAAATTGCAAATGATATGACTTTCATCTAATGATAGATATTAATTATACAGGGAAGATTGCAGTAGGCCCATAAAATGGGTGTTTGCATCCTCATTATTCAGTATTTCATGCCATGATGATACAGCAATAATGACAGAATAATAAACAAGCTTTTCATTTATTTATTTCCATCATGGAAAACTAGACTTTGAAAGTCAAATCACAAAGTTTGGAGGAAGCGGGTAAAAGACTTCCACAAACATCCAGAAAGGGCGAGTGGAGATGTCGCGGGTGGGGGGGTGGGGGCGTGAGAAGAGTAAGGAAGAGATCAACGAATTGATAGATGAAAAAAACAGATGTGTTTTTCTTTCTGACAAACATACTCCTAAAATTGTATCAGAATTAAGATGGCAATTTTCCCTTGCTGGTGATAGCAGCATTTTATTGATATGTTTTAAAATGTCCAAATCCTTTGAAAGAACAGTTCTTTAAGGTGATGTGGTGGACTGGGGGGTGGGGAGGAGAGAGGGATACAGGAAACAATACAGTGAGTAAACACACCCACAAGCACGCATGCGCCAAGAGACCACGCAGATGCTTACCGCGACAGTTTATTAAATAGCACCTCGTACAAATTAAGGGCAATTGGAGAAGAGGATGTGGAGAACTGGGGGGAGAGGAGTAGCAAAGATCGACTTACCTGGAATCCTAAAATAGCCCTCTCGGAGCAAGCTCTGCCCCAAAGTACCCTGTTTGGTTTAACCCAGCGTAACTCCCCATCCTCTAGCCAGCCAGCCAGCCTCCTGCCTGCCTGCCTCTTCAGCATTTCTCAACGCTTTGAACCCTGCTCAGTTTAATGTTTTGATAGATGTATTTTTCAAAACATTGGCCAGTCTTGATGGCTATGACTCAACTTTTTTTTTTTTTTCTTTTTGGTCCTAACGGAGAGCGTGAAGACACTTTTCCATTTCAAAGAAAAATAAAATGATCTGATTATTTACCCACTCTCCATTTTTCCTTGAATGCTATCTCTGGGGACCAAGGCAAAGGAGTCCTGTTAGATGTTTGTAAGTTACATTATCTGCGTAACAGATCCAACCTCATCTAGTTCATCTGGTTAGTGATGTGAGCATGGAAAACCAAACTGGAAAAGGTAGATGAAGGATGAATGTGGAAAACCTTTTAAGTTAGATCCCAATAAATCAGAAATTGTGATAAATCTTGAGAAAATTTCCCTTTCATTTACTTTTTGAAAATGGCAGGCAAATTAATAATGTAAAAAAGAGTGGAAGAAAACTCTTCTTTATCTGCTGAAGCAAACAATACCTCATGTTGCCCAGATATCAACAACTATGCATATTTAAGTCTCAAATGGGCAAATTGTAGCCTATTTTTCACAAACGCAGTCATGAAATAAACCAGAGGTAGACCATTTTTCTTTTTTTAAAGTTTGGACCATCAATCTTTTATTTATAAAGCAAAACAAAAGTCAGGTTTGATAGAATTGTTTATTAATTTAAAAGCATACTCTTGATTTATATACAATATGTATGCTGCTGTGCTCTGAGATTAAATTTATATTTAGCTGTGGATATCTCATTCTGGAACCTGGGACACTATATCCCAAGGAACAAAATCAGTTTATTCAGGAGACTCCCAAGTTCCCTGACCTTCAGTTAGATGATTGCAGATTAAAAGACTTAATCATCCTCTGGAACACTCATTTTTGCATTCCCATGGAGTATTTTCATGAAAACTGGTGTCAAGGTGATTCAGGGTGATGGTTACATGTGCCCCTGAGCTATCCCACATATGAGAATTCAAGAAGGGAAGCTGAGGTCCTATCTCTTCCCACAAAGTTTTTGCCTGACTCATTCACTCACGTTCACTGATTCATTTGTTTTACGAACACTTACTGGGTACCATTATGTAAATAGTAATTAGAGAATAAAAGATTTAGACTCCTTTCCCCCTAAGGCAAGTACAGTCTGGAGTTTCTGGGTTTGGAGATAACAATTGAAGCAAGATGTGAACAGAGCAAGAATAACATAAGCCAGACAGCATGTAAGAAAGATGGAAAAACAGATATGCCTGTTTTCTATCATTTTTATAAGGAAGTGAAATCAGGGAGAGCAGGAGAAAATTACTTCTCTATGGGGATAATTGATAAAGCCTTTAGAGAATATGGTGTTTGAGATGAATTTACAAAATTGTTTTCAACTTGAGATAAAAGTGATCTAGCTCTCCAAGTGAGAGTAACATGGAATTGACATAGGAAACTGGAAATATGGGGTGATGTTAAGACAGTGCTTTGAGATTTAGGTATGTAAAGGAAAATATTAGCCAGTGAGTTTGGAAAAGTATTCATTCAAGGGACATTTATCTTCCTCAAAAAGGATTAGACTAAAAAGTAATAATAATGAATGTAATACACTAATAAGTGCAGCTAGCACTTATTGAACAATTAACTGTGTCCCAAGCTTTGTGATAAGTGTCTTAGATGCATTATATCTTTTAATTAGCACAATAATTCGATGCTATAGGAATAATTAACTGGATTTTACAGAAAAGAAAACGAAGCCTTATACTGTTAGTAAATAGTGCCTCAGACTTTCCTGTTTGTGGCTATACTTCTTCCAGGCAATCAGTCAAGTCCACTTTAACTGAATTTCACATATAAATTATGTTTGAAGCAAAGAATTGCTTCGGCCTTAGTTAGAAATGGCCCTCTCTAGAAGTTTCTCCACTTTAAAGATAAACATATTCAGATAAGGAGTTGACTGATGCTGTCAGTAGAGGCATTTTACATTAGGGGATCTTTCCAGCACCCCTCAAATAATCCCAGCTCACCCAGAAGTCACCCATCCCACCTGCCCATAGAACTGACACTTAGTTTCAGTGGCCATAAATATAATAGATACAAGTGTCTATCTTTTTCATTACCGACCGCATAAAATGTCTCATTTCTAATGGACTTTTAATAGATTGAAAAGACCTTCCTTGTGTCCAGTTCTCAATAATTGTTGCTTTTTGTTACTCTTTAAGCAATTGCTTTGACATTCTAAAGTCATCCATTCGTAAGACATGATCTGCTTAGCATTTTATTCTACCTAATGAACACTGTGGTAGACAGAATAATGGTCCTCCAAAGATGTTCATGCCCTAATTCCTAGAACCTGTGAATATGGTACCACACATAGCAAAAGAGACCAGTCAGGGTTCCCTCAAGCCTCCTGAAGGAACACTACCCTGCCGACATCTTGATTTTTAACCCAAGGAAGCATATTTCAGAACTTTGACCTTGAGAACTGTGAGATAACAAATATGTGTTAAGTTTGTGGTAATTTGATACTACAGCAATAGGAAACATTCTTTTATTCTTTTCCTGTTCCTGATACCTTGTTATTGGAAATGCTATGTGCCACATAAAATGATTGAACCTTTGTATTACCAGTATATCAGCTGTCCCCAGTTTCTTTGTCCAAAGCACTCACCTGATAGCTTTAGAATTCAGTCCTCTATAAAGTCCTCTATAGCTTTATTTTTTATTTTTTCTGATTTCTAAGCTTCTTTTATTCCCATCCACATTAACCAATATTTTCAGGTCGAAACATTTGCAAGTCAGAAATGCATAGTCATATTTCATCCTCCAACTTTTTCCCTTATTTGCACCCTAGAACTCAGGTTCTCAAACTTGAGCAGGTATTAGAATCACCTGGAGGGCTTGTTAAACCACAGATTGTTGGGTCCCACCTCAGAATTTCTGATTTCACTCTTCTAGGATGGGATCTGAGATATGTATGTCCAACAACTGCCCAGGTAAAGCTCATGCTGCTGGTCAGAGGACCACACTTTGAGAAGCACTGCTTTAGTCTTTGCTGGGGAATGCTTTGTTACAGGAGAGAACTACAACTGTAATAGACACATTGACCCTATAGGTGAATAAAATGCAATAGGATCTAGAATGGGTAGGGATGACACTAAACTGTTAACTCTGAGAACGCAGACAAAGCATGTTATTCAATATCTACCTTAGCACTAGGTGCAGTACAGAGTGCTCAATAAATAGTTCTTTTTTTTATTATTGAGAGATAATTGACATATTATATTTCTTTTAGGTGTACAACATAATGAATAAGCTCTGGAATGAATGTGGAGACCATTCTTCATTCATTCATTCAATTACTATTTATTGACCGCCTCCCTCATTCCTTTGTCCACGCTGTTTCATATGGTCTTTGGGGAAGATACAGCAGTGAACCAACCAAACAAAAATCTCTCTCCTCGTGCTGGACTGAGGGAAATAAAAGTAAACTAAGTAGGGCTTCCCTGGTGGCGCAGTGGTTGAGAATCCGCCTGCCGATGCAGGGGATACAGGTACGTGCCCCGGTCCGGGAAGATCCCACATGCCGCGGAGCCGCTGGGCCCGTGAGCCATGGCCGCTGAGCCTGCACGCCCGGAGCCTGTGCTCCGCAACGGGAGAGGCCACAACAGAGAGAGGCCCGCGTACCGCAAAAAAAAAAAAAAAAAAAAAAAAGTAAACTAAGTAAATGATAAATAGTGTTGAAAGTGATCATTGCTGTGGGGAAAAATAAAGCAGGGAGGAGAGTCAGGGCTTGTGAGCAGCCTATAAATTTAAATAGTGTGGACAGACCAAACCTTGCCTGACGCCCATCAAGCCCTATTAAACTCACTCACAAACAATACATTCGCTGAGTTCCTGGCTGTAGCACTTCAAGCTGGGTACCAAGATATAGCAAATAACGAGAGGGAACATGTGGTCTTGTCCTCCAAGAGTTTGTATCCAGTAGGACCAAGATAAAGGATGGAGATCCCTAATGCTCACCCTGTTGTGCCTATCTTCCAATCATCAAGAACCTAAAGTTGGGACTTCCCTGGTGGTGCAGTGGCTAAGAATCCGCCTGCCAATGCAGGAGACATGGGTTCGAGCCCTGGTCCGGGAAGATCCCACATGACGCAGGGCAACTAAGCCCGTGTGCCACGACTTACTGAGTCTGCGCTGTAGAGCCCCCGCGCCACAACTACTAGAGCCCATGCTCCGCAACAAGAGAAGCCACAGCAATGAGAAGCTCGCGCACCGCAAGGAAGAGTAGCCCCCGCTTGCCGGAACTGGAGAAAGCCTGCGCACAGCAACGAAGACCCAACGCAGACAAAAATAAATTTTAAAAAAGAGAAAAAAGAACCTAAAGTAGTTGCCCATAGCACTTAAACCATTTTTCAAGAATAAACCCAGGGGCCCTGGGAAAGCCGGTGGAGGAAAAGTGATCTCTTTTCTCATCTTTGGGCTAATACATCCCAAGCTTGAAAAAAATTTGAGAGAGAAAGACGTTTCTTACATTTTCACTTTACGTTTGACTAAGAGTGTCTTTTTCATTTTCAAAGCTTTTCTATACAAGTGTTATTCTACAGGATCAAAAAGAGGGAGAGGAATTTAAAGACTGATTCATTTTTACAGCTCCAGATTCAATACTACCTATTGTTTCAAAACAAGTGGATGGAAATTATCCTGGGGACATATTGAGGAGAGGGAGTTGAGAAGAATATACAAAGTGATGTGCAGATTTTTAAATGTGTCAATAAAGTAATGATGGAACTAATTAAGCCGTTTGGGAGACATGCCCCTTTCACTGAGGCAGCCTCAAGAACTAACGTGTCTGTCTGCATACATGACTAGATACAGAGCACAGAGTGGTCTTTTTTGCACGAGTCTGGCTCAATAAAGCAATTCTTTGTTTCTCTTGTAAGTATCTACATGATTAGAAATACAAACTTCCTTTAATATACTGCTACAAGGTAACCATATTACTTAGAAAGATTCTTCTTGAGATCAAAATAAACTCATTCATCGTTTTCTTTTTTTAAATGTATCCCTATTTTTAGTATCTGTTCTTTTCCCTAAAACACAAAACATGGGTTCTCAAACTTTAGTGTGCATCAGAATCACCTGGAAGGTTAGTTAAACCAGTTTCTGTGCTCCATCTGTATTGTTTCTGATGCAATAGTTCAGGGGTGGGCCCTAGGAATTTGCATTTCTCACAGATACCCAGGTGATACTGATGCTGATGGCACTGGTCAGGGGACCATATTTTGAGAATGTCTGTTCTAAATAAAATAGAGGTGACTACTTGAAATGACTCCTGTTGACCATAATAATAACCAGTACACCTGAAGAGAATAATAAATAAACATCTTAGTTTCTCCTCCAGGGAAAATAACCCAATCAAATTTAATCTTTCAATTGATATCCCTTTCATCAATTCCACTGCCCTTTTCTAAATTCTCTGGGTTAAAAAAAAAAATTACCCTGAAAATACAGAAATTAAAATGAACACCATATGTTAATAAGGGCCTAATAGACAGTGAATTAAGTAGAAATAATCTTCCCCAGCTCTTGCATATAACCCAATAATTTTTAAATATCCAAGTAGCATATTAGCTTTTTAGATTAAGCACATTATTGCTTACGAAAGACCTCAGTAGACTACTTGCTTTGTCAAGCAAAAAACATTCATTGTTTGGATTTTGTTTCTTTAATAAATACATAGAGATAAGTAGTCAATTTTCCTTTAATATTTTATATCAGAACAATTACTTTTTAAAATCCATCTTCTCAAACTACATTTTAAAATAAGGGTTAGGACTTCCCTGGTGGCACAGTGGTTGGGAATCCGCCTGCCAATGCAGGGGACACGGGTTCGAACCCTGGACCGAGAAGATCCCACATGCCGCGGAGCAAATGCACCCATTGCACCCATTGCACCCATTGGTGCCCAATGCACCAATGCCCATGCACCACAACTACCGAGCCTGCGCTCTACAGCCCGAGCCACAACTACTGAGCCCATGTGCCACAACTACTGAAGCCCGCATGCCTAGAGCCCGTGTTCCGCAACAAGAGAAGCCACTGCAATGAGAAGCCCACGCACCACAACGAAGAGTAGCCCCTGCCCACCGCAACTAGAGAAAGCCTGTGCACAGCAATGAAGACCCAACGCAGCCAAAAATAAAATAAATAAATAAATTTAAAATAAAATAAAATAAGGGTTAAAATATACACAAAAGGAAAGCAAATTTCTTTTTTAACTGATAAACTAAAATGAAACAGGATTCCTACAGCAAGTAATAAAGCGTATCTTTTAACATTTGTAAATTCAGTAGATGCCACTTTATACAATGGAGAAGTGTATACTGGTCCTCAGTTCATTAGTTTTAGTACGCCCTCTTAAAATATCTTACTTGCATTTTTGTATCTGCCAAGATGTCAGTTCTGACATAACTCTCTTCAGGCGAAAGGTAGTTGGCCTTTCCTCATTTTTCGCTGACACAGAAAATGAACAGTTTCTTAACATCATTTAGGATAATGCTATCTGAATCATAGCAAGTTCAAGTGTAAATGAGGTGCACATGTTAAGTCATCTGCAGAAAGGTACAGTTTAACAACTGACTGAATTAATTCAGGACATGAAAATTTAGCAGCCAGACTGACCAATTCTAGAAGTACATCTCACTGTAGAAAAATTTCCAAATACATAAAGACGACCAGCCTGTAATGTCCTCATTTCCACTTGTATATGACATTTGACTTTAATGTATATGCAAGTTGCTTCCTGCAATGTTAAGCATTAACTGTAATGCACCCCTTTATAGAATACATTTGATGATTTGGGTTGGCCATTAAAATATTTAAATTGAGTGCTTAAGTACAGTTTAGAAAATTATATTCTCTACATTTGAAATAGCCCTAAATAAAACTCTCTTTAAATTATCATGGAAGAATAATGCTAAATGAAAAGAGCAGAATACAAAATTGAATCTACACTGTAATTGCAACTATATTAAATTGGCTATGCATGCAAACAAGGCTGGGGAAAAAACATAGAAAATATAAGTGACTGATTTGTTAAGGAAAAGTATATTGGAAGAGTGTCTTTTAAAAAATTCTATACTTCTCATAACATTATTTGTACAATTTTCAAAATTATTAAAATTATCTTAGGGAAGAAATTGGTTTTCCTCCTCTTGGATTGTATGTTTTCTTGTCATTGATGATGATTTAAATTATCAAGATATAAGAAAGATAGTTTGTGTGTTAAACAGTTACAATCTTCTTTCCTTTAAAGAAATTTATTTTTAAAGCCCATGATGTTATTGTACATGTACTAATGCATATTCTTTACACAGAAATTATTATTGCCATTCATCACTAATATTACAATTATCAAAAATACTAGTTTTGGGGGCTTCCCTGGTGGTGCAGTGGTTGAGAATCTGCCTGCCGATGCAGGGGACAGGGGTTCGAGCCCTGGTCTGGGAAGATCCCACATGCCGCGGAACAACTAGGCCCGTGAGCCACAGCTACTGAGCCTGAGCGTCTGGAGCCTGTGCTCCGCAAAAAGAGAGGCCACGATAGTGAGAGGCCTGTGCACCGCAATGAAGAGTGGCCCCCGCTTGCCGCGACTGGAGAAAGCCCTCGCACAGAAACAAAGACCCAACAAAGCCAAAAATAAATAAATAAACCAATGAACCGACATTAAAAAAAAAAATATATATATATATATATATATATATACTGGTTTTCAACCAGAAATAATCATAATAAAGACAAATGAACTAAATTACTGATGAAGTTGAAAGTTGCAGTAGTTTGATTAAACAGCCAGCAGGAATCGTCAGACTAATTAACTCAGGGTCAAGCAACTGCTGAACCAAATTCCAGAACTATCAAAATCCAATACAGGTTATGCCCCGTTACTTCACTAAGACTACATATTTGTACTTAAGGGTAATGATCTGATAATGTTCAGAAAGTTCAGCTCAGTAAAATAACTGCTGTTGAAAACTATTTGTGCCAGGGCTGTTGTGAGCAAATCAGTCAAGTTCTGATAGTCAAGCTAGATCTTCTCTATTCTGAAAGCTAGAAATGCCTAGCATCTATGTAGGACTGCACAAGTTGGCTCGGGCAGGGCCTATAGCCTAATAGTCATATCCCTGACCATAATAATACATGGTGAGAAGCAGGGATGACCTGGGGCCTCGGGAGAACCAGAATATGTCTTTAAGAACTGGAGATGAGGGCGTCCCTGGTGGCGTAATGGTTGAGAGTCCACCTGCCGATGCAGGGCACACAGGTTCGTGCCCCGGTCCGGGAAGATCCCACATGCCACAGAGCGGCTAGGCCCGTGAGCCACAGCTACTGAACCTGTGTGTCTGGAGCCTGTGCTCCACAACAAGAGAGGCCACGATAGTGAGAGGCCCACACACCGCGATGAAGAGTGGCCCCCGCTCGCCGCAACTGGAGAAAGCCCATGCACAAAAACGAAGACCCAACACAGCCAAAGATAAATAAATAAATGGATGAATTTATTTAAAAAATTAAAAAAGAACTGGAGATGAAGCTGATAGAATATTAGAAGTGGGGCAGGGGGAAGGAAAATGGCCCCTGAAGAGGCACTGGCCAAAGGACTGAGCTCTTCTTCCCCAATTCATCCTCCGCAAATTCCAACATTCATCCATAAAATTAAGATGATGAACACTAAAACCATTCTGGTCTAATTCGTCTCTTTCCTTTCTTGATTTCCTTCATTGCTTCCATTCCTTGTACTAAAATACTAGTCCATGATACAGATATTTAGAGAGCTTAGAGTTACTAGTCCAGGTTGCTAAGTATTAATACAATTTCTTAAGCTCTTACAAACAGATGTTAACCACCCACATCTCCCTCTCCAAAGAAGTAACACACAGCTAAAGTAGATTTACTTGCTTCAATTAAAATGAAAGGAGGGATTGACTGGGAAACCAGATCAATGTTGCACACATTAAATTGGATAAGATGTAATAGGCCTGTGACATTCAAATATATATTAGTGGTTCTCCCCTCCTACACTGTTGGTGGGAATGTAAGTTGGTACAGCCACTATGGAAAACAGTGTGGAGGTTCCTCAGAAAACTAAAAATAGAATTACCATTATGGTCCAGCAATCCCACTCCTTGGCATATAACCAGACAAAACTATAATTCAAAAAGATACATGCACCCCTATGTTCATAGCAGCACTATTCACAATAGCCAAAACATGGAAACAACCTAAATGTCCATCAACAGATGAATGGATAAAGAAGATGTTGTACATATATACAATGGAATACTACTCAGCCATAAAAAAGAACAAAATAATGCCATTTGCAGCAACAGGGATGCAGCTAGAGATTATCATACTAAGTGAAGCGAGTCAGAAAGAGAAAGACAAATACCATATGATATCACTTATATGTGAAATCTAAAATATGGCACAAGTGAACCTATCTACAAAACAGACTCACCGACATGGCGAACAGACTTTTGGTTGCCAAGGGGGAGAGGGGTAAGGGAGGGAAGGACTAGGAGTTTGAGATTAGCAAATGTAAACTATTATATATAGGATGGATAAGCAACAAGGTCCTACTGTATAGCACAGGGAACTATATTCAATATCCTGTGATAAACCATAATGGAAAAGAATATTTATAAAAAGAATGTCTATATGTGTATAACTGAGTCACTGTGCTGTACAGCAGAGATTGCCACAACTTTGTAAATCAACTATACTACAATAAAAAACAAGTTTTAAAGAAAAAGTATACATTAGTGGTTCTCAACTACAGCAGTGTTGTCTATTGTTACAAATGGGGGTGGGGGAGATACTACTGGCATCTAGTGCATAGAGGCCAGGCATGCTGCTAAAATATCCTACAAATGCAGAGAATAACCACCTACAATTTTTTACAAAGTATCCAGCCCAAAGTGTCAATGGTGCCAAGGTTGAGAAACCCTGGGTGTACATGTGTTCATGACAGCCTATAGTCATCATATCTGAAGCTGAATTATCCTAGCTAAAAAAAAAATAGCCACTCACTCAGGCACAATGAATATTCTCTTTTCAGCAGACTCTCCAATTTTAAAATAACACAGAGGAAAATTTAGTTATACAGAATTTGACCAGCCTTATAGAAATGCCTCCATGGCTTCTGCTGTAATTGAGCTGCAACTTCAATCTATCAGTTTCACTCTGAAGATTTAACCAGTTTCTTAAAAGATGAGAAATAAAGCCTGTTACAGTACTTATCACACGTGATTCTGTGACTATTTACATATCTGTTTCCCCCTTGCAATTAGGAATTTCTTAGGAATGTGAGCCATATCTTATTTATCCCAAGATTACATAGTAGGTGGGGAAAATACATGGCTAAAGGCAAAGGTGGATGGATAGGGGGTTGGAATATAGATGAATGATGCTAGTTCAGCCTGCAAGTAGCTTTTTATTTTTTTTTTTATTTTTTATTTTTTTTGTGGTACGCGGGCCTCTCACTGTTGTGGCTTCTCCCGTTGCGGAGCACAGGCTCCGGACGCGCAGGCTCAGCGGCCATGGCTCACCGGCCCAGCCGCTCCGCGGCATGTGGGATCTTCCCGGACCGGGGCACGAACCCGTGTCCCCTGCATCAGCAGGCGGATACTCAACCACTGCGCCACCAGGGAAGCCCAGTAGCTTTTTAAATAATCTGAGTTTATTAGTCATGTCTCTGAAAAAAAAAATGTCATTAGTTCTAACAATTGCTAATGACAGTACTTTTGCTGTCATGGTTAAGTTTTTTAATACATAAAATAAAATCAAGATTTTCAAAATCAAGATAGTTTTCTGATTGAACTGTGTCACCCAAAAACTATGTGTTGCAGTCCTAACCCCCAGTACCTCAGAATGTGACCTTATTCAGAAATATAGTCATTACAGATATAATTAGTTAAGATGAGGTCATTAGGGTGGGCACTAATCCAATTTGACTGGTGTCCTTATACAAAGGGGAAATTTGGATGGGGACGCACACACACATATACACACACAGGGAGAACACCGTGTGAGGATCAAGGCAGAGATCAGAATGATACAAGCCAAGGAACACCAAAGATTGCCAGTGATTCCCTAGAAGCTAAAGGAGCAGCACAGTACAGATTATTTCTCACAGCCCTCAGAAAGAACCAACGCTACTGACACCTTGATCTTGGACTTCAAGCCTCCACAACTGTGACACAGTAAGCTTCTTTGTTTAAGCCACTCAGTTTGTGGTACTTTGTTAAAGTATCCCTAGCAAACGAATACCATTCTCTTCATCAATGGACATGAACTCCTTTGTTACTCAGATAGAGAAAATTCATTTTTTAAGCCACTCCTGCTCGCCTAAATCTGAGCTGGGTAGCCCCCAATTTTTTTTTCTTGGAGTCTTTATGTATGCCACTATTATTCTTACCATCATATTAAATTGAAAATATCTGTTTAGAAGAAGTAGGTCTCCTCTTCTGGACTCAGGTATTTGCGGGCAAACATCCTATTAATTTTGTATGCCTTGCACTGCTCCTGCCACAAAGAATGCACACAATGAATGTTCAGCTGAATTAACTGGCAACGTTATTGTAAGAGAATGTGAACATATGTTCACTGTTTCAACGGCTTGATACACATTTATCAGTTACCTACCAAGTACTAGGTATGTGAAAAGTTACCTTACAGATCCCTTCATTCTCCATAGAAGTGCCTTTTTCATGTAAAAATTTGACCTTTGCAAATATTTAGCACGAGACTTTTTTATTGCAGTTAAAATAAAACTTGAAATACTCCCCTACAATCAGCTGTGCATTAGCGTGCACTAGCCGAATGAAAAAGCAAGAACTGTAACAGGAGAGAGGAGATGGGCCATACATGGATTGCAAAGAAATTAAAAAAAACAACTCGTACAATAAAGTGGAGACATTCTACATTGTAGAGGTCAAGTGAAGATTGGCAAACTAATTTTTCTACTTGGGCCCTAGTTACAAGATTGGAAATGCAGCATTTTAAAACCACATATAAACATCTTCTTATAAAGAAAAAATTATCTTTTTAAATAATGGAAAACAGAGTCCTTTGTCAAATTGTAGCCTTCAAATAGGCCAAGACCACAGAAGTCTTACCACTGCATATATCTTTGGTAAGTATAAATATGATGATCTCAGTACCTAAAATGGGCTTGTCCAAATGCTCTTATTCAGAATTGTCTGTCATTTTGTTATTTATAAAGTTGGTTGTTCTGGAAGATAAGAAGACTGAAGCCTACTTCTTAGTCAGATTAGGAAAAAAAAATGAGCGTCCCAGGACAAACACCTTCCTTTGAGGGTAGAATCAGAGGACATGAAGGGGCTTAAAGTTTCATTTGGGGATTCAAAAATTAAATTAATATTTATGATGAGAATCATAGCCTTCATCTTTATATGTTAAAAAATTGACAGTACCCAGTGCAAAATAAGAGTGAAATTACTAAATGTTTAATTTTGTCTTTCTATATTAAAAGGACAATCTAAGGGAATCTTGAGAAGAGAAGAGAGGGTCCCTCTTCCATATATTTGTTATTATTCTATCCCTGAAAACCACAGCAAAAATCTTTAATCTCCTATTTCTATGGAAGAAAAGGCTTCTTTCTGGTATCTAGGTAATGTGGCAGGGATAGCTGAGTAGGAAACCATTCAAAGTTATGCTATTTATTTTATTCTTCCACAGAGGATGCTATTTGGGCAAATGATAAATCATCTCAGTCCTCTCCTGCCACCCCTACCCAAACAAACTACTTGTGATCTTTCTCAGAAGTGGGTCTAGGCCCTGTTTCAAATAGAATCATGAAATCTATCTCTGAAAATTATGGATGAAAGTTGTCTTGTCCTTCATACATGCAGTTCTTCATACATAGAACTTCACTGTGGGGCTGCTGAGATTCTTCCCTCCTCCCTTCCTTCCTTCCTTCCTTCCTTCCTTCCTCCCTTTCTTTAATAGCTTGTTTTAATCAGTCAGAAATTCACAAAGCTTAGATTTATTCAAATATAGGGAAAGATAGGTGAGAGGTAGGAGTAGTTTACCATTTAATAAAACACCATGATTATAAACCTGAAAGACCTTAAATCTGGTACAATTCTAACCAGAAAGTTGCTTCACATTCTTGCAAAGGGGAAAACTACCTATATTCTAAGAAACTATAAGTAAGGTGAATTGGAGTCAGAAGACATTAAAATTAGTAAAACTAACTCATAGAATTTTGCAATAATGAAGATGAAAAATAATCAGAACACCTAAAAGCTCTTGCTTGCTTTTATATCTTTTTGTCTTTGACATTCACTATGTTGTAATGACAGACCATATGTTCTAAACTTTCTTGTATCTTCTCATCTAATACTTGCCAAATCATTAAGACTTAGGAGCCTCTGAAATAGGTAAAACATATACAATGATATCCAATTAAATTAAACTTGATAAAGAGCACTTTCTTTTAAGAAGGTTGATTTGTATGTGGGTAAAGGATAAAAACTGTTCTGTGAGTTAAAGTTTCATAAGTAACTATTACTTTATGGGAAAACTGAACCATTACTTTCTGTCTTCTTTATCAGATTAGATTGTAAACTTTTGATTGAAGGGCTAACATCTTACATTGCTTTGTATCCACCTTCACACTCTGCCCACAGTCTCACCTGAAAAGGGCACACGGTGTACTGTTGTTGATTTTGCCTTATACAATAGTCATCATTTTCAGGGAGAAAATTTAAAGGAGTGACCTATAGTAGCAAAAAAGTAGATGGTATACTATTCAAACATTAAAATGTTGGGGCCAGTTATTGCACCTTTGTTCTAAACAGTGGAATTTTTGATTGCCAATTAGAAGAATTACCAGTACTTAATGAAAACTAGTTACTATGGACCAATCACAGTGTTAAGTAATTTACATGCACAGTATTATCTCATTTAATTCTCCCAACAGTGCTTTAGGTAGCTATTATCATTATCCTCATTTTACAGATGAGGAAACAGGCTTCCAGAAGTTAATTGTGAAATAATTGTTAATTACAGTTTATGAATGTATTCTTTCATGGTATCATAAAACCTAAAAGTTTAACTACATTATTTTTTTCTCTAAGAAATTAAAATGTCTTAAATTATCTAAGTTTGCTGCTTTGATATACTTTACACATTTTTATTAAATTACTACCACTCTTCCTTGAAAAAACCAGTTAGAATTTTTCCATTAAAAAGTAAAAGTTAGTCAAGAACTATTAATTCAGTGGCACATATATACAATGGAATATTACTCAGCCATAAAATGAAAAGAAACTGAGTTATTTGTAGTGAGGTTGATGGACATAGAGTCTGTCATACAGAGTGAAGTAAGTCAGAAAGAAAAACAAATACTGTATGCTAACACATATGTATGGAATCTAAAAAAAAAAATGGTTATGAAGAACCTAGGGGCAGGACAGGAATAAAAACGCAGATGTAGAGAATGGACTTGAGGACACGGGGAGTGGGAAGGGTAAGCTGGGACAAAGTGAGAGTGGCATGGACTTATATATACTACCAAATGTAAAATACATAGCTACTGGGAAGAAGCTACATAGCACAGGGAGATCAGCCCAGTGCTTTGTGACCACCTAGAGGGGTGGGTTAGGGAGGTTGGGAGGGAGAAGCAAGAGGGAGGAGATATAGGGACATATGTATATGTGTGGCTGATTCACTTTGTTATAAAGCAGAAACTAACACACGATTGTAAAGCAATTATACTCCAATAAATATGTTTAAATATATATATATATATATATAAGAAGTATTAGTTCAGTTCTCCTATTAAATACAATGCCATCATTTAATGCTTTAATTAGTGGGTATCTGTGTGTATCTTAAAAGTTTCTGTTGGTACAAAGACATGATTAGTTTGAAACAAATGAACATGTTCTTTCTGATTTAGGTTATGGAGTTTTACAAACATGAAGTGGTTATTTAATTGTATCTTCAATACATTTATCAACCAAATAGTATTCATTCCACAGATATGGATCTCAAAACAATGATTCTCTCCGTATCAATGAGAAGCTATATTTGCATTCTGGTGATCTGGTTTATATTTGTCTGAAACTCTATTTTTATGGCCAAATTTGTCTTTCTGGAAATTTGGTATCTAACAGTTACTAATTTGTTACTGTGTACTTGAAACTTCTCAGGAAGATATGCTGTATAGATAGGAAATGCATAATCGAATAGGGTTGAAAAAAAGTGGAATTAGGAGCAAAAAACTCAGAACTTGGTCGTCAGAGAACTAATGGGATCAATAACAATTTTTTTTTTTTTTTTTTTTTTTTTTTTTTGTGGTACGCGGGCCTCTCACTGCTGTGGCCTCTCCCGTTGCGGAGCACAGGCTCCGGACGCGCAGGCTCAGCGGCCATGGCTCACGGGCCCAGCCGCTCCGCGGCATGTGGGATCTTCCCGGACCGGGGCACGAACCCGTGTCCCCTGCATCGGCAGGCGGACTCTCAACCACTGCGCCACCAGGGAAGCCCAATATCAATCTTTTAAAAACGTTACACGGTTGAAAAGACTTACTAAATTTTTAATAAGCAAAATAATGCTACAGGACATTACCTTAAGAAAGAGTTTTAGTAGTTTGATGGTCGTAGGTATAAGGAAGGGTCGAGGCTGCTATAAGTTGTGGAGATGAGGGTAAGTTGCACAAGGAGCAGAGAGGATCACTCCCAATAAGCACCGCCAAGAAAGCACAGAACCAACTGAGCAAAAGGAAAAGCTGGTGTGAAATTGCAAAACTGGGCTCCCCTATGGCTTGCTGCTTTCAAGCCTGTTATTTTATGTTTAGCTGCTGTTAATTGGGAATACAGAGCATTAATATGCTCAGAATATTACTGACAGAATTTACTGACACCATTTCCCTATTTACCCATCCCATATGAGCTAATTTTGCTAATTCCCATTTCAGAAACACGTGGTAGCAAAACAAACTGGACCTAAAGGATTATCTTTCTTCCACTGCTTTTCACCTCCAGACTAGTGAACAAATATGATCCTGTACAGTGATTGTTTAATAAATTTTAATCATTTTTAGATATTTAGTCAAAGATTAAAACCTTATCATATGGAGCCATAGTTCATCTCAGCCACAACATACTTTTCAAAATGAAGCTTGGAGGAACAAGATGGTCATTAGAGTGTCTCATCTTTTCCTTGGGGTTTCTTGTGTTATTGAGTTTTTTTAATATTCGAAAAATATTTAGACACACAGATAGACCCCATTTTAACACATAATTTCAGGTTTATCTAAGTAACTTTCAAACCCTTATTAAATTGGGCTTGAAACAAAGTGCTATATAGTTATTTTTAACTTTGTAATGTTTTCACATCTATTATTTTATTAAAAGTAACTACTGTCTAGGGAATCTAAAATGCAAACCAGACCCAGTTCTGCTACAGCTTCCCTGATAATTGGCCCTTGGTTCCGCAGGATAAAAATTATTTTTTCAATGCAAATGATTTCATTTGAATAACTCCACTCTTGGCCAAATTTTCTCACCTTAAGTGAATTTAGAAGTCCTAATCTTATCTTTATGAGATTCCTTTCTGGGTTCCCTGACCTTTTAAAGTTGTTTGTTTTTTAATCCCCAGACAGGTATACTTCTTTTCCAGACTTTAATCTCTTCTTCTCTGGAAAGCCACTTCTCTGTTTCATTAAACCTCCCTGTAATATCCAGAATTAAATCGCATAACTCATTTATTGTTGTGGTTGTGGATTGCTTTTTTGCTTTTTTAAATTCAGTGCTGGAAATGACTTTGAAAGGAATGACTTAAAGTTTTCATCATTCGATTTATTTTATCTTTTACTTCTACTTTATTGTGGAATAAGAAGTTGTTTAACCTGAAAAAAAGAAGAAATCTTCCAAAGTGTTGGCGTAAGGAGAGGGCAATGATAGCTGTTTTGCAATAGTTGAAGGACTTTGTCATGTGAAGGAAGAATGATATTTTTCTATAGAGCTTTCCAGATAGAACCAGGACCTGATAGAATGTTTGTTATACAGAAACATATTTCTAAGAGGCAGCAAATTATTCCCTCCTAGAAATACTTTATTTGGAGGATTCCTGAAATGAATACGCTATTTTATCGAATGAGTTTATAAATCTGTACCCATATCAAGACTTCAGTGAGCCTTTGGCTGAAGGCTCATTATAGCAAAACATAACCTTGTGGCAGGTTAGAACAAAGACAGTGAGAATGAGCAAACTGGGTTCAAGTTCCAACTCTGCCAGAGACAATTTTATATTATGTTGGGTGAGATTTTTGAAGCTCTCACTGCCTCGGTTTCCTCATCTATAAAATGAGAATGAAAATAAAGTCATAGTCGTTTTGAGAAGATTAGTTAATATATGTAAAGTATGCCTGACAACTTACATGCTATTATGTATTAGCTATAAATATTTAGTAATTTTGTATGTATTTCTTCTGTGTCCTTTTAAATTCTTTGGAAATAGAGAATAAAACTGAGGAAATAGAGAAAAAAATTGAGCATGGGCTATGATTCTGAAAACTCTTTCCTTCAGTTGCCCATATGTCCAAAACACATTTTCATGAAAATGCACAAGATCCACAACGGCAGGGATCTTTTATTTGTTCACTGATTATTCCCAAGCATTAGGAACAGCTAGCCTATAGTAGATGCTCAATAAATATGTATTAAATAAATGAATGGAAGTGTCCAAGTGCCTCACAGTTTGAAGAACAAATAGTTGTATTTAGAGTGATTATATCATGATAATTCCTTTCAATCCTAAATGAAGGCCTTCTTTGTCATAAACAGGACATTCAAAAAAAGTCCCCAAAGTTGGGAAATATGTCTAATTTTTCTTTTTCTTACTTCTTAAAATTCTGTACCAGAAATGATCTCCTAATAGGGTATCCGTGACACTTTTCTATTCTTGCCATTTTAAACACTGGGATGATTTATTTGGTAGGGAATGCAAACATTATAGGACACAAACCAGGTACAGAGCTGGCCCATACTAAGAAGACTCGAGAGTGTTTATTTAAATAGTATCAAAAGAGATTAGTATATAATCTGAAACCTAAAAACCATGTGTCAAGTATCAAATGGTCAAGGAGTAGCATTTTTAAGTGCATTGATATCTTGGTAGATACTGGCTTGGATCTAAGATGTGTGGTTTTCTACTGTTACTCCATGATTAAAATATGTTCCAACTGGATTATGACTATTCTCCTGATGCCTCCTAGTCTTTAATGGATCCCGATTCACCCACCCACTGTGCCAGAGGAATTATTCATTTCCAAGTAAAAGTTAAATAACTAGTTTGACAAATCAGAGATCAAACATGTAAACTGTATGGAGCTTCTATTGAATCTTTCAAAATTCACATATAACACAACAAAATTAACATTTCACAATTGTCTGAACAATCATGTTAATGTAGTTGACACTCAGATGTTTGTCGCTGTGCAAGAGTCAAGACGGGGATTGGGGCAGTTTAAAAACATCAGGAAACCATTCAAAAATATTTCAAATGCTTTGGCTAAACCCTGTGTTTTTCTGTAGAAACCCATCACTACTCGGGCTTATAGCAGAATGGTTAAAAGAACAGGCTTTGGAATCAAAAAAGACCTGGGTTTACTCTTTCATTTACTGTGACTTGGACCAATTATTTATGCTCTCTAAGTTTTAGTCTGTTCATTTGTAAAAGGAAGATGTTGGGCTTCCCTGGTGGCACAGTGGTTGAGAATCTACCTGCTAATGCAGGGGACACAGGTTCGAGCCCTGGTCTGGGAGGATCCCACATGCCGTGGAGCGACTGGGCCCGTGAGCCACAACTGCTGAGCCTGCGCGTCTGGAGCCTGTGCTCCCCAGCAAGAGAGGCTGCGACAGTGGGAGGCCCGGGCACTGCGATGAGGAATGGCCCCTGCTTGCCGCAACTGGAGAAAGCCCTCGCACAGAAACAAGACCCAACACAGCCAAAAATAAATTAATTAATTAATAAACTCCTACCCCCAACATCTTTTAAAAAAAAGTATTAAAAATAAGGAAGATGTTAATCCCACCTTATAGAATTATTGTGATGGTTAAAAGAAAATATGTATGTTTGTAAAACATATTATTAATAATAATACCAACCACTCATGCACTCATCAATATATTCAAAAAATATTTAAGTAGGACCAAATATGTGCCAGGTACTGTGCTCCACCCTAGTGATACTGAGAGGGTATCCTCTGACTCTGGAAGAAAATAAACTTTTTTTTTTTTTTTTGGCTGCACCATGCAGCTTGCAGGATCTTAGTTCCTCAACCAAGGATGGAACCCGTGCCCCCTGCAGTGGAAGTGCAGAGTCCTAACCACTGGACTGCCAGGGAAGTCCCTAGAAGGAAATAAACTTTTAAGTACATGGTGCAGTCAAGTATGCCAGGTTGTGTAAGTCTGTAATGGGTTCATTGAGGGCACCAAACTTTGATTCTACCCCAGGAGGAAATGTCATAAAGAGACAATTAGTCAGTGTCCCAGCAAGAGAGATGGCATCAATGACAAGAGTTTACTGGAAGGATTATTTACAGAGTTGTGAGTAGGGTTAAGGGAACCAAAAGGAATAATGAAGCGCTTGAGAATGAACAAGAGTGGGAAGAAGTTAACACTCATAGACTGGAAAGGATGGGAATGTTTGTTTCCTGTATCAAGTGAGAGCTGTAGCCATGAGTGCTATGATGTTGTTTGGAGGAGCAAAGCCGCTGCCAAACCATAGACCAGCAGGGATGAAAGCATGGGGAAGTGGAGGGGATAAATACCTAGACTCCTCTCTCCTCCTGCCCTCCAGTCTTTGCTGGTGCCTCCCACTGGCCAACCTCAACTGCAAGCCAGCACTCAAGGGAGCATGATGAGGAGACCTCCAACATCAGCCCGTGAGGCACAGAGCTGGGAGGGAAAGGGTGATGAGCAGAGCTAGAAGGGCAAATGGAGACTGTCCAGCACACTGTCACTTGATATGAGCCAAGAAATGTGAGCAGGTATGACTCTGCTTAAGTGCTCTCTTAGGCACAACAAAAACAAAAACACAGAGGTGTGAAAACTGAAAGAAACACGTCACATTAAGGAAATTGAAGTGTTGAGACGCAAGGCGGGAGATGAAGTAGAAGTCTGATCATGGAGGGCCTAGCATATCATGCCAAGTCATTTAGGCCATATTCTTCATAACCAACAACAGCCCGTGCCCCCCAATGACAAAAGGAATCTGTTGAGTGGTTTAGAACAGATCATATTAAGAAACTAGGTTCTGCGTCTATTTTCTTTTTTAAGACTCTTCCAAACCAAGGCTGCTAATACCAATCGCATATGTTATGGAAGACACTGTATTCCTAATTATTTTAGGGTAATGTATTTAGTTACACAGTAAATTAACACTAATTGAAGTTGGAAGAGGTTCAGAAAGCTATTAAATATTACTTGGAATAGAGTGGCTGAGTAGGAAATGTCGTTCTCTCAGTACAAAATTTGTGTTGAATGATTGCACTGAGTTAAATTGACATTTTTCCCCCTGAATTCCAGCAAGTAATTGTCTCCTTTATTTTTTCTAAATCACATGGAAATGAGAGAAAAACATGCTAATGTAAGTATATTTCCCTATTTAGATTTGCCCTTGCATTAGGTATTGAGACTAAAAGCCAAAGTAATCTTTTTTTTTAATTTTTTAATTAATTTATTTATTTAATTTTGGTTGCATTGGGTCTTCATTGCCGTGTGCGGCCTTTCTCTAGTTGTGGCGAGCGGGGGCTACTCTTTGTTGCGGTGCACGGGCTTCTCATTGCGGTGGCTTCTCTTGTTGCGGAGCATGGGCTCTAGGCGTGCAGGCTTCAGTAGTTGCGGCTTGAGGGGTCTAGAGCACAGACTCAGTGGTTGTGGCGTATGGGCTTAATTGCTCTGCGGCATGTGGAATCTTCTCGTACCAGGGCTCGAACCCGTGTCCCCTGCATTGGCAGGCGGATTCTTAACCACTGCGCCACCAGGGAAGTCCCTAGCCAAATTAATCTTATGGTGAAGCCTACAAACTAAGTCACATATAATGAATCATATGTTTTGCTTCTTTTCTCATCTTGTCCATGGAAATACAAGGGAGATACTCAGAAGCTTGTTCAAAGAGAAAATTGAAAAATAATTATTAAAAGGAGCTCTTATGCACAGTGCCTTTTTTTTGGGGGGGGGGGGTCCTGTTTACTTCTTATGCGTAAAAGAGAGATATAGAAAATACACTAAGTCTCTTTGCGTCCAGATATACATCTTATAATTTTTAAAATTTCTGATCCGAGTCTAAGGCCACACAGCAGCATTTAACCTTTAATTCCAGCTCCATTGGCTACTAAAAAGTGAACTAAAAATTAAACCGATTTATGGCTGTTTCTATAAGTATATTATGTGTTATAACTTAAGAGATTACCAAACTAAACTGACTACCTAATTTTTTTTGGCCTAAGTCAGTTATAATTTTCTACCCAGTTTTAAGGTTTTAAAAGCAGCAGACTAGCTTATTTCATAGGAAATATGTGATGGTATGCAAAACTCTATTTGTTTAGCATGTATAGATTCTGGAATTGGATAAAAATTAATTTTTAATTAATATGTTACATATTACAATAAGTGTATGGCTGGTAATTTATCTACTCAGAGATTTCTTGGTTTGGATCTGCAGAATAATTAAGTTACTACAGTTCTCTAGGGTATAATGACAATTTGAAAATTCAGAGGAAGATTTGCTCCCTCTCAAGAGGGAGATTTTCTACAGGGAAAAGAAGTAAGAATTAATACTCAGAGAAAATGACTGCAGCATAGGGGAGAAAGGAACACTTTACTTCAAAATGAGGATGATTTAGAAAAAGACCAGCTGCTCTGAAAACCCAAGAAAGAAACCGATCATAGACATTGAAGAACTCATAGCACATTTTTTTTAATATTAAAGGATTTAAACCAACAGTTACAAAGTCCTATCTCTTAAAGACTAGTAATTCTATGGACAGACGTCAAATAAATAGTCTTAAAATGATGTATTAATTTTAAAATAGAATTTGTATAAAATGCTGTGAGAACAAAGAGCTGTGTGCTGGAAGAGGAAGTTTGCAGAGGAGGTGACACTTGAGCTTGGTCTTGAACGAGGAGAAATAGTTCACAAAGCAGAGAAAGAATCAGCTATTTGTGGTTAAGAATCTCCTAGGGGGGAACTGTACCTTCAGTGTGGCTGGAAGGTGGAGTGTGTAGGGGAAAGTGGTGTCAGAATAGGCTGGACAGATGCAAGCTGTTATATACAGAATGCATAAACAACAAGGTCTTACTGTGTAGCACAGGGAAATATATTCAATATCCTGTAATAAACCATAATGGAAAATAATTTTTTTAAAAAAGAATGGGCTGGAGTGCGGTCCTTAGGCAGCATACCAAGGAATGTGAATGTCATTCTGTAGGTGACCATTAAGGGCCATTTAAGGATTTCAGGGAGAGAAGAGATTTGCTACAATTCACCTTTCAGAAATATCACCTGGAGTACCATGGTGGCTTGATTAAAGGGGGTGAGCCAGGAAGCATCTTAGTAAATAATACACAATAGTCATAAACGATATCAACTTGGAATATTCGCTATTAACTGATCACTATTAAAGACTAACTCCAAATTTTTCAAACTTGAGAAAACCAGACTCAGAATACTTTTTTAAAAGAGAGAGAGGGTGAGGGTGCGGGGTACTGGATTTTATAAATTAGAGCTACAACATGAAACAGAAAGAGCATGCTGATTAGGATAATTCAAGGCAGGTTCAGCAAAAGGACTATTTACAAAGTCATAGGCAGTGCCTAGGAAAATAGAATGGGTAGCTCAGTACCCAAGGGCTAGTAACAGTGTAGCTGTTACCACCCCTAGGCTGAAGGAGGAAGGGAAAGAACATCATTTCTATGACATCAGGAGGCTAAAAAGATCAGGAGACGGTCTCTGCTTCCAATTTATCTCCTACCCTCTGCCAAGAGAATAAACTAAAAATCATGACATATCCTGGGTAGAATGAGGGAGATTAGTCCAATTGTTATACTCCCATTTATTTTACCAGTTTGGCTGCTGGAAAAAATGTACAGATCATGGCAAATAATAGTGGACTAACACACACTTAACCAAGGGGAAACTCCAGTCTCAGCTCCTGATATTGAGTATATTAGAGAATGCATTCCTTTTAATATTCATAAGAAAGGAGAATCCAAAGCAGTTCAAACTGAACTGGGATGGACAGTAGATTATATTCATGGTCTTGTCCTACAGCTCTCCTCTCCTTTATCATGATATGATTCAAGTGGACCTGGACCATCTGAACATTTCAGTGAATGTCACATTGGTCCACTATACTGTTTTTTTTAAATTGAAGTATAGTTGATTTACAATGTTGTATTAGTTTCAGGTGTACAGATTCTTTTCCATTATAGGTTACTACAAGATATTGAATATAGTTCCCTCTGCTATACAGTAGTATGTCCTTGTTGTTTATCTATTTTTATATGATAGTAGTGTGTTATCTGTTAATTCTAAACTCCTAATTTAATCCTCCCCCGCTTCCCCTTTGGTAACCGTAAGTTTGTTTTCTATGTCTGTGAGTCTATTCCTGTTTTGTAAATAAGTTCATTTATATCATTTTTTTTAGATTCCACATATAAGTGATATCATATGATATTTGTCTTGGTCTGACTTCAGTTAGCATGATAATCTCTAAGTTCATCCATGTTGCTGCAAATGGCATTATTTCATTCTTTTTTATAACTGAGTAATATTCCATTATATATTACTCACATACCGCATCTTCTTTATCCATTCATCTGTCAATGGACATTTAGTTTGCTTCCATGCCTTGGTTATTGTAAATATTGCTGCTATGAACATTGGGATGCATGTATTTTTTCAAATTAGAGTTTTCTCCAGATATATTCCCAGGAGTGGGATTGCTGGATCATATGGTAACTCCATTTTTAGTTTTTTAAGGAACCTCCATACTGTTCTCCACAGAGGCTGCACCAATTTACATTCCCACCAACAGTGTAGGAGGGTTCCCTTTTCTCCACACCCTCTCCAGCATTTATTGTTTGTAGACTTTTTGATGATGGCCATTCTGACTGGTGTGAGGTACACTATACTGTTGATATCATGTTAACCAAACCTGATGAGAAAGAAGCTAGGATGGCTTGGTGTGGTGGTTAATTTTATGTGTCAAGTTAACTGGGATAAGGGATATCCAGAAAGCTGTTATACATTATTTCTGGGTGTGTCTGCGAGGTTGTTTCTGTAAGATATCAGTGTTTAAATTGATGAACAAAGTAAAGTTGTTGGCCATCCCCAGTGTTGGTGGGCATCCTCCAATCCACTGAGAGCTTGAATAGAATAAAAAGACAGCGGAAGGGCAAATTCACTCTCAGTGCTTGAGCTGAGACCTCCATCTTCTCCAGTCCTGGAAGAGGACATCCGAGCTCCTGGTTCCCAGGCCTTCAGACTCAGACTGAATTACAACACTGGCTTTTCTCGTTCTTTAGTTTGCGGGTGGCAGATTGCAGACTTTTCAGCCTCCATACCTACATGAGCTAATTTCTATAATTAATAGCTAGATAGACAGATACATAGATAGATAGATAAAATAAGTATATAGGTTCTATTTCTCTGGAGAACCCTGACTAATACCCATGGTAAGATATTGATGCTCCAAAAATATATGGGCTGCCGCATAAGTGAGCTTTTCAGGGCTCCAATAGTCTGGGGCATGCCGTGACATTGCCTCCAAGGTAAAGGGCAGGTTATTGAACTTAGCACCTTCCAACACTATGAAGCATTGCATGATAGGCCTTTTCATGTTTGGGAGGTAACATACTACACTTAGGCATACAGTTCCTATTCATTTGTCATGTGATGCAGAAGGTTGCCAGTTCTGAGATTGTCTGGTAGGATTGCAATACAAGTACAATCCAGGTTGCCATACAAATAATTCTATTGCATACACCACATGACACGGCAGATCTTGTGGTACCAGAGGTTTATGATATAGTTAAAGAAACCATGAGGAGTATTTCTCAAGACAAAATAGGAAGTTGCTGCACAGCCCTCTAGGGTTCTGAATCAAGACCATGCACTTGTAGCATAAAACTATATACCATTCATATAACTCCTGACATGATACTGGGTCCTGGCACAAACCAAGCTGTGACCACAGGTCACCGAGGGGCTGTATGACTAGAAGTACCCATTTTGAACTAGGTGCTGTCAGATCCACCAAGTCATAAGATTGAGTAGGCCCACCAGCAATCCATCACACGATGGAAATAATACATCATGTATCAAGCCTAGGCAGATCCAGAGGACACAAGTAAGCTGCACAAATATGGCCCATGACCATTCCACCTACACCTTGCTCTCAGCTTATTGCTATGGCTTCAACGGAGTTCCCTAGAACAGCTAATGAAGGAGCAAAAGCCCACAGCTGGTTTACTGATTGGATGGCTCAATGTTTTGGTATGAGCTAAAAACAGACTGCTTTTATATACAGCCATACCAGGGGGTGATCCTACAAGATAGTGAAAAGAAGTCCTCCTGGTGGGTAGAGCTTTGGGTAGAGAGAGAAGCGGCCAGACTAAGGATATATATGGACACAATGCCAGCACACCATGCAGAGTCTGAGCCCACATCTTTTTCTCTTCTGTTAACTCATCATAGAAAGAATTGAAGGATAGAAGGGAAAGCAGCAAGCCCCACAGGAGCCTGAGCCACTGGCTCTGTTTAGACAGTTTGCTGTGCCTTTTGGACCTACTTGAGTCTGGTTACATATACACCAGGGGCTGGCAAACCACAGCCCATGGGCCAAATCCAACCCACCACCTGTTTTGTAGCTTGCATTCTTTGTAAGCTGAGAATGGTTTTCACATTTTTTTCTTTTTCTTTTTTTAAAATTTGTATTGGGGTATAGTTGATGTACAATGTTGTGTTAGTTTCAGGTGTACAGCAAAGTGAATCAGTTACACATATACATATACCCACTCTTTTTTAGATTCTTTTCCCATATAGGCGGTTATAGAGTATTGAATAGATTTCCCTGTGCTATACAGTGGGTCCATATTAGTTATCTATTTTATACATAGTAGTTTGTATGTCAATCCCAATCTTCCAAGTTATCCCTCCCTACATGTTTTAAAGATTGGAAAAAATCAAAATCAAAATAACATATACATATAAAGTGATATGAAATTCATTTTATTCGAACATAACCACACTTATGCACTTACATATTGCTTCTGACCACTTTTGAGCTATAGCAGTAGAGTTGAATGAAACCATATAGCTTATAAAGTCTGAAATACTATCTGGCCCTTTATAGGTAAAATTTGCTGACTTCCATTTTATAGTGGAATGCACTGTGCACATCCAATTTTATGGTTCAATGAATCAGAAAGCACAAGTTTGGCAATTTGGATATCCTATGGTCAAGAATTCAATCTGTCCCAAGACCAGCAGTCAGTTAGGATCTTCCTTTCTAATGAATAGTTGTTGGCAGAATAAGACATAGCCTTATTCCAAAGCTCTAGGGTGTCTGTTGTCATTCTGTTGGGACTTGGCAGATGCTGTATACCATCTCTATCTGCCACTGACAGGAAGAGCAGACCATTGATTTTGTTTGGTCAGAGGGTCCTTGTGGCAGGATTGAACTGCAGCCTGAACTGTTTCAGAGCTCTTCTATTTCAGGTCCCACTAAAAACTGTCAGCTTATGGAGTTACCCGGTAAATGTGTTGGTACAGCACGCCTAATTGTGGTACATATTGTCTCAAAAAACCCAAAGAGGACCACAAAACATGAGTGATAGAATGTACAACAGCTTCTCTCTCACTTCAGAAGGGATGTCCCAATATGCTCAGACCATTGGTTTCCTATAAACATCACTGATATTTAGGGTCTTGAATATTCAGAGAGTTTTTCTCTCACTCTTTGGCAAGCATATATCTTATCCCTTCCATAGGTGTTGATCTCTAATAAACATCCTGAACACCAAACTCCCTCTCAGAGTGTGCTTCCTGGAGAGCTCAACTTGTGACATTCTAGAGCAAGATTGAAATGGCGTACTGTTGTCCCTGCTATGTAAACGCAAGCTGTTTCTGATTTCACATACTGAAGAAAATAGAAAAGAAGGTATTTTCATACCAAGTGCTAGGAGGTCTGTTAATTTGCTCCAAGAAAGATACCTTACCTGAAACCATAGCTATGCTAGGTACTACCATGTAATTGAGTTGACAACAATTTGCTGTCATTCTCCATACCTACCTTGTCTCTGCCCCAGCTAACAGGTGAGATATATGATATATAGCAGAAATCACAACCTATGCTTCTTTCAAGTCTTTTATGATGGCACTAATATCTGGATGCAATATTTTCTCAAGATGCAATATTGCTTTAAGTTTACTATCTTGAAAGGTCAGTTCCAGGGTCTTCCTCTATTCCTAATATCAAAACCCTCACTCCATGGGTCAGGGAATCAATGTGGAGCTTCTGTCATTTATTAAGTATATCTATTGCTGCTATATCCTCTAAGATTGGGGGGAAACCACATGATGGATCTACAGTCCCACTAGTAAACAAATTTGAGCCAAAACTCCATCTATCATTTAAAATCCATTAGTTTCCATCTGACTTGTGGGTCACGGTTGCATTTTGGGTCTCCAGGGATTAGTGATTAAGTAAAAATTTCTCAGGATCACCTGTGTCTGACCAAATATTCCCATTTCTTGTCTGAAGATCTCATTTCTTCCCTACTATAAAATTTGAGAGTAAATTCTGTCATCATGACTGCAGGTCTCTCTGGGTAAGTCTCAAGAGAAAATTCATGATATATATGTGTGGCCACATAGCAGGGTTCTTCTTTTAAAGGAAACTGGTCTCCTCTCAGACAATGAGTTCTGGGTGTATGAACTATTTATGTATAGGAAATTGGTAGCTGTCTGCAAAGACCTACAAGAGTGACTCAAAGTAGATTTCTGACTAGTGGTCTTAGAATTTTCTACCTAAATATGTCAAGTAGCATCTGCCTATTTATTTCATTTCTAAGGACATTCCCTGAACAATTAGTCTTGTAACAAATCCTTGAAGCTCAAAACACTCTAAATATTATTCTGTCCCTTTATTTTATTGTGATAATTGTGCCTACCTTATCTCTGAGATTTAAGCTTGACTATCTGTCCTCTACTAACCCAGAATCCCATTGTTCCTAGTGATATCAGAGAACTCAGTCTGGGTAACCCTTCACTATCTTCTCTGGCCTGACAGAACAGCCTTCATGGAGCAATTCAAAGATAGTGATCCTCTTCAACAATGCATTTCATAATGACCCAATGAAGGGAATGATCAACCAGGGGATATAGTTAGGGAGTGGTTGATGAGCTCTATGCCAACATTCCCAGTTCCACAAGGCTTTAGACTCACTCTTTCCTCAGTCGTATTCCAGAGAAGTTCTGACATTTTGACTTCATTAGCTATCGGGTATGGTTCAGTACAAACTTTAATTAACCAACCTAAACAATGATTATGCCAATTCCAGATGCTCAAGACACATTAAGTCAAAATTCCTGCGTAGATAAATCCATCTCTCTTGGTCTAGCACTTCTGTATATTTTCCTCAAGCTTCTGCTAATTAGAAAGTTTTTGCGACTCTTTCAGTGTATCTTCTTTGAATGGTATTTTGCCTCTCCCTCCATGTTATGCTGGAATCTAACTCTCATTATGGGCTTAGAAGAAATGAGAAGAATTGACATTAATTTGTAAGTTTCAGGGTAATTTTAGGGATCAAAGTTCCCAGACCCAACCATGATGCTAATATGTCATACTCTTTGTTTCCAAGTCTTGTTTCTTACCCAACAGTTACCTTATTATAATTGTAACCTAGGCTTGGTCCTCAACAATAACATGGGAACTAAGATCCCACATGCTGTTTGGTGTGGCCAAAAAAAAAAAAATATATATATATATATATATGTGTGTATATATATATACACACATATATATATATACACATATATATATACATACATATATATACACATATATATATTAGGCAAAGGAATAGTATAGTAACTCCTCAATTGATTATTTTATTCTTTAAAAATATTTGAAAATTGCTTGTTTATTACCGTTTGCATTTTCAAATAGAAACTTGATGTGGTAAAGCCTCTTTGACCTATAATATATTGAATGGATATATAACCTGCTTATCCTGGGGCTCACCACATTTTGGGTACAAGTTATGGTACATCTAATCTGACAACTCCTATATCATGTTCTTGCCTTCACCAGCTCAGACAGGATATTCAGCTTACTAAAGACACTTCCCAAAAAGTTATTTCTGGAAGTACTCAAGGTATACTTTAAATGTGTCCATGAAAAGTTGATGTTGCTATTCCCACTCTTTTGATGCATATCATGGGAAAAATCAGATACATATGCTGGCTTATTTTAATTACTTGTATTTTTGGCATGGGAAAAAGGAAATACAGAAGATCAAAGAGGTTAAATAAAAACCCTCTAATCCTGATTTTGCTAGGAAGTATCAATATGAACTTAAAAAAATACATTTTTTAATTTTCCCCTGCCACCTAGTAAAATGGTATTGCTTTTTCTACCAATAATTTAACTTTGGAGTATAGAATTATATATTAGGAACACAAAAGAAATAGCTCACCGATGTTAATGTTTTTAATGTTTTTAAAATAAACATTATGTAGCTGATTTGTAGTGACAGAGGATGAAGAGCAGTGGAAGACAAGGGTTGTAGGATAGCAAATGGCTGTTACATGCAGTTGCTATAGCAACAGTAGTGCTCATAAAGATTGTGGAGTCACTTGGCTTCTTCTGGCCCTGGAGGTCATACATAGGGAAAAAGAGGAGTTAAAAGCTTTGAAAATTCAATAAAGAATATGTATGGAGAGGGCTTCCCTGGTGGTGCAGTTGTTGAGAGTCCGCCTGCCAATGCAGGGGACACGGGTTTGTGCCCCGGCCTGGGAAGATCCCACATGCCACGGAGTGGCTGGGCCCCGTGAGCCATGGCCGCTGAGCCTGCGTGTCGGGAGCCTGTGCTCCACCACGGGAGAGGCCACAGCAATGAGAGGCCCGCGTACCGAAAAAAAAAAATAAGAATATATATGGAGAAACAGAAACTCCCCATGGCATCTTTAGGGCAATCTTCCTTGTAGTTACATGATAGATATTGTTGAGGGGATTACACCCATGACCCCTGCACTGGAAGCACAGAGTCCTAACCACTAGACTGCCAGGGAATTCCCCCAATAAATATAATTAATAAAACAAATCAGCTGCATAATGTTTATTTTAAAAACATTAACATCGGTGAGCTATTTCTTTTGTGTTCCTAACATATAATTCTATACTCCAAAGTTAAATTATTGGTAGAAAGAGCAATACCATTTTACTAGGTGGCAGGGGAAAAAATGGCTGGCTGACCCAGGAGGAGAACGAATGTGTTTCTTTAGAGCTTGCCCCAAACTTCAATGGTGACTATGATGTAAAAGGGACGATCATCAAGAGAAAAAGCAAGGACACTGCCCAAGCAGTCCCTGTCTGACGGGGTACCCACAAAAGACAGGGCTCCTCTCTACTGAAGGGATCTTTCTTCTGCAATGAACAGTAAAGTGGCTAATTCAGAATTCATTCATTTTAATCCCAAGATTTAGATGAATTTTTCTATCATCTTGCAAGCTGGTATCTAGTATGTGTAACTTACAAATTTTTATTGCCGTCTTTAAGCAATTAGCTCACGCCATTTTTTTTTTTTTTTTTCAGTACTTTTCCCTACAGGACTGAAGGTTCAGAAGTAATTTGCAAAGGAAAACATTCCCAGCCATGTGACTTAAAGGTTACCCCCAACAATATTTGCCTTCATTAGTTTCCTTGAAAGGCCATGTTTTCTTAACTTTATATCATGCTCTTTCCCCCACTCACTAAATCTGGTCTGAGTCTGTATTAAGGGCTGCGTTGTTGTCTGCTAACTTCCAGAGAAACTGCTAAGCACCAAGAAAGAAAGCACTTAGCTGCCTTTAGTCATGATCAACGGTTTGCTCATAAGAGCCTAAAAGGATCAGAAGGGGTGGGGGGGAGGATATAGAAAACCTCTAATAGGTCACCACAGAACTTTTGATTTTGTTTATAGAGAGAACAACGGTAATAGTGACTGATAGGTAGTGCTCATAATTGATGTTGCTGTAATCCTAGATGAGGTGCAATTGTATGTATATTTAATGTACAATATCTTTATGAAATTTATGTCACATCTTACTCTAATGCTCCTATAAACTGCTGCACAGGAATAGAAGGAAATGACATTTGTATTCTGTTTAATCTCTGTCTGGGGCATTAACCTCTGCCTGCAGAACATCTCTACCCGTTTGTCTCTGTATTGGTTTGGGAGTAGTACCGAGACCAATAGGTGGTACTAAATAAATATGTGTCAGCTAGAGCATTTCACCCATATACACGAACCTAACTTACTTATTGTGGTTGTATAACCTTGTTTTCTGGGGTAATAATAACAATAATGGCTATCATTTATAAGATGGGCACTATCTTATTTAACCCCTAATGCAGGTATCTTCACACTTTGTTCACAGTTGAGGAAACTGTGGCCTGGGGAAATTAACGAACCTGCCCAAGGTCATTCAGCTAGTAAGGAATTAGAGCAAAGACTCAAGTTCAGGCATATCAGGCCACAAAGACGATACACGTGAAAAAAATTATTCATCATCATCATCATGTACTCCACGTTCTCCACTAACCTTGAATTTGCCTTCAATTCTCTCTTAGACTATAAGCATCTAGAGAGAGATCTGTAGCCCAAGTATCAACATCACAGAATGCTCTGGACAACTGATGGGAGGATCATCTAGTATAACGCGGCATAATCCCTGCTTTCTAGGTGTTTGGATACTAGGAGGAATACTCATTCCCAGTGGTGAACATGTCTCAAGTAAAAACAATGGTGTACATTCTGAGGTAAACAGGATGATCCTAAAAAGACTCCAGTAACCAAGAAGTAATATCCTAATTTCAACATGTTGTGCTTTCAGAGGCTGTTGGTAAGTGACGTAGAACATATATAGACTTCATTATGAGTTCACTTTGGTTCTGGGGGTGATGGGGGTAGCATGGTTGGGTGAAAGAAGTATGTGAGTTAGTCCCAAATTCTTCACGTACCGATTGCCTGGCCTAGGATGACCGGCTCAACCTCTCTGCCCTTAGTTTTCTCAAACATTAAAAGGGATTAATAATACATACTTTATAGGATTATTATGAAAACCAAAGGTAAAACTTTAAATTTTCTTGCAGTGGTCTAAAACATAGATTTTCAACAAGTATTGGCACTTAATTTTTACTCTTTTAACATCCAATTCAAGAAAGATTTGCTGAGCTGTATTATATATTATGCGGCAACTGCAAAGCAGATTTAAAAAGTGATTAGGAAACAACACTCCATAAGCTAGAATGGGGACAGATGTGTAAATAGCTACCTGCAATATGATATAAAAAGTGCTATCTTAACAGAAATGACAAAGTGGGAACACACGGAAAGAAATGGTTAATTCTTTCTTTAGGATGTCAGAAATCGTTTGCAGAAATGGGAGAATTTCAATCTATATTTGAATGTAAGGAAAGAAATGATAAGAATTTGCAAAGTTTTGAGCGCAGGCAAGGTTACGTAATATTAATCTGCATGAGGTTCATCCATCTATTCACTCAAAACATTTACTGAAAGCCTACTATGTGCCAGGCGCTGTTACAACATGCTAGGGTACAAAAATGAGAAGACATAGTTTTTCCTTCAAGGAGCTCACAGTAGTGAATGATACAGAGGGATACTTTGCATTTTTACTCCAAAATTTCCTGTCTTTTTTTTTTTTTTGTGGTACGCGGGCCTCTCACTGTTGTGGCCTCTCCCGTTGCAGAGCACAGGCTCCGGACGCACAGGCTCAGCGGCCATGGCTCACGGGCCCAGCCGCTCTGCGGCATGTGGGATCTTCCCGGACCGGGGCACGAACCCATGTCCCCTGCATCGGCAGGCGGACTCTCAACCACTGCGCCACCAGGGAAGCCCCTCCTGTCATTTTAATAAAAACTATTAATAGTACTTAGGCATATTTGTAAAAATGGTCATTGAGGCCATAACTCAGATCAGTAGTAAAGTACAATAGAAATTCTAGCACTGTTGCCATTTTTTTTCAAAATAACTTATGTCACAAGAGGAAAATTTGTAAATTTCCATTATTGGTTTGTTTGTTTTTTCCTTCTTCCCTCCACAAAAATCAAGGTTTCAGTCCAGGTCAACTTCTGAGCTTCAACTGTATGCACTGAATATATAATTTGCACAAGATACATCTGCCTTTGAAGAGTTTACAATTTAGCGAGGGTATGAAATTATCTCTCTGTAGAGATTACGGTAATATTCCTTCTGAAGATTTATCTTCCATGAAAATTTAGAAGGAAGATAATAGAAAGCAAAGTAGAATTTATTACATTGTTCTTTTAGAGTACCTGTAGAATCATTTCTATCCTAATTTCTGCAGGTACACAAGAAAACCAAATTGTGTTGGATTTATTGCCTGCTTTCGGCATCTTGACAGACTACCATGTAAATTTAAGCCTCTGTTTCCTTGGAACTGTTGGACATAGGCATCTTGTATTTCTCATTGAGAAATTTTACACCAAAGAGACAAAGGAGATTAAGGCAATAAACAAATTGAAATGGCTTAAGGAGACCTGGCACTCTTCCATGATATGACAGCTCTCCTGTTTCTCAGACTAGATTGTATTTTTTGAAAATCCAGCTATACATTCTTTTAAGAGACATCCCTAAAACATAATGACACAGAAATATGTAAATAAAAGTAATAGAAAAAATATATTAGGCAAATACCACCCAAAAGAAAGCTGGTGTAGGATAAAAATATCAGAGAAAATAGAGAGAGTAAGGCAAATAGAGATAAAGATGGCAACACAATAGAAAAAGGAACAAGCCACCAAAAAGGTATGACAATCATAAACTTTTATGAGCCTAACAACAAAGCAAAATAAAACCAATGCAGTGGCAAGTAGAAATTGACAAATCCACTATGATAGTAGGCAATTTTAACAATTGCCCATCTGAAACAGACATATCAAGTAGGATAGAGAATATTTCAACAGTAAAATTAACAAGCTTGTACAAATGGATGGGTCTAACACTCTGCACTGAACAAACAGAAATATATATATATTTTTTCAAAAGTATTTTCAAGTACACATGAAACATTTACATAAATTGCTCACAAATGAGTCATAAAAGGAGTCCAATATATTTTGAAGAATTATCTACGAAACACATTTCCTCACTACCAAGCAACAAAGTTAGAAAGCAATAATTGAAAAAAAGCTCCAGATATTTAAAAAGTTTTAAATACATTCCTAATAAGTCATCAGTTAAAAAGGGACACACAATAGAATTTACAAGATATTTAGAACCAAATGATAACTAAGTGTTATGTATCAAAACGTGTGTGGCAAAGTCAGAGTGGATCTTAGAAGGGGATTCAGAGCCTGTAGATACATTTATTTTAAAAAAAGAAAGAAAGAAAGAAGGATTGAAAGTAAATGAGTTGACAAATCAACTCAAGATATTAGAAAAAGAACAGAGTAAACCTGAAGAGAGTAAAAGGTAAAGCAAATAACAGGAAATAATAAAATAGAAAATTGGGCTTCCTTGGTGGCACAGTGGTTGAGAGTCCACCTGCGGATGCAGGCGACACGGGCTCGTGCCCCGGTCCGGGATGATCCCACATGCCGCGGAGCGGCTGGGCCCGTGAGCCATGGCCGCTGAGCCTGCGCGTCCGGAGCCTGTGCTCCGCAACGCGAGAGGCCACAGCAATGAGAGGCCCGCGTACCACAAAAAAAAAAATTAAGAAAAAGTAAATCAACCAAACCAAAAATACTGGTTTTCCCAAAACAACAACAGCAACTAACAAATTCATAACTCTCTAGCAAGACTTATCAAGAATTCAAAACAACCTAAAATGTCTATCAACAGAGAATTATGGACTCTTCATGAAATGAAATGTATAAAAGGTATAATAGTTAGAAAGAAGATTAGAGATTAATGGTCAGCATGGATAAATCTTAAAAATATGTTTGGCCAACAAAGCAACTTGCAGAATATGTATAAAACGATCACTTTTGTAAATGTCAAAAGTGTGCAATTAGGACTATATTCTATTTACGGGCACACACACACGTAGTTAAGATATGGAAACATTCATGGGGTTAACAAAAACCAAAATCGTGGTAAAGTTTACACCACAAGGGAAAGAGGGAACAAGGGAAACAGGATTGGAAACGGGGACAGAGAGGGAAGCCTTGTCTGTATCCATAATGTTTTTTCTTTATACACATCTGAAGTAAATAAAGCAAAAAGTTAATATTTGCTTAAGCTGGGTTGTGGATAGACAGGTAGTCATTATACCATTCTCCGTCATTTTCTATTTATTTGAAACATAATAAAATGTAAGAAGTAAAAACTTAGTTATCTTACGTAATCTTTTGTTCTTTCTTAATTCTCTCTCCTATCCTTCTCCTCTCCTACCCCACAACTGTAACACAAAGGTCCCAGGTTTACCAGTTTATGTATCCATGAAGTTACACAGATATTAATATATTTCACCTCCACATGGATATCCGAAAAACCTCAAATCCTCTTCAGGTTTCTCAGGAACTCCCTAGAGATATTTTGCCTCCTTATTCAAGTCACTGCCACAAGCCTTTTAGGGAGGTTTACCCAGAACACCCAGCTCTGTAGGTAAAAAAAGAGGTGGGCCAGAAGGTCCAAAGCCATCTTAGGAAGAAAGGGATTTCAGATTTTGATAAGTAAATGACAACCAGAGGTATCTTTCACTTCAAATACCAAAGCACCGTCTCATAGATAAACTCCTCTTATTTTTCTTTCTCTTAACACACCCTACTCAAGGCACAGTGCAAACAAATCCCCCTGGGATCACTGCCATTGATTCTGCTTCCAGCCGGTCTGCTCTCTGACCCACACCTGACCCACAGCCTACCGTTCCTCACCCCTACCCACACCCAACTCAGTCTTGCAGATAAGTAAGAAAGGCAGGAGATGATCTTTCCCCGCAGTTCACATGAAACAGGTATTTCTTCTGAGACAAATGGGGAGTTTCAATCCATCTGGATACAAGTCATCTAAAATATGACAAAAGCTACTACTAAACAATTATTTGTAAGTGATTCAAATAAAACTCTCATAATTCTTAAAATGGTCATAAATTGTTCATGTTGAGAATTAAAGTTACCTTACACTGTCTTTGTAGAGTAAGGTACTTAACAGCTATACCAGTGCTTTTAATGACAACTCTACTGTTTTAATTGCAGATACCTTTCATTGCTTTCTTGAATCTATGCTAAAACATAAAGCAAAGCAAAAACAAAAACAAACAAGAATGAGGGCTCCATTCTTAAGCTACTATAAAAATCTTGCTTTAAATCACTATTTTAAGGCAATAGTGTGGTGTCTCTAGGGCACCAAAGGAGATACAAAGGCACATGTAGATTGACGATTAGGACTATTACTTGGATACAAAGGGACTACTCAGGCGAAATAGTATTGAAATGGTGGCTGTTTTGGTGTGTTACTTTATCAAACCCTAAACAAACTATATTTCCGTAATTTCACCATTGTAAAAAAAAAAAGCTAAAAGAATGATTGATTTTAAGATGACTTTTATAGTAACATAGGAAACTCTTAATGTTTTATAACAAAGTGCTAACCCAATCGCTCACTGTTGGACCAGTAAAAGCTTCCATTTGATGCTAGTGGGAAAACATGAAATGTTTGTACCTAAGTAATTAAAATGGAATATTTATTGGCTTAAAGTTACTTCTATATATGTTTGAAGCAATATCCCCACTGGTATATATTACCGATGATTGAAATAAATTTGGCAGGAAGTCTCAGAAAACAATAATGGATTTCTCAGGACATAGGAAAATATTTTCATTCCTGTACCACTTGCATGCCAGGAAAGGAAAGTAAAACTTATTAACACAAATTTGATTTTGTCTTATGATTTCCCTTCCCCTCTTCTTTCCCTCCCTCGCCTCCACTCACAAACCCCCCTCCCTCACTGTTTTCCCTTGAGGTTTTCTGCTTATTCCATAACCCCCAGCAATACAGTTCTTGCCCATTTCCATAGCTCAGTCATTTCCAATAGCCTTTTCCTCAGGCACACACAGTTCTCCATCTTCTTTGTTCCACTTTTACCTTGCTTTCCCATTTTCCCATTTTCAGGTTTTCTCTCAGCTCCTACCCTGTTTCACCCTCTCTGTCTTTTTAGTCTGAAAGGTAATAAGAAGATATTGTCATCTTTACTTCCCAGGGAGCCCGAGATGGATTCACCCCAGAAGATAGTAACCCTATTTCCTTTGTCAATTTCCATTACCTATGTATTGTAAAGGATACATTGTCTATGTATTGTCTATATAAATGTAAAGAAAGCAGAAAAACCCAAACTGGCCAAATGCACTCTTCTGTGTTTCTTTAATGCTGAGCAAGGTGGTGTAAACTGCCCACCAAAGTTTCCCTGAAAATCAAGGGCACCAAAGCTCACATATGTATTAATGAGACCCAAGAGCATGTAGTTCAAATAAAAGCAAATTAAATATGTTAATGTACAACTTGGCATTAATGAGATTTACTAATAAGAAGAACCCTATTAACTCTTTTTCTGGATGGAATTATAACTAATACAAAAAGGTCAAATGCTTTATTAAATTATTGCATCTTCCCTCCAGATGTGGGATTTGCTTTCTGACGTGGTACAAGCCCAGTGGCAACACTAGTTTAACGAAACTCTGAAAGCACTACGTGTATTTCGTCAGGGTTTTATGTTTTTTTCATGAAATAATCCTTAAGCAAGTATTCTTGTGCTTTGCTTCTCACTCCCAGATTTCATCTGAACTTGTGACACTTTTTTTGGCGGAAAAATAGAACATAAAATGATAAGATCTCATTTGACCTAATGTCTTTGAGTAATACAAATAATGTTGGATAATTCTATATCAAAGTAAAAATTTTAAAGCAACTTTCTAGACCCTGAAACAATTTGGAAGTCAATACCTTCCCCCACTATTAGAAATATAAAACATTTTAATATTGAATATGCATCCTCCAGAGAGTTTGATTTCTAGTGAATATGATTCTACTAAAAGATCAAGTCCCAGATAAATACAAAGAACAACTGGAAACTTTATTACCTTTCCTTATAGAGAAGTATAGATCATACAACATAGACTAAATGAAATGGAAAAGACCTTGGGAAAGACATGGCACCAATATTTAAATTGTCTAGGAGTGGTGATAATTTATTCTTCTTAAAGATCTCCAAGGCAGAAAACTTGGCACTGTCTTTCCATGGACTATACAGAGATTCACCACTTCATGGTAGAATTCCTTCTTAAGTTTAATAGAAATCTTTGAAATTTGTGCTATTACAAATACATTTCTGGGTTTAATATATCTGTGCATAAAACTTCCTTTCTGTAGTTAGGTTAATTTACTCAGGGCAGTTTCTCCAAATTTAATTGGCAAGTAGACATTTAAAGCCCCATTGAAAATAGCCAAATGCATAAATAAAGAGTACACCAATTTACATTTCCACCACCAAGAGATGAAAAAGCCCATTTCATCATATCCTTGACATCCAAACTGCTCTTGATGTTTAAAAAAAAATGCTTTGTGTAGGAGTAATCCACCAAGTTACTAGCATTTAGCAGGAATGGGTGTTTTCATCTTCCTTTCTTCAGATGGTTTGGAGAGTACAAAACCACTAATATTGTTACCAAGTAGCAGTGGAGGGCCGAAGAAAGGCAATGTACTTTGAACTTCCACATCATTTGCATTATGTGATCCTGCATGTATTTCTATTTACTTAACGAACCTTTGTTTATCTATTATTATGTTCTAGACTCTGTTTAAGACTCTGGAAGCAAAAATGATGAATACACATTGTCATTCTCAAGGAGGTTACAGTTATAACTGAGCTGCTTATCTAAATAGCATACAGCAGCAGTTAAAAGGAGTTTGTATACCAGCATATTATAAACAATTCTAGGGAGAAGTCTGCTAAATTATCTCTGTTGTTGATGTTACTTCTAAATCATATTTCAACAAATATTTATTATTACCTGTCATATGCAAGGCACTAACCTGGGAGATGAAAAATGAACCTGAAAATATGTGAGAAATTAAGTGTGCCTAAAGGCAGACAAAGCTCCACGGGTCTCCAGTGTTTCTGCACATCTTGTGAGCAGAGGCATTGATAGCTTTTGTTCTGGAGCATCCTTTCAAGGATGTACGTATAGCGAACGGTCTTAGAAGGTAGAGGTAATGTCTCCCTTTGGAGCAGAGGGCAGTTACTGTAATGTCCAGTAATAAAAGTAACATCTCCTTCTGCAGAAAAGGTAGGTCAGGTTTGCCTGTTAAAGATTTGGTTCTCAGGGTGTCTTAGCTATAACACAAACTCACTGTGCATGCAGCATCCACCTGGGCATTCTGAGTCATGCCATGGGACTTGGGGGACAAGGAAAACTGATGTGAACATATGAAGTTCATGCTGCCTGATGAGCTAAGAGTAATAAATCCTTTGTCTCTGATCTGGGAGTCTCCTGTCTTCTGCCAGGATCCGTGAAACTGTGGCAGGATAAATTGTTAGTTTGAGAGTCAGTAAAATCTTGATAGTGCCAATCAAGAAGTTTACTATTTAATAAGGAGTTTAAGAAAAGCACACATATAACCATGGTATGTTACAATTGTGGTCATAGTTACCCAAAATACCATAGAGAAGGACAAAATTGGTTCTGACCAAGAGATAGTTTCATGTAGGAAGTTAAGGGAAGGAAAAGGAAAAGACTCAAAAAATTATCATTCTCTTCCTATTTCTCTGACTGTTCTTTCTCAGTATCTTTTGCTGGGTCTGCCTCTGTTGTAGGAACCCCTCAAGATTCTGTCATTGTCCCACTTCTCTTTGCATCTATGTCCTTTGGGAAATTTTATCCATTCACATGACTGCAGCTGCCAAATATGCATCTTTGTCCTTAATTTCTTTCCCAACTCCAGCTCCCTGTTTCCACTTGTCTACATCTGGATATTTTACAGGTGACCCAAATTTAACATGTCCAGAACTGAACCTATTCTCTCATCTTCCGACATATTCACTAGTCTCTTCCTTCCTGCAACTGTTAAAGGAATCAGCATTTCCAGGGCCTCACACAGGAAATCCACAAGGAATTCTCATTGCTAGGCAGGCATGTCATCAAAACAAAGTCAGTTTAATAGAATCAGCCTGAGGTAAACTATGCCACTAGAGTCTGTTAAGTATTGATACTGTCAGTAAAGACTCATTTTGACCTGAGAGTTGTCCTGTCTTTTCAAAGTGACTTTATCTCCAATCTGATCCATAATGGATTGACTTGATAGTTCCATGTTATTCTTATTTCAAAGTTCTTGTTGGCTGCTCATCCTTGTCCTTGTGCACAATGTCCTACCCATACTGGGTTCTACATAGACCTGCTTGGTGTCCAAGGGATTCATGATCATTTTGGGAGAGTTGTTTTACCCCGTGAAGTGAATTAGTAAACAGGTTCTGAGGATATTACCTCCTTAATAAATATCCTGTATCTGTTCCCTTATTTTCATGTCTAGAATACACTGTTCTGTCTCAACCCTTGATCAACCATCACCAGCGTCTTCTACTGTCTCCTATGTGTCTTCTATTTCTTTCTTTGAATCCATCTTGTATACACTTTCCAAAACATTCTTTTCAAAAATTCAAAGCTGGTTAACAAATTCGGTGCTTAAGACCTCCCAGTAGCTCCCGTAACTAACACCATAGGTCACCTACCACAGGTCCTTTATGATAAAGTTCAAGTTCCTTCACAGGAGAGACAAATGTCTCCATGATCTGAATCCTATCTAACTCTCCAGCTTCATCTCAGCCACTCCTTTCTTCAAATCTCAAGATGCAGCAAAATCACGATTATAGTTCTTCCCATGCAATATGCTGTTTCACGCCTCCATGCTATTACTGACTCGGCTCCTTTTCTCTAGGGTTCATTTCCTAGTCTCTCCCTCTGCCCTGTCTTGACTTGGCTAATTTGTTCTGTTGCATGCTTCACTAGTCGGTCATCTCCTCGAAGAAGTCTATGATTTTCTCATCCAATTCCTTGCCATGTAAGAGACTCCCTTCATAGTCTCAAAATATCACTACACATCTCTAACCCCTACCACACTGGATTGTAATTACCTTTATTTCCTGTGTTTCTGGCTCTCTTACTAGATTAAGACACTTGAGAACAAGAACTATCTTTGCATCCCTATTGGCTTGTGCCTGGCATATAAGTACTCAATAAATATTTATTGAATGAGTGGATGGATAGATAGAGAGGTGAAGAGTGGGAGATGAGCTATGAACATTTATGTAGCAGTTTAATCAAAGTACATTTAAAATTTTAATGAATGGAAAAATGGACAGACTATAGTATGGTGCTCTTTTGAAAGGGTATTAGTTACCATAATAAACATATCATCAATAGAATAGATTTGGCTGCCGTTCCTAATTATTATGAATATTTTCTTTTTCTCCTGCTAAACTCCTGATAAGTTAGACATGTAATAGATAAACTGGAACATAGTCAATATTTTCAAATTGACATATTTAACCCTTTTTAAATGGTAAATACAAAGCATTTATAATACTAGCATATATAAAGAGCAAAGTTAATATTAATATTGCATATGTTTGTCTTTCTTCTCTATCTTCTCTTCCTCTTCTTCTTCTTTTTAGTGAATTCATTTCCATTTATATCAATTCCAAAATGTGACAAATGACTTGAATCCTTGGAAAAGACTGTGACTTTCAGGTGTTCAGGTATGACTCGGAAGCATGTCGTAAGGTAGAAAAAAGAAACTCCAGAGAATAGATGATATAGAATGATAAAATATTTGAAAATAGCAGGTAAGAGTTTAACTTATTACAAACGAAGTAGTGGGAAAAAAAGGTATTTTAATCATCTGAGATACAAAAATAATGCAAGATGAATACATTTCAAAATATAATTTCAATGAGAGTTTGAGAAGAAAAGCAGATATGTTTTTTACAAGTACAGGGTCAGAACCTCTGAGGAGACCTACAGAGAGTCTGCATAATCATTCTAATGAGACCATCTTCCACTACATTAGCTTAAATAGTATAGAGCCAAGTGGAACTCAATGGTCTTCCCCCTCATGAATCCCTAGTGTTTATTCAAATGTAGTGTGATTTCAAGGGTAGATCAACTTAAGCTAGATATGTTTATCCCTCTATAGATTTAATGGTGAGGATTAAAAGAAATTAAAGGCATTTATTTATCTATAATAATAAAGTCAAGAAATGGAAAAAATTATAAGCTCAGAAAATACAAATGAAGGTCTTGAACAGAAGCATGAAAAGCATTATCTTCATAGTTATATACATAATATTTGTCTGCTAGTTCTTATTTTGACATTTGATGGACTTTTACTGTACTTCAGTATTTTGTCTAAGAATTTTCTTGTTAAATTTGACCTCCCTAAATATCTTCAAAATTTTTTCTTATTCTTCTAGTTATAGGTGTTCTTACTAAATTTAGGAAGAATGTTTTATCCAGGGTCTTGCATCTACTATTAAATATTCTAGCCCACTCATAGAATCACATGTAGTAATTGCTAACTACACTACTTTTGTTACTTCTTAGTACTTGTTCAAGTACTTTTAAAAGCTTTTGCCTTTAAAAATTCTAAAAGAAAAAAAGTTTTAAAAGGAAAAGATAATGTGGAATCTTCAGTATCCAAGTTGTGGAAGTGAAGATTCTTACATTTTGGGAAAGTAAATTGGCAATATGTATCAAAAGCCTAAAAGATAAGTTTACACTTTCTAATACAACAATTCTCCCTTATAGGAATTTATATTAAGGAGGAAAATCATGAATATGCCCAAAGATTTACCTATAAGGTTAGTCATGAGGATGTTATTAATAATATAAAAATTACAAACAATTAAAATGCCAAATCATAAAGAGTTGGATAAACTATCCAATTCTCTAAGCATGTTTCTTATGTGGAATACTATACAGTCGTTAATTTTAAAAATCACATTTTGGAATACATATCAACATGGTAAAATGAGTGAGAAAGGCAGACTACAAAATAATAGGTTGATCCAAATTAAACAGATACACACACATACATATATACTATAAGTAGAAGAATATGCACTAAATACAAAGAGTGATAAATTGTTAGCAGGGTGATGGGATTATAGGTTGTATTTTTTCTTTTGGGGGATTTTCTATATTTTAAAAATTTTATAAAATAGACATTTAAACACCATTTTGGAGAATTTTAAATTTGTTTCTGAGGTGAGGGAAAGGCATAAACTCTTCAAGAAGTGGGTTTGGGAATGAGTAGAAAAGCTACTAGAGAAGTTAAGCATGATCTCAAGCAATTCTATGTAAATGAAGGTGACACTGCAGCCTCCATAAACCAGGAACTTGAGTATGAGAGTAGTCAGGAAAGAAAGATGCATCCAGTTTGGACCATCCACCCAGGGTGGTCGGGTGTCCAGGAGAGGTGTCCAGCATAACCCCACTTTCCCTGTCTTTCTCTTTTCACTGGTTACTTCAAAAGAGGGGTGGAAACATATATTTGATGGACTTTCTTTAGAGGATTTGTAAGCAGGGAGCTAAAATCTCATTATCTTTCAAGGGAGAGGCTTAAAAATGGAACTGCCTCTGACACTAAAAGTCCTTTGAAGCTTCAAATCATCAGAACACCAACAACAAAGTTGTATACATCCTGTGAAGATTTTTGGCACTAAGAAATATTTACTAATAATTATTATTTGGGCACTAATAAAAATAAAATGAAAGGTTTTCTACCTGTGCTTTGTCGCATTAAACACATTTATTAAGAAAATATAAATTATATCATGAACCATATACTTTTCTAGGTGGAAAGAATCTTAGCTTATCTACTTAAGTGATATAGCCAATTAAGCTATCTATTTCTTTAACTAATATGTTAAATGTATGATTCAAAACAATTTATTAATATATGAAAAATAAATAATTAGTGATTAGTTAGTAATTGTGCTTTATTTTAGAAAAGTACTTGTTGAAACTGAAGAATTGGATAGCTAAACTATGAATCACTTAACTACTCCTCTGGAAAGCCTTTCACATAATTTATAAAAGCACACGGGAGTCAGGACCACTACTCATCACCAGCAGCTTCTCAGACTGACATCTTGTGCTTGTTTGGGAGGAAAAATACCATCTACAAAGAGCTTGCTTCTTCATAAGCCCAAACCTATAACCTATAAAGTTACACACATGCACACACACATACAATGATGATTTTGGTAAATTCAGTAATTAAATTATCATTTGCTTTTTATATTTCTGATTATTTTTGAATTTTAGAAGCTCCTACAACTTCAGCCATAATGTTCCCCGCTTTGCTAAATTATAGACAGTGCACAAAAAGAACTATTATTTAAAATGGTGGTTTTAACACTGTAGCTTGTGTTATGGACTGTGAAATAAACTTAGTGGATAATGACTGATGTTGAAAAAATTAAACAGTAAAGAACAGATTAAAAGATCAGGATTCAGTACACATTAGAAGTACACAAAAAAGTATTATTTTGGAAAACTTTTGTTTTGATAATACATGTATGTGTATTCTGGGTGTATTGCAATGCAATACATATTTTTATTTATTTTATTTATTTATTTATTTATTTATTTTTTTGCGGTACGTGGGCCTCTCACTGTTGTGGCCTCTCCTGTTGCGGAGCACAGGCTCCGGACGTGCAGGCTCCGCGGCCATGGCTCACGGGCCCAGCCGCTCCGCGGCACGTGGGATCCTCCCGGACCGGGGGACGAACCCGCGTCCCCTGCATGGGCAGGCAGACTCTCAACCACTGTGCCACCAGGGAAGCCCCCAGTACATATTTTTAAATGGGGATATGTTGTATATGGTTTCAAAAAGCAAACATGCCCACAAAATCCAATTTGCACCTTGGAATATTTTTCCTTAATATGGATATTTTCCCTTAATATTCCTATATTGACACTGTAATATACGTATTATTCAATGATCTACTTAAGAAAGGCACATCCTATATCAAAAGCAGGAAAGGAAGAGATGACAAAGTAAAATTCTGAATATGTTTTTAAATCCTTCCTGAAAGTACCCATATGGGATATGCTTCTTTATGGTATTTCGTTTACCCATTTATACATTCTCTTGATAGATAGATAGATAAATAGATAGATGAAAGAGAGATAGATGGATAGTTAGGTTGATTAACTTACCTATATAGAGAACTTACTATGTGACAAGTGCTGGGGAAGCCAATGTAATAAAGCAAGACATTCTGACGGTAAAGTCCTGGCAAAGGAGACCACAAATAAGCTAACAAACAATAAACTAACAATATGCTAACAGTTTTAATGTGTTGTCACTGATGGTCTAGAGGTACATTTCTAGTTCAGTGACAAAATTGCAGAACCTGATTTTAATAAATAAAATTTAAATTTTCAGATGAATGAAAAGAATTGGGGGCCAATCTAATAGTAACCATTGTTGTACGGAATTACAACCTTGAAAATTTCTAGACCTGATGAACATTAATCGTTTAAAATCCAGAGATGCAGTGTCCTGCTAAATAATACAGAGTGCGAGGATGACTCAGCCTATTGATTATTCAATTCAACATTAAATGAGCACTTTCCATGTGCCAGGCATGGTAACAAGAGCTGGAGAAACAAAGGTGAATAAAATACACTTTCAGTGGCCACGATTAATTGTGGTCTAGTAGGGAAAGCCAACATAAAAACAGATAATAAATCATAGAGCAACTCGCACAATTAAAAGGGTTGGGGGTATTGTCAGGTACAGGGAAAGGAGTGGTCAGCTCTTTGCAGGAGACAGAATTTCACGGAAGAGAAAGGAAGAAAGGCATTCCAAGCCAAGAGGACCACCTCTTGAAAGGGAAAAGAGCTTAGAGACCTAGAAAACCACCAGGGCTGTGAACTTTGATATCACACTTGACCACTGGCATATTATGTGACCCAGGACATTCCGATACGAGGAAAACCAACATGTAATGTTTTTATCTTGCAAAGCTGATAATGCAGAGAATTAACGAGATATGTATGTATAAACAGAAGTTTCACAGTTAGGAAGTCATGAAATGTCCCTCATAGGAGTACTATAGTATCATATGCCTGATTCACTCCCTGGCTTATCAGCATCATTAGATCAGCATATGAAGAGTCATCATGGCCACTGCCTGGATCTGCTGGGTAGCAGGGCTGGCTTACTGTGAAATTAGTGTAGAATAACCCCATAGACTCTAGACTTAGGGACTCAGGTCCCACAGCTGGGAGCAGGCACCTGGGTTTCCTGTTTGAGGAATGATGCTTTCTACTCTGCCAGATGTAACTGTTCTTCCAAAATCAAATCATTTCCTCACAGCTCCATTTGCCTCTTCTTTTTTAAATTTTGCCCTTCAAAACCAATACTTCTTTTAATAATGTTATTATTATTAACAGCAAATGCTTCCATAGCCCTTCCTATGTGTCAGGCCCTATTCTAAATGCTTAACATGTATTAAAGGATTACATTTTCATATCAACCCTATGAGATGAGAACTATTATTGTTATCTTAGTCTATCTAGGCTGCTATAACGGAATATCATAGACTAGGGGGCTTATAAACAACAGAAATTTATTTTTCACAGTGCTGGAGGCTGGGAAGTCCAAGATCAAGGCATTGGTAGATTCCGAGCCTGGTGAGGGCCTGTTTTTTTGTTCCAGAACTAATCACCTCCCAAAGGCACCACCTGGGGATTAGGTTTCAACATACGAATTTGGGGGGAGCACAACCATTCAGTCTATAGCGATTATCCCCATTTTTCAGAGGAGGAAAGGGCAAGTTGCCCATGATCCTGAATAGGAGCAGAGTCACTAATGAAACCCATGCCATCTGACGCTGGAGCCAATATTTTTAATCACCATAAAATGCTGCCTCCCACAAACGTTAATTTAAAAAGGTATTTGGCAGGAACCAGGGAACAGCACATTGAATTCTGCTCTACAGAAAATTTTTCTTGGATGTTTCTTTTTCATAAACTGCAAAATCTCATAAGTTTTGCCCCTGTACCCAGTTGTTATGCTTTTATGCACGTGGTTTGCCCAACAATCTTAAGAAACACGCCTCCTCATATCATGTTTGGAAGTGTAGGTCAGCCAGACTGAAAGATTACCCTTCTCAGGTGATTTATTTTCCCTACAGTTTAACCAAAACTCTCTCTGTCTTACAAATAAGATCTTTCTGAAAGAGTTCTGCCACGACAGGGGACTTACATAAGAATTTGTAGCTCATTAAAATTTCTTCCCTCTAATACTCAAGAATGAAATGAAAACTTTTCTGCAAGGCCAGCATTAAGAGCAAATCTAATGTAAGTTCTTAATTGATTTTAAAAAAGCTGATTGCATTAATCTTTTTACTTTTTATCTTGTCTTTTGGTCACAAGTCACCAATCCTTTCATGGGAAGGAACTACTTCCATTTCCTGAAGCTTTTTAAGAGGATATAATAGTCACAGAAAGTTATTTTTTAAAATCAATCTACCATGTAAGGTTTTAGGATCTACAAAATGGTTGAAGGACGCCTGACCCTATCCATTCTTAAATGTTTCTTATATCATTTTTGAACTCAGCTTTATTTCCAGAAATGATTAAATATTTAGATAGAAAAATAATTAGCTGGCACTGATCTCCTTTAAGTTTTTAAAAATTCTTTCTGTGGGCAAAACTTAGAACTTTATGGACCTGTGATTCTGAGTAAAACAGACACTAAAATCTTTCCCACTTTTTTTTCAAGACTTTTCCAAAAACTTAACATCAGTGACAGAAAGGTCAAAACTTTCAGCAGAAGACTTCTGTGAAAATTATCGCCAGTATTTCAAAGTGAGAGGACAGGGAAAGTGGGAGTAGAAGAATCTCCGTGTTTTTCTTTAATTGCTATGGAGAAGTTTATTCATTGGCACAGAACTAAGCCAGCCCACTGAAAGGCAGCGGATGTTTTCAAGTCCCCTTGGGCGGACGAAGCAGGTGCTGTTTTGTCTTACATGCACTGAACACTGAATACGCATTGAAAAATATAAAGAACTGATATGTAACCCTTTCACCTGGCCATCATTCACCCCTGCCAGTGTAAAATAATGCTAAAAAAAAAAGATTAGCACATAAAAGTCAGGATGTGCCTGAAGAAGCAGGAATCTTACAGCCACCTTTACATTCTGAGCTCTGTTTGCAGTGAGCAGGCCATACTCAATATTGGGGAAAACAGAGTGTTTGTCACGGAAAGCAGACTGTGGGTTTGTATCTCGGCAAGGCTATCTACAAGTGTGTAATCTTGCCAAACTAATGTCCTGGTACGCGTATCTAGAAAACGGGAATTATTCCAACCTTTAAGCTTGGGAGAGAAATGAGTGAGAAAAGCATGTGAAAACAGCTGGTCCCAGTCGTTTCCCAGTAACCCTTGGCGTGTCCACGGCTGTTGTTAGCCTCATCCTCTGCGGTCTCCAGCAGCTTGTCCATACAATGAAGGTACTAAGCCGACAGTCACCTTCCCCTGCGGAGGTACTGATCATTCATTACCTTTCTGCTTCTCGGTGCTTAGGCCTTTTTCATTCTGCCTAGCAGCCCAAGTCTAGACTGCTGGGGGTAACTTCCAGCTGCGTTTCTGGAGAATTGTAGGGTTGGCGGGGGCTGGGGTCGGGGTGCGGAGGACACGGCAGGGGATGCTCCCCGCTTGCCTTTCCCAGCTTCGTTTGTCTGTGGCACTTTCAAGAGGTGGGCACCAAACAGGTCTTTTTTGTGTTCTGTAGTAGCAACTCCAATGCTAACAGGGTCGGGGTAGAGGGTAGAGTGCCCGACATGAAGACTGAGAAAAATTCCTGAGCTCGCTGCGTTCTTCCAGGGCGCCCTTAGGGCAGGCCCTGGGCAGCGAAGGAGTGCGGGCGCGCGGTGGCGCCCGGGCGAGGGTGCAGGGCCCCCGAACGGTCGGATGGGGGAGCGAGAGGTAAAGCTTGCGGAGCGCGCCGAGCCGCCTGAGCCGAGGCCAGACCAGAGAGCCGAAGCCGAACGGAGACAGCAGGGCTACAGCAGGAGGAGGCCGAGAGGGAGGCGGGGCGGGGCGGGGCGGGGCGGGGCGGGTGGTGTAGGCGAGGCGGGGGCGGAGGCGAGGGCGGTGTCTCCCCGAGCTGCGCAGGCGTCGCTCGCACCTTGTTGATTAGTCAGTGCTGGGAGCGCTGCTATGGCGTTTCTCAGACCCGCGGCTCCTCCTCACACGCTCCAGGCGGAGGGAAGGAGGGGTAAAAGAAGGAGGAGGCGAGCGGGCGGCCGCCGCAGCTGCAGACCCGGGGCCAGAGGAGGAGGCGGAGCGGGAGCCACCGCATACAGCCCGTCCGCCACCGCCCGCCGCCGCCGCCGGGTTGCTGCGAGTCCTCTCCGGGCTTGAGGGCACGCGGGGCGCCCCGGCCATGTCCCGCAGCGGCAGCTGAGCCGGCCGCGTGCCCCCTCCCTTCCCGGCGCCGCAGCCGCCGCGCCCCCGGGCTGCCCGCGGCCAGAGTGCCCGGCGCCTTCCGCGCGCCCCAGACCGCAAGTGCGAGCAGCGGCGGCCGCCGAGGCGCGGGTGGTGCAGGCGGCGGCGGCGGGAGCGCGGGGCCGGAGGAGGCGGGGAAGATGGACCCGGCGCCCTCGCTGGGCTGCAGCCTCAAGGATGTGAAGTGGAGCTCGGTGGCCGTTCCGCTGGACCTGCTGGTCAGCACTTACCGACTGCCCCAGATCGCGCGGCTGGACAGCGGTGAGTCTCCGCCCGCGGACCGCAGCCTCGGCGCGTCTCTGCACGCGTGTGCCCGGGAGGGTGGGACCCTGTGGGGAGTGGGCTGCCCGCCCCGCAGCGTTGGACTTGGCTCGAGCGGCTGCCGCAGCCCTGGCGCGTCGCTCTCAACTCCCCCCAGCAGCAGCTAGAGGTGTGAAAATCAGAGCCCTAGTAGTATAATTTAAAAGGACGCAAAAAAAAAAAAAAAAAAATCAACATAAGGGAAGCCTCTGCAGATAGTAATCTTGCAGGCGAGCTGTCCCTCTTCACCCGCCTGTAAGAATTACTCAACCTGGGAAACCCTGTATGAGTTATCTTAGGCAACTTTCTTACAAAATAATTGTGCTTTGGGTGGCACCTTTATTTTGTATACTCTCCTCTCCCTCCGCCACAAGAAGGAACAGATTTTAGGGGAAAGGCTCCTGGGTGACCAATGAAAGGGATCACATTTCTCGGAGACGTTTTATTACAGCTTGTCTGTTTTGTTTAACTGAAGAGAAAGTAATTTAGGGCTGTGTGTAGAAAATGTTTTTAGCAGAGGTGATGGTATGTTTAAGGTTAATTATTAGCTTAGCGCCTTTCTAGCCTGGAAAAAAATTGAAAATACACCAAAACCTGTATTGACTTGGAACGTGAGCTAGGAATTAAGAAAGGCTTGTGTTTCCTGAAATTGACAACCAGAAACCAACCAAACGACTCCCAGCTGTTTGTTCTGCAGGTTGACATCTGCAAACAAGTAGATGGATGTGCGTACTGTCAAGCAAATGGATACCTTTCAGTTTGAGAGTTCTGACATGTAAGGTGGCAGTTTAGGTGTGTTTTGTCCTTTGTGTTTTGGCAATAACTTCAGTTGATTTTGGCTTCGTGCGATTTCAGACTGTTTGCAGAAACTGGCTTGCTTCTGCTGTGGGGCTGCCAGAAGCACCTGGGCGCAGGCTGGCGGGCAAGCAGATAGAGCTGTGGTCACACAGGCCAAGTCGGAACAGCACTGAGCAGAAAGATGTCATTTCAAGTCACAAGGACTTGGTTTACTCCTTTTCTGGAGTACAGGAGTGAGTAACATGAGATGTATAAACGTCCAAAGGCATTTTTGTTCCCGTTCTTTTCTGTGGGGTTAGATCAGACATTTGAAGTACTGATGTGAAAAATAAAGGCAGGAAAGTTCATGAATGCTGGAAAACAGTCTTGGGTGGGCTTTGGAATAAACTAAGAGTTTTAAAAGTAGTAATGAAGTGCACGTGAGTTCAGGGAGGGTCAGGTGGTGTGTTGAGGCATTTCTGCTTAGAGTGGGCGTGCTTTAAATATGTGTCTATAGATCTGAATCAGAGTGTGTGTGTGTGCTTATGTGTGCTGACACTGTCATTTACTCTTACACCGTGCAAAATTGTGCATATTAGGTTATGTGAGTCCTCACCTTTTCCTACCGTCTCTCATCTCTGCACACTCCCCCAAAACTTAACTAGCTAGGTAGTGAACATTGGTGTGTGTGGTGTAAAAGTCACCCAAAAGTTTCATTAAACTGAAAGTTTAAAGAGGCTGAATACCACCAGTTGCAGACATGTTAGCTTTATTATCCACTTTCCTCTCTCCGCCATTCATAAAAAGGGTCTGAATCAGCAGTGTACTCACCCCACACTTTTTTTAAAATTAGGACGTGGGTAGCAAGTCTTAACAGCGTGTCCTTTCAAGCTGTGGATTTTGATCACTACGTGTAATTCCAATTCTTTATTGTACGTTTTCTCTTATTCCTGCTTGAGAATCACAGTGGCATACACAAATTTGAAATAATAGCCAAATACTGCTTTATACCTTGCTTCTTTCACTTAATCCCATCGTATTTAATTTTTTTTTTTAAGCTGCATGATGTTCCATGGGATGATGGCTGTATATCTAGTCCCAATGCAGTGGACATCAAGCGACTTCATTTTTTACTATTATTAAGTTGTGATGTAATGAATACTCTTGTACATAAATCTGTTTGTTTGGGTTAGTATGTATTCCTTCCTTGCTGAGTAAGCATGTAGATCCGTTTTAAGTCCTTGATACACATTGTCAAATTGCTTTAGAGGTTGTACTCACTTATACACAAATGAGAATTGTGAGAGTACCAGTGTCCCCACAGCCTTAAAATAATAAGTATTTTACAAACAACCAAAAAAAAAAAAAAAAAAACTCTGCTAATTTGAAGGGGGAAGTGTTAGATTACCAATTAAATTTGGATAGACTTTAAAAGAACTGATGATAGATTCCATGCTTATGTTTTAAAATGTTTCACAGCAATGCTTAGAACATGTTAAGCATATGCCACCATGCTATATGTGAAATTTGTGCAGTCGTCATCCTGTGTATGTCCTTTTGCCGGTTTTAGTACTACTGCAGGTACATTTTATACACGCACACCCTATACTTATACATGAAAGGTAGCCATTTTCCAAATCACTTGTTTTCAAAGAGGTTAAAGAAATTGAAAAACATGACAGTAGTTGACATTATGTCAAGAGAAAACTGTTGGCTATTTTAAGCAATCATTAAAACCATTAAACATCTGATTTCATAACTGTTGATTATTGAAGGCCTACTATGTGCTGGTACATTTCTAAGTGCTTTATGTATTTTGTCTCATCCTTAGCACCCCATTTTAAGGACTTTGCGAGCCTTGATATTTAGAGAAATTGAGCGACATACCTAGTAAATGGTGGACTGTGATTTTCAGCTGACTTTCTGATTCTAAAGACACCTTTTATCTCAAACTGTACTACCTCCTTCTACTAAATGGGAGTAGATTTAGAGTAGGTCTAACGTCTGCTCTAAATAGCCCCACTGTCTCTCTGAGAGCTTGAGGACAGGAAAGTCAATATTTTTAAAACAGTGTAGACATCGAATTAAGCGCCGGCCTCATCCATCATATCTAGACGATTTCCTGCTTCCTAAAGGAGTGGCTGAAAAGAGGTAAGAGGCAGAGGAGAAGAGAGTACAGAATCTGAGAAAGAAAGAAAAAAGCGGAGTCGGAGGGCTTAGGGTATGTAGATGTGTCTGTTGACATTACTCCTTAGGACATTTGCCATGTTTAACATACTAACTACACAATAAGTAAGAGCTTTCCAGTTCTTTGCCTCATACATGTCACTAATGAAATGCCAGTCAGACACATTCAGTATTCCATCCCCAGTGGCGAAATTTGTCATCGTGTAAGATAAATACAAAATTAGTGAGCCTTTATGGTATGGTCTCATGAGTCTTTCTGGAGACTAAAAGAAAAGTACTCTAGCGGTTCTCCTTAGGAGTGAGATACATCTCTTCAGCCAGAGTCTAATCCCCGCCAGCAATGCAGTTAAGGTCAGATATCTAACTTCATCATCAATTTTAGAAACTTGGCTGCAGAACCAGGTTCAACAAATGTGTTTATGACTAAGAAGAGGGTTGAGAGGATGCTAATCCACGCCGCATCATCAACCCATCCTCACTCAAAGCTAGGTAGGTGGGGAAATTGTTCTTTCTCTGTCTCTTCAATATTTTGTCTTGGAAGGGTTCTGAAGGGTTGTTCTACAGCAGTGTTCTTACAACTTTTTTGCTCTTGTAGTGCCTAAAAATTCTGTACAACCCTGTACCCTAAGCACGTTTTTAAGTTCATTGCTAAAACTTTTCATCCTAAATTTAAATAGTTGCAAAGGATGTCATTTTTCAGCATACTGTAAATGTTGACTTTTTAAATTGTTGCATCATTTAAAAAACTCTGTAGTGGGATCTATACTTAATTCCCAGTATCATTCATTTTTAAAAATGCAGGCGTAAGTTCTTAACAGTAAAATTCTTACATCTTCCTTTTTCTCCTTAAATTCATATTTCCATTTCCCTTCCCCTACAGAATTCTATCCCAGTGTAATATAGTTTTTTTGTTTGTTCATTTGTTTTGGTAGAAGGAAGGATTTATTACTTGCAGTAAATAAAGAGAACACTGGAGAGCTTTCCCAAAGCAGTGTCTCCCAGTGTAATATAGTTTTATGCATGAAAGTGTCTTATTGATCACTCTGTCTTATGTAACAAAAAAGAATATAAATTGAAATGTAGTATTTTGTATTTCTTTTGGCCATAAGGCTCTTTTTATTTAAATATTTCAGGTTGTTTAAAACAAACAAGTGGAAATTACCTGTCTTAGAGAAGGAGTTACCCAAATGCTGGAGACTTCATCCTCAACAGGCATCAGCACTTTTATTTGTTCCTTTGTTAGTACCCTGAGCCCTGTGCTCTTTACCTCCTGGGGTAATGAAGATTAGAAAGATCTGGTGAAGGTGATGTAGATGCATTGCTTTTGTAAAGTGGGAAAAGGACCTCTGCGAAGGGGAGGTGATGAAGGACAGCTTCCCTTGGTCAGGAGATGGATGTCCCTCCATCCCAGTCTTGGTTCCAGGCAGATCAGTTTTCAAACAAGAGAATATTTGGAAGTTGGGGATTTAGAAATTGACTCACTTATAGCTGTGATGGTGAACCCCTTGGGAAGTGTTGGCTTTGCTTCAGACACATATCCCAGTTCAAAGAATGCTGGTCTAGAGCAGTGAAAGGTGAGCTTGTGGTCCTGTCTGCTGAAAGAAGGAGGAAGACCAAGGCTGCGTGAACTGCCAGGGAGAGAGAAATAAAGATGGTGGGTATTGGAGGCAGCTGCGTATAAATTAGCAGCAATCTGTCCCTCCTAGCTTTGCGGAGGAATCAGAGTTGACTCTAAGCCCCAGGTGTGTTGGGACTGTGGTGAGCTTTGGTATTTGCTTTCTGCTGAGCTGCTTCTCTAACTTTACCATGTAAGTGCCTGGAGGGCTGATGGTGCAGATACAAGGTGGGCACTCCGATGGCAGTGAGGGTCCACGAGGCTGTTTGCAAATGTCAAAGGTGTTTATAGATTCAAGTTTTATCTTTGAAATTAATGTAAATTCCCCAAATCTGCTCCATGACTGGTGTTACTTTAATATATATTAAAATTTTTTTCTAAAGTAACTTAATCTTAGTCTTTCTCCAGGAAGATGTGCTATGCTTATCTTTGGTTTCATTTCCCCTGGCATTCTAAATTGTAAGAGGATACATATGCCCCAGGTGAGACAGTTGCTTAAAGGATACTGGATTTGGAGCCTAGAAACCTCCGTTCAGTTACATGCATTGCCATTTCTTAGCCATGTGATCTTAGGCAGTCTCTTAATCCCTTTGATTGGTATTAAAGTTTTCTCATGCAGAAAAAAATAATGTACGTTATACTTGCCCATGAATCTCAGAGTTATTCATTAATCTGTTTATTCAGTAAGCTAATATTTATTAAGGCCCTACTATGTGTCAAACCCTGTTATAGGTATCGGGACAGTAGCACGGAACAAATCAGACAAAAACCTCTGTCCTCATGCAGCCTACAATCTTATGTATCTACTTACTATGATAGTTAAATGCAATAATATATGTGAAAACATGTGTATTTTATTACTATTTTTAGTTAATGTATTGTTTTTTGGCCTCACCACGGGGCTTGCAGGATCTTAGTTCCCCCACCAGGGATCCAACCTGTGCCCCCTGTGGTGGAAGCTTGGAGTCTTAACCACTGGACTGCCAGGGAATTCCCAATACGTATGTATTTTAAAACAATGTATATGTAAGATTGACGTAGTGCAGGCTCAGAGCAGTTGATGGGGAGGCTTCAGAAGCCTCCCCTTCCGTTGCCTATCATTTAGGCAACAGAAGTCCAGTGAATAATAAATAGATTTTGCTATCCTTACAGGTAAAGAAGCTGAGGGAAACGTTCTGTGTGACTTCAGTCCATTTCCTTCTGAGTATTCCGGGTTATTGACTTAGTAATACACAGGTTATAAAAAGGTGGTGTAAGGTCTTTATCAGAGAGAAAGTCTTGTAAACTAACTCAACCAAGATTGGGTTTGGGAGAGACCAGAAGTTAGTTTTTTTTTTTTTTTTTTTTTTTTTTGTGGTACGCGGGCCTCTCACTGTTGTGGCCTCTCCCGTTGCGGAGCACAGACTCCGGACGCGCAGGCTCAGCGGCCATGGCTCACGGGCCCAGCCGCTCCGCGGAATGTGGGATCTTCCCGGACCGGGGCACGAACCCGTGTCCCCTGCATCGGCAGGCGGATTCTCAACCACTGCTCCAGGGAAGCCCCAGAAGTTAGTTTTAACTTTAGGTTTTAACTTAATCCAGAACCACATGTGAGCCTGACCTAGTGATACTGAGACACTGGAATCTTTTTTTAGTACATACTCATCAATGCTTTTATCGGATTGATGATGATTTTCAGAGCACCTATAGTTGGAGAACTGTTAGCAGGAAAGAAGTGTCTAGTATGATGTAATACACAAGGTGGGTTATGAAGAAAGTCTCTTGAATACTCTTTTATGTACCATATACTTTTACTTTCCTCTCTTTGTCATGTATTCTGGTTGGCCATGCCTAAAAATTATGAATAAAGAATAGGAGAGGATCTTGTGGAGGACAGTGGACGGAGGTAAACTTTTAGACCCACAAGACGAGATTTGGACATGGCTCCTTGAATGCTCTTGCTTTTCAAGTAAGATGGCTGTTTTGAAAGTCTTAAATGAGTGTCCACGTGACTAGTAAAAAAACTTCAGTTGCTCAGTTCATCTGTAAAAGGAAAACTGGTTTGACCATTGTGATCAACTGCATCATAGTTTAAAGAGAGAGTATTTTAGTCTCTACCTCATTTGGCTGCCTTGTTGAAATAGCAAGTTCTAGTAGACCAGCTTGTAAACTCGTTTATTTTTGTTTGAGATTCTTGAGGTATCTGTCTTTTCACTTACTAAGCTGCAGTTCTAGGAAGACTCATAAACTCCTTCTCGTCTTCAGCAGAGCCATCAATCTTAAGAAGACCAGCTATTATATGCAACTTGAAAAATAACTTTTATTGCTGGTTTATGTATTATTTTGTCATACTTGACAAAATATACCTGCTAAAATAGTTTTTAAATCTCATGGGATTAACTCCTATTTTCGATGACATTTCCACATGAAGATTCTTCCCCCCACATCTCAGCCTCCACCCCTGTTCCCAGTTTCACAAGATTGTTTACTTGAATTTCAGGTTAAAGGTATTTAGGGTAATTTTTACTGTTTCCCAGCTTCTAAGCACAATGCCTGGTACATAGGAGGCATTCAGTAAGAATGTGATAAATTAATAAGCAAATCTCAGTATTAAAATTTTTAAGGTCCAAAATTTCAGTATTACTAAAGCTGTCTATGACCTCTGCTAGTCTGACATAGAATTTCACGCTTGTTCCACTTGAGATAAGGTGGTAGGTCCTAAAATTAGCAGTAGGAAAAATAGAGACTTGTAGAGCATCATGATGAAATAATGATTCTTAGGGTCATTAGTTATCAATATTGTAAATAAGTTATTTCTAGAAATTACAACTCATTTTTTCAGATTTTTTTGCTTTCTTACTAGTTCTTTCATTCTGAAATTAAGATGCCTTCTTTACATATTACATGTGGTTATGTCATTGAATTTTTAATCTTATATCACCTAGAATACCATAAATCTTTGGAACTAGTCAACTCTTAAAACAATAAAGAAAAACCCAGTTGGATAGTCAGCTAGCCATTTAACTATCCATTGTCTCATCTTCTCAGGGCACCAGGGATTTTACTTCTAAGCAAAACAAGCCACTTGGTTAAGTAGTGTTACAAAACTACAACTGCTAATTTGATACAGTTGTCATCTTCCTAGAATAGCCCCAAGATTGACTTGAAACCATAGTGTCTTAATCCCAGACAATGAGTTTCCTTTTCTGCCATTGCATGGGTATTACGTAGTGGTAAAATAAAAAGGAAAAACCAATATTCCTGAGCCCTTTTCTAGTTCTGGGGATTAATTACTTTATATATACTTATAGGCAAGTCATTTTAATTGATTCTGCTACTTCTTAAACCTACTTTGAAGTATTTGAATACCACTTGGGCTTTGATGACTTGAATGGTTGTTTAATAAATATCAAGTTATTGAATTCAAAATGCAATGTGAAGTCTTATAATTATGAAGCTAGTTGTTATTCCGGCTAATATTTAACATGTACAGTAAGATACTACAATTAGCCCTGGTTATAGCTTAGAGAGGAATGTAATTGTGAGCAGTGCTTATGTTTGTATCCTTGTGAAGATTTAAAATAGGTTGTGTTCTGTTGTTTTTTTCCACTCAGTAGAGAAAAACTTCCTTGGTCAGATTTTTTTTTTTCTAGGTGACAGTTTTCTCAATACCAGACTATAAGATGTTAGAAATGAAAATTTGCTCTTGATAATTAGTTCACATTGATGGTATTTTCCTCCTAGCAGGGAACCAGATTCAAATATCCAAAAGTAACTGGAAAAGGGTAAATATTTACTTTTCTATTTTTAAACATATCTGTTACCTTGTAGGTAATTAGGAAGCACTGGTTATAAGAGATTTTTGTCATCCATTCAAAAAAGCGTTAATGAAATGCCAAAGGAAGCTCACTTGAATAACTTCAGGCCATCCATCAATGCAGACCTATACTCTGTGACTGATATTCACTTTGAATTGCCACTCTCTTCCTTTAGCAGCAATGGGCAAGTAGGGAATGGCTGGAATCAAGGACATAACATCTATTCCATTGTCATTCCTGGTCCCCAGTAGCTTGTGCTATGAAATCTTCAATTTGTTTCAGGTTAACATTTAATGTAATGCAGGATCCATTTTTACCTTGGACCGCCGACCCGCAAAATCAGTCAAGCACCAGACCCAAGTTAAAAACAATTCAATTAGTTATGCCTAAAGAGAGCGAGAGCTCTAGAAGGTTTAGGTTACTTATTTAAAAATAATAAAGAACATAAAGCTTCATTAAGATATTCTGCTGTTATTTTTTCCTGTTTATTTTGGTCCAGTCTTTGGTCTGTTAAGAGGAGGGGAGCCACTGAGAGTAGACGGGATCAAGAGAAAAATTTTCACAAGCTCAGCATGGCCAGGTACATCAGTTTAGGTTAATTTCAACTGTGTGTAACAGGGACCAAAAAAAAAAAAAAAGTGAAGATTTCTTTTTCATGTAACAAAAGTCTAAAGGAACACAGTCCAGGATGATAGGGCAGATCCACAGAGTCAAGGACCCAGGCTCCTCATGTCTTTCTGCTCTGTCATCCTCAGAGGTAGTTTTGACTTTATGGTTCTCAGTGGCTGCTAGAGCTCCAGCAATCGTGTCTGCATCCCAGACAGGAGGAAGGGGAAAAGGGTATGTTTTACTGCACCGCACTTACATTTCATTGGTCAGGACTTACACACTCCTATATGGACAGGAAGGCAAAGAACTGGAGTCTTAACTGGGCACAGTGCCCAAGGTTTTTTACTGCAGGAGAGGGGAGCAATGAATATTGGGAGCTGCCTAGCAGCTTTTGCCATTCAGATTTTTGCTTTGATGCCTTTTCTTTACTTTTTTTTCTCCTATTCAAAACTTACTAAAATAGTCATGCCTTGTAAACAACTAGTTAGAACCTCCTGTATAGCACAGGGAACTCTACTCAGTACTCTGTAATGGCTTATATGGGAATAGAATCTTAAAAAGAGTGGATATATGTATATGTATACCTGATTGACTTTGCTGTACAGCCGAAACTAACACAACACTGTAAATCAACTGTACTCCAATAAAAATTAATTTTAAAATAAATAAAGGTACTGTGCATCTTAAGAAAAAAATAAAAGTCATACTTTGGGCCCTAATTCCTTGACATCTCCTTGTTCAGGTTCTTCCTTAGCTAAGAGAGTAGGAACTTCTTGCCCCAACTTAGCTTTTCTCTCTTCATCCTTGAGCTAAAACCTTAAAGCGGTTCTATTTTAAGAGGCTCCTTATTAGAGGTGGAAGTACTTTATCAGTAAGCCATGAAAAGTTGTATACTCTAAGAAATTGTTGTTAGAATCTCACATTCTTTTTTGGTTTGTCTACTTCTCAGATTTTGCCCCTGATCTGATATACACAATGGGGGGGTAGTTGTCCAATTTTTTTTTTTGGCTGCATTGGGTGTTTGTTGCTGCGCATGGGCTTTCTCTAGTTGCAGCGAGCGGGGGCTACTTTTCATTACGGTGCGCGGGCTTCTCATTGCGGTGGCTTCCCTTGTTGCGGAGCATGGGCTCTAGCGTGCGGGCTTCAGTAGTTGTGGCTCGCAGGCTTCAGTAGCTGTGGTTTGTGGGCTCTAGAGCACAGGCTCAGTAGTTATGGTGCACGGGCTTAGTTGCTCTGCGGCATGTGGGATCTTCCCGGACCAGGGCTCGAACCCGTGTCCCTTGCATTGGCAGGCGGATTCTTAACCACTGCGCCACCAGGAAAGTCCTGTAACCATTATTAACATTTTCCTATTATGCAGGCATGCCATGTAAATGGAGAATATTTATAAAAGTGAGACCAAGCTATATGTAAAACTTTTTAAATTTTGCATTATATCATGAGCATTTTCTTTCATTATTAATATTCCTGAAAATAAAATTGTCATGACTGAATGTGATTCTTCTGTTACCAATTAACCATTATTTATTTGACTATTTTCCACTTGTTAGACATTTAGTTGTTTTGAGTGTTATGTTTTTGAGTCTATCTTTATACTTAAATTTGTCAGTTTTATACATCATTTCATTATTTGGGATTCCTGGAAGTGGGATTAAAAAAATTTTATTTTTTTTAGATTGTTGATGTGTATTGCTAAATTGTATCCGGGAAAGTTTATACCATTAACAATGAATGAGTAATATCATTGTGTATCATTGAATATCATAGGTGTTTTTCAGTCTTTGCTAATTTAGATAATTTTAAAATTGGCACTTTTTCTAATTTGTATTGCTTTGATGACTAGTAGAATAAATTCAATAATTTTATGATATTTGTGAATTTTATGAGTTCTTTGTTTAGTTTTTTGGTAGAGTTTTTTTTTTAAAGCTTCTGTAATAAAAATGAAATCCTAGTGTCCTTTATTCTTGGTTTTTCTGCAGGATGTTTATAAATAATCTCCAGGTTTCAGGTAGGCTTAATCACTTTATAAACTTCTGTTCTATTTTTTCGAGTTAATGTTCATAAATAGGTATTACCTCTGTCTCTGAAATTGAATAAGTGTGGTTAATTTACTTTTCTTCATCGAATTGGATATTGAACATAACATTAAATGTTATGTTCAGTGTTGCATTGTGGCCAGTCAATAATCTCATGAAAATCTTGATAAAACCATGTTGTGTGTTCGTAACTATAATTATACATACAGAATTTGAATTCATGTCATGGAGAGTTCCCACTTGTACGTCATTGTTAACAAATTCCTGTGCATTGCATAAAACTAAGCTGACAAACTAGGTTCATCAGTATTCGGTTTTAAAGACTAAGAATGAATAGACAAGTTTATAAAAATATTTCATTATTTTTACATGTAATCTATAATGAACGCTGAAGTGCTGCATTTATGGCAGTTAGAGTTTTCTATTCCATTTCCTATTCTCTCTCTTGTAAGCATTGGGTTTTGGCAAATTGAGAGCCTGTTGAAGCTTAGAATCTGAGTGCTGATGTGAGAGAATAAATACTAGAGATTCACGGATAACTTTAAGACCAGGAGAGAAGCAAACATGATAGTTTGAATGTCGTTTCATTTCCTCTGTTGAATATCTGTGCAAATGTCGACTTTGATGTAGTAATGTTTAAGAAGGGAACCGGAGATAAGAGAAGGAAAGCCTGGTTTAATTCTTTCTACGTATAGACAGTGATTGATGGGGGAATAAAATACGTATCCCACTGCCAGCTTGGCACCTGAGGACTCTATAATAGTTGTCTTTATCAGAGGCTTGAGGTGACAGTTGCTGAAAGCACAGTACAAGATGACTTTAAGAGAATCTTTCAGCGCCAAAGAAGAAGCCTCAAATTAACTTCACAGGGGATCAGGTAGCTTGTGAATTGTACTTGCCCCTCCCCCCAGTCTTCTGTCTTTTTTCTTGACTGTTAGGAAGATATCAATCTGAGCAGATTGTGTACAGTTGAATACAGTAGCTATCTGAGGAGTTTCGTGCTAATGGACACTAGAGGGGGAGGGAAGAGGAGAAATATATGAACTAAGTTATAAATATCATGTATAGTCTATTTCATTTTTTAAATTGTCACAATGAAACAAAACTTCATTTCTCCCAATTATAAACATCATGTATTCACAATTAAAAATTTCAATGCATGGAAATACTTTAAAACTAAAGATAATCTGAGGTCCCACCATCCTAAGATAACTTGGTGACTGTCCTCTCTTGCATCCTCTATTCTCTTTCTCTCTTACACTCTTATAATTTTACAGAAACAAAGCATTTTATCTTCCACTTTTGCTTTTTGTTTTTTTTACTTTCTCCCTTCACATCAACCCCCATTCCTCCAATCCAACCCTGCCTACCCACACAATGCACTTTAATGATCCAGGAGTATCTTTCTTATTTCCTCTATACTCATACAATTCTGCATTGACATTAGATATACAGTCCTCCCTCAGTATCTGCAGGGGATTGGTTCCAAAACCCCCGCAGATACCAGAATCTGTGGATGCTCAAGTCCACATAGTAAACTGGCCGTAGTACAGTGGCCCTCTGTATCCATGGGTTCTGCATCCATGGATCCAACCAACCTTGATTCGAAGACAATACTGAAACAAAATTCTGTCATTGCTTTTTAAAAACAGGATTATATTATACATACTTGTGTATTATACATCTTGGCTTCTTGTTTATGTCACTCATGGGAATCTTTCTAAATCATCTGGTGTAAAACAAATTCATTCTTTGTTAACAGCTGCATAATAGTCCATGGTACGGGTATACTCATTCTTCTGTTCATTTGTGTTCAACTTGTTTCTAGTTATTGGTCTCTGTTAATTATACTTCACTAAACCTCCATGTACATAATGTTGTTAATTTGTTCAGTATTTCTATAAAAGTCTGTGGTTTCTCTCACATATCTTTTACTTCTCCCCCAAACATCTTTAATGGCATTGTCTTCCTGATTCTCAGTCTCACATGCAAAGACCAAAATGAAATCTTTTTAGAAAAAATTATTTAGGGAAAGTGGGTCTTCTATCCCAGTATCAGAACCCAATTCACAGAAGTGGAACCGATTTAACAGTGGTTGCCCAAATGCTGTCCAAAAAGTTGGTAACAATTATCATTTCCATCACTGATGTATGAGAATACCATTTCTCCAAATCTGTGACAACCATTAGATGTTATAAAGTTTAAAAGAAATATTTGCCAGCCTAATAGACATAAAATGAGATCAAACTGCTATGTTAATTTGCATTTGTCTGACCATGAGTGATTTTTGTGCCCTTTTAATATGTCTGTTTATCACGTAGACTCGCTCTTCTGCAAATTGACATTTTTTGCTGCTTTTTCTGTTGTCATTTTATTCTTGCCAATTTCTAGGTGCTGTTTATATATTATATTTTTTCTTATTTACATTTACCTTATCTGTTGACTTTGTTTACATTATATGTATCCATTCAAGAGTTTAAAATTTTTACTTAAACAAGTGTCTTTTCTTTTTTTTTAGAAATTTCATGTAATGTCTGAAACATTTATATTAACATAATCCCACACAAATAACCCAATGAAAGTTTAGTGTTAGTGGTTTTCTTTGTTTGTTTGTTTGTTTATACTGCAGGTTCTTACCAGTCATCAATTTTATACACATCAGTGTATACATGTCAATCCCAATCGCCCAATTCAGCACACCACCATCCCCACCCCCCGCGGCTTTCCCACCTTGGTGTCCGTATGTCTCTTCCCTACATCTGTGTCTCAACTTCTGCCCTGCAAACAGGCTCATTTGTACCATTTTTCTAGGTTCCACATACATGCATTAATATATGATATTTGTTTTTCTCCTTCTGACTTACTTCACTCTATATGACACACTCTAGATCCATCCATGTCTCAACAAATGACTCAATATCGTTCCTTTTTATGGCTGAGTAATATTCCATTGTATATATGTACCACATCTTCTTTATCCATTCATCTGTCGATGGGCATTTAGGTTGCTTCCATGACCTGGCTATTGTAAATAGTGCTGCAGTGAACATTGGGGTACATGTGTCTTTTTGAATTATGGTTTTCTCTGGGTATATGCCCAGTAGTGGGATTGCTGGATCATATGGTAAATCTATTTTTAGTTTTTTAAGGAACCTCCATACTGTTCTTCATAGTGGCTGTATCAGTTTACATTCCCACCAACAGTGCAAGAGGGTTCCCTTTTCTCCACACCCTCTCCAGCATTTGTTGTTTGTAGATTTTCTGAGGATGCCCATTCTAACTGGTGTGAGGTGATACCTCATTGTAGTTTTGATTTGCATTTCTCTAATAATTAGTGATGTTGAGCAGCATTTCATGTGCTTCTTGGCCATCTGTATGTCTTTGGAGAAATGTCTGTTTAGGTCTTCTGCCCATTTTTGGATTGAGTTGTTTGTTTCTTTAATATTGAACTGCATGAGCTGTTTATATATTTTGGAGATTAATCCTTTGTCTGTTAATTCATTTGCAGATATTTTCTCCTATTCTGAGGGTTGTCTTTTTGTCTTATTTATGGCTTCCTTTGCTTTGCAAAAGCTTTGAAGTTTCATTAGGTCCCATTCGTTTATTTTTGTTTTTATTTCCATTACTCTAGGAGGTGGATCAAAAAAGATCTTGCTGTGATTTCTTCCTATATTTTCCTCTAAGAGTTTTATAGTATCTGGTCTTATATTTAGGTCTCAAATTCATTTTGAGTTTATTTTTATGTATGGTGTTAGGGAGTGTTCTAATTTCATTCTTTTACATGTAGTTGTCCAGTTTTCCCAGCACCACTTACTGAAGATACTGTCTTTTCTCCATTGTATATCTTTGCCTCCTTTTTCATAGATTAGTTAACCATAGGTGTGTGGGTTTATCTCTGGGCTTTCTGTCTTGTTCCATTGATCTGTGTTTCTGTTTTTGTGCCAGTACCATAGTGTCTTGATTACTGTAGCTTTGTAGTATAGTCTGAAGTCAGGGAGTCTGATTCCTCCAGCTTCGTTTGTTTTCCCTCAAGACTGCTTTGGCTATTCGGGGTCTTTTGTGTCTCCATACAAATTTTAAGATGATTTGTTCTAGTTCTGTAAAAAATGCCACTGGTAATTTGATAGGGATTGCATTGAATCTGTAGGTTGCTTTGGGTAGTATAGTCATTTTCACAATGTTGATTCTTCCAATCTAAGAACATGGTGTATCTCACCATCTGTTGGTATCATCTTTAATTTCTTTCATCAGTGTCTTATACTTTTCTGCATACAGGTCTTTTGTCTCCCTAGGTGGGTTTATTCCTAGGTATTTTATTCTTTTTGTTGCATTGGTGAATGGGAGTGTTTCCATAAATTCTCTTTCAGATTTTTCATCATTAGTGTATAGGAATGCACGAGATTTTTGTACAATAATTTTGTATCCTGCAACTTTACCAAATTCACTGATTAGCTCTAGTAGTGTTCTGGTGGCATCTTTAGGATTCTCTATGTATAGTATCTTGTCATCTTCAAACAGTGACCGTTTTACTTCTTCTTTTCCAATTTGTATTCCTTTTATTTCTTTTTCGTCTCTGATTGCCGTAGCTAGGACTTCCAAAACTATGTTGAATAATAGTGGTGAGAGTGGACCTCCTTGTCTTGTTCCTGATCTTAGAGGAAATGCTTTCAGTTTTTCACCATTGAGAATGACGTTTGCTGTGGGTTTGTCATATATGGCCTTTATTATGTTGAGGGAGGTTTCCTCTATGCTCACTTTCTGGAGAGTTTTTATCTTAAATGGGTGTTGAATTTTGTCAAAAGCTTTTTCTGCATCTATTGAGATGATCATATGGTTTTTATTCTTCAATTTGTTAATATGGTGTATCACATTTATTGATTTGCGTATATTGAAGAATCCTTAAAAAAAAAAAAAAAAAAAAAAGAATCCTTGCATCCCTGGGATAAATCCCACTTGATTGTGGTGTATGATCCTTTTAATGTGTTGTTGGGTTCTATTTGCTAGTATTTTGTTGAAGATTTTTGCATCTATATTAATCAGTGATATTGGTCTGTAATTTTCTTTTTTTGTAGTATCTTTGTCTGGTTTTGGTATCAGGGTGATAGTGGCGTCATAGAATGAGTTTGGGAGTGTTTCTTCCTCTGAAAATTTTTGGAAGAGTTTGAGAAGGATGGGTGTTAGCTATTCTCTAAATGTTTCATAGAATTCACCTGTGAAGCCATCTGGTCCTGGATGTTTGTTTGTCAGAAGAGTTTTTTTTTTTTTTTTTTTTGTAGTACACGGGCCTCTCACTCTTGTGGCTTTTCCCATTGCAGAGCACAGGCTCCGGAAGCACAGGCTCAGTGGCCATGGCTCCGGGTTTAGCTGCTCTGCGGCATGTGGGATCTTCCCGGACCGGGGCACGAACCTGTGTCCCCTGCATCGGCAGGCAGACTCTCAACCACTGTGCCACCAGGGAAGCACTGTTGGAAGATTTTTAATAACAGTTTGAATTTCATTACTTGTGATTGGTCTGTTCATATTTTCTGTTTTTCCTGCTTCAGTCTTGGAAGGTTATACCTTTCTAAGTATTTGTCCATTTCTTCCAGGTTGTCCATTTTATTGGCATAGATTTGCTTCTGGTACTCTCTTATGATGCTTTGTATTTCTGCGGTGTGCTTTGTAACTTCTCCTTTTTCATTTCTAATTTTATTGATTTAAGTCCTCTCCCTCTTTTTCTTGATGAGTCTGGCTAATAGTTTATCAATTTTGTTCATCTTCTCAAAGAACCAGCTTTTCGTTTTATTGATCTTTCCTACTGTTTTCTTTGTTTCTATTTCATTTATTTTTGCTCTGATCTTTATGATTTCTTTCCTTCTGCTAACTTTGGGTTTTGTTTGTTCTTCTTTCTCTTGTTCCTTTAGGTGTAAGGTTAGATTGTTTACTTGAGATTTTTCTTGTTTCTTGAGGTAGGCTTGTATAGCTATAAACTTCCATCTTAGAACTCTTTTTGCTGCGTCCCATAGGTTTTGGATCGTCGTGTTTTCATTGTCCTTTGTATCTAGGTATTTTTTGATTTCCTCTTTGATTTCTTCAGTGATCTCTTAGTTATTTAGTAACATATTGTTTAGCCTCCATGTGTGTTGTTTACGTTTTTTCCCCCGTAATTCATTTCTAATCTCATAGCGTTGTGGTTAGAAAAGATGCTTGATATGATTTCAATTTTCTTAAATTTACTGAGGCTTGTTTTGTGACCCAAGATAGGATCTATCCTGGAGAATGCTCCATGCGCACTTGCGAAGAAAGTGTAATCTGCTGTTTTTGGATGGAATGTCCTATAAATATCAATTAAATCTATTTGGTCTATTGTGTCATTTAAAGCTTCTGTTTCCTTATTTATTTTCATTTTGGATGATCTGTCCATTGGTGTCGGTGAGGTGTTAAAGTCCCCCCTATTGTGTTACTGTCAATTTCCTCTTTTATAGCTGTTAGCAGTTGCCTTATGTATTGAGGTGCTCCTTTGTTGGGTGCATATATATTTATAATTGTTATATCTTCTTCTCTGATTGATCCCTTGATCATTATGTAGTGTCCTTCCTTGTTTCTTGTAACATTCTTTATTTTAAAGTCTATTTTATCTGATATGAGTATAGCTACTCCAGCTTTCTTTTGATTTCCATTTGCATGGAATATCTTTTTCCATCCCCTCACTTTCAGTCTGTATGTGTCCCTAGGTCTGAAGTGGGTCTCTTGTAGACAGCATATATATAGGTCTTGTTTTTGTAACCATTCAGCAAGCCTGTGTCTTTGGGTTGGAGCATTTAATCCATTCACATTTAAGGTAATTATCGATATGCATGTTCCTATGACAATTTTCTTAATTGTTTGGGGTTTGTTTTTGCAGGTCCTTTTCTTATGTTTCCCATTTAGAGAAGTTCCTTTAGCATTTGTTGTAGAGCTGGTTTGGTGGTGCTGAATTCTCTTAGCTTTTGCTTGTCTGTAAAGCTTTTGATTTCTCCATCGAATGTGAATGAGATCCTTTCCCGGTAGAGTAATCTTGATTGTAGGTTCTTCTTCATCTTCTTTCATCATGTTAAGTATATCATGCCACTCCCTACTGGCTTGTAGAGCTTCTGCTGAGAAATCAGCTGTTAACCTTATGAGAGTTCCCTTGTATGTTATTTGTCGTTTTTCCCTTGCTGCTTTCAATAATTTTTCTTTGTTTTTAATTTTTGCCAATTTGATTACTACGTGTCTCGGCGCGTTTCTCCTTGGGTTTATCCTGTATGGGACTCGCTGCACTTCCTGGACTTAGGTTGCTGTTTCCTTTCCCATGTTAGGGAAGTTTTCGACTATAATCTCTTCAAATATTTTCTCAGGTCCTTTCTCTCTCTCTTCTCCTTCTGGGACCCCTATAATGTGAATGTTGTTGCATTTAATGTCCCAGAGGTCTCTTAGGCTGTCTTCTCATTTCTTTTCATTCTTTTTTCTTTATTCTGTTCCATGGCAGTGAATTCCACCATTCTGTCTTCCAGGTCACTTATCTGTTCTTCTGCCTCAGTTATTCTGCTATTGATTCCTTCTAGTATATTTTTCATTTCAGTTATTGTATTGTTCATCTGTTTGTTTGTTCTTTAATTCTTTGAGGTCTTTGTTAAACATTTCTTGCATCTTCTCGATCTTTGCCTCCATTCTTTTTCCGAGGTCCTGGATCATCTTCACTATCGTTATTCTGAATTCTTTTTCTGGAAGGTTGCCTATCTCCACTTCATTTAGTTGTTTTTCTGGGGTTTTTATCTTGTTCCTTCATCTGGTATATAGCCCTCTGCCTTTTCATCTTGTCTGTCTTTCTGTGAATGTGGTTTTTGTTCCACAAGCTGCAGGATTGTAGTTCTTCTTGCTTCTGCTGTCTGCCCTCTGGTGGATGAGGCTATCTAAGAGGCTTGATGGGAGGGACTGGTGGTGGGTAGAGCTGACTGTTGCTCTGGTGGGCAGAGCTCAGTAAAACTTTAATCCACTTGACTGCTGATGGGTGGGACTGAGTTCCCTCCCTGTTGGTTGCTCGGCCTGAGGCAACCCAACACTGGAGTCTCCCTGGGCTCTTTGGTGGGGCTAATGACAGACTCTGGGAGGGTTCATGCCAAGGCGTACTTCCCAGAACTTCTGCTGCCAGTGTCGTCGTTTCCCCCCCACCCCACCCCACCCCCCACCCCACCCCCCGCGGTGAGCCACAGCCACCTCCCACCTCTGCAGGAGACCCTCCAACACTAGCACGTAGGTCTGGTTCAGTCTCCTATGGGGTCACTGCTCCTTCTCCTGGGTCCCAATGTGCACACTACTTTGTGTGTGTCCTCCAAGAGTGGAGTCTAGGTTTCCCTCAGTCCTGTCGAAGTCGTGCAATCAGTTCCCACTAGGCTTCAAAGTCTGGTTCTCTAGGAATTCCTCCTCCCATTGCCGGACCCCCAGATTGGGAAGCCTGACGTGGGGCTCAGAACCTTCACTCCAGTGGGTGGACTTCTGTGGTATAAGTGTTCACCAGTCTGTGAGTCACCCACCCACCAGTTACGGGATTTGATTTTACTGTGATTGCGCCCCTCCTACCGTCTCATTGTGGCTTCTCCTTTGTCTTTGGATGTGGGGTATGTTTTTTGGTGAGTTCCAGTGTCTTCCTGTTGATGATTATCCAGCAGTTAGTTGTGATTCTGGTGTTCTCGCAAAAGGGAGTGAGAGCACGTCCTTGTACTCCGCCATCTTGTTTCCTCCTAGACAAGTGTCTTTTTCCTATGTTTTCACTCTTGGCTGAGAAAGTGACTCCTAGATTGTATATACATTTTCTTAGATATTCTAGGAAGATTTAAAAACAATTTTTAAAATTTAAGTCTTTAGTCCATCTGGAATTAATTTTTGCATATGACGTAAGATTTTTATTTTCTTTCAGACTGTTGTGCCAGCCCATTTATTCAAACGTATGCTTACTAAATTGAATATCATTGTCAACATTTTGTTCTTTAACAATAGAAAAAACACACTTCATCCACACCTGTCTTTTAGGGATTGCCTTGGGCAGTGATGTAAAAACATGTAGGTTAATGAAATCTGAAAACAGATTTTTAAAAAGTTCTTTTTATTAAAAAGAAGTTGTGGCTAGAGCTGTCCCTAACCTTGATTTACTCTTCTTTTCCAGTAGCTGTGGGAGGTCTGAGATTTTTTTTCTAAAGAAAATTTTAATTCATTTTAAAGCCAGTGCTAGCCTGTTGAGTCTGGGAAATGATAGTAACTTGTTAAATGCCTTCTGGAAGCATAGTCCAGATGCTTTGGCAATAAGTTGTCTCCAGGGAAGAATTTGTTTTAAAATGATACTGTACTAAGCTGGTGTGTGTGTGTGTGTGTGTATGTGTAAAATAGAGAGTATGTGCCTTGAAAAATTTCAGAAGCATTTGCAAGTTGTGCTCATCTTTTTAACTGTTTGATTAATTGAAAGTGTATTTACCCCATTATTTTTTGGACAAGGAGCACACTTCATACACTATTCTTAATGTATATCTGTGTTTATTGCTTAAAAATCCCATTATGGGGCTTCCCTGGTGGTGCAGTGGTTGAGAGTCCACCTGCCAATGCAGGGGACACGGGTTCGTGCCCCGGTCCGGGAGGATCCCACGTGCCACGGAGCGGCTGGGCCCGTGAGCCATGGCCACTGGGCCTGCGCGTCTGGAGCCTGTGCTCCGCAACGGGAGAGGCCACAGCAGTGAGAGGCCCGCGTACTGCAAAAAAAAAAAAAAAAAAAAAAAAAATCCCATTATGACCTACATCTGTTCATTTTTAAAGGCTTAAAGTAAATTTCTCTTAATGTTTTCCTTACCTCCCCGCAAATCATGGATGGCATTGTCTTCCTGATTCCTCTTAATTTCACATGCAAGGAGCAAAATTAAATCTTTTTAGGAAAAACGTAGGGAAATGTGGACCTGATATCTCAATGTCCCAGACTTTCTGCTTAAAAAAAGGAGAAATACGTGTGAGAAGAGAACTCATATAGAGATCATTCTTTGAGACTTTTTCTACTGTAAGACCTTTGTGCAGAACTACAACAAAATCTCAATCGTGCATTCCATAAAGTTCACCAAACTTTATGAAGTTGGAGTTGGGTGTGTTTAAAAGTTTCATCACTTCTCTTTTTAGGTGTCTTTCTGAGCCATCTGAGAGTTAGGATCCTGTCTTCTCTTTCCATTGTACATTTCACAGGGTCTAGTAGGACCACCGGATTTCCACGAGATGGATCAGAAATCCTGACTGAGTGACTCTGCCACAGAGCTCTCTGGACACTCCAGCTTATTCCTAAAGTATTTGCAAGTTCCACCCCTGGACACATACAGGTGTACATACTTTATTCTTCACCTTCTGACCTTTTAGCAAGTTCTGGGCATGGAAAGAAGTGGTAACCAGTTTGTTACCTTATTTGGAAAAGGGGGTTTTACAGATGTAATTAACAGTTTTGAGATGAAATCATCCTGGATTACACGAGTGTGCTCTAAGTTCACTGACGCCTTTCATTCGAAGAGAAAGGCAGAGGGGGCTTTGAAACAGACAGAAGAGGAGGGAGAGATTAGAGTGATAGAGCCACAAGCCAGGGTATTCCTGAAGCCGCCAGAAGCTGCAAGAGGCAGCGAACAGAATCTCCCCTAGAGCCTCCCAAGGAAGCACAGGCTTGCCAACAGCGTGATTCTGGACTTTTGGCCTCCAGAGCTGTGAGAATAAATTTCTGTTGTGTTAAGGCACTCAATTTGTGGAAATTTATTATGGCAGCCAGAGGAAACTACATATATATACATACATGCACATAAGCACACATACATATGTAAACACACACAAATTTTGCTGGCCTATAGTTTTTTGGTTTTTTTTTTTTGGTTTTTTTTTTTTTTTGCGTTACGCGGGCCTCTCACTGTTGTGGCCTCTCCCATTGCAGAGCATAGGCTCCGGATGCGCAGGCTCAGCGGCCATGGCTCACGGGCCCAGCCGCTCCGCGGCATGTGGTATCTTCCCGGACAGGGGCACGAACCCATGTCCCCTGCATTGGCAGGTGGACTCTCAACCACTGTGCCACCAGGGAAGCCCTGGCCTATAGTTGAATAAAGTGTCAGATAATTTTTTTAACATCAGAAGTTACAAATGTGTCATCTCCTTTTCTGGATTTTCCCAGTGATAGAGTTTACCCTAACATCCATCAGTAGGCTGATGGATAAGTGGGATTATGGAATGTGGTTTTCAAAGTGTGTTTGCCGAGCAGCTGTGGATCACACGCCCGCTGTCTTACAAGCACAGTACCAAGTTCCAGGAACATGAAGGTGAGTACGTGCAGTCCTGATGCTCAAGGAGTTCAGAGGCCCACGGGGCAGGTAGATTCTTAGAATTAACTATTATCGTGTAATAAGCGTGGAAACGCTTCATCCCAGAGGTCAGTTAATATTGCCCGGAGCTCTGGAGGCAGGTTTCACAGAAAACATTAATTGACTGCTGAGCTAGACACTGATGAGTGAGTAGGGTTCCGGTGGATTTAGAAGAGAGAGGATGCTGTTCCTGACAGAGGTGAGGAACATCCTGAACAGAGGCATGGGAGGGTGTGGTAGGAGATGAGGCCCAAAAGGCAGTGGGGAGCAGATCTTGAAGAGCTGTCACATGTTGAGGTTGGACCTCTATCCTGTGGCTTAGCTGCTGGCTCTTAGCCTTTCCCCCACCTTCTAGGACACAAATAACACATGGTGTTATAACAGACTCCACTGCAGCAGAATCCACTCAGGTCCCCAAATTTGATGCACTTCAGAATGAAACAGTAAATAACGAAGTAGAGTGAGATGTTTAGCCTACCTCTCCCAATTCTCAGACCGACAAGGAGTTTTTTCTCATAACATGTGAGCTAGTAATATCGGAGAGGCTCAGTGTAGAATCTTGGGCCACGTGTACTTCCTTGCCCAGCTAATGATAAACTCCATCCCATTCTGTCTCAAGAAAACCTACTAGAGTTTGTGAGTCAAGTTTTCACAGAGAAACTTGAGTCCACTCCAGTTTTTATTTTAAGAATAAATTATTTCACAAACTTCATATTTCACCCAATCCTAGTATTGAGCAACACTTTCTACAACCAGCTGTGTCACTGCATCACAGTTGCAGATGAGTGTCTAGACTAAGGGCTCATCTTTGTTCCTGTGCTCCCTAGCACGGTCCCTGGTCACAGAAGTGCTCCTACAATGTTTGTTAATATGAACCGAGGGGAAATGTTGGACGGCTTTCCATATGGGAAGGGCCCAATTATTTAGATTTTAGAAGGATCGTTGTGGTGTCGTTTAGAGCGGGAAAAATTTGGAATTATAGAATGCCAATATTTGGAAGCTATGGAGTTATAATCAGGGAGAAAGACGGCCTGCAGCCAAACTTAAAGTGGGAGTGGAGAGGAGGGGGTGATACCCTGGAAATATTTTCAAGGTGAGATTTCCAGGACTGATGATTGGATAGATGGGATATGAGGAGGAGAGAAGCACTCAGGAGTCCTGAGGCGCCTGGGGGGGCTGATGTCCTTGTCAGAGGTATGAACACACATGAAGGAGCAGATTGCAGGTGAGTGCGTTGGTCAGGGTAGACCCGGTGAGGCTGCAGTAACCACTACAAAATGTCAGTCTTTGAAAATAGCGGAGGTTTATTTCTTCCTTGTGCTGCGTGTTTATCACAAGGTGGCCAAGGGCTCTCCTCTATGTTCTCATCCTCCCTGCAGGACCCAGGCCTAGAAGCCTGTGTTTATGCTTCCACACCTGTTGAGGAAGGAGACAGAATACGGCCTATTACGCACTGGCCCCTTAAAGATTCTACCCAGAAGCGATGCCCCTCACGTCCCGCTTACATTTCATTGTTGGTGGCAAATCCCACGGCCACACCTAACGTTCAGGAGCGTGGAGATGTGCAGTCTTTCCATGGGCTGGGAATACGACTCCGGTGACTCTTGTGCTAATTGGTGGATATGTTGAGCTTGAGGTATTTATTTAAGGGAAATTCCCTTCAGAAAAAATTACAAATCTTGGCTTGCATCTTGAGAGAGTTCAGGGCTAGAGAAATAGTGTTGGAAGATTTCAAGGTTGTGGTCATAAAACAGGCCACAGGAGTGAGTAACATTGATCAGGAGGGAATAGAACCTGTGCTCATGATGGTAAAAGATCAAGGTTAATAAGCTTGTGGTTCCACATATTGCAACCCCAAAGCGTATTTTTTTAGCAGTTTATTTTTACTTTTAAATAATTTTAAGTAACTGTTGACATAGGTGTTGAATTAATCACTTAAACGGAGTTTAGCTTTTTCATACTCCGAAATCACTGACTTGCATTTAGTAATTTAAAAGGTACCTTTACGTTTTGCAGTAGGATTTCGGCCAATTTTCTGACCCAGCAGGGAGGAAAAAATACTGCCAAGGATAGTTACTGTAGTTCGAACTAAAGATCAGTTATAAGTTGATTGATACTAAGATTGCTGAGTACTCAGAAAATTAGAATACCTTATAAAATTTTCTAACTGGCTGTGCCTCAGACAGAAAGATATGGGCTTAACCTTGCTCTAATGATACTCTTTTTATAGCTCCGATTACTGGCAAACGGAGTAGTTAATAGCACTTCTCCCCGTTGGCCGGTGTGCATACATAAGGAGACATGATGCTTCTCTTCTCCATTCTTTTGAAAGGTTCTTGTGCTTCTGCCTGCCTGGCCTCCATTGAAGTCTACACCTAAGTTACTCACTTTTTAATCTTTTTGTGTAGACATGTATGATTACCACAAATAAACCCTCCTCCCTTCAAGACTGTGCACTTAACAGGGAAATGAAAAAACAAACCTGGTTTAATGCATGTCGCCATTATTTCTTTGAAGGAAACTGCAGCATTACAATAGCAGTGATGGTAAAAATTCTGGTCTTCACAGCTGAGGTGAACGAGTGTTTGTCAGGCTTCCATTTTTTGTTAGCACTGTATCATGAATGGTTGCAATGGACTTGAGGATATGGGGAGGGGGAAGGGTGGGCTGAGACGAAGTGAGAGAGTGGCAGGGACATATACACACTATCAAATGTAAATTAGATAGCTAGTGGGAAGCTGCTGCATAGCACAGGGAGATCACCTCTGTGCTTTGTGACCACCTAGAGGGGTGGGATAGGGAGGGTGGGAGAGAGGGTGATGCAAGAGGGAAGAGATATGGGAACATATGTATATGTATAACTGATTCAGTTTGTTGTAAAGGAAAAACTAACACACTATTGTAAAACAATTATACTCCAATAAAGATGTTAAAAAAAAAAAATGAATGGTTGCAAAATAAAGAAGGAAGCTATACCTTTTACCTTCTTGTCACAGACACATAAAACTATTAAAAGCAACTCTTCCTTATTCCTCAGTCAAGCAAAGCCATTGGTGTTTATTCCTGGACGATGATTACAATTAACATTTATTGAGGGTAATTACAGTGCTGGTTATGGTACAATGCTTTATATACATTATCTCATTTAATTCTCATAATAGCTCTTTGACATAAGGCTACCTACCAGGAACAAGAGGCTGAGAGAAGGGGAATAATATGCTCAAGGTCACACAGCTGGAAAGACGGGCAGCGAGCTGCCAGCCGGTTCTGGAGCCCAGCCTTCCCTCCTGTCTCCTGCCTCTCTCAGTTTTCTGACCAACGAGGAGGTTTTTTTTCCCCACTCATATTGCACATTACAGAATAAGAGAATCTTCTGTTGATCATCTTTATTAAAAATTGAACCACTCGTAGGCAGGGTACCAAGAGTAGGCCTGGGTGCACTAATTGAAGTGAAAAGAACCACCGGGGCCCCAGACAACTGTTAGTAGAAAATGGGAACTAAACTGGACACTGGGAATTACCAGCTCAGGGAGGTTTTCTGTTTTAAATGTTTGTTGTCTTCCTGCCCCGTCCTCCCCAACAAGAAAGACTCAGGGTAGAAGTTGACATGCAAAAACCAAGTAAGAACTGTCTTCATTTTTCCTTCTTGGTATCTAAAATGCTTGTTCCTTAATTGCCTTCCATGGTCTATGCATACGTGTGTGTGTGTGTGTGTGTGTGTGTGTGTATTTCTGTATGTAAACCCATATGTATAGTCAAAGCCTTCACTTACGTTGGGGTGAGACTTGATGAAACTCCAGCCTTTCCAGAGAGGCTCTGCTCCTGGTGTCCATCTGTCAGAAAGTCCACACTTATAGTCAAATCCCTTCCCTTGACTGAGGAGTAGTGTATTTTATGGTTACAGTGTGACACAGCAAGCACTTTGGAAGCCAAGCAGAAACAGGTTGGTGCCATCAAAGGTGACAAGAAAGAACATAAGAGATGCAGTCAGGGCCTGTGGTCACACTTAGGCTCTGACATCAACAGATAATCCCCTCCCCACTAATACATATCTCTCCTGGGCAGTATTTTCACATTGTGTATTGATTAGAACAACTTTAGCGGGGGTTCTTGCCTAACTTCTTGGGGATCTGATGAAAGCTGCAAATCGACATGTGCACAAACACAAAGTTTTTCACATAATTTCACAGTGTTTGTTATCTGCCCACCGGTTGCCTGAAGCCAAGGACTCAGAACCGTGAATTAGTGTGTCCTATCACTGCACAGTGCGTGGCCACCGTAGCGGGGCACAGTCACTGATGGCATTTGGAGGGGAAAGGCAACACCCCATCCTGGAAGTTTATTATTTTATCTTACAGTCATCAGTTGACTAGGTAGCATTCTGCACGTTGGGATTTTCTCCGTGACGGAGGGGGTGGCAATGCCCTGGGGTGGGAAGTGGTGAAGAAGGTTTCTCAGAAGTGGAACTCTGTGCCATTCACACAAATCTGATTTCGCTTTACTTGAGTTCCCCCTACCAGAGAGCGCCAACTGTGGCCAAGTCTGGCCCGCTGCCTGTTTAGTAATCGGAGTTTTACCAGCCACACCGTTCTTTCACATACTGTCTCTGGCTGCTTCTGCACTTGAATAGCAGAGTTGAGTAGTTGCGTCAGAGATTGTGTAAGCCTACCATGCCTAAAATTTTTACTCTCTGATGCTTGACAACCCTTGTCTTAAGCTATCTGTTTTTACCAGTTTTCTTTGAGATTGGTGTTGTTTATTTACGGAGATGAAAGTAGAGATGTCTATAGATTCTGGAAAACTAACTGATGTGGACAGACCAGGCTTATGTACACTCACATTTAACAGTGGTTTAATCAATGGTAGCTATCTCTTTGAAAACAAGGCAAGAGAGCTCTCCAGATAACCCCCTTTAGAAATATAGTAGAGCAGTTCTTGATTATTTGTAGCCTTATCTCTTTGTGAAATGGCTTAACTTTCATGCTAGGCTGGGTTCTCCAGTGCCCTCTCAGAGTAGACTTGGTCAACACAAACTAAATTATTTAGTGTCACACTACATAACATAGAATCAGGAAAGCAAAACCACCTCAGTAATCACACATGATGAATTTCAACAACATAACTTCTAAATTCAATTGTGTGTCTCTTGGATTATCCATAATACCTCTTTTCATTAATGACACTAAAAACTGTCTGCAGAAATAAAAATAGCAGTTGTAGAAACATGTCTTTGATGGATGAAGCAAATGGAAAGAACAAACTAGTATTGATACAAGGCCCCTGACCTCAAGAAATTTAAATTTTAGTACTTTGTCTTTAGTACTAGCATTATATCAATTTTTACAACTATTCCAGTAGATTTGGATGATTTAAGGAAGAGAACTGAATCTGTACCAATCCAGAGAAGTTGTTATTAATCATTTATTGCTTTCCTGTAAAACAAATACATTTTTCTAGACTTCACCGCTACACTGATATGAGAAGAAATGAAAAAATTACATTAATGTGTATATTTCCTCTTTTTAAAAGTTTGCTTTTTTGTGAAGCCAAAGAATTTTTTTTTACAATATTGAGAGAAGGAGTGTATATCATATTACTGGTAGGACTATGACTTAGAAATTTATTTGGTTTTGTTTAATAAGCTTTTAAATATACAAAAGTAAAATTTGAAAATTGATAATTTAGTTGAATGATAAACAGCTAAGTTAACTTATTTCTTATTAGAGCAGTACATCCAACCAGGAAATAAATTGTCTTTAATTTGGTAGTACATATTCAGAGATTCTTTGGCCTAAAACATGGAAGAATAATTTGTGTCGTAAATGTAAATGAATTATCAGAAACCCACTCATAGCTTCCTACTGAATGTAAATGAGATGGTGATGGATGCTGTTAATCTGTGTGAAACAGTTGTGACTGCTGTTTGTGCCTGCTTGTAATAGGGGCAGCATATATAGTTTTAAAAGCAGCAAAGTTGCATGTACTTAGTGCTCTCTATGTATTCAGTACAATCAGGGCCATTGATGGCTTGTGGCAGTTGAGCCTACTGGGATGATGTATACAGTAAACATCTCTTAATAAGACACTGCTGCCCAGTTACTGTTGTGAGAGTGTGCTTGGTAACACTCACCAGGGCTAGATTTTTCTGTTTTCATTCTACACTTCATAGAGTTTCATGTTCCCAGAGTCTTGAAAATTTAACTTCCGCATTACTTACCTGGCATAATTATAGGAATTGCTAGGGGATTTGAGAAGGTGTGGGTGGAAGCGATAATAGTCAACGAAGGAAGCCTCATACAAGTCATGTTGGTAAGTTCACGATTATAGCAATATATCAAATAGAGAAGCACTGCTACTAAATTCGTTGACTTCCTGCTGATTTTTGTGTTTGGGTTTTTGGTTTTTTTTTTTTTTTTTTGGAAATTATTATTCTTTTGGTCTTCAGTCAGACATGGATTTCAACCCCAATTCCCTCTTGACCCTGTGTGTGAATTTGAGAAATTAAGGAACTTTTCTGAATTTGTGTCCTATGTGGAAGATCCCGGCTTGCCCAAGATAGTCCCAGTTTGTGTCTCTTGTCCCGGAGTAATTATTAATAGTGCCCTCTCTCACTCTGTGAAGTGCCCTGGTTTGGACAGTAGATTACGTGGACATCCTATTTATAGATGAAGTGGAGGTAATACCTCCCCCCTGGTCTTGCGATATGTGGCGATTCTATGAAATAACGTGAAAATGAACAGTATGATTCTTTTGGTTTACAAAAAAATAAAATTTTTGTCACGGTAGATAACTTTGAATTCTAGAATAATGATGAATAGTTTTATTCATATATATCTTATACATACATACGTATTTTGGGGAATTTGCGACAGATAAATAGATAGGTAGATATCGTATACATACATATATTAGTGAAATTACTGTCTGAGAAATGGAGAGAATATTTTGGTGACCATTAACGGTGCATCAGGAATCAACATTCTCTGTATTTTGAAAGGAGTAATTACTACTGTATTTGTATCATTAGAAATTTCTGCTTTACAGCTCTGTGTATCATTGTTTCAGTGTCCCTGTCTGCTATTTGAATTAATTTGAAGGCTCTGGTACCCTTGTGGCAGAGCATGATTTAAAATTTAGAGCAATTCTTTTGATGAGCAATATGCATTTTACCTGAACGCTACATTTCCTGGGATAACACGGTTTTGTAACTGAAATGATAATTTGTGAGAATAATTTCTATCGTGCTACTATGATCTTATATTTTTTGCTAGAAAAATGAATCTAGTTTAAGACCATATGATTTGATTCTGGGATTATTAAATACGCTAATTTAATATTTGGGGTTTACATAGGGATTTTAAACTATTTTTAGAAGGTGGAAATAATTTGTTATGCTATAGTAAGATGATTGTGCATTGGAATCTTACAAAGCAAACTACACATATTTCTACATAGAACTTTGGCAGTTTTAACTAGGAGTCTTTAGCTTCAGCCATTCAGCTTGACTTAGTCATCTTTTGTCGGAAGATTTCTGGTTTATATTCAAAAGCAAGAAATTATTCATGAATTCTAAGTTATACCATATGCAGTAATTTTGACAAGACTGTTTATACTATTCCTTTCCTTTCCTTCCTTCCCTCAATGTGGATGGTGCTCTGGGGGAATATATGCCTCCATTTGAGGAGCAGGCGGCTGTTAAGCATTTCTGATGAACTGTCTTACACATAGATCATAGTAGTAAATTTTTTTCTGTTCCTAAACGATGCTTAGAGAGATCTGTAATAGTTCTTTGGGCTTTTTGTGTGTGTGATCCTGAATGAAAGCTATATATCTTTTTTAAAAATTCTATAATTCACCCTTCTTACTACTGAGTGTAGGTTTTTCCACTTGCATCCCATTAGTCTATATAGGTGGTGATGCCCTTCTCCAAAATGAGGAATAAACGGCAGGCTTGGGATGGGTAGTGGAGAGACTAGATGATGAGGTCAGGGGCTGGACGTGCTGAGCTTGACTTAACTGATGGCACATCCAGGTGGAGATGTTACCCAGGCAGTTGCTTGCTCCCATCCATGGGCACAGGTGTTCTGGGGTCACATAACCCAGATTGATGTGTGGGAAGGGGAGCAGAATACGCTTCCAGGAGGAATTATTTCCTGTGCTACATCTTGAAGGACAGATAGGGATTAGCCAGCTGAAGAGGGCTGCTCTGTTTTCCTTTACCTCTCAAACACTCCTTACCCGATGTGGCCTTCTATTAATCTTTGAAAATTATATATACCCTTTTAAATGTTTGTGATATAAGCACATACACATTCAATATAGAATTTTCTGAACCAGTCCATCTAGGAAAAGAGGTAAAGAGAGTTTTCCCTTGCCAGTGTGAGGTTAATTCATAAGGGCTGGTTGGAAAGAACTGGGATGCGATCTGGCACTGTTGGGTGGTTAAAATTTCCAGGGGCAGCTTGGTTCAGCTGCTTTTACTGTTTCCTTTTTGTTTTTAGAAGTATTAACTCCCTTTACAGTCAATCCCTCATGTGATGACTATACCTTAACCAGGATAGAATGTGAAATTTCTGGTGACTCCTAAATATGCTCTGGGATTGTTGCTGTGTTTTGAGATCTGGCTTGATTGTAGGCTTACCTCTTTGAAGCTGGAGAGGGCCTTCTGTCTTAGCCCAGGCCAAGCAGTTAACTAAGGCTCACAGAGAAACTGGCATTTAACAAGCCTGGGGACAGAAGCAGAGCAGGACTTGAGACCCCTACCTCTGAGCTCCATGCTATTTGCACAGAGTAGGTGACTTTTTAAAAAAACTTACTAACAGCGTTATTGATGAATAATTCACAGTTCATAAAATTCACTCTTTTAGAAAAGTGTACAATTCAGTGGTCTTTGGTATATTCAAGGAGTTGTGAAACTGTCGCCACTATTTTATTGCTACCCAAGGAAACCTCGGACCCAGTAGCACTCACTTCTCACCCCGCCCTCTCCCTAGCTGCCAGGAACTACCAGTCTTTCTGTCTGTATGGATTTGTCTGTCCTAGACATTTTGTATAAATGGAATCATATAGTATGTGGCCCTTTGTGACTGGCTTCTTTCACATAGCATCATGTTTTCAAGCTTCATCCATGTTGTATGTATCAACACTTCATTCCTTTTTATGGTTAACTAATAGTCCACTGCTTGGATTTATTGCATTTTATGTATCCATTCATCAGTTGGTGGCCATTTGGGTTGTTTCTACTTTTGGCTGTTACGAATACTGCTGATATGAACATTCAAATACAGTCTTTTGTGTGGACATATATTTTCATTTCTCTTGGATATATGCCTACAAGTAGAATTGCTGGGTCATATGGTAACTATATGTTTAATCAGTGGAGGAACTGCCAGACTCTTTTCCAAAATGTCTGCACCATTTTACCTTCCCACTAACAATGTATGAAGGTTCTAATTTCTGCACATCTTTATTGTCTGTCTTTTTTATTATAGCCATTCTAGAATGTGAAGCGGTGTTGCGTTGTGGTTTTGATTTGCATTTCCCTACTGACTAATGATGTTGAGCATCTTTTCATGTGCTTGTTGGCCACTTGTGTATCTTCTTTGGAGAGATGTCTATTCAATTCTTTCCCGTTTTTAAATTGGGAAATTGTTGTTGAATTACAAGAGTTCCTTATGTATTCTGGATACATGCCCTTTATCAGATATATGTTTTGCAAATATTTTCTCCCATTCTGTGGGCTGTCTTTTCACTTTCTTGATGGTGTTTTCGGAAGCATAAATGTTTTAAATTTTGATGGTTTCCAGTTTATCTGTTTTGTATTGTCGTGTGCTTTTGGTATTACATATAAGAAACCATTGCTTAATCCAAGGGCACAAATATTTATTCCTGTTGTGTTCTTCTAAAAGTTTTAGAGTTTTAGCTGTTACATTCAGGTCTATTGAGTTGATCCGTTTTTCGTTGGTTTTTATATAGATTACTTTCAAATGATGGCTTTTCTGTGCTTCCCAGCTATTTTATCTTTGAAGTATTTCTGGTGTTTCAATCCACATGAAATTACATGAAAAGTTTTAAGAAAAATTCTTTTTTTCACTCTTCTGTGTCTTATGTTTGGTCATTTGAGGGAATCTACTTACTGGCATACAGTGATTAATTTCAACTTTTTTTAACCTACTGCTATTGTGAGCTGAAGAATACACATGTTCTCTTTTACAGTAGCAAATACAAGTCAGCGTAGTACTGAGGACTCTTGCTCTGTTAACCTGAACAGTTGGTCTCTGTTCTAGAACAATATCTTCATTTTCTGAGAACATTTGTTTGGGATCTTTCAATGAAAGCATCTCTCTTTCCATCAGCCTCTTATCTGCACAATGAACAAAGCTACTGAGTAGAGGGCAAAAGCTTAAGACATGCAGGTGATTTGGAAACTGACACATCCCATATGCTGTAAATGCTGAAAATTTACATCTAAATCAAAGTTGAGTTTGGAAACTTCCCAGTCTATTCTACTCTTCAAATAATATGCTACAGAGTTTTCTAATAACGTTATTTTTTTTATTTTTCATTAAAACAATGTTTCTTAGTGCTTTAATATGCCTAGTTCAGCAGGCAGTGATACCACTTGTTTTGTAAATAGCATGTTTTAAATTTAAGGGTGTCAGTGTCTCTTAAAATATCCTTTATATTTCAAAGAGCTTCAGCTACCTTCAAATATCACACATTGAATGAAAAGCTGAAATGGAATTTTTGTACTGAATTCACATAAATTGATTTCTATTCTTTAGTTATTATTTTGGTATACTTAGCTTTTCAGGTTGTTAAGAAAGTCATTTTGTTTTAAATAGCTTAGCTTCATACTTTATGGTGATGAATATAAAAATTGAGTATTACCTGTTAAATACTGTGGTAGTTGTGATACAAAGGGTAACGGACATTATAAAAAGCCATACAATAGTTTACTTAGCAGTATTAAATAGAACAACAGATTTTCAATACTGACTTTTATTTTTAAAAGATAGATCAATAATGATTTTCATGTAGCGGTTCAGTAATTTAGTTTAGTAGTTGGCAGGGCTGCTTCTAGCCACTTCACAGGGGTTTCTTCTGCCAAAAGAAATTACAGTTTTCACCTGCCGTGAAAATGGATAGAAGCGGGGTTCAGCGTCACGGGATTGCCCTCTGGGGCTAGTTTGTGAACTGCCCTCAGCGCTGTGACAGTGACCTTTCCAAGGAACTCGGTAGGTGACAGCAGGGACAGGAAGTTTGCTATATTTTGGAATGTAAGCAAAAATATTGGTACATTGTCTCTCCAGATGACTCTCAGAGCACTTTTCTTTCTGTACGGGGTTGGGAGGGTGGGCTGTGTATGGAGAGATTTGCCATGTGGGTTGGCTTGTGTCCGAAGAAGGAACCCTTTCAGATTTGGGTCTGATTACAGAAATGGAGAAATAAAGCTGCAGTGGGGGCTGCTTTCATCTCTGGATATAAGGGAAGGCCTCTGTCTATTGAAACAGTTGCTTGTGTCTGGGTGAGCAGTCACTAAATAGAGAACACGACCACAGAAGTCCGGGTCAAGGTAGCAGCTTTCCTCATCTGCTTCTTCCATTTTTTTCCGAAGCCTGCGTTTTCTTGACTGGTGACTATTAGAAGCAGCCTAACATTTATTGAGTGTTTACTCTGTACCAAGTGGTGTGCTTTTCGTTAGCTGGGTTATTTAATCCTCACAGCAGCAGCATGGAGATAAACCCTGTTATCCCCATTTTACAGAGGAGAATGGTCAATCACGGTTGTCCGTGGAGTTGGGCTACCAGAGCCCAAACTCTTGCGAATTTTGGGAAAAAAATTTTTAAATAGTCTTAGTTACAGTAAATCCTGCATTCTGTATATTATCAGTGCGTGCTATCTGAGATCTTGCTTCTGCACCTCTAGGCTTCCTCAGAGGATCCTTGTCTCTTTCAAAGACACGGTAGGAACTGGGGTCCTAAAGTCTCTTAAGTCTTTGATAACGGCTTCTGGCAGTTATGATTACTAGTTCGGTATTTCATTGAAGTTACAAAATTATCAATTGTAAAAGGCACTATTATTTTATATATAGTTAAAAAAGAAAACAGATGCCAAATAAACTGTAGCAGTGCTTTTTATCACCTACAGTTTTATTTTATACTTGTGAAATAAGGTCTTTGAGACTTACTTAGACATAGATTTTCCATTCTTGGGCCATAGAAACAAGAAGATATATGTGAAACAAATTTAGGTTATTTCTCAGTCTTCTTTACAATCCAAGTTGAACTCTTCTGTTTTATTTTGCTGCTCAGCTGTAGATGTCCATGCTTTTCCTACATAATATGGTCCTCTGTGCAATCAAGAGCATTGCTGAGACGGCATTTCTTAGGAATGCTCTACCATTGTCTCCAGGATCTTCTTCCAAGCTACAAGTTCTAATGAGCATGCACAGGAAATGAGGATACAGCAGAACCACCACCTAGCCAGCAGTGATTGTAAGATGCAGCCCAAGTTTGGAGATGCGTCATAGAATCAAAATATAGTAGTGTGATATTAGAAGGAGAAACAGAATCAAAAGCCCAGACTTCTTAACTTCATCACCTTTACTGGGGCTCATCTTTTTATCTCTGGAATGTGCTTGTGCTAATTATGAGTAATGATACAAGAATACAGGCAGTGTGCTATTTCCAGTATTACACGTGGCTGGTTGGTTAATTCACTCTGGACCGTTTAATAGCAAATAGCAACAGTCCTGGGATCTGAAGCTAAAACATCATGATGTGGAGAAGTGCCAGAAGCCGGTTGTAGTCATGTGGAAGCTGTGTGAGCTTAAGCAAGTTACTTCTCTGTGCCCCATTTTCTTCATCAAAAAAAAGATAGTTTCCACCCCAGATCCTTTTGCTTTAATGAATTAATTTCTATAGGGCCTTGAAAACATTGTCTTCTCTACCGGTAAGTGCTATTTATGTTAAATAAATTAGTGAATAAACAAATAAATGACTGGTATCATCAGGAAGTATGGAGCAAGGTGTAAGCAGAGGCCAGCCAGCGAGAGAGAAGGGAGCAGATGTGTGGAAGCTGCAGGAGAGGGCCCATGCTGGCCAGGGGCCTCCTGCCCTCCTGCAGGAACCTGGCACCGGAATCCCCTGGGTAGGGCTGGGGGCTGGGCTCGCACCTTCGTTGTTTACTTCGTTGTTTATAGTACTTTCCCTGAGTGTAAATAAAGGTTGTGTGTGTGTGTGTGTGTGTGTGTGTGTGTGTGTGTGTGTGTGTGAGAGAGAGAGAGAGAGAGAGAGAGAGAGAGAGAGAGAGAGAGAGAGAGATCACTCAACTATCTCAACCCCTGACCAGGAATCGTCTTAACAAAAATAACCCCACCTTTTAAAGTTTGTAAAAAATTATCATTATTAAAATGGCTTGGTTATTCTGTGACTTTGCAACCAAAGCATTTTAACTGCTTCTTCAATATCTTTTGGTCTAGAAATTACCCAGAATAAGGCCCAACCCACAGGTTGTAAATCTGTTGAGCCCTGTTCAGTTGGAGAGGTTTTATAGGACCGGAGACGCCATCTGAAGCATCACCTTATCAGAAGTAAATTTACCTAAGCAATCACGGAGTTTCTCCTTTACAAATTTCCATTTGGGGTTCTTGATGGGCGGGCCAATTCCAGGCTTATCTGATGTCAGCCTGGGGCGGGACCAAGGCTCTTATTCTCACGTAATTCTGCCTTCTTCCTCCATGTTCTTTTGGGGGAAGAACTCAACTTCGCTTCTTTACAACTCCTCACGGTAAATAACCGAACTTATCAGCACAGGGTGAAGAAAATGGGCCTTGGAATTCTGCAGCCTGCCTTCCAGTGCCTGTCAAGGCTTCGCACCTCAGTTTTGTTCTTTCTCATATAGGGAGGCTGGTATTTACTCCAGAGAGGTATTGTAAGAACCCTCTGCAATGTTGTAGCTTCAGCTCTTAGTCGTTCCAATAATAGTGCCAGCTCAATAAAGTCAGTAAAACTCGGTCACAATTAGATATCCCACCTTTGTCTAAAGCAGGGGTGCAGATGGGGACCTTTTCCAACAATATATACTCCCCACCAAGAGTCCTTACTTCAATGAGCCACTCTTACTCCTTGGGGCGGGGGCAGAAGTCAGAGACGAGGTGCTGCTTCTCTTTCCATCCTCCAACCCGGAAGCTCTTGCGTGGGGGACACCAGGCCCTCAAATTATTCACCTTGAGAAGATTTAATGCTTATTTCAATGATAATTCCTTTAAAATCTTTTTTGGCAGACATACATATCTTCAAAGCAACCTTGGAAGGTAATATTGTTACAGTTTTCATCTTACAGATAGGAAAACTGAGATTCAGCAGTTAGGTAATTGCCCAAAGATAAAAAGGAAAAGTTAAGTTCCATTGTAAACTTATAAATCAGCCAAAGTCAGTTTCTGGTTTTCGTGTTTCAGTGTCATTTAACAGGATGAGGATTGGACAAGCTTTTGTTCTTGACACTCGTTTGTTTGTTCCAGGAGCAGGAAAGAATGGGGTCTGTCTTCTGTTTCTGATCCCCCCTTTCTCAGCACAGTTTGTGAGATCCACAGCTCCCTGAGGGGAAGGGTCAGTTTGATAAGGGGTTCAGCTGCCTCTAGGGCCGAGGGGCCATGTGGAGGAGTGCTAGCTGTCATCATGGGAGCCAGGCACCCGGCCAAGGTGAGGAAAGTGTGAGGGCTTAGTAGGACCTTGTGGAAGGAAGTTCACAGATTGAAGCCATAAATTCGCAGGGCTGGTGGCCATCCCAAGGCTGCTAGCTTGCATGTGAACTGAGGGTTAGACCAGAGCAAACAGACTTTCTCTGCCAGATAAAGTGTGTTTATTTTTGTCTCTTATTTAGTTGTGTGTTGTAGGCCTTCTCCCTTCCTTATTTTTTGCTGAGAGTAGAAATGGCAGCTGAAGTTCATTCCTTTCCAAGTCAAAAAGATAGATTTGCAGGGCAAATCTGTGCAAATAGAGGCACAGATGTAGAGAACAAACCAAGGGGGGAAAGAGACGGGAGGGGGTGCTGGTGGTGGTGTGATGAATTGGGAGATTGGGGTTGACATGTGTGCACTGATGCAGATAAAATGGATGACTAATAAGAACCTGCTGTATAAAAAAATAAAATAGGGCTTCCCTGGTGGCGCAGTGGTTGAGAATCTGCCTGCCGATGCAGGAGACACGGGTTCGTGCCCTGGTCCGGGAAGATCCCACATGACGCGGAGCGGCTGGGCCTGTGAACTATGGCCGCTGAGCCTGCGCGTCCGCAGCCTGTGCTCCGCAATAGGAGAGGCCACAACAGTGAGAGGCCCGCATACCGCAAAAAAAATAAATAAATAAAAATAAAATAAAATTCAAAAAACCCAATAAAGGTACGGTAAATTTATAAAGGATTCCCCCCCCAAAAAAAGAAAGAATATAGAAATGGGGAAGGGGAGCACAGTACATGTTTAGTTGCTCATATTTTTGGTGGGAACAGTAGTTCAATAAATTGTTTTTATTCTAGGCTTCTTAAGTGTTGGGTTTTGGCTGTTCTGAGCTATTGGCTATTTGTTTACCATTGTAAAGAGACCAGTCCAGTTGTTGTTAGATGAAATATGAGGGTCATAAACATTGCATAAAGGTAAACTCGGTTTGCCTGGTTCAATGATGTGAAGAGCACAGGAAGGGAATAAAAGCAAATTTCCAAATAAGTTAGACCTGAAACATTCTTTAAAGCATCTGTTTGAATTATCTGTATTGGATTTTTAAGAAGGAAGTAGATACAGCGACTAAAGCATCATTCTTCGTCCCATTTTCTGGTGTTTGAAAGCCCCCTAGTTTCCACCTGTCTGTATCTGGAGGTAGAGTGGCCTTGTCTCGGGGCCATTCAGCTTGGTACCCTGTTTCAAGGTGTAATCATCATCCTTGACATTCATCATCCCCGGTGCTCACTTTCTTCTTTACCTCTGAATACTCTGGAAAGTGAGTTTCTGCCAGCCTCTCTGGTTGTGGCATTTTAGACACCAGAGAGCTCGGGATCACAGTTGAATGCTTGCAGGCTGGAGTTGTTTTCACCTCCGTCCTTTCCATATAGAACTAATGGCAAGCAGTTTTTATCCCTGTACATTTTCTCATTCAGCCCTTTCTCATGTCCCCGGTACCATGTAGCAGAACCCGGGAGCTAGAAGGAAGCCCCAAGACAGTCCTACCCCGACCCCTTCCTATGATGGGAGAGGCTACAGGAGGAGGCAGGGGCTGGGGGTGACTTGTCTCCAGGTCGCTGGCTGAGTAATGGTCGAAATATAACTAAAGTCCACGTCTCCCAGCTCTGTCTGGTGCTGTTTCAACCATAGCACGTTACTTTGGTTGGTTGAATTTGTTTGTTGCCCAGCTGTCACTATAAATATTGCCGTTTTAATGATTCTATATCATTATAATGGTTTAAAATCTGTGTGTGACATGAACAGCCACGTGTTACTTTCTCTTAACCCATATACTAAGGGCTCCCTGTGTGCAGATGCAGGGTTGGGAGCTAGACCTGGCATTTCTCAGTTAATTCCATGGTAACTTTTACAGTAGGTGAGGGAGCTAGGATTTGAGTCTTTTTCTCTGTCTTCAAAATCTCTGCCCTCTCAGTACCTCACAATTACATATTCAGAATAAATAAACCTCTCACACTTGAGGGTTTTTTCAGTTTTAAATCAGAAAATATCTAATCAGAATAATGTGTTTTTCTTAAGCTATTATCCTGCTTTGCTTTAATTTAGAAGTAAAATTCAAGAGAAACTCTTGGAATGAATAGGGTGATGCATGTAAACAGTCCTAATAATGAAGCTGCTTGAAGTTACAGAAATGACATCTGATTTAAGTGGCTTCATCAGGTTGGATAAGAAGGGACATTGATAATTGGTTACAAAAAGAGGCCTTGTTTTTACTCAAGAGTTTATGTTCCAGCTGTTAATTTGAAGTGTTTCTTTTAGGTTAGAAAGATCTATATAAATACATGTCCTCTTCTTATTGTAATAGTTATTTTTCTTACTTGTGAATCTCTACATTTAAATCATTGAAAGTTTTACACATATTCATCTAAATGAGCAGTAGAGCAGAGCTACAGTGATTGCAGGAGTGTGAAGCTGCAATGGCTCTGTGTTCTGTGTTGTTCTGTGTAACTTCCTTGACCTTCAGAGGCACTCCAGAGAACAGCTCCGATAGGGGCTGGTTCTGTGCTGCAGCTCTTACATCCCTTCCCATCTCCGCAACCCTGAAGTTCTCCTGTGGAGAACACTGATCTAAAACCTCTTCCACCAGTATTTTCCTTTATCATTTGATAACTTAATTAGTTCTGCCTTCTTTATTCTCTTATCATACTCATTCCCTTTGGTGCCTTTCACTGTTCTTCTCTCCCTTTATCTAAGGAGAATGACTCAGTTTTTGTTAGAGGCAGTAAATACAGAGAAAGAGACATTGAAATTAACCAGACCTGAGATTGAAACTCAGTTCTACTGCCTTAACTAGCTGTGCGACCTCACTGACATGTTTTTACTTGCAAAACAGGGCTAGCAGTACCTCCCTCACACGGTAGTAAGAAAGATTAACAAAGATCATGTATGAAAGCACCTAAAACTGTGCGTGGCACACTCTAGGAATTCAAACCTGAGTACTCTTCACCCTGTCCTTCACCCTTTTCCAGGTTCCATTGCGAAATTAGGCATAATATCTCTAAAGTAATTCCATGAAATTTTACATCTACAGCAGCATCTTTCTCCTTTTTAAAGACTGCTTTTTCTCATATAACATTCTTAAACAACCAGATTTTTATTTTATGTTATTATTTTTGTTTAATTACTGCCGTTATAACTACATTGATTTCTCCTGTTATGAAAAGGATCTCATTATTGGTTACATAGACTTTGTGGGATATTCTGCAAACCTATCCACCATGTATAATGTTTCTACACACAAAAACGACCTAGTTTTCAGACAGCCAATTTAATAATGTTAGAAAACTTTTGCTTTGTTTTTTAACTTGGTATTTTGAAAGAATTTTAGACTTACAAGAGTTACAAAAATAGTACAGTGAGTTCCCGTATACCCTTAACCCATCTTCTCCTAATAACCGTAGTAACAGTTATCAAAGTTAATGTTGGTTCAATACCATTAATTAAAACAACAGACTGTATTTGGATTTCACCAGGTTTTTGGCTGTTGTCCTTTTTTATCCAAGATTTAATCCAGGATCCCACATTACATTCAGTTTTCCACCTCCTTAGGCTTCTCTGATTTGTCACAGTTCCTTGGTGTCTCTCATGATCTTGACACTTTTTAAAAGTATTGGTCATTTATTGTGACTCAATTTGAGTTTGTCTGATGTCTTCTCTTGATTAGATTGAGGTAATTTGTTTCCGCCGAGGTTACCGCAGACGTGATGTTCTCTTCTGAACACGTGGTGTCCACATAGCTTTTTACAGGTCTAACATCAATCACTTGGATGAGTTGGTCTCTGCCAGGTTCTCCAGTGTAAAGTTCCTGTTGATCCCTTTGTAATTAACTAATATTTGGGGGAGACACTTTGAGACCATGCATATATATATATATATATATATATATATGTTTCTGCTTAACTTTTGCCCACTCATTTGAGCATTGATCGGTGGATCTCACCTGCAGCAGTGTTACAGTGGTATTCTAACGGTGATTTTCTTGTTCATTCATCCCATCTACATTTACATTTATGAATTGGAATTCTTCTGTAAGGAAGATTTGTCTTCTCATATTTCATTTTTATTGTCATTCATTTATATCAGCATGGACTCATGGATGTTTATTTTATCCTTTGGGTTATAATTTAATATTATCACTATTTACTCTGTTGATCAAATTGTTCCAGCTTTGGCTGTAAGGAGTTCTCATGGCGGTTTCTGTGTTCTTCTGTGTGCCTTCATCCTTTTTTTAAAAGCACTTTTTTACTTTCTGACCCCACAAGATGTTCCAGGCTTATTTTCTATTTTCCCTACCTCAGCCCTCACTTCTCCAAGGAGCCCTGATTCCTTTTAATAAAGGTATGTTTATTGTTACTGGAGTGTCACTGCTTCTAGGCCTCTCCGCAGACAAAGTTAGGAAATATATGTATGTAAACTAACAAATTGTCTATACACACGTATCTCTATGTATTTTCATATCCATCTATCTGTATATGAACTGAGGGGGTTCATACTGTATAATCTCTGTTTCATAGCTAGCACAAGGTTCATTTTAACTTTTCTCTTTTGCTTATTTGTAACTTCTTTTTCCAGCAGTGAGAAGCTGGCTTTCAGTATCAAAAATCAATTGATGGTATCCGTGTGGATAAATTTTTGGATTCTCTATTCTGTTTCATTGATCTTTGTGTCTATCCATTTGCCCATACCACATAGTCTTGATTATAGTAAGTCTTAAAAAAAGCCAGTGTGAGTCCTCTAATTTTCTTTCTCTTACTCAAATTGTACTGACTGTTCTAGTTCCTTTGCCTTTCCCTATGAGTATTAGAATTAGCTTGTCTATATTTACCAGTAAAACTCCTGCCAGGATTTTGATTGTAATTGTGTTTAATCTATAAATCATTTGGGGGAGAATTAATATTCCTAACTATAATGAGTCTTCAAATCCATGAACATGCTATGTCTCTCCATTTATTTACATCTTCTTTTGATTTCTTTCAAAGGTTTTATAGTTTTCCCTATATAGAAACATACCTGTACATGTTTGGTTAGATTTATACATAAGTATTTCTTTCTTTCTTTTTTTTTTTTTTAACAAATATTGTAAATGGTATTATATTGGAAACAGACAAGTGAATATTCTTACCTTGTTCTCGATCTTAGGGGGAAAACTTTCATTCTTTTACCATGATGTGTGATGTTAGCTTTGGATTTTCTTTTTTTTTTTTGTAATATCCTTATCAGATTAGAAAATTTCTGTTCTCTTCCTACTTGCTGAAAGCTTTTATCATAAGTGGGTGTTGTATTTTGTGAAATGCTTTTTCTATATCAATTGAAATGATCATGTGTGGGTTGTGTTTTTAGCCTGTTAATTTGGTGAATTAGTTGGCTTGAAACATTAATCTCGCCATGAATTCTCAGGGTAAACTCCAGTTGAAAGTGGTATGTTACTATTAACGTTAATATTTTGTTGAGGGACTTCCCTGGTGGCCCAGGGGTTAAGAATCCGCATGCCAATGCAAGGGACACGGGTTCGAGCCCTGGTCCGGGAGGATCCCACATGCTGCAGAGCAGCTAAGCCCATGTGCCACAACTACTGAGCATGTGCTCTAGAGCCCACGAGCCACAACTACTGAGCCTGCGTGCCACAACTACTAAAGCCTACATGCCTAGAGCCCATGCTCTGCAACAAGAGAAGCCACTGCAATGAGAAGCCCGTGCACCACAATGAAGACCCAACACAGCCATAAATAAATAAATAAAATAAATTTTAAAAACTATATATTTTGTTGAGGCTTATGAGGGATATTGGTGTCATTTTCTTTTCTTGTGCTGTCTTTGTCTGGTTCTGCTATCACGGTAATTCTGACCCCAGGGGTGAGTTTGGAAGTATTCCCTTTTCTTTTAGTTTCTAGAAGCAGTGTAGAATGGGTGTTATTTTTTCTTTAAATGTTTGGTAGAATTTGCCAATGATCTGGGCTTTGGGGTTTCTTTTTTGAGAAGGTTTTCTAAGTACAAATTTCATTTCCTTAGTAGAAGACTGATCAGGTTATATATTTTTTCCTTCCGTGAGTTTTGATAGTTTGGGTTTTCAAGAAATTATTCCATTTCATCTAAATTGTTGAATTTATGTGTATAGAGTTGTTCTTATGTGCTTATTTTGTTTTCCTTTCCATGCCTGCTGGGTCTTATTGATAGCCAGATGTTGACAATTTTTTCTGACATTGATAATTTTTCTGTCTCTTTTGTTCTTTGTCAGCCTGGCTAGAGATTTATTGATTTTACTGATATTTTTCAAAGAGTTAAGCTTTAGCTTTGATTGATTTTTTTCTCTATTTTTCTGTTTTTAATTTCATTGATTTCTGCTTTCATTTCCTTCTTCATCTTAACATTTCTTTGATTTCTGCTCTGTTCCTTCTGATTGCTTTGGGTTTATCTCTCTCTGCTTTTTCTAGTTTCTTTAAGGTTGGAGCTTAGATTGTTGATTTCAGACCTTTCTACTTTTATAGTACAAGCATTTCATGTTATAAGTATCCTTCTAATTGCTGCTTTATTAGCATCCCACGTACATTGAAAATCCTAAAAGACATTGTTTTAATTTTTGCTTTTAACCACCATACAAATTTTATAGAAATTAAGAGGAGAATAGAGAATATTCTCTTTTCCCAGATATGTACCATTTCTGTTGCTTTTCTTTATTCCTGATGTTTCTTTCTGGTACCATTTCTCTGTTTGAAGAACTGTCTTTAGCATTTTTTTTTTTTTTTTCTAAGAGGAAATCTGGCAAACAAATTTTCTCTTAGTTTTTCTTAATCTGAGAGTGCCTTTATTTCACATTCATTTGTTAAGGGTATTTTCACTGGATGACAATTCTTTTCTTTCAGGACTTGGAAAATGTTCTACTTCTTTCTGGCCTCCATGATTTCTGATGAAAAGTCAGCAGTCATTTCATTGTTTTCCTAGGCCATGGGTCACTGTAATCTTCTGCTTTCAGGATTTTTATCTTTGTCTTCAGTGTTCAACAGTGATAGTATGCGTCAGGGCCTGGAATTCTTTGAGCTTATTCAGTGTGGTGTATGCTGAGACTTCTGAATCTGTAAGTTTATATCTACCAGGTTTCAAAGCTTTCAGTCATTATTTTTTCAAACATTTTTTTCAGCACATGTTCTTTCTCTTCTCCTTCTGGGACTCTGATGACATGAATATTAGACTTTTTGGTATATCCTCATGGGATCCTGAAGACCTATTCAGGTTTTTTTTGTTTTTTGCTTTTTGTTTTTTTTTTCTTTCTGTTAGATAATTTCTATTGATTTATTTACAGATTTACTGACGTTTTCCTCTATTATCTGCATTCTATTATAGAATCCATCAGTTAATATTTTAGTTACTGTATTTTTCAGTTCTAATGTTTCCATTTGCTCCTTTATATTTTCTGGTTTTAGGGAGAGACTTTTTATCTATTTGTTTCATGAGACTTTTTATCTATTTGTTTCATGAGTGTTCATTGTTACTTATTAAACCATAGTTTTAACATCTGCTCTAAAGTCTTTGTCTCATAATTTCAGTATTTGGATTGCTGTGTGTCTTTTCCCTTCCAAGTTAATGTTTTCCTGGTCATTTGTATGCCACATAATTTTGGTTTTTAAGCAGGACGTGTTGAATGTCCTTTTATGAAATTCAGGGTCTTGAGGTCTTGTTTAAATTTTAAGCAGAAAATTGATTTGGGTTCTGCTTTGCGTTAGCAGACATTCAACAGGTTAGGTTCAGGTTACAAGTTTCCACCTGCCTTTTCAGGCTGTGGTTCCACTGACAGTTCAGTTTTCACAACCTTTGCAGTGCTAATTGGATCTGACTTCCTTGTGCCCCACCCTGTAGCCAGGCTGGGTCTGGGCATTGGTGTGTGCTGCACTTAGTGCTCAAGGCGTTTGGTAGGCTATTGAAAGTCAGAACCATGCAGCTCGGAGGTAAGCCCAGGAGTGTTGTACAAATTTGCAAAATTTCTCTCTTGAGCTTCCTTCTCTTTGTGATCCTGCTGGCATTTTCTGGCTCCTTAGGGCCCGCTTCCCAGTCCTCTAGCCAAGAAGTCAAAACTCTAGTTTTTCCTCTACCCTGCACTACCTACAATTGCATTTGTGTCCAGGGGGATGCTGCAAGAGGCCAGGGAAATAAAAAAGCAACAGTGATTTGCCCATCCTCTTGGGACCACCACTTCTCTGGTCAGAGAGGGTTCCTCTCCTGAGAGTTTTAGGGACCTGCCGAGCTCCTCTCTGCCCACAGACAAATTTAGCAATAGTATACAGTATTTGTGTACAGGCCTTTTATTCTTTAACATGACAATAGCAAGTTAAAAACATGGTTTTCGAAGCTAGTGGGGTCAGCTCCTTCCATCCCCTTCAGTGTATTTATGTGTGCCATTCATTTGTAATACAGTCAGATTCATTTGGTAAGAATGTTTTAAAGGTTGGGTTTCACATTTTTAAGATACTCTGAGACACCAGCACACCCTAACATATGGTCTGTTTTCTGGGTCTGAACGCATGCAGAGTTGTGCTTCAGTGTCAATTGTTTCTTCCAGTCACCAGCCTCCTCTCACTTTGATTTCACTCAGCAATGTTATTGTCCATTCTCATGGCAGTGCTCTAGTACAGACTGATTTACAGTATTCTAGGACTTGAATGGTGATTATGCCATGACAGTTATCCTGTAATGCGTTTGCTAACAGAAAAGGATAAGGCTTCTTTTTTCTTTTTTATATTTATTTCTTTATTTGGCTGTCCCAGGTCTTAGTTGCAGCATGCAGGATCTTTAGTTGTGGCATGCGGGATCTAGTTCCCTGACCAGGGATCAAACCTGGGCCCCCGGCATTGGGAGTGCAGAGTCTTAACCACTGGGCCACCAGGGAAGTCCCAGACAAGGCTTCTTAAAACTTCCAGTGACATCCGTTGTGTTTCAGAATTCAAATGAAGATATAATGCTGTGACATGCTGTTGGAAACCAAATTGTTACTGTATCAGGACTGGATATAGTAACATGTTACTGGATTTCTTGTTAGTGGATTGTCTATGACAAACCGTGATTTCTGGTCTTTTTTTGAATGTCTTCACCAATCTTTGTAGTACAGAAAGCGGCCAAGTATTTAGCTGTTTTTTTGCTTTTTTTACATGTATACTCTAGGTCAATAGCAATAAAGATTAAAGAATGTCATTCCTCCCCTGCACCAGGAAGGGGTGAGCTAGAAAGTCTCTCTGTTTAGAATTAAAGTTCACCTCTAGTTGGATCAGTGCTTTTCATTAAAGAAGTAAAGTGTTCTTTATCCACATAGATTAAAATGTTGTCAAGAACCCAGGCCGGAAACACAGCCGGCGAACTGAAGTGCTCTCTGGCTTCTCTCAGCTTGAAGTCACTTTTAGAATTTGACAGTACTATGTTGTGAGACTCATGGCAGCACCTGAATTCAGAATAGCATGCAGCCTCTCCTTCTGAGGTGACCATGGCTTCCTTTGCAGAAGGGCTTTGTCTTGTTATGAAAGGTTCAGGCTTGGTTATTGAGTGCTGAGGACAGTGATTCTGGGAGGTGGACATCATTATCCAGAGTGCTGAGGTTGTCTTATGAACTACATATATTTGATTCTTAGGAGAGAAATAATCCTAAGTGGCAGATCATTGGTGTTAACATCACTAAAATGATTTAGAATATTAGTGGTGGGGGGGGAGAGAGTATCAGTGGGAAGATTTAAGAGGAGTGGATTTCTAATAGCTAGTGTGGAATGATATATAGTTTGGATTAACTTGTTACTGAGATACAAAAAGCCTAACAGTGCATACAAATTTGAACTGGGGCATTGCCCTCTATTCTTTGATGGAGATAATAAGCCATAATATGGGCAATAGATTTGAGATCTCCAGAATTGACCTTGTCCTTTTTATCCCCCAGTAGTAAAGGGAAGCAAGTGATCACCACAGTCTTCATTTTTAGGGAGTTATCTTTTCAGGGAAAGGGGCAGTACCCAGAGAAACATACAATTCATTCCTTAAATGCTCTTGAAAATGTAAACTTTTGCTAGGGCTTTGCAAATGATAAAAACAAACTCAAGCTGCTCCATCAGAAAAGAATACTGGAGTATCATGAAATCCAAGGGCAAGAATGCAGCAAAGGATGAAACAAGGAACTGAAAAGATGGAAAATGATCTCATTGGCTCATCTTGGGTTCATGTGTCCTCGCTTGAGCCAAACAACTGTGTCCGGGCAGTCGGGCTTGTAGTCCAAATGTTCTATCTGGGGTTCCTTCTCTGTGGGGAAAGAGTGACCCTCCAAAGTGATCTATTACAATACCATGTTTAAACTCGCCAGCCTATTATCATTAAAACCTCTAATGGTGTGTGGCCTTTAGGAAGGTTACACAATTTATCAAACTTGCAAATATAATAAGCTTTTCGACCATTTTCCTTCACATGCTGTCATACTGTTCTAACAGTTTTCCTCCAGGTGGCTGCTCTGTATCTCAAAGATCACTGCATTGCTAATTATATATTTTTAAAAAATATATAATGCCTTTCCTCTTACATAATCCACTACCATTTTTAGAACTCTCTATAATGTACTTTTCCTCCATGTATAGTCATATCTCTCTTGCAACTTTTTCTTAAATTGCCCTGGACCCCTTTTTTTCTCCATACTGTTGTATGTTACCACTTTTTTGAGACCTAAGAAATTTAACTTTCAGATTTAGAAAATTTAGCTTTAATATATTAGTAAATGATGTGACATTTTTGAAAGGTCACATTTTTTTTATGGTTGGAAGGAAAATAGGAAATATTTGTGAGTCATTTTAGCTGTCTCAGTGAGTTTAATGCCAGTTTTTCCCTCTAAGGTTAGATGCTTAATTTCAGCACAAAGTATCACTTTTCTCCATATGTCTGACTTTAATTTTTGTGACATGGCAGAATAGAGTGATACAGTCCTTTGGAGTAGAAGTTTGCATGTGTGGTAGTGGGTGGTAAGCATGTTGCTTCTACCAGCTTTGCTGTTCATGCCTCTTATGGTATTGGTGTTACAACCAGACCACAACTACCTTAGATATCACCGTGGTCAAGCACTATTGGTTCTCTCTCCAGCTCTGTCATTTATTAACAGAGTGATCTTGGGTTAATTATTTCACCTCTTGGAGCAGTTGTTTTTCTCATCCATAAATTTGGAGAAAAGAGTTTTTAGAGCTATTGACTTTTAAAAACAATACTTAACACTGTTCCTGGAAATTCGTCACTGCTAACTAAATGGTAGTTACTATTACTTTTTAGTAGATGACGTGTGTTTCTTATAAAATGCAACTTCACTAGTGCAAAGCTCCTATCTAGTTAAATTGATATCCATTTTGTTGCTTTGCAGTGGTGTGTGGCTCTCCTAAACTTGGAGCTCCTGGAAGCTATTGTTGGAAGTTGGGACAATGAGGGAAATACAGACATAGGAGTGAACTGATAAAATAATTGGCAACTCATTAGCTATTCAGGGAATGTTAAATTGATTACTTTTTGAAAGCTCTAAGTAGGATTTAAAAGAGAAATTTCTGTAGAATAAAGTAGTAACACATTTGAAGACTGAAACACACGAAGTAGAAAATAGAAATGGAAAGAACAAACCTGTATACAATAAAGTGAAATATAAATTGAAGCAAGAATTGCTGTCCATGTGTGTATTTTACCTTACATCCTGAAATGCACATTTTAATAAGTAAAAAAATATAATTTTTAAGAACAGTAAAGCAATCCTGCTTTTGCCCGCTGTCGGCCAGGCCATTAGCAGAACATTTTATTTTCTTTTGGGCTCTAGAACTAAAGAAGGAAAACTGGACAAGATCCAGAGAAGAGCGATAGCAGGAACCAAAGGACTATTAAAAATATAAGGCCCATGAGGAAAGGGTGAAGGAGTTGTGAATCTTTCGTTTGAAGAGAAGTTCAAGAGGCCACTTAATAAGTCTTCGCATATGTGAAGGGTTGTCATGAGAAGGATACTGAGCAGTTGTTTCCTTTCTCACTAAGAACTGAAGAAAGGGGAACGGTGCCAGAGAGACGTGGGTTAGATAAAAAGAAATACTCCTTGCAGAGAGAGCAAGGCATGAAATCTGTAGTCAGATTAGCTGGTCCACATATCTTTCACTGGACTAGACGGCCTTGGTCCTTGACCGTTTGGCTGTATTCTTTTGAGGCTGGCTACATGCCTTCACTGAACACCTATGGACTTAAATCTTGGCCACAGAGGTGGCACTTTAAAATCTTGTACCATCTTGAATTTCTTGACTTTTTCATGCCTGTTTCTCTTCTTTATCTGCTCCAAATTACAAGGTGGTACAGAGCACAGAAGGAATTCTTGTAGCCACTAGAAGAGACTCTTAGACCTGAATAATTAGTAGACTCGTGAGGAGGGTGTCCCTTCCACAATGTCTATCATATATACTTAGAATCACTGTTTACCTCAAACAGTATTAAATTACATTTAAAAATAGAAACTCTTCTCCTAGGGAGATCTTCATGATTGTTAATGGGAAAAGTCTCCAAATAAGATTTTGTACCACGATGACAGTTTAGCCAGTTGGGTAAATAACTGTGTTTCCTATCACAAAATATGGAAAAGCTCCTTTTTGTTAAGTGAGAGCTGCTGAGTTAATAGAATTTAAAAGCGAAATGTATACAAAATCCTAAGCACATTTACAGTGGACTGTGTAAGTGAGTGGTAACTAACTGATGTATGCCAGCCCACTGGGGTGAAAATAGTGGAAGGAAGGAGCCAGGGGATGATTTGGTTGACATTTACTCAATCACACAGACACTTAATTGGGACTGGTACAGAATTTTAAGTGCCTTTTTTGGGACTTACTGTTGTGATCTTTCTTTAGAACAGCCCTGATATACCCTCCAGAAGGCTGGCCTGGGAGGACGTTGTCTGTGCCAAATTACAGCACAGAACAAGGGGCTGTTCTCTTTCATTTGCTGAGAATAGTGCTTAATAAGTACTATTTGACAACATGCTGAATTAAGAGAATGTTATAAGGATGTTTCACGAAGGAAAGTGGGTAAAACATCTGATGTTTACAAGTTCTATTTACATGTAAGTTGACAGCAGGATAAAGCCATGCTTAAAGCTTTATTTTAAAAATTTTATCCATCCGTTTGAATATATATGCTGAGAGAAAATGCTTTTATCTGGTTCCAAATATACTTTATATCTCTGTATAGTTAATGCCAATTTCTTTCCGTGTTGGTTTGAAATGTATTTGGCCCTGGTAAACTGCTTTATGTTAACCAAATTCATGTAATACTGATTTGTAGCCTGAGATACATCCCTGATTATTTCCTGTTTCTTTTGACCTTGACTTTGATCCCATTTTGGTATCTTAGTTTATAATCATAAGTAAAGGGAGAAAGAACTCAAAAATTTTAATATTTCTATGTATATTTCAGTGTCATAAGCTAACTATCTCAAGTTTAATGTTATCATAGATTGTAGCGTAGGAAAGTACTGCTGTGGGACATTCACGTGTAGTTCCATTTATTAATACACATCTATAATCTATAGTCAGGTATAACCTATGAAATAATTAACTTGTGTGTTGAAGTATAAAATAGTATAGTGACTTGAGACTTTTAGTTAGGTTTCTCACTTAAATATGCTTTAAAAATGGGTTTAGATGACCCTCAGTGCCCCTTACAACTTGAAGATTCTGTGCTTCCCTGATACTGAGCTTGTGTGAGGCCTGTAGCCTGTCTGAATATATGGGTAAGTAGCAATCTGTGTTATACGGTTGTAGGCTGATGATATACTCGTGACCTTATTTTATTTATTTATTTATTTTTGCGGTACGCGGGCTTCTCACTGCTGTGGCCTCTCCCATTGAGGAGCACAGGCTCCGGACGTGCAGGCTCAGCAGCCATGGCTCACGGGCCCAGCCGCTCCACAGCATGTGGGATCTTCCCGGACCGGGGCACGAACCCGTGTCCCCTGTATCGGCAGGCAGACTCTCAACCACTGCGCCACCAGGGAAGCCCACGTGACCTTATTTTAAAGAGAGATTTGTATTTTGTCACTGCAATAGAGCCTAAGGAAAACCTGAATTTTCGTGTATTCAAGTAATACCTCCCTTTCTTTTCTTTTCCTTACTTAGGATCTAGTGCAATTCTAATGAGCACAACAAGTGCTAGAGTAAAAAAGAAAGAGAGAAAGATATAAGGATAAACAGAACAATTAACTAGTGACTAGCTTTCAGTGCTTAAAAAAAATACAGTGTATAGGGAGGGTGGGAGGGAGATGCAAGAGGGAGGGGATATGGGGATATATGTATAGATATAGCAGATTCACTTTGTTTTACAGCAGAAACTAACATGCCATTGTAAAGCAATTATACTCCATTAAAGATGTTTTTTAAAAAAATAAAAGGATACTCTTAACACTAAAAAAAAAAAATATAGTGTAAACTAATACCTTACCTTATATTTTATTTTATTAATACCTGGCAATTGTGTGGCATTTGTGATTAACAGAATGCACTCATCAACGTCCTCATTTAATCCTCACGACAATTTATGAAAGAGGCGCTTGTTCTTTACATTTCAATTAGAAAACTGCTTCTGAGATTATTGTGACTTAACTGGGATCACGCAACTAGTATTGGGTCAGGATTCAAACTTTGCACTCAGACTTCAGAACCAGCTGTCTGTCTTTTCTGTTCTTCACAGTATTCATCTGGGCTGGGTTTGCTCTGAAACTATATTGAGATATACAGTTTAGGTGAACTGCATATGTGCTCGTGTGAAATCTGGGTATATCATTTATAGAACAGGCTGTTTAGTTTTCCTTTTCGTCTGGCTTAATGAGATTGCATGGTTTAAGACTAAGAAACAGGAAGTCTTCAGTTGCCACTGACTGGGAACCTTGTGTCCATTTCTTCAAATATAAAATGAAGGCAGGTAGCGTTTAGGTTCTCCAAGCTTCCCTCTAGCTCTGAAATTCTGTGATTCCAAATTTATACATTAAAATTTAATTTTTAAATTAATTTAATAATTAAATTTGAAATTCTGCTCCATTCAAAATTTTTTTAAAAAAAGTTGCCTCATATGATGAGCGCACCTTTTATTTATTTTTTTATTTTTTTATTTTTTTTTTGCAGTACGTGGGCCTCTCACTGTTGTGGCCTCTCCCGTTGCGGAGCACAGGCTCAGCGGCCGTGGCTCATGGGCCCAGCCGCTCCGCGGCATGTGGGATCTTCCCGGACCAGGGCACGAACCCGTGTCCCCTGCATTGGCAGGCGGACTCTAAACCACTGTGCCACCAGGGAAGCCTGAGCCCACCTTTTTACATTAACTTTCTCCTAACAATCTATGCCAGGGATTGATAGGCTTTGTTTGAGTTTTAGATAATATAGTAGCAAAATCCCAGATTCTATTCTGTAAGAAATCGTTATCACATGGTGAGACTCTCATTCTGAATTTAAAGAGTGAAAAATGACTGCAGAATGCCAATTATACAGGAGTTTATTCCCCAAATGTAAATTGAGACTTAGTATTAAGTACTTGGGCTGCCAAGACCTTGAGCTCCCAGACTAGCATGGAAGGCCAGGCCCACAAATATGAAATGTCATTACAGCGAGAAGGACCCTGGGAAGGATGCATACAGAGTGCCAGGAGAGTAAGAGAAGGAAACAGTTCCATCTGTGGGATGGAAAATGGAAGGGATGAACCAGTGAGGACTTCACCAAGAATGGGGTTTTACCAGATGGAGAAAGGATAGTAGACCATCCTAGGCCGAAGGAAGCATGTAAGAGAAGCAGATCCCTTAAGGAGACTACTTCAGAGAACCCCAGCTAGTTCTGTTTGTATCACATGCTGGAGGATGACTTGCTGGGAAGGTAAGCTGCACCTAGTATGGGAAAGTCTTGTATGTTCTTGAGACTATCCTGGGCATTAAGGAGACATTGGAAGAAAGTAAGGAAGAGCTGATGTCTTGCAAAGATGACAGAGAAGGCAGTGTGAGACTCTGGAATTTCTAGCTTGAAAAACTGGAGTGGAAGGGCATTCTAGGCAACAGGATGAGCGTGAGAAAAGCCCATGGACACCCAAGATAGCACACAGGGCTGTGCTAGTCTCCATCTATGGGCCCTTCTTTGGCCCTCTCATGCCTCAGACCTTCCCAGTGTGATTGCTGTAGCCAGGTCAGGAAGGGTTCCATGCTGTACTCCATGGATTTTGGACTTTTTTCTCTTAACAGTGAAGAGCCATTGAAGATTTCTAGGCAAAGTAATAATGAAAGTAGATTTGCATTTGAAAGACTCTAATTGCAGCAAAATGGAAGCTAGGTTAGAGGGGTGCCACAATCTAGAGGGAAACACCCTCACAATATTCCTGCTGAGAGCTGTTGGGAGCCTGCATTAAGTGAGAGCAGAGGGGATATGTAGAAAGGAATGGAGCCCAGAGAGACTGAGTTAGAATAATGACAACAATAATATTAGATGAGACTTATTGAGGGCTCACTTTGTACCAGGTGCCTGGTATAAATGCTTTATATTCACTAATCACATAATCCTTACAACAGCCCTATGAAGTAGACACTATTATTCTTATCATCATCATCATCTACATTTTCCAGATGAGAAGACTGAAGTACAGAGACATTAAATAACTTGCAGAGTTACACAGCCAGCAAATGGTAGTTTGGGGATGTGAACTGAAGCAAGCTGTTTCTAGAGTCCACACCCGTAATGGCTGCATTCTGCTGCCTCTGGATCAATAGGCATCCATGCGATTTGGTGAGGAGTTGGATGTAGGTGATGAGGGAAGAGGTACCATTGCCAGTGGCTGCTTGGTTGACTGGGAGGGTAGAGCTACCCCACACAGAGATGGGAGGAGCCAGGGCTCTTGGAGGAAAGATCATCATTCTGAGATATATCAAGTTTTCAGATTCTCATGGGGCGTTCAGCTGGTGATATCCAGATGGCAATTGGATATATAGACCTGGAGCTCAGGATTGGCCCGTGCCTGACAGTTGTGTGTAATTCTAAGTGCAACTGATATCAGGGCAAAGTAATGAATTGGCAAAGCTGAATATAGCTCAAACTATATTCATAATCACCCTTTATCTGAAGGACTCTGGGTAGAACTTTATGCCCTTGCTGTATCTTCCCAGAAATATTTATAAATATTATAAATATTTCTGTACATAGGTCCATGCAGTAGAAATACTGGGGAGGGAACTCCAGCGTCAGCATAAGTGGGACTAATCTGGGGATTCTCTGTAGTGAAGAAAGCTCCAAGGCAGAAAACATTCCTGTGTATTGAACCAATGCAGTTAAATGCTGTGTAGCTCTCTTGCATCCAGCTTTGGATTCCATTCTTTACAATCTAAATGCAAAGTACCCTTTACAAACCTCCCAAAAGGTGTGTGGTTTCTTGGTGGTCCTTGGAACAGATGAGTGACCTCACTCATCTGTGAGGTGGTGGTTTAATCCCAGCCAGGGTGGCAGTTCAAGGTCAGCATCATGAAAGCGGAAAAAGCAGAGGAGTCATTTGGAGCCAGTGCCCAGCAGTAGTCGGATGCATTCAAGGAGGTACAGATGAATGGAGTTCAAGTGGTAGGCACATTTCTCTCCATGTCAGTGGCCTGTACTTGCTTTCCAGAAAAAAATGTTCTTTCCCTCTCTATTCTAGGGTTTAAAAGTACAATCAAAGGAACATAGCAAAGAAACCTTGGGACCTAAGCATCATATATAGAGTAATAATTTTGAAACTACTTAAAAGTTCTGATTATTATATCCAATTAATTTTAAAAAGCCAAGTGAAATTGTTTTGGAAATTATTTTAAACTTTATTTTAAAATAGAGACTAATAAGTTTTAGCTGCATTCATTTCTCAATTAAATTTATCTGATCGTTAGATTCTGTTTGTCTCCAGAATCTTAAGTGAACTGTGTTCTTTTGGCCTACTTGAGATGTTAAACATAGCAGAGCTGCACTCTTATTGGACTGTTCCACACAGCTTGGGCAAGGTAACAGCAGTTTCATATCCAAATATCTCAAAGTATAAATTGATTGTGATTACTTTTACCCATAAAGCCTCTTTGGAAGAGACATAAAGTTTACCCATAATACTCTTGACTTAAATTCTATATCTGCTGTGTGCTGGAATGGCCAGCTTTCTTCCTGTATCACACTCTGTGAGAGGCAGAATTCTAAGGTGACCCCCTTGATGGCCATCCCCTGGTGTTATACCAGATTATGTTATGTTATATGGCAAAGGGAATTTTGCAGATGTAATTAAGGTCCCTAATCAGTTGACTTTGAGATAGAGAGATTATCCTTAGTGGGCCCAACCTAATCAGGCAAGCCCTTCAAAATAGATAGTTTTCTCTGGCTGGTTACAGAAGAGGAGGTCAGAGATACTCAAAGCGTGAGAGGGATTCAACATAAGGCAGGTTCTTGTCCCTAAGATAGGGAGGGGGCCACAGGGCAAGGACTTGAGAGCAGCCTTTAAGAGTCCAGAGTAAGTAGTCCTCCAGCAAGAAGAAAACAACTGCAACAGAATTCTTCCAACAAAAAGAAAGAGTTTAGAAGAGCACCCTGAGCTTCAGATGAGAACCCAGCCAGCCAGCATCTTGATTTCAACGTGAGCAGAGAACTCAGCCATGCCATGCCAGATTTCTGACCCATGTATAAGATGCTAAGTTTGCGGTAGTTTGTTATGCAGCAATAGAAAACTGATACACTGTCCCTCACTGCATTTCTCTCTATTAATGCTGGTTACTGGTCTTCAGAGTTGCAGTGTTACCATCTCTCAACTTAGTGTATTTTCCATCTGTTGCCCTAATAGCCGCGACTGCATTAAATTAAGGAGAATCCTATTTCTTTTCCCTTTTTCTCTTTTAAAAGCCTGAGCCCAGTCTTACTGGTTCTATCTTATTGTGATTCTTCATCTAGGTTCCAGGCTTTGAAGGGAGATAGGGAAGGACTCACCCTCTTCATGTTAACGTATCATCATGCTGAAAGTGATTTCAGGATGTAGTTTCTGTTCCATTTCCCTTCATTGACTTAGTTCTTGGCGATGTTATATCCTGCAGTCGAAGATGTTTCTCATGTTATCCATTGGAGTGGGTCTGTTATCTCCATTTCACATGTAGAAAATAAGCAAAAGAGCAGTATGTGGCTATCCCATAGCAGAGGTGGGAGTGGGACCTAGAATAGAAATAAATGTGTGGGACGGGCTGGTGGGTGTTTCTAGACCACAGCAACAAGGAGCAGTTGATCAGACATGGATGTCAGAGAGTCCCACCAGTGCAATCTGTAAGCACGCTAAGCAGAAAGTATCTCGTCTTGACTGTCTGACTTGTGGGGAAAGAACGCAGGCTGTCAGTTTTATATGTGTATGATTGTTCTAGTTCAGTCTCCTTGGTTTTATTTAGACCCTCTACCTAGTATTTCTCTTGCATCTAGAAGAAAAATAAATTTTGAAATGGAAGAAAATAATCTCTTTTTATTAAGTTAATGGAGTAACATTCTGGACACTGGTCCCCTGGATAATTTATAAAATGATTTCTTTATTTCTTAGAGGTAGAAGAGAGAATGGGATGGGGTAGAAAGTTTTCCATATTCATTTTTGTTATATCCACATCATTCAGGTAAATTTCTTTAATTAGCTTTGCCCTTGTCTGAAAAAAAATTAAATATATTTATATATTATTAACTATATTCCAACTCTGCTATCTAGCTTGGCAAGCTTAGAACATTCTGAGTGATTTGGTCACGTTCACATAGTGACTCACTGATGGATTTTGGTGGGTGGAGCCCCCTCATTAATTGAGCCAGACTGTGCATTCCCTTATTTGTCAATGTTTGCAAAACGCTTTCAGATGTTATTTAAATTTAACATAATTTAAACTTCACTAATAGTGACTTTTATGTATAATCACCAACATAATTTTGATCAATTAAAATAGATTTCTAATTTTAAAAAGTATATGCGTACATAATACACTTGAGAACTCTTGGAACTGTATTTTGCCTTTCCTCAAGCCAGCCAAATATTCCATGTCTCAGATTACACATTTAGGAAGTAGCCCTGTGTACAGAGGAATAAATGTCAAAGTGATTTTTTTCGTTACATTTTGCCTCAGAAAATTGTACTAATAATTTATCTGTAAACAATATATCAATAGTTGGTTAGGTGATGGAACTAACCAAATTAATTGATGATGTCTTTCCATCAATATCTGTAAACTCCTGGTTTTTCTGGGGGGAGGGGCGTTGGTTATTTTTTTAGATTTTTAGAAAGAAAGGATTTTTTTTTTTTTTTTGGTTTGTTTTGTTTTCCAGTTCTGTTTTAGGAAGTTGCACCCCACTTATCAGAGACACTATGTACCTCCTTTAGGCCTACAATATCTTTATAGACTTGTCTTTAAAATTTGGTGATCTGCTTTTTTCTTTTTTTAAGTTTCTGACTGTTTATTTCTAGTATTTTAATATGGTGTTCTTTCATGTTGAACTTTTTTTTTCAGTTTTATTTTATTTAAAAAATTTTTTTTTAAATTTTTTGGCTGCACTGTGTGGCATGCGGGATCTTAGTTCCCCCACCAGAGATCAGACCCGTACGCCCAGCATTGGGAGCACAGAGTCTTAACCACTGGACCTCCAGGGAAGTCCCTGAGCTTCTTTATTACATGTATTTTGAAGTTGTAGAGGTAAAGCGTTGTCTGGCTTCTGCCTTCAGGGCAACCCACCTGGAAAAATAGAAATCCAGGTGTTACTTGGCATCTGTATTTTTCATGTTACCCCTCTTTTATGTGTTCAGAGGTTTTATGTGTTCAGGAAATTTTTTTTAAAATTCAGTGGTTTTGTGGAAACATCATTAGATTTTTAACAATGGCATATGTGCGAGTCTTTGTTTCTTTTTTTCAAAATCTTGTTTGGATTTCTTTTGAAGGCCATGCAGGATTTTTGGAAATCGACTTAATGGAAGAAAAATTCTAAAATCTGTCGTATATAATTCAAATATTTTACTAAGATTGTATCTTTTCATGTAACTTCTATAGCAATGAATCATTTTTTTTAGTTTGATTCTTCAGTACTTTATATTTTATTTGTCACATAATAAAGCTCAAGGGACTCTAAACCACATTTGAAACTAAAAATGACAGCAAAAATTCTATAAGTTTGACTCATGGCTCAGTTTATCCTCTTGAAATAAAATTGTTGGATTTTTTTTATACTTTATTTTCTTTTTTTTAAAAAGTGTATTTATTTATTTAAAATTTTATTTTTGGCTGCGTTGGGTCTTTGTTGCTGCACACAGACTTTCTCTAGTTGCAGCGAGCAGGGGCTACTCTTCGTTGCAGCGTGTGAGCTTCTCATTGCAGTGGCTTCTCTTGTTGCGGAGCACGGGCTCTAGGCGAGTGAACTTCAGTAGTTGTGGCACGCAGGCTCAGTAGTTGTGGCTTGCGGCTCTAGAGCACAGGCTCAGTAGTTGTGGCGCATGGGCTTAGTTGCTCTGCGGCATGTGGGATCTTCCTGAACCAGGCATCGAACCTGTGTCCCCTGCATTGGCAGGCAGATTCTTAACCAGTGTGCCACCAGGGAAGTCCCAAATTGTTGGATTTAACATGACATTTACACCTGGTGAAAATCATCCCTTTATTTTAATAGTTGATGTGAAGCATACAGTGCAAATCATTGCACATTAATTATCAGAGCATTTTCTCATTGGAGAAAGAAACTGTTGTGTACCTGAGTCCAGCTGGTAAGAGAAAGGGAACTAATTGAGGAAGGAAATAAGTCAAAGTCATATTTTTCATAAACCTTCTATCTATATAGTACTATCCTGATCCTTTATGTTTATCCCCATCCACTCATCCCACCTTCCTTACAATATTATCACCATCATTTTAAATGTGAGACTTCTGAGGTTCAAAGATGTTAATTTTCCCAGAGTCATATAGTTAATAAATATTAGAATATCAATTCAAACCTAAGTCTGGCTCCAACTCTTAGCCTATTGAGATCCCAAACTGCCTTCCACCTAACATGTGGAGTCATCATACATTCATTTGAATTAGTGGAAACAAAGAGCTGGGGGCAGGGCAAGGAGGAGGGATCCTAGGAATGTGCTTAGTGATTTGGCCTTTGCCTGCTGCCCTCCCTTTTCAGAGCTTGGTGTCTGGAGGAGGCTGGGTTGATGCCTGCATGTTTCAATGCTTGGTCTCTGCGTGATTTTATGGTATAACATTGCCTCGCACCATGTGATAAATAACACATGTTGCACCAACCAAATGCATCATCTTATGTTCACTGTCCAACACTGGAGGACACACGGGCTGTATCAGACTTACGGAGAGAGGAATGTCTATATTCTGTCTTTTAGTGGATTGGCAAAGTGTAATTTTCCTATGTGAATCTGAGCCCCCTCCCTCGCCTGCCAGAAATGTGATTCCATGGTATGTGCCAGGCACTGTATTAAGAGATTTAGTATATTGTCAATGTTTGTAGAAATACTGATACTACAATTGCTCACCTTTTTCTAAAAATCACTTGACATAGATTGCTTATCTTTTAAATATTAGGTACAGTACAGTATTTCAGAGCATAAAATTTCAGATTTGACTTAAGTAGGCATACTTCTGTTTCCTACAGCAGAAGTCTATTATTCCTGGTAAATCTGCTGTTGAAAAGGGAGTCCTTTGTCCCAGGGTTCATTTGAAAAGAGGTAATAATATATCCTTAATCTCTGTCTCTTTTTTAAACATCTTTCTCTTTTGTTTTATACATTCCTTTTTGCTTAGATTTCACCATGAAGTTCTTTGACTCCCTTACCATTTAGTGTTTTGTCTAAATTCATCTCTATTTCTTTCTCTTCTTGTTGGGATTTCACAGTAAACCGTAAAATGTAAAAACTCTTTCACTTGCTTAAGAGCCCAAGGTTACAGTTTTGGGGCCTTTGAACAGAGTATTCATCTGAAGAAGGGATCTTAGTGTAGATTTGTGGATGTTTGTTTAGGGTGGGAAGAGATCAGTAGGAGATACTTGAAAAAACAGCCTTTCTAAATACTCTGCTTTCCTCGAGGGGCTTAAATATTCAATAAGACCTTAGTGCTTAATTTATACTTAGACTTATTTAATGTGAATGCTCATTCATTTCTACCCAAGATTGTTCATTCAGAAAGCACTTATTATATACCTGTTCTACACCCAGTGGTCTTGTGGAATGCAAACCAGAGGAGAAATAGAAATGATGTTGGGCCTGAAGAGGTGAAGATCTGGTTGAGGTGACAGGATTCCTGGTTGTTTCATGTCCGTGCATTCAAAGTAAAGATACGTGCAGATTTAATAGTTCTTAGCATTTGTTTCATCTTTCTAAACTTTAGATACTTTTAGTCAATAGAAGAACTAGCCATCACTTTTAGATTAGTCAGCATGCTATGATAGCAGATATTTGACTTCACTTAATCAGAATATTTTACAAGAATAAAAATATCCTGGGGGCTTCAGTTGCTTTCTTTGACATTCTTACTCATTTTCAAAAAACAGGGACCTCTTAATCATGGGTTACACTAGAATTTCTGTGCTGCAGGTTCATGGCCTAAGTGAGATACAAGGGGAGGAGTTGAAGGTTAGTTACTGGGTCTTGATTCTTAGTAATGGTCAAAGGAACGCTTCACCCACAGGCTGTGGAGTTACTTTTCCTTTCTCTGGCACTCAGCATGTGGTATCACTGAGGTACTTGATATTAAATTCTTCTGTTGATGGGAAATTCTAGGAAATTCTAGGAAAGCTGTTTCACTGTTTTTCTCAAGATTTCTTTTTGCCATTAATATAAGAACACTTACTATTTTTCTCTCTGCATTTAGGAATACTTGATATTACCCCATTTAGAGCCATACCCCTGACTTAGATTCATAGATAACTTAGAGCCAAAGCTCTTAATATACGTGAATTTAACTATCCAAATGTAAGTTAACATTTAACTCTTATCTGTAATTAGGTACAAGTAAAGAGTTCTATTAAATGTGTGACAATATTTTTAGCAATTTTTGAGTAATGTGCTGCTCTTTATGAAGTAAACTTGAATTAGTAAAAGTAATACAGTCTCTGTACCCACAAACCAGTTAGGAAGCTTGAAAGAAATTATCAAAAGCATAATATTGATGAATGCTGTTTCCTGTAAACTCTGGGGGATTATTTTGAAGTAAAAAATCATTAGATACCAGCCATTGTTCAGATTTTACAACCGGGAGGTAGGCTTAGACATACTTCCTTAGATAGGCATCTTTAATACAATCGGTTTCTTAACGATGAAAAACAAAACTTATTTTCTGTTTTGAAACTAGTTTACATATTTTGATTGTATAATGCAGGCACCACAATTCTTAATTTATTCTAATGCTCCTGTACCATTTTAGGCTTGAGTTTGGCTGCAAGTCACAGAGACCCAAAGACCAAAAGTTCAGGTTGGGGTGTTGCCCAAGTTGACAGGAGCCTGTTTTTTGTTGTTGTTGTTGTTTTTCAGTTGCTATGTCATGTACTCAGTTTCAGCCCTAAGTTCCCTTCAAGGTCTGAGATGGTCACTACCATTCCAGTTCTAATAATTACCTCCATATTTCTTCCATCAGGAAGAATAAAGAGGGAAGAGAAAGGCACATTCCCTCCAAAGATACATCTTGGTTGCCACTTAAGTTCAGTGTGGTACTGGAGATTCTAGCCAGAGGTATTAGGCAAGAAAAGAGGGGAAAAAATGGCATCCAGGTTGGAAAGGAAAAAGTATAACTATATCTATTTACAGATGACATGAACTTGTATATAGAAAATCCTAAAGAATCTACTAAAGAAACTATTAGAACTAACAAGTTCAGCAAGATTTCAAGATATAATATCAGTATGCAAAAATCAGTTGGTTCTCTACACTAGCAATGAACACTCCAAAAATGAAATTTTAAAATAATTCTATTTGCAATACCATCAAAAGAATAAAATACATAGGAATAAATTTAACAAAAAGAGTGTAAGACTTGCACACTAAAAACTACAAAACATCATTGAAATAAAGATTTAAATAAATGGGAAGACATCCCATGTTCATGGATCAGAAACACTAATACTGTTAAGATGACAGACACTTCTCCCTAAATTGCTCTATAGATGAACACAATCCCTATCACAATCCTAGCTTTTGAGACAAGAACTGGTAAACCAATCCTAAAATTTATATGGAAATGCAAGGGACTCAGAAAAACCACAACAGTCTTGAACAAAGTTGGAAGACTCACATTTCCCAATTTCAAAACTTATTACAGAGCTACAGTAATTAAGACAGTGTGGTTCTAGCATAAAGATAGATGTATAGGGCAATGGTATAGTATTGGGAAACCAGAAATAAACCCTTACATTTATGGTCAATTGGTTTTTGACAGGGAGGCAAGACAGTTCAATGAAGGAAGAGTAGTCTTATCAACTGGTGCTGGGATAACTGGATAGCCACATGAAAAAGAACAGAGTTGGACCCCTACTTACAGCCTGCACAAAAGTTAATTCAAAATGGATCATAAACCTAAATATAAGAGCTAAAAACTATAAAATGTTTTATAAAACATTTTAAATCTTCATGATGCATGGGTTTTGCAGAAATTTTTCACATATGACATGCAAAGCACAAAATTAAAAATAAATTTGACTTCATCAAAATTTTAAAATTTTGTGGTTCAAAGGAGACTATCAACAGAGTGAAAGTATAGTTCATGTAATGTGAGAAAATATTTTCAAATCGTATGTCTGATAAGGGACTTGTATCCAGAATGTTTAAAAAAAAAAAAAAAAAGACTCTTACAACTAGGCATTAAAGACAAGCAACCAAATTTAAAATTGGGCAAAGGATTTGAATAAACATATCTCCATAAAAGATACACAAATGGCCAACAAGCACATGAAAAGATGCTCAACATCACTAATCATTAGGTAAATACAAGTCAAAACCACAGTGAGACACACTTCACACCCGCTGAAATGCCTGTAATTTAAAAGATGGATAATAGCAAGTGTTGGAGTATGTGGAGTCCCTGGATCTCTCATTCATTGCTAATGGGAATGTAAAATGGTGTAGCCAATTTGGAAAAAATCAGGGAGTTCTCAGAAAGTTAAATATTAGAGTTACCATGTGACCCAGCAGTTCTACCCCAGGTATATATCTGAAAGAAATGAAAACATATGTCCATACAAAAATTTGTATACTGATGTTCACATCAGCAGTATTCAGTAACTGCCAAGATTGTAAACAGTCCAACTGTCCATCCTCTGATGATTGGACAAATAAAACATAGTATATCCATTTAATCAAATATTATTTGGCCATTAAAATGAAGTACTGATGCATGTTACAACAGAGATGAACCTTGAAAACATGCTAAATGAAAGAAGGCAGACAGAAAACCTCAAATATTTTATACCTCCATTCATATGAAATTTTCAGAATAGGCAAATTTATAGATACAGAAAGTAGATTAGTGATTGCCTAAGCCTGGGGTGGGGAGTAAGGAATAATTGTTAATGGGTTTGAGGTTTCTTTTGGGGTGATAGAAATGTTCTGTAATTCAACAGTAGTGATGATTGCACAGCTCTGTGAATATACTAAAAGCATTGAATTATAAACTACAATCAGTTAATTTTCTGGTATATTAAAGATTTTAAATATATATATATATATCTTGGAAGTTACATATACTACTTGCACTACATCCCATTGGCTATAACCTAGTTACTGTGTTACACCTATTTGTTATGGGGCCTGGGAACAGTATTCTGTATTCTGGGCAGCCATGTGCCCAGCTGATATAAGAGGACTGTTACTGAGGACAAGGAGTGAGTGAGGTATTACTGGATGTCTAGCAGTCTTTGCCACTTTTCCAAGTTAAAGGTGACTCATAACCAAAAAAACCTGCTACAAGTTATTATGGTTAAGTCAAATAATCATGTTGATATAAAGCTTCCTATTAGCCTGAAATAATAACCTGTTTGTTTTTCTTTTTAAAGATTTTACATACAAAGAGAGGATGCAAAGGGCTCATGAGTACCAGTGATCCCCTGGTGGTGTCTTTATGAAACCTGGTTCTCCCAAAATTTATGGCTATGGTAACCAAGTTGATCATTACAGCCTCCTCTACTTTATTTATTGAAAAAGTACTGATAATTTTAAGAATTTTTGAGAAGTCTATAAATGCCATTTCAGAACACACAGTGAAATCAATAATACTTTTAATTACTGAGATATAATAAATGTCAAAAATAAGGAAAGCATATTGTTTTCTGTATAAAGGAATTAGTCTTTTCAAGTTGTTGTTTTTTGGGGGGTTTTTTAGCATTTAAAATTACTAAACCAGGATTAATGGGATGGATTATTTCAGCATCTAAGAAAAAAAAGGGGAACATTTTTTAAGTTTCAGGGAATGGATTTCTCTTTTGAAATAGTTTGTTATTGGCTCAAAAGCTGAAAAGTTACTTTAGAAAATATTAAAATGAAAAAAATAATTTCATGTGTATGCTATAAAGCTTCATTATTTTCAGTTGATTGGGAAATTTGGTAGGCCAGAGAGAACTGGCAAAATATAACATTTTATTTTTTTATTGAAGTATAGTTGATTTACAATGTGTTAGTTTCAGGTGTCGTTACAATTACATATATGTGTATATTACATGGTTATGTAGTTATAGTTACATGTATTCCATTACATATATATTCTTTTTCAGATTCTTTTCCATTATAGGTTATTACAAGATGTTGAATATTGTTCCCTGTGCTGTTTTTCTATTTTATGTATAGTAGTGTGTATCTGTTGATCCCAGACTCCTAATTTATCCCTCCCCCTCACCTTTCCCCTTTGGTAACCATAAGTTTGTTTTCTATGTCTGTGAGTCGCTTTCTGTTTTGGAAATAAGTTCATTTGTATCATGTTTTTCGGTTCCACGTGTGAGTGATATCATACGATATTTGTCTTTCTGTGAGTTACTTCATTCATTATGATAATCTCTAGGTCCATCCATGTTGCTGCAAATGGCATTATTTCATTCTTTTTTTGGCTCAGTAATGTTCCATTGTATATATGGACCACATCTTCTTTATCCATTCCTCTGTCAATGGACATTTAGGTTGCTTCTATGTCTTGGCTATTGTAAACAGTGCTGCAATGAACATTGGGGTGCGTGTATCTTTTCAAATTAGAGTTTTCATCATTTCCTGTTACAGGCCCAGGAATGGGATTGCTGGATCATATGGTAACTCTATTTTCAATTTTTTAAGTAAGCTCCATACTGTTCTCCATAGTGGCTGTATCAATTTACATTCCCACCAACGGTGTAGGAGGGCTCCCTTTTCTCCACACCCTCTCCAGCATTTATTATTTGTAGACTATTTCATGATGGCTATTCTGACTGGTGTGAGGTGATACTTCATTATAGTTTTGATGTGCATTTCTCTAATAATTAGTGATGTTAAGCATCTTTTCATATGCCTGTTGGCCATCTGTACATCTTCTTTGGAGAAATGTCTATTTTGATCTTCTGCCCATTGTTTGATTGGGTTGTTTGTTTTTTTGATGTTGAGCTGTGTGAGCTGTTTGTATATTTTTTAAATTAATCCCTTGTCAGTCACATTTTTTGTGAATATTTTTTCCTATTCTGTAGGTTGTCTTTTCGTTTTCTTTATGGCTTCCTTTGCTGTGTAAAAGCTTTTGAGTTTGATTAGGTCCCATTTGTTTATTTTTGCTTTTATTTCCATTAGTCTAGGAAACGGATCCAAAAAAATATTGCTGCAATTTATGTCAAAAGTATTCTGCTTATGTGTTTCTCTAGGAGTTTGAGAGTATACGGTCTTACATTTAGGTCTCTAATCCATTTTGAGTTTGTTTTCGTATATGGTGTTAGAGAATGTTCTAATTTTATTCTTTTACATGTAGCTGTCCAGTTTTCCCAGAAACACTTGTTGTAGAGACTGTCTTTTCTGTATTGTATATTCTTGCCTCCTTTGTTGTAGATTAATTGGCCATAAGTGCATGGGTTTGTTTCTGGGCTTTCTATTCTGTTCCATTGATCTACGTGTCTGTTTTTGTACCAGTACCATACTAAAACATATAAAATTTGAAAGGAGATACAGGCATTTAATCTCAAGTACTGTTTCAACAGAGAGATAAATTTATTATTTATTTTCAGTAGTTATGTTGTAGTGATTAAAAGCATAAGCTTTGGGGGAATTCCCTGGCAGTCCAGTGGTTGGGACTCTGCACTTTCACTGCCAAGGACCCGGGTTCCATCCCTGGTTGGGGAACTAGGATCCCGCAAGCCGCAAGGCATGGCCAAAAAAGAACATAGCTTTGGAATCTTTCTGACGTAGTCCTCAATCCGCACTTTTCTGCTTATTAATAAATCTGTGAGCTTAGACTACACTTAACATTCTGAACCTTAATTTTTCTTACCTGTAGAGAAGGAACAATACCTACCTCATAATGTTACTGTATTACATTGAAATAATATATGCAAAGCATTTAATTAGTGTCCAATGTACTGTTAGCACTTAATAAATGTTTGTTTTATTATCATTGAAATATAATCATTAAGATAGAATGAGGTATTTGAAAATCTCTTTGCAAATAAGTGGGAAACATTTTTATGGAACCCTGTGTACAGTTGTCAACTTGGTATGAAATGCCTTTTTTTTACTGGTAACTCAAAAGTGGACTTTATCTCATCTTGGGATGAACTATCAACTTCTCCTTTAGTGAAGTTTTAACTAACGAAATTTTATTGCAGAGAATGGAGTAAACAGATGCTAATTCTAAGTTTCTCATATAAAATTTATTTTCTAGGAGAATGCATAGAAGGGCTGCGGGAAAATGACTACCTTCTGATTCATTCGTGCCGTCAGTGGACCACCATCACTGCCCATAGCTTGGAGGAGGGGCACTATGTCATTGGGCCAAAGATAGAGATTCCGGTACATTATGCAGGTAAAGCTCCTTTCAAGAGACAAGAAACGGCTAACGAAGGGTACTTTAATATGCGAATTTTCTCCTCCACAGTGAGAAAATAGGATTTGTCTATAAAGTAGAGCTTGTAATGACTTAGAAAAAGATGAATGAAACTCTGGTTAGTTTATCAGTGAAAGCTCAGATTCATTTTGTCTTAGGCATTCTAATTAATGCATGTAGTTAAGCATGGATTCTTAAGCACAGATTCTTATTAGATATTTATAAAATGAAAATGGTACAAACACAAAGATCATCTCTGGAATGACAGTCCATATGCGTAGCCAGCCTCTGAACACTAGTATCTGTGAATAAACCTGAACACGACTTGTGAATGACTTTGATGTCATGGTTTCACAAGATACCATTTCACAAACAAGCATTGTGGTCTGGTTTTAAAAGTATTGGATTAAAAGGTCAGATACCTGAACATGTCCCTCTTTGCAAGGAATCGTTTAGAATACAGGCAGCAGAGGTGACCTCACTGCTTAGTTAAATCAGGATAATAGCTACCTTCTTGCCTCAGTTGGAACTCCATTCAGTGTAACAATGTCATTTAACTAATTTTTATTAAGGGCTTTCTAAGTACCAGCACTGTTCTAGGAGTTTATGATACATCTAGTAGCTTGAATCCACTTTCAGTAGTGGCGGCTTACAAATGCAGTTTGTAAAAAACGTTATGTATATATATTTCCTATACTTTCTTCTGGTGCTTATAGTTCATTATGTGAAGGATCTTGACTTTTTCTCTACTATTGTTAATTTTTCAAAAGTCTCTAGCAGGACACTGTAATTGATTAGCTATAAATTGTATAGCCCTAGACTGCCATCGTGTCTTTGAGTGACTCCTCTACATTGCCCAGAGAGTTGTCTGTTTGGAAAAGAGACCTTGCTATATCCCCACTGTCTAGAACAGCAGTAAATGGTATGTGTTCAGTAAATATTTTTTGGATGAGTGAATGGTTTGGTCCCCCTTTTATTCCTAGGAGTCTTCATTGCTAGATATGACCTAGAGATCGCTCAACTTCTCAAAATCCTTCTTATTCCAGAAACATTATAAGAAAGAATTTCTCTTGCCTGAAACCCTATCCTGGAATTCTCTTGCCCAGCTGTAGGAGTAGACTTCATAGAAAAAGGAGGAAAATATAGCTACAGAAAGTATTACGACTGTGAGATTGGGAGCCAGGCCAAAGGGGCAGAGAATGAGACAGACCCTCCACCTGCCCAGTCTCTCCTGCCAGTGGTCCCACAGCAGGTGAGATCCATGCTAGTTTTAGCAGAACCAAAATTCTGTCCCTTGTGGAAAACCGAGAAGGAAGGTGTAAGATTGTGATTCAAATATATGATTTTACCTAATCTGCTGTGTTCTTCTTTTAGTAGATTGAGTTTTAGTCTTTCCCCCAAACCCGTTGCTCCGTGACATTGTTCATCCCAAATGCATGCTGTCATTTGATCAGTTACTCAGATCTCTTTAGAGACTCCATATGCCACCAGTCTCTTTGACTTATTGCTCAGAGCCCTCACAGGGGATGGTTCTAGTCCACTTCTCCAAACTTACCTTTTCTACTCTGAAGAGTGAGCCTTCCACTCTAGCTAGATTAGTCACCTCGCTGTGTCCTGGATATCCTGAGTACTTTTCCATTTACACCATTCCCCGGCCAGAGTTGCCTTCCTTGGCCGTGCTTTTATCAGAGCCTGTCATTGCGTCAGGAGGGTACAGGCACCCACGACTCTCCCCATGTGGTCTTCGATGTACTTACCCTGTATCACATTCATTTAGCACACGTCCTCAGGCTTCATTCAGTTACCTTTTACTACAAGCACACACATCTTCACTTGCCAGCTGCACTGTACACTCCTTAACAAGTGAGACCAATTCTAAAAACCTTTGTGAGTCCTTAGGATCTATACACAAAAGATACAGTTCTTTATGGCTGCAGATGCTTCACCTAGGGATCTCAAACTTGGCTGTACATTGGAATCACCTGGGAAGCTTTCAAAATGACTGATGCCCAGTTCCCATGGCCAAGGTTCTGGTAATTGGTTTTGAGTGTGGGCTGAGCATTAGGATTTTAATAGCTCATCTTGTATGTAGTTAAATTATGCAGCCAAGGCTGGGAATCTTTTGTTCTGGAATGGGCATTCACAGTGTCAGATGATCAGATTTCCCTAAACGCCTGCAAATATTTGCAAATGTTTTATTGTTCTGAACATTTTTTTAAATAGACATTCACCTTCTTCCGGGATAAAAGATCCGGTATGTTCAACAGCTTACTCTTTATCTGCAGGGAAAATGATAGTACACTTAATTGGGAAACCCCAGGCCCTGTATTGCAAATGATACTTTTTTTTTTTAAGTGAAATTGAGGTCCCAAGACTAAAAGGAAACATGAACACTAAGACTGTACCACTTTACATGAAAAGAAAGAAAATATATTAAAGGAAGAAAAACTTGAAATAGAACTGTCTTAGTCAGTTCAAGCTGCTATAACAAAATACCATAGACTGGATAGATCATAAACAAAAGAAATGTATTTCTTAAGAAGTCCAAGATCAAGGTGACAGTAGATCCGGTGTCTGGTGAGAGCCCAATTTTCTGGTTTGCAGATGGTCATTTTCTTGCTGTGTCCTCACAAGTTAGAGAGAGAGAGAGAGAGAACAATCATCCTTCTCAAGTCTGTTCTTGTAAGGTCACTAATCTCATTCATGAGGACTCCACCCTCATGACCTAATTATTTCCTGAAGGCTGCACCTCCAAATTCCATTACATTGGGGATTTAGGCTTCAGCATCTGATTTTGGGAGGATGTAAACATTCAATCCATAGCAAGCAACCAATGGTTTATGAGACATTTGATAAGATTATTTCAAAGAGCATCCTAGGGGATATTTTATTTCAAAGAATTTATTATCAAGTCCAGCCTTTGGAAGAAAGAGCGTATAAAGTAAATTGTGGAGACTAAAAATATCACTTATGTCTCTGGTTTGTTAGTATTCTAATTTTAATTCGTAGAAGAAACCCTTATTCGTGCATGTTGTACTAATTCGTTGTAATTTCATATAGGTTAAGAGTCATCACTCATTCTTTGAGGAAAATTAATAAATAACAATTAAATATGTTAACATAGTAATAAAATCTACCAGCTTTGTAATCAGCCTAGTTGGATTCCTGGTTCTGCCACTTACTGTCTGTATTTGGGCAAGTTACTAAACCTCTCTGAATCTTAGTTTCCTCATCTGTAAAGTGGGGATAACTATAGTGCCTTTCTCTTCAGCTAGTTGTGAAGATTAAAAGAGGTAGTGCAAGTGAAGCACCATTCTGAGCACTTACTAATTTCAAGTGCTCCATCGTGTTAATGGTGGTGATTATGGTAATGATAGCAGTAAAATGTTTCTAAAGGTTTAACTGTTTAGTTTGAAGTACAGATTACAAGTTGAATTACTTTTCTGCTCATTAAAGCAGGTTGAATACTGATACCCCTCAATGTTGTTTTGGCTGCTGGGTTTTTTTGTTGTTTTAAACTTTTTACCTTGAGGCTGCAATCGTATGATATATTCCTTTATACTATTTACCCATTTTTACCATCATTTGCCATGTTTGTTGTATTCTTTTCCTCCATCTCTTTCTCTGCATACACACACACACACACACACACACACACACACACACACACACACACACATATTATTTATTTATCCCGAATCATTGGAGAGCAGACAGCACACATCCCCCTTAGACTTCATTATGTATTTCCTAAGAACAAGGATATCCTCTTATGTAACCACAGTACTGTTAGCAAATTCAGGACATTTAATACTTTTATGTAATCTACAGCCCTTGTTCCAGTTTTGTCAGTTGTCCCAATAATATTTTTTCCCTCTAGGACAGCATCTAGTTTGGGACCCCTTATAGTATTTCCCTATCATGTCTCTTTAGTCTCCTTTAATCTGCGATAGTTGCTTATCCTTCCCCTTCCCCTTTGTTCCTTATGTGTTTTATGACTTTTTTTTTTTTTTTTGGCTGCGTTGCTGCACGCGGGCTTTCTCTAGTTGCTGCGAGTGGGGGCTACTCTTCGTCATGGTACGCGGGCTTCTCATCGCAGTGGCTTCTCTTGTGGAGCACAGGCTCTAGGTGCACGGGCTTCAGTAGTTGTGGCACACAGGCTCAGTAGTTGTGGCACACGGGCTTAGTTGCTCTGCAGCATGTGGGATCTTCTGGACCAGGGCTCGAACCAGTGTCCCCTGCATTGGCAGACAGATTTTTTTTTTTTTTTGGTACGCGGGCCTCTCACTGTTGTGGCGTCTCCCGTTGCAGAGCATAGGCTCCAGACGCACAGGCTCAGCGGCCATGGCTTACGAGGCCTAGCTGCTCCGCGGCATGTGGGATCTTCCCAGACCGGGGCATGAACCTGTGTCCCCTGCATCGGCAGGCGGACTCTCAACCACTGTGCCACCAGGGAAGCCCCAGCAGGCCGATTCTTAACCACTGTGCCATCAGGGAATTCCCTATGACATTCTTGAAGAATATAGGCAAGTTGTTTTATAGACTAGCCCTCAATTTGGGTTCCCCAGGCTGTTCATGATTAGATTGAGATTATGCACTTTGGGCTGGTTGTGTCCTTCTCAGGGAGTCACATCTAGAGACACGGAATGTCCCTTTGCCCCTTATTGGTGACAGTGATTTTGATCACTCGGTTAAGGTGTTGTCTGATTTCTCTGCTGTATAATTACCATGCTTTGTGTTACTGGGAAATTTGAAAGAAGGTTCTTTGAGGTTCTGTAGGTATCTTATTCCTTCTCTAACTCCCCCCCTTCTTTTGTTGAGCAGCTATTGATGTTTCCTGTCTGATTCAGTTTTTACTTTGAAGGTGGCAAAACAATGCATTTCTAACTTAACTCCATCATTCCTTCTTATATGTGTTGTCATTCTACTTGTAAGGAAGAGCTGTTCCTTCTCTCCAATTGTTCAGTTAGTTACCTTTTATTATCAGCATGAAATTATGGAACTAACTAACTTCAGGAAGAGGGTTGAAATATTTTCCTGTCCTTGTTTATTTTGATGCTCAAATTGTCTCATATTTTGCCATTTGGGTACAAGCTGGCGCATCTATCTTTATGACATGCCCCCTTTTCCTTATTTTCTGGTATAGGTAGCAACCATTCTTCTCAGTTAATGTACCATTTTCATCAGGGTTACTGCACTGTCCTATTCCAGGCAGCACTCCTTACTTTGTGGTCTCTGTAAATGGTATCCCTTGGAGTTGTGCAGTGCACAGCCTAGGCAGTCGTACACAGCTCTATTCACATATATTCTGGAAAGTTGTGAAACTCGGCATTTTTAGAAAATCACAATTCAGAGTGCCTTTCCCATATTTTTTATCAGAGACTTTCATGAAATTCCTCATGTGAAAAGAAATAATTTCATAAAATTTTCAGAAAAGAGAAATATGACTTGAAGTCCTTATCAGAATTATACTCTGATGTGGTGGTAATAAGAGTCGCCTTACTCTGAATTCTGAAATTATTAGATGTGCTTTGAGAAAAAAATAAATAAAGACTTCCCTCATTCTGACAAAATAAGTTTTTTATTTGGGATAAAAGGAATTTCTTGGTTTAACAAACAATTGATTCTGAGAGAGAGAATGTGTTCAGTCAGCATCAGCATCACATATTTTGCTAACAGCAGGGAAACCACTCAAGAAAAATTGGCATAGTGTTTAGAAAAATGATTGCAGCTTTCAGACAACTTTTAGTCAAAAGGTATCACAGGTCAGTTTTATCTAAACTCTACCCTCTTGTTGCTACCGAAAGGGCAAAGATTTCCTAAGGAATGTACGACACAGAATTCGGAATTTTTCTGCATTCTGTGTACTCAGACCATCTAAATTCCTGCCTGGCACTCCATCAGACACTGCTAACTCACCCTGCACGCTTCCTGACTTGTTAAACCAAAAAAAAAAAAAAAAAAAGTTTTTAAAAATTAGAAAAGGGAACCTAGTGCAACTTAATTATAGCCAACAGTTTGTAAAGATGAATGATTTCCATTTTACAATTCACATTTCTATTCATCAAATTCCTTGTGTCTCTGCAGCTCAGAACATATTGCTTACACTAAAGCATGTGTCTCAGGGTTTATGCTGAAGCCTTCTAGGGCCTTAAACCTAATTTGGTATTCACAATTTGACATTTTGTCCTTTAAAACTAATGTAAACTTCAGGCTCCACAAAAAGCTGGATACGCTGTTATCTCTGAAATTTTATTTGCCCTTTTAAGCTCCAAGTTTCCAACCTATAAAATGAAGTTTTACCTTAGAAGATGTCGTGAAGATTCTCTGAGATCTAACTTGTGTAAATGACTCAACACTGTCCCTGTCATGAGATGAGTACTGAATAATGTTACCTCCTCGTTATCACCTCTGTCGTGAAAACCAGAAAAAGCTTTCTCTAGAGACACAGCTCTGAGAAATCAAATGAATCAGAATGTTAGGTGTCTGTACCCGTGATCCACCATTTGGGGAAGTAGTGGAATTCGACTGGGTTTATGAAAATTTAAATCATTTGACAGCGTGCTTGGTGTCATCATCACCGAACAGATTGCTACTTGAATATAAGCATCTGAGATAAACTCCAGCCCCGTTTGGCTTCTATTTTTAAATTCTCATCCTCCTGCAAATCTGGTGAATCTTTAACAAGCTAAAATGATCTCAGTACTGCCCTCCTAGCTACAGTATGTACAGAAATAGGTAACAGTGGAGCCCAAGGTTGGTTAGAATTGCTTATGAAATCTGCAAGGCCCTTCTCAGCAAGCACCTGCATTTATATCAGCAGTACCTGTTTTGAAAAATGTAGGATGTGCAGTGTCTGTCTCTCGGGCAAAATTATAGTCATGTGATATTCTAACATAACCTTGAATTGTAATTACTGAACAAAAGGAAATGTCGAAACAAGCTAATTTTATTCTCCTGAGTTGTGAGTTTAATTAGCATGAATCATCTGTTTACAAAAGTAACTACTTTTGTAGAACATCTTGTATACTTTCTCTATTACATGGGATAAAGCTTATGTGATAAAATGAAAAGTAACCAAATGGTCTTTTAAAAAGTCCTCACGGGCTTCCCTGGTGGCGCAGTGGTTGAGAGTCCGCCTGCCGATGCAGGGGATGGGGGTTCGTGCCCCGGTCTGGGAAGATCCCACGTGCCGCGGAGCGGCTGGGCCCGTGAGCCATGGCCGCTGAGCCTGCGCGTCCGGAGCCTGTGCTCCGCAACGGGAGAGGCCACAGCGGTGAGAGGCCCGCGTACAGCAAAAAAAATAAATAAATAAATAAAAAGTCCTCAGGAACAATATAGTATGCCAAGGAACATTATCCCAACCAGTTTTGCCAGTAATAAATATTAGCTATCTAAGAAATAACCATTTTTCATAATCGAATCTTTAGGTCACAGGTAGCAATAACTCAGATTTATGTAGTGCTTAGTATTCTGTTGTTAACTCAGCATTTTACTTGTATTTCTTCATGTAGCTTTCACAACAAACCCATGAGGCAGGTTCTATTATTATCTGCATTTGTGCACAAGTGCAAACCAAGGTTCAAAGATGTTAAGGATCTTGTAATATTACATAGTAATAGGTGTGATTTAAACCCAGGATATGCGGCTCCAGAACCTGATACCGTCACCACAATTCTCTGGAAAGTGCTAGAAGGCACTTCGCACAAGGAAGACATTCTAACCGTCAGAGAGAAGAGAGATCTGTTAGAATTTGCTGGTAAATTGAGTAAAGCTTTTGCTTTTCTTTCCTTTCACACACAGCTCCCCACTTGTAATCTGACTCTAGGGGAAAACTAAGGAAACATATATTTCACTTGACCTTTTCCAGATTCATAAGTCATCTGCGTACAGGTGACCTTCCCATTTCTAAGTAAATTACAGGAAGGAGCAAAGACAGAAGAGCTTCCAGGAGAGCCTGTGGGAGATCGAGAGCATGCTGTGGGAACCTGGGGGCCTTCCTATACAAGTCTGGAGGCCAGGGGAGAAGGTCTTTTAAGTGCGACTTAGGAAGTTGGTGATATTCAAAAGGACAGACTCGGTGAATAAATGGCAGGAAAATTAGACTTCACCAGGGGATTAAAAATGAGTGGAAGGTGAGACAGCAACACAGATCAACTATGTGTGTCAGTGTAGTAAAGAAAAGCTAAGGGAGAGGACATAGGAGTGAAAGCCTTCTAATATTCATTTTTTAAGAATAATGGAGGGCTTCCCTGGTGGCGGTTGAGAGTCTGCCTGCCGATGCAGGGGACACGGGTTCGTGCCCCAGTCCGGGAAGATCCCACATGCCGCGGAGCAGCTGGGCCCGTGAGCCATGGCCGCTGAGCCTGCGCGTCCGGAGCCTGTGCTCCGCAACGGGAGAGGCCACAGCAGTGAGAGGCCGCGTACCACAAAAAAAAAAAATAAAAGAAAAAAAAGAAAAAAGAATAATGCAGTCAGAAGCATCTTTCTCAGCTGGGGGGATGACTCAGAAGAGAAAAGGGGAGAAACTAATTAGGTAACATAATAGCCTGGTATTTGGGAAATTGTCTCTGCCATTGTTTTCCACCAGGGACGTTGTTACCCTCTCCCTCTCTACTACTTTGTTTTATGATGTAGTTAGTGTAGCTACTGTAACATAGTGTTTGTGGTCAGAGGTCAGGTGAATTGTATCTTTCACATGTGGGTATTCACCCAGATGTTCAAACTCAAAACAAGTGTAAAGAACTTATGTAAGCATCTGCCTTTGATGGAAGAATGACTGGAGGACTGTCACCAGCCTTCGGTATAGTTTTCTAGTTTCATGTCTAAATGTTTAAGAATAATACCCCCAAGGAAATTTGAATATGAATGATATTCATGATGAGATGATTCTAGGGAATTATCTTGATTTTGTTAAGTATTGTTAGGTATGATACTAATATTACAGTTTTGAAGGAAAACATCCTTATTTTTTAGAGACATACTGAATTATTTAGGGGAGGGGAATATGATTATCATTTATAAAATACTTCAAAAACAAACAGATCAACATAGACAAATAGTGGGTGGGCTGTTAAAGTTGTTCAGTCTAGGTGAAGGGTAGATGGTACAGTATTCATTTTCTGTATGTTTTGAAAATTTTTGTAATAAGGAAAAAAATTGACTCTTGATGGCAACCAGCAGCAAAGTTAATTGTCGTGTATAACTCCTCAGTGGTTATTCTTACCAAAACCGCTTCTGCCTCAATCCTTGAATCTTACGTATAGTCTTAGGAAGTTGTTCTGTTCCAGTGTCAAGTGTGGAAATAGCCCAGGGAAGGGTGAACTCAGAAAGAAATGATTCTGTTTTCACCACATGGTGCAACCATCCCAGCTTAGCAGCTACCTGTGGAGACTTGATTGCTCCCAACCTGGCCGGTTCCCAGGGGCTTACCCAGTTGGTGGTAGTGATTTAAGTATAAAGGGGGAAGGAGGTGTGTTTGTGTATGATTTGGAAAGAAAGGAAATTCTTTTTTACTAGTTTCTCCTTAAAATAAGAGCTTTATGGGAGAAATGGAAAGGGGGAATATGAGTAAATACAGGGAAAATTATTTGGTGTCACACTGTGGCTTTTCTTTTTTTAAAACATTTAAAAAATTGTATGTATAAAAAAAAAAAAAAAAAAAAATTGTATGTATGTATGTATGTATGGCTGTGTTGGGTCATCGTTGCTCCATGCAGGCTTTCTCTAGTTGCGGCCAGCGGGGGCTACTCTTTTTTGCAGGGCGCAGACTTACTGCAGCGGCTTCTCTTGTTGTAGATCACTGTAGATCACTAGGCACGCGGGCTTCAGTAGTTGCGGCATGTGGGCTCTAGAGCACAGGCTCAGTAGTTGTGGCGCACGGGCTTAGTTGCTTCACGGCATGTGGGATCTTCCTGGACCAGGGCTCAAACCCGTGTCCCTTGCCTTGGCAGGCAGATTCTTAACCACTGCGCCTGTGTGGCTTTTCTTGATCCATAAACGCTGATAAAACAAGGTTCATAAAAATTTGAGAATCCCTCGATTGCTGTTTTCACATTTTGGCCTGTTTACTCTCAGAATCCTTGAAAATCACACACTGCTGCATCTACAACAGAAACTCTAGGATCCAAAACATAAAACAAAAACTCTGGTACAAAAACAGGGATGGTGTTTGGGGTTCAAAACTCCAAGGCTGCTGTTTTCTAATTTTTTTTTTTTTTCCTACTTCTCTGTCAGTACTGAATGGAAAGTTGGTACTTGAAAGGGATAACTCCAGCTTGAGTCTAATTTAACCTTTGAGATAAAGTGATTAACATCAGGTGGAAAGTTTGAACAAGCTGCCTATAACCACACTGTTAATGGGGTGTTTATAACATGGGTTGGGGATGCGTTCGTCTCACTTCATAATTTGATTTCCATGTTGGATTTGTACCTCCGAGAGGTGGTGTGACCTTTTAAAAAGTTCCCTTTCAGCTTTTAGGGATTGCTTTGAGTTTTTTTTTTTTCTTTGTGGAAAACAGACTTCTATGTTCCAAAACTGATCACAATGCCGGTAAATCTTCCTGATGTCACTTCCCTCCATTTCTTAGAATTGGAATCACTTACCTTTATGACTCACCCTCCAGGGCGGTCGTGTGCTGGTCCTCTGTTAAGCCGCTTACCCAGCTGGGTAGTTGTCAGGAGGACTTGTCCACAGGAAAACGACAGACCACGTGTACCATGCAAACTTTTCTGACATTTAGGGCAAGAGCATAGATGATTCAGAACTTGCATGTGTGCTTTTCCGCAAGGTATACATTACCAAGGCCTCCAACCTGTTAGGACTGGTTTATAGAACATCATGGGGTTTGTCCCCTAAGAGTGAGTCAAGCCAGTGAGTGAGCGTGAGACCAGCAAGAAACCCAAAGCTTTTATCTTCTAGACGTTAAAAATCATTGTAGGTAAATGAAATGCAGAGGGCGCGTCAGTGTTTGAAATAGTCCATGTCTCCCCTCATGTCATTTGTGTCCCATGAGCTTAATACTCAGTGGCAGCTGTGTCTTTCCATACAGCCCTTCACACCATTTCATCACCCCAGCTTTCTTACTTGTAGTGATGAAGTCAGTCACCCAGGGAGGGAATTTCAGCCCTCCATCACCTCACGCCCTTTCCTCTTTGCCCCTGTAAGTAATTGTGTGACAAGTCTTGTTGATGCCATCCCCACTGTCCCTGCCAAAGCTGCTCCCCTTTTCCAACCTGCTTTCACTGGGTCTCTGAAGACCCGAGTGCCTCCTTCCCAGCCACCTCCTTCCCACCCAACAACTAGAACTGTTATTTCACCACCGGCCGGGATGTGTCAGAGGCGTCCTCCAGGTGGGTGCAGACTGTCGTCTAATCAGGGCCCTTCTGAGACCTGACATCCATTCAACTATAAGAGCATGCTCTCCGGTACACACCCCTCTGGGCGCCAGCCCCACTGGCGTGTTTGTTGTTCCCCAGATGGTCCCCACCCACCCTGCCTCACTCTGTGCTGTTTCTAGTCCTTGGACGGCTCGCACATCAGTCACCCCCCAGCTATGAGACCCTACCTCATAGACCACCTCCCCTCAAGAAGCTTTTCTCAATTTTCCACAACGTGTGTATAGATAAGGTCCTTCCTGTTTGGAATCCCTATAATACTTTGTGCTCAAGAGGGTTTATGTCTTGCTTTTATTCTCCTCCCTACTAAAGGCTCCTTGAGGACAGTCCTGTCTCTCACAGAATCTAGAACAGACTTGGATAGTTTAAGAGCCCACTAAATATTTTTGAGCGAACTGAACCTGAGTCATCTTTAAAGAATGAACATTTTTTTCAGTCGGTTTCCAGAGATGCCTGAGAATGCCTGGAGAACAGTCTGGTTTCCTTTTCCCTTGAAGCAGGAAAGTGTAGGTAGCTCTGAGTCCCTCCATGGATAGTAAGAGAGACGATCATGATGCTCTGATAGAAGTGCAAACTGTTGAATAAGGAGAGAGCAGTTCTGTCAGGGAGTGGGAGGTGAGGGTCCTCAGGTGACCATGGCAGGAAAGGGAGTCTAGACCAAGTGCCAGATTGAGCAAAGGTTTGGATTATGGGCAATAGCGAAAGGTAATTTAAATGGTTAGTGGGTTAGAGGGGGAAGGATTCTTTAGGAAATAAGTTTCGAAAACCAGCTTGGAATACATGTAAAGAGATTCAAATTCTAGGATGAATTATGGGAACAGTAATCTCTGTGCCTTTTGGGCATCCCTCCTAATCTGTGTCTCAAAAAGATTACAGGAGGCCACCACCTCCCACACTGATCCAGAATGGACAATGAGAAATCAGAGAAACAGGATAGGAAGTTGTTGAAATAACCTGATGAAAGATAATGAAGACCTGATGTAGGCTGGGGGAAGTGCTGATGAGGTAAAAGTTGATATCTAGATGCAGGGGACAAGGAAAAAGGAGAGAAAGATAATTCTGAGGTGTGTTTTTTTTTTTTTTTTTTTGGTCCAGTTTTTAAGGAAACAGACTTTTGTTTTTAACCTCCCAGGCATAGGCCTTAGCTCGTGGACTCTTTTTCCTAATGGCTTTCATTTATTTCTGCCATTTTCTTTTTTACTAAAGCATTCTTTGCCCTTAAAATAAATGTTGTCAACAAAATAAATGTCAAGTTCTTCCTAGAAAGAAATAGAGTAGGAAAAGTAAAGATTCAGATTTCTTTTAAAATGCTTTTGTGATCTTGTTGGGATACTCAGGGCCTTCCAGTAGAAGTTTCACATCATCTCAGGTACTTAGACTTCTTGATTGGCAAGAATGTGCTTATCCTTTTACTTCTTGAGCCTGCCAGGCACTTCAGAGGTAGGAGTTCCACAGAAAAAATGTGTTTGGAGTGAGGCATCAGGTGATAGGAGGGGAAAAATATATATATACAAAAATCTCAAGGACTAAAAGATTGATACCATAAAGATTTAACAGTTTTGCCTATATCTGGCAATTACTTATTTCCTACATCCAGTAGGAATTCTTTGTTCTATGTGTCAAACTAGGAAAGTTTGATGAATTGAATGAAATAGTCCACTCATATTTTCAGTGCTTATGATAAAGACATTCCTCTGTGAAGAAGAACATGTGTGTTTTGTAGGTTGACTCGTTAAGATCAAAACATCTGTTATAGAATCTGTCACAATTCTTAATAACTCTGTTACTTTCTTTTTAAGAAAAATAATGTTTGTTTTCTTTAACATAGACAGTGGTTTTCAACCAAGTTTGAGTAAGCAAGTTGCTCAACCAATTTGAGAGTCTGTACCCATCTCCCCTTTCAAGAGACATTTTTGGCTGTTGCAGTGAGGGATAGGGGGCTATTGTGGACCAGTGAGTAGAAACCAAGGATGCTGCAGACCATCCTATAATGCCCAGGACAGCCACCACTACAGATGTCGGTGGTGCCGAGATGGAGAATCCCAGATAACAATAATCATGTTATTATTATGCTGTGTTATCAAAAAATATTTTATGCTGTGTTATCAAACAATCTCATTTTGCACAGAGGCTGCCAGGCAGACATTGTCTAGAAAAAAGTATCAGAGTTGATTTCTAAAACATAACAAGCTGTTGCCCAGACTGAAAAAAACATGTTAAACAGTTTGTGAACAGACATCACATTCTGCACACACTGCCTGAGACTGACAGCAACCATGTGTGTCATGGCAGAAAAATTCAGGGGGCAGCAAAGGAGCAATCCCCTTTCGTTGCAAAGCTTTGTTTATCCTCCAGGACAGCCCTGGCCCCTTCCTTCTCCCTTTATATATATATTTTTTGAAAAAGAAAAAGGTGTATCTATCTGTAAATGCCTAGAATAAACAGATTTTAAAAGAATTAAAACAGCATTATAAAACCTGGTTTTCCTACTTCAGATTGCAGTATGTATCTACATAATATGTGGTTCTTCAGATGCTGTTGAAATTGAGAATTTTACATGTTGTATCTGTGCGGGTCAAGATCTGCCCCCCTCACCCCCTGATAGAAGTGTATAATTTCTCTTTTATTGTTCTGGCTTCTCCTTTCCCATTTTAACAAAGTTCAGGTAACTGAATAGGGAGTCCAAATCTAGCAAGGAGAGGCTGCATTGAAGCAGTGCTGCTGCGGGTCTGCGGATCCATTCCGACGTTGCTTGAATAACGGGACGCACAGGAGACTCTGGGCAGTGGGTACAGAGGGAGGAGTGCAGGGGAGTGAGTGGTAGCGCGTAGGACCCGCAACAGTGAGTAGCCGGGAGCATCTACTGAGCGGGGGCCAGGTCTGTATCACACAGAGCCATGATTTCATTTCATGGTAGAAACTGTCCCCTTCCAGATGAAGAAGCCAAGGCTTTGAGGTCTTAGCCAAGGTCCCACCGTCAATAGGTAGGAGAAGTCAAGATTGAAACCCAGAGCCATCCAACTGCGAAGCCTACCCACTCCGCCTGCAGCCTGCCTGCCTGCCACGGGGGCCAGATCACAAAGTTCTGATGGGCCTTCTGGGTTTGGGTTGCACCTTGTCAGCATGAGCTCACGCCCATGATTTTATATTTGTGTTTTAGAGATAACCCTTCGGTAGCAGGTGGGGACAGCCCTTGGTGACTAGCGTTAAGTAAGGCGGAAGCAGCAAGTAACACAACCCATCACTCCCAGGGCCGCTCTCGGGTCTCTCAGGGGCAGGCCGGGTGAATCATGAAGAGAAGGATATTATCTCAAGGATGAGAAAGCATTTCGATATTGGCTCTAATTATTGTTTTTCCACCTTTCCTTTACCTGGCGTGCTCTTGTCAGCCAGTATGCACTAGCTGGTAATATTCTTCTGCCCATCTAGCAGGAAAAGCTCACAAATTCGAGGGCATTTTATTCCTCCTCCCTGCGGAAAGGCCTTCCTTGTGTTCCCAAGGTGTAAACGAGCTGGGGAAAGAGCAGTCCTTTGGAGCAACAACCCCATGTCTGGATTAACAGGGCAGACAAGTAGGGAAACGTAAAAAATAAAGGCACTTAAACTGAATTACAAAATTCCTGGCATAGATCACTTCACTTCACCTTGGCCCCACTCTCCTGAACACACACATATATGCACAGTTTCATAGCGAGTGTCTTTTTTGTGAGGTAGTGGAAGGAAGATCAGGTGATGCATTTTACCTGTTGCAGGAACCATTAGGAAACTATATTCTCTTTGATGTCTGGTTCTGGTGCGTTTCTATGTGACGACTGTAGAGCATGTTGCTGTGTAGAGAGACGATGTCACTAGTGCTGCTGGTGTCCAGTCATCTCCGTCCGCTGTCTTCATGCTTGACCAGCTGAGCACTCTAGACCCTGAACGACATTGAGGTGGGAGGAGCCACCTTGGGTCTGCTCTGTGGTTCCTGGCAGACTCAAGGTCATTGCCTCCTGCCTTATGGCAAAAACTAACAACAGTATAGAGTCAGGAACACGATGAGGGTTCCTACCTTCACCTCTTCTCTTCTGTGGCTGTCTCAGTCCATTCGGGTCACTATAACAAAGTACCACACACTGGGTGGCTTATAAACAGCAGAAATTTACTTCTCACAGTTGTGGAAATGGAGAAGTCCAAGGTCATTATGCCAGCATGGTTGGGTTCTGGGGAAGCCCGCTTCTGGGTTGCAGGAGGCTGACTTCTTGCTGTGTCCACTCGTGGTGGAAGGGGCTAAAGAGCTCTGCGGGGTCTGTCTTATGAGAGCACTAATCTCATTCATGACGGTCCCCCTTCATGACCTAAGTGCCTCCCAGACGCCCCACCTCCTAATACCATCACACAGGCTTAGGATTTCAACGTATAAATTGAGGAGGGGAGACACATTCAGTCCATAGCAGTGGCCTAACAACTTGAATTTTTCTCCCCAGCTAGAGTTCATACTCTACCAAAATGACAATGTAGAGAGGAAGTTCATTGATCTGGCCCAGCTTCTTAGGGGCTATGTGATTGTTGCTGTATGTTGCCTAACTTTTCTGTGCCTCAATTGCATCACTTACAAAATGGGGGAAATAATACCTATATGTACTTGTTTTGAGGCTGAAATGAGCTTAGAACTGATGCTTAGAAGAGCATCTGGCATATCCTAAGTGCTGTATAAATGTTCTGTGCTGCTGTTACTGTGTAGTTGATGTAGTAAGACAAAAAAAGGAAATGAGATTTCAAGCACTGGAAGTAAGAGAAAAATATCATGATTGTCTTACAAAATCCCAGTAAACCAACTGAACCAAAGATTATAATTAATGTTAGAATTTAGTGGTCAGATACAAGGTTAGGTTATAAAATCAATAATGTTCTCTAATATACTAGAAATAACCAAGTGGAAAATGTAATTTTTACACAGGAGTACAGAGCAGCATCCAGAACACATTCTTGTTCCCCTTGTAAAGACCTTCGCTTGATCTAAATGAAGATAGTTAAGCCTTGAGATGTCAACATATCTCTTATTCCATGAGACAAGTGTTTCTTTGTTGGCATGTGAAAACATGTTAAATGTTCTGTATAGATTTGTTTTAATACTTAAAATGGTCCTCCTGCCTTTACATGGAGGATCTTATTTACAGATTTCCTCCAGAAATCTATTCTGGGATATCCTGAAGAGTTCATACCATACTTTTAATTCAGTCATTTATCTGAACATGATGAGGTGTGATGAGACAGTTTTCTTAAGATCATTGTCCAGATTTTTTTTTCAACTAAGTACATGCAAACCCCGTTAGCAAGTCAAGTTACTGGAAGTAAGGTTCCTGGCAATCTGTGTGTGGCTGCACGGTGGCGATTATGGTAGTTCTTGCTCTGGAGTGGCCGTATGAAGTCTTGACAAAAATCTATTGATCACTGTACAGACAAAGTAGGTATAAATTGGTTTGAAGAGCCAGGTATGTACCATTGTCTTTTTAAGTCTCTTCACTATTGGAATCATTTCCAAATCACTGGATCTAACTTCCAACCATTGACTTTAATCAAATGATTTCTAGTTTGACTGCCTGTAGGGTGGGCGGGATATCTAGCGTGATACTGCTTGAGCTACATGAGACCTAATTCAAGGAAGAGATCACTCCAGTTGGCAGCTTTTGAATGGATTGGGTTTCTCAGGTGATTCTTGACTCGGTTTAATTGATCTGAATGAGTAAGATGCAAAGTCCCCCAAACTCAGATGAACCTGTGATAAAACCCACACAGCTTAGGATTTAGAATTGCATTTAGAATTGCTCTTTCAGATGTGCAGACTCTGAGGCAGCTGTGTGGGGTGGAATGGGTGGTCTTAGATTTGGAGTCAGAAGTTGTAGATTCTGGTGTTTGCCTCTGCAATTTACATTATCAGCTCTGTAACCTCAAAAAGTGCCTTTATTCTTTCTCAGTTCCCAAGTTTTAAAAATAAGAATGTTTGTGAATATTAAATATATTGAATATAGAAGCTTTGTAAACTGTAATGAACTATCCCTTTGCAAAGCATTACTTTTAGTAGATCAAAATTTTCCTGGTTCTTCATAGACTTAGTACCTTCTTTAAGAACAAGGGAGTGTCTTTTGTGCTTAGAATAAATGGTACCTGATCTTCAAGCCATTCTGAATCCTCTCACCTGAAACCCGACTGTTGGAAGCACTTCTTCTTGTAAGTTTCATAGCACTTTATTGAAACCATGTCTGGCACTTGAGTATACATGGCCTTGACATGTATCTGCTACTTTATTTTAGCTCTTAAAAATGACATTGCAGTTATTTAATTATTTAATGCATTATTTATCTTTGCATCCTTCACAGTACCTTGAAGTGTGCCAGGTACGTAGAGATGCTTAAATGGTTGAACAGTTGGAGCTATAGTGTTTTGCTTGAATCTCAGGAAGGGTCTATCATAAGGTGAGTACTTGATTGTTATTATCAGTTTGGTTTAAGCTTAAACCAAAGGTAAAACAGTATCGTATGGGCACACGCCATCAAGGAGGATATTACTTGCAGGGGAGGTGGAGAGTTAAGTCATGGAACCAAGAACACATAAACTTGCATCTAGAAAACCAACGTGCAAGTTAAAGGAAGCACTCTAACTGTACAGAGCAAGAAATGGTGTGATAAGTAATGACTGAACACAATGTACAAAATTGACCAACTGCCCAGAAAAGGAACTGATGACCATGTGATCTCACTTTACCTTCAGCCGAGCATCACCTTTCTGACATCTATTTGAATGCTCCTTGTGCCTTTGAAGACCACGCTCAAAACATTTGATAAGAAATATGTAGCGTGAACCCTGGGTTCATATTCCTCAGTGGCAGCTGAAGCATTTCACATCAGGGAATTCAATCCAACCTTATCACCGTTGTTTATGAAAGCTGCTGAAATCACACACTAGATTTTAAGCATCAAAGCTCCCAAACAGTGTATTGGCAAAAGGAATTCTGTTAAGTACATTCTTCATCAGTAAGAACTCTAGGTTTGCATAGTTTATTTGGGGTGGATATCAATGTGTTCATTTTGCCAGAAATTCTTATCTGTAGTTTTCTAAGGCTGTGAAGTCTAATGTGTGAAAATAATTGAACTTCCCATGACCAGACACCACTGATGGTAAATCTGGTTCACTTTAAAGCAGATGATGGAAAATTACCAGGTTCATATATCTCTGAAGGTTGAAAAACCAGTCAGGACAGTGCATAGTGACTGACCTAATGATCTTCTCATGGAAAGACTGGTGGGCAGCTAGAGCACATCGTGTGACAGCTGTTCTATTTTGGCATCTTCTCCCAGATGCCTTATTTTCAGGTGGCTTTGCTTGTAAGGATATGCCCTGAAGAGCTGAGAAATGCACTTGTTTTCACAGTTTCTTATCAGTCTTCTTGGGAAAATGTGCAGGAAGAGAAAATAGAGATTTTTTTTCCTTTGTAATTTGACCAAACCAAAAAATGATACCAAGTAAATTGTTATCCTAAGCCCTCTTTATGTTGTGTACCATTTTCCACTTGTTTCTGTGAGTGAAAGTGGGTGAGGGCCACGGCTGCCTGTGTGTTCTGTTGCTTCCTGGAGAGCTCAGTCAGGGACACTAGGAAGCAGTGTGTCCAGCAGGAAGCACCCATTGTCGTCCCCTCTAATTCTTCCCCTGAAAAAGGACATGTTGCTTTGGACTTGAGTTCTGCACAGTCTTGTTTACTGCATCCCAGGATTCCCTTTATAACTGTGTCTGTTCCATGGTGGTAGGAAGAAATCCCCTCCCCCCCCCACTCCCCGCAAATGGAAGCTAGTTTTTACCTAAGTGGATAATATTTCCTTTTATTAAAACGTGGCCAGAAAGAGTTCTGTTTTGACATTATAAACGAGACTTAGGATTATCTTCTAGGTGGCTATGGCAATTGTGTGTGTCCCCTCCAGCTAGGCTATTTGACTGTTCAGTTTTTCATTCTCTAGTTAAAAATTAAAATTCAGTTATTTATCTACTGTATATAGAGAGATAGCATTAATGCTTTTAAATCTTTCTACTATATACAAGACTAGGGAGAGTGATTCATACAGAAAAGCTTTATCAAACATGTTCCTTCTGATAAGTTTGAGGATAACTTCTGTAGAAGGGAAATTGGTATCAGAACAGGGAGAGTCAGAGGTGAGGGTGAGAGGAGAGAGAGCTGTAACCAAATGAAGCTGCTCGGAAGCTGCTGTGTCTGGGTCCCTCCATTTAAAAAAACCTATACCGTACCCAGTTTTCTACAATAAAACCCTACGTCCTGCTCTCTTCTCTTGAAGTCTTTAGGGGCTGCCTTTTCTGTGTTACAGTTCCAACCTCTTGCCCCATTTCCTAGTAGAGCGAACCCCAAGCCAAACCCAGTGGCCATTCGGCTGACTGGGCCAGTTTAACCAGTATTCCCAGCTCTGTTGACATTGCAGCACCACACTAGAGAGCTTTGTGTGTTGTTCCTTCCGTGGTGGTGAGACAGAAGACAGGTGTGGAAGCCTCACAGGATGGAACTTGCCCCTCTGATGACTCACTGGGTGCCACTCTTTGGGTGTATATTGTCAGTACCCCCTTGCTAGGAGGTTGTCTGACCTCAGGGGTGTAGCTTCTGGGGCTTTGCTCATAAGGTTGCATGTTTAACCCGCTGGAAACATTCCAAGTGGGTAATTGCTCTCCACCTTCTAAAATCAATGGATTGGGTGTGTCTGTTTCCTAGGCTGACTGTTCTATGTTAAATTTCTCAGAAGTAAGAACGAGATTTGTTTTGTCAAAGGGTAGTGTGTGTCACATGGAGAAGTTGGGTTTTGATTTAGAAGAAGGACTGTGCTTCTTTTATGAGTGTGCTTGTGATTCTGATAACTTAAAGAGTGGTTTAGGTGTAAAGATACAACTTGTCTTATTAGACAATAAACGTTGTTCCTTGTGTCTGTTGTGTTATTAGGTATGTGTATTTACGTACAGACATAACATCATTTTATTGCACTTCACAGATAGTGCATTTTTTACAAATTGAAGGTTTGTGGCAACCTTGCGTTGAGCAAGTCTGTCAACACCACTTTTCTAGCAGCATCCTTTTTAAATTAAGGTATGTACATCGTTTTTTTTAGACAATGCTAATGCACCCTTAATAGGTTGCAGTATAGTGTAAAAATAACTTTTATATGCACTGGGAAACCAAAAAATGTGTGTGACTCTCTCTGTTGTGATATTTGCTTTATGGCAGTGGTCTGATATCTCTGAGGTATATCTGTATATATATGCCCCTGAGCGTGTGTGTGTGTTTACATACATACACAGAGGAATGTGTGGAAGAAATGGTTACCAAAATGTCAGTGTTGGCTATCTCCAGGTGACTTTAACTGATTTAAAAAACAAACCAACCCAAGGGCTTCCCTGGTGGCACAGTGGTTAAGAATTCGCCTGCCAATGCAGGGGACACGGGTTCGAGTCCTAGCCCAGGAAGATCCCACAATGCCGCGGAGCAGCTAAGACCGTGTGCCACAACTACTGAGCCCACGTGCCACAACTACTGAGCCCACGTGCCACAACTATTGAAGCCCACGCACCTAGGGCCCGTGCTCCGCAGCAAGAGAAGCCACCGCAATGAGAAGCCCGCGCACCGCAACAAAGAGTAGCCCCCACTCGCCGTGACTAGAGAGAGCCCGTGCGCAGCAACGAAGACCCAATACAGCCAAAAATAAATAAATTTTTTAAGATAAATAAAAGACAAACCAATCCTAGATGCAAACTATTACATTTAGACTGGATAAACAAGGTCCTACTGTATGGCACAGGGAACTATATCCAATCTCCTGGGATAAACCTTATGGAAAAGATTATTTTTTAAAAAAGTGTCTATGTGTATAACTGAGTCACTGTGCTGTACAGCAGAGATTGGCACAGCATGGTGGTAAATCAATTATACTTCAATAAAAAGACAAACAAATAACCAATCAATACCCCACCTTGAGCACTGTTTCTCCATCTAACAGCTCCTCAACCAAACATCTCTGCCCCTCACCTCTCCTTTACCGCATCACCTACTGTGGTCTGACTTTCGTTCTCATAACTTGGCTGCCATAGCTTTTACTAAGGTCCTTAGTACATCCTCCTTTCTCCATCTAATGGGAGTTTTCCAGCCCTTTCCTTGCTGGACCTTTCCACCACTTGTGAGGCTATTGTTTGTTTTTCTCCTTGACGGTGTGGACTACCAGGACATCACCACTTGCTCCTGGTTCCGAGCTCTGTCTCTCTGTGTCACCCACCCCTTGGCACTCGGTGTCACCCAGACTGCCATCCTTGGCCCACTCAGCTCAGTGGAGCTCACTCTAAAGCTACCACCCGTCCTTAAACCTGCCCTTCTTCCTGTATCCTGTTTGGTGGCATCACCACCCAAGCCAGAAATCTGGGACTCTTCCCACGACTTCATCCCCCACATCCTGTGATGAAAAGTTCACTGATTCCATCTCCTCTGCATATCAAATGTGTCCTTTTTTTGAAAACACACGTCTACTGCCCTAATTCAAACCCTCTTCGTTTTTCATTTACAATGGCCTCTGAACTGCCTCCAGTTTTGTTCCCCTAAAATTCGCTACCCACACAGCAGCCAGAAAGGTCCTTGATATTTAAGACACACAGGATTTTTAATTTACACACCTTACACCTTTGCTTTAAATCTTCTCATGGATCCCCAGGCCAACAAGAGAAAGTCACTATGACAAATTAAGACACTCTGACACTTAGGTCCTGCCTGCCCAGTTCTGCATTTGTATAGTTCCCACACCTGCCATGTGCTTCCTTTAGTCAGGCTCTCCTCTCCACCTAGAATGGTCATCCGTCATCCAGGAAGCCTCTTCTGGTCTTTTGGTGACCATCTGTCTCTGACATTGCGTGTCCACATTTATAATTGCCTTCCCCTCCACCCCCAGGTAGATCCTGAGTTCTTTGAGGGCAAGTACAGATCTTCCTTTTGTACCTCTAGTGCTTATCAGAAGATCTGGCATGTAATAAGACAATAAATCTTCGGGTTAATGAAGTGCCTATGTAGTTTGAATTGTTGATACGAATTAGGATATATAAAGATTGTCAACAGCAGATAGTTCGTGCGGAATCTTAGTGTTAGTGTTACCTTGGCTTCTGTCACTGATCGCCAGCCTATGTGGTGAAGGTGAGGAGAGTTGAGCGTGCATGTTTTGAAGTGGCACACTTAATATTTAAGCTTCCCTTGCTGTATGTTTAATTTATTTTGAAATTTTGAATACAAGGGAAACAGAAATTTAGAAGTCTTTAAAAGAGTGTGGCTTATAAATTGAGGAACATTGGCTTAAAGAAGTTCACAAAACATGACTGCAAATGTTGGGAGTCATGCCTGTAGTAAAAATTAGTCTTACACTTTTATAAGCATTGTCAATATAAACTAGTTACATTTACTGTAAAATTGCCACAGAGTGGTGTGTAAGCTGTCAGGTAGTGGAAACTTTCATAATTTTCTTCATCTAGAACGTAGATATAGATATAAATAGATATATATCAAATCTTGTCTTAAGTACTTTCTGATGATGCTTATAGCAACTTACAGCTCAAAGGGAAGGGTTATTTTATTCAGCCCCTAAATTTCACAGTTGAAGGGAATGAAAGACACACACATCCATATCCAGTGGGAAAGACACCAAAATGATATCTGTGTCAGAGTGATGTTGGAAGAATTCAATGATGTTATAGTTGATTTATTATTATTTTTTTTAATTATTATTTTTCTTTTTGTGGTACGCGGGCCTCTCCCGTTGCGGAGCACAGGCTCTGGACGCACAGGCTCAGCGGCCATGGATCACGGGCCCAGCCGCACCATAGCATGTGGGATCTTCCCGGACCGGGGCACAAACCCGTGTCCCCTGCATCGGCAGGCGGATTCTCAACCACTGCGCCACCAGGGAAGCCCTGATTTATTTTTTATTTACAAGATGCCCCATGAAGTGGTTTAGTTAATCAGGAAGAAATTAAATACAAAGTATTTACTTTAAATGATACCTGACTCAACCCCTGCCAAAAAAAAAAGAAAAATTCTTGATGTTTTCAACTGAAAGTGTTGTTTATTAGCAACCATAGAGATCATTCTCTCATTTTTAAAAACTCCTTGGGAGCTTGAGATGTGTGTCTGTGTGTGTGTCTGTGTCTGTGTGTATTTAACCTGCAACAAGTAATATTATCAACAAAGCGTTTGTTAGTGCTGAAAGTAGAAGGAAAGAGTTACAGATTAGTAAGCTTTAAAAACCTCTCTCCGAGGCTGATTTCTAACTATCCCTTCTCTAAAATATGCCGAGAAATGTATTTAACATAAGCAGACTTCCAGTCATTTGGATCATTGTTCAAATGATGTGAGAGTTATTGATGTGAAAGTTATTCTACGTCGTCTAAAAAGAAGCATATGGGCCCTGAAATGTGAATCCACATTTGGAATTCATTTTGTCTTTGACTCACTCATTCTCAGGATGTCTGATAACATGGAGTTTTGCCTCAATATAGTCATCCTTAGAGCTTATGTGTGGGAAAGGCGGTACAATGAAAGTAACATTCGGATGCCGTTACAGTTCCTATCTGCCTTTACGAGGAACAATGGTGTAGGTGTACCATTCAGACTAATGGTCCACTTTCAGAAAGGACAATTATTACATTTCATGTTGACTTCCCAAAGTGGATTTTTCCTTGGTTAGCGATACCTAAGTGAAAGTGCTGAGCAGTAATGCCTTTTGTTTAATTTCACGGTTATTATTGGTAGGGAACTAGATTTCTCAGATTCCTGATCAAAATGATACAAAGTCTCGTTTTGAAAAGGCACATTTTTGTTGTATGTGTTTGGCGTGAGCGGAGGGGGAGGGAAAGGGGACGAGGAGAGGAAGAACATGGGAATGAATGGGTCAGAGTGGCTGAGAGTGAGCTAGAAGCATACCTCGGTCCGGGTTGTGAAGGGTCTTTATAGATCCACTTCCACTCACTAAAGTTGATACTTTACCCACTTAGGACTTAGCATCAGGGTCTGCGGAGACTCTATGACCTTAATATATAAAAGATAGAGTTCCCGCAACCTAGAGGTTGTCAGTGAGGCAGTGAGAACCGTGACGCAGAGTAGAAACGGAGAGTGCTGTTTTTACCAACTGAAGAAATATCGAGACCTCTCTTTCAGTTCTGCTGTGTGGCATTTTTGCCTGATTTTCCATGAAAATTACTTGACTGTCACCAACTGTGACACATTGCCAACGGATGTGAATATCCACAGATACATAGAGGTCCTGTCAAGTTTTGAAATAATAAAGAGCTCAGTTTTGATCACTGGTCCTTATTGGCAAGTGACATTCACTAAGCATTTTTCTCCCTGCGGAGGGGCAGGCCCTGGTGATACAGGCAGTGAAACTACTCAGAATGACACTGTCATGGTGGATCCATGTCGCTACACATTTGCCCAAACCTCCACAATGTGCGCCACCAAGAGTGAACCCTAAGATATGGACTTCGGGTGATTATGATGTGTCAGTGTAGGTTCATCAGTTGTAATAAACGTCCCACTCTGGTGGGGATGTCGATGACGGGGGAGACTGTCCTTGAGTGGGGGGCAGGAGGTATTTGGGAAATCTCTCTACTTCTCGGTTTTGCCGTGAACCTAAAACTGCTCTAGAAAAAAAATACTTAAAAAAAACTAGATGGATTTATCAGCAGTAGGAGATTATTTTAAGAGTGAATACCTCATGTGTGTCATAGTCTTTGTGGCTCTGCTTTAAATCCCCCTTTTCCTTCATCCCTCAAGCCCCACGTTAATGTCACGTCCCATGCACAGCCTCACCTGGCTTCCTGGGCAGTTAGTCACCCCTCGTGTGAGTGATCTTGCTCTTCTCACTTCCACGTAGCCCTTCACTTTGAATGGTTATTCTGTTTCATCTGTGTCCTCCTGGCTTGCTCAGGAGTGGGACTAGACCCTGTTCATCATCCTTGTATCCCTAAAACCTAGGAGGGTGCCCAGCTTGGAAATGCTCAATAAAGAAAATAAAACAGAGCGAAATAAAATAAAATTTGGACCTCGGCAATGAGGAACTTACTGAGAGATTGTTCTTCTTGTGTTTGTTTTATCAGAGAGGTAATCTGGAAACTAGGTGAAGAGTAAGAAGTGCCTCAAAGGAGAAGCATACATTCTGTAAATCATCAGAATTTGGGTTATCCCTAGATGTTATAAAATCAAATATCTTAGGAGAAGAAAAAGGCTTAGTCTGAGTCCTAGGATCAAAATGTAATCTTAGTGTAAAACAACCAGTTTATTGCTGCTGAATTTATAGTAGGGAAAAGCCTGCTATTACCCATATCAGCTGGTATTATATGCATAAACATATCTACTAAGCAGTGTTCTTCTACCAGTCAGAAATCAGTATCTGACGCAAACCCTAAGCATTGTTGCTATTCATTAAATTTTTTTTAATACTGTTTGAAAGCAGTAGTTGATCAGTTTTATTTAAATAGAGGCGATTTTCTTGGGCTTTGCAGTGAGGAAGGGATTTACATAGATATATTTTAAAAGAAAGTGAAGTGGTTACTGTTTTTGTTTGATGTGGGCTTTTTTTTTGTTATTGCTTTTGCTTTTGTTTGACAGGAATCAGTTTACAACTCTGAAGGGCAAGGTTGTAAATTAAGAACGGTAGCACTGCTAGAAGGCGTAGGGAAGGGCTTAGGGGAGATAAAGATGTTGTTCTTTGTAGATTCTCAACTTGCCCTTGTCCATGCAGCTTAGCATCAGTAACTCCTCTCTATTTAAAAAAAAAAAATTTTTTTTAATAAAAAGTACTGTTAGCCTTCAGAGTAGTTTTTGTTTGTTTGTTTTTAATGCAGGGTGTTCATTGTGAAGCTCTTGACCATATTATAGGGATATTTGGTTTCTCAACCTTACATTTCACCTGTTGGCAATAAAAGCTGTATTATTACTGAGGACCTAAATTCCACCCACTGGTTTTTCCAGAATATTTGTAGAACTTTCTCAACCACTAAGAGCTGCCAACCCAGCTCTGGTATGTAGACCTCCCAGCTAGCCGGAAGCAAAATATAATTAAAATCACTCTTATTTGTTGCATAACTGCCGGTTGACTCTGGTACTTAGTTTTCGTTAATGGCTTTAATCAAACTTTATCTCATGTTATGATGTAGTCATTAGACTTTCTTGTAAAAATGGATGAAGAAGATGATTAAAAAGCTGCATTAGCCCAGCTTCCTAGTCTGTGTCCCTTTAGGTGTTTGAATGGATGGATCTGAGTGAATAAGAATGTTTCTCTATTATATACAGCTCCCTTCCTATTAAATATATATACATGTAATCCACTTTAAAGACTTTTCTCTTTCTTACTTTCTCCTGGGGCAGCCTTTGCCATAACTTTACTTATAAATTCATTTGTGCAGCATGTATTGGGCGAGGACTCTTCTATGCCAACCAGTGTACCAGTCCCGGAAGCACACGGGAACCATAAGCCTGCCTGGAAGGGGCTTGCTTACTGTGTTGCACTGTAGCTAAAAAGTAGCACCAAGGGGCTTCCCTGGTGGCACAGTGGTTGAGAATCCGCCTGCCTATGCAGGGGACACGGGTTCGTGCCCCGGTCCGGGAAGATCCCACGTGCCGCGGAGCGGCTGGGCCCGTGAGCCATGGCCGCTGAGCCTGCGCGTCCGGAGCCTGCGCTCCGCAGCGGGAGAGGCCACAATGGCGAGGGGCCCGCGTACCGCAAAAAAAAAAAAAAGTAGCACCAAAGAGGGAAACCTGAGGGGACTCATCATCTAGAAGGTGCTCCAAACTGAACTATGGTATAGTGGGTAGAACTACAGAGTGGTGTTCCTGCCGGGTCATGGGGTGGGGAGAGGAGAGAAGTGTTAACAGGAGTCCAGTCTGGAGGACCATGTATCATTTACTAAGGACTTTAAGCAACACCTAAGGAATATTATTTGAAGAGGTTTTGGACACATTCCACCACCTCCATAATCCTCCCCTACCTAACAGTGGAATTCCTCATTTAACTTTTACTTATCCAGTGCATTACCTCCAGAGATTTAACTCCTACTGAAGAAAAAAAAAAAAAAAGCACACTTCCTTTGCATTATTTTATTTTGTTTTATTTTATTTATTTATTTTTTTGCGGTACACGGGCCTCTCACTGTTGTGGCCTCTCCCGTTGCGGAGCGCAGGCTCCGGACGTGCAGGCTCAGCGGCCATGGCTCACGGGCCCAGCCTCTCCCCGCGGCATGTGGGATCTTCCCGGACCGGGGCACGAACCTGTGTCCCCTGCATCGGCAGGCGGACTCTCAACCACTGTGCCACCAGGGAAGCCCCCTTTGCATTATTTTAATGGCACTGCTTTCTTTCTAAGATTAGCGCTCAGAGGAAGGCCTTTTGATGAGGTGCTGGTGGCAGAGGGGGTAGATAACCAAGAAGTGATTGGAGCCTGAAGCGGGGGATCCTAAATGAGACATGGGTGGGGTGAGACTGGCCAGTGGGGGTAGGAATGAGTCAGGAAATATGCGGTCACTGTCCTTAGAGTTCTGATCAACCCTACCCCCTCTTCCATTTCCCCATCGTAATAGATAAAGGATATGTACCTATAGTGTCCATATTTTTTGAACCAAAAATTGAAACCATGATCTTATAAAAGATTTTTGTACCACTGCCTGTGAGATATTTAGACTCTTTTATTGGATTTACAGGAAATCTCCATGTTATGTTTGTGTAATAAAGAGAATATTCGAAATCAGGAGGGTTTCTGTTGCTTTAGTATAGCTGTGGGTGTGGAATAATGGTATTTCATGATGCTGTGAATGGCTAATATTTTTTTTCTGTTGAATAAACTAAACTATCTATCATTGCCAGAATAGAACATCAAAGTTAAAGGCAATTGGAGTGATATTTATTGTTTCCCAATAAAAATAATTATGTATATATATGAAGGTTCTGGTCAATATTTTAAATTACTATTCTGAGCCAGCGTTCTTTGTGAAGGCTAGAAATGAAAATTCCATCTTAGTATCCTTTGCCCATTTTTAGAAGTTCCTGTAGGTGACCAAAGGCACAGGGTTTAAAGAGTCTTGGGTTTTAGTTTTTGCTTTGCCACTCACTACTCCGTGATTTCATTAAGTTAACACTCTGGAGATCAGTTTCTTCCTCAACCTAACTTCTTGTGTTCTGGCATATGCCTGGTACATGGTAGGCTCACATATTTTACAACTTTGATCTGATTATCTTTATCTCATGTACTGGTGCACTTTTTCCACATTTTTCTACTGCTGTAACATTTGCCTTATGTTTATAAAGTAATTTTCTGTACATCAGTCCTATGAGCTAGATTAGAGAATTTTATAAGTGTGTTTTACTAACATTAATGCATTCACAAGATACAACGTGCTTTTGTTAACACTAGCACATTAAACTTTTATAAAATCAATGAATATAGTTCTTGCTTTTGGATTTTGCTTTTCTCCCACATTTGCTGTTTCTGTGTTGCCTGCTCTGTGTGGGGGGAGGGAAGGGCAGGGGTGAACACTTATGGCCCTGAGATATTGAAATTATTCCTTTTATGGTATCAGAAAGCTGACCTCAACCAGAGTGTGCCTTAAAGTCAGATTGGTAAGGGCTTCTCCTGTGGTATTTCAGAAAGTTCTGGGAAGTTACCAAGCCTCTTTAGAGCAACCCTCCCTTCTATGTGTTGATGACTGAAAATCTACAAAGGCTTTATCTCTTATGAAAGTTGAGAATGTTCCAGAGCTCCTAGAGTTAGGGGTACAGGGGGGCAGGGGGGATTGAGTTAGCTCATTAAGCCTTTTCTAACATTTGCATAAAATTTTAAATCTTTTAGTGAAGCTTGATTTGTTAGGAAAGAAGCCTGCAACCTAGGCTTTCAGTGCCCAGATCAAAAGGGATCTCCCAGCAAGAGGTGAAAATCTTACTCAATCAGAGAAATTCTTAAGAAATTTTATTTCAGTTTTACCAGCTATAAATAACATGTAGATGATCATTGATAATTCTAACCAGGATGGTTAAGTGTACAATTATGACACTATATTCATTTTATAAAGAAACAGTGACAAGGTAATATCCAAAAAGTAAATTTACCTTTGCAGAGGAATGAAGCCATGGTAAAGTTAATGGCTAGGCAATTGTTTTTGATTTCCTGAAAATAATTGGTGTTTTAAAGGTTTACTGTGTTCTTAAGATTTTTTTGGCCTTGAAACAGAAAAATATTTTTTTTTCCCTTAAGAAACATAGGTATGCTTTTGTAACCATCACAAGGAATATTGTGGTATGTCCAGTTTTTCAGGAATATTTCTGTTTTGGTGAACTCAGGTTCATCAATTTGGACTCGCAACCAAATCCCCCATATATCTTTATTGACCGAGCTGAATACTTACAAGCTACAACTGCAGTTTATTCTAATTTAAGCAAATTTGATATATGAATTTAGATATAAAGGTGTATAAACTAAGTGATTGTATACTTGACATTCTGTGTTTGCCATAGACTTTGCCTTGGAAGAACAATCTTAGCTAGTCAATATAAAATAATTCATTATAAATGAAAATGTACAGTTTTACAAAGAGGTACACAAATGGATAACTGTATAATCAGTAGTATATTACTGTTTTCAAAATGCAAACTCTACTGATAAGCAGCTCGTCTTTCCTCAATAGTATACATTCTTTTGTTTTGATGTTTAAAATATCCCGAATTTTCCTCTTTTGAAACAAACTGGAAGGGCGATTGTAGCATAAATAGATGAAGTTTTTTCTTTGACATCTTGCACAGTGTTAGGCATTTGACCCCAGCTTAGTTATCATTTGGTTAAACCATATACACTTATATCAGTTGCTTTATAGTTGAATGTTTCATGCTTCTCAATAATTTCTTTCCCTTTTCTGTAATTTGCCTTTACAACTGAAGTATGAAAAACTGAGAAAATCACACATTGCGTTTGTCCATTACTGATTAGCTACATATATTTAGCAACTAAAGGAACATTATAATTTCAAATATTATTTATAACTTAAAGCACATTTAATTTAGGAATACAGTACAGGTTAGATCCTTATAAACCCACTAAAATTCTTTGAAAGGTTTTTACAAAGGACACGAAAAGGTCTGATCCTAGAAAATGACATGCTCCAGAGAGATCATTTGGGTACCTGAGGGTAAATGTACTAGAATGGAAAGGAAGTATGAGTAGTGAAGGTGATGCAAAGATGAGGAAACTGTATCCTGGAATAGGAATTCTGGGAGCTAGAACATCTAGTATGGGAAATACTGAAGACCAAAGCTACTTAGTCCAAATACTGAGGATTTGCATGTTCAATTATGGTACCTCTGTCTTCTGCCTTCCCACCCTCCTTGCCAGACCAGCTGTGATAGTTGCTAGTAGCTATTGAAGGTGGCAGAAATGGTTTATAAACTTTTATTTTTGTACAGTTGCTTGACAGTAGTCATTGTTAAGCAACACATGTAGATGATTCCACTTTAAATGGAGATACACACTGATGTAAAAACATTCACTGAACTCAACATTTTAATTATTAACCTGACATATAGGTCTTCAAAAGATGTTTGAATGACTGGTTGCCATTCCAGTTTCCACCAATCGATTTAACTTAACTGATGCTGATTTTATATGGGATAATCATAATATACTCTATAAACTCTATTAGGAAATATAACTGGTTTACATATTTTTCTAAAATAGTTGTCTTAAACAGGATATTGGGAAATTATAACATGCTGATGTAAAGTCTTTCATAGAATGTCTTAATTCCATTTGCTATTGATTGGGAGGGGGAGAATGGGATATCAGATTTCCAAATACTTTGAAAATAATTTTCTATCTAAAATCAAAACTTAGAGAGTTAACTTGTGCACCCAAATGAATTTACAGTTTATCGTACTTTTTTTTTTTTTTTTTTTTTTTTTTTGCCGTATGCGGGCCTCTCACTGCTGTGGCCTCTCCCGTTGCGGAGCACAGGCTCCGGACGCGCAGGCCTAGCGGCCATGGCTCACGGGCTTAGTTGCTCCGCGGCATGTGGGATCTTCCCGGACCAGGGCACGAACCCGTGTCCCCTGCATCGGCAGGCGGATTCTCAACCACTGCGCCACCAGGGAAGCCCTTATTGTACTATTGAAGTTGTTAATAAGTAATATTTTGGTGGATTCTTCCTTCTTATTTCATTGAAGGGAAACAAATATCCAAAACTATTTTGATTTAATTTGAGGATATCATTATATTTTTGATTGATTTTTGCAGCCAAAGATTTGCCTTCCTCATCGTGATTAACTCATTCTATCATTAAAAATAGCCAGAGTCCTTAGGCTCCTGCCAACAAAAAGTGTTATGAGGAGGTGGTCAGGTGTGTGTGGTTTTGCGCAGGGCAGGTGCAGGAGGTAAGGAGCCAGTCTCAGATTTCAGGATTATCTCTAGGTGATCCCGGAAGTGTGTGTGTTCCTGTGTGGGGTGATGAAGTTGACGGTAGTGATGACAGAGAGGAAAGAAAACTCATGCACCTGAGACCTGATGGGAGTGTGCTTTGTTTTCTTACAGTCGCGTGGTAGAATCTAAGGATTAGGTAAAAATCAGAAGGCTGTCACCTGTGAGAATTTCAGTATTTTAAAAAGAATATTAAGTAGAAATATATTTACACCTAACTGGAAATGCTGCCATAATAACAGAATTTCTGTTTGAGGTCTGAAGCAAAGGGAGAACTCTGATTAAATGTGCCGATTCAGCACAAATGTTGAGTATTTGCTCTTTCCCAAAACCAAGAAAAAAATGAAGTGAAGAAGCAAATAGGGGTTAGACCCTTAAGAACAAACAGAAGAAGAGAGGAGAGGACAGAGCATGAAAGATATTAAGTCTCTAGAATAAATAATGGAAATTTCACCCATAACCTTCAAATTTTCAGTAGAATGGAACCATGGTGAAGATGAGATGCCAGTATTAAAAATAGGAGTTCTGTGAAAGTTATAACCCCCAGAACGCTCCCTCACTTGGCTTTGGAGTGTTTGGGGGCCAGTGTAACTCATCCGGGTAGAAGGATTCTCTTTTGCAAAGGTGATCGCCCAGAAAAGGGTCTGTAGATACTAACAGCCGGGGGTTCCCTAATGGAATAGTGTGCTCCCCAGCTGATCAGCCTACAGTGAAATTAACAAGTGGACAAGTCCATTCAGCTGCACAGAGCTTCCCATGCATCCAAATTTTAGTGCCTCTCTCTGAGGTGAGGCAACCAAGGAGCATCCGACTCTGGGGAGTGTCTGCAACAAGACTTGTCCAAGCAAACCCCATACCGGGAAAAAGAAATCTTGGCACAACTGCCCTCCAGGAATCAGAAGAAAAGTTCTGTGATTGTCTGAAAGAGATCAAAGGATAGAAGATATTTTATTAAACAAAACCAAGGTTTTTATTTTAAAAAGAAACAGAATAAGCAAGCTCTTCCTTTAGAAATTAAAAATATTGCAGAAGTAAAGAAATTCAAGGGGATGATTGTATAACTGAAGATGAGGAACTCTCCCAGAAAGTATAATTTTGTAAAGGAGAGGAGTATAGGAGAGGAAAGAAGAGAAACAAAGTAGACAGTGTGAGGCTCAATGTTTGAATAATAGGTGTTCCAGAAAAGGAATGAGTGGAAGTGATCATCAGCATCATTTTTTTTTTTTAAAGAGAGAACCAGTACCTGATGTGTTTGACCATGTTGAGAGGGTTTTTAATGCTTTGGATTAACAAGAATTAGTTACTTAAAACACAAAACAACGGTAAGGCAGTTATTTACCCCAGGGATGGGGATTAAATATTGCACAGGAAAGAATGTAATCCTTTTGGTTCTACTGTGATCTGTATCATATAAACACTGAATATTGATTCTGATCCCCAAATTAAACTGTCATGGAACCTAGTTGGGAGGATTGGGACAAGAGAGTGTAGAGTGAGTGTAGGTGGTGTCATAAGCCTCCTGTGTGACAGGAAATCAACAGATGATATATACAAGTCATACCTATTTAGAAACACGGAGACAGATATCAGAAGAAATGCTCAAAGAGGTAAAAATGAACAGCTCTGGGGGGCAGGCATCAAGTTGAAAGGTATAAGGCCGGAGCTGCTGTTGCTCTTTTTATTATAACACACTCAGTGCCATTTGACTGTTAAAACTATGGGAATGTTTTACTTTGAAAATAAAAGCAGGAGACAATTTTTTGAACAAAGCCTACCACGTACAGTTTTGAAACAGCGGATGGATGTCACAGCAGGAGGGATGTGAACCGAGTGGACGGCTGGGCGGTTTGGGGAGGGTTCCCAGGTCCTCCCCCTTGGGTCTGGCATCCCCAGCTTGCGCAGGATGTGTCCTTGTCGTCACAGAGGCCCCACGCCTGGCAGAATGCTCTGCCACCTCTGTTTCAAAATTCTCAATAATTTAGGGACAAGGGGCCCCGCATTTTCATTTTGCCCTGGGCTCTGTGAATTATGTAGCCAGACCTGCTTCTAATAGATACATTGTTTGAATTCCGGCCTGGCTGAGGTTGCTACTACTTCCTTTGACCCTGCCCTAATAGTGGCCTGTTTTCACCACCCAGGCATTGCTATGGCCACAAGGGTTGGAGTAAACTGACATTCCTCGCAGAGGAAGGGAGTTTAGAGAGTCTAGCAGTCGTGGATTACATGACCCCCCCTCCAGAAAACTGTTCTGGCATCTTCTATCAGTTAATTCTTTGTCTTTTTAAAGAAGACATCTGACACAGAAAGAAGTTGTGGTGATGGTGGTTGTTTAATAGACCTCATTTTTTAGAGCAGTTTAGGTTCACAGCAAAATTGAGGGAAAGGTTTCAAGATTTTCCATATACTTCCTGCCCACACATACGTGGCCTCCCCCATTATGAACATCCCCCCTCCGGAGTGGTGTACTTGTTAAAACTGATGAACCTACACTGATCCATCATCATCACCCGGAAGCCCTAGTTTACATCAGGGTTCACGCTTGGCGTTTGCTGTAGTCTGTTCCGGCTGCTATAACAGAATACCATAGGCTGGGTGGCTTATAAACAACAGAAACTCGTTTCTCACAATTTTGAAGACTGGGAAGTCCAAGATCAAGGCACAGGCCTGTGTCCTCACATGTGTGAAAGGGGGGAGGGAGCCCTGTAGGGTCTCTTTTATATGGGCACTAATCCCAGGCCCCATCTCCTAATACCATCACGTTCAGGAGTCGATTTCAGTGTACGAATTTGGGTGGATGGGGGCACAGATATTGTCAGTCTGTCTGTAGCGGTGTTGTATATTCTGTGGGGTTGACGACTTTATAATAATGTGTATCCATCATTTTAATATCATACGGAGTCATTTCACTGCCCTAAGAATCCTCTGTGCTCTGCCTATTCATCTCTCCCTGCCCCCAGGCCCTGGGTATTTTAAATTCTGAACTATGTACTGAGTTAAATGGTTTTCTTAGGAAAGAGTATCGGGGCTGCCCAACAGAGAAGTGGAAAGCTAAGCTCGCAGCATCAGGAAGAAGTTGATGGTGCCCCTGAGGTATGAAAGGATCCCTCTCAACCAAAGAGGGCACAAAGAAGGCTAGAATCGGGCACCTCTTGGCCAACTGGGAGGTCTCACTTGACTTCCTGTAACGAGCAGCGCCCTCTGCAGGCAGTTCTTAGTTCCTGGACCGTCACCACATGGCAGTTGGCACATCCCACCTGTGTTACTTACAGGGCCAGTTTGGGAAGCACGCACGTCTGATGTGCTCTCTGAAAGGGTCTCCTCTGTCCCTTCCTCCACGGGCTGACTGAACCTGTCAGGTCCGCTGCAGCTCTCCTGGCCTGTGTGTGTCACTCGAGCTCAGTGGCGGGGGCTAAGCTGAGTATGTCGTGTGTGTATAGAGGAGGGGACAGACAGTGCCAACGGAAAGGCGGTGGCTTGTCGCCATAAAGTGAGGAGGATGGTTTTCCTGTTTAGTTAGTAAATTCATTTCAGAGGCAGTTACCAAAGAGGAGCCTTCGAAATGCCTAGAGCAATAGCAGTCACAGTAGTCTTTGTGCAGCCCCCAGAATGATGTGTCTGAAATGCACTGCTAATATGGATATACGCCTTCTGCTGTATTTATCAAAAGTTGTTATTTATAGTTATATCTCACTGAAACATTAAAATTATTTAAAATTGTAGTGTTCTAGAGATTACTGTTTAAGGAAATAGTTGTGACTTGTGACTTAGATGAAATTTTTTCCTCCCTCCCTCCCTTCCTTCCTTCCTTCCTATAAAACAGTTTTGTAAAGAGTGAAAGCTCCCATGCAGGTAACATTACTTCCAGCATGCCTTAGCGTACCAGGTGGAGCTGATGAAACAATTGGAGTCTGGCCTTTTTCCTGGTCTTTAGTGGCTCTTCTTGATGTCCATTCAGTTCACATGCCTGACACTGTGCTGGACACTGGAGGTGCAAGGTCAAACAAGGTAAAGTCAGACACTGTCATCGGGGAGCTCTCCGTCCCGGGAGGAGAGGCGCTAATCAACTCCACATTGAGATAAAGGCTGTAAATGAAAAGGTCAACTTGTCTTCAGAGCCGAAAAGGAAGAGCTACTTTAGGTTCAGTTCAGGAAAAACCTTTTTGAGGAAATGACTTGTGAGCTGAAACCTGAATGATACATTAGGGAAAAAAGAGTATGGTGGGCACAGGGAACAGAGTGTGCGAAGGCCTTGAGGCAAGATACATGCTCTTTGTGTGAAAGAAATTCACAGAGGGTCAGTGTCCCTAGAGCTCAGAAAGGAAGGAGGAAGGTAGCACAGCACTGAACCCCCAAGGCAGGGAGGGACCACATGGCCAGGACCCAAAACTCCATTAGGGTTTTTATTTTAAAATCATACATACAACAGAAGCCATTAGGGAAAGGTTTTAACAGCAAAACCATAAGTCTTGGATCTTCAAAATATCGTCATAGTAATGGTTCTCTTAGGAGGTAGCTTTCACACCTCACTGGAGACTTTTGGCTTAGTCATATAAACCTGGGTTCAAATCCTGGTATGGCCTGGGGCATATGGCTTAATTTGGTGAACCTCAGTTCCTTACTTGTAAAATTGACATGGTAATACCATATACCATAGTGGAGATCGAAAGACATATATAAGGCACTTGTACAATAGCTGACATCCAATAAGTTCTCAATATGTGGTGGTAGTGGGAACAGTAGTTGTCATCTTTGTTGTTGTTGTTATGTTTTTGAGGAATTTAAACAAGTATAAGTGGGCAGAGGAGCAGAGTAGTAAATAAACTGGCCATTAAATAGGAAAGAGATAAATAGAAGAGCATGTTTTGAGAATCAAAGGAAGGAGTCCCCAGAATTACATTTATGTAATTGTGATTGGAAAACTCAAAAAGCCCAGCAGTAAAATTTGAATAATTTCACTCTTTTTCCTACTGGGCATTTTTCCTTTGTAGAATTATAAAGTTAAACAGCTTGTAAGAGTTTAGAAAGCAAACATGGGAGATTAATGTGAATGGTCATGAGACATATTCGAAAATCCCTGGTCTATAATTATCAGTGCATTTTGAATTAGTCATTTTCTCAAGGAAAAGTTTTTGGAGACTGTAACTTTTTTTGAAATAGGAAAAAATTGCTAACCTGACCTGCTTCATGGTGATTCATTCTTTTCCCATTTTGCCCCTTAAGACAAACCAAGAAGCCAGATGTTTGGTTGCCTTAGATGAAAACTGTTTCCTTAGAAATCCTGAATGAAAGGAAAGTGCTTCTCTAGAATGGCAAGGTCTGTTTGGAGGTAATCACGACCTGATTCAGGCAGTAGAATGTGGTTGTAAGAATGTTGCTCGTAGCAACAAAGAGCACTTGAAGATATATTCATTTTCTAAAGTAAGCCTTCTCTAATAATAAGTGTGTATGGAATTTTCCTGAACTCTGTTGAATGTTCTTTTTTTCAACAATTGTGTAGACCCAAATCATATTCAGTTTGGTCTGCTTATAATTTTTTGATTACTTCTGTTTGCTTAAAAATTCTCCATTTCTTTTATGGAATATTTCTTTACCTGCTAACACACTCTTCTTTGTTCTGTCTGTGAATGTAGATCAAACTTAAGGGTGTTAAAGGTATTAGGAAAAAAGCCCTTCGTTCCCCTATATTTATAAATATCAGGATGAAACCAGTAATTTTTAGTTGTCATTATTTAAGAAGATAAAAATAAAATAAGAAATTTCCAATATGTTTGTTGAATTTTTTCCCCCAACTCTTGTTAGTGACTGAAACATTGAGTTGTGAAGTTCTGAAATGCAAGTGGAAAGCTGGTAATTTTCCACTTTCCTCTCTGTTCTTGATTTCTTAAAGTAAAATATTGATATATGAATAATTATCATAAACAGAAATCCAGATAAAACAGCCATATCTAAAATGTATCTATTCCAGAGATACAAAATAAGAAAATTTTGTTTACTTATCTGAGTATACAATTCTAGGTAGTATTATTTTGTTCTTCATCATAAGCTTCTTGTTTTGAGAGTCTTTTTTAAAAGGAATTAGATATAGATTTGTAAAATTGTATACCTGCTAGGTAGTTTTGGAAAAAACTTAGAATACCATCCATCATTAGACATGAGCTCTTCAATATGGATAATGATCTTAGGACTGTTTTCTCTTGATTTTTTTTTTCTTCTGTCTCTGCTCCAAATTTTCCTTCTTTTAATGTCCTATAAAGACAATTTGTTTGTGGAGTTTTCTGGAACAGAGTCCAGTGACACAGTGATCTCTATGGTAAATTTATCAGCAGACAAACACACTAGCTTCTTCTGTCACTCACTCTTCACTTATCTTGCCCATGACATCTGCTTTCTCACAAAATATTTAAACACAGTAAAGAGTAAAACACTGGAGGGAAGTCATAGGACTAGAATTCTAACTGCTGCTCTGCTCTGTTACCTCAAGCGAATCATTTAACCTCTCTGGGCCAAGTTTAATCAGTGAATCAAGGGAGTTGGCCTTTGCTCTGTGGTCTCTTCTAGCCTGTTCTGGGGTGATCAAAATGTCAATCCTGCTTTTGTGGAGGTTTAGAGATAGTTATAACTTATTTCTCTCTTAGCTAAATGTGTTATTAAAGTAGATAGAAAAGAAACAAGTTCTTATGTGTAGGTAGTGCTGGTGATTTTTAGAGTTAATTTTGGATTCTCCCAGATGAAAACTAAATTCTTCTAGCCATAGCTATCTCTCCTTTGCCTTAACGTTCATTTAGTAATGTAACAAATATTTGTTAACCTAATGTGCTGGGTACCAGGCACTCTTTTAGGCACTGAAATAGAATGTATTATATAATATAGTTGTCTCAAACTTGGCACATATATGTATTTTTATGTTTTTCTTTCATGCTTTCAGACGAAGCTATTAACATTTAGAAGTGCACACAAAATCTGTGAAACTCTTTCACATAATTCTTTGCTAATGTTGTTTTGTTTGTATTGTTAAATAATATTTTCACCACTAAGAGAAATTTCAGTGTAAGGTACACAAAACATAAACATGGAGCAGAAACAACCTCTGGTACTAAATTATTACTTTATTTTTACTGTATCTTGATAGTGCTAATGAATTTGTTGGTTTAGATTATCAAGATGATTTATGCCTCATGTATGTTGTCTGTGGTTCTTTGGCTTCCCTAATTAATATTTACCAGTTTCTTAACATAGACCCATCTAAGACATCTTGTATGAGTCATTGTATTATTTGTAATGATTCATTTCTAACTAGTCAATTTGTTAATAGGAGACTTTATAATCTTTCTAATGACAAAACTTTGTTTCTTGACTTCTGAGAGTTTTAGTTCTCCCTTATTCCCCCTATCCATTTCTCCCTCCTCCTTTCTTCACAAGTTCCACTACTTCCCCTTCCCTATATTAACTCCCCCAGCTCTGTAACAGTTTTAAATCAGAAAGGTCCAGGTTCCATTGACAAGTATTTGCACACTCTCATAGGACAGCATGGAATCACAATCAGAAGGCATCTTATAATCCACTTGCCAAAGATGGTGTGATTTCAATGTAGTCAAAGTGATTAAATAGTCATGTCCTAGGGACTTCCCTGGTGGTGCAGTGGTTAAGAATCTGCCTGCCAGTGCAGGGGACACAGTTCAATCCCTGGCCCGGGAAGATCCCACATGCCACAGAGCAGCTAAGCCTGTGCGCCACAACTACTGAGCCTGCACTCTAGAGCCTGTGAGCCACAACTACTGAAGCCCACACACTTAGACCCTGTGCTCTGCAACAAGAGAAACCATCACAATGAGAAGCCCGTGCACCTCAATGAAGAGTAGCCCCCACTTGCCGCAACTAGAGAAAGCCTGTGCACAGCAATGAAGACCCAGTGCAGCCAAAAATAAATAAATAAAGTAGAAACATTTATTTTTAAAAAATAGTCATGTTCTAGAGAAGTTTCTAGAAACGTACAGCCCACAAAAACTGAATCAAGAAGAAACAGAATAGACCAGTCACTAGAACTGAAATAGAATCTGTAATTTTCAAAACTCCCTACAAACAAAAGTCCAGGACCAAATGGCTTCACTGGGAAATTCTACCAAACATGCAAAAAAGAACTTTTGTGGATCCTTCTCAAACTCTTCCAGAAGATTAAAGAGGAAGGAATCTCCCAAAGTCATTCTATGAAGCCACTGTTACCCTGATACAAAACCAGACCAAGACAGTACCAAAAAAGGAAATTACAGGCCAATAACTGATGAATATAGATGCAAAAATCCTCAACAAGATATTAGCAAACCAAATCCAACAATACATAAAAAGGATCATACATCATGATCCAGTTGGATTCATCCCAGGGTCATAAGGATGGTTCAACATATGCAAATCAATCAATGTGATACACCACATCAATAAAAGAAAAGACAAAAACCGCATAATCATCTCAATAGATTCAGAAAAAGCATTTGATAAAATTCAACATTCATTCATGATAAAAACTCTCACCAAATAAAAATCTCAACATAATAATAGACATTTTTGACAAACCCACAGCCAATATACGACTCACCAGTGAAAACCTGAAAACCTCACTAAATTCTGGAATAATACAAGGATGCCCAATCTCACCACTTCTCTTCAAAGTAGTATTGGAAGTTCTAGCCACAGCAGTCAGACAAGAAAAAGAAATAAAAGGTATCCAAATTGTAAGGAAAGAGGTAAAATTGTCACTATATGCAGATGACATGATACTATATATAGAAAACCCTAAGGACTCCACACAAAAACTAGATCTAATAAATGAATTCAGCAGAGTAGGAGGATATAAGATTAACATTCAGAAATTGGTTGCATTCCTTTACACTAACAGTGAAATATCAGAAAGGGAATGTAAAAAGACAATATCTTTTAAAATTACACCCCCCCAAAATAAAATACCTAGGAATAAACCTGACCAAGGAGGTGAAAGGCTTACACTGAGAATTATAAAACATTAATAAAGGAAATAAAAGAGGATTCAAAAAAATGGAAAGATATCCCATGCTCTTGGATTGGAAGAATTAACATTGTTAAAATGGCCATACTACCCAAAGCAATCTACAGATTTAATGTGCTCCCTATCAAAATGCCTATGACATTTTTCACAGAACTAGAACAAATAATCCAAAAATTTATATGGAACCATAAAAGACACAGAATTGCTAGAGCAATCCTGAGGAAAAAAACCAAAGCAGGAGGCATAACTCTCTGAGACTTCAGACAATACTTCAAAGTACAGTAATCAAAACAGTGTGGTATTGGTACAAAAACAGGCATATGGATCCATAGAACAGAATAGAGAGTCCAGAAATAAACCCACACACCTATGCCCAATTAGTCTTCAACAAAGGAGGCGAGAATATAAAATGGGAAAAAGTCTCTTCAGCAAGTGGTGCTGGGAAAGTTGGACAGCTACATGTAAGTCAATGAAGTTAGAATACACCCTGAAACCATGCACAAAAATAAACTCAAAATGGCTTAAAGACTTAAACATAAGACAGGATACCATAAAACTCATAGAGGAGAGCATAGGCAAACCATTCTCTGACATAAACCATACCAGTGTTTTCTTAGATCAGTCTCCCAAGGCAATAGAAATAAAAACAAAAATAAACAAATGGGACCTAATCAAACTTACAAGCTTTTGTTGAGAAAAGGAAACCATTAAAAAAATACCAAAAAGACAACCTATGGAATGGGAAAAAATATTTGCAAATGATGCAACAGACAAGGGCTTAATCTCCGAAATATAAAAACAACTTATACAACTCAGCAACAACAAAAAACAAACAACCCAATTGAAAAATGGGCAGAAGACCTAAATAGACATTTCTCCAAAGAAGACATACAGATGGCCAAGAGGCACATGAAAAGATGCTCAACATCATTAATTATTAGAGAAATGAAAATCAAAACTACAATGAGGTATCACCTCACACCAGTCAGAATGGCCATCATCAAAAAGTCTACAAATGGGGGCTTCCCTGGTGGCGCAGTGGTTGAGAGTCCTCCTGCCGATGCAGGGGATATGGGTTCGTGCCCCGGTCCGGGAAGATCCCACATGCCGTGGAGCGGCTGGGCTCGTGAGCCATGGCCACTGAGCCTGCGCGTCCGGAGCCTGTGCTCCGCAACGGGAGAGGCCACAACAGTGAGAGGCCCGCGTACCACAAAAAAAAAAAAAAAAAAAAAAAAAAGTCTACAAATGGGACTTCCCTGGTGACTCAGTGGTTAAGAATCCACCTGCCAATGCAGGGGGCATGGGTTCGAGCCTTGGTCCAGGAAGATCCCACATGCAGCAGAGCAACTAAGCCTGTGTGCCACAACTACTGAGCCCACATGGCACAACTACAGAAGCCCACGCAACTAGAGCTCGTGCTCCTCAATGAGGGAAGCCACCACAATGAGAAGCCCGCGCACCACAACGAAGAGCATCCCCTGCTCGCCGCAACTAGAGAAGGCCCACGCTCAACAACAAAGATGCAACACAGCCAAAAATAAATAAATTTATATTTTTTAAAAAGTCTACAAATAATAAACGCTGGAGAGAGTGTGGAGAAAAGGGAACCCTCCTGTACTGTTAATGGGAATGTAAATTGGTGCAGTCACTATGAGGAACAATATGGAGGTTCCTTAAAAAACTAAAAATAGAATTACTGTATGATCCAGCAATTCCACTCCTGTGCATATATCCAGAAAAGATGGAAACTCTAGTTTGAAAAGGTACATGCACCCCAGTGTTCTTAGCAGCACTATTTATAATAGCCAAGACATAGAAGCAACCTAAGTGTCCATCAGCAGATGAATGGATAAAGATGTGGTATATATACACACAACAGAATATTACTCAGCCATAAGAAAAAATGAAATAATGCCATTTGCAGCAACATGGATAGACCTAGAGATTATCACACTAAGTGAAGTAAATCAAACAGAGAAAGGTAAATATTTTATGATACCACTTATATGTGGGATCTAAAAAAATGATACAGATGAACTTATTTACAAAACAGAAACAGATTCACAGACATAGAAAACAAACATGGTTAGCAAAGGGGAAAGAAGGGAGAGTAATAAATTAGGAGTTTGGGATTAAGATGCACACTATTATACATAAAATAGATAAAAAACAAAGACCTACTGTACAGCACAAGGAACTATATTCAATATCTTGTAATAACCTATAATGGAAAAGAATCTGAGAAAGAATATATGTATAACTGAATCACTTTGCTGTACACCTGAAACTAACACAACGTTGTAAGTCAGCTGTACTTCAATTAAAAAATAAAAAAGAAAACAGAAAGAAATGGTTACTTCCTCTTCCATGACCATCTTTGTCCTCTTACTGTCAGACTTCATTCGATTTTCAGTGTACTTTTGAAATGTTACCTAATGTAACTCAGAAGTTAGCCTATGGGTAAGGAAAATCCTCATATAATCAAAGCAAAAAATTCAATAAATTAAGCCAGTTTAAGTGTGACAAATTCTTTTAGCCCTTATAGTTGGGCCAAGGTCAAAAAAGTTGGCCATACTCTAATGAAATAGCTATTATGTAAATAAATAGTGGTGCTCAAAGGCCAACTAGAAATTGAGAGGATACCTCCTTTATGTGGTAAAATTGTCACTAAGAAATAAAAGTAGCATTTTAGGACTTCGCTGACCCTACACTGCTGTATCCCCTACACTGAGAAAATACCTCACACATAACAGGTATTTATTGAAAAAACGAAATGCTTTCGATTTTTTTAGCATCTGATTAGAACTTGTTTGTACATTTCTTTATAGCCAGAACATTTAAAAATATTAATTTAACATAAATGGAATAAAAATCGGTGAAAAAAGATGTACATATAGGTTCTCATTCTAAATAAAAAATCAGTATAGCTTTTATTTCCATATTAACATCTGACTCTTCTAAAAACTCAGTGCTCTATCAGAAGCAACAGATGATCCAGTTGGCGTATGGAAATTTTATAATTGAAAGATTTAGTGTGAGTTGGTCTTCTATTAATAAAAAAAAATAATTGAACTCATTTGCTTTGTTATTTACATTTGAGTCCCTTCGTGGTCTCAATTTATACCACGTACATATTCGCAGCAATTCCCAAAGGGAAGTAATTGAGAGCTCCTCTATCCCATGGCCACAGCTAGAGAGTTTCTCCTTCTACAGATCCCAAATCAACGTGGAATTCTCCATCCTCCACTCTCATCCTTCTAAACCCATTTTCCATGGAGACTGTTGCCTTCCCTCCTAATCACAGATGCTCACAGGTCTGGTCTTTTTAATCCTGGGGAAAGAGAAAGTTGATCCGCAGAAAGGACGGAGGTAAACTCACGTTCATATCAGTCCTCACTAGCCTACCCCTAGACCCTGCCCCCCACCTCCTCTTTCTAGTGGATTGGCCAAAAAGTTCGTTCGGGTTTTTCCATAACGGAAAGACCCGAAGGAACTTTCTGACCAACCGGTATCTCACTTTCGACTCCATCTCACCTCCCTACCCCTCGCCACCTCCTCCCACGCTCCCATTCAGCTTGTCATCCCCAAATGCCTGATTCTGCCCCTCATCTCCTGGAAATGCGGTCTCTTAGAGGCTACTCCCCAGCCTTGCCTTATGGAGCATATACCCCCCAAATCCTCTACTAGTGACTGGCTCTGTCAGAGTTCAGGGCCCACAGTGAGGAGGACAGGATTCCCTCTACTCTCAGACCAACATGGCAGCACAAGAAGATGCACCCCGGGCCAACCCTAAATCAGTGTTCTGGAGAACTCTTGGCCCTGTCTCAGTATTGTTATGTGTTTTTTTTTGTTTTTTTTTTTTTTTTTTTTTTTTTTTGCCGTATGTGGGCCTCTCACTGTTGTGGCCTCTTCCGTTGCGGAGCACAGGCTCCGGACGCGCAGGCCCAGCGGCCATGGCTCACGGGCTTAGGTGCTCCGCGGCATGTGGGATCTTCCCGGACCAGGGCACGAACCCGTGTCTCCTGCATCGGCAGGCGGATTCTCAACCACTGCGCCACCAGGGAAGCCCTGTTATGTTTTAAACCAGGTTTTGTGTGCTGATCTGGCAACTTACCCCAATTTTCATCTTGTTTCTCTGGGAAGATGTTAAAGTTTTGAGGAACTGACTAGTAAATGAACTTTTGGAAGAACCATACATTTGCAATTTGGTGCCTGCCTGTTTCGGATAAGGGTGTATCCTGCAGCTGCTCAGAAGGGCTTTGTTTGGGATGGGGGTTGAGAAGGAAGAGTTACTGGTTTTGCTTTAAACACTGAGAATTTTTAGCTGTAAAAGCACTTTTTAATCATTTAAATTTGTAGTGTTTTTCCGTTTAAATTTGGGCATTTTAGACGTAATGCGTTTGCACAAACAAACATGTATTTCAGACACACAGAATTCCATAAATCTGCATATCAACAGCTGTGTACCTACAGTGAAGAAAAGATTCCCTTTCACAGGCATTTCTTTATGGCCTAGAAACTGGTATTTTAATCCATCTTTTCAAAGAATGTACTGAGAATTTTAATGTAGGGTAGCTGGTCAGACTTGAACTGTAGCATCGAGTCATGCCGAGCAAAATTTGGGTTTTTTAGGTTAGTGATGTTTTCTGTTCAAGTACGAGGCCTGGAAAAAAAAAATAAAAAGAGAGAAGGTATTGCTTTAGAAACACATTTTCATTTTTCAGGATGTTACCTAGAATGTATATTAACAGATTTCCAGGACATTGAATGTTTAAGGTCATCCTTGAACCTAATTATCTCCACACTTCGCAAGGTTAAACTTATGGCTAAATGAAGCGTATGTTCGTGAACTTGGTTGAATTGTGTGAAACTTGTGTCATGCAGACCCTTTAATCCCCACTGTAAAGCTTTTCTTGGAAAATGTCTGAGCCTTTATTAATGTATTATTTATATCAGAGTTAAATTAGGGCCAAGAACTGTAATTGTTGTTCTCCTGCTTACATCAATAGTTTTACATAAGTCTTCTCTACTGATAAATTTGAGTCAGATTAATGAGTAATAAATCTAAAGATAACCTTTTCAAACCATTGGAGAGCCAAGAAAGTGAATATATAATTGTGATTAAAAGGGATATATGACTAAGGCACTCAAATGCATTTCATATGGTGCCTGAGTACTGCTTTCTGGCTTAACACAATTGAATGAAAATTACTTCCTAGTTATATTAAAAGAGCGTCATTGATTACTTTAAACTATTTTTTAATGATGTAAGGAAATGCAACAGTGTACTATAAAATTTAAACTTGAGGGGACAAAAGTGCCAGAAGTTTAACTAAAAGACTAAGAAATTAAGATACAGGTTTCTAGAAAAATTCTGTGTCGACTTTCTCACAAACTCTTTTGCTAATGTTTGCTCTCCTTCCAGTTAAAAATAGGGATACCATTCAAAACCAAAGTACATTTATCAAAAAAGTAGGAACTTATCTAATAAATCGCAATTTTATTGAAACATCATGCTTTACATTCCTGATAGACCATAAAACTTAACGTGGAACAGAAATGTAAAACCTTGACCAGTGGGATGTTACGCGTATTTTGAAACTAGAAGGCCATCTCTTGGTTTGTTTCTCCATTATGAACTTTGATGTTTTTAAAACTCACATTACCTTTTTATTGTATAAAGTAGAAACGAAAACTCTTCAGTGTATAGTTTGCTAAAATAAAGGACAAACATCCAAATAAGAACTTTAAGAAGTGATTCACGAACTATTAAGAGTTGATTTGACATGTAAAGCTATTTTTAAAACTGCATTTAAAAACTCTCTTCACATTTCTTAGAGAGAACAGGTCTTATCTTTAGTTTGAAGCAGTAACAGCTAGACCTTATGTATTGGCAGAAATATTGACATCCACAAGTTTGAGTAGAAGTGTTTATTCTTCCTTATACCAAATTTAAATGTCTTTGGGTCCATACTTAATATCTTAAAGACCCTGACTTAAAGCAGTTGGGGCAAGAAGGTACTAATATTAGCCAAAAATCCTAATCAGGGTAGTTCTATTGAATTTGAACTGTTATGGGTTATTTTATTCTTACTTTCTGAATTGTAAAGTGGTTATATTACTTTCTAAATAGGCTTTTTTTCAGTCTCTGTGTGTATGTATATTTAGAGAGGAGAGACACTCTGAATGACTCATTCTGAAGGGGGGGGCAGTTTTAAACTTTTCAAATAGCTTTCTTTTCTCCTTTTCCCATTTCTTTACTGAAACTTACCAGTTACTGTACATAAAAAGTGTTCCCTTTCTTTTAACTATCTCTACTGGTTGCCAAGGTGTAAATCAGAAAGCCCAAGTTTTCTGTCTCCCACTTCATAAACAAGACTCAGTTCTGCTTCAGACACTTGGAGCCCTGCCAAAGTTGTCATGATGATGTCAGTTTACCAAGAATGTTCACATTTCTCATGCTGTGTTCCACATTCCCTGGACTCGAGCAAATGTCCTTTTAGAGCTCATTGAAGTTTTAGGGTTGGATTAAAAAAGCATGCCTTGTTTTCAATACTTTATGCTACCTTTTCAAAATCAAGGATCCATTTTTAACACCATGACGGTTTACAAGCCCATGATCCATTTTGTATTTGTTGGTTAAGAAAATACAGAGTGACCAAAAGTTTATCAGGTGGTGAAACAAATAAGATTTGCTAGTCTAGTAAAATGAAATTGTATTAATTTAGTATTCCTTCATTCATCAACTGCTTATTTCATATCTATATTTATAATCCAGTATATTTATTTTAATATAGTTCTTGATTTTCAAATTTTTACAAATAACAATGGCCTCTACCTGTATCTGGAAAGACATAGGTAGACGTTACTCAGTGTACAGAATTCTTAGATATCTTACAGTACTTCTTAGTTCTTGGCTAGATTGGAAATCACTATGCTGTAGATGGTTATTTCTAGTTATTTAATAAGTGATTTTGGCCTGTAAGCCATAAACATTAGAAAAACCTGACAATTTTTAAAGATTATTTAGAGAAATGGCTGCATTTGAAGGGAGTAGTTTAACTTTATATATACCTGTCCTGGTAAACTTTATGGAGAAGTTATGAGGACCATGAAAATTTCAGTCCTTCCAACATTGAAAATGTGTGTAAGTTCAATTTTATGATAATGAAGGTTTAAAATAAAATCTGTTCTATTTTATATCTACTACATTTTGGACAGTTTATGTGTTAGGAAATGGACTAAATACGATAAATTCTGTGAAATATATTTGTCCTTAGACAGAATTCTTTGTACACACCAAATAGATGATGTTTACATGGATTTCTTGCAGTTAATGTTCATTAATGGCCTAATTAGCCAAAAAAATTAAGTACCAGCTAATAGCTATTTATATTGTAAATATATTTGCTTCTTTTTATATCCTATTTGAGTTGGTAAATTACATATTTACAAAGTGGAAAGGAGGATTTTCCTTAATATTCATGTTTAAATTGAACTCTGGTTGACTTTATAGGCTGAGGTTGCATGTTGCCTATTTTTCATTTCGTTTATGATAATGTGAAGTATAGATAGTTTTCTTGTCATCACCCAGTTTTGATTTATTGAAAAGAATGGAACTTCTTGAGACAGATCCACTAGCCAAATCTAAGACAAGTATTGTTAATCACAGGCAAAACCCTGGCCCTCTGCCTTTCTTTCTCATCGAGCAGCATAATGTAGCCTTTTGAAATTTCTAGAGCATTTCCTCGTGGCTTTTTACAAAAGTTTCAAAACAAGTTTAAACTAGGCAAATTAAAATCTAGTTTGAATTCAGAGATTTTTAAACCTCTATTTTAAGAAATAATTGCAGATTCCAAAAGTAGTTTTCAAATTAGCAAGGAGGCCTCAACCAGTGTTTCCTTCCTGTTGTAGAACTCCCTGTCATGTTCTCTGGAATGTCAGGAGTGAATTTGCAGAGCTAGAATGTCCTACTGAGTCAGACTTCCAGATCCTACCTTCCCGGAAGTTAATTCATGACAGTGATAGATCACAATTAGTGAATCTTTTCAGGCATGTTTTTGTAATGGAACATTGTGGAGGTCATCGGACTAAGGAAATAGTCACCTGGCATGAAAGGCGCACCAGGATAAGTGTCTGCTAGCCCCAGGTTCAGTTGTGCTGTTTTCAAGATCCCTGTTACCTCTCTAGGGACAGAACCTCTCTCATAAACCCTGTTGTACTCCTTTTTCCGTTGTACTCATTTCCAATTTTATCCATTGCACAAAATACATAAATATTTTTAATTGACATCAATTTGGTCTTTTCCTGTGATTTCAGTTAAAGTAGTTGTTTGTTTTGTGCATCCTATGGCATTTTCTAAAGAAGAAAAGAGTCCCTCTCTTCCAGAAGTCCCTTCAAATGCACCCAAACTCATCCCCTATTATCCAGTGAGTACAGTTTCCTCCGTTCACCTTTGAAAAGATTGCTTTTCTAAATTTGGTTCCATTTCATATTTCTCTTGTCTCCTTATTTCCACCATGAGCTCCCTTTTGTTTCTTTGTTCACAAGCAGCCACCTGGAGTCCTGAGAGGGTCTTGCTGCACAAGGACAGGAGGCTAGTTCCTTTGTTGCAGAGCAGTGCTTTGCACAGGCCAGAACCGCACTATGTGTGTTGGTTGGTTGTTTTTAATGTTCTTGCTACTAAACTTTAATCTTTTATTCTCTCAACAATTTCTTTTTATCTTGAATCGTCTTAAGGTCGCTTCTTTTTTTTTATTCTTGGATGCACACTGCGAGCAGTCTGGAGACACAATGTATGCATAGTTACATAAATTAAAGGCCTCAAACCTGGCTCTCGTAGCAGGGGTTTATATGCAGACTTCTCCAGATTCTCTCCAAACAGAAATGTAGCATGAACGAAGCCAAGACCAGATTGAGCTGAACTGACTGAACTGAGATGGTGCTGACACCCTGTCTCTTCGCTTCTCTTTAAACTGGGTGATGACCTCCTTCCCTTTTGGGGGAAGTGCTTTTCAGCCTTTCGCAAAGCTTGTTGTCCCCTGCAGTTCAACTCTGCTTTATCAACATTCTTCTAATGTTAAGTTTGTGTTTGGGGAACCTCAGTGAAAGTTCTTGAATCATATTCTGCTAAGTTCTCCAAAATCCAGTGATTCCACGTTTCTTTACTTTTCAACGTCTGAAACACAACCAGGGAGTAATCAGTCAATCATTTCTCTGATTCCCATAACATTAATGCACTAAAAAAAATAAACAGGACAATAAACCATTTGTTCTCCTAACCCCAAAGGAAATCCCAGACTCTTTGGGTGTATTGGAATTTTATTTTTATGTGTGATCTGAAACAAAAGAACCATCAACCAGGGCTTGGACACATTTTCATGCACTAAGTTACCTCTAACAATATCTATCACTTTCTAAGAGGATTTGCTTTATATTGATGAAACATATGCAGAATACTTAAAGGAATTCTCATAAAAGGATGATCCAATTGTATTGGGAGTTTGTTTTTGTAGATCTAAACCAGTTAAGGTCAATGATTTTATTTTCCATAAGGGGGCTTCTGTCCCTTGTTAATTTAAAATTCTATACTCGCTTGACTTAGCTTCTCCAGTTATGTTTAAATTATGCAGTATGTTGATATTGATATGGTTTTCAGCTTTTGGTAAACATTGCAATTTATGTGGGGACTCCCAGACTTTAACCCAACACAGAGTTAAAATGAAACCAACCCAGAGTATACTATAAAGTAGACAGTATAACCATAGTGGAAAGGACATCTAACATTTAGACCAATTCTGTGCCCATTGCCAATTTCACCAAATTAGCATTGCCTTATCAAGGTTGTAGTGAGAAGACGTGCTAAAGCCTTTCCTATTTTTGTAGTCTACTTTAAGAACTCAGTATTGATTAAAATGGAATTAATATGTCCTTTATCTTTTTTCATACCATAATTTTTTGTTCTAGTTTATCACTGAATGATATTTCTAATTTGCAGTTGAAAATTTTGCTAAATTTTAGTGTTGGTTTAGATTTCAATAATTAAATGAGATGAAATGTGATTGCTGGAGAGGACTTCCCATGCTGTGGTAGTAATATTGGATTCCTAACAATGGTCTTCTAGTACATAGACATTTCACTTATTTGTAGTCATTTTAACCTTGTCCAAATGCCATGACTTTGTAATTAATCTGTCCCTGGATAATCAAGAGTTGACTGTACTCTGTGCCTGTGTTTGACTTACTCATACATTTTACTTTTCTGGTTTGCTTATAGACTGTTTTATTGTAGACTGTTCATTAGCTCTCTGATCTGTTATTTCATTATTACAAATTAATATATAAGTATATGCATGTGTTTTATCATCTGGTAATATCTTATTTTGAAAATGGTTTTTGTATCAGTAATCCTTAAGCTTAATTTTTACCAGTATAATTTAATTTCCCCAAAATTATTCAAATAATTAGGCATTTCTAGATATAGTAAATTGCTGTTTACTCATCATAGTGAGTAGTTACTTTTTTCCCCACTTAGTGTGATTAGATATAATCATTGATCATTTCTGTGAAGAAGCTAGCAGTACGGGACCAGGTTTCAACAAAAATGTAGCCTTTTCAATCTAAGTCCAGTTGGATGTCTGGATCCAAAAAGAGATCATATGCAAAAGAAACAGGCTGACAGTTGGGGTCTGGAGGTGGGACAGGGGAGGCAGCACAGTTGTGTGAGTATAATGCAGAGGTGGTATTAACACCACTTACCAAGCTGGGCATTTCCAAGACTTCCTCCAGGGTAGATGTGAGAAGACCAGAGTAGGATGCACACAGGCCCCTGGAGGTCTGAGCCTTAGCAGAAACAGAACAGAATTGATACAAAGACCGCCAGTGTGACCAGGAGGGGTCACACTGTGACACACACTCCCCACCCTGGCCTGGCCCCACCCGAGTGCTTGGGTTGGAAGGGAATCAGAAACCAGCCCTGGGTATTCAAGCACTGGGGGGAAGAGCTGGGGGTGGGAGGTGCCTGTGAATATCCTTGACTGCTGCCCTTGGAAGGCTGCTAGGGAGTGGGTGGCTTGCTGACACTTAGACATACATTCTAACTGCTCAGATGGCTCTAGACAGTGCTAAAGATGGCAACCACTGTTTCCTATGAAGATGAGTAAATGCTTGTTAGGTAAATGGTAATCTGTTACACTAAAAAATATAATAATCTGGAACATATCTGATTGATTATATGAAGTACAGGTTTTGCTTTGTTTTCTTTTAACCAGCTTGTTTTTAAAGTGCTCTTGTGAAAAATTCTAAAATTCATATGGAACCACAAAGGACTGTACAAAGCCAAATCAAGCTTGGGAAGGAAGAACAAAGCTGGAGGCATCACAATTCCTGATTTCAAAATATATTACAAGACTACAGTAATTAGAACAGTATGGTACTGGCATAAAGATAGACATATAAACCAGTGGAACAGAATAGAGAGCCTAGAAATAAACCCATGCATATACAATCAACTGACCTTTGACAAGAGTGCTAAGAATACACAATAGGAAAAGGATAGTTTCTTCAATAAATGGTGCTGGGACAACTAGATACCCACATGCAAATAAATGAAGTTGAACCCTTATATTACACTATACACAAAATTCAACTCCAAGTGGATTAAAGGCTTAAGCATAAGACCTGAAACTATAAATCTCCTAGAAAAAAAACATAGAGGAAGAGCTTCTGGATATTGGTCTTGTCAATGATTGCATTGATAATGACACTTAAAGAACAACAAAGGCAAAAATAGACAAGTGGGACTACATCAAATTTAAAAGCTTCAACACAGCAAAGGAAACCATCACCAGAGTGAAAAGGCAACCTACGGAATGGAGAAAAATATTTGCAAATCATATATCAGATATGGGGTTAATTTCCAAAATATGCAAAGGATAAGGAACTCCTACAACTCCATAGCAAAAAACCTGATTTTAAAATGGGCTAAATACTTGAATAGGCATTTCTCCAAAGAAGAAGTACAAATGTCCAACGGGTATATGAGCAGATAGTGTCACTCATCTTTAGAGAAATACAAATCAAAACCACAATTAGAAATCACCTCATACCTGCTAGAATTGCTGTTATCAAGAAAATAATAGACAAGTGTTGGTGAGGATGTAGAGAAATTGGAACCTTGCACAATATTGATGGGAGTGCAAAATGGTACAGCTGCTATGGAAAACAGTATGGAGATTCCTCAAAAAATTAAAAATAGAACTACCATATGATCTAGCAATCTCACTTCTGTGTATTTATCCAAAAGAATTGAGATCAGGATTTTGAAGAGATACTAGCATGCCAGTGTTCATTGCAATATTCACAATAGGCAAGATTTGGAAACAACCTAAATGTCTATTGACAGATGAATAGATAAAGAAAATGTGGTCTCGTATGCCCAAGGATTGCAGTAGGCTCCTAACAAGTTGCTTCTCCCCTCTACCTCTCCCTGCCCCATCCTATCCCTATCCTCCATTTGGGAGCCAGAGTGTGAGAATCTTTTTAAAATACAGTTGGGGTGGACTTCCCTGGTGGTCCAGTGGTTAAGACTGCACTTGGGTACGATCCCTGGTCGGGGAAATAAGATCCCACATGCTGCACCGCAGCCAAAAAATAAAATAAAATACAGTTGGGGTCAGGGGTGCCAACCATCCACGGAGTGGAAAATCCACGTATAACTTTATAGTCAGCCCTTCACATCCAATGTTCTGCAGATTCAACCAACCGTGGATGTTGTAGTACGTATTTAGTGAAAAAAAATCTGTGTATTAGTGGGCCCATGCATTTCAGACCTGTGTTGTTCAAGGTCCACTGTACAAATCTGATTGCCTTACTGCCATGTTAAACAAACTCAAGGGGCTTCTGTTGGCTTTTAAGAGAAATATCAAAATTTCCCTTTTGCAGGAAACAAATTCCAATATATGTCTATTTTCTTCTATCTAGTTGATTTTACATATTTGAGCACAGAGAAACCTACACAAGGATATGTAAAACACTTTACATCAGTCCTTAACGGGGTAGGGTCGGAGGCAGGGCCGATTTGTGGCCTTAGCATGGTGGCTAAGAGCCGGACTCTAGGACTAGACTGCTTGGGTCCACATCCAGCGTGCCCTTGGTAACTCTGTGGCCTTGGGCAGGTAACTTAAACTTCTTTGTATTTTAGGGTTAATAGTAGCATGAAAACACTTAGCAGGTGCCTAGCACCTAGTAAGTACTAAATATTTTCCTCTGTTAATTAACAGTTAATTAATTTTCCTCTCTATTGTTGAGTTGCTATAATAAATATGCTTTACTTTTACAACACATAAATTTAGAAGAAAGTTTTAAAGAAAAGGGGGAAGAAAGGTCCAAGGATATCTGGGGGCAGTTCTTACTATTGCCTGCAAAGCACTGTATGACAGGCCCCTGTCTATTAGTAACTTCATCTTATGCTACTTTTCTTTCCTTTGCTCTTCTGGACCCCAGTCACCCCAGTCTTCTCATTTCCTGCAGCCTGACCTCTGCTCATCTTTCAGGTCTCAGGTCAGAATGATTTCTCAGGAAGTCCTTTCATTGGCCCCTTAGACAAGGCCAGATCCCCTTGACCTCATAGAACTTTTTTTTTAAAGCAGCATTTATCCAAGTTGTAATTACATGTTTGTTTGAGTGTTTGTGTAGTGATTGACACCCCATCGCTTGACGAGAACCTCTGAGAGGCTAAGACTGTCCATATCACCCACCATTCTATCCCCCGTGCCTAGCACAGCAATTGCCAAACTGAGAAGGAAAGGGGTGTTTCAGAAAACCCACCAGGTAGGTGTGGGGAGCCCCTAGGCTCTATGAGGACCTGGCAGCAGTGACACTGGAAGGGAGGGGAGCTGCTGCATTTTTAAGGGTATTGTCATTTCTGCCAAGGATTTTTAGCTGTATCCAGATATCTTGGAGCCCCCAAAGATAGCTCCTCAAGCATTTTTTTATTTCAGAAGTTTTTCTTAGAGGCCTTCAGAGAAACTCTTACGTACTGAAATGTGAATTCTGCCCTCCAAGATCTGCCTGCAACACTAGGACAATGTTTTCACCTAGTAGGTATGCAGGAATCATAGCAGGCATGCTTCTTTAACCATTCATCATGGGCTACAGGAGCAGCATTCACATCAGCAACTGGTATGGAAGCAAAGGACATAATAAATGTTCATGGTTTAGTGTTAAATAAAATTAAGAAGGGTAAAGTCCAGTATGTTGGTCAGGCTTCTCCAGAGAAACAGAACCAATAAGGGGTGTGTGTGTGTGTGTGTGTGTGTGTGTGTGTGTGTGTGTGTGTGTGTGTGTGTGTGTGTGTGTGTGTGTGTGTGTGAAATAGAGATTGGCTGGTTGATTGATTGTAAGAAATTGGTTCATGCAGTTGTGGAGCCTGGCAAGTCCAAAAGCTGGAGGCTGGAAGCCCACGGAGGAGCTGCCGTTTGCTTCCAAAGGCAGATGGCGGGCAGAGTCCCCCTTCTTTGGAAAACCTCAGTCTAATTTCTCAAGGGATTGCGTGAGGCCCACCGCATCATGGAGGGCAATCTACTCAGTCTGTTGATTTAACTGTTAATCCCATCCCAAAAAACGCCTTCACAGAAATATCTAGAATAGTGTTTGACCAAGCATCTGGGAACCGTGCCTGAGCCAACTTGACACACACACGATCAACCATCATACCCAGTAAGCTGCCCTTGCCTGTGCTGTTAGCCCGCTCCAGGAAAGCTCTGAAGTGCTGCAGGTCTATAAAAGACAGCCTCTGCGTGAGGTTCAGATTCTAGTCCGATCATCTAGAGCTTATATGTAAGGTGCCCAAAATATACAAAAGAGCCTTAAGGAACCAGAGGTCTTTGTTACTTACATAAAGTTCAGGAGCTTTGCTGTTGTTTTAGAGGTATTTAAGCATCATGATTTCCTTGTTTTGCTTTGTAGTTTGCATTGCCTTTCAAAAACAAAGTGCATGCACTCACCCCCAGAAATCAGCATCTCATGTTTTTTTCCCATTTTATAGATGAGGAAACAGAGGCTCCTATATTAGCTTTTATGCCAGACTGATGGCCATTAAGTTGCTGGGTTGAACCTAGGTCTTCTCATTTTGTATTGAGCCTTTCCCCTCTTTCCCTCACCCCTTGTTCCATGACATCTCGTTTCTAAAGGAGGAGGGAGGGGAAAAGAGAGAGACTATGAATGAATATGAAAATGAATATTTACAGAACTCCTACGTGAATTCAGGATAGGAGAAATTTTTAAAAATTACCAGATTATATGCTTGCCTTGACCCCTCTGGGGCTGTGGCTATTTCAAGCCAGAGGAATTTAGGTTTGCTGTCCATTCCTTTCTAGTTCTGCGTTATGGGTGACTATATTTATGGACAAATAAATATTGAAACTCTAAAGAAATCACCTCCTTCACTCTGGGTCACACTCCCTACCACCCTGTAGCATTTAAGAGTGTTTTCATAGTCATCAGGTCTGCCAGGTTTTGGTCTTGTGTTATGCCTCCTTCCAGTTTGTTTGGTTAGTTAGCTAATGTGTTTTGCATTCAACCAAGGAAATTCAAAATACTGTCTCCAAGAGAGCCAGCTAGAGTAGAAGTGCTGTCCAACTTGAGAGTGCTAGGCTGGCTGGGTGATGACTGAGCAAACCACCCGCTAATTTTAGGCTGGGAAAGGATGGGGCACAAACTGAGTTTTCAGTAGAAAAATAACGTCCTGCTAAGACATCCTCTAACCTTGGAAGTATCTTCTGGCTCTTTAGCTCTTGGCCATTTTGAAGCTTCAGATCCCTACTCATTATCGGATTAAGTGTGGTGAAGACTGTAGTTTTGAAACTGTAACTTTCTGCCTTAGATCACCTGGATCTGAAAGGTCATAAAAGCGAAGCTTGTCCTTCTTTCCTATGACTAATGTAGGTGGAAAGCAGTGGGCCTCAGGCACCCATAAGTGGATAAGCTGAGCAACAGCACACAGGGCTACAGAATTTTCCTGCATTACCACTTTCAAGCTTGTATACCAGATACTGAACTGTAGTGCAAAATGTGTATTAATTGCCCGTACTTATACACATATTGTAATTTTTCAAAAAATTTTATTGTGAACACCATCTGCCTTGGTTTGTGTGGATGAAGTGTAAGTTTATAGCCAAAGCTCCATTTGGTCCCGCACAACAAAATTGCATATGGCTTTGTTAGTCCCAATTCTGGCATCTTTTGGAGCTAAAAACAGGCCATTAAAATTAAAACATATGTTTTCCAGGGATTGATTTCCTAGAGACAGTGCGAAAGTGTAATGTATCTTTGCCTTGAATATAGAGATGACATGTAATAGTTCCTACTTTTGAACTTCCTAGATGATCTCACTGAATTTTCATGACAAATCTGTGCGGTACGTAGAACAGTTGTTTTATAAAATAAGTGGAAACAGAGAAATGGTATTCACCTAAAGACCCACGGACTGCATATTTTTAGCAATTACCATTTTTGGTTGCCTACTTTGAGTCGAGGGACTGATTCTAGCTGGCTATGTTACCTACATCTGCTAATATTATTTAATCCTCATAACAACCTGTGGAGTCACTGGTAGGGTTCTCACTTTATAGATGAGGAGGGTAAGCTTCAGGGAGGTTAAATAATCTCTCTAAGGTCATGTTGCTGGTCAAGTAGAGCTCTTCTGGTCTGAAGTCCATGCTTTTTCTAGCCTTCAAACTTCACCTCATTACAGTGTTCAGATTGATGTCATTAAGTTCTGTGGCCGTTTATGACCCATATTTGATTTTTAGTTCATCAGAGCATTTGAGTGGGGAATAGGTCAGAGCCAATGGAAATTTGACTTGTTGGATCCTACGTTTGCTATATGTTAAATTTTATAGTAATAAAATGCTATAAATCCCTGTGTTTGCATTATTTATGGCAATCAAGATGTTTCAACTAAAAAAAAAAATGTATATTGTCAGGGGATTAAGATACTTAAATTCAAGAAGTATTTATAGAGCACCAGTATTTGCTAGGTGCTATGTGATTGGTACTTCCATGCCTAGTATTTAATACGATTTTTACAGTGTTCCAGCAGGCCTTAATTATTGCTTGTTTGCAGATAAGGAAACCTAGCCTCAAAAAGAATAAAATACTTGGGGAAGGATACACAACTAGTAAGTAGAGCTAGAGATGCACTGGGGTGTTTCACTTCACATCCATTACTTTTAGTCCAGTGTTAATGTTCACAGCTTCCAACATGCTCTGTTGCTACTGTGGTCACTCTGCCATCTCTCAACCCACCGTCAGCACAACCCATTCCTTGTCATTTGCATACCCTCCCTTGTGAATTTCAGATAATTTCATCATCAACTCAGGGAGCATTTCCTGAATTGTAACTAAAATTGTCTATGGGAGATCATGCATCTAAAGAAGGTACTATATTATGCAGCCATTAGCATCTTGTTGAGGGACCTCTGCTTTTCAGAATTCATTTCACAGAAAGCAATGGAGTTATCTATCCAGCATTTCTGAGAAATAAGACAAGTGATGGATACATGTAGTTCAGATCAGGAAAACTCATTACATCTGCAGTGGGTGTTTAAGGAGACCTGAGGTAATTGAACATGTTAATTGTGTTGCTGTATCTGAAGGGTTTCACTGACACTTGTTTTGTTTTGTTTTGCCTGAGCCCATAATTGCAGAAATATTCTCCCATGGTGATTAGTTGCCAATTTAAAATTGACTGTTTCAGGCTTCCCTGGTGGCACAGTGGTTAAGAATCCACCTGCCAGTGCGGGGGACGCGGGTTCGAGCCCTGGTCTGGGAAGATCTCACATGCCGTGGAGCAACTAGGCCCATGCGCCACAACTACTGAGCCTGCGCTCTAGAGCCCACAAGCCACAACTACAGAGCCTGCGAGCCACAACTACTGAGCCCATGCACCACAACTACTGAAGCCCACCCACCTAGAGCCCATGCTTCGCAACAAGAGAAGCCACCGCAATGAGAAGCCCACGCATCCCAACGAAGAGTAGCCCCCGCTCGCTGCAAGTACAGAAAACCCGCGCGCAGCAACGAAGACCCAACACAGCCAAACATAAATAAATAAAATAAATTTTGAAAAATAAAAATGACTTTCATTAAAGGTAACTCCATAATGAGACCAGTGAGGACCCACGGTGTGTGCTTTAATGATAGTAATTCCCTCCTCAGTTGCTGCTTGACCAAGTGCACAGAGAAGATGTAAGGCAAAGCCTTCCTTTTAAGTCCTGCTTGAACTGCAAGAAAAGAGGAGGTCGAATTACATTGCCTTTAAGGTCCCTTCCAGTGTTAGCATTCTGTGATTCTTTGGAATATTCACCAAATGGAAGTTCAAAAATTTGATTCTGCTTTCACACTGAGAGGGAAGAATGCCCACAATTCAATACAAGATTAGAAGCTGCAGAGAGGAAATAGTTGTCTTGAGTGAGTTCTTTTATTGGAAATCAGCCCTGTACTACTGGACAGGAAATTAAGTGCTTGCCTGGGTCATTAATCATTGTGCCGATTTGAAAATTAGCAGTGGGGGGAGGTGGTTATATTTGAGGAGGAAGGAAGGAGTGGGTAGAAGGAGTGATCCTGAAAGCTCCCCCTTTGGAGTGGGCATTAGCTGGAGAAGATAGAGTGATACCAACCACCCCCCTCTGGTGCAGGTGTCTCCACTATTTCTGCCAAGTCTCCTGATTGTTCCCACACATCTCCTACCCCAAACTCTTTCCCATCTCTTCCAAGAGGAGGGAAAGAGAAAGAATTCTTGGATTTTCACTGAGAAAAGGCAGAGAAGTGATCATCTAATGGGGGTCATATTTCTCTGTTTAGCTCAAGAGGGATATTATAAGGGAAGAAGACAAGATTGGGATAGCCATAGTGCTTGTCAAAGTTACACTGAAAAGAGACAAAAAGAAAAAAAAAACCCACAGCAAAAATATGAGTAATAGGTTATATCATGTCAGGACAGCTTGTGTCCTTCAAAACAACTCCAACTTTTACTGCCTCTCTCTTCCCAAGTGGAACCAACACTCCGGAAATCATCTGCTGCCACTGTAAAGTTGGAGCTTTTTTCTTCTGTTACTTGGGCTAGAAAAGTATCAAGACCATCCTTGCTTTCCTTTTCCATGCTCCCTTCTGCCACCCCATTATGTAACAGTTTTAGAGTGTTTGCACTTTTCTATGTATTTTTCCTTTAAAGTGAGAGGTTTTAGTAACTAAAAACTTGGCAGCAGATTTTATTTCCACAAAAATAACGATTCTGACATCTCCCGGTATCATCTCTCTCAAAGGTGTTCCCAGGGGAGTTGAAATATACCACTGGACTTTCTCATCACTCATCAGAACTGCCTCATAAATTTGCACCCCTTGGGGTCTGATTGACCAAGCCTTCTGTAACACTCTCCCTTCTCCTAGGGATTTTTCTGATGGGAAAGTGGCTAAATCAGGTTGGGAGTTGAAGCATTTGGCTGGGTTAGAGTTTGTGTGGGGCTTTGCTCTTTCTCTGTCTCCAGACACTTGCTTCTTTCTGACTGTAATTTCACAATGTTCTTAACTGCTGGGTGTTCAGTATGGTCCTTAGCATCCGTGATGAATCCTGTCCTGAATCATCCTTACGAGCACTGTAGGGGCTGGCCCGCTTGGTGATCGCTCTCGGGCTTGGGTGGAACAGAAATGACTCCTCTCTTCTCCCTGCAGATCACACTCCAGCCTGCATAGAGATCGGCATCTTTTCTCCAAACTAGTCACAGCTGCTCCCCACCCTCCCCCCTATTATTCACACCAGTGATGAATACCTAGAGATAATTTCCAAAATTTAAAAAAAAAAAAAAAAAAGAAAGAAACCAACACCAGGTGAAGCATCATTGTCAGCACAGGAAGAGTATTTGGAGCAGCTAATGATGCAAAGGATGAGATCTGCTGCCATGAGCCAGCCGCCTTTTCACGGGAAGTCACACAGACTTGCAGTATTTGGGGCTCTTCTGAATGAAAAACAGTAGGCCAGGTTCCCACTTTGTTGGAGTTTAGCTAGCTAGCTCGAGAAGTAATGTCAGTTACTTGGGAACTCTTGAAGTTCTGACCTGGAGAACTGGATCCCAACAGTGCCTTTAGGGGCCTTCGTCTTCTGAGCCTGCCCTCCTGCCTCCTAAAACCTGGCTCTTGAAGTCATAATGACTTGTAATGGCCAGAGCCCTGGTCTTCTCCATTCCTTCTCCTTGACTCTGTAACACCAGACACCAGCAGGAACCGCCCTTGAAGCGCTACTTCGCACTGTCCGTGGCGGTCCACCCTCCTGGCTTCGCTCCATCTTTTCAATTCCTTCTTTGGTCTTCTTTCGTTCATCCCTGCTGTGTTGGCCTTAAGACTCTGCCTGTTTCTCTCTCTCTCTCTCTCTCTCTCTCTCTCTCTCTCTCTCTCTCTCTCTCTCTCTCTCTCTGTCCCCCTTCTCTTCACGTCTCCCTCTCTTCATCTCCACAGAAAACCTAACGTCACCTCCTGTAGGTGACTCTTTACTCTTGACCTCTCCCATTCCAAAGTTCCACCGACTGCTGAATACACTTGCGCTTTATCATCTCAGCTTCAACTTACCTGAGGAAAAAACATGTGTCTTCGCCCCCTACACCCTGCAGTGTCTGTTTTTGTCGTTGTCATTTCAGTCCATGTCATAGACCACCATGCCGAGCCCCATACTCTTTACCTTTGTGCCACCGTTCCCAGGAAAGGGCTCAAGCAGACTTCCAGGGACATGTATGAGGTCGTTTGCATGTACGAAGCACTAAGTGCTGCACTGAACTCTTTCCTGGGCCTTTTCCACTTAGTCCTCACAGCTTCCTGTCAGGTGGTCAGTGGGAAGGGACTGTGCCCTCTCTACCCAGAGGTGGGGACAGGCATCGCCCTTTCCCCTCCTCCCCTCCGGACATCCCAGGACTGACTGTGTACTTTAGACTAGGAAGAGGGTATGGATTGTCAATCCAGGCTGCCCGTGAGGGCAACTCCCTTGGGGATTTTGTGCCTGGAGACTCAGGTGCCTTCCCTCCTTCTTTGCTCCCCCCCTTTTGGAGTTGCAGGACTTGGTTCTGGGGTGCCTTCCCTGTGCCGGGCTCCTTTGGCTCTGCCTGCGGGAGGAGAAAAATACATGGCTGGCGTAGGCTTCGGCACTGAGTCTAAACGACGGCAAGAGCAGGAGCCGGGCGGAGTTCAGTGTGCCCTGACCAGTGGCAGCTTGGCTCTGACGTCCTGCCTTCCTGGCGCTCATTCATTCATTCACAGAGTCTGTCTGTGTGTATCGCAGAGGTACGCCGGGCAGCACGCTGGACGCTCAGCCCCAGCTCTCCCCTGTGACCGGGAGAAATGCACTTTTTACAGCTCATTTTATAGTTGATTTCACTGGAACTGTGGTAAGTGCCACAAGTGTGTGGCAGGCAGTTGTTGGTCGGGGCTCTTCGCCGCGCTGTCTCCTGGCTTTCCACGTGAGGAGTCACGGCGCAGGGTGGCCGCTGGGCGAGGCGCACACCCCGTGCGCCAACGGGGCGTCCTCTGCTCACAGCATGGCAATATGTGGAGCCCACCTACCTGTCGCCAAGCCCATCAGGCCAGCCCTGCGGCGTGTCATTCCCACCCACAGCTCCACCTGCGCTCAGGTATTCTCACCACCTCCGGTTTTTTCTCCTCACTCTCCCACCTCCACATCCTCGAATCACCCAAAGCCCAGCCCACCTCAGGGCCTCCGTCGTATACGAGTTTCTCCTCTGTCCCAACAATGCCATTGTGCTCTGTCTCTCCTCTAATATTATAGTTGATGCCTCTAATATTATAGTTGATGCCTCTTCTGTGAGGAGTTGTTATCGGTTCTCAAACTCCATACAGGCACTGGCGGTAGCAGCGTCACCTGGAAACTTGTTAGGAATGCAGAGTCTCAGTCCGCCGGCCCCACCGTCAGAATCAGAGCTGGCGGTGAGCCCAGCAGGCTGTGCTGTAACAAGCCTTCAGGTGATTTTCATATACACCAGTTTGAGAGCCACTAGTGGTGTCTCCTTTAGAATTTAATGGTGTGCTACCTTATTTTCTTTTTTTTTAAAACATCTTTATTTGAATATAACTGTTTTACAATAGTGTGTTAGTTTCTCCTTTACAACAAAGTGAATCAGTTATACATATACATATGTTCCCATATCTCTTCCCTCTTGCATCACCCTCCCTCCCACCCTCCGTATCCCACCCCTCTAGGTGGTCACAAAGCACAGAGGTGAACTCCCTGTGCTATTTGGCAGCTTCCCACTAGCTATCTAATTTATGTTTGGTAGTGTGTATATGTCCCTGCCACTCTCTCACTTCATCACAGCTTACCCTTCCCCCTCCCTATATCCTCAAGTCCATGCTCTAGTAGGTCTGTGTTTTATTCCCGTCCTACCACTAATCTCTTCATGACATTTTTTTCCCTTAGATTCCATATATATGTGTTAGCATACGGTATTTGTTTTTCTCCTTCTGACTTACTTCACTCTGTATGACAGACTCCAGGTCTATCCACCTCATTACAAATAACTCAGTTTCATTTCTTTTTATGGCTGAGTAATATTCCATTGTATACATGTGCCACATCTTCTTTATCCATTCATCTGTTGATGGACACTTAGGTTGCTTCCATGTCCTGGCTATCGTAAATAGAGCTGCAATAGACATTTTGGTACATGACTCTTTTTGAATTATGGTTTTCTCAGGGTATATGCCTAGTAGTGGGATTGCAGGGTCGTATGGTAGTTCTATTTGTAGTTTTTTAAGGAACCTCCATACTGTTCTCCATAGTGGCTGTATCAATTTACATTCCCACCAGCAGTGCAAGAGTGTTCCCTTTTCTCCACACCCTCTCCAGCATTTATTGTTTCTAGAGTTTTTGATGATGGCCAATCTGACCGGTGTGAGATGATATCTCATTGTAGTTTTGATTTGCATTTCTCTAATGATTAATGATGTTGAGCATTCTTTCATGTGTTTGTTGGCAATCTGTATATCTTCTTTGAAGAAATGTCTGTTTAGTTCTTCTGCCCATTTTTGGATTGGGTTGTTTGTTTTTTTGTTATTGAGCTGCCTGAGTTGCTTATAAATTTTGGATATTAATCCTTTGTCAGTTGCTTCATTTGCAAATATTTTCTCCCATTCTGAGGGTTGTCTTTTGGTCTTGTTTATGGTATCCTTTGCTGTGCAAAAACTTTGAAGTTTCATTAGATCCCATTTGTTTATTTTTGTTTTTATTTCCATTTCTCTAGGAGATGGGTCAAAAAGGATCTTGCTGTGATTTATGTCATAGAGTGTTCTGCCTATGTTTTCCTCTAAGAGTTTGATAGTGTCTGGCCTTACATTTAGGTCTTTAACCCATTTTGAGTTTATTTTTGTGTGTGGTGTTAGGGATTGTTCTAATTTCATACTTTTACATGTAGCTGTCCAGTTTTCCCAGCACCACTTATTGAAGAGGCTGTCTTTTCTCCACTGTATATCCTTCCCTCCTTTATCAAAGATAAGGTGACCATATGTGTGTGGGTTTATCTCTGGGCTTTCTATCCTGTTCCATTGATCTATATTTCTGTTTTTGTGCCAGTACCATACTGTCTTGATTACTGTGGCTTTGTAGTATAGTCTGAAGTCAAGGAGCCTGATTCCTCCAGCTCCATTTTTCGTTCTCAAGATTGCTTATGCTATTCGGGGTCTTTTGTGTTTCCATACAAATTATGAATTTTTTTGTTCTAGTTCTGTAAAAAATGCCGGTGGTAATTTGATAGGGATTGTATTGAATCTGTAGATTGCTTTGGGTAATAGAGTCATTTTCACAATGTTGATTCTTCCAATCCAAGAACATGGTATATTTCTCCACCTGTTTGTATCATCTTTAATTTCCTTCATCAGTGTCTTATAGTTTTCTGCATACAAGTCTTTTGTCTCCTTAGGTAAGTTTATTCCTAGATATTTTATTCTTTTTGTTGCAATGGTAAATGAGAGTGTTTTCTTAATTTCACTCTCAGATTTTTCATCATTAGTGTATAAGAATGCCAGAGATTTCTGTGCATTAATTTTGTATCCTGCTACTTTACCAAATTCATTGATTAGCTCTAGTAGTTTTCTGGTAGCATCCTTAGGATTCTCTATGTATAGTATCATGTCATCTGCAAACAGTGACAGCTTTACTTCTTCTTTTCCTATTTGGATTCCTTTTATTTCTTTTTTTTCTCTGATTGCTGTGGCTAGAACTTCCAAAACTAGGTTGAATAAGAGTGGTGAGAGTGGGCAACCTTGTCTTCTTCCTGATCTTAGTGGAACAGGTTTCAGTTTTTCACCATTGAGAACAATGCTGGCTGTGGGTTTGTCATACATGGCCTTTATTATGTTGAGGAAAGTTCCCTGTATGCCTACTTTCTGCAGGGTTTTTATCATAAATGGGCATTGAATTTTGTCAAAAGCTTTCTCTGCCTCTATTGAGATGATCATATGGTTTTTCTCCTTCAGTTTGTTGATATGGTGTATCACGTTAATTGATTTGCATATATTGAAGAATCCTTGCATTCCTGCAATAAACCCCACTTGATCATGGTGTATGGTCCTTTTAATGTGCTGTTGGATTCTGTTTGCTAATATTTTGTTGAGGATTTTTGCATCTATGTTCATCAGTGATATTGGCCTGTAGTTTTCTTTCTTTGTGATGTCTTTGTCTGGTTTTGGTATCAGGGTGATGGTGGCCTCATAGAATGAGTTTGGGAGTGTTCCTCCCTCTGCTATGTTTTGGAAGAGTTTGAGAAGGATAGGTGTTAGCTCTTCTCTAAATGTTTGATAGAGTTCGCCTGTGAAGCCATCTGGTCCTGGGCTTTTGTTTGTTGGAAGATTTTTAATCACAGTTTCAATTTCAGTGCTTGTGATTGGTCTGTTCATATGTTCTATTTCTTCCTGGTTCAGTCTCAGCAGCTTGTGCATTTCTAAGAATTTGTCCATTTCTTCCATGTTGTCCATTTTATTGGCATAGAGTTGCTTGTAGTAATCTCTAATAATCTTTTGTATTTCTGCAGTGTCAGTTGTTACATCTCCTTTTTCATTTCTAACTCTATTGATTTGAGTCTTCTCCCTTTCTTCTTGATGAGTCTGGCTAATGGTTTATCAATTTTATTTATCTTCTCAAAGAACCAGCTTTTAGTTTTATTGATCTTTGCTATTGTTTCCTTCATTTGTTTTTCATTTATTTCTGATCTGATCTTTATGATTTCTTTCCTTCTGCTAAATTTGGGGTTTTTTTGTTCTTCTTTCTCTAATTGCTTTAGGTGCAAAGTTAGGTTGTTTATTCGAGATGTTTCCTGTTTCTTAAGATATGATTGTATTGCTATAAACTTCCCTCTTAGAACTGCTTTTGCTGTATCCCATAGGTTTTGGGTCGTCGTGTCTCCATTGTCATTTGTTTCTAAGTACTTTTTGATTTCCTCTTTGATTTCTTCAGTGATCACTTCGTTTTTAAGTAGTGTATTGTTTAGCCTCCATGTGTTTGTATTTTTTACAGATCTTTTCCTGTAATTCATATCTAGTCTCATAGCGTTGTGGTTGGTAAAGATACTTGATACAATTTCAATTTTCTTAAATTTGCCAAGGCTAGATTTGTGACCCAATATATGATCTATCCTGGAGAATGTTCCATGAGCACTTGAGAAAAATATGTATTCTGTTGTTTTTGGATGGAATGTCCTATAAATATCAAGTAAATCCATCTTGTGTAATGTATCATTTAAAGCTTGTGTTTCCTTACTGATTTTCATTTTGGATGATCTGTCCATTGGTGAAAGTGGGGTGTTAAAGTCCCCTACTATGATTGTGTTACTGTCGATTTCCCCTTTTATGGCCGTTAGTGTTTGCCTTATGTATTGTGGTGCTCCTATGTTAGGTGCATAAATATTTACAGTTGTTATATCTTCTTCATGGATCGATCCCTTGATCATTATGTAGTGTCCTTCTTTGTCTCTTGTAATAGACTTTATTTTAAAGTCCATTTAGTCTGATATGAGAATTGCTACTCCAGCTTTCTTCTGATTTCCATTTGCATGGAATATCTTTTTCCATCCCCTCACTTTTAGTCTGTAAGTGTCCCTAGGTCTGAAGTGGGTCTCTTGTAGACAGTGTATATATGGGTCTTGTTTTTGTATTCATTCAGCCAGTCTATGTCTTTTGGTGGGAGCATTTAATCCATTTACATTTAAGGTAATTATTGATATGTGTGTTCCTTTTACCATTTACTTAATTGTTTCGGGTTGTTCTTGTAGGTCTTTTCCTTCTCTTGTGTTTCTTGCTTAGGGAAGTTCCTTTAGCATTTGTTGTAAAGCTGGTTTGGTGGTGCTGAACTTTCTCAGCTTTTGCTTGTCTGTAAAGGTTTTAATTTCTCCATCAAATCTGAATGAGATCCTTGCTGGATAGAGTAATCTTGGTTGTAGGTTTTTTTCCTTCATCACTTTAAATATGTCTTGCCACTCCCTTCAGTCTTGTAGAGTTTCTGCTGAAAGATCAGATGTAACCTTATGGGGATTCCCTTGTGTGTTATTTGTTGTTTTTCCCTTGCTGCTTTTAATATGTTTTCTTTGTATTTAACTTTTGACAGTTTGATTATTATGTGTCTTGGTGTGTTTTTCCTTGGGTTTATCCTGTATGGGACTCTCTGTGCTTCCTGGACTTGATTGACTATTTCCTTTCCTATATTAGGGAAGTTTTCAACTATAATCTCTTCAAATATTTTCTCAGTCCCTTTCTTTTTTCTCTTCTTTTTCTGGGCCTTATTTTCTTATTTCATATTTCATAGGTTAATATTTTGTTTCCACAACGAGATTGTAAGTCTACTATTTTGCCTACATTCGTCTTTTTGCACAGTGTTATTAACAGTTTAATATACATTTGGTTGTACCCCTGAAAGCTTTTGCAATTAGTTTTTACCAATTCCATATGACTGGTAATTTCATCTTGGTCTGCTTAGGAATCCGTGATATACATAGAGCAATAGTAAATTCTTCACAATCTCTGAAACCAGTTGAGAGCTCTTATTGGTATAGAGTGCATAACACAGGAAGGGCTGTAACCCGCAAACCATCCTTTATGGGTTTAAGTGTGGGAGAGAAATGTTCTTAAGATGATGAGATTTTGCTACCCACACAATGAATGGTAATAGAATTGAACGGGTTGGGTGGGGGACTTAGTATGACATCACTTTGATGGAAATGATGAAATAAAAGAAGGAGGAACAGATTTTTTGTGAGTTGAAGTACGTGGTTAGGTTGGAAGGTATTTCCCATTCACTTCAAAGGCTAGGGTCTAGTTATGTCAGCATATATCTCTGGGGGGGCCTGTATGAATTTTAAGGAGAATGCTGTAAGGCACCTTTTGTCTCAAGGGAGAATATTTTTTATGTGTTGATCAAACCCAATGCTTGACCTGTAAGACATTCAAATTTTTCCCTTCTTTTCTTCTTTTTTCCTTCCCTTCTTTCCTTTATTCTTTCCTTCCTGATATAGTAAAGTGTTAACAATACTAGTGATAGATTTTTATTTTTTATTTTTTATTCTATTTCATCATGATAGTCCTTTACCTTCCCACCCTCCCATATGCAACCATTTAAATGTGTTTCTGGTGCCTTTTTTCTTTAGATGTGTTTTTATGAAAGCACAATGGCTTATGTGCAAGTACTTTAGATTTACATAAATTATACTGTGTTTTAAGTCTCATATTTCTTTTTTTTTTCCATTCAGCCCTGTGTTTTAAGGACTCACTATGTTTTTATTTTTTTATTTATTATTTTAAAATTTATTTTATTGAAGTATAGTTGATTTACAATGTTTGTTAATTTCTGCTGTACAGCAAAGTGATTCAGTTATACATATATACACATTCTTTTTCACATTCTTTTCCATTATGATTTTTCACAGGATATTGAATATAGTTCCCTGTGCTTTACAAGGATCCACTATGTTTTTAAAATCCATTCTTGTTTTACTGTGTGTTCATATGCTCTCCCAAGAATGGGCAGCAAAAATCATGCTGCTGTGGGCATCCTCATGCATTCTCCTTATGCTCTTGTTTGAACATTTCTTTGGGATATGAACCCAGGAGTGGAATTGCTAGCCTTAGAAGTATGTAGAATTAATTTTACTACCTGGTGCCAGATTGCTCTCCAGAATGGCTGCCCCAGCCTCACTCCCATCACAGTCTAACAGGATTCCTTACCCACATCAGGAATTTAACATTTTGTCTAATGAATGTGAAGTAATAGCTCATAATTTGCATTTATTTGACTATTCAGCTTCTTGTCACCTGCTTGCTACTCTTTTTTTTTTTTTCCCCCTGTTTCCTACTCTTTAGGATAGCCTCCTTAGTAAATTGTCTGTTCATTTTTTGGCCTGCCATTGTGTTAGCGGTGGTGTCTTTTTTGGTGATTCGCAGCATTACATTGACCAGTTCAGATATCAATCTCTTTTCAGTTTGGGGCTTTGCAAGCATCATCTGTTCCATCACCACTCTGTCAACTTTTCCCATGAAATCCTTTACTGAACAGAAATCCTTAATTTTAATGTAATCGTTATTTGCCCCTATAGTTTCTGCTTCTGAAGTCCTTCCTTGCCTGTAGGTGATGTCAGGTGGGGATTCATTTTTAGTTTATCTCTGCACAGTGAGCCAGTTTTACCACACTGAAGTCTGAATATCTTTTCCAGTTATCTTTGTCACATAATATAATGATGTCTTCCATTTCCGTAACCCTCTCGAAATTCATTCATTTCACAAAAGTGTTTGTATAAGTTGAAATGACTCAGAAGGCTAGAAAAATAAGCAGCCTCTCACTGACTAGTAAGAATAACACTCATGAAAACAATGTCAGCACACCCTTATTCTGGCCTTGGAAAGTTTCAGCTGTACTCCAGGTGGAAATAGAGTGTAATTGCTGAAAGACACTATCTGTTGACATTGTCTATTCTACTTACAGGGAGTTGATAATATCAGCCAGCATGAACTCAGGTGCTGTCCCACTGTATCCTATAGTGATTAGGTTTATCAACCATCTAATCATTTCAGATGTATGAATTATTTACAGGGCACGCTAAACATGCTACCCCAAATTATTCACATCTTAAAAACTGGATAGGCTTCCCTGGTGGCACAGTGGTTGAGAGTCCGCCTGCCAACACAGGGGACATGGGTTCAAGCCCTGGTCCGGGAAGATCTCACATGCCGTGGAGCAACTAAGCCTGTGCGCCACAACTACTGAGCCTGCACTCTAGAGCCCAAGAGCCACAACTACTGAGCCTGTGTGCCACAACTACTGAAGCCCGCACACCTAGAGCCCGTGCTCCACAACAAGAGAAACCACCGCAGTGAGAAGCCCACGTACCACAACGAAGAATAGCCTCCACTCACCGCAACTAGAGAAAGCCGGCATGCAGCAACGAAGACCCAACACAGCCAAAAATAAATAAATTTAATAAATTTTTTAAAAAAACTGGATAGGCATTGGAAAAATTCAAATATATGTAAATGAGAGAGAAGGAAATACAGAGACTTGTATTATTTTTCCCAGTAATCTCTGAGTGTCTGAAATATCCTTAGCACTCTGCACGCTGCCTTGAACAGAGTACTAAGTAAATAAATCATATGCTTTGAACTGTTATATTAGTTTGACTAACAGTTAAAATAGGGAGGGAAAATGAACTCAATCCTTATTTTCAGTTCTCTTATTGAATCCTGACAATAAGAAAACAATATTTATCATCTTACTGTCAACCAAATGCATACTGCTCTTTGCTGAGTATTCTTGTACATACGTGGCCTAATTTAATCTTTGCAACAATCCCATGATGTAGGTGTCAGTTTCAAGTATTGCAATTCCTGTTTGTTTTCTTTGATACGGTTTTCTTCATTATAAGCTATCATCACCTTAGTATAGTGAATTTTCTATATATATTTGCATATATATTTTTTTGTATATATTTGCAAGGCCAAATACTGCACTTTCATCCCTCTTCCTAGGAGCCAAATATTAATGAAGACAGTGTTAAGTCTCTGTATCAACATGGATATAATCTACCAATTTTTTGATGATTACTCCTAATTTGACAGATTATTAGCCATCATTTCTATTCAGCATCTATATGGGTTCTCAAATGTTATAAATTCTTACAGTCGCCTTCTAACATCCCTGGCCCGTTAAATGTTTTTGGTTTTTATTTTTAAAGAAATAAAATTCTACAACCAGAAAAGGAAAAAGTCAAATCCCCTTAGCACAGTTTCAGAAATCACAGTCACTGACTCACCCCTTATTGTTCTTTTTAAATTTCCCCCAGAGATTTAGGTTTATTAAAAGACTGATCTTACATTAGAAACAAGAGTATTTTTATTTAAATGTATCTCTGTGCCCTGACAAAGTCACTCCTCTCTGTAAGATTCCTTCTTCTCTCCAGCCTTGTTTATCCCATCAGACATTCCTGCCAGAAGCAGCCCTGTTTACATAACTGCCCTCATTGGATGGAATATTTTACTGAGCGCAGCCCTGCACTCACACCACAGCCTGTTTAACATGGAACAGGGACAGACCTGAATGGCACTAGAGAATGCTCAATAAGCTCGATCTGCAGCAAATAAAAGTGGAGGCATTTGGGTGAAAATGAAGCTTTGCAAGAAGGGAGCAAGAGCCAGGGGCATGTTGTCAGCAGAGACCAAAGCAAACAAAAGAAGACAGAGTAGTTCTTCGGTGAAGGGGTGGAGGGGGAAACCTTCCGATGGTCCTGGAGTGTCAGACATAGGTATGTATTTACTGTTTGAAAGCATGCCATTCATGAAACCCTTGAACAGAAATGGAGCCCTAGGTCTCAGAGCCACAGCATGGCTATTGCTTCTCCTTTTTTTTTTTTTTTTTTTTTTTTTTGCGGTACGCGGACCTCTCACTGCTGTGGCCTCTCCCGTTGCGGAGCACAGGCTCCGGACGTGCAGGCTCAGCGGCCATGACTCACGGGCCCAGCCGCTCCTTGGCATGTGGGATCCTCCCCGACCAGGGCACGAACCCGTATCCCCTGCATCGGCAGGCGGACTCTCAACCACTGTGCCACCAGGGAAGCCCTCCATTTTTTAATTAAAAGAAAAAGATTTAACAGGAACGAAGGGCTCTTTGTCACGTAGGGCTTTTCCTTTTACTAGAGTTTCTGTTTTTCACTGCAATTTTGACTGATTTCTAATAAGCGTAGGACTCTCATCCACAGCACTGTGGTCACAAACATATTAGAGTAATTGTGTTTTGAGTGTGAGACATTCTAACTGGAATTGCTCTGCATTGAGCAGAGGGTACACTAGGCAGCCTGTCGCTTGGCCATCTCCCATTCTTTGTCTTTCTCTCCCAGAACCAGGTGGCAGTGCTCCACCCTTGAATCTACATCTTCCTCATTTCTTTCTCCTCTCTTCCTCCCAGCTACCTGGCTACCAATTGTGCCACTTTAAATTTAGAATGCTTTGTAATGGCTTCTCCTTTTCTGGAGTTTTGCCCAGATTAATAATATAAGAAGGAGCTAACACTGTTCTCCTAACCAGTACCACATTCCAAAGAGTATCACGATTACATTCCTTTTCATTCGTGAGAGGTACATCTTTGTCTCCTTTGACTTCTCTCTGATGTTCATTGAGCCCTTATCATGTGCCTCTCATCAAGTGAAGCCCTTTTTGTAAGTTTAATCATCCCAATAGCTGATGTTAGTGTTATTGCCCTTGCATTATGGAACTAGGAGACGCACGGAGGTGTAGAAGGTCATGACTTAACCAAAGTTGCCCAGTGGGAGGGAGAGCCAGGATTTCAACTCCAGAAGTTCATATGCCTAACTGCTGTGTGAAGATGTAGAGGCAAAATGATAACCAGTGAGTACGTGCTAAGCCATGAGAACAGAGCATGCCTGGCTCCAGGAGTGCCATACCTCAGCTCTGCTCTTGTATCGACTGCAAGCCTTTAAAGAGTTGCCTTGCTGGTGTGTGTGTATATATGTGTATGTATGTATGTATTTATAGATACACATACGTACTCTTTATTTCAGAGTAGTTTTAGTTCCAGAGCAAAATTAAAGGGGAAGGTACAGAGATTTCCCATATACCCCCTCCCCCTACACAGACACAGCCTCCCCCATATCACCATCCCCCACCAGTGGTACCTTTGTTAAAACTGATGAACCTCCATGGACACATCGTTATCACCCAAAGGCCGTAGTGTACGTAACAGTTCACTTTTGGTGTTGCACATTCTATGTGTTCAGACAAGTGTATAATGACATGTATCCACCATTATAGAATCATACACAATAGTTTCACTGCCCTAAAAATCCTCTGTTCTCTGCCTACTCATCTCTCCCTCTCCACTAATCCCTGAAAACCACTGATCTTTTTACTGTCTCCATAGTTGTGCCTTTTCCAGAGTGTCATATAGTTGGAATGATGCAGTCTGGAGCCTTTTCAAATTGGCTTCTTTTGCTTAGTAATAAGCATTCAAGTTTCCTCTACATCCTTTTAATGGCTTGATTGCCTCGCTTTTTGTAGCTAAAGAATTTGGTGAAAATGTACCCCTAACCCTTACAGAAATGCAATTTAGGACCTCTACAATATGTTTTCATTTAGTGTCTTTGCTAGCTTTTCTATCTTTAAGTCCATGCACTAAGCCAAGGTGGGTGTTAAACTTTGGATGGTTCTCCCCCCGCCCTTTGATTATGCCGAGTATATGCTCTACATCAGAGTTTTAAGAAACCATTCGTGTTTCTGTACATGGAGTTTTAATAAGTTCAGTTTTGGCCTGAAGGTTCAAAACTAAATCCCTTATAATCAAGGCACTTTTTTTCCTAATGAAAACCACAGCTTGAGCAGCTGCTTGTATTATTGTCTCTCCTCTGTGGTCCCACTGGTGTGTGGGAGTTTACTGTTGGGCTGTGGAAAAGGGAGCAAATGAGAATCCAAGAAAGGGGTCATGTTTCAATAGAGGAATAATAGTGGAATGTTAAAATCCTTGAGTGTTTTCCTCACCCTCCCCACACTTTGGACATGCAGTTTGGCTCTCTTTTTCCTTTATAAATACTTCCATAAGGCATGGAAGAGAAGCATATATCATATGAACCATAGTATTGAAAACTCTTAGACCTCAACTTTGATTCTATACAGAATACCTTCATCTTTGCTTGTAGTTGTAAAATGACAACATAGCTTTAAAGTCTGTCTGTGTCATGTACGTCCATATTTTGTCCATCTGCGTTGGTGGGGTCTTCCTCTCCTTTGTCTGGGTTGAAATTGTGTTTATCTGTGTGTAATGTTTTTTTCTTGCATCAATTTCTTTCTCATTTTCTTTTTTAAATTTGTTTCCATATCTCCTTTTCGCCTCATTTTCCCTGCTTCCCATTTTCTCTTAACCTTTGTTTTCCCCTCCATTTTTTTGTACTATGTGATTTTAAGTTCTACAAATAAAAATTGAAGTTTTACTTTTGCTGTTTCTAACTTTTTATGTAACTTGTCTATGTAGATAAGTAGATCATTTTCTATTTCTCCAAAAGGATCCTACCTGAAATAAAATTGCTTTTTACTTATTAGAACCTTGATTTTTTTTTTTAATGTGGGTTTTTGATCCTTAATAGAAGCAGCTGCTTCATCCCAGCAACTAGTTCCTGTGCCAGAGATTAGAAAGAGTAGCTGGGTTCTGTTTCCAACGAATAGGTGAATTATTGGTGACACTGTGTACCTTCCATGCTCCATTCACCCTAAGTTACCCTGAAGTGAAGATAGGTTTTATCATGTAAACAATTGCCAGGGTCATTGTGGGGATTAAACAAGACCATCTGAATAGCCATCCATACTCTCAAAGAAGAATTCATTGCATATGTAAATAGTAAATGACCCTACTTCCTTCTAACTTTGGGGAATTTTTTCAGTAACCTACAAGGCACAGGGAGCTCCTCTCCCTGTCAACCTCATCCTGAGGAGGGAGGTATTAGTGGCTTGGGGAAGCAGCATAGTAAAAGTGGGCTTAGGATGAGAACGCATGAGTGACAGTCCTGGGCTTGCTATTGACTTGCTGTGACCAAAGACATATTCCTTAATCTCTGCCAGCTTCAGTTTCCTTGTGGGTAAAGTCTCTAATATTCCCCGCCCACCACTGTGGATTGTTGAGTGAGGTAATTTGTGTGTGAACACCTTTCGACTGAAAGCAGGCTCTCGGTGGAGTCATCCTGACATGGCTCTGGTCCAGAGGCTCAGACTCCTTTTTCTTTTGTATTTTGTCTTCCCACATTCTATCTAGTCTCTTTCTTAAGAAGCTGGTCACTTGTGATTCTCTCTTCTAATTCTTTGTCAGTGCTGCCATTCAACATGTTCTGGCCTTCAGAGTCAGGCAAGACCTACCATCATCTGTTACCACGTTTAGATGGAATACCTGTGGTGGAGGCCAGAAGTAGAAGGAGCTCGGCTATGTCCAGGCAGAAGGCTGTCAGCAGTGTACGTCTTAAATGAGCTTGCTCATAAGCTTATGCTAAAACCTGTAAACGGAGGCCTCCCACTTAAAGTCATCCTTTCAATTTGAGGGAAAAGGAAGCACCCCAAGAGCCTAGACTTCCCACCTAAATTTCTCAAATATTTCCTGACTGATATCTGCCCACTCACACATGGCATCACGTCAATCAGTATTGTGTTAAGCCCTGTTCAAACCACAGCCACTCCCTCCTGTCTCATAGAGGAGACTTTTTTATTTGAGTAAATCGTTAAAAACTATTAATAATTAGGTGCGTTTACATAAAAAAATAATCCAGATTTCCTGCCTCTGGAAATCAGCAGGTGCTGGAGCTCTGAGGTGGCCATCTCCACCTTTTTACTAATTTTACTAATTTACAGCTTCTCTGGTCATGTAAATATTTGATTTTGGTACTCTAGAAAAAATACATACCTATTATATATATTTACATACACATATATATATATATATATTTCTCCTACTCTAAACGCCTGTTCTTCAAAGCAAGCATTTAGTAAGTTTCTAGTATGGACTCAAACTGAGCTGTCAGAGAAGCAGAAGACATGATTCGTGCTGTCAGGGTGCTTGTGGTGTAAGAGAACAATACAAAAACAGGTGAAATAAGTAGGGAATAGTTAAACAAACTCCAGTGATAAATATGAACAAAGATCAGCATGGACTGAGGTTGTGAGGGAGAGCTTCACGGATGACATTGGACTTGAGCTCATACTTAAATTAATTCCCTCATTCAGCTGTTATTTATTAAGTACCTACTATGTGTCTTGCACAGTATTGGGCACCAGAAATAAATAGGTGATTGACACACCCCCTGCTTTCTTTAGAGAGTTTACTGTTTAGTTTACAAAGACATGTAAACAAATGAGAATGATAAAATTTACATGCTTGGATAAAGATCTATAGACAATGAGATCACAAAAGAGTGCAGCCAGGTATATATCTGAACTAAGATTTTTTATAGAGTAGGTGAAGCGTGAATTGGTTTTGGATGAATAGCTTGGCCAAACCTGGGAATAGAGAAAAGACATTTCAGATCTTGAGTTCAGTATAAGAAGAAGTATAATTCACTGTGGTTGGATCTAGATGGATTTTAGCATAATGTGAGGAAAGTAAGGGTCAGATCTTGGAGGGCCTATATATTCTCTACAAAGTTAAATTTTACAGGAGGTGGAAGGCCTCCAAAGTCTTTTAATCAGAGGGTAGAAGGGCATACACCCCCGCCCCCAGTCTGTCCTCCACTGCCTCCATCCTGCCCCTCCCCAGAGGCTGACCAGTAGGGCCAAATCAGCAGACTCCCATGCCCTTTGATTTCCAGCTAAGTTCAGCCATTGGATAGATAGCCCCAGCAGGAGATGGGTGGGTCAAGGGAGGAAGCTGGTCAAGGTCTTTGTATTCTCCAGCTTCATGGCTCCCTTGAAGGATAGCCTGGGAACAGCTGCTTCTCCCCTTCTCAGGGCAACCTTATTTACATAACATTCTCCTTCCTGTAACTAGTCCCTCCCCCTGGCACCACAGGCCTATGGGGGTGACCTCTTCTCTGATACTGTCCCTAGCTTCTCACTCTGCTTCCCCTGCAGCCCACCTACACCATCATCCATGACCCTGTTGTAAATAAATCCTCTGCAAATTATCCTCATTTAAAATATGATTCAACTTTAATTTTAAGCACTAGTGGAAAGAATAGTTTTCTGGAATGGAAGTCAAGGGGTAAAGCAATCAACTGGTAAAACTGGCCAAAGCGAGAGATGTTGTAGTTTGTTCAGTAAAGGGAATGGAGTTGAATTGACACCAGTTGAACATGAGGGATTAGGGAAAGGGAGGGGTCAAGGATGACCACCAGGGGTTCTGACTTGGGTGGCTGCTTGATTCAGAAAGTAGAAAGATGAGTTCAGTTTTGCATGAGTTGATTTTTTTTTTTTTTTTTAATTTTTGGCTGTGTTGAGTCTTCGCTGCTGTGCGCAGGCTTTCTCTAGTTGTGGTGAGTGGGGGCTACTCTTTGTTGCAGTGCTCAGGCTTCTCATTGTGGAGCACGGGCTCTAGGCACGCGGGCTTCAGTAGTTGCAGCACACAGGCTCAGTACTTGTGGCTCATGGGCTCTAGAGCACAGGCTCAGTAGTTGTGGCGTACGGGCACGCAGGCTCAGTAGTTGTGGCTCACGGGCTCTAGAGCACAGGCTCAGTAGTTGTGGCGCATGGGCTTAGTTGCTCCATGGCACGTGGGATCTTCCCAGACCAGGGATTGAACCTGTGTCCCCTGCATTGGCAGGTGGATTCTCAACCATTGCACCACGAGGGAAGCCCCGCACGTGTTGATTTTGAGAGAGATCTTTGTGGAAGAAGTGTTGGAGTTATGCACCAGGTATTGGGTAGACCAATGTGGAATTCAGGAGAGACCTGGCTGGAGGGAATGTTGGTGTGCTGTCAGCTTATTGGAGGTCCTTGAAGCCAAGGTGATAGAGGGGGTCCCCCAGGAGAGCTGAGAGAGTGGGAGAAAGAAGACAGTCATGCACAGAACTTACAGCAGCACTAAAAGGATCCAGAGTTTTGCACAGACTGAGAAAAGTGCAGGAGCACAGGCAAAGTGGAGAGAAGGAGTATGGTTGCACAGATGGTGGGGGAAACATTTACAGAAGCTGAGTGGAGCCAGATCATGGAGGGACGTGAAAGGTAAGTCAGAGCAGCCTGGGCTGGGTGGTTAGAAATTAAACAGCTATTGTACGTTCATTTATTTCTTCATTTATTCTACAAATATATATTGAACACTTAGGTTCTTGAGTGAAATGACATCCATTCAGGTTGTGTTTCAAGTTGAGTAAAGTGTTGGTGGAAAGGCAGAGATGTAGAGAGCCTGAAGATCTGAAGCAGTAATATCATTATGAAGTGATAAGTATTGAAACCAGAGAAGTAGCAGTGAGTGCTGAGGGCAAAGAGATTTCAAGGAAAGAAAGGGCAAGACATAGGGATAAATGAGTATAGAAGAAGAAAGATGATGACCCAGAGATTCCCACCATTACATGTTAGCAAGCATGTTCAAATCTGAAACCTTTTTAGGTTCCATCATGCTTATGATAATTGTGCCCCAGAAAATTTCTGATCATTCTGAAGAAGCAACTGACCAACTCAATGCAATGAAAAATACAATTTTCCCATTTTTCAACAAGTAGGGAAACCATTTGCATGGTGTGAAATAGCTTGGCTGGTTAGAACATGTGTCCCAGAATGATTTGGTTTTAATCCAGGTCTAGTTAAGTTCAAGGATGGAGCTTCAGAATTGAAAGCAGTGGTCTGACCACATGTTTTATGGAGACGAGAAATAAATAGAAATACCCACAGATGGTTTATGATGGAATTCATTATTTTTTTGGTTAATGATTTCTTTCTGTTCTTTGGCTCTAATTCCTATTGTCTGTTGTTTATAAGTTTGGAGCCTTTGTGCTGAGATTTGTTCTTTACCTTTCTCTTTATCCCAATTCCACTTCCACTCCCCTCCCTCCCCCACCAAAAAAATATATAATTTAGGAACTAACTAAAAGTGATACTGGGAATAAGGCTGTAGAATAGGAAGTGTAATTCCTATTTGTGTTTTTATCATTAGAAATTTCAAAAATTGGTAATAAACTGAACAGAATATGAAATATAAATTACTTAATTATTATAAAAATAGTTATATGTACCTTTATAGTAAGAAAAATGCAGTTAAAATCTCAATGAAGTACTGTTTTTTACCTGTCAGATTGGCAATGATAATAGGAAATGAGGAAACGCATTAGCAGTGGAGTATAAGTGGACATATACTCTGTGAAGGTTAGTTTGGCAATACCTATCAAAAGTAAAAATGGCGTTACCTTTTGGCCCAGCAGTTCCACACGTGGGTATTTTCCCGCCAATGTACTTGCATTAAGGACCCAAAGCCTTCAGTACAAGGTTATCAACTTCAGCCTCAATGTGGTAAAAGATTGGAATAAATCTGAATGTCCATCAATAGGAGACTGGTTAAATTAGTTACGGTATTTGCATGGGGTAGAATATTGTGTACCTCTTAAAAAGAATGAGACAGATTTTTATGGAATGATAAAAGAACTGTACAGAATCCTACCATTTGTTTGGAAAAGAGTGGCATTGTGTGTGCCGATGGACTGTATCAGATACCATCGCTGGACCCAGATGTACAGGAGAATGGTAGCACTGCATCTGGAAGGAGATCTGAGGATAAGATTGTGAAAGAGACTGACTTGTTACCCCGTACCCTCTGGTACTATTTGAAGTTTTTGGCAATTACATATATTAAGTAAATCTTTAAAACTCTTCACATTACTCAAGAAAAGGGACGCTAGATGGTTCGCCAACACCAATAGTATTGGTGAAAGGTTTAGGTAAATGAATTTTCATACGTTGTTGGTAGAAATGTGAACATTTTACATACACTTTCTAGAAGGCAGTATATTGGTTGGTGCCGTTCAAAGTAACAAGAGGCATCTCTTTTACCTGGCAATCCTACTTTTACATTTCAATCCTATAGAAACTCCAGCCTGCTTGCCTCCGTGAAGTTAAAAATACAAGAGCACTTGTAAAGTTAAATCTTGAGTGTAAGTGTAGACTCCTGCCCATGTTTATTTACTTCTTGAAAAATGGCAATTGGTTTGTTGTTTCTGTCACTTGAGAATCCTCATTTATTCACATCTGGAAATGGCCCAGTGGTTTTAAGGTCCAGTTATTTAAACCATTTAGAATGTATTTCATTTGCACAACCAACTTGAAACCATCTAACTTTCATGTTGGCGGCCTGTCTCCAAAAAAGGTAAGAGAAGAAGAGTAAGCATTCATTCATTCATTCATAAGTGCCTGCTTGATGCCCCGTGTGGTACAATACTGGGCACCACGCCGAATCACAGCGTCCTGGTTGTGGTGTTGTCAACATTCTGGGACGCTTTTCTTAACCATTTTTGTTCATTTTAGCCATTCTTTGGGTTGCTGTGGTGTTCCAGTGCCATTTTTGTTGCTTTCTTTTCTATTTTGTAATTTTGTGCTGGTTTCTGCGACGTTTTCCTGCTCCCAGCAGGGAAGGAAATGCTGGTGGAATGTCGTCGTTCACTTGGCCCACAGATGGATAGTAGAGGTTTCGGCTCTCGTTTCATTTTATTTACACACAGTAAGTCAGCCACTGGGCTGAAGGGAAGGTGAACAGTACAACCAGAGCTGTGAAAGGAGATTTACCGCAGGCCGTGCTCGTCACCAGGCGTGATAGGGACCAGGAATGTATGAATCATGGGGAGCCCCACCTTCGCAGTAGCACGGGACTTACTTCTCACTGCCTATTGACCATAACTTCCCAGCCAGAGTAGCAAACGGGACAGAACTGAATTTGACCACCTCTGACTCTCTCTGTTATCTCTATACATCTCAGCATCGTTGCTCTCTCTTCTTAATTAGCAAAATTTGTTTCCTTTTTTCATTTCTGACAAGTGACCTTTTTTTCCCTCTAAGTAAAGGAGAGTGTGTGGTCCTACTGTTTGTTCAGCATCGTACAGGTGCTCGAAACTTAGACGTCTCACGTAGGACTTCGGGCCTCTTAGCTGTCTGTGCTTAATGTATCATCTCTATTGAGGTGAATCACTGTGATTACCTTGAGGGACACACACCAAAAAATGGATATTTTCTGGATGACAGTTATTCCCTGTCAGCAGATTAATTATGTAATATAATTTTAGAAGCACATCATGAAAACAGTGCAATAATAGTACCAATCTTTGCTTTTTACATATTACCTTCAATTTCTTTAACCTGTCATCGACGATCGTGGTGTTGGATTCGTTCCTGAGAATTTCAGGGTCCTGCTGACAGAACAGCTCTCACAATGGAGATGGTTTATGAAATTAACAAAACCGTTGAAAGACAATGCAGTTTCCTCCCTCTCCGGGAACAGGGTTTTGACAGTAACATCTCAGAACAGATGTTTCGGCGATCTCCAAATGTTTTCATTTGGTGGCACAAAGACTCTGTTATTCATGAAATGGTCTGTTAAAAAAATTAGTTCCTCCGTGTGGGGATTGTGGGAAGATGTGTTGTGTAAATTGATTTCACATTTTGGCAGGAAACCGGCTCTTAACTCTTTAAATTGGCTCCAGGATTTGACTGACAAGTTCCGACTTCCAGGCTACAGCAGTCGCAGGGAACAGAACACACGCCTCAGCATCTTTCCCAGAGAACTTCAGCTTGACTCATCTGAGAGGGTCCTATTCTTTTATAGGAGAATAGAAGCCATAAAATACAGTGAGAGGAGGTGGGCACGTTTGCTTTTCATTTGCATTATTCTCCTAGTACAGTCTGCATGTGCAGCTTAACACATCTTGATTTTAGACTCGTATTTAAAGGGAAAACTGCCATTCTAAGATGAACATGGGCCGGCTTAGGGTGTAGTTTCAACTACCTTACAAGAGACCTCAGGATAACTACTTAGGAGTGTTGGTCATTTTCATTTCTTATGTCTTGTCTGATGTCTTTCATTTCTTGATGTCTCCCTGCAGGACAGAGGTCAGCAAACTGTGGCCTCAGGACAGAGGTCAGCAAACTGACCTGCTGCTTGTTTTTGTAAAGTTTGATTGGAACACAGATGTTGTAATTCGTTTACGTGTCGTCTGTGGCTGCTTTTGAGATACTTCGCCAGAGTTGAATAGTTGTTAACAGAGGCCATTTAGCCCACAAAACCTAAAATATTTACAGAACAAGTTTGCCAACCCCTGAAATAGGAAGTTGCATATATCCCATGACCTGGTATTTAAAACATTACATTAAAACATTTGATATATTTAGATTTTAAAGGTATTTGTGGGGTGTAAGAAGTATAAAATATTTATTTGGTTTTAGACCATTAAACATATGACAAAAAATGTTTAAAATAATAATATATTTACACAAAGAAACATATGAACTAAAATCTTACAGGACAATATAAAGAAACTATATGGAAAGGAGGAGACAGAAGTTACGGATGATATTGGATATTCAATAAACGGTTAAAAGAATGAATGAGAGGAATCCATTTTTCTGATGTACAGTATGTTCAGATGTGAAAACATTTGGTCATATTTAGCTGCTACTTTGTTTTTATTCTTATTCTTTCATCTGTGTATGTTCATCATTCTCAGAATAGATTCTTGTCAGTGCTCCCATGCATATGCTTCTGAGGTCTTCCTGTCCCATCTTTCCTGAGATGACAAACACAGGTGAGACTAGAAGGTTAGAATTTTTACAGCTTTACTATTGACATCACAGCCACACCAGATAGGATTATTCATTTGGTTCATATGCCAGAATATATTGGAGGCTGCTAACAGTAAGAGATCTCAGACACAGGAGAAAAATAACTAAATAATGCTTGAAGAATGAGCACCCAAATTGAAAGAGAAGAAAAACGGTGTTAAGGGGATAGAGGTGCTTTATATCAAGAAACCCAGGCTCTGTTCTTTGAACCAGAATATCAGCGATCATGACAAACAGAGCAAGGAAAAGAAAATATAAGCGTTCTGAAGCTGTTATTTCATGAAATGAAACATCCTATTTTGTCAGGAGGTATTCCATCACATGATCTTTTTTAAGGACGTGAACAGTATCTGCAGCCAGTTTTAAGAGAAGGCAGAGATGTTCTATACCCACATGGATATAGCAACCACTAGCCACATGGGCTGTTGAGCGCTTGTAATGAGGGTAGTGTGAACAGAGGTGTGCCGCAAGTGTGAAACCTAGGTGGGATTTAAAAGACTTAATGTGGAAAAAATTTAATTAATGATTTTTTTTTTTTTTTTTTTTTTTTTGCGGTACGCGGGCCTCTCACTGTTGTGGCCTATCCCATTGCGGAGCACAGGCTCCGGACACCCAGGATCAGCGGCCATGGCTCACAGGCCCAGCTGCTCCGCAGAATGTGGGATCCTCCCAGACCGGGACATGAACCCATATCCCCTGCATCGGCAGGCGGACTCTCAACCACCGCGCCACCAGGGAAGCCCCTATAATGATTCTTGTATTGAATTTAGATGTATTGGTTTAGATAAAACCATATTATTAAAATAAATTTCACCTCTTTTTCCTTTTTTAATGTGGCCATCATAAAACACATAATTGCATGTGTGGCTTGCATTGTATTTCTATGAGGCAGCACTATTCTGTAGGGTAATGTCTCATTTGATGTGACAGTGTTAGGATTTGGTGACACATCCTTGACTTGTGAATGCCCTTCTGAAGGGACAGAATGGAATTTAGTATAGGCATGTAGCTTTCAGATAATCTGTTAGCTCAGAGATTGTACATCTGCAGAGCACTTGGCATGCATAAAGATCCTCCTGCCCCCTGCCTTAGGAAAATTTTTCTAAAATATTGATCAAAAATTTAAAATAAGTTAAACTATTTCATGCTCGTGGAAAGATAATTTGTAGACTTTCATAAACTATACTTGGTTTAGTGATGGTAGCTTGACTTGGCTCAGGTTCCAAATCTACAATTTATTTTGTTATTCTGCTAACAAATTAGAAAATATCAATTACAGTTGCAGGTAATTGGAATTGATGGCAAATATGTGATGTCTCTGTCAGATGATTCTGGGTATTCCCACCAAATGGACCTATAAATTTGAACTCTTGCTCACCGGTGACTACATTTTTCCCCTTGTGTATTACCTCCTGATGCTGAAAGATTGTTTCATCCTGTAAGATAGTTCCAGTTGCTTATCTAATCTATTTTTTGGTTAGATTGGTCCCTGAAAAGTATGTCTTGAGGTTCTGTACATTATTCAGATTTGAATGATTTTTAAGTACACCATTGCTTTCTTTCTCTATTGAGTGAAAATATTTATCTGTAGTTCAGAAACAAACCTTGTGTATAGTAATGTAGTTCACCTTTTATTTATAACTTTGAAAACCTGCAATTACTTATGCATTGCTTTGGTGTTTACCAATTCCAGGACTATATTTATTACACATTTATTAAGTACCTATTGCATGCAAGCCATTGTGCTTCCCTGACTTTAGACATGTTGAATGTGGTGTTAATGGGACTTCCAAGTATAAATATCCAACAGGCCCTTAGATATCTCTAGAAATGAAAAGCAATGTAGACTATGTCATATATATTTATTATATATTTGTACAGTCATTTGTACAAGAAAGATTCAAATGTTTAACTTCACTAATCTTCAAAGAGATGCAGATTAATACAGGAAAGAGATGCTTTTTAATATGCATTGAATTGTCTAATTGAAAAAATACTCAGTGCTGGCAAGATTGTGCCCCAACTAGGAGGCATGTAGCCTATTCATAGAAATATAAATTGGTTTTGGTATTTTGAAAAAATATATAGCCGTGCGTGGTAAACATAAGGAATCGTGTATTATTCTTTGATTTAATAACCTCACGCTAGAAAATTTATCCCCAAAATGTGAGCCAGAAGACAAAAGAAAATCTCTTTGCAAAAGAAGGAAGGGAGCCGAGAGTTGCTGAATGGCTACTTGTGCTGAGTACTTTGCATCATCTCACTTAATCCCCACAGCAGCCCTGTGAAGTGTCCCCACTTTACAGGCAAGGAAGCAAGGCTCAGACGGATTAGTAATTTGCCAGTATCATAAAACATGTACATGCGCTATTGTAAAACAGTTATACCCAAATAAAGATGTTAAAAAAAAAAAATGTGTACATGGCAGAGTTCCCACTTACATTAGGCACCTGCCAAACTCAGACTGACCATGTAAGAATAGAAAAATAGTTAAATCCATTATTAAGTGCTATGCAAGTATTGTAAGTGTCATCACGTGAGAAAATGTAGGAAAATACAGAAAGAAACAGAGTATAAAACTGTAGATAAACCAGTTATTAAAAATTTGTACATAAACTAAGTAGAATAATGACAAATGAAAAGTTTAATTTGGCAGAATTTGTTTAAATAAGTAGTATTGAGATTGCCATAATCTTTTTGATTTTTTAAACATTGTTTTTTATGAAAAAGATACAATCCAACCTATTTTGTATTTTCAAATGTGTTATTCATCACTCTACATTCTTCTAAAAGGTAGGTACATGAGCTGTTATGTCTAGGTGCACCCTCTATTTTATCCTCCTCACCTACCCTTTAACTCTTGAAAATGCTTCCATCTAGGTTCATCACTAGCAAAAGCCCTACATCCTTAAACCCTCCTCTGAAATTACTTTCATTTTGTTAAAACCCAAATCTGCGTATGCCCTGTAAACACTGCTTCCCTGAAGGCCTCTCAGGTGGTAGCTGTATTTTTTTTTTTTGCCCCTGAGTTGAGGGGATATAAGTGTCTCTATGGTCTTCATTGCTACCCTGACCTTCACTGCTCCCTAAAAACTCAGCGGTAAATCTCTTGTCATCAGACAGCATCCCCTGCTCCCCCATCATTGGTACATTCATCTACCAAGCCTAGGCTTCCTCCCTCATTTCTCCATGGTTCTCACTCCTGGCTCACTGCCGTTCTCCCCAGCAGTGCTTCTCTCCTCACCCCTGAAGATTTCAGTGCTTACCTGTATGATGCATTTGAGACCCCTGGCTTCTCAGTTCCTTTAGCTTCTCACCACCACAATGCTTACCTCCCATGGTCGCCCCCTCGATCTCAGCATAACCAATAAGTGCATCCCTCCGTGATCTCAGTCACATACATACCACTCTCTGACCTCTCTCCTCTGCCTGGTTCTCGAGCTCAGGGCACGGAAATCAGCTCCTTCAGAACCTGCCATCCGTTGATCCCATGATTATTTTCATCCTCTTCCCTCCCTCCCAAGATGTTGGGTCCAGCTCAAGGTCCATGAACTCCCTTGCATACATCCTGCCTGCTTTGTCCCTCTTTCACGTCTCATACTCACTCGGTAACTGACTGAATCCAAATCTCTGCCTGCTTCACGCCAGCCCCTGTGCGTCAGACATTGGCTGGAGGAAAACACCCAACTAGACTGTTTGGTTTCACTTTCAAATGATGACCATTAACCTCACGTGGGAACTTAGGGCTGCCCACCAGACATAGTATGGTATTCATTCTCCCTGGACTTTTTACAATCTTCTCTTTCCTTAACCTCCAACACCTCCTCTCTCAACTTTATCCTCAACTGATGCCTTCCTTCCCACCTTTGCTGGAAATACTGAAGCCATAAGAGGGAGCCTCCCCCAGCTCCCACTGAACCTGCCACAGATGAACTCCACTCCTGTTGAAGGCCAGCTCCTCCGCTCTGACGTCCCCCCGTCTCCTCAAGGATGGGCTCCGGGAACCCCGCTCGTCATCTGTGCGTCCTCCCCATCAGCATCAAACATGCGGGGACTTCTCCCATCGTATTAAGGAAACAGAAACACTCTCCAGGCCCCATCTCGCTTCCTCCCTTTAGCTAATACTCAGTGTCTCTTCTCCCCTCAACACACAACTCCCCAAAACATCACCTGCTGTCCATTCGTGCCATTCCCGGCTCTCCTTTCTCAGGCTCTCAGGTTCAATCAAGCTTTGGCCCAGCTATTCCCCCCCCGCTCGTATCAAAACCCCCAGTTAAATACAAGCTGCAAAATCCAACAGTCCTCAGTCTCGTTTCACAGTCCTGTACGCAGCATCTGACATCGCTCCCCCTTTCTTCTCCTTGAGGCACTCGAAGCACCTGGCTTCTAGAATGGAGCACTTGTGGATTTGTCTCTTATTTTCCTGGCCAGTCCTTAGTCTCCCAGAACCCAAACCTTGGACCTCTTCTCAGTCTACACTCGAGACCGTGGTTGTCATCATTAAAGTGTCATGGCTTTAAATATCATCCATGTGCCAGTGACGCCCAGAGTCACTACTTCCAGCCAGACCTTTCTCCTGACCTCCACGCTTATCTATCCATCTGAGAGCTTTCGGGATATCTCCGTTTCTATGTCGAATAGACTTAACCTATCCAGACTGAATTCCTGATCTTACCTCCTCATCTTACCCCTCCAGACCTGCCCATCTCAGTTAGTGGCAGCTCCATTCCTCAGCCGCTCAGGCCGGATTCCTCACTGCTTCCAAACCCCAGCCGTCTCATACCTGGATGATTGCAGGGCCCTCCAGCGGGTGTCTGGCACCTTTACAGTGTGTCCTCAACACGGCAACTAGAATGATTCTTCTGTAACATTGGTTCGATCACCTCTTCTCCACTTAGACCCCCCAGGGTGGCCCCCCATCGCACTCAGATGAAGAACCACAGTTCTGCAAAGCTGTGGACAATCTACACCACCTGTTGCTTCTCTGACTCTTTCTCTTCCTTCTTAGCTTCTACTCACCCCACTCCAGCCACAGCATGCCAAAGACGCACCACCCCATCCACCTGAGGGTTTCTGTGTAGACTGTTGCGTGTGCTTAGAATTCTAAGAACTCACTGCCCAGCTACATCAAAGTCACTGTCTCAGCCATGCCTACTCCGGCCACCCTGCTCTCTCCAACCCCCTCACCCTATTTTTAATGGCACTTCTCACCTTCTGACATATATTCTACTGATTGATTGTATTTATCCTCTGTCTCCCACTTCAGTGTAAGCTCCAAAAGGACAGAGATTTTTATCTGGTCTCTTGATTGATTTATCTCCAGCATCTAGAATAGTGCCTCCACCTAATAGATGCTTTAAAGAAAATGTGTTGAAAGTATGAAAGTTTCCCTATTTCTGCCTGATGCCCCATGGACGCATGCAGAGAGATCTGCCTCATAATAGCTTTTCATTCCTTTTCAGATTTCTCAAGTGTTATGTTGTAAACAGTGTTCAGAAAATGACCACTAAGAAACATGGCGTCATGGACTTGATTGTATATGGTCTTTTATTCTAAACCGAAAGCAGCTCCTCTAGAATGTGGCAGCAGTATCACAAATACCAGAAACGTCCGAGCAGCATAATAGAGCCTTGATATTTTTAGGAAAATGTTCAGAGTTCTTCAGAAATCCCCCCAATTATGGATACTTTGATAGTATATTCTACTTTCATGAATTTCACACATGGTAGTAAAAAGGAAAGATGGAAGCTACGTGCTGCTCCAGATGCCGAGGGGCTCACTCACTGCAAGGGGGCTCCTCCCAGCCCCCGCCCCAGGCCCCTTGGTCTCAAGCGCCACGTGTGTGCCACAGCCAAGCTTTAGAATTACAAATTATAGCAGTTCCTGAGCTCTCAGCATCACACACATATTGTTGAAACCAATGATATCTGTGAAAGCTAAGGGTCCACGTATTATTTTATTCCATTTGCACATTTAAAAAATACTAATTTTAAAAAAATTAGTTCCCGCAGGCCACTCAGCCTTGGGTTTAGAATATAATGTATGGGAGGGGGCATTATTACAACTAAACAACGACATGACTTACTGTTACAAACAACATGCAACCATTTATATAACACATTAAGTTTACAACGTCGAGTTTACATTACAAGTAAGCATCCATCAAATTGGTTATTGATCCTCTGGTAATAAACTCTGAAAGTAAGCAAAAAAAGAAAAAATATGTTTGCTTTCATTTTTAAGCTGATTTTTAAATAAATATCCTAGTTCAAGAAAACCTTTTGCCACGGTAACTTTTTCTTTTTTTAAATGATAATGCTCAGAAAGCCTTTGACAGAGAAGAGTGGGAGTAAGGAAAGGGGATGCTGTCGCCACGGTGACAGCTGTCCAGCATAAACATCTCATATCTCTTCCGTTTATCACGTATTTCAGGGCAATTCAAGCTGCTGGAACAAGACCGAGATATAAAGGAGCCAGTGCAATATTTCAACAGTGTGGAGGAGGTGGCTAAAGCATTTCCTGAACGCGTGTACGTCATGGAGGAAATAACATTCAACGTGAAGGTAGTTCTGAAAGAACCACAGATTTATCCTCACTAAGATAATTTAGCTTTCAGGTTGTTGTGTACACAGTAAGTGCTCATCTGTGCCTCTTAGGAGGTTCCATCTTCCTAATGAGTTGGTGTCAATGGCCAAAACTGGTCTTCTAAGAACTGTGCTGTAGCTGAGCTGACCCCCACCCCAAAGGTTACTACACTTAGTTAGCATTATCTTTGGCTAGAATAACTGTTAAGGCAGAACAAAAGTGATTTTCCTTTTTTAAAATTTGGACTTTATTCCCTAAGATGTAACCATTTTTTGGCCACATCTTCTGGGAGGCTAGATGCTCTACTTGTAAGAGCAAGCAAAAGGCGTATGGTAAATCTAATACCAAACAGTTATTGAGAGAAAGAGAGACTTCCAGAGCATGCCCTGACATCAGCATGTATTCATTCTGTCCATATCAGTCTACAAAGGAGGGAAAATTGATGTATCGAATGTTGCCCAATAGGTACTTATTGATCCTTGTTCGTCAGAGGAAAGCTGAATAGTGTTTACTGTGCGGTGTTGGTTTTACATTCTTAAAGGGGCAGTTCTGTCCCCTCCTACACAGTGAGCGAGCTCCTTGAGAAGGGTCTGGTTAGAAGAGGGACTAACCAGAGAAGCGATGCCACCAACCAGGTCCAGCCTTGTTTCAGCCTGCAGACCCACTGCACTTTCTTCAGCCACATCCACGATTACACTGACTCATTTGAGAAAGTGTTCACATTGAAAGGATTTTCTGCTTAACCTCATTTCAGCAGGAAATCCAACTGAGTCACTGTTCTCTGAATATTTCAAGATTTAGGGGGCAGATGCCGGTTTCTTGGAAATCCGCTCTATGTGAAAAACAGATTACATGGTATCTTGGCCCAAGAACGCAAGTGTCTTTACAGGTGGGTCACTCCACCCACACTCCCAGGAAGCAGGGAGATGCCCAAGACAGCTTCCTTAGTGGAGAAGTGGCCCAATGAATTGGCTAAGTATGTCATCCTTGAATTGGCTAAGTCATTCTTTCCTCCAGTTCTAAAACACAGCTGCCATAATCTACTTCCTTTAGTTTTATTATTAAAATGAGTTTGTATTTAGTAAAGTTCTTTACTCACCAAATTATGCTTAGTTCAGAATATTTATAATTTTTAACTCCTTCAGTGGCCTGGGCTGTGAGTCCTCAAGACAGCTTGTATTTGTTTACATTGAAGATTTGTGAGAAAGTGTTCATTTTTAAACTTTCCAAGATTCGTTGGCCAGAAGTTAAATCCTATTTCATTAGTGTCTTGATTTGTTTTAAATCTCTCCTTAAAACTTACATTTAGAATTAACTAAATGAAAAAACTTTTGTTTAGAAAGCAAAGTTAATACTGCAAAACTCTCTTCTGAAACATTTCGTTTGCTGATAAATGATGAGAAATCTAGCATAAAATTTTTTTATGATTTTTAAAATTTCCTCAAGTATTAAAATCTAATATTCAGTCTTTGGCGGCATATTGTTTACATGAAAGATTTTTAAAAGATGCCTCTAAGAGCTGTTTGTTTGTGAATTTGTATTGAACAAGCAATGAATGAAAAAATAATACTAAAACTAATACATTTTGATAGGGGTTTTTTTTCCCCACAGAATACCATGATTGGCTATATTGATCCAAATGTATATAATAGAGATACCATTTAAAAGTTTAGCACAACAGTGTGAATGTACTTAACACTACTGACCTGTATACTTAAAAATGGTTAAGATGGTAAATTTCATGTTATGTATATTTTACCACAATTTTTTTTTTTTTTTTTTTTGTGGTACGCGGGCCTCTCACTGTTGTGGCCTCTCCCATTGCTGAGCACAGGGTCCGGATGCGCAGGCTCAGCGGCCATGGCTCACGGGCCCAGCCGCTCTGCGGCATATGGGATCCTTCCGGACCGGGGCACGAACCCGTGTCCCCCACATCGGCAGGACTCTCAACCACTGCGCCACCAGGGAAGCCCCACAATTTTTTTAAAAAGCAAAAAAAAAAAAAAGTCAGTTGGATTCCCCACTGAAATGAGGCCAAACAGAAAATCCTTTCAATCTGAACACTTTTTAAAATATGTCAGTGTAATTGTGGATATTACAGATAAGTGTATGGAGTAGGAGCTTATAGCATCTATAGAGCTGGTTGGATTTGGGTCGAGTTCTGTGCTATGCATACATAAATATTTAATACCTCTAGTCTATCACTCATAAAGTTGTAAGATGTCATCACATCCAGCCTGCGCTAATCATTAAGACGTCTTTCAATTCTATTCCAAGAAGACTGGATAAAGGAACCTCAAGAAATTTACATAGAGATATACACAAAAGTCTGTGTGCTTAGTGAGTAAACACCCACGTAAATAAATAAACCGAGGAGATTTGGGGGAAAGATGCCTGGATACTGCCTGGATTTTAAAAGAAAACGTTGGATGCCATGGTCTTCTTTAAAAATTGATTATAATGTGCATGAACATACATGCAGAGCTTAATGTGAGACCTAGTTGGGGGCAAGGAAGTGCTGTGCTTGGTTATTACTTCTCCTGGAGAGGGAGAGAAAAAATGAAAAACAGTACAACCTATTCATAAATATAGCTGTTACAAATATTATTAAATATAATGTAATATGAAATATTATATAAATATAGCTGTTATCCAGGAAGCAATTTTTTATAAGATAGGAGAATTCAAACTTCCTTGGAAAATTCATCCTCTTCTCTCTGCTTCAGATACAGTGTAAATTAGACCAAGAGGCTAAACAACTATAGAAATGACTTACAGTTAAGAACTGGCAGCTAACTGGCATCATGATAGTCAAAAGGCACAATTATTATATGAAATAAAGGAATATACATTTATGCACATATACTCATGTATAGTTATAGGTGCAAATTGAAATGAAGCATAGTAAGAATACAGAGTAAAACAAAAGTATTGAAAGAATAAGAACTAGTTTTGTTATTTTCAAGACTATAGCAAAATCTTATCTAAAATTTAACGGATAGTATTAGTACTATTTACATATTTATTTCAAAATAATGTATTCCTTTTATCTTGAATTAAAGAAAATATGTCTTTAAAAGATGACTTGATGTGTTTAAAAATGATCTGCCCAATTGTCCCATCATTGATTAACTGCATGAAATGAGTTAATATATGTTAAACGTTTAATTCTTTAAGCAGCAAATATATTTTGAGCACCTACTACATGGCCCACCCTGTTCTAGGCACGGGGGGTAAATATTGAATAAGTAAATCCTTGCCTGCTTGGAGATTACATTCTATTGGGGAGGCAGGGAATAAATAAGCAAATACAAACACTACCTCCAAATAAAGCAATAGAGCAGACATTTGGATATACAAGTCCGGAGCTTGGGGCAGGGTCTGGCTTGGGGTGTAATATATATTTGGGGCTTATCAGCTCCTAGGTGGCATTTGAAGTCGTGGGGCTAGCTGAGTTCACCTACGTCTCAACCAAGGGTGATCCCCCCACCCCCCAGGGACATTTGACAATGTTTGGATACCATTTTGATTGTCACAGCTTGGGGAAGGGGCGGGTGCTACTGGTGTCTAGTGAATAGAGGACAGGGATGCTGATAAACATCCTACAATGCCCAGGACAGCCCCCCAACAAAGCATTATCCATCAAAAACGTCCAGAGTGCCAAGGTTGAGAAACCCTAACCTAGAGTCTAGATTAAGAGAGGAGATCTGAGGACTGAGCCCTGGAGCATTCCAGCACTGGGGTCTAGAGGAGGCAGAAAGGAGTAACAGATAGAAAGACAGCAGAGCATGTGGTATCCCCGCAGCCAAATGACAGTAGCGTTTCAAAGAAGAATGGGCAGTCGTGTCCAATGCTTAGTGATCGAGTTAGCTAGGCACTGGGAACTAACCATTAACTTTAGCAAAATGGGAGCGTTTAGAAGCTTTGAGAGGAAGGAAATAATAATCAGCTCAGAGACCCAGAAAACAGTCAACCAGGGAAGTATGGTAGGGTGGTCCCAGGGTTTTGTCAAAGTAAATTTGAAGTGAGAGTACTCATCACTAACCTTTTTTTCTTCCAGCCATCTTCAGCTGGAGAGTTGGGTATATAGTCAGAGTTGGGTTCTACCAGGGGGTGTAAGAGCAATGAGCAAAGGCACAGATGAAGTGCCCTGGAGTGGCAGGTAGCAATGAGCCCTGAATACAAGACGTGTAACCCCAATGAAAATTGGAGATCCTGACAGGGTTAAGGAACTTCTGATGTGGATTTGTTTAAGGAAGTGATGTGCAAAATAGGAGAGTGGTAGAGTGTGAAGTCCTTGAAATTAAACTTGAGGCAGTAATGTAGGAAATGATGGGAGTAGCTGTTTTTCAAATCTAAATAGGCAACTGAGGTGGGAGGAACAGTAAATGGGAGACGAGAAGGTCAAGTAAATGAAAGAATATGTGGGCAGGTAACCTCTTGCTGATCATTTTGTCCATTTCCTCCAATCCCTCCTAAGCTGATGGCACTCGATGTTTTTAGAACAGCAGTCACCTGCCTCATTCACCACTTTTTCCCTCTGTTAATAACATCCAGTTTTTGGTTTCCGTGGTAAGAATTTTGTTTTGGTTTACCTGCTTTCCTACCTATTTGTTTTTAACTGTAATAGGCATTTTCTCAATGACCTCTTTTAGTTTTTTCATCAGCTATCTCTGTTCTCATGTTTACTTTCAAAGTCAGAAGATGTCTTAGTTCTGAATTGGTCATTCTAACCGAAGGCTCAGTCCTCTACCCTTTAATAAGAAAAATAGCCGCACCAACAGTTTTCAGTCCGACTTCTTTCTTTAAACAAGTTGCCGTTATCTAAAGAGCATGTCAGACTGTGTGTCGTAGCTCAGGCTCTGGGTTCAGAGTTGAGGTCAGACACCAGCTCCAGGCATTGACTGTGACCTTGGGCAGGTCATATGACCTCAGGTGTCTTCACCTGCAAAATGGACAAAATGCGAGTGATACCACCCACGTTATAGATTTGTCATGAGAGTTAAATGAAGCAATGCATTCATGTGCTTTGCAAGTGTCTCATGTAGGGGCTGGCTAACTACAATCTTGGGGGAAGGCACCTGTCTTGCAAATAAAGTTTTTTTGGACCACAGCCATCCCCCTACACTTAGTGTTGTCTGTGGCTGCTTTCATGATACAACGGCAGAGTCTGGTAGTTGCAAAAGAGAACATATGGCCCACAAGCCTGAAATTATTACTCTCTGGCCCTGTAAGAAGAGGTTTGCCAACCCCTGATTCAAAACATAAAATCCAACTAAATGAAGTTTCACATTTAAAAAAAAAATTTCCCAGCACAGATGATTTCACTTACACTTTATTTAGTACTTTATACTCTGTGACTGAATATTAGAACAGAGTATATATGTGTTGTTGTTTCAGAATACCATTTTACCTCAAATACCTTTTTGGAGACCTATGGCAGTACCTAGTGAATTATTTTACATGTCTTCCAGCCTCTCAAACCCAGCCCAGTAATGATGAGAAATGTTCCCACACGTGTATTTTCTTCCATCAAACTAATGACCAAAAAATTAAGTCTTGATGTAAGTCTGTCTTTCCTGTGACATTTGCGGATAGAGCGGGAAGAAAGGGCAGCCTTGGATTTAGCACTGGGTAGCTTGCAGCTCTCCTAAAGCGGGGAGGAGGCTTCCTGCCTTCAGTGCCCTCAGGCACAAGCTTTCTACATTAAAATGACTGCTCCCCAGTCCTAGGGAGCCCAAATGTGCTAATCTGGATGCTATAACGTTTGCTATTTTCGTTCCAGTTAGTGAGGTCCAAGCTTTCAGCTGTTCCAGCATAGATTTCCCCGGAGGCAGAATAACAAGTTTGCATTGTCTCAGCTGGGGAAAGTGCCCCACTCAGGGACTGTGAGATTTGGGGCAAATGTGGAATGTAGTGGCCACTTCAACCCACACAGACCTCGTAAGAACCATTACCCTGTGACTGGGTCAGAGCTCAGCTGACAGTCCTGTCACCTGCGAATGGGCTCCCGCTAACTGGGTTTGGCATTGGCAGGGGTGGCAGTGTCTCACGGCAAAGCTGCTGGAGTGTAGGGTGAAGGATCTCAGGATCAGCTTTTTTTAATAGGGGAAAACAATCGTGTAAGATTCAGAGAATTTGAGTGATAGCTGAGCTTCTCAATACTGAGAAACGTGACCAAGAATAAAGTGACAAACTGTTATAAATAATCCAGCAGGAATAGGAAATTTATAGACTCTGAGTTTTGATAATCATCAAATGTTAGACCTGGAAAGGCCCTTACACATTGCCTCGTCCTACTCCTTCTTTTAATAAATAGGAAAACTAAGAAACAGATGTCAGCCAACTTCATTGATACATACAAAACCACAAAACAACTTAGCTGCAAAGCCAGGTCCCCTAATTCAATGCAGTCACCCTTTTACTCCCTCATATTCTGTCTGTGGATTTGAGATAAGGCCCATGATTATGATCAGAAAATGCTTTCACATTGACACGATAGCTTGCACGGTAAACTCATTTTCTTTTTTAAAAAATCTAAATAAACATATTCAATAATTATTGCCTAGCCAAATCCTTCCATCTTTCATATTTCTGAAATGCTTATGGTCTGACACACAGGATTTGGCAACTTTCTGAATGTTATATGTACCGATTTTTAGATCTTACATCATTCCAGAGTATGTTGCCAATATTTCAGAAGTAAAATCCTACAAGTTAACTTGATGTTTTCTATCAGTAGTGGTGCAGTTTCTAATTAGATAGCACATGTCAAAGTGAACCCCTTCAAAAATGCTACTGTAACATATTAACCCAGAATTTTTTTAAAGTATTAACCAGTATTCACAGAGAAACAAGATGGGTTCTTGCATTGTTGCTTGAAGCAGTGGTAAAGACACAAGGAAGTAGCCAAAATGCATCATTGAAGCAAGAGTTCTAAAGTTTAATATGATTCCTGCAACTTGATGCTGAACTTTGGATTTTTTCCAAGGCTTCTAACTTACTGAGAATCAGCCAGCTTTTCCCCCAAGCCGTCGATTTGAGGCAATCTGTGTGCCTTTTATCTTAATATATTCATTCCCCTTTTTAAAGCTGCCATCTGAAAAAGTGCTGAAGAAATAAAGATCTTCCCCCTCTGCCAGCCAGTTAGACTGTGCTTTGTTTCCATACCTAAGATAGTTAACAAATTAAACATATGTACTTCCTTGACTCATTTTAACAGAACACACTACAGACAAGGCCTTGGAGATATATTAATGGAAAGGGTTTGGGCTGCTCTTGATTCTAACTCTTGTCATAATTATTTTACTCTCTGCCATCTTTCTGATCACGTTTGTCTTTTAAAAGGCAAAAACAGCATATGACTAGACTTTATTCTGTGTGCACGGGCCATCCTATGTTCATCCTGTAGAGTAATACAAAATAGTGGGACTGAGTTCTTTGGTTGTTTTGTTTTATTCTTAAGCTAAGAGTATAGTTGAGTCGCGGTGGTCACATCATTCCTAGTTTAAAATACCATTCCTGGTTTCTGTCTTGACCATTCAGAAAAGGAATCCTCATGCTGTAAGTTAATAATGATGTCAGACAGGTGTTTTATTCCTTTGATTCTTCAAAATGGATAAGGATCATTTGCTCTGGCATTTTCCACCTCTGTGGAGCCTTTAGAGTGTGAATAGTTCCAGGTAGCCAGCTTTTGGGGTAGCTGTGAATTATAACAAAAATCCTGTCCAAAATGACTGTAATTTTCTTTCAGTTTCTTAAAATGTATTGTTCTTTCTATCATCCGAAAGAGAAGTACTGGAACAAAATTTAAACTCATCCTCATCTCCTGATGTGTATGACTTTTACCTTTATATGGGGAGGCCCTACAGCCCTGAGAATTATGTGCTTTATGGTCTCATTTAAATTGTTTGTTTGGGCTTCCCTGGTGGCGCAGTGGTTGAGAATCCGTCTGCCGATGCAGGAGACACGGGTTCGTGCCCTGGTCCGGGAAGATCCCACATGCCGCGGAGCAACTAAGCCCGTGAGCCATGGCCGCTAAGCCTGTGCGTCCGGAGCCTGTGCTCCGCAACGGGAGAGGCCACAACAGTGAGAGGCCCGCATACCGCAAAAAAAATAAAAAAATAAAATAAAATAAAAAAAATAAATAAATTGTTTGTTTGTTGCCTCCTATGTTTGTTAGAATACGTGCTTTAACAGTCCGTATTTCCAGTGTTGATTTCCACTTCTATTCCGCTGTGGGCTGGAAACTGGTAACCAAGCTGGATAGAGTTTTAGTTAGATGGGAGTAAGTACCCTTAAGGTCCTTAAAGGCTTTTCCATAAGCCCTAATATCACATCAGAGGCCTTTAGTTCACTACCTTGTTCTTGGCTACACTTCAGAGAGATCAGAAATTACTGATTAGTACGCAACCTGAATTTTGTCAGATGTAAGAATGAATTTTAAAAATGAAGAGTGAATGAATTTAGAAGTAGCCAGTTTTTATTTGTATTTTCCAGTTTTTAAAAATTTCATCTTTTCCTTACCGTGAGTCAGATGTCATTTGTTTTCAAGAGTCATTCAGAATGATAAAATTGGATACAATGGTGAGGCTAATTATTTCAGTGTTTGAAGACAGCCCAGTGCTTTTTTCATCATCTGAGGTTTCAAGACCTCCTCTGAAAAACTACCAGTTGGCAAGCCCTCAGCTGTGCCGTCACAAATTAAATCATGGCCGTTGTACTTCTCATCCTTGCCCTATTTCCTGTTTAAAAAAATAAAACACTCAGGATTGACATATATCTTAACTCTTCATGGCCTTTCTTTCTCATTTTCTGCCATTTTCCCAAAAGAAAGAGTTACGAAAATCGAAGTTCCGGGGGAAATGATCTAATATTAATCAAATATTGTCTATTTAACCAAATATCAATTAGATCAATCCTGATTTCTTTTTTCAAGAGTTGAGATTTTAACCTCTGTTACATGTTTCATCTTTAAAACAACTATTCTTAGGGAACAGGTTTCCAGTCACGAGGGACAGAAACGGAAGAGGTGGGGAGAGAGAGTATGTGTGTGTGTGTAAAATTTTATGTCAGTGTTTTTAAATGTTGCTTGACCTTGGGGTATTAATTCTGAATGGTATTATGAACAGTAAAACCCTGATAGTTTCCTGGATTAGACCTATTAGAGTTGTTTAGATAACACACTTTGAATGACTTCCTCTCAGGAAATATTGAAACTGGAAATGTTAACCAGGCACGCATACCCAAGCACTTAGACAGAACTCATTGTTTCTTTTGCTATTAAAAAAATTTTAAAGGAAAGAAATTATGCAAATAAATCACATCTGTAGAAACCAGAGGAGACTGTTTGGCTCAACTGTCAAAGGAAGAACACTTATTTATGAGCTTCTTCCTCTGTCACTGACAGTGACCGCAAGATTGGTCGGTACATTAGTCTCCTAATATATGCAGAGCTAATTGTCAGCGTGAATGGTGACATCAGAGTTGGAAGCGTGGAACCACAGATTGTACGCACATATGTTATGCATTTTTATGTATGGGAGTAGGAGTAACTTCCTTTAGAAGTACAGACATACACGAAAATGTAGACAAAACTGTTGAGTGCGCCCAGAGAGTGACATTTACTGAAGATAATTTAGATCTGTTTAATCTGTGTGAATCGTGTCTCACAAACTATGTGGACATTCTCTTTCAGATCATTTGGAGTGCAGTACTCACTAGACCTATAATTTCTTCATTCTGGAAGGTGTATGTTTATAAAAGTAAATAAGGAAAAATAGAATAAGTACCAATTTAAAGAAGCTAGAAAGAGACATTTCTTCTTGTTATTCCTTCATGTTTGAGAAGCACTGTTGGCTCCCTGTATGTTCACTGGAAACAGTTTGTTGTATAAGTGAACATGTGTGTGTTTCCTCAAATCTCATGAGAACCCTTTCTCAACATCCTTGTCTCCATTCTGATCCAAATGGATGAACTGCCAACTTTTTTTATAAAGTTCCAATAAAAAGGAAGTATAGCAATGCATCTGAGCATTTTGGAGACCAGTTTATCCTAAAACAGCATATTCTGAATCATTTCAATATGTTCACTTCCTTTGAGATATAACTGTAATGATATTTCAGTCCCTATTCTGACATTAAGTTTTATTCCAGGATAGCACATTCAATAAAAACTTGAGCAATTCTTTAGTACAGAAGGAAGGATAATGCTTAAAGGTAGCGGTTTGGGCTTGAAAACAGTAGTGCATGAAAATAGAAAATAACATGAAAATACAGAGATGTGAAAGGTAATGTGAAGCAGAATTATAAGAATTAAAACTTTTTAAGAATTACTGTTAATAAAAGTAATAATAACAATAATGGCCTCCCCTTATTGGGGGCTTACCACTGTGGGAAGTTGTTTACCTACATTAGTTAAGCTTGAGAAGTAGCTGATGGTGTTCTCATTTTACAGATGAGGAAACTGAGGCACAAAAAGGTAAAACACTTCATCTGAGGTCACCTAATAGTAAACAAGATTCAGACTCAGCTTGTAGTTTAGTTATTAGTATTGTACCCTTAGTAGTATTGTACCAATTAATTTCCAAAGAACATGGTTCTTTTTATTCTTCCATACCAGGGGTCAGCAACCTTTTTCTGTAAAGGCGCACAAAGAGTAACTAGGTTAGAGTTTGCAGGCCATACAGTCCCTGTTGCAGCTACTCAACATTGCCAGTGGAGAGTGAAAGCAGCCACAGACCGTACAGAAACAAATGGGCGTAGCAGTGTCCTAATAAAACTTTATTTACAAAGTCAGGTGGTGGGCCAGAATTGGACTGTGGGCAGTAGTTTGCTGACCTCTGATCTATGTTATTATAAGCTTAACTAGATGCCAGCTGGAAGTAAAAGGGATAAACCAAAAATTAAAATTAATAGCCAGTGAATCTTCATAAGGACCCTTGGTGACCAAAGTCAGGAGAATAAAATAACTGAAACCTTGAAGCTACAGGTCCTGTAGGAAAAGACAGTCAGCTTTCACACATGCCAAGTACTGTCATGTATAAATGATATATTAGCTTAAAAGAAAACCCTCTTCTATGTTCTTCAAAACTGTCAAGGTCATAAAAAACAAGGTAAGATAAAGAAACTCACAGGACAGAGGACTAGATGCAATGTGGTATCCTGGTTTGGTCCAGGAACAGAAAAAGGACATTCATGGAAAAATTTAGTGAAATCCAAATAAAGCTTATAATGTAGTCAATAGATGGTACCAATGTTCATTTCTTAGCTTTGATAATGTGCCGTGGTTTTGTAAGATGTTAACAGGAGAAGCTAGGTGAAGGGTATACAGGAACGCTCTGTACTGCCTTCGCAACTTTTCTACAAATCTGAAATTATTCCAAATAAAAAGTTAAATTTTATTTATTATTAATTAATTGATTTAAATTCCTAAACTTACTCCAGTATAGAAGTCCAGGTGAATGCTGAGTCTGAAAATAAACACAGCTAAGTTGAGGTCTTGTTAAAAAATAATAATAATAACACTTATCTGAGTCCGCTGAAATGGATTTTAAACCTTAGGAGCCTGGACTGCTGTTAAAACAATATTGTGCTGCCACTTATGTACTGATAATGCCTCCTTCAGAGGGATTCCCTTCACTCCAGAGACAGCAGAACTGTTTGTTTTATATAGCACTAATGTTGATCGACAAACTCCTTTTCGCAAAGGTTAAAATTATATAGAGATGACCCAGAATGGGTAAGAAATTATTTACAAGGATTCTTACTATCTAGTTTTCTAGAGACATAATGATTCCTACTCAGTAAACAATATGAACAATGTCAGTCACTTGACCCAAGATGCTTTTTTATTAACATAAAAGAAAAAGTCCATCTCAGGCTTAATGTAAGCCTGATACTAAAATGTGATAAAGATAACATAATAATACAACTGTAGACTAATCTCACCTGTGACTAAGATACCTCAATCATAGATCAAATGCTGTCAAGGAGAATCCATGCAGTATATTTTTTAAGTGCACCATGATCACGTAGAGATTTTTTCGGGTATGTAGTGTTGTTTTACTATTTGGGAATCTACTATTAAAATATAAAATACATACATCAAAATGAAGAATAAACATATGACTATCTTATTGGATACAGAAACAGCATTTGGTAAAAATGCTACAATTTCATTGTAGAAACTTTTAGAAAACTAGAATTGGAAAGACACATCACTAATATGATTTTTTTTAATATCCATTTCAAACCAACAAATTTCTCATAGTTGATATTAAAACACAGATGATATTCACATTAAAATGTGAAACAACACTCTTGCCACCACCACTGTATTGTGGGGAGAAAGGATGTAAACTTTAAAAATGAAAACAAATTTTTCAACTGCATAAGATATAATTACCTAGGAATCCCAAGAGAATCAACTGGGAAAAACTATTACAATAAGATTACTGGACACGCTGAATAGCAGCAAAGTATATTCAACAAAACAGTAAACAGTAATGTTCAGGGATTGATAACAAAGGCAAATTTAAATACTAATAAGGGAAATTAACGATATGAATACATGGTGAGAGTTTTCATGTGCCTATTTGGAAATACTAATATAATGATGTTACTTCTGTTCAAAACACCATGTAGATGTACTTCCAGTAAAACTACCAGTGCAGAACATGGACAGGATGATTCTAAAGTTCATCTGGAAAAATAGGCAAAAATATCTAAAATTTCCTATTGTCATGTTTTCTTTTAAGTTTTATTTTTAAATAATTTCAATCTTAAAGAATTGTTGCAAGAATAATATAAGATCTCCCTTACCACTTTAGATTCACCAACTGTTAACGTTTTGCACATTTGTTTTATCATCCTCTACTCCTGCATGTGCATATACGTACATATGTATAACTTATTTATGTTTTTCTGAACCATTCAAGAGTGAATTGCATACATTATGCCCTTTGCCCCTTAATAATCAGTGTATATTTCCTAAGAATAAGGATGTTTTATGTAACCACGGTACGTTGATAACAATACTTTTATTTACAGTCTGTATTCTAACTTTGCCAAGTGTACTTTATAGTACTTTATAGTATTTTTGTTTCTTCCAGTACAGAATCCATTCCAGAATCACATATGGCATTTACTTTTCATTTCTCTTTATTTCATTGTAATCTGGAACAGTTCTTCAACCTTTGTCTTTCATCACATGGATGTTTTTCAAGAATACACACCAGATATTTTTATAGAATATTTCTCAGTTTGGGTTTTTCTGATATTTCCTCATGATTAGATTCTAGTAATGAATGCACTTTTAAGGTGGAATGTTATGTGATTGAGGTCCTGAACTTCTCAGGGAATCACATCCAGAGGTATGTGACATGAACATGCTTCTCTTTCATAATAGTAAGTTTTATCACTTGGTCAAGACGTGTCCACTTTCTACCCTCTACAATTACTTCTCCTCCCCTGGTAATTAATTAGCTTCTGGGGATGACATTTTAAGACCTTGCATATTATCTATTACCTTAATCAAACTTCTCCTATAAATTCAGTATTAATTAATGATTCTAGTGTATAATCTTTACTGTAATAGATGATAGAAAATTATGATATTTTCAGTCCCACCAATTCTTTACATTTGTCAGCTTTTCCCCCATTCATTTTTTTCATTCATTCATCTTTTTGTTAACAATATGGACTTAGATGTTTCTGTTTTATTCAGTAGATTATAATTCATTACAGTCTTCATTTACCGTGGTACTCAAACTGTCCCAGATTTAGCCAGTGGGGGCTAGTTCAGGCTGGCTCCTGTGTCTTTTTGACATGATCCCATCATCTTATGAGCACTTCTTTACTTTCTGGTACAACAGAATGTTCCAAGCTAATCTTGTATCTTTCCTGCCCTAGCCCTGGAATCAGTCATTTGTCCCAGGAGCCCTAGTTCCTTTTAATGGGGAATGAGTTGGGCACTAAGTATACTTGGTGATAGTTGGAATCTTTGCTTCTAGTCCCTTAGAAAGAACAAAGCTAAGTAGTATGTGTGTGTGTGGTTTCTTCAAATTATGAGTTGGTACTAATACCTCCAATTCCAATCCAACCCTCTGGAGTTCTTGCTTGCTTTTCCCAATTCCATACTTCTGTCTCCCCTGCCACAGTGAAAACTCTGGCTCCCAAAATATCGACACATATACTCATTTGTTCAGTCCTACAATACACATAGAGTTGTTTGAGAATCACTGTATGCATACCCCTATACAAAACAAACCTACTAAAAAGAACACAATTTTGGTTGGTCTTTTCTTTTCCCTACTGGTAGTATAGAGTCAGTGTTCCAAAGTTACTTGGATTATTTCTCTGTCCCCAGGGCTGTTTATTTATTTGAAATACAGTTGGGTTCATCTGTTTCCATTTGCATTCAGCTTTTTTTTTTAATTTCATGTTAACTTTTATTTTACTTTTTGAATATATAGACCGTTAGCATACTTCCTAAAAGACAAAACTCTATAGCAAGGTTTACTCACAGAGGTGTCACTCTCCCCCATGTCCCTTCCTCCCTCCCCTCCCTCCTGTAAGTGACCAATTTCATTGTTTTCTGGTTTATTTTTCTTGTGTTCCTTAAAAAAAAAATAAGCAGAAATATATATGTATACACACACACACACACACACACACACATATACACACACAAAAACTTTTCCTTCTTTCTTAAACAAAAAGGCAATATACCACATAAATTGTCACAAGCTTTGCTTTTTCTTTTAACTTAGTATATCCTGGAATTTATTTCATACCAATTCATTGAACTAACAGTACTCATTCATTTTCACATAATATCATTTCGTGTGTGTACCATAGTTTATTCAATCAATTGTCAATGTTTGGGCATTGAAATAGGTTCCAGTATTTTACAAATACAAATGATGGTACAACGAATAACCTTGTACATGGGTACTTTCATACGGTTGGGGAAATGTCTTCAGGGTAAATTCCTAAAAGTAGCATTGCTGAATGGAGGGATAAATGCATGAACAGTTTGGTTAGATATTGCCAAATTTCCAGCCTCCGGGCTTGTACTATTTGCATTTCCACCAGCTATGAACAAGAGTGCCTTTTTCCCCATAGCTTTACCAACTGAGGGCAGTGTCAAGCTTTTGAATATTTATCAGTGTTCTAGGTGAGAAATGGTATCTCAGCGTAATTATAGTTTACATTTCTGTTAGTATAAGAAAAGTTGAACATCTTTTCATAGATGCATCTTTTTAGTGGATTGATTTTTCATGGCTTTTCTGTTTTTCTGGAGGTTTTGGGGTCTTTTAAAAACGGCTTATGTATTAGGGATGTTAGCTCTTTTTCTGTCATAGACACTGGAAATATTTTCTGTCAGTCTGTTATTTGACTTTTGATTTTGCTTCTCTTGTTTCTTTCCATCTAAAAACTTTGAGTCAGAATAACCACAAGTGAGGGCTTTTGTTATCAGATCTCAAAATGTATGATAAAGATACAGGAATTAAAACAGTATTGTTATAATAGGAAAATAGGCAGAAAGATCATAAGGATAAAACGGCCCCTAAATAAATACTAATATATGTATATATTTTGAGTGTGTACATTTGAGTGTTTTATAAATTTAATATATAATAAAAGTGGTACTTCAAATCAGTGATGAAAGGGATGGTTATTTGGAAATGTACTGGACACTCAAGTTAACTATTTAAAAAATTGAAGTTAGATCCCTACCTTAAATAATCCACCAAAATTAAATAAGTTAAATATTTAATAAATGAAACCATCAAAATGCCAGAAGAAAATATTGGTTAATGATATCAACATTTCTCAACCTGAGCACCAGTGAAAATTGGACTGGATAAATCTTTGCTGTAGGACTGTCCTGTGCCTTGTAGCATGCTTAGCACCATTCTTTGTACCCACTAGGTGTAAGCACCCTCCCAGTCATGGCCATCAAAAATGTCTCAAGACACTATCACATGTCCCCTGGGGTGGGGGGGGGCACAAAACCACTCCTAGATCAGAACCTTGATCTATATCTTCTCAACAAGTAGACACATAACACCCAAGAATGAAATCACAAAGGAAATGTTTGAAAATGCTGCATAGAAAAAAACTTTAATACTTAAAGAGGCATAAAATTGAAATTCAAGCAACAAACTGGAAAATGTATAGCTTAAATGACATTCACATTGCATAAACAGTAATCAATAAGATAGCCATCACAACAGAAAAATGGGTGAGGGACACAAGTAGACAATTCACAGAGGAAAAACTGTAAATAGCTTGATAAATAAATACCAAAAAATATTCACAATACTAATATTCAAGCATATTCAACATAAAACATAAATAAATGCAGGACGCATGCTTTACTTTTAATATTGGTAAACATTAAATTTATTCAGCATGGGTATGGGGAAACATAACTTCATAGAGTAGAAATATGTCTATGTATAACATTGATGAAGTACAATGGGTAACATATATTAGACCTTTCACATGTATACACAGCTTTGTCCATGCAATTCTACTTCTGAGACTTTATCCTAAGGAAATAATTGAAGTGTAAAAAAGTTTGCTGCAGTACTATTTATACTTGCTAAAAATTGGGAAATCCCATCTGTCTAACAATAAGGAATTGGTCAAATGAATTAAGGCATATCCATATATAATGGAATATGTTAGGTTAGTATTAAAATTGATGGAGTATATGCACAGGAAAATGGATAAATTACAGTGAGAAGCAGAGCAATAAAACTGTATGTGTATTTATATATCTCTGAGATAGACTGATACACTCATTTCTTTTTTCCTTTTTTTAAAATTTCATTCTTTTTGATTGCTGAGTAATATTCCAATGTATATATGTACCACATCTTCTTTATCTGTTCATCTGTCGATGGACATTTAAGTTGCTTCCGTGTCTTGCCTATTGTAAACAGCGCTGCGGTGAACATTGGGATGCATGTATCCTTTCAAACCATGATTTCCTCTGGATGTATGCCCAGGAGTGGGGTTGGTGGATCATATGGTAGCTCTATTTTTAGTTTCTTAAGGAACCTCCGTACTGTTCTCCATGGTGGCTGCACCAATTTACATTCCCACCAATGGTGCAAGAGGGTTCCCTTTTCTCCACACCCTCTCCAGCATTTATTGTTTGTAGACTTTTTGACGATGGCCATTCTGAGTGGTATGAGGTGATACCTCATTTGTAGTTTTGATTAGCATTTCTCTAATAATTCGTGATGTTGAGCATCTTTTCATGTGCCTCTTGGCCATCTATATATCTTCTTTGGGGAAATGTCTATTTATGTCTCAGCCCATTTTTTGATTCGGTTGTTTTGGGTTTTTTTTTTTATGTCAAGCCACATGAGCTATTTGTAAAATTTGGAAACTAATACCTTGTCGCTTGCATTGTTTGCAAATATTTTCTCCCATTCTGTTGGTTGTTTTCTCATTTTGTTTATGGTTTCCTTTGCTGTGCAAAAGCTTTTGAGTTTAATTAGGCCCTGGTTGTTTATTTTTATTTTTATTTCCAGTACTCTAGGAGGCAGATCATAAAAGATATTGCTGAGATTTATGTCAAAGAGTGTTCTGCCTATGTTTTCTTCTAAGAGTTTTGTAGTATCCGGTCTTACATTTAGGCCTTTAATCCATTTTGAGCTTATTTTTGTGTATGATGTTAAAGGATGTTCTAATTTCATTTTTTTTTTTTTTTACATGTAGCTGTCCAATTTTCCCAGCATCATTTATTAAAGAGAACATCTTTCCTCCATTGTATAGCCTTGCTTTCTTTGTCATAGATTAATTGACCATAGGTACATGGGTTTATTTCTGGGCTTTCCACCCTGTTCCATTAATCTATATTTCTGTTTTTGTGCCATTACAGTACTGTTTTGGTGATTGTAGCTTTGTAGTATAGACTGATGTTAGGGAGCCTGATTCTTCCAGCTCCATTTTTCTGTCCCAAGATTGCTTTGGCTATCTGGGGTATTTTGTGTCTCCATACAAATTTTAAGATTTTTTTTGTTTCAGTTCTGTGAAAAATGCCACTGGTAAATTGAGAGGGATTGCATTGAATCTGTAGATTGCCTTGGGTGGTATGGCCATTTTAACAATATTGATTCTTCCAATCCAAGAACATGATATACCTTTCCAACTGTTTGTATCATCTTCACTTTCTTTCATCAGTGTCTTACAGTTTCAGAGTACAGGTCTTTTGCCTTCTTAGATAGGGTTATTCCTAGGTATTTTATTCTTTTTGCTACAATGGTAAATGGGATTGTTTCTTTAATTTCTTTTTCTGATCTTTTGTTGTTAGTGTATAGAAATGCAACAGATTTATGTGTATTAATTTTGTATCCTGTAACTTTACCTAATTCACTAATGAGCTCTATTAGTTTTCTGGTAGCATCTTTAGGATTTTTTATGTATAGTATCATGTCATCTGCAAACACTGATAGTTTTCCTTCTTTTCCAATGTGGATTCCTTTTATTTTTTTTTTCCTTCTCTGATTGCCATAGCTAGGGACTTCCAAAACTATGTTGAATAAAAGTGACGAGATGGGGCTTCCCTGGTGGCGCAGTGGTTGGGAGTCCGCCTGCCAATGCAGGGGACGCAGGTTCGTGCCCCGGTCCGGGAAGATCCCACATGCCGCGGGGAGAGGCTGGGCCCGTGAGCCATGGCCGCTGAGCCTGCGCGTCCGGAGCCTGCGCTCCGCAGCGGGAGAGGCCACAACAGTGAGAGGCCCGCGTACTACAAAAAAAAAAAAAAAAAAGTGACGAGAGTGGACATCCTTGTCTTGTTCCTGATCTTTTCCCCATTGAGTAGGATGCTACCTCTAGGTTTATCATATATGGCCTTTATTATGGTGAGGTATGTTCACTCTATACCCAGTTTCTGGAGAGTTTTTATCATAAATTGGTGTTGAATTTTCTCAAAAGCTTTTCCTGCATCTGTTGAGATGATCACCTGGGTTTGGGGGGGGGGTTGAATTTTATTTTATTGTGTTTTTTTTTTATACAGCAGGTTCTTATTAGTCATCCATTTTATAGACATCAGTGTATACATGTTAATCCCAATCTCCCAATTCATCACACCACCACCACCACCCTTGCTGCTTTCCCCCCTTGGTGTCCATACATTTGCCCTCCACATCTGTGTCTCTATTTCTGCCCTGCAAACCAGTTTATCTGTACCATTTTTCTAGGTTCCACATATATGCATTAATATACGATATTTGTTTTTCTCTTTCTGACTAACTTCACTCTGTATGACAGTCTCTAGATTCATCCATGTCTCTACAAATGACCCAATTTCATTCCTTTTTATGGCTGAGTAATATTCCATTGTATATATGTACCACATCTTCTTTATCCATTCATCTGTCGATGGGCATTTAGGTTGCTTCCGTGACCTGGCTATTGTAAATAGCGCACAAATGAACATTGGGGTGCATGTGTCTTTTTGAATTATGGTTTTCTCTGGGTATATGCCCAATAGTGGGATTGCTGGGTCATATGTTAATTCTATTTTTGGTTTTGTAAGGAACCTCCATACTGTTCTTCATGGTGGCTGTACCAACTTACATTCCCACCAACAGTGCAAGAGGGTTCCTTTTTCTCCACACCCTCTCCAGCATTTTTTGTTTGTAGATTTTCTGATGATGCCCATTTTAACTGGTGTGAGGTGATACCACATTGTAGTTTTGATTTGCATTTCCCTAATAATTAGTGATGTTGAGCAGCTTTGCATATGCTTCTTGGCCATCTGTATGTCCTACTTGGTGAAATGTCTATTTAGGTCTTCTGCCCATTTTTGCATTGGGTTGTTTGTATTTTTAATATTGAGCTGCATGAGCTGTTTATATATTTTGGAGATTAATCATTTGTTGACTCATTTGCAAATGTTTTCTCCCATTCTAAGGGTTGTCTTTTCGTCTTGTTTGTAGTTTGCTTTGCAAAAGCTTTGAAGTTTCATTAGGTCCCATTTGTTTATTTTTGTTTTTATTTCCATTACTCTAGTAGGTGGATCAAAAAGGATCTTGCTGTGATTTATGTCAAAGAGTGTTCTTCCTGTGTTTTCCTCTAAGAGTTTTATAGTGTCTGGTCTTACATTTAGGTTTCTAATCCATTTTGAGTTTATTTTTGTGTATGGTGTTAGGGAGTGTTCTAATTTCATTCTTTTACATGTAGCTGTCCAGTTTTCCCAGCACCACTTATTGAAGAGACTGTCTTTTCTCCATTGTATATCCTTGCCTCCTTTGTCATAGATTAATTGACCATAGGTGTGTGGGTTTACCTCTGGGCTTTCTATCCTGTTCCATTGATCTATATTTCTGTTTTGGTGCCAGTACCATATTGTCATGATTACTGTAGCTTTGTAGTATAATCTGAAGTCAAGGAGTCTGATTCCTCCAGCTCCGTTTTTTTCCCTCAAGACTGCTTTGGCTATTTGAGGTCTTTTGTATCTCCATACAAATTTTAAGATTTTTTGTTCTAGTTCTGTAAAAAATGCCATTGGTAATTTGATGGGGATTGCACTGAATCTGTAGATTGCTTTGGGTAGTAGAGTCATTTTCACAATGTTGATTCTTCCAATCCAACAGCATGGTATATCTCTCCATCTGTTGGTATCATCTTTAATTTCTTTCACAGTGTCTTATAGTTTTCTGCATACCGGCCTTTTGTCTCCCTAGGTAGGTTTATTCCTAGGTATTTATTCTTTTTCTTGCAGTGGTAAATGGGACTATTTCCTTAATTTCTCTTTCAGATTTTTCATCATTAGTGTATAGGAATGCAAGAAGATTTCTGTGCATTAATTTTGTATCCTGCTACTTTACCAAACTTATTGATTAGCTCTAGTAGTTTTCTGGTGGCATCGTTAGGATTCTCTATGTAGAGTATCATGTCATCTGCAAACAGTGACCGTTTTACTTCTTCTTTTCCAATTTGTATTCCTTTTATTTCTTTTTCTTCTCTGATTTCCGTAGCTAGGACTTCCAAAACTATGTTGAATAATAGATGCAAGAGTGGATATCCTTGTTTCTGATCTTAGAGGAAATGCTTTCAGTTTTTCACCATTGAGAATAATGTTTGCTGTGGGTTTGTCATATATGGCCTTTATTATGTGGAGGGAGGTTCCCTGTATGCCCACTTTCTGGAGAGTTTATCATAAATGGGAGTCGAATTTTGTCAAAAGCTTTTTCTGCATCTATTGAGATGATCATATGGTTTTCCTCCTTCAATTTGTTAATATGGTGTACAACGTTGATTGATTTCTGTATATTGAAGAATCCTTGCATCCCTGGGATAAATCCCACAGGATCATGGTGTATGATCCTTTTAATGTGTTGTTGGATTCTGTTTGCTAGTATTTTGTTGAGGATTTTTGCATCTATATTCATCAGTGATATTGGTCTGTAATTTTCCTTTTTTGTAGTATCTTTGTCTGGTTTTGGTATCAGGGTGATTGTGGCCTCATAGAATGAGTTTGGGAATATTCCTTCCTCTGCAATTTTCTGGAAGAGTTTGAGAAGGATGGGTGTTAGCTATTCTCTAAATGTTTGATAGAATTCGCCTGTGAAGCCATCTGGACCAGAACTTTTGTTTGTTGGAAGATTTTTAATCACAGTTTCAGTTTCATTACTTGTGAGTGGTCTGTTCATATTTTCTATTTCTTCCTGGTTCAGTCTTGAAAGGTTATACCTTTCTAAGAATTTGTCCATTTCTTCCAGGTTGTCCATTTTATTGGCATAGAGTTGCTTTTAGTAGTCTCTTAGGATGCTTTGTATTTCTGTGGTGTCTGTTGTAACTACTCCTCTTTCATTTGTATTTTATTGATTGAGTCCTCTCCCTCTTTTTCTTGATGAGTCTGTAATAGTTTATCAACTTTGTTTATCTTCTCAAAGAACCAGCTTTTAGTTTTATTGATCTTTCCTACTGTTTTCTTTGTTTCTATTTCATTTATTTCTTCTCTGATCTTCATGATTTCTTTCCTTCTGCTAAGTTTGGGTTTTGTTTATTCTTTCTCTCGTTCTTTAGGTATAAAGTTAGATTGTTTATTTGAGATTTTTCTTGTGTCTTGAGGTAGGCTTGTATTGCTATAAACTTCGCTCTTAGAACTGCTTTTGCTGCATCCCATAGGTTTTGGATCATCGTGTTTTCATTGTCCTTTGTATCTAGGTATTTTTTGATTTCCTCTTTGATTTCTTCAGTGATCTCTTGGTTATTTAGTAACATATTGTTTAGCCTCCATGTGTTTGTGTTTTTTACATCTTTTTCCAGTAATTGATTTCTAATCTCATAGCATTGTGGTCAGAAAAGATGTTTGATATGATTTCAATTTTCTTAAATTTACTGAGGCTTGATTTGTGACCCAAGATGTGATCTATCCTGGAGAATGTTCCATGCGCACTTGAGAAGAAAGTGTAATATGCTGTTTTGGGATGGAATGTCCTGTAAATATCAGTTAAATCTATCTGATCTGTTGTGTCATTTAAAGCTTTTGTTTCCTTGTTAATTTTCTGTTTGGCTGATCTGTCCATTGGTGTAAGTGAGGTGTAAAAGTCCCCCACTAGTATTGTGTTACTGTCGATTTCCTCTTTTATAGCTGTTAATAGTTGCCTTATGTATTGAGGTGCTCCTATGTTGGGTGCATATATATTTATAATTGTTATATCTTTTTCTCGGATTGATCCCTTGATCATTATGTAGTGTCCTTCCTTGTCTCTTGTAACATTCTTTATTTTAAAGTCTATTTTATCTGATATGAGTATTGCTACTCCAGCTTTCTTTTGATTTCCATTTGCATGCAATATCTTTTCCCATCCCCTCACTCTCAGTCTGTATGTGTCCCTAGGTCTGAAGTGGGTGTCTTGTAGACAGCATATATATGGGTCTTGTTTTTGTATCCATTCAGCAAGCCTGTGTCTTTTGGTTGGAGCATTTAATCCATTCACGTTTAAAGTAATTATCGATATGTATGTTCCTATGACCATTTTCTTAATTGTTTTTGGTTTGTTTTTGTAGGTCCTTTTCTTCTCTTGCGTTTCCCACTTAGAGAAGTTCCTTTAGCATTTGTTGTAGCACTGGTTTGGTGGTGCTGAATTATCTTAGCTTTTGCTTGTCTGTAAGGCTTTTGATTTCTCCATCAAATCTGAATGAGATCCTTGCTGGGTGGAGTACTCTTGGTTGTAATTTCTTCCCTTTCATCACTTTAAGTATATCATGCCACTCCCTTCTGGCTTGTAGAGCTTCTGCTGAGAAATCAGCTGTTAACCTTACGGGAGTTCCCTTGTATGTTATTTGTCGTTTTTCTCTTGCTGCTTTCATTAATTTTTCTTTGCCTTTAATTTTTGCCAATTTGATTACTATGTGTCTTGGCGTGTTTCTCCTTGGTTTTATCCTCTATGCACTTCCTGGACTTGGGTGGCTATTTCCTTTCCCATGTTAGGGAAGTTTTCAACTATAATCTCTTCAAATATTTTCTCAGGTCATTTCCCTCTCTTCTTCTTCTGGGACCCCTATAATGCCAATGTTGTTGCATTTAATGTTGTCCCAGAGGTCTCTTAAGCTGTCCTCATTTATTTTCATTCTTTTCTTTTTATTCTGTTCCGCAGCAGTGTATTCCACCATTCTGTCTTCCAGGTCACTTACCCGTTCTTCTGCCTCAGTTATTCTGCTATTGATTCCTTCTACTGTATTTTTCATTTCAGTTATTGTGTTGTTCATGTCTGTTTGATTGTTCTTTAATTCTTCTAGATCTTTGTTAACCATTTCTTGCATCTTCTCGATCTTTGCCTCCATTCTTTTTCTGAGGTCCTGGATCATCTTCACTATCATTATTCTGAATTCTTTTTATGGAAGGTTGCCTATCTCCACTTCAGTAAGTTGTCTTTCTGGGGTTTTATCTTGTTCCTTCATCTGGTACATAGTCCTCTGCCTTTTCATCTTGTCTATCTTCCTGTGAATGTGGTTTTTGTTCCACAGGCTGCAGGACTGTAGTTCTTGCTTCTGCTGTCTGCCCTCTGGTGGATGAGTGTGTCTAAGAGGCTTCTGCAAGTTTCCTGATGGGAGGGACTGGTGGTGGGTACAGCTGGCTGTTGCTTTGGTGGACAGAGCTCAGTAACTTGTCTGCTGATGGGTGAAGCTGGGTTCCCTCCCTGTTGGTTGTTTGGCCTGAGGTGACCCAACACTGCAGCCTACCCAGGCTCTTTGTTGGGGCTAATGGCAGACTCTGGGAGGGCTCACGCCAGGGAGTACTTCCCAGAATTTCTGTACCAGTGTCCTTGTCCTCACAGTGACACACAGCCACCCCCTGCATCTGCAGGAGACCCTCCAACATTAGCAGGTAAGTCTGGGTTAGTCTCCCCTGGGGTCACTGCTCCTTCCCCTGGGTCCCAATGAGCACACTACTTTGTGTGTGCCTTCCACTAATGGAGTCTCTGTTTCCCCCGGCCTGTCAAAGTTCTGCAGTCAAATCCCACTAGCCTTCAAAGTCTGATTCTCTAGGAATTCCTTCTCCCATTGCCAGACCCCCAGATTGGGAAGCCTGACGTGGGGCTCAGAACTTTCACTCCAGTGGGTGGACTTCTGTGGTATAAGTGTTCTCCAGTTTGTGAGTCACACACCCAGCAGTTATGGGATTTGATTTTATTGTGATTGCGCCCCTCCTACCGTCTCATTGTGGCTTCTCCTTTGTCTTTGGATCACCTGGGTTTTATTCTTCAATTTGTTGATGTGGTGTATCACACTGATTGATTTGCGGATATTGAAAAATTCTTGCATCCCTGGGATAAATCCCACTTGATCATGGTGTGTGATCCTTTTAAAGTATTGTTGGAAACAACCCAATAAAAAATGAATGGAAGACCTAAATAGACAGTTCACCAAAGACATACAGATGGCCAAGAGGCACATGAAAAGATGCCCAACATCACTAATTATTAGAGAAATGCAAATCAAAACTACAATGAGGTATCACCTCACACCTGACAGAATGGCCATTTTCAAAAAATGAAACAATAAATGCTGGAAAGGGTGTAGTGAAAGGGAACCTTCCTGCACTTTTGGTGGGAATGTAAATTGATATAACCACTATGGAGAACAGTATGGTGGTTCCTTAAAAAACTACAAAATTGAACTACCACTTGACCCAGCAATCCCAGTACTCGGCACATACCCTAAGAAAACCGTAATTCAAAAAGAGACATGGGGGCTTCCCTGGTGGCGCAGTGGTTGAGAGTCCACCTGCCGATGCAGGGGACGAGGGTTCATGCCCCGGTCCGGGAAGATCCCACATGCCATGGAGTGGCTGGGCCCGTGAGTCGTGGCCGCTGAGCCTGTGTGTCCAGAGCCTGTGCTCCACAACGGGAGAAGCCACAGCAGTGAGAGGCCCACGTACCACAAAAAAAAAAAAAAAAAAGAGACATGTACCACAATGTTCATTGCAGCTCTATTTACAATAGCCAGGACATGGAAGCAACCTAAATGTCCATCAACCAATGAATGGATAAAGAATATGTGGCACATATATACAATGCAATATTACTCAGCCATAAAAAGAAACGAAATTGAGTTATTTGTAGTGAGGTGGATGGACCTAGAGTCTGTTATAGAGAGTGAAGGAAGTCAGAAAGAGAAAAACAAATACCATATGCTAACACATATATATGGAACCTAAAAAAAAAAAAAAAATGGTACTGATGAACCTAGGGGCAGGGCAGGAATAAAGATGTAGATATAGAAAGTGGACTTGAGGACATGAGGGAGGGGGAAGCTGTGGTGAAGTGAGAGTAGCATCAAGGTATATACACTACCAAATGTAAAATAGGTAGCTAGTAGGAAGCAACAGCATAGCACAGGGAGATCAGCTTGGTGCTTTGCAATGATGTAGAGGGGTGGTATAGGGAGGGAGGCTCAAGAGGGAGGGGATATGTGGATATATGTATGCACATGGCTGATTCACTTTGTTGTACAACAGAAACTAGCATTGTGAAGCAATTATACTCCAATAAAGATGTATTTTTTAAAAAAAACAACTCTAGTTCTGAAAGCCTTCCAAAAAAAAAGTATTGTTGGATTTGGTTAGCTAGTATTTTGCTGAGTGTTTTTGCGACTCTTCTTCATCAGTGATATTGGCCTGTAATTTTCTTTTTTCATGGTATTTGTGTCTGGTTTTGGTATCAGGGTGATAGCGGCCTCACAAAATGAGTTGGGAGTGTTCCTTCCTCTGCAATTTTTTGTAATACTTTCAGAAAGATAGGTGTTAACTCTTCTCTGAATGTTTGATAGAATTCACCTGTGAAGTCATCTGGTCCTGGACTTTTGTTTGTTGGGAGTTCTTTAATCAGTTTCAATTTGAGTACTTGTGATTGGTCTGTTCATATTTTCTATTTCTTCCTGTTTCAGTCTTGTGAGATTGTATCTTTCAAAGAATTTGTCCATTTCTTGTAGGTTGTCCATTTTATTGGCATATATGGTAGTCTCTCATGATCCTTTGTATTTCTGTGGTGTCTGTTGTGACTTCTCCTTTGTCGTATCTAATTTTATTGATTTGAGTCCTCTCCCCTTTTTTCTTGATGAGTGTGGCTAAAGGTATATCAGTTTTATCTTTTCACAGAACCAGCTTTTAGTTTCATTGATCTTTTCTGCTTTTTCTTCATCCTTATTTCTGCTCTGATCTTTATGATTTCTTTCCATCTACTAACTTTGGGTTTTGTTTGTTCTTCTTTTTCTAGTTGCTTTAGGTGTAAGGTTAGATTGTTTATTTGAGATTTTTCTTGTTTCCTGAGTTAAGATTATATTGCAGTAAACTTCCCTCTCAGAACTGCTTTTGCTGAGTCCCATAGGTTTTGGATCATCACACTTTCGTTTTCATTTGTCTTTAGGTATTTTTTTATTTCCTCTTTAATTTCTTCAGTGATCCATTGGTTGTTTAGGAGCATATTGTTTATGTTTTTACAGTTTTTTTCTTGTAGTTGATTTCTAATCTCATAGTGTTGTGGTCATAAAAGATGCTTAATATGATTTCAATTTTTTTTAATTTACTGAGGCTCACTTTGTGGCCCAGCACGTATTAGTCCTGGAGACTGTTCCACGTGCACTTGAAAAGAATTTGTATTCTGCTGCTTTTGGATGGGATGCTCTATAAATATCAATTAAGTCCATCTAGTCTGATGTGTCATTTAAGGCCTGTTTCCTTATTGATCTTCTGTCTGGATGATCTGTCCACTGATGAAAGTGGGGTGTTAAAGTCCTCCACTATGTATTACTGTCGATTACTCCTTTTATGGCTGTTAATATATGCCTTATATATTGAGGTGCTCCTTTGTTGGGTGCATATATATTTACAGTTGTTATATCTTCTTGGGTTGATTCCCTTGATCATTATGTAGTTTCCTCCTTTGTCTCTTATAACAGTCTTTATTTTAAAGTCTGTTTTGTCTGATATGAGTATTGCTACTCCAGCTTTCTTTTGATTTCCATTTGTGTGGAATACCTTTTTCCATCCCATCACTTTGTGTGTGTGTGTCCCTAGATCTGAAGTGGGTCTCTTGTATACACCATATATATGGGTCTTGTTTTTGTATCCATTTAGCCAGTCTTTGTCTTTTGGTTGGAGCATTTAATCCATTTACATTAAAGGTAATTATCGATATGTATATTCTTATTGCCATTTTGTTAATTGTTTTTGATTTGTTTTTATAGGTGTTTTTCCTTCCCTTCCTCTTTTGTTCTCTTATGATTTGAAGACTGACTTTAGTGTTGTGTTTGGATTCCTTATTCTTTTTTGTGTGTGTATCTATTGTAGATTTTTGGTTTGCTGTTACCATGAGGTTTTGATATAGCAGCCTATATATAAACAAGATTGTTTTAAGTTGCTGGTCTTTTAATTTCAAATGCATTTCTAATATCCTGCATTATGCTCTCCTCTTCTCATGATTGCTGGGGTTTTTTTAATATTTATTTATTTATCTGATTGCTCCAGGTCTCTGTTGCAGCATGTGGGCTCCTTAGTTGTGGCTTGTGGGCTTCTTAGCTGCAGCACAAGGGCTCCTTAGTTGTGGCATGCAAATCTTAGTTACAGCACGCATGTGGGATCTAGTTCCCTGACCAGGGATCAAACCCCGCCCCCTGCATTGAGAGCACAGAGTCTTATCCACTGTGCCACCAGGGAGGTCCCCCATGGTTGCTGGTTTTGATATCATATTTGTGTGTGGATGATTTCCTATCTTTATGTTTGCCTTTACCATTGAGCTTTTCCATTCATAATTTTCTTATTTGTAGTTGTGGCCTTTTCTGCCTAGAGAAGTTCTTTTAGCATTTGTTGCAAAGCTGGTCTGGTGGTGCTGAATTTGAATTCTCTGAGCTTTTTCTTGTCTGTAAAGCTTTTGATTTCTCTGTCAAATCTGAATGAGAGCCTTGCTGGGTAGAGTATTCTTGGTTGTAGGTTCTTCCTTTTCATTACTTTAAATATATCATGCCTCTCCCTTCTGGCCTGCAGAGTTTCTGCTGAGAAATCAGCTGATAACCTTATGGGAGTTCCCTTCTATGTTATTTGTTGCTTTTCCCTTGTTGCTTTTAGTATTTTTTCTTTGTCTTTAATTTTTGTCAATTTGATTACTGTATGTCTCGGCATGTTCCTCCTTGGGTTTATCCTGCCTGGGACTGTCTGTACTTCCTCTACCTGGGTGACTGTTTCCTTTCCCATGTTAGGGAAGTTTTCAGCTATTATCTCTTCAAATATTTTTTCAGGTTTTTTTCTCTCTCTCTTCTCCTTCTGGGACCTCTGTAATGCGAGTATTGGTGCGTTGAATGTTTTCTCAGAGGTCTCTGACTGTCCTCATTTCTTTTCATTTTTTTTTTCTTTATTCTGTTCTGCAGCAGTGATTTCCACCATTCTGTCTTCCAGCTCACTTATCCATTCTTCTGCCTCAGTTACTCTGCTAATGATTCCTTCCAGTGTACTTTTAATTTGAGTTTTTGTGTTGTTCATCTCTGTTTGTTTGGTCTTTAGTTCTTCTAGGTCTTTGTTAAACATTCCTTCTATCTTCTCAATCTGTGCCTCCATTCTTTTTCTGAGATCTTGGATCATCTTTACCATCATTGCTCTAAATTCTTTTTTGGGTGGATTGCCTGTCTCCACTTCACTTAGTTGTTCTCTGGGGTTTTATCTTGTTCCTTCATCTGGGACATATTCCTCTGCCATCTCATTTTGTCTGACTTGCTATGATTGTGGTTTCCTTACCACTAGGCTGCAGGGTTGTAGTTCTCCTTGCTTCTGCTGTCTGTCCCCTGGTGGATGAGGCTGTCTAAGAGTCTTGTGCAGGCTTCCTGGTGGGAGGGACTGGTTTCTCCCCACTGGTGGGTGCAGCTGGGTCTTGTTTGTCTGTTGGGCAGGGCTGTGTCAAAGGCCATGTTTAGTGGGCAGCTGTATGCTCAGGAAGACTTTAAGCAGCCTGTCTCTTGATGGATGGGGCTGTGTTCCCACCCTGTTGGTTGTTTGGCCTGAGGTGTCACAGCACTAGAGCCTACAGGCTGTTGAGTGGGTCTAGGTCTTGGTGAGAAAATGGCTGCCTTCTCTAGGGCTCACACCAATGAGTACTCCCCAGAACTACTGCCACCAGTGTCTTTGTCACCACAGTGAGCCAAAGCTGCCCCCATCTCTGCAGGATACCCTCCAGTACTAGCAGGTAGATTTGGCCCAGGATCTTATGAGGTCACTGCTTTTTTTCCTGGGTCCTGGTGCACATGAGACTTTGTGTGCACCCTCCAAGAGTGGAGTCTCTGTTTCCCCCAATCCTGTGGAATTCCTGAGATCAAACCCCACTGGCTTTCAAAGCCAGATTCTTTAGGGGCTCCTCCTCCTGTTGCCAGACCCCCAGGCTGGGGAGCCTGACGTGGGGCTCAGAACTTTCACTCCTGTGGGAGAACTTCTGTGGTATAATTATTTTCCAGTTTGTGGGTCGCCCACCCAGCAGGTATGGGATTTGATTTTATTGCAGTTGTGCCCCCTCTTACCATCTCATTGCGGCTTCTTCTTTGTCTTTGGATGTAGGATATCTTTTTTGGTAGATTCGATTCCAGTGGTTTGTTTTTTTGTTTTTTGTCGATGGTTGTTCATCAGTTACTTGTGATTTTGCTGTTTTTGTAAGAAGTGAGATCACATCTTCTACTCCACTGTCTTATCTCTGTCTTTTCTTTCCATTTATATAAAATTGTTAACAGGTTATCTTTAGTGGTCAAGTTGTGTAGAAATCGTTCATTTTTATATCTGTATTTTCTAATATTTCTTCCAATGAGTATGAATAGTTTTCATAATAAATAAAAGAATGGGGAGAAAGAAAACATTTTTTAAATCCTTTGTCCCAATTTTAGGAAATTTAATAAAATTAGCAAATTTTTAAAGGTAAAAAATAAGTAGAATTTTGATAGTTTAAAAAGAATTTTCTACAGTGACCGGGGCACGAACCCGTGTCCCCTGCATCGGCAGGCGGATTCTCAACCACTGCGCCACCAGGGAAGCCCATGAAAGCATTTTTATAACTGAAAATGATACAATGATAATATTAATGTCCCCAAATAATTATCCATATGGTACAATACATAGGAAAAGAAACTAGAAGGATGTTTATCAGACCATTAACCATGGCTGTCTCTGCATCAGGTTCGTGGGTGTTATTTTTTGTGTTTTTTTTCTTCTGTATTTCCCAAAATGTTACAAATGAATACAGGGTACCTTCTTCTTCAGAAAAAAAAAAAAATGCTTTTAAAAGTCTAAACTAACATCATCTTGTTATTGTTAACCACATAAATATTACAGGAGAAATGGATTGTCTAAATTTAGTATTAAAACAAAACAGCATTTTCCTTTGTGTATGCATGTGTGTCTTAATAGCGTGTTCGCTACTTCTCTGTGTGAATAAACTAAAGACAACTACCCTAAAATTTGATCTATTCTATTGTAGGTTGCTTCAGGTGAATGCAATGAAGACACCGAAGTTTACAACATCACCCTTTGTACGGGGGATGAACTCACTCTAATGGGCCAGGCAGAAATCCTTTATGCAAAGACTTTCAAGGAGAAGTCACGACTCAACACCATCTTCAAAAAGATTGGGAAGCTCAATTCCATCAGCAAGCTGGGAAAAGGCAAAATGCCGTGCCTCATTTGCATGAATCACCGGACCAACGAGAGCATCAGCCTCCCATTCCAGTGCAAGGGTAGGTTCAGCACCCGAAGCCCCCTGGAACTTCAGATGCAGGAGGGCGAGCACACCATCCGCAACATTGTGGAGAAAACCAGACTTCCCGTGAACGTGACCGTGCCCAGCCCTCCGCCGAGGAACCCGTATGACCTCCACTTTATCCGTGAGGGGCACCGCTACAAGTTTGTGAACATCCAGACCAAGACGGTGGTGGTTTGCTGTGTGCTGCGGAACAACAAGATCCTCCCCATGCACTTCCCTTTGCACTTGACTGTCCCCAAGTTTAGCCTCCCAGAACACCTGGTGAAGGGGGAAGTATGGCCTGAAACCCTGGTCCATCACTGGTTGGGTATCTGCCAAGAACAGTTCGACATCGATGAGTATTCACGGGCAGTCCGCGATGTGAAGACCGACTGGAACGAGGACTGTAAGAGCCCCAAGAAGGGCCGGTGCACTGGCCACAACCATGTGCCCAATTCCCTTAGCTACGCTCGCGATGAGCTCACCCAGTCCTTCCACCGGCTCTCGGTCTGTGTGTATGGCAACAATCTCCATGGCAACAGTGAGGTGAACCTCCACGGCTGCAGGGACCTGGGGGGAGAGTGGGCCCCCTTTCCTCATGACATCCTGCCCTATCAGGACTCGGGTGATAGTGGGAGTGACTACCTTTTCCCAGAAGCTAGTGAAGAATCAGTGGGCATCACAGGGAAGTCAGAACTTCCTTATGAAGAGCTGTGGCTGGAGGAAGGCAAGCCCAGCCATCAGCCTCTCACTCGCTCCCTGAGCGAGAAGAGCAGATGTGATCAGTTTCGAGGTTCCGTCCGGTCCAAATGTGCACCTTCTCCCCTTCCTGTCCCCGGAACTCTGGGAGCAGCAATGAAGTCTTCAGAGATTGCCCTACCTCCACCTCCAGTGCCTCCCAAATCTGAAGCCGTAAGTCCTTTCTGGTTTTGGGTGATGTGCCATTCCTTCTGTCTCTCTGCTCAGTCATCTGCTAATTTATTTTCTTTCTTAAAGAAAACTCCCCAGTGGAAGATTATCAGAATGAGCAATTTGCTTAATTTGGAGTGAAATAGAAATATTTGCTGGATTATTTTTACCATTTGGGAGTTAGTTCGAGTTTTACGCTACATTTGATGAGAAATTCTTGGAGAGTTTTTATTAGGAGAGGTTTAAACATGCTGCCTAGAGAACGGATAACAGCGAGGGGAGAGCAGAAGGCAGAGACCAGGTAAGAGGGATGAATATGGTAACAGGTATGAAATGATGACACCCTGAACCACAGCAGTTGGTAGCAGCAGATGGCAGGGAGAAACGAGCTGCTTCGGATCATGTTTCAGAGGTGGAACCAACAGTATTTACTGATTAAATTGGCTGTGGGTAGTGAAGGAAAGAGAGAAATCAGGAGAAACTCCTGGATTTGGTGCCAGATCAGATTTTAATGTAAAGGGTCATACAGCACAGGAGAAAGATCCCTCTGTTTTGGCCATGTTCTTTGATTGACAGGCACTCTGAACCCTCACGACTCAGTTTTGATCATTGGATTTCATTATATCTGAAGGGAGAAAGTGCTTGAGGCATAGGTTGTAATTCTGTTCATTCATTTGACGGTATCTGTGGCAGTGGTTTCCTTTTTTTCTACCTCTAGCAGAATCCTTTAAAAGAAAAAAAAAGAACTTATACAGATCACAATAAATAGAAGAATTACAATCAAAACACATCTGACTGAAGGACAGATTGGATGGACGGGGTCTCCCCTTGGCCCTGTCCACTCTGCCCCCACCAGGTGGTCTCAGGACACCTCTCTGGAACCACGGGGCTATGTAGAGCCTCGTATCAAAACCATGGGCTAGGTGCTAGAAAAATCACCATCAGTGACCCCTGAAATCATGACCCTGGACTCTAGCAACTTCCCCTTTTGTAGGGAAGGTAACGGATGAAAAGAGAGGACTACTATACAAGTTAAAATGTGGGAGGTATACATAGGTCATGTATGGGGGGAGTTCAGAGGAGAAAAGAACTTCTAGTTGGGCAAGAGAAGCCTTCATGGAGATGACATTTCAAATGAGCCGCGAGTGTATACATGAATGGAAAGAGCAGAGAGATGGGAAAGAAGGGCGTTCCAGACAGAATGGCTTGAGCAAAGGCAAGGGCAGATGAGGGAAAACACAGAGTTTTGCTGGGCGAGTGGAATAGGGTTGAAGAGGGAGTAGGAAGGGCAGTGGCATCTTCAAGGCTGGAACCAGGTCACGGACAGCTCTGGACACCAGGCAGCACTTTGTGCTGGGCGTCATGCATAGCTGTCCATGCAGAGCCCTCATTGCTGCAAAGCTTTCCTGAGAGAAGACCCACCTCCAGCTGTTTATTCCAGGACATAAAAACTCCCCAGGAATTGCAGGTCTCTACTTTCCCCTGCTCCTTACAAGATCTACCAAGGATCTTAAGGCACAAGTCCAGAGATCCGCGTATCCAGTAGAGGTTGTGGAATATTTGGGGGACGTCTTGGTGGAGTCAAAGTCCTTGGTTCTTTTATTAATGTCCGATGGTGTTCCCCAAAAAACAGGTAAAAAGTAAGGGGACACTCCTAGTAAGTACTTTAGGCAACTTTAGGGATGTCTCAACTTACCTGTGTATGTGATGTTGCTTGAAGCTTGGCGCCTTCTCTTCAATAGGAATGTGACCACATGAGCTTTTCCTATAGAACTCTGGTCCCACGTGGCACATAATGGGGACTCCTGTCTGTCGACTGGTTGATTGACTCATCCAAGGTGGTCACACTCAGTTATTTACATAACCAAGTCTTGAGGTAGGAAACTGGCAGTGATTGTTTTCACTGAGGCTAGTGAAAGATGAATAAGAACATAAATATTAAGAGGCCCTATCTTGACCTTGGTACTGAAAGAAAAATGTTAGAGTTAAATTTGAAACTAAAAGCAAATCTCACAGCAGAAGAAAACGTTTGGGCCTCCAGTCTAAGCCGTACTTTCTTATGACATAAGAGAGCCTTCTCAGAACATATTCGGTGTTTATAGAATGTTCTAATCATAAAGACTTTTTATAAACACCTGAAATTACTTAATTTTCTTTTCTTAAGAATTAGGCATTTCAAATGAAGTCATGTTTTTTATTGGCTCTGTGACCATGAAACAAATTTTCCAGTTTTAGGATGTGCGTGGGATCCGGAGAACGTCGTAATTGTTAGATGTGGCTTCAGCTTGTAGCTTTCAAAAGGGAACTTTAATGGGGCATAAGTTCAAGTGCTCCCATAGAATTAAATAAAACTTCTTTGGATAGTGACAGTGGGGTGGGTCCTGGGAAGAAGATGGGCCATAGAAAGGGAAGCAGAGCTGATAATTGGCAAATGAACGCTGCTTTGCCACAGTCCATGCCCCAGTCACGTTAATATCTAGAGGGATAGTGGCTCCACTACAGTGTATGTCAGCCTGTGCCTTTTCTTCTTATTCTGTTCTTCACTCCCTACTTCAGGGTCCTAAGTTACAGCAAATATCTGTGCTCTTTCTCCAGCAGATTTTGACAGTCTTTGTTTCTGTAAATGAGATAAAAATCTTTCTCCTTCAACAGTAATTCTTGCTATGTTTCCAGCAGTGTGCTGCAGTTCCAGCATCATCTGGTTAACGCTTGACCACTGTCCTACCCATATCCGAAAATGGAAAACTAGGCTATGGGGCCAAACAGAAAATCCTCAGTGGAGGAGTGATCAGTTTAGCTCTGTTAATATACTTTGCACTTGATGTGGCTACTTAGAATTATGCTCTAGTCTGTACCTTTGTAAAGATCGTTAAATACAAAGGTTTTTTTCTTTAAACACAAAACACTGCCACTTTACCTTTCCCAAGAATAAGAGGCTATTCCCTCCCTAACTGGAACATCCCAGGGAAGAGTAAACAGCTCCTGGTTCCAGGCACAGAGGAGAAATTGTTGCAGATGAGCCCAAGCTGGGGAGCTGCCCACCTCACTGAGTGGTGACATTTTCATTTTTTAAAATTGTGCAAAGTGCCCTCAAATCAGAATGACCTGACAGTTCCTCTTCAGTGGGTTATCCTTAATTGGTTCATATGTTCCAAACACATTCTCTATTTTGTAACATTGTGGGCCTCATTCCATAATTTTTATTTTCTGGCTGTTGGCTGATAATGTCTAAAATATTTACCCAGATAACACTCTACAAGTAACAGTCTTCAAGAGCTGCGTTTTTTTGGTGGTGTTTTTTTTTTTTCCCCTTTTTTGGAAGATGCCATTTTGGAGAGTAGTGACGGGAAGGCTTGATATTATATGAAATTCTATAAATAGAATGTTTGACTCTCAGACGATTCTGGTCAATGCAGTAAATTACAAATCAGTATCAAAACTACTGGATCACAACTCTTCTATAGCTATGTGTGCAGTAGTATCAAACCTGAGGACCCCAGAACCCAGGGATTAATTAATGTTCTCTTTTTTTTTTTTTAACATCTTTATTGGAGTATAACTGTTTTACAATAGTGTGTTAGTTTTTCCTTTACAACAAAGTGAATCAGTTATACATATACATATGTTCCCATATCTCTTCCCTCTTGCGTCACCCTCTCTCCCACCCTCCCTATCCCACCCCTCTAGGTGGTCACAAAGCACAGAGGTGATCTCCCTGTGCTATGTGGCAGCTTCCCACTAGCTATCTATTTTACATTTGGAAGTGTATATATGTCCCTGCCACTCTCCCACTTCATCACAGCCCAGCCTTCCCCCTCCCCATATCCTCAAGTCCATGCTCTAGTAAGTCTGTGTTTTATTCCTGTCCTACCACTAATCTCTTCATGACATTTTTTTCCCTTAGAGTCCATATATATGTGTTAGCATACGGTATTTGTTTTTCTCCTTCTGACTTACTTCACTCTGTATGACAGACTCCAGGTCTATCCACCTCATTACAAATAACTCAGTTTCATTTCTTTTTATGGCTGAGTAATATTCCATTGTATACATGTGCCACATCTTCTTTATCCATTCATCTGTTGATGGACACTTAGGTTGCTTCCATGTCCTGGCTATTGTAAATAGAGCTGCAATAGACATTTTGGTACATGAGTCTTTTTGAATTATGGTTTTCTCAGGGTATATGCCCAGTAGTGGGATTGCTGGGTCATATGGTAGTTCTATTTGTAGTTTTTTAAGGAACCTCCATACTGTTCTCCATAGTGGCTGTATGAACTTACATTCCCACCAGCAGTGCAAGAGTGTTCCCTTTTCAACACACCCTCTCCAGCATTTATTGTTTCTAGAGTTTTTGATGATGGCCAATCTGACCGGTGTGAGATGATATCTCATTGTAGTTTTGACTTGCATTTCTCTAATGATTAATGATGTTGAGCATTCTTTCATGTGTTTGTTAGCAATCTGTATATCTTCCTTGAGAAATGTCTATTTAGTTCTTCTGCCCATTTTTGGATTGGGTTGTTTGTTTTTTTTGTTATTGAGCTGCATGAGTTGCTTATAAATTTTGGATATTAATCCTTTGTCAGTTGCTTCATTTGCAAATATTTTCTCCCATTCTGACGGTTGTCTTTTGGTCTTGTATATAGTATCTTTTGCTGTGCAAAAGCTTTTAAGTTTTATTAGGTCCCATTTGTTTATTTTTGTTTTTATTTCCATTTCTCTAGGAGATGGGTCAAAAAGGATCTTGCTGTGATTTATGTCGTAGAGTGTTCTGCCTATGTTTTCCTCTAAGAGTTTGATAGTGTCTGGCCTTACATTTAGGTCTTTAACCCATTTTGAGTTTATTTTTGTGTGTGGTGTTAGGGAGTGTTCTAATTTCATACTTTTACATGTAGCTGTCCAGTTTTCCCAGCACCACTTATTGAAGAGGCTGTCTTTTCTCCACTGTATATCCTTCCCTCCTTTATCAAAGATAAGGTGACCATATGTGTGTGGGTTTATCTCTGGGCTTTCTATCCTGTTCCATTGATCTATATTTCTGTTTTTGTGCCAGTACCATACTGTCTTGATTACTGTAGCCTTGTAGTAGAGTCTGAAGTCAGGGAGCCTAATTCCTCCAGCTCCATTTTTCATTCTCAAGATTGCTTTGGCTATTCGGGGTCTTTTGTGTTTCCATACAAATTGTGAAATGTTTTGTTCTAGTTCTGTAAAAAATGCCAGTGGTAATTTGATAGGGATAGCATTGAATCTGTAGATTGCTTTGGGTAGTAGAATTATTTTCACAATGTTGATTCTTCCAATCCAAGAACATGGTATATTTCTCCACCTATTTGTATCATCTTTAATTTCTTTCATCAGTGTCTTATAGTTTTCTGCATACAAGTCTTTTGTCTCCTTAGGTAAGTTTATTCCTAGATATTTTATTCTTTTTGTTGCAATGGTAAATGGGAGTGTTTTCTTAATTTCACTCTCAGATTTTTCATCATTAGTGTATAAGAATGCCAGAGATTTCTGCGCATTAATTTTGTATCCTGCAACTTTACCAAATTCATTGATTAGCTCTAGTAGTTTTCTGGTAGCATCCTTAGGATTCTCTATGTATAGTATCATGTCATCTGCAAACAGTGACAGCTTTACTTCTTCTTTTCCTATTTGGATTCCTTTTATTTCTTTTTCTTCTCTGATTGCTGTGGCTAGAACTTCCAAAACTATGTTGAATAAGAGTGGTGAGAGTGGGCAACCTTGTCTTGTTCCTGATCTTAGTGGAAATGGTTTCAGTTTTTCACCATTGAGAACGATGCTAGCTGTGGGTTTGTCATATATGGCCTTTATTATGTTGAGGAAAGTTCCCTCTATGCCTACTTTCTGCAGGGTTTTTATCATAAATGAGTGTTGAATTTTGTCAAGAGCTTTCTCTGCATCTATTGAGATGATCATATGGTTTTTCTCTTTCAGTTTGTTGATATGGTGTATCACGTTGATTGATATGCGTATATTGAAGAATCCTTGCATTCCTGCAATAAACCCCACTTGATCATGGTGTATGATCCTTTTAATGTGCTGTTGGATTCTGTTTGCTAATATTTTGTTGAGGATTTTTGCATCTATGTTCATCAGTGATATTGGCCTGTAGTTTTCTTTCTTTGTGACGTCTTTGTCTGGTTTTGGTATCAGGGTGATGGTGGCCTCATAGAATGAGTTTGGGAGTGTTCCTCCCTCTGCTATGTTTTGGAAGAGTTTGAGAAGGATAGGTGTTAGCTCTTCTCTAAATGTTTGATAGAATTCGCCTGTGAAGCCATCTGGTCCTGGGCTTTTGTTTGTTGGAAGATTTTTAATCACAGTTTCAATTTCAGTGCTTGTGATTGGTCTGTTCATATGTTCTATTTCTTCCTGGTTCAGTCTCGGCAGTTTGTGCATTTCTAAGAATTTGTCCATTTCTTCCAGGTTGTCTATTTTATTGGCATACAGTTGCTTGTAGTAATCTCTAATAATCTTTTGTATTTCTGCAGTGTCAGTTGTTACATCTCCTTTTTCATTTCTAATTCTATTGATTTGAGTCTTCTCCCTTTTATTCTTGATGAGTCTGGCTAATGGTTTATCAATTTTATTTATCTTCTCAAAGAACCAGCTTTTAGTTTTATTGATCTTTGCTATTGTTTCCTTCACTTCTTTTTCATTTATTTCTGATCTGATCTTTATGATTTCTTTCCTTCTGCTAAATTTGGGGGGTTTTTGTTCTTCTTTCTCTAATTGCTTTAAGTGTAAAGTTAGGTTGTTTATTCGAGATGCTTCCTGTTTCTTAAGGTATGATTGTATTGCTATAAACTTCCCTCTTAGAACTGCTTTTGCTGTATCCCATAGGTTTTGGGTCGTTGTGTCTCCATTGTCATTTGTTTCTAAGTATTTTTTGATTTCCTCTTTGATTTCTTCAGTGATCACTTCGTTATTAAGTAGTGTATTGTTTAGCCTCCATGTGTTTGTATTTTTTACAGATCTTATCCTGTAATTGATATCTAGTCTCATAGCATGGTGGTCAGAAAAGATACTTGATACGATTTCAATATTCTTAAATTTGCCAAGGCTAGATTTGTGATCCAATATGTGATCAGTCCTGGAGAATGTTCCATGAGCACTTGAGAAAAATGTTTATTCTGTTGTTTTTGGATGGAATGTCCTATAAATATCAATTAAGTCCATCTTGTGTAATGTATCATTTAAAGCTTGTGTTTCCTTATTGATTTTCATTTTGGATGATCTGTCCATTGGTGAAAGTGGGGTGTTAAAGCCCCCTACTATAATTGTGTTACTGTCGATTTCCCTTTTTAAGGCTGTTAGTATTTGCCTTATGTATTGAGGTGCTTCTATGTTGGGTGCATAAATATTTACAATTGTTATATTTTCTTCATGGATCGATCCCTTGATCATTATGTAGTGTCCTTCTTTGTCTCTTGTAATAGACTTTATTTTAAAGTCTATTTTGTCTGATATGAGAATTGCTACTCCAGCTTTCTTCTGATTTCCATTTGCATGGAATATCTTTTTCCATCCCCTCACTTTCAGTCTGTATGTGTCCCTAGGTTTGAAGTGGGTCTCTTGTAGACAGCATATATATGGGTCTTGTTTTTGTATCCATTCAGCCAGTCTGTGTCTTTTGGTGGGAGCATTTAATCCATTTACATTTAAGGTCATTATTGATATGTATGTTCCTATTACCATTTACTTAATTGTTTCAGGTTGTTCTTGTAGGTCTTTTCCTTCTCTTGTGTTTCTTGCCTAGAGAAGTTCCTTTAGGATTTGTTGTAGAGCTGGTTTGGTGGTGCTGAACTCTCTCAGGTTTTGCTTGTCTGTAAAGGTTTTAATTTCTCCATCAAATCTGAATGAGATCCTTGCTGGATAGAGTAATCTTGGTTGTAGGTTTTTTTCCTTCATCACTTTAAATATGTCCTGCCACTCCCTTCTGGCTTGTAGAGTTTCTGCTGAAAGATCAGATGTTAACCTTATGGGGATTCCCTTGTGTGTTATTTGTTGTTTTTCCCTGGCTGCTTTTAATATGTTTTCTTTGTATTTAATTTTTGACAGTTTGATTATTATGTGTCTTGGTGTGTTTCTCTTTGGGTTTATCCTGTATGGGACTCTCTGTGCTTCCTGGACTTGATTGACTATTTCCTTTCCTATATTAGGGAAGTTTTCAACTATAATCTCTTCAAATATTTTCTCAGTCCCTTTCTTTTTCTCTTCTTCTTCTGGCACCCCTATAATTCGAATGTTGGTGCATTTAATGTTGTGTCTCTGGGACTGTCCTCAGTTCTTTTCATTCTTTTTTCTTTCTTCTGCTCTGCATTATTTATTTCCACTATTTTATCTTCCAGGTCACTTATCCGTCCTTCTGCCTCAGTTATTCTGCTATTGATCCCATCTAGAGTATTTTTCCTTTCATTTATTGTGTTGCTCATCATTGCTTGCTTCCTCTTTATTTCTTTTAGGTCCTTGTTAACTGTTTCTTGCAATTTGTCTATTCTATTTCCAAGATTTTGAATCATCTTTACTATCATTATTCTGAATTCTTTTTCAGGTAGACTGCCTATTTCCTCTTCATTTGTTAGGTCTGGTGTCTTTTCATCTTGCTCCTTCATCTGTTGTGTTTTTCTGTCTTCTCATTTTGCTTATCTTACTGTGTTTGGGGTCTCCTTTTTGCACGCTGCAGGTTCGTAGTTCCCGTTGTTTTTGGTGGCTGTCCCCAGTGGCTAAGGTTGGTTCAGTGGGTTGAGTAGGTTCCCTGGTTGGGGGTCTAGTGCCTCTGTTCTGGTGGATGAGGCTGGATCTTGTCTTTCTGGTGGGCAGGTCCACGTCTGGTGGTGTGTTTGGGGATGTTGGTAGCCTTATTATGATTTTAGGCAGCCTCTCTGCTAATAGATGGGGCTGTAGAACTGTCTTGCTGTTTGTTGGGAATAGGGTGTCCAGCACTGTTTGTTGCTGGTCCCTGAGTGAAGCTGGGTCTTAATGTTGAGATGGAGATCTCTGGGAGATTTTCGCCATCTGATATTACGTGGAGCTGGGAGGTCTCTTGTGGATTAGTGTCTTGAGGTTGGTTCTCCCACCTCAGAGACACAGGCCTGGTGCCTGGCTGGGGCGCCAAGAGCCTTTAATCCACACGGCTCAAAATAAAAGGGAGAAAAAATAGAAAGGAAAGAAAAGGGAGGAAGGAAGGAAGGAGGGAGGGAGGGAAGGAAGGAAGAAATGAAGGAAGGACGAAAGCAAGAAAGGAAGGAAGGAGGGTGGAGAGGAGGAAAGGGAGGAAGGAAGAGAGGAAGGGAGGAACGAAGGGAGGGAAGGAGGGAAGAGAGGAAGAAAGAAAGGGAGAAGACAAAGTAGAATAAAGTATTGTTATTAAAATAAAAAATAATTATTAAGAAGAAAAATTTATATTAAAAAAAAAACAGAAAAATGGGTCGGTCTAACCCTAGGACAAATGGTGAAAGCAAAGCTATACAGACAAAATCTCACACAGCAGCACACACATACACACTCACAAAAAGAAAAAAAGGGGAAAATAATAGTGTATCTTGCTCCCAAAGTACACCTCCTCAACTTGGGATGATTAGTTGTCTATTCAGGTTTTCCACAGATGCAGGGCACTTCAAGTTGATTGTGGAGCTTTAATCCACCGCTTCTGAGGCTGCTGGGAGAGACCTCCCCCTCTCCTCTCTGTTCGCACAGCTCCTGGGGTTCAGCTTTGGACTTGGTCCCGCCTCTACGTGTAGGTCGTCTGAGGGCCTCTGCCCTTTGCTCAGACAGGACGGGGTTACAGGAGCAGCTGATTGGGGGGCTCCGGCTCACTCAGGCTGGGGGGAGGGAGTGGCACGGGGGCGGGGCGAGTCCGCGGCGGCAGAGGCCGGTGTGACGCTGCACCGGCCCGAGGCACACCGCGCGTTCTCCCGGGGAAGCTGTCCCTGGATCCCGGGACCCCGGCAGTGGTGGGCTGCACAGGCTCCCGGGAGGGCCGGTGTGGAGAGTGACCTGTGCTCACACACAGGCCTCTTGGTGGTGGCAGCAGCAACCTTAGCGTCCCACACCCGTCTCTACTGTCTGTGCCGACAGCCGCGGCTCGCGCCCGTTTCTGGAGCTCCTTTACGCGGTGCTCTTAATCCCCTCTCCTCACGCCCGAGGAAGCAAAGAGGCAAGAAAAAGTCTCTTATCTCTTCAGCAGCTCCGCGCCCGTTTCTGGGGCTCCTTTACGCGGCGCGCTTAATCCCCTCTCCTCGCGCCCAGGAATCAAAGAGGGAAGAAAAGGTCACTTGCCTCTTCGGCAGCTTCAGACTTCTCCCGAACTCCCTCCCGGCCAGCCATGACGCACTAACACCTTCAGGCTGTTTTCACTCTGCCAACTCCAGACCTTTACCTGGCATCCGCCCGAGGCTCAGTTCCCAGCCCCGCCCGCTGCGGCGGGTGAGCAGACAAGCCTCTCGGGCTGGTGAGTGCTGATCGGCACCTATCCTCTGCGGGAATCTCTCCGCTTTGCCCTCCGCACCCTGTGGCCGAGCTGTCCTCCGCAGCTCCGGCTCCGGAGCTTCCCCCTCCGCCACCCACAGTCTCCGCCCACGAATGGGCTTCTAGTGTGTGGGAATCTTTCCTCCTTCACGGCTCCCTCCCACTGGTGTAGGTCCCGTCCCTATTCTTTGTCTCTGTTTATTTTTTCTTTTGCCCTACCCAGGTACGTGGGGGAGTTTCTTGCCTTTTGGGAGGTCTGAGGCCTTCTGCCAGCGTTTGGTGGGTGTTCTATAGGAGAAGTTCCACGTGCAGATGTATTTCTGATGTCTCTGTGAGGAGGAAGGTGATCTCCGCGTCTTACTCTTCCGCCATCTTTAAGCCGTCTTTCTCTGTCTGTCTTTAGTAACAGAAAAAAAAAAAAAAAAGTGCATCCACTGTTGGTTGGATGTTAACGTGGCAGCGATTCCTGAGATTCATGAAAGAAAAATCATAAAAGGAGCTCTAGGTTGAAACCACTGGTTTAAAGCAAGTTTTACTGCAGTATGGATGAAGAATTTGTTAACCTTTGGGATTGACAGGATGTCCCCTGACAATGACAATATGAGAAGTAGGGTGTAGGAACTGAATTGTAAGATGGATTGGTAGCATACATTCATTGTTATAAGACTGAAGTCCATCATAAATAAAGTTCCTGTAATGGAGCACACTGTCTTATTGATGTTTGAGAAAAATAAGACGTAAAGGGCGAATTTAATCCAGATCTACACTGCACCTAGTTCAGTAGGTGCCTGAAAAGACTGCACTATACAGAAGTCTGAATCTGCAGACTGAGCAGCTGATGAGAAAATGGAAGGGGACACCAAGCATCCTGAGAGTCTTCATTTCCCTTCTCAGTGGAATTTCACCAGGAGCAGAGAGGAGTGATCTGCCACACTATGTGATGGATAATTAGAGGCACAAAACATCATGTCTAAGAGCCACACGTGGATTTGCATCCTCAGTCTGCCACTTACTTAGTAGCTTCATAGCTTCACACCTTGGGCAAACTATTTAACTTTCTGAGTCAGTTCCTGTGGCAACTAATAACAGCATCTTCATTGCATTATTGTATTATACAAGGTACTTGGCAGTTTTCCCTGGCACTTGGTAAGCATTCAATAAATAGTAGCAGTAACTTAATATGGGATGCATTCCTTTTTAGAGTTAGATAGAAACTAATTTTTCAGAGGTTATTTCCCCTGTCCTTCCTTGCCTAAGGTATAAGCCCTCTCCAGAGAGTCGTGGAAGCTGATGGGGACAAGGACAACTACCTCCACAGACAGACCAGCAGAGAGCCCTGGCACACAGGCAGGGGACAGTCATCCCCGCATTCCAAAAGTTCATCCTAACAGGCTTGAAAAGTAGCAAAACATTATTTTCATCTGACTTTTAAAATGTCTGCTTGGGGCTTCCCTGGTGGCGCAGTGGTTGAGAATCTGCCTGCCAATGCAGGGGACACGGGTTCAAGCCTGGGTCTGGGAGGATCCCACATGCCGTGGAGCAGCTGGGCCCATGAGCCCCAACTACTGAGCCTGCATGTCTGGAGCCTGTGCTCCACAACAAAGAGAGGCCGCGACAGTGAGAGGCCCACACACCGCGATGAAGAGTAGCCCCCGCTCACCGCACCTAGAGAAAGCCCTCGCACAGAAACGAAGACCCAACACAGCCAAAAATAAATAAATAAATTTATTTTTTTTTTAAAAAAGCTTTAAAAAATAAAATAAAATGTCTGCTTGATAAGCTAGGTATTATGCGTTATAGTTACCTACCTGTGGAGCCAAAATTGTAATCATGATAAACCAAGAAAAGAGCTACAGAAATGCTCAGCATCCTGTGGGCCCCAATAATATGTAATCCTCTCATGGGGGATTTGGGGGTTTTGTAGAACTATAGAGTACCTATGAAAAAGCCACATATGGTTCTAAGGCTGCAAATATGTGTCAAGAAACTGAAATTCCTAGGAAAACCTCTCTAGAAATATTAAAGCTGAGAAGTTGCCTTGGCTAATTCCATTAGGCATGGCGAGGCTAGGTCATGGTGCTACCAGGTGTCACACCTGGATGTGTCCACCCTACAGAATGAGGGCCCTCACAAGACTACCCAAATTAAGAAAAAGTCATAAAAATGTATTGTTTAAAAACCGAGAGAAGTGATTTTAAGAATTGAGCTATAAGAATTAATTCTACTCTACAGCCAGCAAACACTGAGGAAAGAGGCAACAGGGCATGCATATTAAAAACAGCCCTTGCACCAAAAATATTGAACCAACCCAGGCTACACAGGATGCTCCCACATAAAAATAGCCCTCCAAGACCACAGTAGATAATTGTTTCTCCTAAATTCATAGAGTAAGAGAAATATAAGTAAAATGAAGAAGCAGAGGAAACACTCCCAATTAAAAGATGAAGAGAATTCCCTTGAAAGAACAAACCAATGAAACAGACCTCTTCAGTCTAAAAGACAACAAGTTAAAAAGGAGATAATGAAAATACTGAAGGAATTAAGAAGGGCTATCAATAGCAATGCAGATTACTGTAAAAAGGAACTAGAAACTGTAAAAGAGGAGCCAGGAAAAATTAGAAAACTCATTTGCTGAGATGAAAACTGACTGAGCTAAAGGCAATGAATAGCAGATTGAATAATTCAGAAGAATGAATAAGTGTTCTGGAAGATAGAATAATGGAAATCATCCAATCAGAACACAGAAAGCCAAATTGGAAAAAAAAGAAAAGAAAAATGAAAGCAAAATAAGAAACCTATGGGATAATATAAAGCATGCCAATCTACACATAATAGGGAGCCCAGAAGGAGAAGAAAGAGAAAAGGGGTTCAAAAATGTGTTTGAAGAAATTATGGCTAAAAACTTCCCAAACCTAAAGAAGGAAACAGATATCCAGGTACAGGAAGCACAGAGGGTCCCAAACAAGATGAACCCAAACAGACCTACACCAAGCCATATTATAATAGATATGGCAAAAGTTAAAGAGAGGATTCTAAAGGCAGCAACAGAAAAAGAGTTAATTACAAGGGAACCCCCATAAGCCTATCAGCTAATTTCTCAATGGAAACGTTTGCAGGACAGAAGCAAATGGCAAGATATAGTCAAAGTCCTGAAAGGGAAAAATATGCAACCTAGGATACACTACCCAGCAAGATTATCATTTAGAATAGAAGGAGAGATAAAGAATTTCTCAGACAAGCAAAAACTAAAAGAATACAGCAATACTAAACCTATCCTAAAAGAAATATTGAAAGGTCTTCTCTAAATAGAAGAGAAGCAAGAAGGTATAGGAAAGAGAAAATCACATTTGGAAAGTAAATCACTTAATAAGCCAGTAGACAGATTTTTTAAAAAATCAAAAAGATTTTTGTGAAAGCTATGACAGCCAGAATGAACAGCAAAAGGATAAATATGAAGATGTAAAAGAGGACATCAAAATCATAAAATGTGGGAGAGGAGAGTGATAAAATGTAGACTATTTTGTTTGTTTTTTTTTTTAGAATGTGTTTGAGCCAATATGACTACCAGTCTAACAGCAAGTAGATAGGAAGGGGTTAAAATACTTGAAAGACAAGGCAACCACGAATCAACACATAAAATCGACTTATAAAAACCAAAAAGAAGAGAACACAAGCATAATATAACAGGAAATCATAAACCACAAAAAGAAAGGGACAAAGAAGAAATACAAAATGAACTGGAAAACAAGGTTTAAAATGGCAATAAATAGATATCTATCAATAATTACTTTAAGTGTCAATAGACTAAATGCTCCAATCAAAAGACAGGGGAATGGCAGATTGGATTAAAAAGCAAGAGCCTATAATATGCTGCTTATTGTAGGCAACACATAAAAAAGAGACCCACTTTAAGGCAAAGGACACACATAGACTGAAAGTGAGGGGATGGAAAAAGATATCTCATGCAAATGGAAATGACAGAAAAGTGGGGGTCGCACTACTCATGTCAGACAAAATAGAGTTTAAAACAAAGGCCATAAAGATAAAGAAGGACACTATGTAGTGATAAAGGAATCAAGACAGGAAGAGGATATTACATCCTCGAAATATATGCACCCAATATAGGAACATCCAAATACATAAAACAAATACCAGTAGACATAAAGGGAGAAATTGACAGGAATACAATAACAGTAGGAGACTTTAACACCCCACTCACATCAATAGACACATCTTCTAGACAGAAATCAGTAAGGCAGCAGAGATCCTAAAGGATACAATAGAACACTTAGACTTAATTGATATTTTTCAGAACATTACATCCAAAAACAAACCAGAATACACATTCTTTTCAAACGCACACAGAACATTTTCTAGGATTGACCGCATACAAGGGCACAAAATGAGCCTCAACAAATTTAAGAGTATAGAAATTATTTCAAGCTTCTTTTCTGACCACAATGGCATGAAACTAGAAATCAACCACAGGAAAAGAAATAAAAAAATGATTACATGGAGACTGAACAACATGGTACTAAAAAACCAGTGGGTGAACAACAAAATGAAAGAGGAAATCAAAAAATAATTTGAGACAAATGACAATAAAAACACAACCATACAAAATCTATGGGATGCAGCAAAAGCAATTCTTAAAGAGAAGTTCATAGTGATACATGCCTTCCACAAAGAACAGGAAAAATCTCAAACAACCTAACCTACCACCTAAAAGAATTAGAAAAAGAAAAATAATCAAAATCTAAAGTGAGCAGAAGGAAGGATATAATAAAGATCAGTGATTTAAGAAACAATAGAAAAAAAATAAAAAAAAAAAAAAAAAACAAGAGCTGGTTCTTTGAAGGGTAAACAAAATTGACAAACCTCTGGCTAGGCTCACCAAGGAGAAAAGAAAGAGGACCGAAATATACAAAATAAGAAATGAAAAAGGAGAAATAACTGATACCACAGAAATACAAAAAAAAAAATAATAAAATAAGAGAATACTATGAACAATTATATGCCAACAAATTCAACAACCTAGAAGAAATGGACAAGTTTCTAGAAACATACAGCCCACCAAAACTGAATCAAGAAGAAACAGATAATTTGAACAGACAGATCACTAGAAGTGAAATAGCATCCGTAATTTTAAAAACTCCCTACAAACAAAAGTCCAGGACCAGATGGTTTCACAGGTGAATTCTACCAAACATGGAAAAAAGAACTTATATTGATCCTTCTCAGACTCTTCCAGAAGATTGAAGAGGAAGGAAGGAATGTATGTCCAAAGACATTCCATGAAGCCACCATCACCCTGATACCAAAGCCAAACCAAGACAGTACCAAAAAAGAAAATTACAGGCCAATATCTTTGATGAATATAGATGGAAAAATTCTCAACAAAATACTTGCAAACCAAATCCAACAACACATTAAAAAGATCTTACACCACAGCCAAGTTGGATTCATCCCAGGGTCACAAGGGTGGTTCAACATAGCAAATTAATCAATGTGATACACCACATCAACAAAAGAAAAGACAAAAACCACATGATCACTCAGTAGATGCAGAAAAAGCATCCATTCATGATAAAAACTCTTTACCAAAGTGGGTATAGAGGGAACATATCTCAACATAGTAAAAGCTATTTACCACAAACCCACCGGCAGTATAATACTCAACAGTGAAAAGCTGAAAGCCTTCCCACTAAATTCTGTAACAAGACAAGGATACCTACTCTCACCACTTCTATTCAATATAATATTGGAAGTCCTAGCCACAGCAGTCAGACAAGAAAAAGAAATAAAAGTTATCCAAATTGGAAGAGAAGAGGTAAAATTGTCATTATATGCAGATGACATGATACTATATATAGAAAACCCTAAAGACTCCACACAAAAACTACTAGACTGATACACAAACTCAGCAAGTTAGCAGGATATAAGATTAACATACAGAAATCTGTTGTATTTCTTTACACTAACAATGAAATATCAGAAAGGGAATGTAAAAAAAAAAAGCCCTTCTAATCACATTAAAAAAAAAAAAAAAAAAGGAATAAACCTGACCAGGACTTACTTCCCTGATGGTCCAATAGAAGAATCCATCTTCAAAGCAAGGGAACCCAGTTTGATCCCTGGTCAGAGAACTAAGATCCCACGTGCTGCGGGGCAACTAAGCCCACGTGCCACAATGAAAAGATCCCATATGCCACAACTAAGACCCAATGCAGCCAAAAAATTAATTAATTAATTGTTTTTAAAAGTCAATCTTAAAAAACCCAACCAAGGAGGTGAAAGACATGTATGCTGAGAACTATAAAACATTAATAAAGGAAATTGAAGATGATTCAAAGAAATGGAAAGATATTCCCATGCTCTTGGATTAGAAAAATTAATATTTTTTAAATGACCCTACTTCCCAAAGCAATCTACCCATGTAATGGATATCCCTATCAAATTACCCATGACATTTTCCACAGAACTAGAACAAATAATCTTAAAATTTATATGGAATCACAAAAGACCCAGAATCACCAAAGAAATCCTGAGGGAAAAAAACAAAGTTGAAGGCATAACCCTCCCAGACTTCAGACAATACTACAAAGCTACAGTAATCAAAACAGTGTGGTATTGGCACATAAACAGACATATGGATCAATGGAACAGAATAGAGAGCCCTGAATTAAACCCACACCCCCTACAGTCAATCTTTGACAAAGGAGGCAAGAATATAACGTGGGGAAAAAAGTCTCTTCAGCATGTGGTGTTGGGAAAGTTGAATGGCCGCATGTAAATCAATGAGGTTAGAACACATCCTCACACCATACACAAAAATAAAGTCAAAATAGCTTAAAGACAAATATAAGACATGACACCATAAAACCCCTAGGAGAGAACATAGGCAAAACATTCTCTGACATAAATCGCACCAGTGTTTTCTTAGGTCTCCAAAGGCGGTAGAAATAAAGCAAAAATAAACAAGTGGGACCTAATCAAATTTACAAGCTTTTGTACAACAAGAGAAACCGTAAAACAAAAAGACAACCTACAGACTGGGAGAAACTATTTGCACATGAATTGACTGACAAGAGCTTAATTTTCAAAATATACAAATGGCTTATACAACTCAACAACAAAAAAGCGAACAACCCAATTGAAAAATGGGCTGAAGACCTAAGTAGACATTTCTCCAAAGAAGACATACAGATGGCCAATAGGCACATGAAAAGATGCTTAAGATCGCTAATCATTAGAGAAATGCAAATCAAAACTACAATGAGGTATCACCTCACACTCGTCAGAATGGCCATCATTAAAAAATCTACAAACAACCAATGCTGGAAGGGTGTGGAGGAATGGGAGCCCTCCTGCATTGTTGGTGGGAATGTAAATTGGTGCAGCCACTATGGAAAACAATATGGAGGTTCCTCAAAAAACTAAAAATAGAGTTGCCATATGATCCAGCAATCCCACTCCGGGGCATATATCCAGACAAAGCTATAATTCAAAAAGATACATGTCCCCCTATGTTCATAGCAGCACTGTTCACAATAGCCAGGACACGGAGACAACCTAAATGTCCATTGTCAGATGAATGGATAAAAAAGATGTGGTACATATATACAATGGAATACTACTCAGTTTTTAAAAAGAAAAAGATGAAATAATGCCATTTGCAGCAACACGGATAGACCTAGAGATGATCATACTAAGTGAAGTAAGACAGAAAGAGAAAGACAGATACCATATATCACTTAAATGTGGAATCTAAAATATGACACAAATGAACTTAAATACAAAACAGAAGCAGACTCACAGACAGAGAACAGACTTGTGGTTTCCAAGGGGGAGGGAGGGGGAGGGAGAGACGGATTGGGAGTTTTGGATTAGCAGATGCAAACTATGATGTATAGAATAAATAACAAGGTCCTACTGTATGCACAGGGAACTATATTCAATATCCTGAGATAACCATAATGGAAAAGATTATGAAAAAGAATGTGTGCATATATGTATAACTGAATCACTCTGCTACCCAGCAGAAATTAACACATTTTAAATCAACTATACTTCAATAAAATAAATTTTTTAAAAAAGAATTGATTCTACTCTGAATTTTTATTTTGTCTTTGGGCTTTCTCCTACTGACTATTAATATTAGAGAAGATAAGGGGGGGAGGGATAAATTCAGAGCTTGGGATTAATATACACACACTACTATATCTAAAATAGGTACAGTATATCTACACTCCAGTAAAAAAATTTTTTAAGTGATATAAATTAAAGCTAAAAAATATGTATTAGAGAAGGCACTAAAGGAGAGATTTTCTTAAATAAACCTGGTGTATTGATCGTCAAATTTAGGTAATAAAAAGATTAATCTGGAAGTGATTATTTACTTTTCAAAATAATTGCTCTACCAAAGGATTCACTCAGGATTCCACTAATTAATGCGGTCTCCTAAGGCATTTGACATTTAATTAATTTTAATTACAGCTTTTGAGAAGTACTCTGTAAGCAAGCCATACCTACATTTCCCATTAGTTAATTGAAATAAGGACTGAATTATTATTGTTTTGGTAATTTTGAAACTAATTGCCTTTGGTTTTGTGTAGGTTATTTATTTTTAAATGAAACCTTCTAGGCCAAGAAATTTTCTCCTGTGTCTGCCGAAAGTCTTAATGATTAGAATGTTAATAAAGTCATTGTAATATTCTATGGGATAGCCCTTGTTTCAAATCTGCACTCTTGAGTTTACCATTTGCACAAAATCACATTAATGGGAAAGTTATATACTAGTTAAATATATCTATCATGCATTATATTCCTTGCTCAGAAAAGGTCTTTATTCTCTGCCCCAATGGCATAGTCTTTCTTTGGAGTCCAGGGAAGCACCCTGGAAGTTAAACAAGTATTCTTTTCAGAACTGCGTGCCCTTCTTGTTTCCCAGTAGCGGCCTGCTGTGCCCTCCGCCTTGACTCCCTTGCCTGAGGCCTGGAGGTTGGAGGCCATTGCAGACCCAGGCCTGCCTTAGGTCCTTATCATCCGCATACACAATGGGAAAAAGAAACGCACACATCTGAGAATCAGGATTTCAACTGTAAATCACATCTGCCCTGGCGTAATTCATCAGATAGATGTTCTTTTATCGCCATGTTGTCATTGTAAAATTTTAATTTCTGTTTGGCTGAAAATACCCCTGATGGGTATGTGACAGGGTTGTGAACTCTTTGTATAAAAGCCTCTTTATAAATAAGATTTCTTAAGGCTGTAATGATTTTGTTATCTGGGAGAGGGAGTGTGGGAAGAAATGTAAAATACAGGGCAGAGGGCATGCAGTGAAGGCAAAGTTACAAAGTTCAGGGAAGCATGGTTACAAAACTCCTTTCTTTGCAACACTGGCATTATCCTGAAGTCAGCTTTCTAGAGAAGAAAACTCATGGTAAAGGTGAGTGCAGTTTTAGATCAAGCTCACCTATAGTGTGTGTGTGTTTTCTGAATTAGCGTCAACATAGAAACACAATGATCCTTAGTCCGCCTAAGGATGGCCAAAGCCGGTTAGTGACTGCCCACAGCTCCAAGCAGTGTGGCCTTTGAGCCGAGATTTTCACCCACAGGTATGTGATGGCAGATTTTAGACTGTAGACAAGGAAATGTGAGGCCTCGTCGGCAAGTGTCTCCAGATCCATTGCCTTGTATTTAAAAGTTGAATAATTGCTGCTATGAAATTCATTTTTTTTTTTCCCCAAAAAAGTTCAGCAAAGAACATTTCATAGTAAGTCTTCTGTTTTCCCAAGCTGTCTCTTTGGTCCAGTTAGTGAAGGGGTGTGAAAGTGTCATTTCTTCCATAGAAGATGAGTAGGGAGTTCTGAGAAACTAAGACTTTCCAAGAAACATCATCATACCAAAAAGCCCCCATTCCTCCACTGTGCAGTTTCATAAGCACGTTGTGTCTTTTGTTTGTTGTATTCTTTTAATCCCTAGGAAGTGTTAGGGAAAGATAATGTCACAGAAGAAAGTAGTTCATACGTGTATAAAATACTCCAACTGTATGTAATGTGTGAATTTTGTCTTCTAAACATTTACATTTAACCCTGTTTCCAGCCATGCAATAATGAGCTTTGTATTTGTAATAAATTCTCATGCATTATCTTTAACACGTGGCTATTTAGGGAGAAGACCTTGCTTTCCATTTTTCACAAATTATTGGTCCTTCACCCCAGGCTCAGTTTCCTCCCAACTAAACAGACTTATAGCTGTGCGGAGTGGGGAGGGGAAAGGATGCTTAAATACCTATTCCAGGAGTCAGGAAATCAAGTTAACACTTTCTGGAGAGTATTCAGAAAATAAATAGTCCCATTCCATGACGCACGAGATTCTGACCACAGGTTGGAGTTGGGCTTTGACTTTGTCAACCACCTTCACATAGTAACACGAAGCTTTCCAAGGCCATTTATTTTATTGGGTGTGTCCACCTTTGCTTTCACTGTCAGATAATAAGCTGCCATTGATTATTTTTCTGGTTTTACGTGGCCAGTGCTGGCATGGTGAAGGCAGAGAGCAGTGGGGAAATGTGTTCTCCTCTCCGTCCCAGAAGTCAATGTGCACTTAGCCTCCAGGTTACATGCGTGCGTGTACCTACCCAGGCACGTTTTCAAGTTTCTTCCAAGTTCAAAAGAAAAAAGCCATGCCTCATTCAATCCACTATCCCTTTCTAATAGCTGTCTCCCCCTTCCTTCCCAGCCCCTTCCTTCCTTCTTGAAAAGAGTGGTCTGTCCTCACTAACTCCACCCTCGCCTCCTGTTCTGGCTTCGACTCCCTGGAATCTGCTTCTGGTCCCCTCACTCAACTCAAGCTTCATTCACTAAGATCCCCGGTGACCTGCTAACCGTCACACATCTTCCCCACCTGCCCTGACTTCCTGCCATCGTTCCACCTTCACACCACCCCTCTCCTGAGCCGTCCTGCCCACCGTCTGCTTCTTTGACACCACTGGGGACTGTTCTGTGCCGCGAGCGGTGAGATGCGGTCCCTTGTGTTTCTCCCCACTCGGTCTCCTCCTCCACTGGCCCCTTAGGGGTTCAGCCCTTTGCCCTTCTCATCTGGGATCTCAGTGCCACCAGGACTTCAGATTCTATCAGTAGAACATTGAGCTCGAACTCTTTTCAACACCGAACCCCTTGGTTTCTCCCAAGCTCTGTTCTTCCTTCTAAGTGTCTGTCTGATAAATGGCACCAGGATTTGTCTCGCCTTCTGAGCCCCCAGTCTAGGGCATCGTTCTGGTGGTGTATTCATGCCCATGTACCTTTTGTACACTCACCATTCCTTCCTCCTCCAGACTTTCTCAGTATAATTTCCTGTGAGTTTGTTCTTCCCCTGCCCTCCTGAATCTTTCTTGCATGGCGTTCCCCCCGACCTTCATTCCACCTTCTGTTATTACAGGACCCATTTTTATCTCAGTCGTGTTGGTCTCCCTCCCTCCCAGCTAATTCCAGGGGCTACTAATTCTCGTCTGCTTTACTCAACACCAGCTCAGTGAGCGTGTGATGGGCACTCAGCATACAACTGAACAAGTCAACAGTAAATGGAATTAATGTCGTTTGTAGGAAAAGGGAAAGTGACACAGTGTTCTTCAGACTTTTAGGGGCAGTAGATGGTGCCTGCGATCCGGCCATTAGCCCTCAGGACGGACACCTTCTACAGCTTACTTCAAACCCCACTAGTAAATTTTGTGTGTTAGATGGCAGTCACTTACATATGCCTCCCTGAGACTATGCCTCGTAGACTAAAGAGAAGTGATGGTTCTAGAAAGAGCAGAACTCCCCAATTCCACCTCGCAATAAATTAGCTTTCTGTTTAGCTCTGGGTTCACAGTCCGCTGCTTGAACACTGGGGAGAGGTGTCTTACTCCTAAGTAGCGAGCGGTGTCTTATCTCTGATAAGACTGAACCATTGAGCATTTCTTTAGAAAAGGGAAAGACTTGTTGTGGAGAGGCAAGGATGAGAGGATTGTGCTGGAAGTAAAACCACTTATAAGAAAGGCTTTAGACCAGAGAACTGCTTGTGAAGCCAGGCTCTGGGTACGGGTGGGAGACTGTTCTCCCCGAATCCATGGTGTGGTCATTGACCCTGTCATAACCAGTAGGTGCCAGGAGCTTGGCTGTAAACACTCAAGCTACTCACCACCAGAAATTACCTACCAGTAGGCAAAAGTCACCCATGACCCGCGATGGGTAGTAACACCTGCCTCAGACAGAACGCCATCCCCTCCCTTAGCACCAGGGTTCGAGGTTTATTCCTGATAATCCAAGTACCTCACCCTCGCCCTGCACTGCTCCTTGAAGTTCAGTCTTAAATGCTGCACTGAAGGACAGAGAAGGGCTCTAGTCCATCAGGCATGGTGTGTCGGGCACGGTGTGTTCTGTTGCATCCTCATTTAGAATAGTAGTTACAGGGCTGTGGGATGGGGTGCTGACAATGAAGCCACAACATTTCCCAGTTCAGATATACTGTCATTTTCACTCTGACACCACGTCCAGTGTCGTGGTGGCAGAGTTGATGGTGGTCATAGGGGCCAGGTCCGCTGTCACCTTTCTTCCCCTAGCTTGACAACAATCTGAAGACAAAAAAAATTAACACGCAGCCCAGATGACTTATCCATAACAGTGTCCACATTAAAATATAAAAGGCATTCTTTTGGTATAAGTTTGAAAATAAAAGTGCCTCGTTGTATTTGTTTTGTGACATCCGATAACCTCCACCTGGCGTTCTGTGTGCCATATTTGTGCCAGAGGTGACAAACCCCCAAACTCTGCCATCCACAGAGCAGTAAGAACAATGACGACAGTCCCTACCGTTTCCACTTTCGGGCTAATTGAATATACATGGGAAGTGAGTAAATGTAAACAGTCTGTTGGCAGAGTTCAGAAGCAATGACAAGTACTGGTGGCTCCCTGTGATGGTCCCAAACCGCACCTGTAACAGTTAGAGCTGGGCCTTAGGAAGTGACAGGAGGGGATGGGCAGTGAGAACTAAAGCAGAGCGAGAGGCAGGAAAGCACAGGGTGTGTTTAGGTGACACGGAATCTGACCCATTGGATGGACCCATGTACTCATATAGAGGAGTGGTGAGGGAAATAACTAGGAAGATGGAATCAAATGGGATAATTTCTTCCAGCGAGAAGAAATCACTAGAAAGACTGCAGCAGGCCTCAGTGGGAGACAGGAGAAGCTGGACTTTATCCAGTAGTCAAGGGGGGCCACTGGAGATGGGAAGTAACAAGATGAAAGCCACATGCTGAGACTTTTGGAAGGAATGAGCCGAAAATGTAGCACTTAAACGTGAAATTGAATATGAGGAAAAACTGGAAATAGGGTGATTGGCCATCTGGTCTTATAAATTGCCTTTTATTGTCAGATAAAATTCATTTCAAGCCACAGCTACATTTCTCTTGGATATAAATGTCCCATGATGAACGAAATCAAGAAGCAAAGAGAAGTAGAATAATTACTGTTAGAAGGATGTAAGAGATAGAAAGTAAGATGGCACAATAAACCCTCACAGTGTGTCGGTGTGTCACTTCTGAACCCCAAAATGTATACATTCCCCCAAAGCATATATAGTTTTCCCATAAAATGCACTGCAGTATGACTTCATTTGAGCATCCACGTCTGCAGCAACAAGTTAAAAGAAACACGTGGAGATGCGTCTCCCGGGTCACCAGCCGCGCTCACCCCGAGAGGGCCGCCCTCCCGCAGCTGCCCGGTGTAGCCCTCACTAGTTTTGTTCCTCCACAGTGTTACAGCTGAATTCTTGTCGCCGACGGGATCCCACTGAAGTCGGGTTTTGTTTTGTTTTTAACTACCTTTTCTCCAAAATGGGTTTCAAATAAGCCTAGTTCTTTCCCATTGAAGTCACACAATTACACCCAAACTGCCCCCTCATCACAAGGGAAGAAATCTTTCTTTGGTCTCATGTTAGTATCTTTTCACTGACAACATCACACACACACACACACACACACACACACACACACACACACACACACACACACACACACACACACACACACACACACACACACACACACACACCCTTTTGTTCTTTAACCCCTTTCAGGAGTCATGTGGCCATTGCAGTAGCTTTCCATATTTCAAATGCTGTGTGGAGTGTAGCTGGAAACGTTCCGGTCAGCCGAGCTCACCTCGCGGGGCCCTGTGACCTACAAATGCTTCTTTTTACTGCTGCCTCCCCCGTCCCCTCCTGTCACCGGGAAACCTATGGGGAAGCTCTTTAGGACTGTCCAGTTATGGAAGGAGGGGGCAGAACCAGATGTCAGGAACCTTGAGAGTCTGGAGTTATAGGAAGAGAAGAGAGGACTTCCCAGAGGTCAAAGTCAACTACAAGTGGCTGCTTTTCTGTGTTCCGAGACCTAGGTCAGCTGATCATCCTGAATTAAAATGCATAGTGTAGTCGACATCTCAGCATATCATAATTGACATCTAGGTAAGTGGTCCCTAATGAAATATATTTAATGACTAATTCCAAAATTTCTAAATCAAATTCAGCCTTAACCCTGTTTTCCTCATGCTTCTCTCTAATCCCATGTTGAGAAGCGATCGTTTATTTTTTATATGGAAAAGTTAACTGACGGACTCCTTATCTTCTTACGTTTTCCATTATTTTCCTGTTATTCTAAGCGTAGACAGAACCAAGCACATCTATAAAAGCCGCACCCATCCACCCCAGATTCTAAAGACATTCCCTAAGAAAGAAAAACACAGTTGGCTACTATACAATTCGCTAACAAGACAGAAGGAAGATGACACAATATCTTACTTATTTTGTAACCAGTATATGCTCCCAAAAGCCAGGGAGTGGAGCGATCCAGCCAGAACTTTTCAGTGTCCTAGTTGGTTCCCAGCTTCTTAAGAAGACCCCAAAGTGAGGCAAGAGTCCCCCTGGGCCAGCTTACAAGCAAGCCTCCCTCTTCCTTATCCAAACCTCATTTCCTCCTCCACCACCACCTTTTGAAAAGCTCAGAAAGAGAACGCCCGCGGCTGTTGGAGAAGAGAATCTGCTGCTCTCAATATTTCGTTGTAGCCTAAAAGGCTGCTGCAGAAGAAAAACTGTATCCAGTGGGTCCCAACAGTCAGGGTGGTGGATCCTCTGGGTGGGAGCAGTGATTCCCAGACGCAGGGAGAAATGCAACGGATGAGACTTTAAATGGCTTCTGTTTCGCTTAGAATTGAGGTTTGCCGGGTCACCCCGGGGTCACATGACTTTTTTTAACATCTGGTTTTCTCCAGCAAGTGAATCAGGCCTCAGAAGCCAGTTAGAGGGCCAGGGTGCAGCGTAGGTGGTAGGCGATGCAGTGTAACGTGAGCCCGTTTCATTTGGTCTTAAGCAAACTCCAAACCAAAGCTAACAGGAGCTCCGTTTCATTGTCTTCATTACCCAGAGCCCCTGGGACAGAGGAATCGAAGGCAAAGGTGAAAAAAAATGGGTGGGAACACAGCCTAAAAGCAAGCAAGGGTTTTTGTTTTTTGTTTTTTTTACAAAGTCAGAATTGGCTCTGTTTTTACCTAGGTAGTTAAGGGTAGACTAGCTGAACCAGGTATAAACTGCCCCCTGCTGTCTGACACAGAGAAGTACATAAAAATATCTCCCTGATTAAAAAGAACCGTATTCTGAAGGCTGGCCATGAATGGAAAACAAGCTGGGGCGAAGGCAGGCAAGGGATGGCACAGGTCACCTGCCTCCCTCTCCGGTCACCCTCCCTCCGAAGGGGGGGGTGAGGGAGGTGGCGTTTTTCTGATTTGGAGAGCTGCCTCGTTACGCATCTGCCGCCTTGTTTCTCAGAGTGTGGTCTGTGGTCCAGCAGCATCCGCATCACCTGGGAGCTTGAGATGCAGAGTCTCAGGCCCCACCCTTGGTCTACTGAGTCAGAATGTGCATGAAACAAGATCCCCAGGGAATTCACGTGCACAGTTACCTGTGAGAAGCCCCGACCGTAACCTCAGAAGGAGCCTTTGCACTAGACAAGGTCCACTGTTGCCTCGGGTTTGTAGCAAATCGAATTCAGTTTGAACAGTGAAGAAATACAACTCGCTAGGAGAATGGAATCCTTCGTTAATATCGTGATCACTTACGCCCTTATTTTCATCCTACTCCTGTTGCCTGCATCCTCATGTATCACCGGCTCTTTACCGTGCTGTCCTTCCCATTACTTGCTACATTTCTGCACCATCTGCCAAACCGTTTCTTTCAAAATCGCTCCATCTCTGGCAGCCTCCTGTTTCCCACAGCCCTTGTTTGCTCAGGTCTCCTCTCCCCTTCTTCCACCCCTGCTGGTGTCACGTAAGAAGAGCAGCCACTGGGCCCTCCGGGAGGGAGCTGGCCCTGTGCGTAGTCTGAGTGTTGCTAACCCCACGTGTTCTCTTCTGCGCCAGGTCAGGGAAGAATGCCGGCTCCTGAACGCCCCGCCTGTCCCACCCCGCAGCGCAAAGCCTCAGTCCACCAGCCCCTCGGTCCCTCCTCGCACAGCCAAGCCGGCGCGGCAGCAGACTCGCTCTCCCAGCCCCACCTTGTCCTACTATTCTTCAGGGCTGCACGACATGTAAGTCCTATGCCAGGGCCCACTTCCACATGGTTCCCTCATCAACCAGGTCCCCGGTCCTTGAGAACTGTGTCAAGGAGCCATCGCCTGGGCAGGGTGGTAGGAAAGGAAGTTTTCTTTTAAAAAAAGAAAAAATATATATTTTTTTAACTGGATGAGCATGATGGGGCCCTGTTGGTTCTGAGCTAGGATAGAAGAGCCAGTGACCTAGGAAGATGCAGAGTCTGTGAGGGGTTCAGTGGTTAAGGCTGGCATCTACTTGTCTCCGCTTTGACTTCAACACACGCAGACAGCACACTCAAGGAGGACCCGGAATGGCAGGGGTCCTGTCGGCTGTCTACTCTGAATTTCCACCCGGTGCTGGAGTCTCTTCCTGACCATCACTGTAAGGCAGTCTTCCACTTCCATCTGGATCCTCCCAGTGCTGTGAGCTCATTCTTTTGCACTGCAGCTCATTCCATGGTTGGCACATGCCAATAACTTTTTTAGAGATCTTTCATTATATGCAGTTGAAATCTATCTCCATGTAACTTTCAACTGTTTTCTTAGGTCTAAAGAAACAAATGTAGGTCCACCCCGCCTCTCTTGATCAGGCTGTGAAACCGTGAGGTCAGCCACGATGTAAGTCTCCTCCAAGAAGCAGCCTCAGTCCCACCTGCTGTCCCCCCATCACCCACCTCTGAGCACTCTCTGGTTTCACGGTCACTCTTAAGATAGAGCCCCAGAGCTGAGTGTGATCACATGTGACAGGTTAAAGTAGCTCTCCTTGGCAGGTATTTTTTTGTTCCCTGGACACTTAAATCTTTATGGTGATGTTACGCAATTGTGCGGAAACCAAGGCAAGAATAAGCATTTTATTCGAAACATTTCTTCCAGCCTCAGACTCTTGGATGGATATAAGGTCATCGGTGGTGGTGATGTAGTCCTGTCACTGTAGCCCAAGAATGACAAGCATGAGACACTCATTTACTGCTCTCTCACTCCACCCTTGCCCACTGCAGACATCACTAATCAATCACAGCACCTGTTGGTGATAAGCCCAAACAAGGCTAAAGATCGTTCTCATCACAAAGATCCAGACACTCACTAACGATTATTTTCTTGTTAAAAAAATTATATATTTGCCATCTCTGCTATAGCATATTCAATCAGAATCTTCATATCCATAGTTACTGAAGTACTTTAGTAATTTAAAGATTCTTTAAAAACAAAAACCCAGTGAGGTTAAGCAGGTACTTTACCATAAGAAATATAATATTTGTTGCCTAACTGCGTTTTTCTACTTAGAAGTGACATCGATGGGATAAGGATAAGCTGGATATTTTCCTTTTTTTTTTTTTTCCACTCATCTCTCTCTCTCTGTGTTTGGCTTTTAAGCAGCGTTACTAAAAGTGACACGAGTTCTCCTGAAAGCGCACCCGTTTCCTGCTACCCGTGTAACCGAGTGAAAGCAGATTCCATGGACCCCAAGTCCCCGTTTGGCAGTCCCACTGCTGAAGCTCTGTCCTCCAGGCTCTCGTGGCCTAATCATTATTCGGGAGCATCAGAGACCCAGACCAGGAGCGACTTCCTGCTGGATCCGAGCAGGAGTTACAGTTACCCCCGACAGAAGACGCCGGGCACGCCCAAGAGAAACTGCCCGGCAGCCTTCGACCTCGACGGCCACGAGCTGGCGACCAGCCCACCCGGGCCGGGGCCCATGGAGCCCGGCGGCAGTGCCCCGGGGTGTCCCAAGTCGGCCAGCTACTCTCTGGAGAGCACAGGCGGGAAGACCCTGACTGCGGGCCCCGCCAAGCAGAGCATCTCGTGCCCCGCCTTGCCTCCCAGGGCCCCGAGGCCAGTGGAAGAGAAAGCCGCCCTCGACACCCTACCTTTGCCTCTGCAAATTGATGGTGCTGAGGAAGACCCCGAGTCTGGGTCGCCGGACCTCTCCGAGGACCCGTACTTTGTTCAGAAGGGCACGCAGGACATCTTCTCCGTGTCTTACCCCTTCTCGTCACCCCTCCACCTCCAGCTGGCCCCCCGCTCCTGTGGTGACGGGTCCCCATGGCAGCCACCTGCCGACCTGTCGGGACTCTCCATAGAGGAAGTGTCCAAGTCCTTGCGGTTCATAGGGTTGTCCGAAGACGTCATAGCATTCTTTGTGACTGAAAAGATTGACGGAAACTTGCTTGTTCAGCTCACCGAAGAAATCCTCTCCGAGGATTTCAAACTGAGCAAACTGCAGGTGAAGAAAATCCTGCAATTCATTAACGGCTGGAGGCCCAAAATATAGCCAAATAACCCCAGGTAGCATTGAACAAAACATAATTGTGTGTTCTAGAAGGGGAGGGCTGGGACACAGTTTCACATTTTTTTGCACTAAAAACTTTCTCTGTAAATAGGGATAAGAGAAAACTCTTACTATGCAGATTATGATTTTGAATGGTGAACAGGCTATTTTGTACATCAATAAAAATGCTGTACAGAACACTTAGAGGTGTGCCTTGTACATCACTCAACACTCAACAGCTGCTAAAAGACAAAAGGCATGTTCAGAGAAATAATTGTTACCCAAGTAGGTTTATGCGAGAAGTTGTGATATTTATTTACAAAATAGCCAAAGCTGGAAGACCTGAGAATCTTAAAAAAAAAAAAAAAAAAAACACCTTTGAACAATTCCCTCCTTTGGGAGAATCAACTTTAGACAATTTATTCTGTGCTCTGTCCTTTGGATTGCTCAGCGCTAATTGTTTTACTCTTGTGCCTGAAAATGTTAGTAATATGAAATGACACTGCAGTGTTATGTGCTTGGTGGGGATCTTTTTATCAAAAGGCATTTTACAAAAGTCATGTGCTAGTAGAGAGGATCTCTGATGTCCTTAGAAATAATAAATCATGACCACAATAATTTATCTGTAACTGCTGCTAATTTTACTGAGCAGAGATAAAAAAAAAAAAAGACCAGAATATATACGTATATGTATATTTACACAATACAAATGTATGCTTTACACATCAGTATGAGTCTGATCTTTTAGGTAACATCTGTTCACTTTCAAATATCCATTGAAGTTTGGGGCCGTTAATTAAGTCGACTCTCTTAGGAAATGGGACAGAATGATTCCAGAGATTCTCAGAACCCTGTTCCTCGAAGCTCAGTCTTACCAGGCTCCATCACAGAAAACTTGGAACAAATCAGTAGAGAGTCTGTATTGAAGAATTAAGTTTGATTTTAAACCTATTACAGGCTGGGTTTTACACAGAATGCTCCCGTGCTGATCAGTGTCTGGGGAAATGACCATTTCTGTCGAGTGATCATTCTTTTGGGGTTTGAGGGTCTTATTCTCCTGGTATGTGGTGATGAGGGGTCTGGAGAACATTTCTCAGAGCACGTCAGGTGTTCTCAACATGCTTTCTGCTTTAGGAGAGCTCAGAAATCAGATGTACCATCCTCTGCTTTGATATGTGCTACATCTGTTGCATCATTTTTTTAAGTATCAATAAGAGTACTTGTTTAGTTCAGAAATCTCTTCTTTCCTCTCTTCCAAAGAAAATACGTGACTACCATACTTCCATTCCAACAATCCCAGGACCCAGTCTGACAGTTTTTGCCAAACGTGAATAAATACTCCAAAATATAATGGCGTCAACATAATTCTTGACTTTTTGAAGGACTATAAATCTTAGAAAAGTTATTGTTCTCCGAGCAGCATATCATCCCTAGCCCTGTCTCCCCCAGAGTCTGTCCCCACATTCTAGATGGACAGACAGCCACCCAGGTGTCAGTGTGACTTGCAGAATTGGCTTGTATGTTATTATCTGCTCTTCTTGCTCATCAGAGTAAATACACAGACGGAAAGACAAGACCCACCAGTCTAGTTTTGCAGACCTGTTCAATATATGGTTTCATTTCTTGGCATTCAAGATATTTTTAATCCATCTCATTGTTTAGAATTGGGGTGAATTGATACCTTTTCTCATTTTCCATCTTAAATCTCTTTTTTTTTTTAAAAAGCATTTTTCCCCCCAACATGTCTCCCAAAATGCAAATACTCTAGGATAAAAGTGCCCCGTAAAAGAGTACCCTGTAGAATCTGTCAAACTGTAGCACCTCTTCAGAAGTAACTGACAAGTTTATATAGAAGCTTCTAGTACTGCACTCAGATGACATGAGAAAGCATCCTTCTGTGTGAGGGGCAACTCCCTAGGTAAAGTTAACCTCTCAGAACTTTCCTTTAAAATAAAAACAGAAAGGATGACGTTGAAAAGTTGCAAGCTTTCTTTGGCAAAACCTTGCTGAATCCGTTCGTGAATCCTTAGCGCTTGGACGCTGTTCTCAATTCAGGAGGGAGGAATGAGTGGGTTTGAGTTTACTATGACAGTTGCCCCACATAAACAACTGATCCCTTTTATCTTTTTTTTTTTTTTCTTTTGCAAAACCTCAACACAAAGTCCTTTTTGTTTTTTGTCTTGGCATATGTACGTTGAGTTTATATCGATGGCAACATAGAGACTCCTTGAGGGCAGGGACTATGGCCTTTCATTCACATACTCAAAATTCATTGAGCATCGTTTGTGTGCCGGGCACTATGCTAGTATGACTTGACAGGCTGATAAAAAGACACAGTTCCTGCCCTCTTGGAACTCATAAGGTTTATGTTTAAAACCACAGTTGTTGAAACTGGGTATGTGTAAGAGAGGGGTGAACTCTCCTGGCAGTTGGATGTATGGAGAGTTAAGTGTGCCCTGTCCCTCAAGAACCCACAGAAGGAAGAAATGGCAGCCTCTATTAACGGGGTAGAAAAGAAAAACTACAAGACCATTAAAACTTGGAAAGCATTGGAGGCGGCAAGTATCTCTGACTCCCACTGACTAGTGTTCTTTTCTACTGATTGGAATTTTTTTTTAATTGGCAGTATCTTCTGGTATCTCCAAAGCCACATGGCGCCCTTACTAGACAAGGCAGGCATAGCCAGAGAGAATCATGACAAGGGACGCAGAACAGGGGGTGGAAGGAAACAGCCCTTCCCTTCTGAGCTGCGAGCTTTGCAGTGAAAAGCAGTGTACAGAGATCCCCACATGCAGAACCTTTTCTAACCAACCAGGTCAAGACTGAGGACATCTTCTGGCAGGTTCCCTGCAATCTGTGCACTGACCCCTGTGCTTGGGGGAAAGTGTCCAAATGGGACTCTTCCTTGGATTCCTTAAATGCATGGCCAAAACCATTGTAACCCCCTTAAGAAATTCAGCAATAAACCAAACCAAGCAGCTAAACTGTAAAATGTGGGCCTGATTCATGTTGGGATGGAGCACTCAAACACAGATCAATTCCTTCTCAGAATCTCATAAACGCCGGCACCTTCTCTCTCTTTTAAGTTGAGCTGCTCAACTTTATGAACTGTGAAATTTACATTTAGACCCTTTCAACCCACATAGGCCATTCACATTTATGGAGTTGCAACGAGCTGCCCATTCGACCGAATTGCAGTGTTTATTCTTGTTTCACATAGAAATAAAACAATCTGACGGGGAAACATTATGACTGTCCATTCCGGCTGTTTTCAGACATGGGTAAATACCCTCTGCCGACATTCCAGAACCACCTTGCACATCGTGCACACAACTAACTCTTCGAGAAGTTCAGGGGGCGGGTGTGGATGAATAGAGGGCTCTTCATTTTCCAAACACACTGTATCACAAGTCCCTACTCATCATGCCTACAGACTATGAGGTTAACGTTTTGAATAACAAACTGAAAAAAAAAAAAAAACCCACAGTTCTCCAAAGACCACTGTGAACTGTTCAAAGAAAATTTCAACTTCAGTCCACCAGAGAAGTGAAATCTGCTATTGGACACACAAGACTTTCAGAAACTATGACCATTAATCCCAATTCCTATTTTTCTAGGAATGCGATGGCACCAGGCTGCTGGGGCAAGAAAAATAAGTTGCCCAGAGTGCAAATGACGGAAAGTAGGATGTTTATACTGTGGGACTAATAGTGTGGAATTCTTATGACCACTTCTTGTCCAATCACATCGTTTAGTCTTCAGAACTTGGTGTTTTAAAATCTGTCTCCTTGTGAAGGCTAGAAACAAAGGGTGAACGTGATTTCTGTTAAAAGTATATACAAGTATCTTCTGTAATGTTGCTGCTCTGTCTAATTTTTAGGCTATGAGTTTTGTAATGAGCTTTTCAGATGATGAATTTCCTTTGTTTACAGTCTCATGTCATAGGGCTCAGATCATTTCTTAGCTATAAACCTCTTCTCCCATTTTCATATTAAGCTCCATTTAAAATATTGCTTAAGCTAAGCCTAAAAGTTGAATTCAATTAGTCAAAAATTTGGGAGTTTTCCTTGACTTAAATGAAAATGGTCTATTCTTTTCAAAGACTTTTGTAACCATCTTTACAGTTTCTTTGCTTGGAAAACTGGGGTTGTTAACTACCAGTTAACAGTTGCATTATTTCCAGAGTATTGTCTATGGGCCCAATGTGTACCTCAAGATAAACATGGTATGTTTTGTCTAAAAAAATTCATTGTTGATTTAAATGGTTCTGAAATGTCTATAAATAAAGAAATTTTAAAAGTTGCTCATCTTGCAATGGTTCCTCAGTGAGTTGGACCCCTGTGTGGTTTTCTAGAACCTCTCTTTCCCATCCTCATGGAGGAGAAGAGAACTTGTCTGAAGGGTTTCTGAAGACTGCAAGCTCACTCCATGTTGACAAGAGATTGAAGACTACGGCTATCGAAAGTAGAAGAAGCTGGGAACCAGGTAACCTGGTGGCAACCAAAGAGAATCTAGTACCTGTGTGGTCAGGAGTTAGGACAAAAGACAAATATAGATGGACTAGTGAGCTTTAAAAAAATAATAATGGGGGAGGGGATAAATGAGGAGGTTGGGATTAACATATACACGCTACTATGTATAAAATAAACAAGGACCTACAGTACAGCGCAGGGAACTACATTCAATATCTTGTAATAACCTATAATGGAAAAGAATCTGAAAAAATATAGATAGGTAGATAGATAACTGAATCACTTTACTGTATACCTGAAACTAATGCAACACTGTAAATCAACTAACATTAAAAAATTTTTAACAAAAATAATACATGTTTGTACAGAGAAAAAAGACAATAGCAATTCATATCTCTGGCTTATATATAGTTTAATTTCTATAATTACAATTAGCATAACAGTGCGTAGATGTGGTAGAGGGTTTTAGAGAAAGTCATGAGCATGCAGCACGCTGCAGCGTCCACCAGTAAGTTTTACAGAGAAGTTGGCAAGTGGAGGCTGGTTAAGCTTTTATTGTACTCAAAATAACATGAAATAGCTTCAAACTATCTTACTGAGCGGGTCAGGGGAGGGGTGAAGGGCAGGGAGGACAACGAGATCTTAAGTCCTTGCCTGGCTAGGATCCCCCCAGCTTCACAATCACCAAACAACCCTCCTGCCTTCTTTTGCTATACAAAGCATCCCTAAATCATTCATTCCATGTTATACTTAAACCTTCAACCCTTCTGCCCTATTTCACAGGGATAAAACCTGTGACTATACCCATAGGTGGCCACTTGCCTGATTTCAGGGCTGTGCACCGCACAAAACTATAGGGTTGGTGTGACTGGGCTAAAACGTCCAAGGACCTACCACAAGGTTCTAGAAGTACTTACATGAGATATACACTAGGACATATGACTCCCCCAAATTGGATATTGCCAAGTAAATTCGAGTTTAGAAATATTTGGGGTTAGAAGACTCACAGACATAGAGAACAGACTTGTGGTTGCCAAGAGTAGGGGGAAGGGGTGGATTGGGAGTTTGGGATTAGCAGATGCAAACTATTATATAGAGAATGGATAAACAACAAGGTCCCGTTGTATAGCACAGGGAACTATATTCAATATCCTGATAAGCCGTAATGGAAAATATGAAAAAATGTGTACAAATGTATAACTGAATCACTTTGCTGTACAGCAGAAATAAACACATTGTAAATCAACTGTACTTTCATGAAACTAACTTAAGTAAAAATTTTTAAAAGAAATACATACAATCAAGTATTCTCCAAATCCTACCTATCTGAGGTTAGAAAAAGCCAAATCATTGAAAACAGTGAGTAGGTGCTGGGTCAATTGCACTGAAATGAATTTTCCCTAAGCAGTCCCCTCTCCTTCCTCAGCCCCTCCGTGCTTAGGTACTCTTATGCATCCTTCAGGATTTACCAAGTGTCATCCCCCAAGCTGATGTGGTTTCACGTCTCTGTGCTGACAGCTTTCTGGCTACCCTTGTAAGCTATAAGTCTTTGGTATCAGGGCTTATGTCTTTGCTGTCATATCTTCAAAAGTAATGCTACTTAAGATTCTACTGAATGACGGCATGATGCCATCACGTTCCTGATGGCGGCCAGTCTTCATGCCATCAAGATCAAGACCCTGCAGCTGCATGGTAACAATGAAGTCAAGTCAAAAGAATGACAGGGCTTCCCTGGTGGTGCAGCAGTTGAGAATCCGCCTGCAGGGGACGCGGGTTCATGCCCTGGTCTGGGAAGATCCCACATACCGCGGAGCGGCTGGGCCGGTGAGCCATGGCTACTGAGCCTGCGCGTCCAGAGCCTGTGCTCCGCAACGGGAGAGGCCACAGCGTGAGAGGCCCGCGTACCGCAAAAAAAAAAAAAAAAAAAAAAAAAAAAAAATGACAAATGAAATCTGTGTTCATCATAAAATATCTAAGACTAAAAGAGAGTAAGGTAAATTAGATAGCTGGTGGGAAGCTGCTGCATAGCACAGGGAGATCACCTCTGTGCTGTGTGACCGCCTGGGGGGGTGGGATAGGGAGGGTGGGAGAGAGGGTGATGCAAGAGGGAGGAGATGTGGGAGCATGTGTGTATGAATAACTGATTTAGTTTGTTGTAGAGGGAAAACTAACACACTATTGTAAAACAATTATACTCCAATAAAGATGTTAAAAATAAATAAATAAATAAAAAATAAAATTAAAAAAAAAATAAAATAAAAAAAAAAATAAAAGAGAGTAAGATATGAACCTGTTTAGAGATTCCAGATCGAGTTTGCAACATTTGCCAATGAATAAATTTTTCTTCTAACAGTTTAATGAAGGCAATGAGTTCCGTTCTTTAATGAATATAAAGTGAACTAGAAAAGATCAGTGTGTTTCCGTAGGTTGACTCAAATATTGGCTCTAAAAGACACAGGCAAGTGAAGACTAGTAGATATGGTTGAATGACCTAAGCTAAGAGTGATCTCAGGACCAGAAGCAGTGATGGGTAAAGATAAGAAATAGTTTGCGTGCTCAAAAGCACAGCTGGCAAGGAGATATTGTGCAGGACATAGGAAAGAGCATCCATGGGCAGATCACAGAAGTTTAGAGCCAGGGGGAACCCGGGAAATGATCTGGTCCAATCTCTTAACTTTATTAGAATGAAACCCATGGAGGTTAAATGACCTCCCTGGGATCACACAAAGTTTGTGACAGAACCAGAGCTAGAAATAAAATCTCCTGTTTCCCCATTTTGTACTCGTTCCACGACAACCTTGTCTCCCAATTTCCTCAACTTTTTTTTTTTTTTTTTTTTGCGGTACGCGGGCCTCTCACTGTCGTGGCCTCTCCCGTTGCGGAGCACAGGCTCCGGACGCGCAGGCTCAGCGGCCATGGCTCACAGGCCCAGCCGCTCCGCGGCATGTGGGATCTTCCCGGACCGGGGCACGAACCCGTATCCCCTGCATCGGCAGGCGGATTCTCAACCACTGTGCCACCAGGGAAGCCCCCTCAACTTTTAAAATAACATTTAAGGATTTCTCTGGTGGCGCGGTGGTTAAGACTATGCGCTCCCAAAGCAGGGGGCTGGGGTTCAATCCCTGGTCTGGGAACTAGATCCCACATGCATGCTGCAAGTAAGAGTTCACATGTCGCAACTAAGGAGCCTGCCTACCACAACTAAGACCCAGCACAAATAAATAAATAAATAAATATTTAAAAAATAATAAAGAGCAAAAGTTTTTTAAAAAATAAAATAATTAAACTTCTAAAAAATAAAAATAACATTTAATGGTTTTTTTTTTTTTTTTAAGCACATGGAATGCCCTAGCCTGGTCCTCCAACTTCTCTTTCTTCTAAGCCTAAAAATAGGAGCTGATGTTCCCCAGTCAGTGTTAGCTGGAAAGAAAAGAAACCTCTCCTGCTTGTAAAATGGATGCTCTGTGCATGTCACCTGCTTTTTGATCAAAAACTATGACTCAGTGGAGATACTGAGACAGGTGTAAGATGAAAAAACATAAAAGAAAAAAAAATCCAAAACTAAATGTCCATCAACAGACGAATGGATAAAGAAGATGTGGTACAAATATACAATGGAATATTACTCAGCCTTAACAAAGAATGAAATAATGCCATTTGTAGCAACATGATGGACCTAGATCATCATACTAAGTGAAGTCAGTCAGAGAGAGACAACCATCATATGATATCACCTATATGTGGAACCAAAAAACAATGATACAAATGAACTTATTTACAAAACACAGACTCCCAGATGCAGAAAACAAACAATGGTTACCAAAGGGGAAAGGGGGGGAATAAATGAGGAATTTGGGATTAACATATACACACTACTCTATATAAAATAAATAAACACAGACCCACTGTATAGCACAGAGAATTATATTCAATATCTTGTAATAACCTTTAATGGAAAAGAATCTGAGAAAGAACACACACACACATATATATAACCTATATATATCACTGAATCACTTTGCTGTACACATGAAAATTGTAAATCAACTATATTTTTAAAAATCCTCCCCCCAAAATCCACGCATAGCATACACGCCTTTCATCCCACTGTATCCAGGGTAGCCCCTAGGAAGAGTGCAAACTGGAGCACCTTGAGAGAGAAGCAGCTGTAGTACTAAACATGGCCACAGGGTGGCAGGCTTTTCCAACCAGCTAATAACTACCCAAGGATTTCTCCAGTCGAGGATCAGAGCAGAGTAAAATTTTAAATCCAGCTGTACTGGGGGCCTCTATATTCCCATCAGTCACTTTTCCACTTTCCTTAGTTAGCCAAAGGCATTCAAATCCTGAAGTTATATAAACAGAAAGAAGTGGCTCAAAAAAGGTAAGGGATTTGAAAGCGGGGCACCGTACAATTTTTTCAAGCCACATTTCCACTGGAAGAGGGCAAAGGAATTTTCAAAGCGCAAAACTGACCTGTCAGAAACTTCGCTCCTTCCTGGCCCTGAGTCTCTGGAACTTTGAAAGTGAATGGTGCAAATCAGAAGCTCTTGCATAAAGAAAGTTGTACTTCACTTTTTTTTTTCCATTGATTGGTTTTGAGCAACAAAACACCCTCAACCAAAACCAAAATCTATCAAGTATCATTACACTAAAGTTGACTTTAGTGTAAAGCTGACATTACACTAAAGTTGACTTTTGAGAAAGTACATCTCCTTCAAGGCTCCTTCACTTAACAATCAAACCATGAACCTACCTAATGGACCCTGAAGAACAAAGGAAAGATGAATTCTAACGAAGAGAATATCAGACTTCGGTTATCAGACATGAACATGTTCATGCTTCATTCTCTGCTTTTTACTACTTTCGGTGCAGCATAATTATTGACAAAGTAAAGGAAGTCTCTTTTTCAATTCAACTTTTAAGGAGGTGACTGATTTTACAAATCCAGTAAACTACCAGTAATTTCAGTTTTAGTTTAAGTTGCCATCTTGAAACAGTGTAATTGCCAATTAAAGCTTTCCCATAGCCACGCTTACCCGTTTCTATCACATTTCAGTGATTAGTGAATCCTGTGGAGAAATGGGTCTTCTTCACATTGTAAAATGCTTGGCTATCCTGGCTCCATGTTTCTGTCTAGGTTACCCTGTCCTACACACAAAGGCCCTCACTTTTGGTTCCTTGTCTCTGTGAAGACTGTAGAATATGCTGGTCCTGCATATGCATCCTATCTGCCCCCCTCGAAAGCAGGAAAAGTCTAGCCACGTAAATTATCATTGAAGCATAACCTGAAACCAGGATAGACAACCATCTCACGAGGTGCAGAACAGTGTTCGTGCAGCCTGGGGTCTACTCTTCGTACAATCCCATTTTTTCACGGGTCTCACTAATCACTGAGATCGGATAAAAACAGGTAAGTATGGTACATGCTGTGTACACCAGTGATCTGGGGCACATTTTGAAGAAGTAAGATTTCTGTATGTTAATCATCCTGGATGAGATAGAAAGGTGTGGGAGTTATTTGTGTCAGCAGAAGGAAAAGGCAACCTGCAGAGACACCACTACTACAGTAACTCATAAAGTACTGGGATCTATGGATCAGTTAATAATTGATAGTTTATTTGGAAGGTTGAGATAACTTATCTTTCACAGATACTAATTGCAAAAGAACACTTTGAAACATGGCCTGGGGAAATGAAGTACACATGTCCTTCTTCAGTTAACTATTAGGTTCGCTATTATTTAACCCTGGACAACTTCTTTGAGAGAGGTCTCGTTTATTTTTGTTGGTTTTTTTTGGGTTTTTTTTTTTCCTTAATGTATTGCCAGTATTGGCCATTTCTAGAGTATCCATCCTCCATCCATAGGCTCTGTCTCCTCCTGTCACCCAGTGCCAGGGTGATATTTGGGGGCAGGAAGTTTATAAGGAAATCAGTAGCTGTTGCTAGAGTCGAGGATTTGACACCAACATGCCCTCAGCAATCCCAATATTCAAGTTCCAGGCTGTGGATTCTCCCACTACCAGACTCATTTATCCCCTAACTCAGCTACTGTCCTCACCAACCACTGTAGGTCTCAGTATTCCCAGTAGGGACCCCGCCTCCGGTCTCCCCCCAGTCTGGGTTTCTTCTCGCACCTCTTTCCCGGAGACTTCTTAGATCTGAACCCAGACTTAGCCTAAATTTCACATTTCCCTGAACCCTCTTTTTGCTCTATCTCCAGTTAGCTCACTATGATGCCTGAAAACATTCTCTAACCTGAGTTTCATAAATGTGTCCTTGTGAACAGCCAAAGTGATCCAGGAGGCAAACAACACTGGAGAGACTGGACTGATCTCACAGGCAGATGGAAGAAGGAAGGGTGGCTGGTGTGCAGTTGTCTGGGTTCATTCATTGAAGTAATTTGGGTGGCATACCTCCCATCATTCCCAAACAGTAATAATTTGCCTTTCCAATCCTGGCTGTATGAATGCTAAAGACAGGTTTGAACTTACTTTTAGTGTCAATAAAATATTGATCAGCCAGCACCTCACCCTCTGGCTTGTCCCTAAGTGATATTCCCAGTACGTTTAGAGGAAAGTGTGTCTCATGTGCTCCAAGGTTGACCAACACCCAGTTATTCTCTGATTCTCAGCCCTGGCACCACACCCAGCTGGCCATGGCCACAGGGTCACTTCCTGCTTCTCAGCCCAACAATGGAGCTCCTGAACTCTCTGATTATACAGCCAGTCCTGCAAACAGGCTCCTCTTGAGATGTGCGTTTAGGCTTTTCCGGTCCTTCTGTAAAGGTTCTGTGTGCAGCTGCTCCATCAACCTGAGCTACAGATGTGCTTGCTTACAATGCAGGTATCCAGCAGGGTACCAGGCATCCAGGTATATGTACATCCACATACCCCAACGCCTATGCCTTGAACAAACATCCTCTCAAAGACTCACAAACTCAACCCATGAGGAAATGGGCCCAATCATGAGCCACAGACCTCTTCATAACTGCACCTGAGGCTACACAGACGCCCAGCAGAAGCTTAGAAATGCCACCCATACGGGCATGATTGGCCTCCTACACGTGTGTCCATCCTTTGCTTCAGGATGGAAGCTGAGGGCAGGTTTCTTTTTCTGGTGACAAATATTGAACACCTTTGGAGTCAGCCAGTGCTGCATTTGAGTGAGAGTTCTGCTCTTTATTATTGCTGTGGCTCTGACGTCCTTTTCTTACCCATAAAATAAGAATGACAACTACCTCTTAGAGTGGTTATGAAAGTTAAATGAGTTGACATATGTGAAGCTCTTGACGGACCACTTAGTTCAAAACAAGACTCAACTCTGTTTTGAAATAGAATTAAACCCCTTTAAAAATGAGGGACAGGGCAGTGTGGGAATAACACACATTCCTTCTAACCATTAGCAAGTGCTTTTTGAGCATATATTACACTTTCTGCACAGACCAGGTACTAAAGCTGTTCTGAGTGAAGACACAGGCTGATGGTTTACAGACAGTTAGCACAATAATAAAAATCATTCATTGAGTAATTACTGTGTTCCATTCGTTGAAACACAGGAAATCACATGCACCATCTCACTTAACTTCCACGGAAGCAGTAAGAGGTAACTACTACTGTTATTCCCATTTTTAATCTATTTATTTATTTATTTATCTTGGCCACGCCATGCGGCTTGTGGGACCTTAGTTCCCCGACCAGGGATCGAACCTGGGCCCTTGGCAGTGAAAGTGCAGAGTCCTAACCACTGGACCACCAGGGAATTCCTTATTCCTGTTTTTATAGATGAGGAAACTGAGTCTAAAAGGGTAACTCATCCAAGATCACACAGCAAGTAAATGGTCAGTCTGGATTCAAACCCAAGTCTTTCTGACTCAGAGGCCGTGCTCTGATGTGGGGACACGTGCTCTGGGAGTCCACAGGGCAGAAGGTCACTGTGACTTGAAGCTCGGAGATGACCGCCTACAGGTAGTGGCTCCTAAAGAGGAATCTGGAGGATGAGTAAGAACTAGGAGACGAAGGGGAGCAGGGAGAAGGTGAAGATGTGAGAGGGAAGAAAGCAGTATTGGCAAGGTCTTGGAGATGCAAGAGAGCATAGCGTCACTGACATAAATTGTCCAGTGGGACCGCAGTGTAGTGAGTAAAGAACGTTGGTGAGAACTGAAGCGGTAGGAAGAGGTCTTTCCATGAAGGCCATCGCATTGAAGGCAAGGGAGGCTGGTCTTCAAGCAGTGGAGAAACTCCGTCATTGGAAGTAGGGAGTGACAGAAGCAGATAGGATCACTGGGAATGCAGCCGGGGAAATGGTCCGGAAGAAAACCTGGGTGCGGGAAGAGCCATTAGAAGCAATGAGGAAGCACATAGATAATTCATGTAAGTGTTGAGGTGTCCTGGGTGCAGTAGCACCAATGGGGATGTAGAGAAATGGACCAACTAGAAGAGAGTGGAGGAGGTAAAACAAAAGGACTTGGTGATCGATCCAACGTGGCATCTACTACTTGGGAACAAGCGCCTAAAGCTCTAGGTGCCTGTGACTCTCAAACTTCCGCCACGCCCCCTCCTAACACAATATGGGACCTGAAAGTAAAAGACTGACATTATGATGGGTGTTTCAGGGGCTCCTAGATATGAGAAGAAACAATAGAATATGAATTTAATGATAAATGATGGTGCCTAATCGAGAATCTCCACTGGACCCTATCCCGGTTGGGAAAAAGAAACCGGAGTTCAGTCACAAAGCATCCCTCAGCAGAGCTGGGCAGGGATCTACCAAGGGGGCGATCCCTAGCCGGGTTACCCTCCTATCTGTCACCAGCCACACTGGCCTCTGACACCACGGGGAGCCTGGGACCTGCTCAAAGTCAGAGGCCGCACAACTTGCTACCCAGGGGCGCCAGAGGCCGCGCTTCCGCTGGGCAGGGCTGTGGAGCAGAAAGCGGTACCCCGCGCACCTTCGGCAGCACCAGTGAACAGGGGTCACGGCTCCTGGGAGTAGAGGCGGCGAGGAGGGATTGAGGACGGCATCCAGCTTGTCCACCTGGGCAACCGGATAGCAAAGAAACTGAGCGGCAGGGTGGGAAGGGGTTGCTGCTTCGGCTTTGGGTGTGCTGCGTTTCAGGGCGTCCACCAGGTGGGGTTCTGTTTGGCTGCGCAGAATGAAAACCCAGCTACAGCCGCTTAGTCGAAAAGGGCTTTGTTTTCCTCGGTAACAAGCCCAAAGACGGCATTTAGGGCTTGTGAGGCTGCTCAAAGAGGCCATCCCGGAACCGGGACCACTCAGGTCTCCTGCTGCACTACCCCGGTGGCTTTCATCCTCACGACGGTAACTTGCATCCTGTAGTCACAAGCATTTTTCCTGACTTCCAAGCAGACCGCAAGCTTGGAAGCGTAAAGAGCAAAAGACACATGCCACTGACTCTGTCCTTTTTAAATCCCTATAGATTTCCACTTGGCCAAAACTAGGTCACGTGACCTCCCCAGGGGCAAATGTCACTTAGGTGAGTATTTTCGACCCTGAGCAAATCAGAACTATGACCAAAGAAGAGACACTGGATAAACAACGAGCAGTGTCTTCACAGGCGCTTATGCAATATTCATTCATTGCCCCAGTGCTGACCATAGGAATGCAGGCCATCCTGCTGGAGATATTTTTGATACATGAGTCAGAAGTTGAGGACAGAACTGAGCTCTAGAACAAGTTAGGTCATTAACTCTCTGGGATCACATCCTTATTCTGGCCTGTATTTGCAGTTGTCTCAAACCCATCAACGATTTGAGAAATGCTGCATATTATATCGCATGTCCTGAAAATGCACAATGCACATTAGTCTATGAAAGGCTCTGAGAAATTCTCAATAAAAGCCTGTTTGACTATATTTATCCTAATATCTCTCCAACATTTCCCAGACCTTGCTTTGGAAAGCTGATGGAGGCTACTACCTTGAGATCATCTAGTTTAGTTCTTCATGGCCATGTGGCTCACTAAAAATTAAGCTGTTGGCAGGGTATAAGAAATGTGGGATCTCCATGCCATACAATAGTAAGTACAAGACCAGTTTCCTGGGCAAGCAACTTATGCAGTCACACAACTCTAAGCACTTAATCCCAGGGGTTTCTAGGGCCCTACCTGTCCCTCAGGTCCTGACCATGGGTTCCTGTTGACCAATCAGAGGTCTTGGTAGCAGGAACCATTATTGTCCTAAGCTCTGAATGGACCAATCAGAAGGCTAAGTGATAGTGACTCATTGATGTTGGGTCCTGAGTGGACCAACTGGGAGCCTAAGTAACAATGACTCTTTGATGTCCAGGAGCCTGAGAAAACCAATCAGAAAACTAAGTAACAATAACCCTTTCGTGGCCTCTGTCCTGGGTGAACCAGTTGACAATGACCCATTGGTCTTTTAGATCTTGAAAAGAACAATCCAGAAGTCTGAGATGCAGTGGCCTCTTTTTAATCTGGGTCTAACTGGACCAGCTAGGGGTCCAGATTTCTGTCAATAAATAAGGGTCCAAATACCAAAGACACCCTTTCTCTACGGTCCAATGGGCCACTCAGTGGCTGCGGGGACTTCTGAAGCCAAGAGCCCCACCCTTCACTGATCACAGTACTGGTCCAGGGTCGATGGTGGGCATAGATTGGGAGGGGGATTGTGTCCCTCCTGGGCTGCCAGTATTTGCTGCACCATCCTCAGCCTTGCCCATGCCCAGATATTTTTTTTATTTAGTGTCACATGGTGGTTATGGCTGGGGTAGGGTCTGGGCCTTCCACCTCCTGCTGTAACCAGTCTTCCCTACTTTATTAGGTACTGGAGGGAATTTAAAAAAAAAAAAAAAAAAGCCCCAAACTTGGGTTAAAGCTATGCTGTTGCCGTCTTGAGATTAATTTCCACAAGGGGCTCCAAATTTTCATTTTGCACTGAGCCCGGCAAACTATGTAGCCAGTCTCAGGCAAACAGGATAAAGAACAGATAGATATGATTCATATTTTTAGCTTTTTCCTATTTCAGAAGGAGTTGCCTGCTAGTTGAAATACATTTGCCTTTCTTGCTGACATATATCAACATATATGAAAATATTAAAACATAGAACTGTTCTCTCATTCCTGTTAACATCCTTCCCCTACTCCTTTCTTTTCTTTCGGGGGGCAGGGGATGGATATGTCAAGTTTGTATTAAACGTAGTGAAAAAAGAAATTAGCCTCACTTTATCATAAATGGATATGAATGGGAATTTAAAACAAATTTTTTAAAACTGTAAAACAAAGGCACTAGTCTTTGCATTGGGGAAGGGAGTCATATTTTATTGATTATGTTCAACATGAAGTACAGTACATGGCCTATAGTGGATGCCCAGTTGGCTGATTGATTGAAACAGAGCTTGATGAGTAAATGGATTTGACAAGGCCCATCCAGAGATTAGAGAACCTCTCTAGACAGCCAGAGCCGAGACTCAGGCACCCCCTGAAGACTCTGGTGAAGACCTGGATCTGTTTTCTACCTTGAATCAATCCTTTTGTATAGTTTGTTTGGGGTTCTGGAATTTAAACTTATTCCAGAGTAGCAGCTATCTCGTGACCATGAAGGCCCCCCCCTTCCCCAGTACATAAAAGCCACAACCACAAATCAAACTGGTCCTCCACACTGAAGGAAATACCTAAAAACAGGAACAAAACTGGTATAGTTAGAGCTGGATTGGAGTTCCTCTCCGTCAGAAATTTCTTTTGAAATCTCTGAATGTTGACAAGAAAGATAAGATGGTAGAAAGAGACTTACCCACAAGTCAACCAAGAAACAATTTTTTTTAAAGCTGATTTCTTTATCCTTACCTCCAAATACGTATAGTTTTTAAAATTTATTTTTCCCTGTTCTGCCACTTCCAGCCTAAAATGTATTTATACCAACTGCCCCCATCACCATAACCCCCATGAATGGAATGCAACAGGTGTTACAGGAAAAATGAAGTGTTATCTTCCACAAAGCATGGTTGATGAGTCAGTCTACTGCTCTGTCTAAGATAATGCACATCTAACTTTCTTTGACTTTGCAAAGCTTAAACAGAGTCTTGGGAGCAGTATAGAAGTTGCCTTTAGGAAGCAAGAACCACACTTTCATTTCTGTGAAAGAGGAAAGTTAATCCCAACAGAAAAACAAAGAAAGCAACAAAACTCATATATTAAGCAGAAAGAGGGAGATTCTTTGTTATTATTTGTCATGTAAAATGAGAAGATAATGAACCATCAGGGATTGACCTTTTCACTGGAAGAAAGAGTTGATATTTCCATTCCTTTTCTGAGTCAGGAACTGGGTCTCCTCCGTGGCAACCGCCATAGCCATTTGTTGGTAGTGGGTGTGCGGTACTATCTGTTGGTTATTGGAGGGGTGAGTGGCTGAGTGAGTGCATCGGTTGGTTGGTGGATTTTAATTCAGCAAATCCCCTTCTTCTCTGATGTTATAGCAGCCTTTTTCTCATTTTCCCGGTCTTTGTTCTGTGATGCCTCAGGCTGGCTCTATCCTCAACACTGTTTGAACCAGCATGCAAGTCCCCATACGAGGACCATAAGAGCCATTCTCCTCCAGAAGGTGATCTGGAGTCTAAGCTTCTCGTTTTGTCTCTAGATTATAAACTCTCATGTCTTACTTTAGTCCTGGTCCCAAGACTGCCCACTTGCCCCTCAGCCTGTCCCACCCTAGTCAGGTTCAATAAATATTTCTGTTGTTGGACTGGTGAATCTAAACAAATTAACCATTCCCATTCTGCTTTTGAAAACAAACTCTTCAAGTAGTGAATTTTTAGAAAAGATAATGTCTTGAGATAGCCATATTTACATATTTAAATCTTTTTCTTAAATTTACAACTGAAGCCTACATTGAGTCTTAACAATTGAAGCCTACAGTTCGTTTTCAGTCCAGTGAAATAATGTCATGGCTTAAAAAAATACAGGGCACACAATTTTCCTAGCTTTTTAGTTTTTCTTTTTCTTTTCTCATTGAAAAAGTCTGCAACTTAATATGTAATTCTTGCTAAATTATAATATGATTTTCTTTCTATGGTTTGAAACATTTGCCTCTATTAGATTTCCTTCTCTCTGTGTGTGAACAACCGGATGCATTGTGCCAGATTCGTCTCAAAGCAGATAGAACATCAGTAGTCACTTGGAGCATTTCCCACAGGCTATTTCAGAGAAGATCTCGTTACCAGTTCCTTCTTTCAAAAGTTTTTAGAGGGCTTCCCTGGTGGTGCAGTGGTTGAGAGTCCTCCTGCCAATGCAGGGGACACGGGTTCGTGCCCCGGTCCGGGAAGATCCCACGTGCCGTGGAGCGGCTGGGCCCGTGAGCCATGGCCGCAGAGCCTGTGTGTTTTTAGAGAGCACAAGTCTTAAAAAAAAAAAAAAAAGTACACACAGTATAGTGTTCTGCCTTGGATTTAGAGCAGACAGGCAAAGGTTAACAAAAATAGAAAGAAATATAACTCATCCCATTTTATTGAGAGCAAATTCCAAGTAGCTTATTTGTTATGAAGATAACTTCATCCAAGCATTTATTTAATAGTTAATTAGCAGCATCTCTTAAAAGATTTCTGCAGCCTAGAAAACACAAGGCCATAATCCCCACTGATAATATCAACTGATGAACAAGGACGCAGCACCTACGTTTTCAGCTAATGATGTGGCAAAGATCATGAAATCCTGCAAAACTCAATCTAAAGTGAGTTATAAATCGTACAAACACCAGCTAATGGATAATGAGATTCTGTTCTAATGTTGGTAATGTGCAATGTAAGTGTTTCCTGTTTCTTAAATAGGATATTTTTGACCATTTAAACAAGTCTTTAGCACCAAGCATCCACAGGCAAGAGTATATTAAAAAAGCCATTTTGTGTATGCCACTTGGAGGTAATGAGAAAATGCTTCACAATGGGACATGCATAAGAGGAGACATCAATGTCTTATTAATAGGTAAGAGCACGCTGAGTTAATAGTGCATTGATAACTTATTTTTATTGTCCCCTCCTCACCACGCTTGTGTGACTCAGTGATGTAATATTAGCAAGAAAACAAAAAGCCAAACTAGCACAATTACTGTGTCATCAATTTCTTGTATAAAGAATGTGCTTGCCTTTTATTGAAAACATTTTTTATCCTTGAGAACGTCATATGACCTTTTCAGAAATATCCTGTGTCCAATACATCAACCCCCAACCCCAAATTCCCCACATATTTCCATACTACCCCTCCTTTTATCCAGCCCTAAATCCCAACTTTGATCTACTCAAAAATCCAATAAACACCCTAAAAAACCTGACTATTGTCTAAATCGCCCTCTAACCTAGGCTATTCGCCCATCTTTCCATTTTACCCTTTGAGGAAAGTCTCAAAGACCATTTGGAATTTGAGCAAAGACTTCAAGGTGTTTTATACAAGAAGCTGCAATTGGCAAAGCTTTATCCACCACTTTCTCTGTCCCTCTTGATGCCAGGCACTCAGGGGGATACAAAAATACATGTGATGCAATATCTGCCTTTCTGTCTAGTTGTGGAGATGAGACAAATAAATTTACTGAACTTGCATTTATTAAATACTTACTCCATGACAGGAATTGCCAGCCACAGACAAAAAAAAAAAAAAGAAAAAGAAGACACAAAGATTGTCCTTAAGGCGCTTACAGGAGAAAACAAGAGGATAGACATGTAAAGAAATTATCAGTACATCAAAGTGTTTTAGGTTCTATGACAGAAGTATAAGCAGAATGTTAAGAGGGCAATGGTGGAAAAGTTTCCAGGAGAAGGATTTCAGCTTTCAACACTCCCCTTGAACTGTCATTTTAAGAACTCATTAGAAAACATTCCTGAAGAATACCTCAGTATCCTCCATGTTCAGTGCTATAAATTACTCCGATTTCCACTTAATTGTCACCTTCAAGAGACTTGACCAGACTTCCCAGAATAGCGTAGCCACACAATCACAATCTTGTACGTAAGCTGATTTGTAATCCTTTGCCTAACATTTTTTCTTATGGTTTTACTGATTGCATGTAAAGTCAAAGAGAGCTGGAACTTTGTTCTGTCACCTGCTGTATCCCCAGAGCCTAAAATGGAGCTTGCCACAAGGAAGGTGCTCAGTGGTATTTATGAAGGGATGAATGGTAAACGCACAGGATCTTCTCAAATTGGCCTGTGGTCAGCCCATTTTCCCTTTCTCGAATCTTCATATTTCACCCACCTTCCCTCCATCCATACCAGCCCCGACTCAATATCCAGCATTGTTCCACAGGGGCAGGTTTTACAGAATGCTCATCACACCCTCACTGAGACCCTCTCAACAGGCCCTGATGCTTTAGACTGGGTCACAGTTAGAACCAAGGCCTGTGACAATTGCAAAACTATTGGTGCTAAGTCTACACAAATATCCAATTGTAATACAATTTTTTTAATGTTTTATTTTACACAGCTTTACAGTTTACAAAATATTGGCTATATTCCCTCTGTTGTATAATACATCCTTGAGCCTGTCTTACACGCAATAGTTTGTGCTGTGATATAATTTTTAAGCAAGAAATAGTATAAACTATGTCAGAAAATAAATTCTGGATAATAAAGATTTTATCTTTTTGCTATAAGTTTATAGTCTTTTAGTTCAAATTTCACAAGGATTTGGAATTTGGGGGGATGGGTTTTGTTCATTGCCTAACACTATACGTCAAACAGAACGACTGCCATTCTGAGAAGAGGGAGAATGACACAATTATATTTGATAGGCAAGTGAAAAATGTACCCTGAATATTATTTAGGCCTAACCAGCTATTAATAATGATCCAAACAAGATATTGTCTGTTTTAAAGCTTCTTTCTGAAAACTAATTCTTTGAAATGTGTTATTTACCAGGGCTTTGATTATGCTAATCTATTCAATTCAATTCTATGAATATTAACTGAGTACTTTCAAGCATGTGGGGCAGGGGAGGGCTAGAGAGATGAGGGGAAGTCTAGTCACGTTGTAAGGATGAATAGGAACCCCAAGAGTCCTATAACCTAGTATCTTACCATGTGCTATAGAACAGTTTTATATGGACATTCTATATTTTAAAAGAGCATGCTTCTCTCCATTTCTGTTTTCAGTATTCAAAATGGGAAAGAGGTCAGAGAAAGCTTCCCCCTGTCCCAGAAGCACGTCTACCGATGCAGGTTCACCCAGCCCCCCAGACTGTCGTGGTTCTAGTTTTCCTGGTCACCTTCTCTATGGGAAGATGAGCAGAACATCTGTTGCACTGAGCTCAGAAACAAACGTCCTCTGCTGCTCTGGGAGATAACATCCACAGAAGGCTGAAAATTAAAATAAAATAAACAGGGCTGCAGATTGTTCAAATTAGGCTACATGAAAGCCAGAGGAACAGTCTGTCATTTAGCTGTTAAATTAGACCGCGGCTGCTGCCGATTTGAGAGCAGATGAATGAATGACAAGTGTTAATAAACCCGGGAAAAGGTGCAAAGTAAGCCACAGGGAAGCAAGGAATGCAGAACAGATGGACAATTGGATTTGAACAGAAGGAGAAAAATGGAATTTTTAGGTTGAGGGTTTTTTTCAAAAGATAGCAATAACCTATATTTCTACAGATGGACTTCTTTGCTTTCTGAAAGATTTTTAAAGTTCATCTCTTTCCATTTGCTGTGAGAGAAGGAGGGCTAGGGGATGCTAGTAAAAAGATACAGATAAGAATTCCATGGGTGGGCTTCCCTGGTGGCGCAGAGGTTGAGAACCTGTCTGCCGATGCAGGGGACACGGGTTCGAGCCCTGGTCTGGGAAGATCCCACATGACGCGGAGCAACTGGGCCCGTGAGCCACAACTACTGAGCCTGCACATCTGGAGTCTGTGCTCCGCAACAAGAGAGGCCGCAATAGTGAGAGGCCTGAGCATCACGATGAAGAGTGGCCCCCGCTCGCCGCAACTAGAGAAAGCCCTCACACAGAAACGAAGATTCAACACAGCCAAAAATAAATAAATAAATAAATAAAAATAAATTTAAAAAAAAAAAAAGAATTCCATGGCTAAGAGTACTGGATGTTTTCCATAAATTTCAGAGAGCATTAACCACTTTGTACACTGAGTTATAATACATCAGCATTTTATAAGACTCTAAACCCAAATACAGGTCAATGAAATTAATCAATTAACTGTCTACCTCTAGTATGTTGAAGTACAAAAGAACTATTCATGCGCTGCCCTTTGGCAATGAACTGTAGGTGATGAATCTTGCTATTTTAAGAACCAAAACTTTTTCATTTGAAACGATTTGTTGAGTGAATGAATGAATGGGTGGTTGAAATGGATTGTACAGTTGCATTCAGTAGCACTGAAAATAATTTCTGGGTGAACTTGTAAGCAGAAGTTACACTGCAATACCATCATACGAGGACACCCTTGGGTGCTGAAATGTGAGTTGGAATCACAGCTTTACTTAGGCGGTCCTCACCTGGAGGGTTGAACATTATGAAACAAGTCTAGAGGCAGAGGGATTGGCCAACCAAGAGACTATCATCAATGGTCACTGGGCACCTGCTCTGAGAGGACCCTAATGGGTCAGTGATCAGACCCCATGACTGGCTTAAAAAAAAGCAGTACCAGGTTTCTGATAGGTGAGGTATAATTGAGTTTGCACATTCTTAGTAAGTCCAATATTATTCCTCTGGGAAGCTCTCATGAACTCACATCAAAGTCCTAGGGAACAGGAATAAAGACGCAGACGTAGAGAATGGACTTGAGGACACGGGGAGGGGGAATGGTAAGCTGGGACAAAGTGAGAGAGTAGCATGGACATATATACACTACCAAATGTAAAATAGATAGCTTGTGTCCACCTAGAGGGGTGGGATAGGGAGGGTGGGAGGGAGACACAAGAGGGAGGAGATATGGGGATATAGGTATATGTATAGCTGATTCACTTTGTTATACAGCAGAAACTAATACAACATTGTAAAGCAATTTTACTCCAATAAAGATGTTAAAAAAAAAAAAAAAAAAAGCAAAGTCCTAGGGAAATGGTGAAATGCAAAGGAAAAACCAAAACAATTATCCTTATATAAGATCCTGGGCTTCCTTGGTGGCATAGTGGTTGAGTGTCCACCTGCCAATGCAGGGGACACAAGTTCGAGCTCTGGTCCAGGAAGACCCCACATGCCACGGAGCAACTAAGTGCATGTGCCACAACTACTGAGTCTGCATTCTAGAGTCCCCAAGCCACAGCTACTGAGCCCATGTGCCACAACTACTAAAGCCTGTGCACCTAGAGCCCATGCTCCACAAGAGAAGCCACCACAATGAGAAGCCCACTCACTGCAACAAAGAGTAGCTCCCACTCGCCACAACTAGAGAAAGCCCACACACAGCAATGAAGACCCAACACAGCCAAAAATAAATTAAAAAATAAATTATAAAAAAGATCCTTATGCAACACTGGTAACACCGCCACACACTCTAGCATGGTTTCAGAGAACACAGGACAGCTCCAGAACATCAGCAGCAGTAGCAACCTTCCATGAAAGGACACCTTCAGGACAGCCATGTCCCAGCCTGGCATCACTGCTTAGCCATCGTGACATAGCTGCACCACCACCAGAGTCTATGGGCACTCGCAATCAGTGATATTGAGCATCTTTTCATGAACTTACTGGCAATTTGTATGTCTTATTTGGAAAAATATCTATTCAGGTCCTCTGCCCATTTTTAAAATATGACTGGGTTTTTGCTATTGGGTTATATGAGTTCCTTAACCCTTTATCAGATAGATAGTTTGCATTTATTTTCCCCCATTCTCTACGTTGCCTTTCATTCTGTTAATGATTTATCTTGCTGTACAGAATCTTTTTAGTTTGATGTTGTCCAATCATTTATTTTTGCATTTGTTGGTTGGGCTTTTGGTGTCATATCCAAAAATTCATTGCCAATACCAATGTCAATGAGCATTTTTCCTATGTTTTCTACTAGGAGTTTTACAGTTTCAGGTCTTATGTTTAAGCCTTCAGTAGACCCATTTTGAGTTAATTTTTGTGAGTGGTGAAAGATAGGAATCCAGTGTCATTCTTTTGCATGTGAATATCCAGTTTTCCCAATACCATTTATTGAAGGGACTATCCTTTCCCCACTGAGTATTCTTGGCCCTCTATGAGGGTTTATTTCTAGGCTCTCTGTTCTGTTCCATTGATCTATGTGTCTGTTTTGATGAAAGTACCATACTGTGTTGATTACTAGAGCTTTGTAGTATAGTTGGAAATCAGGTAGTGTGATGCTTCCAGCTTTGTTCTTCTCAGGATTGCTTTATTGGATTAAGTATAAGAAATTCAAATGTTATTTGTGTTACCAAGTCCAAGCCTGTACTGCTTGCTGCATGACAGGCCAATAAATGTAGAGAAAGGTTGTTGGGGCAAGGAGTAGCAACTTTATTCTGAAAGCCAGCAGACCAAGAAGATGGTGGAGTTGTGTCCCAAAGAACCATCTTGCCAGAGCTAGAATTCAGGCTTCTTTTATACTAAAGGGGAGGGAGTAAAGCCAAACACTTCCTGGTTCTGGTCAGCCTCCGGAGGGGACGTGATGATTTCTATCTCCCCGCAGTTATTCACAGGTGGGCCTGGTCAGGATGTTTCTTATGAAGCTGACAAAGGTATTTTAGCTTAATGCTCATTACCTGGGAGGCAGGCTTCCCAGAGATGGGCCATTATGTATAATTTAAGCTTATAGGCAACATCCCTTTAGGGATTAAATTGTAATAGAATACAAAGGTTCTTCCCTATTACTACAATTCCCCACTGTCAATGTCCATTCCATAATCTTGTGGGAAAAGGGACAAAAAACCACTCTGGCTACTTCCAGAAGCTACAAATATTCCTTAGAATCTTTAGTCAGTCCTTTATCTACAACTATTTGAACGTGATGAACCCCCTTAGCACTTTGTTCATTTGTAATTCAACTTGGGGTTTTGGTTCCAGTTCCCAATACATGTACTAAAATCCTGTGTTGTTTATTTGGACAAAATTACACAAATTGGTTGACGCTTCTCCAGCTACAGTGAAATTACCATCTACTTCAGTTGGATGGGCAGACCTGTTAGAGGCAAATGCATGAACAGAGGTTGGTATAGAGCCCAAAGTTTTAACAAGTTGGCAACTGCTAGTTCTTTTAGAGCATTTACAGATTCTCTCACCTGGGCAGACACCTGGAATGGCCTACCATACAATATTTCAAAGGGGCTTAATTTAAGCCTGCTTCTGGGACCCACTGATCCAGAGCAAGGCAACTGGCAAGGCCTTATCCCAAGTTAAGTTGGTATTCATTTTCTCAGTTTTTCCTGTTGATTGTGGTCTCCAGGATGAATGTAGTTCCAATGCCTTAATCCAAATCAGGGGATAATTTCTTTAAGAAGGGCTTTAACCAATTAAAAAGTACTGATTTTAAAAAAGAACTTAGAAGACATTGGGAGAGCCAAAAGTCACAGGAAAAGACATGCAGCATCACTAATCATTAAAGAAATGCAAATCAAAACTACAAAGAGGTATCACCTCACAACAGTCAGAATGACCATCGTCAGAAGTCTACAAACAATAAATGATGGAGAGGGTGTGGAGAAAAGGGAACCCTCCTACACTGTTGGTAGGAATGTAAATTGGTGCAGCCATTATGGAAAACAGTATAGAGGTTCCCTAAAAAATTAAAAATAGAGCTACGATATGATCCAGCAATCCCACTCCTGAGACTACATCTGGAGAAAACCATAATTTGAAAATATACATGCACCCTGATGCTCACTGCAGCACCATTTACAATGGCTAAGGCATGGAAGCAACCTAAATGTCCATCAACAGAGGAATGGATAAAGAAGATGTGGTACATACATACAATGGAATATTACTCAGCCATAAAAAAGAATGAAATAATGCCATTTACAGCAACATGGATGGACCTAGAGATTATCACACTAAGTGAAGTAAGCCAAAGACAAATATCATGATATTGTTTATATGTGGAATCTTAAAATATGATACAAATGAACTTATATATAAAAAAGGAATAGGCCCACAGACATAGGAAAAAACTTATGGTTACCAAAGGGGAAAGGGACAGGGGGAGGGGTAAATTAGGAGTTTGGGATTGCCATATACACACTACTATATATAAAATAGATAAACAATGACCTACTGTATGGCACAGGGAGCTGTACTCAATATTTTGTAATAACCTATAAGGGAAAAGCATCTAAAGAAGGATATATACATGTATAACTGAATCACTTTGCTGTACACCTGAACCACAACATTGTAAATCAACTATATTTCAATTTAAAATTTAATAATTAAAAAAATAAAAATAACTTAAAACTGCTACACACAAAACAAATTGTTCACAAAATATTCTCCTTTCCTTCTGAAGGTTTTACAATGCATTGTTATCATTAATCAGTCTTTTACTATTAAACTTAAATGGCCAATTGAGACAATTCGGAGACCATTCTTCCACCACTGATTAAGACTGGCATAATGGCCAGAGCGGCTGGACAGCTAGCTCAAAGGGAGGGGTTAAGATTTGAAGCAATATATCCTCACTCTCATTTCCTTCCTTTTCTTATTTTCCCTGATGTAATAGCACAAATGCTTGCACATAAGAATTTCATCATTCTTCTGCTCTTCACAAAATAGCTAAAGAGTCATTCAAAAGCCACTGTAAAACCATAAATAGCAATTGATCACCTCCAACCATTAAAAGGTTGCCTTTTTGCTTTGGCATCAACCAACTGGGATTAGAGTACAATTGAAAAGAAACTTGGTTACTGCTGTGGCATACAACAATTTAAGATAATTACTAAAATTATGACTGATGGGACTTCCCTGGTGGTCCAGTTGTTAAGACTCTGTGCTTCCAATGCAGGGGGCACAGGTTCGATCCCTGGTCAGGGAACTAAGATCTCACATGCTGCGTGGTGTGGCCAAAAGATAAAATAAAAATTTAAAAATTTTTTTTTAATTTTTAATTTTTAATTTTAAATAAAATTATGACTGCTATCATTTACCAGGATATACTAGAACTTTAGGAGTTCCATATGATCTCCAGAAAGTGTACATTAATACCATTTATCCACATGATACAAGAAGTATTATCACCACTTATTTGATAATGCTGCTCACATAATTTAACATACCAAATAGCCTAATTAGTTTAATACTTCTCTCTCTGAGATGGAGAGAAAATAATTTGAGTTGTTCCAGGAACCCTTTGGAAAACCTCAAAGTTAGCTAGAGGTCAAGTGAACTTCATTTAGAATTTGATCTTTGGGAAATTTGTCAAAAATATCAAAAAGTTTTAACCACCGATAATAAAAGAGCTCAAAGGCAAGTACAGATCACTTAAACAAAGAAACTCGCTATCTGTTACCAAAAGCAGTTCAATATTTTAAGAAAACTTTGTCCTCTTAGAGAACCAAATTCAGGTTTTGTGCCACTTTACCTTTAAAATTCATTTTCTTAAGTTCAATCGTAGCCAATCCCGACTCTGCACAAAACTCTTTTAGTGTTCCTCCTCCACAAACTTTATGTATCCATATTACTCTGTCCCTCACTTTCTTTTCCATTCAGAAACAACCAGCTCTAGGACAAAACCACCTTTTTCCCTTTTACAAAATGCATTTTCATTCCTCATACCTTCTCTGCTGAAGACACACATCCTAAATCTTTGCATACTGAAATGTTTCCCTTATAATTCTTAACCTTAAAACCTTAATCTCTAGTGAAAACCAAGAAGCAAGTACTTGTAAACTGTCATACCAGCATTTCCTGACTGACAAACTCTCTGGAGAAGGCAAAGATAGGCAAATTTAGATATGCCCAGCAAGTAACATTCTAATATTTTATCCTATTTGAAATGACACAGATAGTCAATGAATTCTCTTCATTTAATTTAGTTTAGTTTCAAAATACAAAATCTTGAGACTATTTTACATAGACATTCCCAAAACGTAATTATTTCTATAGAGTTTACCTAAAATTCTTAACTCATTTACCTCTATTTTATTTACTCAAAAGCTTTATCATATTATTTTTCTTGCTGACATATTTTGTAACAAGAATAATAAGGTCTTATTTAATTTCTAGAAAACCTAAGTACAATAAAAGTATTATGCTTAACATTGATGACTCAGAAGACATGTCTGTATTAAGCCAACAAGCTTAAATTAACTCTGATACCAGATATTAATTCAATACCGAATATTTCCTAGATCATGTGAACCCAAAATTCATTCTGGCCAGTTTTTCATATGAGTATATATATAAGCACTTAATTTCCTTTAAGACAATTAATTTTGGAAATGCCACACAACTATTAACACACGTACAAACACACAAAAACACACAGGGGCCTCACAGTTCCCGTTCCAAAATTTCAGCCGTGAATTGGGTACAACAATGTAAACCCCACCAGTTACAAAAGAGGTTGGATTCAAATTGGGTTTCTGGTAGATGGGACAAATCAAGGTCAGCTGTCTAGATGGCTAAACACTTTTTACTAGTATTTATGGAAAAGACACTTCTATTTCTATGTGTAGATTTTGGTGATTTTAAGAACCAAGTAGAACGTTTCTCTTCTTCCTGGGAATGTCTCACTCTTGGACAAGAACAGACAGGTTTTTTGTTTTTTCCCTGTTCCTCTCCTCCATTAGTAAAAGTTTTAAATATCGCAAAACCGATTTGGCTGTAAATGGAGAAACAAAACCAAACAAAATGTAACAAAAAACCTAAAGGACAAACAGAAAATCCTAAATAAACCCTCAAGTTCAATCTTGGGATTTTACATACACCTGTGACACAGGAGACCATAAACGATGTAATTAATACAGCAAGGGTAGCAGTACGTGGTACACAGAGTCCCAAGGTAACCCTGCCTAAACCCCTTGTGGAGATCCTCACAGGTACTGTGGCCACACAATGTAACAATAAAATATCATCCTCTTCTCACCCATGGGTTCATAGCTGTAATCAGATCACTTATCCAAAATGCGTCTCAGAGCACTTTCTTTAGAGATAGTTGAAACATTCCCTATTTTTTTTTTCTTTTTTTTTTTTTTTTTGCGGTACGCGGGCCTCTCACTGTTGTGGCCTCTCCCGTTGCGGAGCACAGGCTCCGGACGCGCAGGCTCAGCGGCCATGGCTCACGGGCCCAGCCGCTCCGCGGCATGTGGGATCCTCCCGGACCGGGGCACGAACCAGTGTCCCCTGCATCGGCAGGCGGACTCTCAACCACTGCGCCACCAGGGAAGCCCTCCCTATTTTTAAAGACAGAAATTCAAGCCAAAAAACCACAAACAGCACACACAAATGCTAGCGTCCAAAGAAACCAACAAACCGGTTCACAAATTGGGTAAAAGACCAACAGCTCTTTCCTCTCTCCAGCAGGTTACCCCACTCAAACACAAAAGAAACTGGTTTATTCCGGACAAAAAGCCCCAAACAGAGAGGAAATAAAGTTCCTGGCTGTACACACCAGAGCCACTTACCCTACTGTATGAAGCCCCTCGGCTCCCAAATGTCGATTCTCCACTCCAACTGCCAAGGTCTGGGGGAGCCGGTGCCACTTTGGGGAATTTTGAAGAGAAGATCCTTAGGACAAGTGGTCCCAGCGGCTGCTAGGGCCCAACTGGGGTTGGCTAGCCACAAGCAACAGGCTCCTGGCTGGCTGGGCCAAAACGTGTTACTGAGTCCAAGCTCATACTACTTGCTTCACGGCAGGCCAATAAATGAAGTGATGAGTTGTAGGGGCAAAGGAATAGCAACTTTATTCAGAAAGCCCGCAGACCGAGAAGAGATTATAGACTCGTGCCCCAAAGAACCATCTTGCCTGAATGAGAATTCAGGCTTCTTTTATACTAAAGGGGAGGGAGTAAAGCCAAACACTTCCTGGTTCTGGTCAGCCTCCGGAGAGGATGTGATGATTTCTATCTCCCCGCAGTTATTCACAGGTGGGCCTGGTCAGAATGTTTCTTGTGAAACTGACAAAGGTATTTTAGCTTAATGCTCATTACCTGGGGAGGCAGGCTTCCCAGAGATGGGCCATTAGGTATAATTTAAGCTTATAGGCAACATCCCTTTAACGATTAATTTGTAACAGAATACACAGTTTTTCCCTATTATATTTGGGGTCTTTTGTGGTTTCATATGAATTTTAGGATTTTCTATTTTTATAAAAACTGGATTGGAATTTTGATAGGGATTGCATTGAATCTATAGATGGCTTTGGGCAATTTAGACGTTTTAACAATATTAAATCTTCTGATCCATGAATACATGACATCTTTCCATTTACTTGTGTCTTCCTCAGTTTCTTTTATCAGTCTTATAGTTTTCAGTGTACAAATCTTTCACCTCTTTGGTTAAATTTATTCCCAAATGTTTTATTGTTTGTTTGTTTTGTTTTGTTTTATTGGGGTATAGTTGCTTTACAATGTTGTGTTAGTTTCTGCTGTATAACAAAGTGAATCTATTATAAACGAGGCTGTTTTCTTTGTTTCTCTTTCAGATATTTCACTGTTTTGTTTCTCTTTCAGATATTTCACTGTTAGTGCATAGAACTCAATTGATTTCTGTATGTTAATTTTATATCCTGCAACTTTACTGAATTTGTTTATTAGTTCCTTGGTGGTGTCTTTAGGATATTCTTTAAATAGGATTACATCATCTGCAAACATAGACAATTTTACATCTTCCTTTCCAATTTGAATGCCCTTTATTTCTTTCTCTTGCCTGATTGCTCTGGCTGTGACTTCCAGTACTATGTTGAGTAGGAGTGGCTAGAATGGGCACCCTTGTCTTGTTGATGATATTAAAGAAAAAGCTTTCAACTTTTCACCATTGAGTATGACCTTAGCTGTGGACTTGTCATATATGGCCTTTATTATGTTGAGGTTACTGTTAACGATAACTTAATTTTACTGGCCAGGCTAGGGAAACATATGCTATCCTGTTTTCCTCCAGTTTTTCATATACTTTTTAATATTTAAACCTCTAAACAATTTCAAATTCATTGCAGTATATGAACTAAGTATAAATCGAAATTAATTTTCCCTATCCTGCTATCCAGTTACCACAATAATCTTAGTAACGACTTAGGAAGAATTTATAGTGAGTTTATATTGTATTATAGTCAGGGAAACAGGAATTCTCAAGTCCACCTCTGTCAGCCATATCCATCCAAGCTTTCCCTTAGGCTCCCCCAAAATTTGCTATTAGAAATAGCAAAGGGCTTCCCTGGTGTTGCAGTGGTTGAGAGTCTGCCTGCCGATGCAGGGGATGAGGGTTCGTGCCCCGGTCCGGGAAGATACCACATGCCGCAGAGCGGCTGGGCCCGTGAGCCATGGCCGCTGAGCCTGCACGTCCGAAGCCTGTGCTCCATGACGCGAGAGGCCACAACAGTGAGAGGCCCGCGTATCGGAAAAAAAAAAAAAAAAAAAAAAAAAGGTCCAGAAATAGCGAAGAAGAAAGTATCACTTTGATAGAACTGAGCTAGTGTCTAATACTCCCAGTGTATCCCTGTGATGAAACTGGGCTAGAGGATGCAACTGGGACCTCTCAACTAACGCCTGCACGAAAAGCCTGAGATGATGCCAGATGCAAGGTACAGCAGCATAGTGATCTGTGCCTTTAGATGTGTATGTAGAGAAGAGAGAGACCTGGCAGGCCCTGAGTCCAGTTAGCCAAGCACGTGGAAGATACTCAGCCCTGGAAACAAGGAGGCAGAGAGGCAAGCCGAGGGCAGAATTACCCTCTGCTTGCCCTATTGCTCCTGTTCCGTCATACATTAATTTTATAATATATGAGTAATGGAATAGGATCCTTTGGGCAATTCTTCTTTTAACTCAGTACTATAATGTTTTGGTTTTCATTACTTTCTAAAATGTTTCAAATATGATCAATTTTATGTAAATATGTACACAGTTATAAATTCATATTTTTTTTTAATTTTTTTTTTTTTTTTTTTTTTTTTTTTTTGTGGTATGCGGGCCTCTCACTGTTGTGGCCTCTCCCGTTGCGGAGCACAGGCTCCGGACGCGCAGGCCTAGCGGCCATAGCTCACGGGCTTAGTTGCTCCGCGGCATGTGGGATCTTCCCGGACCAGGGCACGAACCCGTGTCCCCTGCATCGGCAGGCGGATTCTCAACCACTGCGCCACCAGGGAAGCCCTATAAATTCATATTGAGTCCTTTTAGTGCCCTCGGTGACTATCAGATTGTCAAGTTCTATTTTCTATTCTGTTATAACTTCCCTTGATATTGCATCAATGATGCACAAACCTATGTATTATATTTAGTTAGGATTATTGTCTCCTTTATTTAAAATTCTCAACTTGGAATATTTTGTATCTGTCCATTTATTCTTATGCTCTTTTATTTTTCATGTTAAGCTTTTTATGATTTTCTTAAATGTTGTGTGTGCTGAGTTAATTCTCAGTAACTCAATATTTGCACAAAGGAAAAAAAAAGAATCTTTCATTATCATTGTATATTTTAGCATTATGGCACACACATACAGTAATAAATCTTCGATATTTACGTTATATATACAATTAGGAGAACTTATTACCTCTGGCAATTTTTTCTAGATTCTTTTGAATTTTGCAATAACTGACTAATAATTACAAAGTTAAAATGTTTATTTCTTTATTCCCATTATTTACAATTAGTGTTTCCTTTTTAACTATCATCAGAATTTTTAGATCATAACTAAGGCTTTTTTTTTGTCTAATAAGACTATCTCTACTGCTAAATTAAGCAATTGTTTTTACTTCTACAAATCTTAACATATGCAATTTTTAAAACCAAATGGAAAGAAAACGGGATTAAGTATAAGAAATTCAAATGCTAAATAGAGTGGCAGTCTTTCATTCCTTTTAATGAATGAGAAAAAGACCTCTAAAGAATAACTATGTGGGATGTATCTCATAATCACCAACTCTGGGGGCCCATTAACTACTTTCTTTTTCCCTGAAGTCTTCCAGAATAATGCAGCCTACGAACGGGGGTGGGGAGCAGGGGAGGAGGGCAGGACATGGTGGGAAGGGGGTTCTGATACCAGGGTTGATTGTGTCTTGCAGAAGAATATGTAGCAGGAAATCACCCCCCAACTCCCTCCCCAGTACCTGTGTTTTTTGTCTTTTTTCTTTTTTTTTAAGTGTATAATCTGATATATTTTAAGGGTTTTTTTTTTTAAGTATAATTGACATATAATGTTATATTAGTGGTTTTTCAAATAGAGAAGAGGATAATTAATGAGTCTAATTGCACAGTCATCTGGTTAAGGAATCAAACCTGGCCTGTAGCATAACTGTATAAAACACAATCTTATCCTTTCTCTAAATTTTTTAAAATTTTTGTTAAATTTTTTGGTCATTCCAACATCAGTTACCTATAGCAGGCACAAAATAGAGTGGGCATCCAATCCGCAGTGATTTCCCAGCATCCATTCCATCCCGCTCCTTTGCCACAAGTGTGTGCACTGAACCAGACTGGGCTGAACAGGGCACCTTACCCCTGGCCGCAAGAAACTGGCACATAAGCTAAGCCATGGCAATCAAAACCCTTCCCCAGGATACCGCAGGATGGGGCTGAAGGCAGAGAGCACCACGTCATCCTGTCTGCGGCAGAGCCGTTAGGACCTCAGTCTGGCAGCACCAGCGCAGAGGAGCTCGTTTGGTAGAACAAAGCCAGCACACACAAAGAGGTGGAACTGGGACGGCTGAGAACGAGACTTGGTAGCACACATGCTCCTGATTCCGTTCATTCCTGGGGCCAGCTCCAACCCAGCCTTCCCAAGGTCAGAAGTTCCAAGCCAATACAGTCCCCATTTGCTTAAGCAAACTTACCACTTCTTCACTTATAAGCCAAGGAGTCCTGAATTATACAACCAAAAGTCAAGTTTCAACTCAGCTGTTTCTAGAATTTATCTTTCTTACTTCTCTGGAATTCCACTGGGTGACTAAACAGCAGTTGTGCTTCCTTAAAGACAGCTACACTTTCTTTCTCATGTCTCATAGACTCTGCCAGGGAGCAGTGGTTAAATGCTTGAACTCCTGAGTCAGAAGGTCCTGGTCAAACTGTTACCCCAAAATTGGGTTCACCTCTTGGTGGGTGTCAAGTCAAAAGACGTAACCAATTCAAAGAGCAGGAGAAGGAAGAATTTATTTCTTGCAGCAAGTAGGGAGAACACCAGGGATCTTTCCCAGAGCAGTGCCTCCCCAGACAGCAAAACTGGGGAAATTTCAAGCTAAAGGTATATGCATATTCATGAAGGGGGTTTGGGTGGTATATGCATATTCATGCAGGGGCTTGAGCAGAAGCGAATTCAGCATAGAATTGGGGCAAAGTTTACCAGCGTCCAGGCTTCAGCTGATTGAAGTCAAGAGGGTCAGAAAAGGTTAAGATCATCATCCCTTAAAGTCCAACCAGTCTGGGGTCTCAGCAGGTCATTACCATCCTCCACCTGGGTGGGGGAACCTTAGTTCCTGCAGAACTCAGATATGTATCAGATTGGTAGGATATCCCTTGAGGAGGAATCAGGACCTTGTTTGATTGCTGAACTGTTTCTTGACTGCTTTTCCCTTGTTCCTGAATTCCCTCACTTCCCTTAAGATCATTAATCACTGAGACCTGTTCAAGGGCAGGAGTGCACGTGGCCAGGCTTAGATCACAAAATGCCTTAGGCCAAAAATGACTTCTCTTATGTCAGGAAAGCCATGCCTGGTTCTCTTTCTCCAGGGACCCCCTACCCTATCTGTTTATAAAATCTCAGCTCGAGGATTTACTAGCTGAGAGATCAAAGCCGAGGGGTGACACCTGCAGGAAGTGGTCTGTTTAAATGGGTTCTATTTAATGGGGAGGTTTTTTTGTGGGCTGCTTGTCGATTGGCATATCACATAGTTTATGAATACCACTAGTCAGTGGACTCTGATAGAATTATCTCGAGAAAACATTCCCATCTGTCACTCAGGGCCATCACTCTTTAGCTTTCCCTCCCTTCCTTGTTCCTTCTTATATTGTTACTATAAATGATCCAAGAAATTATAACCAGAGGCAGCAGCAGCCAAAAGAAGACACAAATTGGAGGCAGATTAAGGGGATTAAGAATAGGAAATAGGGCTTCCCTGGTGGCGCAGTGGTTGAGAGTCCGCCTGCCGATGCAAGGGACACGGGTTCGTGCCCCGGTCCGGGAGGATCCCACATGCCGCGGAGCGGCTGGGCCCGTGAGCCATGGCCGCTGAGCCTGCGCGTCCGGAGCCTGTGCTCCGCAACCGGAGAGGCCCGCGTACCCACACCCCCGCCAAAAAAAGAATAGGAAATAGATACGTTTCTTGAGATGTTAGAGCTTCCAAAGGGAGAAGTGTATTCAGTTCTCTTCTGATATTAACTACCTTTTTTATAGTTTTCTTAATATTGGCTTAGGAGCTTTCAGGCTACGAAAATTAATTCATGAAATACTGCCAAACTATGGAAGTGGAGAACACCCTTGTGAGTCAGATGAGAGGTCTGGCTAAGGTTTACAGATAAGCAAGGGCTTGTTGTACATTGATGACAGTGCAGCTGCCTTATCAGTTAATGCATTATCACACCATCCTGACAACCCCACGTGCTCCTTACATGTGATAGTTTTCCAAAGCTCCATCTAAAAGGAAGTGTTGCACAATCCTAGCTGCTTTGGAGGGTACCAAATCACTCTCATTAAGGTTTATGAAGACTGAGTCATTCCCCAGAAAGGGGACACCTTTGATCTAAAGCTACTCATTCAGAAAGGTAGTCCTGAAGGACCTGGGGATGACTTTGTTTTTGTTGGTTATACAATCATCAGAAAATGACGACAAAAACTTAAATCTTTTTACTGTGACCATTAGAGTAAGAACACAAGTCAACCCAAAAAAACACGTAATATTTGAAAATACCTGGAAAAGGAAAACGAAACAAAAAAAAACAAAAAACCGGGACTTCCCTGGTGGCGTGATGGTTAAGAATCCGCCTGCCAATTCAGTGGACACGGGTTTGAGTCCTGGTCCTGGAAGATCCCGCATGCCACGGAGCCACTATGCCCTTGTACCACAACTACTGAGCCTGCGCTCTAGATCCCTCGAGCCACAACTACTGAAGCCTGCACACCTAGAGCCCGTGCTCTGCAACAGGAGAAGCCACCGCGCACCACAACAAAGAGTAGGCCCCGCTCACCACAGCCAGAGAAAGCCCGTGCACAGCAACGAAGACCCAATACAGACAAAAATAAATAAATAAATTTATTTTTAAAAAACAAACAAAAAAAAAACCCAGATAGCTAACTCAACACATTATCTGAGCTATATACACTTGAGGTAGTTATATGAAAGATGTACAAATCAGATTCCTTTTTAAAAACTTCTCCTCTCAGTTTAGATGTCCTCATGTAGTGATTGGGAACCTGCAAACAATTTAACCACTTACAAAATTAAAAATATCTAACCTTTTCCATCTTCTCCCTGCGCCTGCCCATGTATGACTTTTCCAAGCCTCTGGAAGACCTATTTCTGTGGGGTCCACGGGTGGCTGGACAGGGAGCAGGGAGGGGAGCTCAGGATATTCTTGGAACCTGTCCTAGCCTTCAGCTCTGGAACAGAAGGGCCTACTGGATGGCAGAAACCGGAATCCAGGCCTCACGTCTTCAGGAGGCCAAGAGCAGTTAAAAGCAGAGATGAGGAGAGCCTTAAGTCTGAGGCTTAGTCCTTGGATTGGCCGGTCAAATGATAAATTCCTTGGTAAAGCAAAGTCTTCCGTCTGAGGAACTCCTCTGTAGTCTCAGTCACACGGTTAGATTTTTGTCTCACATTCCCATACTGATGATTTTGCTCCCGTTTGCGATGTCAGGAGTGGGCGCGCGGGCAGGAGAGGCACGCGTTCCCCACACCACCAAGGGATTCTCCTTCCCCAGCTGGCTGTCCTACAATTCAACTCAGTTCTGACACTATCTACCCGGAAGTAGCATCAGACTCCACAAATTAAGGACTTAGTCCTACCTCAGATGTCAGTTGCAAATCCAGGTCGCCACCCACGCTTCTGATCCAATGACCCCCTCCTTGGGTTGGATTAATTTGCTAGAGGAGCTCACAGAACTCAGAGACACATTTTTCTTACTAGATTACTGTCTTATTATAAAAGGATATAACTCAGGAATAGCTAGATGAAAGAGATGTGGGGGACAAGGTATGGGGGAAGGGGGTGGAGCTTCCACGCTCCCTGAGCGGCCCACTTTCCCCATCCTGCCATGTGTTCACCAACCCGGTTGCCCAAACCACAGCCTTTTGGGGTTCAATGGAAGCTTCATTATATAGGCACCATTGATTAAGTCATTGGCCATTGGTGATTGATTTCACCTCCAGTCCCACCTTTCCCTGGAAATCAGGGGGTGGGATGAAAGTTCCAACCCTTTAATCTTGGTCAGTTCCCCTGGCAACCAGCCCCCATCCTTAAGTGAGTTCCAAAAGTCACCTCACTAACATAAGACACCTTTACAGTTCTCATCGCTTAGGAAATTCCAAGATTTTTAGGAGCACTATGGCAGCCACAGGAAGACCAAATATATATTTCTTACTAGAAATCACATTATCACACATACTTACCAGAACAATTTCTTTTCTGTTTGTTCCACAAGTAGAGGTTTGGTTTAGTTGGGCCTTGCTTGATAATTTTCTCCTTAAAGTTTTAACATATGTTCTGTATAGGTAATACTTAAAGGGCAGATCAGATGTATCATCTCCCACTCCTGAGGTATGGCTGGCTCCTCAATGGAGTGTGTTAAAAAAGAGACAGCAGGCCCCAAATGCAGTCACTTGTGCTAAACTTGCATCAGCAAAGCAAGACTTAATACCTAACTTAATTGCAGTTTCAACCCCTCCGCTCCCCTGTCCACCCTACCCCGCCAGAAAGGTAACCTTTAACCAGTCAACCTGGAATCACCTGGTGAGATCATCTGCCCCTTCCGTTCCCTTTAGGAAGGTGACCTTGCCTAAAACAATGCATTCTTTGCTAATAATTTTCTTCTTCTGCCCCTTTCACCTTTAAAACCCTTCCCTTTTCTACAGCTTGGTGGAATTCCTTTCACATTGCCAGATGGGATGCTGCCCAATTCATGAATCATTTAATAAAACCAATCTGAGCTTTAAATTTACTCCGTTGAATTTCTGTTGTCGAACAGGTGGCACACCCTGCCCACGGCACCACACGTACATAGCAGAGTTGGAAAAAGCACAAGTTGAAGGCCAGATTGACCTAATTCTAAACATAATATTTTTCACCTGCCAAATAAGGATAATACCACAAAGGACTGTTGTGAGAATTAAATATATAAAATGCCTCACAAAGTCTAGAATTGAGTAAGGGGCCCTCGGAAAATATTAGTTCCCTTCTCCTGACCAAGAAGAAGGTTAGTTCTCTTCTTCTTCTGATCTTGCTAATCCCCAAAATCCCAAAAGAGATTTATGAACTGTCCACCTCCAGGGGCCTGTTTCCACCTGCTAGGTTGGTTTGAAATGGGCGTTTAACTGGCCAGAGATTGTTTCCATAACAGCGTTTCCCCGCCATCTGAAAGCTCTGATGAAAATTTCCTATAATCGGTAACTCTAATGATGGCAAGCACTTTGTCTCTGATGTAGACTACATCTGAGCAGTGGAGTCAATGTTCTAGAAGGCTTCTAGTCTAATGGCTTTAGTCAGACACGACTTCAGTGGTGAACTTTGGATTTATGGTAAAATACTAGATGCCAAAGTATAATTGTTTGTACTTTTCTGCAGTCCATGTTCTTATTTAAATATGATATTAAAGATAAACTCAATAAACTTTTCTTAATAATTTTTTTTTAATTTTTAATAATTTTTTTAAAAAGATTTCCTAGAAGAAAGCAATGCCACAAGCTCACCATGCCAAAGGAGAACATTTGATATATGTTTATAATTTTCACAGAAATTTCTTGTCCTCAATATAGTCTTTCAGGGGTCAAGGCTGGAGTCTCACTTTTAAAGATCTCAGTTTCTAACTGGTCTGTGCCACAGAGGGCTCTAGAACCCTGATGGGAACGAAGTTTCTATGAGCCCAAGCTTGACACATGTGTATGTGTGTGTATGTAAGTGTGTGGGGGTGGAAACATTTAATAGGAATGTTCTAAAACAAATAATAGGACAGTAGAAAAAACAAAATAAAAATTTATATACAGATGTATGGGCTTTAAAAACTAAAAAAAAAATTTAATAAACAAAGATAATCTGAATAGAACCATTCTTTCCAGGCCCTAAGCAGTGGTGTCCATAGAAATAGAGGGATTTTAATGTCATTTTGAGCCCTAAGATTAAGTGATCTTCACTCTCTCCCAGGTATTTAAAAGAATTGATTAACTCATCAAAATCCCCCGGTACCAAAAGGCCCAAAAGAGTGAATGAAAGAGCAAATGTGAGTGTTTAACAACATGGGCATGATTTTGCCTATGAAATAAGGTGTAATTAAATTCTATGCAAAATGTGAAATTCTTAATTTGAAATATCATAGTATTAAATGTCTTAATAAAGACTCTCTCGGGACTTCTCTGGTGGTCCAGCAGTTAAGACTCCGTGCTTCCAAGGCGCGGGGCATGGGTTCCATCCCTGGTCGGGGAACTAAGATCCCACATGCCGTGCTGCATGGCTGAAAAAAAAAAAAAGTCTGTCTCTCTCTCTCTGTGCAAAATTAAAATAATGTGAAACATCTTAAATTTAAAATTCTTTAAGAATCTCATAATTTTAAAGCTAGTGGCCCACAAAAATTGAAAACTGTGATTATGCTCTAACCATAGGGCAGGGCCACTTTAGCTGATTTCCAGAAATACCCATCATCTCTCGCCAGTCAAAACTGGTAGAAACAAATGGCATCACAAACTTGCAATCAAAGGCCTCACAAGTCTGACTTGACAACCGTGCTGAATGGTGAGCATGGAACCACAGAATGATGCTTCCACGGGAAAAGGTCTTTAGATGATCAAATCCAATTCCCTCATTTTATAGGATTGCAACATCCATTAAAGGGACCTACTCTCCGCTTTTTTTTTTTTTTTTTTTTTTTTTTTTTGGCTGTGCCTGGTGGCATGTGAGATCTTAGTTCCCCCACCAGGGATCAAACCTGTGCCCCCTGCAGTGGAAGCGTGGAGTCTTAACCACTGGACTGCCAGGGAAGTTCCCCTACTCCCTGCCTTGAAACAATGATGAAAATTCTTGAACTCCGCCCACTGGAGAAGTAGTTAGTTAGTTAATACCTCAGATCATGTATCTTAAATAATCACAGGATACAGGGACGATGGAAAAAGTAGTTAAAGAAAAATATCCTGGTGTGAGAATCATGGCAGGTACTGGATCACAACAGACTGAGATGGCTCCATTTCCCCTCTTACTTTAAAGAAAACTGGGTGTGGGGTGGGAGGAAAAAGAGGAAACATTTATGTAAACTGTTATATGCTCCAGTTATAACCTTTGGAAACCACTGTAAAAATAAAAATCCATATACTATTAAAAAGCTTAAAGCCTGAGACTGACAGGTAACTCAAATTTGGACCCAATATGGCTACATGATATTAATAAATGGCATTTTGCTAAAGTGTATACATACCTACTTACTCCCTTGTCCTCATGATATCTTCATATACTACACATGAGTAATATGACTATATTCATATATAAGAAATTGGAGAGGTTTTCATCTATTGCTCCTAGAATTGAAAATACAAACTTCTCAAATATTTATCTCATTCTCAAGTAGGGAATTCCTGATTATGGAATAGTAACAGCTTGCCCATAACTTGGTAGTGTTAATCATCCAAGAATCAAACAATGGGAGACGAATAACATTTGCAGCACAAATGGTCATGACCCTGCATAGAAAAAAACAATGATGATATCAACTTTTGAGGGGCCGAATTCTCTTATCCAGGGTTTTAATTGTAAACTGCCATGAACATGTGTTGTGAGGAGAGGCACATATACAATTATTTTTAAAAACTACTAAAAAAAATAATAATAATAAAATAAAATTTAAAAATAAAAACTTTTAGGACTTCCCTGGTGGTGCAGTGGTTGAGAGTCCGCCTGCCAATGCAGGGGACACGGGTTCGTGCCCCGGTCCAGGAGGCTCCCACATGCTGCGGAGCGGCTGGGCCCGTGAGCCATGGCCGCTGGGCCTGCGCCTCCAGAGCCTGTGCTCCGCAAAGGGAGAGGCCACAACAGTGAGAGGCTCGAGTACCGCAAAACAAAACAAAAAACTACTTTTAACTAAAAAAAAAAAAAAAAAATCACTGAGAATAATCCATTATCATCCAAGATTCTCCCTCCTGCTTTCTTACCCATCCATTCATCATCCCTTTGCATTTCCTCTTCTAACAATAGCAGTTCTTACCTACATAGTGGTTGTGATGTGCCAGGTGCTGTTCTAAGCACTTTACATATATCATGTAGTTTATCCTCGCAACAACATTATGAGTTAAATAATATTACTACTCAGTATAGAGATGAGGAAATTAAGGAATAGAGAGATTAAATAACTGTCCCAGGTCACACAGTAAGTGTGTAGTGAGATTTTTTCTTTTTATAGCTTTTTAAAAAATTAATTTATTTATTTTTGGCTGCATTGGGCCTTCGTTGCTGTGCACGGGCTTTCTCTAGTTGCGGTGAGCAGGGGCTACTCTTCATTGCGGTGCGCGGGCTTCTCATCGTGGTGGCTTCTCTTGTTGTGGAGCACGGGCTCTAGGTGCACGGGCTCAGTAGTTGTGGCACACGGACTCTAGAGCGCAGGCTCAGTAGTTGTGGCGCACAAGTTTAGTTGCTCCACGGCATGTGCAATCCTTCCCCGACCAGGGCTCAAACCTGTGTCCCCTGCATTGGCAGGCGGCTTCTTAACCACTGCGTCACCAAGGAAGCCCTGTGTTGTGAGATTTGAACCTAAGCTTCAGAGTGTACACTCTTAACCACCAGCGTGTGGGCAACAATTTCTCTTTTGTTGCTAAAGTGACTTCCTACAACTTCCTTTGATTAGTGGTATATTTATACAATGGAATATTATGCACCTGTGAAAAGGAATGATGTACTGATGTATGATACAATGTAGATGAACCTTGAAAATCTTATGCTAAATGAAAGAAACCAGACATAAAAGGTTACATATTATGTGATTCTAGTTATACAAAATGTCCAGAATAGGCGAATCCATAAAGACAGAAAACAAATTAGTGGTTGCCAGGGGCTTCAAGGTGCGGGAAGGAGGAAGGGGAGTAACTGCTTAATGGATACAGAATGTTCCTTAGGGTGATGAAAATAATCTAGCACTGGATAGTGCTGGTGATTATATTGTGATGTACTAAATGTCACTTTAAAATAGTGAATTTTATAGTTTAAAAATTTTAGCACAATAAAAAAATTGGAAAAGAAAAAGTAATGATGGATAGAACTGCTGGTATCTTAGCACAAATCAAGGCAGTGGTACCAAACTGAACTAACAGTCATTGTAATCTTCACTGTTACACACTTGCAGTAAATAAATAAATGAGTTAATAATTTTAAAGCCAATTTTACTCAAGAATATCCTTAATGAAGCAGTAACTGTTATTAACTGTACAAAATCTCAAACCTTGAGCATACATCTTTTTTATATTCTGCATGATAAAATGGAACGTACTAATAAAGCACTTCTGCTGCATAATGAAGTATAATGATTAACTTAAGGAAAAGCACCTGTAAGATTTTTGGGTTAGATGAATTAGCCACTTTTTAATAGAATACCATTTTTACTTTAAAAAACACTTAAAGGATAAATAATGGTCATTCAGACTTATTTATTTGGCAGATTTTTTTTTTCAAAATTGAATGAAGACTATGATTTGATATACATATATAATATAATATATAACATATATATAGTTTAATACATTATGTATGATTTTTAGTGTCCCTCTGCACAGCTTTTATAATGGGTCTCTAAGTATTACATTAGATATATAATTATAAGTTTAAAATTGTTACATTATATATAAATTATTTATAATTATATATATATGTATAATGTAATACAATTCAATAGAGGAACTATAGCCTTTTCAACAAACAATGCCTAGAGCAATCGAACACCCATAGCCAAAAAATTAACTTCAACCTAAACCTCACTCCTTTTATAAAAATTAACTCAAAATGTATCACTGAGTTAAATATAAAACAAAAAATATATAAAACATCTCTTTAAACAGGAGAAAATATTCAGGATCTAGGGCTAGACAAAGACTTCTGAGACTTGAGAATACCAAAAACATAATTCACTAAAAGGAAAAACTGATAAATTGGACTTTATCCAAATTAAAAACTTTTGCTCTGCAAAATATCCTTTTAGGAGAATGAAAAGACATGCTGCAGAGTGGGAAAATATGTTTCCAAACCATACATTCAACAAAGGGACAGATCTAGAATATATTAAAAAGTCTCAAAATGCAATGGTATAAGAGCAAAAAATCCATTTAGAGCATGAGTAAAAGGTGTAAAGAGATAGTCCAAGGAAGATGATACAGAGATGGCAAATAAGTACATGAAAAGATGTTCAGTATCAAGCGTCACTAGGGAAGTGCAGACTAAAACCACAATGAGATATCACTACACACTTAATCAGAATGGCTAAAATAAAAAATAGTGACAAGGGACTTGCCTGGCGGTCCAGTGGTTAGGGCTCGGCGCTTTCACTGCTGAGGCCCGGGTTCAATCCCTGGTCAGGGAACTAAAAATCTAACATCCCACAAGCCATGCAGCAAGGCCAAGAAAAAAAAAAAAAATAGTGACAAGTGAAAGAAACCAATCTGAAAAGGTGACTTACTGTATGATTGCACAACCCAAACGTCCTGCAACAAGCAGATGATTAAACAAACTGTGGTGCATCCATAGCATGAAATTCTATTCAGCCATCAGAAAGGAACAAATTATTGTACACTCAACAACCTGGATGAATTACAGAGAATTATGCTGAGTTAAAAAAAAAAAAGTCAATCCCGAAAATTTCTATACTGCATGGTTCCATTAATATAACATTTTTAAATGACAAAACTATAAAAATAGAAAACAGATTAATGATTGCCAAGGGCTTTCCCCCACCCCGCCCCTCCCCGCCGCCGCCCCACTCGCTTGGCATGCGGGATCTTAGTTCCCCAAACAGGGATACAACCTGCGCCCCCTGCAGTGGAAGCTTGGCGTCTTCACCACTGGACCTCCAGGGAAGTCCCAGATTGCCATGGTTTAAACAGGAGGAGGGAACAAGATGGAAAGGGACTTTGTTATATGAAGGCAATTTGATGGATTTTTGTGGTAATGAAACTGTTCTGTAGTTTGTATCAATATCAACATCCTGGTTGTGACACTGCACTAAAGTTTTGCAAGTTGTCACCGTAGAGGGAAACTAAGTGAGGGGTACACAGTGTATTATTTCTAACAACTGCATGTAAATCGACAATGGTCTCAAAATAAAACTTGAATTTTAAAAATTCAATGAAGTCATGTACCTGTCATTACAAGGAGGACAGTACTTATTGCCAATGATAAACTTTAAGCTTTCAAGCAAAAATTAGCATTTTGGAAAATTTGTTTCTGACACCATGAGCATCAACTTCCAAGACTTAAAGACTTTTTTAATGAGACAAGTGGTGACATTAATGTTATGTTTTGATACTGTGTGATGAAATGTACCAAAAGTTGCAAGAGCTACATAAGTCAGTGAACCAATATTTTCTAAATAATCAATGCACGATATGACAAAATCATGCATAGATGAAAGATCCATTCAAAATATGAGATAGACCAATAGATTTACTGGATGGAGTACCAAAATTCATTGATAAGTTTTCAGATTCCAATTGTATCTAACCTTTAAGAAATTACCATTTGTCCCCCTTTTTTTTTTAACATCTTTATTGGAGTATAATTGCGTTACAATGGTGTGTCAGTTTCTGCTTTACAACAAAGTGAATCAGTTATACATATACATATGTTCCCATATCTCTTCCCTCTTGCGTCTCCCTCCCTCCCACCCTCCCTATCCCACCCCTCTAGGTGGTCACAAAGCAGCGAGCTGATCTCCCTGTGCTATGCGGCTGCTTCCCACTAGCTATCCATCCTACGTTTGGTGGTGTATATATGTCCATGCATTTGTCCACTTTTAACAAAGGATATTAAAAAAGAATATCCGCAATGACTTGGAAAGCTATTCAAATATGCCTCCTTTTTCCAACTACATATCTGTGTAAGTTTAGATTTTCTTTATATTCTTCTACAAAAGTAATATATTGCAACAGACTGAATGCAGACACTTATGTAAGAATTCAGCTGTTTTCTATTAAGCCAGATATTAGAGATTTGCAAAAAATGTAACACAACACCCTCTCTTTTTGCTCAATTTTCTTTTGTTTTGGAAAATATAGTTATCTTTCAAGAAAATAGTATTTATGTTAACACGTATGGGCTTGTTATTTTTCAAGGATTAATAAAGACATAGTTTTCAGTTTTCCTGGTTTGTATGTCTAGTATGGTAAGAACCGATAAATGGAATGTTCATATGCAAAAGCTCTTTGGGGCCCTCAATAATTTCTAAAAGTATAAAGGCTCCTGAAACCCAAAACTTTGAGAACTGTTCTAGGAGTTTAAAGTGTTCTTATTGGTTGTAGTATGTTCAAACAGATTCTAAACCAGACTCACATACTATGGGGCTTAAGGCAGAAAACAAGAGAGGGAATTGCCTGGTGGTCCAGTGGTTAGGACTCTGCGCTCTCACTGCTGCGGGACTGGTTTTGATCCCTGGTGGGGAAACTAAAATCCGACAAGCCGCAAACATGGTCAATAATAATAATAGTAATTAAGAAAACAAGAGAGTGGCCAGTTTTAGAGCGGCGGGGGGCACGTGTCCCCAGGGAGAAAGGAGCTGCCCTCTGCTCCTCCCTACATCGGGACAGGACAGCATGGAAATGCTGAGATTCCACATGGAAGATCATTCCCATTGGGTGTTTCCAGTGGGTTTCTAGGGAATCACCTGTGAGGCCAACACACTTGGCCCCCAAAGAGAAGGCAGTCATTTGGAAAGCTACCCCCAGTTCTTGCTCTCCATCTTACAGACAATATTATGCTTCCAGAACAGCCTGAATTTCTTCTCCACCTTTATCTGTTTTTATTTTTTATTTTCTTACTCCCCTCCTTTAAAAACAAAAACACAAGCAACATTTCACCAATTAGACCTTTACCAAAATAATGATTTGTAGTATATCCAGCTATGTACAGAGAAGATCCATTTATAGAAGGTGAAGTGGTTGGAATACACAGTAGGTGAAACCATCATGAAGAATTTTTCATTTCATTTGCTGGCTGTATTGCTGAGTTCATTTTCAAAGTGCATATTGCTAAAAGGGGGAAGAACAATCGATCGCTTAATGTCTAAATTTAAAAACTGTCATTGAAATGAATCCAGTGAAACAGTCTAATGTTTAAATGAAGTGCCATGAGCAGTCTCCTGGCATCCCTCCCAGCTGGCAAGGGGCCCCCAGGCTCGTCTCCAGGAACATGCTCTGGCCTATCCCACTTTATTCAGATGCTAAAACATTAGGGCGAGCACACACTTCCGTCTCAGGAAAAAGGTCAGTCCGATTTAAGATTTAAACTAGAGCTGGAGTTTCTGCTATCAGTAAATTTACTGTAGAAATGCCTAGACTAAGGAAAATGGAAGTTGACTCCTTGCTCTTGGGCATGTGTTTAAATGACCCAGAGGCAAAACAGTTCTGTTTTTATAATATGGGGGTTGTGTGTGTGTGTGTTTCCACTTAATGGCCCTACCATGTCTCCCTGATACTCTTAATAGTTCTCTCCTTTATTGAATTAACTTCCTGCTTTCTCTTCTCTTTGTTTTATCATTTTCTTTAATTCCAATTTTAGGTTGATAAATTGGCCTTTATAATAGCACTTACATCTACCAGTTTCCAAAGAAATATCCTGGCAGTCCCATCTACCAGCTAACTGGTCCTCTCCTCCCAAACCACTCCATTCCTACTCCGGCCCCTAAGTACATCCTTACTAGCCCAGAGAACCATGCCGGTGGGCACAGCTTCCACCAGGTTGACCTACTGGGTCATTGGCTGATCTGTCCCTTTTATTTTGAGTCATAAAGTAAGCTGGAAATACCTGGTTTTTTTTTTTTTTTAAACCCTATATATATATTTAAGTAGTTTTCTAATAAGCTTGTGAAGTAATTGATCCACTGCCTATGACTAGCTTTAAACATCTTCCTGAGGTTGAGGAAACATGACAGCAGTGTATGAGAATAAAACTATCTGCTTTTTGTTCATTATCATTGTCCATCTTTTGAATAACTTCACAAACTTGTCTTTAACCAAACAAGTGTCTTTAAACAAATAAGTCTGTCTACTTAAAAAAATCAAAAATTTAAAATACAGCATGTCTTGAATAATCATTTTTTTAAGAAAATATCCTCATGCTTAAGGTAACTGCAGTATTTTCAGTTTCAGAGATGTGTTAATTGGGCGTGTTTTGTCTTCAGTTTTGCTAGTAATTTTCAGAGACTGTTTTGAATGAAATAGAACTGGAAGACTTTTTATGTTTCACTTGTAAATGATGTTCAGATTTTATTCCATTAGAAGTGCTCTTTTGTGAGTGAGAATAGGAATCTGCATACGAAACTGTGCTCTCTATGACTGGGGTATGTAGTGGGTGCTGGGGTTCTCTGTCAGTCCTGCCCTTCAAAATGAAAGCTTTCCTGCAGGACATGCCCTACCCCAAAGGGTGCTGCCTTGCTTAATTTTCTGCTCCCTCCCCGGGGAAAGCCCCAATCCAATGGCTGTTGATGTGGGGAGTACAATGGCCTGGCCCCCTTGCCTCAATTCAGGGCACTCTAAGGGCCATCCCAGCTCCAGAGCTCCCTGCAGAGGATGCTGAGGCCTCAGCAGCAACCACAGCACAATCCAACCCCACCCTCTGCCTGGTCCACCTTCCCTCACTCCATCACTGGTGTTCCCAAGAGCACGCACAGTAAACGTCCTGCGTGCAAATATCCATCTCAAGTAGCCTGCTTCCCCAGGGTAATTTCAAGAGTGTATTGCCATTCTAGAGACCTTCCGAGGCAAGACTTTAAAACTTCTACTTGAAAATCTTGCCTTAGAGTTAGTTACCACACATGAAGCCAGAATCATTTGGAAACTTCTTTAATGCAAAAGCCCCAAATGTGCCTAGCACCCCCTTCCTACAAGCCTGAGCTCAACCTTTAGAACGATGACACTTACAGGTCACCTCTCCCCTTAACTAGGAAGGTTGAAATGTGTAGGCAAAATCAGTTGTGCCTTTCAGGAGGGTCACAGACTCCCACCCCAGAAAATTGCACAACCATACAAAATTCTGGGTACAGTTCCAGAAGGATAATAAAATTCCCCCTAAAACCCTCCATGGATCCCAATTAAAGACCCGTTGCTTTATAGTGAACATAACAAGAACTCATAGTCTCAAAGCTGATGTCCCCAGCATAGGGAGTAGAGAAATTTTTTTTTTTTTTTTAGGATTCATTTGTCTCTATATAATTCCATCAATAGGTTTTGAATAAGCAAAGATGAGAGTCAGCTTACATTTTCCAGATTCATATTTGCTGTCTTTGAACTTGTCTCTTTATGATACTTTTTCCTGGTACAGTAGACACTGACGAGGGTGATGATCACCATCAGGGCAAACACAGCAACAGTGGAAGACGCAGTAATCACAATGGTGTCTCGAGTTGAGCCTCTCTTTTCACACCTTTCTCCCATGTACCACCAGTCTTCCCCTGACGGACACCTACATGTTCGGAACGTGACTCAGAGTTATGAGTTGATATTTTAATCTAAAAATCTTCACCACTGAAGGTGTGAGTCAACACTCAGGTCACTGGCAGGTGGAACTATTTGTCACCCATTCTGGACTAGAAGGGTTGGTTAGACTAGCACAGGCAGGGCCAACGAAAAGGAACAATGGAATTACTCCTAATCTGGCACTTAACACAGCAGCTCCCAGCTGGGAAAGGAAGGTAGCATAGGTAGTGGAGAAAATTTAGTTCTTAGTGCCCCAGTCCCTCCACATCCCAGCTATGACTGTGGCCAAGCTCTTCTCAGAATGTAGGTATCTCCATCTAGGAAACAGGGACAGTCACAGTAACCACACCAGACCGTCGTGAGGACCTAATAAGATATGTAACGCATGAGGACTGTTTCAGGCAATTAGAATAACGTGCTATCTTGGCATAAATAATTCTGTCGTTCTGCTGGCAACCCAAAGTCCCAAATGGAGAGCAAAAGATAAATATCTTATGAACGGTTTTGAGATGAGATTCAACTGATTTCATTCATATGAAATATCATATGAATCTTACATTGTGGGAATGAAAAACTATGTAACAAAAGAATGGGTAGATTGCATCCTTACCTGCACTCAGCTTTGCCATGACGGACAATGCAAACACCATCATTCTCACATTTAAAGCTTGTGCAAAGGTCATTGATGTCCAATGTATCATTTTGTGTAGTATTAAGGTAAGATATGTCTAAGGAGGGTGAGAGGAGAGCATGGAGGGAAATCAGTTTGGGGTTTAACAAGCATTTGATCTTTAAGTTTCAAAATAAAATGTTCAGCCTTCAGGTTTGTGAGAAATTCAGGTACTCTTGAAGCACCGTTCAGTAACGTTTATAGGCAGTGAAAAAATAAACTGGCAGGCTGAAATCTAGACACAAAGGGAAGCTGAACCAGCCTGTGGGGCTACAGCTGAACACGTGCTTGCCTGGGCCTTGGCATGGAAACCAACAGTATTCCTGGAAAATCTAATTATTGGCCGCCATGGCTGAGAAATTTTAGAAGACAATAGATTAATGCTATTACTGACAAGATATATGTGTGTGTGCACACATCTCTATATATGTATGTATACATATCTGAAAGAGACAATAAAGCCAGATCATTTCCACTCTAATTTTATGTGTTTCTGGGTTTTTACTTCTGGAATCCTAGAGTTAAATTCTAGGGTATAATGGCTATACTTCAGCTTATTTCTAAAGAAATGTTCTGGACTAAAGCTTTCCACTATTGCTCCATGCAGTGTTAATTAAGTTCTTTATCCTGGAACTGTCCCTGTTTCCATTTAAATTACTTTCATATTGTTAATGATTCATACTAAAAAAAAAATCACTCATGCCCACTCCCTCCCATGTCTCTAATATATCTAAAAATGGAATCCAGAAGAACACAGTAAAATCATCAACAACCACAAAAAAAAAAGCAGCTTAGATAAAACTATTTGTATCGACATACCTTCCACCGTCAGGAGGATATAAACATCATCTCCTTTTATAAAATCTCTGCTTTTCAGCCTCTCATGGGTCATAAAGACTCTGTATCCATAGCCCCCACCTCTTTGAAACTGAGTTCCATTAGGGAAAAAAACTTGTGCTCCCACTTTGGAAGGCCTGTCCCAAAAATATGTTCCATTACCTGAAAAAACAATTTATATTAATGAATTGTGTTTAGCATCATCATAGCTTTGGGGGTAGGAAAGCACAGGCAAGGTGAAGCACAATTAGGATAGAGCTCAAAATTATTCAGTGATGCTATTGACCTGTAATGTATTCCCTGACAAGTCACTGGAGTTTGTTCATTTATCCTGTCCTAAAGAAATGAGATGACATGGCAGGGAGAACCACATTCTGGAATATGAGTGGAGAGGTATCAAAAGTTTCCTACATGGGGTGTCACACTTCTACTGAATGAGCAGTGTAGAAACTCCATTGCCCACTAGAATCATTCTTTAGTGGCCTTCTGAGTTACAGGTAGTCCTCTTAGCTGAGTTAAATCAATGTGTTACTGAGAGCGTCTTTAATATTGGCACTGAACGATTCATCTCAGTAACTGAATTATTCACCTAACAGAGTAAAGTCCTTCAGGAGTAGAAGACAGTGAGAAGCACTGCTTCTGGGAAAAGGTGGTCACCCACCCAACCCTGAGCCATTTTCAACATCATTCAGGGAGAAATGTTTTGGAAAAAGGTAAAGAAATTCTGAACATCAAATCCCCACACCTCTTTGTGAAAACTATTTTTTTTCCTATCTGATTTTTTTTTTTTCCCCCAAGTCACTAAGGTCCAGTCTTTTCATATACAGAATTCAGATTTGGCAATAATATTCACCTTGCCACAATTCCATTTTTTTTTTTTTTTTTTTGGCGGTATGCGGGCCTCTCACTGTTGTGGCCTCTCCCGTTGCGGAGCACAGGCTCCGGACGCGCAGGCCCAGCGGCCATGGCTCACGGGCCCAGTCGCTCCGCGGCACGTGGGATCTTCCCGGACCAGGGCACGAACCCGTGTCTCCTGCATCGGCAGGCGGATTCTCAACCACTGCGCCACCAGGGAAGCCCCACAATTCCATTTTTCACTTTATTATGTTCCCAGAGGGCAAAGGATTATTACAATTAGAAATGTGATCATTGCTTTCTGGGTGCTGCTCCTTTTTCAGACTAGAAAGAGAGGGGATGGTGTCACCATTGGCAAGTCCTCCAGAATTCTTTAATAAGAAGTTGCACTCCATTCCCATACCCTTCCCAACACTATGGAGCACCTACTCAACATCTTCGTTCTGATCAAAAACTGCCCCCATTACAAAAGCTGAACTGTTTTTGACAATTTAGAGACAAGACCAGGACAGCATGGGTTAGGAGAACTCAACATCTGAGAGCCTCTCCATGCCAGGCCCTTCCACAAACTTCCCTACTTGATCTGTAGAGATACTTTTAACAAATGTGTGGGGGTTTTATTACTGTCCCAGTTTTACTTCTGAGGACACTGGTGTTTCAAGAGATTATCTGCTCAAGGTTACATAGCTAATGAGAAGCAAACCTTGGATTAAACCCAGGTGCATCGGACTCTAAAACTAAAACACTCCTCATACAACCCTGGGAATTCAGGTATTGTCATCAGTTTCCAAAAATATAGCCAATATCTTCTCAATTTGTTGGCATCTTTGCTGACATTTCTGACAGTCTCCTGCCTGGGAGACTCTGTCCACAGCTGCTGAAGCCCTTCCCCTAAATATCTTCTGATGCTTAGATTTGGGGCTCAAAATTCCCTAGCTACCTGGCTATGCAGTCTCTCCTTCCCAAATCATCCATCCCTCCTAGAGCAGTGATTGTGTATTAGCAATAAAAAAGATGAGTCACAAACCAGTGGTCATAAATGGGTCTGTAGTTATACTCTTCTTGTTGGACATACGCTGTCGAATGTCAGGATTTTGATCCAAGATGGTCATCGTGACGTGTTGCCAAGGACATGGCCACTCTAGTTGATCATCATTGGCTCCAGAGATCAAGTGGAAATACATTCCTACATTAGACAAACTACTTAGATTCAAGTAAATCTGAAAGGCATAGCCTTTAGAAGAATAAAATGAAGGACTGAAGAAAGATCCACTGGGGCTGCCAATGAGCTGTGTGAAATTCCTTATATGCCAGACATGATGAGGGCACTGTGTTTCTGAAAGATTGATGTCATCAATAGACAGGCCACCCCATGAGGCACCAGCGCCTCTGACCGCTCCAAATACCACTCTAAATTTGTTGGTCACTTTCAGTGTTACGTGGTAAAGTTGCCAGCTCCCAATGGGTATATCTGCAAAAGAGACATTATTATTCCAAAGAGGGCAAAGGACTATGAATCATGTGCAAGTCGACATTAGAGTTCTAACCTTCATGGACAAAGGATCTTTCTAGACCTACTGCTTCCTGCAGGTGTGAGGTATGGCTTTCTTACGCCTCCAGCCCAGGTCCAGTTACTTCAAGGCATTTCTGTGGGGATGGCACAGCTCTCTGGAATATTTGGATGCTTATCTAGCTGATTCTTAGATAGATCAACCTTTCCCAGAGATAGGTGAGCAAACGATAGCATCTAACTCATGAGAACTCCATGCCCAACTTACAAGTTACCTCCCATTCAGTTAGTTAAACAGACAAGCAAACCCAATACTCTACACTTGTACCCCAGATTCCTGTGATACTCAGCTGAAGCCTCCGTTAATCTATTTATACTTTGATTGGAATACTTCCTTCACATGCAAAATTTTTAGTCAACTCTTTGGCTGTATTAAGCATGAATTCACCAAACCCTAGAAAGCCCACATCTTACAACTGACTCGATGTTACATATCTAATATTTGGTACCATCTCCTTTCTTCCCAAACTACATGTCCCCTCCACTATTACTCCTACCTCTAGCTAGTGGCACATTGTATGACATCTTGTCTTATTTTCTGATGTCACATACCCAAATAAGAAGCAGTCCATTTAAAGTTTTCAGAATCTTCCCAGGTAGAGAATAGCTCAGGAATTCATGTCAAACTAGTAGTTAATTCAATGCCTTCAAACTTAAATATATTGGCACTTAATGAGAAACATATTGCTTGAAAATAAGTTAGAAAGATCCAAATTACAGAAAATGCTATTCTCCGTGGAAGGACCCCAGATTGAACAAAAACCTTTCATGAGAGCCTCCACTTCATTTTTACCAGTACTTTCAGTTTAAATTCTGGTCTCCTAAGCAGGTTTCTTAAGTACATTTTGCGCTATTATCTGTCAATAATAACACCCACAGATTGCTAATGCAAAGGATTATATATGTATAATCAAATATGTATGTAATAATCTTATTTATAATCTTTTATATATTCATTAGATACATAAAATGTACATGTATTTTATATATATATATATATATATATAATAAGGTTAAGAACCTCAGCTTATAGGTATTCATGAAGGAAAATATCATCTATGTTTCAGAATGTTTCTCATTGTTAAACAGGGGGAAAATGGCATGACATATGACATAATGTGGATCAGTTTTATAATAGGTTTTAATCAATTCATTCAAACCAAGAGGTCACTGTGCAAAGCAGACAGTAACACAGCTGCCAGGCCACAGCCCCTCCCTTCCTCAGCGGACCTTCTGAACCATCTGCTTTAATATGTGGTCAACGTGACCCACCTCCCGGACACATGATTAGAAGGAAGGGTGGCCGCCTAATCAGTGTTGCCCTCTCTCCACTCAGAATTGCTCCAGAAGATGCATTTGACTCAAGTCATAACAATTAGAATCCTTCGCTGGAAATTATTTTTCTAGGCTAGAAATTAGAGGAAGAGTCCCTTCTCTAGTCTGATGGCACATTTGGTAAAAGGTAAGCTGGGAAGTGAAACAGCCAAAGCACCAGTTTTACGGACAAAGCCCATCTGAGATAATAGGAAAGGTCCCCAACCATGTTCAGGAACAGGTCCCATCCTGCCTGACGCCAGTTCCTCTCTTCTCCATTCTACAATATAGTTATGTTGAGCCAGTAACTCTTCACATTTTGCCTAAGCTAGTTTCCATTATATTTTCATTAGTTGCCAAGAACAGACTTCCCAACGCCAGAGACTGATCTACAGTTTCTTAAGTGTCACATACTCCGTAGCACAGAAAGGATTCTCATTTTAGCTTCCCAACCACTGCATAAAACAAGTAGGATCAAGTTCTACATTGAAAAGTAGTAAGTCCAAAAAAATAAAAAGTACTAAGTCCATAGCACCTACCCTGTTGTAAGTGGTTTTGCATTAAGTAAAGGGTTAAGACTGACTCACTCTGAACCCAAGAATAAGAATGTTGATAGTGTACCTTTTATTTCTTCCACAAGGGTCAGAGTACTGTTCACACTGGCTGCAGAATACTCCCTGATATAGATGTTCAGTTGGTCATTTTCACTTCTACTGTTATATAAAAAAAATTGCAAGCACTGAAATCCTCGTTTAGGGTATAGTATTCTACTTTCCAGCATTGCTGTGGCCCCCTCATTTACAGAGCTACTGTTGAAATGCATGAAGAAACCAGAACCTGTTAAAGAAGACAAATGCAGAACTGAGAAAACAGATACTGGATACAGGAATGCGTGTCTCGCGGGCACTCTATTTCCACCTGGTTCCCACTGTATACAGGACACTGTTTTGAGCATTTAAATGCAGTTCTTGGAGCAGGCAGTCTATGAAAAAAAGCAACATTAGATCACTTTTTTCTTACTACATGTTAGTTTTCAAAAATGGGAAAAAGTGTTATGTGTTTGGTTTAGCCTCTCTCTCTCCCTCTTTCTCTCTGTCTCTCCACCCGCCCCTTCCCTTCCTCCCTCCTACTGATCTATGTAGAACCACTATCCACTATTCAAATCTACATTTAAAAAATATTTTTTTAACTGAAATATGTTTGACGTGTACCATTGTGTAAATTTAAGGTACACAACATGTTCATTTGACACATTTATATATTGGCATCTGATTGTCATTGTAGCAATAATTGGCACTTCTCTCACAATACATAATATCATTTCTTTTTGGTGGTGGGAATAATTAAGTCTAGTCTCAACAAGTTTGATGATTATAATACAATACTGTTGCCTATATTCACAATGCTGTGCATTAGATCTCTAGGGCTTTTTACTACTCGTTACAAGTTTGTAACTTTAAACAACATCTGTCCTGTCCCCACCAATCCCCCCAAAAAGAAAAAGGAGAAGCACCTCCATGCTCTTAAGAGATCTCCACCCCTTCCCAGATCATCTGAGCTATCAAGCAATGGCCCTGGGTTCTGAAGGCTAGTTTTACATATTTGCTGCCAGAAATGAGCAAATAAATAAAAATGTGTTGCTTGTAGCCAAATAAATGACTATTTGATTCAAACAAAATTCAATGGAAAAGAATACTCATCTGAGTAAAATTAAATAAATTGTACTTTCTACCTTCATTTAAAGTATTTTTGTAACAGGAACGTGTAATCATAACCAGCTGAAATTCTGAAACTGATTAATTCACAGCCTGGTGCTGTTCACTGAAGTTCTCTTGGATTCTTCAGTCTTCAAGAAAACAACCCCACTGCTCCAGAGAAAAGAGTCCTTTCGGGGAGGGGCAGCCCCTCTTGCTGTGGGCACATACCATGGGTAGAGGCTTCACAGAGCCCAGCGCTGACTCATGGGGATAAAAAGCAAACTCGGACAGTAAAAAAGAAAAGAAATTAACCATATCCTTATAAGGCACAGAACCAATTCCTGAGTAGCACGAGTGGGCTATCATTAATAATTCTAATAAAAATAAGAACTCAAACCCCAGGATTTCACAGCAAAGAAAGAGGCTAGAACCACTGGGAGTAAAATCTGGAAGTATCTCACTCCTGCTACCTTTGCACCGGCCCAGATTGGAGTGATCATTCTCCGGCCCCTCAGGAACCTGGGAGACCCGTTGCCAGTCAGCGTTATCTTCTGAACTTTGAATCATACCACACACATTTTCCAGTTCAAAATCGCACGACTCCATAAAGCTCAAGGAAGAGGCTACCAAAGCAAAACAAAAAAAAAACAATTATTGACGCTCATATAGAACATGATAATCTAAGCAATAAAAACTGAGATGATCCAGAAGCACTAGGAATTCTAGGATGACCTTGAAGGGGACTCGTCACTGATTCTGGGTGATGGTGGCTTCAGGATCTCTTGATATCTGCAAAACCAAGACAATCGACCAGCTGTGTAGTTCTGTATAAGCTGCCTGCCCCAAGTCTTGTCTATCAGGTTAACGAATGATAGAAACCTGAGTCTACACTCCCCTAGTTATTCAGAGTGACAAACCACAACCCGGATTTTTTTCTTTTTTTTTCTTTTTTTTTTTTGGGGGGGGTATGCGGGCCTCTCACTGTTGTGGCCTCTCCCGTTGCGGACCACAGGCTCCGGACGCGCAGGCCTAGCGGCCATGGCTCACGGGCTTAGTTGCTCCGCGGCATGTGGGATCTTCCCGGACCAGGGCACGAACCCGTGTCTCCTGAATCGGCAGGCGGATTCTCAACCACTGCGCCACCAGGGAAGCCCCACAACCCGGATTTTTTGATCCCATTTATATTATGACTGCACACCTCACCTGGGCTGAAAAGAGTTTTGAATATCAAGTTGGCCCACATTTGCATTAGTAACAGCTTCAAAAACTTGAACGGGCCATGTTCATGCCGCTATAGGACTCAGTTTGTTTTTATATCTAAAGCCCAGAACTTGTGAGAAGAAAAATGCTGCTTCCGTGTTGTAGCCTGGTATCTGGGGGCTATTCTGTTTTGTTTTCTTTTCTTTCTCTCAGAATATCAAACTTCAACTATCAAACTATTATTATCAAGCGATTATCTAACTATAATTTCAGAAAACCCAGCAATGCTCGGCAAAATGGCACAGAACAGAATGTTTTCCTACAGAGCAGAGAGGGATAGAAGTCATTTCAAAGAACCCGGCACCTACAGCAGTTATACAGTTGATTCAACTTTAAGACATCAGAGTCACTGAAATCCATTCGTTGGCCGATCACATCCATGAAGTCTGGGATCCTCGTCACAATTGTTGGCTCTGATCCATTCTGGAATGCACTTTTACTGTAGTGCATCACTGAGCTGTAATCATAGGGAACATTCAGGGAGTCTGCTTTGTGGTCATCATAGGATTCAAAATTTTTCTTTTTGCCTAAATGATAGATAAAGATCTTTAATTACTTGATGTTCACAAAATTTAGCTTATCTTACTCCAAAGACTGTTAACTTAGAAATAAAGACTATAATAAACAGTGCATCCTTGGCTACAACTGACACTCTGTGGTATTTCAAGAGTGTTTCATATATTCCTATCTTAGAATAGACTATTCAAACTTAGAATTGTGATACCAGCTATCATGCTGAACTTATCTAAGGTTTCATTTCAGCTCAAAGTTGGACTTTAGCATTTGGCCTAAGGTTCTAAGAACGGCTAATGGAAAGAAGGATTCTAAAAGGTGTTGTTGAAACACTCAGGGTCATCGGCAATGAGGAGAGGTAGGGTATCCTCAGCGGATGGAGATGAAAATAAGAGGACTTTGGGAGGTGTGGTGGGGTAGGACCTGGGAATGATAACGTGGTCATCAGAAAAGATTGACATCATCAGTGATTTCTTAGTTATCTTAGTTATTCTTAGTTTCTGGAATACGTGTAGATGTATGTAAATAAATACATTTAGAGAAGATTCCTGACCGCTTAACATCGTACCAGTGGGCCACTGATTGCAATGTGAAAACGAATGATTTTGTGGACACAACAAGGTAGATTTGATCAACAAAGCATAAAGATGTGCTATCAAATCAAGGCAGAAGTTTCTAACAGAAATAAGACATTGGAAATCCTAAAGAGTGAGGCCATGGATTAAAGCTCAACACTTCTCTTGTTCTAGAAATATTTCAGTTGGCTTCAGTGCCTTCCCCCAGGCTCTGGGTAGGGGTGAGGCCAGGGGCAGGTAATGTGATGTTAGAATTGTGATGTCAGGGGCACTCAGCGCAGAGCAGCCCTCACTGGCCTCACTTGATAGCGATGCCATCCTTCCCCTCCCCCTCCCCCCCACACCCCCTCCATACCCTATGGAGGCAGGACGGATGGGGAAACTAAGTGTCACTGTGGAAAATGTGAGTTCTAGTCGGACATGGTTATTAAAACCTTTCTGACTTTGAGCACAAAGTCACAAAAAGTTCAGGCTGCTCAACTACTGCAGTGTTTCCCAACATGGGCTCCAAAGAACAATAAATCCGGGAGGTCATCTGGGTGCTTTGTGACCACCCAGAGGGGTGGGGTAGGGAGGCAGGGAGGGAAACGCAGGAGGGAGGAGATATGGGGATATATGTATACGTATGGCTGATTCACTTTGTTATACAGCAGAAACTAACACACCATTGTAAAGCACTTACACTCCAATAAAGATGTCTTAAAAAAAAAAAAGCACATTTTTAAAAAAAGAACAGTAAATCCAAATACTCCACAAAAAGAAAAAAAAAAGCATGATCAAGTCATTTTTGGAAATGTTCCTACAATGTAAGAAAACAAGATAAGTGTACCTGAAATAATTCTGTCCCAAATTATGCTGATATAGTCATCCCGATCAGACCGAGACTGTTCATGCCAGAATCCCAGTGCGTGGAGAAACTCATGCTGAACTGTTGCTATCTTGTCACAGTTCTTTCCGATGGAGAGTTCTTGCCTCCCAATGCGCTTATTTCCCACTGAAGACCAGCAGCTTACAGGAGAGTTTACAGAAGGGGGAGAGGGTTTTATATTGATGCAGGTGGAGGTCCTGGGCAAAATCCCTAATGCCAAATCCACTTAGGTACCCACCTAGATCCTTCACTTATGTCTGGACACCATGTATTTCTCTCAAAACCCCAGTGCGGTATAAAAAGCCTTCCAGACCAGATGATCTTTGGAGAACTTGGGCTGACACCAAATGCTTAAAAAGGAGTGAGTCATCCTCCAGGCAGCCTAGTCCTGATCTTTTTTGGAAATTTCAAAATTTTTCAGATGGTCCTTGAATAAGGGTTTTTAGGTGATAGCAACCATTCAGAACTGCTGACCTTGAGTCAAATAACTATCATCTTCTTAACTGAAGTAGTAAGAGTTCTTAGGTTAAAATAAATTTAAATATACATGTGTGCATGCATACAGACGGGTTTCACTTGAAGGCAGAAATAAGGAGTATAGAAAATACAAACAGGCTGAAGTTCACAGAGTCGTAGGGTGGATGGCATGCAATTCCACCTTCCTTGTCTTAACATTGGCAGTCTGGTTGCATGTATGAAAATATTCTTTTTTTTTTTTTTTTTTTTTTTTTTTTTTTTTTTTTTTTTTCCGTTATGCGGGCCTCTCACTGTTGTGGCCTCTCCCGTTGCGGAGCACAGGCTCCGGACGCACAGGCTCAGCGGCCATGGCTCACGGGCTTAGTTGCTCCGCGGCATGTGGGATCTTCCCGGACCAGGGCACGAACCCGTGTCTCCTGCATCGGCAGGCGGATTCTCAACCACTGCGCCACCAGGGAAGCCCGAAAATATTCTTTTATGGCTAGAGAAAACAGATCCAGCAAACTGCAATGGAAGCCCCTGACCCCCCAAGGTTAGGGTCGAGGGCAACTGCTGTGATGTAATGCCTCAGCCAGAACTGTTCTCATCAGAACACTTAGAAGACCAACTCTTCAACTTACCCATTGCCCTTGAACACTAATATATAGTTGGGTTCTCCAGACCAAGGCTTGAAGTCAATGCATGTTTTTAGACGATAGCGTTCAAATGCATTGAGGATAACTCCCCTGGCATTCATTTCTGAAGGAAGAAAACAAACAAAAATAAACTTATTAAAATTACCACCATTGAACAGTTCACTATGGAAACAGGCCATACAATATATTGTTTATCATGAGTTAGTCCCTCCATGAATATTTAGTGTTTTATTTTTTAAAAACTTAGTATAGTGCCAATCAAGTATCACATGCAATTAATTGGTTGTTCTTCAGGTAGCTTTTTTTCACCCCATATATATTTCCCTGGAGTCATTAGAAGTGCAAATAGCAAAAAGGGCATTTCCTTACCTCAGAGAACATATACATTGGTTCGCAGGCAACCAAAATGAACAATCACTGTCACATGCTTCATCTAAGAATTTATAATATGTATTTAAAGCCTCACAGCAGAGTTTTTAATCTGAGGACTTTGGGATGAGAGGGACCATGAATATGTTGAAATAGTAGACAAAGAATTATGTCGTTGTTGTTGTTTGTTTTTGTGGTACGCGGGCCTCTCACTGCCGTGGCCCCTCCCGCTGCGGAGCACAGGCTCCGGACGCACAGGCTCAGCGGCCACGGCTCACGGGCCCAGCCGCTCCGCGGCACGTGGGATCCTCCCGGACCGGGGCACGAACCCGCGCCCCATGCATCGGCAGGCGGATTCTCAACCACTGCGCCACCAAGGAAGCCCTAAGAATTATGTCTATATCTATAAATATCTATCTCTGCAAAGTGCTTTTTCTGGGGAGAGCATTCATAAGATTCGCAAGTGAGTTCCGGGTCCAAAACACAAATAAGAACCATTGCTTTCAAGTTGAGTGATGCTCAAAGAAGGTTAGATAGACTGGAGCTCAAAGAAGGCAGAGGCGTGAAAGCAACGAAGACGTTCAGGAAAAGAAGCTCAGAGGGCAACCCAGAGGAAGGAGCTATATCAGGTACATATGGAGAGACAGTCACAGCTGGGGTCAAGTACGGTGAAGTGAAGGATGGTGTCTGCCGGGAGGTGGGAGACAGTATGGCAGAGAAGATGGCGTGTGGACTTTAGAACCAGACACAGCTAAGTTCTCCCCTATCCTCACCACTTACTTTTTTTTTTCTTTTTTTTTTTGCGGTACGCGGCCCTCTCACTGCTGTGGCCTCTCCCGTTGCGGAGCACAGGCTCCGGACGCGCAGGCTCAGCGGCCATGGCTCACGGGCCGAGCCGCTCTGCGGCATGTGGCCGGGGCACGAACCCGCGTCCCCTGCATCGGCAGGCGGACTCTCAACCACTGCGCCACCAGGGAAGCCCACCACTTACTTTTGATGCATAATCTTTGCCAATTTAATTTACCCTTAGAGCTTTGGTATTGTCATCAGATCAGCTAAGTGGGGAATTAAAATCAACTTCACAGGGCTATTGTGAGGATAGCAGAGAAAGTAGAGGTGAAGTTCCAAGTACAGTAGTCTCCCTTTATCTGTAGTTTTGCTTTCTGCAGTTTCAGTTACCTGCAGTTAACTGAGGTCCAAAAGTATTAAATGGAAAACTCCAGAAATAAGCAATTCATAATTTTTAAGTTGCACGCCACTCTGAGAGCTTGATGAAATCTTGTGCCATGCTGCTCCATCCCACCAGGGATTCCCCAACCCTGGACATCGATCATCTGCTCCCAACACCCAATCATCAACATCATCATGGGTCAGTGACCCAGCATCACCTGAAGCAGATGATCGTTCTTCTGATGTGTCATCAGAAGGTCAATAGTAGCCTAACGTTACATCACAATGCCTACTCATTCACCTCATTTCATCTCATAATGCAGGCATTTTATCGTCTCACATCATCACAAGAAGAAGGGTGAATACAGTACAATAAAATATTTTGAGAGAGAGAGACCACATTCACTTAACTTTTATTACAGTGTATTATAGTTGTTCTCTTTTCTTATTAGTTACTATCTCTTCCTGCACCTAATTTATAAATTAAACTTTATCATAGGTATGTAGTATAGGAAAAAACATGCTATATATAGGGTTTGGTACTACCCACAGCTTCAGGCATCCAACATATCCCCCGAGCATAAGGGGGCACAACTGTAAAGTGAGCATTTATCAAATGTTTATTTCCTTCCTACCTTCTTATGTGTCTATTGCACAAATATTTAAAGACATTATTCACTATGCCTCTGTCTAGGTGAAAGTAAAGAACTAGATACACGTGGGATTTAAATTCCATGAATCTATAAGAGGCACTCAGAATTCAACCTTTTACAATATCACACAAATAATACATGTTCATTGTAAGTTAGAAAATATAAACTAAAAGAAAGAAATTATAAAATCTTACCCAGAAATAATCAACCACATTTATCATACTTTTTTCTTATGAATATGTACATACACAATATACATATTTTTATAAAAAATAAAGTCACAGCCTACATAATATTTTATAAACTATTTTTTCACTAAATAATATATCGTAAAATCTTCATCAGTAAGTGTTGTTTTTACCATTTTAATGGCCACATTATATGACGGTAGGATACATAACTAACTTCCTATTGGCAAATATTTAAATGGTTTCCAAATTTTCTGTACTGCAAGTATCACATTTGGGTCACTACTTCAGATCTAACACTTCCTTAAAATAAGACATGATGATACGGACCACCGCATGACTGTTTTTGAACTGAACGTAAAAGGAGCTTGCTTGCCTTCGATTTTTATCAAAACTTAATGAGGATAGGTTCTATCCTGCGTTGAATTGTTTGGAGACTCAAATAAGGGAATAAATGTGAAACTTTTGTAAAAAGTATAGCTTTCTACCAAGATAAGATCCTTATTTACCCTGTGCCTTTATTTCCCGAGGGCTTTAATTCACTTTGCATCACAGATGCAGAAGAGCTCCACCAGGGATCCTGTTATCTAAATCCCCAGGCTCCAAAGGACAAGGCAGGTCCCAGACAAGCCTAGGAGTTAAGCAAGCAGTGGTTTAGAATTATCTTCCCCTTGTTAGCCCCTTCCTGCTCCTAGCACCTTGGTCTTCGTTTCTATTCCCACCTTTTACCCCTTTCCTCCTCTCTCTACTTTCCCCTACCATTCACTTCAAATCTGGCACTCAGGCAAGCAACTGTAACTCATTCACAGGAAGCTATACACGGTTGCTTCAAGTTTTACCCCTTTCAGGTGATTTGCATCTTAACAGCCAGATAATACCTGAGGCTTAAGCTAAAAGACTAAAGCCCTACTGGCAGCATTTCATATGGAAAACAGTTCGGAGTTTTCTCAAAAGACTAAAAGTAGTATGACCCAGCAATTCCCCTCCTAAGTATATATCCAAAAAAAAAACAAAAACACTAATTTGAAAAGATGCATGCACCCCAAATGTTCATAGCAGTACTACTGACAATTGCCAAGATATGGAAGCAACCTAAGTGTCCATCAACAGATGAATGGATAAAGAAAATGTGGTATATGTATATATACAATGGAGTACCACTCCCTGTTAGATTTCTCTATCTTGAATGACCAGATCAGACACCAAACCATTATATGATATCTCCACCACCGTGACCCCGATGCATTTCAAATTCTGCATGCTAAAAACCAATTTCCATCACATTTCTCTATCCTACCCTCTCCAAGACATATTCCCTATTCTTGTTAAAGGTGTTACCATCCACCCAGTTGTCTAAGACATAATCTTGGACACTAGCACTTCTTTCCCTAGACTCACCTTCTTGATCTCTTGGAGCCAATCACCAAATCTAATTGTCTCCTAAGCCTCTCAGAATTATCCACTCTTGTCTATCCTCTCTGAGAGAGTCTTGGTTCAGAAACTCTTTAATCTTTCCCTGAATTTCTTCAAGAGTCTAACTGCTCTTCTAACTCTCTTTCTGTCCAAGTGATGATACAACTTCTGTACTGCAACCAGAGTGATAACAATCTCACTTCTGCATTAAAACATTTAGTGGCTTCACCTTACCACTGGTATACACACCAAGTTCTTTAACATGGGGAAGACTCAAGTCCTTCCCAATCTGAAGTCTGCCTACCTGTTCAACTTCATTATCTCCCCGCTCTCAACCTCCTTCCCACCAGGGGTTTTCTTCCTTTCCCCATGCCTTTGCACATAGTGATCCATCTGCCTAGAGCATGCTTCCCTTGCTGTCAGAGGCTGCACTAGCCCCCATAGTTCCCTTCTGTGAATTCGAAAGGGCCACCTCATTGTACACCAGAAACTAACACAATATTGTAAATCAAATATACTTGAAAGAAAGAAAAAGAAAGGGAGGGGTACCTCATCTGGGCAGAGTTGCAAGTGCTGGCTTGGCAGGTGGATGAATAGTACTTCATGCAAAGAAATGAATGCTCTTGATGAATATAATGCAAACTTAATTTCAGTCCCACTTGTGCCCCCTCCCCAGGCACCTATGTGTGGTGTACAACTTGCACAAGCTTCAAGGCAGCCCTGCTGCATAGGGTCACCTGCTCCCTAATGCATATGCCTTTATAGCTAGGTTGAGTTAAATGTCCTCCAGCGTGCTCCCATAACATTTTGAACATATCACTAATCATTACACTTACTGCATTCTATTATAATTAGCTTTTGGTTTATCTGAATCTCTACCGAAATGTATGATATTTAAGGAAACATTTCCCAAGTGGCAGTTCCTAAACTGATGCTGGTCAAGGATATCATTTTTACTAAATGGGGTCCATGTTTAGAGTTTTCCATTACAATAAATTTCTAATATAGAATAGCTGTCCTTTCTTTTGGATTAGGTTCTTCTGACTTTCTAGTATTAAAACATTATTTATTTTATTTAAAAAAAGATGATAGTGGGTTTTTGTTGTTTAAGTTTCTCAATTGTCCAAATGAAATATTAGTAAAATAATGACAGTTCCTAAAGTTTTGTTTGTTTGGTTGTTTCATGTTTCAAAATCATATGTAAAGTCTGAACATATATGAAACCACTGCTTTAAAATAAAGACTAGCTCCCTAATCTTTATGTCCCAAGCATCCAATACAGAGGAGGCTCTCCATAAATATTGGTTGAATTCATCCCTTTATTGGTCAAAACTCAGCAAATATTTCAGACAAAATCATTTAGGTTCTGATCATTTTTCATTTTGCTTATTTTTTTTAAAGTGTACTTAGCTACACAAAACAACAAAGAAAAATACCCTTAAAGACCATGTGAGTCTTCCCTTGGAAATAGTGTCATCATATTCTGTCAGGAACATGCATTAGTTGTGGGCACTCCAAGGTGCATACTAACCCAAGCTATCGTCTAGAACATATGGAATAGTATGAGGCCATCTATATCTTTCTCCAATGATGGAATTTCTTTCTTGTACCTGTCAAAAATAAGTGGGAAAGGATTCATTGAATGTATCAGTCAAAAATTTATGAAACAATCAATAGTTAATCTAGAAATAAAGGAAGTTTTAAGCTTTCCCAACCAGCCTAAACACATTGCCAGTGTGTGTGCGTGCGTGTACACATGTGTGTGTACGCCTACTTTTATCATATTATAACAAAGGTTTTAGGAGGAAATCACTAATTTCTGGGTTTTTTAATAAGGAGAATGACAAGCATTAATATTTCCTTTAATCTTATCATTTCACTTCAATTATTCATATTTTTACATATCCTTGGAATAGCGCAAGTTCGTGGACCTGACGCATAGTGAGGCCAAACAAACCGAAACATCAGAGTTTGGAGCAGAGAAAGGTTTATTGCAGGGCCATGCAAGGAGATGGGTGGCTCAGGCCAAAAGAAACTCCAAGCTCCCCAAAGTGTCTCGGCAAAGCATTTTTAAAGGCCAGGTGAGGGAGGGTGGTTGCAGGGTATGTGATCAGCTTATGCACAATTCTCTGATTGGCTGATGGGAAATCACTAATTTCTATCATTAATTTTGTTGATAAAGTTGAAGAAGGCACCATGCAAAATCATGTAAATAATGATTGTTGGAAAACTGGACAATAAATATGGTAAATTCATAGACTAGTTTCCTATACTAGAGATTAAAAATATACAAGAAGGAAGTGATAGCAAAACCTCAATCACCTTGATCTCATAATATCAGAAAAAAAATCACACATGAGCTAGGCCAAAGTTTTCAAACAATTTTAAAGTATTTGAAATTTTTTTTTTCCTGGTCCATTCATCCTTCATCAAGTATTTTTTTTAACATCTTTATTGGAGTATAATTGCTTTAAAATAGTGTGTTAGTTTCTGCTTTAACAAAGCAGAATCAGCTATACATATACACATATCCCCATATCTCCTCCCTCTTGTGTCTCCCTCCCAATTTTTATAATAGAAAGCTAATAATGTTTCATTAATGTATTCATCCAGCCAACAAAATGAACACTGTTGAAGAGAACAGAGATACATTGGTAACCAAACTACCAATGTCTCTACCTTCCTAGAGCCCTTATCTAGTGGAGGAGACAAACAGCATGTAAGAAAACAGTCTAGGGACTTCCCTGATGGCGCAGTAGATAAGACTGCACACTCTCAATGCAGGGGGGCTGGGTTTGATCCCTGGTCAGGGAACTAGATCCCACCTGCATGCTGCAACTAAGAGTTCACATGCCACAACTAAGAGTCCACACGATGCAACTAACAAGCCAGAGAGCCACAACTAAGGAGCCCATGTGCTGCAACTAAGGAGCTGGTGAGCCGCAACTAGGGAGCCCACCTGCCGCAACTAAGACCCCACGCAACCAAATAAATAAATAAATATTTTTAAAAAAGTTTAAACTGGATATATTTAATAGTAGCAGAGGAAATGAAAAAGGGAGATGTGGACAAGAATAAAGGGATTAGGGCAGTGTATTAGATAAAGAGGTCAGGACGGGACTCTTTGAAAGGATGACATTGAAGGTGAAATGAGAGTGATAAGAAAGAGCCAGTATTGAAAGGGGCTCTGGAAAGATCATTCCAGACAGAGGAAACTGTAGTTGCTCTGCTCTGAGGTAGGAATATGCTTGGTATATTTTGCATGTTTGAGGCCAGTGGCCTAAGGAGATGAGATCAAAGAAGAGAGGAGATGGGAGGAGAGGTAGGCAGGAGTTAAATCACGCAAAGTCCTAAAGGCTGTGGGTAAATCTGGATATTATTATAAATATGATAGGAAGCTGTTGAGTTTCAAGCCAGGAAGTGAAATGGTGGTGTTGCTTATCTAAAAGTTCATTTTGCTGTGGGGGATAGGGGACAGGGACAGGGTGGAAAAGATTCTAGGAGGGCAGCATTTGAAGCAGATAAATTAGGAGAAAAGTGGATTCTTTGGAGTATATATACTTTGGAGATAGAAATGATAGAACTTGCTGATGGAGTGGATGGTGGGGTGAGGGAAACGGAAGAAGCAAAGGTGACTCCTGGGTTTTTTACTTATTCAGTGGAATGGAGAGAGGGAGTGCTGATAACTTTACTAAGAGGGAAAACTGGGGAGGAACAGCTTATATGGGAAATCAGAGTTTAGTTGAGGACACATTATGTTTGAGGTATCTTGTAGACATTCCAATGGAACTGATGGATTAGCATTGGGATAGACAAGTCAGGAGCTCAGGGGAAGGAATGAACCAGAGTTATACATTGGGAGTCATCAGCATAGAGATGACATTTAAAGCCCTGGTACAGGGTAGGATCAAGAAGGAGAGAAGAGCAGACCAAGGACTAAACCTCAGACACTGCAGTTCTGTTTCTTGGGTTGAAGTTCACAGTGGGGGTTGAGGGATGTTTAAGCTCCCTTAAACTACATGTAAGGTACCTGTGTTCATCTGTGTGCCATGATGGCTAGGTAAGAACTAGTACTCTTTATGATAGTTTGGGAAGATCTTTATGTGGCAACACTATTCTCAGCTGTCAGACTAGGAGTCACAAAACCTTTCTCTTATGGTTAAAACCTGATTCATTGAATTTACAAATTCAGTTTAATTTTGCTTCAACTGGCTTTAATCAGTGAGGTTCTATTTAAAAATGAAAATATCATATTGTTCTCATAATGAAAATCAGTCAGATCAATAAGACCAAAGCATACAAGGTGAGTGACGGTGGTTTTAACCACACAGAAATCTGAGTAATGAATGATGAAGATACTATTATATGAATCCCTTAGAGTATAAAGTATTCATTGACTAAATGTGTCAACTATGATTCTACACCCTTAGAGATAGTTGGGCTTAACAAAGCCCATGCTGTCCCATCATTCTCAGATACTCTATTTTAGCTTGCAGTGGTTAATCGAAGGTCTTTCCTTGAATTGTTTCAACTCACCCCATCAAGTCTGATGTCTCCCTCAAAAAGATCCAGTCCCAAATCTAAGAGGGAAGATAAAAATTTGTGTTAGCCAATTGGATTCAAACTCCCCACTTAATAAAGAATTTTTTTTTTAAATCCACAAACCTTCATTGATATCAAATATATCCCGGTCAATTCCACCATCTACATCTTTAACAAAAAGAACAAAAACACATTGAACATTGTGTTTATGAAAGAAGAAAATCTTTATCAATTACCAATTAGAAGTAAGCAAGGTTCTTTTGCCTCAGATAAGAGAGTACCAGGCTCTGATTCAACATACATTGATTGATTGATTGATTGATCGATTGATTGAGACCTCCCATGAGCCAGGCTTGGCGATATGGGGATTTTGCATATATACTCTTGTTTTAACCATGTCCCTTGTATGCCAAATAATTTCAGGAGTAAGAAACTGGTCATTCCATATAATATTAAGGTTATTTTGAAAGACTAGATTAGATGACTAGATTAAATAGGAAGCAAATGTTTAAATTTGGCCAAACCAGTCCAATCTATCCATATATTTATATTCCTTGCTAATAGTGTACCTTGGAACACTAAGCAAAATTCCTAATTTATATTTGAATTATTCTTAAGTTGCAAAGGGGTAGATAATGTGGCCAAGTCTCTAAGTGTACAACTGAACAGGACAGACATCAGGTCCATTTGATTTGACACAAAATAACAAAAATAATAATAGTAGTCATTTTATGGGATGCCGATGTGTCAGTCACTGTGTTTGGACTTTCTGATACCACCACTTATTTTTTTTTTTGCTGAGTAGGTGGAACCCCTGAGCAGAAACAATAAAACATTCCTCAATAAATAAAAAGAAGCCAGCGCTTGATCAAAGTTCAGTGCAATTATGCAATAATGCATATGCAATTATGCACTGTGCTTAGCATTAAATGTGTCCTAAGTTCTTCTGTTCTGTTGTTCTATTATTCACATAACCTTTTTTTACTATAACATAGGGCAAAACTCAAAATGACTCACCAAAGATTTCTGGGGTTGGCTGGGAAACAAACACATAAAAAAGATATATTATTATGATGCCCGTGACATAAGTGGTCTTATTGATTCCAATTTATATCTAACCATTTGTGGGATTTTCTTTTTTCCTTAATATTATGGATAACTTTCTGGCATATACCCAAGAGAGCTAAATCAGAGTCTAAGATAACTTTTTGACCCAAGGGTCTTCTCATTTCATATAAAAAAAATGAAACAGCCTGTTGTATGGATTTGAAGGTGAAAGAAACAAGAAACCAACTTCACAGGTTGCAAAGAAGGCAGAACATAAGAGTCCTGCCCTCAGTTAAGTGTTCACTTTAAACATGATTTAAAGTGAACATGATTCTAAAGAATTCATGGAGCTATACGTGAAAAATCTAATAATTTATTCCCAATATTGAAATATTATTATAATTTTTCACAATCCTTTAAAAAGAAAATTTTATTGAAGACCTCATTAACCATGGTTTACTTTCACATTTCTCTCAAGACTCCACCTTCAAAGTCAATACCAAATACTCCAGAAAAAAAATCTATGGCTATACTTTGCAATTGGAAAAAAAAAAAAAAAACAACTTCTGAAAATAGATTCGCTACAGGTGACCAAATGAAACCCAGACCACATACCCAATGGAAAAAACTAAGTAAACCTGAGATTTCTTAGGGAAGTCTAGTTTAAAAAGCTCATGGGACTGGTAGACAGTAGGTCTGGGTTTTATTCCTGCTTCCACCAACTAACAGCAAGTTAGTTCACCTTCCTGATACTCAGAATATCTGTATAATATGGTCAGTGCCTGCTTTGCCTGGGTATTATGATGGTTATATGATGTAATATGAAAGAACTTGGTAAACGTTGTCATACAAATGTAAGGTACAATTTTATTTAAATACTTACCTGTAGATACTAGAATCTAGATACTAGAATCAGTTGGGGTGTTTGGCAAGCATGGGAATAACTGGTTGGATGATGATCATGCTTTTTGCTATTAATTAGTGCCTTGATTGTCTCACACTTGGCCACACACAGGCACACACTCACAGAGGAATGCCAACACACCTCCTGAAAAAACTCATCAAGTATTTTTCATAATTACAGTTTTAATAAGTCTTCAATAGTATCTCCTGTTCTCACTGCTGTAGTTCCATTCACAGAATATCAGCTCAACATAATAATTGTTATTAAATAATCACAACTAAAGGTTCCCCCCACCCCAGGCACTTGAAACTTCATTTAAAACCTGATTATGGTTACCAGGGGATAAGAGGGGGGAGGGATAAATTGGGAGATTGGGATTGACATACACACATATACACATATCTATATAAGATAGATAACTAATAAGAACCTGCTGTATAGCACAGGGGACTCTACTCAATACTCTGTAACGGCCTATATGGGAAAAGAATCTTAAGAAAAAATAAATAAAGAGTGGCTCTCCATATATGTATAACTGATTCACTTTGCTGTACACCTGAAACTAACACAACATTGTAAATCAACTACACTCCACTAAAAATTAAAAATAAATAAATAAAACAAACCTCAAGTTGGTTTGTGGTACCAACTACCTGTCACTGTACAAAGATGGGTCTAACCTGATGAAGAAGCAGAAAAGAAATCCCATGCTACAAAACGTAAGTGTTTGCTGTGCCCGTGACATTCATCATTCACTCCGTCATGTCTCACATTACTGCAACAGCAATATGTGTCACATTCCGCAGTAAAAATGGAATGATTTTCAAATTTCACATTTTCCATCTTATGAAAAGAAAACTCGTTACACAACAATGAAACTCAAGATAAAACATAACTTTATGTCAGTGTCCCTGACTTTTCTTCTGGTGGGTCTTCTCACTCCCAGTACCTTGCCTGTCCCTGCTGGCCAAAAAGAAACGTTTATTTCATTGACACTTTTAAATTCCTTAAAAAACAGAAAACGAACGAACAGCTTGTTCTTTTATAATCGGTATCAACTACCCCCAATTTTTCTAATTGTTTTCCATACATTGTTTCCTTACCAAGCCAAAAACCTGGAGGAGGGCAGCAAAGAAAAGAATTGAATGCAGATTCCAAGAATCCATGCTGTCACTTCCAGCTGAAAGTTGCAAACTATGAAATTCAGAGTAGCATTTACTTTTTAAAAGGCAAACATCATAATGTATAGCCTTTGATCTTAATGATCCATCTGGCAGGTCAGCCCACTGCAGTAGTAATACCTCCAATCAAAAAGTTAAAGTCCAGTATCCTTAACACTGTTCTGCAGAGTTCATTGGTTGTTTTTTTGTGTGTGGGTTTTTTTGTTTGTTTTTTTTTTCTCCTGTGTCAACATTCAATAGCCAAGTGCCTGGCTGAGACCTGTTAATAAGTTCTCTAATGTATAATACTGATCCCCAAGATTATTAACTGCCATTTGAGGAAAAAAAAATCCAATTAATTTCTAAACTCAATCTTTCAAATGGAAACATTTGTGAAGCTCTTTCTGCCCTTGTAGCCCTGAGCTGCTTTAATATATCCATGTATGTCCATGGCTGTTTATTGTTCATTCATTTAATAAAAATGTATTGAATTACAATACAAAATCCATTAATGTCCTAGAAACTTGGCATATTTGATATTCACATATAAAGTAGCAATAGCAAAACAGCAACACACGTCTCTCCTGAAAATTCTGATCAAGCAAAGTCAAGTGGGAGTTAGAGTAAAAGACTAGGAAGGGTCACTGGTTTTCTGAAAAACTAGTGTCCCCAATCCATCTCTCAATTGTTTCTTTCTCCTCTTGGGGTAATTTCTCTTTAGAGACAACCTACTCTCTCATTTCCCACATTTTCACTCTCAGCTTAAGTGTGATGCAGGGTAATATTTTTGAAATACGAATTTTTCCCCTCAGTATTTCCTTCCCCACTCAAGATTGATATTTGCTCCATTTCGTGCTAATAAAAAGGATATGAAAAGACATGTAGGGGCTTCCCTGGTTGCTCAGTGGTTAAGAACCCGCCTGCCAAAGCAGGGGATACAGGTTCGAGCCCTGGTCCGGGAAGATCCCACATGTCACGGAGCAACTCAGCCCGTGTGCCACAACTACTGAGCCTGTGCTCTAGAGCCTGCAAGCCACAGCTACTGAGCCCCCATGCCACAACTACTGAAGCCCGCATGCCTAGAGCCCATGCTCCTCAACAAGAGAAGCCACTGCAATGAGAAGCCTGCACACCACAACGAAGTATAGCCCTCGCTCACCACAACTAGAGAAAGCCCACGTGCAGCAACAAAGACCCAACACAGCCAAAAAATAATTAAGTAATTAATTAATTTTTTAAAAAAGACTAAAAAAGAGATCCAAGGGAACAGCAATACTCTACAAAAGAAAGCATGTCTTCAGTGGAGGAGAATAACTCCTAAGAAGCCAAGAGTGGCCCAGAAGTATCAAAGAAAGCTACCAGGTCTGAGGGGCCACATGGATAGGAAAAAGCCCAGAGATTAACCCACGCGCATACGGTCACCTAATTTATGACAAAGGAGGCAAGAACATACAATGGAGAAAAGACAGCCTCTTCAGTAAGTGGTGCTGGAGAAATCTGGACAGCTACATGTAAAAGAACGAAATTAGAACAATACCTAACACCATACACAGAGATAAACTCAAAATGGATTAAAGACCTAAGTGTAAGACCAGACACTATAAAACTCTTAGAGGAAAACATAGGAAAAACACTCTTTGCTTTTTTGTTTCTGTTTTTTGTGTTACACGGGCCTCTCACTGTTGTGGCCTCTCCCATCGCGGAGCACAGTCTCTGGACGCGCAGGCTCAGCGGCCATGGCTCACGGGCCCAGCCGCTACACGGCATGTGGGAACTTCCCGGACCGGGACACGAACCCAGGTTCCCTGCATCGGCAGGCGGACTCTCAACTACTGCGCCACCAGGGAAGCCCGAAAAACACTCTTTGACATAAACCACAGCAGGATCTTTTTTGACCCACCTCCTAGAGTAGCAGAAATAAAAACAAAGATAAACAAGTGGGACTTAACTTAAAACTTTTTGCACAGCAAAGGAACCATAAACAAGACAAAAAGACAACCCTCAGAATGGAAGAAAATATTTGCAAATGAAACAGACAAAGGCTTAATCTCCAAAATATACAAACAGGTCATGGAGCTCAATAGCAAAAAAACAAACAATCCAATTAAAAAATGGGCGGAAGACCTAAATAGACATTTCACCAAGAAAGATATACAGATGGCCAAGAGGCACATGAAAAGATGCTGAACATCACTAATTATAGAGAAATGCAAATTAAAACTATAATGAGATATCACCTCAAACCGGTCAGAATGGCCATTATCAAAAACTCTAGAAACAATAAATGCTGGAAAGCGTGTGGTGAAAAGGGAACCCTCCTGCACTGTTGGTGGGAATGTAAGTTGATACAACCACTATAGAAAACAGTATGGAGGTTCCCTAAAGAACTAAAAATAGAACTACCATATGATCCAGCAATCCCACTACTGGGCATATACCCTGAGAAAAGCATAATTCAAAAACAGACACCAGGCTTCCCTGGTGGCACAGTGGTTGAGAGTCTGCCTGCCAATGCAGGGGACACGGGTTCGTGCCCCGGTCTGGGAAGATCCCACATGCCGCAGAGCGGCTAGGCCCGTGAGCCCTGGCTGCTGAGCCTGCACGTCCGGAGCCTGTGCTCCGCAACGGGAGAGGCCACAACAGTGAGAGGCCCGTGTACAGAAAAAAAAAGAAAAAAAAAACACGTACCACAGTGTTCACTGCAGCACTATTTACAACAGCCAGGACGTGGAATCAACCTAAGTGTCCATCGACAGATGAATGGATAAAGAAGATGTGCCACATGTATACAATGGAATATTACTCAGCCATAAAAAGAAATGAAATTGAGTTTTTTGTAGTGAGGTGGATGGACCTAGAGTCTGTCATAAAGAGTGAAGTAAGTCAGAAAGAGAAAAACAAATACTGTATGCTAACGCATATATATCGAATCTAAAAAAAAAATGGTACTGATGAACCTAGTTGCAGGGCAGGAATAAAGATGTAGACATAGAGAATGGACTTGAGGACACAGGTTGGGAGGGGGAAGCTAGGGCAAAGTGAGAGTAGCATCAACATATATACACTACCAAATGTAAAATAGTTAGCTAGTGGGAAGCAGCAGCATAACACAGGGAGATCAGCTCGGTGCTTTGCAATGACCTAGAGGGGTGGGATAGGGAGGATAGGAGGGAGGCTCAAGAGGGAGGGGATATGGGGACATATGTATGCATATGGCTGATTCACTTTGTTGTACAACAGAAACTAACACAGCATTGTGAAGCAATTATACTCCAATAAAGATCTATTAAAAAAAAAAAAAAAAAAAAAGAATGTCTCCACAGCAGACTGCACAGAATGACAACAAGGGACCAGACAGAGGGATGGATGTTTCAGAGGATGCTTGTGAGGACACATGACATCAGGAGCAGATGGGACCTCAGCTGTTAAGTTTAGGTACAAGCCTAGGGGTAAAAGATGGAAATCCTGAATAGGCTGCAATTAAATATCTCCCACTTATGTGGATAGGGACCCAAAATAATAATTACGGTTACAAAAAAATAAAGGTATTTATTATATACATCTCTTTTTGTGAGCTGAGATGTGAAACTGAGACTCCTGACTGCATTCTATGTGTCGAGACAAGCAGCTCACATTCGAAGTTAGCAAATTGGAAGCAGGGAGATAAGAAGCAACAGTTCCTACAGGACTGTTGGAGTCTGTTTTGGACCTAATTACAGCATATGGACAGAGCCTTGCTACGAATCTCACAGAGCGTCATGGAGGCATGGCTGAAATCCAACTATAATGTGTTTTGACTACAGTTAATGGATATCTTTTACATTTCCTTCTTTCTGGGGTTGTCAGTGATGCTCTTTAATGCAGAAGCTACACTTGGCTTGTCTAACACATCTCCAGTTTCCCTCACTTGTACCCCACCCCTAGGAAACTTTTTCAAGCTCATCATGGAATCTGAAGTTGGATCCCAGGAAAATGTCTGCCTCTGGTTGCTGGTCCTCCTCTGGTCTTCCTTTCTCCTCGGTAATATGAAAGGAACAGGCATCTGTGAACAGGAAACCCAGTGCTTGAGATTCTAGGCCTTATGGATTGCTCTGAAAGCCTCTTAAACTATTGGGAAAGCATATTTCTCTTAGGAATGTGATTCTCAAGATCCCCATGGAATATGAGTACATTCTAGACCTGAGGGTAGCAGACCATGAGTGTAAAAAACTTCTTAACAGGAAATAATACAGAGAGATTGCAATAAAGATCCAAAAGACTTTGTATCTTTCTTCTTGTAGTGCCTGTTTCCTTCACCTGACTCTCCTTCCCCCCACAAAAAAATAGTTTTTCAGGAACAGAGTTATAGATACAGAGAATAAACAGGTGGTTGCCAGAGGAGATGAGGTGGGGGGGGGGGAGAAATAAATAGGTGAGAGAGATTAAGAGGTATGGACTTCCAGCTGCAAAATAAATGAGTCATGGGTATGAAGTGTACAATCAGGGAATATAGTCAATAACTATGTAATATGTTTATCTGGTGACAGATGGTACTAGACGTGTAGTGGTGATCATTTTGAAATGTATAGAAATATTGAATCACTATGTTGTGCAACAGGAACTAACATAGTGCTGTAGGTCAAATACACTTCAAAAACAAACAAACAAACTCATAGAAAAAGAGATCGGATTTGTGGTACCAGAGGCCGAGGGTGGGAGGAGGGTGAAATGGATGAAGGCAGTCAAAAGGCACAAACTTCCAGGTATGAGATAAATGAGATCTGCTTTCACCTTATGAGAGGGTCCACGTTCTGTCCATGGAATGTGTATCTCTCTAAATAAACTTGCTTTCACTTAAAAAAGATAAATAATACTAGGGGGCTTCCCTGGTGGCACAGTGATTAAGAATCTGCCTGCCAATGCAGGGGACACGGGTTTGAGCCCTGGTCCGGGAAGATACAACATGCCGCGTAGCAAGTAAGCCCGTGCACCACAACTACTGAGCCTGCGCTCTAGAGCCTGTGAACCACAACTACTGAACCCGTGTGCCACAACTACTGAGCCTGTGCGCCACAACTACTGAAGCCCACACGCCTAGAGCCCGTGCTCTGCCACAGAGAAGCCACTGCAATGAGAAGCCTGCTAGCCGCAACTAGAGAAAGCCCGCACACAGAAACGATCAACCCAGTGCAGCCAAAAATAAAATAAATAAATAAATTTATTTAAAAAAATAATAATAATAAATAAATAAGTACTAGGGATGTAATGTACAACATGGTAAATATAATGAACATTGCTATGAGTTCTATATGAAAGTTAAGAGAGTAAACCCTAAGGGTTCTCATCACAAGGAAAACTATTTTTTTTGCTTCTTTAATTTTGTATCTACATAAGATGATGGGTGTTCACCCAACACTGTGATAATTATTTCACAGTGTATGTAACTCAAATCATTATGTATGTAGGCAAATCACCTTAAGCTTACACAGTGCTGTATGTCAATTATATCGCAATAAAACTGGATGAAAAAAAAAGTTTTGTAAGTTATTTCATTAATTTCCCAAAGCTAACTTTTTATGAAATCTTATAAGCACTTCTATAACATACTGGGGAGGTACATAAATTTAAATTTAATTAAATGGATCTAGGAAAAAGGAAAAGAATGGGGGGGTGACTAGAGAAGTCCCTGGTTCAGCTAGGGGGACACAAATTCAATAGGGGTCCAGCCAAGTGAAGGGAAGAAAAGCTCCTAAGACATCTGCACCCCCTGGCGCTGAACAGACTAAATCATGTTCTTCACACAGATCTTCTAAGCCCCTCCCCACATTACTGTCTCTTACCCCATTTTTCAAAATTGTGGTAAGTTACTGTATTAGTCAGCGTTCTCCAGGGAAACAGAACCGATAGGATGTATATAGAGATAGAGAAAGAAATTTATTTTAAGGAATTGGCTCACATCATTGTGGAGGCTTGCCACTCTGCAGAGTGGGCCGGCAGGTTGGAGACCAAGAGAAAAGTTGATGTTGCAGCTTGAGTTCAAAGGCAGTCTGCTGGCAGGATCTCCTCTTCTTCTGGGGACCTCTGTCTTTTGGCTCTTCAACCCTTCAACTGATTAGATGAGGCTCACCCACAGTACGTAGAGTAATCTGCTACTCAAAGGCTACTGATTTAAACGTTAATATCATCTAAAAATATTTTCACAGGGACATTTAGGCTTGTATTTGACCAAATATCTGGACACTGTGGCCTAGCCAGGTGAACACAGGAAATGAACCATCCTGTGATGGTTACCTTTTTGCTGCTCTTCTTTTATTGCCAGACTCTTCATGATCACCTGTTTATGGGATGGCTATTGGTCATGCTAGAGGTGACTACTGCTGCCACTTAATACAAGTGGCTTAATTGTCAGCTACACCCCTGGCTGAAGACAAAGATGTTACGTATCATAGTTCACAAGGACCATGAATGACAATACAGTCACATCTTTGATCAAAGGACTGGGAGTAACCTTTGAGATGTCAAGAAGCCAGCTGGCTGAGGGAGTGAGGAACAATTCTATTCCTACACAGAATGATCCTTCTTCAAATCTCTGCACTGGTTTCATAGAGGGATCTCTTCTGCTAAGAGGCAGCCCACAAAGAAACAGAGGGGGGGAAATCGCTGCAGCATGTTGAGATAAACAGCGCCCTGCCATCACTACAAAAGGATCAACAGGTGGCTCAGAAAGTTCTGCAACGCTAATCCAGTTCAGCTGGCCTGGTGCCATTAAGAATTCACCCCAAGCTCCTACAGGTCCAGAGTGGGCATCCACTGATACCCGTTCATCTACTTCATGAGACTGCGCAAGAGTTTTAATGCCCTCAAACTCCAGTCCAGTTTACTCCTCCTGTAGCTCAGGCCTGCAAACACCTGGAAGAAGGGATGAATCATTCCTTCTTCATGCTTTGGTTGCACTTATGTATGGCACTCATTACCCAAAAGTATAGTTATTATTTACAAATCTTCCTCTCCCAAGTAACTAACTGAAATCAGTCTCATTGAAATTTGTAACTCCAGTACTTGGCACTTAATAGGTGCTTGGTAAACATTTGTTGGGAGAAGTGGGAATGAATTATGGAAAAATCAGTATCTAGAAAATGCTCTAATTTCTGTAAGCCTACCCCAATGCCACTAGGCACATAGCATTTTTTTATGGGCACAGAGGCCAACAAAACCACATGTTTTTGTCCTGAGCGCTTTTTGTCCAATAAGAACTAACATTTCCCACTGGAAAGAAACTGTAAGGCTTTGTTTTGATCTATTGTTTCGGGTTTCCTGTGTACACATCAACGCTTCATGGTTTGGTTGGGCCAAATCAGACTTACGTGCAAAATGACATAAGAGTACTTCCCGAGGGTGGGGTTGTGTATGCCCGACGCTAACACAGTTTAAAAGCCATTCATCAATATGAATGTATTCAATGTAAGCTCACTCCATTCATGTTCAAGAAAATTTCAGCCAAATACCCAATAACCATAGTCTGTCAGTTGTTCTTTAAGTAAATATGGTGTTTTTTCATGGAATGAGAAAAGCAGCTAAATCAGTTCACATCTCAAGCAATCACGTAAGTGCTTTTCCTCAAAAACATGTAAGTTGAGAGCATGGATCATTGGCTATTTGGGTCAGCTAAGATGACACTGTTACAGGCCCTGAGATACAATCACTAAAGTGCAACTAATCTAGTTTAACAACTAGCGGGTGGCACTTTCCATTTGCCCAACACAACATGCGTCATCCAGCCTGTTTTCCCCCACGTTGGCATTTTGTTTCGCTTTGTTTTACAGTGTCCTGCAGAGGTAAGCCACCCAGATGTGTGCTAAAATGACAACTACTTTACGAAGAATACGTAAATGACACTACGTGCTGTGCAACAACAGAAAGAGAGCGTGAGCTAAACAAGGTCCCACACAGTGCGCAAGACTGGACCGGTGCACTGGGAGACGAACTTGACTCTGCTACGTTGGGTTGTTCAAGTGTCTGGTGTCAGTGGCACCGCTTAAGCCTTTGCTGCTTCTGGTAGGAGAAATCTTGCTGGGCAGAAGCAAAGGAAATTGGAGAGACTAGTCTTCTTTCTTCCTTTCATTTTCTGGGCTCCAGTTTTTAACTTGCAATAACATTAAGCCTGGGTCACTTTAACCACAAAAATTACTGAGAAAGAAAAGCTTGAGTGTATGATTCACTTCATTGTCATCGACTGTGAATAAACGGGATCTCTGAAGCACTCAGTCGGTGTGTCTGGCTCCTGGTCCTTCTTGTCACGTGTGCATTCCTCTGCAGCTGTCCCCTAACTTTTTCTTTTGAAACCCATTTTCATTCTGAAAAATGATTGAGGACCCCCAAAGAAATTTTACTGTTCTGAGCTACCTATCAATATTGACCTTATTAAAAACTAAAACTGAGGGAATTCCCCAGTGGTCCAGTGGATAGGAATCCGTGCTGTCATTGCTGAGGGCCCTGGCTGAATGCCTGATCAGGGAATTAAAATCCATAAGTAAGGCAGTGTGACCAAAAAGAAAAAAAATAATAATAATAAAACTGAGAAAAAATTTTAAATGAATGTAATTCATTCTAAAATAACAATTTAAAACCTAGTGTATGTTAACATAAATAATACACTTTAATGAGAAATAAGTACATATTAAAAGACAAAAATAAATTAGTGAGAAGAGCAGCATCGTTCTCTGTTTCTGCAAATCTCTTAATGTCTGGCTAAATAGAAGACAGTTGGGTGATCAGATGCACTTCTGTGTTCAATTCCTTGCAACATATTGTTATGATTCAAGTATATGAAGAAAATTCGGCCTCAAACAGAAATGTCAGTTGAAAAAGGAAAGAGTGTTTTAATAGCTTTTTTGGGATAATTGTGGCTGTTCTTCTCAAATACCCAAACTTGACAAGCTGTAGTTTCTTAACCCACATCAATGAACTTTTCGTGCTCTGTTATATTAAAATCCGTTGGTCCATCTTGCATTTTGAATGGATCCTCTACTTATGCATTGTAACATCATGCATCTTTTAGAAAATCTAGATCTTCCAAATGTTAACACATTTAATTCTACCTTATCAGATAAGTCTCTTTGTTAACATCACCATCAGTCTCATCAGAAATGTTTATAAGTATTTGGGAAACTGTCAAATTTGTGATGGCAGATACAAGTTTTTCACAATTCTAACTCTCTCTCGAAAGCTCCATTTTTATCATTGACAATAAATACTGCTAGTTGGTTTCCTGGACATTTTAGGCTCATTCCATTCATTTGCCAAAAAATTTCTGTCAAGTACCTAATAACCATAGTTTTGTCTTTCAATTGTTCTTTAAGTAAATTATGGTGTTCCAGGAAAAAAACTAGTTCAGCTCACATCTCAAGCAATCACATAATTTTCCTCAAGACAAAGATCATATTTTGGAATGTAGCCAAAGTGCTCTGTGTGAACTTTCCACTTTGTCACACATAATGTTAAAAAGATGTGCCCTCAAAGGTCTAGATTTAACAAAATTACTTTTTATAGCTTCATCAGGACATTTTAAAGGTAGAAGGTTTTGTTGTTGTTTTTTACTGCAAGTGCCTGGCAGTAAAGAATACAGTGACTACTTGGGCCAGTGCCTTTGCGACAAGGTGCATTGTCAACACAGTCAAAAAAAAAAAAAAAGGCCAAAATGTCAGTATTTTATGAAAATAGTGACCTGTGGAGCCCTAAAAGGGTCTCAGGGACACTCAGGGGCCTGTGGTCCACACTTGGAGAACCGTTGCCTTATAGTGAGGGGAAAGATAGAATGAGACTCAAAAAGACTGGGGTTTAAACCCTTAGCTAAGAACTTCAGCTACTTATTAGCTACCTGAGCATGGGAAAGAAACTCTCTGAGTCTCAACTTTCTTATGTGTAAAATAGAAATAATAAAATAAATGGGCATGATTAGCATGTTTTAAAAATTATATGTATAAAGTTAGTGCCTAGAATATAGACCAAACTAGGGTATGAACCAGAGATGTGTGTATAAGGGAGTTCATGAACAAAGGAAAATATGGAAAACTACACTGTTCTTTACTTAACATATTCATGCATTCATTCCAAAATATTTACAGAGATGGGCTTCCCTGGTGGCGCAGTGGTTGAGAATCCGCCTGCTGATGCAGGGGACACGGGTTCGTGCCCCGGTCCGGGAAGATCCCACATGCCGCAGAGCAGCTGGGCCCATGAGCCATGGCCGCTGAGCCTGCGCATCCGGAGCCTGCGCTCCGCAATGGGAGAGGCCACAACAGTGAGAGGCCCGCATACCACACACACAAAAAAAATTTACGGAGAGCCACAGCCAGACACTGTGCTAGGTGATGGGGATACAGAAACAAATGATAGGAACCCTGCTCTTAAATAGTTTACAAGGCATTTAAATCATGCAAGATTCAATCTAATGAGTGTTATAAAAAAAGGTATACACCAAGTGCCAGGGTCAAGCAGTAAAATACCTGCTTATAATCTATGGCTGGATTTAGGAAGCCAGTTTAAAAGGAGAGATGGGCTCTTGGGGCAATCCGAGTGGAGAAGACTACAGAAAGCCTGGTTCTGACAGGGTTTACTGGTCACCAAAGTGCCTGGTGGGCTAAGAAGGAGAGGGGGAGCCCCACCATTCTGAAGTACAAACTATGCCCTCAGATGGGGAGGAGAGTCACAGCGACAGTGCCATGAGCACCGGATTTTCAGGTCCCCACCATGGTGGTGAGAAGCAGCAGCTGATACTCATACATACATCATGGGAATCTTCAGCTACAGAAAAATCATGCTCAGCTGTTCTACGACTGAGGACTTTGCTTTGACAGGTACTACTGTGGGTTCTGGGCCCTCGAGTTGCTGACTTTGTGTGGCCAGAAGGAGAAGACATTCATGGAGGAGGTGAGCTGTGATTCATTGCAGGTTTGGGTAAGAATAAAAGGGAAAGAACAACATTTGCTTCAAGTGTCATAATTTAAGCCACTGGTCACTATTTCCATGGAGCTGGCTCCCCGGATGAGAGTTCTGAAGGGTTATGTCTGGGCCTGGGACACAAAAGAATGACACCTCACCTCACAGATTCAGCAGATGAAGTCACCATTGTTTTCAGACAAAGCAGCCAGGACATATAGGCTACTGTTCCATCTTCATCTGAGAGAGGAAAAAGAGAGATAATGAATTACCATGGTAATGTGTCCTCTTACATGTGGGCGTAAGGAATTTACTACCAGCAGTAGACATTTCAGGGCTGAGGATTATGAGACAAGAGTAACCAGCAGGGCTTCCCTGGTGGCGCAGTGGTTGGGAGTCCGCCTGCCGATGCAGGGGACACAGGTTTGTGCCCCAGTCCAGGAAGATCCCACATGCCGCAGAGCGTGAGCCATGGCCGCTGAGCCTGCGCGTCCGGAGCCTGTGCTCCGCAACGGGAGAGGCCACAACAGTGAGAGGCCCGCATACCGCAAAAAAAAAAAAAGAGTAACCAGCATATCTCACAAACTGGCCCTAAAACCAGTCCTGCATAGTGAAGTGACTTGAATTGCTTTAACTACCCTAGAAACTTCTGAGGATGACTCTATCATAGATTATCTTTTACACTAATGTAGATATTTTCCAGTATGAGTTTATGAACAAGGGAAAGAGAGATAAGTTCACAGTTATACCTTTACATCACGGTATCCTATTAAATGTATGGTTACATGTTTGGATGGGCGGTTGGATGGACGGATGGGAAAGTGGGTTAGTGGTGGTTTGGTATGAAATGTGAACTTGAGAGCTAAAGATGAAATACAGTTTGGAAGAACTTAAAATTTTCTAAGGAAGGGTACTTCAGGAGAGCTGTATGGGGTCATTTGCCCAGAGAATAGAGAGCACAATTTAGAGTCATAGCTCTGGCCTTGATCTGGAGATTGGAAATCACTGTGAACATCTCAAATACTCCGGAGCACTTACTTCCTGTCTAACTGATGTGGTATCAGGAGAGTTAGGGGTAATTCTTCTGGGAGCTTTGAGATCAGAGGCAGCCTCAGAATCTCTCGGGTTTGAGAGTTATTTGGTGTCTGTAATCCTCCCACAAAACAATTCATGATCGTGGGGCATCCTTCAACCTCCATTGAGCTTAACTAGAGATCCATAGTCATGGATAGAATTCAGGGGTTCGGTGAATTAAATAGAAGAAATATTATAATTACATCTTAATATCATTCACCTCTATTTAAAATGTATCTTCTCCCTCCATTGCAAAAATAGGCAACAAACCCTAGTGGTACATGTGACTTTGTCATCAATAAAAATAACAAATATTTTCATATCAGATCACAATGTGTTGATATCTCAAAATATTCTTTATACTCATTGCTGATTTGAATTATGGTAGTTATCTGGCCCACAGCTAGATCTTGTCATTTAATACATTAGTAGACACATGTATTACTATGTCACAAATGTATTTGTTTTGCTAACTGTATTTTAATATAATTGGTTTCCTTTGTAATTCTATGTATTTTATTTGTGCATTTAAAACTTTATTCTGCTCCAAAGGAGACATACAGATGGCCAAGAGACACATGAAAAAATGGTCAACATCACTAATTATTAGAGAAATGCAAATCAAAACTACAATGAGATATCACCTCACACTAGTCAGAACGGCCATCATCAAAAAGTCTACCAAATGTAAAATAGATAGCTAGTGGTAAGCAGCCGCATAGCACAGGGAGATCAGCTCGGTGCTTTGTGACCATCTAGAGGGGTGGGATAGGGAGGGTGGGAGGGAGATGCAAGAGGGAGGAGATATGGGGATATATGTATATGTATAGCTGATTCACTTTGGTATAAAGCAGAAACTAACACACCACTGTAAAGCAATTATACTACAATAAAGATGTTAAAGAAAAAAATGTCTACAAACTATAAATGGGAGAGGTTGAGGAGAAAAGGGACCCCTCTTACACTGTTGGTAAGAATGTAAATTGGTACAGCCACTATGGAGAACAGTATGGAGGTTCCTTAAAAAACTAAAAATAGAGCTACTTTATAATCCAGCAATCCCACTCCTGGGCATATATCCAGAGAAAAACATGGTTCAAAAGGATACATGCACCCCAATGTTCATTACAGCACTGTTTACAGTAGCCAAGACATGGAAGCAACCTAAATGTCCATCGACAGATGAATGGATAAAAAAAGATGTGGTACATATACACAATGGAATACTAATCAGCCATTAAAAAGAATGAAATAATGCCATTTACAGCAACATGGATGGACATGGAGATTATCATACTAAGTAAAGTGAGTCAGACAGAGAAAGACAAATATCATATGATATCACTTATATGTGGAATCTTTAAAAAGTGATACAAATGAACTTATTTATAAAACAAACAGACTCACAGACTTAGAAAATAAACTTATGGTTACCAAAGGGGAAAGGTGAGGGGGAGGGATAAACTGGGAGTTTGGGATTGACATACACACTATTCTATATTTAAAATAGATAACCAACAAGAAACTACTGTATAGCACAGGGAACTCTGCTCCATATTCTGCAATAACCTAAATGGGAAAAGAATTTGAAAAAGAATAGACATATGTATATGTATAACTGAATCACTTCGCTGTACACCTGAAACTAATACAACATTGTAAATCAGCTATAATCCAATATAAAATAAAACTTTTTTCTAAAAAGGCAATAAAAAATTAAAAGTTACAAACAAATATTTTCAAAAGCAGAATTACACCCATTATTTTATGGGGGAAAATTATATTTGCATAATGTGGCATGTTAGTATTTTTAGTACATTTTAGTATATTTGAAGAGATGTGAAGTGAGGTCTCAATTAAGTGAGCAGACACACGGCTTCAAAGGCCTCAAAACTGCACTGGACCATACAACCCAGCAATCCCACTACTGGGCATATACCCTGAGAAAACCATAATTCAAAAAGTGTCATATACAACAATGTTCATTGCAGCTCTATTTACAATAGACAGGACATGGAAGCAACCTAAGTGTCCATCAACATATGAATGGATAAAGATGTAGCACATATATACAATGGAATATTACTCAGCCATAAAAAGAAATGAAATTGAGTTATTTGTAGTGAGGTGGTTGGACCTAGAGTCTGTCATACAGAGTGAAGTAAGTCAGAAAGAGAAAAACAAATACCGTATGCTAACACATATATATGGAATTTAAAAAAAAAAGCTTATGAAGAACCTAGGGGCAGGACAGGAATAAAGACACAGACAAGAGAATGGACTTGAGCACATGGGGAGAGGGAAGGGTAAGCTGGGATGAAGTGAGAGAGTAGCATGGACTTATATATGCTACCAAATGTAAAATAGATAGCTAGTGGTAAGCAGCCGCATAGCACAGGGAGATCAGCTCGGTGCTTTGTAACCACCTAGAGGGGTGGGATAGGGAGGATAGGAGGGAGACGCAAGAGGGAGGAGATATGGGGATATATGTATATGTATAGCTGATTCACTTTGTTATAAAGCAGAAACTAACACACCACTGTAAAGCAATTATACTCCAATAAAGATATTAAAAAAAAAAAAATGCACCGGCCTGAAGTTGTAACTTGTCATCTCGACTCCCATAAGGTTCAGAGTTTATGCCCTGGGAAGATTTCCAACCATGGCATCCTTTTCCCCTTCCTCTCACCAGCTTCTCCATCCTCTCATCACCCTCCCTCAACCCTCACTTTCAGCTTGACCCCTCTGCCCCTGGCACTTCACCTTCTGTGTCCCAGTCTTAACATTCACTCAGCGACAAAGGTGGGCTTATCTGGAGGTCTCTGAGGAAACCAGACACAGCATTTCTGGTGGAGAAAGGAAAAGCCAAGAAAAGACACAGTAGAATTCCAACTCACAGAAGACCAGGTGCCCTCCCTTAAAGGTTCACAGATCTGGGCAGAGGAACGTCCAGCTAACATCCCACTCAAGCAGAATACACATTCTTTTCAATTGCACATGGAACATTCTCCAAGATAGATCACATACTAGGCCACATAATAAGTCTCAATAATTTAAGAGCCTTTTTCCCATCTTGCAAGATGGAGGGTGAAAAGGCTGAGAAGCCAGATACTAAGGAGAAAAAACCTGAAGCCAAGAAGGCTGATGCTGGTGGCAAGGTTAAAAAGGTGAAGCAGGTTAAGAAGGGGAAGCCCCACTGCAGCCGAAACCCTATCCTGGTCAGAGGAATTGGCAGATATTCCCAATTGGCTATGTATTCCAGAAAGGCCTTGTACAAGAGGAAGTATTCAGCAGCCAAATCCAAGGTTGAAAAGAAAAAGAAGGTGAAGGTTCTTACTACTGTCACAAAACCAGTTGGTGGTGACAAGAATGGTGGTGCCCAGGTGGTTAAACTTCACAAAATGCCTAGGTATTATCCTACCAAAGATGTGCCTCAAAAGCTGTTGAGTCATGGCAAAAAAACCTTCAGTAAGCATGTGAGAAAACTGTGAGCTAGCATCACTCCTGGGACCATTCTGATTATCCTCATTGGGCGCCACAGAGGCAAGAGGGTCACTTTCCTGAAGCAGCTGAGCAGTGGCTGCTACTTGTGACTGGGCCTCTGTCCCTCAATCGAGTTCCTCTGCAGAGAACATACCAGAAATTTGTCATTGCCACTTCCACCAAAATTGATATCAGTGGTGTGAAAATCCCAGAACATCTCACTGATGCTTACTTCAAGAAGAAGAAACTGTGTAAGCCCAGGAACCAGGAAGGTGAGATCTTCAACAGAGAGAGAGAGAGAGAGAGAGAAATATGAGATTACAGAGCAGCAGAAGGTTGATCAGAAAGCTGTGGACTCACAAATTCTGTAAAGAATCAAAGCTGTTCCGCAACTCCAGGGCTACCTCTGCTCTGTGTTTGCTCTTACAAACAGAATTTATCCTCACAAAGTAGTGTTCTAAACTTCTTACAAAGAACCTAATTAAATAATTTGGTCCCCCCAAAATAATAATTTAAGAGGATTGAAATCATATCAAGTATCTTTCCTGACCACAGTGGTATGAGGCTAGAAATTAACAAGAAACAAACTGCAAAATACACAAACATGTGGAGGCTAAACAATATGATACTAAACAACTAATGAGTCACTGGAAAAATCAAAGAGGAAATTTAAAAGTACCTGGACACTGGGACTTCCCTGGTGCACAGTGATTAAGAATCTGCCTGCCAATGCAAGGGACATGGGTTCGATGTCTGGTCAGTGAAGGTCCCACATGCCGCAGAGCAACTAAGCCCATGCACCACAACTACTGGGCCTGCGCCCTAGAGCCCACGAGCCACAACTACTGAGCCCGTGCTCCCCAACAAGAGAAGCCACTGCAATGAGAAGCCCATGCACTGCAATGAAGAGTAGACCCGGGCTTCCTGGTGGCGCAGTGGTTGGGAATCTGCCTGCTGATGTGGGGGACAGGGGTTCGTGCCCCGGTACGGGGGCATTCTGCGTGCCGTGGAGCAGCTGGGCCCATGAGCCATGGCCGCTGAGCCTGCGCGTCCGGAGCCTGTGCTTCGCAATGGGAGAGGCCACAACAGTGAGAGGCCCGCGTACCGAAAAAAAAAAAAAAAAAAAAAAAAACACAGAGGTTCCAGATGGAAAGCCAAAAGCCCATCAAGAATGGTGAGAGCTGAGTGGGGAAGAGATGGCAGTAACCAGCCACATCGACCCTGGGATGCCATGCAAGCAAGCTTGAACTTGATCCTAAATCCAATGGAAAGGCAAGGAAGTTTTCAACCAGGAAATTGTCATCACTGGGTTTTCATTTAGGTAGATTACTCTGCTGCTTAGAGGATAGATTCAAGAAGATTAAGAGAAACCATTTAGGATGTAGTTGCATAAAAAGAACTTTCCAGAAATGTTTAGGAATACAAGCCTAAGGGAGGAATAGATGAGCAAGAGATGGACATTATCAACATGATCCTCAGGTTTAAGAATCCTCAAGTTTGGGTGGTGAGAAAAAGGAGAAAGGTAGGATGGTAACTTAAGGGAGGTTCTAACAGGTTCTAATAAAGAGAGACAGAAAGAGACTTGGGCATGTTGGCAGCAAAGCCAGAGCCAGGAAAGATGGGGTAGAAAAGAGTAATGGGGGAAGGCCTGGCAAGAGCTGGAAGGGAAGGGGCAGAAGAGCCGTGGAGGAGCCATCTCTCCATCTGCATAGAAAAGGTGGAGGCAGGTGCTATGGACCATGCAGTCCTAGTATCAGCTCTCATGACCCACCTTTATCAGTTTCTGGAATCTTTCTAAAATGAAAATGTGCTTCTTGCAACCAGTAGATAAATAAGTCCTGGAGATGTAATACATGATATAGAGATTGTAGACAACAAAACTGTATTAGAAACATCAAACTTGGGACTTCCCAGGTGGTCCTGTGGGTAAGACTCCACCCTCCCAATGCAGGGGGCTTAGGTTTGATTCCTGGTAGGGGAGCCCACATGCCATGCTGTGTGGCCAAAGAAAAAAAAAGAGAGATAAATATCAAAATTGCTAAGAGACTGGATCATAATTACTCCCACCACCACAAAAAAAGAAATAATATATAACATAATAGAGGTGTTAGCTAATCACATTACAATATATAAATGTATCAAATCAACACATTGTATACCTTAATCTTACAAAATATCACATGCCATGCCAATTATGTTTTTTCAAAAATTAATTTATTTATTTTTGGCTGCGTTGGGTCTTTGTTGCTGCACACGGGCTTTCTCTAGCTGCAGAGAGAGGGGGCTACTATTCGTTGCGGTGCACAAGCTTCTCATTGCAGTGGCTTCTCTTGTGGAGCAAGGGCTCTAGGTGCATGGGCTTCAGTAGTTGTGGCACGCGGGCTCAGTAGTTGTGGCTCTCAGGCTCTAGAGCACAAGCTCAGTAGTTGCAGCACATGGGCATAGTTGCTCCACGGCATGTCACATCCTCCCGGGCCAGGGCTCGAACCCGTGTCCCCTGCATTGGCAGGCAGATTCTTAACCACTGTGCCACCAGGGAAGCCCCTTTTTGGGGGGGCTTTGCTGCGGGGCTTGCGGGATCTTAGTTCCCCGACCAGGGATCGAACCTGGGCCCACAGACAGCAGTGAAAGCACCAAGTCTTAAGCACTGGACTTCCGGGGAATTCCCTATGCATCAATTTTTTTTTTTAAAAAGAACAAATCCACTGATTGCTCTAAATGGCTCATAAGCATCCAATCAACAGATTTCCTGCCCTATTTTATGCCGGTGTTATTCTCAGTGCAGGGGATAATGCAGTGAACTGAACAGATTAAGTCCTGCCTTCACGGAGCTTATATTCTCATGGGAGAGAAGACAGCTCTCAGATTTGTGACCTTAGAGCACCACATGAGGGAGTGATGTGCACCCTGAAGACATACAACTCAAGGCAAGGAGGTCAAGAGTGACTGAGGGCACTATCTATATGAGTGGTCGGGGAGAGAAAATCTCTTGTTAGATGACATATTTCCGAGACCAGAAGGACAGAATTTAGTGAGTGGTGGGTATGAAGTTTCAGGATTAGAGATCCTGTAAAACAACACCTTTTAAGAAGATGAATAAACAAAAGTGGCGTGGGGTTCCCTGGTGGCGCGGGCTTCCCTGGTGGCGCAGTGGTTGAGAGTCCACCTGCCGATGCAGGGGACACGGGTTCGTGCCCCGGTCCGGGAAGATCCCACACGACGCAGAGCGGCTGGGCCCGTGAGCCATGGCCGCTGAGCCTGCATGTCCGGAGCCTGTGCTCAGCAATGGGAGAGGCCACAACAGTGAGAGGCCCGCGTACCACAAAAAAAAAAAAAAAAAAAAAAAAAAAAGTGGCCTGATCAGTTATCAGTTATACAAACAGTGGCATTTCCCAATAAAAAATTTGGGCTGCAAATCAACTCTCTATTAATCCCAAATGTGACCTTAAACACTATTTAATATTTATTTCTGATCCCCAAAACAGGGTTAAATTTTGGAGAACTGAAGGATAAAATTATTATAATAATCCAATTTCTGTTAAGTTTGCATGGAAACCACTAAGAGAAAATGACTCTTACAAAAGCCTGAGACAAATAGCTAAGATGTCTAAAATATTTTAAAATCTCCTTGTAGTTTAATTACTCATCAAACACATGCTATACACCTACAAGTGCTAAGCACTGGGCTGGGCACCAAGGGTCCAGATTTTGAGCTACAGCCCTGTCATCTGAGATTCCACTGCCAAAAGGGATGGCAGACTGGAAACTAATTACTTACATCGCATGGCTACAACAGAACATGGCCAAGGTGCTTTGGGAATATAACATCCAGAGAAAGGAGAAACCAAGAGGCTTCTCAGTGAAACTCCCTTTACTTTTCCTTATTGCCCTACCACAACTTATTCTTTTTATGTGCCCCAGCAGCTAGCAAAATACCTGGCACACAAGAGGTACTCAACAAATATTTGCTGAACTGAACCAAACCAGGTGACACCTTGACAAAATTCCTACCCAGGTTCTTCCTCCACCACATCCAGGGTTCTATTCTCATCTTGCCCCAGGCCTCCTCCCACGCTACATTCCTTCCTTCCTTCCTTCCTTCCTTCCTTCCTTCCTTCCTTCCTTCCTTCCTTCCTTCCTTCCTTCCTTCCTTCCTTCCTTCCTCCCTCCCTCCCTTCCTTCCATAAACATGTAGGGACTTCCCTAGCGGTCCAGTGGTTAAGACTCCGCACTTCCACTGCAGGGGGCGCAGGTTTGATCCCTGGTTGGGGAACTAAGATCCCGCATGACGTGCTGTGCAGCCAAAAGAAAAAAGAAAAAAGAAAAAAAAAATGTGGCAATCAATAAACACATATGCAAAAGCTTTAAGTGCCAGGACCTGTTCTGAGAGCCAGGGATATAGCAGGGAACAAAACAAACAAAAATCCCTGAGTCGGTAGGGTTTTCGTCCCAAGATAGGAGACATGACTAAAATCTATAGCATGGTAGAAGGTGCTTAGAGTTTAAAAAATTAAACAGGGTGCAGTCAGAGAAGCAAGGCCACTAGGGGATACTCCCAGTGGTGTGCAGGAGCTGGTTAGTACTGGCCTGAGAGATCTAATTGTTAGCATCTCCCTGTCACCTCTCCATTTAGTGACATCACATCAGTAGTTTAAAATTGCCAAGGTAGGAATATTCTACCAGGGAAATTGGCAAATGCTATGAATCGGGCTTTTTTTTTTTTCTTTTTTTTCTGGAAAGCTAGTGGTTCAACATTTCCCAGCATCACACACACACACACACACACACACACACACACACACACACACACAAGGATTTATTATGGAGATCTTGACTTTGTGCAGTGTGGGGGCTTATTGAACAGTCTGTATGGGGCTATTGCTTCTGTGTCTGCTGCTGGTGCCTGAAGTCAGCAGGGGAGGTAGCCAGGAAGGGGAGATGGATGTGAAGTAATAGAAGGAAGACGGAACCTGTGCAGCTGAACTAGAAACCAAGAGGATGGACTGGAACTCTCATTGCTCTCTCATCATCTCTAAGCCTCCAACTTCAGTGATGTGGAGGGTGGGCTAGGGAGGTCTTACAGGAGAAGCTGGTGCCCTTCATCATGGAGCTAAACACATCCCTGATCTCAGAGTCTCAGAAACTAAAGGAGGATCCGGCTAGAACTATAGGAGTTGTGGGTCCAGCCACTGCTCCATGCCAACCAGGAGAGCCAGCCAGGAGAGGTGGCAGGTAATCGACACCATATGTGACTACACCAGCAGCACCTTGTACACCTTATCAGTCCTCTGAGTGTTAAAACAATATGGCTGTACCTTCACTTCCATCTCCCAAATCTCACACAAAATGTTTCTTTGGCCCATATGACCTGGGAACTCTGTAGGGAAGACAACCTGAGAAACAGAGTTCCAGCTCAGCTAAGTTGACAATACAAATCCACCATGATTAGGAAAGGGAATAAGGAGTATTGGTAGCAATTTTCAATAGGATTTTCAGAGAAGTGAGACAGGAGGGAAGGGGGCAGGGCACAACCTTTAAAAGAATGACATAGCCCTTGAGGATACGACAAATCCTAGTTAGAACAGATTAGGCCCAAGATGGCAGAATATTCGACTTCCAATGGACCTTGAACCTCATTATATGCTCATTGTAACACATTACCGTATGCTAAACAACACACTCACAGGTGCCATGACAGCTCCGAGGCCAACCATAAGAGGCCAGAAAGTGGGCCTGGGATTCCTGGAAATCCACACCTCTTCCCCAAAACAGTTGGAATAATACTCCCACTTATTAGCCTATGAAATTACCCAGCCCATAAAAACTAACCACCCCATAATTCAGGGCCACTCTCACCTTCTGAGATGGACCACATTCTGTCTATGGAATGTGTCTCTCTCAATAAACCTGCTTTCACTTTAATATGGCTCACTCTTGAATTCTTTCCTGTGCAAAGCCAAGGACCGTCATTGGCGGCCCGTCCCAGGAACTCACCTGAGACCTGGGACATAACCATCCTCTTGCACCATATTTTCCTGCAACATCTTTACAAAGGAAAAGGAGGAAGGTGGTCTTCTCTCCCTCCCCACTTTTCCTTTGATTATAAAAATGTAGCCCACTTAACTCTTGGGGCAGAGCCCTCTTGCCTGCCCACTTGGATCCTTCACAAGCATCCTATATTAATAAATCTACTTCTTACCTATCACTTTGCCTCTCGCTGAATTCCTTCTGTGCCGAGATATAAAGAACCTGAGCTTCATTAAGTCCTGAGATGAGTTGTTTGGTTTCCGTTGGAAGATTGTGGGTTCCAGTCCCATCTCAGGTGCAGTTTCACAAGGACTTACTAAGAAAGTGATATTTGAATAATAATCTGAAGGAAGTGTGGCAGTAAAACTTTGGGGATTTTTATGAGGAGAAAGTTCCAGGCAGAGGGGACAGCAAATGAAAGACCCCAAGTTGCAGGCATATCTGACATGTTAAAAGAACTACAGGGATGACAGTGTGGCTAGAGTGTGTATGTGAGGGAGAGAGTATCTATAGGGAAGTCAAATGGGTAATGGCCAGATGTCTGCGTGTGTGTGTGGTGGTAGGGAGAGGGCTTCTAGGACTTTGCCAAAAACTTGGCTTCTACTCTGTGTGTGATAAGCATCCACTGGATGATTCTGAGCAAGAGAATAACAAGATCAAAAAAGTCTTAGGGAAATCATTCTGGCTGCTATCTTGGGAATAGACTGAAAAGTCAGCAAATGCAGATTGTAAGGTTATTGCAAAATTCCACAGGGAAGCTGATGACAGCTTAGATCAGGAAAGTAGCAATGGGGATGGTACCAAGAGGTTGGATTCCTAGACATCTTTTGAAGGTAGGATCAACAGAATTTGCACTGGATATGGGATATGGGAGAAACGGAATAATCAAGGATGAGTCCAGATTTGGGGGCTGAGCAACTAGCACAATAGAGTTGCTATTAGCTAAAAGTGGAAAAACTGGGCTTCCCTGGTGGCGCAGTGGTTGAGAATCTGCCTGCCGATGCAGGAGACACGGGTTCGTGCCCTGGTCCGGGAAGATCCCACATGCCGCGGAGCAACTAAGCCCGTGAGCCATGGCCGCTGGGCCTGTGCGTCCGGAGCCTGTGCTCCGCAACGGGAGAGGCCACAACAGTGAGAGGCCCGCATACCGAAAAAAAAAAAAAAAAAAAAAAGTGGAAAAACTGAAGGACAACCAAGCTTGGATGGGGATGGGGAGAGCAGGAGTTCAGTTTGGACAAATTAAGCTTGAGTTTTCCTTTAGACATCAAATTGAAGATGACAGATCTACGAATAGGAAGTTTAGAGGGCAGGTATAGGTTAAAGGCAGAAATTTGGGGTTAACAGCAAAGAGTATTTAACACCATGAGATTGGATGAGACCACTAAGGTGTAAAATAGAAAAGAGAAAGCCTGCAAGGACTGGACACTGAGGCCCTACCCACTAAAAGTTCAGGGACACAAGGAAGAATAAGAAAAGAAACTAAGAGGGAGAGACCAGAGAGGGCCAGAGAAGAACCAAGAGAGCATGGCAGCCTCCAAAGCAAGCGACAAAAAGATGGAGCGGGTGATCAATTGAGTCAGACGCTGCAGGTAAGTCAAACAGGAAGAGAACTGAGGGTTCATCATTGGATTTAGCAAAATGTTATCTTTGGCCACCTTGTTACATACTGTTTTGGGAGACTTGAAGCAATAATAGCCATTCTGGAGTAAGTCAAGTAAGAATGTAATAGAGAAGTTAGTGACAATGAATACAGACAACTCTTTTGAGATGTAAGAAGTACAACAAAAATGGGACTTGAGCTAGAGGCAGAATGGGGTCAAGAGAGTTTAGGTTTTGGTTTTATTTGTAATAGTGTAGTGTAATAGTGCATTCGCAACCCTTTAAGCATGAGCCAGTAGAGAGGGAAACTTTTATGATGGACAGAGAGAGAGGACAATTTCTGGAACGACGTCATTTAGTAGGTGAGTGAGGATGAGATCTGGTACACAAATGGTGAACTTCATCCACAGCAGACCAAGAATGTGAGGTGAGTAGACTGAGTACCCGAAGCAGGTGGGTAGATGGAGGTGAGGAAGAGGTTGTAGAAATTCTCTTATTATTATTGCTAATCTCTCATTTCTATATAAATGGGATAAAAATATCAATTGAATAATTTGTTGGGAGAATTAAATAAGTTAATGCATAACACATAGGAGGTGTGTAATAAATGTTAAATATTAAATACTATCACAGGTTAGTCTGGGTGATCTAATCTGCTCTCGTGATATTCAAACTATGACCTCCCATCCTTGATTCACATTGAAAATCCTGCTTCTACTGGACATCTCTCAAAATCAACAGATCTAGAACTCAACTCACTTTGTCCCTCTCAGGGCAACTCCATCTCCTGCAAGCTCATCACAGCGAATTGTTCCTCCTTCTCCCAGGGCACATCAACCAGGATACCAGTTTTCTGGATCTCCTGCTTTCCCTCATACTCACGCCTGAGCCATTTGGTAAGCAGATAGGGTAGGGAGATCCCTGGAGAAAGAGAAGCAGGCATGGCTTTCTTGACATAAGAGAAGCCATTTTGGCCTATGCCATTTTGTGATCTCAGCCCAGCCACAATGCTTACCCTTGAACAGGTCCTTGAAATGACCTTAGGCAACAAAAGAACAAACTGTTATCAGGCAAGAGAAATAACAATAGCAAATAGAATAAAGCAGTTGTAAAGACTCCCAGTTCTGTTTCAGTGGTAAAGATTAGGCTGAAGGACTTTCTTGAGCTGTTTTGCTGAACTGAAACCCCCTTTGGGCCCTCAACCATCACATCAACTGGAACCTAAGGTTAACTGACCCTCCTGACTTCAGTCAACTAAAGCTTGGACTCTGTTGATCTTGGCCCCAATACAAATACAAAAATGTATTTTGTCATCCAATTGTAATTGTGTGATAAATCTATTGACTGTAATGTTTGAACATTTATATATGCATAGTAGCTACGGATTGTATTTTATAGTATTTGGATGATTTTTTTAAAAAACAAAGTAAAACACCATCTAAATCTCTCATTATAACCAAACCAATATTCACTGCATAATCTTTCAAAAGGTCAGCCTCCACCAGTCATTACCCTCCTCAAAGACCTTGCGTGCCCCTGGGTACGTAAGAACAGACCCTTGAAGCCTGGCTCCCAGCAGTCGTCCCCACGCTCTGCCCCATCGGAGTTTGTCTTATCTCCCACCACACCCTCCATGAACTTCTGCTCTGTCCACCCTGCTCTCCTCACCTTCTCCTAAACACATCTTGCTGAGTGTGTTCCTGGCACTTTGTGCCTCCTATTATGATCTAGGTATGATGCACCTTTCAAAGTCCAAGTCAATGTTAGTCTCCTCTTCCTTGATGTCAGTAAAGTGATCTCTCACTCCTGTGAGATTCGACGGAATTTATTTTGTCATACATCATTGGAGATGTTTTTTTTGGGACATATCATCTTATCCCTCTAAGTTATAAGTTCCTTGAAGTCAGGGTGATACAGTACCCTTTGCCCTATATCCATAGTTTGTAGCCTAGTGTGAGTCTGATTTTGCTACATGTGATTTCCATTTGTTAGATACATAAAAGCTATGTCTGAAGTGGTGTACACATGGTTCACTATAAATAACATTTCCATTACTTCAGTAATCGCCTACATTCACATGGTTCAGTGAATAGTTTTTGGACTTCCTTTCTGGCAGTTTGGAGTATAATCTATTTTTATTAAATACCTACTCTGTGTAAGGAACTGGAAATATGAGAGTTCAAACAGCATGTTTGCCCTCATAAACTTTGCCTTCTATCAATCACCTTCACGATACTCTTATTTTTCCTAAAGAATCACAATTGTATTAGAGGAACTGGTGTTTAAATCATTAGAAGGACATGTGGACATGATGACAGTTTGGATCAAAACTAAGGGGTGAACGCTGAGTTTCACAGATCCCTAGATGCAGCAGGTTTACTCTGAGAAAAGGAAGCCAAGTAGGCATTCTCTTCCCCCCTTGTTGCCTTCTGCCCGTCTACACTGCATCCCTCTAGGACCCGCTGCACCGTGTGGAATGGTGCATGACCCTCTACACTATGACTGTTTACACTGTGTTGAATCTAGCAGCTCTACTGCTAAGTCTGCCCCTTCCTTTACGTGGACATTTTATCTCTGTTTCCCTTCAGTTCAGTTCAGCAAACATATATTGAGCACCTACTGTATTCAAGGCATGTTGGAAAGCACTGGTTGCCTGATTTATCAGTATATGTTTTATGTTTTCATAATATATAAAATATATGTTATATAGAACATATATAAATTTATATTTTGTGTATAGTTTTATAAGCAGAGTAGAGTATTAAGAGGATTAGGTTCAAAACTAAATATGTCAGGTGAAAACCAAATAAAATAAAATAACCCTCAGGGAGTGCTTGAATAGTCTATAAACCCTATATATGGGGTACAGAGAAAGTGAGGACCCCCTGAGGAAACAGCCAACTCATGTTTGAAACACCTCAGACTCACTGTGGGGCTTCTTGAGAGTGAGACAAGTGTATGTGATGAGAATTTGCTGTGTGTGAGTGTATCCGTGTGTGCCTGTCCTTTTTTTCTAGGAAAAACAAAATTATAAAGATGTGTGCAGTAAGTACTACAAATCATGGTCTTTCTCCCTTTCTGGTTCAAATTGCCCAATATGCCTGCTTTCTCTTCTCCACTCTGGCCATATTCCAAGCAACTGGTTTTTCAGTGTTCTCTCCATAATGTCATAGTTCTCGGCTGCCACCTAGTGGCTGTTTAGACGTATGTGTTTTTTGTTTTTTTGTTTTTTGCGGTACGCGGGCCTCTCACTGTTGTGGCCTCTCCCGTTGCGGAGCACAGGCTCTGGACGCGCAGGCTCAGCGGCCAAGGCTCACGGGCCCAGCCGCTCCGCGGCATGTGGGATCTTCCCGGATCGGGGCACGAACCCGTGTACCCTGCATCGGCAGGCGGACTCTGAACCACTGTGCCACCAGGGAAGTCCTGTTTTTGTTTTATAAATTTATTTATTAATTTACCTTTGGCTGCGTTGGGTCTTCGTTGCTGCGCGCTGGCTTCCTCTAGTTGCAGCGAGTAGGGTCTATTCTCCTTTGAGGTGCGTGGGCTGCTTATCACAGTGGCTTCTCTTGTTGCAGAGCACAGGCTCTAGGCGTGCGGGCTTCAGTAGTTTTGGCACAGCAGGCTTCAGTAGTTGTGGCACGTGGGCTCAGTAGTTGTGGTGCGTGGGCTCTAGAGCGCAGGCTCAGTAGTTGTGGCGCACAGGCTTAGTTGCTCTGCCGCACGTGGGATCTTCCCAGACCAGGGCTCGAACCCGTGTCCCCTGCATTGGCAGATAGATTCTTAACCACTGCACCACCAGGGAAGTCCTGACTTCCTGAAGACTGGTTAACCTGAAGACTGGTTAAAAGTATGTGTTTTAACCAGTCTTCTTATTGTGCCTCTTGTGATTTGATGCCACCCCTAACACCTTCTGCATTTTCAACACCACCACTAACTCCACCTGGCATTTAGGAAAACGTGTTCCTTCTGTGACAGATGAAGACTAGAAATATGTGCTTCCTTTCCCAGAGCTGCCAGTTTTCCTGTCATAGACTCATGAAAATGGATTACAATCCTTTACATCTTTCAGGATAACAAGTGTCCCAAGAATTTAAAATCATGGTAGGGTTGCACATTACTTCACAGTCTAGACATTATTATGGTTTTCTCCCAAATTACCATGCAATCTTTATTTTAAAACCCCAATATCCCACAAGCAATAACAAATTCCTTTCAGGAGCATTTATTGAGCACCTATTAGCCACTGCCTGGAGGAGATGCCACCTTGTGAGGAGACGTGAGGGACAATTGCTGTGATGCAATCTTTTAAAACTGGCACCTTCGTCCATTGGGGGCCTGGGAAAGAGCACTCAGGTCCCCCTGAAGGGGTCAGTGACGTCGTCACAGAAGAGGCTGGGCTGAGGCTTAAGCCAGAAGGTCAAGGGGCCAAGGCTCGGGGGGTGGGTAGGGAGGTGGGGTTAAACATTGCAGGGAGAGGGAACAGCAGCACTGTTTGGTGGAGCACACACAATGCCATTCTGGGATTTTATTCCTAGTTTCATCAGCCCAAGCAGCACTCCAGGATCTTGCTTTTAACAGACTTGTCTAAACGTTCTTAGGAGAACTGAAACCGAGCCGGACCCTGTGGGTCCCTCCTGGGTACAAAGCCTTTCCACGTCCCCTGTTTCTAGTTTGTAGGAAAAAGGCTTCAGCCTCTGAGACCTTCCCTGTGTTCCAAAGGGCAGATTCAGTTACTAATTAGGGGAGTGAGGGAATGCAGAAACAAAGGAAAGGCAGTCAAGAAACAATAGTGCAGCTATTAAAGCAGGATCCTGGTTCCTCCTCAAGGGATATACATAACAATATCTTAAGTTCTTCTGTATGGCCCCCACCCAGGTGCAGGATGGTGACTTCAGGCTGAGCACAAGATCCCTGGAGCACCGCCCTGTTACCTCACCACCAGCCAATCAGAAGAGAGTCATACAACCGGCAGCCCTCAACTCAAATTTTGCCTATAAAAACTCCACCTTGGGGACTTCCCTGGTGCGCAGTGGTTAAGAATCCACCTGCCAACGCAGGGGACATGGGTTTGAGCCCTGATCCAGGAAGAGCCCACATGCCCAGAACTAAGCCGGTGGGCCACAACTACTGAGCCTGCACTCTAGAGCCCACGCACTGGGAGCCCGTGCTCCGTAACAGAGGAGCCACCGCAGTGAGAAGCCAGCGCTCACCACAATTAGAGAGAGCCCGCATACAGCAATGAAAACCCAACACAGCCAAAAAAATTTTTTAAATAAAAAATAAATTTAAAAATTGTCTCAAAAACCATCGAGGAGGTACTGTAAAAGTATGAAATTAGAACACTCCCTAACACCATACACAAAAATAAACTCAAAATAGATTAAAGACCTAAATGTAAGGCCAGACACTATCTCCTCTCTTAGAGGAGAACATAGGCAGAATGCTCTATGACATAAATCACAGCAAGATCCTTTTTGACCCATCTCCTAGAGAAATGGAAATAAAAACAAAAATAAACAAATGGGACCTAATGAAACTTCAAAGCTTTTGCACAGCAAAGGAAACCAGAAACAAGACCAAAAGACAACCCTCAGAATGGGAGAAAATATTTGCAAATAAAGCAACTGACAAAGGATTAATCTCCAAAATTAACAGGCAGCTCATGCAGCTCAATATCAAAAAAACAAACAACCCAATCCAAAAATGGGCGAAGACCTAAATAGACATTTCTCCAAAGAAGATATACAGTTTGCCAAGAAACACATGAAAGAATGCTCAACATCAAAACTACAATGAGATATCATCTCACACCGGTCAGAATGGCCATCATCAAAAAAATCAACAATAAATGCTGGAGAGGGTGTGGAGAAAAGGGAACCCTCTTGCACTGTTGGTGGGAATGTAAACTGATACAGCCACTATGGAGAACGGTATGGAGGTTCCTTAAAAACTTAAAAATAGAACTACCATAGAACCCAGCAATCCCACTACTGGGCATATACCCTGAGAAAACCATAATCCAAAAAGTGTCATGTACCACAATGTTCATTGCAGCTCTATTTACAATAGACAGGACATGGAAGCAACCTAAGTGTCCATTGACAGATGAATGGATAAAGAAGATGTGGCACATATATACAATGGAATATTACTCAGCCATAAAAAGAAACGAAATTGAGTTATTTGTAATGAGGTGGATGGACCTAGAGTGTGTTATACAGTGAAGTCAGAAAGAGAAAAACAAATACCGTATGCTAACACATACATATGAAATCTAAAAAACAACAAAAAATGGTCATGAAGAACCTAGGGGCAAGACAGGAATAAAGACGAGACCTACTAGAGAATGGACTTGAGGATACGGGGAGGGGGAAGGGTAAGCTGGCACAAAGTGCGAGAGTGGCATGGACATATGTATACCACCCAATGTAAAACAGATAGCTAGTGGGAAGCAGCCGCATAGCACAGGGAGATCAGCTCAGTGCTTTGTGACCACCTAGAGGGGTGGGATAGGGAGGGTGGGAGGGACGGAGAAGAGGGAAGAAACATGGGGATATATGTATATCTGATTCACTGTTATACAGCAGAAACTAACACACCGTTGTAAAGCAATTATACTCCAATGAAGATGTTTAAAAAAAAAAACAGGCAGAGGATCTGAATATATATTTTTTCAAAGAAGACATCCAGACGGCCAAGGGGCACATTAAAATATGCTCAACATCACTATCAGGTAAATGAAAATAAAAAGACATGAATTGTCACCTCAAAACTGTTAGAATGGCTATGATCAAAAAGACAAGAAATAACAAGTGTTGGAGAGGATGTGGAGAAAATGAAATACTTGTTCACTGTTGGTGGGAATTTTAAATTGGTGCAGCCAATCTGGAAGACAGTATGGAAGTTCCTCAAAAACTTAAGAATAACACTGTCAGACTTCCCTGGTGGCGCAATGGTTAAGAATCCACCTGCCAATGCAGGGGACATGGTTTCGAGCCCTGGTCCGGGAAGATTCCACATGTCGTGGAGCAACTAAGACGTGCACCGCAACTACTGAGTCTGCACTTCTAGAGACCGTGAGCCACAACTACTGAGCCCGCATGCCACAACTACTGAAGCCCATGTGCCTACAGCCCATGCTCCACAATGAGAAGCCACCACAATGCGAAGCCCATGCACCGCAATGAAGAGTAGCGCCCACTCACTGCAACTACAGAAAGCCCACACGCAGTAACGAAGACCCAATGCAGCCAGAAAGAGAGAGAGAGGGATGAGGGAGAGGGAGAGGGAGAGAGAGAGGGAAGGAAGGAAGGAAAGAAGGAAGGGAGGGAGGGAGGGAGGGAGGAAGGGAGGGAGGGAGGGAGGAAGGAAGGGAGGGAGGGAGGGAGGGAGGAAGGAAGGGAGAGAGAGAATGAACGAACGAACGAAAGAAAGAAAGAAAAAGAAAGACACTGTCATATGACTTAGCTATTCAACTTCTGGGTATTTATCTGAAGAAAACAAATTTAAAAGAAAACAAATTTATGAAAACAAATTTAAAAGATATATGCAATCCTAGCTGCAAATTCTTTCTGGGAATTATATTAGCAGTTTGTTTCACCATCATGATATTCATTTGTGTTATAGCTATTTAAATACATATTTTATTTTCCTTAAGAGGTTCTAGTTCCTTGAATAAAGTGACATGCCTTATTCAAAAATAAAAAAGATATATGCATCTCTGTTCATTTCAGTAAATAATATTCAGCTTTACTATGGCCAAGATATTGAAACAACCTAAGTGTTCATCAATAAGTGAATGGATAAAGAAAATGTGTTACATATATGCAGTGGAATACTGGCCATAAAAGACATGGCATCTAAGACATGGATGGACCTTGAGGGTATTTTGTTAAAAGACAAATACCATGTGTTTTCACTTATATGTGGAATCTAAAAAAACAAAACAAGCAAAAGAAAACAAAAACTCATAGATACAGAGAACAGATTGGTGCTCAACAGAAGACAATGGGATTGGGGGGGAGGGCAAAATGGGTGAAGGGGATCAACTGTATGGTGATGAATGGTAATTAGACTTATGGTGGTGATTACTTTTGTAGCATATACAAATATCAATTTACAACGTTGTACACCTGAGATTTATATGGTGTTATATACCAATCTTACCTCAATAAATTAAAAAGTACCATACTTTTTGCAGAAGCTGATGAGTAGATCCTAAAATCTACATGGATATGCAAAAGACCTACAACAATCAAAACAGTTTTGACAAGGAACAAAGTTGAAGGACTTTCTTATGGATTCCAATACTCACCATAAAGTTACAATGATCAAGACAGTGTAGTATTGGCATAAGGACAGATATAGATGAATAGAACAGAATTCAGAGTCCTAAAATAAATCCTCTCACTATGGTCAACAGATTGTTATCAAAGGTGCCAATGCAATTCTTTGGGGAAAGGCAAGCCAGGTGCTGGATATCTACATGCAAGCACTATACTTCATACCATACACAAATTAACCTTAAACAGATCATAGACTTAAATGGAAGAGAAAAAACGATAAAACTTAAAATATAGAAAATACAACACCTTAGGTTAGGCAAAGATTTCTCAGATAAGACACCAAAAGCACAGTCCCATGAAAGGAAAAAAAAAAAAAAAAAAAAAAGGTAAAATGGACCTCATCAAAATTCAAAACTTTTGTACTTTACATGACACCATTAAGAAAATGCAAAGAATGTGCTAAAACAAAACATATTCTCTACCAAAAGGATGGTATATGAACCCTGGGGAAGGGGAAATGGTTTCTGAATGTGAACACCTCCAAGGGTCTGTGAGGTCAAAAATATTTTCATAAAAATACTAAGACATTTTTACTTACCTTACCATGTTATTTGCAGTGTTGGTGTCTTAGCATGAATCAAGGCAGTGGCACAAAACATACCAGTATTTATATCATGCACTCAAGTGCCAGAGGGAAGAAAACAGCTTTACCCGTTGATCAGTGAAATCTTTAATTGTATTAAAATTTAATCCTTAAGTACAAGTCTTTTTGATATTCTGCATAATGATATGGGAAATAAAGCACAAAGCACTTATAAGGTGCAATGATTGTCTCAAGGAAATGTACTTGTGCAACTGTAAGTTTTGAGCTCAAAAGGCTGTTTGCGTTTTATCGCACTGCCATTTTTGCTTGAAAGAACAACTGATGCACCATGTTTATTCAGACTTACTTCAAGGAAACAACCAGCTATTTGTTGCAATGATAAAATCTGAGGTCTTAAGCAAAAATTAGAATTTTGAAAAAGCTGTGATCTTCTCAATCAATGGTCATATTAACAAATATGTTTGATATATTTTTTAAATGTGTCAACATTTGGAACATCTACATAACTCATGCTACCATTTTCCAACTGACCATTAAACAATGTTACAAAATCATGCATGGGTAAAAGATCCATTCAAAGTGGAAGGTAGACAAATGGGATTTTACTGTTACAGTGCACAAAAAGTCTGACATGGTTTCAGATAGCAGATTACCATTTGCCGAGTTTGGTGTATTATCAAAGAATATCCACAAATATCTTTTTTTTTTTTTTTGAGGTTACTAGTATTCCCTTTTCCAACTACACTATGTGAAACTAGATTGCCTTCACATCCTTTAACCAAAACCTATCACAACAGATTGAATGCAGATGCAGTTACAAGAACCCAGCTGTCAACCATTAAGCCAGATATTAGAGATCTGTAAAGATGGCAAGCAGTGCCACTAACCTTGCTAAAACATTTATTTTCCACTAAAAATATTATTAATATAGTGAGTTTAATAATCTGGAAACATAAAAAGTTGGTATAGAGTAATACTAAGCAAACATTCATCAACTTTTCAAAAAGGTCAGAAAAACGATTTAAAACCTTAAAGGTCTGAAAGACTACCGAATAACCTAGGTAATCATATACAAGTTATTCGAGTGATTTACAAATATTACAAATATTGTAAGTTTTCTTCTAAACAGAAGGATGATCATCAGCTGATTATTCTTTATAAAGATTATTTTAAAAGGTATTTTTTATTTAGAATTTCTCATTGTCTGTAGTATTTGTACTTCCTGGAGACAATGTCTCGGATGTTCCTACAAAAGTGGAGGCTAGCGAAGACATAATAACCCTTTAGGTTCTATATTCTAAAAGGAGGAGAAAAAATTATTCCAGATTTTCCTGACAAAATTTTATACAGACTGAAGAGACCCGCCAGATGTAAACATAATTGGTAAGCTTGTACTGAATACACAGTAAGGGTAACAGGCTGTCGCCAGCACTTTATTAACGCTTAATCTTCACAATCCATAGTTGAGAGACTACATAATTTGTCCAAAACCATGTAAGTATCAAACTGCAGAATCATCAAAACTAGGATACCTAACCAAAGAAACTAGGCTTGGTTGTTTTAAATGCTTTTAGTATCCTAGGAAAGATGCATTTACCCCCTTCTTCTGTATCTACTGCAGCAGCCCTTTAAGTTTCTACTGGTAGCATTACACAATACTGCCAGAAAATATAGTCCTTACATACTTATTAAAATCTTGTTCCTACAAAATGCCCTGAAAACAGAACATCCTATACCTAGTTTATTAGAAAGGTCAGATTCTTACCTGGTTTCAGTGGAAAACCATTTGGTTACACTCTTCACCTGTTTTTCCTGTTATTACAAGGGGAAGACCAGTCAGTTTTCAGGTTTTATCTAGACCTGGAACCACTAGGTGTCAACACGCATGGAGAAAGAACCACTTGCAATACACTTAACTTCCACACACAAATATTTAAAAGTAGCTTTAGAAGCTACTTTTTAGCTTTTCTGTTCTGGACAGAAAAGACGATTTACAAAACTGACCTCGATTATTTCAAAACAATACTGAGCAAAAGTAGCCAGATATAATTTTTACTGAGTGCTTCCATTCGTAAGAGTATAAAAACAGACAAAACAATCTGTGGTATTAGAAGTTGGTGGTGGGGCTTCCCTGGTGGTTAAGACTTTGTGCTTCCAATGCAGGGGGGCACGGGTTCAATCCCTGATGGGGAAACTAAGATCCCACATGCTGCACGGCATGGCCAGAAAAAAAAAAAGTTGGTAGTACTGGCAAGTAGGAACAAGGGGACTTATGGGATTCTAGCAACTTTTCTGGATCTGTGCTCTGCTTAGGCTATTGTTCACAATTTCAGTGTCATGTACCGTTATTTTGCCCATTTAGACAGACATGCCATTTCCTCCCTCACACCTTGTGTATTTTCTTCCTCTCCATAACCTCCTTAGAATGGCTATAATTCATTAATGTCTCCTCCGTATTCACTCCCTTGCCCGTTCATCTTATATTCTGCAATGGTATATCCTTCACCAATCTATTAAGAATTCTTATTACACAGGAAATTGCATGGTATAGTGTAATGCAAGTTTACCAGTCAAGTACCTAATACACACATTTATCTTCCTAATTTCAGAGTGAGAGACAGTGCAGTCACTCCCATTTCTCAGCCTCAGGACTGGACAATCACTGTTGGGGTGATGCAGGCTGTAACACACATTTTCAGGTCTCTGTATCTTCTTTTAATCTCTTGATAGAACTCATTTCCATTCCTCATCATTTTTCAGAACTGTACTGCCTAATTAGAAAATTATATTGCATATTAAGTGGTATCATGGAATGAGTGCTTTATTCATATTTCTATTATGTTTTATAGTACACGTATTTACTTGTATTCTGGGCCACACCTTTTCTACAAATATCACAACCTCCAGAGAGGGTTTATTCTTTGAGTAGCAGCTCTAAAGGGTTCGTATAAAGTTATGATTCACTAATTAATACTTGCTAAGCATGCAACAGGTATGTGACATTGTATTTGGCAATATATTCTTAGAACCCTGATACCTTATTTAAGGGTAACTTTTCCATTAAAAAATGTCTGTTAAGCAGTTAACTAGCTTTCTGTCTGGTTGCTAGCATGGTCTGAAAATCCTGCTGTGTGAACACTTGATAAAATAGCTTTATAAGTTGATTAACATTTGAAATAAAGATAAAATAGGTTTGTAAAGTTAAACCCAACATATAGCATCAGCATGTGGTATCTTTCTCCTATCCACTTTTTTAAGTGCAAAATAATGGGTTATCTCCCACATGTCTTCCAGGGTGAGTTATGAGAGTTAAATGTTATCATGTTTGCCTCTAGACAAAATTTTAATTAGACACACAAGTAGGAGAAAACCACGTTTAATTGAAAAATAAAGCAATACATCTCAAATAAGACTGTTTAACAACATAAACTGTAATTTGTTGAGGCCTGTAAGTGGTATTCTGAAATTTAGGTAGAGTATCAATACAGTTTCCTCCCTTATCCTGACTCAGCTATATGCATATTAAAAACAAGGACTGTCTCATGAATTTAAACTGTTTATCTATAAAGCCAATCCCTATTCCTAATCCACTGACAAAAGGATGGGAGGTTTCAAACAAACATTTCCATACTGAGGAGCTCCCAGATAAAAGCAAATAAAGTCAATATTTTCCTTATGAAAAAAACTTATATGAAAGACACACCAGACTATAAATGATATTTAACTAACCCACAAACTTCAAAACACAATTTCATCAAGATGATCTCTACAATTTTCCTTTAAAGAAGTTCTCAAATCTCAGAATGGTTTAACTTGACATACTGGAAGTACTAAATTCTGAAAGAAAGTACTAAAGTTATTGCTTAAACTGGAAAATCCTATGGTCAAAAGTCTTTTTAAAAAAGTTTGTTAAACAGCTATACTTACAATTACACTCATGTAACCGCAGAAAAATGTTCAAGCACATAGTAAACATCACTCTTTCGAATGACACAACCAAGGCATGTTAAGATGTATGGCTTTTTTGGTGATTGTTATTACTACCCATAAATTACTGTTTGACTGAAAAAGGTTTTTACAAAACTCCACTTCCAAAATTAACATTTTTATTAAATCAAGTTAAAAAAATGTTCACTGTAGAAAAGTCAACAAGGATTTTAACAAAACCAAAATATAGCTTTTTATACAATATATGTATATATTAGCAGCAAACTACTTCTGAGATTTTATGTTCTTTTGAGTTATTTAAAGAAAGCATCAACAATGTATTAGTATGGAATGTCAGCTAATCCACTTTTCATCTTTTATTCTGTGATTTGAGCCTTCTAGTACAAGTTATTTTATGATTCTCATTAATGGATACTAAGAACAAACCCAGTTTTTGACTAAAATGTAGTGAAACAGAGTGGCTGGTAGAATCCATCTCACTACTATAGTCCCATATTACCTTAAGATAACAAATGAGCACCATATAAACAGGTAATTGTGTAGGTGTGTAAACTCATTTTTAAGGTGTAATAGTAGCCAAGTAGATGACTTAGCATTTGACTGTTACTTTAAAAATTTGGTGACATACAAAATTTTAATCAAATCAGATAAATACTTCGATCCCATATTGCTTGTGCATTTTTAAAATCTTAATAGAAATTCTGTATATAACCTGACAAACTGTATGCATATATGTGTATATACACATACAAAAGTGTATGTATATATGCATACACATCTTTAGATTTGAACAAATTTCTAAACTGAGATGAAGTCAAACCTCTCATTTAAATATATATATAGAATGTAATATCACCAACTGAAAGTTTCTAATAAAGTTTTGTCTTAGCTAATCAGCAATTCTGCTACTGAAAATTCTGAAGCCAAAGAGCTGTAATTCAGCTTACTGTACTTTAGGCTTACAAATTAGTCAGCCAAACAAACAAGATTTGAAATTACCAACTGCCCACCAAAGAAATAAATTTTTCTCTTGATATTTCCTTCTAACAGCAAAAAGGAAATATCTATACAATGAGCTTCACTTTTTAAAGAGTCAAAATTAGTAAAGAAATCTCACTAGTCTTCAAAAATACTAAATGTTATATAAATACAATTTTCTTATAATAGTTGAATTCTTCTGCTAGAATCTGTATTTAAAAAAGTTTCCTTTGGATTGTTTCATTTAGCACTTCAAGTCTCCATTCTGCAACTCAAATAACTGGCTCAGATTTGTTAGGTTTATATCAATCACATCTTTCACAATTTGGTACTGTGTTACCTGTGTACAATAATGTCAATGGGAGGAACTGCACCAAATTTCAAAAGCAAGGAAAAATTCAATATGTAATATAAAAAGATAAGTACAATAGGGATTCCCTTTTCACCATTACATTAATGAAATATAATCCTTTTAATGCTTTTAAAGATAATGTCCTAACTTTTATCTTTTAACTTATCAAGATAATGAAGTTTTTAGATGGCCCACCTTTATTTTTCAATTAAAAACTAAAACAATAGACTGAATTACTTTTATTAATATACACATCAAGTTATTGAAACGGCGACCTCATGTAGTTTTCTCCTTAAAGATGGCACTTGCAGGTACAAAGATGCAGAGACGTCTACAGCCTTCAGATGTTTACCTGAAAAGATTCTTCAACAGCAGTTTGATATTGGGTTTCCTCATCTAGCTGAAGATTCTAAAAACAGTAAAATTAACATGTCAATAAGAAAAACATACTCAATTACTCAATACTTAGGCCAATACATTAAACATCTTGATACACATTACACGTACTTGAAATAGTTCATGTTACACCATATACTTCTTTAATATAAGCACTAAATACCTGAACTTTTAATTTAAAAAATTCAGTTATAATTATTTAGGAATAATTGATAAGCAACAGAGGATCAGCAGAGAATGAAATTTGAGAGTTACAGTGCTCTATGATAAGTTATTAATTGAAAGTAGTATAGTTAAGGGCAACCCACAATCATAAATTTTCTGTCACCTCTAGAAGAGAATGCCAATGTCAGACGGTATATTCATTTTAAAGAAAATAAGCACTTAGTACATTAAGACAGTTGAATTATCATCTTAATCATAACATAAAGGTAAAAACTACAGTTCACTCAATCTGATTATACTACTACTCCTTAACTTGAAAAATTCTATTTCCTTTCAATTATGGTCCATGGATTTGCTTTAAAATAGGCCTCCATTTGACAATCTCAAATCATTAAAATTACATGTTCTTCTGTGGCAAGGAAAAACAATCTGACAATTTAGATAAAAAGCAGTTCACAAAATAAATTTTTGTTTTTCCAAACACATAGTTCTCCAGATGGCAGTAACCTTTCTTACATTGAGAATTTAAGAATAACCTATAACTACTCCATAAAACTGCTAAAATTATCAGAGTACACTTGAATTTTACATATATTTGAAATATTATTACATATATTTTTATACAGTATGACTAAAAAATACAAATTACACAAAATAAAAAATACATATATCAAGAATGACATAATTTCAACACTGGAGGGCAGAAATGGAAATTCTGTTCATGCCATTCTCAGAATTGCACATGTCTGAGCTTATTACATAAACTGGAAAACAAGTATGAACCATTCTTTGCCAGGCTGACTCTTGAATTAGATAAGGTTTTAATTCACTGAAGATGAATAAAATTCAATTTCACAATTAATAAAATGAGAGTCATCTAATTTTTTTTGTAACTATCAAGACACATTCAGGAAGTAGAAATTAACTTCATGCTTTGCTCTGGGATCCATTTTTATATTATATAACTTCCCTCATGCACTCTGTTAAAGCAGTGAACTAAGGCCAGAATCTACCATTCAACCTGGCTTTACATAAATAAGCTCCCTCATTTTTAAAAAGAATGTGTCTCACATGCAGATATAAGCAATCTATTAAGAGTTTAACAAGCTACTTATACTACATGAGAAATACATCCTCCATCTGTCATACCAATTTTACTTTTCTAGAAGGTATAATTTTCCTTAAATCTACAGTTTTCATATATTATCATCATTTTGTTAATCTGGGGGTTTGCTCTTATAGAAGGTGGACAGTAAATTCAACTTTCACCACTTCTACAAACCAAAATTCACCTATATTATCATAAAAACAAGAGAACTTGCTCTATAACTGTTCAGTATGATACATCTTGCCTCAAAACTCAAGTCTAGATTGAAAAAGTTAATTTAACTTCAATATTTAAATGGTATTTTCTTAATCTTGAAAAACTCACTTACCACAAATTCTCCATAATCAAACTGATGTCTTTCATTTAGATGACTAACGAAATTTCTAGTAATCTGGCTAGGATCTCCCCAAGGAAGAGACACACAAATAGGACATGTCTATAAGAAACACAGTATTTCAAATAAAAAATAATGAAAATAACCAAACATCATTATTATAAGTGTTAAAACATGTTACAAAAAAATCTACATGAAAAGCATTTCTAAGGGCCAAATTTCATGACTAGATTATTTCTAGACCAAATTACCTTAAATAAATTACACTAATCCAACACAACACAAAAAAAAGAGAGATCTAACATATTCTATTACTTAAATCTGATTATTCTGTTTTAACAGAAACACCATATCCAGCCTTAACCAACTGTAATAATAATTACCAGTAACCAGTATGTAATCTCATTAGATCCGCACAATAACTGTGATATAATTATTATTATTAGCTTAACTTCATTTATAAGTAAGAGGAAAGTAAAGGAAGCTTTAAATTGTATCCTTAAGGTTTCAAATGAAGTAATAAGTACATCTTAAAAAGTGAATGGATTACAGACTGAAATGAAACAAAACAGCACTTTAGTAACTGGACTATAGCCAAAGTTTGTGCTATACTGAATATAATGCAGAAACAAAAATTCACTAATGCAATATAAAACAAATGAAATCTCTTAAATATGAGATTTTCTCCTGGAGATGTCTTTGGCAGTTTATCTGTTTACTTAGCAGTAACAGGGGGCTTCCCTGGTGGCGCAGTGGTTGAGAATCCGCCTGCCAATGCAGGAGACACGGGTTCGTGCCCCGGTCCGGGAAGATCCCACGTGCCGCAGAGCGGCTGGGCCCGTGAGCCATGGCCGCTGAGCCTGTGCGTCCGGAGCCTGTGCTCCGCAACGGGAGAGACCACAACAGCGAGAGGCCCGCGTACCACAAAAAAAAAAAAAAAAAAAAAAACAGTAACAGACCCTCTCCTAATGAGCAAAACAGGGGGGGTATCTCCCTTAGCGCTACACGAGACTTCAAGGGCACACTGGGGCATACTCTTCCACAACTTTTTGTAAAACTGCTAAGATGTATCCACAATCCTTATCTATTGATACATTTTCCTTCTAATTTCTGAAGAAAATATTTACATATCAAAATGGGAAGTCTCTCTTCCAGCTCAGTTTCTCCTGTTTGATATACAGTTGAAATTGAAACTCATGTTCCAAATGTGGACTTGTAGAACCATTAACACAATGTTGGAATCCTGCACTCTGCTCTACTCTCCTTCAGTCATTAAAAAAGGTCTCACCTTCAAAATGGCATCAAAAAGACATGTATGCATCAAAAAGAAAGTATGATTCTTTTCCTTCCTTGCTTTATGCACTCATATACTACATTCTGCAAGGATACAATTTACAATGCTACTCTTTGGTAATGAGTCCTCAGTTCACCTTTCTTTATTTTGCTCTTTTCCAGACTATTCTCATACTTTACCCTCACAATTAAGCATATGCCTTTTTATAAGTCAGTTACTGGGATTTTAAATATCTCATTTTGCTTCACAGTCATCAATCCTTTGTTGACAAAATATACCTTACTGACAATGCCCCACCAAATTTAAAGTAACCACTTTCCCTTGTATGCATGAAGTGTAATAAATGGGACAGCATACCTTAAACAGAAGACCGTCTTAAACACACATACTTACCACAGGAACTATCTGAAATAGGTGATTACTATTACAGTGATCCAGTAAACGCTGTCTGGTAAAATTTGATTCTTGACACAAGGGACACTTAAAGGTGGGATGCCCAGAAGAACTATAAAACAATTTTAAATGCAGCATACTGAATTTGAAATCATAACGTAAAAATGATGAGCTCCTATTTTTTGACCAATTATTATTTCTTTCTTTAAAAGTTATAATTATAAACTAAGCAAAGACTGCCTCATTTTAAAAAAACTATGTTTTCAATAAATAATCTACAATAGATATTCCTAAACAATCTCAGTTTACAGTACCCTTAGTGTCTAGGAAATTTTTTCATGGTGCCTCTACAAAAGGCCTAAACAAAAATAATAACAAACCTAGCTATCTCATTTATTAAAGTAGTTAGATTCAAACAACTTAATTTAGTCATTCCTGTAACCAACAGATGTCACTGTATGTCCCTTGAAAATTCTAAATATCCCATGGTGTCCCAGTATGGAAACACCGTATCTAGGAAATTAAAACTTTTAAAAGACTTACACTCACATGGTGTATCTTTAATTTATCCTAGTTCTAAGACTCTAACATACAAAATTCATAGGAAAAGTGAAAAACAAAAGCATCAGCCATCAGAATGATCAACATTTCAAAATATTTTGAGGATCAGGCATCACTGGCTTTTAATATCTCAATTTCAGCAAGGAACAGTTCAATATTGACAACTCTGCCTAAATTATGCATGGAAGAAACCTGACCACAGTGAAAGAGGAGAGCTACACGCTTCTAATTTAATGTGACCTGTAAAAGCAACTGCATCATTTATTTCTAAACTGCTAACTTATGCATTCATTATGTCTGATGATTTAACTGAATTTAAAGTTTTTAATTTAAAAATCCATTATTACGAAGTGATAGGTATTATTTACTAAAATAATAGAAATTCAAAAGCTTACCTTGTATTCTCTTGATACGTTTCTGTGTTATCAGATGTGGATGTTTCACTCCTATTACTTAAGAGGCATGGGGGGAGGGGGAGAAGTTAATACTTCAAGTAATAAAGCACAACACAGATTCATTCACTGCTAATGAAGATAACCAGTCTGAATTTGTTTGAAAAGCCTGAACTTCAAATAGTTCTGAACTATGAAATAATTATGGCATTAATTACTTTTCAAATAAATCCTGATAAGAAGACTGCTCATGAGGTTCTTTAAAAATTAATTCAGGCATAGTTACAAAAGTATAGAGAATACAGTATTTTGCAGAATTGTCTTAAATCCATAGCATGAACATTTCCCCAGGTCCTTTAGACTTTCATATTTAGAGACTCCTCTACCTCTACCTGGACTAGTAAGTTTTTGAATGCTGGGGCAGAATTAAGAATTTGTGAACTTCTTGACTTGTAACTAGGATATAGTTTAAGGTTGTAGCATCCAAAATGGAGGAGGTTAACAAAAAATATTTGAATGTTCATTATGTTTATATTTTCCAAAAAGGAACTAGGCTTTCCAACATTTAATATACAGAATAACTTGATCCTCACTGGGACCCCATGCCAGAGTCATGTGTCATATGCAGTATCAGAGAAATCCTGAGAGAAAAGTGGGCATTCCATATAAGGACTCTCAGTCATGCATTACAGAATTTCATCAATATAGTCAATTTTATAAAAACAAGGCCTTTCAAAGGCAGAAACATTAAAATAAAAATGAGATAGGCAGTGGACAAAAAAACTGTTGTGAAACTTAGAAAACTGACTTTTCATTTTTCTTTTACAAAAGGACAAGAAATACTGTATCATCTACCTAACAGATGTTCTCCAATGACAGTCATTTCCCTTCTGTGAAAATAGTGTTATGTTTCCACACACATTCTCTGCAAGAAAGCTTCCCTGCCCAAATAGGAGACTATTAAACCACTATTTTGCATCTTTTCAGCAGTTATTAATCTGTCTCTGCAGGTAAAGGTGGTATTTTAACAATGTGGAGACTGAAAACTGCTTTTCAAAATAAATTCAAACTACGGAGAGTGCATTTGTTAAAGGGATGTTATGACTTTACCAAAAACAGTATGTCACCTATTTTTTAAAAATCTCATATCTATACATTTAAACTTGGTAACAGATTTTTCTAAACAGTTTTTAAATCTTCCAAATAAAGATTATCATTGGGTTTTGAACATGCCCTAATAAAATATAAAAACTTCCGATTTGTTTGTAAGAACAACTATAATATCATCAGAGACTATGGAAAATTTCAACAGCCCTTTTAATATTTACCAAATGGGATTGAAAAATACAGGAATCTCAACCTATGACATACTCTTCCATTTGGATCTGTATTGTGTGTTGTAGGTATCTTTTCAGCCATGATAGTCATCAAGACCAAGTATCAAAGTAAAGTGAATTTAGATTCAAATCTTTAAGTTACTGTCACTGTATTAAACCAAGATTTTAAGAAATTTTAGAATTCATAGTCAACCATATTGTTTTCAATAAAAACAGTAATAAAACTTTATGAAAATATTTTATACAATTAAATAAAGCAAACTTATTTTAAAGTAACTTTTTCATCTTTATCTCACTTAAATTTTAGATGTGTTATGCATAAATTATCAGTACTATAAAACACATGCATAGTTTTAAAATAAACACACACATACATACTTAGAGTACATGCTCAATTTTTTTTCACTCATGGGGTATGCAATCACAAAACTCCTGACTTGAAGCATTTTAATATCAAAGGTAATGCCCTTGTGAAATGCTTTCTCCCTTCCACCTACTTTTACAATTCTCTATTTTCCATTATTATTGATATCATCATTCTAGTCCGTCCTGATCATCCTGTATCATGCGCTGGGCTATTACTGGGAGACTACTCATTTATTCTAGAAATGTATGAATGAGTTCAACAATAGAAAATCTATTACTGACAACCATACTATCAATTTGAAAAACATATGATCATTTATTTCATCTGATGTAGAAACCATTCACTAAAATTCAACCTCCAGAATGGAAACAAAAACAAAAAAACCTCTGATCACCCACAATGCTTTTAAAAGTACAAATTCCAGGCTTCCCTGGTGGCGCAGTGGTTGAGAGTCCACCTGCCGATGCAGGGGACACAGGTTCATGCCCCGGTTTGGGAGGATCCCTACATGCCGTGGAGCGGCTGGGCCCATGAGCCATGGCCGCTGAGCCTGGGCGTCCGGAGCCTGTGCTCTGCAACAGGAGAGGCCACAACAGTGAGAGGCCCACATACCGAAAAAAAAAAAAAAAAAGTACAAATCCCTAAACTCTAGATAGCAGAGTATCTGGGAATGAAGTCAGATGTATACATTTTTTTTAATTGCATACAACATTCTGATTTGAGTAAGAACCATTCAATAGAGAAACCTTAAATTCAGGATGATAGCATCATAAAACAGATAAAGAATATGTTAAAAAACTATAGTGAACACCACCCATAATAAAATTTTAGATGCATTCCCACTAAAATCAAGAAAGAAAAGGTGCCTTCTATTTAATACTAGATAGAGGCCCTAGTTAATGCAATAAATCAAGTACAAAATGAAGCAGTAAGAGACAAAATTGCATTGACAAACCAAATAATTTTCTACGTAATAAATCCAAAAGAATCTACAGGTAAATTATTTAGAACTATTAGAACTAATAAATCAGCAAAGCTGCTAAATGAAAGATTAACATAAAAATCATTAATATTCCTAACAATAGCCACTTAGATTATAAAACAGGAAAAAATATCCATTTGTACAGCAACAAAAACTATAAAGTTTTACTAGAGAAAGATATACTAGAACATATTTATGTGTGCTCCAAATGGACTTCTTTTACTGCATTTTTTTTTTTAATGGAAGAGATAAACAGGTGGGAAACTGGGTGGGAAAAATGAGTATCATATGATGTCAATTCTCTCCAAATTAATCTATGATTTCAATAAATTCAACCTTTATAATGCTTCCAATCAAAATCTCTACAGGAATTTTTAGGAAACTCAAAAGTCTGATCCTAAAATTCATATGGAATAGCAAAGGGCTAAGAATAACAGAAACAATTTTCTAGGTAAAACAAGAGAGAGAACTTTCCCTACATTATATTGACCTACTGTTAAAGCCACAATAATTAAGATAGCATGGTATTAGAGGAATAAATGAAGCAACAGAACAGAACAGAGATGTGTAGGACCAAAATGGCATTATAAATCAGTGGGGAAATAGTGGACTCCTCAATGAATGGTACTGGGACAAATGGTTATCACTTGGGGAAAATTTTTCCTACCTCACATTATACATCCAAAATAAATGTGACAAGCACAGCTTTAAAATGTTAAAGAAGAAAATATCTTCTATAACTTTATGATGTGGGAAAGGATTTCTCAAGCATGACACAAAAAGCAAAAAACATAAAGAAGGGCTTCCCTGGTGGCGCAGTGGTTGAGTCCGCCTGCCGATGCAGGGGACACGGGTTCGTGCCCTGGTCTGGGAAGATCCTACATGCCGAAGAGCGGCTGGGCCCGTGAGCCATGGCCGCTGGGCCTGAGTGTCCAGAGCCTGTGCTCCACAATGGGAGAGGCCACAACAGTGAGAGGCCCACGTACCACAAAAAAAAAAAAAAAAAAAAAAATGTGTTAAAGACCTCATGTAAAATATTCTTACCACAATAAAAAAAAAGGGGTGAGAAAAAAACCCAAAAAACCTATGCATGACGGGGCTTCACTGGTGGCGCAGTGGTTGAGAGTCCGCCTGCCGATGCAGGGGACACGGGTTCGTGCCCCGGTCCGGGAGGATCCCACGTGCCGCGGAGCGGCTGGGCCCGTGAGCCATGGCAGCTGAGCCTGCACGTCCGGAGCCTGTGCTCCGCGGTGGGAGGGGCCACAACAGTGAGAGGCCCGCGTACCGCAAAAAAAAAAAAAAAAAAAAAAAAAACCTATGCATGACTATGCCATTTTACGCTAAATTAAATTGTGGTATTACCTAAGGCAGTTTTCAAAATACTCGAGTACCTCATTTCCAGTCTTTAAAATGCAAAGAAAAATCTCTAGTTCTATGTTCACACGTTTCAGAAACCAGCAAAAAAATTTTTTTAATTCTTTGGAAAAAATGTGAATATATTTGTATTGCATGTAATAAAGAATTATTATCCAGAATATATCATGAATGCTTATAAATAAGGAAAAGGACATTTTATCCAATACTTGTACCGGATTCCTTAATAGTTACTTAGCCACTGAAAATGCTCAACACCTTGGAGAGAAATCTGTTAGAAACATAAGAATGTTTGCAAATTTCATTCTTTCAGTCGTTGTGAAGAGTTGTATTTGGACTAAACTCTTAGAAGTTTACTAACATCCAGTTATGAATGTTTACAAAGAGTTAAGATTAGTTGGAAAAGCCTGCAAACAGACCAAATAATTTCCAAGGAAGATAAAATAGAAACGTGTGCTGGTATCTATCTAACATGCATCCTCCCTCTCTCCTTTCCAGTAGCTAAAGAAAACAAAAAGATAACAGTCCTACATGTTAAAAGAATTTTGTTATGAACTAGAAATGGCGTTAGTGAAATAACTAGCACTGCTACATATTATAAGAAACTACCCCATATGTATGCAATAATTTTGTTAAACATTCACCAACATTTATTAGTTTGTGGTAAATAGTTTTACCCTGACTGATCTGACTGAAACTTGTGGTGGTTTATTTTGAATGACTCGACTGCAAGTTATACTGCTTACACAGATGGAAAGGCGGATTATGTCTGTTTTATCCATCCCTGCATATTCAATAACATGTAGTGTGCCCAGTAGTTCAGAAGGTACAATAAATGTATGCTGAATTAATTAAATTATCTAAGGGTTTATTTTGACATTTTTAAAAAACATGTTAGTTTCTTCTTTTGAGGACCTATGGGCAAAGCACTTCAGTATAATCTCTTTTATTATCAGGAAAAGCTGTCTTTTTCATTAAGAACTATTTGGTTTACAATATCATAGACTTACTTTTTAATAAAACCTTTATTTTAATTTTATTTATTTTTTATATAGCAGGTTCTTATTAGTCATCTTTTTTTTTTTTTTTTTTTTTTTTTTGCGGTAGGTGGGCCTCTCACTGTTGCAGCCTCTCCCATTGCGGAGCAGAGGCTCTGGACATGCAGGTTCAGCAGCCATGGCTCACGGGCCCAGCTGCTCTGCGGCATGTGGGATCTTCCCAGACCAGGGCACAAACCTGTGTCCCATGCATTGGCAGGCGGACTCTCAACCACTGTGCCACCAGGGAAGCCCCAGTCATCCATTTTATACACATCAGTGTACACATGTCAGTCACAATCACCCAATTCATCACACCACCACCACCACTCCCCTGCCGCTTTCAGCCCTTGGTGTCGATACATTTGTTCTCTACATCTGTGTCTCAATTTCTGTGATATCAGTGATCTTGGTCTGTAATTTTCTTTTTTTTTGTAGTATCTTTGTCTGGTTTTGGTATCAGGGTGATGGTGGTCTCATACAATGAGTTTGGGAGTGTTCCTTCCTCTGCAATTGTTTGGAAGAGTTTGAGAAGGATGGGTGTTAGCTCTTCTCTAAATGTTTGATAGAAGTCACCTGTGAAGCCATCTGGTCCTGGACTTTTGTTTGTTGAAAGATTTTTAATCACAGTTTCAATTTCGTTACTTGTGATTGGTCTGTTCATATTTTCTACTTCATCCTGGTTCAGTCTTAGAAGGTTATACCTCTCAAAGAATTTGTCCATTTCTTCCAGGTTGTCCATTTTATTATTGGCATAGATTTGCTTCTAGTACTCTCTTATGATGCTTTGTATTTCTGCGGTGTCTGTTACAACTTCTCCTTTTCCATTCCTAATTTTATTGAGTCCTCTCCCTCTTTTCTTGATGAGTCTAATGGTTTATCAATTTTGTTTATCTTCTCAAAGATCCAGCTTTTAGTTTTATTGATCTTTGCTACTGTTTTCTTTGTTTCTATTTCATTTATTTCTGCTCTGATCTTTATGATTTCTTTCCTTCTGCTAACTTTGGGTTTTGTTTGTTCTTCTTTCTCTAGTTCCTTTAGGTGTAAGGTTAGATTGTTTGAGATTTTTCTTGTTTCTTGAGGTAGGCTTGTATAGCTATAAAACTTCCCTCTTAGAACTGCTTTTGCTGCATCCCATAGGTTTTGGATTGTCCTGTTTTCATTGCCATTTGTCTCTAGGTACTTTCTGATTTCCTTTTTGATTTCTTCAGTGATCTCTTGGTTATTTAGTAGCGTACTGTTTAGCCTCCATGTGTTTGTGTTTTTTACGTTTTTTCCCCTGTAATTGATTTCTAATCTCATAGCGTTGTTGTCGGAAAAGATGCTTGATATGATTTCAATCTTCTTAAATTTACTGAGGCTAGATTTGTGACCCAAGATGTGATCTATCTTGGAGAATGTTCCCTGTGCACTTGAGAAGAAAGTGTAATCTGCTATTTTTGTATAGAATGTCCTGTAAATATCAATTAAATCTATCTGGTCTATTGTGTCTGTTAAAGCTTGTGTTTCCTTATTAATTTTCTGTTTGGATGATCTGTCCATTGGTATAAGTCCCAATGGGTGTTAAAGTCCCCCACTGTTATTGTCTTACTGTCGATTTCCTCTTTTAGAGCTGTTAGCAGTTCTCTTATGTAGCAAGGTGCTCCTATGTTGGGTGCATATATAATTGTTATACCTTCTTCTTGGATTGATCCCTTGATCATTATGTAGTGTCCTTCCTTGACTCTTGTAACATTTTTTTTGTTGTGTTTTTTTCTTTTTCTTTGCGGTACACGGGCCTCTCACTGTTGTGGCCTCTCCCATTGCAGAGCACAGGCTCCGGACACACAGGCTCAGCGGCCATGGCTCACGGGCCCAGCCGCTCCGCGGCATGTGGGATCCTCCCGAACTGGGGCACGAACCCACGTCCCCTGCCTGGGAGGCAGACTCTCAACCACTGCGCCACCAGGGAAGCCCCATTCTTTATTTTAAAGTCTATTTTATCTGATATGAGTATTGCTACTCCAGCTTTCTTTTGATTTCCATTTGCATGCAATATCTTTTTCCATCCCCTCACTCTCTCAGTCTGTATGTGTCCCTAGGTCTGAAGTGGGTCTCTTGAAGACAGCATATATATGGGTCTTGTTTTTGTATCCATTCAGCAAGCCTGCAGTCTTTTGGTTGGAGCATTTAATCCATTCACGTTTAAGGTAATTATCGACATATATGTTCCTATGAACATTTTCTTAATTGTTTTGGCTTTGTTTTTGTAGGTCCTTTTCTTCTCTTGTGTTTCCCACTTACAGAAGTTCCTTTAGCATTTGCTGTAGAGCTGGTTTGGTGGTGCTGAATTCTCTTAGCTTTTGCTTGTCTGTAAAGTTTTTGATTTCTCCATCGAATCTGAATGAGATCCTTGCTGGGTAGAGTAATCTGGTTGTAGGTGCTTCCCTTTCATCACTTTAAGTATATCATGCCACTCCCTTCTGGCTTGTAAAGTTTCTGCTGAGAAGTCAGCTGTTAACCTTATGGGAGTTCCCTTGTATGTTATTTGTCGTTTTTCCCTTACTGCTTTCAATAATTTGTCTTTGTCTTTAATTTTTGCCAATTTGATTACTATGTGTCTCGGCGTGTTTCTCCTTGGGTTTATCCTGTATGGGACTCTCTGCGCTTCCTGAACTTGGGTGGCTATTTCCTTTCCCATGTTAGGGAAGTTTTCAACTATAATCTCCTCAAATATTTTCTTGGGTCCTTTCTCTCTCTCTTCTCCTTCTGGGACCCCTATAATGCAAATGTTGTTGCGTTTAATGTTGTCCAGAGGTCTCTTAGGCTGTCTTCATTTCTTTTCATTCTTTTTTCTTTATTCTGTTCTGCAGCAGTGAATTCCACCATTCTGTCCTCAAGGTCACTTATCCATTCTTCTGCCTCAGTTATTCTGCTGTTGATTCTTTCTAGTGTATTTTTCATTTCAGTTATTGTACTGTTCATCTCTGTTTGTTCATTAATTCTTCTAGATCTTTGTTAAACATTTCTTGCATCTTCTTGATCTTTGCCTCCACTCTTTTTCCGAGGTCCTGGATCATCTTCACTATCATTATTCTGAATTCTTTTTCTGGAAGGTTGCCTATCTCCACTTCACTTAGTTGTTTTTCTGGGGTTTTATCTTGCTCCTTCATCTGGTACATAGCCCTCTGCCTTTTCATCTTGTCTATCTTTCTGTGAATGTCTACAATATCATAGACACTATTAATAACATAGTGGATGTTTTCTTCTTTGTACTACTTGGAAGCTGTAAAGCACAGTATACAGAGTATTACAATATGTTCGGCTACTGAGTGAAATCCTTTGTGCTTGGTATATTTTTTGCCCCTCTAGATCTTCTCTCCTCCATTTTTCACCATGCTCTTTGAACTGAGAAACTAACCTGCATTAGCAGGTTCCCTTCTCTGCTTCCCAAATGGGTTCAGCCCAGCAGGAGATTTGGAGGAAGAAACAAGAGGAAGGTTAGGATACCTATTTCCCAGACTCCTTTCCAGCAAAACTGCCTTGACTGGTTGCATCCCTCTCCAACTGCCCTCTCCACATAGCTTTCTTTCTCCAATTCTTGTGTCTACTTTCTCCCCTCCCCTGCTTTCAGTAGACCCAGAGTACATGACTATTCCTTGTGACTTCCTATACCCTGCTTACATAGTGCACCCAATATTCTACTCCTTAAAAATAGTCCCTTCACACCAAAAAATAAAAATTAAAAATTAAAAAATAGTCCTTCACTAAATTCCCCTCAAATTATCTAATTTGAGTATAATTATCTGTTTCCTCCCAGGACCCTGACTATACACTCTGGCTTCTTATATTTCCTACCATTTTTTAAAAAATCTTTTTCTGGGCTTCCCTGGTGGCGCAGTGGTTGAGAGTCCGCCTGCCGATGCAGGGGACACGGGTTCGTGCCCCGATCTGGGAAAATCCCACATGCCGTGGAGCAGCTGGGCCCGTGAGCCACGGCCGCTGAGCCTGCGCGTCCGGAGCCTGTGCTCCGCAACGGGAGAGGCCACAACAGTGAGAGGCCCGCGTACCGCAAAATAAAAATCTTTTTCTTCCTTCAACAATTTCCTTACGAGAAATTCATATACAAACTGAATTTTTCCATTGCAACTAGAATTTTGCATAGGATATAAACATGAATAAGACTAGGAAGCCCATTCTACTAGATTAAAAAAACAGATAAGTAAACAGGAAAGACTTCAGAGTATCTAACACTTGGTCTAAGTCTTCAAAGAGAAGAAAAAGTCCACTGGCTGGCAAACTGTGGGTTAGAATGGTGGGGAAAGTATGGAGGTGAGGGAGTGATGGGATGATGATGATAATTAAAAACTAACATTTAGGAAATTCCCTGGAGGTCCAGCGGTTAGGACTCCGTGCTTTCACTGCCGAGGGCACAGGTTCAGTCCCTGGTCAGGCAACTAAGATTCCTCAAAATGCGCTGCACAGCCGGAAAAAAACAAACAAACAAAAAAAACCAACAAAGCAAACAAAAATCCCCTGAACATTCACCAAGTATGGTACTATTCAATGTTTTACTTGTATTAACCTACTTATTGATTCCCACCAATGAGGTGTTTAATAGTATTACCACGGGCTTCCCTGGTGGCGCAGTGGTTGAGAATCTGCCTGCCGATGCAGGGGACACGGGTTCGTGCCCCGGTCCGGGAAGATCCCACATGCCGCGGAGCGGCTGGGCCCGTGAGCCATGGCCGCTGAGCCTGCGTGTCCAGAGCCTGTGCTCCGCAATGGGAGAGGCCACAACAGTGAGAGGCCCACGTACCACACACACACAAAAAAAATAATAATAATAATAATAGTATTACCACTACCTTTTTAAACAGATGAGAAAACTGAGGTACAGTTTCTTGCCAAAGTCATACAATTAGTAAATGACAGAGCCTGGTACCCAGGCAGTCTGGCTCCAAGCCTTCATGTTTAATGACTAAGTTATATTGCTTCTCACGGATGGCCAGGATACAATGGGAATAATTCAACATGGCTAAGGCATATTATGCAATATGGGTAGCCAAGAAAGACACAGGCTAAATGGAAAGGTAAGTGCCAGATCAGAAAGGGCTTTAGAATAGGGATTTTGTCTTATTAAGCTAGTTGTTGAATTGGATCATGGAACCCCTTGAGAATCTTGACATTCTCTCTCCAGAAAAATACACATATAGTACACCAAAAAAATTGGCAGTTTAAGCAGTTCACAGAGCCCTTACTGGCCCATGGAACCCAGGAGGAGAAACATAGCTATGGGGCCACAGGAAGTCACTGACAAGGTACAGAAGGGAAGGTACAAGGACAAGGAGAAAGAGGTCAGAGTTGCACTTCTGAAATATCACTTTGGAAATCGTATACAGGACAGATTAAAGGAGGACCACCAACTAAAAGAATACTGCAACAGTTCAAGTGAGAGATGATGGAGACTTGAGCTATGGAAGTGACAACAGGGGCACAAGAAAAGCACAGATGAGGAATACTGCTATTAGAAATCAATAGTACCTTTGACCAATTAGATCTGGGGGGTAAGAGGGAAGAAGGCATATCTCATGAGAAGAAAACTGAGTCATTTAACAAGCCGTGACTGCCCACATCATATATACTAGGAACTCTGCTAAGAACTAGAGACACATTGTTCAACAAGACAAACACCATCCCTGCACTTAAGAATAATCTACTGGGTTAATAACAAATTGTTGAGTAATTTCAATACAGCAGAAGTACAGAAATTTAAAAAACCAAAAGGGATGAACCTAAGGGGATTTTTTTTTAAAAATCACAAAATAAGAGTGACCATTTTCATCCAATGACAGAGTCAAGTAAAACGAGAACCTAAAAGAGCAGGAAATCAGAAAATTACTGAAGACCTTTACCAGAACAGTTTCAACTAAGGAGTTGAGAAGAAGCCTTACTACAGTATGAGTGCTTCTAAGAGTGGTTAAATTACTGAAAATTAGCAACATGTGAAATGAAATGCTACTAAAATAAAATCTTAAAGACTCTGCTTAACATATCACCTCCTGGGAGCCTTTCTATAATGCTGCCAATACTGCCTTTCTTTACTGAATTGCGTGTGCTTGCTACTGAGTTTTTAAAAATTAAGCACTTCATTGTTTCGAGATACATGCGTGGGTGGTAATACGATAAAGAAAAGCAAAAGAATGAACAACCCAAAAAAGAGGATAGTGGTTACCTCTGGGAGTATGGGGTTCAAATTGGCATGGGCTCACAAGGAGATTCTAAGGTCCTGAAAGGGGCTTCCCTGGTGGCACAGTGGTTGAGAATCCGCCTGACAATGCAGGGGACATGGGTTCGATCCCTGGTCTGGGAAGATTCCACAGGCCACAGAGCAACTAAGTCCGTGCACCATAACTACTGAGCCTGTGCTCTAGAGCCTGTGAGCCACAACTACTGAGACTGCTGCCGCAACTACTGAAGCCCACGCGCCTAGAGCCCATGCTCCACAACAAGAGAAGCCACCGCAATGAGAAGCCTGCGCACTGCAACAAAGAGTAGGCCCCACTCGCAGCAACTAGAGGAAGCCCGTGTGCAGCAACGAAGACCCAACACAGCCAAAAATAAATAAATAAAGTAAATAAATTTATTTTAAAAAAAATAAGGTCTTGAAAAATGTTATAATTTTTGACCCGGCTTAGTGGGCAACTGGGTATTTGTTTTGTCACCATTTTTTAAACCACACATGTGCATTCTGGCCATTCTTATGCATAAAATACATTTCATAAAAATGTTTAATGTACATAAACCTGAGACAATAAGATACAAATCAAGCCAAAACCTAGCTTTAAAAGAATTGAGACTAAAATAGAACTACAAATTTAATCGTACCAAATCTCACTTTTACATATTTTATCAAAATAAAAATTTCAAACAATTCTATTCTTAGAGTAAAAGGATTCTAGTTTGCAAATACATTACTGAAAGGGATTTTCTCTAGCTTTCAAGTAATTTCAGTTGCAAAACAAAATACATTCAATTCATAGATCTACTTTTTATTCAGACATGTAAAGTTTCTTAGAATGATTTTTACATAACATAAGCTTAAGTCTAGCATAAAGTCAGTCTCCCAGATGTCATTTTACATGCATCAGACAAACTTATGAGGACAAAGGCAATTTACTTTAAAAACACAAACACCCACACCCACACAAAAACACTTTATATAACCTCTGCAAAATTTCCATTTTAACTATAAAAATAAAAACTATAAGAATAAATATTGCTTACCTGTTCCCTACTGAATCTTGAGAGATCTGAAAGTTTGGAATGACAGAAGAAACACCATATTCATCTTGGTACTTCTTACAAGATTTGTAATGATGTCTCATGCGATAGAATTTAATCTGTAAATTATTGATTAAATGTAATGTGACTTTCAAAAGAACAAATATAACATGATTCCATTTATATGAGGTAGAACAGAATTCAGAGATAAAGTAGAATACAGGTTACTAGAGGGGTCGGGGCTGCATGGGGGGTGGACAGCAAGTTACATTTTAACAGGTACAGAGTTTCTGTTTGGGATGATGAAAAAATTCTATAAATAGTGGTAACTGTTATACAATGTTATGAATGTACTTAATACCACTGTATTGTACACTTAAAAATGGTACGTTTTCTACCTTACCATTCATAATACTGCACTCTAATAGTTCATTTGATGTCTCATACAGATTGTGTGTATGTATATACCTATGTTTTCTTACCAAATGGACATTTATTGTATAAAAAGTTTACCAAAATCTTTCACTTATAAAAAAAAAAACGTAAAAAAAGGTACGTTTTACATTATGTACATTTTACCATAATAAAACATTTAAAAAAATTTTTAATGTAATGTGACTTTTAATATAAAAAGGGACTCATAAGACTTGCGATATTGCCAATAAGGAAAAAAAACAAGGCAGAAATAGATAACTAAATATTCCATTTAAACAAGAGGTCTTTTTTTTTAAGTAAATGATTTGATTCTTAAGTAGGAGATGAAAATAAGCAGTAAGTTTCTGTCCATTAGATGCAGACAATGGAGATGAGTCCAACTGTCTGTAAACTCACCAGAAAAATTAACAAATAATTTTATACCTGAAAAAAAAATACCACTAATAGATAAAAAATAATATTGAAAGTATTAAGAGGTTGCCTCGTAGCACTGGGCATCTTTTCATTTCTTTAACTACTGCAACCTGGCAGAGTTAGAAAGTGCTTTAAAAAACTAAGTTCCCAAGTTAACACTTGGAACATTTTTCAGTTTCTCTCTGAGGAGTAGAGCCAGAAATCTCTCAAGTGTATTTTCCAGCTTCACTTCATTGCCCTGTCAGTTAACACCTCCCTCAAAGAGATGGAAAAGCAGATATGTCTTGTGTGAATGCGTGAAACAGCAAATGGTTTTTTTACTCATTGACTTTATTAGCTGTTTGAAAAAGTAGTTGTGATAAATCCATAATAAACGAATATACTCAAAGCCTAACCACCTCTCACCATTTCATTCCCTCTCCAAATGGTAGAATAAAATCCAGAATGGAGAATTAATGCCAGTTATTTGCCAATACCTGATTTTTCACACCACCTCCTTAAAAAGCAAAGTCTTCTGCCAAGTATTTTGTGATTTCTTAGATAAATATATAAACATCCAAGTATAGCGGGCAGCTAGAGAGTTCCCCCTTGACTACATATATCCATTTGGCCTATTTCTACCTGCAAAATTGCAATAATGATACTACCACTAGAAAAACTATTCAAGGGCTGAATCTGTACCAGAATGGGGATTCAATGAGTTAAATGCCAGTTTGTTCATTCAGTTCATTTAGCAGGTAATCGACGAGTGATTATTTTGAAAAAAATGCCACACTAGAAATTACGGCAAATTCAGAGACTGTATCTATCTTTCGGTCTCTGTTCTCAGTAAGTTTATAATCTAGTAAGATCTATAGCCACAGCTTTTCTGGCCTTTTCTACCCAATTCCCAACCTAAATAATTTCTCTTCAAAACAGCACCCACCAAGACAAGTCAAACAGAAATTTCAGAGTAGAAACTTGACTTTCAAAGAACTATGGTCACATTTACTCTTACCTGTTTTGCACAGCATCTGCAGCTACCAGAAAACCTCCTCATGATATTTTCAAGGTCTAAGGCCCGTTCAGGACACGCTCTCTCTCTTCTAGTCACATTGCCACGACACAGGGGACAATGTATTCCGCTTTCCCTCATTGCAGTCAGGAAACATTTTCTACAGAAACTAAACCAAACATTTGTGACACGTTAACTACAGAAAAAAGTACTCTTTTCATTTCGATGATTAAACACAGCAGTTATGGGTATGTAATCATGCTAGGCTATTTGTATGTACATAAATCTAGAATTTTTAAAAACTGTACATGAATTTCTCAGTGTAAGACTAATGTCTGGACTAGATGGGAATACAAAAGAAACTACTTTTAACATAATACAGGAAAAATAAATATTATATAACATTATTGGGGGAAGCATGGTACAAAGGAATGACTGGATCTTATCCTGTGTTGTTTAGCAGCTGTGTGATTTTCAGGCAACACACTTAACCACAATGGATCTCCATTTCCTCCCCTTACAAAATGAGAGAATGGACCGCACATCACCTTTGTCTCAAACTGATGTACTTCAAGATGTTGTTCTACAAGATATGAATAGGTCTCCTACAGAAACTGATTTCGGAAATTCAAGGATTATTCAAAGTTATTAAGGTTTCTCTGCTAAGGAAACCAAGTGTTGCCCAAACTTCTGTGGTCAGGATATATGAAAATTCCCACAACAGTGTGCAACAGAACATAATTTGAGAAATACTTAAGAATCCTTCCAGCTCTAAATATCTATCACCAACACTCTTATTGCAACCAAACTCACCAAAATCTCCCCTAACCCAAACAAATACGAAACTTGATCACCTTGCTTTTAGAAAAACCGAATTAAAAATCACAGCCATCTGGGCTTCCCTGGTGGCGCTGTGGTTGAGAGTCCACCTGCCGATGCAGGGGACACGGGTTCGTGCCCGGGCCTGGGAAGATCCTACATGCTGTGGAGCGGCTGGGCCCATGAGCCACGGCCGCTGAGCCTGTGCTCCGCAACAGGAGAGGCCACAATAGTGAGAGGCCCGAATACCGCAAAAAAAAAAAAAAAAAAAAAAAAATCACAGCCATCTGTACCTGGGCTCTAGAATTATACATTTAATTCAACCCACTATAAATACAAATATACTAATCTTCCACATCTATACTAACAAAAAAATTGCGAGGTAATAGTGTGATAACAGATCACACTGAGTTTACTAACCATGTAGCACTGAACAAGTCACTCTTCTTTAAAATCAGTTTCCTCACACATACAATAAGCATCTACACTTGAAAGCGTTGTTCACAGGATTAAGATAGGTAATGTAATAAAATGCTCATGACAGTTATTTTTGAGTCAGGAAAGTGTCTGATAAATAGTAGCTAATACCACTAAAGTAGCATTAGAAGTGATCACCAATACTTTAAAACATGGAAAATATTCATCATAACCAGGAGTCAAAGAAATGCAAAGTAAATAAGACAAATACTTTTTGCAGTTGTCAAAACACTAGTTTTTAAAAATAATAATATCCAGTGTTAAAGGAGACATAAAGAAATGAGTGCTCTACATTTCTGAATAGCAATTTGTCAATATTTAACAAAATCCTTAGTGAGGGTGTCCAAAAACTCTGAATGCCATTTTGAGCTTTAATAACTTCACAAGTATAAATACCACAGTTACAAAAACCATCATTTTTAAGTTTAACTGTTTAAATTAAAAACTGAAATTCTGTTTATATGTTTTGTAAATTTTGAGTAATACATTTTTAATTTAAATTCTTTGTTTCATTCACTCAGTGTTTGCATTCTTTAATCAGAGGGACTGTAAAAAGGAAAAAAAGAAGAAAGGGAGAGTCAGACAAAAAACTCCACAAGACTAACTGGAACAATAGTCTAGATCATGATATGGACTACATTAAGGCAGGAGTAGGAAGGAGGGGCAGATGATCTCTATTTTAGAGACATAGTTCTCAAGGTCTATGATTGTGTATGAAGGGGGCATCCTAGGTTAAAAAATAAAATATAATTTTTTGACAATTACTTGTGAGAGAATGAGAAAGAAAAGCATTTCTAATTTAGAAGACTGAGTAAAAGGTGACTGTATTAACCAAATTGAGAAATACTGGAAGAGTTGGTTTGACAGAAAAAAGCAAGTTTAAAGTACCTACAGGGCTTCCCTGGTGCCAAAGTGGTTAAGAATCCGCCTGCCAATGCAGGGGACACAGGTTCAAGCCCTGGTCCGGGAGGATCCCACATGCCGAGGAGCAGCTAGGCCCATGTGCCACAACTACTGAAGCCCGCGCACCTGGAGCCTGTGCTCCGCAACAGGAGAGGCCACCGCAATGAGAAGCCCGTGCATCGCAATGAGTTGTGGCCCCTGCTCGCCACAACTAGGGAAAGCCCAAGCACAGCAACGAAGACCCAACACAGCCATCAATCAATCAATCAACCAATAAATAAATGTATTTTAAAAATAAAGTACCTACAAAAAGCTCAAAGCGTGTTATCCAGTAAACAAGTGGAAAAATGGATCTGAAAATTGGGAGGAAGAATATGGAGCAGATAAGGCAAGAAGAACACTAAAGAAACAATCTAGAGAGATATAAACATTAAAGGAAGGTTCAAAGAAACCGAAGAAGCAAGAGTAAGTAATGTTATAGAAGCCAAGTCTAATAAACTACCAAAGAGAAAACAGTAATTAAAAAGATAAAGGTAAAACTATCACCAAACTATTAAGCTAAACCTTCCTCTTTAAATAAAAATTGAAACTGTCAACAAAGTTCACACCAACAAAATTCCTTACACAGAGATAACCATGCATAAAATTGATGGAGCTTGAGTGAATGAAATGAAGCAGGTTAGTAACTATTAGCAGGTAAATTAGTCAATATGCTGGCTAATTTAACAATTACAAGTAAAATATAAACATAGAATATTAAAAGATTTTTTGAAACCTGGATGTACAAACATAAGCTGTATTTAGGGGGAGTGGATAAAATAAATCAAAATTTCAAAGCCAAAAAAAAAAAAAAAATTTCAAAGCCCACTTATTCAATACCTAAAATAGTATATGATAACACTACATACCAACCAGAATGACCAAAATGAAAAAGGTGGAAAATACTAAGTGTTGAGGCAGATGTGAAACCAACCTAAACTTGCATTCAATGCTATAAAAGTGTAAACTGATACAACCATTTTGAAAATTAATACAACCATTTGGCAGTAGCTAATATAGCCCAGTAATTCCACTCCAAAGTATAACCCAACTGACTTGCATATCTCATCATAAGAAATTTCCTAGAAAGTTCATTGCCACACTATTTGTAATAGCCAAAAGCTGAAAACCATACAAATGTCCATCAACAGAAAAATGCATAAACAATGACAGCATATCCACAAAATTTAAACTATAGTATACCGTAGTAAGAATGAATTTGGATGTATAATGTTGAGCTTTGGAAGCCAAATGCAAAAGACTACAAGCTGAATGATTCTATTTTTATAAAGATCAAAAAGCAGGTAAAACTATACTGTTAGAAGTCAAAATAGTGGTGTCCTGGGAGAGTGGGATACACTCCTTGGAGAAGTGATGAGTTTCTGAAATGCTGGTAATGGAGTTCTGTAGTTCTGTTGCTTGATACGGGTGTTGAACATAGGTGTGCTCAGTTTGAAAAAAATTCACTGAGCTGACTTTTATGATGGGGCACTTTTCTGTTATGAATACTACACTTAAATTTTTTCAATTAGGAGTAAAAACAAGGGTAAATATGTTTAAACTGTTATAAAAATAGCTACATTTATCTTCTAACTGGGCTTAAAAACAAACAAACAAAAAAATCGCTAGAAAATTTCCAGAGCTAAAAAAAATACGTCTGCAAAATAAGAGACAACCAAATGACCAGTACAATGAGTTTCTGAAAGATCTTCATCCGGGATCACTAGAAAATCTTAAATAATTATTTTTTTCAACTTCTAATAGCTTCCAGAGAGGGAATAAAAAACAGATCGCGTACTAAGGAAAGAGAATCAGATTAGCATCAAACTCACCAGCAATAACAAACAGATGACAAAACAAGAGAATGATGTGTTCAAAGTTCTGAGGGAAAGTGACTTATAATCTAGAATTTCATCTTCTGGATACTAAACTATTTGCTTTTTGAACCCTAGGCATTTCTGATAATGTAATAAATACAATACTGAGAAACGACGTATTCTGTAAAACTGCAAACTAAAACTTACAGGGCTTGTGGGGAAAAAATGGTTGGGGTAGACTAACTACCAGTAGAACACTGTGACCAGAGGACTAACAAAAACCCAAACAATCCTAATAAAAATACTAACACGTTTTAAAAGACATTTAAGTTCTTAATAAACACTTTAAAGCTGTGAGGGGTTAGAAAGGAGTGATTAAAGCTGATAAATTCCAGAGATCTCATGGCCAAACCGAACCAAGAAAAAAATGTAGGTTGTGCATTTCGTACAGTAGTGTACAATTCTGTGGCTTGTTATATTCAACTGAGTTTTAGTGTACTTCTCTTCAGCTAATGTAACCATTTGCTAATGGCTCAAAACATCAATGTGCAGGGGAAAAAAAACACATATAAACCAATCCGTTCTGACATAATCTTGTATAACAGAATGTTATCACTGTTGAGTCTGTTATCACTTGTCTCTAACCTTGTTTGTGGTCTTTTGATATGGAAAATTTTAAATTTTTAATATAGTCTAAATTCATCACCTTTTCCTAAAATTACGGTTTGTGCTCATAGTCTTAAGCCTTCCCCTTCTCAAGATCAGGAATATTTCCCTACATTGCCTTCTAAGAAGTTTAAGTTTTGCTCATCACATTTAAGTTTTTAATTCACCTAAAAATACCTTTATGTATAGTAAACAATAGAGATTTCATATGCAAAGCCATTATCCAAATACCATTCTAATGAATAAGCCATCTTTTCCCCACTGATTTGCCATGTCATATCTATCAAAGTTCTAATACATGTATGGAACTATTTCTGGGCTCTCTAGTGTATGTCCTACTAATCATTTATCTACTGCTGAATTAATACCATACCATTTTAACTACTATAACTTCATAATAGTACGTCATGGTATCTAGCAGGGTTGGTTCTATCTCTATGTTCTACTTTTTCCAAATTTTCTCAGTTATTCATGGTCATTAACACATTATTATGACTTTTTAATCAGTTTTTCAAGTTCTATCAAAACAATGATGTTGAGATTTTATTGGAATTGCATTAGCTTTTTTAGAATCATCTGAGAACTGGTATCTTAATTTTATTGAATGGTTCTACCCATAAACATGTCATGTCTCTCCACCTATTCAGATTTCTTATGCTTTTCAGTAGTTTTTCAACTTTCCCTACAGAAGTCTTGACATTTTTACTAGATTATAATAAATAGTCTAATTATTTATAAATTATTTATAGTTTTTGTTGCATTATAAATAGGATTTTTTCTATTAATTTTTTATCTGATTACTGTTGGTATAAAAAAGTTATTGATTTTTGTCTGTTGGTCTTATATCCAGAAACCTCTCTGTACATTCTTATTAGTTCTAATCATTTGTTAGTTGTTTCTCTTAGGTTTTAGATATAGTTTTATCATCTACAAATTATGACAATTTTATCTTTTTCCATTTTTGTATACCTTATTTCTTCTTTTCTCATTGAATTGCCTAAAGCCTGAAATACAATGTTAAATGGTAGGGGGGATATAAATATCCTTGTCTAGTTCTTGACTAGAAAAGCACATAGGGTCTACTATTCAGTACATTTACTATAGATTTTAGGGAAGCTACCCTTAATTAGAATAAAAGTAAGTTCCATCCTATTCCTAATTTGCTATGACATTTTATAATGAAATGCTGAACTCTATTAAAGGCTTGTAGCATCTACTGAAATGATCATATGCTTTCAACATCCAAATTCTCTTCCTATTTTGAAGGTGTTCTTCATTATGTGATTTTCAGTGAAAATTAGTTCCTTCTGAAAGGACGAAAAACTGTGGGTCTGTCAATTCCTCCCAACAATTCTGTCAGTTTTCATCTAAAGTTATGTTGGTAGCTGCAAAAAAGTTCATGGTTATTCCTTTTATCCACATGAAATGACTTTCTTTCTTGTAATGCTATCTGAATTAAATGGTCTGATATTAATATTTCTATACCAACTTTCTTTTAGCTGACATAGAAATATAAGGACTCACAAAAGCTCTCTGAAAGACTCAATTCTGCTGTAAGTGTCACACACATTCCTAGAAGTCACTGCACTATGCAAAATCATCCAATAAAAACCACAGAGCTCATGGGAAAAACAGGGTTGGGGCACAACACTCAAATGTACACATCCAAAAGAATACTCTATATAGGTTTACAGATGCATTCACGTTTAAAAATTTTAACTTAGCCTGAAAAAAATACACACTACTCATTACAATAACTGTTAAAGAATATTTTAGCTTCATGTTTTATATTCCCTAAGGGAAATACTGTAAGCAAATATGAATACAATTTATATGTATACTATGCTACCATTTGTGTTTAAAAAAAAAGGCAGAGGAACGAATGTTATGTTCATATCTGCGTATGTATACATAAAATGTCCTAAAGGACACCAAAGAAATCAATAGCGATATATACCGGGGAATTATGGGGCAGAGGACGATGCAAGGAGTGACAACAGGAATAAGGAGATTTGAGGGAGTTCCCTGGTAGTCTAGTGGTCAGGATTACAGGCTTTCACTACTGTGGCCTGCATTCAATCCCTGGCTGGGGAACTGAGATCCCACAAACCATGTGGCACGGTCAAAAAAAGAAAAACAAAAATCCTAAGTCAAATCTTACTAACTAAGCACAGCTACCCTTTAAATAGATACTAAAACTACTTCTTGAATACTGGCAAAAATATATCTTAGAAAGCAAAAATGATTTACAAAGGTGCAAAAGCAATTTAATGGAGGAAGGATAAACTTTTAAATAAATGATGCTGGAGCAACTGGAAATCCATAGGTCAAAAAAATGAAACCCACTGAAGTCTGCCCCTTTACATAAAAATTAACTCAAAACAGATCATAGACTATAGTAAACTGGGTAATGGCCATCCAAAGATACATTCACTTCCTAATTCCCAGAACAGATCTGATTATTGTTAAAGATTTGGGAATGAGGAAATTAGCTAGGATTATCCAGGTGGATCCTAAATGTCACAAGTGTCTTTATAAGAAAGGCAAAGGGAGATCTGACACAAACACACAGAAGAAGCCATATTGAGATGGAGGCAAAGACTGGAGTGATGTGCCCCCAGCGCCTCGAGGCCCTGCCAACACCTTGATTTTGGCCCACTGAAATTGATTTCAAACTTCTAGCCTCTAGAACTGTGAAAAAATTAATTTATGTTGTTTTAAGCCACCAAGTTTGTGGTAATTTGTTACAGTGGCCCTAGGAAACCAATATGCAGAGTTAAATGTGAAACATTAAACTATAAAACTTTGAGGAAAAAATAGAAAGTATTCACAATACAGAGCTACACAGAGTTCTTAGAGTTAATGTTAAAAACACATTCCATAAAAGGAAAAACTGACAAAGTGGACTTCATAAAAATTTAAAATGTTTGCTGGGCAAAAAAGATTGTTAAGTAGATAAAAAGACAATCCAAAGACTGGAAAAAAATATTTGTAAATCATATACCTAACAAAGGAGTAGCATCTAGAATAAAGAAGTCTCAAAGCTCTAAAGTTAGAAAGCAAATGATCCAATTAAAACATAGGCAAAAGACACTGAAGAGACATGATTTTAACCTAAGATATACAGGTAGTAAACATGCACATGAAAAGATGTTCAACATCATTAGCCATTAGTAAAATACAAATTAAAATCATGAGGTATCAACTACACAGATTGAAATGGCTTAAAATTTAAAACAATGACAGGAACTTCCCTGGTGGTGCAGTGGTTAAGAATCTGCCTGCCAATGCAGGGGACATGGGTTTGAGCTCCGGTCTTAGAAGATCACACATGCTGTGGAGCAACTAAGCCCGTGTGCCACAGCTACTGAGACTGTGCTCTAGAGCCCACGAACCACAACTACTGAAGCCCATGCACCTAGAGCCCATGCTCCGCAACAAGAGAAGCCACCACAATGAGAACCCCATGCATCCCAACGAAGAGTAGCCCCCGCTCACCGCAACTAGAGAAAGCCCACGCACAGCAATGAAATCCCAACGCAGCCAAAATTAATAAATAAATTTCTAAAAATAATAATAAAAAATAAAACAATGACAACATGAAATGCTGGCAAGGATGCAAAGAAACGGGATCACTCATACACTACCGGTGGGAATATAAAATTGTATAGATACTGTGGAAAATAGCTTGGCATTTTCTTAAAAGACAAAACATGCAACCACCATATGACCCAATAATTGCATTCATTGCATTCTTGGGCATTCATCCTAGAGGAATGAAGGCTTACGTTCACACAAAAACCTGTACATGGGCTTCCCTGGTGGCGCAGTGGTTGAGGGTCCGCCTGCCGATGCGGGAGACGCGGGTTCGTGCCCTGGTCCGGGAGGGTCCCGCGTGCCGCGGGGCGGCTGGGCCCGTGGGCCGTGGCCGCTGGGCCTGTGCGTCCGGAGCCTGTGCTCCGCGACGGGAGAGGCCACGGCAGTGAGAGGCCCGCATACCGCAAAAAGAAAAAAAAAAGAAAAAAAAAAAAAACCTGTACATGAATATTTACAGCAGCTCTATTTGTAATAGTCAAAAACTGGCTATTCCAGATTTCCTTCAGTGAATGAATGTTTAACCAAAATGTGGTACATCCATAACACGTATGGATGCACAATCACCAATAAAGGAACTAATGATAACACACAACAACCTGAATCTCCAAAGAATTATGCTGAGTGAAAAAAGAAATTCCAAAAAGTTAACACATTGTTTGATTCCGTTTACGTTTATATAACATTACTTAACATTCTTTCTTTTTTTTTTTTTTTTTTTTTTTCAGTACGAGGGCCTCTCCCGTTGCAGAGCACAGGCTCTGGACGCGCAGGCTCAGCAGCCATGGCTCACGGGCCCAGCCGCTCCTCGGCATGTGGGATCTTCCCGGATCGGGGCATGAACCAGTGTCCCCTGCATTGGCAGGCGGACTCTCAACCACTGCACCACCAGGGAAGCCCTTAACATTCTTTTTTTGCTAACAGCTCTATTGATATTTAAGTCACATACCATACCCCATTCACCCATTTAAAGTGTACATTTCAGTGGGTTTTTTACTGTTACTTACAGAATTGTGCAATATTTAAGACTCTTGAAATGTCAAAATTATGTAAATAGGTAACATGGGACTTCATCGGCGGTCCAGTGGTAATAAATCCGCCTTCCAATGAAGGGGACACGGGTTTGATCCCTGGTTGGGAAACTAAGATCCCACTTGCTGTGGGGCAACTAAGCCCGTGCGACACAACTACTGAGCCCACGCACCTCAACTAGAGAGCCCTCGTGCAGCAAACTACAGAGCCCATGCCCCACAAGTAGAGAGAGAAAACCCACACGCCGCAATGAGAGATCCTGCATGCCGCAACGAAGATCCTACGTGTCGCAACGAAGACCCAACGCAGCCAAAAATAAAAAATAAAAAGTAAATAAAATTAAATTTAAATTAAAAAAAAAGAAATAGAGAACATGTGAACGTCAGTGCTTACCAAGGGTTAAGGAGGCACAGGGTGGGATCAAGAGGAACGTGGGTGTGGCTATAAATGAGCTATGTGAAGGATCTTTGTGGTGATGGAAATGTTCTTTATCTTTACTCTATTAAGAAGGAAGATATCCTGGTTTTATTTACAAAACATTACCATTAGGGGAAATTGGGCCAGGGTACACAATTTCTGTATTATTTTACAACTACATGTGAATCTACAGTGGTCTCAAAATAAACAGTTTAACTTATCCGTATATTATAATGCATATTCACTTAATAAATACGTATTAAATATTTACTACATAACAGAACTAGGGACATATCATGGAACAAAAGTGATGAAAATCCCTACCCTGATGGGACTTACAGCATTGTGTGCATGCAGGTACTTGTGGCAAGTTTGTGTATACATACTATATACCCAAAAACATTTTAACAAGTCATATTATACTGTGCTAAAAATAGTAAAATTAATGAAAGTGAAGAATGCCAAAGAATCAAATTATTTTAAGAATTCAAATATACTAAAAAGATTTTTAAAAGAATGGAAAAGGAATGCCCTCTAAGAAATACTGAGGTCAACTAAATAAGATAGGCAAATTAATAAAGATTCAAAAGCACACATCATATATCTTAGTAGATTCCAGGTAAGTCCAAAAATGGACAATTTTTTTAAAAGATTCAAGAAACAAAAAATGGAATAGCAAAATAACTTTAAAGAGAATCAAGTATCTCAAATCTGAATGTATAAGAAAATGTAATATACCAAAAACAAAGCAACTGACAGGAAAATAATGTAAAATAAGTAATAAATTACAATAGATTATTAAATCAGTCATAGAAATGATCACAAATGTACCTACACACTCTGAACAGTAAAATTATAAATTAGTATATAAAAATTTAATATGGAAAAATGCACATAACCATTAAAGAAACAAATTTTAAAGCGACTTCTAGACACCATTATGAACTGTATTAAACTAACAAAATATTGCTTTAAAAAAATGCTCAACGTAGTGAATATCCTGCTCGGGCTGTGTGCTGGACCACGGTGCAAGCACCGGAAGATGGAGCCACCCGCCCGCCCGTCCACCCGGCGCTCCGGGTCCCCACCCTCTGGCCACCCCGGCGTCCTCTGCGAGGCCCCGGAGCTGAGGGCCAAGCGGCCGCGGACGGCGGCGTAGAAGCCACGAGGTAGAGATGATCTTCAAAATGAAGTCTCTGGAAAACGTTCAGTTCTCTGCAGGAACTACAAAAATGGAAGGAAAGAACATTTTCAAAACAAAGTTGTTGCCACCGCAATGAAGAGTAGCCCCCGCTCGCTGCAACTAGAGAAAGCCCATGAGCAGCAACGAAGACCCAACGCAGCCAAAATAAATAAATAATTTTTTTTAAAAAAAAAGCTCTTTCAAAGAAAACCAGAATTGTTGTGAAAGTGTTTACAACTAACTGATACTACTGAGTTTTGTTTTTTCTTTTTAGCTAATAAAACACTTTAAGAAGATTGTATTGGGCTTCCCTGGTGGTGCAGTGGTTGAGGGTCCACCTGACGATGCAGGGGACATGGGTTCGTGCGCCGGTCCGGGAGGATCCCACATGCTGCGGCGCGGCTGGGCCTGCCCGTCTGCAATGGGCGAGGCCACAAAGGTGAGAGGCCCGAGAGGCCCGCGTACCACAAAATAAAGAAAGAAAGAAAGAAGATTGTATTCATGATCAAAGGAAACTGGACTAACCATGCAGCCGAAGACTTTTCCCGCCACGACCTACTCCGGGAACAGCCCGCAGCGGCTGCAGGAGATGCGCGAGGGGCTGAAGCAGCCGCACAAGACCCCCACCCCTGGGCCGCCAGCGCGGCCACGCAGTGACGCTGTGCTGGATGCCAAGGCCCTTCGGGGCCAGGCAGCAGCAGCAGCAGAGGAGGCCAGCCCCGAAGTTCAGGCTTTACCAGAAAGCCCTGAGAGCAATCAGATACTCCTTGCTGCCCTCTGCTAATGAACTGGGCCCTTCAGCTGCCGCAGAAGTAAACCGACAAATGCTGCAGTAACTGGTGAATGTGGGCTGTGACCAGATGGGTGGATGCTCCCAGGAGGCTGACCATCTGGGGTGCAAAGGAGACCAGCAGAGGTCACTGGAGAGGGGTTTCTAGGCTACAAACCCAAGGCCCTTTCTGTATCCCATTGTACTGTTTTCCACCTCCTCTCCTAAACCATCTTGTTAGCTGCTTTCCTTTTCAGGCAAGATCCTAAGATTTCTCAACTCTCCTGAAATTGTGTCACGTGCACTTTCTGTCCTGTCCCTATGATGATGGGAAGGCTTTCCCACGTAGCCCTTTCCTTGGGGTTTATTTGGCTTATTCTGAACTGTCATGGGGAAGAGACTGGCTTCCTTGAACCTGTGTTTGGTTTGTGCATTTTTTAACTCATCTAAGGGTAAGATTGGTTAACATGAGTTGGCTCTTTGCCTGTTTTCTCCTGTTTTAAAAGATAGCCATCTATGCTGTTAGAGAAGACGTGACTATATTAAGGGAATGAGAAAGTCTAGAAAATAAAAAGCTTGAGAAATTAAAAAAACATGCTGGCAAAGATGATGGAATACAGATATACTTTAATAGTCTTAATGGCATTGTGTAAATTAGCCCAATTTTGTGGAAAACAACATGACATCTATACAAACAGCAGTAACTATTTACGGAGCACTTAGGCAGGGTTCCAGAAACGTTACATAATCTTGAATTCTTAAGAATAAATAAATGTTTTAAAAGTTCCTTTATTTTACAAACGAGGAAATTAAGACTTTCAAAATAAATAAACCTATTTGAGACTGAAGGTAAGATGCTAATTCATTGAAAACAAGGCTCTGCACATTCCTTCTACCTCAGGGTCTTTGTCCAGAATGTTCCCTCACCCCAAAATACTCTATACACAAACAGCCCTCCACAAATTAACACCTACACGTCATAAATCTCAGCAACAATTTCACTTCCTCAAGAAAGGTCTTTATTATGTACCCATCCACCCACCAACCCACCTAGATCTGGTCCCCTTCTAATACTCTCTTTAAACCTATAAGTTTGTAACCACATTTATCTGAGTGTTTATTTGAATTAAAATGTGTCTCACCAATGCCAGTTCTGAAGGCAGGGATCATATCTAACCGTATACCACTGTAGGTATAACACAGAGCTGGGCACCTAGTAGGAATTCATTAATATTTGTTAAAGCAATGAATGCTAATTTACCTTAATCTAATCCAAAATTTTACTTAATCCAAGATATAATCCACAGTCCTCAAAACCATAAGCACCTTCCATGTACAAAACACTTCAACAGAGCTATAATCATCCTTGTGTGACACAGCTGACAAATTCCCTTGTATTTACCCTCTGACCCAGCAATTCCACTTGTGAAAATTTATCTTACAGGAAAAACTCTCACATGTGAAATGGTATTCATACAAGTTTAATCAATGTGCCATTATTTGTAACAGCAAAAGACTGGAGGGCTTCCCTGGTGGCGCCATGGTTGAGAGTCCGCCTGCCGAACGGGTTCGTGCCCCGGTCCAGGAGGATCCCACATGCCACGGAGGGGCTGGGCCTGTGAGCCATGGCTACTGAGCCTGCGTGTCTGGAGCCTGTGCTCTGCAACAGTAGAGGCCACAGCAGTGAGAGGCCCACATACCGCAAAAAAAAAAAAAAGATTGGAAACAACCTAAGTGTCCATAGATAAGAGATGGATAAATAAATTAATAATTTTTAAAAAAATCAAACAATGGAACACTAGAACTCTAAATATGTTCCATGGGATCAGGCATTTTTGTCTGGTTTGTTGAACCCTAGAATCTACATTAGTATTGTTGGCACATAATGGACACTCAGTGTTGGCTTACTGAGTGAATGAAAACTCTACAATCTCCCCCACACCAAAAAAAAAAAAAAAAAAGAGTAAGAAGGCCCTTTATGTACTGATATAGAATGACCTCCAGTACAGTAACATGAAAATACCGAGGTACATACAGTATGCTGTTCTCTGGAAGAATAGATAAGGTAACAGTGATTGTGAGAGACAATCATATTATTTCCTTTTTTACCTTAAAGCTGTGAATTACAATATTCTCCATTTGCAATAATACCTTCGATATTAAATATCTGGACCAAAAAACTTGAAACAGCCTCCTTTCTGTTTACAATAATAATCTAGCTTTTTGTGTTACATGTTATAGTTATTAAACTAAACATAATTTTATATTTTTATTGGTTTTGAAAACTATAAAACACACATACAAGATTATTATCAGGAGAAAAACAAATACCGTATGCTAACACATATATATGGAATCTAAGAAAAAAAAAAGGTCATGAAGAGCCTAGGGGTAGGATGAGAATAAAACACAGACCTACTAGAGCATGGACTTGAAGATACGGGGAGGGGGAAGGGTAAGCTGTGATGAATTGAGAGAGTGGCATGGACATACATACACTACCAGACGTAGGGTGGATAGCTAGTGGGAAGCAGCTGCATGGCACAGGGAGATCAGCTAGGTGGTTTGTGACCCACTAGAGGGGTGGGATAGGGAGGGTGGGAGGGAGGGAGATGCAAGAGGGAAGAGATATGGGAACATATGTATATGTATAACTGATTCACTTTGTTATAAAGCAGAAACTAACACACCATTGTGAAGCAATTATACCCCAATAAAGATGTTTAATAAAAAAAGATTATTATCATTCACAAACATTATCTCATTTGGCCCTTGCAACAACCCTGTGAAACAGGTTGTTTCTACCCCTGTTTTATGGAGAAGAAAACAGGCTGAAAGGAGTTAAATGACTTGACCAAGTGATACAGCTAGTAAGCTGTGGTCTCCCAACACAAACCCACCATTCATACATTTATTCAATACCAAATACATACAGTAGGCTCAGGTAAGTACAAGTAGACCTGGGTTGCTGCCTTTTAAGAGCTTACAGTCTAGGGGCTTCCCTGATGGTCCAGTGGTTAGGAGTCTGCCTTCCAATGCAGGGGACGTGGGTTCGATCCCTGATCAGGGAACTAAGATCCCACGTGCCACAGGGCAACTAGGCCTGTGCGCCGCAACTACTAAGCCTGTGCCACAACTAGAGAGAAGCCTAAGTGCCGCAATGAAGAGCCAGCGCGCTGCAACGAAAGATCCCATGTGCCACAGCTAAGACCCGATGCAGCCAAAAATAAATAGATAAATATTTTTTAAACTTGTTAAAAAGAGCTTCCAGTCTAACTGGTGAGAATGGCATCAGTCAAATCGTCTGATCCCAAAAATATTATGATTATGAACTGTGATAAGAAGTACAAAGAGGGATTTCCCTGGTGGCGCAGAGGTTAAGAATCCGCCTGCCAATGCAGGGGACATGGGTTCGAGCCCTGGTCCGGGAAGATCCCACATGCCTCGGAGCAACTAAGCCCATGCGCCACAACTACTGAGCCTGCACTCTAGAGTCCATGAGCTACAACTACTGAGCCTGTGTGCCACAACTATTGAAGCCTGCATTCCTAGAATCTGTGCTCCGCAACAAGAAAAGCCACCGCAATGAGAAGCCCACACACTGCAACGAAGAGTAGCCCCTGCTCGCCACAAGAGAAAGCCCACGTGCAGCAATGAAAACCCAACACAGCCAAAATAAATAAATAAATTTATTTTTAAAAAGATGGCCTAGAGCAGCAATTATTATATCACCAAGAAACCATATAAGCCTGGCTTTCAGATTTATAACAAGTACATAGGAAAGACAATATTTTGAAAATATGTATTTAGAGCATGACTGCCCAAACAGGATACCAATAAAGGTGTTCAAATTGCAAGAAATATTAAGTGAAAATTCAGGGACTGGATAATCCAAAGTAGGTCAATAAAGAATCATACAAATCTGTGCTTAATGAGAAGTGGAGGCTGATTTATATAAGCTCATTTTAAAAGATGCTTCCTGGGACTTCCCTGGTGGTCCAGTGGTTAAGACCCTGCACTCCCAATGCAGGGAGCACAGGTTCCATCCCTGGTTGGGGAACTAAGATCCCGCACACTACCTGGCGTGGCCAAAAAATAAAAATAAAAAATAAAAGACACTTCCTTACATATAGGCCCCGAAGCAAACAGATTAAATTTCCATTTTTAAGAATCTGGCAAGGCATCAACTTGTTATATGTAATTTTCATTGTGACAGAGCTTACTTCTAACTGTACAGAGTTATTTCTTTAACCATTCAAAATAGAGAAGGGAGGTTTGGTTCAGAGTCTTTGAAGATTACAAAGGGAAAAAAAAACAAGAGATAAATACCTTACCACTATGCCAGTCTGCACCTTCTGAAACATACCTGCTCAACTTTCATATTCTTAACTCATCTTTACATGTTTTTCAAAACATCTGACCACTCTAAGGCATCTGACACTGCTGACTACCTTTCCTTAAAATTCTTCTCAGTTTCCTGTCACACTCTATCTTGGTTTTCTTCCTATTCTTGTCCATTCCTTCTCTGGCTGTTCTTTTCTTCACTCATTTAAATATATATTCTCCAGCACTTTGTTCTATCTAGATCTCTGTTATCTTTCAATTTATACGCCTCCTCCAGGGGCTACATCCACACTCACAGCTTTAGCTCCATGTATTCCAGACCTACATACATACACTTAACTGCTGGACATACAATCATCAAATCTTACACAATCTCCTTAAAATGTCAGGAATCTCTTCTCTCCACTCCCTCTATCATTACCTTGGTTCAGGTTCTAATCATTTCTCTCTGACAGAGTAATGAATGACCTCTTCACTAGTCTCACCAGTACCAAGCTAAACAAGGCTAGTAATTAGTAAGCATTCTAAAATGTAAATGTGACCATGCTGCTCCCCTGCCAAAATTATTCAGTAGGTCTCTATGGCTTTCAGGAAGAAGTTCAAATTGGCTTACACAGTAAATTCCTGCCAATGTCGCTAAGCTCCATCTCTACCACACTCATCTTTTGGCCAAACTTTGTAATCGGGATACAGTCATCCTCTGTAACCGCTCCTCACCTCTGCATATGCTGTAAACCTAATCAGGGTATTCCCCAACAATCCCTGAACACCAATTCTGACCTAAAGTATAACTTCATCCAGGAAATTTCTCCTATACTCATAGGCTAATTTAGATACCTGCTCTCAAGGCTCGCATAAATTCTCCTCCTCAATTTCTTCCACACCAATTACATTCATGTATAGGTCTTCTCCATTAGACTATTAACATTCTCCAGAAAAAGAGCACTTTGTTTTGTTTTGGCCTCACGACATGTGCGACCTTAGTTCCCCGATCAGACCAGGGATCGAACCAGTGCGGAGTCTTAACCACTGGACCGCCAGGGAAGTCCCAGAGAAAGAGCACTTTGTATTCCTTGTATCTGACACACGGAAGGCATCTGACAATTGCTGTTTGAAGGAATGAATGAGGATTAAATGGGAATTTATATTTTTGGTAAAGTTATTCTAGTGATAATGAACTTGCCCCTTTTACTAGAATGGGCAAATCCTTCACTGCAGTTGAAATGGCACAGGGGCTGAAAGCTCTTATCACCTCATCTCACTACTAGTGAACAAAAAATTAATTTTGTAGCTAATAAATTTGTTTAAAGGCACAGGTTTGTCCTCTGTGAAAAGGGAAAAGCAAATGACTTTCTAAACTAGGTTATTTAAAACAGAATTCTATTTCCCCAACAAACTCCCAATCAATACCCTGTTCCACCATTACCACCCTTTCCAAAGAAAACTTTTTCTCCCTCTACCTTAATTTACTGTTTAGCCAGAACCTTAGAGCAACTGTGTGTGCATTTGAGAGGGGACAATGCTGGTAAAGGAGGGGATGAAGGAGGGTGAGTAGTAAGTGTCCAGTTCTATTAACAAAACCTACTCCATATTTTCTTTCCACAGCCCAGCCCAGGGAGGTGATTTAAGAAAAGCCGTCAACAATCATCTTCACTCTCTTTTCCATAGCCTTGAGGTCAAGCCAAAACTACAGTTTGATTTAATAAAATGTCTCACAAGGGAAGTGAACTAGAGCAAACTGCATGAAATTTTGAGGGGAACTAGAGATTACAATGAGTTCTAAGAGGTCAATCACCCAACAGGTAATTGAAATGATTCTGTCCAGAAAAGCCCTACTGCCTCACTGTGCCCTCCTTCCCTCCCTTTCTTCCACCCACTCACTGCCAGCCCAAGCACAGAAAAGGCATCAAGTTATAATAAACACTAACAAATTAAAGACTAAAAAGTATACATTGCACCCTAAACATCTCAAGATATTTTTCTAACAATCTGCATTTGTTGCACCAAATGATAAAGGAATAAGATTGTCATTCTTCTCCCATAAGCGGCAAAAATCTAACTGGCGTAACTTCTATGGTGAAAAGTCACATACTCTTGGGCTCACACAACCACTACCACTAGGAATAAGGTAGACAACAGTGCAGGTAAGACTGGGGATCGGAGTGAAAAGAGTGTGTCTCAAGAAAACAACTGTAAGGAAGTTTGTGATTAAGAACCCCAAATTCAACAACCCATTCTTTACAAAATTATAGAACCGCCCCCCCCCCAAAAAAAAAGGTCGAAGGAGAAATCGATTTAGAAACTTGTTCGACTCTTTTCAGCTATTTGTAAGCACACAGAACTTTCAAGCCTGGATGTACTTTTTCAACTAGAGATTTCCAAGCCTCACCTGCCAGAAATTCTTTATAAGTTTGTAATGGAGCCTGGGAATTGGCAAGTTTACTTAAAAAGCTCCCTAGGGACTCTGATCAGCAGCCAGGTGTGTCAGAAATGCTATACACCTTTACCAGAAGGGCTCCTTCTAACCCTTACGGACACCCTACGAGTCTCTATTAATTATCGAAGTTCTTCCTAACAGCACCAGGCCACCTCACCGAACCCCTCTGTGTTCTCCATCACCCCTAGGATTACTGCCTTAATTTCAGTTCATTCCTCACAACAGGTCTATCTTTCTCATCTCCACCCTCGTAGTAATCAATAAGCAGAAGGGTAAAACAAAGGGAAACTATCACTTCAATACCCGGAAATCCTGTCAGTTCTAACACATGAGAGAAGCAAGCCCATTCTAGGTCATTCCAACCTGCACTGAATTTTGAACGCATCGAAACACTTTCAAGGGTGGTCTGTGAAGCGGGTCTGAAAGGTTAAGTTAGAAGAGAGCTAGCTCCTCGATCTGGAAAGGATGGGCCAAGGTTCTGAAAGGAAAAGGGAGACCTGAAAGGGGCGGGTCGCGGAGCCGGGGGAGCGGGCCGTGCGGGCACCTCCGGCCGGTTCTGACACTCGACACCCCAGCCTTTATTCAGGTTGCTAGGAAACAAAAAGGCTCCACGTTCCCTGCAATTCCTCCCGGGCCTGCAGGAGAAGACAGGGGCCTCGGGGCCCGAGGACGCCACGGGGACGGGCCTGGGCACTGCCCCGGGGGCGCGGCAACGAGGCAGCTCCGCGGCCAGGGAGCTCTGGCTGAGGGGCCAGGGGCAGGGAGCCGGCCGGGAGTTCGGGGGGAGGTCGGCCTGGCCTCCGACCGGCCGCGAACGGGCCCTCGGCGCCGAGCGGCGCCCGGGGAGGCCGTGGCGGGCTCGGCGCCCACCAGGCCGCAGCCCAGGGTCCGGGGCGGGGTGCGGGGCCTAAACGACCACCCGGCTCCGCGCGGGGGAGGGGGCGTCTACTCACACGTGCTGACAAGCCGCGGTCCGTACGGGCGTCTTGAGCACCTCCTGACAGACGGGGCAGTAGAAATCATCTTCGGTGTAGGACGTGGCCGCGGAGAGCTCCTCGGCCATGGCGGGAGATGAGGGATCGAGGTTATGGCGGCGGCAAGCGGCCCAGGTGGCGGATTCGGCCCGGGGCCCGACTCCCTGCGTGAACCAGGAGGAGGCGGGGAATCGCGTCAGGAAACCGCTCGCGCCAGGAAGGGGGCGGGGCCCGAGCAAGGCGGGCCCAGGCGGGGCCCGGCGGGGCCCGGCGGGGCGGGGCTGGGCGGGATAGAACGCCGAGACGCTACGGCCGCACGTGCCGGTCGAGGGTAGACCCTCGGGCTGCTGCTCTTGCCGGGGCAGGACTGGGAGGTGACGGCTGAAAGCCCGGCGATTGGCCTCACTGACGTTTCCACGAGCGCCCGCGAAGGGCAACCCCGCCCGAGGCCACTCCCTTACCTGGCTCCGCGGGGCAGCCGCGACTCAGCCCTCTAGTGCGCCTCCGGCGTCCTTTTCCCCGGCCTTTAGGCTCCTTCTCCCCACCCCCTCCCCGAGCTCCCCACCCGCTCCCCGAGCCCCCCACTAGCGCAGCCGGCTTTCGGCCGCAACCTACGTTTTTCTGCAGCTCCCCGCCCCGCCCCTACACTCCACTTGCGTAGACGCTCTCTTAGGTGAGCCAGCTTCCCGGGCTAGCGTTGGTAGAGAAGCCGGGCGCCGTCCTCGGGCTTCTTGCCCAGCCGCTGACGCCTTCGCAGCCGAGGCCGGGAGCGGTGTGGCCGGCGGAGTGCGCAGGGCTTCATCGGTCCTAAACAGAGCCAGACCCGAGGCTCTTGGTGCACCTGGATCCCACCGCCCCTTCCAGCTGGCTCGCTCGTGGCATCGCGCTGCCTGCAGCCTGCCCGGCAGGTCACCGAACCTAAGGCGGCGAGCGTGGGGCCGATGAGTGGGGGGAGGGCGGCCTCCATAGCAAACGGCGTGTGGCGTATGCAGCAGCTTGTGACGTCAACAGCTGGGTGCTCACTGTACCCCCAGCTTCCCTACAGCAGGGATCCCCTTTCGAGCCACTCCTATCAAATATATTGGGGTTTTCAGGAATTTTTCCTCAAAAAATAGCATTACATGATATTAAATATTTGGTCTTTACTGTTGCCCTTGTCACAATGTTTGGTTCATGTCAAGGTGTGTTATGTAATAATCCGTTATGGGATTTTAATCCTTCGGAGAGGAAAAATTAAAGATAAGACCCCTTGAGAGGGTTTCAGCTTTAGACCGTAACACAGTGTGAGTGACGAGTTACAGTCGCAGATGCGGTTTTCCACCAACACCTTTGTTTTGTTGATAGCATTGAAGAAGAATGAGGTGGAAGCGTGAACCTAGGCATTTCACCGTTATTCAATAATTTAAATGCTTTTTTGTTTGTTTTGGTTTGGTTTTGGCCATGGTGCATGTGGGAATCTTAGTTCCGGACCTGGGATTGAACCTGTGCCCCCTGCAGTGGAAGTGCGGAGTCTTAACCACTGGACTGCCAGGGAAGTCCCAAATGTTTCTTTTTCTTTTTTTTTTTTAAATAGGCCCTTAATTCCGAGGTATATCCACACAATTGATAGATCTATAAGGTGAGGTCACAACCACATGAATGGAGCTAAAGAAATCTAGAACATAATAAAGCATCCTCAATTTGCTTCGGAAAAGAAAAAGGTTTCATTACCATGCTTTGTTAAAGCTTTCCGCTATGAACAAAATGAATCATAAATAGAAGCCATTGAAAGGCCTAGTTAATTCATTTCTGTCATTTATTGTCTATGTGTCCTTGGCACTGTGTTAGATGTTGTGCAGGTGTCATGAACTTTGCTCTCAATTCATTTATACTCTTGGATATCTATCCAAGTGAAAGGACAAAAAATGTTATTTGCCAAAGTATTAAATTTTTCATTAACAGTGACTATAATGAGGATAGGAAGAAGAATGATTGGATTTGTATGGACTTAGAGAAAACCTAAGGGAGGAAATGGGTCTTAATGTTCATCTTTAAATGACAATTCCTAGAGTAATACTCACCGAATTATTTGTCCAATGAACAGGGAATTTCCTCCACCACCAAACTACATTGTGTATTTTTTTTCTCCCTTTCCTCCATAACAAAGCAGAGCAAGAAGGCTAATTTTAACTTCAGATTTCTTGGGAGGAGGAAGAATGCTTGATGGGGGGAGTACTTAATAGCAGTAGTCAAGGTGCTTTTCAAATTCTCTTATAAAATGGTTCTTGGATTCCAAATTTCACATTTTCAATAATATATTCCCAATCATATTTTACTTATTTTGACCACTTTAGGAAGTGGTATTTTCTGCTTACTAGAATGTTTCCCTTTACTCATTAAGAATCCTTAACCAGAGCTTCCCTGGTGGCGCAGTGGTTGAGAGTCCGCCTGCTGATGCAGGGGACACGGGTTTGTGCCCCGGTTCCGGGAAGATCCCACATGCCATGGAGCGGCTAGGCCCATGAGCCATGGTCACTGAGCCTGCGCTTCCGGAGCCTGTGCTCTGCAACGGGAGAGGCCACAACAGTGAGAGGCCTGCGTACCGCAAACAAAAACAAAAAGAATCCTTAAGCAGCACATTAATTTTGTGACTTAAAATTTTACTTGCTTCATTCTTTCTCTAACAGCAGCCTTACTCATGCCCTAATCCAAACATGTTTGTGTTACTTCTCATATACTCTGAGACTCAAATAAGCAGTTGACATACATGTAAGCATATAGTTGGCCATATGTGGAAATACATCAAAAATGTAGGTATAAGGAAAGTGTAGTTACCTGCTGAGAGTTAAGCTTAGAAAAATAAAGCATAAATGCCAAAAGACACAATCTTCTGTCTTGGCAGCATTTCATACAAAAAACTACTTGATATTTTTATGGCAGCATCACAGATTTACTCCAAATACGTTCAGCTGTGTAAGTAAATCTCCTCAGTTTTGGGGAATAGGGGGAAAACCCTAAATGTTAGACCAGCTTTATAGACTTAGTCTGTTGAAATAATTTAAACATTTCCTTTAAGTTTAGGTTAAAACACTCAATCTTTAATAGTCCATCTCCCTCAGTCGGCTCCCCTCAAAATGGCATCTGGAATAAGAGGAAGGACAAAGGGTAGCTGACATGAATTTGAGACACTACTGGGGAATCTTGGTCTCCTTTGAATTCTTGCTGGACTTTTCTGCAGAGAAGATAATTTTGGCTGCTCTCTAAAATGCAATGAGTCTTGGGCATTCTGCTGCTGGTACCTGCTGGTGAGGGCTACTCTGGCCTGTCTTGCCTGGGTCAAGGCCTTGTCCACAACGCTCATCTCTCCTCTCAACCTAACACACCTTTCTTCAACTCTTTGTTCCAACCATAATCCTGTTGATGAAAATTAATCAGTCGATCTAAGAAAGAAATGGAAAATTTTACTCGAGCCAAATTTGAGGATTATGACCTGGGAAGAGTATCTCAAAAAGCTCTGAGAACTGTTCTGCCTATTAGAAGTCAAGGCACAGTTTTATAAGTTTTTTGAAACAGGGGACAGTATATCAAATGATATTGAAAGTTTACATAATCCAGATCTAAGTGTCATCGTCATCATGGTGGGTCACATGACCCCTTACAAGCTCAAGGAGGAACGTTATCTTTTAAGGAGCTGTCTTGTTGATGCTAAGGAGAACATTACTCTATGGTTCAACAGGTATTCCTGCTGATGGGGGAGGTTTGGTCGATGCATAATGCAGATACATGATGCACAGTGGTGGGAGAGAGGAAGCCAAAGGGCAGAGAATAATTTTTTACGTTTACATTTTTGTCTTGCCATAAAATATGAATTTTATTTCACAATCCCTTGGACTGGAAAGAATGGACCCTTGCTGTTTATGGCTGATTGGGCTGATTGGGTGCTCCCATATGTAAAACTCTTCAGTCAAGTCTACTAAGCCAGGTAATTAACATACTAAAGGGGGAGATAAGTGAATTTAGAAAATTAATTACTTTCTTGACAAAGCCTGGCTTTGTCCTGTTACAAAACCTTCAAAGTTTTGCTGGTAAAAGTGACTGCCTTTGAAGAAGTGAACGGGGAAGCTGGGAGATGGAATAGAAGAGAGGCTCATCTTTCACTGTCTACTCTTCTGTATCTTTTTAAATTAGTACCATGTGCGGTGCTGACCTTCAGCTGCTTGGCAGCGGTGCAACTCAACTAGTCCTTTTCAGCCTGGCCCCTGATTGGTCAATAGTCTGTTCTGAATGGCCAGTGCCCATTTGGTTCCAGTTGTTAAATATTTTCTTTTTCTTTTTTTTAAATTTTGTTTTTAAATTTTATTTATTTTTGGCTGTGTTGGGTCTTCGTTACTGCGCGCAGGCTTTCTCTAGTTGCGGCGAGCAGGGGCTGCACTTCGTTGCCATGCGCGGGCTTCTAACTGAGGTGGCTTTTCTTTTGTGGAGCACAGGCTCTAAACGCGCAGGATTCTGTAGTTGTGACACACAGACTTCAGTAGTTGTGGCTCGCAGGCTCTAGAGTGCAGACTCAGTAGTTGTGGCACACAGGCTTAGTTGCTCCGCGGCATGTGGGATCTTCCTGGACCAGGGCTCAAACCCGTGTCCCCTGCACTGGCAGGCAGATTCTTAACCACTGCGCCACCAGGGAAGTCCAAATATTTTCAATATTACTCCTGATCATGTACTTAAATAACCTATTCACTGAAGGCATATAATTTAATTGTTTAAGCTTGTTTTGGAAATGTTCTTTTTTTCCAAAAAAAAAAAAAGGAAAGTTCTTTATATTCCTGTTTAATACTAATTTCTTCTTTTCCCCTCTTCACTGCAGCACGCACGGGTGCACGCACGCGCGCGCACACACACACATACACACACACACACACACACACACACACACACACACAGATGGATGCCTCAGGCTAAGTAAGAAGGAGTTCAAGTGAATAAAAATGTGAAAGGGAAACCATAATAGGCACCATGTTCCTATCAACAAGCATTCTTTCTTTTTGGCCGCACTGCACAGCTTGCAGGATCTTAGTTCCCTGACCAGGGATTGAACCCACCCCCTCAGCAGTGAAAGCACGGGAGTCCCAACCACTGGACCACAAGGGAATTCCCAACAAGCATTCATAAATCCTACTTCCATCCCCCACTCTAACAAATCATGACTTTTGTTTAGGTAGCTTCTATTTTTCTCCCAGCTCTATCTATTAGGAGGTAACCCTTATTCTCAGCTCAAGGGGGAAACCCGTGATTGAGATGAGCCAAACTGGATGGGTTATTTCTTCTTACACATTTAGGCGTGGGCCTGTGACTCAATTATGACAGGTGTGACAGGAATTCTTCTGAGGGTCTTCAGCAAGTGCTTTTCTTTGCTGATCAAAAACCAAATAGGAATAAACAATTCCATGCTACTTCTGGATGTTTTTCTGTCTATCTACGCTGCCTGCAACTCTGCAACCATCATGAAACCATGAAAAGAACAAGCCAGAGGTTAAGCCAAAGGACTGAAGATGTCAGAGCTGAAAGATTGAGGAACGGAGGTCCTCGATGTAATTGAGCATTAATCTCATCAACCCTGAAACCGCCCTACAGTTAAGTCCTAACCACTGGACTGCGGGGGAATTCCCTACCCTACCTCCTGTTAAACCTTTCTAATAGTTTAAGCCATTCTCAGTTGGCTTTTTTTGTTATTTGTAGCTCAGAGTATCTGAGCTAGGTATTTGCTTAATGACTACCAGATCTGTCCCACCGCCCCCGCCCCCAGTCCTCTATTCTGCTCTGTATTGCTGGAGTTAACCCTTGCAAACTGTATCCCATTTTCCCTTACCAACTGACTTCTTGCTATATTCAGCCAGTGGGAGGCATTGAAGAGAAACTGGAAGGAGGAAGGAAGGAAGAAGTCAAGGTATTTCTCCCTCTGTGATATTGTGATTTATAATAAGAAATATATATTTGGTCTTTGTCCCTGTTTTGGGCACAGAGCTCTAAAAACCTTTTGAATTTCCTAATTGATAAGAACAGTAAAGGTATCTTTTTTTATGTTACTAAGGTGACTTTGGGAAAGGCCCAGAGGTTGGAGGCTGGTCTCCAGAGGAACCTACCAAGTGCCTAAAGGGTTGGAACTTTTAGTACCACACCCAGACCTCCAGGGAGGGAGGGGCTGCAGTTTGAGTTCCCTCACCAATGGTTAAGGATTTACTCAATGATGCCTCTGTAATGAAGCCTACATAACAACCCCAAAGGACGGGGTTTAGAGAGAGCTTCTGACTTGGTGAACACATGGAAACTGAGGAAAGTGGCCTGGTTAGAGAGCATGGAAGCTCCGCATCCTTTCCCCCATCCTTTGCCCTACACATCGCTTCATCTGGTTGTTCCTGAGTTGTATATATCCTTTTATAATAAACCAGTAATCTAGTGAGTAAACTGCTTTCCTGAGTTCTGTAAGCCACTCTAGCAAATTAATCAAACCCAGGTAAGGAGTAGTGGGAACCTCTGATTTATAGTTAATGGGTCAGAAGGACAGGTGACAACCTGGACTTTTGATTTGGTGTCTGAAGTGGGAAAGGGAACGGGCAGTCTTGTAGGACTGAGCCCTTAACCTGTGGGATCTGGCACTATATTCAGGTAGGTATCAGAACTGAGTTGAATTGTAGGACTCTCAGCTGGTATCTGAGAATTGTTTAACATATGGGAAACACCCCCCTACACACACGCATTACAATTGGGTGACAGAATCTTACCCTCTCTTTGCTTCTGGCAGTGGCCTAATTTCTTCCATGTTTCTGAAACTGTGGACCTCAGATTGGGACTTGAACCCACCATCTTTTAACTGAGATCACACATGTGGTCTCAGGACTTAATGAAGCTCAGGTTCTTTTTTGTTTCAAATTAATTAATTTCTTATTTATTTATTTAGGCTGCTCTGAGTCTTAGTTGCAGCATGCAGGGTCTTCGTTGCAGCATGGGGACTTCTTAGTTGCGGCATGCAGGCTTCTTAGTTGCGGCATGCATGTGGGATTTAGTTCCCCGTCCAGGGATGAATCTGGACCCCCTGCATTGGGAGTGTGGAGTCTTAACCACTGGACTGCTAGGGAAGTCTGAAGCTCAGGTTCTTGATGTCTCATCACAGAAAGAATTCAGTGAGAGACAAAGTGATAGTTAAGAAGTGGATTTATTTAGAGAGAAACATGCTCCATAGACAGAGTTTAGGCCATCTCAGAAGGCAAGAGGCACAGAAATATGGCATGGTTAGTTTTTATGGGCTGGATAATTTCATAGGCTAATGAGGGGGAGGATTATTCCAACTATTTGGGGGAACAGGTGGAGATTTCAAGAAATTGGGCCACCTCCCACTTTTTGATCTTTGATGGTTGGCCTCAGAACTGTCATGGGGCTGGTGTGTGTGTCACTTAGCTTATGCTAACATATTACAGTGAGCATATAATGAGGCTCAAAGTCCAATGGAAGTCAAATCTTCTGCCATCTTGGATCTAGTTAGTTCTAACCAGTTTTTGTCAGGTCCTATGGCTATATCATTCTTTTAAAGGTTGTGCCCTGCCTCCTTCCCTCCTGTTTCAGTTCCAGCTTCTGGGAGACCACCCTTCCCTCTATGGTCCCAGTTCCTGCTGGACAGTCCCTGGCTTTTCTCAGTGGCTTCTGTGTTTGCCTTGCTATCACACTTGGTCTTTCAGCAATTTTGACATCTTTGTAATTCATTTTCTGTATTAACCATTTTCTTTTTTTTTTTTTTTTTTGCAGTACGTGGTCCTCTCACTGCTGTGCTGTCTCCCGCTGCGGAGCACAGGCTCCGGACGCGCAGGTTCAGCTGCCATGGCTCACGGGCCCAGCCGCTCTGCGGCATGTGGGATCTTCCCGGACCGGGGCACGAACCCTCATCCCCTGCATCGGCAGGCGGACTCTCAACCACTGCCCCACCAGGGAAGCCCAAACATTTTCTTTTGAACTACTTACGGAGAGCTTTCTTTCCTTATTGGACCCTGACCCATTTTCCTAACTGAATCAACACTTTAGAAGGACAAGGGGAAGGTAAAGCAGATAAACACACTGCAAAAGTGGTTCTACTTCCCAGAAGAGAAGGAACTGAGTTACTTTCCATTGCAAGTTTAAATTCCCTCCTCACATCTCTGCAAATTAGTACAAATGGAAACTCAAAAGTGAGATCTAATTAAACATAGAAAATAAAGGAATTCACCTTTTTAGTCTACCCCAGTTTGGAACAGTTGAATTTCAGCTCCTTCATAAATGGCATTATAAATATGCATTTTCATGCTATTTACCTTACATTTAATTCCATATCAGCAGCATTTTTATATACTATTATACAGCTGTCATTTTAAATAATATTCCTATTAGTAACGCCATTGAGCCTATGTATCCTGTGAAGTAAAACCTCCATGTTACAAATCAATTAGCATAGAGGTGTGTATAGTCCCAACTTGAGACTGTCACAGTTTCAAGAATATGGAATTGAGATCCCTATATTCTCGTCAGTCTCCATTAAGTCCATTAATGTTGCCCGAAAACTGGGTTCGCCTCTTGGTGGGTATCTAGCCAATAGACACAACCAAGCCGAAGGTTGGGAGAAGGAAGGACTTACTACTTGCAACAAGTAAGGAGAACACCAGGGATCTCTCCTAAAGCACTGTCTACCTGAACAGCAAAATTGGGGAAGTTTTAAACTAAGGGTACATGCATATTCATGAAGGGGCTTGAGCAGAGGAGAATTCAGCATAGAATTGGGGCAAAGGTTGACAGAGTCCAAGATTTAGTTGATTGAAGTCAGGAGGGTCAACATCACATTTCTTCCATCCTGCACCTGGTCAGGGCGGGGCGGGGGAGGGGGGGTGCTTAGTTCCTGCAGCACTGAAAGATATATTATTATGTATATCCCTTGAGGAGGAACTAGGACTCTGCGTTATCACTGCGCTTTTCTCTCTTCCTGAATTCCATTGTTCCCTTATGATCATTAATACTGAGACCTGTTCAAGGGCAAGCATTGTGGCCAGGCTCAGATCACAAAATGTCTGAGACCAAAATGGCTTCTCTTATGTCAAGAAAGCCGTTCCTGGTTCTCCTTCTCCAGGGACCCCCTTATTTATCTGCTTACATTAACCTGGAAGGTATGTTAACAGGAGCTGTGGGGCAGCCACCTCCTTCCTTCCCCAAGCATAGAAAGCCAATCTGTAGAGAGCAAACCAGCAGTGAAAAAAGTATTCTGAATGCAGCTAAAGTTGTTTCGCTGGATAAACTCTGCTGTCCTCAGAGGCAGAGCTGTAGATTAGACCGGAAATGGCAAGAGATTTCAGCAAATCAACTCACGTTCCAAATTTTCTTTGATGATGTTTGAGAGAAAGTTATAGAAGAAAAAGATCCCTCTCCTTGTCCTTTGTCCTACCCACCTTCTCCCTTCCTCCTCCCTTTTTCTTTTTCCTTTTTTTCTTTCATTTACTTCACACATTTATTGACATCTTCTGGGCACTGTTCGGTCCTGGGCTCACAGCCAGGACAAAGGCAACTATTACAAGATTAGTTCCAGTATAACAGTGGAGGCAAAAGCTTCACACCAGTTTTTAAAAGCAAACAAAGCCTAATTTTTAGGGAAATAGAAGAACAGTCCAGAACATAAACACTCTTCTTTCTGTTCTTAAAGTTAATTATTCCAGCCATTTCCCCCTCAATACATATGCATTTGTACTTCCTCAAAAGGAGACAATCCAAAGCCCCTTCCAGCTGTGCTTCTAGAGGCAATGTCACAAGACTACTATTTTTCCAGTGCAATATCTCTTCTTCCTTTACTTGAGTGTTAATCTAGTCCAGTTTTCTTTGTTTGCTTTTGTTTGTTTGTTTTGGCGGTGCCCCATGGCTTGTGGGATTTTAGTTGCTCCACCAGGGATTGAACTTGTGCCCTTGGCAGTGAAAGTGTGGAGTCCCAACCACTGGATAGCCACGGAATTCCCCTGGTCCAGTTTTAATATCTCATCATCCTGCAGTGTTTTTTTTTTAATTAATATTTTGCCACATTTGCTTTCTCACTCTCTGCATATGGTAATGATTTCTTTAAAATATTTAGTTATTTATTTATTTAGGTTATGCCAGGTCTTAATTGCAGCGTGTGAACTCTTAGTTGAGGCACGCACGTGGGATCTAGTTCCCCAACCGGGGATCGAACCTGGGTCCCCTGCATTGGGAGTTTGGAGTCTTACCCACTGGACCACCAGGGAAGTCCCATCCTGCAGTCTTAGGCTAAATCATAAATGTAATCCCTATCAACCACCTCTCATGTGCCACAATGCAAAACAAATACAACTACAACAAGAATTTCCATTTAGAACGTGGAGAAAGGAGAAGGAACCATAGAATATGTACTGTCTGCTGTTGGACAGAGTTAATGAAGCAAAGCAGAGAACCACTGAGTCTCATGGTTGACTTGAGAGCGGTGAGAATCCCATCGTCAATGAATCTGGCTCTCTGATATTACCTGCCAGGATCATTACTGTTGCCAGGGGAACACCTAAAAGGACATTAGCATAGACTAGCCTGTCTAAGGAGAAGGAAGGGGTCTATCTCATTTGCAATTCATTTTTTGTTAAAGGTATTGGGGTACCAAAATGAGACTCTTCTTGAGACTATAAGGAATTAGGACATTCTGCCCTACTGATTTTATTTTTTATTTATTTTTAAAAATCAACTTTATTGAAGTATTATTTATGTATGATAAAATGCACCTACTTTGATCATCTAGTTTGATGAATTTTGGTAAATTCTGTCTCGTTGATTTTAATGAATCACAGGCCTGTCACAGGTTGAGTTTCTGCTGCTGCTACATTTCAGATAAAATTGTAGTCATCTGTTTATCAGTTTCATTTTACGGGAACTTCCTCACAGTAAACACCAAAAAATGTGTCAGGTCATGGGGCTGCTAAATTGAAGACACAAGACTGGGTGACCCTCAGATTTTCTATTTGTTAGCAGCAACTCTGGGGATAACACATATCCAGGGCACTCTGTCTGACAAACTTTGTCTCAGGACAGTGTAGATGAAGAAACTGGCTGGGCTGGCAGAGAACTCTTGCTCTCTATCTTCTAGAATATCACTCTACCCCCCAGACTGAATTCCAGTCCAATATACTTGCCATGGCATTGCCATCCTGTTTGTCAGGAGGGGAGCCAGTGTGTGGCACTGTGGTGCAGCTCAGCGAAGCAGGGTACCCCAAATCCTCCATTCATTCCTCCCCAGTGGCCAGGATCTCACCCTTTCTCAGTCAACGCTGTAATCTTATGCACAGAAAGGGAAGTGAATCAGGGAACTTGAGCTCTTCACTTCGGTACAGCAGATGATTACTTTCTTGATTTGGACCTCAGCATTCTCACTTTCCAATTCTTTTTCTCTACCTGCATCCAGGAAAATCTCAATGAGAGCCTGCAAATTTCTTGTTGTACTTTATTGAAGGTACTCAGGAAAATTTAACAGTATCTGATTTTTAGTCTGGGTCCAATCAGGAAAGAGATTTGAACTGACAATTATTTGAAAAGAGAAAGTTTAATATGAAGAATTTTTAACTCTACTAGGGGATTAACATGAGAAGTAAAGGGGGAGGGGATAAATTGGGAGATCAGGATTGACATATACACACTACTATAGGTAAAACAGAAAACTAATAAGGACCTACTGTATAGCACAGGGAACTCTACTCAGTACTCTGTAATGGTCTATATGGGAAAAGAAGCTGAAAAAGAGTGGACATATGTATATGTATAACTGATTCACTTTACTGTACACCTGCAACTAACACCACATGCTAAATCAACTGTACTCCAACAAAAATTAAAGTAAAAAAAGAGAACTCTAAAGAATATAGAGTTGAGTGCTTGCTTCAGCAGTACATGTACTTAAAATCAAAACAATACAGAGAAGATTAGCATGACCCCTGTGCAAGGATGACACTCGAATTCATGATGCATTCCATATTTAAAAGAAAAATAATAATAATACAGGGTTGAGATAGAGTACCCAAAGAAGGACTCTACCTCCACCTCCAGACCTTTGTCCAGACCTTGCTGGAGAGGGCCCAGCTGTGGCTCACAGGATGGCAGAGAAGTCACTGTGGTGCCATGCTGTTGGAACTTGCTGGAAGTCTGTCCTCTAGTTTGCTTCAGGCAAACTCTTCCCTCCTGGCGGTCCCCAAATGCAAAATTATTTAAGCTCAGGATATTTAGTGTGAAAAACAACAACAACAGTGTTGTCAAACCCAAATTCCTGTGCCTGGTGCACAGTGAGACCAAACAAGCAATAACATCAGAGTTTGGAGCAGAGAAAGGTTTATTGCAGAGCCAAGCAAGGAGATGGACAGCTTGTGCTCAAAAAGCCCAAACTCCCTTATGGTTTTGGGGGAAGAGTTTTTATTGGCAAAATTTGGGGGGAGGGCTGCAGGGTGTGTGCCTTTCTTCTGATTGGTTGGTGGTAAGGTAACAGGGTGGCATTCCAGGAATCCCAATTATCAGCCTTCTGGCTCCAATCATTCTGGCGTCCACATGCTTGTGCCCAGCCTGAGGTTACTATCCTCCACACTGAATGGGGGCCTTAGTTTCTGTAGAAGAACTCAGAGATATATACCAGATTGCTATGCATATCTCCCCCTAGGAGGAACCAGAACCCTGCCCCATTGCTGCACTATAGTTTCTTGACTGCCTTTCCCTTTGTTTCTGCGTTCCCTCATTTCCCTGATTAGTAACAGTTTGAATCTGCCCTTTGGAACTCAAAGAAGGTCTAAGAGGCTGAAGTCTTTTTCCTACAAAAAAAGAAATGGGGAGACACAGAAAGGCTATTGTACCTGGGAGGGTCCCACAGGATCCTGCTCGCTTTCAACAGTACCCATAACATAAACAAGACCTGCCTTCTCGTCCTAAGAGTTCCATCAAAAATCCTATAAAGAAGTGATGCTAACTCAGACTGGCAACTCAAATCAGTAAATATCTAAGAGAATGTACAACTGCAAATGGGGGAAAAAACAAGCAAACAAAGCTGTGTGCTCTAAGTTTCATCAGAAGTCTGGAGAAAGACCTGGGGGTGGGGAAAAAAAAGCAACAGGGAGAAGCATTGTTCAGTCCCTATATTTAAATACTTTATTTTTGAAACCTCAAGGGCTTCACCAGTGACATGATACTTCTTTCCTAAATTTCACCAACAATTGTAATTTCCCAGACTGAGAGGCATGAAACTATATAAATTGGTATTTGGTTTACCCACATACCAATTTTGTTTGTTTGTTTGTTTACTGTGGTTAAAAAAAGAACATAAAATTTTCCATTTTGGGCTTCCCTGGTGGCGCAGTGGTTAAGAATCCGCCTACCAATGCAGGGGACATGGGTTTGAGACCTGCTCCCGAAGATCCCACATGCCATGGAGCAACTAAGCCCATGCACCACAGCTACTGAACCAGTGTGCTACAACTGTAGGCGTGAAACCCACACGCCTAGAGCCTGTGCTCTGCAACAAGAGAAGCCACCGCAATGAGAAGACTGTGCAATGCAACGAAGAGTAGCCCCCACTTGCCACAACTAGAGAAAGCCCGCATGCAGCAATGAAGACCCTATGCAGCCAAAAATAAATAAATAAAATAATTTTAAAAACAAATAAATTTTTTAAAAAATTTCCATTTTAACCATTTTTGTATGGTTCAGTAGTGTTAACTATATGTACCTTGTTATGCAACGTCTCTAGAACTTTTTCATCTTGCAAAACTGAAACTCTATATCCATTGAATAACTCCTCTTTTCACCCTCACTTTGCCCCCTGGCAGCAACCATTCTATTTTCTGTTTCTAAGAGTTTTACTACTTTAGGAAAAAAAATTTTGTTACAAATTTTTGGCTGTTCCACGTGGCTTGCAGTTTCGTAGTTCCCCAACCAGGGATTGAACTCATGCCGCCTGCAATAGAAGTGCAGAGTCTTAACCACTGAACCACTAGGGAATCCCCCTAAGGTAGTTTTAAAATCAAAAAGCCTTGAGACTGAAATTTCTGGAGAACACGCTCTTGAAATACTGTCAAAGCATTGTATGATTTTATATATAAGACTTTGACCTTCTTGCATGTATTAAGGATGTGTCAAGGGGACAAGGTGAAATACATTTAGAGGCATATCAAAATATAGTAGATATAAGAACTAAACATTTCTTTCATTTTATCTGATTACCTGGGTTTTATTTAGTTGTCTACAGTAACTCTGCAGCAAATTACTACACTGTATAATCTGGAGCAAGTTAAACTCAGCAACTGTAAAATACAATGTACAGTTGTCCTTCAGAATTAGTGCAATACCTCTAATATCACTGAATGAAGGTGAAATAATACTGCTTGTCCTGCAGGAGCTATGTTACTGGACTGCTCACTACTTTAAAACTCTGTCTAGGAGAAAAGCTGCCAGTAGTTTGGCTCACTTGACAAGTCTATCTCTAAAAAGAAGAGCTGCATCTGGCTTGAAGACTTTATTCATTAAGAACATCTTGCCGGGCTTCCCTGGTGGCGCAGTGGTTGAGAATCCGCCTGCCGATGCAGGAGACACGGGTTCGTGCCCTGGTCCGGGAAGATCCCACATGCCGCGGAGCAACTAAGCCCGTGAGCCATGGCCGCTGAGCCTGTGCGTCCGGAGCCTGTGCTCCGCAACGGGAGAGGCCACAACAGTGAGAGGCCCGCATACCGCAAAAAAAAAAATAAAAAAAATAAAAAAATAAAAAATAAAATTAAAAAAAAAAGAACATCTTGCCTATGCTTCTCAAACTACAATTTATTCACTAATTTATTCGTCAGATATTTATTGAGTGACCATAGATGCACTGTGCTAAGTTCTGGGAAATACTAATGAGCAAATTCAGACATAAAGTTGCTCTTTTGGGCTTCCCTGGTGGCGCAGTGGTTAAGAATCAGCCTGCCAATGCAGGGGACACGGGTTCGAGCCCTGGTTCGGGAAGATCCCACATGCTGCGGAGCAACTAAGCCCGTGCGCCACTACTACTGAGCCTGCGCTCTAGAGCCCACAAGCCACAACTACTGAAGCCCGTGTGCCACAACTACTGAAGCCTGCGCACCTAGAGCCTGTGCTCTGCAACAAGAGAAGCCACCACAATGAGAAGCCTGCGCCCCACAACAAAGAGTAGCCCCTGCTCACTGCAACTAGAGGAAGCCCGCGTGCAGCAGTGAAGACCCAATGCAGCCAAAAATTAAATAAATGAATAAATAAATAAATTTTTTAATAAGTTGCTCTTTTTACTATAATTTTGCTCCCCATATAGACTTTATTAGTGAGGAAAGGATATACTGAGGAGCTAACATGTGTATTCTGATCCACTTGTCAACCACTCATTTTTCTGTTCAACAAACATATTGTTATGGCCTGATTTTCTGTCCCCCTCAAATGCATATGTTGAAACCCTAATTCCCAGTGTAATGCTATTTGTAGACAGGACATTTGGGAGGTCATGAGGGTTAGATGAGGTCATGAGGGTGGTGCTCTCATGATGGGATTGGTGCCTTTATTTATAAGAAGAGACACTAGAATGCTTGATCTCTTGCTCACTCTCTCTGCCATGTGAGGACACAGTGAGAATGTGACTGTCTGTAAGCCAGGAAGAGAGCCCTCACCAGAAACTGAACCCAGAAGGTCCTTGATGGCAGATTTTCCAGCCTCCAGAACTGTGAGAAAATAAATTTCTGTCTAAGCCACCCAGTGTATGGTGTTATGTTTTGACAGCCCTAGCAAACTAAGACACATGTATTGAGTTTCTTTTTTCTTTTCTTTTTTTTTTTTTTTTTAATGTATTGAGTTTCTAGTAAGGCCCTGTGAATGTAATCGTCGCCCTTAAGGAATGCCCAATCTCATGAGTATCAGTCATATAAACAAAGAAATATAATATGGTATCTATAGCAATGGAGGTGTGGTCCAGAGATAGTGTGGTCTAGTGATATAAAGGATGGTGTGTTGACTCTGCTTGGATAGCTCAAAGAAGTCTTCTCAGAGAAATTATGAAATTTATTATAAGGAGAGGTAAGATGCTACTACCAAATTGCTTTGTAATGTGTAAATTCTACCACTAACACCACACCAGTGTGCCAGTTCCTCCACATCTTCTTTGCATGGGGGACCATCAGTTGAGAAATTTGCTAATAGACTGATTCAAAAAATATTTACTGAGAGCTTACACTATGCCAAACATTGTGTTAAGATAGAAAAATAATGCATCACTGTAGAGTTCAAATTAATATCTTTAATTACTGTATGTGCATGTTTTATATGTATGTTTTACTAGCTATTTCTCTCTATTCTTATTTATATTTATATTATTGCATACTTATTGTTATGGGCTGAATGTTTGTGTCCCCCAAAATTCATGTTGAAGCCCTAACGCCTTATGTGATGGTATTTGGAGGTGGATCTTTGAGGGTAATTAGGTTTAGATGGGGTCCTGAGCAGATTAGTACTCTTATAAGAAGAGGAAGAGACCAGAGCTCACTGCCTCTGCCATGTGAAGATGCAGCAAGAAGGTGGCCGTTAACAAGCCAGAAAGAGGTCCCTCACCAATAACCAAATCTGCTGACACGTAGATCTTGGACTTCCCAGCCTCCAGAACTGTGAGAAAGAAATGTCTATTGTTTAAGCCACCCAGCCTATGGTTTGTTTTTTTTTTTTTTTCCTTTTCTTTTTTGGCCACGTCCTGCAGCTTGTGGGATCTTAGTTCCCTGAGCAGGGATTGAACCCACACTCTCATCAGTGAAAGCTTGGAGTCCTAGCCGCTGGACCACCAGGGAATTCCCATATGGTATTTTTTTTTAATTGAAGTATAGTTGATTTACAATGTTGTTAGTTTCTGGTGTACAGCAAACTGATTCAGCTATACATATGTATATATTTTTTTCCACTATGGCTTATTATAGGATATTGAATGTATTTCCCTGTACTATACAGTAGGACCTTGTTGTTTTTCTATTTTATATATAATAATTTGTATCTGCTAATCCCGAACTCCAAATTTATCCCTCCCCCACCCCCTTTCCCCTTTGGCAACTTTAAGTTTGTTTTCTATGTCTGTGAATCTGTTTCTGTTTTGTAAATAAGTTCATTTGTACCATATTTTAGATTCCACGTGTAAGTGATATCATATGGTATTTGTCTCTCTCTGTCTGACTTCACTTAGCATGATAATCTCTAGGTCCATCCATGTTGCTGCAAATGGGATTATTTCAATCTTTTTTTATCAGCCTATGATTTTTTTTTATAGTCTGCTAAGCTGACTAAGACATTTATCTATTGAGGTGTTCTTACTAACGAATTAATTTACACTTCTGCTTGGTTTCATGAAGTCTTTGAGGTAGATTACTAGGGTTTTAATTTTTTTTTTTTTTTTTTTTTCGGTATGCGGGCCTCTCACTGTTGTGGCCTCTCCCGCTGCGGAGCACAGGCTCCGGACGCACAGGCTCAGCGGCCATGGCTCACGGGCCCAGCCGCTCCGCGGCATGTGGGATCTTCCCGGACCAGGGCACGAACCCGTGTCTCCTGCATCGGCAGGCGGATTCTCAACCACTGCGCCACCAGGGAAGCCCGAGGGTTTTAATATTTTTTATCACTCTTGTGAACTCCATGTGATAAAAACATTATGTTTTTACATGTTTTTATATCATCAATTACTATAATGATAAATTAGCAGAAATATTTACTAAGTACTTACCATGTGCCACTGTTTTGAATTTTGTCTTAAGATGCACATTAAGATGTTGGGTAGATTCGTGGTGTATACCTGCACTCAAAGAATTTATATTCTAGAGAGGGGAGACACTCAGTAAAAATGAAAATAAACATGTAAGCTAATTTCAAATTCTAATAGCAGTTAAGAAGAAACTATAATAGGATAATAGACAAAAGGGGGAAATGACTTTGGCTAGAATTATGAGAAAAATCCTTTATGAGAAGATGACATTTGATCTGGGAGTTAAAGATTAGAAGGCAGCCATGTCAAACTCTGGAAAGGGCTTTTCAAACAGAAGGAATAGAAAGTGCCAAAGTGCAGGAACCACTGATCTTGGTGTGCTTAACCTAAAGACCAGTGTGGCTGAAATGTAGGGATTAAAGGAGAGAGTAGAGATGAAATTGGAAAAATAGGCAGAGGCCAGATCATGAGGAACTTTGGAAGGGAATGGAAAGGCATTTAGATTTTATTCAAGTAACAATGAAAAGCCCTTGGTTCATTTTAAGCAGTGGGAAGTGGGGGGAGCATGATCAGATTTGTGCTTTTGAAGATCTCTTTGACTGCTCTATGGATAATGGTCCATACTGTCATAAGTGGAGGGAGGCCAATTACATGTTTACTACAGGGATCCAGGAAAGAGATGATGAGGGTTTAGATTAAAATTGTAATCGTGGAGATAGTGAGAAATTGATAGATCTGAATGTATTTTGATGACTTGCTGATGAATCCATCAGAATTTCAGACATTCTAATTCTGTACATCTGGGGAGGACTGAGAAAAATGCAGTTATGCCAAGTAACCCAAGTGGTTCTGATGAAGGTACACAAGGATACTGAGAAAATACAGTGGTAAAGACTGAGAATGCACTTAGTGTTTCTTTTAATAAATAAGAAAAATGATTCAAAAAAAGAAATTATTGTCTTATGTTTGAGAAACGGACAGGTTTTCATTTGGTAAACTGATCCCAAATTGTGAATAAAATTAATGAAAAAATTACCATGGCAAAAAAGAATATTATTTCCTGTTTTTAAAAACCCAGTCTCATTTTGACTTTCACCCCTCCTTTTCAAAGATGATTTTAAGAACTTTCCCCTATGGACCTCTGCTTCTGTCAGCTCTTCTCAGCTTGTACCTCCATGGTTGGCATTAATATTATATCCCAATATCCAGTTGTCTTCTACCTGAAATTGCACTTCTCCAATGCCCTGAAATTACGTGTGGCCATGACTTTCCTTAGCAAATGAAATGTGAGTGGAAATGACCTCTGTAACCTATTCTCCAGTCCGTCGTGGTGAGGGGTGGCTGGAGAGGCACATGGTCATATACAAATGCTATGAGATCAAAGTAAGGCAGAATTCTGAGTCTGGAGAACAGCTGCCTGGAGAAGAGCCAAGATCCACAGTAGGCCTTGGGTGAGTACTGAGATTTGGGGGTTGTTTGTAATCGAAGAATGAACTAATCTATCTTGACCAGTCTCTGTGTTTCACCTTCACTGGGTCCTTTTTTTTTTTTTTTTTGGCCGTACCACATGGCATGCTGGATCTTAGTTCCCCGACCAGGGATCGAACCCGTGCCCCCTGCAGTGGAAGCGTGGAGTCTTAACCACTGGACAACCAGGGAAGTCCCCATTGGGTCTTTTATTTTTATTTATTTATTTAAACATTTTATTTATTGTATTTTTTGGTTGTGCTGTGTGTTAGTTGCAGCAGCACATGGGATCTTCATTGAGGCATGCAGGATCATTCATTGCAGTGCACGGGCTCTTCATTGTCTTGTGCGGGCTTCTCTTTAGTTGTGGCATGCGGATTTTCTCTCTCTAGTTGCAGCGCTGGGCTCCAGAGCGCATGGGCTCTATAGTTGCAGCACGTGGGCTCTCTCGCTGAGGCTCACGAGCTCAGTAGTTTTGGCGCACAGGCTTAGTTGCCCCACAGCATGGGGGATCTTGGTTTCCTGATGAGGGATGGAACGGATGTCCCCTGCATTGGAAGGCAGATTCTTTACCACTGGACCACCAGGAAAGTTCCATGGGCCTTTTAAATGGCTGCTTTGGGGCAATGATTAGCCCTAATCAAGACCCGTGTATGGTCTTCTCTGAAGCCTGCAGGATTAAAATACCAGATGATTTTTCTAGACATAAGATAAAAGCTTAAATATTTCTTAGCCTCAAGGATCTCAGACATAGGTGTCCCTCTGTTATATATTTACCTTATTTATTTATTTGTTTGCACGAGGTCTTAGTTGTGGCTTGCCGGCTCCTTAGTTGTGGCATGCGAACTCCTTAGTTGTGGCATGCAAACTCTTAGTTGTGGCATGCGTGCGTGTGAGATCTAGTCCCCTGACCAGGGATCAAACCTGGGTCCCCTGCATTGGGAATACGGAGTCTTATCCACTGTGCCACTGGGCAAGTCCCATTTTACCTTATTTACTTCAATAACTCTAACCTAAGTGATGAAAGTAGGTCTTCCCAAACCATTCTGGGTTCCCAGTATCTTTTAGGATGTCACTCAACAGTCATCAGAGGTCATGCCATTAAGACCTGTGCTCTGGCCTGTTCCTCTTCTTGTGAAAAAATCCAAAAAAACTTTCCTATGTTTTAGTATATTCTGAACTGGGGTACATATGACAACTATAGCCACCCCAAACTTAGTATGTATTTAGCAGGGAGTAAGAGATACAAAATTCATCTTCATCTTGCCTTTTAAATTTCAGTGGAGTCCCTTGGAAGCAGAGCCAATGATGCTCCATGATGCTCAGCTTTACCTTGACTCAAACCAGGGTTTCTAAACCTCATCACTATTGACAGGAAGGGTAATCCTTTGCTGTGAGGGGCTATCCTGTGCATTGTAGAATGTTGAGTAGCATCCCTGGCTTTGATCCACATCCTGGGCAATAGCACATCACAGTTATGACAACCTTAAATGTCTTGACATTGTCAAATGTACCCTAGGAGGCAAAATTGCTCCCGATTGAGAACTACTGGCTTAAATGAAAGTATATTTTCATGATAGATATTGCTGAATGATGACAATTTAAAAAACACATGAGATGGGCTTCCCTGGTGGCGCAGTGGTTGAGAGTCCGCCTGCCGATGCAGGGGACACGGGTTCGTGCCCCGGTCCAGGAGGATCCCACATGCTGCAGAGCGGCTGGGCCCATAAGCCATGGCCACTGAGCCTGCGCGACTGGAGCCTGTGCTCCGCAACGGGAGAGGCCACAACAGTGAGAGGCCCGCGTACCACACACACACAAAAAAAACACATAAAAAACATATGAGGTTTAAAAGCATAAAAGGGTATTAGATGTAAAAAATTATCAAGATCCATGTTTAAGAACAGACACGGATATTTTAATGAAAGCAATGGTCCTGCCATTCTTTATTTCTCACAATAACACATATTTACAGAAGAAAAGGAATTGTACATTTTAATTTCTGATCATTATACAGATTTATTTTTTGCAATTGAATAATAAAACAATGAATCTTAGTGACTTTTTAAAATAACGTCAATGTTACTTGAAGGTACTAATTATATGTTAAACGTGTTCAGTAACTGTTGTAAACTCACTTGAAAAAAAAGGACACTTAGCACCCAGTAAAAGTAATAAAATATCATTAGAGCCAGGATCTTTTAGAAGACCTGACCTGGAACTATCCTCACAGTAGATTGCCAATACAATTTTTCAATATATGTTTCAGAAATTTGGGTGAAAAAAATATGTAAAAGGAAAATCTCCATAGGTTTTTGTAGGATTAGAAGAATTTAGCTTTTAAAGAATAACATGTGAATCAGTTTTTCCCTCATAAGGCCTTGAAAAATTGGCACCTTGAGGTGCTATTAAAAAAGAGTGAATTTTTTTGCTTAGTCAACAGCTTCAAATATTGGTTTTCGTTTTTTAAGACAATGAATTATAAATTCCTTTTAATAAAAGGTTAAAGGCACAGTGAACAATGAACAATAGTTGCACTTCACTATTTTAGAACTCAATAATAATTCAAAAGGCAAAATAATTCAGGTGGCCAGCACCTGGTTTGTCCCGTAGGGGGCAAAATTATCATAAGAGATATTCAGAGACAGGATGTAGAATTGCTGCACTGAGGTTTAACAGTGGCAGGTGACTTAAAGCTTTACTCAAAATACAGTTTTTAAGTTTTCAAGTTTTACAGATTTAAAGATGCCTTTTTTTTTTTTAAAGATGCCTTTTGTATTGCTTGGAATTAATTTATTTTCTGGATAGTGAGTACTAATACTCAGAAATATATTCTTTTATTTTTCCGGGACTATATTTTCAATCTAATGATTACCTCTTAAAAATTCCTCTCCTTTTGCCCTTGTTGTCCAATAGGTTTTGCTTTGCTGGTTGAGCCATCCAAACTGTAGGAAGAGAGGTGGTGAAACTAGAAATCTGTTGTTACTTGTTAGCAGCTGTGAAAAGCAAGCTTGAAACCAGTATCTAAAAGGGAGGAAATATGGCCCTCCAGATTTCACCGAGCTTTGTTTTTCTAATTACCTTGCAGTGGATGGCTGAATGGTAAGCAAGGCTTTTAAGAAGTAATGGATAATTTACTATAGAAAATTTTGGGGAACATGACTAAGACTATATTTATGTGTAAGGAACAAAGAAGTTTATAGACGATTACAGTTAAGAAGCTAACCACAACCAAGTAACATTTTATCCTCAGGAGTTGAAATCACGCATCTTCGTAGCTTCTTTGCTTGCCTTCAAGATGGAAATATTATTCTATGTCCTGGATTTGTCATTAGAGACCCAAATATGAAAAACAGAGCCATCAAATAAGGAGTGGTAGCAAGCACCAAATATACAGGTACTTGAAGAACTAAGCTAAATGGGGGATAGAAGAGAGTATTGTATGTTACACCAATAGGTTCTCAAAAAAAGGTGTTTTTTGTTCTGGCCGCACTGTGCAGCTTGCAGGATCTTAGTTCCCCCCGTTCAGGGGTCAGACCTGGGCCCTGGGCAGTGAGAACACAGAGTCCTAACCACTGGACCGCCAGGGAATTCCTTGAAAGTGTTGATATAGTACAACTTTAAAAAATAGGAGATTAGGGAGAACAAATGAAAAACATTTTTAATTGTACCAGCTATCATACTGGCGATGGTTTATTAGTATTATTATTCTGAGACGTTGCATGCATAAAGTAGATGAAGGAAACGAATAATTGTGGGATATTCCTGTGTCCTTGAAGACCAGGATTCTCAGTAGAGAAAAACAAGACAGAAATGTAATAGAAAAGATTAGGCAAAAACCCTGTAGTACTTAATTTGATTTGCAAGTATCAAAATAAACTCATGAATAAGTGTTTTATCTTAAAAAAAAAAAGGATATTTCCTAGCTCTCTCTTAGGAACAAAGACCAATATAGCCGCAATGAACTTAACAGTCACAACTACAGTTCTGAAGCACTATTTCTCACTGAAAGTAACCAGGCTCATTAAGAGAAACAGCTGATGCCAGGTCTGGGGCAGGAAACATCCAAGTTGTGCCTGGAATAGCCTGTCATACGAGACTACAAGGAAGCCAGTAAAGACTGCTAGAGTAGTGTCAAAGGAACTCAGTCAACTTGATAAGGCTCCCAATGTCCAACGATAGGACATTTGAGCTTTAATAAGGCAATACGTGAAATGGATTAAAGCCTATCAAATATGTTTGAATCCATGAGTTCACAACACTTAAAAAAAAAAGTGATCTACAGAGGATGATAGAAAACAAGTTTATTATCTTGAACTTTGGTAAATAAAGGGGAAAATTCAAGTTTATTTTCCCTTTCCTGTATGAACTTGACCACTGGTTGACCAAATAGTAGATATGGGGAAACACCTCTTTATAAAAATGTTCCAACTAATAAATGAAAAAGAAATGATAGAATATTCTCCAACCCACAACAAATCAATGGATCTAGGCATTGAGTATCAATTTCAGCTGACATCACGAAAGAGAGAACCAGACATTCTGTGCCCTCTGTTGAAAGAATACACCATGATCTATGGTCTGGCCAAAAGGTTGAACCTGAGTCTGCTCAGATCTCTGTATCTATGTGTCAATATCCAGAGGATAGAAGAACATGCTGAATTGTGCCATGAGTATGCAATTAACAAAATATAGACAGTGGGAAATTTATAAACCAGGTTCTTCAATAGGTAAATTTTAAGGAAAAGAAAGAAGGAGAAACCCGGAAATTAAAAACAGACATTAAGAGATATATCTAATAAAGCAATTTAAAATGGGTAAGATTGGGCTTCCCTGGTGGCGCAGTGGTTGAGAATCCGCCTGCCGATGCAGGAGACACGGGTTCGTGCCCTGGTCCGGGAAGATCCCACATGCCGCGGAGCAACTAAGCCCGTGGGCCACGGCCGCTGGGCCTGCGCGTCCGGAGCCTGTGCTCTGCAACGGGAGAGGCCACAACAGTGAGAGGCCCGCATACCGAAAAAAAAAAAAAAAAAAAATTAAATGGGTAAGATTAAAAACTAGTGTGTAGAGACACACCCTTGGGGGATAAACTAAGAAAGAAATGCAAGGAAGTGAGTACTATTAAAATTAATGTAGTGCTTACTTTTGTGGGGTTGAGGAAGAGGTTTGTTAACTGTGACAGGACACATAGAAGACATCCAAGGTGACTGGCAGAGTTCTAAAAGAATGTTTCCTTATGAGAATGTAATAAGCTTTACATTTTCTGTTTGGTTTTCAGTATTTCTGTTTATTTTATAATTTTCCTAAAAGATAAAATTTTAAAAAAAATCAAAGTCCTTAGGATTTTCCACTAAAAATTATGGATGTGAATACTTCTACTGTAAATATCAGCTGATGGTTCTTAAGAAGTTGCCTGTATTATAGAAATATTTCTAAATAATATGCTACAAATATTTGAAAAATATAATATTAAATTCTTATGTGTGCATAGTTATAAAAAGTCAAAGCATTAAGTATACATTCCTAACATGAAATTTATTTTATTACAGTATTATGTTATACAATTTGGTTAAATGGATGTTGTCAACAGCCAAAATTTTCCTTTCCTACTCCATACAAGGTTATTCCTTTTATTCTATTAGTGATTAGAACGTGAACTCTAGAAGAGATTTCACATTTCCTTGAATGACCACACTTTGTTTCACTCTCCATAGAACAAAGATTAGTTATTTTGACCAACCATGAGGGAAGTTATCAATATGTAGCATTACACACAATGTCATCCGATTTGCAAATAAAGATCCTTCACCCACATACTCAGCCTTATGTTCTCTTCTATATATTAAGGGCTGACGGAGACTTTTTTTGCTGTTAAGTGTCTGAGAAACTCAAGAATGTAAAAGAGACCGAAACCACCAAAATGAAGGCAGTTTTAAAATGCAATATAACAATAAACATGGACAAACATATAACTGTGTTGTACACTTTTTTGCCCATCAAACACTGACAGTTTCCCTCCAATTCTTCAAGCAGCATCTTGAAAATAATGGTGCAATTGTACGATCTCCTTCCCTTTTCTTTTAATACAATTATGTGGTGTTCGAGTGATTCACATATTCCAGAAGTGACCGGTCTAAAACCCTTTGAATAAGAGCTTCCTCAATTATATTAAAATCCTACAATAAAGAAAAATAATTAGAAACGTACAGTCAGAGATGACAGTTTTCAGAAATTGGAGGATGAGAGTTAAGACAATGCCTCATTTTGCAAAGTGAAGCCCTGAATTTAGTCCAAGTTTCCACAAAAACTCATAGAACCCAGGACTTTTGCTTTGGGGCTTGTGCATTTTCGATTTCATTTTTACTGCCTGTCAATTAACTAGCTGCAGTCATAGTAAAATAGTTTTGATCTGGAATTTAAAGTTTTTATCTGATCTAACTAGTAGTTTTTAGTCAACAGTACAAACCCTGTCAGAGTGCTATGCTCCACATAAACATGTAATAGTTAAGACATTCCCATAGATAAGACATGTAATAGTTAAGACACGTAAAGTTAAGATATTCCCATAGGACTCATCAATCCCAACAGCACTACTGAATGTCTAGTTTTGAAAAAAGGAAAGGTTGAAAACAAAATGCTCTTTCTCCTTTGCTTCCCTATGGTCAAAATGGAATTCAAAACTTTAGGTCAGCACATTCTATAAATAAAGCAAAAAGTATTAAGAGCCCCATCCTCTGCAATCCATCTCCTCTTTGCCAATACACTACAAAAATAAAATAAAATCTTTATTGGAAGTCCACTCTAAAACATAAAAGCAAATAAATGAAATCCAAAGGAAAGCTATAAAGCACAGCAGAGCACAATTTGGACTCAATGCCAGGTTGTTCTGAGGCAATTTATTAACCTTTGAGCGTCAGATATTTCATAGCTAAGTAAGGATAATGATATAGTACTCACTTCACAGAAGTTGCTGCAAGGAATAAAATGAGATAATTTGCATAACACGCCCAGCATAGTACTTGGTAGTTTAGGAAACAAAAAATCAAAACAAAGAACACTGTTTCAACCTCACTTCCACATCCAAGAATACGGTTTTGAGTGGGTGGAAAGTAATCTCATCAAAGTGGCCTCTTCCTGACCAGACCTGGGTCATACTTTGAAAGATCTTGAGAAGAATGGACTGAACACAAGGCATGGAATCAACCTGGCTTTTAGAACGTCTTATGGAGCTAAGGTAAAGAGGAACCCGTACGTTTTATGAAAAATGAGAACACGTGGCTCTGTGGAGGGCTTGTGTGCCTTGATGGCCAGAAAAGACATTATTTGAGAGATGGAGGAAAGAATACAAAGCCTCTGTAGTGTGGTTTGTTTGATTCTTCAAGTGGTCCTGATATTCCCATTTACCCTCTCCCCACCTCCAGTTTGCCTAACATCCGTGCCCTAACTGTGCAAATCACTCCACATGCATTATTTCATTTAATTCCCACAAGAGCTTCTGGAAGCAGTATGTACTTTGCTCTCCTCACTTAACAAATGAACAGAGGCTCCAACGTTAAATACCTTGCCTAAGGTCACACAGTTGTGACAGGGCTGTTACTGAAACCCAGGTCAGAACCCAAGTTCCCTGTGTTGAATCTGGATAATCATATCTGTGGGCAGATCAGAATGCATGGAGAAAACTTTCCAACGACAATCTTCAACAATGATTAAATTCCATCTTGAAATTGCATAAAAATAGTCAAAATCATGTGAAAATTATATGCAAATTCAAATTTAACCCTTAACATTTCATGTATTTAGATAAACGTTAACAATACAATGTACTATTTCAGAACATGGCAATGAGTGATTTTCCTGCTCATGATAGGCAATACCCCTTTGCTGAAAGGGACTCTGGGGACAAAGCATTACTCTCACATGACACTGCACAGAAAACAGGCTATGTTAACCTTTTGCTTGTTATTACCATTTCTTTTTTTTTTTTTTTTTTGCGGTACGCGGGCCTCTCCCGTTGCGGAGCACAGGCTCCGGACGCACAGGCGCAGCGGCCATGGCTCACGGGCCTAGATGCTTTGCGGCATGTGGGATCTTCCCGGACCGGGGGACGAACCCGTGTCCCCTGCATCGGCAGTCGGACTCTCAACCACTGTGCCACCAGGGAAGCCCCTACCATTTCTGATAACAGAAACTACTGTCATAAGTGTTAGAACTATTCATACTCTACCAGATTTTTCTTTCATTTAAAAAAAATCCTTAATATAATGAGATTGGCCATGAGTTGGTAGTTATCGATGGGTGTCTGATGGGTATACAGGGGTTCATTATATTATCCTACTTCTCTATATGTTTAAAATTTTTTCATAATAAGTGTTTTTCTAAGTTTAAAAAAGTTCAGTAAACACGAAAGTTGTGTTTTATAGAATTTAAATTAAAAATAGAGCCCGTGTGTCTCGCTACACTGATAATGTCATGTCTGTTACTAGCCATTCAGTACATTATAAAATGAATGCAAATTCTCTGAGCCATTTCCTTACTGATATGATTTCCTCTCAGCTATATAAGTTTTTTACTTCCTAAAAATTATAACTATTAACATATATTGGGAGGCACTAGAGTAGAAATTAAAATGTGAAAGTGAAATCTAGGTCTTTATACGATGGCTAATTATTTACATCACAAAGAAAATGGTTTTGTCTAAGGCAGGTAACTACTATTAACAGTCAGTTTATAAAACAGCATGTTTTTATGATTTCCTACTTAATGCTAATACTTAACAGTTTAGCTATACATACATTTTTTCCTCTACAATCTTACTCATTTGGATTAAGAAAGGTAAGCTAAACACGGCATAAAAACATAATGTAAAAGTAAGAAAATATACTTACTATGAAATCATCATAAAACAAAGTGTGACTGACTTGCAAATGTCTTATTAAGCTGCCATTGAAGCTGCTTGGATTCTCATTAGGTACTAAACGGCAAAGTGGACAGAACTGGAAATAAACAAGATCAAGAGTTCAAGAAAGAATTTTAAATAATCATTATTGTCAGAATTAAAAAATTAAATAACCATTCAACGAAATGAATTTTAATTTTATGAATCTATTGGCCATACCTTGGTATTGTTTTAGAATTGTATAAATATTAAAGCAACATAAAGAAATAAAATTGCACTTATTTCTTCATATGCATTTCTTGTATATAAAAGTATATGTTTATCACTTTTAAAAAATGTATTTATTTATTTTTGGCTGCATTGGGTCTTTGTTGCTGTGCACAGGGCTTTCTCTAGTTGTGGCGAGCAGGGGCTACTGTTTGTTGTGATGCGCGGGCTTCTCATTGCCGTGGCTTCTCTTGTTGCAGAGCCCGGGCTCTAGAAACATGGGCTTCAGTAGTTGTGGCACGTGGGCTCAGTAGTTGTGGCTCACAGGCTCTAGAGCGCAGGCTCAGTAGTTGTGGTGCATGGGCTTAGTTGCTATGGCAGCACGTGGGATCTTCCCGGAACAGGGCTCGAACAGTGCCCCCTGCATTCGCAGTCGGATTCTTAACCACTGTGCCATCAGGGAAGTCCCTATCACTTTATCATTTAAACAATATTACAGTCAGTAGGTGTGCCATAATTTAGTTAGTTACCTACCTCTTGGAATACTGAAGTTTTCTTGGTATATGGATATTCTATTATTATAAATTATAGTATCTATATTGTTTACTTTTGGGGGGATTATTTTCTTAGGATACATGACCATAAATGGAGATTAGAAGGTCAAAGTTATGAACTTCACAGTTCATAATATATATTACTCTATAGTTTTATACTGCCACCAGCAATATAGATTTTTTTTTACATCTTTATTGGAGTATAACTGTTTTACAATGGTGTGTTAGTTTCTGCTTTACAACAAAGTGAATCAGTTATACATATACATATGTACCCATATCTCTTCCCTCTTGCGTCTCCCTCCCTCCCACCCTCCCTATCCCACCCCTCTAGGTGGTCACAAAGCACCGAGCTTATCTCCCTGTGCTATGCGGCTGCTTCCCACTAGCTATCTATTTTACATTTGGTAGTATATATATGTCCATGCCACTCTCTCACTTGGTCACAGCTTACCTTTCCCCCTCCCCATATCCTCAAGTCCATGCTCTAGTAGGTCTGTGTTTTACTCCCGTCCTACCCCTAGTCTCTTCATGACATTTTTTTTTCTTGGATTCCATATATATGTGTTAGCATATGGTATTTGTTTTTCTCCTTCTGACTTACTTTACTCTGTATGACAGACTCCAGGTCTATCCACCTCATTACAAATAACTCAGTTTCATTTCTTTTTATGGCTGAGTAATATTCCATTGTATATATGTGCCACATCTTATTTATCCATTCATCTGTTGATGCACACTTAGGTTGCTTCCATGTCCTGGCTATCGTAAATAGAGCTGCAATGAACATTGTGGTACATGACTCTTTGAATGATGGTTTTCTCAGGGTATAAGCAATATAGATTATAATACACCACCATCAAATACTAATACCAGCATCAGGTGTTAGTATTTATACATATTTTCCTAATTTAATAGCCATTAATGGCTCTCTAATAAAACTTTTTCATTTTGAAATATTTATAAGCTCACAAGAAATTGCAAAAATAATGCAGAGAGGTACCATGTCACAATCACCCAGCTTCCCCTAATGATAACTTCTTACATAACTGTGGTACATTACCAAAACCAGGAAAATGGCAATTAACTAGACAACATCTGACTTAGATGTCACCGTTTTTTTGCATGAACTCATTTTTTGGGGTGTGTATGTATAGTTCTATGAAATTTTATCACACATATAGAAATGCATGCAACTACCAAAACAATCAAGATACAGAACTGTTCTCTCACTACAAAGAACTGCCTTGTGCTGCTCCTTAACTTCCTCTTCTCTCCCAAACCCTGAAAACCACTGATCTCTTCTCCAGAAATTTTTTTTCTTTTTTTTGGTGGTACGCGGGCCTCTCACTGTTGTGGCCTCTACCGTTGTGGAGCACAGGCTCTGGACGCACAGGCTCAGTGGCCATGGCTCACGGGCCCCGCCGCTCCGCGGCATGTGGGATCTCCCCGGACCGGGGCACGAACCCGTGTCCCCTGCATCGGCAGGTGGATTCTCAACCACTGTGCCACCAGGGAAGCCCTTCAGAACTTTTGAGACTGGTTTTTTTTCACTAATCATAATGGCCTTGGGATTCATCCAAATTGTTGAGTGCATCAATATAGTTCCTTCCTTTTTACTGCTGAGTAGTATTCAATGGTATGGATGTACCACAGTTATCCATTTATCTTTGAAGGACATTTGTTGTTTTGGGCTGCTACAAATAGAGCTGCAATGAACATTTGTGCATAGAAACATATTTTCACTTTTCTAGGATTAATTTCTAGGAGTGTGATTGCTGGGTTAGTGTTACAGTTAACTTTGTAAAAAACTGCCAAACTATTTTGTTTGTAAATGGCTGGACCATTTTACATTCCCACAAGCAATGAGTGAATTATCTAGTTTTTCCTCATTCTCATCAGCATTAGTTACTGTCAACATTTTTCTATTTTAGTTGTTTTCATAGGCATGTAGTGGTATCTCATGGTTTTAATTTGTAATTCTCAAATGGCTAATATAAATGACTCTTTCTTTTAATATATACCACTTTATTACATCTTAACATAGGTTTTTTTTTAAATTGTATTTCTTCGAGTATTCATTTTTAAAAATGAGATGCAGAATCATTACTGAGTGCCAAGTATAGGTTAGGCAATAAATGAGGTGGTATTCTCATTTGATTCTCACAGAAATCCAGTGAATCATCATCTTTATTTGATGATTGGGCTGATGAACCCAATTTCAGAGAGGAAAAAAATTAGCTTAAATCTACACCACTTCAAGTATCAGAGCTGGAATCTAGGCCTCTACTAGACAATCCAATGTCCTTTTCATATTATAACAGAGTCTAATTTATCAGCTTGGATGATGTTTTTCTCTAAATTTAAATGAGATCTTTACATAATTCTTTTGTTATTATTTTATGGGGGGGTCCCAGTTTCAATATGCTCAACTTCTATAAATAAGGTCCATTTAAAAATTTTGCTCTACTCGATTAATCTTAATGTCTTATTTTAAATAAAATTACATCATTTAAATTATTATTGCTTTATAATAATTAATGATTTCTTTACATTCTAGCTATCTTGGTTAATTGACAACATGGCTATCCCAAAATAGCACTCAATCTACCCTGAGACCCCTACATAGTGAGAACAGAGCTGAGACTAAGAAATATTTTAATAATAGAAACAACCTAAGTGTCCATCAACAGATGAATGGATAAAGAAGATATGGTATATATATATACATATATATATATATACACACACACATATACATACACAGTGGAATACTATTCAGCCATAAAAAAGGAAATCTTGCCATTTGCAGCAACATGGATGGACTTGGAGGGTATTATGCTAAGGGAAATAAGTCAGTCGAAAGACAAATTCTGTACGATATTACTTATATGTGGAATCTAAAAAAATTACAACAAACTAGTGAATATAACAAAAAAGAAGCAGACTCACAGATATAGAGAACAAACTAGTGGTTACTAGCAGGGGAAGAGGAGGGGTAACATAGGGGTAGAGGATTAAGAGGTAGGGGATTAAGGGGTACAAACTATTATATATAAAATAAGCGATAAGGATATATTTTACAACATATATCCCATATATTGGGATTATGGCCAATATTTTATAATAATTATAAATGGAATATAACCTTTAAAAATTGTGAATCACTATATTATATACCTACCCCTGTAACTTATAAAATATTGTACATCATCTGTACTTCAATTAAAAAAAAAAAAGATGGGCTTCCCTGGTGGCCCAGTGGTTGAGAGTCCGCCTGCCGATGCAGGGGATGTGGGTTTGTGCCCCAGTCCAGGAAGATCCCACATGCCGCGGAGCGGCTGGGGCCGTGAGCCATGGCTGCTGAGCCTGCGCGTCCAGAGCCTGTGCTCCGCAGCGGGAGAGGCCACGGCAGTGAGAGGCCCGCGTACCGCCAAAAAAAAAAAAGGATGTTGGCCTCGCAATGGGTAAATAATAGCCACCATATTAGGAGCTACCACTAACCTCAATCCTTTGGAGCATCTATTACAATGAACACCCAGCTCTATCTGTGGTTTCAATTAACTCCCACAGCAACTCAGCCAATCACAGGACACTTTCTATGTAATGGTACATACCATTTGGGGAAGAAATTAAAGATAACGGAATCCAATGCCAAAAGAGACATGCACTGAAAATAATTATAGACAAATATGCGACCAAACTTAAGGTACCAGATGGCACATCTAATTTAATAGGAGTTTGGAAGCATATCTAATGAAGATTTTCTCCTTCTAACACGTTTATGCATATACACTTCCACTGCCCAGTCCAGCCACAGATATTCTGAATACTCACGGAAATAAACTGCTGTGGGAATGAGGGCTCAGGCTCTTGTCACTACAGCTTTTAATTCCAAACCAACTGAAGTCCTGTCCCTTCCCATAAGGAATGAACCTCAAGATCAAGGCAGAAAATAAGACTATCTTTGAACCTGTGTGAATGGAAATATGATTTTTAAAATATCCTATTTTTCATATCACTACATCCTACTATGTGCTAGGTTCTCTGCCAAGAGCTGGGCATGCAGTGCTGAACAAAGAAATTAAGTTCTATGGCTTCATGAACCTAATAATTTGGAGGGAGAGGCAGACACAAATACACAATTAACGAATTGTGATAAATGAGAAAAAAGAGGGGAGAAAAACAAGAGCTGAAATTAATTTGGGTGTCAGAGAAGTGAAATTTAAGTTGAGTTCTAAAGGATAAATAAGAACCAACCAGTGGGGACTTCCTTAGCAGTCCAGTGGTTAAGACTCCACGCTTCCACTGCAGGGGGCGCAGGTTCAATCCCTGGTTGGGGAACTAAGATCCCACATGCCGGGCAGAGTGGGGAGGGGCGGGGGGGCAGAAAGCACACACACGAAAAGAACCAACCAGTGAAAGAAAACACTGGAAAGAGAGAAGAGCCAGAAAGTGTGGTTCTTGCTGAAACGTCTTCCCTTTATAAGATAAAATATTAAATTTCTCTCGAGTGGTCTCATAATTCAATCTGAAGCATGCTGTGTGTGTCATTTGCGTTTTTTGAATCCAATATTCCATAGATATGATTTTTCAAAAAGAAAAAAACATGGTAGAATATAATTACTGTGTGACAAAAAGGAGCTGTTCTGAAGGTTGCACATGAGAACAGTCAAAATTCCTTGATGTTCATAACCTACTACCCCTGTTTGCTTCAGCAACTCAGAAAGAAAAAGATTAGTTGCTTGTGGTTTGACCTCTGAGTTATCTAATTCTATCTGGAAGTCAGAATCATTTGCCCAAATCTCTAACTGCCCTGAAACTTCTTACATCTGGTAAGTCAGATGATGTCACTGATCTTATCTGAAGGCAAACCCAGCAATTCAGTCCTTTAGAGCAAGAATTCCTTGTTAACTTCCACACCAATCCAGAAGCAGCCTTGGACTCAGCCCTCCTCATCCAAGGATTCCACCAGGTGTTTCCACCTACCTGCCCCCAGAGGATCCCTAAGCATGTGACCCCAGCCCTGCCACAGTATCTGCATCCAGCCTTTTCCCAACCACAGGGTTTTTCCAGACTTCTAGTGGCACTAGATGCTTCAGAGTGCATGTGTCTTAAGCTTCTACACTTCAGCACGAAACACTGACACAGGAAATCTGAAGGTTTTCTGTTCCAGAGACCACTTTTACACAGCCCTGGTGTAGTACAGAACCATGGCTTTTCTGAGCATTCTGTTCCTGCCTGAAGGCCTTGATAGCATCCTGGTCTTGTGGTAAAATTTACTTCACCTCCTCCACCTCTCCCAGCTTGGGTTCCCCAACTGTGAGAGTACATGGCTTCCTCGGAGAAATCTGCTCTAGCCTTGATTTGATATAGCTGCAAAAATGGTAGTAACCCGGCACCATCACCTGACTCATTTACTACTACCCTGTGAAAAAGGCATCATCATCTCCATTTTACAAAGGATGAAACAGAGGCAAAGAGGTTAATGGGATTTTCTGCGATTTGCACCAAAGCTTATCTCCTCCAAAGCCTAGGCTTTCCTCCCCCCACCCCAGGGCATTGCTGTTCAATACAAATGTAACAGAAGCCACACACATAAGTTTATTTTTTCAGTAGCCACATTACAAAAACTAAAAGGAAGCAGGTGGGATTAATTTTAATAATATGTTGTATATAACTCCAGATATACAAATTATTATTATTTTTTAATAGAACTTTATTGAAGTAGAATCTCTTCACAATACCATGTTAGTTTCAGTTGCACAACAAAGTGAATCAGCCATATGCATACACATGTCCCCATATCCCCTCCCTCTTGAGCCTCCCTCCACCCTCCCTATCCCACCCCTCTAGGTCATGGCAAAGCACCGAGCCAATCTCCGTGTGCCATGGTGCTGCTTCCCACCAGCCAACTATTTTACATTCGGTAGTGTATATATGTCGATGCTACTCTCACTTTGCCCCAGCAAAGCCTAGGCATTTTTTTTTTTTTTTTTTTTTGCGGTACGCGGGCCTCTCACTGTTGTGGCCTCTCCCGTTGCGGAGCACAGGCTCCGGATGTGCAGGCTCAGCGGCCATGGCTCACGGGCTTAGTTGCTCCACGGCATGTGGGATCTTCCCGGACCAGGGCATGAACCCGTGTCTCCTGCATCGGCAGGCGGATTCTCAACCACTGCGCCACCAGGGAAGCCCAGCCTAGGCATTTTAACTACTAAATCCCACGATTCCTGGTTTATCTCTGTCCTTATGTCGGCCTTCTTCAGTGACTTCTATGACCTCTAAATCATAGAAGACCCAGCTTCCATGGGCACCGTCAATCTGATGGCCAGACTGAGCTGCACTAGACTTCTGCGGAGCAGGTACACAGTACCAATGGATGGACAAATATGGGGCCTGCCCTGGAGGGATGCTGTAATGAGGCCATGGTCCAGAGTGCCTAGTGTTCCTCCAGCCAGAGCAGCACCCCGGGCACTACTGGTCAGGGCTCAGACTGTATCGATAATATCTCCTTCATAGGGTTGCTAGGAGAAGGCAAAGAGGCACCCAGAACTCAGTAAATGGTCGTCACTATTATGCTATCCTAATGCTTTCTTCAAGCTTCCTCTAGGACGGTTCCCCAGGGACCTATCATAAAACACCTCCTTAGCCCCTTCCTCCCACAGAGCATCTTGAGCAGGAAAAGCCCATGACAACCTCCTCTGCTGCCCCAACACATATCAAGCTCTTTGCTAGCCATTCCAAGAACCAAACCTCTGGGCCATTAGGATGAATAACAGATTCCTTTGACTGTGCTGTGGGAGGACTTTTGTCTTGAACTTGATAGTGGAGCACAGTGTCTATGCCCTGGAGATAGACTACTGGATTGAAACTGTAGCTCTGTTTACTTACCAGCTATGAGACTTACCTGGTAAGACTTAACCTCTCTGAGCCTCAGTTTATCATTTGTAAAATGGGGATAAGAATCATATCTATCTCATAGGATTGTCGTAAGGGCTATCTAGCTATCTCTCCATCAATCACCTATCTAATATACTTACATTTCAACTTCATCTACTTTCCAAAAGGATTTTATAGAAAAAGAAAACAACCTTAAAACAAATTTAAAAAAACCCCAAACTCATATATATGTAAAACACACATACACATATATACACATGTACACATATACGACATAAAATTAAAATAAAATTTAAAAAAATCTTCAAGATATCATTTTACATCTGTTAAGCCTGGATAATTTAAAAATAAGTGTATGCATAATTTATCCCTTATAAGTATAACATTCAAAAGTCCATACATTTGTGTTCATACTATAATTTTATAAGTTCTTTCCATATAAGAATAGTCTCTACTCTGATTTTGTTGATCATATTTTGTCCTTTTTCTCTGAGTTAGAAATATGTTACAGGATATTACTGTGTAAAAAACTCTCTTATTGGGTAATTCAAGATACTCTCCTAAATCAAAAAAAATTTTTTTTGAATAAATAAATAAATGTACCCAATCTTGGCCAGGTTAAGGTGAAAGTGGTTTACTCATAAATTGCTGACACAAATATAAATTGACTCAAACTTTTCAGAACACATTTCAAGAGTTAATAAAAACTTGCACTCTTGGTCCCAGAAATATCAATTTAAGGAATTTCCTCTTAGGAAAAAAGTGCTTTAGAAGGAAAAGTTTAAATGTACAAGAAAGTGAATTCAAATCCTAAAAATTGTCACCAATCCAAATGTTCTAAAATAGTAAAATGGCTAAGTAAATGATGACGTATCCATCATCACCCTGCCTTACCTCTCAACTACACAAAAATGAAAACTATAAGGGGAACTCCCTGGCGGTCCAGTGGTTAGGACTCCACGTTTTCTAATGTGTATCAAATTTAGACACTGCAGAAATGTATAGTAACACAAATCCTCACCACAGGTCTCCTTTCTGATCTGTGATGAGTAAGGCAATGATCCAGCAAGCTGTCTTCATCCAATTCCTTCTGACAAAATGGACATACACACCTGGAAATTCCATAGAATACAAACATTACTGAAATTGTTGATAATTAGACAGTAGTCACTTAACTAGAGGTAAAAAATAGAATGTAAGTGGATCTAGTTTCTAGTCCTCATTCTTTCTGAGTTGATGTTCTTTTTCCAATCCTGATAATAATCTTGGTGCCTCAGTTTTTTCTCATGAGAAATGTAAATGTGTAACTTCACAGGGGCAGGATAGAGAATCAGCTATAGTGCACTTGAAGCACTTTTATTTTCTTTGGAAGAGAAGTACAATCTGAGCACCCCATTAACTGAGAAACAGAGGAACACACCACCCAGCTGTGCCTAGGTTACTTCTTCTGTCCCTTTTACTTCCTCCCTTTCCTAAATCAGGTAACATCTGAATGGGGTGTTACTTTGTTCTCCAACTAGCATATCTAACAACACTGGCATATATAACTAAAGGTGTCAACTCACAGTATTAGCATACAGTGAAGAATGGAAAACGGCCTGCAACTACCTTGTTACATCCTTATGCACACCTAGGAGTATCTCTCCCTCACATCTGTACTGTCCAAAGGACTAGTCATTCGGTATGTGTCTACTGGGCTAGTCCAAACTGAGATATGCTGGAAGTATAAAACACACACTCAATTTTTTTTTCTCTCACTGTTGTGGCCTCTCCCGTTGTGGAGCACAGGCTCCGGACGCGCAGGCTCAGCGGCCATGGCTCACGGGCCCAGCCGCTCCGCGGTATGTGGGATCTTCCCAGACCAGGGCACGAACCCGTGTCCCCTGCATCGGCAGGCGGACTCTCAACCACTGAGCCACCAGGGAAGCCCACACACTCAATTTTGAAGGCTTTATATATACATAAAAAAGTAAAATATCTCAATAACTTATATATTGATTACACGTTCAAAGGATAAGACTTTGGCTATATTCAGTTAAATAAAATATATTACAAATTAATTTCACTTGTTTCTTTTTACTTTTTTGAGTATGGCTATTAGAGAATTTAAAATTACGTATGTGCTCTGAATTATATTTCCATTGCACAGTGCTTCCTTAAATTCTTAGGGACAATATGGAGGCTTAGAATTTTTTGCTCACTTTCCATTGTAGATATAACTTCCTGTTCCCCAAGAGTTGTATTCTGGACAAGCTCCCTGCATAAGAATTTTTAAAATTTGAATTATGTAGTAAGTTCTTCCATAAAGCAAAGATTTCTATCTTAAATGCAAATACTAATCTATCCTGTAATACTGATTAATCAACAACTCTTCTCATTTTCTGTTATTTCAATTCTTTATTATTTCATTCTAACTAGCAGGAGAAATTAGTATTTAAATTAGGTTTCATATATTTTAAAATTTTCATAAAGCCTATCAACCTTACAGTCAAACCACAGAGAATTCATACTCTGCCTAGAGCTAAAATACTCACCTACAATTTAACAGAATGGTATAATCCTATAATAAAAGGTACATTTGCAAAGTAATCTCTAGTAAAATGAGAGGAATGGGGTGATCGCTTAGACTTTTGGGTTAGGAAGTTTAAGTTATATTTTGAGTAGTATATTTTCTTTTTTTAAACATTTTTATTTAAGTACAGTTGATTTACAATGTTGTGTTAGTTTCAGGTGCACAGCACAGTGATTCAGATATATATATATATATATCTCATACATATATATTCTTTTTCAGATTCTTTTCCATTATAGGTTATTACAAAATATTGGGTATCTATCCCTGGGCTATACATGCGTTTTCTTAAAATAAGCAGAACTAACATTTATCTCTAGGAGAAAAGAAGAAATTATACTGAATACCTCTTTGGATAGCTGCATTCATAAGAAGATTTAATGGTTTCAAAACAATCATCCCTATGCAGGAGAACACAAATCATTTATTTCTTTAGCAGAGGCAGATGCCAAACTTTTTAATTCCTCTCCCCATCAGGACAGTAATAACCCAGATTTCTTTCTCTTTTTTTTTTTTAAGAAAAAATAATTAATGATCAATATCCTCCATTACACCTACTAGCCACCTCTATCCTTCCTCCAGCCCCATATAAGATTACCCAGAAAACAGGTATAGGATTCAGAATGCCTGCCCCACGCCTGTTCTTTCTTGTTAGGATACATACTGAGATGTCACTTCGTCCCTTCTAAAGAGAAACCAGCAAAATGAGAAAGAATGAGCTGGGGAACTGAGAGGAGGTGATGGAAAAGTAAAGACAACAAGCTCTAAACCATCATCTACTTCAGGACTCTATTAGTCACAAAATAAAGCCTAGCAGAAGTTGAACAGTTCTGCTTTCTATTTTTGTATCTTCCTCCATATAAACTTGTCTGAGGAAGTTTCCACAATCTCTCCAGTGTTCAGTTGGTTCTCCCCATAAAAAGTTTTTAAAGCAGAGAGAACAAAATTCTTCTGTAATTATTCCCATTAACAAATGATTACCAATAATAGGTATTATGGTTAGAAGCCAAAACATAACTACATACATATTTTCAGGACAAAAATGTTAAGCTTTCTGGCTCATTAAATTATTTATAAGCGTCTCAAATTTAGCATTAAACTAAATTGTACTGAAACAAACCTTGTTGCTGTCTCTCCAAGTTCTTGTAGTGGTCCATACTTATCTATGTACTTCTGACATGTTCTTATGTGTGCCCTCATTTCACTGAGGCAAACCTATATGAAAGCAGATTAAAATAAGCTCACTGTTGAAAGGGGGCTCATTTCAGTCAATGAAGTCTTTTGTGACCCAGCTTTTTTTTTTTTTTTTTTTACGCGGGCCTCTCACTGTTGTGGCCTCTCCCATTGCGGAGCACAGGCTCCGGACGCACAGGCTCAGCGGCCATGGCTCGCGGGCCCAGCCCCTCCGCGGCATGTGGGATCTTCCCGGACCGGGGCACGAACCCGTGTCCCCTGCATCGGCAGGCGGACTCTCAACCACTGCGCCACCAGGGAAGCCCTGTGACCCAGCTTTATTGCCTTCCTTATTTCAAATAAGGTGATAGTGTGGGGTCAGTTGATTAAAAGGATGCAGTCATGATAATAGTACAATCAATTTAAGGCATTATTGAGAATAACACTATTTTAAGTAATTTTTTTTTTTTGGCCACGTCGCATGGCATGTGGGATCTTTGTTCCCCGACCAGGGATTGAACCCACACCCCCTGCATTGGGAGCGCGGAGTCTTAACCACTGGACTGGCAGGGAAGTCCCAAGAAAAACACTATTTTAAAATTTTCTTACAACGAGAAGACCCAAAAGCTGAGTTCTTGAATTTGGTTCTTCTAGAAAGTATATGTTTTTTAAACTGCAAAGATGTATATTAAATCAAATTTACTTTTTTGGATACTATTACCTAAATCGGTGATGGAAAGAAGGAAGTAAGGAAGAAAAAGGGGAGGGAAAAGAGCAAAAGGAAGGAAAGGAAAAAAAGTAAAAAGAGAGATAGAAAGAAAGAAAAACAAAGAGGTAAAAATAAATAGATGGATTTTAGAATAAATGAATAAATAAATAAATAAATAGATGGATTTTAGAATAAATAGATGGATGTCCAGAGTAAGTAAAAAGAAACCCTGTGCTTCAGGGAAAGATATAAATACCATGGCTTTATAATACATCCAGTAGTATTACATGAATTCACAATATACAGTATACTTAATGGCCCCATTAAGAGCAAACATAAAGGACAGCTACTGCAGTCCATTTTTATCAAGGCAGAATAAAGAGCCCTTGTCCTTCCAGATATACGTTCAGATTTCCTAACCATGAGGGATCTGTTGCTAAATAACACATACTCTACTAAATGTGTCATTAGAAACTCTGATAAGATCTTGTGCTAAAGGAAGCTCTGTACAGCTGTAAGGTGGCCAACCCACCCTGCTTCATTTTGCCCAAGCTATGGAAGTTAAACCTCAGATATGAAATCTACCATGTCAAGAAAACAGTTATAACTGTCACAAAACATAAAAATAATGGCAAATGGGGGGCTTCCCTGGTGGCACAGTGGTTAAGAATCCACCTGCCAGGGCTTCCCTGGTGGCGCAGTGGTTGAGAGTCCGCCTGCCGATGCAGGGGACACGGGTTCGTGCCCCGGTCCGGGAGGATCCCACATGCCGCGGAGCGGCTGGGCCCGTGAGCCATGGTCACTGAGCCTGTGCGTCCGGAGCCTGTGCTCCGCAATGGGAGAGGCCACAACAGTGAGAGGCCCGCGTACCGCAAAAAAAAACCAAAAACAAAACCAAAGAATCCACCTGCCAATTCAGGGGACATGGTTTCGATCCCTGGTCCAGGAAGATCCCACATGCTGCAGAGCAACTAAGCCCATGTGCCACAACTACTAAGCCTGCACTCGAGCCTGCGAGCCACAACACAGAGTAGCTCCCGCTTGCCACAACTAGAGAAAGCCCGCACCCAGCAATGAAGACCCAACGCAGCCATAAATAAATAAACAAACAAATAAATAAATAAGCAAATGGAAAAGTAAGAACAAATCCTTGCTTTATAACTATCCATCTAAAAAGATGTAAAAGCTAGGACCGATCTAGGCATCTGTCTTAAAACAGACTGGGACTTCCTTGGTGGTGCAGTGGTTAAGAATCCGCCTGTCAATGCAGGGGACACGGGTCTGGGAAGATCCCACGTGCCACGGAGCAGCTAAGCCCATGCGCCACAACTGCTGAGCTTGCACCCTAGAGCCCATGTGCCACAACTACTGAAGCCCATGTGCCTAGAGCCCTTGTCCCTCAACAAGAGAAGCCACCGCAATGAGAAGCCCACGCACTGCAATGAAGAGTAGCCCCGCTCGGCAACTAGAGAAAGCCCACGCGCAGCAACGAAGACCCAACGCAGCCAAAAATAATTACTTAATTAATTAATTTAAACAACAACAACAACAACAACAACAACAGACTGTTTTAAAACTTTTAACATCCAACTTTGCACATCAGTGCTCTCTCATCTCCTTATGACTTTTGTTAAAAGTTTCTTTCTTCTTCTTTATATTCCTTGATCAACAAAGAGACACATTCCGCATATAAATTAGCAATCTGGGGACTATGTCCTGACAGATGAATTGATAAATTCATAAAGTGTCTACCCCAGACACAAAACTGTGAAAGCCATTGTCAGAGGTGGCAGAAGCAGCCCAAGCCACTGAGCTTGTGCTAAAGGTGCTTATCATCTAATGGAGGAAAAACAAACAAACAAAAGATGTGAAGACAAGCAGACAGGAAACCGTTTGATACTGGAATACTAAAGCCAGGCTCATGGACGGGAGGTAAGGAGGACTCTGAAAGGTAAGAAGAGTTGAAAATGGCTATAGAAGGCATGGCAGTATTCCTGACAAGAGGAAGAGACAGATACAAGAAATACCTCAAAGGAAAGATCAAAATACTTGTGAATAATCAGAAACGCAGGGGGGTGAAAAAAGGAAGGGGATCTCCACCCAGGATAACTGAGAGAATGCTCTCGTTTCTGACAGGTACCAAAGGTGGGATAAAGAACTGGAAGACAAAATAATACCCTGAGTTTGATTTTGTGCATGTTGAATTTTAAATGATGGCAAAATATCAAAGTAAAAATAATCAGTAATGATATTAAGAATGTGAAAAGCTATTGATTTTGAGCATTTACTATGTTCCACGGTGCTAAAAGCCACTTACATTTGTTGTTTACCTTTACAACCACTCTGTGACAGGAGCATTACCTTTTCCCTCAATTTAAAAGAGTCAAACAAAAACTTAGATTAATAACTTGCCCCAAATCACAAAGAGTAAGGGAGAGAATTAGTGTTTAATCCCAGGATGTCTGACTCCAAAGACCATGCATGGATTCCGTAATCAGGCAGCCACGAATAGATTTTTGAGTCTTACAAAAATATTCAAAAATGCATTGAGCATTTATTATGTGCCAGTCACTCTTCAAAGTGCTGGGTATACAGCTGTCAATAAAATAGTCATGGGGGCTTCCCTGGTGGCGCAGTGGTTGGGAGTCCTCCTGCCGATGCAGGGGACACGGGATCGTGCCCTGGTCCGGGAGGATCCCGCGTGCCGTGGAGCAGCTGGGCCCGTGAGCCGCGGCCGCTGGGCCTGCGTGTCCGGAGCCTGTGCTCCGCAGCGGGAGAGGCCACAACGGTGAGAGGCCCGCATACCACAAAAAAAAAAAAAAAAAAAAAGTCATGGTCCTTACCCTCATGGAATCTTGTGGAGATAATGGATAATGGACATTAAATTTAAAAATTCACAAAAGCATAATTACAAATGGTGATAAGTGCTATAAAGAGAAAGCACAGACAGCTAAGAGAAAGTGTAACAGGCTATATTTTAGATGAACAATCAAGAAAGGTTCTCTAGAGAAATTTAGATCTTCAGTACACGATCTCTCTTTTGATCTCTAGACTGATAATACCTAAATATCCTTCCATTAGCAGTTCAAGTTTACTGTATCTAAGACTTAACTTTGTGGATTCTTCTCTAAATTTGCTCGCCATATTAGCACCTTCACCTACTCATCTCAGAAACTTGGTGAGCATTTTGATACCTCACTGCCACTCACCTCCACATCCAGTTAATTATCAATTTCCTTCAATCCCTCTCCAGAATACACCTTGAAACAACTTCTTATTCCATACCTCATGCTATTACCCTAACCCAGCTTCCTTAACACCTATCCTAAAATCCACTAAATTGGCTTCACCAATTCTGCTTTTGCCCCCTCCAAACCATTTTCTACTCACATGCTAGAGTGATATCTTAAAAATATAAACCTAATCAAAAGCTTATACTTTTTCTATGACTCACTACTGCATTTAATATAAAATCTAGAATCTTTGTCACAGCTTCTAAGACCTCACATGATCTAACCAGGCTAGCATAGTAACAACGGAGGAAAACTGCAACAAGGAGGGAGATCAATATTGCAAAGCCCAGAACAGTAGAGGTGGAATTATGCCACTGGAATTGAAAATAAAGCTCTTCCACAGGGAGATCACCTCTGTGCTTTGTGACCACCTAGAGGGGTGGGATAGGGAGGGTGGGAGAGAGGGTGATGCAAGAGGGAAGAGATATGGGAACATATGTATATGTATAACTGATTCAGTTTGTTGTAAAGAAAAAACTAACACACTATTGTAAAACAATTATACTCCAATAAAGATGTTTTAAAAAAAAAAAAGAAAAGAAAGCTGTTCATTGGGTGGGCTGCAACAGCATAGCAGGAATGGAGGTCACATAATAGAGGGTCATGGGAGTAATGGGAAGAGAGGAAATGGAGGTAGTCAGTGAAGGCATTTGTTTGAAAAATTAGGCGATGGTGGGCATCAGGTGACTGCTGTCCAGCAGCCCATACATAGGAAACCAGAGGAAAGGAAGAGGAGAGGCTGAGACAATAAACTTTGGAAAGTCGGGGTAGGATGAGGTCAAAGGCGTAGGTGAAATGACTGGCTGCAAAACAATTTTCTCAGAGTTCTAAGCTGGTAACTATGAGCAAAGGCAGGGTCACATACCAGGGTGTCACACTCGGTGCACTTCTGGAACTCAGATTTCATTTTCTTGGCTACATCAGTTGCTGGAACTCCTTCAGAAGGAAGATACGCCCGGCAGTAAGGACAGGTCCACTTATTATTCTTGAGACTGGTAGCGATGCAAGAACGGCAGAATCTACAGGACACAAACCAAGAACACATCACTTTCCTTAACAGTATAAAGGAGCCACCACTAGGTGTTCATTTATGGAAACTGTATTTTAATGACACCTTGTACACTAAGAGCTGTTCTGCCAAAAGAAAGCTCCATCTGCATCCTACAGCTGCTGGGGCGTCTCTTACCTTCCCTGCAAGACCTCCCTGGGGCCACACATTCTCGCCACGTGTGCTGCACGCATTTAAACAGAAGGTGACAGACAAAGTGGTGAAACAGCCTTCCTACAAACAGAGTGAAAACTATAACTCAAATATTGCCAGCCATAAAAAAGAATGAAATAATGCCATTTCAGCAACATGGATGGACCTAGATATGATCATACTAAGTGAAGTAAGTCAGAGAAAGACAAATATCACATGGTATCACTTATATGTAGAAACTAAAAAAATGATACAAATAAATTATTTACAAAACGGAAACAGACTCACAGACATAGAAAATAAACTTATGATTACCAAAGGGGAAAGGGGGAGAAAGAGACAAATTAGGAGTTTGGGATTAGCAGATACATACTACTATATATAAAATACATAAACAACAAGGACCAACTGTATATGTATAACACAGGGAACTACATTCAATACCTTAATAACCTATAATGGAAAAGAATCTGAAAAAGAATATATCTATATCTATATCTATGTGTGTGTATAAATGAATCACTTTCCTGGATACCTGAAACTAACACAACATTGTATATCAACTACACTTCAAAAAAGCCCCCTATAACTCAAAGGATATCTAAAGTGTTCTTTCTTTTCTTTAATTCTATTTTACCTTAAAATTTGTGGGGCTGAGGGGAATAGGTCTTTGCTCTGTGAGATTCTGTGTGTTAGATAAGAAAATAGCAGCAAGTTGAGGAGGTAAAAATACAAAACACGTTAAAGTCTTCATAAAATAATTTTAAACTCATCCTCAGATGCAGGAAATTATCTAATCAAAACTACCACTTCAGGAATGTCCTCCACGTCAAGAAATATATTCTGTTTACTTAAAGATGATCATGATAAAATCTTAACATAGTCAACAGAATTCACAGAAAATCTTGACCTATCTATGGGAGCTGCTGAAGGCTACACGTGCACAGAAGTAAAAGTGAGCATTTCAATAGGTTATACACATTAGCATGAGCCGACAGCTCTTAACTCAGCATGTAATATATATTTGCGAACATTTATACACGGCAAAAGTTAAGCTGTTTAAGTAAACTATACATACTGAAAAGTTCATATATCATAGGTATACATACAGCTTTATGAAGTTTCACAAACAAAATTCCTAGTATATTAGCCATTACTGATTCTTTCTTTTTTAAAAAATTTATTTATTTTCATTTTTAGCTGCGTTGGGTCTTCGTTGCTGCGTGCAGACTTTTCTCTAGTTGCGGCGAGCAGGGGCTACTCTTCGTTGCGGTGTGCGGGCTTCTCATTGGGTGGCTTCTCTTGTTGCAGAGCACGGGCTCTAAGCACGCGGGCTTCAGTAGTTGTGGCACACGGGCTTCAGTAGTTGTGGCTTGCGGGCTCTAGAGCGCAGGCTCAGTAGTTGTGGCTTGTGGGCTTAGTTGCTCCGTGGCATGAGGGATCTTCCCAGACCAGGGCTCGAACACGTGTCCCCTTCATTGGCAGGTGGATTCTTAACCACTGCGCCACCAGGGAAGCCCAGCCATTACTGATTCTTAAAAGTATTCTCTTCTGCCTCTGTTATAAAATTCTTATATGCACACAGAGGATGCTTACGTCTGCACTGTTCTTCAGGCATCTGCTTGATGTTGATGCCTGCCCAGCACCCATTTCCCCTTTTTCTTGCCATAGCATCCTGATTTTGCTCTGCAGGAACTACACCTCTTATATGAGATACAATTTGGTGGGACCTCAATCCAGGTGCCCATAATCCCCTGCTGAAGGCAGAGCGCCTAATGTCGGCCACACTAAGTAAACCCTCTCTCTGGGAGATGAATACTAAACAGAGTGACATAAAGACTGATTCAGCGACAACTTGATAGGACTATCCTGCTCTTTATTTAGAACCCCAGATCTGCCTGGGTTCCTACCCTTTTCTTCCTGGGTGTTTTTGTTATTAATGTCGTTTGGTAACTTTATATTTTGATATAATTTCAAATTTGATACACTGCTTTTTTTATTTACAAAATTTTAAAACACTTCCACATACCTTAATTCATTTAACCTTAATAAACCCCTAAGAAAGATCATTATTTCCTTTATAGATGAGGAAACTGAGGTACGTAGAGGTTAAGTTACTTCAGCAAGGTCACAGCTACAGAAAGTGCCTGAACTTTGTTGACCTTAAGCTGGGGTTTCCTGACTCAAAATTCAGTGACCTATCTTTCCACAACCACAGCTACCCCAGTTGGAAAGAGCAATACTTTCAGAATCAAAAGACCTAAGTCCTCTGCTGTATTTTACTTCTACCTGCCTCAGGTGATTAATTGTAAGTTCTAAGGCACATTTGTCCTTGCATTTCTTTTAGTACGTAAGAATTGGTTCTCAAAGTGTAAGCTTTGAAGGGTATTTATTACAAATGGTCCAAATGCTCAACTCATAATTAACATTTCTAATACAACACCTGTGGCTCTGACAGGAATTCTTTGTTTACAAAATTTAGGAGCAAGCAGATAACACTGTGTTTCTTGTCAACTAGAAGTCTTCCCCCCTTTCTCAGTTTGTTTGAGTTGTATGCTAATACAAACAGAAGATGAATATTGGTGCAAAGGGACTTCCCCGGTGGCACAGTGGTTAAGAATCTGCCTGCCAATGCAGGGGACATGCAAAATAAACAAACAAAATATACTGGTGCCAAGCCCCGTGGTAGGCACTGATACACATCAGCTCATTTTACCTCATTTCGCTCTCACAGGAATCTGAAATGCTGCTTTTTCCCCTTACCCTGACTGATAGCAAACTAAAGTTCAGAGAGGTGTTAACAACTTGCCGAAGTCACAGAGCCAGAAGATAGTAGTAGTTTTATCATCAAACAGTTTTGGGAGAGGCTCAAAGTTTGTAGTCTTTTTTTAAAAAAATACATTTATTTCTGTATTTATTTTTGGCTGTGTTGGGTCTTCGTTGCTGTGCGTGGGCTTTCTCTAGCTGCGGCGAGCGGGGGGCTGCTCTTTGTTGTGGTGCGCGGGCTTCTCATTGCGGTGGCTTCTCTTGTTGCGGAGCGCGGGCTTCAGTAGTTGTGACTTGCGGGCTCAGTAGTTGTGGTGCACGGGCTTAGTTGCTCCGCGGCATGTGGGATCTTCCCGGACCAGGGCTCAAACCTGTGTCCCCTGCATTGGCAGGCGGATTCTTCACCACTGCGCCACCAGGGAAGTCCCTGTAGTCTTCTTAAAGACACTTTAATTCCTCCCAGTGACAAGCAGAGGCAGCAAAGGTTTGAGATCACTGATGTAGCTGTATAAGCCAGTGGGCTTTACCTAGGGTACATTTCTGCTGTTATTTTTTTTTTTGCGGTACGAGGGCCTCTCACTGTCGCGGCCTCTCCCATTGCGGAGCACAGGCTCCGGACGCGCAGGCTCAACGGTCATGGCTCACGGGCCCAGCCGCTCCGCGGCACGCGGGACCCTCCCGGACCGGGGCACGAACACGCATCCCCTGCACCGGCAGGCGGACTCTCAACCACTGCGCCACCAGGGAAGCCCCTCTGCTGTTATTTTATAAATACTTCATACATGTGTTTGTAACTATGATTGATAACCACAACAATGGAAATTCCTAGTAGATATTCATGAAAAGTAGCACACTCGAGGCATTTTGTTTTATTGGCGTAGAGTTGCTTTACATGCTGTGTTAGTTTCTGCTGTACAGCAAAGTGGTTATCAGTCACACGTATACACATATCCCCTCTTCCTTGGACTCCTTCCCATTTAGGTCACAACAGAGCATTGAGTAGAGTTCCCTGGGCTATACAGTCTGTTCTCATTAGTTATCTATTTCATATGTAGTAGTGAATATATGTCAGTCCCAATCTCCCAATCCATCCCACCCCACCCTTACCCCCTTTGTATCCATACGTTTGTTCTCTACATCTGTGTCTCTATTTCTGCTTTGCAAATAAGTTCATCTATACCGTTTTTTCTAGATTCCACATATATGGCTTAATATACGATATTTGTTTTTCTCTTTCTGACTTACTTCACTCTGTATGAGTTTCTAGGTCCATCCAAGTCTCTGCAAATGGCACAATTTTGTTCTTTTTTATGGCTGAGTAATAATCCATTGTATATATGTACCACATCTTCTTTATCCATTCCTCTGTTGATGGACATTTCAGTTGCTTCTGCGTCCTGGCTATTGTAAATAGTGCTGCAATGAACACTGGAGTACATGTATCTTTTTGAATTATGGTTTTCTCTGGTTATATGCCCAGTAGTGGGATTGTTGGGTCGTATGGTAGTTCTATTTTTAGTTTTTTAAGGAACCTCCATACTGTTCCCCATAGTGGCTGTATCAATTTATTGAGGCATTTTAAAAATCAAGTCCTTCCCTATAACACCCCCCCCACTAAGTCTGTACAGTGGTGTTATCTGTGGCATGAAACTCTCAAATGAGCATTATATAGATGTTGTTGCATTATGTGAGAATATTAGTTGCAAATCCGGTAGATTAGTCAGTTAACTGTACTTTTAATAGAAGTGATTATGAACTGGAGAAAACACATCTCAAGATCAAGGTGTTTTGGAACAGATTGAACTTACTGATTATGGGTATATAAAAACCACAACTTTTAGAAGTGTTACCATGGAAAGGTACTGGATGCTGCTGCACCTCAAGCCTCACTTTCTGGGGTGCAGAAGCAAGACTGCAGAACTGCTTAGTTCAAAAGATCTGAGGGGAACATTCTCTCCTTAAAGGTACAGTTATCAAATTCAAGTCATGAGAGCTGAAGCATCTATCATCATTACCCTAGCACCTTGGCATGCAAAGTATACAAGTGATCATTTTCGAATTGTCTAATCAGAATCCTCACAGGGCTATTCAGCTTTAGGTAATATATATTATATAACAGGGCACAGAAACAAGATAACTCTAAACTAAAACCTCTTAGAAAGCGAAGTGTAGAAGTGTATAAAGAGTGTGAGCTTCTTACAGGTTTGTAGATGTGTAAAAACATCTAGGGTAAAGAAAATAAGAACATTTACCTACCTGTTGGAGAAATGGGAACTGGAAAGAAAGGGGTAAATGGTAGAAGAAGGGTATTTTCACTGTCGATTTTTTTTTTTTTTTTTTTTTTTTTTTTTTTTTTTGCGGTACGCGGGCCTGTACTGTTGTGGAGCACAGGCTCCGGACGCGCAGGCTCAGCGGCCATGACTCATGGGCCTAGCCACTCCGCAGCATGTGGGATTTTCCTGGATCGGGGCACGAGCCCGTGTCCCCTACATCAGCAGGCAGACTCTCAACCACTGCGCCACCAGGGAAGCCCCACTGTCAAATTTTAAGTGTGAATCATATAACCTTATTACCTACACAATAAACAATTCTTTTAAAAAGTTAATTACCTACAACCACTTGGGATAAATGGTCTGGTAGTGTCTGATAAAACAAAACCTACAGGCACCCCTTGACCCTGCAGTACTAAGCCCATGTTTTACTCGAGAAGTTAAAAAATATATCCATTTGTATTCAGACGGAATGTTTTCACAGTAGACCCAACCTGGAAATAACCCAGATATTTATCAACAAGAAAATGAATAAACAACCCATGGCACATTCCTACAATGGATTACTACACAGCAATAAAAAAAGAACAAATTACTGATACAAGCCATAACATGGATGACTCTCAGAGACATACTAAGAAGCCAGATACATGAACTTATCTACGAAACAGAAACAGACTCACAGACATAGAGAACAGACTTGTAGTTGCCAAGGGGGATGGGATGTGGGGGAGGGATGGATTGGAAGTTTGGGATTAGCAGATGCAAACTATTATATATAGAATAGATAAACAACAAGGTCCTACTGTATAGCACAGGGAACTGTATTCAATATCCTGTAATAAACCATAATGGAAAAGAAAATGAAAAAGAATATATATAAATATATGTAACTGAATCACTTTCCTGTACACCAGAAACTAACACAACATTGTAAATCAGCTATACTTCAATAAAATAAATTTTTAAAAAAGAAACCAGGGCTTCCCTGGTGGCGCAGTGGTTGAGAGTCCGCCTGCCGATGCAGGGGATACGGGTTCGTGCCCTGGTCCGGGAAGATCCCACATGCCGCGGAGCAGCTGGGCCCGTGAGCCATGGCCACTGAGCCTGTGCGTCTGGAGCCTGTGCTCCGCAACGGGAGAGACCACAACAGTGGGAGGCCCGCATACCACAAAAAAAAAAAAAAAAAAAAAAAAAAAAGAAAGAAACCAGACACAAGAAAGTACATCTTGTGTAATTCCACTTATTTGAAATTTTTGAATAGGCAAAACTGATCTATGATAGGGCAAAAAATAACACAACTGTGATTGCCTACGAGGGTACACGAATGGGGATGGCTGGGAAGGGGCATAAGGGAACCATATGGGGGGTAATGAAACTATTCTATATCTTGATAGGGGTTTGAGCTAAACATTGGTCAAAACTCTGCAAATGTTATACCTAGGATGTATGCATTTCACTCTATGTGTAATTTACCTTTAAAAAATCCCATAAACAAATTGTGAACTCTGGTTAATATTATGCATGCTGATATGAGAAGGGGTAGAGTGTGCTGATGTTTGTAACCTACTCTAAAATGCATCAAAAAAAATAAGATGGATTGATGGATGGATAGGTATGTGATAAAGTGAGAGGTAAAAGCAAATACGGCAAAATTAACAATTGTAGAAATAGGTATGGATATGTGGTTGTTCACTGTACAATTCTTTCAACTTAGCTGTATGTTTGACATTTTTCATAATAAAATGTTAGGGGAAAGTAACCACCTTACTATGACTTACATTTTCTTTACTTTTCAGAAAAATTTAGTTGGAAAACCGGGAAGGGAAATGCTTGGAGGATGAGAGACCTGAAATATTTAATAGAATGTGATTTGAAGAGAAAAACATTTTTTTAAAATGATGTTTTTAAGAGAATCCAAATTCAGTGTGAGGAAAAGATTACTTGCATTTATGATTATTTAAATAATTTTAAAGAGCACAGAACAATTTGAAAGATAATATAAGGCTGAAGGGAGAGAAAATGAAACTCTGAAAAAATGAATTTGTGTGGCTTTTAGCAAGAACAGTTATTACATGGTTATAATGAAGATTTATAAAACATGCACAAGTCTCCCCAGACCCAACCATACAAGTATGCATTCACTAACGAAATTTTCACTAATAGCTTATGACTGTCGGTGTTTGACATGCCAGAGATGAAACCATGGCAGTGCCCGAGGTCCCTGCTCTCAAGAGTTCTAGAGGGAGGAGAGAGGAAATGAGCAGGTAAACAAAAAGACTGGCAAACGATAAATGCTCTGAGAAGAATAAAACAGTTGACAACAAAAACTGAGTGGGTGGGGCAGAGGGAGCAGTGAGATGGGGGGTCCCTGAGATGACATTTGAAGGCATCAGTCTTGGGAAGATCTGGGAATGGTTTTCCCAGCTGAAAACAGGGACCATTTTGCTGAGGTACAGAAAGCCAGCATGGTTGAAATGCAGGGGACCCAGGGGAGGGTACCTGGGACAGTAAGGGTATGTGGGACAGTAAGGTAGGTAGGAGACCAACCATAAAGCCAGAGTTAAGTGTGATGGGAAGGCACTGGAGGGTTTTAAGTGGGAGAGTGATACGGCTTGATTTACATTACACAGATCACTGGCTCCTGTGTGAAGAATGGATTACAGAGGCACAAGTTACGGCTCAGAGTCCAGTGTTAATTCCATTGTAAGCATTGGTTCAAGAGAGGATGGTGGCTTAGGCCAGCAAAGGAGCAGTAGACAGTGTAAGTGGACAGACAGATTTAGGATTGATTTGGGAAACAGAGGCAAAAGGGCTTACAATATACCAAATGACAACAAATAGATGCCCCATTATGCTACGTGAAAGAAGTCAAATACAAGACTATTTACTGTATGCCTCCAAAGCTCAGTGACAGAAAGCTGATGGGGTTGCCTGGGGCCCAGGAGTTTGGGGAGTGGATTGATTGTAAAGGATTCGAGGGAACTTCTTAGGGTAACGGAACTAACTGTTCTAGATCTCGTTTGTGGTGGTGGTTATAGGATTGTATACAATTATGTACTGTATCACCTCCATAAAGCTGGAAAACGCAACCCAACTAAACAAAAAATGCCCCAGTGACAACAGGTCAGTAACAACACTGCATGAGAATCACAGAAATACACACAGCACAGAACCATTCAGAATCCGGTAGGGGTCCCTCCCACACAGCCCCAGGTACAGAGTAGCTACTCAGTAAATGGTCAGTAGATTGAAATAACTAAATCAGTTATGAGGAATGGGCCAAAGGGGAATTTTCTGGGCAGGGCCCAATGTTCCCATTAATAAATAAGTGTTGGGTCCTTCTGGAAGAACCCAAGGGGTAAAAATGAACACACAACCCAGAGATAAGAAATTCCTATTTGTCTCCCTCTCCCCCTCCATAAGGTGACTGAGAATGACGAATCACAACAGACATGATCAAAATTAGGAGAATGGGGCTTCCCTGGTGGCTCAGTGGTTGGGAGTCCGCCTGCGGATGCAGGGGACACGGGTTCGTGCCCCGATTCGGGAAGATCCCACGTGCCGCGCTGCGGCTGGGCCCGTGAGCCATGGCCACTGGGCCTGTGCATCTGGAGCCTGTGCTCCGCAACGTGAGAGGGCACGCCAGTGAGAGGCCCGCGTACCACCAAAAAACAAACAAACAAACAAAAAATTAGGAGAATGTAGGGGAAAGATAGAAGTCAACTGCATTTTTTTTTAAAGACCGATTTAATGTTTTCAAAAATTCTGAATGAGTTGTCGTTGCCTTTTTTTTTGGCCATACCTTGTGGCATGCGGGGTCTTAGTTCCCTGACCAGGGATAGAACCCGTGCCCCCTGCAGTGGAAGCACAAGTTGTCATAGCTTTAAAATCAGATTTCACACACAAATTCAAATTTCTGGCTTCTCTTGAAAAGCTAAGTATCCTGCAACTCTGGACTCATTTCCCACGTGGCCACATGGGTCGGTGGTGCCCCTTCCTGTAGATACCCATCCTCCTTGCTCACTCACACCCCTTGCCTCCCCCCTGCTGAGTTTGCAGCTCCTGATGACATCAATCAGGAACCAGATAATGACTCTAAGAACTTTAAAACCAGCTGGGAACTTAATTATCCCATCCCCATTGTTTATTTTATTAACCACTTTCTGTTTCTCTAATTAAGTGGTTAGCAATAAAACTCATAGAAGGAAAGGGCAGCAAGGTATTGGAGGAAAATGGGGAAAGGGTTGCTGAGGACACTGGGTAAAGTTATGCACGCAATCTTAAGGGGGAAAACTGCACCCTAAGTATAGGAGAATTAAAGAGGAAAGGGGCTATATTAGGTACTCCATGGGGCCTAGGGCTAGACAGGCAAAATAAGTAGCCAGAGGTGGTCCCTAAATGTGGTTCTGGAAGAAGCCCTTGGCAACACGCGGTTGGTCTAACATTTTCATTATGTTCTCAACACTGGGCTGCCTCACTGTGGGTAGGCCAATATGAAGCTGAATGAAAATCTTGGGCTCCCTTGGGAAGCTGGAACATATAAATAGAATAAGGGGAGTTGCAATTGTTATTCAAAGGGAGGATGAGAGTCTCGGGCTAAAATACTCCAATATAGGACAATACAAACACACATACATACACACACAACCAGTCTCCCTCTTCAGTGATCCAGTGACGGATCGATCAGCCTGGACAGTCCCAAGGGCAGCTATTCTTAGAGGACAGGCCTTCAGCCACTGTCCCTCAAGATTTCCTTGGAGGTGTTTATGTATTCAATTAGGTTACACTCAAAGTCCATCCTGGGAATCATTCAGCCTCCAAAAATTGACTCTGCATATCTCTACACTCCTTTACGTGTTGATTTTTATATTTACCCCCTAAGGAAAATTTTATTTCCTTTAATCTACAGTCTTAGAGGGGTGCCTCTCTATAACCCTCAAACACTGTCCTCTACTTGCAGTATCTTACTGTCAATTAAATAGGGTTATCTGAGGCTGTACGTCTCAAATCTTAAAATGCATATAAATCACATGGGCATCTTGTGAAAATGCAGATTGCGATTCAGCAGATTTGAGTTGGGGGCTGAGATTCTGCAATGCTGCTGGTCCTAGGACCAGTAGTGAGGTGCTAAAGAGAATCCTGGTGTAAAACTCAGTCTGGTACATTATTTAGGGTCTGTTTGTTGGAGAATATGTAATTTAATAGATCACTAATATTTAATGTGCCTATGACAACACTAATGTTGCTAAGTAACACAGAGCAGTCCGACCACCAGATGAGGCAAATTTCAGGCCAGTTTATCACATCTTTCTAAAATTCTCGGTAATACAGGCACAGACAAGTAACCCTATAAAAGGAAGGGAGTTCAAAAACTATCATGGGACTCCTATGTATGACTCAAACTCCCTAGCACCAGCTGGCTGGCACTATGAAATGGTTGTCCGAAGTTGTGCTCACCAAAGTATCCAAATTTTGTCTTTTTTTTAAAAAAAATAAATTTATTTTGTATTTATTTTTGGCTGCATTGGGTCTTCGTTGCTGCACGTGGGCTTTCTCTAGTTGTGGCGAGCAGGGGCTGCTCTTTGTTTTGGTGCGCGGGTTTCTCATTGCAGTGGCTTCTCTTGTTGCAGAGCACGGGCTCTGGGCACGCGGGCTCAGTAGTTGTGGCTTGAGGGCTCTAGAGCGCAGGCTCAGTAGTTGTGGTGCACGGGCTCAGTTGCTGCACGGCATGTGGGATCTTCCCAGACCAGGGCTCGAACCCGTCTGTGTCCCCTGCATTGGCAGGCGGATTCTTAACCACTGCGCCACCAGGGAAGCCCCAAATTTTGTCTTATTATTATTATTTTAAAATTAATTTATTTATTTTTGGCTGCATCAGGTCTTAGTTGCAGCACGAATCTTTCATGGCAGTGCACAGGCTCCTGGTTGCAGCACTTGGGCTTCCCTCCAGTAGTGGCACTCAGGCTCCAGAGCACGTGGCTTCTGTAGTTGCGGTGCGCGGGCTCAGTAGTTGTGGCACGCATGTGGGATCTCAGTTCCCCGACCAGGGATCAAACCTGCATCCCGTGTATTGAGAGGTGGATTCTTAACTGCTGGTCCACCAGGGAAGTCCCCCAAATTTTGTCTTAGAGTCATTCATTAATTCAAAATACTTAACACCTACTAAGCGCCAGACCTTAAAGGAGTGGCAATGCTGAAAGTAGCATTCCTTTATTAGAGCAACGACTCTCAAGAGTTTTGGGTCTTGACGGTACAAAAGACTCCAATCATCCTATTCTAAGTGATGCTTATCCAAGTACATTAGAAGGAGGAAGCATTCTATATACATTTGTTTTAGCATCAGGGGCCTGGATGATTTCATCTTAAAATCAAATCACAGGTCAACAGGCACATGAAAGGATGCTTAAGATTGCTAATCATCAGGGAAATGCAAATCAAAACCACAATGAGATATCACCTCACACCTGTCAGAATGGCTATCATCAAAAAGAACACAAATAACAAATGTTGGAGAGGATGTGGAGAAAAGGGAACCCTCGTACACTGTTGGTGAGAACGTAGATTGGTGCAGCCACTGTAAGAAAACGGTATGGAAAGTTTCTCAAAAAACTAAAAATATCCTTTTCGCTACCGCACCGCCGCCATCATGGGTCGTATGCATGCTCCCGGGAAGGGCCTTTACCAGTCGGCTTTACCCTACCGCCGCAGCGTCCCCACCTGGCTGAAGCTGACGTCTGACGACGTGAAGGAGCAGATCTACAAACTGGCTAAGAAGGGCCTGACTCCCTCGCAAATAGGTGTAATCCTGAGAGACTCACATGGTGTTGCACAAGTACGTTTTGTGACAGGCAATAAAATCTTGAGAATTCTTAAGTCCAAAGGACTTGCTCCTGATCTTCCTGAGGATCTCTATCATTTAATTAAGAAAGCTGTTGCTGTTAGAAAGCATCTCGAGAGAAACAGAAAGGATAAAGATGCCAAATTCCGTCTGATTCTGATTGAGAGCCGTATTCACCGGTTGGCTCGATATTACAAGACCAAACGAGTCCTACCCCCCAACTGGAAATACGAGTCATCCACAGCCTCTGCCCTGGTTGCATAAATTTGTCTGTTGTACTCAAGCAATAAAATCATTGTTTAACTAAAAAAAAAAAAAAAAAAAAAAAAAAAACTAAAAATAGAACTACCCTATGACAAAAAAACTAAAAATAGAACTACCCTATGACTCAGCAATTCCACTCCTGGGTGTATATCTGAAAAAAATGAAAACACTAATTTGAAAAGATACACACACGGGGCTTCCCTGGTGGCGCAGTGGTTGAGAGTCCTCCTGCCGATGCAGGGGACACGGGTTCATGCCCTGATCTGGGAAGATCCCACATGCCGCGGAGTGGCTGGGCCCGTGAGCCATGGCCGTGCTGAGCCTGCGTGTCCGGAGCCTGTGCTCCGCAACGGGAGAGGCCACAACAGTGAGAGGTCCGCGTACTGCAAAAAAAAAAAAAAAAAAAAAAAAAGAAAAGATACACACACCCCAATGTTCATAACAGCATTATTTACAATAGCTAAGATATGGAAGCGACCTAAGTGTACATCAACAGATGAATGGATGAAGAAAAGGAATGAACTACTACTGAGCCATAGAAAAGGAACGAAATTTTGCCATTTGCAGCAACATGGATGGACTTGGAGAGCATTATGCTAAGTGAAATAAGTCAGACAAAAAAAGACAGATACTGTGTGATATCACATGTGGAATCTAAAAAATACAACAAACTAGAGAATATAACAAAAAAGAAGCAGACTCAGAGAACAAACTAGTGGTTATCAGTGGGGAGAGGAAACGGGGAGGGGCACTTTAGAAGTAGGGGATTAAGAGGTACAAACTATTAGGTATAAAATAAGCTACAAGGATATATTGTACAAAATGGGGAATATAGCCAATATTTTATAACTAAATGGAGTATAACCTTTAATAATTATGAACTACTATACTGTACACCTGTAACATATAATATTGTACAGCAACTATACTTCAAAAAAAATCAAATCACAGGTCAAATATCAGGTCAACATAAGCTGCAATCAGATGGGAACCTTCCACAAACTCCCACTACTTCAATTCAACTACTTGCATCTGCCCATTTAATATTCTACATCCTCTTAAATGGATGAACTGTCCATTATCCTGCCTAAGGCCAAGCCCCCCACTGGAAATCCTAGCCCTGCAATTCTCTCTTCTCTCCTGTGCATCAAAATTTCCCTCACTATTGGTTCATTTCCATCAGTATACAAAATATTCCATTCTTCTTTTAAAAGAAAATTCTCTTGATCCCACTTCTTTTTCCAGCTACTGCCCAATTTCTGTCTTCCCTTTGCCTCTAAACTTCATGAAAGGGCTTTCTCTACTCCCCATCTCTATCACATACTCGACCTTTAAAGCAGCACTGGATTCAGCGGGTCCCTCTTTCCTGGAAAATACTTCTTGCACTCACTCAGCCTCCAGGACACCTGGGGGTTTCCTTCCTCTCCTTTGGCTGCTGCTTTTCTGGCTTCCATGTCCCAGCTTCTTCTTCTTCTTTTAAAATAATTAATTAATTTATTTATTTGGTTGCGCCAGGTCTTAGTTGTGGCAGGCGGGCTTCTTAGTTGCGGCCTGCGAACTCTTAGTTGCAGCCTGCAAACTCTTAGCTGCAGCATGCGTGTGGGATCTAGTTCCTTGACCAGGGATCGAACCCAGGCCCCCTGCCTTGGGAGTGCGGAGTCAACCACTGCGCCACTGGGGAAGTCCCCATGTCCCAGCTTCTAAATATCGGTGGGCACCGCTGCTCATTCCTTGGACCTCTATTCTTTTCTAACTATACTTAACTCCTTGATGAGCTCATCCAGTCCCATGGATTTATATCGAGTATATATTTATGATTCCCAAGTTGATTACCTACAGTCCAGCTCCTCCTCTGAACTCCAAGCTCACATATCCAATTGTCCACTCAACAGCTCCACTCGGTTGTCTGAAACTTAGCTTGTCAGTAACTGAACTCTTGACTTAAATGTGATCTTCACCCCGTCCTCTTAGTCTCTCCCATCTCAGTAAGAGCGGCTCCAGCCTTCGCTCAGGCCAAGCACTTTGCAGCCATCCTTGATTCTTTACTTTCTTCCACACTCCGCATCAAATCCATCGTGTTACCGGCACCTTCAAAGATATCTCTATAGTCCTGCTTATTCTCACCACCTCCACCGTCCCCATGCTGGTCCTGTCCTCTCCCACCTGGATTACTACGGTGGCCTCTGAACTCAGTCTCCTCAGCTTGCTCCTCCCTCTACAGACTATTCTCAGCAGCCCGAGAGATGCTTTTAAATCAGCTTAAGCCATGAATCTGCTCAAAATCCTCACTCAGAGGAAAAGGCAAACTTCTTATAAATGTCCCCACACCAGTCAAACTAGCTTCCTCACCTCCTGCTTTCCTCTGGACCAACACTGTACAAAATAAGGCCCTGTTTTATTAAGAGTTCACGCTTAATTAAGAAGAGAAATTGAGAGAAGTAATATTTAGAAAATTGTATAGGAATCTGACAGAGTAATATTATGCTGTTGAATCTAATAACAATTTTTCAAATGACGGCTTGTATTTTATATATCTTTTTTTTTTTTTTTTTGGCCGCACTTCATGGCTTGTGGGATTTTAGTTCCCCAACTAGGGACGGAACCCGGGCCACGGCACTGAAAGCACCGAGCCCTAACCACTGGACTGCCAGGGAACTCCCTATCTTTGGTATTTTTAAATTTCGTTTTTCCACAATACATCTTTTATTTTATAAAATTATTGGCCTGTGATGGGCTGGAAATTAAGACAAAACACTTCAGAGGTTCTTTACAACAGATAATTTAAGATGCACTGCTCTAAATATCCTAATATTGCAACTCCCACATACTCCCTTATCTCACTTCTTTGTCTTATTTTTTTAATCCTTAACACTATATAACAAACTAGATACTTAACACCTGTATCTTGTTTATAGTCCATCTTCCACATAAGAATGCAAACTCCAGGGGCTTCCCTGGTGGCGCAGTGGTTGAGAATCCGCCTGCCGATGCAGGGAACACGGGTTCGTGCCCCGGTCTAGGAAGATCCCACATGCCGCGGAGCGGCTGAGTCCGCGAGCCATGGCCGCTGAGCCTGTGCGTCCGGAGCCTGTGCTCTGCAACGGGAGAAGCCGCAACAGTGAGAGGCCCGCGTACCTCAAAAAAAAAAAAAAAAAAAAGGAATGCAAACTCCAAAAGGATAAGCCTTTGTGTCTGTGTGCTCAGCACAGAGGAGGCCACGTTGGCTGGATCAAAAAACGAATGCACCCCATGCAATAGTAGGTCTAACGAAACAACCCACAGCAAACTAAAATGATAATGATGAAGCTAAATGAACAATGATTTTAATTTTAAGAAAACTGTGGATTCCTACTGTCTGCTTGAGCAACGTGTAGGTGTGTGCATGGCTGCCTGATAGGCTTCTTAAGAGAATTCTGAAGTGTCTTCTAGTAAAGCCTGATAATGATCTAATTTTTGGTTTTGATCACCAGATTTTAATAACCCTTAAAAGCCTGTTGAAAAGATGTGATGGTTAGTCTTATGTATCAACTTAGCCAGCCTGTAGTACTCATTTTAATTCAACACTTAAGCAAATGTTGCTGTGAAGGTATTTTGTAGATGTGGTTAACATCTATAATCAGTTGACTTCAAGTAGAGCCATTATCTTCAATAATGTAAATCAATTCCTTAAAGTCAATCTCTCTCTCTCTCTCCATATATTTATATATAACCTATTGGTTGTTTCTCTAGAGAATCCTCACTGATAGAAAATATGTATAAATATCTATAATAAATAATAGGATAAGTAGCTTTAATCTTAGGTTTAAAAGAAGGCTTTGGGATTGTGTACTTCATGTAAGAATGAAAGCACTGTCGGCTTTGGAAGTGAGAAGAGTAAAGGGAGTCAAAAGATACAAACTTTGAATTATAAAATAAGTAAGTCATGGGATGTAATATACAGCATGGTGACTATAGTTAATAATACTGTATTGCTTATTTGAAAGATGCTAAGAGAGTAGATCTTGGGACTTCCCTGGTGGCACAGTGGTTAAGAATACACCTGTCAATGCAGGGGACACCGGTTCCATCCCTGGTCTGGGAAGATCCCACATGCCGCGGAGCAACTAAGCCCATGCACCACAACTACTGAGCCCAAGTGCCACAACTACTGAAGCCCACGTGCCTAGAGCCCGTGCTCAGCAACAAGAGAAGCCACTGCAATGAGAAGCCTGCGCACTGCAATGAGGAGTAGCCTCCCCTCACCCCAACTACAGAAAGCCCGTGTGCAGCAACAAAGACCCAACGCAGCCAAAAATAAATAAATTAATTAATTAGGAAAAAAGAGAGAGTAGATCTTAAAAGTTATCATCACAAGAAAGAAAAATTTTATAACCATGTATTCTGACAGATGTTAACTAGACTTTTGGTGGTGATCATTTTGCAGTATTTACAAAAATCGAATCATTACGCCATACACCCGAAACTGTTATATGTCAATTTTACCTCAATAAAAATTTTAATATACAATAAAATATACTAAAATTAAAAAAAAAGAATGAAAGCACTGATGTCTATTTCTGGGTCAGTTTATAACACATCAGGAAACCCTCAGACTCTACTTAGAGAACCATGAATTTGATGCTCATACTTGACCACAAATGGAACGTTTTAATCCATTTACCAGAAAGCAGAATTATCTTCAACAGTTTCATTTTAAAAAATTAGGCAAATTCTGTGACTTGGAGCAACTCAACCCAACTCAGGTCTATGGCAATGTGGTTCTTTGTACTGTATGGTCTGCTCTGGTTTGTATTTAACTCTTAGGCCCATTCTCAACCTCTTGACCCTTTTTGGTAACTCCCTTAGCTCCAGCCTTGAGCTCTGTCCCTAAACCCACTTTTCCAGTGCCTTTGGGACATTTCCATTTGGATGTCTCCCTATCAGACTACTGTACATTCAACAGGCCTAATTGTGAGTTCATTAACTTCCTCCTGAGCTAAACTCTGTCCCCCTATATCTCTGTCTTCGACTTTTGTCTCCCTTGGTATATACCATACCAAATTTCTTGAATATTTCTTTTAAATGTAAATCAGATTCCGTTTTAGTTTCCCTTATGCAGTTTCAACTCATCTACTCTCTCTTTTCCCAGCTCACTGTTAATAGAAAAAAGGCAGAGGTAGGAAGTCTTTTCCCCCAAATCTACTTTTACAACTGATAATACTGAGATATGAATAATGTCAGTTTGAAATGAGACATTAAAATGGAACTTCTTAAATTAAAGTCCACCAAATTCAAAAAGAACTAAGCTAAAAGTAAGGCTATCTGGGACATCTTGGAAATGTCATAGACTTATCTTTTATGGACCAGTTTTATTCCAAAAGAAACATAGAGATAAGAAATAAAACCTGGGGGCTTCTCTGGGGTCTTCCCTGGTGGCACAGTGGTTAAGAATCCATCTGCCAACTCAAGGGACACGGGTTCGAGCCCTGGTCCAGGAAGATCCCACATGCCGCGGAGCAACTAAGCTCGTGCGCCACAACTACTGAGCCTGCGCTCTTGAGCCCGAGAGCCACAACTACCTAACTCCGAGCGCCTAGAGCCTGTGCTCCGCAATGAAGAGAACAGAATGAGAAGCCCGCGCACCACAACAAAGAGTAGCCCCACCTCGCCGCAACTAGGGAAAGCCCGCGCACAGCAACGAAGACCCAGCACAGCCAAAAGTAAATTAATTAATTAATTATATTTGAAAAAGAAATAAAACCTGTTCATGGGTTTTTGCTTGCTTTACGCAATGACTTTGATGGAAACAGAAACTATGTTTTAACACCTGAAACTAACACAACATTGTAAATCAACTATACTCCAATAAAAATTAAACAAAAACAAAAAAAGAAACGTTTTGAGCCTATATTATGGGCTACTTTTACACTTTAAATACTTATAAAAATTCCATTACTCACCTTATTTTACAAATGAAGAAGCTGAGATTCAAAAAGATTAACCAAAGTGGTGATTACACAGCTGGTTAGTGGCTATGAAGCTCTCACTGTTTTACTGCATCACAATACATATATACATATTCATTCAAGGTATTGTCGCCATATTATACTTGCTTGACTTGAAACTGGTTTATAAACAGAAATTAGTATAAACAACCTAGTTCAGCAAGTTTGGAAATTAGCTTAAGTATGGGATAATATAGAGGTTTCATTTGCATTTCCTCATTTTCCAGTTTAAGTTCAATGGAAGAAGGCAATTCATTTAGGAAGTACGAACGGTGTTAGGAAGGTTCACCATCCGCAGAGGAGAAGGGACTCTAGGTAACATTTACAAAGTGGAAGAGGCCCAAGTAAATTTGCCAAAAGTAGGAATATGGAAATTCTGCCCCCGGCCAGAACAATGGACATAGATTTGTCAAAACAAAGAACAGTAAAGTGAGGGAAGGCAATTTGTCCAGCCCTTATTGTGCTACTTCATGACTATTTTTCCAGTTGCTGGTTTCCTATTCACTCTAACAAAGAAAAAGATTAAACAAAGGATTCAACGTTTTGCAAATTTATATTACTCTTTAGCAGAAGCAAAACACTGCACACACTAAGTTATAGCATTCAAAATCCAAACCAGGGAAAACAATCAGATAACAATCTCCAATAGCAAAGTTGCCTAATTCAGTTCTACAAAAGAAAATCTTCCAAGACTTGAGGCCCACTGTGTGTCTTTGGTGCAACCTAAAAGTTTTAATGCTAATACAGACTATTTAAATGTAGGTATCCTGAGGTTATTACTGCTCTGAACTAATCAATGTATTTCATATAACGCAATAACATCGTGGCTTCCATCTTGGCCTTGGGGAATTGTGTCAACGAGCTACATCTGGACAGCTGGGAAACAACGTCAGTAATGAGACAGAAGGTAAATTAGCCTTGAGTTTAAAGTACAGAGCTGAAACGACAGGCCCTGAAAATATGGCCACAAAAGAATGTCCAGGGACACTTTTTCTTTAAACATTGTGTGGGCTGCAGATTTTTCTCCCTGGCTCTCTGCTGGGCTTTTCAGTGTTGAAAACTGCTTCTCAGATACTAGGCTATAGCTGTCAAGGACCACCTAAGTCCTTTTAAAGACGGCTTGTGCACTTGTATTCATGATTTATGATACTTCTTTTTTCCTGGTAAGCCAGAAAGCACTTACTGCCTCGGGGCTTCATCAAACTAGTTAGTCTGCGGTCCAGAGAAGACATTAAGTGGGTTTCCACTCATGCTCTATGCAATCCCCTCCCCCGCCCGCCCCCCACCAATCTCACCCACACAGTCACACACCCACGCATCCACGGGAAGAAAGCTTTTAAGCAAATAGAACACAAACTCACAGATCTAACCCCTACTATTAGTTACTCAGGCAGACTTTAAGGACGTGCCAATTTTATAAAGGGATTTGTTTTTAAACTCTTCCTAGAAACTATCACGGCTGTGCGCTAACAGCGAGTTTTAGTTGGTGTGTACGTGGTTTCTAAGACAGTTATTTTTATCTCTACTTCCTACCGCGGTGGGGAGGCGGTGCGTAAGGCAGGTAGTCTGCAACCTCCTTCACTCGGTTGGCTGTGTTTTAAACGGCTGCATTCACGGGCTTGGGGGTACCGTTCAAGCCGCAGACCCAGCCGTGGCGGCTTGTTCAACTCTAACGACTACAGAAAGTCACTTGGACGTTCCCGTTTGATTGATCTTTGAGGGGTTTGGGCGTCTGTGTTGGGAAAGGGAGGCGGGGATGGAAGGACAGTTTGCACAAATCCTTGTTTGCTCAAGAGACCAGCCTCGCGGGCGTTCTTGAACACGTGCACAGAGCCAGCAAAACAAAACCGACCCGGGTTCCGGGCGCAGAAGGAAGCACCGCCCGATTAACCGAGTGGAGCGGGAACTGTGCTCGGCGGGAGCCCCTGCCTTGGGCCCAGGCGGGTGCTGTTTCTCCAGGCAAGCGCACCCTCCTCAGCCGGCAAACCCTTACTCTCCGCGGCTCTCGCGCCCGGAATTCCCGTCCCAGGGACTCCGCACTTGGGCTGCGGGAGGAGGCGGCGCTACGGGGGCTGCAGGGCCCGCTTGTTGCTGTTTTCTCCTCCTGAAATCCTGTGTCACCTTCCGACTGGGCACTTTCCCCGTGGTCCGCACTCGACGGGTCCAGGTGTCTCCCTGCAGCAGTGTCCTTCAAGCGCCGGCTTCTGAACCCCCCGATCCCCAACGACTCCGCTAACATCGCCCTCCCCAGGGGGTGGGAGCGCAAACCCAGCTCCCCTGGCACTTACACGTGGCCACAGCGGGTCCGGAAGGGGTGGTGCAACACCTCGAGGCAGACGGAGCAGTCGAAGGACGTGACGGGCAGCTCGGGGTCCCCCCTGCGCTCCAGGGCCCGCGGGGTGGCCGAGGCGGGCGCGGATTTTCCGCTATCGCTGCTCAGCACGGAGCCCATCGCTGCGCCTCCGGCCCAGACCGTTGCCAAGAGCCCGGTGCCTGCAGCTGGCTTGTTTTGTTGTCCTGCGGTGGAGGAAGTAAGTCCCGGCCCAGCCGCGATCGCCGCCTCCCAGAGCACGCAGCTAGCGCAGCGCCGAAGCAGCCTCCGCCGCGGGGCCCAGCCTCGGTCTGCGGCAGGCCGAGTGCGCGGCCGCGCGTCTGAAGTGAGCCTTCGCTCGCTGCCTAAGTCTAGGCTTGGAGGCGGAGGCGGCCGCCGCACCGGGCACGCCGCGACGTCCAGTGGCCCTGGGAGGATTGAAACCTGACACCTCAACTGCGGAGCAGAGGACCCGGGCCGGCAGTGAGCCTTCCAAGCAATCGCCCGCCTTCTCCTTCCGAACCACTGTAGCAAGTGAATGAAAGTGCGGGCGTGGTCCTGTTTGAAGGCAATCAGAGAACACCAACTTGTAAGGTGGTGCTCCTATGGGTCCTGCACTGTTGTAATCATAATAGGCCACAAAGCCACGAGCGTCTTCTAAGAAAGTGCTAATCACCACTTCCGTCATGTAATCAACACTGCATAAATGGAGAGGTAGCATGCAGTAGTGGAAAGAGTTCTGGGACCTGGATTCGAATCCTAACGCTAGGACAGGGATTCTAGTGCTAAGTCCTAGGGCCCTCCCGACCCCCACCCCGTCCAGTTTCGTCGCCTTAGAATCTCCTGCTGTTTGTATTCCCCTCTCCATCCTCTTTTGAATATTTATGACCAAATATAGCATTTATTAATTCATGCATTTAATAAGGCTTTAATTAAGCCCACTGCATGCCAGACTCCTTTCTGGTGATGGGGACACAGTTCCCAACCAGCAAACAAAATCCCAGTTCTCACAGAACTTACTCAAAAAACATTTTTGGGGGGAGATATAAATTCACGCTCTTTTTATTTAAAAAAATCCATGGTAATACATAATACGCAATACACACAAACGATCATACATAATAATCCTATAAACTTCACCCAGTTTTCCCCAGACTTTACTTTTAATGAGAAGATATACGTAATCAACAATATATAAATAAATGAACAACTTCATGTCAGCTGATAAGAGCCAAAAAGAATATAAAACAGGGAGTGAGGATGGGGACGGAGAGGGTAAGAAGGTCAGGGAAGACTTCTTGGATGCGGTGACATTTGAGCAGAGTCATGAATAATGAAAAGGAGTCAGCCACTCAGAGATTTAGGAGGAAGCTTGCTAAGCTCTGGGAACAGTGAGCAAGGCAAGAACAAAAACAACAACAAAAACCAGAATCAAGGGTGTGGAGCTGGGGGACCACTCCAGCTGGGGGGTGTAAATGGGATGAGATGAGGTAGGAGACGGTCCTGATCATACCCAGTCTTACAGGGCAAGACCAAGAGTTTGGGTTGTATTCCAGGTGCCATGTTTGATTTACTTCCCCTGCTGTGTGGTTTGGAAAAGACAGGAACAAAATAAGAATGGAAGCAGAGAAACCAGTTAGGAGGCTACTGAATGAATCCAAGTGAGGATAATAATGGCCCGAACCAGGGAGTCATCTGGGTAGTAGGTGAGAGATGGACAGGTTTGTGATATATTTTAGACAAAGACCTAAATGGGCTTGCTAATGTATTGGATATAGGAATGAAGGAAAGGTAGCTATTGCTACCTGTAAAAGATAAACAAAAACCTTCCCTTGATCGCACATTTCCCTCAGCTCCTACACTATGTCTTCTTTAAGGCCAAGTTTCTTGACCTGATTCTCTGCTTTTTAGGTCTTCATTTCTTAATTACTCCATCCTTATGCCATCTCACCTGGGTTCTGAACTGACCACTTTATCTGTCCAAAAACTGCTTCATCATCAGTGTCACTGGTGGGTGGCTTTTATGTGGATAAATCTAATAGACTCCCTTTAGTCCTTTTCTTGCATCATCTCTCAACTGCATTTGTCAGTGTTGACTGCTCCCTCCTTGAAGAAACACGCTTTGGCTTTCCTTCTTTCTTCTGGCTGTTCTTTCTCAGTCTCCTTCACTGGACTCCCCTGCTCCATGGAAAAGCTAAGTGCTAGGGATCGTAGGATTCTGTCTTGGGACCTTTTCCCTTCTGATCACTCATTCCCTACCTAAGAATCTCAAAAATCACATAGATTCTGTTACCATCTAGATTCCAAACTCTTTATCTTTTTTCTAGGCACTCAAATGCCCAACTGCTTGCTTGATATAATCACCTGGTTGCTTCAGGCACCTTCAACTCAACACCGCCAACAATGAACTCATTGTTGTGACTTCCCACCTGTTCTACCTCCAGTTGTTTATTCCTCTCTTAGTAAATGGCATCATAATCTACCTAGTAGTAGCTCAGTCCAGACACCTGGGAGCCGTCTTTGATTTCTTCCTCTTCTTCACTCACATTGAATCAATCCCAATCACAGTTCTGCCTCCAATATATCTCTCAACAGTTCTTGAATTGTTTCATTTTTCTCTGTTCCCATGGCCAGCCACCACCTACTTTAAAACACTCTGTTCTCTTGTGTGACCTGTTGCAATAGTTCCTATCTGCTCCACCTGCATCCACAATTGCCACTGTCCAATCTATTATCCACATCGCAACTAAAGTGACCTTTTGATTTTTTTTTTTTTTTTTTTTTTTTTTTTGCATACGCGGGCCTCTCACTGTTGTGGCCTCTCCCGTTGTGGAGCACAGGCTCCGGACGCGCAGGCTCAGCGGCCATGGCTCACGGGCCCAGCCGCTCCGCGGCATGTGAGATCTCCCCCGACTGGGGCACGAACCTGCGTCCTCTGCATCGGCAGGCGAACTCTCAACCACTGCGCCACCAGGGAAGCCCATAAAGTGACCTTTTGAAAAGATATCCTATCTTGTGTCACTCCATGCTCAAAAGACTTAAATGACTCTCCATAACCCTTAGGATTACACTTCAAATATTTAGCATGATCTACGAAGCTCTCCATGATCTTACTCCTTCCGTAACTATAATCAGTAGAATACCTTCAGCAGCAGGGAATAGAAATTCAACTGAATGCACCTTAATCAATAAGGATATTTATTATCTAATATGTAGATTAGTCCAGAGTGAAGCAGTTCCAGAGTTGGCTCAGCAGTTAAAGATGTCCTTAAGGTCTCAGCCCTTTGCCATCCCCAGTGTATCAGTAGTATCTTCCTCAAGGCAGAAAGATGGCAGGAAGCGCTCCAATAATCACATCTACACACAACCATCTCCAAAAACAGAAAGGAAAGATAGAGTTTCCTTCTATTAGCTCCTTCTCCTTTTAAGTGGGAGAAAAACTTTTCCTAGGGGCCTTCTTCTGCAGACTTCCCCTTATATCCTATTTGTCTAAACTGGGCCCCATGATGGTTCTTAAACCAGTCACCAGCAGAGGATAATGAGGGTACTCTAACTGGCTTAAACTCATAATATACTCCACCGGGCTTGGCACTTCACTTGTCTGAGCAATACAATTAGGAGTTCTTTACTGAGAAAGAAGAAGATAAGGAAATTGGATAGGCCAACAATAGGGCCTCCCAAAATACCATTGTGGGCCCCATCTGCTATCACTCTCTCCCTTATTCTGCATGGTCCTAAATTTCTCTACTTCTTATAATTCCTTGACTGTACCAAGCTCTTTCTGACCTCAGCGCCTTTATACATGCTTTTTTGCTCTGTTTGAACACTTCCTACCAACACCCACAACTCTCAGCTCCTCTAATTCAAATCTCAGGTCTTAGTTTGGTGACTTTCTACACCACATCCATCTCATACTATCATCTTCTTGATTTTCTCATGGTCTGTGGTATTGGCCTTCCTATTTCTCCTGTGGCGGCTACTCTAAGAGTAGACATAATGAATGTGAAGTGTAGGAAGAGCCTTGCATGTAGGAGCTGATACATGTATTTATCTTTATATATGTAATTCAATACTAATTTCACAAGATAGATATTATATGTTCCCATTTTATTGGCTCAGAGAATGTAACTTAGCAAAGGTCACAGAGCAAATATGTGGCAGATCCATACTTTAATACCAGATCTTTTGTTTTAAAATCCATGTGCTGGGGGCTTCCCTGGTGGCGCAGTGGTTGAGAGTCCGCCTGCCGATGCAGGGGACACAGGTTTGTGCCCCAGTCCGGGAAGATCCCACATGCCGTGAAGCAGCTGGGCCCGTGAGCCATGGCCGCTGAGCCTGCGTGTCTGGAGCCTGTGCTCCGCAACGGGAGAGGCCACAACAGTGAGAGGCCCGCGTACCACAAAAAAAAAAAAAAAAAATTGTAAATTCATTACTCCTGGAAGGAACTAAGTAAGGAAAGTATGTATTTTTTCTGGCAATTTTATTCTCCTTTTGATTTAGTGAGAGATTCATCACCCTTCTTGATACCAGAAATGTTGATTATAGGGCTTTCAAATTTCTTTTGTACTAGCCTATACTTCTGATGCCTTTCAGGGCCTAGAGTCTGGATTATAAATTTATTCTCTGGCTGATTCCTCCATCATCATCATCATTACTGTCAATTTTATAAGTTTATTAAGAGCCTTATAAATAATATCAGATGTTTAATTTTCATCTATCTTCCCAAGTCCCAGTTTCCTGCCTTAATTTATCTAATTTTTATCTTATTCTTTTCTAAGATTCTTAGTACTTCTCATCTCTACACAAGTGCCTTAGTGAAAAGCACATGGATTTTTTTTTTTTTTTTTTGTGGTACGCAGGCCTCTCACTGTTGTGGCCTCTCCCGTTGCGGAGCACAGGCTCCAGACACGCAGGCTCAGCGGCCATGGCTCACGGGCCCAGCTGCTTCACGGCATGTGGGATCTTCCCGGACTGGGGCACAAACCTGTGTCCCCTGCATCGGCAGGCAGACTCTCAACCACTGCGCCACCAGGGAAGCCCTGAATTTACAATTTTAAGTAGTGTTAAAGATATGAGAAGGACGTCTCTATATTCTTTGAAGTTTATTGTTCATACCAGAAACTTAGAGGAAATCTAAATGTCCATAATAGGAAAATGTTTTTGTAAAGTATGGTAAATTTACATAACAAACAGATAAAGCACCATTTAAAAATGGGCAACTTGGATTTCCCTGGTGGCGCAGTGGGTAAGAATCTGCCTGCCAGTGCAGGGGACAGGGGCTCGAGCCCTGGTCCGCGAAGATCCCACATGCCAGGAGTAACTAGCCTGCGCTCTAGAGCCCTCGAGCCACGACTACTGAAACCCGCATGCCTGGAGCCTGTGCTCCGCAACAAGAGAAGCCGCCGCAATGAGAAGCTCGCGCAACGCAAGGAAGAGTAGCCCCGTCTTGCCGGAACTGGAGAAAGCCTGCGCATAGCAACAAAGACCCAACGCAGCCATCTCCCCGCACCCCCCAAAAAATGTGCAACTTGCCATTTTTAGGCCTGTTTGTAGTGTTTCATTTTAAAAATGCACGTGGGTGAAAAGACAGGGATTTTTTTTTTTTTTTGCGGTACGCGGGCCTCTCACTGTTGTGGCCTCTCCCGTTGCGGAGCACAGGCTCCGGACGCGCAGGCTCAGCGGCCATGGCTGACGGGCCCAGCTGCTCCGCGGCACGTGGGATCTTCCCGGACCGGGGCACGAACCCGTGTCCCCTGCATCGGCAGGCGGACTCTCAACCACTGCGCCACCAGGGAAGCCCAGGGATATTTATTATAGTATTGTTTGTAATAGCAAAATATTAGAAATACTTTGAATGTCTACCAATACAAGAGTGATTAAATACATTATGGTACATCTTTACAGTAGAATACTATGCAGTCTTTAAAAAAGAAGAGCAGGGCTTCCCTGGTGGCGCAGTGGTTGAGAGTCCGCCTGCCGATGCAGGGGACACGGGTTCGTGCCCCGGTCCGGGAAGATCCCACATGCCGCGGAGCGGCTGGGCCCGTGAGCCATGGCTGCTGAGCCTGCGCGTCCAGAGCCTGTGCTGCACAGCGGGAGAGGCCACAATAGTGAGAGGCCCGCATACTGCAAAAAAAAAAAAAAGAAGAGCAACTCTGTAACTCCTGTAACTCTCCTCAAAGGAAGCTCTCCAACATATATTGTTGTGAAAAAGGCTTTAGGAGCACAACTGTATGTATTGAATACTATCATTTATATTTTTTAAAAGCCCATATGCATGCATACACACACACACATATTTGTACTGGCATATGCATATTAATATCCTTAAAAATATACACAAGGAATGAATAAGTGTGATTGCCTCAAGGGAAGGGAACTAATTGGTTGCTGGGGAGCAAGAATAGGAAGAAGTAATTTTATTGCATGATCTTCTGCATATTTTGATATTTGTGCTGTGTATGCACTGTAATAGATAAAAGTTAATTTTAACATACATATACCCTTTAACGCAATAATTCGAATCCTTGAACTAATGTGTAGACAAACATATAACAAGGAGATATAAACAGAAATGTTCTTTGAAGCATTGTCTATAATATCAAAAATATGCAGCTAATGAAATTTCCATGCAGAATGATTAAATATATTATGGTACACACATTCTGTGAAAGGCAATGCAGTAATAAAAAGAACAAGCAAAATTTTATAGCACTTAACTATATATCAGGTATTAAGCTAAATGCATTATATATAGTAACTAATTTGATCCTTGTGGTAACCCTATGACATAGGTAACTAATTTCGTCCTCCTGATTTTCCAGAGAAATAGAGGTGCAGATAGGTTAAAAACTTGCCTCAGATCACATTCATGGTAAAAAGCAGAGCTGGGAGTCCAACCCAGGAAATCTCTCTCAATACCTACGAATTTAACCACTATGCAATACTGGCCTTCCCTGGGATAACATGGGAGGTATCTCTAAGACACTGTTAACTAAACAGGGATATTGTTGAAAAAAGAGATGTTATACTTATGGAGAAAAAACATTATATATTTCTAACTGGGGGAAGGCAGTGCAGTACATGTTCAAGATCCTAGCTCTTTCTCTTGCTGAGTGACCTTGGCAAGTTACTTCTTTGGTTTCGTTTCCTCATTTTCAAAACACAGATAATGTTTACTTGTAGAACTGTTGTGAGAGGTCAAATGCAATAATGTTGAAACCCTTGCTCATTGCCTGGCAGGTAGTATTAAATAAATGTTAGTTATCTCTGGCTTTGTTTATTCAGCAAACATCCAAGGAGAGCCTACCTGGTGTCATGCTCCTCACTAGACTCTGGGGACACAAGCAGGAGCAAGACTCAATGGAGGGACTTCCCTGGTGGTGCAGTGGTTAAGAATCCACCTGCCAATGCAGGGGACATGGGTTCAATCCTTGGTCCAGGAAGATCCCACATACCGTGGAGCAACTAAGCCCGTGCGTCACAACTACTAAGCCTGTGCTCTGGAGCCCACAAGCCACAACTATTGAGCCCGCATGCCACAACTACTGAAGCCTGTGCGCCTAGAGCCTGTGCTCCGCAACAAGAGAAGTCACCGCAATGAGAAGCCTGTGCACCACAACGAAGAGTAGCCCCTGCTCGCCTCAACTAGAGAAAGCCCACGTGCAGCAACAAAGACCCAACACAGCCAAAAATAAATAAATAAATAAATTTATTTATTTTTAAAAAAAAAAAAAAGAATCAATGGAGTGGAAGCTGTTGTTTTTGTCTGCCCAGTATCTCCTAACCCTTTTCAGTAACAGCACCACATCCTCTTCCTTTGGAGGAACTGACTTTTCGTCATCTCACATGACCTCAGTGGGGCCACCAATCATGTGTCTGCTTTGTAGCCCTCATTGCCCTCTGCTGTCCTGAGTAGGAGTTCCTGTTGCTGGGATCTGCAGCTTCCCTGGTGTCTGTCCTTCCTAAGTACAGTTGACACACTTCCTATTTATCTCCTAGCTATGCAGTATCTTACCAGTGCTTCCTCTTCTTGATTAATTTATTGAGTTGAGTTCTGTTGCTTGCCACCAAACTCACTTACATATTTATTCTGTGTTCTAAAGGCCTTTCATGGCCAAGTAGGTAAGATGGACAGAAAAATAGCATTACTTTTGTTATTCAATATGATAAGACCAATCTATACAGAGAAAGATCGTTATTGGTGCTGACTTAGCCCAGGTGGAATGCAATGAAGGGGAGGAGAAAGAAAGAGCATTCCAAATAGAGGGAATCTGGAATGAAAGACAGAAGGGCAGAGCATTCCAGATAGAGGACCTGGTGAGCACAGATAAGGAGGCAAGCAGCAGCACGCTCTGTTGAGTCTACAAGCAGTTCTGTTGCTGCAATTTTAAGTACACAGCAGGCGGTAAGGAGGGAAAAAAAACCCAGAGACCTAGGCAGAGGTTATACCGTGAAAGCTGTATTTGACAGGTGAAAAAATTTCAACTTGCTTCTGTGGCTTAGCGGAGCCAGTTAGGAGGTTAGGTAGAAGAGTGAAATGGCCATACTGCGATTTTGACAAGTCACTCTGTTCACGTCAAGGGTTCTCAAACTTTATGTAGCATCAGAATCACCTGAGGAGTTTATTAAAATGGCTTCATTCTAAGAAATTTCAATTCAGGGAACCAGGAGTGAGCTATGGAAGCTGCATTTTTTGGGGGGAGTGGGGGGCGGTACACGGGCCTCTCACTGTTGTGGCCTCTCCCGTTGCGGAGCACAGGCTCTGGACGTGCAGGCTCAGTGGCCATGGCCATGGCTCACGGGCCCAGCCGCTCCGCGGCATGTGGGATCCTCCCGGACCGGGGCACGAACCTGTGTCCCCTGCATCGGCAGGTGGACCCTCAACCACTGCGCCACCAGGGAAGCCCCCCTAGCTGGTTCTGATGCAGGGGGTCAATGGACCATTCCTTGAGAAATGTGGTTCCACACGATGGGCAAGCAGCAGATCCTTTGGGTTACTTTGACAACAGCAGAGATGTCAGTTTCCAGGAGAGAGTTACTTACATGCATTGCTAATGTAATCTGTCCACCACCTTGACCCTGCCTTCTCAATACTGGATGAGATTACACTGGTAAATACTATGGCACCGAAACATACATATCTCTGTATTTACAAAGACAATTTAAAAATTCCTACCTATAAACCTATCAAGAGTAATAAAGATTCATAGTGTTCATCAGAAGTACAGGCAACTGACATGTGAATCTGAATGGTGTTAGCACACCTCCACAATCTGAAGTGTCATTTGATGGTACAATGAGGCACGATTCTCTTCTTAAAGGGAGAAGAACATCATCACAAATAAAGTTTTGCTGAATGAAAGACATATGAGTTCCCCCCCAGGTAAGGTCCTAAATCTTCGTCTCTGGTTTCAGCATAATTGGTTTTTCATACTTGAATACTGTCCTCAGTTTTTCTGCTAAGCAATCTCACTGCTGTTTGTTGCTAGGTTTCCCAGGTAGCATGTTAGGGGCAGCTGTCCCCGTGCCTTTCCGACAATTGCCATTTTCTGCAACCATGAACAGTCACATTACAGCATATTCTCAAAACATGCTGTCTGACTCCAGGAATAACTCAGTGAAATATTTCTGTAACTTTCAGTGGACAGCACAACTGAGTAATGTTTGAACCAAATCCACATTTGGGGTGTTCTACTTCAATGAACATGAAATCATGGCATGCCTAGAATGGGAAAGGACCATAGAGGGTTTCTGACCCAGTTCTCTCATTTTGCAGATTAGTAAACTGATTTCCAGTGAAGTGAAAGCAGTTACACTGCATCCTTCAAATTTCAAATGGACACATTTGAAAGAAAAATTAAGGCATTAAGTACTCAGAAAGCATTGGCATATTTATAAGCGACATAGTCTATTTGGGGAGGCAAGATCACAAATGATGAAAAGATAAGTAACAATAAATGATTTAAATAGTAGTTTAAAACACAATTAGAAGCAATATTAACAAAGTAGTCCATGATTAATTGCATACAAATATAAGATCTCTGTGATTTTGCACAACACCAACAATTTGCCATTGAATATTCTTCTATTACCTACACAACTATCCATCTTTTATCACAGAGTAATGTCAAAGCTTCAGGCTTTAATTCCAAAAAAATGTGATTGCTTTCTGTGCTGCCATTATAAGCAAATAATATAGATAAATTATGTCTTTTCACCTGGGGAAGGCAAAAATATACTTTATTGGTACACATGAGTATATATAAATATGCTCCCATTATGGAAGTCTTCCTTAAGCTAGAAGATAGTAAAGATAACAACAGATACTATTTTGATTGATTACTACAAATCATGCACAATGTTTAATGCCAAGTACATATATGGATGTATGTATATGTCAGTATTATAACAATTAAGCCATGTATACATTATATGCATACGTGTGCATTTATATACATATGTGTGTGTATAGTTGAATGTTTCAATGACACATTTCTTTCTGAGCCCCATTTCAAAATTTAGGCTAAGAGAGTAACTTGTCCAAAGTTGAACAATCGCCATGTGGCAGAGCCAGAGTTTGGCACCACATAGCTCAGCTTCCTAAGTCTATGTTTGTGGTCACTACATAAGGTTACAGGTGTCAGGTTTTTCCCATTATAGCATCAGATATATAGGTAGGGCTGAGTCTGTTTTATTTATGCTGTTTGTCTCCTTAGGTTGAGACTCTGAGTTCCCAAATCCAGAAAATAATATAGGATATGGTGAAAACAGACTTGATATTTTAAGCCATAACATAGGTAACTGAAAATATCTTACAGTATTAAAGATGTCCCTAGAATGAAGCAGGTGTAACTTTGTTATTCCCACTTTACAAATGGACAACTCAAGCATACAAATAGGCCTAACACACCATTTATTTCTAGCCTATGCCCTCACAATTTGAAAGGTATGTCAGTTGAAAAAGAGACACAGAAATTATGGTAGAGGTTAAATTCCAATGATCTGGAGTGGCAACAACAGCTACTGTATGAATTTTATGAAGAAATTTCTGGGAAAATTAATGGTAAGAGCTTTTTCTGTGCCTCAAACTGAAGAACAACTTCTCCTCTTAAAAAATAGCATAGCAGGATAGCAGGGCTTCCCTGGTGGCGCAGTGGTTGAGAATCCGCCTGCCGATGCAGGGGACACGGGTTCGAGCCCTGGTCTGGGAAGGTCCCACATGCTGCACAGCAACTAGGCCCGTGAACCACGGCTACTGAGCCTGCGCGTCTGGAGCCTGTGCTCCGCAATGGGAGAGGCCACAACAGTGAGAGGCCCCACGTACCAAAAAAAAAAAAAAAATAGCATAGCAGTAAGGGTTGTGGGTGTCATTTTTTTGACATTATATCCAAATCCATATCAGTTGCACATGTGAAAGACCAGTGGTGTCCTCAGATGTTGAAGTAAACAGCTACTGTCTATAAGAAAGTGCTAGAATAAATACGTTTTATGCAGTGCTTGTGTTCCTCTTTTCCCTCCTCTGTTTGTGTTTGGTCTTCTGATCTTTTGCACAAGCAATAGGAAAAGTGGGACAGGATGGAGAGACACCGTCCACCTGGGAATTAGGTGCATACTCCTGGGCCAGGATGAGGACATGCTGTGAAGCAACCCTCCAGGTGCCATGCTAGATACACAGAGCCTTTTTCCAGATGGTGCCCGGACAGGTTAGGTGAGGTGCTGGCTGGGTGAGGTCACTTTGTGTCCCTTTACAGTTAGCAGCACATGTTGAAAGAAGAGGTTTTATGGACCAATGGACACTGGAGTAAATTTATTAATTTTAAGACTTCAACTGGGATTATTAAAAGTGTAGCAGTTCCCCAACTTCAGTTGGAGTATACCAAAATAACATACCATCACTGTAAATGGAAATTTATTAAAAGCACAATATCCAAGATTTATATAAAAGATCATACAAAGAGAATTAATATAAATCCGTAAGTCCTTCTTCAGAGCACCAGGCAATTCGATCCAGCATGTTAAGTATGTGTCACACACACACAAAAAAAAGAACATGCCACAATTCTTTTGTAGTGTATGTATATACCTCTAATGAATTGTATTGGCCTATTTTCTTCTTTTATTAGTCCCAGTATAAAACTGGCTTCCCTTCCAATATGTAAAACCAGTCATTATTAAAATGCCAGCTAGGGTCTAGTGAGGTTTTTTTTTTTTTTTTAGCAAGCAATTTTGTGATCAGAAACATATCAATCACATGCTATTGCTTATATGTGGAATCTTAAAAAATGGTACAAGTGAACCTATTTACAAAACAGAAATAGAGGGCTTCCCTGGTGGCACAGTGGTTGGGAATCCACCTGCCGATGTAGGGGACGTGGGTTTGTGCCCCGGTCTGGGAAGATCCCGCACGCCACGGAGCGGCTGGGCCCGTGAGCCATGGCCACAGAGCCTGTGCGTCCAGAGCCTGTGCTCCGCAACGGGAGAGGCCACAACAGTGAGAGGCCCGCGTATCACAAAAAAAAAAACCCATAAAAAACAAAAAAGAAATAGAGTCACAGATGTAGAAAACAAACTTATGGAGGGAAATGGGGGAGGAGAGATAAATTGGGGGACTGGGATTGACACATACACACTACTATATATAAAACAGATAATAAGGACCTACTGTATAGCACAGGGAACTCTACTCAATACTCTGTTATGACCTATATGGGAATAGAATCTAAAAAAGAGTGGATATATGTATATGTATCACTGATTCACTTTGCTGTACAGCAGAAACTAACACAACATTGTAAATCAACTATACTCCAATAAAATTAATTAAAAAAAAGAAACACACCAATACAGTGTGTCAATTATTAAAATAAATTTTAAAATTTACATATGAGTCTAATCAAAGATGATTCCACTCAAAAAAAAGAGAAATAAGCAGCTCTATATTTGCCTTATATTTAACCTTTGTATTTACAACTGCTAACTGCAATACATAAACTAACACACTCAAAAGATTTAATGGAAATACTACTTTATTAGATTTGCTTCAGAGAATTATCTGTAACTCCATTGCCAGATAAGAATGAGTAGCCAGGGGCTTCCCTGGTGGCACAGTGGTTGAGAGTCCACCTGCTGATGCAGGGAACGCGGGTTCAAGCCCCGGTCCGGGAAGATCCCACATGCCGTGGAGTGGCTGGGCCCATGAGCCATGGCCGCTGAGCCTGCGCGTCTGGAGCCTGTGCTCCACAACGGAAGAGGCCACAACAGTGAGAGGCCCACGTACCGCAAAAAAAAAAACAAAAAAAAACCCAAAAGAATGAGTAGCCAAAAGGTTGGTCAAAAACTGAAGTTATCAATAGTGATGGTAGAGTAACAGTAATGCAAAGGATACGCAAAATTTAAATGGAAAATTTTTATGTTAGAATAATATAAAATTAACATTAATTATGAGTTAATCCTATGCTAAATATAAAACTTAACAAGAATAAAAACTAAACACGAATTGTAAACTGAACCACTGTGCCCCTGGCCTAACTCAGAAATAATGGCCTTTTCTATGGCATAGCAGTGGCCTTCTAGATTGTCTCTGTGTCAAAGAGAATACAGAAAAATCAGGGGATTCTAGGTCAGCAGTTGCAGAGGTAAGAGAAGAATCAGTGTTTCCTTCACTTTCAGGCTCTGGAGAGTACTCCTTCAGGCAACAGTGGAAAAACCAATGCCAGATGGCTCTCAACGAGATTTTGCTAATGGTTCTGTTATTGTCAAATCCCCTGTGGAAAAATTCCGATACAGCAGGGCGGGGCTGCAGACTTCATATCTTGTGAACCTCTGACCTCCAATGTAGAGGAAGCCACCGGCGTGGTCTCACCCACAGGCCCTAGCAAAGACTGTTTTTCCCAGTACCAATGAGTTATGACTTGGTTTTCAGACAAACAGCAGTAATTTCCTCCCATTTCCACTTTTGATTTGTGTTGAAGTGGTATTTTAATCAGTTAAAGAAAATTCATAAATAACGTTACCTACTACTTATAAGACACTTACCATGTGCCGTTAAAGTGCAAAGTACATTACATAGCTTAGCTCATTTCATCCTTCACTCTTAAACCGGTATTACTACCTCCATGTGAACTTAAATAACTGGCATAAGACCATGCAGCTTGTAAGTGGTGGAGCTGGAAGGTAGACAGGGGTCTGTATGACAATGAAGTTTCAATTTAATTGCTGCTCTATGTTTTCTGTTCTAAAGTATAGAATTTAAGAGAATAACTTCATAAATAATCTCATAGCCCTGGTAAAACTGCTTTCATTTTCTTGCATTCCCTTTCATTATTCATAGGAATATCACTGGCAACTTCTTTTCCGTTTATTGTTCTCTCCACCTACTCTATCCTTTTGGTTTAGCAAGAGTAACCACATTCCTAGAAATGACCTTGCACCCAACACCCCGCCCCAAGCCACCCTCCACTGTTTTTGTTGTTTTTTTAACTTTATTTTTGTTTATTTATTTATTTGGCTGTGTTGAGTCTTCGTTGCTGTGTGTGGGCTTTCTCTAATGTGGCAAGTGGGGGCTACCCTTTGTTCCCATGCGCGGGCTTCTCATTGCAGTGCGCAGGCTTCTCATTGCGGTGCCTTCTCTTGTTGCAGAGCACCAGCTCTAGGTGCAAGGGCTTCAGTAGTTGTGGCACAAGGGCTCAGTAGCTGTGGCTCACAGGCTCTAGAGAGCAGGCTCAGTAGCTGTGGCACACGGACTTAGTTGCTCCACAGCATGTGGGATCTTCCTGGACCAGGGCTCGAACCTGTGTCCCCTGCATTGGCAGGCGGATTCTTAACCACTGAGCCACCAGGGAAGCCCCCCGCCACTGTTTATTAGTTCAGGGATGGCTACCTGACCCAAGCCGGGCTGAGAATTCTGTTCCATAGGCATTTCAAAATTCGGGCAGAGAGATTTCAAAATATAGAGAAGGGAGGGAGGGAGGGATGGAGTGAGGGTGGAAGGGAGAGAAAATGAATCAGTTCCTCTCTGCATTGGCTGTAACTTGTAAAATTCTGAAGCTTTGTGTCATTATGTTCTTCATCGTGGACTGCAGAATAGAGAAAGCCTTTGGCAGTAAGAAAAATACAGGAGCACTGGAAAGACATGGAGAATGAGGAAGACCTTGGATTCTCCACAGTGCTTCAGGCTTTAGTTTATTCCTGATGCCCAGTGGGGGCTCAGTCCTTGTATTATGTGATGTGTCCTGATTTTCCAGAAAGTTATTTCTTTTGTGTAAGATAGCTAAAATTCACTCTTGTCACTTGCAACCAAAAGAGTTCTGAACTAATCCTCTATTTAAAAAAATGCATTAAGCAGTTTCCCAATTGTCTGTCTCATAAGAACATCATAGATCTGGAGGAGCGGTAGTGTGAGTGAAGTCTGGAGATGCCCCTTCTATCATATCACCTGCAGGCAAAGACAGTCCAACTCACACCGACTTAACCAGCAAGGAAAACTTACTGGCTTCTGCAGCTATAAGTGCAGAGGAAATGCAAGCTTCTGGGCTGACTTAACCTGGGGACATCAGCACCATTTCCTTTTATCTTGTCACCTCCATGCCCACATCTTTCTTAAGCAAGTGGTGAGATAACTGACTATGAGTTCAAGGAAACTTTCCTAATGTCCCTAACACATTTCACATTAATTCTTGCTACAATCATTGTGGCTGGGGCAATGTCATGTGCTAAGTTGAGGCCCGAGTTCCTGAACTAACATCTGCAAAGCAGGATGGAGATTCAACAAGGTTATCTTCCTGAAGAACATGGTTGCATATGATCCTGCAATCCCACTCCTGGGCATATATCCGGAGAAAACCATGGTTCGAAAGGATACATGCACCCCCATGTTCATTGCAGTGCTGTTTACAATAGCCAGGACATGGAAGCAACCTAAATGTCCATCGAGAGATGAATGGATACAGAAGATGTTGTACATATATACAATGGAATATTACCCAGCCATGAAAAAGAATGAAATAATGCCATTTGCAGCAAAGTAGATGGACCTGGAGATTACCATACTAAGTGAAGTAAGTCAGACAGAGAAAGACAAATATCATATGATATGGCTTATATGCGGAATCTAAAAAATGATACAAATGAACTTATTTTCAAAACAGAAACACAGACTCAGAGAATGAATTTATGGTTACCAGGGGGAAAGGGTGGGGTGGGGAGGGATAGATTGGGAGTTTGGGATCAACAGGTACCCACTACTATATATAAAATAGATAACCAACAAGGACCTACAGTATAGCAGTGAGAACTAGGCTCAATACTCTGTAATAACCTAAATGGGAAAAGAATTTGAAAAAGAATCCATACATGTATATGTATAACTGAATCACTTTGCTGTACACCTGTAACTAACACGTCTTTGTTAATCAACTATACTCCAATATAAAATAAAAATTAAAAAAAAAGAATATGGTTGCTACTGTAGGGCAGGGGTAGAACAGATATTGGAGCCCACTCAAGCCCCCCTTTGGGCTCACTAGCATCCTTACAGGTGCCCCTTATTCCTCTTTGCTGAGGAACCATGGGTATAGTATGAACAGCACTGGCTGTGGAGCCAGACTGCCTGAGATTTTTCAGAATCTTGGCTTCCCTCTGAGTCTTCTTCTTGTCCTCAGCGGCCATTGGCCCTGTCATATTCTTTGCTTAAAGAAGGCACTAGAGTCTTCAATGTGCTCTAGTGCCCTCAGTATGGCTGGTGCCCTCAGTATGGCTGATGACTGCTCCTTCTGAGACAGCCCGGGAGGCCAGGGATGATCCAGGGATCTCTGAGAGTGGGTGAGCTCACCACCAAACTTTATCTGCACTGTGGCTGCTTCTTGTGGCAATGTGATATTTTTCTTGGCCCTGAATGTCTCAGCAGTGGTACTGGATGTGGAAGTGGTCAGCACATAGTAAGTACTATCCCAATTGTTTAAGAGGCAGCACAGTTAAGAGCACAGAAATCTCAAAACAGAGTGCCTAGGCTGGGACTTCCCTAGCGGTGCAGTGGTCCTATTGCTAGCACAGGGGATGTGGTTTCGATCCCTGGTTTGGGAAGAGCCCACATGCCGCAGAGCAACTAAGCCCGTGTGCCACAAGTACTGAGCCTGCGTGCCACAGCTACTGAAGTCTGCGCACCTAGAGCCCATGCTCTGCGACAAGAGAACCCACCGCAAAGAGAAGCCCACACACAGCAATGAAGAGTAGCCCCTGCTTGCTGCAAGTAGAGAAAGCCCGCGCAACCCAGGTTTCATTGCTAGAGAAAGCAACGAAGACCCAACGCAACCAAAAATAAATATATAAATAAATAAATTTTAAAAATACATGTGTATTAAAAAAAAAAAAAAAAGAATGCCTAGGCTTAGGTCCCAGCTTTGGCACTTAGCAGCTAGCCGTGTGACCTTGGATAGCTTGCTTAACCTCTCTGTGCTTCATTTTGCTTCATCGATAAAACAAGTTTAGTAATAGCACCTATGACACAGGCTTTTGAGAATTAAGTGAGTTGATACATGTGAAACACTTTGAAGAGTGGCTGGTACATGATAAGTCCTCGTCAAGTATTCCCCAAAGTTATTATCATTATCATTTATTATCTTAGTTTGAATTTCCAGGAAATGGACTCTGAGATAGGAATTTTGGTGTAGGAGAGTTATTGGGTAGTACTCTTGAGATCAACCACAGTGAGTGAGGTTATAGGATTGGGTAGAGGGAGAACTTGACTTGGGATGCTGTGGGGCGAGGTGGACAGCTAGCTGTCCTTCATTGAGGTCTTTGTTCCACTCCTCATTCCACACCTCTGCCCTGCTGTGAGTAATGTTGGATGTAGGCTTCCCCTGAGGATAGGTCTAATTCAGAGATAGGACAATTTCTAGGGTGGGACTTGGTGGTGAGGCACTAGCAGACATCACTCACAGAAGCTGGTCGGGGAAGAGTGGCTTGGTCATGGAGGGGAGGTCTGGGTGGTACACTGTGACATCCAGTACATACACCTTCCTGCACCCACTTACATGAGATGCATTCACTCAGGAGTTAACCCCAAGACGTCCAACTGTGGTCTTAGCACCACCTTCAGCAATCTGGGTGTTATGTCATCATCTTTACCAATTCTAGCCATAGCCCCTCAGGGGCCCTGTGTCTGAATAATAAATAACCTCCAATACCCCAGTAATCAAAGAACAAGATAACTGATTAAAGAGTTGGAAAATGGGAGGCTGGGCAACAACCTACAGTCCCAAACACGTATCATATCCTGTTACACAGGAATAGCAAGCCCTCTGTGCCATGCAGAGACGTGATGTCTTTGGTTAACCACACTGGTAGTCAGAGTTGTGTCCCTGAGAGGATCACCCTTTCTCTTGCCCTTATTGAGCCCTAGTTCTGTCCTCTGGGATGATGTCTTTTATCCAATGTCCTCTTTGGCCATATCTGGGGTGAGCATCAGCACAGAATCCTCTCCTAAGGACTACGTCTATTACGCAACCTATTCCTTTTATTTTTAATTAATTAATTAATTTTTTTTTTTGGCTGTGTTGGGTTTTCGTTGCCGCAAACAGGCTTTCTCTAGTTGCTTCGAGCGGGGGCTACTCTTCGTTGCAGTGCACGGGCTTCTCATTGCAGTGGTTTCTCTTGTTGCAGAGCACAGGCTCTAGGTGCATGGGCTTCAGGAGTTGTGGTGCACGGGCTTAGCTGCTCCGCAGCATGTGGGATCTCCTGGACCAGGACTCAAATCCGTGTCCCCTGCATTGGCAGGGTGGATTCTTAACCACTGTACCACCAGGGAAGTCCTATGCAACCTATTTCCTGATGGTAGGCTTTCCAGCTCACGGGGATTGTGTAGGGATTGAATGGTCATCAGATGTTCAAAGTGAGGGCATTTCCAAAAAGTCCTTAAGAAACTTCCCTTATTGGCCTGAATTAAATCATAATCATTCTCAAAATAAGAATGGTTTCAATAACTTAGGCCTAGGATCCTGCAGTAATAATTGGGGAAGGGGGTGATTTTATCAGGTTGGGGAATACTCCTATAGCTGTCATCAGTTTCTCAGCCATTTGGAGGCTACACAATGGGAAGTGAAGTAATTGATGTTGGAAAGTGATCCATATATTGCCCTGTCAGTAATTCATCTGGATCGACTGGTTGAATAGGCATGACATATAAAGCACTAATGAATATTGATGATTTTTTTTTTTTTTTGCGGTACGCGGGCCTCTCACAGCTGTGGCCTCCTCTTCCATTGCAGAGCACAGGCTCTGGAAGCGCAGGTTCAGTGGCCATGGCTCACGGGCCTAGCCGCTCCGCAGCATGTGGGATCTTCCTGGACCAGGGCACGAACCCGCGTCTCCTGCATCGGCAGGCAGATTCTCAACCACTGCGCCACCAGGGAAGCCCGAATATTGATAATTTTGCAAGCTAATCTCCTCCAATCACACTCAAGAATCCCAAACTATACTTTCAGCCTAATGAATTGCCTAAGAAAGATGATATATTCTAGAATATAAATGAGGTAACAACTTAACAGAGGGCCTCTCACCTTCTGAGATGGCCCACACTCTGTGGAGTATGTTTCTCTGAATAAATCCACTTCTTAACTATCACTTTGTCTCTCACTGAATTCTTTCTGCTGTGAGACATCAAGAACCTGAGCTTCATTAAGTCCTGAGGCCAGGTTTGTGATCTCAGTTAAAAGACCATGGGTTCAAGTCCCAATCTGGGTTTTGGCTGGGTTTGAGTCCCGGCACCTGGGTTCAAGTCCATCAGAGGTGCACAGTTTCAGCTGGCGAGCGAACTAAGGGACAGTGATAAGCTAGACCAACTCCCGCTCATCGTCAACACCGTGGGGGACACCTTCTGTACCATTCCTTGGCGACAACTTTTCCGGCACTAACACCTGGTTGGGAGACTACCTTGGAAGGGGTAACATTTAAAATCGTTTACTGAAGTTCAAGTTTATGTTATTCCTGTTACAGAGTTTGTCAGCAGGAAGAGAAATACTAAATTAACTAGGATTATATGGCTCTAATGGGACTCTTGTCCAGATGTGAGTCCCTTGGGATATACGTTTCGTGCTCACAGTTTTGCGCTACATCCTTAGAAGGCTTGGGGGATGGTGAGGAGAGAAAGGCTGGCTCTGTGGAGTGTGTGAAGGTGTCCACATCTTGTCCGCAGGCCATTTCAGTCACATCTTCTTAATCAGAATATATAATCTTACGACTTTACTCAATTTCATAGAGAAATCAAAAGAAGCATACAATACTATGAGCTTTTTTGCGTGGTCTACTCAACATAATTCAGCAGCCACTATTTTTGACTGAGTGTTGGTGTCTTTGAGGAAACAAAAAAACGTTGGATGGATTTAGAAGTACTTGCCTGTCTCATCCCAGATGTTTGTGATCCAGTCTCCAGGTGTACTTTTTGTGTCCTCGTCTCCACCATGACCAAACTCTTTTTGGCATGTCATGCAGTATGCTCTGCTTTGGTTATTTATTCCCTGATTCGGTGGTATGCATACTTCTGTCTTTCATTAAAATAACATGGATGTCAAAAACAAAACAAAACAAACAAACAAAAAAGTCAACAGGGGATTATGTCAGCAACAGAGAAGAACAATGAGTGACTTAATTTATTTGACCTTACTTGTATTGCTATTATGATGGTGGCTCATTGTTTATTTTACATTAGATGTTCTCGTTTTGAAATTATTAATGTCAAGGGTTATCTAAAAATGCAGTAATCAGTTGTTTTGTCTGCCTCCCCAGATAGGGATCTCATTCAGCCTTATGGACCTAATATCTAGCATAAGGTCTTAAACATGGTAGGAACATGATGAAAGTTTGTTAAATGCCAAGTGAAATTCCTTGTAACTAGCCACTCACAGTCACTCCACATTTACTGATCATTTTAAAATGAGCTCTTCCTGGAATGAAACTTTTACTTCTCTCATTTATCTACATGCTTAGCATAAAATATAGGAATATAGGGAGTTCTTGAGAAATTGAATTGTTAATGTTAACATCAACATAACTTTATAAGCAAAGCAAGTCTTCTAAATTACTTGAAAGTAGTTGAAAACCATGTGCTTAAGGTGTATAAATATGTCATTTATATATATGTAGTGAAAACTATTCTTTATGGGAAAAAAAATGAGCCAGTTTACCAAGGCTTTATCCGTTTGTAGAACACATGGAAGTATATTAACAATCATCATTTGACTTTTTTTTTTTTTGGTACGCGGGCCTCATGTCTGTTGTGGCCTCTCCCGTTGCGGAGCACAGGCTCTGGACGACGAGCAGGCTCAGCGGCCATGGCTCACTGGCCTAGCCGCTCCACGGCATGTGGGATCTTCCCGGACTGGGGCACGAACCCGTGTTCCCTGCATCGGCAGGCGGACTCTCAACCACTGCGCCACCAGGGAAGCCCAACAATCATCATTTAAATGTCAGTGATTCTCAGCCCCACAGTCACTGAAGCAGGACCTCTACTTTCTTTCAGTTTGACCACAAGTATTTCTGGGGCTTATCAAGAGGTATCTCACATATGCTTGCAAAAGAGTCCTTTCCCATTGCACGTTGTCACTGCTCTATGGTAACTCCTTCATCAGATTCCATCACCCTTTGCTGGGTGCTGCTGCAGACCCTTGCAGGGCTGCCCTGATTCTCTGCCTAACACAGAGTTTTCCTGCTCCCCCTACAATTTTGATAGGCACCACTGTCTCTGTTGGTTACTACCACTGATAGGAGTACATTTCCATATTAATAAATATAATTATATGAAGTATTTTTGTTGACTCATATTGTTATTTATTTGTACACATCAGAATTTATATAATTTACCATATATTTTAATGGCATTTTATGCACTGTACCATAATTGATTTAACCAATCCCCAATTATTGGACATTTGGTTATTTTCTTTTTTACTATTATAAATAATGCTGCAATGAACATCCCTGCAGTCAAAACTTGCACATTTCCTTAATCTTTGCTTTAGGATCATAATAGCTAATTTGATGTTCTACATGCTTCTTAAAAGCAAGGAAATGATTTCATAAGTAGTTCAAGGACTGAAGAGTTTGCAGGATTTAGAAGAGCAACTGATAAAAATAGAAAACTCTAACAATTATACCATGTATACCAGCTTAATTACCAGCTACAACAATTCAAGGAAGAGCTGTTCACTGGCCTAGAGCAACTATCTTCCTGGCTATGTTGGTTTTGTTTAGAAACTGCTCACCAAGTAAACATGTGGTTTTGGAATAATTTTGCAGACATTTTTATTGTTTTTCTTTAAATATGTAATTAAGTTATTTGAATCCAAAGAAGAGTAGAGTCCAGCAAAATGAGAACTAAATGAGCTCGTTTAATTTTACTATTTTTTACCTGTTCAAGTAGTATAACATTTAAACAGGAGAAGCAGAGTTTATGTAAGAGCACATTCCAGAGAAATTAATAATGGGAGCTCAAATGAGGGCAAGGAAAGGACTTAAGGAAGTCTCTAAAGCAGAGCTGGCTGGCTGATAAGCTAGGACCATAGGAAAATTCCCAGCTGAAAAATGGAAATTAGGAAGGAGAGTGCTGTTCTCAACATTTAGATCAGTTCTGTTTTATTTCTTCTGCTGGTTTCTTCACTGTCAACCAGAATATAAATTTGGTTTGCCAGGGGCAAATCCCAGGTCAATTCTGTACATCTTATTCTAGTCTTTCTCAGAGATTGGTTCTGCTCATCATAACCCTTACTCACTGACAGGAAATTTCTCTATGTCCAGATAGATCACCCAGTCATGATCACTGTATTGAGTGACTTACAAATCAGTTGCCTGCCTGAAATGATAATAGTTATCATTTATATTTACCACAAACTGGAGTAAGGTCATTACTTTCATTATGTGATTTTATCCTCCAATAACCCTAGGTTGCTGCGATCTGCAAGAAACAGAAACTGGACTCAAGACTGCTTAAACGGTAAGAACTTGTACTGGCTTATAGAACAGGAAGAGCAAACATAGTGTTGGCTTCATGCAAGGTTTCACCAGGATTCTGGCTCTATTTTCTTACAATTCTGTTCAATTCTATATGTCAGCTATGTTCTGAAGTTGATTTCCCTGGTGGTGTGGAATGGGTGCTGGTAGCATTTGGGGCTACTTGTGTTCTTTTTGATGTACGGAATGAGAAAGAGATTTCCTGTCCTTCCACTAGCAGAGCAAGGAAAACCTTTCCCAGAAGCCTCCATTAATTCCTTTGTATTAGTCAGAGTGGGCTGCCATAACTATCATAGACTGAGTGGCTTAAAGAAAAGAAATTTATTTTCTCACAGTCTGGAGGCTGGAAGTCTAAGATCAGAGAGCCACCATAGTCAGGTTCTGGTGAGTACTTTCCTTCTGGCTTGTAGACTGCTACCTTCTCTCTGTGCCCTCACATGGCAGTGAGAGAAAGAGAGAGAACATGAGAAAGAGAGAGAGAGAGTGTGCAAGAGTGCTAGCTGTCCGGTGTTTCTTCTAATAAAAGCACTAATTCCACCTTGAGGTCCAACCCTCATGGACCTCGTCTAACCCTAATTACCTTCCAAAGGCCCCACCTCCAAATACAAACACCATAGCATTGAGGGCTTCAACATATGAATTTTGTGGGAACACAATTCAGTCCATAGCATCCTTCTCCATATCTCCTTAGCCATCCTGGTGCAATCATTTGCATTGAGAATGAGATTCTTGTGATTGGCTTAGATGGATCAGCTGAGGTGAAAAGAATCTGGGGGAATCAACCACAGAGCCTATGGTTAAGTAGGTACATTTCACAAATCAGAAGACTGTATCTGAAAGATGTTAAGTGAGCAGCCAAGGTCATACATATAATGAGTGGGAGAGCTAAGATTCAAACAGCTATTTATAGGTATAACTTACATACCATAGAATTCACCATTTTAAAGTATACAGTTCAGGGACTTCTCTGCTGGCCCAGTGGTAAAGAATCCACCTTCCAATGCAGGGGATGAGGGGTCGATCCCTGGTCGGGGGACTAAGATCCCACATGCCATGGGGCAACTAAGCCCACGCACCGCAACTACGAAGCTGGAGGGCCTCAAAGAGAGAGCCCACGTGCCGCAAACTATAGAGCCCACATGCCCTGGAGCCCATGTGCCACAACTAGAGAGAAGCCCAAGCGCCACAACGAAGAGCCCGAGGCGCAATGAAAAGATCCCGCATGCCTCAACTAAATCACGTGCCCCACGTGCCGCAACTAAGACCCCATGCAGCCTAAATAAATAAATAAACAAACAAATAAATAAATAAATTTATTTATTAATTAAAGAAAAAAGACAATCTATAAAAAAATATACAGTTCAATGGGTTTTTTAGTAAATTTATACAGTTGTGCAACCATTACCAGAACATTTCTATCACTGCAGAAAGTTCCCTGAGCTCACGTGCAGTCAATCCTCACTTCCACCTCCAGTCCTAGGCAACCACTGATTGCCTTTTGGTCTCTACAGGCTTACAATTTCTGAAAATTTCATATAAATGGAATCATGCATTATGTGGTGTTTTGCATCTGGAGAGCCAAGATTTAAACTCAGCTGATGCCAAAGCCCTTGTGCTTTACACTACATGATGTGTCACTTGTTTGCTTTTCTAGTTTGCAGCTTATCTGTCCCTTCTAGTTTTAGAGTGTTTTCTCTTTTGATAGCAGATACCTTGCCCTGGCCCTTGAAGCCTGCGTGGACAATCCAGGACCCCAAGTGCTGTGCCCCATCTTGGCTTCCAGGCACGGAGGGCCAGGCCCCAAATTAAGTAGTTCCCCATTGCTCTTTGGACTTCGACTTAAGGCGTTTTTACGAAGTCCTTACTTTTTAAAGGTCTTTAAAAAGTCTTACTTTACTCCTTCCTTCTTTGGTAGAATGCCACCCTTCCACTTCCTGAAATCTCCACCCCTGTCAAATCCAGCTGCTTGCAGAACTCCAAACAGACCTTCCATTATTAGATCTCCCTGCACTTGTTCACGCTGTTCAAACTGACTGGAGGCCTCTGATTGGATTTCGTGACCCTCCCGGCGGAAAAAATAGAAACTTTGAAGTAAAACACTGTGATTTATAATAAGAAATATATATTTGGTCTTTATCCCTGTTTCTGTTTCATAGAGCTCCAAAAACTCTCGGAATTTCCTACGTGATAAGAACACTAGGAGCATATTCTGTTATAGAATTTGGTCTTTTATCTTTGGTTCCTGAAATAGCTCCAGAGCCATAAAGGTGAAAGGAATGTCTTATTATTCATAACTAGTCCCTTTCAAACACACCTGAATTTCTTACTTTTGGAAAGCCTCTCAGGATGAGGGCTGGTTGCCAGGGGAACCAACCATGATTAGAGGGTTGGAAATTTCAGTCTCATTCCCCCAACCTTTAGGAAGGGGAGAGGGATTGGAGGTTGAGTCAGTCACCAACTGGAAATGATTTAATCAACCATGCCTACGTAATGAAGTCTCCACAAAATCCCAAAATGATGGGGGTCAGAGAGCTTCCGGGTTAGTCAACATGTGGAGTTGCTGGGAGAGTGACACACCCAAAATGGGCATGGAAACATGGAGCCCCTTCCCACATACCTTGCCTTATGCATCTCTTCTATCTGGCTGTTCCTGAGTTCTATCCTTTTATGATAAACTGGTAATTTAATAGGTAAAGTGTTTTCCTGAGTTCTATGAGCCACTCTGGCCAATTAATCAAATCTGAGGAGGGGGTTGTGGGAACCTCCAATTTATAGCTGGTCAGTTAGCAGCACAGATGACAGCCTGGACTCTCCATTGGTGCATGCAGCGGGGGGGGGGGTGTGGGGGGGTGTCGCGGTGGGGCAGTCTTGTGGGACTGAGCCCTGTTGAAATAAATTTCTAGGACAAAGATGAAGCCGCTCCTGCCCAAGGTACCACATCAGCAGAAGTTAGACAACTTTCATGTCCCTGTAAATGTTCTGCTTGATCAGGATTGCAGTATATCCAGCCAGCCAATCTCCAACTGCCAAGAATCTGTAATGATTTCATTGTTCTAAATAAAGTCAGATATGCAATCTCAGCCAATCAGTGTAAGCCAAATACTTTTTCCTTATTCCCTGATTGACCTGCTAGCCTTAAAAGGAAATCCCCAAGTTCCTAGCCAATCACGCCCTGTTTCCATGTTGCCTCTCCAAACATTCTATAAAACTCACTCTTGCTCCACTGCTTGTGAGGCACTGTACTCTCTCATCCATGAATTGTTTTCCCTTGAATAAAGGACATCCTACTCGTTACTAAATTGTTTCGTCATTTGACAGCGCTTAACTTGTGGGATCTGGTGCTATCTCCAGGTAAATAGTGTCAGAATTTGGTTAAACTGTAGGACACCCAGCGGGTGTCCCAGAATCCATTGGTGTGCAGAAAACACACCCATCTGGTGTCAGAAATGAGGTAGTATTGTCATAGAGTATTGAGAGGAGGGGAGACACAAAAAGGGAGTATGTTTTTTCCTTTACAGAACCATTTGGGTTTAAGCCCTTTTGCTATTTCCTGGCTGAGTGACTTAAAACAAGTTGCTAAAACCTTCTGAACCCCTGTCTCTTCCTTAGAGGACCATGGATACTAATAATTATTTCATAGGTTTATTCTGAGAGATCAGAATCTGCATGTGCAAATGCTTGACAAGTAACAAGTACTTAATAAATGTGAAGTCCTTCAGGACCAGAAGTCCTACTTCCTTCATAAATTTTCTTTCATCTGCCCAACCTAAACTGGTTACTCTTTCTCTGAAGTGTCATAAAAATCACAGCTAACACAACTGGTTTCACGATTAACCAGGCCTATGTTGTGATAACTCTTCTGGTGCTGTCTTGGATTACTATTTAAAACTCATAACTATTTAACTTTCCAATTAGATTATAAGCAACTTGCAGTCTCTGCATTATATAGCACAGTGTCTTTCCCAAGTATTTGGAAAGAATACCCAGTACAGAACCTTCTCTTCTTCAGGCATACTTAACACCACTTTGGTATGCTCAGTAAATAGCAGTCATTCTCATCTAGGAAGCTGACAACAGAAACATGACAGAGGAAGACTATAGGCCCCTGCATTTGGAAGGATTGCAGGAGTCATTGTGACTAAGGACACAGACCTTTATTGACATTCTGACGTGGATGTGGCTGTGCTCACTCTGAGATTCCCAGTAACTGCAGGGGCAGCTTGCTTACGGTCCTCCTCCCACAAGTGGTCCTGGGTCACAGTTCCTATTTCAAGCCCCTGTTGCCCCCATTTATAAAGATGGCTTCTGCCTCGGTTCCTAGTTCAAAAGTTGCTTTTCTGGTATTCCAAGCATCCCATACCAAGAATGACATGATCGTTAGTCTTAAGCAGGACCTTGCTGAGGATGCAAGGGGATGCTATTTATACGTATGTCAAGACAACAGGCATCATTCAGCGCTGTCCAGGCCAGTTATCCATACTTTTCCTGGTACCGGATCTCTACCCTGTATTTCCCTGTCCTCTCCTTGAGGACCAAGAGCCTGTCCCTGAAACCCAGCAACAGATCTCCCAGACACAGATTGCCTTAACCTGAGGACACTGTCCTTTGCCCTCCTGGCTGGACTTCTGTTGTTAGCTGAGTCAGACCCTCCCACCCTCTTCCTAGGGGAGAGAGTTTGGCCAGGTCCCAAGATTAATGCCTGTTTTTACCCTGAGAAAAGAGCTGTGCTTCCTGTGATTGGGCAAGTGCTGCTGTTAATCCAGTTATCTGGTTAAAGTACAAACAGTCCTCAAATAAGGGCACATAGACACAGGGAGCTTTGCACTGACAGGCTGCTGCCAATTCCACTTGTGCTGGAATCTACAGCACTCCCAGCCCTCCTAAAGTAGGTCATTGGGTCAGAATGCTTTGGGGAGTTCCAGCAGACCACAGAGTCACCTTGGCTATGACTCCCAAGCAGATTCCCTCCACCCCAGCTTTTCTCCTGGGGGTCTCTCCATCTCTCTGCCAAGTCACAGACTTGGGTTTCTCTGACTCCTAGTTTTAGGCACCACTTGACACTGAAATACTTCCTAAGACACCTCTGTCTATCATTGTAATTTCTCCTTTAATTAGAAGCATTTTCCTTGGAAAGCCATGTTAAATATGCACATTGACTTGAGGGGAAAGAATGCCAAATATGACACATTGCTTTGGGGTTATTAGAATACTGATACTTCAACATACAGATGGCCAACAAACACATGAAAAGATGCTCAACATCACTAATTATTAGAGAAATGTAAATCAAAACTACAATGAGGTATCACCTCACGGTGGTTAGAATGGCCTTCATCAAAATATCTACAAACAATAAATGCTGGAAAGGGTGTGGAGAAAAGGGAACCCTCCTGCACTGTTGGTGGGAATGTAAACTGGTACAGCCACTACAGAATGGAGGTTCCTTAAAAAACTAAAAATAGAGCTACCATATGACCCAGGAATTCTACTCCTAGGCATATATCTGGAGAAAACCATAATTTGAAATAATGCATGCACCCCGATGTTCATTGCAGCACTATGTACAATAGCCAGGACATGGAAGAAACCTAAATGTCCATTGACAGAGGAGTAGATAAAGAAGATGTGGTACATATATACAATGGAATATTACTCAGCCATAAAAAGGAATGTGTGTGTATAAGTTATATAAATGTGAATGTAGTTGTATTTAAGCTTACTTTATACATAGGGACTCAACAACCAAAAAAATAAATCTCTAGGAGACATAGGGATTAGAATGCACTCGCAACCTAGCAGGAAATTCTCCCTGAAAGAGGCATGTATAGTTTATTCTTTTTCAGTAGGTATGCTTGGGTAGTGGATCATCTTTAGTGTGATTCACATTTATAGTAAATCCAAATGCATAATTCCCTCCCACCTCTTTCAGGAGCCAGAGAAAAGACAAAGAGATCAGGAGAGACTATCACAGATGTTTTGATAAAGCCGAAAAGCCGCCACTTGCATGAGAGATGAAGTCATTCCACTTTTTTTCAAAGGGCACATGAGTTTGGGTAAACACCAGTGGGCATATTTAGAAGGAACAGAAGCAAAAGCCTTTTAATTATCAAGTTTCTTAAAAATAGAATGGGCTGTCTTGACAGATGGTGAGTTCTTTACAAGCTTTAAACAAAGCCAAATCTAGACAACCTCTAGAAATTAGTGCTGTAAAGATAAAGATGTCTATATGTTTTCACAAGGCATCTATGGCCCAGATTCAAGAAAAGGAGGGACCTTTGAAAGATGCTGGGTCAGTTGAATGGCACTGAATATTTTAAAGGTCTCCTTTTTTGCTGGCCTCTAAAATACCAAGTATGGAATATTTATTGAATGAACCTCGTTCTCTTGGGAGTGGAGGGACCTTGATAAGACATGATGTTATCTACGTGATTACCCAGGTTTGGAAACTCCTAATGAGGTATTAACACTGGGATTGCAGATCAGGTTAACGGGCTCTGCTAACAGGAAAGCTCACATCTGGAGGAGTGACTCAGGTTAGGCTGAAAGGCTGTTGCTTTAAAAAAGGAGACAGAATCTGGGACATTATTCAAGCATTTAGAACAAAGTTTAAACCCACACTGGGACCAGTGCTTGGGTGTTCATCAACTTTGCAAAGGAAAACAAAATAAAATTGAAAACAATCTGGTGAGATGAAGTAAGGAAAAGAGTCAAAGGTATATTTACATGTTTGTGAAGTTGTACTTTTAATAATGTTGTTGCTTGCAATGTGCCATTGATGACAATTTATATACAAGTTTTAAACCAATTGGACAGACTCTATCCTTACTTTCAAACACTGTTTGGATACTGTATAGACCCTCAAGCTTTTACATTGTCTGGAAAACTAACATTCTCAGACCTAGAACTCTTAAGTTATAGAGAAATATTTCTCATAATATGAGATCTCGCAACCCATCCCTGCATCCCTATAGAGTTGGTTCATCTACGTAACAACTGTACATATGATCTTTTACATATCCTTTAAAAAGATCATAATAATAGCTTATACCTTAAATTCATATCCAGTGTCAGGCATTGTTCTTTACATGTACATATGACTATCTTAAGAAAATCTGCTTTAGAGGTTAAAAACAGATATTATTCTTATATAAGCATTCCTTGTGTCGGTGATATACATAACATAAATGATCTTTGATTTTTGTTTTGTCTTGTTTTATGTGCCTGTGTTTCTTTCTCACAGGATTTTCATACTTCACTTTATGTAAGCCTTATCACAGAAGCTTCAGAAAAGAGAATTTACCTGTTCCAAGACTCCTAAGACCACCCCTGTACCAGAATCTCTGGGAGCGGGACTCAGGAGGCTAAATTTTTTTTTGTCTGCGTCGGGTCTTAGTTGTGGCATGCAGGATCTTTCATTGCGGTGCGCAGGCTCAGTAGTTGCGGTGGGGGCTTAGTTGCCCCAAGCCATGTGGGATCTTAGTTCCCCAACCAGGGATCTAACCCATGTCCCTTGCATTGGAAGGCGTATTCTTAACCACTGGACCACCAGGGAAGTCCCAGGAGGCTAAATTTTTAATGAGCATCCCTAGTGATTCTTGTGGATGTTAAAGTTTGAAAACCACTGCTGCTATCCCTCTTGAATTGACCAAAGTACTGGTAGCCCCCTTTAGCTTTCTCCTCTTGGAGCCCTGCCCCTCTCAGGACATTCTTCTTTTTTTTCCCTCTGCCTCTGGTGCTTCTACCCCTCTGCAGGTAAAGCAGAAGAACCTGCACCATCCTGAGAAAACATACTTGGACCCCTTTTCCAAGGGTGTTTAAGAAACCCTGTATATTGGAGAAAAGCTGGAATAAAGAACACACACCCTAAACAGAGATCGTTCTTATTAATAAGGTCAAGAGTACAGTGAATGAAGCGGAATGTCTAACAGTCACTATGGTACATACATACGTCTTCAAGACTTGGACCTAGAGCTTTCCTTTTATTTCTCAGAGATATCATTGCTAGCAGTGACTTACAAAAGCAAACAGTGGAAGTCCTTTCATTTTTCAGATTTTCCCAGCTCTCATGAAATATGCTTATTTATCCACCTAATAATATGATTATTTTTGCAAAAGTAATACATATTAAAACAATATAAAAGGAAACGCAGTGAAAAAAAGAAAGTCCCTCCTACAGTAACCCCAGCAAATGACACACCACTGTGGCCAGTTTATCCTCCAGAGATACTCTATACACACCAACCATATAAATATATAACCCCCCTTTTTTACACAAATAAAAGCATATTGTATACAACATTCTACACCTTGCTTAATTCATTGAACAAAACATCTTATTGATTGTTGCAAATCAGTACCTCATTCTTGTCAACAGCATATCCACTATGTTAAAATATAATGTAGTTGTGGTTCCCCTTCTTTCACTACATGGGTCAAAAAGTGTCTTGCAAAGATACTGAGATCTCTTTGATGACCGTGATCACTCTGTTTCCAGGCTTTTTCCACTATGCTTCCTTCAAGGTATGCTCCAATATAACTGCAGTGAAATAACTGAGGATTATTTAACCCCTATTATTTGGATTCATCCTAGGTAGATCATAGGTTCAGTCAATAATATTGCACAGCTCACAGGTAAAAGGAAGACTACAGGGTACAGAGGAGGAGAAATTGCTAAATCATACCCCGGTATTTGCTAAAGCAATGTTTTTTTCAACTTGAGGTTGTGACCCATGGATAGATTGTGAAATCACTTTAGTGAGTTTAAAAATCCAGCATACATTAGAAAGAAAAGTAGAATAGAAAAGATGTGCAGCTCATATAAAAAAACGTAGGTATTGTTTTATGAAACGTTTCAGGTTTACATTTACAAGTATGTGTGTAGTGGTTTCTGATATGAAATATATCCCTAGCTGAAGTCACAGTAAAAATAAATTTGAAAACCTTTGTCCTCAAGCATACTCCTTGGAAAAATAAATCTTTTAAATCTGAAGAAAATGTAAGAGGTTTGTGGTGTTAAAAGATAAACTGAAGCATATTAAAAATTTGAAGAGTTTATTTGAGCAAAAATTGATTGGGACAGGGCAGCCCCAAACCGGAAATGGTTAAGAGTGCACAGCCAACAGGAGCCGGGGAAAGACATATAGCGAAAGTGCAGAAGCAAAGAAAGGAAATTATTTGATTGTCTATAGCTTAAAGCCTAGGTGGCTGTTTGTAAATGGTTGTGCTTAGGTTTCAATTTCCTAACTTTGAGGTATTTACAGGTTTAGATTTCAGTTTGCTTAATAGGCAGACAGGGCATAGAGCCACCTGTCTAAGGGCCTCCATGTTTAATTAATTTAACAATGGTCAAATAAGTTTGGCAAAGACTGAGAACCAATTTGCCTTTTGGAGATTCAAAACTCATATTAGCATATTACAAGCCCTGTAAGTCTTTCAGTGAAGAAATGTTTAACTAAACATTTTCTAAAGATTGGCTGCAGAACTTTTTTTTTTTTTGTATTTCAGGGATAGGATAACATCTATTAACATCTTTCGGCCCTGGTGTTGGGAGAAGCAAGCTTTCATCTGTGCTGTCATGGTCTCTGATTTCTACTGGCAAGTTGTCATCTCTGAGAGCGCTAACTCCTGTCCGAGTTTGATCTACTTCAGTCTAACCCAAGTTATTACAAAGAGGGGACTGTGGTGTGTGCGTGGAGAGAAGTGTAGGCCACTGGCAGTAAGGAAATAACAGCATATGTCGATTTGCTCAGTCGCATTCTGGTACTCAGGATCAAACTGCTCTACCATGTCTTGCTTTTGACTACTCATTTAAATCCCAGGGTTTCTTCCAGGTCTGTGGCTAAGACCTCTTCCTAAACTTCCTCCAATCCAGGCATGCTTAGGGAACTTATCTGGAGCCAGAGTGGGAGATCTCAGGGCCTTCCCTTGAAAATTCCTTCTGCAGCTCTACTGCTATTACATAAGGAGGTCTGAATTAAGATTTATGAGTGACTCAGTAACTAACTGGACAGAGATATTGTCAACTTGGGCAAGTTATTTAACTCTTCTGTGTCTCCAGTTGCCATATATAATATAAGGAGGTTGGACACTGATCTCAGAGATCTCATCCTGCACCAATATTGGGGGTTTAACCTGGTGGTTTTGACCTTTACAGTAATGCTGAAACTTCTTCCCTCCAGCATTTTCCTCCCTTCCTCTTTTTTTGACTTAATTTCCAAGTGTTTTGGAGTCTGCCTTTCGCTAAACATTGTATCAATGGCTAGAGATAGGATGGTTAACATGATGGTGGTAACTTTTATATCCTGTTCCCAGCAATCACCTGCTTGGACAAAATGGTGATTCCTAACTCTGTCTGGTCACTATCATTACTGCAGAAAACATTTTCTTCATTTCACAGAAACATCTACTCTGTTAAAACAAATAAATACGTGACTCATATTTACATTAGAAAATAGATCATGCCAGTTTCCTGTTTGGGAGGCTTCCTCAAAGAACACACTGCTTTGTTCCCTTGGAGAAGAACAATGATATCAGCTAAGTGCTGCCACCTTAGAGCAACAGCTGGCCAAGTACTATATTCATGATCTAAGGCCTAGCCAGTGGAATTCTGTTCAGGCAAGACTCCCATTTCTGAGAGGCTGATAGACTGATTTAAAATTGAGTTAGGGACTTCCCTGGTGGTCCAGTAGTGAAGACTCTGAGCTTCCACTGCAGGGGGCACAGGTTCGATCTCTGGTGGGGGGAACTAAGATCCCACATGCTGTGGGGCGTGGCCAAAAAAAATGTTAAAGTTGAGTTAAATGAAAGTGGTTCTTGATGCTAATACAACTATTCCTTTAAAAGGGTAGAATACCTATGTTACACCTAAATATCAAATATACTGAGAAGGTGGATACAAAATTAAATGTCTCATAAACCTCCAAGTTTTCTTTTTTTTGCGGTACGTGGGCCTCTCACTGCTGTGGCCTCTCCCGTTGCGGAGCACAGGCTCCGGGCGCGCACGCCCAGCAGCTATGGCTCACGGGCCCAGCCGCTCCGCGGCATATGGGATCCTCCCAGACCGGGGCATGAACCCATATGCCCTGCATTGGCAGGCGGACTCTCAACCACTGCGCCACCAGGGAAGCCCTGTAAATTTTCTTAAAAGCACACACAAAACAACAAGCAAATAAGGGAATACCCTGGTGGTCCAGTGGTTAGGATTCCACGCTTTCACTGCCAAAGGAGGGCCCAGGTTCGATCCCTGGTCAGGGAACTAATGGGGAACTAAGAGCCCACAAGCTGTGTGGCGTGGCCAAAAGAACCAAACCAAACCAAAAAAAACCAACAAGCAAAACATGCTGGCTTTTCGTTAAGAACATTCAGACATACTTTTAGAATGCTGCTACATACATGGTAGTCACTGTAAAACTTTCTTTTTTTAAAATTCCTAATTGTTATATTGCCGCCAGCCGCGGCGGGTCCTCAAAGTGCAGCAACAATCGACGAGAGGGGTAGGGAACTGAACGCACCAAGGTATGGGATCAGAAGGGCACAAGCAACTGATGGTTGCAAGGCAAGTTTAATAACAAAGCATAGCCGTATATATACCCCTAAAGCAGGGAATTTGCTTAGTCACCATCTTATCGGCATCAGCTGGTTAATTGGCTTCTCGGCTTAGTCACGCCTATATCGGCATCAGCTGGTTGATTGGCTTCTCGGCTTCTCCCTCAAAGGCACCAATTTCCCCTCCAGGGTTGCTTTTCCTAGCTTTAGGGAACAACCAGGGACTCCCAGTAACTGAGCAGGTCCCTGGAGCGATTTGGCTAAAGGCCATCTCCTTTTTTACGTTCATACCATAAAGTCCAGGATGCATACCAAGGAGAGTACAATCGGGCCCTGAGGCTTATGAGGGTCTTAATGGCGCCTTCCTCAGAGGGCAATGCTCGCCATTTCCCCCTCTTTTATTTTTTAAAGCTTGATAATGCAATTTCAACCCATAAACCTCCTGACGAAGAGCAGCGAGACGGCCAACAATAAAGCGTAATGAACAAGGTAAGGCAATTAACATCAACAATACACATAACCCCACGGTAATCAATCCTGTGAGTCCATTTTGAAACCAATGCATTGGGTTTAACCATTGAAGCTGATCCAAGAGTCCTTGAATTAATTGTTGGGGCCCGTCTTTTTGTAGATGAGCTTCTTGAATTGCTTGTTATTTCTGCATTAAGTTTTTGTATGTCCAAACTAATGTGTCCATCAGTCCATACACTTAAAAAGTGCATTTTTACTTTGTTCCAATCCCAGTCAGTTTCATTATAAGCGTGTTGAGTCACACAAATCCAAGTATATTTAGCATGGCAAATCAAACGCATTTTCAATTTTAAAGCCATAATTTGGTCTCCTAAACCTATGAGAGCATTTTTTAACTCATCAACCTCAGTTTTTAGTTGAGTATCAATATGACTTTGTAATGCTAATGCAATACTGGTATTTTTAGACAATTAACATAATGTGCTTGTTGTACAGTTTTACTTAATGCTAAACCGGCAGTAGTGGCTGTGGCTGTTAAAGCGGCTAAGGCTAATATGCTACATATTAATATTCCAATGAATCGTTTAGGTCTTTTTAAAGCTTCAGATAATTCTAGCCAAGCTTGCATGCTAGTACTATGATACCATGGTTCAGAAATATTTACAGGCAGCATTACATAGGAAGGTTGTTTTAACATCATAACAGAAAAAGTTCCTTTCATAGGCAGAATGCAAGTACTGAAAATACAATTCTGATAAGTTATATTATATCCTAAGGAACCAGAAGTAAACTCAATCTGTAAATCTCCTATTAGCTGTTAGACCTGAACGGTCTCCGAGGGATCCCAGCTCGCCCAAGAACCGCCAAGAGTCGAGAGTCGTTGCAACACGCAAGAGGTTTATTAGGAGCGGGTGCACCGGGGTTCCTTGGTCCTCACGCAGGAGGCCGAAGAGGAACCCCCTAAAGGCCGAATCACATACATTTTATAGGTTTCATTTTTCATTATGCAGAGTGTGGATGTATCGAGGGTTTTTCTGATTGGTTGGTTTGTTTCGGACCGGAGTGGGGACTTGGCTCTAGTTCCTTGATTGGTTAGCTGTCGGATGCCTACTTTACATTTTCGTGTTTTTGCGGTGGGGGGGTTGAGTCACACGGGCGACCTTTAAACTCATTGGCTTAAGCGTTCTTACCCCCACGCCGTACTTGTTTGCTCGCGGTTAGGGCATGTCTCAGACATGTCCTGTTTCCCAGGCCTTTGTCTAGGAACGGTTTCTGCCCAGGGGGACATTCCAGTATCTTATTTATATCCGCCAGCCGGAAAGCCCAACAAAAGTTCGTGGGTATCGATAGGGAAGTAGGGGTGTGAGTATAGTTAAGGCCCTACAAGCAAGGCATATGAGGGTGTAACACAAGTAATAACCTGATAAGAATAAGACAATGCAAACCTCCCAAAATCCCAATGCTTATAAAAAACCAAACTATTATTAGTAACAGAAACGATAATCGTCTTTGTTTATATCTTGTAGGCAGGCAAGATGTTGCAGACAGACATCATAATTTCCAGCTGTGAAAGCCTGGAAAGCACTGGTGGACAACTTCTCTTGATCAGTGATCTCAGGTCGCTTCTTGGATACTTTTTGTCCCATATTTTTTTACTTCTGACTATTGCCCCGAGTTACTATCAACTTTACTATGTGGCCACACTTTCACTCTTCACTCCGGGGATTCACCTACCGAGATTCAGATGTCCCTCTTGTCAAGTCCCTGTTCGGGCGCCACTTGCCGCCAGCCGCGGCGGGTCCTCAAAGTGCAGCAACAATCGACGAGAGGGGGTAGGGAACTGAACGCACCAAGGTATGGGATCAGAAGGGCACGAGCAACTGACGGTTGCAAAGCAAGTTTAACAACAAAGCGTAGCCGTATATATACCCCTAAAGCAGGGAATTTGCTTAGTCACGCCTTATCGGCATCAGCTGGTTGATTGGCTTCTCAGCTTAGTCACGCCTTATCGGCATCAGCTGGTTGACTGGCTTCTCGGCTTCTCCCTCAAAGGCACCAATTTCCCCTCCAGGGTTGCTTTTCCTAGCTTTAGGGAACAACCAGGGACTCCCAGTAACTGAGCAGGTCCCTGGAGCGATTTGGCCAAAGGCCATCTCCTTTTTTACGTTCATACCATAAAGTCCAGGATGCATACCAAGGAGAGTACAATCGGGCCCTGAGGCTTATGAGGGTCTTAATGGCGCCTTCCTCAGAGGGTAATGCTCGCCACATTATATGACCTTAAAAAAGTATACTCTCGATGATGGAAGATAATAGTTGCATTGTACTTTGTACTGGTCAGATCACATGTGGGACACTGTGTTCAACTCTAAGCACTGTATATTTAGAGAAATACAGACAAATGAAAATATTCTCAGAGATGTGAGGGAACTTAAAATTATTGGTAAATGGAATTGCTGAAGAGGGTGTGTATTTTTGGACCAGAGAAAAGCAGATGATAAGGGCACACAATAGCTAGCTAGCTCTCTTCAAATATGTAAAAGGAGGTAGCATTCTTATACATTGCTCTGGAAAGCAAAACACAGACAAAGGGTAGCCATCAGAGGAGGTATATTTTAGCTTAACCTAAGATGTATATTAGATTTTTGCTTTGGTATTTGATCATTAGAGGTAACCAAACAGAGGCTAGACTGTAACCTGGCTGAGATATTGTAGCTTTTAATTCTTTTTTGAATATTAGATTTTATGTTCCTTCTTTCCCTTTGGTCAGTGTGAAACCCAGAATCTGATGAAGGAACTAGGCCACATAGTACAATTCTATATTACATTTGAAAAGGTTACCTGATACAATTTGATACAGAACCTAGGTTTTCTTTGGAACCATGTTTCTCGTAGCTCTAAACTAATTGCAAAGTTGTGCCTGATCTCATTCATATTTGTGATATATATTTCCAAGCATAAGTAGTATAAAATATCTCATATTCTGACCTCAAGGACATAGTTTTGAAGATATGTATAACTTGCAGTGTCAGAAATGTAACCTTTCAGCTTTTTAAAAATTGAAACTTCAAGGGCATTTTCTTGAAATAGATTGAGCTCAACTTGCCCTGCAATTTTCTAGAAGAAAACCTGTTATCAATTTTCAGAGAATCATCCCAGGAAGTGCTCTCTGACTTTCAGAAGTTGGATGATAATCACACCCCGTGGGCATCACATCCTGTGTGTGGGCAGAGTGCCTCTATAAATCCTCAGTCATGGATGCACTGCTCTGAGTGAGGGCTGGGGGCGTGAGTGACAGGACAAAGACAATGAATACAAGTGAGGTGAGGAGGGGGTGTGGAGAGGACATGATGGGAGGGTGGAGCTCTGCAGAAGGGGAGAAGGACTAGCAGTGCCACTGCAAGCAGTGGTTATAGCCTTCAGCAGAGCAGCAGAGATTATGCACAGATGCCTGCAAGGAGACTGTGGAAAGATTGAGTTGCCTTTCCTTTCTGGAAGAGCATTTAGATGGATGAAAGCAGAATTGTATACTCTCAGATTTTAATCCATTGGTCTTGGAGAATAGAGAAGCCTACAGATTCTGATGATGGTAACAACACTACTTTATATTTAAATATTATCTTATATTTTTCAAAGTTCTTTCACATCTTATGGGACCAAATATAACACTGTAGAGACTTTAAAATACTCTTGCAATTTTTGGACTCCCAAACCTGTGTAACGGCTGCCAAATTTAGCATATCCAATGTCTTTGTAGGGCCAGTGAATTTAGTGGGTATCAGGGATGATCTCAGCATTTTATTTTTTCAGTAACTAATACAAAGACCATGTCTCCAACTTCATATTCTGGCCCACTGTGTAGTTTGGAAGTTAGAGCTAGTTTTGTTGTGCAGAATATTGTCCAGAAGGAAATTTGGCCAGGACATTGACTTGATAGCTTAAAAACATGTGCAGGAGGTCCAGGATGCATTTTATAAGTTTGTTCTAGTTTATTCTGATAAACCTTATGGTCATATGGTTTTAAGACTGGTGCCAGTGATTCCTCAAACTAAAGCAGAAATGTTAAGTATTATTTTTCAAATCAATATTCTTCATACCTTGTGGTTATTCTCAGAAAACACAACTCTATTACTTCTCAAATACAATATTAAGGATGCTATTCAGACCCATGTATCAAGTATTTATTGAGGAGAAAGTCAAAATATGTATTGTCATTATAAAGAGTCATGGCAACAGAAAGGGTATAGCATATAATAGATAAGAGTATGGAGTCACAGTCTGACTGTCAGAGTTTAAATTTTAACTCTACCACTTACTACACAAGATTTCTTGGGTGAGTCAATTAATTTCTCTGTGCCTTGTTTCCCTCAGTTGTGCACTGGGCATAATAATAAGACCTACTTCTTAGAGTTGTGAATTTTCAATGAATTAATATATGTAGAACAGTCTGAACAGGACCTAGCCTTGGTAAATGCTCTGTAAATGGTAGCTATCGTTATTCAAGGATTTCTACTTGGATTTTAAGAATTCAGGCAAAAGTTTCCTTAACTTTTCCATATGTTTTGAAGCATAGTGAAAGAATTTTATACCTTAGATCTTTTTAGAAATTACACTTCTTACTGTTTCAGAATTTCAAATCAGTGGACAAGTGTAAATATAATAATGTTTAGCTATGTAAAGTGAAATAATTTTATTTTAAGAAGTGAGAGAATTTAAGTATGTGTAAAAATGAGAGAATTTAGGTATATGTATTAGATTAAGGAACTTGCCCAAGATGTGAAATACAAAGCCTATATCAGGGATTCTGTCTTCCGATAATCTCTAGAGCATTGTATAAGTATGTAAAACATAATCTGCAAGCAAAAGTAAATAAATACCCAGAGCCAACTTTGGATCACAGATGTTATTAGCACTTTTGTACCCACTGGTGTTTTTATAAACGTGGCTTTAAATGCAAGATGACTTAAAGTCCAATGTGACTTTAAGTAAGTGAGTTGGGTCATCTTAGCTTCTGCAAAATGTACACAATTGCTTTTCCATGACAGCAACCTTAAGAGAGTATTTATACATAGGCAAGGTAGAATGATTATCTGGGGAAAGCAAACCATATAATTCAAACCAAATGACACCCTTTGGTCTGAACTTTCTGAATAACTATGACTAAATTGGTTGTTCTTTGTTTTATTTTGTTTGTTTTATTTTGGAAACTGGGGGATCAGCAGGAAAAGTGGATGAAGGAAGAACTAACTTATCCAAACAACTGTCTCAATTTTTTACTCAGGGACAGTCAGTGTTGACCCTTAAAATAGATAACAGAAAGTGCTGTCGAAGTGTTTTGCACCAAAAAAGGAAGCCTAGCTTCTGTCATTTCACTGTTGTAGAATAACTTCTATTTAAATTTTATGTTTTAAAGTATTTTCATTATTAAGATGTTGATTTTAAGCTGCTATCAGCCAAAACCTATACTTGCAGTGTCACTACTGCCTGTCAGCAGAAAGTAAGCCTAGCACATTGATTTCTTTTTTTTTTATACAGCAGGTTCTTATTAGTCATCAATTTTATACACATCGGTGTATACATGACAATCCCAATCTCCCAATTCATCATCCCCACCCCCCCACCCCCCACGGCTTTCCCCCCTTGATGTCCATACGTTTGTTCTCTACATATGTGTCTCAATTTCTGCCTTGCAAACCAGTTCATCTGTACCATTTTTCTAGGTTCCACATACATGCGTTAATATATGATATTTGTTTTTCTCTTTCAGACTTACTTCACTCTGTATGACAGTCTCTAGATCCATCCACGTCTCAACAAATGACCCAATTTCGATCCTTTTTATGGGTGAGTAATATTCCATTGTATATATCTACCACATCTTCTTTATCCATTCATCTGTTGATGGGCATTTAGGTTGCTTCCATGACCTGGCTATTGTAAATAGTGCTGCAACGAACATTGGGGTGCATGTGTCTTTTTGAATTGCAGTTTTCTCTGGGTATATGCCCAGTAGTGGGATTGCTGGATCATATGATAATTACATTTTTAGTTTTTTAAGGAACCTTCATACTGTTCTCCATAGTGGCTGTATCAGTTTCCATTCCCACCAACAGTGCAAGAGGGTTCCCTTTTCTCCACACCCTCTCCAGCATTTGTTGTTTGTAGATTTTCTGATGATGCCCATTCTAACTGGTGTGAGGTGATACCTCATTGTAGTTTTGATTTGCATTTCTCTAATAATTAGTGATGCTGAGCAGCTTTTCACGTGCTTCTTGGCCATCTGTTTGTCTTCTTTGGAGAAATGTCTATTTAGGTCTTCTGCCATTTTTGGATTGGGTTGTTTGTTCTTTTATTATTGAGCTGCATGAGCTGTTTATATATTTTGGAGATTAATCCTTTGTCTGTTGATTCATTTGCAAGTATTTTCTCCCATTCTGAGGGTTGTCTTTTCGTCTTCTTTATGGTTTTGTTTGCTGTGCAAAAGCTTTTAAGTGTCATTAGGTCACATTTGTTTATATTTGTTTTTATTTCCATTACTCTAGGAGGTGGATCAAAAAGGATCTTGCTGTGATTTATGTCAAAGAGTGTTCTTCCCATGTTTTCCTCTAAGAGTTTTATAGTGTCCGGTCTTACATTTAGGTCTCTAATCCATTTTGAGTTTATTTTTGTGTATGCTGTTAGGGAGTATTCTAATTTCATTCTTTTACATGTAGCTGTCCGGTTTTCCCAGCATCACTTATTGAAGAGGCTGTCTTTTCTCCACTGTATATCCTTGCCTCCTTTGTCATAGATTAGTTGACCATAGGTGCATGGCTTTACCTCTGGGCTTTCTATCTTGTTCCATTGATCTATGTTTCTGTTTTTGTGCCAGTACCATATTGTCTTGATTACTGTAGCTTTGTAGTATAGTCTGAAGTCAGGGAGTCTGATTCCTCCAGCTCCGTTTTTTTCCCTCAAGACTGCTTTGGCTATTCGGGATCTTTTGTTGTCTCCATACAAATTTTAAGATTTTTTGTTCTAGTTCCATAAAAAATGCCATTGGTAATTTGATAGGGATTGCATTGAATCTGTAGATTGCTTTGGGTAGTATAGTCATTTTCACAGTGTTGATTCTTCCAATCCAAGAACATGGTATATGTCTCCATCTTTTGGTATCATCTTTAATTTCTTTCATCAGTGTCTTATAGTTTTCTGCATACAGGTCATTTGTCTCCCTAGGTAGGTTTATTCCTAGGTATTTTATTCTTTTTGTTGCAATGGTAAATGGGAGTGTTTCCTTAATTTCTCTTTCAGATTTTTCATCATTAGTGTATAGGAATGCAAGAGATTTCTGTGCATTAATTTTGTATCCTGCTACTTTACCAAATTCATTGATTAGCTCTAGTAGTTTTCTGGTGGCATCTTTAGGATTCTCTATGTATAGTATCATGTCATCTGCAAACAGTGACAGTTTTACTTCTTCTCTTTCAATTTGTATTCCTTTTATTTCTTTTTCTTCTCTGATTGCTGTGGCTAGGACTTCCAAAACTATGTTGAATAATAGGGGTGAGAGTGGACATCCTTGTCTTGTTCCTGATCTTAGAGGATGCTTTCAGTTTTTCACCGTTGAGAAGGATGTTTGCTGTGGGTGTGTCGTATATGGCTTTTATTATGTTGAGGTAGTTTCCCTCTATGCCCACTTTCTGGAGAGTTTTAATCATAAATTGGTGTTGAATTTTGTCAAAAGCTTTTTCTGCATCTATTGAGATGATCATATGGTTTTTATTCTTCAGTTTTTTAATATGGTGTATCACATTGATTGATTTCCATATATTGAAGAATCCTTGCTTCCCTGGGATAAATCCCACTTGATCATGGTGTATGATCCTTTTAATGTGTTGTTGGATTCTGTTTGCTAGTATTTTGTTGAGGATTTTTGCATCTATTTTCTTTTTTGTAGTATATTTGTCTGGTTTTGGCATCAGGGTGATGGTTGCCTCATACAATGAGTTTGGGAGTGTTCCTTCCTCTGCAATTTTTTGGAAGAGTTTGAGAAGGATGGGTGTTAGCTCTTCTCTAAACGTTTGATAGAATTCACCTGTGAAGCCATCTGGTCCTGAACTTTTGTTTGTTTGAAGATTTTAAATCACAGTTTCAGTTTCATTACTTGTGATTGGTCTGTTCATATTTTTTATTTCTTCCTGGTTCAGTCTTGGAAGGTTATACCTTTCTAAAATTTGTCCATTTCTTCCAGGTTGTCCATTTTATTGGCATAGAGTTGCTTGTAGTAGTCTCTTAGGATGCTTTGTATTTCTGAAGTGTCTGTTTAACTTCATTTCTAATTTTATTGATTTGAGTCCTCTTCCTCTTTTCCTTGATGAGTCTGGCTAATGGTTTATCAATTTTGCTTATCTTCTCAAAGAACCAGCTTTTAGTTTCATTGATCTTTGCTATTGTTTTCTTTGTTTCGCTTTCATTTATTTCTGCTCTGATCTTTATGATTTCTTTCCTTCTGATAACTTTGGGTTTTGTTTGTTCTTCTTTCTCTAGTTCCTTTAGGTGTAAGGTTAGATTATTTATTTGAGATTTTTCTTGTTCCTTGAGGTAGGCTTGTACAGCTATAAACTTCCCTGTTAGAACTGCTTTTGCTGCATCCTGTAGGTTTTGGATTGTTGTGTTTTCATTGTCATTTGTCTCTAGGTATTTTCTGATTTCCTGTTTGATTTCTTCAGGGATCACTTAGTTATTTAGTAATGTAGTGGTTAGGCTCCACGTGTTTTGTGTTTTTTAGGTTTTTTCCCCTGTAATTCATTTCTAATCTCATAGCGTTGTGGTCAGAAAAGATGCTTGATATGATTTCAATTTTCTTAAATTTACTGAGGTTTGATTTGTGACCCAAGATTGCCTTATGTATTGAGGTGCTCCTATGCTGGGTGCATATATATTTATAATTGCTATTTCTTCTTCTTGGATTGATCCCTTGATCATTATGTAGTGTCCTTCCTTGTCTCTTGTAACATTCTTTACTTTAAAGTTTATTTTATTTTATCTGATATGAGTATAGCTACTCCAGCTTTCTTTTGATTTCCATTTGCATGCAATATCTTTTTCCATCCCCTCACTCTCAATCTGTATGTGTCCCTAGGTCTGAAGTGGGTCTCTTGAAGACAGCATATATATGGGTCTTGTTTTTGTATCCATTCAGCAAGCCTGTGTCTTTTGGTTGGAGCATTTAATCCATTCACGTTTAAGGTAATTATCAATATGTATGTTCCTATGACCATTTTCTTAATTGTTTTGGCTTTGTTTTTATAGGTCCTTTTCTTCCCTTGTGTTTCCCACTTACAGAAGTTCCTTTAGCATTTGTTGTAGAGCTGGTTTGATGGTGCTGAATTCTCTTAGCTTTTGCTTGTCTATAAAGCTTTTGATTTCTCCATCGAATCTGAATGAGAACCTCGCTGGGTAGAGTAATCTTGGTTGTAGGTGCTTCCCTTTTATCACTTTAAGTATATTACGCCACTCCCTTCTGGCTTGTAGAGTTTCTGCTGAGAAATCAGCTGTTAACCTTACAGGAGTTCCCTTGTATGTTATTTGTCGTTTTTCCCTTGGTGCTTTCAATAATTTTTCTTTGTCTTTAATTTTTGCCAGTTTGATTACTATGTGTCTCAGCATGTTTCTCCTTGGGTTTATCCTGTATGGGACTCTCTGTGCTTCCTGGACTTGGGTGGCTATTTCCTTTCCCATGTTAGGGAAGTTTTTCTTTTTGTTTTTTGTTTTTGCTGTACGCGGGCCTCTCAGTGTTGTGGCTTCTCCCGTTGCAGAGCACAGGCTCCGGATGCGCAGGCTCAGCAGCCATGGGTCACGGGCCCAGCCGCTTCATGGCATGTGGGATCTTCCCAGACCGGGCCACGAACCTGTGTCCCCTGCATCGGCAGGCGGACTCTCAACCACTGCTCCACCCTAGGGAAGTTTTTGATTATAATCTCTTCAAATATTTTCTCGGGTCCTTCCTCTCTCTCTTCTTCTTCTGGGACCCCTGTAATGCGAACGTTGTTGCATTTAATGTTGTCCCAGAGGTCTCTTAGGCTGTCTTCATTCCTTTTCATTCTTTTTTCTTTATTCTGTTTCACAGCAGTGAATCCCACCATTCTGTCTTCCAGGTCACTTATCTGTTCTTCTGCCTCAGTTATTCTGTTCTGCATTCCTTCTAGAGTACTTTTCATTTCAGTTATTGTACTGTTCATCTCTGTTTGTTTGTTCTTTAATTCTTCTAGGTCTTTGTTAAACATTTCTTGCATCTTCTTGATCTTTGCCTCCATTGTTTCTCCGAGGTCCTGGATCATCTTCACTATCATTATTCTGAATTCTTTTTCTGGAAGAAAAAGAATTCAGAATAATAGAATAATGAATGGAATAATGAATCTCCACTTCATTTAGTTGTTTTCTGGGGTTTTATCTTGTTCCTTCATCTGGTAAATAGCCCTCTGCCTTTTCATCTTGTCTATCTTTCTGTGAATGTGGTTTTTGTTCCACAGCCTGTAGGATTGTAGTTCTTCTTGCTTCTGCTGTCTGCCCTCTGGTGGATGAGGCTATCTAAGAGGCTTGTGCAGGTTTCCTGATGGGAGGGACTGGTGGTGGGTAGACCTGGGTGTTGGTCTGGTGGGCAGAGCTCAGTAAAACTTTAGTCCACTTGACTGCTGATGGATGGGGCTGGGTTCCCTCCCTGTTGATTGTTTGGCCTGAGGCAACCCAACACTGGAGCCTACCTGGGCTCTTTGGTGGGGCTAATGGCAGACTCTGGGAGGGCTCACGCCAAGGAGTACCTCCCAGAACTTCCACTACCAATGTTCCCATCCCCATGGTGAGCCACAGCCACCCCTCACCTCTGCAGGAGACCCTCCAACACTAGCAGGTAGGTCTGGTTCAGTCTCCTCTGGGATCACTGCTCCTTCCCCTGCGTCCCGATGTGCACACTACTTTGTGTGTGCCCTCCAAGAGGGGAGTCTCTGTTTCCCCCAGTTGTGACCAAGTCCTGCAATCAAATCCCACTAGCCTTCAAAGTCTGATTCTCTAGGAATTCCTCCTCCCCTTGCCAGACCCCCAGGTTAGGAAGCATGATGTGGGGCTCAGAACCTTCACTCCAGTGGGTGGACTTCCGTGGTATAAGTGTTCTCCAATCTGTGAGTCACCCACCCAGCAGTTATGGGATTTGATTTTGCTGTGACTGAGCCCCTCCTACTGTCTCATTGTGGCTTCTCCTTTGTCTTTGGATGTGGGCTATCTTTTTTGGTGAGTTCCAGTGTCTTCCTGTCGATAATTGTCCAGCAGCTAGTTGTGATGCTGGTGTTCTCACAAGAGGGAGTGAGAGCACATCCTTCTACTGTGCCATCTTAGTTCCAATCCACATTGATTTCTAAATGCTTGTCGAGGAAGAGAACAAGTGCTCAGACATGAGATGCACAAGGACTCAATTTTCCAATGCGCGACTTGGATTCAGTCTAAAATGTCAACCTAAGAATCGGCAGTCAATATGAAACTGAGTTCTTATACATACACATGAAATAACTAGAGCAAAATCAATTATTTTTTGTCACTACCTAAAATATTAGAAACTTCTAAAAGCATTTGTCACCATAGTTGATGTGAACTAAACCATCAACTATCTTAACTAATATCGACAGAACACAACACCTAATAGATTTGTGTTCTTCAATTGTACTTTTAAAATTTTCAAATTTCTTTTCAAATTCATGTTGACTAATGAATATTGACTCAAAGATGTTGACTAATTTTTTTTTAAAAATCTAATGAAAAATCACAATCATGTAGAATATGTCATTTGACTACAACAGGATTAAATTAGGAACCACGAAACAGGCATCTTGGTGTATTAGGCTGCCCAGGCTGCTACAACAAAATACCACAGCCTATATATTCAAGGTGATGAAAGGGGATATAGCTATCAATCTAAAATCCTATATCTGGCAAAACTGTCCTTCAAAAATGCGGGAAAAATTGATATAGTCTTAGAAAAGCAAAAGCTAAGGGAGTTAATTACCACTGTACCTGTCATGCAAGAAATCTTTCAAGTTGAAATGAAAGGAAACTAAACAGTAACTTAAAACTGTATGAAGAAATAAAGATATTTGGTAAAGGAAAGCATATGAACAATTATAAAAACTAGCATTATTGTAACTTTGGAAAAAAAATACCATATCATATGTAGCCTGAACAACATAAGTTAATTGTCTCACAGCTCTGGAGGCTGCAAGTCTAAGATCAAGGCACCCAAATTTGGTTTCTGGTGAGTGATTTCTTCCTGGCAGCCACTTTCTTGCTATGTTTTCATATGGTCATTCCTTGCTATGTTTTCATATGGTCATTCCTTGCTGGGTGTATGAGTAGGGGAAGAGAGAGGGAGAGGGAGAGAAAGAGAGAGAGAGAAAGAGAGAGAGAGAAAGAGAGAGAGAGAGAGGGAACTCTGACGTTTCCTCTTTTAAGGACACATCCGCATAAGACTCTTATGATCTTATTTAACCTTAATTACTACCTTAGAGGCTCCATCTTCAAATACAACTACACTGGCATGTTAGGTCTTCAACATATGAATTTCGGGGGGACACAAACGTTCAGTTCATAACACTTGGAAAACCTCAAATATTTATAAGTTAAACAAAAAACTTCTAAGTAATCCATACGTCTTACTATGGATTAAGTAAGAAATTGGAAAATATTTCAAACTGCATGACAATGAAAATACAAGATATCCATTTTAGGACGGATGCAACTATGGTAGTGTTCAGATAAAAAAATTATAGCTTTAAATTCTTATATTAAATAGAAGAAAGTTTTAAGATCAATTATCTGAGATTCCACCTTAATAAGCTTTAAAAAAGAGCACAGTAAACCCCAAAAGTGTAGAAGCCAGGAAATAAAGCTAAGAGCAGAAATCAATATAATAGAAAATACCAAACACTAGAGAAAATTAATAAATGTAAAAGCTGATTTTTACATTATTTACTAATCATGCTGAAAAGATTAGGACAATTAGTCAAACCTTAGAAGAACTAATCAAGGGAAAGAAATAACGTATTACCAATAACAAAAATGATACAGGAGTTACCACCACAGATCCTATGAACATTAAAATAATAATAAAATATATTAAAACGTTTTGCCAGTAAATTCGATAAATTATATGAAATGGAAAAAAGTCCCTGGAAAAATATAACACTAAAATTGGCAAAGATGAGACAATACCTGAATAGCCCTGTATCTATTAAAGAAATTGATTTTTAAATCAGAAACATTTTGATGAAGAAAACCACAGTTTCAATGGTAAATAATCAAATATTTTAGGAAGAAATAATGCCAATCTTGCATAAACTCTTTCAGAAATAGAGGAGAAAAGGAAATTACCAGTTTGTTTTATGGGACCAACATAACCACAAACCAGAAAAATGTATTATAAAAAATAAATAAAAGTATAGACTAGTATACTTCATGAGCACAGACTCAAAAATTCTTAGTAAAATTAGTAAATCAAATCCAACAATATGTAAAAAGGATAATATATCATGATAAAGTAGGGTTTTACCCTGGAATGCAAAGTTGATGTAACATTTGAAAATCAATCAGTATTCACCATAGTAATGGAATAGAAAATAAAAATAATATGTCATTTTAATAGATGCAGAAAAAGTGTTAGACAAATCTAAATACCAATTCATGATTCAGTTAATATCTGAATCATGAACATAATCAATGGTGAAATGTTAAATGTTTTCCTTCTAAAGTTCAGGACCAAGTAAAATATACCTTTCAAAAAATTTTTTGAAGTATAGTTGATTTACAATGTTGTGTTATTTTCAGGTGTACAGCAAAGTGATTCAGTTATACATATATCTATATTTTTTTAAGGTTCTTTTCCACAATTAGTTGCTACAAGATATTGAATATAGTTCCCTGTGCTATATAGTAGGTCCTTGTTGTGTAAGGATACCCTATTCAACCTTGAAATGGAGGTCTTGGTCATTGCAATAAAAAAAGAAAAATAAATGCAAAGCATAAAAATCAAAAAGGAGTAATGCATCTCTATTTGTAGATGATGTAAAAAATGCTAGAAATGATTATAAAATGCTAGAAAACAACTCCTAGAAATAATGAATTTAGCAAGATCAAGAGGTACAAAGTCAATATACAAAAGTCAATTATATTTTTACATGCTGGTAGCAAACAGTTGGAAATCAAAAAAAAGATTCCATTTACAATATTACTACAAAATGTGAAATACCTAGGAATAAATTTAACAAAATATATACAGACCTCTTTTCTGAAAAGTGCAGAATATTTCTGAAAGAAATGAAAGGCCTAAATAAATGGTGAAATACACTGTGTTCATGAATTAGAACATTCAATATTATTAATGTCTCAGTTCTCCTCTAATTGATCTATAGATGCAACACAATCCCAATCATAATTCTAGTGGGGTTGTTTTTGTAGAAGTTGATGAGCTGATTCTAAAGTTTATTTTAAAATGTGACCTAGATTAAGCAATATTTTTAAAATAAATTTATTTATTTATTTATTTTTGGCCACACTGGGTCTTTGTTGCTGTATGCGGGCTTTCTCTAGTTGCGGCAAGTGGGGGCTACTCTTTGTTGCAGTGCACGGGTTTCTCATTATGGTGGCTTCCCTTGTTGTGGAGCACGGGCACTAGGCACAAGGACTTCAGTCGTTGTAGCACACGGGCTCAGTAGTTGTGGCTCACAGGCTCTAGAGCACAGACTCAGTAGTTGTAGCACACGGGCTTAGTTGCTCCACGGCATGTGGGATCTTCCTGGAGCAGGGCTCGAACCCGTGTCCCCTGCATTGGCAGGAGGATTCTTAACCACTGTGCCACCAGGGAAGCCCAGCCAACCAATTTTTTAAAAGTTGTTCACTCAAGAAGTATTTATTGATAGGTGATATAAGACAAAGTAGTTTTAAAACAAGAAAAACAAACGTGGAGGACTTGACCTTATTTCAAGACTTACTATAAAGTTATTGTAATCAAGATGGTGTAGTACTGGCACAAGGATAGACATAGATCAATGGAACAGAGTAAAGAATCCAGAAATAGACCTTCAGGTATATGGTAAATTGATTTTCTACAAAGGTACCAAGGCAATTCAATGGGAATGAAAGTCCTTTTAATAAATGATGCTATAACAATGTGATATCTGTATGAAAAAAATTAATGTCACTGTCTCAAACCACTTACAAAATTAACTTCAAATGGATCATAAGTCTACATATTAAAGCTAAAACTATAAAACTTCTAGAGAAAAACATAGAGAAAAGTCTATGTCACTTGAAGTTCTTTTGGGCGGCAAATTTAACATATTAAAGTATAAATTATCAAGGAAAGTGTACCAATTTAAATTTACAGGTCAATGAACTTTTATAAATTAATACTTCTATGCAACAACTCCCAAGATCTAGAGCATAACCAACACCACAGAAGCCTATCTCATACTCCTTTCCAGTCAATATTCCTCCACCAAAGTTAACCATTATTCTGATACGTCATTATAGCTTAATTTTGCTTGTTTTATTTTGTTACATGGAATCGTATAGTATATCTTTGCACATGTAGCATTTGTTTATTCTTTTTGCATAGTTTCTATTTTATAAATACACCTTAATTTATCCATTCTATTGTCAATAGATATTTTGAGTTTTTCCAGTTTAGAGCTATTGTCAATAAACTGTTACGAACTTTCTTGTACAAATCTTTTGGGGCATATTTATGCATATGTGTTAAATATGTATTTGAGTGGAATTGCTGGGTATATAAAAGTATGTTTGGCTTCATTATATAACTGAGATTTGACTTATTTGTGTTTCTGAGAGGGTCCTGGTGTAGGTAAGCAAGCCAGTAATGGATTTACTTAGTTCCCAGGATTCTAAGTATGAAGAGCAGCTGAAGCCAATGGGACTGAATTAACTTAAACTCCCACCAGCAGAATATGACAGTTCCAGTTGCTCCACATTTTTGCCAACACTGAGTATCAGCAATGGCATAAATTTAGCCATTATGGTGGGGGACAAACGACGTGGAGCATGCTTTCATATGCTTATTGGGCACTTGGACGTCCCCTTTTGTGAAGTAGGAATACACATCATTTGCCTATTTAAAAGTTGCATAGTCTGTCTTTTTCTTATTGATTTGTAGAAGTTACAAATATATTCTGGATACAATTTTTTGGTCATATATGTATATTGCAAATATCATCTCCTATTCTGTGACTTGCTTTTCCATTTGTTAAATAGAAATTTAAATTTTAATCAAGTCCAATTCAGCAATCTCTTTCATTATGTGTCTTGTGTTATGTTTAGAAAATCTTTGCATATCCTAAAGTTTTGGGCATATTCTCCTATGTTATATTTTTAACATTGTTTTTTAAAATTTCACACTGAAGTCTATGACACCTGGCATAGAATTTTGGTGTCTGTTTTTGAAATTTGTATTCTGTTCCACTGATCCATTTGTCTGCACTTGAAACAATAATACACTTTTTATACCTTATTTAGAAATGTCTTGGAATCTGATAGTGTAAATTTGTCATTTTTCCTCAATATTGAATTTATTCTTATTCCTTTACATTTTGACATAAATTTTAGAATCAGTTTCACTAAATTCTCAATTTCCACAAAAAGTTTCTTCAATATGGGAAGAATCATCATCTTTAAAACACTGAATCCTCAAATCCATGAAGATAGCATACACCTTGATTTACTTGGGTCTTCTCTAATTATTCTCAATGACATATTTTTGCTTTCTGAATATAGGTCTTGCATATCTTTCATTAATTTTTTCCTTAGGTATTAGATGTCTTTTAATGCTATTAAAAGTTATATTGTTTTAACATTTTATTATCTATTTTTTCTAGTATATGGAAACACAAGTGATTTTTAATATACTGATTTTATTTTATTTTATTTTTGGATTTTTTTTAACCTTTTACTTTATATTGGGGTAGAGTTGATTAACAATGTTGTGATAGTTTCAGGTATACTGAAAAGTGATTCAGTTAATCTATTCTTTTTCAAATTATTTTCCCATTTACGTTGTTACATAATATTGAGCAGAATTCCCTGCACTTAACAACAGGTCCTTTTTGGTTGTCCATTTTAAATATAGCAGTGTGTACATGTGAATCCCAAACTCCCTAACTACCCCTTCCCTCCCTCCTTCCCCCCGGTAATCATAAGTTCATTCTCTAAGTCTGTGAGTCTGTTTCTGTTTTGTAAGTTCATTTGTATCATTTCTTTTTAGATTCTGTTTATAAGCAATATCATACAATATTTTCCTTCTCTCTCTGACTTACTTCACTCAGTGTGACAATCTTCAGGTCCATCCATGTTGCTGCAAATGGTATTATTTCATTCTTTTTTTTTTTTTTTTTTTTTTTGTGGTACGCGGGCCTCTCACTGTTGTGGCCTCTCCCGTTGCGGAGCACAGGCTCCGGATGCACAGGCTCAGCGGCCATGGCTCACGGGCCCAGCTGCTCCGCGGCATGTGGGATCTTCCCGGACCGGGGCACAAACCCGTGTCCCCTGCATCGGCAGGCGGACTCTCAACCACTGCGCCACCAGGGAAGCCCCTATTTCATTCTTTTTAATGGCTGAGTAATAGTCCATTGTATATATGTGCACATCTTCTTTATTCATTCCTCTGTTGATGGATATTTTGGTTCCTTCCATGTCTTGGCTATTGTAAACAGTGCTGCAATGAATAGTGGGGTGCGTGTACCCTTTAGGATCATGCTTTTCTCCAGATATATGCCCAGGAGTGGGATTTCAGGGTCATATGGTAGCTCTATTTTTAGTTTCTTAAGGAACCTCCATACTATTCTACATAGTGGCTGCACCAATTTACATTCCCACCAACAGTGTAGGAGGGTTTCCTTCTCTCCACACCCTCTCCAGCATTTATTGTTTGTGGATTTTTTTGATGATAGCCATTTTGACTGGTGTTAGGTGATACCTCATTGTAGTTTTTGTTTTGTTTTGTTTTGTTTTGTTTTTTTGCGGTACACGGGTCTCTCACTGTTGTGTCCTCTCACATTGTGGAGCACAGGCTCCAGACGCGCAGGCTCAGCGGCCATGGCTCACAGGCCCAGTCGTTCCACGGCATGTGGGATCTTCCCAGACCGGGTCATGAACCCATGTTCTCTGCATCGGCAGGTGGACTCTCAACCACTGTGCCACCAGGGAAGTCCCTCATGGTAGTTTTGATTTGCATTTCTCTAATAATTAGTGATGCAGAGCATCTTTTCATGTGCCTCTTGGCCGTCTGTATGTCTTCTTTGGAGAAATGTCTATTTAGGTCTTCTGCCCATGTTTTGATTGGGTTGTTTGTTTTGATGATATTAAGCCTCATGAGCTGTTTGTAAATTTTGGAGACTAATCCCGTGTTGGTCACATCATTTGCAAATATTTTCTCCCAGTCTGGGGTTTGTCTTTTCACTTTGTTTATGGTTTCCTTTGCTGTACAAAAGATTTTGAGTTTAATTAGGTCCCATTTGTTTATTTTTGTTTTTCTTTCTGTTACTCTGGTAGACAGATTAAAAAAAAATATTGCTGCAATTTATGTCCGAAAGTGTTCTGCCTATGTTTTCTTCTAAGAGTTTTATAGTGTTCTGTCTCATATTTGGGTCTTTAATCCATTTTGAGCTTATTTTTGTGTATGGTGTTAGGGAGTGTTCTAATTTCATTTTTTTACACTTAGCTGTCCAGTTTTCACAGCACCACTTGTTGGAGACGCTGTTTTTCCACCATTATATAGTCTTGCCTCCTTTGTTATAGATTAATTGACCATAGGTGCATGGGTTTATTTCTGGGTTTTCTATCCTGTTCTATTGATTTATATGTCTGTTTTTGTGCCAGTACCATATTTTTTTGATGACTGTAGCTTTCTAGTATAGTCTAAAGTCAGGGAGCCTGATTCCTCCAGCTTCATTTTTCTTTCTCAAGATTGCTTTGACTATTTGGGGGTCTTTTTTGTCTCCATACAAATTTTAAGATTTTTTTGTTCTAGTTCTATGAAAAATGCTATTAGTAATTTGATAGGGATTGCATTGAATCTGTAGACTGCCTTGGGCAGTATAGTCATTTTGACAATATTGATTCTTCCAATCCAAAAACATAGTATATCTTTCCATCTGTTTGTGTCATCTTCAATTACTTTCATCAGCATCTTATAGTTTTTGGAATACAGGTTTTTATCTCCTTAGGTAGGTTTATCCCAAAGTATTTTATTCTTTTTGATATGATGGTAAATGGGGTTGTTTCTTGAATTTCTCTTTCTGACCTTTCATTGTTAATGTATAGAAATGCAACAGATTTCTGTGTATTAATTATGTAACCTGCAACTTTACCAAATTCATTGATGAGCTCTAGTAGTTTTATGGTAGTGTCTTTAGGATTTTCTATGTGTATCATGTCATTTGCAAACAGTGACAGTTTTACTTCTTCTCTTGCAATTTGTATTCCTTTTATTTCTTTTTCTTCTCTGATTGCCATAGCTAGGACTTCCAAAACTATGTTGAATAAAAGTGGTGAGAGTGGACATCCTTGTCTTGTTCCTGATCTTAGAGGAAATGCTTTCAGCTTTTCACCATTGAGTATGATGTTAGCTGTAAGTTTGTTGTATATGGCCTTTCTTATGTTGAGGTATGTTCCCTCTATGCCCACTTTCTGGACAGTTTTTATCATAAACGTTGTTGAATTTTGTCAAACGCTTTTTCTGAATCTATTGAGATGATCATATGGTTCTTATTCTTCAATTTGTTGGTCTGGTATATCACACTGTTTGATTTGTGGATATTGAAAAATCCTTGCAACCCTGGGATAAATCCCACTTGATCTAGGTGTATGATCCTTTTAGTGTGTTGTTGGATTTGGATTGCTAGTATTTTGTTGAGGATTTTTGCATCTATGTTCATTAGTGATATTGGCCTGTAATTTTCTATTTTTGTAGTATCGTTTTTTTTTTTTTTTTTTTAATGGTACGCGGGCCTCTCACTGTTGTGGCCTCTCCCATTGCGGAGCGCAGGCTCCGGACGCACAGGCTCAGCGGCCATGGCTCACGGGCCCAGCCGCTCTGCAGCATGTGGGATCTTCCCAGACCGGGGCACGAACCCATGTCCCCTGCATCGGCAGGCGGATTCTCAACCACTGCGCCACCAGGGAAGCCCTTTTTGTAGTATCTTTGTCTGGTTTTTGCATCAGGGTGATGGTGGCCTCATAGAATGAATTTGGGAGTGTTCCTTCCTCTGCTATTTATTGGAACAGTTTCAGGAGGACAGGTGTTAGCTCTTCTCTAAATGTTTGATAGAATTCGCCTGTGAAGCCATCAGGTCCTGGACTTTTTGGTTGGAAGTTTTAAAATCACAGTTTCAATTTCAGTGCTTGTGATTGGTCTGTTCATATTTTCTATTTCTTCCTGGTTCAGTCTTGGGAAATTGTACCTTTCTAAGAATTTGTCCCCTTCTTCCAGGTTGTCCATTTTATTGACATACAGTTGTTTGTAGTAGTCTCTTATGAGCCTTTGTATTTCTGTGGTTTCAGTTGTAACTTCTCCTTTTTCACTTCCAATTTTATTGATTTGAGTCCTCTCCCTTTCTTTCTTGATGAGTCTGGCTAAAGGTTTATCAATTTTGTTTATCTTTTCAAATAACCAGATTTTAGTTTCATTGATCTTTGCTATTGTTTTCTTAGTCTCTATTTCATTTATTTCTGCTCTGGTCTTTATGATTTCTTTCCTTCTGTTAACTTTAAGTTTTATTTGTTCTTCCTTCTCTAGTTGCTTTAGATGTAAGCTTACGTTGTTTATTTGAAACTCTTCTTGTTTCCTGAGGTAAGATTGTATTGCTGTAAACGTCCCTCTTAGAACTGCTTTTGCTGCATCCCCTAGGTTTTGGATTGTTGTGTTTTCATTTTCATTTGTCTCTAGGTATTTTTTTATTTCCTCTGATTTCTTCAGTGATCCATTTGTTGTTTCATAGCATACTGTTTAGCCTCCACGTGTTTGTGTGTTTTACAGTTTTTTTTCCTGTAGTTTATTTCTAATCTCATAGCATGGTGTCAGAAAAGATGCTTGATATGATTTCAGCTTTCTTAAATTTACTGAGGCTTTCTTTGTGGCCCAGCATGCAGTCAATCCTGGAGAACGTTCTGTGTGCACTTGAGAAGAATGTGTATTCTGCTGCTTTTGGATGGAATGTAAATATCAATTAAGTCCATCTGAACTAATGTGCCATTTAAGGCCTGTGTTTCCTTATTGATTTTCTGTCTGGATGATCTGTCCATTGATGAATGCGGGGTGTTAAAGTCCCCCACTATTATTGTGTTACTGTTGATTTCTCCCTTAATGGCTGTTAGTATTTGCCTTATATGTTGAGGTGCTCCTGTGTTGGATGTATATATATTTACAATTGATACATATTCTTCTTGACTTGATCCCTTGACCATTATGTAGTGTCTTTCTTTGTCTGTTATAATAATCTTTATTTTAAAGTCTATTTTGTCTGATATGAGTATTGCTACTCCAGCTTTCTTCTGTTTTCCATTTGCATGGAATACTTTCTTCCATCCCCTCACTTTCAGTCTCTATGTGTCCCTAGGTCTAATGTGGGTTTCTTGTAGACAGCATATATACGGGTCTTGTTTTTGTATCCATTCAGCCAGTCTATGTCTTTTCGTTGGAGCTTTTAATCTGCTTACATTTAAGGTAATTATCAATATGTATGTTCCTATTACCCTCTTCTTAATTGTTTTGGGTTTGTTTTTGTAGGTCTTTTTTATTCTCTTCCTCTTTGTTCTCTTCTCTTCTCTTGTGGTTTGATGATCATATTTAGTGTTGTGTTTGGGTTGCTTTTTCTTTTTTGTGTGTGTATCTATTGTAGTTTTTGGGTTTCTTGTTCCCATGAGGTTATGATATAGCAGTCTATATATGTACAAGGTTGTTTTAAGTTGCTGGTGTCTTCCTCGTCTAGAGGAGCTCCTTTAGCATTTGTTGCAAAGCTGATCTGGTGGTGCTGAATTCTCTTAGCTTTCCCTTGTCTGTAAAGCTTTTCATTTCTCTGTCAAATCTGAATGACAGCCTTGTTGGGGAGAGTATTCTTGGTTGTAGGTTCTTCCCTTCTATCACTTTAAATATATCATGTCACTCCCTTCTGGCCTGCAGAGTTTCTGCTAAGAAATCAGCTGATAACCTTATGGGGGTTCCCTTGTATGTTATTTGTCATTTTTCCCTTGTTGCTTTTAATATTTTTTCTCTTTCTTCAATTTTTTTCAGTTTGATTAGTATGTGCCTTGGCATGTTCCTCCTTGGGTTTACCCTGCCTGGGACTCTCTGTACTTCCTGATCTCAGGTGACTGTTTCCTCTCCCATGTTAGGGAAGTTTCAACTATTATCTCTTCAAATATTTTCTCAGGTCCTTTCTCTATCTCTTCTCCTTCTGGGGCCCCTATAGAGTGAATGTTGGTTTATTTAATGTTGTCCAGAGGTCTCTTAGACTGTCTTCATTTCTTTTCATTCTTTTTTCTTTATTCTGTTCCATGGCAGTGATTTCCACCATTCTGTCTTTCAGGTCACTTATCCGTTCTTCTGCCTCAGTTATTCTGCTATTGATTCCTTCTAGTGTATTTTTCATTTTAGTTATTGTTTTGTTCATCTCTGTTTGTTCATTCTTCAATTCTTTTAGGTCTTTATTGAACATTTGTTGCATCTTCCCAATCCTTGCCTCCATTCTTTCTCCAATATCCTGGATCATCTTCATTATTATTATTCTGAATTCTTTTTCTGGACTATCTCCACTTCACTTAGTTGTTTTTCTGGGGTTTTATCTTGTTCCTTCATCTGCGACATAATCCTCTGCTGTTTTATTTTGTCTAACTTTCTGTGATTGTGGTTTTCATTCCACAGGCTGCAGGATAGTAGTTCTTGCTTCTGCTGTCTGTCCTCTGGTGGATGAGGCTATCTAAGAGGATTGTGCAAGCTTCCAGATGGGAGAGACTGGTGGTGGGTAGAGCTGGTTCTTGTCCCTCTGGTGGGCAGGGCCATGCTCAATAAAACCTTAATCCACTTGTCTGCTGATGGATGAGGCTCTGTTCCCTCCCTGGAAAACAAGCAAGCATCCCTGTTTGGGCGCCACTTGTTGTTTGGTTGTTTGGTCACCTGAGGCAACCCAGTCCTGGAGCCTACAGGCTCTTTGGTGGGGCTAATGGCACCCTCTGGGAGGGCTCATGCCAATGAGTACTTCTCTGAACTGCTGCTGCCAGTGTCTTTGTCCCTGTAGTGAGCCACAGCTGCCCCCACCTCTGCAGGAGACCCTCCAATTCTAGCAAGTAGGTATGGCCCAGTCTCTTATGGTGTCACTGATTTTTTCCCCTGGGTCCTTGTGTGCCCAAGGCTTTGCCTGTGCCCTCCAAGAGTGGAGTCTCTGCTTCCCACAGTCCTATGCAAGTCCTGCAATCAAATCCCACTGGCCTTCAAAGCCAGATTCTCTGGGTACTCCTCCTGTTGCCAGACCCCCAGGCTGGGAAGCATGACATGGCACTTAGAACCTTCAATCCAGAGGGAGAACTTCTGTGGTATAATTGTTTTCCAGTTTGTGGGTCGCCCACCTGGTGGGTATGGGATTTTATTCTATCGTGATTGCACCCCTCCTGCTGTCTCACTGTCGCCTCTCTTTTGTCTTTTTGTGTAGGGTATCCTTTTTGGTAGGTTCCAGCTTTTTCCATCAATGGCTGCTCAGCAGTTAGTTGTGATTCCTGTGCTCTCACAAGAAGGGGTGAGTGCACGTCCTCTACTCTGCTGTCTTGAGCTAATCTCCCCATCTAAATATACTTATTTTATATCCAGTGACCTTACTAAATTCGCTTATTTATCCTAGTGGTTGACCGAGACTCTCTAAGTGGCTGTGCCTCTGTAATGATCTCTCTTCCTCTGTCTCCTACATTTTTCTCTTATTATTCTCTCTTCCCCACTCTGCTTCACAACTCTGGTGTAAGATTACACAGGAGATATTAGTGAACTAGACTTGTGTCTTGAATAGCAAGTATTGTTCAGAACCATGGAGAGCAGCATTCATGGTTCAAACTTCTAATGGTCATGATATGATTATGGCAGGTCTTTGTTGGCCTCATTCTAAACCCTAGTTTACAGCAGTGTGTAATCTATAAAAAGTAGTCAATAAGTATTTATTTAATTAAATGAAATGAATTCTCCATAGTGAAATCAAATTTGTGCAGGACTATAAACATTTTCATAGCTCTTGATACTCTTCAAATTGCTTTTCAAAAGTGGGATGTCAATTTACAAAGCCACCAAGTAAAACTTCTAAGATTTCTCTCTTTATAACTTTCACTCATTTATCTTATGTCCGTGATGAAATGAGTGCCTAATGTGTACTTGCTTGCTAAAAGCTCAAAATTTAAATAAGAGAACAGATGAGAAAACAAATGATTATTTTACGAGATACAGTCTATATTAAGGTATGCTATGAGACACATAGAGGGACAGCTTATGGTTAGATCTGAAGGTCAGAGAATTCTATCTCATGAGAAGGTGAAATTTGAGCTTAATGTTGAAAGAATAATAATCACATGAAAAGAGAATGATGAAGAAGTGGTAGTAGGATTAAAGGGAAGTTTTCATTGCCTGCCCTTCCCATAACACTTTTTATAATACATGACTGCTTGTCACTGACCATGGCTAATTAAAGCAAGGATGGACACCTAAAAACAACTAACCATTTTATCTGTTTTAATAAACTGAACAGGGAAGCAGAGGGAATACTTTTTTACATCATATAGAATTGGGATTTGTACAACTATATTAAGTATCATGTAAAATGAGTAAGGAGAAAAAGGTGTGTTTCTGTGTGTGTGTGTGTGTGTGTGTGTGTGTGTGTGTGTGTGTGTGTGTGTGTGTGTGTAAGAAATAGAGGAAGGAGGAAGAGGAAAAGGAGGAGGAGCAGGAGGAGGAGGAGGAATGAAAAGAAATGAAAAGGGGAGGAAGAGGAAGAGGGTGCAGGAGGAGGACAAGGAGGAGGAAGAGGATGAGAAAGAGGAGGGAAAGAAGAAAAGGAAGAAGAGAAAGAAGAGGAGGAAAGAGAGGGGCTTAGAAAAAGCATAGACTCCGTAACAGAAAAGAGGCTGAGATGAAAAGGACATTAAGAAAAGAGGCTGAGATGAAAAGGACATTAAGAACCCTGACTGAGGAAGGAGTTTTGGCTCTAGCATTTTTATTTCTGTTTGCATCAAGCCCTGTTATATTTCGGTTCCTGCCCTTGGATTTGATGAAAAGTCTATATTGTAACAATTTACTTTACTTTGCATTGTATGTGAGTTATTTTGAGTGGGTCTCAGTTTTTCTGTAATTAAAGGCTTAGGGAACTTCTATTAAAATTCTATTATAATTAAAGAGAGTTGATAGATTTAAGAAAATTTAAGGGTTTATTTTTGTTTGTTTTCTTTTGGCCTCATAGTATGCGGGATCTTAGTTCCCCACCCAGGGATTGAACCCACGACCCCTGCAGTGGAAGTACACAGTCTTAACCACTGGACCACCAGGAAAGTCCCATCAAGTGTTTCAAATATTGTTAAAATTTTGCATTTGAGGAGCAAAAGACTCGGGGGAGGACGAGGACCATGTCAAGGTATATACTAATATGTGCCAGGGATTTGGGCTATGGGGAGTCACTGAAAACTTTTATGGAAGTGAGTAACATGTTTACATATGCATTTTTGGAGAGTTCACTTTGGTGAATAAAATTGGAACTGGGCAAGACTGGAAATTGAAAGAGCAATTAATTGGCCATTGAAAAATTGAGGTGAGGTATAATGAAGCACTAAAGTGAGACAATAACTGAGGATGGAAAGAAGAAATGGGACTGATTTGAGAGATGTATAAGAACAAAAACATAGAAGGAAAGATTTATTATAAATATAACAAAAAGAAAACATGTTTCTCATACAAAGGCTTTATTAGAAACACTTTATATGAAAAACATATTTGCTTTTTGTTACATGTATGATAAATTTTTCCTCCTGTGTTTTTGTTTTCCCAAATTTTATTACTTTTTTCATCAAATAATAGTTTTAGGGACTTCCCTGGTGGTCCAGTGGTTAAGATGCCGTGCTTCCACTGCAGGGGGGCACGGGTTCCATTCCTGGCTAGGGAACTAAGATCCCACATGCCACGCAGCATGGCCAAAAAAAAAAAATAGTGTTAAGTTTTGAAGTAGTAAAATTTTTTTTTTAATGTTGGGGGTAGGAGTTTATTAATTAATTTATTTATTTTTGCTGTGTTGGGTCTTCGTTTCTGTGCGAGGGCTTTCTCTAGTTGTGGCAAGCGGGGGCCACTCTCCATTGTGGTGTGTGGGCCTCTCACCATCGCGGCCTCTCTTGTTGTGGAGCACAGGCTCCAGATGCGCAGGCTCAGTAGTTGTGGCTCTTGGGCCTAGTTGCAGCATGTGGGATCCTTCCAGGCCAGGGCTTGAATACGTGTCCCCTGCATTAGCAGGCAGATTCTCAACCACTGCACCACCAGGGAAGACATTAAATAGTAAAATTTACCCATTTCTTCTTTTGTGATTTTAATATTCTTAACCTTAGAATTGAAGCCACATATTAATTGGGGAAGATCTGCCATCTTTATTGTATGAGCTCATGAACAAAGTATATCTCTCTATCTACTTAAGCATTCTTTTAAATTCCTGAGTTTTTCAATAAAGTTTTATAGTTTTCTTCACAAAATACCTCCAAGTTTAAAAAATAATTATATGTATTACTATGTAAAAATATTTTGTCAGTAGTCTCAAATATTTGTTATTGAAAAATGTACCTCTTAAAACAGCTAATTTCTAATTGTGCTCATATATAATAACACAATTGATTTTTTTTGTATATTGATCTTTTATCTAGCAAACTTGTAGAATCCTTTTTCTGTTATAAATAATTTTTCTATGATATTAAAATAAATTTTCTATGTAGAACATATTATTCTGCCAAATAATGAGAGATTTATTTATTTTTCTTTCTGATCCATTAACCATATATTTCTTTTTTTTTGTCTTATTATGCTAGCGAGGGCCTCCAGTATGATGCTGAATAGGAGTAGTAATAGACATTGTTAAGTAAAGGAGTTAATTCATCAAGAGAAGTTAGCACTACTAAATGTTAATATACCTAATAAAGAACCTCAAATTACATGAAGCAAAAACTGATAAGAACTGAAATGAGAAATAAGACAAATCCACAATTATAACCAGATATTTCTATACTTCTCTCTCAATAATTAATAGTAGTACACCAAAACTCTTAGTCAAAATTTTAGTCTAAAGATATAGAAGGATATATACTTCTATGAGGATAAATATAAGGATATAAGACTAGATAAAAGAATAGTATTGTAGGGGAGTTCCCTGGTGGCTTTGTGGTTAGGATTCCGGGCTTTCACTGCTGTGGCCTGGGTTCAATCCCTGGTCAGAGAACTGAGATCCCGCAAGCCACGAGACACAGACAAAAAAAAAAAAAAAAGAATAGTATTGTAGGTTGAATTGCATCCCTCAAAAAGATACGCTGAATTCCTAATCCCTATGCTTATGAATATGATCTTATTTGAAAATAGGGTCTTTGCAGATGTAATCAAGTTAAGATGAGGTCATACTGGATTCTAGTGGGCCCTAAGTCCAAGGATTGGTCCTTATAAGGAGAGAGAGGTTTGAAGATACAGAGACATAGGGGTCCTTATAAGGAGAGAGAGGTTTGAAGATACAGAGACATAGGGAAGCAGGCCAAGTGACAGCAAGCAGAGACTGGAGCTGCCATAAGCCACGGAATGCCAAGAATTGTCAGTATTCCCCACAGGCTGGAAGAGGGAAGAGGACTCTTCCTTAGAGCCTTCTAAGGGAGCATGGCCCTGCTGACATTTGATTTTGGGCTTCTAGAATCCAAAACTATGAGAAAAGAAATTTCTCTTGTTTTAGACTTCTCAGTCTGTGGCAATTTGTTAGAGCAGCCCTAAGAAATTAGTACAGATAAATGTAAAAATACAAGACAAAGATATAGAAGACTTGAAGAACACAATATTACATAATTAACATTTAGAGAACATCCTTCTAACAATTATAGAATCCATCTTTTTTTTTTCAAATGTGCAAAGAACATTTATCAAGATAGACCATATTCTGAACCTTAAATGAACTCTCAATAAATTTAAAATAATTCAATCCTACCAAGTACCTTCTGATCACAATGGAATTAAATTATAAATCAATAATAGAAACATTTGAAAAATCCCCAATATTTGAGAAATAAATAACATACTCTTAAATAATCCATGGGTACAAAAAGAAATAGCAAAGGGAATTTGGAAAGTATTTTGAACCAAACGAAAATGAAAAACAAACATATCAAATTTTGTGGAATGCATCTAAAGTAGCACTTATTTGTAATTTAACTGACCATTAACTGTGATCTTATCTGCTACTATAGCATTTTTACAGGAACATTTAAGTTTTGTTTGTTATGTTTTGTTTTTGTCATATATGGTGTTGAAATTTTCATTGGTTGAGATAACATTCTAATTTAGGAGTATGGATTTGAATGTGGTATCTTTTTAAAAAATTTTTTACTAATTGAATTATTCTTTTTTTTGTGTGTGTGGTACGTGGGCCTCTCACTGTTGTGGCCTCTCCCGTTGCAGAGCACAGGCTCCGGACGCGCAGGCTCAGCGGCCATGGTTCACGGGCCTAGCTGCTCTGTGGCATGTGGGATCTTCCCAGACAGGGGAATGAACCCATGTCCCTTGCATCGGCAGGCAGACTCTCAACCACTGCGCCACCAGGGAAGCCCTCTAATTTAATTATTCTTATTCATTGCTATTGACTTTATGAATTTAGAATTCTTTATTGAGTACTTTTATTAATTCTCACGATTTTTTTCAGCAAATTTATCTGAGCTTTCTGAATATATAATAATTTGCTTTTCTTTTCCAATATTTATACTTATTTTAATTTCATTAACCCAAACTTTCAGAACAATATTAAATATTAATAGTAATTAATAGTGCCTTGTTTCTGATTTTCACCAGAATGCTTCTGATGTTTATCAACTTCTCAAAGAGATCTGTGATTCTAAACATTAAGAACCATTGCTTAGAAACATGAGTTATTAGCAAGCATACAATCTTTACTCTACAGGTGATGATTCTTGAGATCAGAAAGGTTAAGTGACTAGTTCCAAGGTCTTAAAAGTGGGCAGTGGAAGAACCATGACTAGAATTTTTCATTTATGGTTTTGTTGTTACCAAAACTTACAACAAAAATTGTAATAGTTTTCCTCATTTCTGATTTTTTAAAAATTGCAAAACATTGCATTTGTACATTTTTTGGTAAGAGCTTTATTGAGATATAATTCTCATACCATACAATTCACCCATTTAAATGATGCAGTTCAATGGCTTTTAGCACATACACTGAGTTATGCATCATCATCACAATCATTACTAGAATATTTTCACTACTTCAAAAAGAAACCTGGCACCCATAACCTCCCAGGTTAGCCATAACCTCCCAACTCTCCTACTCTTCCCATCTCCATCTTTACCACCAGGCCTAGGCAAGCACTAATCTATTTTCTATCTCTATAGATGTACATATTCTAAATGTTTTGTACAAATGGATTCATATGTGGTCCTTTGTGACCAGCTTGTTTCACTTAGCATGTTTACAAGGTTCATCCATGTTGTAGCATGTATCAGTACTTCATTTCTTTTTAAAAAATATTTATTTATTTGGCTATGCTGGGTCTTAGTTGCAGCACACGGGATCTTCGTTGCCACGTGTGGGATCTTTGTTGCAGCATGTGGGATTCTTTAGCTGCAGCATGCAGAATCTTTAGTTGCAGCATGTGAACTCTTAGTTGTGGCATGTGGGATCTAGTTCCCTGACCAGGAATTGAACCCAGGGTCCCTGCATTGGGAGTGCAGAGTTTTAGCTGCTGGACCACGAGGGAAGTCTCAGTACTTCATTTCTTATTATTGCTAAATAATATTCTATTGCATGGCTAGACCACATTTTACTTATTCATTTATCAGTTAATGAACATTTGGATTGTTTCTACTTTTTGGCTGTTACTAATATACTGTTATGAACATTCAGGTACAAATTTTTGTGTTGACATATGTTTTAATTTCTCTTAGGAGGCAAATTACTGGATCATATGGTAACTCCATGTTTAACAGTTTGGAAAACAGCTTGTCTTCCAAACCAGCTGCATCACTTTACTTTCTCACCAGCAGTATATGAAGGTTCAAATTTCTCCACATTTTTGTCACTTGTTATTGTCTTTTGGATTATAGCTATCCTGTGGGTGTGAAGTGGTATTTTATTATGGTTTTGGTATTCATTTCCATGATGGTTAATTATGGTGAACTCCTTTTCATGTGTGTATTGCCTATTTGTCTATCTTTTTTTGGAGAACTGTCTGTATCCTTTGCTCATTTTTTAAAACTTCGAGAATACTTAAATATATATTGTTAATTCAGATTTCCTCTTTTGTGACTTTCTGTCACATATCATATTGTGTTGTGTTCTGGTACTTATACAGTATCAATTGTATAGATTGCCTTTTTTTCTTATTAATTATAGTTCTTTATGGTAGATATATATCTTTGCACATTTGTAGCTTGAATTTTCACTACTTTGTGATCTGATAAAAAGACATTAAATTTAATGTAGTTCGATTATCAATCTTTTCTGTTACGGTTTACACTTTTTGAATCTTGTTTAAGAAATCTGTCCCTGTTTCCTTCATGAAAGGGAGGCAGTGTTAGTGTAGTGGTTTAAAATGGGTACTCAAGAGGCAGATTACCTGAGTACAAATCACAGCTGTTTTACTTTGTGGTACTGTGGCCTGGGACAATTTAGTTAATCTCTTTTGCCTCAGTTTCCTCATCTATAAAATGGGATGGTATTAATAGTACGTACTCACAGGGTTGTTATGAGGACTAATTGAATTGGGATATACAAAATGCTTAAAACTGTACTGAGCACAAAATAAGCAACAAGTAAGTGTTATTACTGTTTGCATCTTTATTCTACCTGACCTGACTTTTTTTGTATGCCATGACATAGAAAACTAATTGGGTTTTTGTTCCATAGAGACAACCAATTATTGAAGCACTGTTTATTGAATAATCTGTCCGTTCTACATCGCTTTGTTTATGTTTCAAGTTGGTCTGTCCCACAGCTCTCCATTCTATTCCATTGGCCTATTTGTCTACTCCTGTCTCTTGATAACAGTATTATAACTTTAATATATCTTGCTTGCTGGTCGGGCAAATTCCTCTACCTTATTTAACTTCAAAATTATCTTTTAAAAAAATTATTTATTTTATTTATTTATTTGGCTGCACTGGGTATTAATTGTGGCATGTACGATCTTTAGTTGAGGCATGTGGGACCCAGTTCCCTAACCAGGGATCGAACCCAGGCCCCCTGCATTGGTATTGTGGAGTCTTAAACACTGGACCACCAGGGAAATCCCCCAAATTATCTTAACTATTCTTAGATCTTTGCTCTTAAGTATGAATTTTAGGATTACTTTGTCAAATTCCATAAAATCTCTTTGGGTATTTTGATTGGAATCACACTGAACCTCTGGATTAATTTTAGTGGAACTGACAGCTTTATGGTGTCTCTCACTACCAATAAGAGCATAAATGAAAGCTCTCCAAAAATATGTTTCCTCATATAATTCACTTTCAGACAGGATTCTTACACATATATGTCTAGCTGACAAAACTCAAGTCAAATGATTATGTCTTAGCTATAAGAGAAGCTGAAAATATGAGTCCTGCCTCCTACTTTTGGGAGGAGAGGAGATGGACAGCTACATAAATATGATGAAGGTGTGCTATATATTTATCCCACCATATAATTTCTTTTTAAAAATAAATGTATTTACTTGTTTATTTATTTATTTTTGGCTGCATTGGGTCTTCGTTGCTGCACGTGGGCTTTCTCTAGTTGCGGCTGGTGGGGGCTACTCTTCCCTGTGGCACGTGGACCTCTCATTATGGTGCCTTCTCTTTCTTGCAGAGCACAGGCTCTAGGCACTTGGGATTCAGGAATTGTGGCTCACGGGCTCTAGAGCGCAGGCTCAGTAGTTGTGGTGCACGGGCTTAGTTACTCCAAGGCATGTGGGATCTTCCTTGAACCTGTGCCCCCTGCATTGGCAGGCAGATTCTTAACCACTGTGCCACCAGGGAAGTCCCTCATTCTGATTTTAAAGGAAATGATTCTTTCTTACATTTAACCATTAGGTATAATATTATGAATCTTTGCTACATAACCTTTATCTGTTTAGGAGTTTCCTTTCATTTTCATTAAGCTATAATTGACATAATAGTATACTACTTCCAGATGTATAAGGTAATGATTCAGTATTTGTTTATATTGTGAAATGGTCACCAAAAAGTTGCTAAGAGAGTAGGTCTGAAAAGTTCTCATCACAAGAAAAAACAATTTTTGTAACTATGTATGGTGATGGATGTTAACTAGATGTTGCACATTTTTGATTGGATAATTTATCTTTTTTATTATTGAGTTATAATAGTTCTTTACATATACTAGATTTTTTTCCCTTGTATTTCTGCACTTTTGGTATCCAAAACCAGTTTTGGGCAGTATTTAAATTTATCAGATTTTCATCAAATCATATTAGATATGTGATTTGCAAAGAAATATCTCCCATTCTGTGGGCTGTCTTTTCACTTTCTTAACAGTGTCCTTTGAAGCACAGGTTTTAAAGTTTGGTGGTGTTCAGTTTCTCTCTTTTTGTTGTTGTTGTTGCTTCTGCTTTTGCTGTTGTATGTGAGAAACCATTGCCTAATTCCAGGTTATCAAGATGCATGCCTATGTTTTTCTCTAAGAGTTTTATAGTTTTAGATCTTACATTTAGGTCTTTAAATGTGAGTTAATTTTTGTGTATATGGTGTGAGGTAGGGGTCCAACTTCATTCATTTGCATGTAGATAACCAGTTGACCTAGCACCGTTTGTTGAAAAGACTATTTTATTTTCCTCTAATTGTCTTGGTACCCTTTAAAAAATTCAATTGCCCTTAAATGCGAGGATTTATTCTGCCTGTATCACATCGTCTTGGTTACTGTAGCTTTGTAATAAGTTAGTAATTAGCTGGTTTGAGTCCTCCAACTTTGTTTTTTTGTTTTTGGTTTTTTTTAAAAATTGTTTTGGCTATTCTGGATCCCTTGAATTTTGACATATACTTTACTATCAGCTTGCCAATTTCTATAAAGAAGCCAGTTGGTAATTTGATATCAATCTGTAGAACAATTTGGGGAGTGTTGACATCTTATTAAGTCTTCTGATCCATGAACATGAGATGCCATTTCATGTGTTCAGGTCTTTAATTTCTTTCAAACTGTAAATATTTTTTTAAGTTGCATAGCAAGTTAGCTAAAAAAGTACATGACTTTGGGGGACTGCTTAGCAGCTGTTAACTATTCCTTTTATTTTTATAGAGATAAAATAATTTTTAATGTGTTGACATTAAAAGCATGTATAAAGAAGTATGTATTAAAACAATATCCATTGCATTAAATAATTTCTGAAATAAGGAGGGACAAATAAGTAAAAACACTTCAGTTAACGTATAAACTGAGGAAGTATAATGAAAAGTGCTTGAAACTAAAAGTCAGGAAACTGGGAAGTGTTTTCTAGCTCTGCACCTAACTAGGCATATAACCTTGGGGAAATTACTTTATCTCTCTAGGACCGTTCCTCACATTTAAAATGATATTGTAATTTTTCCTAAATGGAAAGTCATGGGTTTATGCAACCAATCTAAATATGGCATGCAAATGTGTATTTATTTTTAGCCTAAATCTTGAGGATCAATGTTTATAGAATTGTTTCGAGTTTAGATCTTCAACATTTTCACCCACCGTTCCCCCATCTACATTTTTCTTATCCAAATCCAGTTGGTTTTGGAAGTATTTACATATGATTTTAAACCAAGCACTAATATTATTCCCTATCTTAGAAGCATAAAGGAGAAAATATGTATAAAAGATTTTTACTTGCTGCAGATTAAATTAGAGGAGGATTTATATGGGGCTTAAATACCTATAATAAGTATAAAATAGAATTATGAGCAAAATTGTGGCTATGATTCATCCTTAAAATAACCAGGAAATGGGCCTTCCCCAGTGGCGCAGTGGTTGAGAATCCGCCTGCCAATGCAGGGGACACGGGTTCGAGCCCTGGTCCGGGAAGGTCTCACATGCCGCGGAGCAACAAAGTCTGTGCGCCACAACTACTGAGCATGCGAGCCACAACGACTGACCCCACGTGCCACCACTACTGAAGCCTGAGTGCCTAGAGCCCGTGCTCTGCAACAAGAGAAGCCACTGCAATGAGAAGCCCGTGCACCACAAGGAAGAGTAGACCCTGTTCACTGCAACTAGAGAAAGCCCACCTGCATCAGTAATGAAGACCCAACGCAGCCAAAAAAAAAAAAAAAATTCCAGTACCGTAAATAGAATAAAAAGTGTGGGTCAATATGTGGATTATATATTTAAATCTTTCTTTTTTTAGTGTTTTAAAGTAGCATAGCATAAAAACCTTTGAGCTTACAAAACTTTTTTAAAAAGTGAAGTATAGTTGATTTTTAATAGTGTATTAGTTTCAGGTGTACAGCATACTAACTCAGGATTTTTGCAGATTATATTCCATTATAGGTTGTTACAAGATATTGGGTATAACTCCCTATGCTATACAGTAAATCCTTGTTGCTTATCTGTTTTATGCATAGTAGTTTGTACCTGTTAGTCCCATACCCTAATTTGTCCCGCCCTCTCTCTGATAGCCATGTTTGTTTTCTATGTCTGTGAGTCTGTTTCTGTTTTGTATATATATTCACATTTTTTAGATTTCACAGAAGCTTAAGAAATTTTTAATGTACAGATTTTCTCAGCATCCCCTGACCTCCAATGCTCTGATGTACAGGTAGGTATCTCCTATGTGAGATCCATGTACTCAGGAATCAGAACCGGTTTTTTATTGGCTTTTGAAGCCAATACTCAATAGCACCATCTACTGTTAACATAATGAAATTTAATAATAGTGGAAAGAATAATAGATTCTCATATCTTCATACTGGAATGAATACAAGAAATCTTCTAGTCCCAACTTCATAAGCTTACAGATAAAGAATGTGAGGTTCACAAAAGACAAGTAACTTGTTTAAAGTCACAGATTTCTTGCTGAAACTGTATTGCAAGCTATTGCAAGCTAAAATTTCTGTAGATGCTTTCAAAGCGAGGAAACAGATGGAAAAACAATGTATCCTAGTGATCAAGTCTCTAGGATTAAGAACCGAGCTGGTTCTGCTCCAGTGCTATCTTTGGCCAAGTTAATTAATCGCTCTGTGCTTCAGGCGCTACATCTGAAAATGGACAACACATGTGCTTCTCAGGGTTTGTGTGAGAAACAGAATATATATGTAGTAGACATATATGTAAAGTGCCATGCTTGATATATGGTGAATAATGGTGATATTATTTTTATTCACAAGTGGTGGAGTGGTTTTGAATTCAGTCTTCTTTGACTTCAGTGTCCGTATTCTTTTTTTTTTTTTTTTTTTTTGCGGTACGCAAGCCTCTCCCGTTGCGGAGCACAGGCTCGGGAAGCGCAGGCTCAGCGGCCATGGCTCACGGGCCCAGCCGCTCCGCGGCATGTGGGATCTTCCCGGATCGGGGCACGAACCCGCGTCCCCTGCATCAGCAGGCGGACTCTCAGCCACTGCGCCACCAGGAAAAACCCGGTGTCCGTATTCTTGACCACACCAGACATCAGAAGAGACTAGCAGTATCACACATGCAAAATAAAATAATCCATGAATGTTTGATAACACAGTATTTCAAAATTGGCATAGCATACATTTTATGGGATTCTTTGATTTTGGGGAGAGTAGGAAGCTGGGTCTCATCTTCAATACTTGGAAAAGAGGTCCTTAGTTGCTTGTATTACTATTTTGTCCAGCAAGCTTCCTCTCTTTTAGTGATAGACCCTGTCTGCTTGGCCTTGAGGGTGGGCACATGGTCAAGGCCTGGCCAACCATAACACTTCATGTTTCCTGGACAGAGTAAATGGTTCAGAGGACAAGTGATGCAAAAAGGGTCAATGTCCAGAGGAGTCAGAGAAATGAGAGACGTGTGATATCTTAGACCTTAGGCAAATATTGATACACCCTGCAAGGTACCTCATTCCTAATAAAGCGGGGTGGAGACCATTGACTGTCATCTCATATTCATTCTCCTCTTCATCTAGCAACAGAACCCTCAAGCCTACGTTTTCCAGTCTCCTTTAGACACACTGGGGCCAGTGGGATGTGAGTGAAATTGCTGAATGCCATTTCTACAATTTGATCTGAAACCATCAGTCATGTACGTTTCCATTCTCTTTTCCCCATTCATGTAGGCTGAAAAGTAAATGTGGCAGTGACTCAGCTTTAATCTTTAGGGGAAGACAATACCTTAGAAGTTGAACATGTTAGATAGTTTAGGATAAACTACGAGAGAAATAGTTTTTTACAGTGCTGTCACTCACTGGAAACAGCGCGTGCATGTGGTGTTAGATCGTAAAGGCAATGCATAAGACGAAAATCCATTTAGGCATAGTCATAAAAAGGAAGAATGTACTGCTTTATGCTACGATATGGATGAACCTTGAACGTTATGCTAAGTGAAAGAAATCAGACACAGAAGGCCATATATTGTAGGATTCCATTTACATGAAATGTCCAGAATAAGTAAATCCATAGAGACAGAAAGTAGATTAGTGATTGCCAGGGGCTAGAGGGGGTGTTGCGGTGGAGAGTGACTGCTAGGGGGCACCAGGCTTCTTTCTGGGGTGATGAAAATGTTCTGGAATTAGCAGTAATGATTGTGCAACTTTCTGAATACAGTAAAAACCACTGAACTGTACACTTTAAAGGAGTGAATTTTATGGTATGTGAATTATATCTCCAAAAATCCATTTAGGCTAAATTACCCTTGAAAGTCCTTCTCACAGAGCCCAATACAGCTAGTTTTACCTTCAATGTAAAAAATAAATTGCCTTTTTAACTTTGAGTTGAGTACTAAAATAGTATGCTTGCATTAAGGAGTCCTGTTACCAAAAAATATATCTTATAACTTGAGTCACACTCTGTTGTGTGAGATTCTTACATTATAAAGGGTAAGGGATATATTAGAAGTATTCAAAAGGGAATATGTATACCCCTGGGGATAAAAGAAGACTTTCCAAGAGGTCCTCAGGCACAGATAGTTTTAAGGAAATGAATTTCCAGATCCTCGACTCGCAAGTGTTATCTTTTCTAGATTGATCTGTGGCTAAGCTGTCATATCATTATGTCCTATTGTCCTTTCCTACCTCCCATTTTTCAATTTATAGGAGAAAGGCATACTCACCTGTAATAAATTCTTACCAGGGTAGAAACTTCAGGGTGCCAATCTGACAATTTGAGATACTCTTGTTTGGGGAAGCCTCCTTTAAATCAAGGACCATAAAGCCATGATGTTGGCTTTATGGGTGTTGCATTTTTCCTTGTCTTATATCTTTGGCATTTAATTCAGAAGGAGTCCAATCAGCTGAATAATATTATAGTAAAATTCCTTTCATTCACTTCTACATATTTAGAGGAAAAATCTATAAAAATGAAAGCTAGGAATAGAAGTTCAGGCCTCTATTCGGCACATAATTACTGGATTCCCACACCTCCATCACTATAAAGTAAATACTCTAGCAGAGTGTAAAAAGAAGGCGGCAGCGTATGAACGGGTCGGAGGTTGGAAGGCACAGCCTTTCCCTAAGACCAACAAAAACGCAGTAGTTTCTCTTACACTCGGGTTAACTGCAGCGCCCACAACGGCACACATTTCTGCTCACTGGTTGAGTCCACACGCGTGGCAGTCCTTTCTAAAAGCTTTCTTAAAGCATGGCTGTGAGTAAATGATACGTGGCCTGTTTAGGCCGGCTCCAGCGAAACATCCAAACACCCGGCGGGCAGCAAGCTCTCTCCGCTGAGCGGGTGCCCCTCTAGTCGCTCCACCAGGAGCGTGAGAAGGGCGGGACGAGCGGGCAGGAAGCAGCTCGAACAGCTACATGGTTTGCCCACCGTTTCCCAGGAGGGCCGAATGGGCGTGGAAGACGAACGAGTGCCTCCACCACTGTGACAGCACAGACCACGAGCGTCGGCCTACAACCCCCTACGTCACACCTCACTGGGCTTTGCCAAGGATTTGCGCGAGAACCAGGCCAAACCCCGCGTGCCTCCGCGCCTGACTCCGCCCACAGAGCTCGTAGCCCCGCCCAAGCCCCGCACAGTAGGGGGCCCACCCATCGCACTTCCGGCACCAGCCTCCGGACCGGCCTCCTTCGCTTTTTACTTCCCTCTCTCCGGCTTTCTTCCTCCGCCCCCATCGTCTTTAACACTGTCACGTGAGGGGCGAGCGCGGGGGCTGCTGGGATAAGTACGCCGGTGGGTCAGGGTTCGGCCTCAATATGGCGGTTCCTGTCGGGCGGCTACGAACGCTTTGCCGTCGGGAGGATTAACTGGCGATTGTTGGCGTCTCCACCTATCAGGGTGGAATGCAAGGACGCCGGGGCAAGCGCTGAGAAGCGGCGGTGACGGAGAGGGGTCGGTGGCGGGTGCCCCGGGAGCCGAGGCGGAGGCGTCTGTTCTGTTGGTCTCAAGGCTTCAGTGTCGGGCCCCGCCCGGCCGAGCCGGGCCGGGCCAGGCCGGCGGGCGGCGGCAGTAGCTGCTGCAGCCGCAGGAACAGCCTCTGAGAGTGGGCCGGAGGGCGGGCGCCGCTGCTTCTGCCTCTGCCGCGGTAATGGCCCAGTGTGTACAATCAGTGCAGGAGCTCATCCCGGACTCCTTCGTCCCCTGTGTCGCCGCGCTGTGTAGCGACGAAGCCGAGCGGCTCACTCGTCTCAATCACCTTAGCTTCGCGGAGTTGCTTAAGCCCTTCTCTCGCCTCACTTCTGAGGGTATGTGGTCTCCCCTTTTCACTGAGCTCCCACAAAGCTGGGGCCGGGAGAGGGACGTTGGGGGCGGGCAGGGGAAGAGAAGGGCGGTGTTTACATCCCGGAACCGGTATAGTGGCGTTGGGCTGGGGCCCCACGGTGTCTCCGGTGGTTGCAGGAGGAGGGCCCTTGAGGTGGTCAAGACATCATGGTCCTAAACTCCAGTTTTTCCAGGCACTTCCCCGACAAGCCAGACTGTTAGGTAATTTAAAATGTGAGCCTCAGAGAAGGGCATTGAGACTGTTCTCAGCCGCCACAGGGAGGGAATTAGGAAGTTGCAAGGGAGGGCAGGGTAAGAAGATGCTCCGTGTTAGACCGATGAGGTCTTAGGGTGGAGACGACGAATCATTTTTCCCTGGGAGTTAAACCGGGCTTTCAAAGTTGTCTTGAGTATTATATTCTTTAGCAGGTGCATCCCCTTCAAGCGTTCTGTTCAGTTATTTTACTTTTTTCTTTTGAGGATTCAAACATTTACTTAGGTATCCATTGTTTTACTTGATCTCTCAAGAAAATAAAAAGAATTGTAAAATTAATGAAACTTGCAGCAGCCTTTTTTTGCCTAATGGGCGAGGAAGTAAGGATAAGTTGTAGTTAATTTAATCGAGATAGTTGGAGTTATGATTTATAGGGATGGAAAAGTCCTGAATTTTTTTTTTTCAGTTAAAAGTTTAATCAACGGGAGAAATATCTTTTTTAGAAGAGCTGCCTGTTTTCTCCAGCTTTAGATTCTTTATTAGGGAAAAGTAAGTGTAATAGTCAAGTGTGGTTTAACCAATATCTTTACCTGTACTTTGCAAACAGAACATAGCAAAGTATAGGTAAAGTTCTGTGTTAAGAACTTTAAAATAAAAAGGTTCTATAATAAAGCTGTGTCAAGCCAACGACCATGATGTTTATTTAGTTATGACTTCACACAAAAAAATGCTGTGCCATAAATTTATTTATTTACATGCCACACGTGTGTATTCTTTGGGAGAATATCTCCATTATAAGCTTGCTTTTGTATTATTTTTTAAAAATAAATTTATTTATTTTTGGTTGTGTTGGGTCTTCGTTGCTGTGCGCGGGCTTTCTCTCTTTGTTGCGGTGCGCGGGCTTTTCATTGCGGTGGCTTCTCTTGTAGAGCACGGGCTCTAGGCGTGCGGGCTTCAGTAGTTGTGGCTCGTGGGTTCGGTAGTTGTGGCTCACGGGCTCTAGAGCGCAGGCTCAGTGGTTGTGGCGCACGGACTTAGTTGCTCCGTGGCATGTGGGATCTTCCCGAGCCGGGGCTTGAACCCGTGTCCCCTGCATTGGCAGGCGGATTCTTAACCACTGTGCCACCAGGGAAGCCCTCACTTTTGTATTTAAAGGAGAGAGAGAGAGCTATCCAAAAAAACAAAGATTGGGAACTCTTGGATTTTCTTCAGCATGTACTTTAGCCATCCATCTCATCTCCATTATTGTCCTAAGTCAATAAAAACAACAAAGCGCGCTACATTCTTGAATTATGAAAAGACAAAACGGTGCGTTTGACTTTGAGCTGTGTGCTATTTCCTGCTTTGTTAATAATAATAATGCTATCACCTATACCTACTTACGTAGCATTTCTCTTTGAGTTCTCCTTGAGTCCTATGAGGTAGATACCGTTAATATCATTTTAAATTTGAGGACGTTGAGACCCAGAGATGTTAACTTGTCCAGTCTTACAGGTGGGAAAGATTTAAAAACAGGCAATGTCATTCAAGACAAGGTGTTCTTAATCAAGTCATCTTATCTGCTGGTAATATTTAGAATCACCTATTCACACAAGGGAGCGGTGCTGCCCAGTAGGAACATAATGTGAGTCACATGTATAACTTTAAGTTATTTAGTAGTCACATTTAAAAAGGTGAAAAGAGTTTAAGTAATATCTTATTTAACCCAGTATTTCAAAAATGTTGCCATTTCAACATGTAATAAATATACAAAAATCTTAATGAGATTTTGCATATTTTTTTATTGCTAAGTCTTTGAAACTTGGTGTGCATTTTACACTTATATTACATTATGTTTCAAGTGCTCAGTAGACACATATGGCAGGTGCCTCCTGTGTTGGACAGTGCAGTGAATAGAGGCTGAAATCAGTACCCTGCTTTCCTTGTGTAGACTGCAAAAGATTTAGGGAAGGAGTATAATGAGTTGGACTTTAATAGGTAGACAGTTGGTGGAAAAGAAGAGGGTGGGCATTCCCTGTCAAGGACAGGGATGAGGTTAGAATGGTATGGGCAAAGGTATAAATTATGATTGAGTGGTTTGGGGGAACAGTGGGAAAAGTCCCTGTTGAGTACAGGGTAGTAAGGGAAAATGCCTAGGTAAGGAAGGATCTTGAATTCTAGGAAAGGAATTTTTGATTTCATATCTAATGGTAAATATGTTTAATTCACAGATTTCTTAAGCAAGGGTATGGAGTTTTGGGGGAGTTGGTGTGGTTTATAAGCAATTGAGGTTTTTTGTTTTGTTTTTTTTAATACAGTAAAGTTTTGTGTGCTACGTAAAAACAAAAGATATCATTATTTTATTTTTCAAAATATGTTCTGTAGTACACCAGTTGTATGTTTCCTGGAAAAATTTTGTGGTCAAATAAGTTTGCTTAATTTAGCACATGTTTGGGAGAATTAGTGTCATTCAGCATATGGAGAGTTCTGGGAACACCTGCTCTAAAGAGACCTTTTAAAAACGTAATCCAGTATTTCCCAAATTTATTTGAACATGGAGTTGATTTTTCAGACAACCATCTTGAGTAACCAGTAATCCATGGGCAGCACATACTGGGGAATGTTGCTTCATAGTACAGTATTCAAGAAACTTTATGGTAGTCTATAAAAATAAGGTAATGGTAGAGCTGAATTTCACCCTGAAATTGAGATGTTATATGATACATAACATCACCTTTTGTGACATTATAATCTTAATGAAGCCTTAATATAATTATTTAATTCTGAACCTTTGGATTTTTTTGTGTGTGATTTAAGAGCATTTCTCAATCATTCTTAGCTTTTGCCTTTCTCTTTATTAAGTTGGTTTTGTGCTACTCCAGTGTATTACTTATCTATTGTTGTGTAACAAATTACCCCAAAACTTAGCACCTTAAAACAAAAGCATTATCTCTCAGTTTCTCAGGAATCTGGGAGTGGCTTAGCTGGACAGTTCTCTCTTGAGGTTACAGTGGAGCTGTTAGCAGGGCCTATGGTCATCTAGGGTTGGAGGATCAAGCTCACTTATATTGTTGTTCGCAAGTCTCACTTCCTCACTGGATGCTGGCCTGAGACCTCAGTTCTCTGCCACGTGGGCTTCTCCATAGGTTCCCTGAGTGTCCCCATGACATAGTAGTTAGCTTATCCCGGAGAGAGTGATCAGAACCCAAGATGGAAGCTGAACCGTTTTTTAAAAATATAAATAAATGAATAAATTTATTTATTTATTTATTTATTTTTGGCTGCGTTGGGTCTTCGTTGCTGCACGTGGGCTTTCTTTAGTTGGGTCGAGCAGGGGCTACTCTTCGTTGCATTGCATGGGCTTCCCATTGTGGTGGCTTCTCGTTGTGGAGCACAGGCTCTAGGCATGTGGGTTTCAGTAGTTGTGGCACACAGGCTCAGTAGTTGTGGTACATGGGCTCAGTAGTTGTGGCTTGCAGGCTCTAGAGCGCAGACTCTGTAGTTGTAGCACATGGGCTTAGTTGCTCTGCGGCATGTGGGATCCTCCCGGACCAGGGCTTGAACCTGTGTCCCCTGTACTGGCAGGCAGATTCTTAACCACTGTGCCACCAGGGGAGCTCTGAACTCTTATAACCTTATGTCAGAAGTAGTATACCATTGTTTTTGCTGTGTTCCATTGGTCACACATACCAGTCCTGGGATGTGGGAGAGGACTCCACCAGAGTATATACCAGGAAATATTGGGATCATTAGGTGCCATTTCAGAGTCTGGCTGAAACACATAATAACTCATTTCTGGATTGTTAGTAAGATTACCCAATAACTAATAACGTAATAACTGGTTAACCCATTCTGAATATAGAGCACAACTAGAATAACCTTTTTGTGTTAACACTTATGAATACTAGAGTCAATTTAAAATTTCGAAAGAGGTTTAATACACACATGGCTACTTACGTTATTTGACAATTATGGATCAACCCTTCAAGGAAACTACTTGTACAGTACGTTCTAAAAATATCAGAAATGGACCATAGTATTTTTGTGTATTTTGGTCTCTCTTTCATAGTTAGACCAGCTGAGAAGTTTTGTTAGGGAGAGAGGCCTGCATACGTTTATTTAAATAATTTAGAAAACAAACAATTACAGACAAATGCAGAGAATACAAGAAATAATCCAGGTCCTCATTACCTAGAGCCAATGAATCTTGTCATGTTTGCTTTGTATCTTTTCCTTTCCTTTAAAAAGAAACATTATAGATAGAGTTGAATTCACCTTTTTACCCTTCCTCAGTCCCGTTTCTTTCCTTCTTTCATCATAGGTAATCATTATAATGGAATTTGTGTGTATACTTTCTTTTTTTTTTAAACATCTTTATTGGAGTATAACTGTTTTACAATAGTGTGTTAGTTTTTCCTTTACAACAAAGTGAATCAGTTATACATATACATATGTTCCCATATCTCTTCCCTCTTGCATCACCCTCTCTCCCACCCTCCCTATGTGTGTATACTTTCTGTACATATATTTAGTTTTGCAATACAAGTACACATATTCATGCCACATGTAGTATTTTAAAAAGATTTTTGTCTTGTGTTTTTTAATTAAAGATTTAGAAGTCAACAGAACACAAAGGAAATTTAGGAAGACAGTTTTTAACAGATGTAACTTACTTCAAATGTAGGCGGGCTTGGGCTTAAAAGTTTGGTATAAAGCATTTTCCATTGGGGAAAATAATGTCAGTTTTTAATGGGTAGGTACGCAAAGTCAGTTTTCCAAAAAGTGCCTTGTATTTGTGTGTGATCCATGATGTACTTGAAATAGAGTATGTTGTACATGCTGCCTCCATCTTAACTATACAGTCATGTGTCAGGCTTGTGCTGAGTGCTTTACACTTACTATGTCTTCTAAGAATAGCTCACCTAAATCCTTCAAATAACCTTGTGAAGTACGTTACTTTCTTTATATGTTATAGATGAAGAAATTGAGCATGGGAAAGTTTAAAAGTTGTTTAGGGTAACCCAGTTAATAAGTGGTGGGTTGGAATTTCAAATAAAGTCTGACTCCAAAAGTTGGGTCCGTAATCAATACAGTGGACTGCTTCTAATAGTACCATGGTAACTAATCATCTTGTCTGATTATATTTATGAGAAAAAATATGCTCACATTTCCTTCTGTGCACCGTGGACACTGTCTTGCTACAGTCGCCTGAGAACCTTTTCCTTGGCCTTGAAGCCCTGAACCACTGGTTGTAAATCCCATAGTTTGAGCCAAGGCAGAGAGGAGGCAGGAGGTATTGGGTTAGGAGAAGGGATCTGGGCATTTTTTTTTTTTTTCTTTCTTTCTTTTTCATAGACTTTATTTGTTAGAGCAGTTTTAGGTTCACAGCAAGACTGAACAGAAAATACAGAGAGTACTCATATACCTCCTGTTCCAACACACACACAGCCTCCCCCCACTGTCAACATCCTGCACCAGAGCGGCATTGATTTTTATGATACTAGAATAGGGGCTGAGAATGCAGGCATCACTATCGGAGAAGCAGAGGAAGCCTGCATGCAGCATTTAATTCCCTGTCTTCCCTTTTACTATTTTCGTTTTGTTTTTTTTTTTTTTTTTTTTTTTTGCGGTATGCGGGCCTCTCACTGTTGTGGCCTCTCCCATCGCGGAGCACAGGCTCCGGACGCGCAGGCTCAGCGGCCATGGCTCACGGGCCCAGCTGCTCCGCGGCACGTGGGATCTTCCCGGACCAGGGCACGAACCCGTGTCCCCTGCATCGGCAGGCGGATTCTCAACCACTGCGCCACCAGGGAAGCCCCCCTTTTACTATTTTCGGTGTTGATACCATAGACCTCACACTGCCGTGGACCAGCCTTAGGGTGAGGTGAGAATTAGACATTTGGTATGGATGGCAGTTGGTCCCTGGCAACTCCAACATAAGAGGAAGGAAAGAACCTAGAGTAGAGTAGTTGTGAGCAGTAACATTGTGGGAGAGGAAGGTTAGACTGTTTAGCTAGCCCTTTTGGTGATAATGGAATGTTGTAAGTCAGTTGTATTCTTGAAGACTGTTCCAGTTGGAATTTCTGGTTTCCAAATTGAGCATCTTCTATAAAGCATTAACTCAGTTTATTGTTGTTGTAATAGTTGGCCTGTTATGTTTTGTATAGAAATAATTTCAAGTTTTTTTATTTTTTCTTTTTAAGTTCATATGAGAGATCCCAATAATCAACTTCACATAATCAAAAACTTGAAGATAGCAGTAAGCAACATTATCACCCAGCCACCTCAGCCTGGAGCCATTCGGAAGCTTTTGAATGATGTTGTTTCTGGCAGTCAGCCTGCAGAAGGATTAGTAGCAAATGTGATTACAGCAGGAGATTACGACCTCAACATCAGTGGTATGTAATAAGGTTTATTATTATTTTTTAAATGACGTTTTCTTTTTATTAGAAAAGGTAATTCTATAACTTGGAGTCATTCAACACTTAAGTGTTTGCTGAGTGCTAGAGCCTGGAAATACAATGTTGAAAAAAAAAGTCCTTGCTTTTAAGGAGGTTACAGTCAAGTAAGCAGGCAGCCATTCAAATAACTATGAATTATGTGATTTCACTTTACTTTTTCATAATGAAAATGTTTTTTTGTAGTTCTAATTGTAAAGTTAATACAAGCTCCTTGAGGGCAGGAACTTTGGCTCTTTATTTTATTCCTAGTATCTAAAGTAATGCCTAGATCATAAGCATAATAAATATTTCTTGAATGAAAGAATTAACAGTAGATAAAAAACAACTATTCTTTTGTGACATTAAGTAATATTATGATTACATAAAAATCATTAAGTTTATTATATTTTTTATCTTGCTTAGTGCTAAGTGGAGGAAATGTTTATAATATATAAATAAATATTTGATCTTAATCTGATTTGAATGGTAAATGTTTTCATAATAGGATTGGTAGGTAAAAGTATGTAATACTATGTAAAGTGAGTTAGTGGTTGGTATGACTCTTTTCCAGTATGAAAAAGACTTAATGGAGAGACATGGGATAGATATTTATAGGGGAAAGATTAAAAGTACGTCATCTGGGAGTTCCCTGGCGGTCCAGTGGTTAGGGTACTGTGCTTCCACTGCAGGGGAGCACGGGTTCAATCTAAGATCCTGCATGCTGCATAGTGCAGCAAAAAAAAAAAAAAGAAGTAGTACATCATCTAATTAGGATATTTTAGCAGCCTAATAAAATAATCTTCGTAGATCAGTATAACTCATAATCTATTACTTTAACACCTCCTAATTGCATATTTAAAGATTTTCCCAAACGTACAAAGAGAAATTAAGTGGCATGTCTTAAATCCTGAAGTTAGTTGGTTGCACTTGTATAGTTAGAAATATTTGTAGATTTATTTTGTTTAAATGTTTATAATTTTTCTTCTTTCTGTGTCATTTTAATTCTAGCAAGGCAAGTTACCTTAGTAAGACTAAGTTTAGAAGATTATGGTTATCTTTGTAAATCAAAAGAATCCATTTTCAGGATACATATTTTAAGCAGTTCCTGGCATAACATGTTTTCAACATGAGGCAAAATTTGCAGATTTCTGGGAGAAAGCAGTGGGATTTGAACTATTTCTGTCATCAATGGAAAATTCATGTTGAGATGTGAAGGGCAATGAATCACGGGCCAGAGTTATCCGGTAGTTAATTGGATAACTTGAATAAGTCACTTATGCAGAATCAGTTTTATTCTCTGAAAACAGGAGGAATTGGCTAGATTACTTCTTAAGGCCTCTTCTAGACCTTTAATCCTGTGATTCTATTTCATAAGGACTTTAACATTTTTATTATACATGAAACAAATACTTATTGATTTCCTACTGTATGCTTTGCATTGAGATACAGACATGAATGAGATGCTATATATAACTTCATATATTAGTCATATATCTGGTCAATAATTATAATACATTCGAATTTATAGTATCTTAAAATGACAATACGTTGTAATAGAGATATGGCATATCCAATATGCCAAAGTGCTAAGGGTCACAGAGAGAAGGATTAACTATCATATTTTTAAAAAATTATCTTTTTCTATACTGAAAATATTTTCCTAACCTCCAAATCTTATATACCTTTTACTTTAAAAAAAATTTAATTTATCAGAATGATATATACACAGAGACATAATACTAAAAAGACTTGAGAGGAGCAAGCAACAGTTGGTCTGCTTTCTGCACCCCTGCCCCACCAACTCTTTTCTCTGGTATTCATTTTGTGTTTCTAAGTAATATTTTTATATGGCTATTTATGGCTTAATTAAAATTTTTATTTATTGATTTCTCATTATAATTGATGCAGATTTAGCTTAATTACTCCCCTTCCTCCATCTCCCTAATGCAGTTTTTATAATTTTTGATTAATACTCACTGTTTACAGTACTGTGACTGAGTATTCACTTCTTCACTGCTGAGCTGAATGTTGGGCTTTCAGTTCATTCTTATACAGCTCTTGTTTTTTTTTTTCAGTATTTAGTAATTGCCTTTTTATTTATTTATTTATTTATTTATTTATTTTGGTGATATGCGGGCCTCTCCCATTGCGGGGCACAGGCTCCGGATGCGCAGGCTCAGCGGGCTCAGCGGCCATTGCTCACGGGCCCAGCCGCTCCGCGGCATGTGGGATCTTCCCGGACCGGGGCACGAACCCGTGTCCCCTGCATCGGCAGGCAGATTCTCAACCACTGCGCCACCAGGGAAGCCCAGTAATTGCCTTTTTAAGAACAACTTGCCCAGAGTTCTTTATATTTTTTACTAGTCTCTCAAACTTCTAATAGACTCTCCCTCAGTAAGATTTTCCCCTTGGCAGATTAATTTATGAGATAATCCATTTATTAAGATCCCCTTCCTGAAGTCTTCTCTCTTTCTACTCCAGGCATTCTTAATGGGGAATGATACCATCCCTCAATGGGGTGAAAATTTGGTACTTGGGGAGCAAAAATATTAGATATTATAATGGTTTGTGGCTGTCCAAAAGACCACAGTCTGTAAATCACAGTATATCTAAGTAAGAATACTTTTAAGAATTCTTTGGGGAGAATGATCAATTAGAAAAATGTCTAAAAAGGCTCATGGGGGGAGATAATGAAATAAAAGTTTCAAAACACTGTTCTACTCAGTCGTGGTCTGGTTGCTTTCCAAGGCCTGCTCCACTGCTGCCTTTCTGGAGATTTCTTTCCCTTTTCTGTAGCCACTCATTCATATCTTTTTTGGTGTATTTTGTTGATTTGGTGATGGACATCTCCAGCGGCTTCCTGAGAAAAGTTGTGTGGAAGGTAAAATTTTTGAGGAATGAATGTCTGAAAAGGATATTAGTAAATTGTTGTTGGCTTCTTTTTAAGTCTTTAAGTTTTCTTCTATCCTATGCTTTTTCTTTCATTTGTATTATTTTTCAGTTTGTTTTGTTCTCTTTTTCATGTAGGAAACTTTCCTTAAATGTCTGGTGAGTCTTTGGCATTATTTTCTATTTCAAATTGAGGTATTATACCCTGATTATATTTTATGCCCTGATTGGGCATAAAAAAGTTTGTTATCTTGTGGACTTCTTTATTGGGTGGTAAGGCTGTGAATAGGCTTGAGAGTTGCTCAGTTTTTATTACTCACAGTTCTTTTTTTTTTTTGGCTGCACTGCACAGCATGTGGGATCCCAGTTCCGTGACCAGGGATTGAACCAGCTCCCCCTGCATTGGAAACTCGAAGTCTTAACCACTGGACCACCAAGGAAGTCCCTTCTCACTATGAATTATTTGGGGCCATTTAATTATCTTTAGAGAAAGATTCTCAAATATGATGTCTGGTTGCCTGTATATTAGAGATTGGTGTATTTATTTTTTTATAGTCTATTAAAGTGGTTTGGTATAGATAGTTTATAGGAACAATGTGGTCATGATTTGGTTGTGAGAAATTTTATCTATTTATATTACTTACATTCTTAGGTCCCTGCCAACATCTCCACATAAGGAAAGATTCAGTGCCATTTGCCTTTAAAAGTGGGTGGAGGCATTACTATAGCTGAACTCCTTAGGCAGATTTTAAAAAAGAATTCCAAGTGGTTAGGACAAACTACAGAAGAAAACAGTTTCTTCAAGTTCTTTCCCTGCTACTTAAGGCACCTCCCTTTAGCTTTATTTTTATGTTGGTCTTGAAGACTGGGAATGTGATATGAAGGACTGAATTCATTTTAATAAAATTCTTTTATAACAGAATACTTCTCTTTGGAGATATGAGAGTGGCTTTATCCATTGTAAATAAGATTAATTCTGTTTGTCCAGAAATATGCTTCTAGTTTTTACCATTAATGTGAGTCATCATACTTTTCACTCATTCTGTTTATGAAATACATGTTAGATATTTACCTCATAAGCTTGGCTTAACAGTGCCATGTTTTCTTCATCAGGTTGGTCAGTTAAAGCTAGTGTTCCTTAGTACAGTAATTGGAAAGACACAATGATGGAATTGAAAGAATCTTCATTATATACAGTTATTTCCTGTGGTGGTCTGTTCCACATTGTTTACACTCCACTCCTTGCCTATTATCTTTTTTTCCATTCAGCTACTACTATTAGCATTTCTGTCTAATTGTTCTAAAACAGAGATAACTTTTATCCTATCATCTACTGTCTGTTGTGTTTACTTTTTTTTAAGGCAATTTAAAAATTTCTTTAAAATTTTATTATTTGGCTGCGTTGGGTCTTAGTTGCAGCATGTGGGATCTTTTGTTGTGGTGTGCAGGCTCAGTAGTTGCGCTGCGTGGGCTTAGTTGCCCCGCGACATGTGGTATCTTAGTTCCACAACCAGGGATGGAACCCGTATCCCCTGCATTAGAAGGTGGATTCTTATCCACTGGACCACCAGGGAAGTCCCTATTGTGTTTACTCTTTTTTTAAAATATAAATTTGCTTATTTATTTATTTATATTTGGCTGTGTTGAGTCTTTGTTGCTGCGTTCGGGCTTTCTCTTGTTGCGGCGAGCAGGGGTTACTCTTTGTTGCGGTTTGCAGGCTTCTTATTGCGGTGGCTTCTCGTTGCGGAGCATGGGCTCTAGGTGCGCGGGCTTCAGTAGTTGTGGTGCGCCAGCTCAGTAGTTGTGGTTCGCAGACTATAGAGCACAGGCTTAGTAGTTGTGGCGCACGGGCTTAGTTGCTCTGTGGCATGTGGGATCTTCCTGGACCAGGGCTCAAACCCATGTCCCCTGCATTGTCAGGTGGATTCTTAACCACTGCACCATCAGAGAAGCTGGACGTACAGTATTTTAGACTAACAGTGTCTAAAAGAAATATGTAAGCCATTTACATTATTTTCAGTGTTCTGTAGCTACAATAAAGAATGTAAAAAGAGGGCATTCCCTGCTGGTCCAGTGTTTAGGACTCTGCGCTTTCACTGCCTAACACCCAGGTTCAATCCCTGGTAGGCGAACTAGATCCCATAAGCTGCGCATTGTGGCCAAAAAAAAAAAAAAAAAAACCAATGTAAAAAGAAACTGGTGAAATTAATTTTAATAATATATTTAATTTAATTCCAGTTTATATATATATATACATATACACACACACACAGTATTATCATTTCAAATGTAATCAATGGAAAATTTTATTCTTTTTTTTGTATTGTCTTAGAAATCTTATGTGTATTTTACACCTACGGCACACCTCAGTCAGACAAGCTACATTTCAGGTGTCCACTAGCCACATGTGGCTAGTGGCTACCTACTTTATTGGACTCTGATGACAATGGTGAAATTGATCATACACAGAAATCCCAGTCTGTGAGTCTTCAGATGACAATATCCAGGACAATTTTTCTCAAGCTCAAGAACTGAAGAGTGAACAATGTATTTCTAAGAACAAAAAGAAAATACAGTATTTTCATCCAGCTAATTACTAATTTAGCAGGAAAGACTTTACACAATATTTTGAGATAACCTAGAACATCCCATTTTGTTAAAGGACATGTGACCGTATTTTTTCATCTTTTATGATTGTGTAACAACATTTACTTGATACAGTTTGTAAGTGGAAAATGCTGAAGGCAGGTATGTGTATGAAGGTAATCTGAAAGAATTAGATGATGTAGAAGGCTGTTTAGAAGACTAAATAATGAAGACATTTTGCAGTGATGGAGCAAATAAAATGACCTTTTTCTTTTCAGCGAATATGAGCCATCACATTTTTCTAAAATATTGCACCTTGACTATGCAAGTGAAAGAAGAACCAGAAGTAATGATAAACTAGAAGTTGTTAGGAATGTGTGTGAATCTGGAATTTGTATTTACATGATGGATGTGTTCTAGGTTTGTGCATGATAGTTGATGAACAATTAGTTGCATTCAAAAAATGTTGCCTAACTGAGGAATGTATCTTTAAAATGGGGAATATTTGGACTACAATTTGAGTTTGCTCTACTAAAATTTATTAAAAAGTTTGTTATGGTTTTACTCTTAATTCTGTAAATAATTTGTAAAATGAATTAAAAATACAATAAAATACCAAGGGTCAGTTAGATCCAGATAGTAAATGCAGTGACTATTTTCTCTGATATACTGAGGGTTAAAAGGAATATAGTTTCAGTAAAGGACAACCTATTTAAAAAAGTCTTCTCCTGTGGTGTGTGAGAAATTTAATAATTGGGCATAAGTAATCATGACTCTCATCTCTTTAGAATACTTTGATTTTTGCTGATTTTTCTGAAAACACTTGATTAGAAATATTCTCTTCAAGGATAGTTCTCAAGGTTGTTGTTAAATACAAGGTTAGTATTTCTTAGCTCTTCATATTATTTAAGATTATTTGATTTGCAAAATGCTCATAAATTTTATATGAGTTCTGGTTATAGTTTGTTGGAGCTTTTGTAGTCTAAGATACTTTGAATTAAACCATATATTCTGATAATCACTGTTGTCAGGTATTTTTGACCTTGAGACTGTATTTTAAAGAATTAAATAATTATACAGCATCTAATTATCTGATTTCTTCTCCTTACTTGAATATTTTCATTCTGAAATATACTAAGTTTTGGTACTACTGCTTGTCTATAAAGTTATAATCTTAAGTGACAACATAATGTGGAATTTGTAATATTTCTTAGTGCTTTTTTGTTTAGTCTGAATGGTGGTTTTCTGGTACTTTCAACTTTTGTGAATGATTAGAAAGGGAAAGTATGTGATTTACAGGTGACATTTATGTTTAGGGTAGTCAGTCTTTTTCACTGGCAGATTTGGGATTTCTAATGATAGTATTTGGTTTCAGTAGAAGGAGGACCAGAGTTGCTCTAGGTCTAGCTCATTGCCAGCAGCCCTTGTTAGATATGTATTGGAACACTAGTAACTCTGTGTCCGAAGCTACTGGCACTAAGAAGGGAACAAAGAAGAAATGGGGAGAGAGAGAGGGCTGCATTGTGTGAGTGTGAGTGTGAATGGAGGATATAGAGCATTATGTTGTTTTTCAGTTCTTAGCTGCCTTCCTTACCCTTCTTATTACCAAGGGAAAAGTACATTCTGCATAGAGAAACTTGAACTGGTAGGATAACATGGTTACTGTTTCAATTCCAACCAAAGAACATGTAGAGATGGAAAGGAGTATGAGCAAAATAGTGATTTCATCCCCAAATAAGTACAAGAGAATTTTTAAGGGAAGAGAATTGTCACTAAATGTTTGTCTTTCGTTAATATTTTAAAAAATAATAAACTATTATTTTTTTTCTACTTTCTTCAAAAATATCACTAGAAAAAGCAAAAAAGAAGGATGCCCTAGGCTTATTGACATGTAAGAAAAATAAAGGGGGACTTCTAGCCCTTCAAGGAAACATGTGGCTGAGAGAAAAACTTACCTCATCAACCTGAATGTGACCTACCTGAAGGATAAAACCCACTTCTGCCATATACATTTAGAAGATTTTCCTTCGCTCCTTATATTCTTTGTTTAGTACTGAGTGTTTTCTTGCACCATATTTAGAAAGTATTATTTCCGTTTAAGAACTCCTACATGTGTGTACTTGCTTTTTTTCTTTTTAATTTTAGTTATGTAGACATTTATATTGTTCCAAAGTCAAAACTGTGAAACAAGTACATTTACAGAGGTCTAGCTTCTGTTCAGGCCCTTCCCCTTTCTCATCTGTTCTTTCTTCCTTCTCTTACACATGATGGCATTTGTTGGTGGCATTTATCCTTCTGTTATATCTCTTTGACAGTATAAGCTAATACATGTGTGGCTTTCTGTATCTTCTTCCCTTTCACAAAAATGTATACTCTTCTGCTGTTGCCTTTTTTCACTTAATGTATCCTGGGAGCACTTCACAGTAATATGTAAGATTTTCCCCTTTCTCTTAAAGCTGCATAGTGCCTCCACTTAATGTCCCCCACCATGGACATGTAGATTTTCTAATCTTTTATTCCAGGTAGTGTTGCAATGGATAGCTGTTTTGGAAGACCTAATTTGTTTATTCAGAACTCCCCAGCCCACCGTGAAACAAACCCCTTTTCATATGTCTACTACTTACTGTTATTTGTTAATAATTTGTTAATGTTGCATCATTGAAGCAACAAACAGAAAAATAATTAAAGCTGATAAAGTCATTTCCCCCATCTGTGGAGATTCCTTCTTTAACCAAAATTTTCATTATCTAATCTTTATATTTTCTTGGCATTGGTATTAAATGAAAATTAATACTAATTTTTAAGATAGAGACTAATTTTGATTCATTTGCAGGGGGAAGATATATTTACTGGTTGGTAAGAAAATTGCTTTCCTGTTTTAACAGACTAATCCTTGTCATTCATTCTCCGATTTTTGTCACTTTTCATATATATTGTACTATTTCTGGGAATGTTTTTCCTCTTTTATAGCAATGAACATGAGATTTTTGTAATAGCCCTCCCTAAACAATATGTGGGTTATTCTCATAGGCATTTCTTGCAATTAAAGTTTTTTTGTATATATGGCACCAGGTGTTGGATATGCTATTCGGTCAAAATGAATAGCTTTTTTTCTTCAACCTTCCCAGTTGTTTAATGTAGTATTACAATGTAAACAGAAAATATACTTGCTGTGTTTTCAGTGATTCTAAGAATAAGACGAAAAAGTACACAAGTTTTTATAGTCAGCATAAGTAAATAGGAATGGAGTATCCTTTTAGTAAAACTGTGATTTAGATAATCTGCTTAAACCTAATGAAATGACTAAGTTTAACTAAATTCAAATTTTTAACGTTAGAATAGTTTTAATGTAAAATGCTTAGCATGGAGCAAGAGAGATTTGAAATTTTAAGAATCACATCATATATATGTATACAAAAAGTGAAAACACGTCTTTGTATTTGATTATAAGGTAAGTATGCTTTGAAATTCCATTTGAAGAGGTTTAGTTGCTATCATACTCAAGTAATCAAATTATAAAGTAGGGTTCGTCACCCTCACCACTGTTGACATTTTGAACAAATAATTCTTTGCTGGGGTCGGGGGGTGCTGTCTTGTTCTCCTCATTGTAGGCTGTACTGCCTCATTCCATCATTCCTGACCTATTTCCCTAGATACCAGTAGCACCCCCTCCCTATCCCTAGTTGTGACATCTCAGAGTATCTCCTGACATTGCCAAATGTTTCCTGGGGGTCATAATCACTCTTGGTTGAGAACCACTGTTTGGAAATAATACCATTTATGAAAAGGAGCTACTTAAGACAACATGACTAGTGGCAGGGATACAAAACTTTAGTTCTAAAATCTGATTATTCATGTAGGTAACATTGAAAGCGTTAATAAGTAAGCTGTGGGATCATTGGGTAGGTTTGGGAATAGGTCAGTTTTATTTTTGCAAATATATAGACTGCCATGTATGAATATATTTGTGTGTATGGCTTATACACATACGTCACATATGTATCTTAAAGCAAAAGTGGAAAATGCTTGTGTATTGCTAGAAATGATGTTTCATACCTTTCAGGAATATGGACTTGAAATTTTGTCTGTTGTAAACTGATTCTGCTGAGGAATTTTAACTGGTTTATTTATTGTTAATTTTAGCTACTACTCCATGGTTTGAGTCTTACAGAGAGACCTTTCTTCAGTCGATGCCAGCATCAGATCATGAATTTCTGAACCACTATTTAGCATGTATCCTTTGACTTTTATGTTCTCTTAAAATCAAATGTTTTGGAAGTTATTAATCTCAGAAAGAGTTATATGAAGGCAAAATTGTTGAGAGGATATAGAGATGGAGAAATTATTTTTTATTGATGAGGCTACAAGTTTTATTGCTGTCTTTGTTAAATGGCATCCTAGAGACAAGACTGGTGTAACTAATTTTTTTTTTTTTTTGCGGTATGCGGGCCTCTCACTGTTGTGGCCTCTCCCGTTGTGGAGCACAGGCTCCGGACGCACAGGCCTAGCAGCCATGGCTCACGGGCTTAGTTGCTCCGCGGCATGTGGGATCTTCCCGGACCAGGGCACGAACCCGTGTCTCCTGCATCGGCAGGTGGATTCTCAACCACTGCGCCACCAGGGAAGCCCTGGTGTAACTAATTTTTGATTAAAAAATAAGAATACTAAGGGCTTGCTTATTTTTCTTTATCACCCAACTTGAATATTTCATGCTTAATATGTTTTTAAGGTATTTTAGAAAGAAAAAATGTAAACTGTTGGTGTTAACTGCTTTTGCTGATTGCCTCAAAATTAATTGCTTATGCAAAAGCTCATATTTAAAAAGAGTTATCCATTTTTTTAGGAATCTATTATATAGCTATTAACCTACTTTGACAGTTATGACTTCCATTTTCTTAATGCAGTTACAGTGAAAAGTTGAGATGGGATAGGATATGAAATCACAGTGAGATGGAATGGAGAGAAGCAAGATTCAGCAGAATTTTTCATTATGTTGATAGTTGCACAATTTTCATATTGTCCATTTTCATGGATTTCCTTATTACATATATAAATGATCTAAAAAACTACCAACAAAGTAGCTTTACTATTTAGAACCTTGAATTACTTAGAAATGTTGAAGAAATTATCAGTGTTTTATGCTTGCAGGAAAATCTGTAAAATCAGTTTTTTTTTAGCTCAAAAAATATCTCCCTAAAGTTTATATTAATAGGATAATATTTGTTATTAAGTGATAAGTGATAATTACCTTAATATGATTTACAAGGTATGTTGGTGACATCGTCTAGTGAAGCTGAACCTATGGAACAGTTTTCAAAGTTGTCACAAGAACAGCATCGAATTCAGCACAACAATGATTATTCCTACCCCAAGTGGTTTATACCAAATACACTTAAATATTATGTACTTTTACATGATGTAAGTGCAGGAGATGAACAGAGGTAAGCTTTTTTATTTTTTAAATAATTTTCTGTTAAATGAGTTAATGTTAATTTGGACATGGCTTAAGTTTTTGATATATTTTTCATCCAAGAAAGGAAAAATTCATTAATAAAACATTTAACTATATCTCTTATTTGGAGTTATATTCAACAGCTACTTCATTTTATGTTAGATTTCATATGCTTACCCCAAATTTTCTTTCGATGTATATTTCTATTGTAATCTTTGTTCACAGGTGCTTGCCATTTTATATCTATAGGTCTTCACTGTTATTTCTTACTTTGTATAATATTATTTCTCATTTTTTCTCTTTTCTCTTTCCTAGTTTTCCTCTGACTTTTCACTTCCTGGCTTATAGGCACTGCTTTTTTCACTTTTCACTTTCTCCTCACTTTATATTTTTAGCCTTGATGTTTTTCACAGTCTTGAGAAACATCCAAGCACTTTTTTCTTATGTTCTCTTTAATGTTCATTAGTAGTGATTTACCATAGTCCTTTTATCTTTGGGATAAGAGAATAGATATCTTTAAAGATGAGTTCTTGAAAAATAAGATAATATTAAAACAATTTTACTTTTGTGGCTTTGCAGTTTATTTTGAATTTTTGTTCAAGATGTGGATCAAATTAATCTTTTGTTTCAAACTGTTATTCTGATATCTCAATGCTGTTTAGGATATGCAATTAAATAATTATTTCTTGCCCTTGTTATGAGCACACACCATCATTTTAAAATAAATTTTCCTCTGTAAGACCACAGAATTGTTCTGAGGGTTACTAATCTTTAGGATTTTTTTGACATCATAAACAATCTGTAGCCTATTGGATAAAGTGTATTATATAAATAGAAATAATTTGAACTGGCTATTAAAATTAGTTTCTATCATTTGAATATGGTATATATCTTCCATATTGGATGGTTATAGCTAGGATATTTAAGTGATAATTGCAGTATTAGATCAGTGGTTCTTATGCTTAGCAGTGTCATTGGTAAAGCAAGTAGATGTTTATTTTATTGTACTTGAGTGTATATACATACACATATACTTACGTCTGTGTTTATACAAATTTATAACTATTTTATTTATCCAGCCTTAATTTTATAGTGTGTAATATGATTTAATTATTTGTTAGGCTTGTTATTTGTATAGTATTAGCTTCTGCATTTGAATGTGATATAGGATTATCCATGTGCTTTTTGGCACCAGATGGCTGATAGGTTAAAAAAACAAAGCTATTTAAATTAGGTTAGCTCTATGTACCAAAATTTCATTTTCCATCAGAATGTACTGTTTGATTCTTAGGCTGACTTATCATTTAAATTATCTTGTCTCCCACTAACTAGCAAGTCTAGTTAACTAAAAGTAAGGAAATCAAATGAAAGTAAGGAAATCAAATGCTTTTTGTTGTATCTGAGATTAGCTCATGGATCCAGCTGTTATAAATTTTGCAAGAAAAAGGGTGGATTTTTATATAATAAATATTTTAGCTGCTTTTCTTGCGTTATTCTCTTTTTTCTTCCTCTGAACTGTGTCCCTTTGGAGACAGCTAAGGGAAGGGTAAACTGTAGCAGTCAGTGAAAGATGATTTTTTTGGGGGGTGTATACATTTTTATGTTAGCACTTACATTTTTTGATAAATGTCTGTTCTCTAAGAATTTTGCAAAGTTGTATTTCCTGAAGACTAGTTCACATAGTTGAAAGAGTTTCTGATCTATAAGTTTGAAGCCACTCTTTGGAAATTCACAGTACATACTAGCAAATGGAAGGCTCTGAGGTGGTCTGCTGCAAAAGAAACTGGTTGGCTTGCTTAGTGTAGTTCCCCAAACTAGTTTGACCACCAAAACTTTCTGTTTGACTAACATAAGAGTATCTTGCAAAATTTTATTCCATGATGCATGCTTTGGTAACTGTGCTTTAAGGTGATAACCAAGCTAGCTAAATTTCAGTTAGGATCATGAACTTTTAGTTTTTTAAATTACTCTACCTCTAACTTTTTGTTCTGTCTTTTATGGGGACTATTTTTTCATGGTTTTTATATTATTTTAATATATATTATTGCCTAAGGTCTGCTCCCCATTGGCTACAAACTTTTCCATTTTTTATTTTAGAGCTGAATCAATTTATGAAGAAATGAAACAGAAATATGGAACTCAGGGTTGCTATTTACTTAAAATTAATTCTCGAACACCTAATCGAGCATCAGATGAACAGATACCAGATCCTTGGAGTCAGTATCTCCAGAAAAATAGTATTCAAAACCAGGTATATGTAAAAAACAACAATGAAGCAAACCACAAAAGCTGTATTTCAGTTTTATGGCTAATGGTATCACTGTAGAATTTGTAGAATTACTAATAGTTATTTTGTGGCAGCTGGCTAGTTTTGATCCATCAGTATGTGAGCTCTTAAGTCAGTTCAGAAGCTGTTTTTAACTAACTGCAGTAACCCCTTATGTGTATACCTTTCAGGTATATAATATCAGTGTTAATTGATTGTTTTCTTAAAAGATGAAAAGTGGGGACTTCTCTGGCAGTCCAGTGGTTAAAACTCCACGCTTCCACTGCAGGGGGCGTGGGTTTTGATCCCTGCTCCGGTAACTAAGATCCCATCCTGCATGACGCGCGGAGCAGCCAAAATAAAAAAAAGAGAGAGAAAAACGATGAAAAGTGAATTATACATTAAGAATTGAATTAGATTGACTAAACATGTAGAGAATAGAATTTTTGGCTTGTACATTTAATTCATTATGAATGCTTACAGTCAATTCTTTATTATCCACATGCTCTGGGGTTGCCTTCCTTCATTTTCAACATGCTGTTCTTATGGCCACATTTTGGAGCTCATACTTTTTAGGTGGGTGGGCTTTTTTTCCCTAACTTTCCTCTGATTTTCTTCTCTTTTGAATTTCCAGGAAGTTTTGTTTCTTCCTAATCAACTCCTCTAATATAGAGTTCTAGACTAACGTTAATTGTTGTCTGTTGGCTAATGTGTGTGGGAGTAAGGTTTCACATTCTGTCCAACTTTTAAAGTAGAATTTTATGCCACTTGGTAGTGGTCAAATGCCAAGTTCCTATGCTTAGTTCAGATAATCAAGAGTTGACTGTTTTTGTTTAGAAAGAGGATTTCTTAAGTAAATGGAAAATATATTTTGTACAGTTAAACTGCATTATGTACTTGATGTGATATTATTTTAAGAAATATGAATTAGAAAGTTCATGTAGTTTTTGATGTTCTAATATAAATATTGTTTAATAATCTGTTTTTGGAATTATATATGGAATTTTTAATCTTATATATGGAATTTTTAATCCAGTTTTACTCACTTTAATATTGAGATGATTGTTGACCTTCTTTAAGATAATGCTGGGGAAAGCTGTCTGAGAGAAAGAACCAGTTGGATGTGAAGGGACTTTAAATGGTGTTTCAGGGCCACACTCAGAATAGGAATAGTATTGAAATATTCAATTTAGAATCCAGCCATCTCAGGTTGGGAAAGGGAACATAATAAGTCAGGTTGTCCAGTTGGAGAACTTTTAATAGAAGACAGAGCTATAGAAATTCTACAGCTTAGAATCCTAGAAGCCCAGGATTGAAGGATAGTTTAAAGGTTGTCAAATCCAACCCCTGTTCTAATGCTTTAATTTCCTTTAAACCTATAAATGACCTCATCTAGTAAAAGTACTCATTGTCTTCTCAGGTGACCTGTTCCAAGTCTGAGCAGCTTGAGGATCAACCAGAATTTTTCTCCCTTTGCTTGTACTCAATCCTTTAGGGACCATATCAGTTTTCCATGTCTTTTAAAATATTTTTCTAGGCTAAATATACTGTTTTTTCAACTCTTTCTTAAATGTTGTTTTTAGACTGTTTCTTGTCCTGATTACGTTCCTCTTATTAAGTTCTAGTTTATATATTTTTCTCAAAGTCTGGCACTCAGAATAATACCTCATAGTATTAATGGTCTCATGGAGTAGCCTGAGTATTTTTAAAGTTTTTTTTGTTGGCTGAAATCAGTGCCCTTTTTACAAGTAAACGTTGCATTGGATATTTTTCCAAAACACTTCTGTGTATTCAGAATGCACTCCAACCTATTAACGCTGCATCTGTGATCCAGGAGATTCCATACCATCCTTCTTTTTTTTTTACCCCTGCTTGACTCTAGTAGTCCATCTGTCTTGCCATTATTCCTTACATAGATACATAAACAGGTATTCATATAAGCATGTGCATGTCACATATAAACAGAAAAACTGAGATAGAAGTAACTTGAATTCAGAAGAATTAGGATAGTAGGTTGCATGTGAGACAGAATTTAAGAATATAGTAGGTGTGGATTGAAGTGATAGAATATGATACATGGAAGAAGTTAAGAATTTGGAGGATTGGAAGAAAAGAGTTGCTGTAGTAAAAAAAAAATGAGATTTACCATAGTTGTTGATGAATTTGATGGTATCTTAAACATGATTAAATATAACCATTAATGCTGTTTAAATTTTATTTTGATAGGAATCATATGAAGATGGCCCTTGTACTATAACTTCAAATAAGAATTCTGATAGTAACTTGCTTTCATTGGATGGATTAGATAACGAAGTCAAAGGTCTTGATATACTTTCTCTAAGTTTCTCTTTTGATTGAAAATATGCACTGTTGTTAAATCTTTATACATAAAAGATGGGGGAATTTTCATGATGAAAAAAGATAATGGACAGGTTAGCTTTTCCTCTGAAGATTTTATTGAGTTATTTGAGTTTGATGTTTTTTGACATTTAAAAATTTGTTTTTTAAGAGTAATATATCAGGCTTCATAAAAATTTTTTTTGGTAGAAAACAAGGGAAGATATTATGTGTAGCATTAATTATTCCCCCAATTCACATGATTTTGAGAGCTTTATTTTTGTATTTTAAATTACAGTTTAGATAGTGATAGCTTTAAAAAATTTTTGTTACAATTTTTCTTATTGGTTAGTTGTATTTAAAAATAATTCTTTATATTTTAACATTTTTCTTCATTTCTTTACATGAATTAAAAAATTTCTATTACATGTAACAGGTATTAACCCAAGTCCTAAAATTTTAGGGGGAAATCTTTAATGTTATTGTTTTAGATTTCTTAAGACATACAGAAAGATAAACGGTTCCAACATTCTGTCTTTTCTTTAGTAATATCACAATTTTCTGTTGTTTTCTGAGAGTAAAAGAAAGATCTGTTTTTCAGTAGATGGCTTACCAAACAACTTTAGAACTCACCCGCTTCAATTGGACCCATCTGGTGACTCTTCTAACAGCATTGATGGCCCAGATCATGTAAAATCTGCTTCATCATTACATGAAACAAAGAAAGCAAATGCTGGAATTATTCATGGTGCATGTTTAACCCTTACTGATCATGATAGAATTCGACAGTTTATACAAGAGTTCACATTTCGGGGCCTCTTGCCACATATAGAGAAAACAATTCGGCAGTTAAATGATCAGGTAAGATTAAATTATTTGCACTAGTATTTTTAAAAATTTGAGTAAATAGTAAACTTGAGAATATAGTAATATAAGGTATTTAAAGAATTTAAGTTTTTCTTTTAAAAATAGACCAATATTAGGGTTTATTAACATTACTATCAGTGATGAAATTCTGTTAAATCCTAGGAGAGGCTTATTTATTTTCACTAGGGATTTCATCAGCATTTTGGACAGTTTTCTTTAAATCAATGTTGTTAAAATGCACATTTGCTCACTCTTAAAACTTTTTAGTTATTTAGAATTTTTTCTTTTGTATGTAAAAGAAAAATATTAAATTCTTATATTTGTCAATATGTTTAATCTTTTTTCTTAGCTAATATCAAGAAAAGGTTTGAGTCGATCTCTATTTTCTGCAACTAAAAAATGGTTTAGTGGCAGTAAAGTTCCAGAAAAGAGCATTAATGAGCTAAAAAATACATCTGGATTGCTGTGAGTAAAATATAGTTTTTAGTTTTCATGTATTTAACTCTGATTAGTGTTTGTATGATATTGTGCAAAAAATGACTGTCTCTTTAGTTTCTTAGTTTCATATTGGTCAAAGCCTGGGGTAGGTAAGAATAGTGACCATAAGTAAATTATATTAAATTAAAAAACTATAAGTAATTGGATATCTAAAAATAAACAAGATAATAAGGAGGGTCACTTTATTTTAGGTCTGTTTTCCTATTTGTAAAAAGGAGTTAGATTAAGTATTCATTAATAACTATATTAAAGTATTGAGGTCTAATAATTCTAAGACATGGCATATATTTAGAAATTAAGTTTAATATAAAATCCTGTTTTAGGGGAAAATAAAATCCATTTTAGATTTTCTTTTTTTTTTTTTTTTCTGCTGTACATAAAGGTGAGTCACATGGAATTGATCATTTATTTACTTCATAATTTGACAATAGAGAAAATGCTTGCCCCCTGTTGAGAAGTTCTCAGTATAGGGATATAAATTATATAAATATGGATGTAACTATCTGTTTCCGAATATCTTTGAGAAATGACACTCTCCTTGGAGGTAGAATTCTTATCAAACAGGATCAGTTTTTCTCATGTTTTAGACAGTTGGGCATCTTTTTACACATTTTATAATATTTAATGGTTTAAAGGTCATAAATTGTAAATTCCTTTCTTAACTTAATTTGTATTTACAGGTATCCACCAGAAGCTCCAGAGCTTCAAATCAGGAAAATGGCTGACTTATGTTTTTTGGTGCAGCATTATGATTTGGCTTACAGTTGCTATCATACTGCAAAGAAAGATTTTCTTAATGATCAAGCAATGCTTTATGCAGCTGGTGCCTTGGTTGGTATTCTGTAGTATTGTAATTTCTTCCTTCTGCTACCATAAATGACTTAGGAATTTTTATTTATGAAACGGCAAGCAAAATACCTAGGGATAAGTTGTACTCAAATAGCAGACAATGCTTTATAGGTTTTGAATTCATTTATGATAACTTGATGAATTTTTCTTAAACTAGTACATTCAAACATGGTCATATGTGAGGGTTTCTTAGATTTGATTAGTACTTTCTATTTAATTTGAATTACAGTTTCCACTGTATTCACCGTATAAAAACATTTCTTTTAGAAGATGCTTTTTGATCTCTTAAAATGATTTAAAATTGTTTGAAATGTTTTTTTCTGATCTAAGACTATATATTGGTTAAGAATATGTACTTTGGTGTGAGACAGACTTTCATACATTGGGGAAAAACTTGTTAAATCCACTTTTAGGACGAATAAACATTTTTCTGCAACAGTTTTTAAAATAGAAAATAAAATACAGAAATAATTTAATTATCTAAAAAAAAAAAGTTAATTATCTAAAAACTGAGATATGATTAAAGCCTTTATTTAACCTGACAGACTATATAAGTTCCATGACATATGAACCATATCTGTTTCAGAATACTACCTCTGTATCCTCACCACCCAGCAGTGTCTGCTCAAAAGTTTATTGACGAAGCTGAATGAAAATATGTGATTTTCATGTGAAAAAATTTTCTACAGCTCTGTAACGTCATGTTTTCTTAACTAGTTTATATTTTAACTAATATACATAATGATATACATAGGGGTCTATATTATACAAAAAAATCTAATAATATATATGGTATAATATATAAAAATACATCATATTTACTACATATGAACTATTTATACTGCATATATATTTTTTTAAATTTTTATTTTATTTTATTTTATTGTGTTACGTGGGCTTCTCACTGTTGTGGTCTCTCCCGTTGCGGAGCGCAGGCTCAGAGGCCCTGGCTCACGGGCCCAGCCGCTCCGCGGCATGTGGGATCTTCCCGGCCCGGGGCACGAACCCGTGTCCCCTGCATCGGCAGGCGGGCTCTCAACCACTGCGCCACCAGGGAAGCCCAATATACTGCATATATATACATCAATAAAAGTGTACTAAGAAAAAAATCCTGTAAGAAAAATAGGCCCCAATTCTAAGTTGTTTTCTAATTTCATTCTACAAGAAATTACAAATCAACATACACACAAACTGACAATTTCTAAGGATACAGTGAGAACATTCAGAATGATCACCCCAAGTTACTGCACAATCTTCAGTAATCAACCATTAAATCATTTCTTAACAGTCTACAATAATGGATTAATACATTTCACAAAGACTTTCATCAATAACTGGAGTGATCTACTTAACCTTCAGCTAGTTATGACAAATTTAACTACAGAAAAACCATATTTCTCCAAGAATTCCTATTATTGGTTTCACCGTGATATATCTTTTAACTTTATAGTTAAAATAACTAAGTATCTTCTTAATTACCATCCAAAAAGCCAGGCAATATAGTCTGTTATCAGTTAGCTACTATGTGACTGGTAAAGAGGAAAGAGATATCAGTACAAATGAAATTCATCTTAGGCAAGTTATTGAACAGCTCTAAGCCTTAGTTTTCTCATCTGTAAAATGGGAATCCTAATGGCATAGGGTTAGATAAGGTATAAGGTTTGTAAAGTGCCTAGCACACCATCTTATATATATAATAAGCTGTCAGTAAGCATTGGCTATGTTAGTTTTTGTAATCAGTATAAAACCTAGGTGTTTCAGAAAGAATTTTCTATGTTTGTTGCCTTATAACCTTTTAATGTAATTGAAAAGTTGTCATAAATATATAATCTGCTTTCTGTGCTTAGAAAGGAGTAAACTAGCACTGTTACTTTCTACATAGTCTATTTATTTAAACAAGAAGTTTATTTAAATGACGCTTAAGTTGAAGGAAAAACTATAGGATTCATTTCTTTTAGAGTAGTATATCCCTATTTAAAGACATTGCCCTACATATAATAGCTATGTACAAAAAAGGTATAAAATTGTCCTTGATTTTACAATGATAAATGAAAAACATTAAAATTCTCCGATTCTCCTTGCAACAAGATATGCAAGGATTTTTATGTTGTTGGTTTTTTTTGTTAAACAGTGAGAGCAAAATAACTTGCTGAGTATACTATCCCATCTCCATTTGATGTTGATCAAAACATACCATTGGCCATTTAGTTAAAAAAATGTAATATGCTTATGCACATACACCAGTTACTTTATGTACAGTAAAGGAATGGGGAGGGGGAAAATGAAAGAGTAGAGAAACTATATTGTAGTAGTCAGGATGTGGTGGAACCAAGTTGCAGTTTTCTAGTTGAGAAAGTCTTCGTGGTCTGGAGGAACAGAATTCTGAAGTAAAGTAGCAGGTTCCCTTTTTAGTAGATACGTCCTGTCTGATGCTGAAACACATCAATGGTATCTTCAGCCTCCATTTCCAACTGTGCAGGTGTGTCTGTTTCACTGATTGGCTACCCATCAAATCAGAATCTGATCTGCCTCATTGACAACCCTGTTGTTCATAATAGGCTTTCAGGGCTTCCCTGGTGGCGCAGTGGTTGAGAATCCGCCTGCCGATGCAGGAGACACGGGTTCGTGCCCTGGTCCGGGAAGATCCCACATGCCGCGGAGCAACTAAGCCCGTGAGCCACGGCCGCTAGGCCTGCGCGTCCGGAGCCTGTGCTCCGCAACGGGAGAGGCCACAGCAGTGAGAGGCCGCATACCGCAAAAAACAAACAAACAAACAATTACACATAATAGGCTTTCATTAGTTTACTTAGTGGTGTATGCCTCTTAAACTGCACCTTAGAACCATCCTGCCCCACCACCCTCAAATTTATATGATCGTTGTTCTTAGTCTTGACTCCTTCCTTCTGCTTTTGTTGGCCATGGCAAGCACTGGAGTCTCCTCAGCTGCCTTTTCACAAACCAGGTCTGCCCTGTATGGGCACACAAGCAGCGCAGAAGGAGGAGCGGCAGCCCTGGAGGAGGGAGAGGGCCTGTGCCCCTCGTGAGCTCCCTCCCCCACACCCTGCGTGCCTACATAATCTTTTTAAAAACACGCAAGCTATAAACAAAAGTGGAAAGAATAAAAATACATAAGAACTCTACTTCATTGATAATTATTGTGTAGATACTTGTTTAATAACTGCCATCTCTTGCATTTATTTTAATACTATGTCTATAAAAATAAAGTAGGTGATTTTAAAATGTAAAACTAAAATAGCAAAATTACATTACTATTCTTTTTTATTTCTTAGTATTTTTAATTTTAAAAAGTCAGCTAACTTAAAAAACCTTCAGGAACTGAAAATATGTTACCTTTATGAGTAAGAGTGTTTGAAAAATTATGTGACTTGTCCTTGGCTAGACAGTCTCTGGTCTTATAGTCATCTAATATGAGCTAATATAAAATCACAAGCACTTAAATGTTATTTCATCATTTATAAGTTTATAATTTCAAAATTGTACACAATGCATCTGCAAATTGAAAGTTTGGTAAAATCTTAGAAAAGTATGACAGAAACTTTCTATGATTTTATGGTACTTAAGCTTTTTAATTTCTATCTGCAGTCTGATAAATACTGCATTTAAATCATTTAGATGGAGGCATATTAGCAGCAGCTATATGAGAGAAGGTAGTTTAACACTGGAAAATAAAGGCATAGCTGCTGTATCATAATATATGCATGCCTAAAAATCTTTGTAGTCTAGAATAGCTGCCCTAAAAATAATAGGCCTTAGAGAAAAATAGGGCTGGGAGAGTCTCGTAAAACCTATGTATGTTTGTAACCAGAGCATAAAATGTTTGTGTGAGGCAGGTTAGCATGGCAGGAGGTTATCTCAAGGAATAAAAAAAGTACACAAAAACAATATGTGAACCCTGGGATGGGGAGGAGGAACTTGTAACCAGTGTAATTGCTATGAAGGTGAGCATGGAAGGAGGCGCAGCCTGCCTTGACCCAAGAACTGTGCAAGGCTGGGAGCATGTGTCTCTAGAGAGGCCCCCTCCAGCCCCCCAACAACACAGATATGAAGTGTAGGCATTCATTTTGTATTTTCTTAAAATACAGATTAAAAAAGCTCCTGCTTGAGCAACAGCTAAGCTCAGAGCGTTTTCCTTTCCTGCTAAAGGTTATAATTCTATATTTGCTATATTTGATCCCGTTGCCTAAGAAAAACTATTTTTGAATGAATAAAAATTTCATTTGAACTGATATCTCTTTCCTCTTTACCAGTCACATAGTAGCTAATTGATAACAGACTATATTGCCTGGCTTTTTGGATGGTAATTAAGAAGATACTTAGTTATTTTAACTATAAAGTTAAAAGATATATCACGGTGAAACCAATAATAGGAATTCTTGGAGAAATATGGTTTTTCTGTAGTTAAATTTGTCATAACTAGCTGAAGGTTAAGTAGATCACTCCAGTTATTGATGAAAGTCTTTGTGAAATGTATTAATCCATTATTGTAGACTGTTAAGAAATGATTTAATGGTTGATTACTGAAGATTGTGCAGTAACTTGGGGTGATCATTCTGAATGTTTTCACTGTATCCTTAGAAATTGTCAGTTTGTGTGTATGTTGATTTGTAATTTCTTGTAGAATGAAATTAGAAAATAACTTAGAATTGGGGCCTATTTTTCTTACAGGATTTTTTTCTTAGTACACTTTTATTGATGTATATATATGCAGTATATATAATTCATATGTAGTAAATATGTATTTTTATATAATATTATACCATATGTAATATATATTAGATTTTTTTGTATAATATAGACCCCTATGTATATCATTATGTATATTAGTTAAAATATAAACTAGTTAAGAAAACATGACGTTTCAGAGCTGTAGAAAATTTTTTCATGTGAAAATCACATATTTTCATTCAGCTTCGTCAAAAAACTTTTGAGCAGACACTGCTGGGTGGTGAGGATACAGAGGTAGTATTCTGAAACAGATATGGTTCATATGTCATGGAACTTATATAGTCTGTCAGGTTAAATAAAGGCTTTAATCATATCTCAGATTTTAGATAATTAACTTTTTTTTTAAGATAATTAAATTATTTCTGTATTTTATTTTCTATTTTAAAAACTGTTGCAGAAAAACGTTTATTCATCTTAAAAGTGGATTGGCATTAACAACTTTTTCCCCAGTGTATGAAAGTTTCATTTATTTCTAATTAAATTTTTATTAAAACTTGCTCTATATGAGACCACAAGTATGGACATAATAGAGTATTTTACTAAGAAGCCAAAACCTTCATTCTCATCTTCATTTCAAAATTCTTTAGCACTATTGTATATTATTTGAATTATTAACAATGGAATGGGTTTTTTAAATGAAATAAGTCCTAGAAAATTAACAGTAGTATAGGTCTCAGAAATGGTGTCTGTGCCTTCTGTATGATATAGGATATAAACTATAGAGTGTGTAAGTAGCTGAAAAGATACATAGTGCAAGCTTTTGTGAGCTCTGTTTTCAAATTTTGAAGCCAGTACATTGAAAAGAGATGCACTTTATTTTGTTTCTGTCTATATGGTTCTGTCATTGGTCTGTTCTTTAGCCATTAAGGAATAGGGAATAACGAGGAGGAGGTGGTAGCAGAAATCTTAAGCTGGGCTCACATGGTAGTTGTATGTACCATGACTGAAAGTGTAGTTTTATATATATATATATATATATATATATATATATATATATATATATATATATATACCATGACTGAAATTGTTTACTAGGTCTTCTTGAAAAAACTCATTTAAATACTGAATGACAGACTTTGGAATTTGACTAGAGAATTTTGAAACTAAAAGCATGTAAATATATTTTCCAGGTCTGCGTTAGGCTATCATATTTATATATGTGGATACATAAAAAAACTCAGCAAACTTCATTCCAATTTTTAAACTTCCTGAATGCTAAACTACAAGAATATTCACCTTTTGAAATACTATAAATAATATCTTTCCCTCTAGGAAATGGCAGCAGTGTCAGCATTCCTTCAGCCAGGAGCACCCAGGCCATACCCTGCACATTATATGGATACAGCAATCCAGACATACAGGGATATCTGCAAGTAGGTGACTAGAATATTTATGTTCTATCCATTTAGAGGTAAATTTGACATTTATATGGTTATTAGATATAAATGGTTCTTTGTTTTTTATGCTTTAAACTTAAATAAGCTCCCAAATCGAGTTAATATAGTCATAGATAAGATGAGGTGATCTTTTAAAACTAGGGTTTTACTACATTTTACTTTCCTTTCCAATTTTGTTTAGGTATGTGGTTAGGAATTTGTTATATGTAATGTTGAGGTTATTTGTTCTATTGAGGGTGATTTATATTTTGGGGACATCTCTAACTTTAGCTACTGTTAAGCCAGGAGTTAGCTAGTTTGAACTTTCCTTGTTAAATAGGCAAACACAGAGAGTTAAATAATGGTCCAGGGAAGAAAATGAGAAAGAAATGTTTAGTACACATAGTGAGTTCTCTTGAAACTCTATGGGAGTTAGAACTCACCACCTGTAAAGAGACTATGAACTGGTCCAGAGAAGGTGTCATGGTATGTTTGAGGAATATACCTTGAAAGAAAGGTTGGTTGGGAGTTGATAGCCATAAAGACATTTCAGTAATTGTGATTGGCAGGAACAATGTTTTGGGTACAGCGTTACTGCTGAAAAGGAATAGAGCTCTGGCTAGGTTAGAGGGTTTGTATATATGGAAAGGTGTTTTGAGAGAAATCAGCGTGGGGGAGCATTAACTCTCATTTATTATTATTTTTAAGCTGTAGTTAAGATTTATGTAGTAGTAAATGGGGTAGTTACTGAATATTTGAGTAGAACCTTGACATAATAAAAGTTATTTTTCAGAAAGATTAATGTGATTTTTCTATGTAGAATTGGATGGCTTAGAGTCAGAGACACAAAGACAATTTTGTGTCCTATAATGTTGAAGTAGAAGTAGTAGTCATAGCAATGTGTTTACAACACAACGCTAGTAATAATGATTAACATTTTATTTAGTGCTCAGCATTTACCACTGTGCCAAGGTAATTTACATGCTCATTTAATCTTTACAACAAGCCTATGAAATGGTGGATACTATTATTATTCCATTTGATAGACAAGGAGATTGAAACTTAAAGAGTTTAACTTGCCCAAGGGTATGCAGTTAGTAAATGGTGGAGCCAGTATCAAATCCTGCCCTTTGTATAGAATACTTTGTATAATCTGTTTGAGAATATATTTGGAGTTTCTGGCAGGAGAAACAGCCTTCTGTGAAAGAGGAACCTTTGAAGGATTCCGAAAAAGAGAGATTCAAAAGGTAGAACTATGAGAATGAGGCATTAAGGAAGCCAGAGCAGTAAAGTCCTTTCTCTGGAAAGATTTTCCTTGTCTTCATGAAGCACAGAGCTTTTGGGGAGATGCACATGGAGTGGTACAAAAGAAAAGTGAAAATACCAGTTGACCCAGATAGCCAAATAAGCCGTGGCAATCCAGTTTTGTCCTCCTGTTCATAGCAGACTATATGCTTTTTCTAAATACATACTTAACTGACATGCGTTTACCTTATCTTTTTTCTAAGTTACCATAATTGGTAAGGTTTATCAACAGTTTAGTAGGTATTTTGGGAAAATTAGAAAATACTACATTAGTTATACATATCAATTTTAAGAAGCTCCCTGGTCTCAGAAATATTAAAATGTAAATAAATTTTCTTAAGTACCGGAAATACAATATTACTTTTGGAGTGCCCTTATAATGCCAGGCTCCACTTTTTAACTGATGCAATCCTGTTTATCTTTATACATTTATTTTTTGAAGCTTTCCCTTCCCTCCTTTATCTCCCCAAATCATAATAAAAATCAATGATTTTTATCTTTTTATCATTATCTGTTTTATGTCAGTTTCTGCTTTTAGATAGGGATTGTGTCATAGAAACACTTGAATCTTTAGTAATTCCACTGCCTGACACAAATGACTTTTTAAAATCTTGCTTTAATAAACAAATTAATATAAAGTTCTGAACTTGGTAGCCTTGTGACTTCATAGCTGATCACAAGGGGAAATAGCTGAGGATAAAAATAAAACAATTGTGTTAAGATTTATAAAGTTTACTTAAGATTTAAGAACTGATCATATTTGAGCATATTGTAGTATGTGAGTAGGTACTGGCAAGGAGGAGTTAGTCTTTTGTGTTCATTAAAACATTCTCAGATATTCACAAATATCAACCCTCTAAAAAAAAATCATGATTTGTAGAAAGTTTTTGGCAGATCACTACGGTAATTTTGAAAGTAGTGAATTGTATTTTTAAAATATCACTGTTCAGAATGACCTTCAAGTTAGTAATCGTTGGTTGTAATTTTAAGGTCAAGTGGTGGGTTTTTTTTTGTTTTTTTTTTTTTTTGTGGTACGTGGGCCTCTCCCGTTGTGGAGCACAGGCTCCGGACGCGCATGGCCCAGCTGCTCCACGGCATGTGGGATCTTCCTGGACTGGGGCATGAACCCGTGTCCCCTGCATTGGCAGGCGGACTCTCAACCACTGTGCCACCAGGGAAGCCCAAGTGGTATATTTTTGTATAAGAATTAGAAAATAAAATGAGAAGAACTTTGCTGCTACAGTTGACCCTTGAACAGCATAGGTTTGAACTGTGTGGATCCATTTTTTTTTTTTTTTTTGGCCATGATGTGTGGCATGCGGGATTTTAGTTCCCCAACCGGGGATTGAACCTGTTCCCCCTGCAGTGGAAACGTGGAGTCATAACCACTGGACCACCAGGGAAGTCCCGCAGGTCCACTTATACATGAATTTTTTTCAAGAAATATATACTACAGTACTACACAATCCAAGGTTGGTTGAATCCATGGATGTGGAACTGTGGATACTTAGGGCCAACTGCATATTTTTGACTGCACTGTTCAGTGGTCAGCTGTATTTCTCAACAAAAGGATTCCATCTTGTAATTTCACAGTAAAAAATATTTTCAGTTTTATTATTTTCAAGAATAAATAATCCAACTCTAGATTTTTGATGGTAGTTGTCCACAAGAAAAATCAACTGATTTTGTGTTTTTACAAAGAAGATTTTGTTTAGTAACAGTCAGGCAACACTGGCTCCATGCTATCTCCAAGTGAAACATCTCAATAATACTAACCATAGAGAAAATACCTAATTATTCCTAAAAGTAGTCAGTAAAATGAAACACACATAACCAGAGTTTGCAGTAAGGAAGGAAAAAGAAATCTGGGTGAAATGTTTATATTCCTTTATGTCTGAAAGCAAGTTTTGTTAACTAACTGCTGATTCAGAGATATGAGTTGGGTTCTTGCTTTTTTCATACAGGAAATGTGACTTTGTATCGTAGTCTTACTACAAAATTATACAATGCTAAAAAGTTTTGATGAGTTATGAGAATTCTTTGAAGTTTTTATTTTTTAACCTTTTTGGTAAGTAGAGAACAAGGACATGGACTTCTTTTTACTTAAAAACTAGAATTGGAAACTTTTGTTGAACACATGGTTACTGTGATGTACTAAAATATTATTGTAGAGCTAATTATATTTTTCTTGCCTTTTTTTCTCTAGGAATATGGTATTGGCTGAAAGATGTGTATTGCTTAGTGCTGAAATCTTAAAAAGCCAAAGCAAATATTCAGAGGCGGCAGCTCTCCTAATACGGTTGACCAGTGAGGTACTAAAACTGTGTAGTATTTGTTCTAATTAGTATTGTTTCATATTTTTTTAAAGTGTTTCTTTTTTCTTGAGAGGGTATGCAAAACAAAATTAGAGGGGTATCTCTCTTTGGGCATTTATAACCTGGCTACTTTAGTAATTTGTTGAACTAATTTTAAATGCAGTATTTTGTAAACTGAATTTATTTTATTTACAGATTTTAAGCCTGCATGATTATTAACCACAAACATGCACTGTATGTCTTCTATGAATTAGGTTTTGACTTATGGATAACAATATTTAAGGCAACATGCATATACATCATTCCTAATATAAAATTGATACTTTAAAAAGTAATTACTCAGGAATTTTTAATTTTGTTTTCATTCATATGAACTTGCTAAAAAATCATCTTATGCATTTTTTAAATCTATATTATGAGTATTTCAAAAGGGAGAAAAAGAAATTCACTTAAATAGTTGCTGTTGAAGGTTTCCAACAGACACTAAGTTGCACTGACTATAGGCTTGTAAAGAATGGCAGTAATTATTTTTTTTGTAAGTATGGTTAAAGACATGTTTTTTAGATGAATGCTCAAGAACAGAAAAAACAAAATCAAACACCTTTGTGTTTATATTAATGTTCCCTAGGGTTTTAATCCTTGGACGGTTGTACTTTTTTACTTCATACATGTTTTAGGTAATCTGTTTACAGTTAATGATTTTCACTCTCAAATCTGTCTCTAACCCTGACGGCTCCTTGAGCTTTAGATTTGAATGTCCAACTAACTGCCTTTTCGACTTAACCTACTTGAATGTTCCCAATACACCTTTGAGTCGACATAGCAATAACTAAACTTCTACTTTCTTACCTTACAGATCTTGATCTTAAATTATAACCAGCCAGCTCCTTATTTGCTCAAGGCAGAAACTACTTGAGATGTTCCTATATTCTTCTATACTGTCAGTGACACAATTAGGGGATTTTTAATCAATCAGTTAATTAATTAGGCTGCATCAGGTCTTAGTTGTGGCATGCAGGACCTTCGTTGTGGCAGGTGGATCTTTTGTTGTGGTGCGCAAGCTTCTCTCTAGTTGTTTACGGGCTCTAGAGTGCGCAGGCTTGGTAGTTGTGGCACGTGGGCTTAGTTGCCCCACGGCATGTGAGATCTTAGTTCCCTGACCAGGGATCGAATCCATGTCCCCTGCATTGGAAGGTGGATTCTTAACCACTGGACCACCAGGGAAGTCCCAGGGGATTTTTTTTTTTTTTAAACTTCTTAAACATGTTTTTATATCTTCACATATTTTACTTATCTCTCTTTCTCTTTTTAAAATCCCTCCTATTACTGTCCTGGTTCATGTCCTTAATGTCCTTCTCTTGGACTTTGGCCCTTTTCCTCTTTTTTTTTTTTTTTGTGGTATGCGGGCCTCTCGCTGTGGCCTCTCCCGTTGCTGAGCACAGGCTCTGGATGCGCAGGCTCAGCGGCCATGGCTCACAGGCCCAGCCGCTCCGCGGCATGTGGGATCCTCTCGGACCGGGGCACGAATCCGAATCCGTGTCCCCTGCATTGGCAGGCGGACTCTCAACCACTGCGCCACCGGGAAGCCCCCCTTTTTCTCTTTCTTCACCTTAATTTAGTAGTCCTGATATCAGTCATATCCTTCAGATATTTGTATGTAATACCCAGGTTGTTTTAAGTGTCTCTGTCCTGTCCTCTCATATATGCTGTGAGACCTGACTTGTCATATTATATTGGAAATTATATTTAAGCTGTTAACTTCTTGAGGATAGGGAACTGGGTTTCTTTCTACATTTTTATCCCTAGTGCCTAACAGTGGGCTTGACACATGGTATATGATTTACAGATGTTTGTTGAACTGAACCATTAATTATTCTAAAAAGGTTTCTGTCAGTTATAACTAAGTAGGCTAAGGGATGATTTTTAAAATATTTAATAATTGATACTGCATGGACACTGACCTGTATGAACAGTTGTCAGACAGAAACTATTTGCTAGAGCTGAATATCGGTTCTTGAGTGTGTTGATGTTCTGTATTATAGTAAATAATCTTAACTTGGGTTTGAATATGTTGCTGAGTTTTTCAACCTAGGGGTTATCAGTGAATGTAAAAGGAATTTATGGTTTAGGAGCTTGGAGTAAAATTTCTTTAGAGCAAATTCTTCCGTCTGCATTGTAATGTTATTATTTTCTTTCAGTATTCTTTTTCTTTCCAACTCTTTGTTTTTACCTTTCTTTTTCAAACCTGGATGATTTATTTTGTCATGAAATTCTAGGAAATTTATCATTGTCATTTACTGCTTTGGGGTGACAGATGGGGGTGAATGTGATATATTTCCCCAGAAACTGTGATTTTCAATGGCCTTTTCTACTATACCTGTCAGATGTTTCTTTGAGATAACTTGAAAGTAAAGACTGCTAGGCATAATATGTCTAAGATTATTAAATTTTAACTAATAATTTGTATTTATTGTAATTTTGTTAACTAGAAAGGCTGTATAAAATGAAAAATGTACTCATCCTGAGGGTAGGGAACTGAGTTACAGTCTTGACATTCATGAATTGTTTTTCCTAGATTTTTGTTAATACCATTATAGCAAAAGATAGCTGTGAGGAAAAGAGTTGTGCTTTGACTTTACTTTTTGCACTGTAAGTTTATGGGCAAGTGGGTCTTATTCTTATGTTATGCCCCAGGATTTTCAGCATGGCAGAGCAAACCCAGTTTAATGATGAAACATGTCACATTTAGTAGCACATAGGTAGTATGTCTAAATTTGGTGCTTAAAACCTGGTGCTTTCCCCCTCCTTGTGTCTGTGTTTCTGTGTTGAACATTTATTCTGGTCATATAACTCTTTTTGTCTGTTACTCCATTTAAATACAATAAACAGCTTATCAAGGATATAGTAATAGCACCAGTTTTTTATAAGTTTCTCCAGCTTGGGACAAACTGTTCCTCTGGTAAGTTGTTCAGCTGCTAGCACCTTTCCTATTAATTTCACAATTATGCAAAGAAAAAAAATCTTAGTGCCATGCCATTCTTGAGATTTGATTCAGTTAAGTTTGTGCAGCGGGTGCCTTTTTTTTATGGAAGTGTTTATGGAAACCTCTGCCTCAAATGATTTTTTTCCCTTATATTTATCTTCATATTTTAAGTTAGTGTTGCCTTTTCAGCTTATGTTAAAATTATATCTTGGCTGTGGGCAAAGTTCACAGGCTGGAGTTCTTGTTGAAGTGGTATCATGGGGTTTTTTCCTTAGTTCCTTATAGAGCATATATAATAGACTTGTCATAGTGTGGATGTGAGCTAACACTAAAATAAAATTTTATTCTTCAGCTCATTCAAAGAAAGCCTCTGCTTTCTGGATAAAACTATCGCTTTGTGAAATTCTTCCATTTTTCTTCGATCAACAAAGATGGCAGTTGCAATTCTTTTCAGGGCCAGTTTTTGGTTTCAAAGCAGTGTTTTTTTTCTACTTTAGGTGTCACTGTAAGACAGGACCTAAACGAAGAACAAAGGCTGCAGTGAGATATGAGTGCAGGGTGTTTAGCTCTGCAAATCGATTCTTTCTCAGCAAACAGTTTTACTGGATGCAGGAGGCAAATTTTGCTTCAGCTAAATTAATATATGCTGTGGACTTCCGGGTCTCTCTTGAATTGGTCAGTCAAATTAAAGTTCAGAATGCTGAGGGTTTACTGTGCTGGTTTTCAATTGAATTGTACATTAGAATCATTTACACACCATCAAAGATATCTAGGGTATATTCCTTATTTTATTCAGAATGTCCAGGATTGCAGCCCATCTGGGTTTTGCAGGTTAATGAAGCTTTATAGGCAATTTAAAAAATGTTTTTATGCTGTGTGTGTGCATGTATGTGTGTGTGCGTGGGTGCATGTGCATGCTAAGAATAAACTTAAATTTATTGGACTTAAACTGACTCTATTGAGAAACCTAAATAAAATTCCAAAATAGAAGAAATAATTAGAGGGAATCTACCTGTTCTAGATATTAAAATGTATTATAAGGCTTTAGAAATTAAAACTGTTTACAATGATAAGAATAGACAGAGTAATAGAATAGAATGAGAATTTAAATACTACATATAATTAGCTGTCATTTTGTCATATTAGTGGGAAATGTTAGGTTATTCACTGAATGGTATTGTGACATCTAACTAGCTAACTAGCTGACTCCTATCTTATTCATTACATGATAATATAATTATAGCTTGATTAAATTATAATATGAAAAAATGAACAACCTGGAAGAATATATGGGAGAACATTTTTTTAAATCTAGGAATGATAACATTCTTTCTTAGTTTGATACTGTATTTTGAAGCCATAGAAGCAAATATATAGTATGTTTGACTATTAAAGAATAGACTCTTTCATGTCAAAACTGGGAAATACTATTTGCAAGTGTATGACAGAGGCCTAATACTAATTAAGTGTACAAAGGGCTCTTACAAACCAGATAATCACAAAAACCCATTCACAAATGGGCATAAATAGGCAATTAGCAGGAAAAAGTACAAAGACACTTAAACATATGGAAGATGAACAGCCTTACTATTAAAAAAATGTATGTTGAAGAACAAAGTGTTATTTTTCTTTTATGAAAGTGATGAAATTTTAAAAAATGATTTTTGACTGAGTGGAAAATGACCTTATTCTCTTACGGGAATTTTTACTGGTATAACTTTTTTTGTACCAGTTTGGCTATATTAATTGAAATTTGAAGTATATGCATAGCTTTCATTAACTCAGCACTTCTACATCCAAAAACTTGTCTAATAAAAATATTTGTATAGTTACTCAAAAATCTTTTTGTAAAGATGTTTATTGAAGCATTTTTTGTAGTAGTTAAAGTATGTGGCCGTATTAAATTAATCAATTGGAGACTGTATTAATAAATTATGGTACATTTATGTAATGGAATACAATGTGGCTTTAAAAGAAATGAGAGATGTAGATGTTTTGGAAAGAAGTCCATGATATTAAGTTAAAACGCAAGATAATACTCTGTATAATACCATTTATATATAAGGAAGTATGAGTATTAAAAGAACTGTTGTATTTAACATATAAGTACAGGGAGGGAGAGAGTGAAATGACACAAACCAGCACCATGTTGGTAATGGTAGTTACCTCTGGCAAATTGGATGAGGAATGAGGTGGGAAAGAAAGATACTCAGTTTTTTTCTTCAAACATTTATTCTTTAAGGAAAAAAAGAGACTGTATTTAATAATTTTTTAAGAAGAAAACATTTTCCTAAAATAATAAAGAAGTAAGCTCCGTAGCTTCCCCAGGTAATTCCGATGCAAACCCTTGGTTAAGAACTGCTTGTTAATTGTATATTCCTAATTTTCCCACTCACTAGCTTTTGGATTTAGTTAACTAAGAAAATCATCTGATCATTTAATTTTTGTTATGAGGGGGTTGAAATAGATTAATAATTATCAACCATTTACTGAATGCTTTCTGGAGTGTCTCCTCAGATCTTTTGCTGCTCTAATATAATTTTATGATTGCTACAGAGTTAGTTACAGTAATCAATGGTCTATGAACACTTTTTGATGTAACTATAATTTGTTGAAATTATTGCATTTAAAGTCAATGTTTTCTGTTTTCAACTTTCCCTGGGGAAAATAATGGCAGCAGAACACATGGAAGGGCATGGTAAGTTCAGCTTGAGAATAGCTGAAAAACTAGAGAAAGTTTGTTGAAAATGTTGTTGATGCTTGATCAGCAACCTTCAGTACTTTCTCAGTTATTTGTAAAGTGATGATGGCTCTGTCATTTGAAAGGTTGTCCTTACGGATGAGGCTATAAATGTAGTATGTGGTTTTTGTAGACTCTGTTGTAAGTCAGTTGAAGTGGAAACTAATTTGAGTTGTACCATTTACTAACTAATATGCTAACAGTAGGTGATAATCTTTGAAGGGGAAGCCTTCTGGACTTTTTAATGCAAATCAGTCATTTTGACCCTCTTGAACTAGAGCAAAAACTGAGAATTCCTTTTAAGTACAGTAAAACTTGATAGAGGACAGAGTAGTAGATTATATCATGATCTACACACATTCTATCTTTCCTTTTTTCTTGGATGGATGGAAGTATGCTATTGTATGTCACAGATCAGTTTCCAGAAGAAATTAGATTGGTGTGAATCTATGTTTTTCTCTACTCCATTTTCTGGTTTATCTTTAAATCAGTATACCTGTATTAAATTCCCAGTTTATATTCTTTTTTGCCATTTGAAAAGGGATTGCATTTCTTCACAGATTTCTTACATGGGGCATATCATAACCAGACATTTGGCTCTATGAAAAGCAAAAGAAAATATTTCATGATAGAGACTTTTTTGAACTTTTTTATAATTTGGCTTATTGGAAGAAAGAATCATCAAGACTGGATTGTTTCTTGATCTCTGCCCTCAGATACTCCTAAGTTAAATATTGCATATGCTATATATTATTTTAAGAAAGTAAATGTTTTTTCACTAATTATCTCTTTACTTTTAATTTTGTGAAGTTAACCTTCTTTTTCTTTAACATTCAATAGGATTCTGATCTTCGAAGTGCACTTCTTTTGGAACAGGCGGCACATTGCTTTATAAACATGAAGAGTCCCATGGTTAGAAAATACGCGTTTCATATGATACTGGCAGGCCACCGGTTTAGTAAAGCAGGGCAGGTTAGTGCATTTGCTTTAAAAATAAAATTATTTATTTATTTTAATTTTTTATAATTTGTTTAGTTTATAGATGTATGTTATTTGTCAATTTTTTGATTTAAAGTTCTAAAGATGGAATTAAATTTTGTTCTGAGGTAATGTGTTATATTGGTAAGGACATGGTTTAGACAAATCTGAGTTTAAATCTTGATCTGCTCACAACTTGACTTTTTTTTTTTTTTTTTTTTGTGGTACGCGGGCCTCTCACTGTTGTGGCCTCTCCCGTTGCGGAGCACAGGCTCCAGACGTGCAGCCTCAGCGGCCATGGCTCACGGGCCCTGCCGCTCCACGGCATGTGGGATCTCCCCGGACCAGGGCACTAACCTGTGACCCCTGCATCGGCAGGCGGATTCTCAACCACTGCGCCACCAGGGAAGCCCACAACTTGACTTTTTAAAGTTATGTCTTTGAGCCTCCTTTTTTTTTTTTTTTTAGTTTATAAAATTTGGGATTTTGCCCCAATTTTTGTGAGGTTAAACTAAATTATATATGTGAAGGCCAGATATACTGCACTTAAGTAATTTTAATTCTTCTTAAAGGCGATTAAACCCTCCCTCCTTCAACTCTGGTCTTCTGTTTTCTCTCGGAATGTCTCTTAATGGTATTTACTAAATATTTAATGGGTAGATATCTTCTATCTCTTGTCCCTGGGAGCAGTTGGGTTGGAAAAGATCTTTATTAGAGAGATTATCTGGCCCCAGTTGTCCTTTAAGCGTTAGCTGGAGGGACCTTTCTAGGCAGTTACCACTTTCTAGAGTGGTAACAGCAGTTGAGATATGGTGGTTTATTGTAAATATAGATAGAAGTGTCGGTTGAGTAATCATCTCTATATTCCAGGGACTGCTAGGAGCTGAGCCTACACCTGTTAAACTAACATGTCTTGTCTCTTAAGGAATTTTTTAATCTAGTCAGGGAGTGTGAGGAATTTTTTGAATTTACTTAATAAGAATTTTTATGAACATACATTTTTCAAAGTCTGTGATAACCAGAACATGCCAGTGTTGTAAATTATATGTTATTTCAAAGATACAAAGAAAGAAAGGTGTTCTAAAATTATTCTCAATTTCATGTAAGAATGCCATGATTTTTAAAAACCAACTTTTCAAGATTTGGGTTCTTACCTCTATTTTTGGAAACTGGCAAGTTAGAAAATACATGACCTTGCTTTATATTAAATACAAAACTGTAAAAATATTTATAAAATGAAAAGTCTTTATAATAACTTGATGTACTTTATGTATTAGAGTTTCTCAGGCTCTGAAGTGGGGAAAAAAAATAAAAAAGCTCTGATTTTTCACAGCTCTTTTTCCATAGTAAGTATAAAATGCATCTGAAACATACTATTTCATTGTTTATCTTTGCTTAAAAGTGTTTATTAAAAAATCTGCAAAATGGGGCTTCCCTGGTGGCGCAGTGGTTGAGAGTCCTCCTGCCGATGCAAGGGACACGGGTTCGTGCCCCGGTCCGGGAAGATCCCACATGCTGTGGAGTGGCCGGGCCCGTGAGCCATGACCGCTGAGCCAGTGCTCCGCAACGGGAGAGGCCACAGCAGTGAGAGGCCCGTGTACCGCAAAAAAAAAAAAAAAAAAAAAGAAAAGAAAAGAAAAAAAATCTACAAAATGTGTTAAGCATGTGGTTTTCTTTCCTTAGAAGAATAATTATGTGCTCCATTAGGAATGATTATGTCTCTTGTTAAAAATAAGTTATCCTTTTTCCACTTCTTTGTCCACTTTTGTGAATGGTTTCATTTGTGGTTATGATGTCATTGGATCTTATATTTACTTTCTAAAAGTACAGGGCATATTGCTTCTAGGAAATGCATAGCAAGTTAAAAATGGCTACATTGTGGTAGGTTGGCATACATTTGCTATCTGGCCTAATAATCATCTTTAACTGCAGTTATCTCATGGAGTTAATGATTCCAAGGTAGGTTGCTATTTTGTGACCGCTCTCTGTATACCTTGAACCCAGGGAATCGCTTTCTCAAGTAGTAGAAACTTGAAAATATAACTGGTAATGAGGACCTATTGGAAAAGCAAATACATGTCCCATTGAAGTTTGTCAAGAACAGTATCTTCCTTGGAAGATAGGGCACGCATAGGGCATGTAATTCTGACTGAGGCCAGGTTGTTTTTGAGAAGCACCAACTTTTTATAACATTTCCATTAAAAACAGATGTGTGTATTGGGAGGGATGAGTGAGGAGCATAGAAGAGATTATATATAGTAATGTCATTTCTCAGTCCTCTCTGATTGTGAGTTCATGTTGAATTACTTGTCCCCAGAGATTTTTTATAATTCAGTTTTTTCATTAAGAATATGAACATGTATAAGGTATTTAAAGTTAGAGAACTGACATTATAAGAGACTTTTACAGTTAAAAAAAAAATTAAGAAAGTGCCGGAGAAGGTGTTTGTGCCCAGAATACCTTGGACAGTCTTTCTATTTTTTACTTCAAAAGGCAGACTTTAAATCCTTATTACCTCTTAAATCTCTTTAGATACTTTTTCAAGAGATCCTGAAAAATGCACTTGAAAGTGACACTTTTAGACACATTTGTTTCTCTGTATCTCTCAGTTTTTAAGATTCAGTAGCTGTGTTCCTTTACTAAATGCAGTACAGAGATTGGGTTTTTTGTTTTTTAAAGAAACATCACTTAAAAATTATTTTGAAATAATCTCAAACTTATAAAAAAGTTACAAGCACAGTTCAGAAGCTTTTGTTTACCTGAGCCATTTGAGAGTTGTGTACCTGGTGCCCCAGTACCCTCCAGTACTTTAGGACATATTTCCTGTTTCTTAGAAACAAAATTTTTTCTCCTGTATTACCATAAAACAACAATGAAAATCAAGAACTTAGTACTAATACAGTACTACTATCTAATCCTTAGATGCCATTCAGGTTTTGATAGTTGTCCCCTAAATGTCCGTTGTAATGAAGGATCCTGTTCAGAAGGATACTTTGACTTTTATGATATTGACACTTTTGACGATTATAGGCCAATTATTTTGTAGAATGTCCCTCACTTTAGGCTTATCTGATGTTTCCTCATCCTGAGATTCAAATGGGGTATCTTTGTAAGAACATCACAAAAGAGAGACTGTTCTTATTGCATGCTATCAAGTGGCAGATGATTTTGATTTGCTTTGCTTTCTTTATCTCTTTTCAAGAAAACATTTCCTAAAAAAATGAACAATTATGGTTAAACATGGTACAGAATTTGTAAATCTGTCCTGGAGAGGGGAGTGGTTACAAGAATTTAGTCTGAAGCAAAAGGTTAGGTGGAGAGAAACCTTTTTCTTGGTACCAAATCCCATTTTTAGAGTGGAGGTTGTCTGAGTTCAGAGGGTGGCAGTGATATGTAATTAAAACCAAATATCTGCTCATGGGTGTGGCAGGATGCAGCGGTAGGCAGAAGAAAAGGATGCCAAACTCTATCACTACCAAACAAGACCAATAAATATATGTACATACTTATACCATATCCTCACATATGCAGTATTAGCATGCACATTACTGTTCAGCCCAGTGCAGTGGTATAGAGAGCTGACCATAACAAAATTTAGACTTTACAAGACAGCTGTCAGCTACAAGCTAATGACAAGTCTCTAACTGATCCATGACTCCATGGTACTGCTCTGGAAACTCCCAGGTGGTTTTTCATGAAGTCATTATTAGCCCTGACTTCTTAGACTTCTTGCCCTTGACAGAGCTGCTACTTGTTTGCTGCAGGACCTCTTGATTTTTAGCAGTAATTGCAAAGGGGTTTTCATAAATGTTAGTTTCATTTTCCTCATCATCCCAATGTCTGTTAGAAGAAGAACTAATTCCCAGTTACTTGATTTCGTGTGTGTGTGTGTGTATTTTTTCCAGTCCAAGAGAAATTTGGATTGTAATACTTTGTTTTGTATATTTCCTTACAGAAGAAACATGCTTTACGCTGCTATTGTCAGGCCATGCAAGTTTACAAAGGAAAAGGCTGGTCTCTTGCAGAGGATCACATTAACTTCACCATTGGACGTCAGTCCTACACTCTTAGGCAACTGGACAATGCTGTTTCTGCTTTTAGGCATATTTTAATCAATGAAAGTAAACAATCTGCTGCTCAACAAGGGGCCTTCCTCAGAGAATATCTTTATGTTTACAAGGTGAACACTTATTTTCAGGAGTGGATATTAAAATTATATTTGTCATTATATTCAGCAAAAAGCACATTCAGTACTAGCTAGTAGGAGTCTTATAAGTGGTTTTATTAGAATATATGCAATTATCTGTCTTAATATGGCAGACTAGGCTTCTTGGTCATAGATCTGAGTTTCATTGCCCTTCCACAGTTCTCGTAAAAGATAATTTTAATATTCCAGTAAACATTTGTATCTGTATTTGGAATCTTAAAAAAAGAAAAGATGCCATGAGCTTTCTGGACTGTTTCTTCATTACATATTTTTGAATTATAACTGGTTTTATAGTATATTGGGTTATCTCCCCATTTAGAAAGTACATTCCTCTCATTTTCCTATGAAAGATAAGGAGATACAGATCTGTGGGAGGTAGATAGATTAATTTGATGTAATGCAGAAAAATTAATAGGGAGAAAAAATATTTCATTGAGACAGGAGGATAGTAACTTTAAAGCATTGTTTTGTGGAAAAATGGAAAGTTGTAATTTTTTCCTCAGGGTCAATGAATAGTAAATATTTTATCCTGCAAAATATAATTACCCTTTTATACTTCATTAATTTGAAATCATATGGGTAAGAATTTTGGCAGATAGGATGCTTTAATGAGTCCAGGTAGAAAACATACAAAAATAAAGATGTGGTACATATATACAATGGAATATTACTCAGCCATAAAAAGGAATGAAATTAGGTGATTTGTAGAGACGTGGAGGGATCTAGAGACTGTCATACAGAGTGAAGTTAAGTCAGAAAGAAACAAATACTGTATATTAATGCATATATGTGGAACCTAGAAAAATGGTACAGATGAACCAGTCTGCAGGGCAGAAATAGAGACACAGATGTAGAGAACAAATGTATGGACACCAAGGGGGGAAAGCAGCAGGGTGGGGAAGGGGTGGGGGTGTGATTTAAAAAATAATAATAATAATAATATTTGGAGGTATAACATCCAGAGAGAACTAACTAGTGGAATAACCTTAGGGAGATTCTCTTGGACCACAATCAATGATATCTAAAGTTCTCTCCAGTTATAAAATTTTATGACTCTAAAATATTAAGTAAAACTAGTAATTAATATTCTTATTTAACATGTTTTTAATATCTTGTGTAATAAAAAATGAGGAAGCACATTTTGAAGATAACGAAGTTTTCTCAAAAATTGTTCTTTTCTTTGGTATTTTTCCTAGAATGTAAGTCAGCTATCACCAGATGGTCCTTTACCGCAGCTTCCTTTACCATATATTAACAGTTCAGCAACAAGGGTTTTCTTTGGCCACGACAGACGACCAGCAGATGGTTAGTAAAGTTTAATTTGGCTTTGTTACCTGTTGACTTTTTATTTTTTTTAAAGTTTTTTCATCTTTTTCCATTTAAAAAATAATGTGCAGTTGTTAAAGAATATTTGAAAATAAACAGCAATAACCATATCATCTATTATCCTGCTACCTGAGCTACTACTTCGGGGTTTTCCTTCCAGCTTTAAAAACTAAAAACAGGGCTTCCCTGGTGGTGCAGTGGTTGAGAGTCTGCCTGCTGATGCAGGGGACACGGGTTCGTGCCCCGGTCCGGGAAGATCCCACATGCCGCGGAGCGGCTGGGCCCGTGGGCCGTGGCCACTGGGCCTGCGTGTCTGGAGCCTGTGCTCCACGGCGGGAGAGGCCGCAGCGGTGAGAGGCCCGCGTACCACAACAAAAAAAACCCCAGAAAACTAAAAACAATAACAACAAAATAGCCATACTTATGACTTTTCTTATATAATGTAAAGAATTCTCACGTTATTACATAATCTTGATAAACATTTTTAATGGCTGTAAAATATTCCATTCAGAGCATATAAGGTATAACATTTGCTTTTTATATAGTTTCCATCTTTTTGCATATATAAAATCTAAGTTGTAGTAGACATTTTTGTGGATAAAACTTGTCTTAACATTTTATTATGGAAAATTTCAAGTGTACACAGATGCAATGAACAGTTGCCAATATTATGCTGTTCTTGTTGTAAGACTTTTTGAAAACATAGGATTATTTCCTGAGCCATAGAATGGCAGTCCTGGGCCAAAAGTATAAGTATATCAAGGGTCTTTATGCATGTTAAAGTAAACTTTGTAATTTTAAGCCTTCTTAATTGGAGCTTACTTAATATGTTTCTTTTTAAGAGCTAATTTAGTAATTTATTTAAAAATATTTATCAGGATGCTTATAGCAGCATTGTTTTTAGTAACAAGAAAAGTAAAACAGCAGGGAATGAATTGATAAATTTTGGTACATTCATATAATGGTTTCATGGATAATACAACATAAAGCTGAGTGAAAAAAGTTGCAGAATGATGGCTGAAATGTAATTCCATTTATTATAAATTTCAAAAATATAAACCAACTCTATGAATTGTTTATGTATACACTCATTTGGTAAGGTTAAAAAAAAATAAAAAATAATGAGTGTGAATGTTATACTTCAGCTTCAGAGTAGCTCTGGGAAGAAGTGGTACCAGTGGAGGAGATAAAGGAGAGTGACAGGATTGGGGAGGGTGACATAGAGGACATCAACTCTATCTGTAACATTTTTTTTATTTTTAAATAAAATTTGGTATCATATATCAAAGTTGACATTTGTTAAATTTTGATATACAAGTATTTGTTATATTATTCTCCATGCTTTATTCGCATGTTTGAAATATTTCATACAAAATTGTAGACGACTAGGAAGATGTATTCTTTCAGTCAGAAGGAAAAAAGCATCAATGTTATAAGTTAAGTTCCATTCAGGCTAGAATTAGTAAGAGGATATTTTTCTCTCAGGTAATTGGAAATAGGCAAGAATGGTATATGTGTTTATTTGGATACCTTAGACCTTTATTTTAAATATATTTCATTTGAGGGCGGGTGTTAATATATATGTGTATTTAATAGTGACACTTTACTTTTTTCTTTTTTTTAAGGTGAAAAGCAAGCAGCTACTCATGTAAATCTTGATCAAGAATATGACTCTGAATCCTCTCAGCAATGGCGAGAACTTGAGGAACACGTTGTGGCTGTGGTCAGCAGAGGAGTACTTCCATCCAACTTCCACCCCACAGAGTACTGTTTGAACAGTTATTCAGATAACTCAAGATTTCCGCTTGCAGTTGTAGAAGGTGATATACTTGAATTTCTTTTAAAAAAATATTTATTTAATTAATTATTTATTTATATTTATTTATTTTGGCTGTGCTGTGTCTTAGTTGTGGCACACAGGATCTTTAGTTGCAGCACACGGGATCTTCTTAATTGTAGCATGCGGACTTCTTAGTTGTGGCATGCATGCGGGATCTAGTTCCCCGACCAGGGATCCAACCTGGATCCCCCTTCATTGGGAGCGTGGAGTCTTACCCACTGGACAACCAGGGAAGTCCCTTGAATTTCTATTCATGTTTCCCCCCCAACCCCATCTTTATTGGAGTATAAATGCTTTACAGTGTTGTGTTAGTTTCTGCTGTACAGCAACGTGAATCAGCTTTTTTTGTTTTGTTTACAGTGTATTCAGGATAATGTGGGGGTTTTTGTTTTTTTCTTTTAATTAATTTATTTATTAATTTGGGCTGCGTTGGGTCTTTGTTGCTGCATGTGGGCTTTCTCTAATTGTGTTGGCTTCTCGTTGCCAAGCATGGGCTCTAGGCACATGGGCTTCAGTAGCTGTGGCATGTGGGATCTTCCCAGACCAGGGCTCGAACCCATGTCACCTGCATTGGCAGGAGGATTCTTAACCACTGTGCCACCAGGGAAGCCCTCAAGATAACGTTCTGCATGGCAAATATGACTAGAAGTTGGGGATGCAGAAGTAAATTGAGTACTCATAATATGGTGAGCTGCATTTATAAAACCATGCAGTGGGGGCTTTAATACAGGAATATGCAATGTGCTTTTGGAATGTAGAAGACAGAATGACCTTCTTTGGTACAGAGAAATTGGGGAAATCTTCTTGAGAAGGTAATTTAAACTGGATCCTGAATAAATGGACATTTACAAGGTGATCAGTAGAAATGCAGAGCTTGAAAAGCAAGGTGTGTTCAGAGAATTGAAGCATAGATGATGTATGGGGTTTATTCAAGTTATTAATTTAGGCCTTTCTTTTATAGAGCCAATAACAGTGGAAGTGGCTTTTAGAAACCCTTTGAAAGTTCCACTTTTGTTGACTGATTTGTCATTGCTCTGGAAGTTTCAACCTAAAGATGTCAGTGGAAAGGAAAATGAAGAAGTTAAAGAACTAGTAAGTTGTTAAAAGGTATTTGTAATAAGCATGTTTCAGTAACAGTCTAACAGATGCTGTAATAGCATTTCAACTTCTGTTCAGTGAGCTGAAGTTACTCTCTTTATGCTTATTTTCTCTAGTTACAAAAAATATGATATATGCTTATTGAAAATTGAGAGTACAGAAAAAGATAAGGATAGAAGTAAAACTGTTTTGTCTTCTCAGCATTTATTTCTTCCAGTTTTATTGAGATATAACTGACATACAGCATTGTATAAGTTTAAGGTGTACAGCATAATGATTTGACTTATAAACATACCTCAAGGAATGGTTATCATAGTAAGTTTACTAGCATCCATCATCTTATATAGATACAAAATTAAAGAAATAGAAGAAAATATTTTTCCTTGTGATGAGAATGCTTAGGATTTTCTCTTAAGTTTCTTATATAACGTACAGCAGTGTTAGTTATATTTATTATGCTGTACATTACATTTCTGGTATCTTATCTTAAAACTGGAATTTTGTATCTTTGTATCGACTTCTTTCATCCAGTTCCCCTTCTCCCTACTCCCTGCCTCTGATAACCACAAATCAGATCTCTTTTTCTATGAGTTTGTTTATTTGTTTTTGAGGTATAATTGACCTACAACGCTATGTTAGTTCCTGATACACAACATAGTGATTTGCTATTTCTGTACATTTTAAAATGATCACCATAATAAGTCTAGTTGTCATCTGTCACCATACAAAGATGTTACAGAGTTATTGACCATATTCCCCACATTGTACACTTCTTGTGACTCATTTACTTTGCAACTGCAAATTTGTACCTCTTAATCTCCCTCACCTATTTCCTCCCATGCCAACCACTGGCAATTACCTATTTGTTCTCTGTATCTATGACTGTTTCTGTTTTGTTATGTTTGTTCATTTGTTTTGCTTCTTAGATTTCACTGTCTTCTCAGTATTTAGAAATAATTACTTTAACACTTATTGTATTCCTTTCTAATCATTTGCATTTGTATGTTTTTTCCTCATATGTGGGATTCTCATTATATATGTTGCTTTTTTCATTCTGTATTTATATGCATATTTTAATATTAAATATATTAATGTTTAATTTCTGTATAATATTCCGTAACACGAATGGTCTGTAAGCTATTCTACTCTCTCCATTGGTAGTAGTTTTGGAAGTTTTCATTTGTTTACTATTATAATAATTCACTGGTGATAATTTGGGTACATAGTTTTTTATCCTGATTACTTCTGTAGGAAAAGTTCCTAGCCATGAAGTTAGAATATTTTAGGGAATAAATATTTTAATACTCTTGGTTTCCCAAAAGGTCATACCAACAAGCTTTGCACCAGCAGTATATGGGGTTGGGTATCTCATCTTTGCAAGATTAAGTATTCTTATTTATTTTAAAAAATCTAGATTTTATAGGTTAAGAAAAATGCTGTCTTACTATTTTATTTTCCATTTCATTGATTTCTAGTGAAGCTGAAGTTCTTGTTTTTGTATTTCTTCGTGAATTGTCATAACTTTCATTTATATTTATCTTTTTTCTTATGTATGTCTGTAATAATTTCTTTATATATTTAAGATAGTTATTTTGAGGCAGGAAATTTTGTTACCCAGCTGATTGTAACAGAAATAACTTGGGCAAGTACATTTTTTTACTTAGTTATTTATTAGTTTATTCACCAGTATCTATTATGTTACTTATACTTCTTTATACTCTCTTGCTATATGCTTTAATAGTGTGGTAAAAATTATTTTTAAATTGGGAAGTATCCCAATATTTTGGTGCTGATTTATCAAGGGAGAACTTAAAAGAAGATGTCTGTTATACTAACTTTAAAGTATTTAAACTATTTCCCTTGAAGCGTTTTCATTTTTTAAAAGATTGCCTTATTAAGTCTTGCTGCTTAAATTCATTAAAGACATTTTGTGATTATTTATACTTATTGTGAATAGTTTGAAAGATTGAGGTTTCCCAGGCTTTATTCTGACTTGAATATTAGCAATCTCAGTAATTTTTCTAATGTTTTTTGGGTGCCTGGAATACAAATTAGAAGAGTATAAATTGTTCACTCTTGGAAAAGTTTTTTTAAAAGATCTATTAGTTTTTGATGTATGTTAGTCTGTTCAAGATATTAGGTTTTAAAGGAGGTTTATTAAAGTTAAGTGAAAATTGTCCTTGTGTATAATGAAGTTGCACTTTTTTCTGTAGATTTCAAACTCTTTGGGTTTCTTCATGAGCTTCTACTCGTGATGGACTAAGATGCTGAATTGGAATTTAGGGAAATGAAATTTTTTTTTCTTGTGTCAGTTAACTAATTTCATGGTAAAAGTTAAACAGGGTTTATGAGGATTAAGTTTACCCCCAGTGTGAGCCAACTTTAGCTCTGCTTTTGGAAGAGACAGGACTTTTTTGCTCTCCTGCACTGCCCTTATTGTCCACCAATCTTATGTATCCTACTTAAGCTGTTATTACTTTCTCCATGTGTAATTAGCCAATTTGGAAAAAGAGGCTGGTCGGAGTAAAAGAAGAAAAATTCGCTCTTATTGCAAGATTAAATTAAATGGCCATTTTGGCCATTTTTTTACAATGAGCAACTGAACTTGTATCTGAGGTTTTATCTTCTTGGTGGCTGTGACTTTGAGTAGATCATTTATCTTCTGCAGTTAAATTTTATCTTCTTGGTGGCTGTGACTTTGAGTAGATCACTTATCTTCTGCAGTTAAATTGGACTGAATGAAATGAAAATAAAATAAATCAGCACCTACTACTGTATGACTTTACTGCTGGTGTGAAATCAAAGCACTTTGCATATTGCTTAGCACATGGTGAAAAGCTAATAAATACTAACTCTAACTATTGTTATTGTTCTTAAATACTGATACATAGAAATGTTAATAATCTGATACTTTATTCATTAGAATGTATATTTTACATAATTTACTTTTCAGGTAGAAAGTGAACCTGAAATGATTGGAACTGAAGTTGTTCCAGAATTCTTAATTAATAGTGAAGAATCTAAAGTGGTAATTGTTTCATTATTTTTCTGTCGCGTCTTTAAAAGTAAGATGAAAACAAATTTTAAAAATCCATTTATTGTTTGTTTTATATTCCAATTTTCTTAAAAACTAAAATTTGGAATATTAGGAAACTGGAATTGCACGGGGGGAAATTGATTGGGAAAGTAGGTTTGCAGTGGTCTTTAGTTTGTTAATTTCCTAAGAAGCCTGGTGAAAAAAGTTTTTGCTTTCTTCTTGGGATGAGTGTTGTAATTTCATACGATATTTGGTTGACCAGAATATTTTGGTTTTTATTAAAAGTATTGATGAGGATCCAGGCCTATAACTTTTGAATTTAGAAAATTTCTTTTGAAGAAAATGCTTTCTAGTAAGAAATCAATTGATAGTTAAGTTTAGGTCATGAGTTTATATTGATATTAAATTATTGATATTAAATATAAATTCTGCAACATTACAGAATTTAGGTATTGCACTATTTAAGAGACTATGAAAAGAGATAATAAGAGTGACTTAAATATCTCCACAGGCAAGGCTAAAGCTCTTTCCCCATCACATAGGGGAGCTGCATATTCTGGGAGTTGTTTATAATCTTGGCACTCTTCAGGGCTCCATGACAGTAGATGGCATTGGTGCTCTTCCTGGATGTCACACAGGTAAAGCTATAGAAACTAATAATTAAATCTCCATAGAATAAAATGAAAAATGAGGTATTTTTAAAATAAGTTTAATGTACATTTAATAAGGCATTTAATCAAATGAAAGAATGAATAATTTGGATTATTTTTAGCTCTGCCATTGCTTCAAAAATAAACAACTTTATTCCCTTCTGACGTATTTTTGATAATTCTTTGGTTCTACCCTATGTATTTTTCTTTTTTGTTATTGATCCAAATTTAGTAAATTCTAACTAAATATATTCTAACCATTGGTTGAGATGTCTGCTGCCAGTATAAAAATTGTCTTAATATATTCTATTTTTTTGAATATGAAAACTAAAGATGAGTGTTTTCATATCATTGGATGTGAAACACCTTAAATTCTGTCATCTGTTTTGTAAAAAGAGTAGGATTTAGAGTTAAGCTGATATTCTTGGTGCCCCAGATGATAAGTTTTACAAAGTTTTGAAGAGTAAAACTACCAGATATATGTTTAACATGGTTTTCCTTTTTTTTGCCCTTTAATTTCAGGGAACCCTTCAGTATTACCTTGTAATTGTTATTTGAGTTTAAGTTGACAAGATGCTAGAGAGAGAGTTTACTATAAAATCCATCACTTCTATCACTTAATTTTAGTAGCTATAAGTCTTATTTTTTTAAACAAATTATGGTAATTGGCAGACTTGAATTTAGTATTTACAAAAGCTGATTATATTGGGAAATCTTTTGGGAACACTTGGAAAATTTGTTTGTCCTTTTAACCTTCAGTTGGATATTTCTACTTGCCTGAATATCTAGGATAATTCAATAAAACATTTTTTAAAAAGTATACAGAAGTGGAATGAATCCATAAGAATTCAAAAATTATAAACAAAAAATTGATACTAAAGTTTACTATGGTGTGTATGCATTTTAGTACTATATGTGTAATTGACACTAAAGTTGAGTATGGTGTTGATGCATTTTAGTACTATATGTGTAATTCTTGGTTGAAAAGCACCAGACAAGATTCTTTTACAAATAATCTTGCTAACTTTTGAATATTTTAAGTAAGTAAACTGAGTATTAAAAACTTTTTGAAGCTTCTTTCCTTTCCCATTGTACCTACCTAGGATTTTAATTGAGTACCACAAAGTTACGGTTGTCAATAAATTATAGCTAATTGCTTCATTTAAGGTACCAAATATATGCATTAATAAATATGTCACTTTATGACAGTGGGAGGAGAACCTGAATTAACTATTAAATTGCATCTTAATAGCAGAATTTTTATGAAGTTTTAGTGTAGTTCTATTTACTGTGTAAAATGCTAATAGGGATCTGGGTCAGATGAGGTATGGGAAATGCTATATTGTGTGTCTGGTCTGGGAGTATAATGGTGATCTTCAGCACATTAAAGGCTCTGAGTATTCCTGCAGGAAAATACAGTTGTACACCCTGGCTTTTTTCACACCTACATGCAATGTGTGGAAGCTTTTGAGGAAAATCTCACATGATTATTAAGTGAGTTTAATTTTGAGAAAGCTAGTTTTAATTTTCTTTGTGCAGTCAATTAAGAAGATGTAGTTATTTATAATCCAGAAATAATTCAAATTAGTATATATATTGAATATGAGTAGCTGTTCTGTCAGATAGATCTCTGGTTAATAGCCATTATGGTTAAATATAGGTTTCAGAAACTTCCTATTTAGTAGTCCTTCTGCAAAGTAAGTAAATGCTAATAAAATGAGAAATTAAGCAGCATACTATAGGTGTTGTTAAGCATGGAAATAAAATATGCTTAATTTTTGATTAACCATGCTGATTAGTAATTGTCTAGAATATTTCTAGAAATAATCTGAAACATACAGTATTCATATATTCAAGCTAAATTGATGTCAGTTAACATACCAAATTATTTTAGGGCATTGTTTTTTATTTCAGGAAAGCATTCCTTGAGTATGTCAGTCCGAGGGAGACAGGATTTAGAAATTCAAGGTCCTCGACTTAACAACACAAAAGAAGAGAAAACATCTATTAAATATGGTCCTGATCGACGTCTAGATCCCATAATCACTGAGGAAATGCCACTGTTGGAGGTATTTCACTTTCTAAAATTCATGCACTTAATAATTTATCTGCAAGGTGAGGGTGATATTTTGGGTCAATTATTTTAGACTTTGGTATTACTGATAGATTGAAATGCACTTTTAAATTCTTGGGGACTTCCCTGGCGGTCCAGTGGTTGAGACTCTGCGCTTCCACTGTGGGGTTGTGGGGGGTGCGGGTTTGGTCCCTGGTCGGGGAGCTGGGATATCCTGTGTGCTGTGTGGTGCGGCCCAAAAAAAGCTGATGCTAAACAGATATAATTCACAAAGCTAAGGTAATCATGCAAATTAGCATTAAGTCACAGCCAGGTTGTAAGACATAATCCTCAAAATACTAATGGAAGTTGAGAAAAACCTGAAAGTACACTTTGGTTGTTATTAAAATCAATGGCTCTTTCTGGGTAGGATATAAAAATAACGAGTTAATTCTTTTAAAAAATTTAAGCAATATAGATAATTTTTATATGAATACAACCAATATTCCCTTCACTTTCTTTGTATCCCACCCTGTCATACTTTCATGCCATCTTTTAGTTGCAAAAGATAGAAACTGATGCTGGGTAGCATAACCTGCCTCCCCGCACCAATATTATTTAGTTTGAAGGATTTGGGAATATCTCATGGAAACTAAAGTATCATAGAACAGTAGGTCTCAAGGAAGAATAAGGACTCAGCAGCTCCAGGGAATTCATAAAGCCTTTAGAAAGCATTACTTTTGATATGACTTCAGTCTTACAACTTCTGATCTTTGTGCCACTTCATTACAAATTTCAAGTTTCTAGGAAAGAACTATGGCCTACCTTGAATCAGGTGTTTACCTGAGAGGCAGGCCAGTGGCACAGCCATGAAGTTTAAGTGTGAACACTGGAAGGAGGGCCTTCCTCCTGCATCCTCAGGTTTCCCTAGTAGAGGAGTTAGAAGCTTAGTCATTCACCTTCAGAAAGTGCCAGTGATTCCAAACTGATGTTTCTCTTTTCAGACCTTTTGTTGTACACTTATATATATTTTTAATAATCATACTGCACATTTTATCCTGTGACTTGCTTTTTGTCTTTAACAACAAAACTTGGTCTTTGTTTTCAATCAGTAAAATTCTTTTTTAACAGCTAGATAAGGTGTTCCTTTATTCAGATACATTATAATTATTTTAATCATTTATGTATTGATGGGTGTGGTTCTAGTTTTTCATCATTACTGACAGTTCTGCAGTAAACATTATTATTTACATATTTTGTTCATGTTCTAGTTTAGACTAGGCTTTTAGAAATGGAATTGTTGGGTCAATCATGCAATATACTATAAAATTACCTTCAGCAAGGCTGTAGGAATTGACACTTTTCCTTCAGGATGAGAGTGCCCATTGCTTCATGTCTGTGCCATAATGGATACTATCAGGTTATTTGTTGTTGTTTTTTTTTTAACTTCTGCAAATCAAAATGGCATTTCTTTGATAACTGATAGGGTTAGTCAATCTTCATTTTTTTGGTCTGTATGATTTTTTTCTTCTGTAAGTCCATATGATACCCTTTAATTGGGTTACTTCCTTTTTCTCATTGGATGATTTTATGGGTACTAATCCTATAGTGGTGGGGTAGGTAACATGCTCATGAAAACGGTGATGTGTGTGTGTTAAGGGAAAGGTATTGTTGACCTGCATGTATGCCCAGATTTTACACTTGCTTAATTATGTTGCATTTAAAGAGTTGTGTAGGGCAAATAAAAGACTCATTAAAGACTGATGGCAGTGCCAGTTTCTGGTTGATAAATATTTGTGCATACTTTAACTTTGATTTGGTGTCTTTCACCACTTAAAGATTTTTAACTTATATTAAATCATTCTTAACTGATAGTCCTTTACTTGGTTGCTTCTAAGTTTTATATTTACTTACAGAGACTTCCCTAGTCAAAACTTTTACAGTTTTATTGTTTAGTGTCTTTGCTTTGAAATCCAAGGGAATATAGTCTCTGAATGTCAGGGGGTAGGGATCAAACTTTGTTTCTAGTCCCACTTACCATTAATTGAATATTGGCAACTTATTATGGCATCTTTCTAATATACTAATATCCTGGAAGTATATTATGCAGATGATACCTATTGTCCTTGACATTTCTTCTTCTGTTTTGGGGTCAGTCCATACTCTTGCTTTATCAGGCAAGCAGGCCTCAGGCAAGCTGAGGCCTGCTCATAATAATTTTTTTCTTACTCTTGTGCCACTTTTGTCCAAGTTTGTCAAGTTCCCACAATAATACAATAAGGAAAATAGCTAGGAGTTTTGAGACTGAAGATGAAATGAGCTGAGATCCAAATGTTATTATAGGGCTATTCAATACCATTGTAGCTTAGAAGTCACTAACTAATAAACATTTTGCTTAGGATTGTATATGTAAGAATTTGCTAGAGCTTACTTGCAAAAGGGGAGATTCTGACCTCTCTGGTTAAAGTTTTGAGATAAATCAGTAGAGAATACCAAAATATTCCATTTTTATAGATTCTCCTAGCTTATGGTTTTTATTATACCATATCATATACCATATCATACCATATCATATCATTTATTATACCATAAATGAAATGTTTTTCATTTATTAAGACTGTTAAATGTGCCCATGGTTTTTAAGTGCAATGCCTCTCAGACACACATTGTTAAGGATAGAGCTTAGCTTTTCAGTTTCTGTCTAAGCCCATCTCTAATTATTTGATCATGGAAAGTTTCTTCACATAAAATGAGGGAAGTTGAACCAGCTGATGTTTGACTTTAGGTTCTATTTAACTCAACAGTCTTTAAATTTACATTCATCTGTTTTCGATATTGCTGGTTCCGTACTTAACTTTGCCTCCTGCATACCATAGTGTTTTTGTTTTGTTTTGTTTTTTAAATTTTACTGTTACAGATGCAGTTCTCCCTGAAGAGGGTGTTTTAGAGCAGAGGACCTCTTGTTCTACATAATACAGTAACTGGTGTTTGGTTGATTAAACAAAAAAAGCTTGTAAAGTGAATAACTAAAAAAAAACATAATAGATCCATACCCTAAACATTTTACCTTAATTGAAAACATACGAATATCCATTTATTTACTATTTTGGGGGTGTGGGTTTAGGTTAGAGGCCTTTTCTATGAGTTTTTTGTGTTGGTATGGGTTTCCTAATATTAGTTTCATTTCATCTTTCATGCATTCTTCCACATTCATAAGTTGACATTTTAAGTTTCCAGTTTTGATTTCTTCAGAGTGAGAAGCTAAAGGAAATTGTCAAGTAATCTAAGTACAGTATATGTCTAGATTTTATCTACAGATAAAAGTTGTACTTTAAGGTATAAAAGAGGGTGGGTTTAGTAGAAAGCCAAAAGCTACTAATGTTCAGTTCCATAAACATCACTTAGTATTTTCTACTGAAATACTAGAGAATTTGGTTAATCCAACAGACATGGTATGATGGAGGTCAGTTAAGAGACCTTACATTATACTTGGATGAACAGTAGTATACATTAATATTAGTTAAAAAAAAAATCATAGATTATTCCCATTCCTAATATCTTATGTCAGAAATATTTTATAGAGTTTGAAGTGTTTAAGGGAGTAGTGAAAGAAGTAATCAATCTACACAATATCTGATGAAATAGTCTCTAACAGTATATATTTATCAAAACAAGATTGAAGATGAAAATTAGGGAAACTCATTGAGAAATGAGTTACTGAGTTAATATAGAATAGCAGAAAGAAGAGCAGGCCCCTTCAGGTTATCACTGCATAGGCAGTAAGTTGTGTATATGTAGTTTATTCAGCCACACTTGTCTATCACTTGTGTCCAATCACTTGCTGTTACAGATAACACCACAATGAATAACCTTATGCATATCAGTTTTATACATTATGTATATGCATATCACACATATATCTTTAGGATAAATTAGTAGAAGTCACATTCCTGGTTCTTGGTCTTATTTTCCATTATTTTCCATTAAAATTTGAAGCTGTCCAAAACACCACCTGTTTAAAAGGACTTTTAGGGACTTCCCTGGTGGTCCAGTGGTTAAGAATCCGCCTTCCAGTGCAGGGGACGCAGGTTCAGTCCCTGGTTGGGGAGCTAAGATCCCACACGCCATGGGGCAGCTAAGTCCTCGCACCCCAACTACTGAGCCTGTGCGCCGCAGCCAAGAGCCCACATGCTGCAATGAAAAGATCCTGCATGCCACAATTAAGACCCAATGTAGCTGCCCCCGCCCAAAAGTAAATAAAATAAAATAAATGACTTTCAGCACAGTGCATTTGAAGTAAAGGCTAGATACACTGGTTCTCCTTAGAGTCAACATACTGTATTTAGTAAAACCTTTATTCTGAAGGTATATTACACAATATCCTACAAGTGGTATATCACTGGTCTTATTCCATCACCCTTCCCATTCTACCAATGCTGTAGCCTTATTGATGTTATCTGGGTATCGGTGTGTGTTTTAGTGTGTCTTTATAGTACTCTATTTCACTTGTTACTCATGCAGTTGTTTTTGATATAACAACTGAAAACTGATATTCCCTCACAAATTTTAGCTTATTTGACTAAGCTTATTTGCTACTAGCTAATTAGTACATCGTCAGTGTCTTCAGTATAATGCTATACTTGGTTTATTTTTTCCCATCTTCTTTTTTTTTTTTTTTTTTTTTTGTGGTATGCGGGCCTCTCACTGCTGTGGCCTCTCCCGTTGCGGAGCACAGGCTCCGGACGCGCAGGCCCAGCGGCCATGGCTCACGGGCTTAGTTGCTCCACGGCATGTGGGATCTTCCCGGACCAGGGCACGAACCCGTGACCCCTGCATCGGCAGGCGGACTCTCAACCACTGCGCCACCAGAGAAGCCCTCCCATCTTCTTAATCTGTGTTTTGGATTTCTGCCTTAATCCCTTATTTTCTCATGTCCATTTTTAAAGCTTCTGATTTCCCCAAATTTTATCTTGATTCCTTAAGAATATGGCCATTATGAAGTCCTATTCAAACTTAGATTAAAAGACACAGGTATTTCCATTGGACTTTCATAACTCCTTTGGGACAGCCAGCTGTAATTTTATTCCTCATACTGTTACCTTTATATTCTTCCTTTCTTAGATGCTGTCAGAGTACTTCTGACATTTATTCTTCTGGGTCTTTTAAATGCAAATGACTTACTGGATGATTTTGTTAGCCCGTATTTCCATCTCTTATCTGAAATCCTGAGGCCAGGCGTGTGTTGGAATCAATTTTTTTTTTAATTTTTAGAAATTGTGCATATACATGTGTGTTTTTATCTAAAGCGTTATGTGACCCTTGTTGGGTTTGTGGCAGCACCTGGTAATCAAGCACATTAATGTGGCTTGAGTGAACCACATGAATATCACACTAAATGGAAAAGGCTATAAAGAGCCTCCATTTGTCAGATCAGTTTTTGCTTTCACACAGGTTCCTGAAAGCCTGAGGATGTTTGAAGATACCAGCTTTTAAAATTATACATATGGAATCATGCATCTATATGCTTTTCCCTTTTAAGACCTATTGTGCATCTTTTCATTTTAATGATGTATAAATAGATAGTTGAGCTACTTTTTAAGTTGACAGTGTTAAGGGTTTTTCAGCTGATAATTGTTCATGTAGCCTCCCTAAATTACTTATAGCTTCTCTTGTCCATAATCTACACAGTTGTGAAAGTTTTGCTGGTGGCCCTCTAGTTATTGACACTGTACCTTTAATTCATAACTCTGAAATCTGCTACTGAGTAACACTGGTCTCTGTCTCATCCTCTTTTTTAAAATGGAGTTCTTAATACCACATACCCAGGGAGATATCAAAGAGAATTAATAAAATACTTGTAAACCTGTAGTAAAGAAATACAGCATCTTTAAGTGTTATTAATTAGAGGTTCAGAATTTTTAACAGACAATATAATAATATTTTTTCCCTCCAATGCAGGTGTTCTTTATACATTTTCCTACAGGGCTTCTCTGTGGAGAAATCCGAAAAGCATATGTAGAATTTGTCAATGTCAGCAAGTGTCCTCTTACTGGATTGAAGGTTGTTTCTAAACGTCCAGAGTTCTTTACTTTTGGTGGTAACACAGCTGTTCTAACACCACTAAGTCCCTCAGCTTCTGAGAACTGTAGTGCTTACAAGACTGTTGTGACAGATTCTACCTCTGTGTGTACAGCACTCATATCATCAGCTTCTTCTGTAGACTTTGGCATTGGCATAGGAAGTCAGCCAGAGGTGATTCCTGTTCCCCTTCCTGACACTGTTCTTCTACCTGGAGCTTCAGTTCAGCTACCAATGTGGTTACGTGGGCCAGATGAAGAAGGTGTCCATGAAATTAACTTTTTGTTTTACTATGAAAGTGTTAAAAAGCAGCCTAAAATACGGTGAGTATTCTAAAACTTTTTAGGTTTAACCTCTGTGTCTAATATATAGAGATATATATACACCCATTCAAATAAACATTTTGATATTTGTTAACATATGTCATAGTTTACTAAGAAATTATTCCCTTCCAAATTATGCATGAAGTTTATATTTGAGGTTGTCCCTAATCTAACTGTAAGTTCTAAGCAGCCAAAAGTGGAAAAAATTAAGCTACATTAATCTTTTTCATGCTCTTTCTATAAACTTCATGATTCTTTGATACAGCTAAGTACTATGACCAAAGTTATCACATAACTTGGTGTCATGTATTAAAACAGGGTGTCATTTGTATATGAAGACAACTTGCCTACAGTCATCCTTTTTAAAGAAAATTACTCGGTTTTACTTTTCCTTTTCCCTGGTGCCCTTCCCTGCCTCCCTTCCCTGCCTCCCAAAATGTATGTATTTGCAGAGCACATGATTTAGGTGGTGTTATGGGCATCGCTGAAGAAATCAAACCTAACTGACTTACACAAGGATCTGTAACCTGTAGCGCAGTAGAGTATTTTATGATAATGCTATTGTCATTTTTACAAAATTAACCGGGAATAATTGTGCTACATTTAAAAATTCAATAAAATATCTTGTAAGCTTACTATGAGAACAAAAAGATACAATATTTGTAAGGACAGGTACATTTTAGGTCCTTGGTAAATGTTAGTTCCCCTTAAGAAGATGATAGAGAGTTCTCTGGCCAAAGCAATCCATTAAGGCTTTGTAGGATGTAGTAGTGGTAAAATGAGCTTCCAAAGAAAGTAAAGATTTCAGAATTTGGATCAAAGGGAATAGGCAAGAGAGTAGTGGGTATTCCAGGAAGTAACTTTATATATGAATGAAAATTTCCCAAGTTGGGAAATATGAACTGCATATAGTTAGTTTGGCTACAGTATAAAATGTATAAAGGGGGAATAAAGGTTGAATTGTAAAGCTCTATTGTGGAGGGCCTTAAATGCCAGGTGAAAGTTTGGCATTTACTTGGTAGGCATTCAGTCATTAACTTTGGAACTGCTCTCAGAAGAGGTATAATCAAGACACGACTATGTGATGATTATTTTCATGTACTATACTGTGGCTGAGTTTGATGAGCAGGGAGAAAGGGAGACTAATAGTTTTCTTCCAAACTGAGAATAAAGAATTGAAGTAATGTTAGGCTAACTAGATAATTTTACCTTATTGTATCTGTCTTGGTTTTTTTTAGAGTATAAATTGTCCTGAGAGTGAATAGGTTTTAAAAAGCTTTATTTGGAATTAGAGAATCATAACACTGGGAGAGGGTCTTAGATTAAATTTGTAATTTTTACTTCTTTAGTCACAGAATATTAAGACACACAGCAGTCATTTGTACCAGTCGATCTTTGAATGTGCGAGCCACTGTCTGCAGAAGTAATTCTCTTGAAGATGAGGAGGGCAGAGGAGGCAATATGCTAGTCTTTGTGGATGTGGAAAATACGAATACCGTAAGCTGGTTTAAAACTAAGTTTTGTCTTTAATTATATTTTAAGTGTTTCCTTTTTTTTGTAATGATTTTTTTTTCCTTCACAAAACAACATAAGCTAGGAATTTAGGAATGTTCATATAGAATAGAATGTAAAAACATGTTAATTCTCAATTTGCTTCATAATTTTATCCCTCAGTACTTCAAATAAAAGGATCTAGTGGTATTAATATGGTACATAATCATATGGTATATGGCCATATACCAGTAATTCACCCCAAAAAAGATCTCATAAAGTGTTTTCTAGTCTCACCGTTGAGGATGTGTTTTGATGTGCTTAAATTTACAAAGTTCTGTTAGGATTTCACATTCAGTATTAACTTGGTAACCCCTCACTTATACATTTCCAACAGTACCATTTCCTTTATATAAAGCATTTCAAACATTTTATCATTCTGTTTATTTACTCTAAATATCAAAATGAATATTCTTGAAGAAGGAGATGTGATCTTATTAAAGTAGAATCTTAACTTCATATTGATTCAGTTTAGATACCTATTTGAAATGTTACTTATTATTTCTGTAATGTCTTTTTTCTTTTAGCTTCATAAATTTGTATGGTCACTTCATTTTAGGACATTTAAGGTCAATGTGCTGATACTTCAGTGATCTTCCCAAAAAATCAATATTTGTAAGATTAAGAACATTTGAATAATTTCAAATTAGCTCCTATTCAGGAGAATAAAAAATATATGCAATTTAAATAATTTTATGTACATTGACTGTATATTGGGATTCTGTTCTTTGTTGCTTTTTACCTTAACAGGAATGTGAGAGAAAGATCAGAAGAAATAAAAGTGCTATGGTTTTGATTAAAAATTGGCAGCAAATAGTTTTTGATATATTAAATAACTCATTATAATAGATTCTAATAACTGAATGCCTTTCAATATTAAAAAATTTGCCACTGGGAGTATATTATAATTAAATCTATTTCATGAAAAAAATGATGACTTACGTGTTTTAAGAATGTTTATAGAGGGATTTAATTTACATTTCTGAAATGTATTGTTAATTTATTTCAAAATAAAAATTTCATCTTATGTTAATTGATACTGACTTTGGTAGCAGTGTCATTCTCATTACAATATTGTACGTTAGTGCTCCTAAATCCTGAATGACTCTCTTATTTCTTTTACATAGAGTGAAGCAGGTGTTAAGGAATTCCATATAGTACAAGTATCAAGTAGTAGCAAACACTGGAAGTTACAGAAATCTGTAAATCTCTCTGAAAACAAAGGTTTGTGCCTTTTTCCCTCTTCATAATAAATTTTGATATCTTCCTTTGTTGATTTTATTTTTTTCAGAACAGTACCAGAATATCATAAGATTATTGGTGCCTTTTTTTTTTTTACTCATTTAAATATCTGTATATACTTTTCAATAATTATATCATATATCATATCAAAGTCCTTTTTTTTAACATCTTTACTGGAGTATAATTGCTTTACAACAGTGTGTTAGTTTCTGCTGTATAACAAAGTGAATCAGCTATACGTATACATATATCCCCATTTCTCCTCCCTCTTGCGTCTCCCTCCCACCCTCCCTATCCCACCCCTCTAGGTGGGCACAAAGCACCAAGCTGATCTCCCTGTGCTATGCTGCTGCTTCCCACTAGCTATCTGTTTTACATTTGATAGTGTATATATGTCCATGCCACTCTCACACTTCATCCCAACTTACCCTTCCTCATCCCCGTGTCCTCAAGTCCATTCTCTATGTCTGTGCCTTTAATCCTGTCCTGCCCCTAGGTTCTTCAGAACCATTTATTTTATTTTTTAGATTCCATATATATGTATTAGCATATGGTATTTGTTTTTCTCTTTCTGATTTACTTCACTCTGTATGACAGTCTCTAGGTCCATCTACCTCACTACAAAGAACTCATTTTTGTTTCTTTTTATGGCTGAGTAATATTCCACTGTATATATTGCCACACCTTCCTTATCCATTCATCTGTCGATGGACAGTTAGGTTGCTTCCATGTCCTGGCTGTTGTAAATAGAGCTGCGATGAACATTGTGGTACATGACTCTTTCTGAATTATGGTTTTCTCAGGGTATATGCCCGGTAGTGGGATTGCTAGGTCATATGGTAGTTCTGTTTTTAGATTTTTAAGGAACCTCCATACCATTCTCCATAGTGGCTGTATCAATTTACATTCCCACCAATAGTGCAGGAGGGTTCCCTTTTCTCCATGCCCTCTCCAGCATTTATTGTTTGTAGATATGTTGATGATGGCTATGCTGGTGTGAGGTGATACCTCATTGTAGTTTTGATTTGCATTTCTCTAATGATTAGTGATATTGAGCATCCTTTCATGTGTTTATTGGCAATCTGTATATCTTCTTTGGAGAAATGTCTGTTTAGGTCTTCTGGCCATTTTTGGATTGTGTGGTTTCTTTTTTTGATATTGAGCTGCATGAGCTGCTTGTGTATTTTGGAGATTAATCCTTTGTCAGTTGCCTTCGTTTTCAAATATTTTCTCCCATTCTGAGGGTTGTCTTTTCATCTTGTTTATGGTTTCCTTTGCTGTGCAAAAGCATTTAAGTTTCATTAGGTCCTATTTGTTTATTTTTGTTTTTTTTTCCATTTCTCTAGGAGGTGAGTCAAAAAGGATCTTGCTGTGAATTATGTCATGGAGTGTATCTGCCTATGTTTTCCTCTAAGACTTTTATAGTGTCTGGCCTTACATTTAGGTCTTTAATCCATTTTGAGTTTATTTTTGTGTATGGTGTTAGGGAGTGTTCTAATTTCATTCTTTTACGTGTAGCTATCCAGTTATCCCAGCACCACTTATTGAAGAGGCTGTCTTTTCTCCATTGTATAGTCTTGCCTCCTTTATCAAAGATAACGTGACCATATGTGCATGGGTTTATCTCTGGGCTTTCTGTCCTGTTCCATTGATCTATATTTCTGTTTTTGTGCCAGTACCATACTGTCTTGATTACTGTAGCTTTGTAGTGTAGTCTGAAGTCCGGGAACCTGATTCCTCCTGCTCCGTTTTTCTTTCTCAAGATTGCTTTCACTATTGGGGGTCTTTTGTGTTTCCATACAAATTGTGAAATTTTTGGTTCTAGTTCTGTGAAAAATGCCATTGGTAGTTTGATAGGGATTGCATTGAATCTGTAGATTGCTTTGGATAGTGTAGTCATTTGCACAGTGTTGATTCTTCCAATCCAAGAACATGGTATATCTCTCCATCTGTTTGTATCATCTTTAATTTCTTTCCTCAGTGTCTTAACAGTTTTCTGCATACAGGTCTTTTGTCTCCTTAGGTAGGTTTATTGCAAGGTATTTTATTCTTTTTGTTGCAGTGGTAAATGGGAGTGTTTCCTTAATTTCTCTTTCAGATTTTTCATCATTAGTGTATAGGAATGCAAGAGATTTCTGTGCATTAATTTTGTATCCTGCTACTTTACCAAATTCATTGATTAGCTCTAGTAGTTTTCTGGTAGTATCTTTAGGATCCTGTATGTATAGTATCGTGTCATCTGCAAACAGTGACAGTTTTACTTCTTTTCTGATTTGTATTCCTTTTATTTCTTTTTCTTCTCTGATTGCTATGGCTAAAACTTCCAAAACTGTGTTGAATAATAGTGGTGAGAGTGGGCAACCTTGTCTTGTTCCTGATCTTAGTGGAAATGGTTTCAGTTTTTCACCATTGAGAACGATGTTGGCTGTGGGTTTGTCATATATGGCCTTTATTATGTTGAGGTAAGTTCCCTCTGTACCTACTTTCTGGAGGGTTTTTATCATAAATGGATGTTGAATTTTGTCAGAAGCTTTTCTGCATCTATTGAAATTATCTTATGTTTTTTTTCCTTCCTTCAGTTTGTTAATAGTTTATCACATTGATTGATTTGTGTATATTAAAGAATCCTTGCATTCCTGGGATAAACCTCCCTTGATCATGGTGTATGATGTTTTTAATGTGCTGTTGGATTCTGTTTGCTAGTATTTTGTTGAGGATTTTTGCATCTATGTTCATCAGTGATATCGGCCTGTAGTTTTCTTTTTTTGTGGTATCTTTGTCTGATTTTGGTATCAGAGTGATGGTGGACTTGTAGAATGAGTTTGGGAGTGTTCCTCCCTCTGCTTTAGTTTGGAAGAGTTTGAGAAGGATAGGTTTTAGCTCTTCTCTAAATGTTTGATAGAATTTGTCTGTGAAGCTATCTGGTCCTGGGCTTTTGTTTTTTTGGAAGATTTTTAATCACAGTTTCAATTTCAGTGCTTGTGATTGGCCTGTTTATATTTTTTATTTCTTCCTGGTTCAGTCTTGGAAGGTTGTGCTTTTTCTAAGAAGTTGTCCATTTTTTCCAGGTTGTCCATATTTTTGGCATAGAGTTGCTTATAGTAGTCTCCCATGATCCTTTGTATTTCTACAGTGTCAGTTGTTACTTCTTCTTTTTCATTTCTAATTCTTCTCCCTTTTTTTTCTTGATGAGTCTGGCTAATGGTTTATCAATTTTGTTTATCTTCTCAAAGAACCAGCTTTTAGTTTTATTGATCTTTGCTATTGTTTCCTTCATTTGTTTTTCATTTATTTCTGATCTTATCTTAATGATTTCTTTCCTTCTGCTACTTTGGGGTTTTTTGTTCTTTCTGTAATTGCTTTAGGTATAAGGTTAAGTTATTTATTTGAGATGTTTCTTGTTTCTTGAGGTAGGATTGTATTGCTACAAACTTCCCTCTTAGAACTGTTTTTGCTGCATCCCAGAGGTTTTGGGTTGTCATGTTTTCATTGTCATTTGTTTCTAGTTTTTTGTGGGGTTTTTTGTTTGTTTTTTTTTGTGGTACGTGGGCCTCTCACTGTTGCAGCCTCTCCCGTTGCGGACCACAGGCTCCGGACGGGCAGTCTCAGCGACCATGGCTCACAGGCCTAGCCGCTCCGCGGCATGTGGGATCTTCCCAGACCGGGGCACGAACCCGTGTCCCCTGCATCGGCAGGTGGACTCTCCCAGTGCACCACCAGGGAAGCCCTAGCTATTTTTTGATTTCCTCTTTGATTTCTTCAGTGTTCTCTTGGTTGATTAGGAGTGTATTGTTTACCCTCTATGTGTTTGTATTTTTTCCAGATTTTTTTCCTGTAATTGATATCTGTTCTCATAGCGTTGTGGTTGAAAAAGATACTCGATGCAATTTCAGTTTTCTTTAATTTACCAGGGCTTGATTTGTGACCCACGATATGATCTATCCTGGAGAATGTTCCATGAGCACTTGAGAAGAATGTGTAATCTGCTGTTTTTGGATGGAATGTCCTATAAATATCAATTAAGTCCATCTTGTTTAATGTATCATTTAAAGCTTCTGCCTCCTTATTTATTTTCACTTTGGATGATCTGTCCATTGGTGAAAGTAGGGTTTTAAAGTCCCCTACTATGATTCTGTTACTGTCAATTTCCCCTTTTATTGCTGTTAGCATTTTCCTTATGTATTGAGGTGCTCCTGTGTTGGGTGCATAAATATTTACAACTGTTAAATCTTCTTGGATTGATCCGTTGATCATTATGTAGTGTCCTTCTTTGTCTCTTGTAATAGTCTTTATTTTAAAGTCTATTTTGTCTGATTCGAGAATTGCTACTTCAGCTTTCTTTTGATTTCCATTTGCATGGAACATCTTTTTCCATCCCCTCACTTTCAGTCTGTATGTGTCCCTGGTCTGTAGTGGGTCTCTTGTAGACACCATATGTATGGGTCTTGTTTTTTATCCATTCAGCCAGTCTGTGTCTTTTGGTTGGAGCATTTAATCCATTTACATATAGGGTAGTTATCAATATGTATGTTCCTGTTAGCATTTTCTTAATTGTTTTGGGTTTGTTTGTCTTTTCCTTCTCCTGTGTTTCCTGCCTGGAGAAGTTCCTTTAGCATTTGTTGTAGAGCTGGTTTGGTGGTGCTGAATTCTCTTAGCTTTTGCTTATCTGTAAAGGTTTTAATTTCTCCATCGAATCTTAATGAGATCCTTGCTGGGTAGAGTAATCTTGGTTGTAAGTTTTTCCCTTTCATCACTTTAAATATGTTCTGCTACTCTTTTCAGGCTTGCAGAGTTTCTGCTGGAAGATCAGCTGTTAACCTTATGGGGATTCCCTTGTCTGTTAATTGTTGCTTTTCCCTTGCTGCTTTGAATATTTTTTCTTTGTATTTAATTTTTGATAGTTTGATTAATGGGTGTCTTGGCGTGTTTCTCCTTGGATTTATCCTTTGTGGGACTCTCGGTGCTACCTGGACTTGATTGACTATTTTTTTCCCCATATTAGGGAAGTTTTTAACTGTAATCTCATCTAATATTTTCTCAGCCCCTTTTTTATTCTCCTCTTCTTCTGGGACCCCTATAATTTGAATGTTGGTGCGTTTAATGTTGTCCCAGGGGTCTCTGAGACTGTCCTCAACTCTTTTCATTCTTTTTTCTGCATTCTGCTCTACAGTAGTTATTTTCACTATTTTATCTTTCAGGTCACTTATCTGTTCTTCTGCCTACGTTATTCTGCTGTTGATTCTTTCTAGAGAATTTTTAATTTCATTTATTGTGTTGTTCATCCTGGTTTGTCTGCTCTTTACTTCTTCTAGGTCCTTGTTAAACGTTTCTTGTATTTTCCCCATTCTATTTCCAAGATTTTGGATCATCTTTACTGTCATTACTCTGAATTCTTTTTTAGGTAGACTGCCTATTTCCTCTTCATTTGTTTGTTTCGGTGCATTTTACTTTGCTTCATCTGCTGTGTATTTCTCTGTCTTCTCATTTTGCTTAACTTACTGTGTTCGGGGTAAGATCAGGTTACGTTTTGCAGGCTGCAGGTTCGTAGTTCCATTGTTTTTGGTCTCTACTCCCAGTGGGTAAGGTTGGTTCAGTGTGTTGTGTAGGCTTCCTGTTGGAGGGGACTGGTACCTGTGTCGTGGATGAGGCTGGATGTTGTCTTTCTGGTGGGCAGGATCATGTCTGGTGGTGTGTTTTGGGGTGTTGGTGAACTTATTTTGATTTTAGGCAGCCTCTCTGCTGATCGGTGGATTTGTGTTTCTGTCTTCCTAGTTGTTTGGCATACAGTGTCCAGCACTGTAGCTTGCTGGTAGTTGAGTGCAGCTGCGTCTTAGCATTGAGATGGAGATCTCTGGGAGAGCCTTCACCATTTGATATTACATGGGGCCGGGAGGTCTCTGGTGGACCAGTGTCCTGAACTTGGCTCTCCCACCTCAGAGGCACAGCCCTGACACCTGGCTGGAGCCCCAAGAGCCTTTCATCCACACGGCTCAGAAGAAAAGGGAGAGAAAGAAAAGAAAAGAAAGAAAGAAAGAAATGAATAAATAAAATAAAATAGTTATTAAAATAGAAAAAATTATTAAAAATAAAAAAAACGAAAGTAATTTAAAAAGAGGGAGAGAAAGAAGAGAGCAACCAAACGAAAAAGCAAATTCCACATTGATAAGAGGTGCTAAAAAGTATACTAAAAAAGAAAAAAGGACAATCAGAACCCTAGGACAAATGGCAAAAGCAAAACTATACAAACAAAATCACACAAAGATGCATACACATACACACAAAAAGAGGAAAAGGGAAAAAATATATATATATAATATATATATATTATATATATATATATAATAAAAAAAGGAAAAGAGCAAACAAATCAGTAAACAAATCTACCAGTGATAATAAGCTCTAAAAACTAAACTACGATAAACATAAAACCAGAAGCAAATTAGACACAGAAAGCAAACACAGTTTCTCCCAAAGTCCATCGCCTCAGTTTTGGGATGATTTGTTGTCTATTCAGGTATTCCACAGATGCAGGGTACATCAGGTTGATTGTGGAGATTTAATCCTCTTCTCCTGAGGCTGCCAGGAGAGATTTCCCTTTCTCTTCTTTGTTCGCCCAGCTCCTTGGGTTCAGCTTTGGATTTGGCCCCGCCTCTGCCTGTAGGTCGCCTGAGGTCGTCTGTTTGCCAGACAGGACGGGTTTAAAGTAGCAGCTGATTAGGGGGCTCTGGCTCACTCAGGCCAGGGGGGAGGGAGGGGTACGGATGCGGAGCAAGCCTGCGGTGGCAGAGGCTGGCGTGACGTTGCACCAGCCAGCCTGAGGTGCACCATGTGTTCTCCCAGGGAAGTTGTCCCCGGATCACGGGACCCTGGTAGTGGCGAGCTGCACAGGCTCCTAGCAGGGATGGTGTGGATAGTGACCTGTGCTTGCACACAGGCTTCTTGGTGGCTGCAGCAGCAGCCTTAGCATTTCATGCCCCTCTCAGGGGTCTGCGCTGATAGCCACAGCTTGCGCCTGTCTTTGGAGCTCGTTTAGGTGGTTGATGACTTTCTTATAATTAACTTTTGTAAGCATTACATTGTGCTTTCATTACTTTCCATGACTGTAAGTGAAGTTACCGTGTTAATCGATTCTTTCCCATCTTTTTATTCCACATCTTTTCTATTTGTATTTTTTTTTCTTCTTTAAAAAATTCAGTTGTAAAATCAGTGCCTGAATACATGGTCACTGTCAAAATTTCAAACAGTACAGAAACATATAGCCTAGAATTGAAAGTTTCTCTTTGTTTCCTTTACTATTGGAAAGCTGGTTTTTCTGTGTGTAACCAAACTTGTGTGTTGACTGGCTTTTCTGTGTATTTGCATACCCATATAACTTTAAACAAAAGAATATGCACACTTGTGGTACATACTGTCAAATTGTTTTTCAAAATATTTCCATCATTTTATCATCCTGCTAGTAGTATGAAAGTGCTTAGTGCTTGTAAGAGTAGTTTGAAGCTGGCAAAATATTTACTGTTTCTGGAAAGAATTGTACAGTTATTTTAAAAGATTAAAAAAAGCCCTTACCTAGCCTCTTAGTAATTCTTATTTTTGGAATTTATACAGGAATTAATTCAAAATGTAAGAAGATCCATATATTCAGAGCAGTTTATTGTAAGATTATATTTAATAGGGAAAAATCAAATGGAGCTTTAATGTGAATTAAGCTACAACTCAGATTATTTTGTGGTCATTAAAATATTTAAGCTTTTAAAATGTGTCGTGGGCTTCCCTGGTGGCACAGTGGTTGAGAATCCGCCTGCCAATGCAGGGGACATGAGTTCGTGCCCCTGTCCACATGCCGCGGAGCGGCTGGGCCTGTGAGCCATGGCCACGGAGCCTGTGCTCCGCAACGGGAGAGGCCACAACAGTGAGAGGCCCACGTACCACAAAAAAAAATAAATTAATTAAAAAAATAAAAATAAAATGTGTCACAATAGTGGGAAAATGCATTATAACAAAATATGTGCATATAGTAATATTGGTATAAATCATCCATATGAAAAAAATATTGATAGGAAATGAAGAAATGATAGAGTGGTGGAATTGTGGTGTCCCTGGCTTCCAAGTTCTAATTTTTCAAATTTTCTGTTTATCTATAATGTCGTACATATCTAAATATATGTGTGCATATGAACATGCATTTCAAGAAAATTTAATCTTACTCTTCTAAAGAGCTGAATGAAATTTGCTTTATTGAGAGGAAAGCAAAGATGTTTTTCATTGAACACTTTATAATTATGAAATATTTTCCAGTTTGACTGAAAAAGTCTGAGTAATGAATTAGGTTTTACCATGTTATAAACTGAGAAGGATACTTGAAATTTTCTCTTTTCTTTTCCTAGATGCCAAACTTGCCAACAGGGAGAAGGGAAAGTTTTGCTTCAAGGCAATACGATGTAAGGAGGGAGAAGGTAAATTCATTTTACTGATATACTTTCTTAAATGGTCATTTTATATTTCATGCCAATGATATGATTAGTTTGTTCTCCCCTGTTTTTCAGTTGCTACACAGTCCTCAGAAAAATATACCTTTGCAGATATCATCTTTGGAAATGAACAGGTATGCGAATAAGCACAATAACGTTTGATTTTAAAAGTCACAGTCTGGAGTATCTTGACTGTTTTGGTAAAACTATTGCTTTAGTAATCCTCAAATTCTTCGGTGGATGAACATGTCAGCTTTGTTGGGTTTTGCAACTTGTCTTCATGCCCCAAAGCAAACAAAAATGCTATATGGAATATAGCATTTTAATTAGTTATTTAAATTTAACTTTCTTTTTTATGTAAGATACTCATGAAATAAGTTTAGTCCTTGGGATTAAAGTAAGAAACAGGATTATATGAAGAAACCTGTTTATTTGGGAATGTGGTCACAGTGGAACATACAGATGATAACCCTCAGGATTTGGGAATATCATATGGTTCTGTGACCCAAATAATAAGCTGTTTTGTAATTTTAAATGTATTATTGACTAGGGCAGTGATACTCCCAATAATTATATGTTAGAACCACCTTGAGAGTGGTTTTCAAACTTTGAAATAATGTGCATGTAAGTCACCTGGGGATCTTGTTAAAATGCAAATTCTCAGTCAGTGGGACTGGATGAGACCTGGGGTTCTGAATTGCTAAAGCTCTGAGGTGATCTTGAGGTTATCAGTCTGCACTCTCTATTTTTTAAAAATTTATTTATTTTATTTTTGGCTGTGTTGGGTCTCCGTTGCTGTGCACAGGCTTTCTCTAGTTGCGGCAAGTGGGGGCTGCTCTTTGTTGTGGTGCGCGGGGCTTCTCATTGCAGTGCCTTCTCATTGTCGCGGAGCATGGGCTCTAGGTGCGTGGGCTCTAGAGTGCAGGCTCCGTAGTTGTGGTGCGTAGGCTTAGTTGCTCCGCAGCAGGTGGGATCTTCCTGGACCAGGGCTCCAACCCATATCCCCTGCATTGGCAGGCAGATTCTTAACCACTGCGCCACCAGGGAAGAGCTCCCTACACACTCTATTTTTTATCTAGAGAATTTTTATAAAAATGAAAGCTTTGCTGTCCCACCTCTAAAGCTCTGGCTCATACTTTGGGTAGAGTTTGGGAATACACATTTTCATCCAGCTCTGCAGATAATCTGAAGAGGTGATTTGGGGACATGCTTTGAGAAATAGGACCAAATTCCCTGTCATTTTGTGCTGTTACTGGTATTATTTCTTTGTGTTCTTCTCCTTGATAATTCCAAACATACTTAGACTTTTGTATTGTGCTTATCATTTGCCTTCATCTGACCCACTCTTTGTACTATCTTTTGACCATTTGAGGAAGCAGCTATTTAGAAATATCCCAGCACACCGAAAGTCCAATAATTCCAGAATTAGTATGACTTTTGGACACTGTGCTTCCTTGCTTCCTGAATGGTTGAATTTTGGCTTATAGGACTTCAGTTGTTTGTTTTGTTCGTGTCTTGTTAAAAAAATTCCCTAGAAACATCATGAGGACCCTTCAATTATATTAAGGTTGTAATTTTTATTGTATTTATTGTTAATAATTTTGTATAGGAGCACTGCAGATGGCATAAAGAAAGACATTTTCCCTTTTGATGAATCTGAGTAAATAGAACTTACCAGGCACTACACGTTACTGAGATAACTGTGTGGACAGTGGTTTATCAGAAAAAGTTCATGTCTAAGGGGGAAAATATATGTATTTATTATTTAATAATTAACTTGAAGCTTAACAGCTATATAATATAGTTTGCAGGAAATTGTTAAGTGTAGAGATTTTACTATGAAACACAGTAGTCATTAATTAAGGGAAATTCTGTAGTTCTGAGTCTGTTTAAAAATCTTTTCTCTTGTTCTCTCCCTTCAAGTATAAAAGCCAGGTTAATGCCAGTGCCTTCATTCATTCTGTTTCATTGGATATCACTTAGTCTTCCAAGTATTTGAATGGGAAATATTTGTTATTTTTAATAGTTAAAAAAATCATAGTTTCCTTTTAACAATTTACTTTTTTAAAAATTGAGGTATAGTTAATTTACGATGTTTTATTGGTTTCAAGTATACAGTAAAATGATTCAGTTATACATATATATGTTGTTTGTCAGATTCTCAACAATTCACTTTTTATTCATTTTCTTAGAGATACCCATTTGCCCTCCCTGGATACTTAGAAGGTCCAAGCCAGTGTCATGGAAGTGTAGATCTATGAATTTGAGCTTCGAACTTTAAGATTCAGGGTAATTTGTACCAAATATTTTAGATATTCAAGTCTTAGGGTGGCCTCCTTGTATTCAACCAAATTGATAAGAAATTACTGAATAAGCCTTTTGGGTATATGTAAGTTGTAGAAATATAAATTTTGGCAGTGTATATCTAATTGAAAACACATACAGACAAACAATTTTCTTTTAACAGATAGTAAGTTCAGCAAGCCCATGTGCAGACTTCTTTTATCGAAGTTTATCCTCTGAATTGAAGAAACCACAAGCCCAGTCTTCTCTGCATACAGAAAAACAGTCAATAGAGGACACTATGAGATTAATTCAGAAGTGCAATGAGGTGGATTTGAATATTGTTGTATTGTGGAAGGTATGTGTTGTTAAATTATTTCAGCAAGCCTCACTTACACTTGTTTCTTAAGCTGAAGAGTAAATGTAAGCTGCTGTTTATATTTTCTCTGCTTAAATTTTCCAATTTGAATATTGAAGTAGTTTTATAAGTTTTTTAACAGTTCCAAAATAACTTTTATTTTTTGCCTAAAGGGAAGAATTCACTCAAATTATATGACTTTCTTCTGTGTTACTTATTACTTGTAAGAGGTACTGAGAATATTGTAGACATGATAAGCTCCATGAAAGCAATAATGCTATTATCAAACTCTTTATTGTGAGCATTTTCAAACTCTGAAAAAAGGAAAGATAGCACTATGAACCTCTAAGTACCCATTACTTAGGCTCCAACAGCCACTAATTTGCTGCTGTTAATTTTCACCTATTCCTTTACTTTATTTTATTTTTACCTTTCTTTATTTTTTAGCTGTAGTATATATTTTTTAATGACATATTTCATCTGCTTTTATGTGTACTTCTAGCAGATGAGGACTTTTCTTGTTTAATATAACCCCACCATATTATTATCTCTATGCTTTTATATATACTTCAAGAAGATGAGGACTTTCTTGTTAAATATAAGCCCACCATATTACTGTCTCACCCAAATTAACAGTAATTCTTTACAGTTATCTAGTCTGTGTTGAAATTTTTCAGATTATTTGAAAATATTTTAATTAAAAAAAAATCAGATTCAACTAAGATTTGCACATACACATGGCAAACCAGAATGAGGTTGTTTGGGTATTGATCTTCCCTAAAGTTAACTATAATGCAGAAGAGGTTTATTTTTCGCAGTACACCCTTTTGTATCTTAAGTATGTATCTTTTTTTTCCACTGTAGAAATGATTCTGCAGTGAAATTTAGGATCTTGCCCAGGGATATTCACCTGAACTATGTGAGGAGGTTTGATTTTGTATTGTCTGATATAAGGCCTAACATGGAGACATGCTCATAGTAGATGATTAGAACATGTTATTTTAAATTGATTCAGATGTTCTAAAGTGTTCTTTTTACTAAACTGCACACTTTTAAGTAAACTTCCCTGAAACCAAGCTGGCTTTACATGAATTTCAATAAAACTGCTTAAGCAAATTGATACTTTTGTTGACTATAGAAGGTGAAGGTGTTTAATGTTAAAAAGATAAGTTACACATTATTCGTTTGAAATCAAATGTTCTTGAAGCTTAGAATAAAGAGAATCCTGTTTTCAGGCTCAGTAGCATTGCCCATAATGTAAACCAACCATCCATTAAATGTATAGTAGACCTTTAGCATTTGTAGCTGTCACTCCACAGATTCCTGCCATGTGACAATTTGTAATATTTGTGAGACAAGATTTTGAGTAATGTGTGCTGTATTCTGTACTCATCATTGAGCACACAGTAACCTTGGTGGGGATGGGGTGGCCAGGGGTTATCTTTCAAAAAATCACCCTGAATAAAAGCCAGTTACTAGTATTGCTGATCATCATTGAAGAAGAAGAAGACTACCCAAGATTATGATACTCCTTAGTTAGAAAATGGAAGTTTGAATAGATTACAGGATGGGATATTAAGTTTGGTAGGGGCTAGTAGCTATGCTAAGTTTATTATTCAACTCATTTGAGGAAGTGACTAGTAGATTTTCTTTAGTGAAGGCTCTAGATAGTGCACAAAGGACCCCCTTGAATGAAAGAAAACTTGACAAGTCATTTAAGTTGTGGAGTTGATGCATAGGGAACATAGTACTCTAAAAATATATGATTCAGGAGAAAACTTAAGACCTTGGACAACAGTTTTGTAAAAAAAAATTAGTTGGTAAGGGGGTATAGTATAACTTATAACCAATCTTAACCAAAAATAAAGGTTTGTTTTGAAAAACTAAGACTTTGTGTAGGAAAGAGAATGCATTATAGGATTATGCATGGCTATGAGTGACTGTTGTTTGGTCCCTGAGACCACTGGAAAAGATGTGTGACCTGTCTCAGGACGTTATCTATCAGTTGTCATCCTTTCTTGATTAAAGGTCACTCCATCAAGTGTTTAACTCCTCCTGCATTTCTGGGTTGTGCATGGATGGGTGCTGAGCAGGTCCTGGGCCTGCCTCTGCCTTAGTGCAGCAGTTCTCCAAGTGTGATCCATGGATGACAAATTGTCACTCATGATAAGTATAGAAACTGAAAATAAACACTTAGGAATGTTTATAGCATTCTGACTGAGTAATTTTGAATCTGTTGAATCTAGTAGTAAAAGAAATTGGGCTTATCAAAAAAAAAAATTAAGCATCTGTATTTGCATAATGTGACAGTACCAGTATATACAGATTTTATTTTCTCCAACACAAAAGTTCAAGAAGAAAAGTTACGTGCTAGAGTGTTTTAATATAGATGAGATCAGTTCATTGTATAGGAAGAAAAAAAACCTTTTTTTTTCTTTTAAGCATATGTATCAGTACTTAAATTTAAGATCTTCAAGGACATGGCATTTCCACTTCTAGGATTTATGATTGTACTCACTGATTTTGCTCCACTATATGATAAACCCTGGTGCATTTCAGAAGCAAGACTATAAGAAAAAGCCTTTTGCCTGTATATTGGCAGTCCAGTAAAGAAAAAAACCTGTGTTATGGTAGGGCACTGTTCTTTTGGACTAGTTTCTTAAGCGCTCTAGAGAAAATTGGAAAAGATTTCAAGATGCGTCTCTCACGTATCCAGGCCAACTGTTTTATATTGAGGCAGAGCAGATTTTGACATACTTAATTGATTGAATGAATGAACAAAAGTAGAAATGCTGACACAGCCATGAGTGTTGGTAATTGATAGATATTAGCCATAATACCTCTGCTTTCCATCAGATACTGCATTGGTTACTTTTGGGTTTACTGCCAAGCAGGCTAACATTTTTGTGCTTTGTACTTCTTAGGCATACGTAGTGGAAGACAGTAAGCAGCTTATTTTGGAAGGTCAGCACCATGTTGTTCTTCACACTATAGGAAAAGAAGCTTTTTCATATCCTCAGAAACAGGTAATGTTTTATTTGCTATTTGTTTGCTTTGGGGCCTTCCTGTGAACTTGTGGGGTTTTTGTTTGGTTGTTTTTTTGTGTTTTTGAAGGTGTCTGGTTTGTGCAAGCTTTTTTTTTGGGGGGGGGGGGTACGCGGGCCTCTGACTGCTGTGGCCTCTCCCGCTGCGGGGCACAGGCTCCGGACACGTAGGCTCAGCGGCCACGGTTCACGGGCCCAGCCGCTCCGCGGCATGTGGGATCTTCCCGGACCGGGGCACGAACTCGTGTCCCCTGCATCGGCAGGTGGACTCTCAACCACTGCGCCACCAGGGAAGCCCCTGTGCAAGCTTTTATATTGGAATTTGAGTTGGGGCTTGGTGACAGAAAGCTGATTAAAATTAGAAATGAACATAAATTGATTTTAAAATTCACTAGCACTTCATAAGAGTATTGAGATGCATTTGTGATCTTGGGGTTTCCTAAGATATATTCTTTTTTTTTTTTTGCGCTACACGGGCCTCTCACCACTGTGGCCTCTCCTGTCCTGGAGCACAGGCTCCGGATAAGCAGGCTCAGCGGCCATGGCTCACGGGCCCAGCTGCTCTGCGGCATGTGGGATCTTCCCGGACCGGGGCACGAACCCGTGTCCCCTGCATCGGCAGGCGGGCTCTCAACCACTGCGCCACCAGGGAAGCCCCTAAGATATATTCTTTATTGAATCTAGAACTCACAGTTAGCTTGAGAGGAAGGGAACCATATTCTCTATATTATCTTGTTTGTTGTTTAACAGGCCCATACCCATGGGGCCTATCATACAGTGTAAACGATGGCCTCTGGAGTTGTGCAGCAGCTGGTAATACTGTTTATTTTCTTACTTTTCCTAAAATACTGTTTAATCTTACCAAAGTTCTCATAGTATGTGTAAATATTTAAACCCAAATCTGTTTCTTATTTTAAGAAAATTGTTTTTCTCAAACTGATTTGATCAGTTAAAAAAGTCCCGAGTTTTAATTGCAAATTGTCATATTTTGATAATTTCGAACATCTCAAGGCAAGATTTTTCACTTAGAAAATGAAACAAAGTGATTTCTATAAAATTCACTCAAGTTATAGTCCCATTTTACTAAAATACTGTGTAGGGCGTATCCTTTTTTTCCTCTGTATTTCACCTTTGAAATACTTTATATTCTCTTTATATGATTAACTGAGTTGGGAGATGCAGCATGTTCATCATACTAAGAATAATATATTTGGAGCCCAGAGACTTTCAGATTGATGACCTAGTGCAAGTTACTCGCATAACTTGATAAACTTTTAGCATACATATAAAACAGGGATAATAGTACTTTATACCTTGCCTCTCTTGTGATGGGACTGTCTGTCATAAGGTTTAATCAAACCCTTATTATAAAACTACTGTACAAATTGTCCAGCACTCATTGCGAAAATACTTGTTTCTTTTAAGCTAGAAGAGAAGGAAGCTCTTGTAAATATTCCCTCAGTAAATTAGCTTCAGGTTTTTGGTATCCTTTTCTGGCCGTTGTTCGTGTGTGTTCCTCCTGGTAAGTGGTATGTAGAGATTCATTTAGTATAATTTAGAAGTCTCAAATAACAGCATGTTTCTCTTAGATGATTAGATTGTAATAAACAATAGTACATTTTTTGAACTTTTTATTGAAGTGTAATGTAAATGCAGAATAGTGACTAGGTCATTGACTTTTCACCCATTGAAGAACACTGCAGTATAAGGAGGACCCAGATCAAGAAAGAGAACATGACCCGCACTCTGCAAGTTCTGCTCCTGCTCGCCTCCAGCACAAGTCCTCCCTCCTCCAGAGTAAACCTCTGGTCACTTTTCTCTCACTCATAAGTCAAAAGCAGTTTTAATTCTTGCTTTTGCAGCTCTATAAATCAAGGGTCAGCAAACTTCTTCTGAGAAAAGCCAGATGGTAAATATTTTAGACTTTGCTGGCTCAGAGTCTTTGTCAGAATTACTCATCTGTGTTGTTTGGAATCCAAAAGCAACCATAGCCAGTGTATAAACAAATAGATGTGGCTCTGTTTCCATAAAACTTTCTTTACATAAAGAGGAGGCAGGCTGAATTTGGCCCATGGGCTGTAGTTTGCCAGTCCTTGGTGTAGATCAGAATCCAGCTAGGCTAGCAGGAAATTAAGAAATCAAAATTTTCTGGACGGTGAAGGAAAATGGAGGAAAAACTTACCAAGAAAGAAATAATAATACTAGAAGTGGGACATGATTCTCTATTTTCACTTAGACGATAATAATATTTATTGAAATGTTTACATTGTGCCTCACGCTAGCTATATTGAGACTTTTACATGTGTGTTAACCTTCAGTTAATATAGTTGAGGCACTATAATCTGTAAAAACTCAGCAAGCTATTTTCAAAAATGACTCTTAAGGCAATTTTAGTTTTTCAACTATTAAAACAGATGCTATACAGTTGAATATCTATAGCCTAAGTACCAAGCAATTTTATTAGATGAGAACCACAGCAACTTTTGAAATTATTATTATTGTGAACCCCTTTTTTACGTATGAGGAAATTGTCTTAAAGTATTAAATAACTTATCCAAGATCACAGAGCTAATATGTGAGGTTGCTGGATTTCAAGTCTAACCCCAGCACATAATAATAAATAGAGAATGAATAAATGATTACAGATCCTAGTTTTTTTATCCTAGGTTGTATGTATTGCATATGATTTCAACTGTTAGTTTGTTAGTTTTTACAGTAGAAAAAGTATTGTTCATGCTTTACTTTATTTACTTTATTTCTTTACTTTATCTCTACTGGTTTTAACTTCTTTAGTTTGTATGTGCTGTACTTTATATTAACAAGGCAGTGTTTTTATTGTCATATATTTTTTCTTTTCTCAGGAGCCACCAGAAATGGAACTATTAAAGTTTTTCAGGCCAGAAAACACTACAGTTTCCTCAAGACCATCAGTAGAGCAGCTTTCTAATCTCATTAAAACGAGTCTTCACTATCCAGAATCATTTAGTCATCCTTTTCATCAAAAAAGGTTTGAGATGTATTTTTGTTAACATGTTTCTACAATATACACACCTGTGCATGCTTGCACACACAGACATACACACATTTATTAATAGCATTAACCCAGATATCAAAGAAACAATTTAGAATAATGTTGAGTCTGTAGAAATTGCCCTTAAGTAATTTACCCTTTACTATGATTACTATATGTGCTGCTGTAATTAAAAGATGGATATTTCCTCAGCCAGTTAGTTGTCAGAAGTTTTCTTTTTTTTTTTTTTTTTTAACATCTTTATTGGAGTATAATTGTTTTACAATAGTGTGTTAGTTTTTCCTTTACAACAAAGTGAATCAGTTATACATATACATATGTTCCCATATCTCTTCCCTCTTGCATCACCCTCTCTCCCACCCTCCCTATCCCACTCCTCTAGGTGGTCACAAGGCACAGAGGTGATCTCCTTATGCTATGCAGCAGCTTCCCACTAGCTATCTAATTTACATTTGATAGTGTATATATGTCCCTGCCACTCTCTCACTTCGTCACAGCCCACCCTTCCCCCTCCCCATATCCTCAAGTCCATGCTCGAGTAAGTCTGTGTTTTATTCCCGTCCTACCACTAATCTCTTCATGACATTTTTTTCCCTTAGAGTCCATATATATGTGTTAGCATACGGTAAGAAGTTTTCTTTTGATGAGGAGGTTTATCATTAAGTGAAAAAGAAAGAAGAAATGCCATCATTTTGTTTTTGTTTTAAGTATAGAAATTAAACCTAAGACATGACTACAGTATAGACTCATCAAACAGTTTTGTTTTTTTTTTTCAAACAGTTTAAATTTAGACAGTATCATTTAGTTAAGATTTATTAAGTATTAAACTTCTGGGGGACTGATGTATTTATAACTTTGGTAAATAGTCTGATTATATAAACTCAAGGTTCTAAAATAAAAAGTCCTGAGTCAGATGACACTTCAAAAAGTGGCTGGTTTACAGATATAAAAGAAGATGGAAAGAAGTTTGTTAGAGCCAGTCTGTAAATTATAACTGACGGGATAAATTTTGGTGAAGTCACCTTGGATAGAGGTAGGGATGGGGTGGGATAGAAAAAAGAGAATGGTGACCTATAGAACAGTGGTGTTTGAGAGATGAGCTAAGGAAAAAGTCCACGAAGAAGACTGGTTGGGGGGCTTCCCTGGTGGCGCAGTGGTTGAGAGTCTGCCTGCCGATGCAGGGGACACGGGTTCGTGCCCCGGTCCGGGAAGATCCCACATGCCGCGGAGCGGCTGGGCCCGTGAGCCATGGCCGCTGAGCCTGCGCGTCCGGAGCCTGTGCTCTGCAACAGGAGAGCCCACAACAGTGAGAGGCCTGCATACCACAAAAAAAAAAAAAAAGACGACTGGTTGGGAAGTAGCCATCAAAGAATTAGGAAGAAAAGACCAATGAGGAGAAAGTGGCATCACAACGGTGGAGTGAGAACAGTTCAAGGAGAGGGAGTGGTTGACAGTTTTAAATGCTTCAGAAAAGTCGTTCATTGGCTCTGACAGTAAAGAAATTGCTCATGCTTTTGAGAAGAATGTTATTATATAGTGGGGGTGGAAGCATGATATAGTAGGTTGAAGAGAAATGGGAGGGAAGTAAGTAAAGATACTCGTGTAGACCACCCTTTCAAGAAGCTGGACTATGAATGGGGATCAGGGAATAGCCATGCAATATTATTGTTTTACTAGGTAAGATATGGATGTATTTATGGTCTTGAAGGAAATGATGGGATACAAGAAGGGCAGCAGAATCCTTAATAGATGGAAAGATACACCAAAGAGTGGCAGGATTAGCTTTCGACTGAAGAATGGACCTCCTTACTATGGAAACGGGGAAAGATGAAAGTAGGGAGAAATTTTAACAAGTTTACATATTATTGGAATGCCTCCATTTTTCGGGACTTTATAGAAGCACGGTTAAGTACTCAAAGTAATCTAGGAAATAAGAGAATAAAGGGTAGAGAATTTTTAAAAGTGAAATTTGAGGATAACTACTGAGAGGAATGAGGAGCTGGCTATGGACACACAGAAAGAGTGCTGGGCAAAATTAAGATGTTGACTCAGCATCAGAAATATTTAAAAAGTAACTTAAATGGTGCTAACCATTTTTAAACCCTTTTATCGTGAGCTATAACTCACAGAAGAGTGCTCAAAAATGAAAACGTGTGGCCATAGTGATTATTTTTCACAAAACTAATACCCAAATAATCACCTCTAGGGAAGAAATTAGAATATTGTTAGCAATCTCAGAAGCCCCCTGTATACTCCCTTCCAGTCACTCCCCTGTCTATCCCCAGTATTAGCAGTCATTTCTTTGCTCCTCTTTATAATTTTCCAACCAAGTGTTACATATCTGTATTATGATTGTCGTGTTTTTTAAAAATATATATATAATTTATTTATTTATTGGCTGCATTGGGTCTTTGTTGCTGTGCGCGGGCTTTCTCTAGTTGCGGCGAGTGAGGGCTACTCTTCGTTGCGGTCCGCAGGCTTCTCATTTTGGTGGCTTCTCTTGTTGTGGAGCACGGGCTCTAGGCGTGCGGGCTTCAGTAGTTGTGGGTCGCAGGCTCTAGAGTGTGGGCTTGGTAGTTGTGGCACGTGGGCTTAGTTCCTCTGTGGCATGTGGGATCTTCCTGGACCAGGGCTCAAACCCGTGTCCCCCGCATTGGCAGGCGGATTCTCACCCACTGCACCACCAGGGAAGTCCTCTGGGTTTCTTAGAACTTTATTCATGAATGGAATTATACAGAATATATTCTTGTTACGTCCAGTTTCTTTCACTTAATATTATGTTATTCGTCAACCATTGACGAAGCTGTGGAATTTTCATTGCCAATTGAATGTGTTTGAACATATTAGAATTAGTTTATCTACTCTATTGTTGATGGACTTTTGGATTATTTTCATATTTCAACTTTCTGCTCTTGAATATTCTTGTATATATCTCCTGGTGCATGTGTGTTTGCTCCCCTCTTTTTTTCCACATTTATCTAGGAATTTTTTCAAAGTAGTTTTACTAATTCGTATATTATCCCACTGGTGGTGTGTGGGAGTTCCCTCTGCTCATAGCCTTCACCAGCACTTTCTGTTGTCAGACTTTTAAAGATTTTAGCCATTTATGTTATTTTTAAATACTTTTGGTCTTAAATCTTTGTCTAGGTCTTAATTGCTCAGTACTCATTCTGTATGTCTTTGACTGACAGAGGCACACTGTGGTCACCTGGGGAAATTTAAGAAATACAGATGCTTTGGTCCTACTCCCAGAGATTCTGATTTGATTGGCTGAACGTTGGGGGCTGGACATCTAGATTACCTGAAGTTCTGCAGGTGATTCTAATATACAGCCAAAGCTGAGAAAAAATTTCTTGTTTTATCCCTAGTGAACCTGTCTTCCCACTCTTCCATAGACAGTTTTGATTCCATAAGGTTTCATTTTAACCCACCGTTCTATTTTGTCCCTGTTTATCAAACCTGTCCTGCTTCACGTACTTCTTGAATATCTTGGATGCCATGGTGCTGCTTAGTGGTTGAAACCCTGGCTATGCCTTAGAGGCTGGGATATGTAGGACTTCTCCATGTGCTTCTATTAGGGTAAAAAGCATCGTAGACTCTAGGCAGTTCAGGGAAGTATGTGAACCAGGACAGGTGTGATCAAACTAAAAGGAGAGCAGTGGACTAAAATAAAGCATCATAGAATTAAAACTGTGTACGGAAGTATGTAAAAACAAGGCAGATTTGAGAAGGATAAGATGGCAGTTTCTTCCAACTTTGGCTGCACATGAGAATCACCTGAAGAATTTTTGAAAATCCTGATACTTAGGCCAGTTAAATCACAATCTCTGGGAGTAGGACCTTATGTGTCTATATATTTTAAATAAATCCTCAGATGATACCAGAGTGAATCTGTATCAGTTACTATTGCTAAATAATGCTTTGTAAGAACTCACTCCAGAATTCAGTCGTTTACAAGGCATTTATTCCCACGCTTATGGGTCTGCAGGCCAATGACGATTTGTCTGAAGCTCTGCTTCAGACTGTAGGTTGGTTGGGTTCATGTTTGTGCCACATACATTTGGGGTCAGTCCAAATGGGCAGCAGCTCAGCAGCTAGCTGGGTTATGTTCTTCTCATGGCATATCTCTGGAGTACAAAAAGTGAGCCACATTGCAGTAGCACGTTTAAGGCTTCTGTTTGCATCAGAGTCATTAATGTTCCATTGCCAAATAGCCTCTCCTTCACAATCAACAAGGATGATCCACCGTTGCACAGTGGGAGGTGAGGGGAATGAATAACTGCTAAACAATAATCACCATTATCACAGTAACCAGGATTGAGAATCAGTGAAGTAGAGGGTCAAGTGATTGGGCATCCTCGTGAAACTAAAGATCAGAAGTGTAATTGAGTGAGAGAGCTGGAGATAGTGATCAGAGAGTGGAGAATCTCAGTAGTATTTCAGAGGCAGTTATTTTAGGTGACTAAAACAAATTCACAGTATGGTCATGGAAGTTAGATGGCTGAGTTTTGAATAGTATTGGTGGTTATGGAGGTTACAGATCAAGGGATTGAGAAGGAGTTGAGTGAGTTGTCTACCGTGACAGTGAAGTTCTCCAAAAAGATGACAAAATTCAGGATTGAAAAGAAGAAAGCAAACTCATCCAGAAGCTTTTAATAAATGAAGCAAATAAGATGATATGGAAGAAAAATCTTGAGCAATGTTTCCTGTCTAGATGGTAGGCCTCTGCTTGACAGATGTACTAGATGAAAGAATCTCCCCCAAAGAATCTCTGCTGTACTGAGTTACTGTCACTGGTTTTAGTTTGTCAGTATGGGGACAGAAAAAAAGAATAAAAACCTTGGAGTAGTTTATGACCAAAAAAATGAGATCTTTTTATAGGAGAGGTAGGAGGAAGAACTCAAGAAGTGGTATTAACTATATTAATGAGACATTCTGGCTAGAGATATGGAAGATGTTGGAAGAAGAACAGCATGTGTTATTGAGAGGCCTGCAGAGGAAGCTGTGTACTCAGCCAAATTTCAGTTAAAGTAAGATGTAGACATATAAAGAGAGGAGATTGAGGATCTAGAGGAGTGTTGTTAATGTAATATAGAAATGTGGGAGGGATGAGACAGGAAGGAGCTTTGGTCATGGCAGTGGAACACAGGGCAGCAGAGGAATGAGAATATGAGAAACCGCAGGTGACCAGAGATAACAAAGATATGAATCAAATAAATTGACAGGAATTTGTGAAGAATAGTAGAAAATTGGGAATGGGGGCTAGTGAGGCAGTAGCCCCCATTTCCACTTATTAACAGTATGATGCCTAAGGTTTGCCGGGGAGATGGGGGTGCTATTCACTGAAACAGTGAATGGAGGAAGAAGAGGAGTGAAGGTAATGATTTTGGGGCTAGGAAACATCCAGATGTTTTGATTTCTTCTTTTACTAGAAGCATTTAGATAAAGCATGGAGAATTTGAGGCCCAAATGGTAACAGAATAGCAAAGTTTCTGAGGTTTTGCTTTGGGTTACAAATTATGCAATTGGAATTTAACTTAATGGGGTGCTCTAGACTGGAAACCTATTCGGTAGTCTTTGGTGTCCTCTTTTCCTTGTTAGAAGTTTGTGGAGGAGGTAAGGGCATAGCACCAGTACAATCTAAGAATAAGTCTTTGAAATTATCTTAGTTTTTGTTTAGGTAAATCTGTTATTTGCAGTATGGTTCAGAAAGTATTTCTTAGTAAGAGGATATAAAATTTCTGAAAGCATAAAATATATTATCTGAGCAGAATTTTAAAGTTAATTTTGTGGGAGCTTATAGGATTACTTTTTTCTTTTTTACTATCCCTTTGTTCTTTGTGTTAAGAGTAAACTATTTTCAATAATAATATGTAACCATCTGTGCATAGATATGTTCATTTATTATGTTCTTGATTTTAAATCTGCACTAGTCTGTTCATTAGGTCCTCTTCTATCACTCCATGTCCTTTCTCCTATGCTTTAGTGATTTACTAATTACAAAGTGAGATCAGAAATTAGGTTAACTGAGCAAATGTGTCTCCTTGAAAGGGCTCTCCTCATAACTTGCTGTACAGAAATAATTCTCATATTCTCCTGAACGTGATGGCTTTTATGCAAATTTGATAGAAGAGCAAATGTCAGTTCTCAAAATTAAGTAATTTTCACAAAGCATAGAGAACAGGATTAGTTGTTGGCATTTTCATGATTTTTTTTTTCTCCATTGATCTTTCTTAGTTGCGATTATTCTGTTTCGCATTTTGGGAAATAACCACCTAGAAACATTTTGGTTATTTTTTAAGATTAGCTTTAATAAATATAAATAAAATGTTTTTGTGGATGTATATATTCTGGTATTTAGTATTCAGGCATTGTATTAATATGTTGTACTTCTTGTGTATGCAAATAATTTGGCTTGAGTGATTTTAGAATTCAGTTTTTTTCTTACTTGAATCTAATTGTTTTTGAGGAGCTTATGCTATTAGGTACTCTTAAGTTTTATTTTCAAGAAAGTGTTTTTTTGTTGTTGTTGTTGTTTTTTAATATCCCGCTAACCTTTTTTATTTATTTTTTTTCCACAGCCTTTGTTTAGTACCAGTGACACTTTTACTTTCCAATTGTTCAAAGGCCGACGTCGATGTAATAGTTGATCTTAGGCATAAAACAACAAGGTAAAGATTTATTCAGGGCAAGTGTATTTTTTAGTTAAAGATTGATTTTAAAGCAATTTAATATTTTGAAATTATGCAAATAATTACCTGACATAGAGAAAGTTTACTCAGGCATGCCTTTATTTTTTTGTTTGGTATTAAGAAGTATTAGAAAAGACAACGAAGATTGTCTTAGAATTTCAATAGTGGCAAATGGAAAGCAATTTCCAAAAGCAGCAAATTATTTTGACCAGAGACAGCAATTTTTATAAAAGTTTGTTGGTGATAAAGAACTCTAAAATTGAAAATCAGCAAGTTCAGGATAGAAGTTTTTTTGTCTTGTTTTCTGATTTATAAAATAATGCTTAACAACAACAACAACAAAAATGCTGGTCCATAATGGCACTCCAAGAGCTAGATGCTTTTCAGAATTCAGAAATTTGGGGGTTTTTAGAAAAACAGTGTGAAGCGTATACTGTTTATTATTGTATAACACTCCAAACAGGATCTGGGTTTGCTCTGTGAAATCCAAATATTTTGTGTATGATTATGTGTATCATAAATTAATTTGCTAATGCCTTATTGGTAGACCCTTGGTTGCTTTCCATTTTTCAGTATTATAAACAATTTCAATATTATAAGCATTCTTATATGCACATTTATTTTTATGTATGGATAACCAAGTGGTTAAAAGCTCAGGTTTGAAATCAGGTTCCATTATTTACTAGCTGCTATCGCGAGTGTTAAGTGAGATAATTCATTCTCAGCATTGTGCCTGGAACATAGTAAGTGTTAATAAATTTTAGCTATTATAGAAATTGTAATATTAGCTATTGCCTTTATTATTAATGCAGTTGGTGTCATAAAATAATTTCTAGAAATAGAATTGCTAGATGGAAGGGATGTGTTACTGGGACTTTGGGAAAATATTTATGAAGAAAAAAATTCTCCAACTTACTACTTGCCTCCTCCCTTAGCCCAGAAGCATTGGAAATCCATGGATCATTTACATGGCTTGGACAAACACAATATAAACTTCATCTTAAAAGCCAGGAGCTTCACAGTTTGCAGCTGAAAGCATGCTTTGTCCATACAGGTGTTTATAACCTTGGAACTCCTAGGGTATTTGCCAAGTTATCAGACCAAGTTACAGTGTTTGAAACAAGTCAGCAGAGCTCCATGCCTGCCCTGATCATCATCAATAATGTGTGACAACTTACAAATTTGTACTGAAATCCACAGGAATCAGTTTTATTTTACTGAATGGTTTCTACAGCAGTATTTGAAATACCTAACTTGTTCGAGAGGTTGGTGTTAGATCACTATAAAATACTTTTGATTTGTCAATTTGTTGATGATGCAAAGCACGTTGGACTGAGAGTAAATTCTTTTTTTGTATTTCTTTAATCCCTGGTAATAATTTACATGCTCATAATACAGAATTTCAGCATATCCATGCACCTTATTAAGCCCCACTTAAAACCAGTGTCTAAGTCTGTTACAACTTATCAATGGTATATGAACATTAGGAGATGATTTTGAGGAAGAAAAGGCCTTGTTGGCAATATTCCTGTTAAGCCATTAGTCTATAAATTCCAGCTTTACTGTGAAGTTCTATAGAGTGTTAAATACAGATTTTCCTGTCTTGCTTCACACAGTTCTCTAAAATCAGTTTTGAACGTTGCTTATAGGGTCTTCATACTTCAGTATCTGGTTGTTCCTATGGCTTATACATAACTTTGTAAAAAGAAAAACTTTTTTTTTTCTGATGCTTTGATTATAGTTTTGGAAAGAGTTTGACTTTTCCCCCCACTCATTCATCTCAGCATAGAGTGCACTATTTCACAATATGAGATTTTTGTCATTTAAATTATCATATTCTTTATTATGTAACTTTAACAATTGAGATGATCTGTTTAAAATATAAATCTACTCAAGTTAATTAAAAATAAGCTTTTCAAAAATGTATTATATTTATAACAAATGTACTGTAAATAGAATAAAGACATGCTATTCACTGTATAGATTTATTAGATGCCTTTTTAAAAAAATTCTGAGAACTTAATATATTATTGAAAATGAATGTCAGCTGAGACTTCCCTGGTGGTCCAGTGGCTGGGGCTCCGTGCTCCTAGTGCAGGGGGCCTAGGTTCGATCCAAGGTCAGGAAGCTGAATCTCACGTGCGACAACTAGGAGTTCACCTGCCGCAACTAAAGTTCCCGCATGCCACAACTAGAAGGTCCCGCATGCTGCAGCTGGGGATCCCACACACTGCAGCTAAGGGTCCTGCACGCCACAACTAGGACCCATTGCAGTCAAATAAATAGATGGGTAGATGGATATTTTTTTAAAAAAGGAATGCCAACCATATTATACCAGGTGCCAGATCAATTTCCTGAGAAAGCGTTATCTTTGTTTCCAAAAGTGAAGGACAATCTTTGTTCGTATAGTCCCTTGGTGGCTGTGTTATACATGAACAGATGAATTTTGTCTTTAAATGTTTCATGTCTGATACCCAGTTACAATTTTGGATAACCTTTTTATATCCTGGGAGAAAGGAAGATCAATGCGTATCGACACTATTGTAAATAACCGCATTGCAGACTCTTAATGCTGGTTATGGCAGACTAGGTAATTTAGCCCTCCTGCTGGAGAAAAGTAAAAAGTCAGAACAAAATAGAAGGAAATGTTTAACTAAAAACAAAGTGTTATCAATATAGTCCATTATTAGAGGACCAAAATCCAGTAGAAGAAAGTCTAGAGAGATGATATTTGGGCCTACTTTGCCTTGGGAGGTTTGCCCACTTAGGAAGAAGCAGCTGAGAGGCAGAGCGTATGTTTGACTTATTTTGAGACGAGAAGTATAGGTTAGTAGAAATAATTGAAACTGAAGCAAAGAGAAGAAAAGGATGGAAAATAGGCCAAAAAAAGGTAAGAAACCTGGATTCAGTGTGAAAGTCTTACATATTTATTTGGAATCCTAGAAAGGGGAGAGGATAGGGCAGAAGCAGTATAGAATCTGAGAATTTTCCAAGATGGACAACAAGTTACAGATTCAAGTACAGTAAATTCCCAACAACATAAATGTAAAGGACCGTATATACAGATGCATCATAGCAGAACTGCTAGAAATCAAAGACAGGGAGAAACAGCCTTGAGTGCAGAAGGCAAAAACTTGAGTGGTAGCAGTAATTCAACTGATAGCAGACTTCTCAACAAAAATAATGGAAGCCAGAGATAGTTTCTTTCAACTCTTTGAAGATACCCCATTAACTGCTAAGCCCAAATTCTAAATGGCAAGGATACCTTTCAAGAATGAAAGTGAAACAGACATTTTCAGACAAAACCAGAGAGTTTACTTCAGGTGACTCTAGGATAATCTGCCTAAATCTAAATCTTTCCACTCATTCTCCAAATAAGTATACAAATCAACAAGAGCAAGTGAAACCACACCTAGCTCGTGTGTTTAGCATAACTAGACAAAATATTAACTTCAAATTATCTGCACGTGGAAAATTTAGCCTTAAACTCCAGGTGGCTAGCTCAAGCATCTATGTCAAGCCTTTGTACAAAGTGGATGCAGGTGGGGAAGACCGGAATCCGGAAAGACCCTATGGAAAGGAAATAAGAGAACAGGACTTAAGGGTGAGCTGAAATCACTCTAAACAAAGAAAGTCATCCTGACTGTAAAAGTACAAGACATCTGGTAGAGCAGAGCCGTGGTGACAGGCAAGGCACTTGAGGCTTTGCAGTGGGGTCTTGTAGGAGCAGAAGGGAACAGGGTCCATTTATCACACAGCTAAGGAAATGCCTCCTAATAGGAATTACAAGTCGGTTACTTAGAGTGTTGAGTACTTTGAGGCTTGTGCACCCCGAATCAAGTGAAATTGTTGCATTAAAGCTTCATACCCTTAGGCCTGAGTTCCAGAAGACTCCATTAAAATGCAACTGCCTGTAGGTACCCTAATAACTCACCCTCATTGACCTTTAAAATATTAAGATTTGTCAGGCAGCCTGTACGAGTGAGGCAAAACTTGGAATGGGACGCACAACAGTGTCTAGAAGGGAGGTGAAGGGAGCTGGTGGGAGGGGCAGGAAATGGGGAGAAGGGAAGGAGGAAGGGATAGGATGCTGAAGGAAAACTTGGCCTGTTTCATAATCTTGCTTAGGGTCAACCCTATTTGGTAGTAGTCCATTGTTCCTCAGGATTATCGCGCTGTAGTTTTTCACCTTGGGAGAAAAGTTTGCATGTCATGTGTTGTCTGTCCCCACACTCTGTTTTGTTTTGTTTTTTTCTATTTTTCGCTGCATTGGGTCTTCGTTGCTGTGCGCGGGCTTTCTCTAGTTGAAGCGAGCAGGGCTACTCTTCGTTGCGGTGCGCGGGCTTCTCATTGCGGTGGCTTCTCTTGTTGGGGAGCACGGGCTCTAGAGCACAGACTCAGTAGTTGGGGAGCACGGGCTTAGTTGCTCCATGGCATGTGGGATCTTCCCAGACCAGGGCTCAAACCCGTGTCTCCTGCATAGGCAGCAGCTTCTTAACCGCTGCGCCACCAGGGACGTCCCACTCCCTGTGTTTTTGTTTTGATTTTTAAGCTGTGATAGATGTCAGCTTTCCTAAAACTTGGAACAGTTTTCAGTTTCTCACCTACTTGAGTAGTTATGCTGTACTTGGTGGCAGGAAAGGACGCGTCTGGTAACGGGATGTTTGTGAAAAGGCAAAAACGAGTGTTCTTTTTCACATGTGAACGAATGGTATGTCTTAGTTGAATTAACATTCCACCAGGATGTAGTATATAAAACAACGTGAAATCTTTTGAAGACTATTAGTAATCTGTTGCTTAGAAAGTCTGCTCTAAAAATAACTTTTTGCACTAGAGAAGAGGCATTTGGCTGCAAGAGGGAACAATAGGGAATTTTAATGCAAAGCGCAGAGGAAGGGGAGGAGAGTGCTTGGAAGGGAGGCTCCTGTCCTTGAAGGAGAAGGGCTGTGGGCGAGAGGGTAGATGCAGGAGCCCTGTGCCACCTGCGGCTCCAAGGTCTGTTCCATTCTGCATCCCAGCACCCCTCCATGGGGAACTGCACGAAAGTGAGGCGAGATCAATAAACCCTATTTTCCAGGTTCAAAAAGACTGAGGATTCTGGGCGCAGGGCAACTCTTGTTGAGAGCAGGGGTTGCCGGTCTACGCCTGCGACGTCTCACGTGGGCATCTCTTCTGCTCCTCCACGCCTTCCGCACCATGTTTGCCGCACCGTGTTTGCCAGCGTGTAGGGCAAGATGGAGAGGATGGTCACATTTGGGGGCACGTATTTCTTTCCTGGAAGTTTAGGGCCATGGTTTGCAAAAAATGTTCAGCAAAGAAAACAAATTTGAGAGTGAGAGGGAGGTGTAGTCACTGCTGAGGTGACACCATACACCTCAGATGGGACTGGAACCCACCATCTTCCAACTGAATCCACACAACTTGTCTGAGGACTTAATGAAGCTCGGGTTCTTTATGTCTCAGCGCAGAAGGAATTCAGCAAGCAGCAGAGTGATATGCAAGAAGGAAACTTATTGAGAGATACACATTCCATAGGCAGAATGTGGCCCCTCTCAGAAGGCAAGAGCAACCCCAGAATGGGGTGGATAGTTTTTATGAGCTAGGTAATTTCATAGGCTAACAAGTGGGAGGCTTATTCCAACTATTTCTGGGAGAGGAAGGGGATTTTGGTTATTTAGCCTTTTATGATCAGCCTGGGAACTGCCCTGGTGCCTATGGGTGTCATTTAGCATATGCTAATATATGCTAATGTGCTAATGTATTATAGTGAGCACATAATGAGGCTCAAGGTTCAGTGGAGGTTGACTCTTCCACCATCTTGGGCCTAATCAGTTCTAACAGGTTTTTGTCTATCCAGTTTTTCTTAATGGCTGTGTATTGTGCCCTGCCCCCTTCCCTCTTGTCTCAGAAGCATGTTCACAACACGCAGGAGGGCCAGTTATTAATGTTCAGGACTTCTGTGAACCGACTGTTAAACACAGACACTACTGAAAAATCAAATTATGTAAACTTACAGCTAAATACGGTGTATTCAAAATGCAGGTAAAACTGAAAATTCCTCACTTGCTAAATATTTTCCTGTTACTTATACTGTTGTTTGTGTCTATTGTGTGTGTGGAGGGGTGCAGGGGTGAATACTACCTAATGAGGAGCCCCTGCGCATCTCCTCCCAGCTCTGCGTTCAATCCCATCTCTTCCCAGCTCCATGTTATCTGGCTCTGGGAGCTTGAAATTGGCCAGAGTGGGAACTTTGGCCTCTGGAAAATCAAATGCTGAACATCCGGGCTTGCTGTATTGATTTTTGCTGTTTAGTCTCAAACTAAGAAAGTCATGCAGGGGCTTCCCTGGTGGCGCAGTGGTTGAGAGTCCGCCTGCCGATGCAGGGGACACGGGTTCGTGCCCCGGTCCGGGAAGATGCCACATGCCACGGAGCGGCTGTGCCCTTGCGCCATGGCCGCTGAGCCTGCACGTCCGGAGCCTGTGCTCCGCAACAGGAGAGGCCACAACAGTGAGAAGCCCGCGTAACACACACACAAAAAAAGTCATGCAGAAAATGTTAACGCAGGTTAAACTTCAAAGCGTTGCCTGCCTGTAGTTGTCACATTATGAATAGCACAAATATTTGAGAAGATATTCCTCTGGTGTCCAAAAACTGTTACGCAGGTCAGCACAGTGGCTCATGTCATTGGTGAACAGGAGCAGATGTGCCTTCTCACTTTCCTCTTCCTCCTTAGCATAAACAAAAATATCAACCAGCATCATACTGGAATTCTTCTCATTTGTGAATCGGAGCCCAGGTTGGTTATCCAAGAGCTCGGCAAAACTCAACAAAAGTCCTTCTTGAGAATCAGTAGGCTATATGGAATTTGCAGTAAAGAGTATTGCATATTTTATTTTTGTTTGTAAATTATGTACTACAAAGACTTTATTTATATCAGTTAAAATGTTTGATAAACATTTATCAGCACACCTCAGTGGATGAGCATAGACCATGAAAAAGTTAGTGTCCTGACATCCACGTTGCTCTTAGCCGAGAGGTAAGGTGTCTTGCTGAATCTTCCAGCCATTAGGACCCCATAAAGCAGAGATTCTCGAAATGTATGGGCATGATCATTGGGGTAGCTACCAGAAATGCAATTCCAGAGGCTATCTCCCCAGCAATTTGGTCTACCTGCCTCGATCAGTTTTGTTGGTCTGGTTTGAGCGTGGAATCTTATTTTTGTTGTTGGGTTTTGTTTCGTTTGTTGTTTTTAAATCGTGGGGTTTTTAACAAGCCCTGACTCTGAAGAGGAGACCTGGAGACCACACTTTGGAAAACGTTGCCCCGGGGAGCCTGAGAAGCACTGTGTCCAGCAGCAGACTTTTATAAAGTTTGTTTCTATCAAGTTTTCAGGCACATCATGGAAACGTTACTAGTCTTTAAAAGTTCTGGGTGGCTGGGCCAGTGTTTTGAATATTTGCCCCTAAGACATGGCAAATTGCTCAAAGATTAATTTTCTGCTTAAGGACAGTTGAAATAAAAATTGGTTTTACAATAACTCATTTGCTCAATTAGTTAAACACTAAAGGCTGGGATTGACACTCAATCCCAGCTTGCCTGTCAGTTTTATTTCTTGGCCATTGATCATAACTGCTAACACTTACTAGCTTTTGGTGGTGTCCATTTTGCCATTCACAATGGTTAGGCTCTTTTGGACAGGTATTTGTAGTCTCTACTAGGTACAGGTAGACGAGAGCTGTAGGTAGGATAATTGCTGAAGTTTTCACCCAAAATGAGGCATTCTGAGAGTGAAAGGGGGCACTTTAACAATTACGGTGTGTTCCAGACACGCGGGAGTGTGAGTTCATATTGGCCTCAGCTCTCCTCTCAGGCTGTCTGCTGGCTGGTTGGTATGTTACAATGAATTCTGCTACACATACAAAATACTGCATATTCACGAAAGTCGTATGGCTTATCCTTAGATGCTTGGGGGAGTCCTAGTTCCCTGGTTTTTTGGCAGAAATGTTCACTCGATTCAGATGTGGTGATGAGTGGCAAGATTCAGCTAACCTTCAGATTAGAATCCGGTGGCAGAATCCTCTGGTTACCTAGTGCCTGGAACCAGGACTGAATCTTAGCCCTGGGCTAAGAATGCCACTGCAGTGAGTGTAGGCTACTGGCCTTAACTAGATTCCTAAACCGTTTTCATTCAAGTGTGAAAGAGCTTGTACAATAGTTTTAGCCAATACACGTATCTTGAACACTTACATGTCCTTTATGTTGATTTGCAAACTTGTTAGTGCTAATATTTGCTGAGATAGCTCATATTTGAAAAGCTTTTGATAACCACTTCTGGATTATGGACTGACCAGAGTTTTTCAAAGGCTAAATAACCACTCCTGGGTTAGGTACTTAAAATGTTTTTTAACTACTCCTAGGTGATTAAAACTAACTTACCTTACATATATATCACACTGTTTTTGATGAAATATTTTGAAGTAAATTATACTCAATATAACATTTAATTCCTAAGGCACAATGTTCCAAGACAGAATTTCCTCTTATATCAAGAAGAAGTGTAGTAATAATGACTTGACTCTTAAATTTAAGCACAAAATTATAAAACAGTATTTCCCTATTTCACTGAATAGGATGTTAATAGGTATTAAGTGAAAAAGGAGTTCCCTGACTAAACAAATTAGGGAAATATGGAATTCAGTGAAATTAAAGAGGTTTCTTTATTGCTCATGTGCATTCATGGGGAGTTTCCCAAACATATTGATAGGGACCAGCCAGCTCTTCCCAGACAAAGCATTTTTTGTAACTGGTCACATGCTCTCATAACTGGTGACATGCTTGGTAAACTTTTTCTGCAAAGTGGCAGATAGTAGTTTAGGCCTTACGGGTCATACAGTCTCTGTTGAAGGTACTTAACTCTTCCAGCTGTAGCACAAAAGCTGCCAAACACAATATGTGGGTGTGGCTATTTTTGTAAATACCTGTTTCTGTAAATAAAGTTATATTAGCTCTAGCACTGAATGACATTGTCAGCATATCTTGGAAACCTGGATAAGACTAGACAATAGAGGAGAAAGGAGAGAGGACCGATTGTAGGGAGAAGGGATGCCTCATTCCTTTCTAAGGCAGGTTTCTTGATAAAACCTAGCAAGTGATTCTTGAAACCAACTGTATCCACTAGAGGGCACCAGAAGTGCAATTTTGCATCAGTGCCATCCTTACTATTTACCTGTAAAATATTGCAATTAGCATTTTATGAGGTAACAGTGGGGTTGGGTTTCACATTAAACATTTTTTTCTTCTGCTACAGAGAATTAGAATCAGGCAAGTTAATGATAATCTACCAACCTAAAGTTACGATATTAACTCAGGAAATACCTCATCATTAAAACCGTTGCTGCTGGGCTTCCCTGGTGGTGCAGTGGTTAAGAATCTGCCTGTCAGATGTAGAGAATGGACTTGAGGACACGGGGAGGGGGAAGGGTAAGCTGGGACGAAGTGAGAGAGTGGCATGGACATATATACACTACCAAATATAAAATAGATAGCTAGTGTGAAGCAGCCGCATAGCACAGGGAGATCAGCTCAGTGCTTTGTGACCACCTAGAGGGGTGGGATAGGGAGGGTGGGAGGGAGACGCAAGAGGGAGGAGAAATGGGGATATATGTATATGTATAGCTGATTCACTTTGTTATACAGCAGAAACGAACACACCATTGTAAAGCAATTATACTCCAATAAAGATGTCAAAGAAAAAAAAAAATCCTCCTGCCAATGCAGGAAACAGGTTCAAGACCTGGTCCAGGAAGATCCCACATGCCGCGGAGCAACTAAGCCTGCGTGCCACAAGTACTGAAGCCCGTGCGCCTAGAGCCCATGCTCCGCAACAAAAGAAGCCACAGCAATAAGCCCGCGCACCACAACAGAGTAGCCCCCGCTCGCCACAACTAGAGAAAAGCCCGCATGCAGCAACGAAGACCCAATGCAGCCAAAAATAAAATAAATAAATAAATAAATTTATTTAAAAAAAAAAAAATTGCTGACTTTTCAGTAGTCTTTACTTCATCCAGAGAATCAAGATAGATGGATTTTCCTGAAACTTAAATCTTTTCAGACATTGTAAAGTTTTATTGATCAGAAAGTCATTTAATTTGTCATAGTGCAATCTAAAATGGAGGCTAAAATGGAACATTGTTAAATCAATGAAAATTCTGATAAAATATGTGGGTAAGAATTCTTCCATCCCTGCTCTGTGGCTATGGACACACCTCTTAACCTTTTTCTTTCCTTATATCACAGGATTCTTTTACAGTCTATGGTGAGATAATGGGTTTTAAAGTTCCTAGAACGTGGTTGGTGTCCAGTGCATGCTGGCTAAATCATGTGTTGGTGAGCTCCCAATGTACCTGGAGAATTCCTCCCAGCAGGATATGAAGTTATAGGGCAAGATGACTCAAACCAGAAGAACGCCCACGCATTGTGGAGAACAGGAAAACTTACCAGCTTGATTCAGTCATTTGGGCAGTTTTTTAAAGTATCCCACAGTTAACCAAAAGTCACAATCTGGGGCTGTTAAGAAGAAATTGGCTTGCATAATCTTTCAAATTTTGTAACAGAAGTTACAATGTTATAAACTAAAACATTGATTTCAAAATCAGTACCACGATGGAGATGTCAAGTGTAATACTTAAGTATTTTAGATATTTAAAGGGAAGTTGTAATATTTTCTGAGCAAAAAATTAAGGGTCTGTGATTCAGGGCATATGAATTTACTTGTGGATAATGGACCATAATCTCTGCAGACAAGACTGCCTTGGAAGATCTAGTACCAATGGCTCCTAAGCCTACGTGGGTTTGAATCCACAGCTTTGCTCCTTACCAAATGCAAGACCTTGGGAAAGTAAAGGTAACTTAACTACCTTAGTTTTCTCATCCGTATAGTGTGACAACAATAGTTCCCATATGACTAGGTCATTGTGGTGATCAAATGACTAAATTCCATGAATTTCTTAGTTCAGTGACTGGTAGTGAACACTCAGTCTGTTATTTTTAAACATGATTTACTTAAATCCCATTTAAGAATGCTCTTTGTAAGCTCCTCTAATAGATGCCATTTCAAATGGCTGTATGAACCATAAACCCATAATTCTATCTATAGCAACCACCACACTATTTTAAGTTTCCAATTTTGTTCAAGATTATAGGCTTTATTTTGATTGCAGGCTTAGGCCTCATGCACATCAACTATGAGATTTGCTCCCTTCATATCATCCCTTAATACTTAGAAGGGTGCGGGACACATGCTAGAAATTCTTGTTGAGTTGAATATAAGAATTGATTAAATTACCTTTTGTCTATTACAAATGCAATGAATCTTGTGATTCTCAGTGCCCACGGGCAACAGCTCTTCAATGACTTTAACATATGTGTAATGCTTTATAAATAAGAAATATTCATAATCCTGGCATTTAGTTTGATAGAAATGAGCTTTTAAAACTGAATTTACATACTTGCATTCATATGAATTCATTTTCCTGTTAAAAGAATGGAAGAAAACAGCAAGAAGAACAGTCTTTTATTCATGACAAAAAGTTTAAGGGTTTTAGGGAAGCGGAAACATTGGGTTTGCTTCTGTATTGTGCCTTTTTGCTAACATTTTCACTAAAAGTGATTTCAAGTATAGAAGTTCTAATGGGTCATTCGTTCAACAGTTATTAATAGAGTTTTGCCTTGGCACTGTTCTAGGTGCTAGAAAGACGGTCCTGGGCATTGGCTGCAGTAATAGCTAATGTTAATTTAAAGATACGAATTTGAGGTGGGGGGGAATTCCCTGGAGTCCAGTGGTTAGGGTTCCACGCTTCCACTGCAGGGAGCCCGGTTCAAACCCTGGTCGGGGAACTAAGATCCTGCATGCTGCACGGTGGGAGCAAAAAATAAATAAAAATTAGTTTTTAACTTAAGTGTGGCACCCTTCAGACAACAACTATAAGAATAGTACATTTGTGAAGAATCAGAATTTCATATTTGAAAGTTACAGGAAAGTGTTTTGCTATGTGAATTTACTAGACCAAGCAATGAAATCTTTTGATTACATTTTTCAAGCTACTACCTTTAAATTTTTTGTTCACTTTATTTACATACTGTAAATTCATTCCTTTTGGTATACACTTCTGAGTTTTGACAAACACATGTAATCATGTGACTACCATCATGATTCAGAGACAGAACAGTTCATCACCCCCAAAATTCCCTTGTGCCACCCCTTTAGTTTCCTAGGGCTGCTGTAATAAAGAACCACAAATTGGCTGAATCACACAATAGAAATTAATTTTCATATTGTTTTGGAGGCCAGAAGTCCAAGATCAAGGTTTTGGCAGAGTTGGTTCCTTCTGAGAGCTGTGAGAATCTGTTCCATGCCTCTCCCCTCCCTTCAGATAGTTTGCTGGCAATCTTTGGTATTCTTTGCTGTGTAGCATCATCATCCTATCTCTGCCTTCATCTTCTCATGGGTTCTCTCTGTGTGCATGTCCATGTCCCAATTTCTCATTTTTATAAGGACACCAGTCATTTCAAATGAAGGGCCCACCCTACTCCAGTACGACTTCATCTTAGCTAATTACATCTGCAGTGACCCCATTTCCAAATAAGGTCACGTTTTTTGTTGTTTTTTTTGTTTTGTTTTGTTTTGTTTTTTGCGGTATGCAGGCCTCTCACTGCTGTGGCCTCTCCCGTTGTGGAGCGCAGGATCCGGACGCGCAGGCCCAGCGGCCATGGCTCACGGGCCCAGCCGCTCCGTGGCATGTGGGATCTTCCCGGACTGGGACAAGAACCCGTGTCCCCTGCATCAGCAGGCGGACTCTCAACCACTGCGCCACCAGGGAAGCCCTAAGGTCACGTTTTGAGGTACTGGGGAGTTACGACTTCATATGAACTGGGGCGGGGGACACAATTCAACTCATAACAGTAGCCAACCAGTACCCCGACCATCATCCCTGGCAGCCACTGACCTGTTTTCAGGTCCATAATTGTTCCTTTTTCAGAAAGTCATATAAGTAGCATTATACGGTATGGACTCCTGTCTCTGGCTTCTTTCACTTAGTATACTGCATTTGAGATTCATACACATTGTTGAATTAATACCAGTTTTTGGAGGTCACAGATAAGCTTGCTATTGACAGTCACATTCGTGGTTTTATGTGAACATAGTTTTGATTTTTTTTTTTTTTTAGTGGATTCCTAGGAGTGGGAGTACTGTGTCACATACTGTGCAGGTCGTGTATGTTTAACTTGATCAGAGACTCCCAAATTGTTTTCTAAAGTGGCTCTACCAGTTGGCATTCTCACCAGCAATGAATGAGAGTTCTTGCTGCTCTGCATTCTTGCCAGCAATTAATATTGTCAGTTCATTTATGTATTTTTAAATTTTAGCCATTCTAATAGGTATGGTAATTCTCAGGTTTTTTTTTTTTTTTTTGGCTGTGTTGTGTGGCTTGCGGGGATCTTAGTTCCCCGACCAGGGATCAAACCCACGCCCCCTGCAGTGGAAGTGCAGAGTCTTAACCACTGGACCACCAGGGTTAGTGGTTTTAATTAGCATTTCTTCGTGGTTTTAATTAACATTTCTCTAATAGTCATCACTTAAAAAAATTTGTGTTAATATGATGGGTACCTACTGTTTGTACTGTAGTAGTTATGCTGTATAAATCCTGTCATCTCTTGATATTTGAGGACTCTCTTTGTATGTTTTTGCTTATAAAGAAAATCACTTTGTTTTCATCAGAGGTTTAAATCTTGTTGTAATAGATGAAGGAGCATGTGACTTAATTCTGCCGTCATGCCTTTACTCTTAGCCTCGGTTTGATGCTGCTTTCTTATTTCTTGGTTTCTTGCATTGAAATATAGTATTTTACCTTAAAACAAGTAAAAAATCCAACAATTTTATTTTGTCAAGAAAAAATATGGTTTCCCAAAGCATCACAAGTGTTACTACCTATTAAAAAAAACTAGGTTACAATATACTTTCTAAAATTTGAATGGTTTATGACTTCTAAGCCCACAGGAGTTGGCTGTGGCTACTATTTAAATCAGATTTTGAAAACCGTGTGATGTTTAGATTATATTTATGGAAGCTTACAGAAGAACCAAGTCATGGTGGTTGCCTCTAGATTGGAAAGTTGATAATAGTGGGACAGGAGTGGGAGGGAAACTTGCTTTCCACTCCGTATTCTTTGTCGCCATTTATATTTCAAGCTAGGCAAATATCTTTATTTTAAAAATTGAAATAACTAAAAACAAATAACTTTAAAGCGAATTTCCAACTTTAATTAAGCAGCTGTGAGTAGGGAATCATGAATTTACATATTTAGCAACAAAAAAGTTAACTTTTTAGGTTTCCTCAGAAATTTGTCATTGGTATGAATGCAATGATAGAATTTAGAATTATCTCCTGAAGGAATGCGTAGTATCAATATTTACCAGTTGTTGCTGTTAGTTGCTGTAGTTTTCACATTAACTAGATTCGTAATAATCTAGTTTTTTTGCCTCTCACTGATGTTTTTGGATCCATTCCCCTTGTTGACGAGGGAGTGGCATGTTCTCACAGAGATTCTCAAGAAGGACTTTACATCACTCATGGGCAAAACATGTCCCATTTCCTCACACAGTGCTCAATTGTTTCACTCTCTGAATTACCAATAACCCAAACTCTATGTGTAACAGAAGCTCGAAGGTTTGTGGCACTGGAGGGTTGTTATCTTGAAGCCAGCCCTATAGCAAGTGAAAACTGAAAACCAGACATCCAGGGAGAAGTCTTTTGATGACCCTTATCCTTGGGCATCATTTCCCACTGACCTACCTTCACGCAGCTTCCATCGCATCATCTGGCTCCCAAACCAATCTCCCTTTTGCACTGCCTTCTGAAATGCAGTCTTCCCGTCTTGTGTAGCTGTTACCTGGAAAGAGCAGGACTTCATATGATGCAGCAGAAAACAATTCTGTTCTTTTCCCTCCCTCTCCCTGCCCCCAACACACGCACCCAAACCCACCCAGACACATTGAATGAAATGTTGGTAACTCTTTCAGTCAATGTGCTCCTGTCTCTTTAAATCTTAAGAACAGCCTCGATTTCAATAATTAAATTTTCTAAGCACTTTAACAACCAGCATTCTGAATGTTGTAATGTTAAAGCTCTAGCTTTCTGCTGGAAAGCCTTAAATTAGGCAGGAGGGTGGCCAAATCTCCCTTCTTCTATCGTGGGCCCTGCCTCTTCTGTCTCAGTATACCTGGCTGCCTCGGAAACTCCCAGAATTTGTCCTCCCTCCCTGGTGCTGTGGGAATCTGGCATTGACGACCTGTGGGCACTCTGGTCTTGGTAGCTGTATAAAACTCATTCTCAACGTCTTGACCTTGTGATCTTGTTACAGAGGGGTTTGGTTCATTGTGTTTGTTTTTTTATCTGATGATGGGTGTATCAGTATCTTTGGTTGCAGATTCTGTCTGCTCTGTGTCAACATTATTCTGATAATTTTTCTTGTCCTTCATTTTTCCTTGTAGTATTGTTTTGTTTTTTGCGGTACGTGGGCTTCTCACTGTCGTGGCCTCTCCCATTGCAGAGCACAGGCTCCGGACGCGCAGGCTCGGTGGCCATGGCTCACGGGCCCAGCGGCTCCGCGGCATGTGGGATCTTCCTGGACCGGGGCACGAACTCGCGTCCCCTGCATCGGCAGGCGGACTCTCAACCACTGCGCCACCAGGGAAGCCCTCCTTGTAGTATTTTTTATATATATTCTAGTCCGATTTTTAAACCTATCTTTAAAAGAAACGAGTTCCTCGACCTATTGTTCCCATTTGCAAGAGGCCCATGGAGAGAGGGTTGTGTATGTTTGATGTTGTTGTGTCCCAGTAATTTCCTTATGATTGAGGATTTTATAGATAGATAGATAGATAATTTTATTATATATATATTTATATAGAGATAGATAGATAATTTTAGCCTTTGCTATTTTTTAGCCAACTAGGATTAATAGCTTTAGAAGTTGTTGCAGAGTGCAACTCTGCCTCACTGCAAGATTTTTCTTAGAAAAGTGGCTGGTCAGTGTAATTTCTAGTTCAGCCCTGCCTTCTCTGCTTTTCTTCAGATTCAAACTCAGACAGGAGAGACTGTCATCTTGACTTTTACGTTAGAACACCCTTCTGGTTTTCCTCAGACAAAGCTGATTCTCCGTTTGTGTCTCCTTTTTAAGCTCGTTTTCCTTTCTTCAGCCACTTCCACAGGCCTAATTATTTTCTTAAACAGTGAGCTGGTTTGGGCACAGAGTGAGGTTTCCATTAAAAGGGGGGCTTGATTCTACTCCTATTTTTTATGTCCATACTTCCCTGGGATTTGGGGTTAATAAGCATAGAAAATCATAGGGAAAGTGACCTTTCTCCTGAATTTTCAGGGTGCATAATTAAGCATTTAAAAATTAACAGTGCTCAAGGACTAGGTAAATTAATAAGAAAGACAACAGAGAAATAGCTGTATAATAGAAAAACATTCCAGAGAAATGAGATAAAATGAATTTTTAAAATATTCTTATATAATAAATGCTATTCTTTAGAAAGTTATTATTTTGTTATGAAAAACAGAATTGTAGACTCAACGAAAGTTAATTAAAATCTAGGAAATGTCTGTTAGTCTAAAATGAATTGCAGTTTGGGGAGATTCAAAATTCCTTGTTAAGGATCCTACATCACCCATGACATGCATGCCACATGTCCTTATAATTGATGAATCTTGTCATTTAACTGAGGTTCAACTATTCACTTAGTCAAAGCTAACTGAATTTTTGAATAAATAAACAGACTCAAGCCACCAGCAGACAAAATATTTATGGAAGTTATCAACTTAATTTTTAAAAAGGATCTAAAAATGCAAAATAAAATGTATTTGATTTTACAACCAAAAAAAAAAAAACCTCCTTGTTAAGTTTAATATTTAAAAAATTGGGACCATCTGCCTAGCAGTTAAATTTTTTATGATGCGTATTTCATGTTGAATCAGTCGGAAAGTGGATAACTGCAATTCAGGTATGATTTTAAAATAAATGATTATTGCTAATGTAATAATTAACCTAATACAATTAATTTAATGTAGTAATTCCTATATTCCTGTATGCGGGAACTTCGAAGGGGCTACTTTACATAAACATTCATCTGCCTATTATAATTCTTTTAAAATGTAAACTTAGGTCTACCCTATAGGAATTTGGAATTGGATACTTTTCACAAACACACATTTGTCAGTTATAATTAATTTAAAATGTAAGCTTAGATCCACCTTTTTTTTTTTTTTTTTTTTGTGGTACACGGGCCTCTCACTGTTGTGGCCTCTCCCACTGCGGAGCACAGGCTCTGAACGCGCAGGCTCAGCGGCCATGGCTCACGGGCCCGGCTGCTCTGCGGAATGTGAGATCTTCCCGGACCGGGGCACGAACCCGTGTCCTCTGCATCGGCAGGCGGACTCTCAACCACTGCACCACCGGGGAAGCCCTAGATCCACCATTTTGAACATGATGATCAATCACAAAGTTCTATCTCTAGCCAAAATTTCTCTCTGAGCTGTAGCCCTGGACATTTGACCTCAGCATGTTCTGAGCTCCCCCACCCTCCCGAACCCTGATGCGCCTACCAACTTCGTTGTCTTGGATGTGGCACTACCATCAGCCACATCAAAGCCAGGACACGGGCCTTCCCTGGTGGCGCAGTGGTTGAGAGTCTGCCTGCCGATGCAGGGGACATGGGTTCGTGCCCTGGTCTGGGAAGATCCCACATGCCGCGGAGCGGCTAGGCCCGTGAGCCATGGCCTCTGAGCCTGTGCGTCCGGAGCGTCTGGAGCCTGTGCTCCACAACGGGAGAGGCTGCAATAGTGAGAGGCCCGCAAAAAAAAAAAAAAAAAAAAGCCAGGACACGTAGACTTGTCCCTCACTTTTTCCTCGCCCCCATTCTCCACATCCAGTGAACTGCCATGTCCTCTTGATACTATCTCCTACTAGGTGAATTTGTCTTCCTTTCTCCTTTTCCCTTGCTACCCCCAGACTCCAGGCTGCTGTGATGGCTAGTCTGGTTTACTACAAAATTGACCTAATGTGTCTAACCCTTGTGCTACCCCACCTCCAATCCAGTTTCCACATTGCAGCCAGAGTCTCTTTCTAGAGTGCAAAGGTGATCAAGTTATTTCGCTGTTTGACCCCCTTCATTTTCCAAAAAGAAAATCTAAACTCCCAGCAAGCTCTTCATTGTGAGTTTTATTTTAGCTGCATCTCCCACCCGCCTCAACCTTGCACTCTGTGCTCAGCTTTCAAAAGGACTTTGAGCTTCTCTAATGCATCGTGCTTTCTGTCACTTCCAGGTCTTTATATGAACTCCTCCCTCTACCTGGAATGTACTCTCCCACTCATGCCTTCAGGACGAGCCTAGCTGTCCTTCAGGATTTCAGTTAGATCTCTTCCCCAAAGGTCCCCTAAATCCCAGAAGTAGTTCCCATAGCTCCCAGTGCGCTGCCTACCTCATTGTGTTGTACAAGCTATGGCGGTGCTGCTCATCTCCCCTCATTTCACATAGTAGAGCCCCACATCTTTAGCTGGCACATGGCTGGTCAGAATAAGGAACTCTCTGGTAGAGTTGATGTGGCTATGTTTCTAAACTCCAGCCTCTGGTATGTGGTTGGAAGTATTATGTGGGACTTCTGGTGAGTGTCCCAAAAGGGAGGGGGTATACCTTCCTTCTCTCTTTTCATCCTTGCTAAAGGCCAGGAGACACAGGCTGGGATGGCTGAAGCTAGGACAGCCATCCTCTGCCACAAGATGGAAGCCATGTGTTGAGAATGGAGAAACCAATTAGTAGAAGCCCGTGTTCCTAGTAATTGTGGAGTCTACGTAGTAGCCTATTTACCTGAACTTTGGTGAAAAAGAAATGAACCTTAATTTTATTTAAGCCATTGCTCTTTTTACTGATCATAACCCTAAATAAAACATAATAAAATCATGTAGCCATTGTCAGTAAGATGTGTTGTTACCTTCAACTGTTAAGATCCTCGAGGGCACGCGTCATGTTCGCCATTGCACCTCTGCATCTTAGCATAGTACTGGCCGGCAACTATATCCTCAGAAGTATTTGTCCGATGAGTGGATCACTCTGATAGATTTATGGAGGCAGGCTGGTTTGGTGTGCCATATTTTATTTTTTAAATTTTTATTTCTTTATATATTTTTGTTTTTGGTTTTTTTGGCTGCTTTGGGTCTTCATTGCTGCGCACAAGCTTTCTCTAGTTGCAGTGAGCGGGGGCTACTCTTCATTGCGGTGCGTGGGCTTCTCATTGGGTGGCTTCTCTTGTTGTGGAGCACAGGCTCTAGGTGCACAGGCTTCAGTAGTTGCGGCACGCGGGCTCAGTAGTTGTGGCGCGCACACCTCAGAGCGCATGGGCTCAGTAGTTGTGGCTCACGGGCTTAGTTGCTCCGCGGCATGTGGGATCTTCCCGCACCAGGGCTCGAACCCATGTCCTCTGCATTGGCAGGCGGATTCTTAACCACTGCGCCACCAGGGAAGTCTCCCATATTTTATTATTTAAACCCAACTTTTAATACAGCAGTTAATTTGATTGAGGTTAACATTGCTATTGTTAACCAATTATTCCCCCTAATTCTCCATTTCTCAGACTCATCCTTTTAAAGTCTAGTCTTTGACCAGATTCCTCTCACCATTCCCAAGGAAGTTTACCCTACTGTAAGTCTGATTTTGGAGAGACAGCAGTGAGTGCTAGCTTACAGTGAGCAGCAGCTTGAAGCAAGATCTTAGTTCCCTGAGTGGGGATCAAACCTTGGTCTCGGTGGTGAGAGTGCCAAGTCCTAAGCGCTAGACCACGCGGGTCAGTGGCTAGAGTCTGGGTCCCAGTTCTCATATGCCTTGAAAAAAAATGGACAAGGAGACAGAAGCTAGAAAGGTATATAAGGCATTGTTTTAGAAAAACAGTACATGCAGACAGACGCACGGGGGAGCTCAGAGAGAGAGTTGTGCCTTTGGGAAGTTTAAATCATTTATAAGCGGCCAGTCTTCCAGGTCTTCGTTTTCCTCTGGCCAATGGTCTTGCTTTGTTCTTTGACTCAGGACCCTCTCTTATGTGTGCACGCATCCTTTAGCCAAGATGGATTTCAGCGCAAGGACCTTTGGGAAGTTAGCAAAACTTACGATGGTCTGGTGTCCCCGCCCTGTTTGATCTCCGAGGAGCCTTTCTGTTCATGTGCAGTCGAGGTCTCTCTGACCCCAAGGATGAAAACTATGTGACCTCTTGATTTTTTACGCAGGCAGTGGTTAGCCCCCCTCTGTCTCTGCCATTACTGTTTTCTGAAAGTGTCCACAGGAGACAAAGTCCAGCTATTTACCCTGTTCCTGTTGTTATTTCTATCTTGAAGTATAAACAGGAGGCTGGCTCTAAATGTCTAACCTGGAGCCCATCTATCTCCTGCCTCAAGTTCATCCTGGTTAGCTTGTCTGGACAGCTGCTGCTCTGGCTTCTGGGCCACCTCTGGCCATTGGGAAGGTAACAGGCTTCTCTTCAGGTGCAGCTTCTCCCAGGCTGCTTTGCCCCAAGCGTGGCCAACCTGGGCCCTTTGTTAAGTCCCCAAAGGACAGCTGTTACTAAGCTGAAGCACTGAAACAAGAATTCACTGAAGGCTTACTGTTAACAAGAACACAAACTAGATCCTAAATGGCCAAATTTCCTAATTTAAACAAAAGTTTAAAGTCCAGTCTTCATCAATCCATTTTTCTCAAAGGGCTTTCACTGACTGATTATGGGACAACATAAGTTCAAAAGGCTGTTTATAGAATATTTATGCCAACAAAAAATTAATCAATAGTTGATCTAAGAAAGAAATGGAAAATTTTATTCGAGCCAACGTGAGGATTACAACCCAAGACATGGTCTTTCAGAAAGTTCTGAGGGCTGTTCTGCCCTTTAGAGATCAAAGCATAGTTATATACGTTTTTGAAACAAAGGATTATACATCAAATAACGCACTCACAGTTTACAGAATCCAGATCTGCATGTACAAAGCAAGTAGTAGGTCATCTGTGATCCCTTACGAGATTAAGAAGTAAGGTTATCTCCTAGGAGGGCTGGTTAATGCTGACACACATTACACACTAGAGGGGAGGGAGGAGGCCTAAGCGGGCAGAGAAAACTTTTATGTTTAAATTTTTCTTGTCTTGCCATAAAATATGAATTTTATTTCATCATTTGTAAGATACCTTTCATAATGGGCTATAAGCCAGCCTGCTTGAACTTGACTGCAGAGAGGGTCATTAACTAGGGCTATCCTGGACGCTAAGCTTACAAGGCTGTTCACTACACATCCTGGAAAGGGTAGTCTGAAACCAATGACCACGTGATGCTTCGGCTCACAAGACAAGCAGAAATGCAGGAGCCCCGTGGAGAACTGTCTCCCAACAGAAAGCAGCATTTTGTCTCTTGAGGCTACTTGGACATTTGGGAAGTTTCCTGAGTAATGTTAAGACTAGCAGAGCACTTTTACCCCTCAGCACGTAATCTTAAAGGAACAAGGAACTGGTTACATCAAGAAATTGTTGGGATTGCTAGCCAAGAACCAAGGAACATGGATAGCCTTAGAAATGATATCTATACCCTCTGCTGTTCCATCATAAACAAAAATCTGTGCTAGACATTTATTTCTTGGTATCATGCCTTAATAGTCTGATGATAATCAGGAATTCTTTGCAGATGAAGACAGTTGTTCTACAGTCTGACCTCAAATGACTGATAAAGCAATTCCGGGGTTCCTGATCTTCACACAAATTTTTCTATTTGGGGACGCTGGCACCTGGTCCACAGCTTGTTATTTCCTTTTTCTTATTCACCAGTTTGACTCTGCATGCATTCAAATGTTCTATATTTAGCATAACTCTTCCCCAATACGAGATGGGGTGATATCATAGAGGATTGTTAACTCTTGCCAAGTAACGTAGCTTTACCTTTTCCTTATTTATGACAGAAATATCACAACTCTCATATTTGGTAGTGTTTTTAATTCTTTCATTTTTTATGTGATGGAATAATATGATAGAAAAAATATAATTTTAAAGAGAAAGAAAGAGACAAGCTGACTCTAACTGAGCAAATTAAACTCTGAACTTTATGTCAACGTTTAAGTGATTGTGGCTTTGGAAATTAAAATTCTATGTGCTTCAATTTGTGAATTAGAAAGTGTGTGTGTGTGATATACACTTTCTTGTTTGCAATATTAAAATACATATGTGTGTATATTTATTAATTCATAGACTGTTTCATAGAAAGAGTTATGCTGAAAATTAGAATTGTTTGCAATAATCAAAGCAATGTCCCTATTTGGTTGGAACTGATGAGGTTTTATACAAAGGAAGTTCTCTAATTTGTTGATTTAAATTAAGCTCAAATTTTCACCTGTTAAATGTTCTTAAAGCACAGGATCCTATACTGTTGCCATTTTGAACGTTGAGATACATGCCCAGGTGTTGCAGGGGGGTGTCTGTCGCCGGCAGAGACCAGCTGCCACTCCCAAGAGCATTCACAGGTGGTATTCGCCTCAGCCAGTTCATGGCTTTGAAGGGATGTTCCAAAGCCTCCAACTCTCAGAAATCTGGCTTTGACAAAAACCGAGAAAACGATTCAATACTTGTATAGACTGAGGTAGGCACACAAAGCCCTGCCCTGACACACGCATAATAACTGAGGGGAGTGTATCATGTGCACCCATTTGTTAACTTACAAAAACAACAGCACAGACAAATTGATCAGAACGCTTACGTTGTCAGATCTGCCCTTGGGCTTCTTGCGGACAAGCTACTAAGGAGCCAAGTTATCCAAATGTGGTTTGGAGAGTGTAGGGTCAGAGCAAGGAGAGTTTTTTGATTGGAATCTTTAATTTCACTGACCTATATCAATCTCCATGAAGAAGATTCTGCATAGGGGATTTGGGAGTAAACTGTAGATAAATAATGTGTCTGAAAAGTCTACAAATATCTAATCCTTCAATCTAGATTACTCTGAAGCAAGGGACTGGAAAGTGATTATAATTTAGTAAGGGAAAAACCAAGTTATATGATGCCTTCTTTGGAGAAAGCGTGCAGAAACACAAGTGGCTTGGTCAATTTGAAACCTATAAAACTTGTTCCCAAAGAACCAGCCGTTGGCAGCTCCCACCCAAACAGGTTTAGGAGAGAGGGCACCCCATCCAGACCTGTGCCCTTATGTCCTGCCTCAATCCCACAAGTCATTGACCTTGACATGAAGTACAGTTTCCTCATTTGAAAATGAAAAAGGTCCTCACACCAAGTGCTATGTATGGTCTGAATGTTTGCACCCCTGTACAATTCACATGGTGAATCCTAATGCCCAGTGTGATGGTGTTAGGAGGTGATTAGGTCATGAGGGTGGAGCCTTCACGAATGAAATTAGTGATCTTATAAAAGAGACCCCACTGAGCTCCCGAGAACCGCCTGGCATGTAGAATCTTGGATTCTATTCATAGGAAGATACCTCTATCATGAGAGGAAACAAAGCTTTGTTCAAAGCTTATTCCAGCGAGGTACAGAGGACATAGAAAACAGGATTTTGATTTTTTTTTTTTTTTCCTTTGATGACTGTGTGTCCTTTCTGGGTTGTTACCTTCTTCCTGATAGAGCACGATCTTGTCAGCAGGCAAATCACATGAATTCTCGATGTTTCATACAACCGCATGATTCAAAATTTGTATATAAGTGGTGTGGATTTGGCTGGGATTGAGGATTTTGATTCTATTAGAAATTGGTAAAACCCAACAGATGTAGGAGAAGTATTCTAAGGCAATTAGCTGGGACAGCAAAAGCTACAAAGGCTGGTCATTATGCAAATTCAAGGTCATTAACTGCCAGCTTTCCTTGCATAGATAACAGTCAGAACCAGCTTTACACCCACAGGAAAGGAAGATAAATGCATAATGTTTTCTTTCAGCACGATTCACGCCATTCAGACCGAGCCATCCCCATTAAACCAGGTTAACAGATTTTGCTTAACAGTAAAGACTGGCAGATGATTTCTGACGTAAATGGTGTTCTCGCATCCTGGTTTGGTCACCTTTTGGTATCTCCTCAACTTTGAAGGTTTTTCCCCCTAAGTTTCAGGGTCAAGGACACACAAGAAAATAAGCAAGGAACGTAATCTTTTAAAAGTGTAGTAGTCCATTTCCCACCTATTTTGCATCTCATGAGCTGTGACAAGTATTTGCGGCGACAAAGGGTATCCATTTTGCTTCACCACTTAACAATCCAGATTGTGATAAATGGCTGTTTTTCCTATTTCTCTTCACAATCTTCTCTTCCCAGAACCCGTCCAGGTTAGCGTTGCCTTGCCTTAGGACTCCTTGCTAAAGGAGGACAGAACAGGGGTTGTAATTTATAGTTCAGTTATTACCTAAATGAAAAATCCCAAGGCGAAGAGCGGTGGCATCACAGAGTTGAGGGGAGAGAGCGGCGCTGTTTCTACGTGGTGCTCACAACAGTCTAGACACAGCGCCACCAAGAGGCACAAATTGGGAGGAACGTAAAGGGGAAGGATGGAGCAGCAAGCAGGAAAGAGAAGTGACAGAGGCTTGATGAGAAAGGGCATGTCTGGGGAGACAAGCGTTGTTTTTGGGTCAACAATCCTACGGGGGAAGTTTCTTTGACTTGGACTCTGAAGATCGGTTTTAGATCAGTTTGCTGCATACTAGCAACGGTGTTGCCTGTTTCCTCTTAGCAAGGGGAGCCTGACACCACCTTCTTTGCTCCCCTCACGGAGATTGCAGCCAGTGAGATGCAGATGAAACCCTCTGGGAACTGTACAGCAGAATCCAAATAAATAGGAGGTCTCAAGAGTGTTAAGCTGAGGCATATTAAAAATGTTGAGTTTTGGGCTTCCCTGGTGGCGCAGTGGTTGGGAGTCCGCCTGCCAATGCAGGGGATACGGGTTCGTGCCCCGGTCCGGGAGGATCCCACATGCCGCGGAGCGGCTGGGCCCGTGAGCCATGGCCGCTGGGCCTGCGCATCCGGAGCCTGTGCCCCGCGGCGGGAGAGGCCACAACAGTGAGAGGCCCGCATAACACACACACACACAAAAAAAAAATGTTGAGTTTATCTGAGCAAAATCTATGAGAATCAGGCAGTGGTACACTGGAAGTGATTAGGGACATCCAAGGACAAGGAGCTGGGGGACACTCAGAGAAAATTCACAGAAAGGAAATTACAGTAAGTCCCCTACATACGAATGAGTTCCGTTCCGAGAGTGCATTTGTTAAGTCCAGTTTGTTCATAAGTCCAACAAAGTTAGTCTAGGTACCCGACTAACACGATCGACTATATAGTACTGCACTGTAATAGGTTTATAATACTTTTCACACAAATAACACATAAAAAACAAACACAAAAAAATAAAGAAAATATTTTTAACCTTACAATACAGTACCTTGAAAAGTACAGTAGCACCAGCTACATCACCGCCGCTTTTACGCTTGCTTCCGGACATCCTGGGCTTGAAATAAAGATACTGTACTACTGTACTCTATACCGTACTGTGCAGTAAAGTACACAATAGCGCAACCTCTTGTAGAGGATGCATGCACGTGACAATGTACGCCAGACACGTGAATTGACTTACGTGATTGGACGTGTGCACGCATGTTCGCATCTTTGAGAGTTCGCAACTTGAAGGTTGGTATGTAGGGGACTTACTGTATTTGATTGGCTACAGCTTAAAGCCTGCGTGGCTGTTTGTGGCCTTAGTGTTTTGATCTGTAACCTTGAGGCATTTACATCACACTGGTTTGCTAATGGAGGATGGCAGGGTATCAGAGCCATCTCAGTCTAATGAATGGCCTCCTTGTCTCATTTAACAAGAGCCACGGGCCAAAGAGAGCTGAGGTGGGTCCCCCCTGGGAAATGAGGAAGCAGCTTTCCTCTGTTCTCTTCTTGTTTCTCTAGCCTGCATTCCTGTTTCTCCGTAAACCACAGCCTCCAAAAAAGTACTTTCTGGTGATGGAGTTTCTCAGATTCAATGTTTCTTCTTCCTGGCTGAACCCTGAGGAATCCCTTCTCATCATTCGATACCCATTTATTACCTTCCCTGCGGATGACCTCCTCTGCTCACCTGTTCCCTCTTCAGATACTCCTGTGGCCGTGATAAAGCTGGTTTCCTTCTGTGCTCAGTCAAGCATCAGTTGCTTTTCTTCTGCTTTCTTCCCATTCATGGCCTGGGAGCAACTCTAGCCTCTAAGATCAACTTGGATCAGATTGAGTCACATCTGTTATAATTCACTGGTTTAACACTCGGGGGTTAATATGGTATCTCTTTCTTAAAATGTATTGGGGGAGATTTCACAGTCACATCCATATATGTGTCATTATCAGAAGCTGGAAATGTCACGAAAGGAGGGATTTGGGACTTGGGGGACTGCTGACTGTTGCCACGGCACTGGCTGAACATTGGACCCCACACCACGCTGTGTGTGTGTGTTTGTGTGTGTGTGTGTGTGTGTGTGTGTGTGTGTGAGGTTTCCCCTGAAGAGAAAACATGTTTCTACTGTTAATCATCCTGAGGTAGAATGGGAGGAGGGAGGGCACCATCTGGGGTAGAGTTGGGTCTGGAGTCAATTTGCGGGGATGCTTAGAGATGCCTGGGGTTCCCACTGGGGAGCAAGGCCTGCTCCTGGCACGAGGAGGTCTGTTGTAAGTCGGTTAAGTCAGTCTCGAGGTTAGGCTTGTTCCAGTTACACAGTGTTCTCAGCATCATTTTCTGTATTCCCACTTTACCAAAAATTAATAAAAGCTGCCATCTGGTCTCAGCTGTTCTCTGGGCAATTAGTGGCAACAGGATCCCCAAGCTGAGGACCAAGTGGAAGCAGTGGCATGGTCTTCATGAGGGACAGCTGACCCCATGGGGAGGGGGGGGCGTTTCACAAGGCTCATCAGGGTTGCAGGTGAAGAAGGAAACCGGGGCACCTGCAGTAAAATTCCCCTGAGGCAGGACCTTGGGAACGCCAGCAAATAGCTAGGAAGGCACTTTGGAGGAAGCAGGCCTGTGAGTGTCTGAGTCATAATAAGTTGAATAAACAAAGATGTAAGCCCATTCTGAGGTCACAGGCCCTTGTCACTGGCAACAGGCCTTGCGGCAGTGTCTTGTCACACCCTCCACTTCCCTTTCTCCTAAAGCCATGCTCACCGAGTGACCTTTAAATAATGATTTAACTTCCCCAGGATTTGCCAGCAGGGAGAGAACACACTGGTAGTAGTAGTAATATGTATTCCAGTTCTCCTGCAGGCTTTATTTTGCTTGTTAATCAATATGACTCTTCTGGTCCATAATACAACCTTTTATGAGTTTGGTACCTATGAGTCAGTCCTTGAATGATTATCTAATGTGCACACGAACAAAATCAGATTTTTGTTTCTGTAGGGTTGAGGGTGAGATCCGGGTCCATAGCCTCTTATATGAGTCTGCTCTGGCTGCCAAGAGCAAAGTACCATAGGCTGGGTGGCTCAGACAGCAGAATTTTATTTTCTCACAGTTCTGGACGCTGAGAATCCAAGATCAGGTGTTGGCAGGTTTGGTTTCTCCTGAGGCCTCTCTCTTTGGCTTACAGATGGCTGTCTTCTTACTGTATCCTCACTCGGCCTTTTCTCTGTGCACCCACCCCTGGTGTCTCTTTCTCTTCTAATAAAGGACACCGATCATACTGAATTAAGGCCCCACCCTTAATGACCTTAATTACTTCTTTAAAGGTTCTGTCTATGGGTGATAGGGCTTCAACATGAATTTTGGGGGCACAGTTTTGTTCACAATACCCTCCTTCTTCTCTCCCCCAACCCCAGGAATACCGCTCTGTGAGGCCCAAAGAAACCAACTGCTTGCTCTCCCTAGACAACCCTTCCCTAATGACCCTTCTCTATGACCCCATCAACTCCCCATACAGTCCTTGTCACCACTGATTGAGCATCAGGAGACACATGGTGATGCTCACCCCAGAGTCCGGTCTTGACTCCACCCTTCCTCATGCTGTCACCGTGGGTGACTTCAGCAAGTGGAACACTTCTCCCCCAGGACTCACATCTTTACAACCAGGTCGACCCATTGAACTACTCCCTCCCTACCAGTCAGCTTGTAGATCCACTGTGGCTCCATACAAGTCACTTTGTAGGCCCTCGGCCTCGGATATGTCTTAAAGCTCACTTTCTCTTCTCCAGCACTAGGTAGCTTAGCTCTTCTTGAGAAAATCTAAACATCTTTATTTTTTTAAATTAATTTTTATTGGAGTATAGTTGATTTACAATGTTGTGTTAGTTTCAGGTATACAGCAAAGTGAATCAGTTATACATACACACATATCCACTCTTTTTTAGATTCTCTTCCCATATAGGTCATTACAGAGTATTGAGTAGAGTTCCCTGTGCTATCCAGTAGGTTCTCATTAGTTATCTACCATATAGTAGTGTGTATATGTCAATCCCAATCTCCCAATTTATCCCTCCCTAAACATTTTTAGATTAATACAACAATCATCCCATCATCTGCAACCTCATTTAAGCATCACTGGAATTTCATTTTACCTTCCTCTTGCTCTGGTTTCTCACAGTAGCTCTTATCAACCTCAAGCCTCCAAATAATAATACACTTAATATGTGTCAGTCACTGTTCAAAACCCTTCTTATGTATTAAGTCATTTAAATTTAATTCTCATAACAACCCTGGGAGGTAGATACTATTATTATTACTTCTCACCTCATTTTATAGATGAGGAAATTAAGGCACAGAGAAGTTATATAACTTACTCAAGGTCACACAGCTACTAAGTACCAGAACTAAGATTTAAATGTAGGCATCCTGTCTGCAGAATCTCTTAATCACTATGTGAAATTGCCTCTTTCCTGTACATTTGGGCTCTGACCAAGGTCCTCTCTTACAAAGAGATGATGAAAGCATAAGCACCATTACCTTCTTATCTTTCATCTACTAAGTTCTATACTGATAAACAACTTCTTTCCTTCCAGGCTCAGAACAAGAAATGCTTTTTCCTGTCCCAGGTAAATCCCTCCGCTTGAGATATACATCATATTCCCTCTTCTGAGACCCGCTTCTCTCAGTTATTTCCTGTCTTCAAATTCTTTCTTTCATTGGCTTTTTCTAGCTTCGTGATTCCCCAAAGCTCAATTATGTCAGCATCTGCGAAGTTGAGTGGATTCACGAGAACTGATATATCAAACAATCCTGAAAAGTGGCATCCCAATGTATTAATTTAGAGTGACAGGTGTACCTTCAAAGGAAACCAAGAAGTCATTACTGTTCCTTTGAGACAAAGCTTAAATCTCATCTCCAAGAGACCCTTTCTTGTTTTGTTGTTTAGCTTTCCTTGGGCACTTTGCATTTGCCACTGTGTGTTGCTATTATGGTATTTATTACTATCCTGTGACACCCGACTAGGCTGAATGAAGATCTGTTGAGAAGAGAGATGATCGCCAGTCTTACTTTCTATGTTTGGCCCAGCATCTTGCACACAGCAATTGCACATGAAAAATCTTCTTGGTTCTTTCAGCATTTTTTTCATCCAACACATATTTATTGAGCTGCTACTATGTGTCAGACATTGTTCTAGATTTTGGGGAGTCAGTAGTGTATAAAACAATGAATCTGACTGCAAGGAGCTTATGTTCTAGCAGAAGGAGATGAGCAACTAGGAAATAAATGTATGTCAGGTTATAATATGAACTATAGAGTAAAATAATGCAGAAGATAGCATTAGGGGCTTGAGAGGGCTTGTGGCATTATTTTTACAGAAAGAGTCAGAGATAGCTCTGATAAGGTGAAATTTGAGTGGAGACCTGAATGCAGTGAGGGAGCAAAGGACTGGCTTTATCAGTATGAATATTTATGAAGCTGCTGGTTTAGGCCATCTGACACCACTAACCAGCCACATCATTTTTTTTTTTTAACATTTACAAAAGTTGAAATAATTTTACAGTGAACACCAATACCACCACCTAGATTCTACCACCAACATTTTGCTTTATCACACATCTCTCTGCCCATCTACTGGCCATCCATCAAGTCATCATTTTTTTTTTTTGCGGTACGCGGGCCTCTCACTGTTGTGACCTCTCCCGTTGTGGAGCACAGGCTCCGGACGTGCAGGCTCAGCGGCCATGGCTCACGGGCCCAGCCGCTCCGCGGCACGTGGGATCCTCCCGGACCGGGGCACGAACCCGTGTCCTCTGCATCGGCAGGCGGACTCTCAAACACCGCGCCACCAGGGAAGCCCCATCTTTTTTTTTTGATACATTTGAAAGTAAATTGAAGACATTTGAATAGTTTCCCCTAAATACTTCAGCATACATAGCATTAGTTCAATTTTTTTTTTAGTTTTATTTTTCCTGTACATAAAATGAAATGCACAAATCTTAAGCATGCATATACCTGTATAACCCAAATTCTGATCAGGATATAGAACATTACTCTCACCTCAGAAATTTCCCTCATGTCTCATCCCGTTTACCCCTGTGACCTACAGGCAACCACTGTTCTACTTCTTACCACCAAAGATTAGTTTTGCCTGTACTAGAACAGCATGTAAATGCAGTTATACAATATATGCTCTTTTCGGGCGAGGCGTTTTTCGCTCATAATGTTTTTGAGATTCATCTGTGTTGTTGCATGTATCAGTAACTTTACTTCATTTAAAACTCTTGTCTGGTGGTTCTCAGTCAAGGGCAATTGTGCCCCCAGAAGACGGTTAACAATGTCCGGAGACATTTTTTTTGTGTGTGGGGGCACGTTGTGCGGCTTGTGGGATCTTAGTTCCCCGACCAGGCAGCGAATGAACCCGGGTCCTGGCAGTAAGAGTGCCAAGCCCTAACCACTGGACCACCAAGGGATTCCCTGGAGACATTTTTGGATGTCACCCTGTGTTGGTTGTTACTGGCATATAGTGGTTAGATGCCAAGGATGCTGCTGAATGTTTGGTTCCTGCAAGGACAGCTCCCTCCCAGCACCTGACTCCAAAGAATTATCCAGGTCCAGATGTCGGTAGTAGTAAGGTGGAGAAATCCTACTCTAGCCAGATATAAAGCATGAATGGGCATCTTTCCATCCAGTCAGTATCTTCTGTCAGTTATCATTGATCAACTAAGGTATTAAATCTGGATCTTTGCTTGGTGTTAGTTTTCTTGAGATATTTTACATTTTAAAAAAGGACAACATTTTAACAAAAATAATTTTTCTTTCAGAGTGGAAAATCCATTCATCATAGCAGACCCAGGTAAGAGGAAATTTGGGTATGATTCTTTTCTGGGATTCATCAAATCCTATTGCATTCAGACTTCTTGGAAAACCCAGGCTGGACCCAAACTACACTAGCCTCTAGGAACGACCAGAGCAGATGCAAGTTAGAACTTTCTTTTCCCTTCCCTTCCCTTCCCTTCCCTTTCCTTCCCTCCCCTCCCCTCCCCTCCCCTCCCCTCCCCTTCCCCTCCTCTCCTCTCCCCTTCCCCTCCCCTTCCCTTCCCTTCCTTTTTTCAATATCCCTATGAGCATGGGGAGTGACTAAAGTGGCCACTTGATTGAGAGAAGGATCTGGATGTTTCTTGGTTTCATTTTTTTCCCATTCAGAGCAATACTCCAAGAACAGAAGCATGCTGGTTGGGGGGAGGTAGAAGCAGACAGTACTTTGAAATGTTCTGCTGCACTCTTCAAACAAAAGTCATTGACTACCATACAGAGAAAATGAGATTCATATAAATGTATTGGAGAGCAGTTACATTAAGTGTCTCGTAAATTTAATGGCTACTGTTTTGAACTACCTGATAGATTTTCTCTTATAGATTCTGCCATGATGCTGAATTTCTTGTTTCAACAAGAGCCGTGATTAGCATTTGCATAGCTCCCAGGTACCTCTGAAAATGGGGTAAAAACAGAATAGAACAGTTCTCTTAAGAATCAGCTGCCATTTTTGCATTTACACACAAATTTTAGGATTCACTTGTCAATTTCCACACACATACAGTGATTGAATTGAATTTATAAATAAATTTGGTGAGAATCGATATCTTTACACTATTGTTTTGTAATCCATGGACATGATATATTTCTCCATTTGCTCAGTTCTTCTTTAGCCTTTTAAAATAATGTTTTGTAGTTTTGTTAGAGGTATTCACGTTTGTTAGATTATTCCCAGATATTTAATATTTTTGATGCTACATTAAATGCTATAATCATTAAAAAAACCCCACAGAATCAGCTGCCATGAAGCTCTCCATTTACAAGGTTTTTATTATCTCCATCTATGTTGAGTTTTTATTATTTTAACTATTTTATCTACATTAACTATTTAAACATTAATGTGCAAAATTAATAAAATCATGGGTGTAAATGCCATATTTGTAACTTTGGATTTTATTTTCATTGTTTCCCTGACTCTCCTTGTGTTTAAATATAATGCAATCTGATTTTTGATAATCAGTAGTTTTTAATTATGATTTTTTTACATAAGTATATTGTAAGTTAAACAATGTACTTATAAACAAATAACATACTATAATGATATATGAAATACATAGGGGAACAAATCACAATAAGCCTGTTGTATAGTAGTATCTGTTATCTAACATTTACATTCACATAGTTGAAAAATAACTTCCTTGAAAATATCAGTATGTTTCTTCATAAGTCAAAGTTCTGTCATCTGGTGCCCTTCTCTCCTTATTTTCCAGAGCCTCCTCCCCCGGTAGCCCCTCAAGAAACTTCTAACAGGAGCCAAATGTGATCAGCTATTGCTCACCAACATTCTTTTCCTTATAATTTAGTTAAGGAGTTAATAATCTCCTTAAGTCAAATATATATCTTTTGGCACAATTAGCTTCTTACCCTGAGGGGTCCAAGTGATATTTTCCTCACAGATTCTTTCAAAAATGTCATTATTGGTCACAAATTCCAGATGAGAACATTGTCTTTCTTCTACACAGTAGTATTAAATTGATTTGCTAGGACTGCTATAACAAAGTATCACAAATGGCTGGCTCAAATAACAAAATTTTATTGTCTCAAGTTCTGGAGACAGGAAGTCTGAAGTAAGGTTTTGGCAGGTTGGTTACTTCAGAGGCTGTGAGAGAAGAGTCTGTTCTAGGCCTTTCACCTTGGCCTGTAGATAGCCATCTTCATGTTCCCATGGCATTCTGCCTGCATGTGTAGATGACTCCAAATTTCCCCTTTTTATAAGGACACCAGTCATATTGGATTAGGGCCCCACCTAATGACATCATTTTAACTTGATTACCTTTGTAAAGACCCTGACTCCAAATAAGGTGACATTCTGAGGTACTAGGGTTTAGCAGTTCAACATATCAATTTTTTTTGGGGGGGGAGGGGCACAGTTCAACCTTATGGTCAATGACAAGTGTCATTTTCTAAACTTCCTGAGAACTCTTACGGAGCTTAACACCTATTCATACCAAATAACATACATGTAGATTAAAACAGTTCATAGACAAATTTAAAACTACTCAGTTGAACACAATAAACATCTCACACAACTGGTGTTTTATCACAAGACCAACGTATTTAGAAAATAGAACAAAGATTTAAACATAGATAATTCTATTTTCAAACAACATTCTTTTATTGTCATTTAGAGAATGATTACAGAAGAGAGCCTTTAAAAAATATTTGTTTAACAACTTTATTAATGTATAACTGGCATATAATAAACTGTACATATTTAGAGTGTATAATTCGGTAAGTTTTACACAAGCGTATACACCTGTGAAACGATCACCAGAATCAAGATAATGAATGTATTCTTTACCCCCTCCACCAACATTTCCCCAGGCCCCCTTTTTTTTTTTTTTTTTTTTTTTTGGTGGTACGTGGGCCTCTCACTGTTGTGGCCTCTCCCGTTGCGGGGCACAGGCTCCGGAAGCGCAGGCTCAGCGGCCATGGCTCACGGGCCCAGCCGCTCCGCGGCTTGTGGGATCTTCCCGGACCGGGGCACGAACCCGCGTCCCCTGCATCGGCAGGCGGACTCCCAACCACTGCGCCACCAGGGAAGCCCCTCCCCAGGCCCCTTTGTCATTTCTCCTTACTGTTCTTCCTCAACTGCTCTCTCCCCAAGGCAACCATTTATCTGCTTTCTGTCATTATACATTAGTTTGCATTTCCTATGATTTTATGTAAGTGGAATAATAAGTACATAGTCTTTTTTTTTTTTTTTAACATCTTTATTGGAGTATAATTGTTTTACAATAGTGTGTTAGTTTTCCAGTACATAGTCTTTTTTGTCTGCCTTTTTTCACTTCGCATAATTACATTGAAATTCATCCATGCTGTTGTGTGTATCAACTGCTAATTTATTCTTCCTGCTGAGTACTATATTCCAATTTGGGGGTACACTATAGTTTATCCATTCTCCTGTAGATGGGCATTTAGGTCATTTCCAGATTTTGGCTATCACAATGAACTTTAGCTAATAGCTGTGAACACTTGTGTACAAGTCTTTCAACGGACATATGTTTTCATTTCTGTTGGTAAAGTGCCTGCGAGTGAAGTGGCTGGAACATAGAATAGGTGTATGTTTAACCATTTAAAATGTTCGTTTAACTGTTTAAGAAACTGCCAAAGTGTTTTCCAAAGTGGCTGTACTATTTTATACGCCACCAGCAGTGTATGAGAGTCCAGTTCCTCCGCATCCTCACCAATACTTGGAACGGTCAGTCTTTTAAATTTAGTCATTCTGATGGGTGTGAAGTAGTAACTCGTAGTGGATTTAAGTTGGATTTCCCTCATGAATAATGGCGTAGAACATCTTTTCAGGTACCTTTGGGTCATTAATTCAGAAGAGCTCATTGTGAAACAAAATTTCTTAGACAAATTTGATTGTGATTTTGCCTAAGTTCATTAATTTTCTAGGGCGCGAGGGAATCAGTAAAGTTCAAAGAGGAGAGAGAGAGAAAGAGAGGGAGAAGGGCAGTGAAAATAAAGGTATTAAATAGTTGGGAAAAAGAATGATTACATTAAGTAGCTAATGTTTTTCAAAGTAAGAAATATTTGCAGTTTCATTTCGTATCACGACTCTATCAGTGGTTACAAAAAAGTCTGTGAGGGCTGGTCCCAGATGCCAGGTATGCTGTCTACCAGACAAGAAAGAACAACCATCTATAAGCAAATGATGCAGATATATGTCTATGGTGCTGATCACTGGAATAGCAAAATTTCATCCCCCAGCTGAGGTGCTGATTAGTCCAATCAACCTGAAAGGGTGAAATAGGATCAGGCAGAGAGCAGAAGCGGAGGGCCTGGGAGTGCAACTGAATTTTTTTTTTTTTTTTTTTTTGCGGTACACTGTTGTGGCCCCTCCCATTGCGGAGCGCAGGCTCCGGGTGCGCAGGCTCAGCGGCCATGGCTCACGGGCCCAGCCGCTCCGCGGCATGTGTGTCCCCAGACCAGGGCACGAACCCGTGTCCCCTGCATTGGCAGGCGGACTCTCAACCACTGCGCCACCAGGGAAGCCCGCAGCTGAATTTTAAACAGGCCACTGCCTGTAATGATACTTTTCAGGATCCAAACAAAGATGCAAGGTACAAAATTCTTCCATTTCCCACTTTGGAGACTATTCTTTCCCCCGTGATACTATTCGAGAGCATGGGAGAATATAATTGTTCTAGGTAATAAAGTGAGGGGAGTTAAGTTTCTGTGGATTGTCTGAGGAAGGGAACCTCTGAAAAGAGAATGGTGTTGGAGGAACGAGGGCAGCTGAATTACATGATGAGGTAGTGAAAAACAATTTAAGAACCGGTTTCATCTAATTTTTAGGATTTGGAATTGCTGTCTTGTATACCTCTGTCGACTCCAAATGTCAGTAAATTCTGTTATATGCATGAATGCCTTGTTTTGGTTGTGTGTGAGCGTATGAGTGTGTTTGTGTGTGTGTGTGTGCGTGTGTGTGTGTGTGTGAAAGAGAGCTATTTACTAGTTACCCATTGGAAGGTCTGGAAGGACAGAGAGCCGTATCTGTGTCTGACACTGGCATAGAGACCACAAAGGGGACCAGACTTGAAGTGACCAAGCCCTCACCTGGCGGTTCTGTGGAGCTGAAAGTTGCAAAGTATATCTTGACTTGTGCTGCCTGCCTGCATGGGAAGACTTCGTTCCAGTGTGACTTAAACATATTTATATCCATGAGTTGGAGGATGTTGTATGAAATCCATTTGCCAAACCTTGAGTGGTCCATTAGGCAGTTTAAAATGTCCAGGAGCTGTATAAACAGGCTTTCTTGGGTTATATTTGGACAAGTGGTGTGGCCTTATTAATGTTTCCCCACCAATACTGGTCAATGAATGCTATAATTTTTTCAGTAGACCAATGGTTTAAGGCATGTACAATGGTGAGGAGTGGGAATTTGAGAGTCTCCAGTAGGACTGGGTTGTTACTTGGTGCAAACCAGAGCTTTCTCTTTTTACCAAACCAACAATTGTTGAACTTCCAATCTTGTTTCTCCTTCTCTGAGGTCAGTTGTTGCATTGTTCTAACCAGTTTTCCTAAGTTGTCATTTAGGGAAATATCTCTTGGGACAATGGCAGAGGTTTGGCTGATACTGGTTTCTTTAAGGGCAGCGCTTTTTTGAGGAAATGTCAGCAAAATGATTTTCCTTAACTTCCAGAGAGTCAAGTTTAGAATGCCCTGAAGTCTTAATAATAAAGCTAAAACACAGGTAGAAGCATTGCATCCAATAATTCCTGAAATAGGGGCCGTTTAAAATTCTATTTCTGCTGGGAGTAAGGAAGTCACATTACTTCTACAACATTCCAAAATCATGGGCTATTCCAAAAACATATTTACTATCAGTTATAAATGTTGGCAGTTTTGCCCTTGGCTGAAGTACAAGCCCATGTAAGAGCATATAATTCAGCCTGTTGGAGAACTTATCTCTAAGTTCTAGAATGATTCAACGATATCAAAAGGAGTAGCAATAACATACCCAGCACAATATATGCATTGTCACTTTTTAAATAAGAACCATCAGTAAACCATAAAAAGTCAGCATTACCCAATGGAATTTTCCTGTAGATCTTCGAAAGGAGTCAGGCGATCTGTCAGTGTTAAGGAGTCATGAGGGACTTTGTCAGTGATAGAGGGGAGACGAGTATCCAGGTTAAGGTTAGGACAATGTAAAAGAGTCATGGAAGAAACAGTTAACAAGGGACATCATAGTAGGTGAGGCATGTGACTGAGAAATATTGAGTGTGATGAGAATTCAGGAGGGCTTCTACTGTATGAGTTACAAAAGTGGTTAAAGGGGATCCCACAGTGATATTCTTGGTGGCCTTCACCAAAAGGGCAGCGGCTGTAATGACTTTAAGGCAAGGGGGTTATTATCCCCATGCCACAGGGTCCAGCTGCTGGCTGTAGTACTCTGTGGGTCAGTGGTGGTCCTGTGTTTGGGGGTGAGTACCCCAAGGACCGTCCCTTCCTTTTCATGTACAAAAAGGAAGAAAGGAATTCAGAATTGGGATGCCCAAGGGTGGGTTCATCAGACTCTCCTTTAAGGCCTTGATGGCTATGTTGTCTGATTCTTCCTATGAACTTGGGTTCAACATTGTTATAATTGAGTAAAACACAGAGGTTTGACCACAAGAGAGACACTTGGAATCCAATTTCAGCAATAGCCAACTAGCCCAAGAAAACTTCACAGTTGGTTCTTAGTTTTGGGTTTGGGGAAACTCAGGACACCATGAAACCTATCTAGATCGAGGTGTAGTCCTTATCCTCATAGAAGATGCCCTGGATATTGAACCTGGGTCTGGGCAAGCTGCAATTTTCCTTGGCTGTCCTAAGTCCCTTTAAGGCTAAAAGCTTTAGCAAGTGGGTGCTGTCTTCCTGTGAGGAGGCCCGAGAAAAAGAGCAAAGAAGCAAATCATACACCTATTACAACAAAGTAGAACCTCTAGGGAACTTTATATCAAACAGATTAGCCTTAAGGATTTGCAAAAAATAAGGATTCTCAGTAAAACCCTGAAGCATTACGTCCAGATGAATTGTTTTTCTTCCCAAGTGAAGGCAAAAACGTATTGCTAGCTTCATCAACTGAAATACTAAAGAATGCACTGCACAAATCGATTACACTGAAGAATTTGCTTCTGGTGGGAATGGATGTGAGTAATGTATGAGGGTTAGAAACAGCAGGTTGTCAGGGAGATAACAAGGTTTTTTATTGCTGGGAGGTCCTAGCCAAACCTCTACCCTCACCCTTTAGGTTTTCTCACCAGTAAGACAGGAGTGTTACAAGGATTAATACTAGGGATAATGAGGCCTTAAGCCTTGTAATCTTCTATTATGGGCTTTATGCCTTGAAGGGATTCTTTACTTACAGGATGTTGATTAATTCTGGGAAGAGGTTTTGAGGGATCTATTTGAATCTTGATGGGAGTTGTGCTGTGAATTTTTCCAATATCATTTGGAGATTTTGCCCATAAAGAGGGTGGTAGCTGATTCAATAGGGACAAATGATCGGTGTTTCCAGATCTACTCTAGTACTGTTAGAGATGGAACAAATAAAATATGTCAGAGTCAGGTTGGCTGCTTTAATGACTTATCTCCAAGTTCTAGGATGAGTCCCCCTTTTGGGAGAAAGCAATTCCAACATAATCCTTCTCTAGGAAGTCTTGCCCTAGCAAATGGGGCAGAGGAACTAAGGAGAAAGGGGTGTGTATCTCTCAAAGAGCCTAAACAAAAGGGAGTACGTTCAGAGACGGGAACCTCTCGAGGTTCATTAGAGATCCCCACGATTTGAACAGGGGTTGCCTTATAGAAGTGGGGTTGAGGACCAAGAGTGTGGCTGTGGTGTCAATTAGGACGGAAAGAGATTCATTCCCAATTTGGAGAAATGTCTCTCCAAGCCAGTTAAGAGAGAGGATTGGGAAGAACCCCTATAGTTCCTTTGAGTCTTGTCATTGAGAATTGGGAGGACAGTGGAAAGGCTGATGAGAACGCTGGAGGTGCCTGGAGCATTTGAATTTTTAACAATCTCTTTTCCATTGTCCTGGTTCTTTGCAATAATAGCTGAAACTAGAAGGGTTTTGGTTTCATTTAGGGACTTTCATTTGGAGTTGAAGATTAAGAATTTTGGCAATCTCCCTTTTCATCTAGAGTGAGAGAGAGCTGCTTTGCCAGATTAACTGAATCTGGAGTGGACATAGTTTCCCATTCCATTCTGGTCCTTTTTACTAGAAGGGAAGGGTCCCAGTTCAGCCCATTAATAAACAGAGTTAAAAGCTACCCAGGTGGAATCAACATTTGAAGGAAGACCTGAATTTTCTTTAAAAACAATCTGAAGTCAATTGTAAAGTCATGAACAGGTTCATCAGATTTTTGTGTACTAGCCTGAATTTTGTTCCAATCAACAGGCTTTGGAAAAGCCCTGGGAATTGCTCAGTGAAGTCGACTAGCGAGTGCTCAAGCCTGATCATGTATGAGTTAGTGCGCTGGTCTCCCAGTTGTAATTCTAGAGACATTCAGGATTTTTTCAGTGAGCTGTTTTCATCCAATGTTGGACCTGACCTTCACTGACAAACGTATGAACTAGCTGATATAAGTCAGAGAAACGAGGCTGGTAAGTTTGAATGACTCTATTAAATCCCTCAGCAAATCTGGAGAATCCTTAGTTACTTTGCCTAAATCTTTGACTATGGTTCACAGTTCAGCTTTAGTCCAGGGAATATAAGAAAGGAAGGGTTTAGCCTCTGGATCCTTGGAAGCCTTAATTTTAAAGGGACAGATTCTGGTAAATTCAGAGGAAAAGGGAGTGGGGAGAGTTTCAGGGGAAGAGGGAAATTTGACAAGAAAATTCATATTGGGGAGGACAGGGGGGTGGAGAGGTGTAGGTGACATAGAAGGGAAGGAAGAAGATGGTGCCAGAGGCAGAGTCTGAGACACAAAAGCTGGGGAAGAAGAGCCTGAGGCTTGAGAAGCCATTTTATCTTTCTTTGTTTGCCTCAGTTAATCTTGAAATCTTATTTTTTAGAGAGGCAAAGGTTCCTAAGAACATTTAGAAGCCTCAAAATACCAATCGAATTAGGTGCTGCATTCAGTTTTGGAAATTTTAGAGTTAAGTAAGTTTGGGGATTTCAAAAGTTCCCCATAATGGCCATTGACATTCTAAATTGTCTTTAGTTAGGTCATTAGGTCAGTCCATTTAGTTAGAAAGGCACATAAAGAAGGACGATGGTTTTAAAACATAAAATTGGCCGAGGTCCCTGTAGAGAATACAAAATGGGAATATGAAAATATTTAGATAACTGGGATCCCATCTCTCAGAGGTTTTTCTCTAGAGTAAGGGAATAATTTTCAAATAGCTCAAACGGCCTAATACCAGCCAGTTCTAAGGGACAATCTGGTCCCCAAGGAGCCAGACTAAAATCTTAACAGGGCAATTCCAATAGAACAGCCCCTATTTCTGATGGAATTGGGTTGAAGACAGAACCGGCACAGCTCCAATGAAACAGTCTCTGTTCCTGACGGTATGGGCTGAAGTGTAGCCAGTTCCAATGCAGTCTCATTTCACAATCATGCCAAAGTGCCAGACGAGTACTTGCATACAGAACAAAGCCTTAACCAGAAAGGATGAAACTTTAAACAGATCCTAAGACCTGAGAGCTTCAAAAAGCAAAGAAGGCCGAAGTTGGGATCCTAGAGAAAGACTTACCCTCAAATCCCAGGGTTGGCAAGAAAAGCAATGAGCAAAAACAGGTTCATTGTGAGCACTGCACCTGTCTGTTCAGCAGTCTTGGAGTCATTGGGGGTCTTCTCTGGTCCCTGTACAGGCCACCAAAATGCTGACCTAAAAGAAATAGACTACCAGTTATTTCTCTAGCAAAAATGGATATATTGGGGCTCAATGAAGAATTGCAATTTGGGGTCTGCAATCATGGCAAGCCACGTGCAAGTCCCCTACATCAAGGAGAGGACAACTCTTTTAAAGAGGGGCAAAGGAAGTTGGGAGGGCTACCGTAAACAAAAAGTCCATTGGAGGAATTGAGATTTCAAAGTATAGTGGCTTTTCGTTGGCTGAGTTGTGACCACCTCTTACCAGCTGAGCTATTGCCAGGCCAGAAGAGGACTCCTTTCTTCTCCTGTTGGGCTCTGCTTTCATTGTAGGGCAAGAGAGCGCCCCCTTCTGACCTCCCAACTGTATATTAATTGAGATTCCACTCAAAGTCCAAAAAACTCTGAGAATGAAATCCATTTGGTGGCAAAACTGCCCTATCCTGACCTAATTTGACTGCACAACCATGATTGAACAGTTGGAAGGCTATGCAAGCTCCTTAGCACTTAGTGTGGTTAGCAATATACTTTGTGGCAGGAGTTTTTTTTTGGCTGCACTGGGTCTTCGTTGCTATGCGCAGGCTTTCTCTAGTTGTGGCGAGTGGGGGCTACTCTTCCTTGCGGTGTGCAGGCTTCTCATTGTGGTGGCTTCTCTTGTTGCGGAGCACGGGCTCTAGGCACGTGGGCTTGAACAGTTGTGGCTCAGGGGCTCTAGAGCGCAAATAAGCTCGTGGGATCTTCCTGGACCAGGGCTCCAACCAGTGTCCCCTGCATTGGCAGGCGGATTTTTTTTTTTGAGTTTTGAGTATTTATTATATTTGATTTTAATAAAATAAATTTAATTTTAAGTTTACATAATTTAATTTTTAAATAATGGCTGAGTTTCAACAATCAGTTGTCAAAATTCCTGCAAATTTTGGGAATTCCCTGGTGGTCCAGTGATTAGAACTCCAAACTCTCTGCAGAGAGCCTGGGTTCAATCCCTGGTGGGGGAACTAAAATCCCACAGCTGTGTGGCACAGCCAAAAAAAAAAAAAATTCCTGGAAATTCGACAATGAGCCCTTGTGGGCCAATATGAACCAGCTCCAGCCCTGCACCGTTCACCATCCTGCCTTAATGAACAGGACCAGGATTTTATCTGCTTTATTGGCAGGTGGATTCTTAACCACTGAGCCACCAGGGAACCCCTGTGGCAGAAGTTTTAATGTATTTGATTATGAGACATTGCTACAGTTCCTGCTGGGAGCGTTTTACATTTGTTGGGTTTTCACTGTATTATACCTTTTCAAAATCTGAAACATTCTGAATCCTGAAACACAGCTGTTTTCAAAGAAGAGATTGTGGATTTGTATTTGCAGACAATTCTTAGCCTTGACATCTGCAAATATCAACATTTATCAGTACTTTAGTAATTGAATCTTTATCTCAGTTTTACCAAGAAGTCTTTGCCTCTCTCCAATATACTTTTCAAAATTCTGGTTATCTGCTTCTATAGCTGCTCAAGGTCACAGGCTTCTCATGTCTGTGCTACCTCTTTGTTCTAGTTCCAAGTCTAATTGTATTTTTTGCGGGGAAGAGTCACTTCTGTCGGGGTCTGCCTTATAAATAGAGTTTCCTTTTACACAGGTGCTGGATGTGTCCCTGTAATGCCATTGACCGATTCTCCTGGAGTAGCATCTCAGAGGTTTACCCTTTCATGTTCACTATGGTATCAGTTTCCCAAATAGGGATTCCATTAAAAATGTAAATATTGACCATTGTAAGGAAAGAGGATCTGGAATTCTGGCTTGAAAGAGAGTGTTAGTGCTTCAAATAAAACATTGCATCATTGGTGACTTTGTTTAGCATTGGAATTCATTAAAAACATGTTTCTAATTAAATAATTACCAAGCTGAGGCCATGCTGGTTAACTTTACCTACTCTATTTTGCATATTAGTTTAGTTGCTTTGATTATACACATTGCTCAGTTTTGGCGGGATATTATTACATTGTTTTCTGTAATTAAACTGTCATGAAATATTGATTAAAAATACCACGCAATGTTAGCTCTCTAAATTTTTCTCCGTTTTGAAATAATTTTAGAAAGGAAACTTTGGGGCTTCCCTGGTGGCGCAGTGGTTGAGAATCCACCTGCCGATGCAGGGAACGCGGGTTTGTGCCCCGGTCCAGGAAGATCCCACATACCTCAGAGCGGCTGGGCCCGTGAGCCATGGCCGCTGAGCCTTTGTGTCCGGAGCCTGTGCTCCGCAACGGGAGAGGCCACAACAGTGAGAGGCCTGTGTACCACAAAAAAAAAAAAAGAAGGAAAAAAAAAAAAGAAAGGAAACTTTGATGCAAATATTTGCCCAGTAAATATTATTGGCAGCCTATTATGTGATAGGCCCTCCCACTGGGAGTTGCAAAGGTGAATGAGTCGCAGTTCCTGTTTTTAAGATACTCATATGCTGATCAGAGGAAGAGATGTTAGAAACACATTACAATTCATACTAAAATTGGGCTTTGTTGTGTAAAATACAAAAACCTATAGGGCAGGGAAGGTGGTATCTGCATTTGACCATTGGGTTTGCCCCGTGTAGAGCTCAGTCGTGGAGTTTCATTCAGAATCAAAATCAGTGTCTCTTTTGCTTATATTCACATTTAACCTTTACAATTAGCAGACAATGTGCTAATTGAAAGATCACTCAGGATTCTAGTCCCAGCTCTGCCACTAACTTTCTGACTGATAGGGTCCCCATCAGAGTCACAGGCTTATTTAAAATGCATATCCAGGGCTTCCCTGGTGGCGCAGTGGTTGAGAATCCGCCTGCCGATGCAGGGGACGCGAGTTCGTGCCCCGGTCCGGGAAGATCCCACATGCCGCGGAGCGGCTGGGCCCGTGAGCCGTGGCCGCTGAGCCTGCGCGTCTGGAACCTGTGCTCCGCAACGGGAGCGGCCACAACAGTGAGAGGCCCGCGTACCACAAAAAAAAAAAAAAAAAAAGCATATCCAGTGACTATAGTAGATAACACTGTATCGTATAATTGAAATTTGCTATGAAAGTAGAACTTAAATATTTTCACCACACACACACACACACACACAGAGAGATAAATATGTGAGGTGATGGATGTTTAACTTCACGGGGGTATCATGTTATAGTACATACATATATCAAATTATATCATACAATTTAATTGCCAGTTATACTTCAATAAAGCTGAAAAAAAAAAAAAAAGCACATCCAGGCTTTTTTGCAGATGCCACCAGCCCGGAACCTCCCGCGCTGCCCAACCATAGTCAACCCTACCGTGTTCTTTGACATCGCCATCGACGGCGAGCCCTTGGGCCGCGTCTCCTTCGAGCTGTTTGCAGACAAAGTTCCAAAGACAGCAGAAAACTTTCGTGCTCTGAGCACTGGGGAGAAAGGCTTTGGTTATAAAGCTTCCTGCTTTCACAGAATAATTCCGGGATTTATGTGCCAGGGTGGTGACTTCACACGCCATAATGGCACTGGTGGCAAGTCCATCTATGGGGAGAAATTTGATGATGAGAATTTCCTCCTGAAGCATATGGGTCCTGGCATCTTGTCCATGGCAAATGCTGGCCCCAACATAAACGGTTCCCAGTATTTCATGTGCACTGCCAAGACTGAGTGGTCGGATGGCGAGCATGTGGTCTTTGGCAAAGTGAAAGAGGGCATGAATTTTGTGGAAGCCATGGAGCTCTTTGGGTCCAGGAATGGCAAGACCAGCAAGAAGATCACCATTGCTGACTGGGGACAAATCTAACAATAGATTTGACTTGTGTTCTATCTTAACCCCCAGAGAGCACCCCTTCATCCCCGTCTGCTCAAAATATCCTATAATCTTTGTGCTTTCATTGCACTTCTTTGGGTTCCATATTTTCCTTATCCCCCTCCAAGTTTAGCTGAATTGCAAAGTTAAGTTCATGGTTATGAAATAAAAACTAAACAACCAAAAAAAAAAAAAAAAAAAAAAGAAAAAGCACATCCGTAGGTCCTACCCAGATCTACTGAATTAGAACAACTCAGGGGCAGGGCCTGGAATCTGCATTTTAAACAGGCACCACAGATCAACTATACTGCTTTTAAAACATAAAAATTTTAAATAAAATGAACAGGCACCTCAGGAGATTATTACACAGGCTGAAGTTTGAGAAACACTGGACTGCAGGGCTGTGTAAAGTCTTTTCCAGATCCACAAATTCGAAGCAGTGGGGTTGCGATGCAGCAGCCATCCACGTCTTCCTGGAGCTACCACACCCTGCAGCTCCGCCCATATCTTCTTCTCTTCAGTTAACTCATCACAGAGAAGATTGAAGGAGAGAAGGGAAAGCAGCAGGCCCCACGGGAGCCTGAGCCACTGGCTGTGTTCGGACAGTTCGCTGTGCTTTTTGGATCTACTTGGGTCTGGTTACACAAACACCAGGGGCTGGCAAACCACAGCCCATGGGCCAAATCCAGCCTGACACCTGTTTTGTAGCTTGCATTCTCTGTGAACTAAGAATGGTTTTTACATTTTTAAATGGGAAAAAATCAAAATAAGAATAACATATCACACACATAAAATTGTATGAAATTCGAATTTCGATGGCAATAAATTAAGTCTTCTTGGAACACAGCCACAGCTCATTCATGTACATTTTGTTTATGGCCACTAAATTTGCTCTGAGTGTCATGTGCCGAGGCTGGCCTCAGTTAATGGGGGGATTCCATTTTCTTTGACAGTGACTGACCAGGGGTAGGTATGTCACCAAGGAGAAATAAGAGAAAGTCTTCTAGGGGGCTCCAGGGAAACGTCCTACTCTCTTATAAAGTGGTACAAAGAGCTTTCCTTAAATCTTTGAACAATGTCATCCGAGGGCATCATGCTTGGATTTTCTTCAGTTGCCATCTTGCATGGGGAAAAGTCCATGAACAGTGGAGATATTGAGCTGGAACTCTGACACAGCTGGTATATATATATATATATATTTTTTTTTTCTCTCTCTTTTTCCTCTCTTGCCAATAACATCAAGAATGCTCCAAAGTTATTGAACTTTTCTGATTAAGAACATTCTGGGTAAAATGATTTCTGACTTGTGGTCTAGAAGGAGAGAAAGTATGCTGTTGATATCTTGCATTGCAAGAAAGACAGAGCTGGGTTATGATAGGTGTTGACATTTCCTATGAGCCCCACTTACAAAATTGAGATTAAGTAACTCGCCCAAGTTCACATAGCTGGTCAGTATGGATTTGAACCCAGGAGCCAAGCTCCAGCATCTGTGGTGTTCACCTCTGCGCATCACTGCCCTCTCCTCGAGGTCCGGATGAGGCCGATGCTCTCTCTCACCTCCCACCTCCTTTTCAGGGTCGGTCTGATAATTAGGCATGGACAATCAGTGCATTCCATTCTCACGGCCAGAGTCACTGGTTCAGGTGGGATATGTGACACAAGGTAGGCCAGGGAGTCTCAACCCCAAGGCTTTTCTGGAACTATTAGAAAAGAGAATCTATGTCAGATGAAATAGCCAAACCAACAGGTTGTACACCTGAAGCTGCTGTTGGCCATCATTCCACCACAGAGAGAGAGCCAACACAGGACTATGCAATCAAAGGAAGGAGACAGACAGCTCCTGCTGACATATGTGAGTCTGCATCTAGCCAGGCCTGACACCCTTTTCTTTCTTTCCCTTCCTTCCTTCCTTTCTTCCTTCCTTTTTTTTTTTTTTTAAATTAATTAATTTATTTTTGGGTGTGTTGGGTCTTCGTTTCTGTGCGAGGGCTCTCTCTAGTTGTGGCAAGCGGGGGCCACTCTTCATCGCGGTGCGCGGGCCCTCTCACTATCGCAGCCTCTCGTTGCGGAGCACAGGCTCCAGACGCGCAGGCTCAGTAGTTGTGGCTCACGGGCCTGGTTGCTCCGTGGCATGTGGGATCTTCCCGGACCAGGGTGCGAGCCCGTGTCCCCTACATTGGCAGGCGGATTCTTAACCACTCTGCCACCAGGGAAGCCCCTTTCCTTCCTTCTTTCTTTCTTTCTTTCTTCCCTTTCTTTCTTTCTCTTTCTTTCTTTCTTTCTTCCCTTTCTTTCTTTCTTTCTTCCTTCCTTCATTCCTTTCTTTCTCCCTCCCTCCCTTTCTTCTCTCTTCCTTCCTTCCTTCCTCCTTTCCTTTCCTTTCCTTCCTTTCCTTTCCTTTCCTTTCCTTTCCTTTCCTTTCCTTTCCTTTCCTTTCCTTTCCTTTCCTTCCTTTCCTTACCCCTGAGATTTGCTTGCATCAGCTTGTATTTTTTCTTTTGCAACCACAACCCATGGGTAATACAGGAGCCATCAACATTTTTCAGCAGATGAAGACCTAAGCAAGTACTGAGACCTTGGGGCTACATAGTTGCATGAGAAGTGGACTGTGTCTTCACAAAACTAAACAAAGTGAACTGTGTCGAGGATTGAAGATTTAGGAAAGGCTCCCGGAAGCTAAGTAGGAGGTAGAAGGAAGGACATTTTAGGCAGAGGGGATAACAATATAAAGGCAAAGAAGTGTCAGCTAGCATGTTATCCTTAATTCTGGAGACCATGAGTAGTTTGTTATGGGGCTGGTGCAAAGGTGCCTTTTGAACTGTGTTGGCAGATAGGCCCCAGGGTAGGGAGACATCAGATCACGAGGGACCTTTATCTTTCAGATGGAAAATCATTTAAAGATTTAAGCAGGGAGAAAATGTGGTTAGGCTTGTTAGTAAGATTATCACCTTGGCTCTAGTGTGGAGGATAGATGGAGAATAGGCAATGTTCTCTCACTCACGAGACTGTAACCATCTCTCTTTAACTGTTTTTCACAGCAATCTGGTTGCCAACATCTTGACAGAAGGGCTATAGTAAAAGTGAGAAATCGCTATCAATGTCGGAGAAAAAGCAAACCAAACCAAACCAAAGAAAACAAGTGTATCCTTTCAGCCCCCAGCAGTGCTACTATTTGAATACACAGCAATTAAATTTCTTTTTTTAAACATCTTTATTGGAGTATAATTGCTTTACAATGGTGTCTTAGTTTCTGCTTTATAACAAAGTGAATCAGTTATACATATACATATGTTCCCATATCCCCTCCCTCTTGCGTCTCCCTCCCACCCTCCCTCTCCCACCCCTCTAGGTGGTCACAAAACACCCAGCTGATCTCCCTGTGCCATGCGGCTGCTTCCCACTAGCTAGCTATTTTACATCTGGTAGTGAGAGAGTCCATGCCACTCTCTCACTTCGTCCCAGCTTACCCTTCCCCCTCCCCATATCCTCAAGTCCATTCTCTAGTAGGTCTGTGTCTTTATTCCCATCTTAATACACAGCAGTTAAATTTCGAATGAAAAATCATTGCTACCAAAATCAGTCTTAGTATGAGTGTTGGAAACTCCTTTCTCCTTCTGTGAAAAGGTTTTATTTCTTTTCACTAAAACTTAAAGAGGACTCAGGGGTTTATAGGTTTCATTCAGGAGCAGTCCACTATAGGAACGTGTTAGTGGAATGGGCAGTGAAACGCCATCATTTGATCCCAAGAAAGCCTGTCATTTGATTCCATTTACAGTGGGTAGCGCACATCAGTGGGCGGTGTAGCCTGGGGCTATGACCTACTTTGCGGCTGATGTCTTCCACTGTTCCTAGGAGGGAGGTTATTTTTGTTTCCGCTCATCTCTTATAAGCACACAGGAAACATAAGCATCTGATGCTCCCTGAAAACATCCTGATAGTTCTAGGGCAAAATGGGCTTCAAGGTTATTTAATTTATGCCTCTTAAATCCTGACACTTTTTTCCCCAAGTGAATTATGTGCAGTATATAGAACTTTTACTCATCTTTTCCTTACCATCACTTTTTTTTTTTTTTAAAGAAAATATTCCAAGGCTTAAGTGGCTGTCTGTGAACTCCCAGCTTTTGTGCTTCTGGATATAATGTTGTTTTGTTTTCCTGAAAGATTGCACTAAAACCCTCTTTTCTTGGTATGTGTATTCTAATTTGAAAAAAATGATAATTTAAAAGAAGTTTCAGTAACATTTCATTAGGAAAACAACTGGGAACACATCTTTATGGTACACTTGGAGGAGGTTAGTGATGTAAGAAACACCGGTAGTGTCTATACCTTTTAATAACTAGGGTTTTGTTGGCTTTTAGTTATCCTTGGATTAGTCTGGTTTTAATTTTATCTGGCTTATTTAGAAGCTATTGCCATGCTTGTTTAAAAGGAAATCTTCTCACATATTAGGCAGTCATTTTGTGGGAGTTTATTCAGACTAATTTTATGTTTTGATTTGATGAGACAGGTCTCTGAGTTCATCTAGCATCATGAGGCTTAGTTAACCTCTGTCAGTACAATGGTGCCTGATATTTGTGAGCTGGGGAAAGCCTTTTTCTTCCCATCAGAATCTGTAGTTCATAACAATAAACCTCACCCAGGTATTCCTATAACAATGCACCAAAATAACAGTATAGACCATTAAGTAGCAAGGAACACAAGCTTTAGAATGACTCATCTGTATTCAAATCCTAACTTCACTACGACAAAGCTATATGATATCAAGAAAGTGACCCTTGGGATTTTCATCTGAAAAATGGTGTAATATTTACTGCAAGTGGTTGTTTTGAGTTATTAATGAAATAAAATGCCGAAGAAGTTACCTAATACGGCATCTACTAATGACAGGGTTTCAAGTCAGGAAACTATTGTTATAATTCCCTTTTCATTTTATCTCACCTTTTGTATTTCTCCCAATATCTTTCTAGTTTGGAAATGGAGTCTAGCTAACATTTATAGTGTTGATCCTATTTTGATATTTTGCCTACTATTTCCTTTCAAATATCTAATTCTTCCTTTCTGGTCTTGATCTGTTATTTTGATTTTTCTCAGATGGTTTCACTGTATGGATATAATAATCTTACTTTATTTTTTCCATTTTATTTCCTCTACTCTTTGAGGTCTCTTTTTCTTCTTGACTGGTTATGCTGATACTATGATCAAAGTTTCTATCTTTAGACACCAAATTTCATCCCATTTGCTGTCAGAGCCTCTCAGGGTGAATTTAGAGTCTACCAGCTGACATTTTCTTTCTTTTTTTTCTTAGAAATATTTTTATTACAAGGGTTTTTTTTTGGGGGGTGCTGCTTTTTTTAAAAATTGAAATATTTCTAACCTGACATATTTTTATTGAAGGATGACTTAGACAGACTTGCAATCTTTACTGCTTTTATTTAGTATTTAAAAATTTTTAATATTTTTTAATAAATGCTTTAAATTTTTTAAATTGTCCCTCATACTTAATATTATTGTTTTTCTCAAATATTTCCAACGTGTACAATGTGATGATATACATATACCTTGTGAAAGGATTCCCCACATCAGGTTAATGAGGACATCCGTCACCATCATTTTACTTTTGTTTTTCTGGTGAGAACACTTAAGTTCTATTCTTTTTTTTTTTTTTTTTTTTTTTTGTGATATGCGGGCCTCTCACTGTTGTGGCCTCTCCCGTTGCGAAGCACAGACTCCGGACGCGCAGGCTCAGTGGCCATGGCTCACGGGCCCAGCCGCTCCGCGGCATGTGGGATCCTCCCGGACCGGGGCACGAACCCGTGTCCCCTGCATCGGCAGGCGGACTCTCAACCACTGCGCCACCAGGGAAGCCCCTTAAGTTCTATTCTTTTAGCAAATTTCAATTATGTGATACAGGATTATCCACTCTAGTCACCATGTTTTACATTAAACCCTCAGACCTTATTCATCTTATACTGAAAGCTTGTGCCCTTTTACCAAACTGTCCCTCTTTGCCCGACCCCCAGCTCCTGGCAACCACTTTTCTACTCTGTTTCTATGAGTTTGATTTCTTTTTCTTTCCTTGCTTTTTTAGATTCCACATACAAGTGATACCATGCGGCGTTTGTCTTTGCCTGGCTTATTTCATTTAGCACAATGCCCTCCAGTTTCATCCATGTTGTTACTGCTTTTAAAGGACGACCACCATGTAAACATTTCCTGGCATCTGAACATTGGAGCCCAGACAGTGGGACCTAAAAGTCCCATCCCTCACGAGGCCAGTTTCTGAATGGTTACACATATAAAAGAAACACAAACTGGGCTCCAGTGTTTGGCTTTACCAAACATTTCTTGAGAATCTGGAAACTGGAATTTATATTGCATTTTCATATCATTGAATTTAATTTTAATAAAATTGTATTTAATTTAAATGCTAATACTAGTATTTAGATAACTCTTCCACTCTCCACAGTAGCTCTCCTATCTACTCCCTCCCCTGTCTTTCTATTCCACACGCTGCTCTTTTTTAAAAAAAATTTATTCATTACTTATTTATGTATTTTTTGTCTGTGTTGTGTTTCTGTTGCTGTGCACAGGCTTTCTCTAGTTGCGTCAAGCGGGGACAACTCTTAGTTGCGGTGCGCGGGCTCCTCATTGCAATGGCTTCTCTTGTTGCAGAACACGGCCTCTAGGCGCATGGGCTTCAGTAGTTCTGGCACGCGGGCTCAGTAGTTGTGGCTTGTGGGCTCTAGAACGCAGGCTTAGTAGTTGTGACGCACGGGCTTAGTTGCTCTGCGGCATGTGGGATCCTCCCGATCCAGGGCTTGAACATGTGTCCCCTGCATTGGCAGGTGGATTCTTAACCACTGTTCCACCAGGGAAGCCCATACATGCTGCTCTTTGCCACCAAACTAGTTTTCTCCTCTTGACTCCCAGTCCCAGCTTCGTCAAGCATTTCCTAGTCTCTCTGTTCCCCAGATTTCTTCTCCATGGGCGTCTCCAAGCTCTTTCTCATGTGGAACAATTTAATTACTCTTAGATTCTCCATGTGTCTTTTCTACCTTGTTTACCCATTAATTATAACAAAGGCACATACTTAAAAGAAATTATTTTTAAAATTGAGGTATGATTGACATACAAAAAGCTCTTCTTATTTAATATACACATCTTGATGAGTTTGCAGATAAGTGTAAACCTGTGAAACCATGACTATAAACAATGACATAAACAAAACCGTCACCTCTAAAAGTTTCCTCCCTCCTTCTTTAAGACATTCTTGTTATAAGTGTGTCAATGTGATTTACCTAAAACTGTAGGCTTCCTGCATCAACATGACTTAGTTGTTTGTTCCTGAAAACACTTGTTCAGAACAAACCGATAAATAACTTCACTGTTTGCTTCAGGAAATTCCCATAAACCAAGTTACTGGAGATAATAGATTGCTTACCTGGGCAAAATCTTGTTTATGAACCACAGGTTACTTATTCAAGACCCTTGCTTTGCTGTGTCCACCAACCTAAATATAAATAAATTAATAAAGTAATAATAAAGTAACGTTTATATATTACATGTAAAAATAAACTTTATGTATCATATAAACAGATATAAAGTTCCCTGCCTTGAAGACCCATCTTAAAACACTTGAGCTCAGACCCCAGAGCCGTCTAAATATCTCACTTCTGAGTTCCCCCTGCTGAGATGCTGCTAAGATTGTCAAGATTGTCTTCTCTCTCTGGCAGAAAGTTCTAATAAATTTACCTTTGCTTTATTAAAAGGTGATATTTTGGAGAGATGAACTGAGCAAATAGATATTTTCTCATTTATCTTGTGCTCTTGGTAATTACATGTTTAAAGGACACACATAAAGACCTGTCTGTGTTTATAATTTGCTTTTTCCAGAGAATCCTACTTTTAAAATTTACTTTTATTGAAGTATAGCCGATTTACAATGTTGTGTCAATCTCTGCTGTACAGCAAAGTGACTCAGTTTTACACATATAGACATTCTTTTTTAAAATATTCTTTTCCATTGTGGTTTATCCCAGGAGATTGGACCTGTGCTATACAGTAGGACCTTGGTGTGTATCCATTCTAAATGTAATCGTTTGCATCTACCAAACCCAATTTCCCAGTCCATCTCTCTCCCTTCACCCATCCCCCTTGGCAACCACAAGTCTGATCTCTATGTCTGTGAGTCTGTTTCTGAAGAATCCTACTTTTAATCAGAAGAAATACGATACTTAGACCCAGCTCATGAGGTGTCTTTATTTCTGGGATGTGTTTAACTTCTAGTAGACATGAGTGGATGACTACAGCTGGCCTTAGGCAAAATTGTGAAGTAGGTTAAAATGGATTTCAATATAATACATCTGCTTTGTCTCCTATTTCTCACTGAATATTTGACAAACCTACCTGAGGTAACCCAGTCTCTCCTGCTGTCCTGGGACCTGCACTCAGTTCAGTCAACTTGCTTCCCAAGTTCTCCCCAATCCCTTTCCACCGTCCTCTCTGCCACAAGTACCCCTCCCACCATCACCCCATTAACAATTTTATCACGCCTTGGTACGTTCATGATTTTATAACAGGTTTGTAATCCTAGGATTCAGAGCAGGAATTCCCAACTCTGATTTCTCATGTTCAGGACTGAGGACCCCTGAGAGTCTGTATTACTAACAATATGTTAAGAATTTAGCTTTATCCGTTTTGGGGTGTGGGAAGGTGGGAAGAGAGGGCATATGAGGGTGAAGGGGAGGACAGGGAGGGAAGAGGTACGGAGAACTAAGAAGGGTAGATGAGATTGGCACCTCCTGGCATGTGACGCTGACAGTCTCAGAAAATAACACACATTAACCTGTTAAAGCTCAGAGTTATGACCTTCCAGTGAACCTTCTCCTTTAATCTGTGAAGCCCAGAAAGTTGCTTAAAGTTCTAAAATTACAGGCAGAGCCAAAAAGACAATTTATCTATGACCACTCAACATCTAAAGATGGGAGTTATCTGGAAAGAAATTAGGTAATCTGCTGGCCCTGAAAAGTTAGGTTTTAGTCCCAGAAAGAGGGGAGGTTTATATTGCTGTTCTAGGCAGAATGTAATGACACAAAGGAAAGTCTCAGGTTTCAAGACTTTATGTGATAAGTAATTATTGAGTGACTGCTGTGTACCAGGCACCAACAATGAAATATGTTTCATCCTTTTTTCTCAAAGCTCGTTAAGAGGTGAACATTGTTAGGGATCATTATATTTTTTTAAGAAACTTGTCATCTGTTTTCGACTGCCTGTCAAGTTCAGTTGTTAGGGTATGAAATTATAGTGGTGTGCACGAGAAGGAATTTACATCTAACATGCTGGCTCCATACCCTCCTCCCCTGTGCCACTTAATTATATGATGTCATGAAGCAATTATTGTGACATCTAATCATGAATTTCATTTGTAATGGAGAAATTTCTTAATGACTGATACATTGCCGTCAATCTTGCCGATGAATTTGGAGGTTTATAAGCCTTGAAAATTACTTGGGAAGTAGCTTTGACTCAATCTAGATAAAAATATGCTTCTCCTTGCCTGTGCTCACAGAATTTATGCTGTAGTTGCAAAATTGAACTACGGTAAGAAATGCTCTATAATCTGTTTTAATTTTAAGAGAACAGACTGTCTTGTCAATCATTTACTGACAGTTTGTGTTGTGTCAGGAAGTGACGGGAGATTGATAAAAAGTGCTTCAACCATACAATCCGAATTAGTGTAAAAAAGGAGTACATAGATTCCTCTGCTAAGAGGAAGTAAAGTGGTGAAGAAATTGGGGTAAGAATGCAGATCAGAAAATATTAACTTGAGGACATGTTGTGAGGCTCTGTAGGGGAAATGAGAGGGGAATAGATGCATAAGAGGGCATCTAAACTACAAGGATCCAGGCAAAGTGGTAAAGTTCTCTGTGTTAAAGGAAATAAGTGAAGAAGAGGCAGAGGGGGCCACTACCCGAGGGGAATAAGACAATATGTCCTAATGGGAGTTTGCATGGAATGAGGGGTAGGTTTGAGAAGTAAAGAGAGTCAGCAAAACGTCAGGAGGCTCAAGGGACAGCCAGGGCCATTGAGACGTTGGAGTAGCCTCTTGGAGTGGGGCAGGCACCAGGAAGCTGCTCTTGCTGGACCGGAGGGTAAACCCACAGGCACACAGGGCTCTGCTCCCCATGATGAAGCCTGAGCAGTCCCGTGCAATGAGCTGACCTAAGCTATCAGCTACACAGCTCCTGTAGCAATGGTCATTGTCAATGCCAGCTTGCATTCTCATGCGCCACCAGCTTTGTCTCCCTTGAAAACATCCCTTCCCACTTCTGTGACCAGACATACCCAATACCATGGCTCAAGTTGCCCCCCAAAGAGTGGCAGATAGTCTGTAATTATTCCTTGAGCTGCAGATGGCTTTGATAGAGGGTGTGGAGTCCAAATCTTGGAGGCGGAGCGGGTGAAGAGACTTTGGTGTGATCTAAGGGGAAAAACATCAGTAAACTCCCATGCTTTTAGGTCACCAGGTAATCTGCAGAATATCAGTTCTCAGGCCCTAGCACTGAGCCTCAAACCTTTGCTAATTTGTATCCCTGGGGTGATAAAGAGTGATGGGGTGCGGAATGAGATGTCTCCTGGTGGAAGTAGAGGAGGTGTTACAGATACTGATAATTTGGAGAGGGAATAAGGGCCACAGCTGGGATGTGACTCTGATGCCAACTGGTTGAGGGTTGGGAATGGACTAGGGTCAGCAACGTTTGGTAAAGTTCTGTACTTGATATGAAGCAGTTCTTTAAAGAGGTGATTTTATGCTTTGCCAGGAACCTTTGATTTGGCAAAATGGCAAAATGTATCCTCTGTCAAAATATCTGCAGCAAAGCTATGTTTTAGGAGCAAATCTTGTGGCAGTTTCAAGAGAAATTGAAGACGGGAAAAGACAGACTTGTTAGAATAATCTAGATATGAAGTGACTAGGGCTTGCATTGGAGATCCAGCAGTTGGCATGATAACAGCTTATCTGAACAAATCATGGAGGATATATGGGAGAAATGGAAATCCATTCTGGCGCCTCCCAGATGCTTGTCCAGGGCTCAGCTGGATCACTGAACAATACAGATTTGTGGGCTCCATGCCAGAAATTCTGATTCGGGAGGTCTGCGAGGGGCCTCATGGGTGATTCTGCCGTAGACTCAAGGTAGGAGCCATTTACCACCAGTTCAGAGCTCTCAACCTTGTCTTCCCATTAGAACATCCTGATGAACTTTAAACAAATGCTGCTATTCACAGCCCACCCTGTACCATCTACATGAGTCTTTGGGAGGCGCTCATGCATAAGTACTCAGAAAAAATCTCCCAGGTGATTTCAATGTGCAGCCAAGATTGAGAACCATTGCTCGAGACCAAAACGTGGTTGTTAGACTTCAGACTTAATGTTCTCGGAGCTTAGACAAGTGGCAGGGAGGAACAAACCCCCTGCCCTCCCCCAAAAGAAACATCTGGCTAATGATAATCTAGGGTCAAATATTTGGCATTTGTTACTATCATTTATAGGAAGAACATAAAACAGATCGGGGGGAAAAATGGTCGAATACCGAATTCAAAAGATTAGGATAGTGACATCTAGTGTTGAATTTAGATGCTTACTCAGAATTTCAGTGCTCTGCCCCCACCCATCCCGCCCCTTGGTGAATATTATTTAAAGTAAAATGCAGAGAAATAATTTCCAGTAGTCTTTTAATTCAGAGTCTTCAAGGCTATAAAATGGATGATTTGGAGAAAGGCGTGAGGGAGTCAGCGAGTGGGCGTGTCCCAACTCAAGAAATACAATTATTCCTCTTCTTGCTTTCTAGTAAATTTGGAAAAGAAAAAAACAAAAACCCCCAAACCAGAAACCTGACACAGTAATTAACTGAGCCTTCCAGAACAACATCAAATAATTATCTCAAACAATTACCTGGTGCGCTGAGTTGGAGTAGATCTTTTTACACTCCTGTCTGACCCCAAATCCAGAGCTTTTTCACCCAGTCCCCTGATTAGAGGTGTAAACACTCATCTTTCCAGGAAGACAGAGAATCCCAGCCTGCCTCAGGCCCAGCCATACAGACCAGAGCGTTCTGGGCCCCCAGGTCCCCCTTTCTCCCTGGTACGTCCATTGCTGGCTGTTCCTGGCTCACAGTGGACTGAAGGAGAAATGGAGACCCCGCAGGAAGACTGAGAAAGAACCACACGGGAGCCCGTTGTTTGCCTCCACTGTCTCCAGACAGGTGAGTCCGTCCTTGCTTCCAGGCAAGCAGGCGGGGAGGAGGGGCGGGACACATCTTCAGTACCCTTCCTTCCTTTCTATGGAAATGAGAGCAGGAAGAAAATAAGCACCACCTTCCCCCAATGGCACACAGATACTTTTCTGAGTAAAAGGTGTCATTTTCTGCAAATTAATCTCTTTTGATTTTAAATAATGAGAAGATAATAAACCTAAACTTTCTTCAACATTTTTTTGGAATCTCAAAAACTGATGCAAATAGTGGACAAGTGTATAGAGAATATACAATATAGAGTCTTAATGCAAATTTAACCTATTAAACATAAGATTCTTATAATGGGAGGAAGGCAGTCTGAGAACAAAGGTCTAGGAAGGATCAGCACCATTTTGAGTAAGATGTGGGACCCATATTAGAGAGAAAGCATGAGGACCACATGGAAATCACAACTTGCAGTCTCAAACTATGTCCAAATGGTCTTTATTTTTTATTTTATTTTTTAAAATAAATTTATTTATTCATTTATTTAATTTTTGGCTGCATTGGGTCTTCGCTGCTGCACGCGGGTTTTCTCTAGTTGCTGAGAGCGGGGACCACTCTTCGTTGCGGTGCGCGGGCTTCTCATTGGGTGGCTTCTCTTGTTGCGGAGCACAGGCTCCAAGCACGTGGCCTTCAGTAGTTGTGGCTCATGGGCTCCAGAGCGCAGGCTCAGTAGTTGTGGCGCACGGGCCCAGCCGCTCCGTGGCATGTGGTATCTTCCCAGACCAGGGCCCAAACCCGTGTCCCCTGCATTGGCAGGTGGATTCCTAACCACTGCACCACCAGGGAAGCCCCCCTAATGGTCTTTATTTTTAACAACGGTTTTTTAGTTTGTGATCAATAGAGTCTCCATTTCATTTAACTTGTATCTGGGGTAAGCCATCATGAAATAACTTGGATCTTAATTTTTCACACTGAGGAACAGGCCATATTGCTAATTTCATAATCATATCAACAAACAAATTCGTGTTTGTTCAATTTGTTGGAAAATTGGGGATCTCACTTGAGCAGCTGGCTGTCTTGGCTTGCCAAATTAATTGTAGTGAATGACCTAATTTCTTAAGTAAACGAATTTGAAAAAAATCTCAGATCAAATAGGTTTGTGACTAAGAGGCAGAACTGTTAGGTTACCGTGTTTCCAGTACCAGAGAAGTCCCATTTTTGGGTCTGAAGCTCTATTAACAAATGCCATTTTCTAACGAGACTTTTTTTTTTTTTTTAAGATTATTATTATTATTATTATTTTTTTTTTTTGTGGTACGCGGGCCTCTCACTGTTGTGGCCTCTCCCGTTGCGGAGCACAGGCTCCGGATGCGCAGGCTCAGCGGCCACGGCTCACGGGCCCAGCTGCTCCGCGGCACGTGGGATCTTCCCCGACCAGGGCACGAACCCGTGTCCCCTGCATCGGCAGGCGGATTCTCAACCACTGTGCCACCAGGGAAGCCCTTTTTAAGATTATTTTGATGTGGACCGTTTTTTAAAGGCTTTATTGAATTTGTTACAATATTGCTTCTGTTTTATGCTTTGTTTTTTTGTCTGCGAGGCACGTTGCATCTTAGCTCCCCGACCAGAGATCAAGTCTTTTTTTTTTTTTTTTTTTTTTTTTTTTACCGCGTTGGGTCTTAGTTGCTGGGACTACTCTTTGTTGTGGTGCACGGGCTTCTCATCGCAGTGGCTCCTCTTGTTGCAGAGCACGGGCTCTAGGCTCGTGGGCTTCAGCAGTTGTGGCTCGCGGGCTCTAGAGCGCAGGCTCAGTAGTGCGACGCGCGGGCTTAGTTGCTCCGCGGCATGTGAGATCTTCCCGGATCAGGGCTCGAACCCGTGTCCCCTGCATCGGCAGGCTGATTCTTAACCACTGCGCCACCAGAGAAGTCCCTCTAATGAGACCCTCTTTGGTCATCAGTCGGCTCCCAAAAATAGCTGGATGAAGCAAGTTGAGAATAATAACAGCAGTGTGAATTTGAGGGCCAATGCTACATTTGATAAGTAAACATGGGACTGGATTTTCAGTTCCTATTTTTAAAGGATTGGAAAGTTAGACATGTCCTGGCAGCTCAGGCCCTGAATGCCTGGCCTGTCTACTTCTGATCACATCCAGCTGTCCCCATAAAGAAAGAAAGCTCAGTGGCTTGTCTTTCTGGGGCAGCCTGTTTGGTAATAAGACATGGCCCTAGTATGTGCTGTCTTCAGATCTCACCTTTTGAAGAACCTGAGCCTGCTTATAAGCAAAATAGAAAAAGAGATCAAAGGGCTATTTTTAATAATGATGTTATGAACAAGACAATCTGTTGTCAGTAATGAACAGAATCTAAGCTCTCTCTCTCTCTTTTTTTTTTTTTTTTTTTTTGCCGTACGCGGGCCTCTCACTGTTGGGGCCTCTCCCGTTGCAGAGCACAGGCTCCGGAAGCGCAGGCTCAATGGCCATGGCTCACGGGCCCAGCCACTCCGCAGCGCGTGGGATCTTCCTGGACCGGGACACGAACCCGTGTCCCCTGCATCAGCAGGCGTACTCTCAACCACTGCGCCACCAGGGAAGCCCCAAAGGGTGTATCTTTAACTGGGTTTACAAAGCACCTAAACCAACCTATCTGCTCCCTGGCTACTTAATACTGTTCAATGATGATTGTTAAGAACACTTACAATGAACATAAAATAGGTGGCTTCTTCCTCCTTTAAACTCTTACTGAAATATATCATGTAATAATTTGCAAAGAATTTAACATTGATTAAAACAGGATTAGGGTCTTCCCTGGTGGCGCAGTGGTTGAGAGTCCGCCTGCCGATGCAGGGCACACGGGTTCGTGCCCCGGTCCGGGAAGATCCCACGTGCCGCGGAGCCTCTGGGCCCGTGAGCCACGGCCACTGAGCCTGTGCATCCGGAGCCTGTGCTCTGCAACGGGAGAGACCACAACAGTGAGAGGCCCGCCTAGCGCACAAAAAAACAAAAAAAACCAAAAAAACCCCACAGGACTAAATAAACAGTCTTTGGTGATCTTTTAGAGGAGACTTTTACAGGTTATAAATATGTGCCTCGACTTGAAAATTTTTATTACACAGCAATAAACTGATTTCTGCCAATTTCATATTGTTTTGGGTAGCCCTAATAACATCGTTAAAGTTTTCATATTTTAACATTGTCAATAATGATTATTTCATCATTTTCTAATTGGAAAATACATCTTAGTTTTTTTAGGAAGAAATTAGAAGCAGATATGAAAAATATTAACAATGACTGTCTGATGGTAGAAGTATATTGTTGTTATAATACATATTTAAATTTCAGAAGATTAAATAGCTTAAAAAAACTGTTGATTTTCCATATTTTCCAGCTGCAGCCTGCAGTGAGAACATGTGATTACAAAGTTCTTTTTATACATGTTTAGTGTGCCAGGATTTAAAATATGACCTCACGATTTATTATGTAAGTCACTTTTTATGTAAAAAGCTACATTCATAAGTAGAAAAGTCATTCTACAGTTTTATTTTCTAGTTTTATATTTTTGACCATAATAAAGAAGTACCAGTACTTCATTAGTGACTGAAGACCTGCCCTCATTTCTGTTTCAACATGTGTGATTCTAGGAGATTTCAGTAGAGCTATGGTTTTTCAAGTTCTGATTCCTCCCACTCTAATAGCCATTGACACCACCATTACAGGCACCACTGCTGCCAGCTGAAACGAAGGCATTGTAGCCAGAGGAAAACCATCCTGTAAGCAGCCATTGCAGGCCTGTGCCCCCAGACTAACTGGAGGCCGGCTGATGAGAGGTCCACAGTAACGGTTTTGTCAAGTTCTTCTCAAGGCAGCCTCTAGAGGGCAGAGAAATCACAAGCCCGTGAGCAGTTCTGTGCAGCTACCCACTATTCTGCATCCCTTCTTTAACAATGTTATGGGGTGTGCTTTTAAAATTTCATTTCAAATTGATTTGTGTTCATAATATATTTGACCAAATTTTAAAGTTATGAGAGAATATTCTTGTTCGTCAGAAACAAGCAAGACTACCCAACTTCACCAATTTCTTATACATCTTTTCAGAGACAGTGGTGTGGGTGTGTGTGTATCACCCTATCTTCTCCCTTATTTTTATACAAATGGTAGCAGCCATACACCTTATTCCATGTCTTGCTTTTTTCACTTAATATTGCCTTGGGTAAAATTCAATGTAAGGATAGAGAGAGTTTTCTTGTTTATGGCTGCAAATTCTAGCTATGGGTGTGCCATAATTTTCCAACTGATAGTTCAGTGAAGGGCATTTAGTTGTTTCTGCAGTACTACTGAGCCTTGGACATGCATAATTTCATTTACACATTGAGTACATCTGTAGCTTAAAAACAGGGAATTGCTTCACACAATTACGGGGGCTGGAGAGTCTGGTATCTGTAAGGTAGGCTAGCAGGCTGGAAACTCAGGCAAGAGGTGATGTTGTAGTCTTGAGTCTGAGCTTTGTAGAGCAGGCCAGCAGGCTGGGAACTCAGAAAGGATTTTGTTTTTAAATTTATACGGTTAATTCATTCATACCTTCACTTTGAATTCAGCAAACGAATATTTAATATGTTCCATGCTCTGCACTAGGCATAGGGTACATAATGTGAGCAAACACCATTCTTGAGGTGTTTTCACATGCTTGTGACAAATCTGTCACATTTCCGGCAGTTGCCATATTTTCCGTGCCGGAACCAAGGAGACACTTGCTTCTTCTCTCTTCACCCTCCCCCCAATTGTTTCCCACCACCCTGCTCCTGCCTGCCAACCTGTTTTGAATGGCTTAGGTGTATCTGTCCCCCTCCACCCCCAAAACACACACACACACACACACACACACACACACACACACACACACACACACACACACACACTTTCATAGATGGGCAGAGCTGCTGGCCAGAATCTCTGCCCAGGCTCTTCTGCAAGCAGGAACACAGTCTGCATAGATCTGAACTTGTTGTAAGTCCTCTTCTCCTTCTCCATCTCTATCTGATACCCAGTGGTCGAGGCCCACAGATTTCCCTCTGTGATTCCCATGAGGAGAGACCCAAGTGGGCCTCCTGGGAAGTGTCTGAAATGCTGGAGGAGCTGGAGGTCCACCTTGGGCTCTCTTTCTCCCCCTGGGGAAACCATAGGCCAAGGGGGGAACCTCTTGGTGCAGTGCTGCGCTGGCCTAGGGAAGGGGCAACAAGCTCCAAGTGACACTTCTCTTACTCTTCAAATGTGGTCCTTCTCCATCTCTGTGGTCCAGGGTGAGGCTTAAGCCTCACCTCCTGTCTCCACCCCAGGTTCTGGGATTTTCACAGTGGTGTCTCATCTATAGTTAGTATAGTGCTATAGTATAGTATAGTGCTATAGTCTCATCTATAGTTAGTATAGTGCTATAGTATAGTATAGTTGCTAGCTGGTCTTCCTTTGAGGGGGCTGAAGTCAGGAATGACCTATGGTGCCATCTTCATGACATCCCCCTCCAAAATGGATTTCTATTTCACCATCTTGGAGCAGAACTCCTTTTATTCTTTCTCTCTCTCTTTTTTGTTTTTTTGTTTGTTTGGTTTTTTTTTTTTGCTCTTAAGGTCTTCAACTGATTGGATGGGCTGCACCCACATCACTGAGGGTCCTCTCCTTTACTCCTTTAAAGTCAACTGATTGTAGATGTTAATCATGTCTATAAAATCCTTCACAGCAACATCTAGACTAGTGTTTGATCAGACAAATGGGCACCATAGCCTAGCCAAGTTAACACAAAAAATTTAACCATCATATCTAGTTGCTCTCCACAGAGGCTGTACCAATTTACTCTCTTACCTAGAACGTTTGAGAGGGGCATGCCCAAGGTAGCATTAGAGGATAGTTATCAAAGCATTTTGAAAGAGGTTCTTGTTTGCCTCTCTAAACCATCTTATACTATTATACTAGTAATAGCAATAACTCCACTGGAATTATCTCTTACAATGTTTTGGAGGCTGTTCTAAAATTTTGCTGGGGAAGGTGGGGAAAATGATATTGAACTGGATTTTTAAAAAATTCTCCTTTAAACTTTAAATTCCCTCTGTAAACAAAGTCTTTCCAAAGAAAATCTCTCTCTCCCCCCCTAGGACACTGCTTCCTCTGCAGGCTTCTCAAAAAGAGTGCTGAGAGTCACCCTTGCTCTTGTTTGTCTCTTCCAGGTCATTTCTTCTCCTCCCCAAAGCACCCACTCTTGAATCTCAAGTCACCAGGCTTTTCAACCACTTCTCTACATTGCTAGTGTTCTCCACCAACTCCCAGATCACATTCTCTCATTTCTCTCTCTCTCTCTCTTTTTTTTTTTTTTTAAGTTCCTGTTATTCTCTTCAACTCTATTTCTGTTCCAATGATTGGCTATTTGAATATCTACACAGGTGAAGCTTTCACAGTCTGCTCTGGTTGAACTGGATTTTTAAGGATGAGTAAAGATCTAGGCAAACAAGGTGGGAAAGGGCTAAAATTAAGGTTTTGTGAATAGGGAACTGCAGAGTGAGATTCAAATTAGGTTGGGGCAAGATCATGGCCATATATAATTTTCTTTCTTTCCTCCCTCCCTCCCTCCCTTCCTTCCTTTCAATTGAAGTATAATCGACATATATTATGTTAGTTTGGGGTGTACAACATAACGATTTGACATTTGCATACATTGCAAAATAATTTATTTAGACTCTATGAGTATATGATGAAAGTCATGAATATTTTAATTGTAGGAGTAAGAGGCTAAAATTTGTGTATGTAAAGATAACTTTGATTGTAATGTAGAAGATCAGTTGGAGAGAATTGTTGCTAGGGATTCTACCAGGCTAAAGAGGTGTGTCTCTTGGTGTCATATTATTTCTTAGATGATATTTTTGTTCATTGTGCCACATCCTGGATTTCGGAGGCCAAGGTAAATATCTCCTGATTGGCAATGTCACCCCATCACGCGGGCTAGAGTTGTGTTCACTGGTGAAATATCTCCAGGGTACCCAAAAGAGGTTAGGTACTTGGGATACCATAGCCTTATTGGTCCTGTCCTTTAAGCTGACTAGGACAAGGGTGGGGGGGGGATTTTACTTTAATTTCTCTGAAGATGGATGGGAGTAGAAAAATGTAATTTAGTGGATAAGTGTGTAATTTTGGAGCCAGGAAGTCTGGGTTCGAATCTAAGGTCTATTTTGCAATTAGCTATGTGATCTAGAGCGGCCACTTAATCCCTAAATGCCCTTTTCCTTACATAAGATGTAGCAATGAAAATAAAAATAGAACCTTTGCCAGAGAGCTATCATCCAAAGTACACATAGGACAGTGCCTAGCACATACTAAATCTTAATAAATGTTAGCTATTGTTGTATTTGTTTATATGACTTTGTAGCAAGCTAACTCTTTGGGAAAAGTCCTTTATTTAGTGTTTCTAACTCCCATTTGAAAAGCAGGAGTAAAGAAATAATGTTAGTAGGTTAGAGACATATAGAATATAATGTTGCAATTAAATAATCATAAAATCACATTTATATTAGCTTTGTTGCTTTTTAACTTTATCATATGGAGTAAGGGTATTACTTGATAAAATATTTATTTGTGTCAATATGTGTGTTGTGTGTGTGTGTACTGGATGGCCATGTAAAATGTATTTTTACTCTAGCTCACAATAAAAATATTTGTAACAGTTTGAAAAGAAGCAGTGAGGCTAGAGCCCTGAGGCACTGTCAAGACCTGAGACTCCCAAATGTTGCAATTGTTCTACCCTAGGAAGAGGAAAATTCAAAACATCTAAGCTTCTACCATGTTCCTGCAGGACCTTCCTGGGATCCTTGGTCTGTAAGAGGATCCTTAGCTTATTTACTGTCTGCGCTTCTAGACATGCCTGGATTTCCAAGATCCAACAGAGGTCCAAGTTGCACTATTAAACAAAACAAAAACAAAAACAGAAGCACAAAATGAAAAAAAGCCCTATATAATATATCCTTCATGCTAGCCAGTGTTTGCCTCTTTTCTCTGGGTCGCTGGGAAGCCTGAGAATTGCCTGAAAGGGTGGTCAACCTCCTGGTATATAAATGGTGGGTAGTAGCACCAGGCTACTGTGAAAGGGCACCAGAAACCTGCTATCTATTGAATATCTATTGAGAACTATTGAGAAGTTCAATGTCACCAGGAGGCATGTGGCATGGTAGAAATTCCCTACTATAATAAAGTGTGAATAATGGATAAGACTTTCTTTTTTTTTTCCACGGTCACTGCTGCGGCCTTGCCCATTGTGGAGCACAGGCTCCGGAAGCGCAGGCCCAGCGGCCATGGCTCACGGGCCTAACCGCTCTGCAGCATGTGGGATCTTCCCGGACCGGGGCACGAACTCGCGTCCCCTGCATCGGCAGGTGGACTCCCAACCACTGCACCACCAGGGAAGTCCAAGACTTTCTAGAAAATTGTCTTGTGGCCCCAAAATAATGTAGGAGGCTGAGAAGAAGATTTCCAGTCTCTCGTTTTAGCACTTTGACCCTTCCTGCTGCTGCATGCCCCTGTTTTTTCAACTTGGCCATATAAAGATGGAAAAAAAAGATTTGGGGGAAGAGTATAAAAATTTAGAATTTAAATAAATAAGTCGAATAGATATTATGACAATAAAAATTTAAAATAGATTTAAAAACTGAAAGCCTAACAGGTAAAAGATAAAAGGTAGAGCTAGAAAGATAAATTTTAAGATGAAAGCACAGCCTGTGAGATTATAAAGTTAAAAAAGTAAGGCAGGGCTTCCCTGGTGGCGCAGTGGTTGAGAATCCGCCTGACGATGCAGGGGATACGGGTTCGTGCCCCGGTCCGGGAAGATCCCACATGCCGCGGAGCGGCTGGGCCCGTGAGCCATGGCCGCTGGGCCTGCGCATCCGGAGCCTGTGCCCCGCAACGGGAGGGGCCACAACAGTGAGAGGCCCGCATACCACAAAAAAAAAAAAAAAAAAAGTAAGGCAACCAAGGTTAAGAACAGGAACAAAGAAAAGAAATACAGGACAAGAATTTTTTTTTTATCATAGTAAATCAGTGCAATTTATTATTGTAGTTCGAAGCACAGACTACCGTGTTCTCATAAAACAGAGTACTAGTGAAGTATGAGAAAACAGTTCACAGAGATGATAGCCCTTTAGCCTTTTGTGACTTCAGAACTTAAAAAGACAAAGGCCAACTAGGCCTTCTGTTTGACATTCAGATAGTTACCTGCTCAACACAAACTGAGTTAGGAGATAGCTAAACATCTCATTCTTATGTACTTATGTTGTTCTCAGAAAGTTCCTATTTGTACATGGATAGTTCTCAACCTGGCTTCACATCGGAGTTTCATCTAAGAAGCTTTAAAAAAATTACCAAATGCCCAGACCAATTAAATCTGGAAGGTGAAACCCAGAGCATTAGTCTTTATGTTTTCCCAGGTGATTCCAACTTGCAGCCAGGCTGCACACCACTGATGTATCCCTTTCAGAAAGCCGTTGCATGAAAGCCATATCGTATCTAGATAGTACTGTTTATTCTAAATTTCACCAGGAAAATGGACTTTTAGAAGATACAGCTGCACTTCTTCTAAAGGCGCAGCTTCCTGTTTCAGAAGCGCCGGTCCTTGGAGGTTATCTGGAGCGCTGCTTGAAGAGGAGGGAGTCCGAGTCTTGGCAGAGGAGGCAGAGTTTCAGGCTCCGGCAGAAACGAAGAATGTCCAGACGCCCGTGAGCCCCAGGGTGATGTATGCCGACACCAGCTTTAATCCGTAACGAGGATTTATGAAGCTCAGGGCTGACACCAGCAGGTAGGGGAGAAGAACTACAAGAAGGGCGTACCACTTTTTCCTCTCACAGGCGTCCAAACACACAGTGCCCCAGAACGCGTACAGCAATACGATGACCAGCGTCACGAAAGCTGAATTTAGGAAGCACTGGGGAGGGTCTCCATGAATGCCCACCGTGTCCGGCCCCAAAGAGTCAGACAGGGTATTTACAAAGGAAAATACTCCACTCATGATTCCAAAGCCCAAACCAGAAACATAAGCCATTAATCGCATAGAGGATGCTGTCTCCCCTGGGTTTATACTCTTCAAGCCCACACGGGCTTTAAAAAAGAAAGTTTATAATATGCAAAGTGGCACATTTCTTGGATAAGGCTTCTCAAATACTCAATCACGGACTTAACGGGAAGTGGGCAGGGGGGACACACGCATGTCAGTTCACTGATTTCAGTCCTTTTCAATTCAAATAGTCTCTTTCAACTCCATCTTCAAATTTCTTCTTCTCTTCCCATCTCCAAGATGGCATCTATGGGGTTGGGTTGGGGGACCTTTAAGGGTTCTCATGGTGACAAGGAATTGAGGGACTTCTTATCCGCATAGGAGAGGAGCAGTCCTTCTGAGCCCTCTCTGGTTCCTGCTCTGGGGTTTGGTGTCCTCCGAAAGGTTAGTGACTGGTAATACCTGGCTATGTTTGGTATTGTGATGGTGTCCATAGCCAAAATCCACCATTTGCCCATCAGTTTTGAAATGCTTGACATTTCTCTATCCTGGGCCTCAGAAAGTCCACTGGTCATCTCAGCGTTTCTTTGCGACTTCCTAGGGCACACACTAGTGTCTGGATGCACTGCACCCTTCACTCAGGCATGGGCAACCAGGAGTGGTATTTCAGGTTCATCTACCTGTTCTCTTCCTGTCACATACAATACAACCTCTTCTTGGAGGCCCTCAGCTTTCCCAGGTTCTATATGGTGAAGGAAGCAACTAGCTCCAAGTTTCCCTCATATTTGTCTAGATACATCTACTTCTTTGTTCCCTCTGGAATTTGGTCTGGAGCAAGTTGCCAGAACACATATATCTTTTGCTCCCCTTTTCTCCTTTCCCTTTCCACCTTCTCTGGGAATGAAAAGTATAGTCTTTTTTTTTCTTTTAAATAAACTTATTTTTATTATTTATTTATTTATTTTGGGCTGTGTTGGGTCTTCGTTTCTGTGCAAGGGCTTTCTCTAGTTGTGGCAAGCGGGGGCCACTCTTCATCGCGGTGCGCGGGCCTCTCACCATCGCAGCCTCTCTTGTTGCGGAGCACAGGCTCCGGACGTGCAGGCTCAGTAGTTGTGGCTCATGGGCCCAGTTGCCCCGCAGCATGTGGGATCTTCCCGGACCAGGGCTCGAACCCGTGTCCCCTGCATTGGCAGGCGGATTCTTAACCACTGCGCCACCAGGGAAGCCCAAAAGTATAGTCTTTAACCTTCCTTTTCGCATGGCAGGGATCCCCCTTACAGCATAGCCTTGCTTCTCCCTATCCCTGGCTTAATGGTAAAGTTGGCAAAGTCCGAATCTTGATGTACTAACTGAAGCTTAAAGAATTTAGAAAACCATTTCTCTTCCAATAAACCTTATCTTAGTAATCTCTTGCTAGGGACTCAAAAAAAGGTACTTTGGTCATCAAAAGCCCAACATATAGCTCTATCTTCTGGGAAGCCGTTGGTTATGAGGGTCCACAGGGAGGTTAGAACTGACTTCTCCCATAAGCAATGCCTTCCCACAGGCAGGAATGGAGAGTAACAGAGTGGAAGGTCACACCCACCCTCTTGGCCATTCACCTCTATCTAGGAGGATTCTGCCTGTACAGCTGTGCTCTCCTGACTTGGAAGTTAGGGCTGCCTCTCAGTGGTTTTGCAAGGCTGATTCTACAAGCATCACCCTTCCAGCTCTGTGGAGGCCACGGGGTTAGGTGCAGTACGATGCTGGTTCCCACAGGGATATATGGAGATGTGAATGTGAGGCAACTTCCGAACAGTTTGAGATAGTTTCTTGAGGTTTCTGATGTGGGCTAATCATAAGACATTAAGTCAACACAGCATCTTCTCACTACTTCTTTCTTACAAATAGGTCCTGTCTTATTTCCATCTAGGTCAGAGTTTCTCAGTCTCAGCACTATTAACATTTTAGGTCATATGGTTCTTTTCTGTGAGGGGCTGTCCTGTGCGTTGTAAGTTATTAAGCAGCATCTCTGGCATCCATCCACTGTTTGCCAATATCAGTTCTTACCAGTTGTGACAACCAGAAATGTCTGCAGACATTGCTGAATGTGCCCTGAGGAAGCAAAGCAGCCCTGTTGAGAAACACCAATTTAAACCTTGTTCTTATTTTGATGTTGTTGTGATGTTTTAATTGTGTGCTTTTCAAAAATATAGAAATATTTTACTTATTTCTGATTCCTGAAGTAGTAAAACTCATCATAAAATAGTTTCCACATAAGTTTTAACATTTTGACAGTTTCATCCATGCATGGCTTCCCCCCCATTTATACCCATACAAATGTTTAAATAATTTTCTTTATAAAAATGGCATTTGCCATTCTGTTTTGAATTTTTCTTTTTTATTTAGTAATATTTGTGTTTCTTATTTTTGACTTGTCTGTTCATATCCTTTGACTTTTTTATGTTGAGGTGTTATATTTTTCTTCTTAACTTGCAAAATATATGTGTGTGTGTCTAAAGAATATCAACTTTTGTTTGTTATGTATATTTCAAATGTTTCCCAGAATTTATGTTTTCCTCATATACAGAAATTTTAATTTTAATATAATCAAATTCATCAATATTTTCCTTATTGTTTTAACTTTTTTGGGGTCATGTTTAGGAAAACCTTTCTGATCCCAAGATTATAAAAATATTCACCTATATTTTCCTCTATCTCCATTTTAGTTTGTTTAAATTTTTTTGATTATTATTTTATTCTCCTTTAAATTTTTCTTCATTTCTGTAAATTTTTTGTCTTCTGCTTCTTCTAGATCATTTTTAATTAAATTAAGGTAATTAATTAATTTATTAAATTATTTTACATCTCTGAGCTTTTGCAGTTTCTGCTTTGTAGTGTTTCTTTATAGAGGCACTTGTCTAAGTTTAAAAATTCATGTTAAATATTTGCTCACAAATTTCAAGTGCTTCATATTCACAGTTTTCTGACAAGTGCACTCATCTATTATTAAGTTTTGTTGTTGTTTTTCACAATTTTTTTCCTGTATTAGCTTTGTGTCAATGCTGTGCCCATCCTTCACCTAATAAAAATGGGCTATTATAGGGCTTCCCTGGTGGCGCAGTGGTTAAGAATCCGCCTGCCAATGCAGGGGACACGCGTTCGAGCCCTGGTCCGGGAGGGTGCCACATGCCGTGGAGCAAGTGAGCCTATGCGCCACAACTACTGAGCCTGTGCTCTAGAGCCCATGAGCCACAACTACTGAAGCCCGCGCACCTAGAGCCCGTGCTCCACAACGGGAGAAGCCACCGCAATGAGAAGCCCGTGCACCTCAAGGAAGAGTAGCCTCTTCTTGCTGCAGCTAGAGAAAGCCTGTGCACGGCACCGAAGACCCAACGCAGCCAAAAATAAATAAATAAAATTTATTGCAAAACAAACAAAACAACAAAAAAGGGTTATTTTATGACCCATCAGTAAATGATTTGAGTTTTCCTAGAAGAGAAGTTCCTGGGGGGTAGAGATTGGGCAGAAAGATCAGGCTAGTTGAAGGACTTCTTTGCAGCCTCAGAGAGAGTCCACCTCCTGTATAGGGGGCCTATGTGCCCCCATTTGCTGTGCAGCCCTACCCTCTTTCCTTCTTTGGATGAGACATGGTTCAGGGAGACTCGGCTGCCCCCTTACCCCATCCTCCCCCTTTCTCAACCCATTTCCTCCACTTGTTGATGCAAACAAGGGACATGGGCTTTTGCCTCTAAGAGGGGCTCCCCATTTTCAAGAAATGTGTTTTTGCTACGCCCTGTAGAATTCTCCATGCTCTCTTCCCCAACACAGGCACGAGTTCTGGCTGATCTCTGCTGGTTTGGGCAGATCTTACATGTTTTAGAGTCTGTATAGTATATCTGACTCCTGGTTTTGCTGAAAATGGAGTTTGTGGGATTTTATTCATTCTCCTTTTTGCTTTTATGTGACTTCCACAAAGTGAACAGGGAAAAATCCTAACTTAGGTAGCCATGTTTATCCTGGAAGTCCTGAGTTTCTGGCAATTTTAAAAAGCTGTTATTCAGTTTAGTAGTTGTTAGTACTACTTCCAGATTTTGGAGGAAGCAGTATGTCATCTGCAAATAAAGATAATTTTTTTTTAATCAGAATTTTTTCTTTGGAGTATAGTTGCTTTACAATGTTGTGTTAGTTTCTGCTGTACTGCAAATAATTTTTGTCACTGCCTCTTCAATGTTTATAGCACTTAATTCTTTTCCTTGGTCTGTTGTTTGGCCAAAACATTTTGGAAAATATTGAGCACTATTGGTGATAATTTCCTTCTTTTTTTTAATTCCTCACTATAAAAAGAATGCCTTGGGATTTCACCATTAAGTGCATGTTATGTATTAGATGCTTTGTTAGCCTCATGTTTGACCTTATTCTGCGTTCTAGCTCTCTCCCCTCCACATCCATGACAGAGGCACTCATCCATCATGGCACTCGTTCCTGCTGAGCCTGATGGGACTTCATATGTGACACAAAATCTGTTTGCCATCCTTGTTCTAAACGATAAGGCATTTGCATTTCATTTGAAGTAGGTCACCTGACTAAGACAAGATTCATGCTTCTAGAAGAAATAACAGTTGGCAAGAAGACTATTACAGCCAATCCCAACATGTATTTTCTTCTTCATCAGCGTAGAGTTGGCATCATGACAGTGGACAAAATCACACTGGGCAGTGATTTTTTTTTTTTTTTTTTTTTTTTTTTGTGCTAGGCGGGCCTCTCACTGTTGCGGCCTCGCCCATTGAGGAGCACAGGCTCCGGACGTGCAGGCTCAGCGGCCATGGCTCACGGGCCCAGCCGCTCCGCGGCATGTGGGCTCTTCCCAGACCGGGGCACGAACCCGCGTCTCCTGCATCGGCAGGCGGATTCTCAACCACTGCGCCACCAGGGAAGCCCAAGGGCAGTGATTTTTATAAAGAGAGAAGTAAGTATTAAAGCTTGGGAGAAAATAAGTAAGCATGAATTGTGCCAACCTAAAGACTAGCATTTATCTCCAGTAAATATTGGGGCATCTATGCTCAGAGGTTTCTTAGAAGCCCTCCCTCCTTGCCCTTCTGCCTCAGTTCCTGATGCCTACCTCCCATGGCGGGCTATGTCCTCTGTCAGTCCTGTAGGTCTGAGCTCTCGCCTGCCTGAGCACACACTCTGTTACTTGGCAGCTTCGACTGCCACCCCTGAGACTAGCTGGAGACCAGTCGTCAGCATCATTATTATTCTTGGCACAATATCAGAATGGACCTAGACGGAAATTTTCCTCAAGAGATAACACGGGCTTCCCTGGTGGCACAGTGGTTAAGAATTCGCCTGCCAATGCAGGGGACATGGGTTTGAGACCTGGTCTGGGAAGATCCCACATGCCGCCGGGCAACTAAGCCCGTGTGCCACAACTACTGAGCCTGTGCTCTAGAGCCTGTGAGCCACAACTACTGAGCCCACGTGCCTAGAGCCCGTGCTCCACAACAAGAGAAGCCACCACGATGAGAAGCCCGCCCATGACGACGAAGAGTAGCCCCAGCTCACCGCAACTAGAGAAAGCCGCGCACAGCAACAAATAACCAAAGTAGCCAAAAATAAATCAATCAATCAATAAATAAAGAGATAACACATTTGTTATTTTCTTTCATCTCCCGTTTATGCTGATTTAGGGGTAGGAACACATATTTGTGGTTTAAGTGTTTTATTTTGGTAAGTGTACATTTGCTCATGTAATATGGATCTGGAAATGAGTCTGGAAATAACTTCTGAAACTATCTGATCTCTCACCCTTTGATTTCCATGGAAGACTACTGTTAAATCAACTAGCACATAAGCTCATGGACCTATTTTTACCAACTCTGATGGCATATTAAAAGCAAGAGCATGATGTTTTAAGCCTCAGTCAAAACAGAGAAAATAAGTTTTAGGTTGTTTTCCCTGTTTTTGGAGGAGGTCATTGAGAGGACATGACCGTCGGTTGACCTGCAAGCTGGACTTGGGCAATCAGAGGCCCCTCACCCCCTCCCCATCTTTAGAATGAATGTTCAGCCCACTGTTCCCACAGGGGTAGCTGTTCCGAGGGCACAAATGTGAGAGAGGAAGGTGGTGTTGAGACCATCACAGAACCCCATTAAGCCCTCTACATAAACTTCTAAGATTCTGGTGGGCAGGTGTGGAGATCTACTCATCTTGCAGTGCCCAAGACAAGCCACATCAGTAAGTTCCCTTGCTTATGAAACCTGCCACCTGTCAGTCTGGATGGTCTGTCTCTCCTTGCCCTCTGTGTACCGGGGCCAGTTTGCAAGCCAACACTTGTCAGGTGCAGAAAACGATGCTTTTAGGCTTCTTGTGCCTCAAACTCTTGGCATACTTAGAAATTCTCAATCTCATCACCGTGAGGGAGTGAAAAAGAAAGCTGATTTCAAACCTAAGTATGTGGTTGCCTTTTGCCGTGTGCAGTATCCATAGTATTATATATGTCAGGAGCACTGTTTGAGTGCTCTGGAGGTTAAGAGAGAAAGACACTTCCAAAATGATTCTATGTCTGAGTTTTTCTAATGAGGGTCACATGTCTAAATAACTCATTCACTCTGCTACAACCTAATAAGGATGAATTGTTTAGTTATTAAGAACATTAATTGAGTTACAACATGGTGCTGAGCGTATGATCTCTTCCCATGCTTGGTGTACTGATGGAGCACGATATCCAGCCTTATGTGTCTGTAGTGGGACCTTTCAATCAAGTGTCAGTATTCAGGGATATTACAAGATTCAGTATATTAATAGCTCATAGAAAAGATTAAACACGAGGCATGTACTAAAATGAATAGATGCTGCTTCAACTCCTCTAATTCTTTTGGAAGTTCACTTTACCAATTGTATTTCTTAGAACTGAATGGATCTCTTCTGGTAGCACATTAATGTTGGATGTCATTGCGGATGTGTGATGACTTGCGGTACCTCCAAGGAATCTCTCTCAATGGCAGAGAGCTCAAGGAGATGCTCTGGAGGCAGCTCATTTTCCTCCATCCCCTCCGGGCATTCATTTGGGATGGCGCAGTTCTCTCTCCTATGTTGCTTAAGAGCCTAGGTTCATGGTGTCTCTCTACTTCCTCTCCTTCCCCAGTGGTAACCCCTCTCTGACCCTGTTTATGGCAGTGCAGCCCATAGGGTCAGATCAGGTGCAGAGCTAATCATTATGTTACTGTGAGGAAATTCTAGGGTATAAACTAGGTGGTTGAGGTTAATTACAGGCTGAGTATCTCATTACTCAGTTCAACAAAGCATAAAAGTTCAACAAAGCATAAAACATTCTTTCAGGCATTCTCTGTCATCACTCTTATTACTAGTCCCAAAGTCAATTTCTAGACCATTTTGATTGTTTTACCCAGTTCTGAATTCTCTCTGCGACCTCTAGATTCCTGGAGACTTGGGACCTTTTGAACTCTGGGTCACAGGTCGGTCCCTTCAGCCTCCTAGTTGACTGGTGGTTAAGAGAGCTGTGAGTTAAGAGTGGTAGCTGGTTAGTTAGCCATACTTTTGATGAAACATTTTCAGAAGCTTCTGTCTGAATTCCTCTCTCTCTCTGTGTCTTGTATTATTCCTACCCCCTTTCACTCACAGCACTGATGAGTTGAATGAGCATTGAAATTGGAACCAGAAGACTTGAGGTTGGGTCCTAGGTTTGCCATTTACTAGCAGTTGTGCCTGGGAAATTTCTTTAAGTCTCTGAGCATCAGTTTTCTCACCGACAAAATGGAGAAACTTTTGCCTTTCTTACTTTACAGGGTTTTTGTGAGGTCAGATTAGCATAATGAAGGCCACAGTCATGTGTAGTTTGATATTTCACCATAGGAGGCTGTGATTCCATTAAAAAGACATTTCTAAACATGACAGAGATTTGGCTAAGAAATGAAACACTACTGAGAGTCAAGTGAATTGACTACGATCAATGGTTCCTATATCTGAGTGACTTAGAATTAGTGGGGTCAGAAAAACAGTATTTTTATAAGAGCGCCGTAGGATTTCCAGATAAAACACACAATGCATGGCACATGGGACATCCTTATACTAAAAAGTTAGTCATTGTTTATCTGAATCTCAATTTAACTGGGAATCTTGTATTTTACTTGCTAAAGCTGGTGATCGATCCTACATGGGTAATTCTCACGAGCGAGCTGCTTTTGAAACTACTGACCCACATCCTGCGTAGGGCTTGATTGAAAGCGAGGGAAATGAGCTGACTGCCTCTATGGAGCATTTCAGATGCTCCCGGGAGAAGATCATGGTCTTTTCTCATGAGAATAAAAATTCCTGCCTCACCATCTCCTCTAGGCTTGACATTTTATTCTTAGAATTGTGTACATTGCAAATGTAACTATCTGAGGGAAGGGGAGAAACTTCAGGTAAGTATCCATTATTTACATTTTACTGTAGTTGAACAACCTAAAAATAATTTTTGAGAGTAAGGGAAGAATATGAGGCCCTGAATCTCTCTGGAAAGGGGAGGATGGTGGCCTGATTTTAGTCCCAGAGCCAGGATGTGGGAAAGACTAAAGACACACATCGCCTAATCCCCAGGCCTGCCCTGGATCTGACTGGTTCTCAGTTACAGTGAAGCCCAGCCTCGTAGGTGGCCTGTGTGACCTCTCTCCGTTCAGGTGGAAGGGAAGTGGCAGGAATGGCCTTGGGGGAGCAGTAACTTAAGCAGTGTAGTACCAGTGGGAAGATCCTGACAGCAGACAGGAAAACAGCTCAGGTTTTCTTGTTGCTCTAGTTCAGTGTTGTCTAATAGAACTTTCTGCAATGAGGAAAATGTTCTGCACTGTCCATTACTGTAGGCACAAGCCACAGGTCACTACCGAACACCAGAAATGGTGCTAGTGTCACCGAAAAACTGGATTTTAAATTTTATTTAATTAAAATTAAAATAGTTGTAGGTGGCTAGTAGCTACCATATAGGACATGTGGCCATGTCCTATGGGCCAATATCAGTCTACACTAGAGTCACTCCTTGGCCGGCAACTTGTGGGCTGTGCAGACACAGTTTGCACACTTAGAAAAACAGACTAACCTGATTTTGTTGCCGACATTTAATAATTAGAACATTTCGGATGAAAAACTTAATTTCTGGCTTCTTTGGAAAATATCAGGATATCTGAAAACACCAAGCCAACAGTCCTTTAAGGCACCAATTAACTTGAGCTTGTCAGCGTTATTTTGTTTTGCATTGTTTTGTTTTACACCCCACCTGTATTCCTCTTTTATTTTATCTGCCTGGCTGCCACAGGAATTTGATTTGGGGGTCCCTGTTTGAGAAACAACATTTCAGTTTCACTTTTATGAAAACGAGTTAATTAAACGCCTAATTTTGAGGTGCCTTTTACAAATATCAATTAGAAGCTGCCTCTCTCAGACTGACTAAAAAAGGGGCCCACGTACGAGAAAGCAGTAGCTTCAGGCTCCGTCAGAGCAGGATTGCAAACTGGATTCATCATGTTCTACGTGGACAACTTTGCGACAGTCCTTTTGCCTCTCGGAAACTCAGTTTCTCCCTCTATAACATGAAGCCAATAATGGTAGCTACCTCATAGTGTTGTTATGAGGTTTTTCTGCAGTGAGGTGTATAAAACGCTTAATATCCATGATCAGTAAGAAGCTTAAAATTTAGAAGGTAACATTTTCATTTGAGTTATAATTTTTATACTTAGATAACATCAATTTTGGAAGAAACTGGTGAGAGCTAAACAGTGCTTGGAAAAAAAAATGCACTTTTTTGTTAATAAATGAAAAAACACAGTGCTGCAGCCTACACAGAGGAAATAAAATGTTCTTTTCATATGTTTCCTGGGTTAAACTCATTGTCACAATCTAATATATCCCACAAGAAAATAACTGCGTTTTGAGCCTGTCAAGATAAAATTGGCTTATTAACACACTTTTCCTTGCTTAGTGGCATTGTTAATTGGAATTTGAAAGGAACCAAAAAACAGAAAAAAACAATCAAACTCAGGTGGAATTCAACATCACCAAAAGCCCTTAAACATGGGACAATGAATATAAATGTGAGCACAACAAAGGAGTTTAGGAAGGAAGAAGTGAAAATGGTCTTCCTGAAAGGTACCATGTGAGGAAAGCAAAAGGAAAGAACATGTATCAATAGAGGGGCGAAAAACAATGACAACCACAAACTTTTGCAGAAATCCAGTGGTAAATAAGAAAAAGACTGTATGTTTTAGACTAGTGTCTACACCATCAGGAGAAGCGATGGCCAGCAGAACTTGTCAAACTTTTAAGGTTACTGATGTTTGGAAAATGGCAGGAATCTAAACTTAAGTGACTATAATCCTCTTAGGATATTTGGTTATTAAAAATTACTTAGGAAACAAACATTTGAGCATAAGCTGAATGCAGGGCGGTGGGAACAACCAGTCAGGGCTCTGCTCTCAAAGAGTTATCATCAAGTTGGGAGAGGTAGGAGAGAACAGAGGCTAGTGTATGGGAGGTAGATGATGACTGGTGAATTCAGAGGGGCATTGCATAGTCTTTACTTTTTAATAATCCCATGTCTTTCATTTTGAAATGGGGTTTGAAGGATGAATAGATGAATAAGAGTTTACCAGGTGGACAATGGGAGAATGATTCCAAGCATAGGGACCAGCATGTTCAAAGGCTCAGAGCCTTAAAATACTGAATAAAAGATGGAGAAAATTTTATTCTCCATAATATGGTGCACAGAGAAGGTTGGTGGGATGGCTTACATTACTAGCAAAATCGTGTGTAAGGATTTTGGGATTTTGGAAGGGAGAGGGAACCATGATGGGAAAACTGAGCATGATGTTGAAATTGTGTGGATTGTGATGTAGGTTTCCTCTGTGCTACCCCCAATCTAGTAATCCTAGTAGGCTTAAGAGATGCTTGATGTTTGGGAATTATTTGTGGATACCAGTCTTGGGAAAGAGCCAAGGTCATGAGACCAGGGGCAAGAGGGCAGACACAAAGAACCACCAAGACCACTGCTGATGTTATGTCATTCTTGTACAAATTTTACGAAGAAACCTATTTGGGACTGGGTGGTGGCTTTGTGCAAAACCGAGGCATTTGCAGCCCCACAGCAGGTGCACAGCTTTGAGGGCAAATTGCCAATGTATTGCAGCTCCCACTCATCTCCCTGGCTGCACACCCTTCTGCAGTGCACAGCCTGCTCAACCCTATGTGGCAACCCCCAACATGAGAAAGTATGCATGGGGGAGGGTTTTTGACCATCACAGGTCATGGAAGTGGGGTTTAGGCCAAGATCACCTAATCCCTAAAGGATTTGGAGATTATATCACATGTGCATGTGTAAAGTTTGTTTAGGGAACTCTGAGCAGATCAGTATTTTTGGAAACTATGTTTTTAAAGGAGTGTATTTGTTTCTTGGGTCTGCCGTGACACGTTACCAAATCTGGATGGTTTAAAACAACAAAAATTAATTCTGTCACAGTTCTGGAGGCCAGAAATCCAGAAGTCTGAAATCAAGGTATCAGCAGGGTTGGTTTCCCCGGTGGCTCTAAGGGAGTTTTCATTCCATGTCTCTCTCCTGGCTCTGGTGGCTACGGGCCATCCTTGTCAATCCTCAGCTTATAGACGCCATTCAGTCTGTGCCTCTGTTTTCACATTGTCTGATCCTCTGTTATAAGGACGCTTATCATTGGATTTAGGGCTATGCCTATTACATTTCCAAAGACCTTTTAGCACATTAGGTCACAATCACAAGTCCTGGGTGGACATATCTTTTGGAGGCCACCATTCAACACACTACAAGAGGAGTCATGGGAAGCCATTAGGCCAGCAAACAGGCAGGAATCTCCCATCTGATATTGTGTGATCACCACATTGCTTATTTATACAGTAAGTCCCTTACGAATGAACGAGTACCTTTCCCAGAGCGCGTTCGTTAAGTCCAATTTGTTCATTAAGTCCAGCAAAGTTAGCCTAGGTACCCAACTAACACAATCAGCTATGTAGTACTGTCTGTAATAGGTTTATAATACTTTTCACACAAATAATACATTAAAACAAACACAACAAATAAAGAAAACATTTTTAATCTTACAGTATAGTACCTTGAAAAGTACAGTAGTACAGTACAACAGTTGACATACAGGGGCACGTTTGCATCTTTGAAAGTTCTCAACTAGAAGGTTCATATGTTGGGGACTTACTATATCAGCTTATGTCTCACTGATATTAAAATATTTGTCACTTACTTGATGTTTATTTCGGCCTAGGCGGTCTTTCTTCATTTTATACTGCGTGGCTTGGTTTCACCCTGACAAGGCAATTGTTTCAATCAGAAAAACATAGTTTACATTTATGCATTTCTTATTTCTGAAAGATGAAAAGTCTCTGAGTTGTTGCTGGGTAGTCTTTGAGTTTAAGCCTAAATTTTCTATTTGCCTAGATCTTGTTTTAAATTGTTGGTATCCTAGAGACATCATTTCCCTACTTATTAGTCTGTGGATTGATTTCCACTGAAGTATTAAAACTTTCCCACAATTGATGAATTCTCTTTGGCCCTTTGTGTTTCAGAATACTCATAGTCACATGAGCATTCTGAAACACAGAGGCCCATGGGTTTTAAAATTGGAATAACGAAAAGGCTCTTTTTCTGAATGGGTTTAATTGTAAAACAAAATAAATTCCTTTCTCATGGAATTAAAGAATGTTAGAGGCAAAAGGTTCTTGTAGATTAATCTAATCTAGCTCACACATCTTACAGACAAAGAAACTGATGCAAGAGAGCTTGGCTTGTCAAAGATCACACAGCCAGAGGGTGAAAGAGAACCCATTTACTTTTACTGCTTACATTTGTAACAGTTGTGAAAATTGAATGCATAGGTAGATGCTCTAATGAAATGAAAACTAATTTGAAACAGGAATTTCTATTTCATAAGGATGCATCTAGAATAACCTACCTGGTCTCATGTTTTTTCAGTCACTTAATTCCAAAACCTGAAGATGGTCTCTCTCCTATATTACATCACTATTTTGCATCTTTCTAATTAAATATATCAGTTGAATTAATGAATGCTTTGCCTTTTTTTTTTTTTTTTTTTTTTTTTTTTTTTGCGGTATGCGGATCTCTCACTGTTGTGGCCTCTCCTGTTGCAGAGCACAGGCTCCGGATGCGCAGGCTCAGCGGCCATGGCTCACGGGCCCAGCCGCTCTGCAGCATGTGGGATCCTCCCGGACCAGGGCACGAACCCGTGTCCCCTGCATCAGCAGGCGGACTCTCAACCACTGCGCCACCAGGGAAGCCCTGCTTTGCTTTTTTGACATTATTTTCTTTCCTTCTGACAATATCTTCCAGTATCTTCTGTTGAACTCCCCTTAATTTGTCCTAGCTTCCTTCAGCTCTATTTTCTCCTAAAATCTACCTAATCTTTTACTATTTTTCCTTCCATGGAATAAATGGGAAGGTCAGAGGCCGGGGGTAGGGGGAAACAAGGAGGAAAGATGGAAGGGAATAAAGGGAGGGAGAAATAAGATTCTTTCTTTCTACTCCTTTTGTTTTCAGATGTCAATATTTTTACAATGTTATGAGTTTAAAAAATGAAACTAAATGTCCACCAACAAGAAAGTTGTTAACTAAGTGGTTCTCAAATTTGGGTCTGTATTAGAATCTCCTCTGAACACTCTTAAAAATATGGATGTTTCGGGCTTCCCTGGTGGCGCAGTGGTTGAGAATCCACCTGCCGATGCAGGGGACACCGGTTCGTGCCCCGGTCCGGGAAGATACCATATGCCGCGGAGTGGCTGGGCCCATGGGCTGTGGCCGCTGAGCCTGTGCATCCGGAGCCTGTGCTCCGCAACGGGAGAGGCCACAACGGTGAGAGGCCCGCCTACCAACAAAAACAAAAACAACAACAACAAAAAAGATACTGTAGATCTATATGAATTGACAGTGATAAATGTCCATAATATGTGAGTGAAAAGGTCAGGTTAAAGAATAATATGTTTAAGATGATTTCATTTATTTTTGTAATATATATCATACATGTAATATTTGCAATATATAGTATAGTATGTATATAAGTATAATATCTAAAAATATATAGAGCCAGTGTTCTATGGTGGTATTAAGAGACTTCTACTCTTTGTTCAATATATTTCTGTTTTCAAATTTTTATAATGAGTCTATTATGATCCATGGATAATTGGGGGAGAATATCAAAATAAGAAACTGCCTAGAAGCTCCTGTCTTTAAATGACAATGTCAGGGAGGCTTCTGCAAAGGATTAAGTTAATTAATACCATTTAAATAATTTACTACTGTGAAAAATGTTTTATTCATCTCTTTCCCGGCTTACTCTTTTCAAATATTCTAAATCACGGATAGCACATGTTTAACTTATCCTGTAAATTAACCCTTTCATCTAGAACAGGGAAGAATACAAAATTCTCTGCCCATCTTACTCATTGTGGCAAAAGCAAAAACTCTTCTTAATGAGGTCAGTTGATCAGCTTCTATGAGTGAGAAAACAATAAAATGGTCGTCTTTCAAGGCAGATACACTGGGTCACAGGCACTAGTGAAGTATTTTACCATGTACTAACACTATAGTATCTTGGAACATGAGTGAATATTTTATTGAAGAGGGAGAAATAGATTCTGTTTTCCTAGGTGGCATTGAATGTTTAAAAAAATTTTTTTAATAAATCAATTGATCATTTCTCATAGATAGAGGTATAGTTAATCATTTTGGGTGCCTGAGTAAAAAAGTTTAGGAAAAGCTGACTTACATATTTTTATTTGCAAAGTAAATAGCTTCTCTGACACTTTTCTGTGTTGCCACTCCTATGAAGAGAGAAAAAGTATGGACTAGTAGTGCTTATTTATGTTTCTCTGTGCTGTTTCCTCCTGCCTTTTATCCATCTCCCCTACACACACCAGGGCCACATGAATAAATGTCTGTTCAAGATGGAAGTTCATAAATAAGCGACTCTCACGATTTACTCATGTCACATGGCTAGTATTTCTCACGGAGCGGTCAGTGAGCGCCTCTTACAGAATTAGTACAGTTCTCAGAGTTATCTTTATGGTACTGCTATTGTTTCTGATTTGTTTAAGCACTTTCAGCTCAGGGATATTAAGCCAAAGACAGGCTTGAGTATATATATATATATATATATTTTTTAATTTAAAAAAATTTTTTTTTTGCAGTACGTGGGCCTCTCGCTGTTGTGGCCTCTCCCGTTGCGGAGCACAGGCTCCGGACGTGCAGGCTCAGCGGGCATGGCTCACGGGCCCAGCCGCTCTGCGGCATGAGGGATCTTCCCGGACCGGGGCACAAACCCGTGTCCCCTGCATCGGCAGGCGAACTCTCAACCACTGTGCCACCAGGGAAGCCCCAGGCTTGAGTATATTGTTATTGGTTATTAACATTAATATTTTCTAAAAAACATTAAAGTCAATTATAGGAATATGGAAATATGGAGGTTTCTTAAGTTATATAAGGTTCCTGATAGTAAATGTTTTATGTATATGATATATATAATAATATAATAGATATATAGTATGGATGTATATATACACATACAACACATTTATACATTCCATATGTATGTATATTTATTTTCTCTGTGAATAGTGTTACATGTTTCTTTTACAGGGTATGAAACTTAATAATATCTAATATTTATTGAGCACTTACTATGTTCTAGGTATGTTGTCTCATTTAATCATCATAAATAACTGTCTAAATATAATTTTCAAGAAGCTAAAGACATGATTATCATTCCAATATAGTATGAACACATGCTAAAAGATTTACTAACTCATTAATGAGAGAGTCAGCAAGATAGTAAAGCTGTTCAAGGAGTATTTTGAAGAACTGGGTATTTATAAGCATTTAAGAGGAATGTTAGAATAAGATTGATCAATAGGGCAATTTAAAAACCAAAGAAACCTTTGGGGACATCTTTTCTACCCAAGAGAAATTACTTGTGGTTCCACTGTACCTACCTTCAAGTTAGCACTTATCTCCAAAGAGTCTAAGATCTTTTTTTTTTTTGTAAAATTATCTGTTTACAATGACAGATAATTTATTATTCAACAAAAACTGAGGCAAAAGGACTCAAGTAAAGAAATTAACAGAAAATATTTTACAAGGGACCTTGAAGACAGAGCCCAACTAAAACAAAATTAATGCTTTACCATATACTACAATAGGGATTGAAAAAACAAATTGTTCCATTCCACATGGAGTCTAAGATTTTAATTCATGTACAAATCATGCAAAAAGGGCTGTGCAAAAGTCAAACAAAGGAATGTTACCGTAGATAATGAAATAATCCGTGAGTGGGCTGATTAAACAGTGCCCCAGTATGACACTGAAAGCACATGCTGAACTCTTTGCCTTATAGACAAGTTTTAGATAATATCTTTTAACACACCCATTGTGTAAGTACTTTTATTATCCTCATTAATTTGGTAAGAAGTTAAATCAGATTCAAATATGCTAAATCACATCTATTTCATAAGGCAGTAAAACAATCTGTTTGTTTTTTTTTTGACTGCGTTGGGTCTTTGCTGCTGCACGCAGGCATTCTCTAGTTGCAGCGAGTGGGGGCTACTCTTTGCTGTAGTGCGCAGGTTTCTTGCAGTGGCTTCTTTTGCTGCAGAGCATGGGCTCTAGGCGCGGGCTTCAGTAGTTGTAGCGCATGGGCTCAGTAGTTGTGGCATGTGTGCTTAGTTGCTCTGCAGCATGTGAGATATTCCTGGACCAGGGTTCAAACTGTGTCCCCTGCATTGGCAGGTGGCTTCTTAACCACTGTGCTACCAGGGAAGCCCACAATCTGAGTCTGAGCAGGTCCATTCTATTCTATATTCCCATCAATAAATTGAGAATAGCTATAGTCATAGAGTTTTATATTTATTACTTAGTTTTTGTCTCATTTGACTGATTTTACATTGTTGTATCTGTGATTTTTTAACAGAATTGATTAAACAATGTCATTTATTTATTTATTTGCCACACTGCACAGCATGAGGTATCTTAGTTCCTTGACCAGGGATGGAACCTGTGCTCCCTGCAGCAGAAGCCTGGAGTTTTAACCACTGGACCACCAGGGAAGTCCCTGTCTGTGATTTTTAAATGACAGGCCAAGCCAAATTCTTTTGGTGGGTAAACAGAATATTAATATAGTATAGAGTTATATCTATAAAGATTTAACTTTGTATGCCTATGTACATTTCTCTAAATATCTCTTTCAAATTGTAAATTAATTACAAATCATGTTGCTCTTTTCACTTCGCCAAAACCCTGGGTCACTTAGCCCAGTTGATTATTTAATGTATTGTATAAATGAGGTTGATATGGATTGCTTGACTTTAACATGAACAAACTCTTCAATGACCATTGCCTTCATCCCTAAACCGATTGGTTAATTCACAAATTTGTATTAGTGGTGAGAAGAGAGCAAAAGCCTACATATAATGTTTTCTAAAGATGCAACCCATCATCACTCTTAGAAAAACAAATCCAGATACCTGACTTTATCAGATTTTATATATTTGGGATAAGGCATGTCAAAAACTATACTAAGGATGGATACAAGCCTTTTTTGATATGAAAAAACTCTCTTATGTCTCTTTATAAAAGATCTTGGTTATGCTTGCCCACTTCTATGATTCCTGTATATCTTAAAGTCCTCAGTGTTCTTCAGATTATTAATTAATTATAAAATTATTATTGATAATGACTATTATTTGTATTTGATGTTCTGATTTACCATTTACTGCAAAACTTGTAGGACTAGATTTTTACATTCAGTTTTTGTTGTCATTAATGTTGTTTTTGTTGAAAATAGAGAAATCAAAGAAGGATTAAAGTCCCAGGCCTGGGTACATGATTTACTATGACAGAAAAGTTTGATAGTTAGTTGTCCTGAATCATAAAGCACTGATTCTCAACTCTCAGAATAGTATTTAAATCTCTTAACCCTGCTGACAGGCAAAAAAGCCAGTGCAAATTAGTTGCTCAGAGCTTTACATATTTCTCCATATGGATTTTTAGACATTTGCAGAACATACCTGAGTCAGGTCTGTCCTCAAATACATTTATTTGGCTCTTGTCTAATTATATTTATATCACACAGCTTCCCCAGGTGTCCTCAGAGCTCTAGCTATTTAGACTCCCTCTTTTCTTAATACTGGAATAATCTTTGACCTCAAATATGGCGAAAATCAGCATTCCTCCTACACCGCTGAAGACTTTCTAGGGGCTTATGCTTTTCAAAATCAGGTTCTGTCCCAATTTGTGGTTTAGGATGAAATTTTTTTTTTTTTTTTTACATAATTAAGTGTAATCATCAAAATCAGGAAGTTAACATTGATACATAACTATTATTTAATATACAGTCAGATTTTTCAAATTGTCCATGTAATTACCATTATAGAAAACAAATAAACAAAAACACAACAGCAGCAAAACAAACAAACCCCTCTGCTGAATCTCACATTGCATTCAGTTTAGTCTCCTTTAACCTAGAACAGTTCTTCAGTCTTGATTCGTGTTTTATGACACTGACATTTTAAAGTGTGTGGCCAATTATATTTTGTTCCTCACGTTCCTCAATTTGAATTTGTCTGATGTTTCCTCAGGATTAGATTCGGGGTAGGCATTTTCAGCAGGAATTCCATAGGAGTGATGCTGTGTCTTTCTTAGGGTATCATACCAGGAGGCATGTGATAGTGACATGCACCATTACTGATAATGTTTAATGATTTGGTTAAGGAGGTGTCTGCCAGATTTCTCCACCGAAAAGTTACTGCTTTTTTCATTGTAGTTAATAAATATCTTATGGGAGAAACTTTAAGGCTATGTAAATACTCTGTTATTCATCAAATTCATACATACTAGTTTAGTACCCATTAATGATTCTTGCCTGAATCAATTATTTCAATGATGGCTGTTAATGGTGACTTTCCAAGTCCATCATTTGTTCTATATTCATTAGTTGGTTTTGTACTGTAAGGAAGAACTTTCTCTTCATATGTATGTATGTATGAATAGGACTGTGGACTCATGGATTCTTTTTTTTTTTTTTTTGCATTTTTAAAGCCCCTGGGGAGCCCCTGTGTGTCCTGTCTTAAAGCAACTATTCTTGGATAAGTGATTGTAACTCTCTAAGAGCTTGGTCATTCTCTAACATTCATGGTCACATTTAGGGAAAATCCATATCTTTATAATATTGAATTTCCCCTCCTTTCCATTTTCAAGCCTTATATTTGATCTCCATATTTTGGCAAATGAATTAATTTTAATAAAACATCTGATTTTCAACATGAATTAAACTTATTTTTAAATTGGCTCCTTATTTTAAAAGATTTGCTTTTTTTTTTTTTTTTTTTGGCGGTATGCGGGCCTCCCACTGCTGTGGCCTCTCCCATTGCGGAGCACAGGCTCTGGACGCACAGGCCCAGCGGCCATGGCCCACAGGCCCAGCCGCTCCGCGACATGCGGGATCCTCCCGGACCAGGGCACGAACCCGTGTCCCCTGCATTAGCAGGCGGACTCTCAACCACTGCACCACCAGAGAAGCCCAAAAGATTTGCTTTTTAAAAAAATATTTTTAAGAGCAATTTTCAGGTTTGCAGACACATTGAGATGAAGGTACAGAGATTTCCCCAATGTACTTTCAGCTCCCACACGTTCACATCCTCCCCCATCATCAACATCCTCCACCAGAAGCGGTACAATGAATGAACCTACACAATCATTATCACCCAGAGTTCATAGTTTATATTAGGGTTTACTCTTGGTGTTGTAGAGTCTGTGGGTTTGGACAAATGTATAATGACATGTATCCATCATTACAGTATCTTATAGAGTATCTTCACTGCCCTAAAAACCCTCTGTGCTCTGCCTATGCATTCCTTCGCCTCTCCCCACCCCTGGCAAGCACTGGTTTTTTCACTGTCTTCATAGTTTTGTAATCATACAGTTTGTAGCCTTTTCAGATTGACTTCTTTCATCTAGTAATATGCAGTTAAGTTTCCTCCATGTCTTTTCATGGTTTGGTAACTCACTTCCTTTCAGCCTAGAAAAATATTCCACTGTCTGGATGGATCACAGTTTATGTATCCATTCACCGATTGAAGGACATCTTAGTTGCTTCTAAGTTTTGGCAGTTATAAATAAAGCTGCTGTAAACAGCTGTGTGTTGGTTTTTGTGTTGACATAAGTTTTCAACCTCTTTGGGTAAATACCAAGAAATGTGACTGCTGGATCATATGGTAAAAGTGTGTTTAGGTGTTGTTTTTTTTTTTTTTTTTGGTGAGTTTTTTTTTTTTTTTAACATCTTTATTGGAGTATAATTGCTTTACAATGGTGTGTTAGTTTCTGCTTTACAACAAAGTGAATCAGTTATACATATACATATGTCCCCATATCTCTTCCCTCTTGCATCTCCCTCCCTCCCACCCTCCCTATCCCACCCCTCTAGGTGGTCAGAAACCACCTAGCTGATCTCTCTGTGCCATGCGGCTGCTTCCCACTAGCTATCCACCCTACGTTTGGTAGTGTATATATGTCCATGCCACTCTCTCACTTAGTCACAGCTTACCCTTCCCCCTCCCCATATCCTCAAGTCCATGCTCTAGTAGGTCTGTGTTTTATTCCCGTCCTACCCCTAGTCTCTTCATGACATTTTTTTCTTAGATTCCATATATATGTGTTAGCATATGGTATTTGTTTTTCTCCTTTGACTTACTTCACTCTGTATGACAGACTCCAGGTCCATCCACCTCACTACAAATAACTCAATTTCGTTTCTTTTCATGGCTGAGTAATATTCCATTGTATATATGTGCCACATCTCAAAATGGGTTAAAGACCTAAATGTAAGGCCAGACACTATCAAACTCTTAGAGGAAAACATAGGCAAAACACTCTATGACATAAATCACAGCAAGATCCTTTTTGACGCACCTCCTAGAGAAATGGAAATAAAAACAAAAATAAACAAATGGGACCTAATGAAACTTAAAACCTTTTTCACAGCAAAGGATACCATAGACAAGAACAAAAGACAACCCTCAGAATGGGAGAAAATAGTTGCAAATGAAGCAACTGACAAAGGATTAATCTCCAAAATTTATAAGCAACTCATGCAGCTCAATAACAAAAAAACAAACAACCCAATCCAAAAATGGGCAGAAGACCTAAATAGAATTTCTCCAAAGAAGATATACAGATTGCCAACAAACACATGAAACAATGCTCAACATCATTAATCATTAGAGAAATACAAATCAAAACTACAATGAGATATCATCTAACACCGGTCAGAATGGCCATCATCAAAAAATCTAGAAACAATAAATGCTGGAGAGAGTGTGGAGAAAAGGGAACACTCTTGCACTGCTGGTGGGAATGTAAATTGATACAGCCACTATGGAGAACAGTATGGAGGTTCCTTAAAAAACTACAAATAGAACTACCATACGACCCAGCAATCCCACTGCTGGGCATATACCCTGAGAAAACCATAATTCACAAAGAGTCATGTACCAAATGTTCATTGCAGCTCTATTTACTATAGCCAGGACATGGAAGCAACCTAAGTGTCCATCAACAGATGAATGGATAAAGTGTGTTTAGTTTTTTAAGAAACTGCCCAACTGTCTTCCAAAGTGGCTGTACCATTTTGCATTCCTACCAGCAATGAATTCGAGTTCCTGTTGCTCCACATCCTCATTGGCATTTAGCATTGTCAGTGTTCTGGATTTTGGACATTCTAATAGGTTTGTAGTATTATCTCATTGGTTTTTCAACTTGCATTTCCCTGATGACATATGATGTGGAGCATCTTTGCATATCCTTATTTGCTATCTGTAATCTTCTTTGGAGAGATGTCTGTTAAGGTCTTTGGCCCATTTTTAATTGAGTTGTTTGTTTTCTTATTATTGAGTTTTAAGAGTTCCTTATATAGTTTGGATAACAGTCCTCTATTAGATATACTTTTGGCAAATATTTTCTCACAGTCTGTGGTTTGTCTTCTCATTCTCTTGACACTGTCTTTTGCAGAGCAGATTTTTTTTAACTTTAATGAAGTCCGGGTTATGTCTTTCATGGATCATGCTTTTGGTGTTGTATCTAAAAACTCATCACCAAATCCAAGGGCATCTAGTTTTTTTCCTTATGTTATCTTCTAGGAGTTTCATAGTTTTGTGTTTTACATTTAGGCCTCTGATCCATTTTGAGTTAATTTTTGTGAAGGGTGTAAGATCTGTGTCTAGCTTCATTTTTTTTTTTTCATATGGATGTCTAGTTATTCCAGCATCATTTGTTGAAAAGACTGTTTTTGCTCCATTTTATTGTCTTTGCTCCTTTGTCAAATGTCAGTTTGCCTATTCTTTGGCAATTCTTTTCCTATTCTTTGGCAATTTCAAACTGTCTTGATTATCATAGCTTTATAGCAAGTCTTGAAGTTGGGGAGTATCAGTTCTCCAACTTTGTTCTTCCCCTTCCATATTGTGTTGGCCATTCTGGGTCTTTTGCCTCTTCATATAAACATTAGAATCAGTTTGTTGATAGCCACAAAATAACTTGCTGGGAGTTTGATTGGCATTGCATTGAATCTATATATGAAGTTGGGAAGAACTGACATCATAACAATATTGAGTCTTCCAATCCATGAACAAGAAATATCTCTCCATTTATTTAGTTTTTATATTTCATTCATCAGAGTTTTGTAGTTTTCCTCATACAGATCTTGTACATATTTTGTTAGATTTTATACACAAGTATTCCATTTTTGGAGATGCTAATGTAAATAGTATTATGTTTTTAATTGCAAATTCCACTTGTTCATTGCTGATATACAGTAAAGTGATTGACTTTTTTATATTAACTTTGTACCCTGCAAACTTGTTATAATTGCTGATTAGTTCCAGGAGTTCTTTTTTTTTTTTTGGTAGATTCTTTCAGATATTTTTATAACAATGATCATGTCATCTGTAAAAAAACAGTTATATTTCTGCCTTCCCAATCTGTAAACGTTTTGTTTCCTTTTTTGCCTTGCTGTACTAGGTAGAACTTCCAGTATGATGCTGAAAATGGGTGGTAAGAGGGAACACATTTGCCTTGTTCCTCATCTTAGTGGGAAAGCTTCGAGTTTCTCATCACTAAGCATGATGCTAGATGTAGGTATTTTTATAGATAGTCTTTATGAAGTTGAGGAAGTTTTCCTCTATTCTTAGTTTACTATGAGGTTGTTTTATATTTTTATCATTAATGGGTGTTGGATTTTGTCAAATGCTTTTTCTGTATCTGTTGATATCATCAGTAATTTTTATTTTTTAGTCTGTTGATGTGATGTATTACATTAATTTGTTTTAAATATCGAACCAGCCTTACATACCTGGGATAAATCCCTCTTGGTCATGGTGTATAATTCTCTTTAGATATTGTTGGATTTGATTTGCTAATACTTTGTTGAGGATTTTTGCATCTATGTACATGAAAGATATTGGTGTGTAATTTTCTTGTTTTGTAATGTCTTTGGTTTTGGTATTAGTATAATGCTGGCCTCATTGTACGAGTTAAGAAGTATTTCCTCTGCTTCTACCCCTTGGAAGAAATTGTACAACATTGGTGTTATTTCTCCCTTGAAAGTTTGGTGGAATTCACCAGTGAACCTATCTGGGTCTGGTACTTTTTGTTTTGGAAGGTTATTAATTATTAATTCAATTTATTTAATAGATATAAGCTTATTCAGATTGTCTATTTCTTCTTGTGTTTGTTTTGGTAGCAAGTATCTTTCAAGAAAATGATCCCTTTAATCTAGGTAATCAAATTTGTGGGCATAAAGTTATTCATAGTATTCTTTTATTATCTTTTTAAAAATATATATAAATTTATTTATTTAGTTTTGGCTGCGTTGGGTATTCGTTGCTGTTCACAGGCTTTCTCTAGTTGCGGCGAGCAGGGGCTACTCTTCATTGCGGTGCACGGGCTTCTCATTGTGGCGGCTTCTCTTGTTGTGGAGCATGGGCTCTAGGAGCCCAGGCTTCAGTAGTTGTGGCGCGTGGGCTCAGTAGTTGTGGGTCGCGGGCTCTAGAGTGCAGGCTTAGTAGTTGTGGTGCACGGGCTTAGTTGCTCTGTGGCATGTGGGATCTTCCCCGGCCAGGGCTTGAACCCGTGTCTCTTGCATTGGCAGGCAGATTCTTAACCACCGCGCCACCAGGGAAGCCCTATTATCCTTTTAATGTCCATGTCATTTCTGATATTAGTAATTTGTGTTAACATTTTTTTTTTTTTTTTGTGGTACGCGGGCTTCTCACTGTTGTGGCCTCTCCCGTTGCGGAGCACAGGCTCTGGACGCGCAGGCTCAGCGGCCATGGCTCACGGGCCCAGCTGCTCGGCGGCATGTGGGATCTTCCCGGACCGGGGCACGAACCCGCGTCCCCTGCATCGGCAGGCGGATTCTCAACCACTGCGCCACCAGGGAAGCCTGTGTTAACATTTTTTAATGGTCGCCTTAGAATTTACCATATATATTTACAACTAATCCAAGTTCACTTTCAAATAACAATATACCACTTCACAGGTTGTGTGAGTACCTTACAATAATAAAATAATCCTAATTTCTCCCTCCTGTCCCTTGTATCATTGTTGTCATTCATTTAACTTATATATGAGCAATGTAACCAAATACATTGTTGCTATTATTATTTTGAACAAATTTTTATGTGTTAGGTCAATTAAGAATAAGAAAAACAAAAGTTTTTATTTTACCTTTACTTATTCCTTCTTTGATGCGCTTCCTTTCTTTATGTATGTATGGGTTTCTGACCTTTATTATTTTTCTTCTTTCTGAAGAACTCCTTGTAACATTTCTTGCAAGGTGGGTCTATTGAAAACTAATTCCCTCAATTTTTGTTTGTCTGAGAAAGTCTATTTTTTCTTCACTTTGGAAAGATAATTTCACAGGGTAGAGAATTCTAAGTTGGTGTTTTGTTTTGTTTTTTTCCTCAACATTTAAAATATATCACTCTGCTCACTTCTTGCTTGCATGGTTTCTGAGCAGAAATCAAATGTGATTCTTAACTTTGTTCCTCTATAGGAAAGTTATTTTTTTTCCTCTGACTCCTTTCAGGATTTTTTTCTTTATCTTTGGTTTGCTGTAGTTTGAAAATGATATGCCGAGGTGTAGTTTTTTTTGGCATTTATCTTGCTTGGTGTTCGCTGAGCTTCCTGGAACTGTGGTTTGGTGTCTGACATTAATTTGGGAGATATTCTCAGTCATTATTGTTTCAAATATTTCTTCTTCTCCTTTCTCTTTTACTTTCCCTTCTGGTATTCTCATTATGTGTATGTTGTCCCACAGTCCTTGGATATTCTGTTTTTTTTTTCAGTCTTAGTTTTCTTTGCTTTTCAGTTTGGGGGGTTTCTGTTGACATATCTTCAAGTCTAGAGATTTTTTCCTCAGCTGTGGCCATCCTACTAATAATCCCATTAAAGGCATTCTTCATTTTTGTCAAAGTGTTTTTTATTTCTAGCATTTCCTTTTGCTTCTTTCTTAGGATTTCCATCTCTCTGTTGACATTGCCCATCTGTTCCTGCATACCGTCTACTTTATTCAATAGAGCCCTTAGCATTATTAATCATAGTTGTTTTAAATCCCCTGTCTGATCATTCCAACATCCCTGCCATGTCTGGCTCTGACGCTTGCTCTGTCTCTTCAAATTGTGTTTCTTACCTTTTAATATGCCTACTAATTTTTTCTTGATAGCTGGACATGATGTACTGCATAAGAGGAACTGCTATAAGTAGGTCTGTAGTAATGTGGTGGTGAGGTGTGGGGGAAGGAGAAGTGTTCTAGAGTCCTATGATTAGCTCTCAGTCTTTTAGTGAGCCTATGCCTCTGGACTGTGAACTTCACAAGTGTTTCTCAGTTTTTTTCCTCCCCCTTAGGTGGGACCAGATGACTAGAGCTGACTGGAGTTGGATAGTTCCTTTCTACAGGTCAGTTAGGCTCTGATAACGCCCCAACCACTTAGGCTCTGGTTAACTAGTTTTTCCTGAAGGCAGGCCTTGTTAAGAACAGAATGGTCTCCTGGAATCATGAGGAGATTTTCCTCTGATATTTATTATGAGAACACGTTTGAGCTCCTGGAGATGAAATTCACAAAAGTGTGGGGTCCTCCATGACTGGGTCCCCTGAAGTTTTTCACTCTCAGGCTTGTTCATACTGAGCCTCCAGCAATTTTTCAGTTATGGTTCAGGTTTTCCTACTCCAGCACTGATTCCCTTGGTGGTTTCTGTTCACCACTTTCTGCTCTGGGAAGTCGTGGCTGTTTCTCCAAACTTGGGGACAGCAGCTTGTCCTGTGTCTTCATCTCTCTTCAGGATCCAATAAGAGTTTTTGACTTTTTTCAGTCTGTTCAATGTTTTACTTGTCTTTGGGACAGAGTAGAAATTTCTAAGCTCCTTATTTGGAAACCAGAAGTCCTGTCTCCAATTTTTTTTGTTTTGTTTTTCTTTCATATTGGTTTTGTGCATTTCCTTTTCAGTTTATTCATGGGTATTATTTACATATATTTGCTGCTGTTCTTGTGATCTTTTTGTTGTGGTTGTTTATTGTATAATCTCACAGGTTAATGTTTGTGCCAGGTAACTTTATCAAATTTTATCAATTTTGTAATATAATCAGGTAATTTTTATCTTCCATTTACTATATGTCTTATATTTTATTTTATATTAATTAATTAATTTTTTTGGCTGCACCCCACGGCTTGCGAGATCTTAGTTCCCTGACCAGGGATTGAACCAGGGCCCTGGCAGTGATAGTGCCAAGTCCTAACCACTGGATAGCTAAGGAATTCCCTATCTTTATATTTTAAAAGAAAGCATATGCTATATGTTTAACAATGAATTTATATATTGAATATTCTATCATATTACCCTATTACTAGGGTTTTTCTCTATGCTCTGAGTGCCATCATATATACGTTCGACCCATGAGGTACCAGTGAAATACACTGCTACCAAACATAAACAGTGAGTAATGTCCTAGCCATCCTGAGATGAGTAATTCTATAATGTGTGTTGTTTTCTCTGCTCTAGCTTCTCCTGGGATTTATTTTATAAATTTATTTATTTATTTATTTATTTTTGGCTGCGTTGGGTCTTCGTTGCTGTGCGCAGGCTTTTTCTAGTTGTGGCGAGTGGGGGCTACTCTTCATTGTGGTGTGCGCGTTTCTCATTGTGGTGGCTTCTCTTGTTGCAGAGCACGGGCTCTAGGTGCGGGCTTCAGTAGTTGTGGCATGTGGGCTCAGCAGTTGTGGCTCACGGGCTTAGTTGCTCTGTAGCATGTGGGATCTTCCCAGACCAGGTCTCAAACCCGTGTCCCCTGCATTGGCAGGCGAATTCTTAACCACTGTGCCACCAGGGAAGTCCATCCTGGGATTTATTTTGAGTTCTGGTAAATAATTCTGACATGAATTGACTTCCAAAGTTATGGTACCATAGCACTCTACCTACTACAAAGGAAAAGGGTGAAGGACCAGGCACTAGGTTAGAATACAAATTTTCTGGCAACTTGTGATGTTTTTAAGGAAATGCTTTAGGAAGCAGAGGATAAAGAAGATTAGGAGATTGGCAGAAATCTTTTGACATTTTGAAGGACATCCTAAACATTGTTAGAAGCTGAGATGATTGGGCAATTGCTTAAGTACAATGCTTAAAATACTTCTCCATAGGAACTATAGGACTCTGTATAATTAAGTCCAGTTAGAGCTCTAATTTTTAGGAATGTATCCCCATGCTAAACTATGTGTGTATATATATATTTTTGAGTGGCTCTTTTTTTTTTTTTTTTTTTTTTTTTCCGGTACGCGGGCCTCTCACTGTTGTGGCCTCTCCCGTTGCGGAGCACAGGCTCCGGACGCGCAGGCCCAGCAGCCATGGCTCACGGGCCCAGCCGCTCGGCGGCATGTGGGATCTTCCCGGACCGGGTCATGAACTCGCGTCTCCTGCATCGGCAGACGGACTCTCAACCACTGCGCCACCAGGGAAGCCCTCAACCACTGCGCCACCAGGGAAGCCCTTGAGTGGCTCTTTATTAATCTCTCCTATTAGATCTAATGTGTTTTCCAGTTAATGCTCTTTATGGTAATCATAAACTTATAAATAATTTTTTTATCACTTTCTTTCCACTATTTTTAACCCTTTAATTTTATTTTCCAAGTGCATTGGCTAATTCCGTCCAATCCATATCTTTTTCATGATTCTAATGAGTGTGATTCCACATTAATCATACCGATGCATTTGCTTGAGATAGCTCTTTACAAAATAGAACATATCCTCAACCCTATTTTATGAAGAGTTTCAACATCAGAAATTGTTTGTTATCAAATGCTTTTCCAGCCTCTATAGGAGATACTGTATGCCAATAAATTTAGGAAAAATTGCTCAATCCCACTAGCCCTCAGGTAAGTGCAAATTAAAACCAAAATGAGACACCATTATATTCTACCTGAAATGCTAATATTAGTAAGGTTGACTATACTAAGTGTTGGTGAGGTGAGCAGCTTGAACTCTCAAATGCTGCTGATGAGGTTGTGAATTGGTATAATCATTTTGGGAAATTGTCTGCCATTATCTCTGAAATCTGATCATGCACATATCATAAAACCGAGAATTTTTACTGCTAGGTATATAACCAAAATGAAATGCATAATAAGTTTATAATATTTTTATTCATAATTGAGTCAAACTGAAAAGCCATGTCCTTTAACAAATAATAAGATAGGTAAATAAATTGTCCTATATTTATACATTTACCTACTTAAAAAAAGATACTTGTTTTTTTTCTTTGACCTAATATGTTATGCTAATAATTTGCCTAATGTTGCCAGGTTCTTGCATTTTCTGGGGCATTCCTTACTGGTCATGGTGAATTGGTATTATTCATACTTTTCAGGCTGAAAATATTTTGGTTTCTTTCTTTCTTTCTTTTAGTTAGCTCTGAGGTATCTAAAGTTCTTATGTTTTCACGTCATTACAATAACTTACATCAAGCTTGTGACAATGAACTTATGGATTTTAGCAAGTCAGGACCTTAGTATTCCAAAATTCCCTTTCCAGACACAGAAACATTGAAATCCTTTGTCAAATTTACCTGAAACCTATTTCTCATTTCAACATTTACCCATTTAAGCTCTGAAACCAGTATTTTTCCCAGAGTGATTTAGTCACAGACTGAGAAAATCCTCTGAGACTTATGTTAAATATGAAAATAAATGTATAGAAAATGGCCTACCAATGTCCTTCACTAAAAGCTATTCTACATCATAATTCCATTTCTTAAAATGCTTTTGTCTGCCACAGCTATAGGATTCTCAATGTGACAGAACACTGTCATAGGATACTCCTTTCACCTACATATTTTATCCTCTACTTTTATGAGTCATTCACCTATGAAGATGTCTCTCTTGATAAAATGCTCTGGATGAGATAAGGTGAACTAACTTGTACTCATTGTTACAGTAAACCCAAAAGAATATACATAATAGTGTAAAAGTTAAGACTGTTAATTAATTCATTCAATAATTATTTACTGCCCTGCTTTTGTACTAAGTTCTGGGAAACTACTATATATCATCAAAATAGAATTGTGTTCAAGAAATGACTTCTTAAAAAATCCAATGACTGAGGGTAGGCTATTTTGACTATAACAAGCGGATTCTTTTAACTGCATCAAGCAACAGGAGTTTTTTTCCCTTCTTTTTATTATGGATATGTGTATTAATAGGAAAGATCTCTCTCAGAGTTACCTAGGGCTAACTGCTGTTTAGAATTCAAGGCTGCTCTAGGAATGTGGATATTTGTTTTGTCTGTTCAGTAGCCAAGTTTATGGGCCTTCTCTCTAGGGTTGAATGGTCCAGCTGGTGTGCACAACACCCGAGGTGCCTGTGTATCTGGGTTACATATGTGCAGAGACTTTGATTTCCCTCAGCTTTCAGGCAGGCTGGATACAGATGAAGCCTCAAGCAAATCAAGAGGCAGCCTCTATGTTTACCCTGGAGGGAGCCTGAATAGTATCCTCTCCATGTAAGGCACAGGGCACTGCCTGGTATGTGAGTCAACTACTCTTTCAACCTCCTATCTCTCCTTTTTATTGTCTTTTCCTCTACCTTCCAACCTCATAGTTTTCCGAATAGATTCTCATTCCATCGCCATTGGGCAGGCTTCTTTTTCCAGGGGGCAAGTCAGTGGCTAGTGCCCGGCAGCTTAGATTCCCTTGAAGGGGAAACTAGCAATCTGTTGAATATACCGAGCATTAAGCTGAGAAAAAGAATGGATGAAGCAAACACAATCTATTCATTTTCTCATTTTGACTTAACAACCGATGACAAGCAAGAATTAGACAGTTGGGTCCTAACTTTATGTACCATGCAGTACAATTTATTTGGTTCCTGATACAGATGTCTGAGACGAAATTGGTAGAGAAAGTTTGAAAAATGGATTGCATATATTTATTTCTGGAAATATTTAAAATATACACTAAATCAAATATTTGCCCTGATAGGCAAAGGAATCCGTGTGAAAATGAGAGCTGGTGTTGTTTGTGGAAAGGGCACTGAATGAAGCTGATAACATCTTGGCTCTCTCCTCAGCTCTGTTACTGATCACCATGTGACCTGAGGCCAGATATTGTACCTCACTGCACTTTAGTTTCCTCATGCCCAAATGATATAATAATACTTGCCATATCTCCCCCAAAGGGATGTTATGAAATGATAGGAAAGTGGTTTGAATACTTGAAAATGCTACAGGGCATTCTTATGATGTGGAAGAATGATCTTGGATTCAGGATGAAAGGATTAAGGCAATTTAAGATGAGTATGAAATTTGGGTCAACTGCTGAACTGAGGATTGTTGGCACTACAGTGGTTTTCTTTTTCAAATTTAACTATAATAGAGTATTATTAAGTTCTGGATTATTTCATATATGTAAGATTATTAAAATCTAGCTTTAAGGTGATTATGTTTGATCTCAAATGTGAGAAATTTAAGATTTCTTTAATATAACTTAAATAAGAGACAGGGACTAATATTCTTTTCTCAGCAGAACTCTATATTTATAATGGAAATCAGTGGGAAAATGGGCTTTATTTAAGGGAAGTTTCTGTACCCCAACAATATTTTGGAATACATGTTCCATTTTATGAATCATGCCAATGTCTCTTATACAATCTACGTTCCAATTATGTAAGTAAAAAAATTCAACTGTCTAAGCACAATCTTTCAACCTAACAATTTTCTTTAACTGAATCTCAGACGCTGAGACCATGTATTTAAAAATATAAAATTACTATATTTAATCAGTGATTATAATATGGAGGTCAGAGCCCTAAGCAATCATAAAAGTGAGATCTACGTGCTCTTTCATTCTCTTTTTCCCCCAATTCACAAGGAAAAAAAACTTACTGATTTTTATTTTACCAAGGTTACGAGCAAGTCCCAAACACTTAATGGATATTGTTTATCCTAGCCCAGAGCAAGTAAAATGTCATCCACTTCATTAAACAAGTACATTTCTCTTTTTTGTGGTAATTACAATCTCAGTAATGTATTTCTTTTTTAAAAATATTATTTATCTATTTTTAAAATTTTTTGCTGCATTGGGTCTTTGTTGCTGCACGTGGGATTTCTCTAGTTGTGGTGAGCGGGGTCCACTCTTCGTTGCGGTGCACGGCCTTCTCATTGCAGTGGCTTCTCTTGTTGCAGAGCACGGGTTCTAGGCGCGTGGGCTTCAGTAGTTGTGGCACACAGGCTCAGTAGTTTGGCACACGGGCTTAGATGCTCCATGGCATGTGGGATCTTCCTGGAACAGGGCTCGAACTTGTGTCCCCTGTATTGACAGGTGGATTCTTAACCACTGTGCCACCAGGGAAGTCCCTCAGTAATATATTTCTGATTAATATAAATAGAAAACCATTAGTTGTAACTTATTCAGTTTGATACTCAAATATTTAAGAGCACGGGGTCTCTAGTGGACAGAAAATAATAAAAGGAATACTTGGTGGTACTAAATGTAGAACAGAGCAGGTAAATGAAATTTACTGTGTCTTGCTACTGTAAGTTATGTCTTATGATTTTATGTTTAAGGTCTCTTTTTTTTTTAAGGTCTCTTTGTTATAAAATGAAACTTAGTAGATTTTTGTAAGGTCATTCCTCTGCTGTTGGCCTTACCTGGCTCCTGAGGAAGTATCAGGTGATAATCTGGGCTTGAAAAGGTTTGGCTCTGAGTATTTCATTGACCTTTGCTTTACAAATGAACTGAGACCCTGAGGCATCCTTCAGACCATTAGAGACTGAGACTTCATTGCTGAATCAGTAGGAAATTTGGTTTTTAAATAGGAAGAGACCAGCAAAACTTGTTAGTTGGCAGAGAGTAATCTAAAGGAGAGATTAAAAAAAAAAAAAGAACAAATATTCAAATAGTGCTTACTAGGTACCAGGCTCTCCCAAGCTTTTTAGAAGAATTAACTCATTGTTTAATTCTCACAACAACCCTAATAGGCACTACGGTTATCTTCTTTAGCTGATGATAAAGAAATGAAGTTGAATTGGTGATTCCATCCAGTCAACCGTCTAAAGGGAGGTAAGGAAACCTCGTAGGTGCCAGACATCATGTTTAGCATTTTACACAGTAACCCGGTTTAATCCCATAGATTTGAAAGCTGGTATCACACCCACCATTTGAAGGCTGAGAAGAGAGGCTTGCAGAGGGTAGTGGCTTGGCATGAGTTTCAGTTGACAAAAGCCCTTGGTGGAATTATAAACTCAGGTGTTACAGGCTCCACAAATCATAGTACTATCTCAAAGACGATGGAAGGCATGGGTCTCTTGCTAAGAAGGTACCAGTATTTGCTGGCAGTCAAGTGGTGTTCAATACCAATGCATCTGGAAATAACTGAGCAAATAATGGCAGTAGGGGGCATCCAGCCACTTTCGACATGATTAGCTGCAAAAGAAACAACTGCAAACACACATTGGAAAACTGCGATATAGCTAAGGACCAGCTAGTAGGAAAAAGCAGCTTTTGAACAAAGGGTAGACCACGATCTAGGAGGTGCATTAAAGCAATTTGCCCATTGAAGCTGGTTGGTGCTGCAGCAATCAAGGGCCTATTGGCTGCACAGAAGTCTTTTCCTCCTCGTCTAAACGGATACAGCTAAAGTAGAGCTACCCAGTGCTCACCTTCAGATGGGAAGGCAAGTCCTATTATAAGAGATATACATAGATCCGCATCACATCCTGACAGTATGTTTCTATAGGAAGTGCGGGATGGGAGGTTCCATTATTCCAGTACTGGAAAACACCTTGTTCCCGGAGCGTGCATTTTGGGAGGAACGCACACCACACCACAGAAGCTTCCTCCTCGAGATAAAGACACCGCATCTTTCATTATCGATCCCCAGAGTGGAACGTAACCAAGGCTCAAGACGCGCCCCTCAGCCCCCGGCAGCACTGGGAGCGCCGGAGTCCCCGCGCGGGCGGGTACAGCGGTGACGCAGGAGGCGGCCAGGGCGCCGGTCCCGGCGCTGGAAGGAGGGGGCAGGTTGTTCGGCGCGGTGCGGCGCAGGCCAATCAGGAGGCGCGGTGTTTCGGACGAGGGGAGGGGAAGGGTGGGCGGGAGCCTCCAGGCTTCCTCGGGGCTGCCGCAGCGCCGCCTGCAGTTCCGAGCTACCGCGTGGGGCCGCCGGGGGTCTCCGGTACCGCCCGCGTGCCCGGTGTTCCTCCACGGCTCCCCCGCCTTCGCAGGCCCGCCTCTTCTGAGACTCAGACGCGGCTCCGACGGCGTCTGGCTTCCCCGTCTTCGGACTCCTCGGCTCTGCCCGCCGCGCGAGTCGCCCCGCGGCTCTTCGCCTGGTGTCCGCGGGCCGTGCGGGGGCGGCGCCGGCGGGGGCGCCTCACCCCGGGCCGGCGGCGGTAATGCTGCTGCGGTTGCCGCCCTTGCGGCCGGGCGGACAGCTGGCGGAGGCAGGAGCCGAAACCGGAGCGCCCTCGCCTGCGCTCGGCTCCCGCGGCCACCGCGGGACGCCGGGGCCCGGCGCGGCATGAGGAGGAGGCTGAGCGCTAGCGAGCGCCCAGCTCCTCTGCCCCTAGGGACCCCGCGGGCCCCGGCGCGTTGAGCGCGCCGGCTGCGGCCCCGGCGCCCACGCTAGCCCCGTGCAGGCACGAGACCCCGCGGCCCCGAGGAGGAGGCGGCGCAGGCCTGCTAAGCGCGGGCTGCCCGGACCCTGAGCTCAAGGACTTCGCCACCTGGACCCCGGCGGGCGCGGGCAGCCGGAGCCGCAGGGGAGCCCGGCGTGCTGCAGTCGGCCGGCCCTCTCCGCAGGGGCGCCGCGGCGCGCAGCCCGCACCTCTCCCCACTTAAAGCCCCTCCTCCCGCCGCTACCTGGCGTATCGAACGCGGGTCCTCGCCCTTTCACGGCCTCCTCGGGTCATTTGGTCCCCGGGGCCCCCCGCCCTGCGTCCCCTTCCCCCTTCCCGCGCGTCCTCCCACTCTTCCCCTCCCCCGGCTCCCCCGCCTCTCATTCATTCCGTCTGCTCCCTCCTCTCTCCTCCTTCCCGCTCTGGCCCCTGTATCCCAGATCCTCCCCGCGCGGACCCCGCTGCAGTCTCGGGGTTTTTAGCACATTCATGGAAGTTTAGGGCCTGGACGGTGCCCCCAAGTCCGCCTTGAGAGCGCAGCCCGAGCTGCCGGCCGGGAAGAGGAAGATGTCTGTGCTCAGGCGGATGATGCGGGTCTCCAATCGCTCCCTCCTCGTCTTCATCTTCTTCTTCTCCCTCTCCTCGTCTTGCCTCTACTTCATCTATGTGGCTCCGGGCATCGGTAAGCACCGAGACACACCCTCATTTCCCACGGTCACAGTGAAGGAAACGCAGCATGTTACTTACGGGATTTGGGAGCTGTATAAACAGGGGCCCGGCAGAAAGCATTTTATTTGAAATGCGATTTCAGACCTGTCACATAAACTGCTTCGGGGCATGGCTTTGGCGTGTGAGTTTTGTCAGTGCACGTTTAAACAACTTAAAGACTGCGTTACATGGACAGAGCAAAATAAGGTGTGATGGCCCGAGATGCCCTGTTCTCTTTCTTGAGTATTCATGACAGCTTTATCCATTTAATATTAAGTTTTTAAGCTTAAACTTAGTAATCGTAATTTTATTCAGACACTCAGTTATATTAACTAGTTGTAAAAATACGATGGAGAAATCCACAGTAGGGAATGTGATTGAGTTCAAGACTACTGTTCTAGTGTTCTAGGTCGCTTTTTTAGAATGGGGTCAATGAACATTTGTGCCACACTTCAGGAATTTTTAGGCGATGAGTTGTCTAGTAAAAACAATGCTCCATTGTTTAGTGTGCTTGGGTCTGCTTTTCAAGGGTAGGTGTTAGGATGAATTCTGAGATAAAATGATTAAATTAACAATTATGCAAGGTAGTTTACAATTTTAACCTATTTACCAGTTTTTCTTTTGGTTTCTAGTCCAAAATACACTTTTGTATAATCCTCTTTGAATTAGCCTCTTTAGTAAACATCCTGGTTTCTCAGCCCCTCTGGTTGAAAAGGTGCCAGTGTGGCGTTCTCATGACCCAAAAATCTGAACTTCATATGGATATTAAAACATTGTATTTCCAGAACTTTTCTGAGTTCTTCCAGGTTATTATGTATTTAATGTTAAATTAGTTAATAACATTGTGCATCTCCTATAATTTCTTTTTAGACATTAGTACTTTTTTGAACCAGTACCATTTCTCCCCTGAGTGAGCTAAAAATGTATGTGTGGACTCTTACAGAGTGAAAACACCTGCAGAATTTTAAGATGGAATTATTATCAGGGCATTGTCTCCCATGGTAGTAGATTATTTCAGTGGATTGCAGGGGGGAGGGAAGAAACAGACCTCACCAAACCTCATCAAGACTGTTGTGTTTCCTAAAAATTATGTGACTTTTCTTGATTAAATTTTCAGGTTCAAGTAGGATGTATAAGCTCAGAATGATGCTTGAGAAGGCATAAATTGTCGAAACCTTGATATCCTGAAATAGAAGTTTGGGGTTAAAGTTTGAAAAAAATATGAATATTTTAACATTATTTTCTTTTAATGCAGTTTTTTTCTTTAGGCTAAATTGGATACCTCTTGACGCCTGTAGTAGAAATGACAGTGATAGCTCAGTGGATTTGAGAGTAGTTAGCCAAAATATTCAGCAAGCTTTTTCTTAAACTTCTCTGCCATTTTGGAAGTCTTATCAATTAACTTCTCATTCTACAGCAGTTTTTACTTTCTTACGTAGCTCTTTAAAGGTTGGACATCTTTGGGGGATGTTATTTTATCAGATATTTTAACTTTGAGAGATTCTGGAGAAGTTTTTTTTTGCACTTAGATAACAATTTTCTTACTTTCTTGGTATTTTGAGTAACATATTAAAATTACGTTACTCCAGAAGCTAACCAAAGGAAATCAGAATTCCAGCTTTCACTTGATAGCCATTTATGTTATTACATTAATATATTATCTATAGATTCTTAAAATTCAATTGATGTGAGATAGTAATATATCTTTCTTATTTCTATACTTAATGTTTGCCATAGAAAAATCACTGACACGGCATAAAAATTTTGGCAGTTGTCTTCTAGGCAATTAGGTTGACATGATTTAAACTACTCTGTTCTTTTGGGTCTCCTAATTTATAACTTAAAAAAATTGATTGAAGCCAGTAAGAAGAATGAAAACCAAAACTTGTGAAGTGTTCACAATTTGTTAAACTGAATCTGTTTCTCAAACTAGCATTATTTAGCAGCAAAAAACCCTCCTTACTTTTAATTATTGAGAAGCAGTTTTCCAAAAGTCAAATTTTTGCTTGAAAGCTTGAATTTTGTCATTGGTAACACATACTGTCAGTTTTTCTTGAAGCGTCAGGCTTGTTTTGCTCTTTTTGGGGGAAATGTAGGTCAAATACAGAAGTCTAAATGACCATAGTTTTTCAGTTGTACCTTTAAGTAAAAATGATGTTCCCGTGAAAAAAATGTAGCTACTTCAGCTCACAATGCAATGATCTATTGCACAATTTGATTTTCAAGATAACCACAGTAGTTTGGTATGCTGCAGAAATGCCTTATGCGTACTTCTCGTTTCATCACATTTCTTTTTTCTTTTTTAAATTAATTTTTATTGGAGTATAGTTGATTTACAATGTTGTTTTACTTCTCAGTTATTACATATACATTTATCCACTCTTTTTTAGATTCTTTTCCCATATAGGTCATAACAGAGTATTGAGTAGAGTTCCCTGTGCTGTACAGTAGGCTCTTATTATCTGTTTTATATATAGTAGCATGTATGTGTCCATCCCAGTCTTCCAGTTTATCCCTCCCCCTGCTTCCCGCTTGGTAACCATGTTTTGTTTTCTACCTCTGCATCACAGATTTCTTATTAATGAGACATACCCCAAACTAATTAGGTTCTTATAACTAGTTTACGTTAGATATACATAGAATCTTTTTGAAATAATTCATATTTTAGCCTGAATTACATCTTGGGGCAGAATTTTCTTATGACTAAAATACATGTTATGTAAGAGAGCATTTTTTAATTGATCTTAAATCAATGTTTCAGATCTCTTCTGTTAAAAAATCCATATTGATCCTATCCACATCAACCTGTTTAGTAGACATCAATTGTATTTTCCTACATTTTTTGCCCAGAGACCTATTTTTGTCGTATGTCTTCCCCAGGCAGTCAGTCCTATCATTTTAGTTACTCTTGTTAGTCTCCTTCCTCAGTGTTCTCCTCTCCCTCTCTTCCTTCGGAGACGATAGTACCACACAGTTGTAGACAGCAGAATATGTTTAGTTTCCAATGTTTTCTCATGTGGCTCAACAACTTTTTGACTCCTTGGATTTTAATCTGCAATGAATTCCAGCAAACTCAAAACTCATTATTTTAAGAATAATTTGAGGGCTTCCCTGGTGGCACAGTGGTTGAGAGTCCGCCTGCCGATGCAGGGGACACGGGTTCGTGCCCCGGTCCGGGAGGATTCCACATGCCGCGGACCGGCTGGGCCCGTGAGCCATGGCCGCTGAGCCTGCGCGTACGGAGCCTGTGCTCCGCAACGAGAGAGGCCACAACAGTGAGAGGCCTGCGTACCGCAAAAAAAAAAAGAATAATTTGAAACACTTTCCTTGAAATTTCTAATTCATGCAAGAAACACAGGAACTTTCTTTATATTAGGAACTTTAGTACTAAGGGAAATTGGTCTGCAGACCACCCTCCACCCTGGAAATCCATGGACACATTGCTTAGCCCACCCGGTAGAGGCTGGTGCCCTGAATCTTTTCTCATTCTCGTTCTCCTTTTGTGCATGATTGCGAAAAGGTGAGTGCAGTCTTCCCCTAAGGTCTTGCCTTGGCTGAATTGAAAATGGAGTTCCATTTAGTGTGAAACTGTTTTCAGTATAACACAACATAGTCATTTACCTGCTGTTGTATCAAAGGAGTAGGTGAACTGACTTATAGATTCATTCAGCAAACATGAATAGAGCATCTCAGATAGACTAGACATTGTTTGAGGAAAATAGATGTCCAAGACAGAGTTCCTTCCCTCACACAATGGGATGAGCGCCGTGAAAGGGCTGCCTCGGGTCCTCAGAAAGCATGCCTTGGGGAGTGTGGTCTGGTTAAGAATTTCCAGAGGTGATGGATAGGGTTTATCTGGACTGAGCAAAGGGACTCTAGTCAGAGGGAATAGCATGTGCAAAGGTAGGTTCCAGAAAATAGGAGTATTTCCATCTGGCTACCATCTAGGGCGTGGGTTGGTAGATGGGCCACATTGGGAAGAGTCTTGGGTCTCCCCTGCCCAGCCTCCTGTTCTGGCACTTGGGGTCCCTGAACTTCCTGGCTGAGAGAAACTGGCCTTGGTTCACACAGCTTTATTAAAGCTGTCTGTGGTTAAGAAAGAAGTTGATGAGCCTTTAATCAGCCGGGCAGTATTGTGGGGGAGATTGCACAGCTCCCCTGGGAGTGGGAGATTTCAATGTCCATTTGACTCACCGATGGTCCTGACCTTTGCTAGACTCGCTTTCAGGCTGTTTTCTTCTTTGTGTAGAGGTGGAGTCCGGTTGGGCCACTTTGGTGTGAATTCCTGTGGGCCCGTTGAGGAATCACCTGGCCATGTGCTTTGCTTTTTTGGGTCTCAAGGAGGTTGGTGCCCTGCTGGGTCAGGTGGAGCTGGGGATATAGGTGGGCAGGGTGTGGGGGTGTGTTGTGGGAGCGTGTGGCTTAGTAGGTCCTTGCTCAAGGTCCCCCCGACGTTTTGGCTGGGTTTCTCTCTTTGCTCAGAGAGTAGCTTGTTAGTTGTCTGCAGCTTTCTTTTTTTTTTTGCAGTAGGAGGGCCTCTCACTGTTGTGGCCTCTCCCGTTGTGGAGCACAGGCTCCGGACACACAGGCTCAGCGGCCATGGCTCACGGGCCCAGCCGCTCCGCGGCATGTGGGATCTTCCCGGACCAGGGCATGAACCTGTGTCCCCTGCATCAGCAGGCGGACCCGCAGCCGCTGTGCCACCAGGGAAGCCCCTGCCTGCAGCTTTCTTACCACAGCCCTTTAGCCTCCTGGCTGGGTGAGTCTGTCTGGTTGTGCTCTTCTGAGCTGTTACAGTTTGCTCTGTGTTTCAAAGGTCCTTCTGGTTTCTTTCCTCACCAAGTTTTCTGGTCACCATGGCTCTTTTGGGGGGTTCTTTTGGTTTGGGCCACCGTGTCGGGTATTTCTTTTTTTCTGGGCCTCTCTTACTGGTCAGGCTTCCCATGCTAATATTTTTGTCTTGTAAGTAGCAGGAAACATCAGAAGTTCTGAAAAGGGGGATGCTGGAATCCTTTGTTTTAGAGCAGTTCTTCTGCATGGAGTGTGGGTTACAGAGGGCAGAGCCAGTGGCTGGGAGACCAGGTGGGAAGTTTTTTCAGTAGCTCAGGTGATAGAAGATTCGAACCTGATCAAGGTTGTAGTTGGATCAGGGCAGAGTGGAGAGGATGTGAATAGTGGGATTGAAGGAAAGGGAGAAGCTTGAAGAAAATGCTTGTATTCTGGCTTAGACAACCAGGTTGTGGGTCTTAGGGACTATAGAAAGGCAAGTGCCTTGAGGGGGTGATTTTGGTTAGAGATATAGAGTTGGGATGCTTATAGTATAGCCAGGAAGAACTTGTCAGTAGGTAGGCAGGTGGACATAAGGGCTTAGAGCCCAGGAGAAATGTCTAACTGGAGAGAGATTTGGGTGTCTTTGGCATATAGGTGAATGATACATATCTATTTTTCCCCTGACACACCTGAGTTAATAAAACTAACTTGTGCAAGCAGAAGTGACTCACTAAGTTAGTTACTCTTAAATGTTGGAATGATAGGGGTTAAATTGGAATATGAAGGAAGCCCAAGTGCAGTTTGAAGGGTTTCCCATGAGCCTCTGTTACCTTTTTCACTCCCCAGCCCTAAATGGGAAGCAGTGTGATTGACACTGTGGAAAGTTTAGATGGCTACCCAAGGAGAGCTGGTGGAGGCGGAAGACAAGGTAGCCGCAGGTGAAATCCATTAGCCTAGGGCAAGTGGAGAAATAGGAATAGGAAAATGAAGGAAGAGAGAGACCATGAAAGTGAAGAGAGACCTTCGCAAAAATAAATAAGTAAATAAAAATGACAATCAGCAAAACAAGCATTGCAGTGGGATATATAGTTCAGTGGGGTAAAGTCTGGAAGGAGAATAATGGATTTGGTAAGTAGGAGCTCTGTGACAGCCACTACAAGAGCTGTTTTTGTGGTGTCATAGGGCACCAGCCAGATTGCCTAGCCTTGGATTGGATTGCCTTGGGTTGGATTGTAAATCAGAGGCTAGATGAAAGTGGATCAAAGGAGCTTTATAAGATGGGAAGACCTGAGCTTATGTGGATGCTTAGGGAGTGAGGACACGGTTTGAAGATTTGAGGAAGGGGACAAATTACAACGTATGATCTAGGAAGACTTACTTCATTTACCTATTCATACATGTTTGTCTGTGGTTCTGCACTGAGCAGGACCCACATGGTCCCTGCCTTTATAGAGCTCATGGCCAGTGGGAAATTCGCATAGTTGCAGAGCAACTATTCTGGAAAAGAGTGTGGAGTGCAGTTTGCTATGGGGAGCCGGATGGGTGGATGGGGGCACTAGACTAGGCGTCAGGAAGAAGAGGGAGATTAAGCTGAGGCCAGAAGCTTAAGTTAGGTGATTAAAGGGTGGGCCTGGGGAAAAGTACTTCAGGTAGGAATGGGATATTTGAAGGCTAAGAGATGAGAGAGAAATGGAAAGTTTAAAGAAAAAGAAAAAGGGTAGGGGGCTAAAGCATAGAAATCAGAGAGACGTGTGGGCCGAAGCCAGAGAGAGGAATATGGGTCCAGTCATAGAGAACCTTGTAAGCTGGGTTTGAGAACTTGGACTTCAGCCTGAGGACAGTGTCAGACCACTGAGCTTAAATTTTAAGTAGGAGAGGGCTTCCCTGGTGGCTGAGAGTCCGCCTGCCGATGCAGGGGACGCGGGTTCATGCCCCAGTCCGGGAAGATCCCACATGCCGCAGAGCGGCTGGGCCCGTGAACCATGGCTGCGCCGCCTGCGCGTCCGGAGCCTGTGCTCCGCAACGAGAGAGGCCATAGCAGTGAGAGGCCCGCATACCGCAAAAAAAAAAAAAAGAAAAAAAAAATTCAGTAGGAGAGTGACATGATCAGGTTTGCATTTTAGAAGTACTTAGGCTGTACTGGTGTGGATGGATTAAAGTCAGCAATTCTGGAATCAGAGAGACCAGGTAGAGGGAGTGGGATCAAGTATATGGGTAGATTAATTTTGGAGATGGGAGAGGAGATAAAGACATTCATGATAGCAAAAATTAGATGCATATGTTGAGGGAGGTTGAGGACATGCGTATCTAATAAGGTGGGTGACTGAGCTCTTAGAGTGAGCAGCTCTGTTTATGTGAACAAATGTTAGTATGAACTGTTTCCTAGACTAGGTTAAGAGATTTGGTTTCTACCTTGGCACGTACTAGAGGCTTAGTGAAGAGTTGTTGAGCGACTGTTTCCGATTAAATCACTTCTTTTGGTATGGCAGCTCCAGTTCATTCTCTTCCCTGCCCACTCATGAATACCATTCTAGTGTTGGATGTTAGACACCTTGGAAGAATACGGTGGGGCTGGCAGGGGGTGAGGAACAGTGGAGAAAATGCCAGGATTGGTCAGTATATTAGTTATCTATTACTTTGTAACAAATTACCTCCAAATTTAGGGGCTTAAACCAACAAACATGTATTATCTCATAGTTTCTGTGGCCAGGAATTTGGACACGGTTTGGCTGGATGCCTCTGGTTCAAGGTCTCTTACTTGGTTACAGAGTGTAGGTCAGGGCTGTGGTTGGAGGCTCCACTGGGGGAGGATCTGCTCCCAAGTTCACCCACTTGCATCTGGGCAGGATCCTGTTCCCTGAGGGTTGTTGGACTGAAGACTTTGCTTCTTCGCAGGTTATTGGCTGGAGGCCTCACTCAGTTCCTTGTCGTGGCACCTCTCCATTGGGCAGCTCCCAGCCCCATTGCTTTCGCCATATTTTCTTTGTCAGAAAAGAGTCTCTAGGTCCAGTGCACACTCAAGGGGCAGGGGAGCCTTCTCAGAGACTGCTTACCACCATCAGGTTGCCATTCTTTTATTTTTATTATTTTATTCTCTGGTTGCCATTCTTGAGCGTATATGTTAACTCAGCTATATTGTTTCAGCATGAGTGAATCTAAATCCTATGACCTTGTGGGAAATTAGGTATTTTTGAAGGGGATATTGATTCATTGAAATCTGACAATGCTAAATACCATTCTCCATGTTACTGTTTTATAAGTAAATTGACGTCTATTAAACAACGTGGCAGAATGAGGTAGTGACGCATTTATTCTGCAGCAGTGTTTCATTACTACTTTTTAATGTTTATTAAAGGTAAAAATAGCCGTGTCTGTGGATACCTTAAAAAGAGAAATGCCTAATCTAGGTTTGTCGTCTCTGTATTGGTAGGTATTCCAAATACTTTTTGGAATTTTGTTGGGAACAGAATGCATTTTCCTCTCAGGGCAGTGTTACATGTATAGAGGGTGAGTAATTTCCTTACCCATCTTGTGACCAGCCTGTTTATCACAGGATGTACTGCGAAGCTTCTCAGGACACATATGCTTGTGCGCATGGCATTAGGCTCTGGTGGTTGCAGCTGTGGCTAAGCCTCTTGCCACCGGAGCCCCTCTGTCTGAGGGCCCCAGGCCATGGGAACTTTGGACACAGAGGTCTTGGCTCTGGAGCCAGAGCTGTGTGCAGAGCAGCCCCAGGAGCAAGATCCCAGAGGTCTGCTATTGGAGCTCCACACCCCCCGCCCCATGCTAGGAGAATGGCCTTGTAAAGGAAGAGAAGGAAAGGCTCCTAAAGATCACCACTTGCCCAGAGTCTCACGCATTGTTGTTGGAAGAACTGAAGTGGATGATTTTTGGAAAAGCTGAACTGTGCCCCTTGGGATTTCTGTGCCTGAGTTGCCCTGGAATATTGAAGATTTGGGGGACATATGACCTCTATCTTCTTCAGCTTTAAGGAATACCCCACAGAGAAGAGAGGAGACTCTTCTGGATAGTGTGAGAGCAGTGAGCATAATTACAGGGCAGGTTTTCCACTGTAAAGAAGCCAAACCAGACCATTCTAACTGAGCTGTAAACAACGAAATAAGCGGCCTGCTAAGTGTTCCTTCCATTACCTGTTCTCCAGCCGAGACCACAGATTAAGGCTGGAGAGAAGGTGCTTTTTTGGGGGACTGGACAGACTTCTCAGCCCCTTGCACTCGTTCCTCGGTGCTGTGTTCATCTCTGCAGCCCTCTCGCTCTTCCACCTGTGCCCACTTCTACCCACCTGCCTTTGTGACTCCTCTTCCCTTTCAAGCCTGCGCCGCATGTTTGTCTTAACCTGAGTGAAAATGTGGAGGTGGTGAGAAGGAGGTGCGTTGTGGAGAGATTTTCTAGAACTTGGATTTCCTAGGTCCTATTTGGTAGTTCTGGCGAATGGAGAGCCCCTCCGGCTTTGTGTGTTTACAGTTATCTCCTTCCGGTCCATTTTCCTGGCCGCCTCAGACCATGCTAGCCCTTGTCACCACTGCTTGGACTGCACTTTTTTTTTTTTTTTTTTACCAGTTTAATCACAGCAGCCTGCCCCCAGCTCTTTCTCCCTTGTCTTCTCTTTTTTCTGTTTTTCCGTCTGAATCTCTTTCTTTTTCTTTTTTTGATTCCTAGAGGCTCCAGTGATTGAATATTTATAAAGTCTTTTCTTTCCACTTCTGCCTTTTGTCAGGATAATAACAAAGAGAATAATACACAAGTAATATTGTGATTGGAGTTGAAGATTGGGTCCATTGAAGGTTAAAAGGTTTTCTGAGGATACCTACAATGCCATGGAAAATTGTTTACTCTAGTTATTACTAGGTATTTTTACTCATGTCTTGGGCCCACTGGAGAGTTTCAGGTAGCACCCCAATTTTATTTCTCTCTAGCATGTATATCCTATACTGGGTCAACTTAATTTTTTCTGTTTCATGGGCATACTTGTTTTCCGTCATAGCAGAACTTGACAAGAGTTCAGTTTAAACCACAGCAAAAACCCTCCTCAGTTAAAATAGGAAAGATAGCTTAAAGGATGTTTGTCAGTTTTATTTTTGGCTATGTGGCACGGCAAAATGTTTAGGAAAACATAACTTAGTGATTTTAAATCTCAAATTTGTAATTAACCTTTTTTCTCCAGAGGCGTAATAAGTATGACTTCCTGTTCGCATCTTTGTTTTCATGATTAATTTTCTCGAGTTAGTAAAAGTCTTTGGCCCTGTGAGGTCTTTGTGTTGTATGTTCGTTAGGGATGAAACATAGATTCTTCATTGTCTGAATGAATTGTTCATAAATTAGAAAGCTGTATAAAAGAGGATGTATTTGGTATAAGTTAAACTAATTACGAAAGGAAGCTTCGACTTTCTTGCTTGTTATAAATGTTAATGATGTTTAGAGAATGGTTTTTCAATTTTCAAACATGAAGGTGCTTAAGCCTTATCTAAGGCAACCCAGGTCTTATCACCAGAGATTCTGATTGTGATCCTGGTTGATTTAAAATTAATACTTCAGGTAATTCTGGACCCTGGGAACTTATTTCTTTTCTTTTAAAATTTATTGATTTATTTTAGTTTTGGCTACATTGGGTCTTCATTGCTGCACGTGGGCTTTCTCTAGTTGCAGTGAGTGGGGGCTACTTTTCCTTGCCGTGCACGGGCTTCTCGTTGCAGTGGCTTCTCTTGTTGCGGAGCACGGGCTCTAGGCACGTGGGCTTCAGTAGTTGTGGCACGTGGGCTCAGTAGCTGTGGTGCACGGGCTTAGTTGCTCCGCAGCATGTGGGATCTTTCTGGACCAGGGCTGGAAGCCGTGTGCCCTGCATTGGCAGGCGAATTCTCAACCACAGCGCCACCAGGGAAGCCCCTGGGAACTTATTTCTGACAAACACCCCAAATGGTTGGGAAATAATTTAGCGCTAAATAGTCTTACTTTTTAGACTGGTTATCTCATATCATTTGATCTTTCATAGAACTAATCTTACCTGTTAAAAAATGGATTAATTTGTTTATAGCAGCATGTTTTACTGGAGACAGAAATGGCTATCACAGTGAAGAATTTTTTTCCTCCAGAATGGAAATGGGCAGAATGGACAGACAGGTTGTTTAAGACAACCAGGATCATATGTTTCTTTATGAGTCTGCACTGACTATGTGATTGAGTTATATAGGTTGATCCTAAATTTGTTATTTAGTAATTTTAATTATTAGAAAGATACACTGTAATTCACTTAACAAGGTCAGTAAAAGTTATTTAAGCGTGTGGCCTTACATGTTAGCCAATGGAAGTAATTTCAAAACAAAAGACTTATAAAAGCCTATAATATTTTCATAGCTAAGCAGCTCTATGAGGTTTGTTACTATACCATGATATCTTAATTGAAATATTATCTCTTTCTTTCTTTTTAAATATTTGGAGCTTGCTAGTGTTAATAATTCTTTACTGAAATCATGTTATATATATTGCCTTCTTGGTAATTAAGTTAATCGCTCAGATATTATGACTTCTAATTATAGTGCAATTTCCAGTTTGACTTGGAGGAAGAGAACTTGGGCTTTATTTTCATTTGAGTCAAGAGACCAGTGGTAGGGACTTCCCTGGCAGTCCAGTGGGTAAGACTGTGCACTCCCAACGCAGGGGGCCTGGGTTCGATCCCTGGTCGGGGAGCTAGATCCTGAATGCCACAACTAAGAAGTCTGCATGCAGTGACTAAAAGATCCCACGTGCTGCAGCTAAGACCCGGTGCAGCCAAAAGATAAAATAAATAAATAAATAAAAATAAATCTTTAAAAAGAGACCAATGGTAGAGAATGAGAAGATGCCTTGTTTTTTGATTTAAAAATATGCTCTAGCTTTGGAAATCTTTGAAATTCATTTCCCATGCTGTGTCCCCTTTCTCCTGCCTGTAATACTTACTTTCATGATTACATAAGTTGAAATTATGAAAGGTATTTTAATTGTGAAAACACAGGGAAATTGGGGATGGTTGTAAGACATAGTTCAAAGAGGTCTCCCTTTTATTTTTTCTCAAGATAGCATTCTTAAGTGGGTAGAGGTTCATTTCGCATTCACTTTAAATGTATTCTGAAATCATTCATTTTCAGCAGATTTATAATGTTTCCTGGATGTGTTTATTTATGGTTTCATCTTTTAGTCTGTAATTTCATTAGGTAAGTTTCCTTACTGATTAGATTAAATATGTAATTGTCTGCATTTTTCCTTCCTTGATTCCCTCATTTCCTCTTGATTCTACTTTGCTCTAATGTGGTTTATAGCTCAACTCTTCAGGCTCCTGTCATGCTTTAAAGAGGCTTTTGTGTTTAAGTGAATAACAGTGAATTAACAAATGACAGTACTGAGAGCTATCGTGTGTTAGATCATGTGTTCAGAGTCTAGTTTTTGAATTTTCAGCTTAGTTTAAACTAGGCTGAACTGATGATCTGGTTGTTGTAGAAGTAATTCCGATGTTTTAGGCAGTTTATTCTTTTTCAGGATTTTGGTTTTTACAGAGGAACCCCCATGGCTTCTTAGTTTCTGGTACTGCTTGGTAGTTGGTAGTTATTCAACGAATATTTATTGAATAAACACGTTTCTACCCTGAACATCTTTAATAAGACTGTTGGAAAAGTCAAATTTTATTCAAAAATATTTAACTTTGGTCAGTATTCAAACACAAGTAATACCCTCAAATAACTTAAAACTGTTGAACTGCAGAGTGGAAGTGGTAAAAGTACCTGTTGGAAAGAATTTTTTGTTAATTTTTGGTGTCTACATCAGCAAAGCTTTAGCTGTTGGCTAAGATCTGAAATAGATCTGTACTGATGTGATCATTGTATTCATTATTGCTTGATAAAATGGGATTCTGACCACAGAATTCTTTCATTCTATTTATTAGTCAGCCTGTGACTTACTGGAAAGATAGGGAGGTGGATATTATAGGCTAGTAATTATTTGCTCTGCAGATTTTCTTGAGCCCATACCTGACTTTGAATTATTATCACCATGGTAAGATACTCTGTTTAAATAGTGCTTTTTTTTTTTTTTTTTTTTTTTTTTTGCGGTATGTGGGCCTCTCACTGTTGTGGCCTCTCCCGTTGCGGAGCACAGGCTCCGGACGCGCAGGCCCAGCGGCCATGGCTCACGGGCTTAGTTGCTCCGCGGCATGTGGGATCTTCCCGGTCCAGGGCACGAACCCGTGTCTCCTGCATCGGCAGGCGGACTCTCAACCACTGCGCCACCAGGGAAGCCCTAAATAGTGCTTTGACATAAAGGGAATCATTTGTTTTACAGCCTGGCACAGCCTAGAAGTCTGTTTTTTTTTGTTTTTAACTCAAACAGTACTTTGGTCCTAGGCAAAGTATGAACTATATTTCACATGTCGTGTGGCCTCATCCTGGGGTTTACAGCATTATTATTAGAGATAATATATTTAGCTTTTACAAACTTGCATGAGTAATGTCTAGAAACTTTGTTGCACAAGGGGCTAGATATGGAAAGAAGAAAACTTACAAGCATGTGAAATAGATTATTGTGAGTTCTTAGAAATTCAGAGAATACCTGATTCAGATATCTATGGTTACTGTCAAGGGATGTCTATATGCAGTGTTTTGCCTTTTTCCATACTGTTTATTTCCTTACATGTTTTGTAGATTATATGGGAAACCGTTTTCTCTCCTGTGACTTTGAAGTACCCCTTCTGACTTCCTCCTTGCATTAGTTGAAATCTGTTTAAACCTCCTGTTGTCACTTCCCTCATAACTTTTTACACCAAAGATTTTTCTTTTTCTTAGCCCCTCTCTCTCCTCTAGCAGGAGATTTCAGCCATTGCTTCGTCCAAATAGCTGCCCCTCAGGGTCATTCAGACCAGTGCTTGAATCTTGATTTTTAAAAATTCCAGCTGTGTAACTTCTGAGTTTGTTTTCTGATCTCATAATGGGGAAAGTTGTACCTGTATCCTGGGGTGGTGTATTCGTTTCCCAGGGCTGCTTACACATTACCACACTCTGAGTGGCTTAAAGCAGAAATTTATCACCTCACAGTTCAGTTGACCGGAAATTTGAAATCAAGGAGTGGGCAGGGCTGTGCGTCCTCTGGAGGCTCTAGGGGAGAATCCTTCCTTGTCTCCAGCTTTGGGTGCCTGTTGGCATTCCTTGGCTTCCTAGGCTGGTGGCCAGATCACTCCAGTCTCTGCCTCCATCCTCACATTGCTTTCTCGTGTGTGTGTGTGTGTGTGTGTGTGTGTGTGTGTAAAACCTCCCTCTGCCTTACTCTTGTATGTGCACTTGCCGTTGGATTTAGGGCCAACCCAGATAATCCAGGGTGATCTCCTCATCTCGAGATCCTTAACTTATTTACCTCTGCAAAGACTCCTTTTCCAAATAAGATAACATTGACAGGTTCTGGGAATTAGGTTGTGCACACATCTTTTGGGGGCCTCCATTCAACCTGCTACATAGAATTAAATGAAATGTAATTATGTGTGTGTTTAAGTATATTTATATATGGCATCTAGCTCGGTGCCTGACGAATGTAGTTCATCAATGTTAATTCATTTCCCTTCCCTTTAGAAATCTGCGCTCTCCAACATTCTGCCCCACTGACGTCCTGTGGTGACCATCAGGAAATCTCCTCGTCTTCCATCTTTCCTTGCTTGGCCGTGCCTGGTGTCCTCATGTCTGTGGTGTGCTCTCTCTCCCGGCCCCAGTCTTTTTAACCTTCCACATCTGGCACTTCCTCATCTTCATTAATGTTACTTCTCATCTGCACAGTGAGCTCTAGTCCCGTCTGCTCCTTTCTGTTTTTTCACCCCATTCGTCCATTTGGACCTTTACAACTTATTTTCCATTGCTGCCAACACTATTCAAGTTGGATCACTTATCCCTGTATATCCTTTGCAGCTGTGCACCTCAGAGCCTTTGCTTATACTGTCCTATCGATGGAAATGTTCTTCTCCCTCCTTCCTCTTACTTCTCTTAGTGCTTCACTTTAAATTTCATCTTTCCTCCTTCCACTCAAGGCCACAGTCATGCTCAGGTCCCTCCTGTTACAAGAAAACTTCCCTTGACCTTGCTCTCACTTACCTGTTCTAAAACTGGACTGCTTCCACTTTATCCACTCAACTCCTTACTAGTTTCCTTTTGTTTCCATTATTTGGGTGAAACTGCTCTCTTGAAGGTTGACCATGATCTGATAGCATTTTGTGTGTGTGTGTGTGTGTGTGTGTGTGTGTGTGTGGTACGCGGGCCTCTCACTGTTGTGGTCTCTCCTGTTGCGGAGCGCAGGCTCAGCGGCCACGGCTCATGGGCCCAGCCGCTCCACGGCATGTGGGATCCTCCCAGACTGGGGCACGAACCCGTGTCCCCTGCATCGGCAGACGGATTATCAACCACTGCGCCACCAGGGAAGCCCTCTAATAGCTTTTCTAAAGGCTAACTGGGATGGTGGTAAAGAGCTGGGTTGCTGGAGCTGACTGCAGGGGTTGAATTCTAGCTCCACTACTTGCCAGTAACTGTGTGACCTTGAGCAAGTCCCTTAACTCCATACTTCAATTTCCTTATCTGTAAAATGGGAATATTAGTACCTCCCTTATAGGGTTGCTTGTAAGGATTAAATAGATTAGTTTATGTAAAGAACTTCTAAGGATGCCCAGTAGAGTATGCACTAGGTATTAGTTTTTTTTTATTTTCTAAGCTATTGTGTTTTAGTCTTTCTTGTTAGCCTCTGTGGTGACATTTGACATGGTTGACCATTCCCTTTTCTTTTGTCCGGTGACTTCTTCACCATGTTCAAGCTCAGATGAATTCATCTCAGGATCTTTTTATCTTTGTGTCTCCTATTTGTGGTCTGAACTTCACCTTCTTATCTCCTTCCTAGATAATTTTTCCTGTGGTAATTCACCACCATGGTTCCTACTTTTACTTTTGTGTGAGTGTCTCCCCAAATTGTATTTGTACCTTGTCTTTCTTAGCTCCAGCACTGCGTTTATAGCTGTGTGTGAGAATGCCTAACCAACACAGTCTCCCTCACAGTCAGCTCTGTAGTTGACTTCTGGTTTTGTTAAAGGACCTGGAGATTGTGACGATTAGAAACATGAATGCTGGGATCAGAGGGCTGTTGTATTTGAGTCCTTCAGGAAGCCTTTCCAGATCACTGCAGCCTGCACAGTCTCCTCGGGTTGAATACATAGCGTGCTTTCAATGAGCAAAGCTGCGTGTGGAAAGAGGTAGAGAGACACAGCTTTATGGCAAATGTACTCCTTAGTTTTATTAAGTTGAGAATGAGGCATGTTCATAAATCTTCCCTCACAAACCCAGGGTAGGATGCCTAGAAGCTGTTGTAAACTGTTGATTTTTGAAGTTTTTTTCCCTTAAGTTGTAGTTTTTCCCCTTGGGGAAACAGACTAGGTAAAGAAGTTAAATTTATGTCTCAACAATGCAGAGGCAAATAGCAAATTAACTAAATTAGAGAACATGCCATCATTTTAATTAACCAGTGGTAGTTTTTAGTGTGTTTCTGAGTTGTCTTGAGACCAAAGGGCAAGGATGGGAAAGATTTCCCTATTTGTTTTCTGAAATGTAGTCTCTTGTAAGTTGGAATAGAAATTTTAGACGAGGATTTCCTGGCTTGCCAGTAAGATATTATATTTTATAGTAATGATAATTAGCAGGCAGGTATAGTTATTTGAGTGTGGGTTACTGTACTTTTATGGTGTTTGGTAATCAGACAGTCTGGACCATTCAGTGCTGGTTTCTTGTGCCTTGAAACACTGACACATGGCCTTCCTCCTGTTAACAATGCCTCTGGGTTTTGATCTTTAGGGATTAAACTCGTGAGGACTATTAACCTAAGGAATGTAACTCAGTTAGCTGTGAATGATTTAAAATAAACTAATAGATTTCCATTTGGAGAGCTTGGTGTCTCATTTTCCTTTATTTTTTCTCCATCCATCTAATGAATAGTAAATGCAGTCTTTTGGTAGATGATTCACCTTTGTCACAGGTGCCATCAGTAATAAATTTTGTTAAGTTTTGTTACCTGATATTTTGAAAGTTTATAGGAAAATTTGTCTTTGATTATCCTTTTCTATACTGGATATTTTCCTTGTTTCTTAAATTTGACTTGGTTTCAAGATTCAAACCATTTTCTTTATTATAAGAGTAGGTGTGTTAATTAAAAGTAAAAGCTATATAGTTTTTAAAAGTTCTGTTTCCAGGACAAGACAGTGAGGCACATGTGTTCTCACCTAGTATATCCTTGCTTAGGCCAGTACTGTTTCTTCCAAGTCTGGGAATCAGTACTGGTCTTGGCTTAATAGTTAATAACCCTTGGCTCAGTCCTGCTTCTCCATGACAGGTCTTTTTTTTTTTTTTTTTTTTTTTTTTTTTTCAGTTTGGTGCATAACAAATATTTAGGGTATTTACACCACTGATAACAGATTTCATGTATAACTTTAGGACTAAATGATCCGAGAGATTGTAAATCAGTTGGCATTCATAATCTATTTCATTTTTTTTTCCTGCATCATTTCAGGTGAACTTGAGATCTCGGTGTTAGGTAGAGTTGCTAATGTTACTCTGGCTTTTCTTGAACATTTTCCCACATTTTTGGATGGCTGTTCTCTTTGTTTTCATTCTTCACTTTGTCTCGTTTGTCTTTTCAAGTCCATGAGAAAGCAAAAATGTAATAAAAACTTGTGGGGCTTGTAACCCTGGTATAATAAATTCAAACCTAAACAAGTTAAATCTAATTATAGGACTGCTTTCTAGAGAGGATGTGGACAGTCTCCTAAAAATGATTGAGGTAAAGCTTATGTGAAACCTGGATTTCTGTTTCTCTCTGTTTTATGGCTTGAAGGTGAGAGAAAGAGTGTTATTTCACTCTGCTTCTCTACTCTCGTTATCTATTTTCTGTTCATTTGTACTTTGAGCAAGTTCAAATTTCAAAAAAAATGGGAAAGGAGGTAGCAAACGCTTTGCTCATCTCCCTGTACAATGTCGAAGAAGCAGAACTGGGCCCAGAAAATGAGTTGGCATTTTTGATTTTTTCATTCGGCATTCATTTTTCGAGAGTGTCATTACTGTGTTGGGAGCAGCTTATCTTAAAATTGAAAGAGCCATTAACCGAGCCTTGCAGTTTCTTGGTTTTGCCATGAAAATGAGCTTCTTCCTCTTGTCTGAATGGAGTTTATGATTTTTAGCTTCATGCTTGGAGAAGTCAGAGTAGAAGGGGCTTTAGAGAAACAGTGCAGTATTGTCAGTTTTAGGTGAAGAAACTGAGATCCAGGGAGCTGCCCATGGTAGCAGAATCAGGACCAAAAAAGAAAAGGTCTTTTGACTTGACTTCTGTGCCTGTCTGAGGAGGCTTGCCATCTCAAAAGTCAGGGATTTTTGTAATCTTTGTCAAATTACCAGTTTCTCCCAAAGGAGGAGATTAGAAATTATTTTTGAAGCACTTACTCTGGAGAATTAAATTAACAGCTTGAAAATGCCACATTGATTTTGATTTTATCTGCTGTTATAGTCCTGGTTAGGTGGATTTGTGATTGAAAGGGAGTGTAAAAGTTCAAGTATTTAAGAGAAATTACAAAAAGTGATACTGATTCTAGATCATTCTACACTATGCCCCACCAACGCCTTGAGAATTTGCAAGATCCATACCCATACTAGATATGTTGATTTATGATATATTTATGATTCAAGAAGGAATCCTCACCTTTGTGGAGTCTTTGGTTTGAGGGAATTAATATAGAATTAGAGGAAGTGAATTTTAGGAGTATATGGTTGAATACTTATAAAAAAATGCCTCTTCGAAATTTCTAAGTATATTTTATAGTAGAAAATCATCTATGGATAAAGGAATTACGACATTTCAGTTTGTTCATTTCGTCTCATTCTGTTTGATGGATGGATGTTACTACTTCAATTTTTTCATTTTATTGTTTTTTTAAAAGAGTTTGTTTTTGTAAGTTTTTGATAATGGGAAATAGTCATTTTATATTTCTGTTTTCCCTTTGGACGTACTAATTGAGTCAGTTTGGGTCTGTTGGGCAGTTCCTCAATTCTGAATATTATTTTTTTAAATTTTAAAAAAGCTTATTGAGTCATGACATTCTCTCTTTTTTTTTTTCTTTTATAGCCAACACATATCTCTTTATGGTACAAGCTCGAGGAATAATGTTGAGAGAGAATGTAAAAACAATAGGACATATGATCAGGCTGTACACAAATAAAAACACTACACTCAATGGTACAGGTAAGACTGCTTCCTGCTTAATTTTGCTTTGCTTCCACTTCTTACCCTTAGAATCATAAGTCAGTAAACCAAATCTCTTCAGCTCTGGTTCTGCCTCCAAGTAACTTCCTGTTAAAGATGAAGGTCTCCTACTAAGTGCACTTGGAGGGTCTTTCACTGCTTGCGTTGGGACTGTCATGTATTCTAGGATATATAAGGGTATGATCACCAAGGTGATGAGGGTTTTGTATAAAGATACTTAAGTTAATTCTTGCAAACATAACTTAAACAAAATATGAAAAACAGCTTGTACTTTTTCAATTTGCCTACTGTGTTGAAAAGAAATTAACCACAAAGAGAGTAATTTATTCATCTTAGCTGTACTGCCATCTTCTTTATGCCCATTCTGGTTTCTAAGATGGTTTTCCAGCTATGTCTAGAATATACTTGTTTTTAGTTATAGAAGAGTCTTAATAATTGTATGGCCTTTTTAAGGGCTAATGGGAGAAATCATATAAAATTGGAAATCAGTAGCTGCTCTTGTCTTTTTAAAATATAATCTGGAAGAAGAATCTCCATCAGAATCACATGAGGTTAAAACCTATGTAATAGGCCAAACTAATGATTTAATGATGTAAATAGATTCAACTGCTGTGGGAGGATGCTTGCGTTCCTCTCAGTGTTTCCACATTGTCTTCCTGAAGTAGAATTGGGTGTTATTTTAAAGGGTTCAGGGGCTGATTATCAGTTGCTGCATCCACTGTATTCTCATTTTAAACAGTTAAAATGAAAGACTTATGTCAACAGTTCTTCATTCATTGTGCCACTGTAAATCACACACACATATCCCCACACCCTAATAGGAAGTCCCTATCTCCCAGCCATAGGTATATTTTCTTAAAATGGATGTTAAGATGGGTAATACTTTTAGACCCTTCTAAAAATTCAAGACTGTGACATTGATTCTTAATTTAATGTCACACATGCTTCTGCAAAATCTGTCCTAGTCATTTGCCTAATTTGTATTATGATGCCGCCAATCAAACACTCTTAATTTTCTTCTTCCTTTTTTTTTTTTTTTTTGCGGTACGCGGGCCTTTCACTGTTGTGGCCTCTCCCGTTGCGGAGCACAGGCTCTGGACGCGCAGGCTCAACGGCCATGGCTCAGGGGCCCAACCGCTCCGCGACATGTGGGATATTCCCGGACCAGGGCACGAACACGTGTCGCCTGCATTGGCAGGCGGGCTTTCAACTACTGTGCCACCAGGGAAGCCCCCTCTTCTTCCTTTTAACTTTAATGAAATTTCCTTTAGAAAGACTGTCTCATCTGAGCTGATATTTTAATAGTATGGTAAAAGTCTCATGAACTGGTCTTCTGCATTAATTGGTCTTCTGAACAGTATGTCAATTTTAGGAGAAGTTTAAACATTTTAAAAGCTTCACTAGGACTTGTCCTGGTTGAATAAGTTGATGTGAAGGTATTCACTAAAAGTTCATTCACCTGAAGTATTAAGCATCTTTAAGTTACTGTATTTGTATAAGTGAGTGCTAATAAAATCTGTGCCTAATCAGGTTCTTTTCCTGGAGTATGAATAAGTTATATGCGTGAATGTTGCATTTTTCATGAGGAGAACTGGTTACTTGGGCGAGACAACCCCGCCCTCAACCCCACTGCAGCATCCCACAGCTGAAAAAAAAGAAATCCTCTCTTCCCCTCACCAAGTCATAGTTTCAGTGAAGACCCAACAACCAGTGCATCCTTTGATGAAAGTTTGCTTTTTATGAACCTTTGGGAATTTTTCACATGGTTCCTTTACTGATGGTGCAACTCTTCTCAGGAGACTGTCAGTTATTTTATCAGTTAGGAATTAGGTTTGGTTGTAAGAGAAACCTGCCTGCAGTGGTTTAAACCCATGAGGCTTCTTGTACAAAAGAAGTCTGGATGGAGGACTGTTTCTGTTGTGGAGAAAGTCTTCACACGCTTTCCCACTTCTGTTCTGTCATGTAGCTTCACGGGCTAAGATGGCTGTGTGTCTCCAGTCTCTATGTTTGCCTTTGGGTCATTAGAAGGAGCGATGGAAGGGAAGGAAGAAGAAGAAATAGAGTGCCCCCTTTGTAAGGACCCTTCCCGGAAGTCCCACGTAGTAGTTCTGCTTACGTCTCACTAGCCAGGACTTAGTTGTAAGGGCACCTGGAATGATAGTCTTTGAGCTGGGCTCCCTGCTGCCCTGAATGAAATTGGGGTTCTGTTACCTAGGAAGAAAGGGAAAATGGAGTTTGAATAGGCAACTGTGAGGTTCTGCCGTGTTCATTTATCTTGAGTAGTTAGTGTAGGTATACTTAGCTAGATGTTAGAGATACAAGATGAAGAAAAACATCCTCCTGAAACTGTGCCTTTAAACAGCATAGTCTTCTACGTTGTCACATTACCTTTTTTAGGGAAAATAATCTTGGAACTTTAGAACTAGAAGGACCATTAGAGATCACCAACTTCAACCCCATTATTATACAGCTGGGAAAACTGAGGGCCCAGACGAAGTGATTGACCCACAGCTGCACAGCTAGTAACTAGTCAGCCAGGACTAGAGCTTGTCTTTCAGACTTGTGATGTTCTCTGGTTTAGGGATCAGAAGACTCTGGATCTAGTACTTGTTCTTATACCAACTAGCTATTGTATATTTAAAAGTTTCAGCAAGCTCTTTATGACCAGCTTTTTCATCTACTCTGTTTCATAGAATTATTAGAATAAAATGAAGATCTGGCATTTAGCATTCATTGTAACAGGCAAATAGTACTATTCAAAAATAAAGCATTCCGACCAAAAGAAAAAAAAAATCCTCCCTTTACATGAAGATCTCTAGGTCTCTGAGAGAGATGGAAATGTAAATAGCTACTTGTAATGCAGTGATTTATTTCTACACAGACTTGTATAGATGAAGTCTGCCAAAAAGGAGATAATGGACACTAAGGTTTACAAAGAGCTAATTGAGCTCCGAGGGAGAGTTGATGAACATGTATTGACTCATTTAAAATTTATCACCTGGACTTCCCTGGTGGTCCAGTGGTTGAGACTCTGTACTTCCAGTGCAGGGGGCATGGGTTTGATCCCTTGTCGGGGAACTAGGATTCCAGGTGCCACTCGGCTTGGCCAAAAAAAAAGAGAAAACTATCACTTAGATTAGATCTTAAAAATTCTCATCACAAGAAAAAATACTGTAACCATGTGAAGTTAATTAGCCTTGTGGTAATCATTTCACAATATATACATGTATCAAATCATTATGTTTACACCTTAAACTAATACAGTGTTATATGCCAATGAAAATAGTTTGCAAAAAACATAATATTTAACGCTTAGTGGCAAATTGTGATATTTCTAAGTACATTTGATTCCAAAAAGAAGTTTTTAACCCTGTGCCTGAACGTTCTGAAACACCAAGTGTAAAGAGATGTATGTAAAATTTTTGTAAAGAAACCATGTTCTTTTATAATCAAATGGTGCCTTGCCTTGTAGCCCATGGAGTCAGTCAAATTAAGAAAACAAAATGTATTCAGTGAGCAGTTATCAAAACAGATGACAAGGGTCACACAGTGTTAGAGCTGGTAGGTTTGTTAGAAATAACCCATCACACTTCCTCATTTGGTGGATGCATGGTCGGAGGCCCTCAGACATCGCCAGACTGACACGACAGGCTAGCAGTAAATAGACTGGAATGCTCATTGAGTTTCTATTACCTGCTTTAAGCTGCCTTTTGCAGGGAAACCAAAGCCCTGGAGAGATCTCCTTTGGTCATGTTCTCCTAAGGTCCAGTGAGAGCTGAAGAGGGGACTTGTCCAGTAGTTTTCATTCTGTTTCCTTTTCATTTGGTGTGGCTCTGAAAGGAAGAAGGCGGGCCAGGTCTGACTGTGTTTTCATCCATTCATTAGATGAAATAGTGTCTACATTTTATAGCAGTTGTGGTGGATCAGCCTTCAGTGCATCTGTCATGCATCACCTTTTAAAACTCTTGATTTTGAAAGCAGTGGGTTATACTCCATGGGCCTCACCACTTTTGTAGGAATAACGGTTTTGTGGGTTTATTACATCAGAGTCTCCAAAAGTTTAAATCATTGTTGGCTATATTATCAGTTGTGAAGTGTTTATTTGCAGTAAGTTTCTGCTATGTTGTAGGTCCTTTATTAGATGCTAGAAATCAAAGGCAATTTGATTTCAATTAAAAGAGGTTTATAGACTAATGGCAAGGGGGTGGATAGCCTTATATACATAATACTTTGGGATGATGTAACTACCGACACAGTACTTAAGGGATACAGATGTTTTTATTAGTCTGGCAATAAGTTGAGATCCTTATGATCATTTGAAATGATGTAGCCAAGAATAACATGTTTAGCTCCAAAACTTCGTATTTAAAGGACATGAATATACTGTTACTGCATGTCTTTAAGTTGTTGTTTTTTTTAATATTCTTTGAAAACTGATGAAAGTGATCCATGGTTCTTTTGTAAAAAAAAAAAAAAAATTCAATCATTTTAGCATGAGAATAAAAAGTGAAACAGTCCTCCAGCCCTCCTATTGCCATGAGACTCCCCAAAGGGAGCTGCTGTTAACAGTTTGTGTTGCAGAAATGTCTGGAGAGCTTAAAATCTCTGTGAGTTAGGTGTGGATTTATAGAGTCATAGTGTGTGGCTAGGAGAAGGGGCCCAAGCTTTAATGACAGGAATTAATAAATTATTTACAGTAAGAAAATACCCTTATTTAAATTTAACTATGTGACATTAAGAAATTAGTAATGAGTGAGTGTTAATGTTTATCTTCTTCAGGATTATATGAAAATGAGCACACACACTGCCTTTGGAACACATAAAGGCAGTGCACTCCCTGGGACAAGCTTATTCATCTTCTGTTTTCAGCTCCTACGAATGCATTGTGTAGAGTAGATGCTTGGCTAACATAGTGGGAGTCTCCATAAAAGCAGAACTTTTTTTTACTATAACTTGAAATATGATATATATCTAGATATATATTTTTAAAGGGATTTTTAAAAAAAGAACCAGAACTTTATTGGACTTCCTTACACTTATTTTATGTTTAGTATCTTTAAATCTTTCAGATATCTATGGGTGAGATACAGAGTATGGGCTCCTAGAGGGGTTTCTGTGGTGTTAGTCCATCCCTGTGTGTCTTGGCATACAAAACAGCTAATGTCCACTGAATCCCTCCCCCTTCTTTGTCTTAGAGGGTTTTCCTTATCAAATGCTTTCCAGGGCTCCTCTGGAGAAAGGCATTGGGGAGGATTCTGTTACTGGGGCTTTCTCACTTCCTGGTGGAATAGGCCTTAGCCGTTGTACCATCATTGGTCCCTATTTATCATGTTGGGTTTTTCTGGTAACACACTTACCTTAAAGCCTTACTGATGCCTTTCCAAATTCGTAAGGTGTTTCCAGTTATTCATAAGGGGTTCCGCTCTGCAAGGCCCCTTCCAGAAGGTGGACCTGAAGGTGGGGTGTGTCTCTTTGCTCCAAAATGCCATCCTGGCTCCCAGGCTGCATCCCCATCTACTGTATTTTTTTTTTTTAAGAATTTCTTCAGTTTACTTTATTATTTATTTATTTATTTGTCACACCACGTGGCTTGCAGGATCTTAGTTCCCCTACCAGGGACTGAACCCAGGCCCTTGGCAGTGAAAGTGTGGAGACCTAATCACTGGACTGCTAGGAAATTCCTGTCATCTACTGTATTTTGATGATGAGTGAATATTTATGTTAGGCCAAGCCATGGACGGGAGGTGTTTAGTTTTCTTTGACTCTTCTCACATGCTTCATATTCAATCTCCAGGATTCTAGAGTGAGAGGTTTTGCTTTTACAGTTCAGTAAGGCTGTGATTTTGACCTTCAGCCTTTTGCTTGCTGGTCTCTGGCTGACAGGCCTCTCTTTTAAGTCATATGCCCGTTCTCCCCTTTTCTATCTCTGCATGCAGGCCAGTTCTTATAGGAATACCTCTCTTATCAGAGCAGATTACTGAAGGCTGAAAGTCTTCACATTTTCCTAAAGTGTCCGCTAGAACTTCATTTCCTGTGGGTACAGGGTTTGTGATCCAGAAGACAGACGGTAGTTTAATCAGCGGTTTCCATTTCTCATCTCTTACTCACCACGTGTTGGTCTCATTCTCTCTCAGACCAGCTTCCTCTTACATAGCAGGAAGCTGGCAGGTCATGATTCCCAGATTTGCATCTCAGAACTTTGTTCCAGAAGGGGACTGAAATGTGAACTCCTTGGTTCCAAGTTTAAAATTCCCAAGGCTCTGACTGTTCCAGGTTGAGTCAGGGGCTCATTTCTAAATCAGTCACTCATAGCTGAAGTTCCTGAATATGCATACGGGCTAGGGATTGTTCTGAGCACTTTGTACACTTACCTTTCTGAAATCTGAAAACGACAGCATGAGGTAGGCACAGATGAGAAACTTTGTTCTCTTGCTTTGTACCACAAAGCTAGCGCATGTTGGGGCAGGCTTTGAACTCGGCACTTGACTTTGGTGCTCTAAACCGTACCCTCGGTGTTCCATAATTTGCTGACTCTAAAGATAATGGACCTAATGTAATAACAGCTCCGGGGCTCTCTAGAAACTGCAGCCCACGGGTTGGGAATGACTAATTTAAGGGTTTTAAATGGGCTGTATTACAAAAGTCAGTTGAGTGGGTAAATCGCAGTTTCTCAAGTGTGAGGTGGTGAGAAAACATTACTCCCACCCTCTGCTCTGTGGATGTGGAAGCAGTGTGCTGTGGCTGTGTGGCTGTTCAAAACACCCTGGGCTGTTTGATACTGGAGAGGATCCCCGGGTGCACTTTCACTCCCTCTTTTTTTTTTTTTTTTAACATCTTTATTGGAGTATAATTGCTTTACAATGGTGTGTTAGTTTCTGCTTTATGACAAAGTGAATCAGCTATAGGTATACATATATCCCCATATCCCCTCCCTCTTGCGTCTACCTCCCACCCTCCCTATCCCCCCCCTCTAGGTGGTCACAAAGCACCGAGCTGATCTCCCTGTGCTATGCGGCTGCTTCCCACTGGCTATCTATTCTACGTTTGGTGGTGTATATGTGTCCATGCCACTCTCTCACTTTGTCACTCCCTCTTTCGAAGTGGCTCAGCTGGGGGAAGGGTGGGAGTACCTGTTCTCTTACAGTCATAAATGGGCCTGCTCTGTGTGTACACACGGATCAGGCCTTGCTGTCCCCCAAACTTGTCCCAGGTTCCCCCGGCGAAACCATGCTGAGAGGTCCCGTCTGGCAGCGGAGAAGGGTGAATGGGAGAGTAGTCACGGCAGCTGTGTTTTGCTTTTCTCTAGTTCTTTATAGATAATTGCTTTTAAGTACTGCTGCAGATTGCAGATTGTAGTTTTTACACAGTGACGGTGACACATTTCATACTAAGAGCAAAGCAAAAGACAATTTTTTGGTTGTAACTTTTCTCTCTCTCTCTCAGATTATCCTGAAGGCAGTAATTCAAGTGATTATCTTGTTCAAGCAACAACGTATCTTCCGGGAAACTTCACATATTCGCCATACCTCCCCTGCCCAGAAAAGCTGCCTTACATGCGTAAGTTTCATCTACTTTTGACTTAACTATTTGCTTGTATTATAATAAAATAAAATCGCATGGTTTGAGCACACCACCCTCAGGCCATTATCGGGGGTGCTCATATTCATATCACGTAGCATGTTATTTGACTTTTTTTTTTGAGAGGAGTGCAAAGCAATTTTTTTGGGAGGGGGAGGAGGAGGATTGAAAAGCTAAAGAAAAAGTTTATGCCTTACCCAGAAGTAACCTCACCTCTATTGTGAGTTTGACGTGTATTCTTAAAATTATCCTTAAAATGATTTTAACATTATCTTTTACATAGACAGGAAATTAGAACGTTTCAAAGGTTTTAAGAAATTACATAAATGATTTGAAAATTACATTTCATTCTGTAACTTGCTTTCTTAATTATTTTTTGAGAACTGTCCATGCTGATACATGGAGATCAGTTTACTTCCCTTAAGTGTTCTATAGGGTATCTTTGAATAATTGAATAAATGTACCACATTTCATATACCTTTTTCTCTGCTGATGGAAATTTAGGTTGTTTCCAGTATTTTGCTACCACAAAGCAGTGCTCTAAGGAACAACATCATACAGATTTCCCTGTGCATGTGTGCTTGAGGGTTCATGCCTAAAAGTGGAATTGCTAGGTAGGCTGGCATGGTTACACTCCACAGCACTGGTACCAGTTTATATCCCCAGGGGCAAAGCATGAATGCACCACTGAGATATTGATGGACTTTAAAAATTTTGCTATTCTTACAGATAAAATACTTTTTGCTATTATGACAAATCAAAAAAGGTATCTTGTTTCAATTCTTACTTTCTTCATTACTGGTGGGTTTGAGTGACTTTTCCTGTGTTTGAGTAGTTTTGAGTTTTCTCTCCTGTGACTCAGTTACTGTTATTGGTTAATTAGATTTTTGCATTGATCAGTGGGAGTTCCTTATATATATTCCAGCAGTGACCTATTGTCTGCTATATGTGTTGCAATTGGCTTGTCTTTTCATTTTGTTTATGGAGTCTTTTATTTTATAGATGTTTAAAATTATGTTTTTAAGTGTATCAATCATATTATTTAAGGTTTTTGCTTGTTTTGGTCTTAAGAAAGCTTTCCTTATTACCCGAAAGCCATACGAATACTCTTTTATTTCCTTCCAATAATTTTACAATTTTGTTTTGAATTTTTGTGTATAATATGAGGTAGGGATCAAGATACTGTATTTTAAACATATTTTTTTCAAAATTATGAAGATAATACATTATCGTTTAAAAAAACCTCTATAATCACTCAGAAGCCACATGGCTGTTATTTTTCAATTTTTTTATTGTTTGTGTCTCTGATTTTAAGCATACTTTGTACATATAAGTTAGTATCTTGATTTTATGTAATTAAAATTCAAATAAATGTTATTTTGAACTGCTTACTTATCCACGTATCTTAATGTCCTCAGTATCTAAGGTGTGTTTTTTATGTCTTTATGTAACTTTTCTTTATTGAGGAAGTTAGTCTTTGCCTGTCATGTTTGTAGGATTTTTTTCAGTATGTTGTTGATAGATATATCGGTAATAAAAAGTATGATTCACCTTTTATTATCATCTAAGGCCATGGTTCTCACGCTTTAGGGTACATCGGAATCACTGGACAGCCTTATAAAACACACATTGCTGGACCCACCTTCAGAGTTTCAGAGTCAGTAGATGTGGAGTGGGGTCTCAGAATTTTCATTTCTGACAAGTTCCCAGGTCATGCTGATGTTGGTGACCCTTGGGCCACAGACTCACTGATCTAGAATTGATCCTGGCTGCACCATAGCTTTCATAATTCTTGGACCCAACCCCTAAGTTTCTGATTTTATTAATTGGATGCAGGGCCTGAGTATTTAAAAAAAATTATCAGCTGATTCTAATATTGTTATCTCCTTGCTGTCCTGTAATAGAGAATGAAGCTATGGTGGGTTTTTTTTTTTTGCGGTACTTGGGCCTCTCACTGCTGTGGCCTCTCCCGTCGCGGAGCACAGGCTCCAGACGCACAGGCTCAGCGGCCATGGCTCACGGGCCCAGCCGCTCCGTGGCATGTGGGATCTTCCTGGACCAGGGCACGAACCCATGTCCCCTGCATCGGCAGGCGGACCCTCAACCACTGCGCCACCAGGGAAGCCCTGCCAGCACTTTTACTGAAAGTTTTGCAGAGTGCCCACGTCCTCATGTTCACTTCTGTTTCAGAGTCACTTTTGGGTGCATCTTGTCACTTGACTGCTTCTCTTTGCTGGAGAGGTTGGGAGAGTGGAGAGGTAGCTTCTTCCTCTGGGAGACAGGACTCAGTGGTGGGCAGTTCAAGCCCCTGAAATGTGTTCAGGTAAAGCTGGGTGCCCACAAACATGACCCACGCATGTCTACCGACACAGGGGCTTTGAGAATGGGCCCGGGCCTTCCATTCTCAACAGGCAGGCCCGATGATTCTTAGCCATTCCACCAAAATTAATCAGCTGCTTTATTAGGAGGCCATAGAGACAAGAAAAAATGTGGAGACAGCAGAGAGAAGCTGAAGCCAGAACTGACTGGCTTTCAACTCTGGCACTGCCAGTTATTCTAGGTGACAGTGGTGCTCAGGGTGTGAATATGGAGCTGGGTGTTACATGGAGGATGTCCAGGGAGAGGAGGACACCTCTCGGTGAATGTGGCTGCATATTGGAAGGTGGTTCGGCTGAAAGTCGTAAACTTCAAAGGAGGTAAATTTATGAAAGAAGGAAGTAATTATTTTTTGTGAGGTGTAGGTATAAGTCTGCAGAGTATCTTCTTATATGCCTCACCTCCAAGATTGTGGACCTCAGAAAGTAAGCACTGAGCACAGTTTGAAAGGAAGAATAGTGTTTCACTTAAGATGAGGAGTGGAGGTGGTATTCTAGAAAAGACATTGAGATACAGTATATGGAAACTTCTTGGCAGCTGAATGGTTCAAGAAAACACATTTGAAAAGGCCAGAGGGGTATGTGATATACCATATTTTATTTTCTTGACAAGCCACATCATTAATTTCATAATGGCTTCTTGGAAACAAGAAAGAAGCAGTGCATTAAATGCACACACTGTAGGGTGTGTCCCTAGGTCAGAATGCTAAAACATGAATGACATGTGTCTCAGAACTGAGGAAATATAGTAAGAGTGGTGGTGGGTTATGACATTAAAGGAGATTGTCATTTTTTCAATAGTCAGGGACTAGAGAACAATTTGGAAGAATGTAATAAAGGGTATGAGACCTCCAGGTGTGGACCAGAGGTTCATTGGAGGGATTACAAGGCAAAGCTGGGAGCAGATAGCAAAGACTGTTAGCTAGAGGTTACAGATAGTCATTCGGAGTAAAGCAGGAGAAAACAGTGAGCCAGGGAGGAAACTGGGTGTTAGAACTGTGTGTTGTGGCCAAGACTAGGCGATGAGAACTTGGACTGTCCAGGAGGCTGGGTCATCTACATGTGGGACATCTTTTGTACGAATGTCTTAAAGGCCCATTTTAGCACCTGATGGAGCCAAGGTTTGGGAATGCAGGGAGGAGGGAAGCAGAGGGAGGTGAGACGGGATTCGACATGGCCAGCTCTGCCGCCCCTACTCATCTATTCATGTGTCCATTCGTTCATCCATCCACCCCCCATTTATTCATTCACCCATCCTGTGTCCAGGCATTGCCCTTGATACTGGAGATGTGTGACTGAAAAACCACTCTGTTTAGAATACTAGGATTTGGTCACTTCAAGAATAATTAAGAAGTTGTTTGTGTAGGTAGACGTTATACAATTCGAGAGGTCGAGAAGCCAAAGGAAAGCATTGAACGTGGGCAGTTTCCAGTGGTGGCTTCAAAGGCGGCTGTGTGTGACTGGGGGCAAGATGACTCATGGAACCTGTCAGCCTCTGAGCTGACCTCGGTCAGCCGCCCAGAGGGTGGGGGAAGGGATGTGCCACCTTATCGTAAAAATCGTTTTCTGACTCTGGAAAAGAATTCACCTGAAGGGCTATTTCTAGAGGAAATTCAGGGGTTTCTCTGACAACTGTCATCAGGTCTTTGGGCGGGTGCACACTGGGAACCCTGAGGGTAAAATATTGACAAGAGCCAGAGCATCCAGAATTAGACTTGAGATACCAAGAAATACAGGTAGGCCCCAAACTGAGTGAAGTTGTCACTGAAACTTGTTGATTTATGGAGAAAACAGCTCTTTGGCTAGGGATGATATGCCTTACATTTTTTTCTTACATTTCATGTAAACTTTAAATGCAGGTGTAATTCGTATGTATTGAATATTTGCTATTTTAAGAATTATACTTTAATAGAAAAAATAATATCCTAAACTATGTCATGTGATACGTTGTAATCTGCACAACCATGAACCTTTGGTTTGGGCCTGTGCTGTTCCAGACGGATCCCAGGCCACTCAGGTCCCACTTTCCAAAGCAGGAGGCGTCCTTGCACGTCTTGCCAGTACGTGCTGAATTGGCATTAGAGTGAATGTGCCGTGTAACCAGTGGTACAACCACGTTATTCCCTCCCACACAACACAGAAGGGGTTGGCACCTAGGCTTTGTTGCGAAGCCTGAGAGGTAGCTCACCACTGACTGTTTCCTTCCACTTCCCTTCTCGGTAAGTGGCAGCCTCTCCTCTCTTAGGCGTTCAATTTTCCTGCTCTTTCCTTTCTAACCCTGGTCCCACCTTCCAAAGAGTGAAAAATCACTATTTACATTGTTTATATTTGTGTGCTGAATGATTGCACTGCTGGGTAAATAGATTTCAGCCAACAGATATGTTTTTTGACCTTTTAATTTCTAACTGGGGAGAGAGAGTGTGTGTCCCCACTGGAAAACCTCAGGTGCAGCACAGAGTGGAGGGGGGCGGGGATCTGTCCCTGGAGCTCACTGGGTCCTTCCTCTTCAGTTGCCCTTGAAATCTCAGCAGGTGAAGTAAAGGGGGCTGGCCAGGCTGATTGCTTACTTCTTTGCAAGTAAAGCAGGATGCCTCCTCTCCTGGCTTTAGAGCGCTGGAATGCTTCCTGTTTTTTTGTTTTCTTTCTTTAATTTTTATTTTTTATTGGAGTAGAGTTGATTTACAATGTTGTGTTAGTTTCACGTGTACAGCAAAGTGATTCAGTTATAAATATACATATATCCATTATTTTTCAGATTCTTTTCCCATGTATGTTATTACAGAATATTGAGCAGAGTTCCCTGTGCTATACAGTGGGTCCTTGTTGATTTTCTGTTTTATATATAGTAGTGTGTAAATATTAATCCCAAACTTCTCATTTATCCTTCCCCCACCTTTCCCCTTTGGTAACCATAAGTTTGTTTTCTAAGTCTGTGAATCTGTTTCTGTTTTGTAAATAAGTTCATTTGTATCTTTTTTTTTTTTAAGATTTCACATATAAGTGATATCATATGATAGTTGTCTTTCTCTGTCTGACTTACTTTACTTAGTATGATAATCTCTAGGTCCATCCATGTTGCTGCAAATGGAATTATTTCATTCTTTTTTATGGCTGAGTAGTATTCCATTGTGTATATATACCAGATCTTCTTTATCCATTCCTCTGTCGATGGGCAATCAGATCGTTTCCATGTCTTGGCTGTTGTAAATAGTACTGCAGTAAACACTGGGGTGCATAAGTATCTTTTCAAATTATGTTTTTCTCTGGATACATGCCCGGGAGTGGGATTGCTGGATCATATGATAGCTCTATGTTTAGTTTTTTAAGGAACCTCCATACTGTCCTCCATAATGGTTGTTTACATTCCCACCAACAGTGTGGGAAGGTGAAACACTTTCTTGAGTGAAATCTGGAGGGGACATCTGGTAGCTAAAGGAGATGAGAGTAGCCTTAGTGGGTCTGTAGTAGGGAGGAAGGACTTGAGGTCCTGGCCACAGGCTCACCTCGAGAGGTTCTTTCCACTGAGGGTAGTTTGGAAACCGTGTCACCACTAGTTCATCTTTTCTGTGCCTCTTCCTGGCCACTCTCTATAATAGGCCCCTTTACCTTCACTTTCTATGCACAGGAAATAAGTATTCTTTCTAATACCATGTGTTGACTAGCTGGAGCTGGTATATTAAATTAAGAATATGCAGATTATGACCTGTTTGAATAAAGGGGCACGAGGCCCCCCCCCCCCCACGTGGTTGGCAGGTCACTACCTCAACATCTGAGCTCCCGCTTTGGGGAAGTGGAACCCACAGGGTTGTTTTGATGGAAGGTGCAGTTTCAGTACACCCACACCAAGGAAGTAGAGTCATAAGCTTTCTTACTTACGGATCCTGGGAGCTGGGGAGGAGGGTGCAAAGAGCTGGTGGGAAGGGCAGTCTGCCGTCCCAGAAGATGAGAGCAGGGTACCAAGCACGTGTTTCTTATAAGGTGGTTGGGGCAGAGGTCACAAAGTTTTCTTGGCCTTCATTCTAAGTGGTTGTTTTAAAAGGTGCCTCTGGAAAAGCAAAGTGGGAACTTATGACGGGAATCCTCAGCTCAAGCCCTTATCTAAACGTCCAGACACTGGGTGTGAGCAGGGTTGTTTTTCTCATCACAATTGATCCCGTGATGCCTCACCGTTAATCTTTAGGGAAAATCATAGGCACTCTCTGGACGGTGGAGATAGTAAAAGCCCCTGGCAGGGTTTTGATCACCCAGCACATGAAACATTTGAGCAAAGCAAAATTGCCATCGGCAACATCACTAGACAAATGACAATTTGAAATCCTGTCTGTAACCACTCCCCCCGCCATTAGTTGGGGTCTAGCCAAGAAGATAAATCAAAGCCCTTGGATAAGATTAAGATAGGTATTTGATTTAAAACTTAGGTGAGATTGTGGAATACTAGTACCACATCTCGGGCCATCTTTTGTAAATTTGTCTGAGTTTGTCCAGAATTATTAATATACACACAGCAGGTGGTGCCCCTTACAGTGCATGCACCTCCTTCCTGGGCCAGTGAGTAACCTAGAGCTAAACGGTTACCCAAGCTGTCTGTGCTAAAGAATCACATTGCTGCTGCTGCGCTAAGGCTGGCCTTTGGTCTAACCGCCCAGAGTGCTCCGCCGGCTTGGCTCCCAGGTTGGGGTTTGCTGTAATGACGGGTTGTTTTATGCCCAGTGCAGGGTCACCTTGAGGCGCCTCAGTTCTGTTGAGGGTAGTAGCAGACCTACTCCCGGTATAATGGGGGTGAATATGGCAGGCTTTGACATGAGGGGGCAGAGAGCTGAATTGGGGGGTGTCTGTTCAGTGATGTGAGTATTCTCAGGGAGACTGAAGTGCCCCGGAGTGAGCAGACAGGACTCCGGGGTGCGGGGAGGTGGAGGGAAGGAGAAACGCATGGAGAACCACGAGTGTGATGACACCGGGACCTGGGACCCACGGTGGGCACAGGCTGTGGGATCAGGGAAGCCAGAGGAGTCAGGGTTCCCCGCCGGGTGGCAGAGCCGCAAGGCCCAAGATGGTGGGGATTATACTCCTTGGGACCAGGTGTGGGTCCTGTTCCTCCATGTATGTGGTCAGGGCATCCATACCTATGTCAGGAAAAGGTAGGGTTAAGGGGCCACCACTAAAATATTTTTAAAAAAGGTTGTTCCAGTAGTGACTTCTGCTATCCTACTTGCTATGCCTTGTAATTTACAGGGTGCCCTTCATTTATGTTTGGAGGGGTTCAGGGAAGCAACGTAATTTGGACTCCAGTGTCAATGAGGGCATCCCAGTGGGTAATTAGAGAAGTGAACAGGTGATTGTCCCCAAGAGGAGGGACAAGCTCAGGGAACTGCAGGGTCCCTAGGACAGGGGCCTTGGTGGCTGTCACTCTCACAGATCAGGGTGTGGGATCCTGGGTTCTGCTGCTGGGGTGGGAACATTCTGAGAGGTGACAGCATCATCCTTTGGGATGGGACCACAGTCTCCTGAAGAGCCTGCAGCACCTGAACAAGGACTTCTAATTTGCATTCAGCTGTCCTGAGATTAAGTCATCAGGGACCCTGATCTCTGGAGCTGCCTGTATGGAGAGCTTGTTGCTCATCTTGTGAGGGAGGCCGAGCTTCTTCCTTCTGTCTCTGTGGGCTCAGAGGCTTGGAGGGGTCTCTTTCTCTGTAAACAAAGCTCGGAACCAGTTCCAAAGACCCCTAAGAGCCAATCAGTGCCCTTCTCCCTCTTCTTTTGAACGAATTTTTCTAAAAAATCTTGCATTTCTATAATGGTATAGTTAGGTGTCTCTGTTCCTCATTCACACTGGACATCGTTGGATGTTTAGGTATGATGGATTGTAACAGGGAATGCCTGGGACAGAGGTCGCCTCTTTCATAACTCCTATGCTGCCACCTCCCATTCTAGGGGGTCCCAGTCAACTGCTGAGGGTCAGGGTCCACCTCCACCTCCACCAATGCAACATTAGCAGATGTATTTGGGCAAGCTCCAGGCCCCAAGAACGTAGCCTTCACAACTTGGCATGTAGATATGCCACTGTGCTCCATAATGCCCAAGCCATGGGGGTCTCACAGGCTTCTAGTAGTTTCTTGTTGTTGTTGTACACGGGCCTCTCACTGTTGTGGCCTCTTCCGTTGCGGAGCACAGGCTCCGGACGCGCAGGCTCAGCAGCCATGGCTCGCGGGCCCAGCCGCTCGCGGCATGTGGGATCTTCCCGGACCGGGGCACGAACCCGTGTCCCCTGCATCGGCAGGCGGACTCTCAACCACTGTGCCACCAGGGAAGCCCTTCTAGTAGTTTTTTAACCTCCTCTGGAGATGTGGGAGGAGCCGGTACCAAGTGCTTGGGGCCCCACTTTTAGCAGCATGTGGTGTGCTTGCCTTGCAGCGTTTTGCCTCCCGGGTGCCACAATGGCCCTGCTAGCGCTGTCTCCTCAGGGGTTAGGCCGGCTAGCCAGGTTCAGCACCCAGTCCTGACCCGACACAGTGGGCCCAGCAGCCGGCCTGCCCCTCCGGCTCCAGGGCCCTGGGGAGCTCTCCTTGGCTCCTAGTACGTCAAAGCCTGCCCCCCAGCCCTGTCCCTGCGTGGGGGAAAGAGGCAGAGCCTGACCGTCCAGGTTAGCTCGCCTTGGCCCAGTGCCCAGACTTGCATATGTGATGGTCGCCAATCACCTCCACGCGTGACACCGAGTGGGGTCTCCTTTGGAGAATAATGGGAGACAGAGCTGCTTCAGACTGGGGCCTGCTGGCTCGTCTCTGCAGTGGAGTCTGACCTTTTACAGCACCAACACTTTAGGCTGGGAATTCTCAGCACAGCCTGGTGGCACAACACACAACAGTGCAGCGCAGCGGCACTGACTGCCAGCCAGCAGTGGATCCTCCCAGGGAGACTCAGCGGTCTGGAGGGGGAAGAGAGCCACCCGCGGCTCCAAGGCATCGGATGGGCGTACAGACTGCGCCCACGATCCCATCCTTCTCTTCAGCTGTATTGAGCATCTGGAGCTGGTGCACTGAATAAGAACATGAGGATTATGACCTGCCATGTGAGGGGGCACTAGCCACCCTTACTGGTTGGCAGGTAGCTCCCCGGGCATCCGAGCTGCCACTTTGGGAAAGTGGAGCCCAGGGGGTCATTCTGATGCAAGGTGCAGTTTCAGTCCACCCACACAAAGGAAGTAGAGTCTCAGGGTTTACTCATGGATCCCAGAGGGGGCCAGGGCACAGTGAGCGGGGGAGTGCCGTCCTCCATCCCAGGTCACCAGCCAGCAGGAGATGGAGAGCAGGGAAGCAAGCACCTAGGACTTACAAGGTTGCTGGGATGGAGGTCACTAACTTTTTGCGGGCTTAACTCTGAGTGTTTATTTTAAAAGGTTTCCCGGGAGAAGCAGAGCAGGCACTTAAATGGTGGGAATCCTAAACTCAAGTTCTTTCTTTTTTTAAAAAATAAATTTATGTATTTATTTATTTTTGGCTGCTTTGGGTCTTTGTTGCTGTGCGCGGGCTCAGTAGCTGTGGCTCGCGGGCTCCAGAGTGCAGGCTCAGTAGTTGTGGCTCGTGGGCTCCAGAGTGCAGGCTCAGTAGTTGTGGCACGTGGGCTTAGTTGCTCCACGGCATGTGGGATCTTCTCGGACCAGGGCTCGAACCTGCGTCCCCTGTATTGGCAGGCAGACTCCCAACCACTGCGCCACCGGGGAAGTCCCTAAACTCAAGTTCTTATCTAAATATCCAGACCCTGGGTGTGAGCAGGGGTATCACACTGTGAAATGCACAGGCAGCAACTCAGAAATAAGCGGTTGTTTTTTTTCAGAGAAACAAAAGTTGTTTTTCTCACCCCCCACCACCACGTCCACTAATTAGTGTTTATTTTTCTTTCTCTCTCTTTCTGATCACACACTTGCTGTTTCCAGTGGTGGCGCTGCCTGTCCTGGAGCCTGTCCCCCATCCTTTCATACCCACCCCCAATAGTGATGTTGCTATTACTCCTGGCATGACAGCTTCATGCCACTGGGTCATCTTTTGCCTTCAGCCAGTAAGATATTAAGATTTCAGATCAAAGAGCAATAAGCACATAGAAAAGCTGCTAAGGGTCTCTGAGGAATGTGAATGGGGGGGCCGATGGAGAGGGAGGTGAACTTCAGGTGCTTTGGGCATTAGGGATTGTAAGTGATGGCCAGAGGCTCTGTCTACTGAGGAGAAAGATATAAGGCCTGCCTCTTAATTTGCTGGCACATGTGTGTTCAAGATGAAAATTAAACTGCAAATGATACTGGAGAAAACTGCTGACAATAATGTTGGTTACAGCTGTTGAAGCTATAAAGCTGGAAAAAGGCAAAAAAATTGGTTTGAAAGTGCATAAGGAATACCAACTTCAGTTCCTTATATGAACGGCTTATTATTTAGCCTAATTACTATCATTTTAGGAATTATGCATACCATTAAATGCATCAGATTTATTTGTGTGAATTTTGTCTTATCACAGTGCTAGAGTCTGTTTTGTCAGCTGAGTCATGGTAGTCTGTGCTCACATTGACCGATGGATCGTACATTTGATCTGTCCTTTCTGTGTAAGTTCCTAGGTTACCCTTTAGGTAAATCTGACCTTTCTAAGATTAGCTACTTTGCGTATCTGGTCACACTAAAGGATGGGTATTTGGTTATAAAAGACAGCAAATGTTGTCAGGAGAACAGGCAGACATTAGAAGATCGCATATTTTTTCCTAGCTTACTCTGTGAAACCTAGGCATTTACTTTTTTTTTTTTTTTTTTTTTTTTTTTTGCGATACGCAGGCCCCTGACTGTTGTGGTCTCTCCCGTTGCGGAGCACAGGCTCTGGACGCGCAGGCTCAGCGGCCATGGCTCACAGGCCCAGCCGCTCCGTGGCATGTGGGATCTTCCCCGACCGGGGCACGGACCCGCGTCCCCTGCATCAGCAGGCAGACTCTCAACCACTGCGCCACCAGGGAAGCCCTAGGCATTTACATTTTGAAATACTTCTGTCTAGTATGCCTAAGTGCTTAGTGGAAACCCCTGATGGGCGTTCCTTCCTACTTAGGATGAAGAGTGGGGATGGGTAGACGAGTGGCTGTGAAACCTTATAGAATATATAGAATAGCAGGGAGAGAGGAAAGGAAGGAGGCTTCCTTGAAGAGGAACTGAGTGTTTTACAGTCATCCCTCAGTATCCAAGGGGGATTGGTTCAAGGACCCCAGGGTACCAAAATCTGAGGATGCTCAAGTCCCTTTCAGTCAGCCCCTCCATATGTGGGCTCTGCATCCACAGATTTCAACCAACCTTGTGGATATGGAGGGCTGACTGTATGTGTGGAATCATGGCCACTGAGCTCAGAAGACTTGAAATGGGAAACCTCAATAGTTGTTGTTTTGTATTTCATGAGACAAGGCAAGGAGGTGAAAGAACTTAGTTCTGTTAGTCCTTAGTTCTCTTAATTCTTAGTTGGTTTTGATTGAGGTAATGGAAGTAGTTTTCCATCCAAGAGTCATTCCTGTTTCCATGGTATATGTTAGAAAAACTGTTAGTAAAAACATTTCTAGGAATATCATGTATTTGTTAATTTGGAGAGTGACTGCTTAGTAGACCAGTAAGTTTATCTTAGAAGTTTATAGTTAGAAGAGTCATTCCTGTTTGCATGGTATACGTTAGAAAAACTGTTAGTAAAAACATTTCTAGGAATATCATGTATTTGTTAATTTGGAGAGTGACTGCTTAGTAGACCAGGAAGTTTATCTTAGAAGTTTATAGTTTTTCAGTTTTGCATGTCAAGGAGATGCGTGGTAGGTGCTCAGAATAAATTTGTTGAATTGTGTTTGTGAATTCTCTCTCTGAAGAAATGTCAGTAAAGTAGATGACAGTAATAGTAGCTAAATTTACTGAATGTGTACCTTTGTGCCTGGCATTGTTTCATCTAATGGATACAACCACAGCGGGAGGCAGGTATTACCATCTCTTTTTACAGATAAGTAAACTGAGGCACAGAGAAGTTAGATAATTTCCCCAGTACATAGAAGCTAAGATTCAGCTCCCCGTCAAACTTAACTGCTTAATAAACTCTTACGTACTGTGTGTTCATTGTCTTCTGTGTTGATTATGTTGAAATTAAAAAATAGTTTTTAAATACTTGAATAAATTGGAATGATAAGCTACATTGTAATGACATGCAAACATTTCCCAAGGAATATTATAATATTCACCATATTACTCAAAAGCAAAAAGTTTAAGTGCTTTGATTTTCTTTGGCTGATTTACCAAAGATAGTAGGATGACCATATAATTTATCATCCAAACTAAAACTGAAAGGTGATGTTAACATTTATATGGTGATAACAGGAATAAATGGTACTGTCCCAGCAACTACATTATGCCATCACCCTACTGATTGTTGTTTGTCTGACTTCGTATTAAAACAATTCTTCACATTTTTGACCTTTTAGGGGGATTCCTCAATGTCAATGTAAGTGAAGTCAGTTTTGATGAAATTCATCATCTCTTCTCCAAGGATTTAGATATTGAGCCAGGAGGTCACTGGAGGCCTAAAGACTGTAAACCCAGGTGGAAGGTGAGGTCCATTTTTTCATAAGTAGTGTGATTGTTACTATGCATTTGAGGAAAAGTGTGTTTGATTCAGAATATATAGTCATATCCCTTTGTCTTGATAAATTTAAGACATCAAAATGTTTGTGTTTAATGTGTAAGTATTCAGAGTCCAAATGTGAGTTAATCGTGTTACCTGTGAAGATGAACGGCACCTGTGCGTATACAGATGCATGCTCCTGTGTTCAGTCTCTTGGAGATCCTGTTGATAAGTACCTCGCTTGAGATTGGCTTGGAAAACAGATGATTTTTCCTCTTCTGTTTGGAAGAGAGGCTGTGATTTCTTTGCTTCCTGCTGCTGTCCCTAGTGGTTACTGACACCTACAGGCATAACCCCACCAAGGCCTGGAAACAGTGGTTTCCAGTTGGCCCCAGCATTCTAAAGATGCTGCTCGGCGGTCACTGCAGGACACAAAAAGAAGAACTTCGGGCTCTTCTTTGCCTCTGTTTCAGAAGGCAGAGCACAGGCTTTGAATCTTTTTGATATATCAGAATCCTACTTTTAATGTTTTGTTTGAAAAACTATAAGGAAGTGGGCCTGCCCCTGCTGCTTAAAAAAAATTGAAAACCATGGTTTAAATCAAAGTTGTTCTCAGTACTGTGAAATTGGTTAATAAGCACGTGTTCATGTAATGTTATGTTTGAATGGGAAACAGCATTTATGTAATTCAAGTGAAAACTGCATATGATTAAATCAGATATTACGTCCTGAAGGATTGTGCTGTAGCCTGAATCTGGAAACAGTTTTCAGTTCCTCTTTTAAATATCAGTATTTTGCTAAAATGTTTGTCTTTTGGTACCAAAAATGTCACTCCTGGGAAGGAGAATTGTATGCTGTTAAGCTTATGATAAAAGCCCCTCTGACTTAAATGGCCTTGAACTCTTTGTGTTTGGGGATGTTGTGGATGTGTATTATTTATGTCTGCATCCCTAACGTAGAGCTTATCCTCTCGTATAAAAGGGAAGCACTAAACCCAGTTTTGTTGAGTTGAGTTTATGAGACAGATACATGTCTTGTTACAAATTATTAAATAAATGTTTGAGGTTTTTTTTCCCTCAAACAAGTTGTAAAGCTGCTGAAATGGATTCCAGTACAGATTTTGTCAACACATTCTATATTGAAGTTGTTTAAAACTATTTCCCAGATCAGATTCGGATAATAAATGAATCTTTTCCTATTCCATGATTGAGTTTCCTCACATTTGTATATAAAATATGGCCCAATTTACATAATGTTACTTTTAAAAATGTCCTGGGCAAAATAAATTCTTTTTCTTAACTTGAGTGATGAGTATGTACGTTGAACGCTAACAGAAGAAAAAGCATACTCAATTAATCACAAAGGCTGTGGGGTAGAATGGAGGTTGGTTCTCAGATGAATATTAATACACGTGATGTATACCTCTTACGTGTGCACTGTGTGGTATAGCAGTAGGATAAGTTGGGATTAGGAAAATTAAGTCTTCTTGTCCTTTCTCCAGTGGTCTATATCAGATGTTGGATTTTAAATTTTTATGTTTGTTTCGTCTCATTTTCTAGGGGAGAGGTATATCACACATAAGTAGTTTCTACTTACAGATTTTAGTAGACTGTAAACTCCAGTGAATCAGTAGGTAACAGTATTGAAAGTGAAGTTTCAGGAGCCAGCTAATTCAGGGATCCAAAAATTGGCTTATTTTATTTAGGAACTATATGGTACTGTTGCTCTTATTTCAGTTATGCACAAACTCTTCTCAGAATATAGTCTCTAGTTCTGAGCTATGCAGCTCAAGGTAAGAGAGGGAATTTGGAGATCGTTCAGAGGTGACCTATACCTGCTATACTTAATCAAATAATCCTCACCCCTGCCACCTGTTTACATTCTAATAATGCTCCATTCTAATCTTGGAACTGAGTTGAGAGAGAAGGAAACAAGAAGTAACTAGATTTATGTGAAACATCTGCTATCAACTTGATTCTTAATATTTGAGGATCTTTTTCTTTTAAAAAAATACCAACTAAGTTCATCAAAGACCAATTAAGTGGAATTAATCTTCTAAAATCAGTGATTTCACCAATTCCTAGGTATTTTGAACATCGCAGGTCACAGTGGAAGATTGAGCACAGGTCGGATGCCTTGTAGAGGCAAGATTATTTCTAAAAGGGAGGTTGGAAGAGGAGGAATGTGATGCTTTTCAGGTCATTAAAGTGAAGTGTTTACCTGTGATGTTGCCTATGTTCCATTCAGCGTTCAGGTGGAGGCCTGAACCACTTTGGTCTAAAACCTAGGGCTTTAAAGAATCAGGCAACTGCTTGATGGGGTTATCTGCTCGGAGGCCTGGAATTCTGTTTCTAGTCCAAGGTTCCTCAAAGATGAGTCCTCGCCATGTGTTTCAGAGCTACCTGGGTGTTTGGTAAAAAAAAAAAAAGATTCTTGAACTCAGTCCTCAGACAGTCTGATTCTGTTGGTGGAAAGGGACGCGAACCTGCAATTTTTATCGCGTGCCTCCTGTTTAAAAAGCTCCTGTCCGCACTGGAAGTGAGGAGGAGGAGGAGGGACCTGAAAAATGGCAGGAGAATGAAGGCTTGGCAGCTTCTGCTCTGTTCTGTTTTAGTCAGTGGCAGACGGCTCGTGCACCCTTAAAGGTAGGCAAGTCTGAAGCCATGTCATTTAGGGACATCGTAGTGGTAATGTGCTTGAAGTTTGAAACTAGGACAAAATCTTGGTGGGGAAAATTTATGTAGTCAACATTTTTCTTGCTAATCTCTTCATGGTTAGTGTAGGAGAAAATGAGCAAGGATGAAAAATAGGTGCATAAAGTCAGTAAGATTAGTGGTTTTAAAGTGGGAGCAAAGTGCGTGTGGATAATTTTGCTTGAACAAGAGGTGGTGAGGAGAGATTCATGAAGATGACTCTTGTTTTTCCGAAGGTAATGACCAGATGTTTAGTTCTATCTCCAGTGGAGATGCTTCAACAGGAGAGTGGCTCCAACAGCAAATTGGGGCACACGGAAGAAAGAACGTCCTGAAACAAAGGCTATATTAAACGTTGAGATAAATTACCACAGAATACCAAGATCTTCTCTTCCTAGACAATAAATGATAAACTGTTGACAGTGACATTCCACAGCCAAAGGAAGGGACGTGCCAAATGAATTTTTAGATGCTATTTAGCTTTGTTTTAATAAAAACTCTACTTTAGGCATATTCAAAACCTTTGATAACTGTCTCATTAATATGTGGACATGCATTTGTTGTAAAAATGACAGTTTAGCTTCTTTGAACTTGCCATGACACTGGTCATTTTCTTTCTCTTATAATACTCTCAGTTTCCGTATAATATTAAGGAAAAATCAACTCAATATTTTAAATGTTTTACTGAAGAAATTACTGTATTAGGGGTCATGACAACCTTTGTTTATTATTATATGTTCAACTGATTACTCAGCCTCATTGTATTTAATTAATATGGACTGTCTTTAATATGGACTCTGCAGCTTTTCAATAGCTTCTTTCCTTAAATATCTATAATGCGTCTTAACTGCTTTTATAGCCCATTTACATCATAGGCAGCCAACTTGTGGCCCAATTCAAAACCAAGAAGGGCAAGCTCGACCCTAATTTTGCTAGAAGCTATCACACTTATATACTTCAGATAAGGTCAGTGGTAGGGATTTGTACTTGCCATCTAACTCCTTTTTCTCCGTTCACTTTCATAGCAGTTTCCTATCCTAAGAGTAAACTTAGGGGTTCCTGAACAGCTTTGGGAGTTGTATAGATTTGGGAATTCTGTGGAGATGCCAACAATGGATACTGAGGCCTGTCAGCAAGTCTCCTCAGTCAGAAGGGAGCGCTCAGCACCAACCGTGGCCATTGTGTGGGGTACAGGAGGGACTCTTAGGTGTGGGTTCCTTATTGTTCTGTAGCCTCATGGTCCTCAGGCTCATAAGCCAAGAGGCACCTTATGGAGCAAACCAAAGAAGAATGGGACCCAGAGTGGGGCTGGCAGAGGCACCAGAGCCTCTTTGGTTCCTACCACTTAACCAAATGTGAATCAATGTAGACATGAAAATATCAGCTTCATAACAGCCATTGTCTCTTTCTCTTTTCCACTATCTCATCATCATTAAGGGAAAATTAGTGGTGGAGTTTTTAGTTTAGACATCCTCAATTTTATGAAACCATGTATTGTTCTCTTTTAAAATAAAACTATTTTAATAATTTAAAATTTTCTCTCGTATGATCCTGGTAATGTAAAATACACAGGTAAATGTTACTATTTTCTATTGACTACATCTAATGTCATGTCCTGATTTTACAAGTAGGATCAGATCCTAAACCTATGCATTGTCAATTATATGCATTTATTCATTCATTAGTAAAATTTATTTGGTATAGTTGAAATTTTAATAAGTCCCGTGTTTAATGTTGTTACATAATTTTCTGTTTAACCAGTTTATTAGGCTGTATTTAAAAATCCAAAATATAGAATGACACATAGACGTTGTTATTAGACATATTTTAATTCTTATGTTCTTTGAAAATCTAATGATTTTGGAATTTATTATTTTTTTGGCATTTTTTAATTGAACTATAGTTGATTTACAACATTATGTTAGTTTCAGGTATACAGCAAAGTGACTCATTCAGTTGTACAGCAAAGTGAATATATATATATATATATATATATATTCCTTTTCAGATTCTTTTGCATTATAGGTTATTAAAAGATACTGAATATAGTTCCCTGCGCTATACAATAAATCCTTGTTGCTTGTCTATTTTATATATAGTAGTGTGAATCTGTTAATCCCATACTCCTAATTTATCCCTCTCCTCCCATTTTCCCTTTGGTAACCATAAGTTTCTTTTCTACATCTGTGAACCTGTTTCTATTTTGTATATAGATTCAATTTGTATCATTTTTTTAGATTCTACATATAAGTAATACAATATAATATCTGTTTTTGTCTGTCTGATTTACTTCACGTAGTATGATAATCTCTAGGTCCATCCATGTTGCTGCAAATGGCAAATATTTCATTCTTTTCTATGGCTAATATTCAATTGTGTATATATGCCACATCTTCTTTATCCATTCATCTGTTGATGAACACTTAGGTTGCTTCCGTTTCTTGGTTATTGTAAATAGTGCTGCTATGAACATTGGGATGCATGTATCTTTTTGAATTAGAGTTTTCATCTTTTCCAGATATATGCCCAGGATTGCAGGATCATGTGGTAGCTCTATTTTTAGTGTTTTAAGGAACCTCCATACTGTTTTCCATAGTGGCTGCACCAATTTCCATTCCCATCAACAGTGTAGGAGGGGTCCCTTTTCTCCACACCCTCTCAAGCATTTGTTATTTGTAAGCTTTTTGATCATGGCTCTTCTGACTGGTGTGAGGTGATAACCTCATTATAGTTTTGATGTGCATTTCTCTAATAATTAGCGATGTTGAGCATCTTTTTATGTGCCTGTTGGCCATCTGTATGTCTTCTTTATGCCTATTTAGGTCTTCTGATTTTGGAATTTATAATCTGTAGAAAACTTACTTGTTTTAATTTCAGTTTTTAGAAAATTCACAATTATAATAAAGGCTAGCTTAGCTCAGACATTGCTAAGAAAAGCAATGGTTAGAAAACATTTTAGCTTTTTCAAGGGCAAAATCTGAACTGTAGGGTCACTTGACTTGTATGATGAAGTTTGGATCCAGGAAAGAGGACTTGAGTAAGTGATGATTGATCATTATTCATTTATTCCCATATTATAGTAACACACTTTGTAAACAGTGATTTTTAGTCTTGATTTTGAGAGTCTCGATCATTTTTTTTCTTATTAGAAGAAGGATTGATCTACTGAGAAACCATTTTAAGTCCCGTAAATGTGTTTGGTTTTTTTTTTTTATTACATAAGAAACACATTTCTTTGGTTTATTTAAGGGGTGAATTTCTCTTATGCTTGTGCTTGTTTACCTTATCTCTTTTGTTGAGCTTAACATTTTAACATAATTTTATTATCAATTTTAAACGGAATATTATCCTACCACTGAAATAAACATGCAGTGTATCAAAAATTTAATTGTGCATTTTGATTAGATGAAAAATATTATATTAATATAATTATCAAACTTCATTTATATTCCATGATATATCTGTTATATTTTTCAAAAATATCTCTAGACCAGGTGAGCCATGTTAGATACTAGATATTCAGGTGGAATCTCTTTAAAATTCAATTTAAAACCCATAAACTTATTATTTATTATCTACTTTAAAACCTAGAAATCAGTCTCGACACATCCCTCTCCCTCACTCCTTATATCCATTCCAGGAACAAATCCTGTTCATTTACCTCTGCAGTGTTTCAAAAATTCATGTACTTCTCTTCTTGTCCTCCACCCCGCCTCTGTTCAAGCTACCATTACCTCTTGTCTTGACTTTGCATTAATCTCTGACCAGCTCCCTGAGCCCACTTTTGGTTTTCTCCAACCTGCTTTACACTGCTCTTCATAGAGTGTTTGCCATCACCAAAGCTGATTTTATCACTCTTTTAAAATCTTTCCACGACTTTCATGGTTTTCATAGGATAAGGACCACAATCCCTAGAATGGCCTTCAGAGCCCATTTATACCTCTCCAGGTTCACAAGAGCTTAAATGGCACAAAGGCAAGGGCCTTGTCTGTTTTTGCCCACTGTTGGATCTCTGGTGAGAAAATTCATGAGTAAGAGAACCTCAAGGGTCAGTTTTTATCTTTAACCTCTAGGACTTGCTGCTGTATTTATTTACATATGTGACTCTTTTGTTTTAAAGGTGGCAGTTCTCATTCCTTTCCGTAATCGCCACGAACATCTTCCAATTTTTTTCTTGCATCTGATTCCAATGCTCCAAAAACAGCGGCTGGAATTTGCCTTTTATGTCATTGAACAGGTGAGAATAATTTTCAAAATGGTAACTAGGTATACTAGAACGTAGTAAACTCTTAGATACTGTGTGATTAAAAATGTGTAGCTTAAGGTTAATCCTTGGTTTTATATTTGGGTAAAATTCCATTTTGGATTGAACCTGTTAATTGTGTATACCACATTTTGTTAATCCTTTTATCAGTTGATGTGTTCCTGTCATTTAAAATCTTACCTATTAAAGTGAAATATATATCATATTATCAGCTAATTTTTTCTCTGTAAGTACTTTAATATCAGTATTCCATATGTACAGTTTCTTTCAGACTTATTAAAACCCTTTGGATATATTTTCTGTACTTCTATGTTTTTCTACTTCTGTCATCACCTGCTTTTGTACTTAAGGTGTCATCTTGGATTTCTTCCTTGGTCTCTCCCCAACCCCACTTCCCAAACCCTAGGGTCCTTGCTGAATTTTGTCACTGATTGCTGTATAGTATTTCTAAAGTGCATTTTGTTCATGTTTAGAATACATTGTAATTTGGATACTTTTGGTTTTGACATTGATGACCTAATCCTGATCGGTCCTTTTTTTTTACTAAATCTGACTAAAAATGTATTTCTTTATTTATCAGTAGGCAGAAAGTGACCTAGCTTTTATTAGATGCCTCTGGGACTTTTTTTGTTTGTTTTTGAAATATTAGAAAATACTCAAATTCTCTTCCTACGATTGTTAACAGTTAGTATGTTTTCCCAAGTCCTTTGTGGCTGATTCTACTTGTTTTTTTTTAAAATTTTCTCACTCTTAGCTTTTTTGCCTCTATTTTTCTCTCTGGAAGTACTGGGTATTTAATGTAACTTATAGTTCTCTGTGTGTAAATCACCCTTTTAAGGTCTGTTTCCTGTTCATATAATGATGTATATAGGGCATATGTGCTTTTTAATGCAGTCACCTATATTATGAAAATTAACTTTTTTTAACCTGATAGTAAATAAAAATTTTAACTACTTTCATGATAGCCATAGTTATAAACTTCTAGATCTGTTTTACCAACTGCTAGTTTCCTTTTTTGAAACTTCAGTCTTCATCATGTGTTGGGGGATGAGATATCTGCCTCTGTTTTTAAAGGCATTTTCTCCTGCGAGTCCACACCACTGAATTATTTTGTGTATGTGATGAAGAGGTCTGCAGAGCAGCTAAGGTCCATATTTTATAAATGTCTTAAGTCTGAATCTTAGCCTTGATGAATATTAATTCAGGCCTGTATGTTTGATAGTGTGTTGTGGTTTTGAGCTAGTACCATCTTTACCACATATGAAATAGAAGAGTCATTTTCCTGCTGGACTGGTGCCAGAAGGGCTAAGCCTTTGACGAGCAGCTCAGAACTTCCAGTTAAATATAGAAGGGGGTACAACATTTTTCCCTCTTTTCCTTTCCAGACTCCTAAAATGAATGAAAGAAAAAAAACTTTTAATGAGTTATTAAACTATAAAGACAAAGAGATGGAAGTAGTGGAGCGATTTCAGCCCATCTCTGCGAGTCAAGAGGCAGGTGCAACACTGGCACTCCCTGCCTTAGCCCAGCACAGGGGCTCAGACCCACGTGCTGTCAGGGGGCTGGTGACAAGGATTGAGTCGGTCTGCTGGACAAAGCCCCCCTGCACATCTCAGCCCTTGAAAGACGAACTGAAGCACTGGGCTAAACCAAGGGATTGTTTAAAAGTTTGATTACAGAACAGTCAGATAGATCCCTAGTTTCTTCAGTTGGCTTTGTGCTGCCAGGTGATTACTCTGTTGTATCTTGTAGAAAATGAAAAGTTTCTCCTCGGAGAAAGCAGCGTGGGTCCTGCCGGTGCTGATGCAGCCGAACTCTGGCACCGCAGAGCAGAGGCTTGAGTCGGGTTGCCTGCGGACCCCAAGCGCCCTCTGTCCTTCTCCTTGTCTGGCTGTTTGAAGCCAGTCGTTCGGCGTGAATCCCCCCAACCCCTTCAACTGAGGCAGGGCGTAAGCGGCCTCTTCACTAGAGAAGTAGCTTAGCCCCAGGGAGACGATGCCTGGTCTAATGTTGGGAAATCTCCAGAGGAAGAGGCCAGTTCCTCCCTTTATCACCTCCGTGAAGCCCGCTTTCATGCACTCAACAAAGGGGAGACAGCAGGGGACAAGCCAGGTGAGGCCTCTTTTTCTCGTGAGGGAAGGAGGGCAGTAAATAGTGGTGTGGTATGTCAGGTGGTGCCCGGAGCTAAGAGTCGGGGCAGAGAGAGCGGTAGGGGCAGGGAGATGTGCTCTTTCCTTCAGAGCGTTTACGGAAGGCTCTCGGTGGGAGCGGCCCTGAGCAAAGGAGCAGCCCATGCTGACGTTTGGGGATGTGTGTTCCAGGAAGGGCAGGAGAGCGCATGGTGTGTTTGTGCAAAGTGGTCAGTGTTGCTGGAGCGACAAGCGAAGAAAGACGTGAGGGAGGAAATCATAGGCTGGAGAGACGCAGGTAATGAAGAACCTGGGGGAGAACTTGGGTTGTCCTGCGTGAGGTGAGAAGGTGCTGGAGGCTTTTGAGTAGAGGAGTGGCGTGATCTAATGGTCTTTGCAGAAGATGACTGTGCGGAGAATAGACTGACTGGAAGCTTCTGCCGTGGGCCAGGCAGCAGTGGCTGCGGTGGTGTTGGAGGGAGGAGGTGAGCAGTGGCTGGGTTTGGGCTACATTGGCTTTAGAAGTCAGATTATTTGCTGTTGAAGTGGACGTACATTGTGAGCAACAGAGAATGGTCAACTAGGACGCAGGGTTTTTGTCTTGAAGGAGGGTGTTGCCGTTTTCTGAGCTATGGCACACAGAGCGCTGGCGAGGAGGGTTGGGGCTTCTGTTTCAGTTTGGCTTAGGGATTTGCTCGTGCGCGTGTGTGGTGTGTGTGGAGCCAAGAGTGCTGTGCCACAACCTCACATACGTATGTGGAGGTTCCCCTCAGCTTTTTAGTGCCTTGTTCTCAACTGTGAATGGGTGGCGAAGGATTCTCACCAAAGGAGACAAAACCAATCCAACAAAAGGGATTATAGAAAATATAGACAGTGGAGGGAACAGAGAACATTTTTTAAAAAAATGAAATGAACAGTAATAAAAACTCATAATCACTGTCCACAGAGAGTGAAGGAAAGATAATGCATCTGTGAAATGAAAACACCATAAAGAACAATCAGAATAAGAAAGTTATCATAAAAGAAAATGTGATAAGTAAAGCAAAACTTTCAATAGAATGGCTGGAAGATAAACTTAAGAAGATAACTCTTAAACTAGAACCAACGCAGGAGAAATTAACAAGTATCAATGCCTCACAGGGGTAACCACCTCCAAGGTGGTCCCCAAGGATCCTTGCCTCCTTGTATGGTCTCCTGCCACAATGAATAAGGGCTGACTTGTGTGGACAGCCACACTGTAGAGTGACAGTGTGTGATTTTTGAAGCTAGGTCATAAAAGACATTGCCGCTTCTGCTTTGGTCTGTTGGATCACGTGCTCTTGGGGAAGCCAGCTGCCATGTCATGAGGGCGCTCAAGCAACCCCGTGGAGAAGAACTGACTTGCCAGCGTCATCTTGCTGGCTGTGTGACTGAGTCCTCTTGGAAGTGGATCTGCCAGCTGATGGCCGGACATCATGGAGCAGTGATCAGGGATCTTTGCCGTGCTGTCAGAATTTCCTATCACAGGTGCTTTGAGCATAATAAATGACTATGGTTTTATTAGCCACTAGTTTTGCTGTGATTTGTTACACATCAGTAGATAACAAATACACTTACTAATCAGAGTTCTGAAAAAATATAGCAGGAAAAAAACGGGGTTGGGGTGGAGTAAAATGACCAAAGATAATATAAGAATATTTCCCAGAAGCAAAGACATGAGTCTTCAGATTAAAGGGGTCCGCATGTACACATGAATAAAATATAGAGCTTTAAAGCATATAATTTTGAAACTTCAGAATGCAAATTAAATAGGGAAGGTATCAAAAAGTTTCTGTAGGAAACATTACCAGTGATTATGTATCAGAATCATATGAACCTTCTCAGCAGTGCTGATACCTAGAAGATTGTGGAGCCACATGCCTTTAAAATTCTAGGGGAAAGTAATTCTTGCGTAGATCGATGGTATTTTCAGTCATTCATTGGCTAAAAAAATACATATATATGTATAATATCTATGTGTGTATCTATATATAGATATATAGATACATATATATATTTTTTCTCCCGTGGATCCTGAGATAGGAAGCTGCTGAAGGGTGTTCCTCAGCAAACTGAGAGAGCCAAGTAAAGGACACAGATGATGTAGGGAATGAAAGAGGAGGCCCAGGATGATAGTTGCACATGGTCCGACCGACCAGTCAAGACTGGAGCAAGAGGCGAGGGCAGTGGCAGCTGGAGTTGGGCTTGGGGGGCAGGTGGAGGAGGAAGAGATAAATGGTTTGATGTGTTTCAATGATTGCATCAGTTATTAAAAAATACAGGGCATGCCTGCTGGGGCTTTTGTACATAGTAATAATAGTAATATAGAAAAGTAAGAAAACAGAAGACAGTTATGAATCTCAGTTTGAGAAAGAAAACAGAATCATAATTTACTCAACAATCGTATATATACAGTCATAATAATGCAAATACCGTTGACTTAACAAAAGATTATGACATAACTCTGTTGGAGAATGGATGGAGGGCCAGTGAATGGGGGGGTATAAATCCTCAATGACCATGGTAAGAAATCAACAGTGTCTAAAAAGTTAATGAGGCAAGGGGATATCAAAACTCTCATTACCTTGAAATGAGGAGATAAGTACCAGAATAAACCACTAGAGGTGTGTAAATGTATTGCTTTTGGAAGACGAAGGTGGGTTAGACATAAAACTTCTTATTTTTATTATAAGCTGTTAAGTATTTTGTCCACATTTAATGAAAACAGTTTTTTAAATCTTAAAGTCATTTGTTCAAACTGATGATGTACCAGTAATAATATTATAATTTAACTGCCTTTCCTTTTTATTCTCTCCATTTCATTGGTGAGGAAAAGGTGTAAAAAATAAAGTGATTTCTATTATCTCAAGTTAGTGCAGAACCCAGGACTAAAAATTAGTTATTTTTCACTTTTGAGGGAGCACTCTGGTGATGACTGCATTGTGCATCTCATTCACTTCTGTCGTAATCCTTTTTTGTTTTATGTTTTGGAAATGATTTTGAGAAATATTGCCAAGGCATAGGTAAATTGCTCTTTAATTTTCTTTAGCTGTAGCATGAAACCTTTTATTTCCAATGCACCTTAATATAATTTTCCTCATAAGTAAAGGGAAGTGGTCATTATATAGGAAGATGGGTTCTGTGTAATAAGTTCCCACTTTTTTTGTCCCTTCAGATGCTCTTGGTCTTTATCATAAACAAGAATAATAAAAATAGAAACTGTTGTCTGGACACTTTATTTTCCCTAGTAATAAAGGAGAATGGTTATGATAAAGGAAATTGGGTTTTGTGTAATAAGTCCCAATTGTTTTTGTCCCTGAAAATGCCTTTGTCTCTATTATAAGCATTAGTAATACAAAGTTAGCCCTCCCTGGCCTTGTTATGTAAGAGAAGGGTTACTGCTTCTTGAGTCACTTTGTTTCCTGCTTCTTTTACTCTGGACACCATATGGAAAGCTTTGCTAAAAAATACAACCTATATTATTTTCAATGGCTTTATTTTTTTTCCTGGTCATAAATAATCTATATCCTGATACATTTGAAGAAAAACAGAAACATGAATTATATCATTATATAAATTTGATGATCTACCAGTGGCCCTGATAATAACAGTGTTTTTTTATGTGTTACCAAAGTATAAAATTATGTAATAATTTAAATAGTATTATTTAGTATATTAGTATATATTATATTATTATATTATATATTATAATGTATATTATATTATATTATTTAGTATATTAAATAGTATATTTGAAAATCCTGAAACATGTTTATTATTTTATCAATTTGGTTTGTATGTATTTATCATTAGTATTTGACCATGATTCAACAAGTTATAAAGGTATAGAAAAAAGTCACGGCAAAGCCTGAGTACATTTCTGTTTTTCTGTTTGTGAAGACTGGCACGCAGCCTTTTAACCGTGCAATGCTCTTCAATGTGGGCTTCAAAGAGGCCATGAAAGACAGTGTCTGGGACTGTGTAGTCTTCCACGATGTGGATCATCTACCTGAAAATGACCGAAATTATTACGGATGTGGAGAAATGCCACGTCACTTTGCAGCCAAGCTGGATAAATACATGTATATGTAAGTAACGTACACTCTTCTTTTGCAACACCCCTGCAAAATCATATCATTGAAATGGTAGCAGCGTTATGTGCCTGCATCTGAGAGGGCTCAAGAGCCTAGAGAGTATCTTTAACTCCAGCCCATCCTCGCAGGGAGCCAGGATGTAGGGTCGCTTGTGGTCCATCCAATCGCTTCCTCACACACAGGTTTCAGCGTGGGGTGGTGGGAAATAGAGCCTGGTTTCTACGGTCAAGGAAATGTGGACCTAACTTCTGATTTTCACGCTTAGCAGTTAGAGGGCTTGGATTTGCATCTCAGGACTTGAATCTCTGAACATTGGTTTCCTTGTTCAGGAAGGACTAGAGCCCATCCACAGGTTCTACCAGATCCCAGGCGCTGGGCTGCCCCAGGTAGAACACAGCACAGGTTGGCTCCCCTCTCTTCCCCTCCCCCAGGGTTGTTCCCGTGCAGTGAAGGCCCGCTCTTGTGCAGTATATTTTCTTCTTCCTAAACTATGGATTCTTGACCTGCCTTGAATAATAAGAAACATTTTTTTCGTTCTCTGACTGGAGATGCCTTGAAATGATACTGTCATCGGAGCTGTGACAGTGACTTAAATTGACATTAAAGGTCTAATTTGGGAAAGAGATCACAGTTTTCATTGACTCATGGAAGTGGAGAGGAGAGAAAATAGCCTGGAGGAAGGGGAGGTGTTGCCTTCATCACTGTTATGCCTGCTGCCTCCCCTGAGTTAGAGAAGCAAAAAGTCTCAGTGATGAGACCAGGTGAATTAGTGCCGAAACAGGAAGAGTGCCTTTTTTTTTGTTTTTAAAATTTTTTTAGACTGGTTGTTGTCATCATTAGAAAACCTTTTCCTTATTACCATGGTATCTGAAATCCAAGTTTGGTGTTACCTTGGGAAGGTCATCCAGGTTTAGGATCTGATTCTTAGCACTTCTAGAAACTGAATTTTAGTCAGCCCACTAGAGTCAAATTAAATTTAGCATAATTGATTTTTACTAAAAGATGATCATAAGTTTCATATAAACTAGGAATTCTAAATTAATTTTTTATTTGAAAATATTAATTTCTTATCAGTAAAATATTCGTATCTACCTAGACTAATCCCAGGGTGCATAGGGTATCTTGGAAGTTGGACTAGAAATGAGAGAGGATGGCAGCAGAGCAGGGAACGGGCCGGACAGTGCATGGGCTGAAGTGTGATGAAGCGTCCCTGCCCACGCCGTGGGTGGGGTGGTGCCCACGCCATGAAGGCTGCTGACCAGAAAGCTCAGGTCCCCAGAGCAATGTCTCTCTCCCTTTGGACAGTGTCAGTAAACACTACTAGATTCGTGTTTGTCAAGCTTCCGTTGTCTGTTCTTTATCTAGTACACCTTCATTTTATCTAATCTTTTTCTATTCTGGGTGTAGTGCAGTTGATTGTTTCTGCTTTTAAGCAGAACACTAAGTGGAATTAACGCGCTTGGCAATTTATACACGTCATTGAACACATACACACTTATCTATCCATTTTTACCTATCTACTGATGTCAGCTTTCTCCCAAACCACTAGCCTGGGCAAGCATAATGCAACTGGTGTGTGAAACACAATGGTGCCATGAGCACTTACTGGCCCTATTGGACCCCAGCTGGTATCGTAACTAGAATCTAACTTCCCCAGTGCAAGCCTCGTGAGGTACCCTGGGACACCGTGGTAGACTTTGGGGTCAGTATTGCTGTTAACTGTCTTGGGGTGCCTCTGGCCCAGTGTGGGACCAGGATTGCTTTGTCCTGCAGCCTAGAGTTCTCTGTGGGAGCTGCCTCTCTCATCTTCTGTGGCCACACAAGGTCCCACCTGGCACACAGCACTTCCTCCCTGCAGAGAGTGAATCCAGAGTCCTTCCAACAAAAAAGTGAAATCTGCCCCCTCTCTTCCTCTGAGGCAGCTTCGCTTTAGTCCTGGCCAGACTTTCCTCAGTGTGATTTTCAGAGGCTGCGTGTGGTCATGTGTTCTCTGCTCTTCCTCCACATTGGCTTTGTCCACTCAGGGGCTCTGGCACGTGGCTCCCCAGTAGCACATTTGGGGCCACAGCAATTTATTCAGGACTGCAAGTCTAGGGATGCTGCCTCAGCATCAGAAAACCTGTCTGTTTCTAAACCAACAACTTTGACAAATTCCATGGAGGATGAGTTAGAGAAAGGTAAGGAAAATAAAATTCAGATTTAAAAATATAGTCATTTCTCAGAGAAAGGCAAGTACTGTATGATCTCACTTATATGCAGAATCGAAAAAAAAAAAAAAAAAAACCCGAACTTGTAGATAAAGAACAGATTTTGGTTGCCAGAGGCAGGGGTTGGGAGTGGGTGAAGGGGATCAACAGGTATAAAATTCTAGTTATAAGACAAGTCCTGGGGATGTAATGTATAACAAGGTGACTAGTTAACAAATACTGTGCTGTATACTTGAGAGTTGCTAAGAGAGTTGCTCTTGAAAGCTCTCATCACGAGAAAAAAGTAGCTATGCATGGTGACGGAGGTTAACCAGACATATTGTGGTAATCGTTTTGCAGTATATACATATATCAAATCATTATGTTGTACACCTGAAACTAATAAGGGTCAATTACACCTCAAAAAATTGTCATTCTTCTAAATATTAGTGCATTAAAAATAAATATATTTGTAAATATCCATGAATATTTTGAGAGTGTAGTCCAAACAGAGAAGATCATTACAGGAATAGGCAGCTAGTTTTTTCAAAATTAAATGCTAGACTTGTTTTTACTAATTTATATTTATCCTAGTCTATATGATAAATAATGTATTTAATAAATTAAGATCAATTAATTTAGGAAATTAGCTTAGTAACATCTAACATCGCCTTAGCTATTGATCAAGTCTACTTTTCGTGTGAAAGTAGACCATTTTTGAACACTAGGTTTTGAGTCTTAATAATGTAACAATACTAAATGTTAAATTTCAGTTACCACAAGTGTTTTGCATAACACAGTTAGATGTACTTGTTTCACTAGAATGTAAAGATGTTTTGTTTCTTGATGTACTTTACATTTCCGAGAATATGATTTAATCAACATAATTGTTTATATGGAAGTAGGAGTATATTTTGCAAAGCATGTAAAAGACTGAAAACTCGATTTCACATGGCAAACAGTTTTGATTTCATTTTTAGAATGCTATATTCTGCTTTCTTTTTTAGTCTTCCTTATAAAGAGTTTTTTGGTGGTGTAAGTGGACTGACAGTGGAACAGTTCAGAAAGATCAATGGTTTTCCTAATGCCTTCTGGGGATGGGGAGGAGAAGACGATGACCTTTGGAATAGGTATGTTGAGGTACAAATTGCTTAATAATGGAATTTCTATAAATTTCCTTTCTATTAAGTAAACTATACTTTTCTATTCCAGGAAAGGATTCTTTGGGGTGGAAAATTTTTGAGGTTCCTAAATCCTATGTTGTGTTTCTCCCTTTTTTATTGAGAGTAGTACCCTTTTGAAATTACTGACAGCGCATACATTAGAGCATTCTTTTGTGTTTTAAGTTGAACTCACATATTTTTATGTTAGATTTTATTTCTTAATGTATTTTCATTTCTGTATGTTGTATTGTAGGGTTCACTATGCTGGATATAATGTAACAAGACCAGAGGGGGACCTGGGAAAATACAAGTCTATTCCTCATCACCATCGAGGCGAAGTCCAGTTCTTAGGACGGTAAGTTTAATATCATCTTTAGATATCAAGGTTTCAAAATTATTTAATTATGAAAGATTTTTTTTAAAATGCATTGCACGCCCCACAAAAAACTTCTGAAGGGAATTTTCTGTCGATATCATTTTTGTTTATAAAAGTAAAGCATTTTGTGCTTGTTTTGAAGAGATATACATATACATATACCTACATACACACACACATATATGTATTCATGTTATATTAAAGAGCCCAGTTAATTATTTATGTAAAAAATGTTTCCTTAACATAAAGCATAATGCATTTTATTTCTTAGGGATATCTAATGTGTAAGAGTGCAAAATAACTTTTTTCAGGTAGCATTTTAAGATTGGTAAAAATGTTAATTTAGAATAATGGTCTAGAAAGATTTTTAATTATGCATAAGAACCAAAAATTGTAAAGAGCTTTAAGTGCTTTAATGATAAGAATGACCTTGAGCGTATTCCTCATCAATTTTTGTTTTCAAACATGTTTCTGTTACTTTTATTTTTCTTCTCTAATGCTATAGGTATAAATTACTAAGATACTCAAAAGAGCGCCAGTACATCGATGGGTTGAACAATTTAGTATATACGCCAAAAATACTGGTTGATAGGTTGTATACAAATATATCTGTAAACCTCATGCCAGAGTTAGCTCCAATTGAAGACTATTAAAAGAAGTAGCTCTCATGGCAAGATAGACCATGATGCTGGATCGGGAACTTGGAGTGCACTCTTAATGGAGGTCAGTGAATGGATGTGTCACAGTGCCCTGGGTGGTGAGAAGAGCCTGTATTCTCAGTATTTACTTGTGGGATTGTATACAGTTAGCCTTCTTCCACCCACCCATCCTCTATCCTGAGACACACCCCATGGCAAGCACTGCAGAGACCAGATGCTGTTGCTTAAGTCTGGCAGTCAAGAGAGCTCCCTACAAAGAGAAAATTTTTATACTAAAATCTATAATTTAATTCAAGAGAATGCTTTATTTCCATTTAAACATATTTTGTACATATGTGATATAAATTAATGTGTTCAAATGGTTGAGAAACAAGATGTGTTGCAGTTTTGCATGTAATGGGTTATGCCTTTATGGGACTTTTTATAAACATTTTTTTATCTGCATGGAATAAAACAATGTAAATTTATGTCACTAAACAAAGGTTAACCTTGTGTGAAATGAAGGAACTGTCAATAATTGACAGCCAACTAATACAGTACACTGTTATACTAGTTTTGAGCTTTATACCTTCAGCTTTTTGTGTGGAAGAAGTCACAGCTTCCTTAGGGTTTTAAAGGGTAAGAAGAAAGGACTTAGCTTTTCTTCCTATGGAGGATTACCTCTTTTTTTCCCTTGCTTGCAATCTCATTGGATTTTGCTAAATCACAACCATATTGTTTGTGTATATTGCATGAGTATTACCAAGAAAATCTTAAAAGTTATGATGTGACATGATATAAAGGACCTCTTTATGTTAAACATCTCTCATGTACCTCTGGTGTAAGTGTCAGGGATTTTGTGCCTCAAAAAATGTTCCCAAGGTTGCGTGTGGTTGTACACTGTATTTTTTTAATTCATAGTGAGCAGCGCTTTTATTATTTCCAATTCAGAAGAGCCAAAAAAAAAATCTTCATTTTAAAAAAGCAAAACAATTTTTTAAAAGATTGAGTTATGGAAAACCCAGTAGTACTTAAAATATACAAATGAATTATACTATTAGGTAAGAAATTAAATGTTCTATTTTTATGAAGATAAATGCTTAGTAGATAAAAACAAATTTTAAGTTTGATTATTAGAGTCATAGGATTTGAAGTTTGGAAGGGATCCTTTTTAATGTTGGCCAGTTTCATTCAAACTATATGTGTTTTTTTTTCACTTTTAAGATATCACATCTCCGATGTTAATTTCCTTACAAAAGCATACATTAATAGAATTATATTAAAATACATTATCAGTTATTTAAATGCATTGGTGTTATTAAGACACTTCTCTAAAAACAGGTTTCTCTACCTGACATCAAGCATATTACTTAATCTTAAATTTGGATGGCATTTTCATAGTAAAACCAAACAGTATCCTTACTTTGAAAATTATCAATTGGTTAACCAAAGATTCTTTACAATATCTTAAGATATTTTCACAAATTTAAAACAAAAAACTATATATCTATAAAGTGAATCTTCAACAACATGAATAACAATAGAAATGGATTATTCATCTAACACAGAAATATGGTTATTTATCTCTCAGGTTGTAAATTTAATTTTGAAGGTGTCATTTTCTATGGGAAATATTGGTAACACAAATGACCACAAACCAAATCATAAAATAACTGAAATTCGTACACTTTGAGAAAACTGATAGCTCTCTGTTATGATACCAAACAGAATTTTTCTACATTTATTTCTTAGAAATATTTCCAAAATATTTGTTTTTCATTTTTTTGCTGGTACTCAGAATAATGAAAAATCAAACCTTCTTAAAAGCAAGGTATTTGTTCTTAAATTGTGTATCTATTCACTTTCTGTCTCTCATAGCCAATGTAGTTTTTTAATTTGATGAAATGAAAGAAAGTAGGTTGGGAAAGTTAACATTTGTTGATCACTAACAAGATAGTAGGGGCATAGGAGCATAATTAACCCAATAATACTTAAATATTTTAGTCATGGGGGAAATTAAGGCTGTTTCTGAGTCTTATCAGGAAAACATATTTTTCTCTTTAATATGGAGCTGCCCACATTCTGGAATCTTCTCATTTTGATACACATTTTTATAGTTTCAAGAGAACTCTGTTCTACTAGTATTTGTCTTATTTTATTGGATTAAGTCTAGTAGTAATTTTTGTTTTAGGAGTGGGCCATGACTATTCTGCTTTTTTCAGTTTTGAATACGGTGTGTCATCCTGTGAAAGCCATCTCAGTAGTTTGCTTTTTGTCTTTTGTTTGTTTTTATTTTTAAGTGCAGACCTCAAATTGATTGTTGCCTATAAATAGTAATTTTATATGTTTGCATATAAGTGACATAGCTTTGCCCAGTTATCTTCATTGTATAAAAATAACTGTATTCCATAAAAATTAACAAATACATTGCAAATGCAAACTATCTATATAGTTTGGTTGATTTATTAGTGAACATGTATTGATTACCTACTCTATCAGGTGCAATGCTAGGTATGTCTACAGAAAAAATATTTCTAAACAAATCAAATCAAGCAAGTTGAAACCTTTCTAAAAGTATGAAAACATCATCTGATAACTTATGTGTTGTATTTCTTAGTCTCAAAGTCAAGAAACATATATATGTGGACATAGTTATGAGCTCCTTATGGACCTACTGGGAAACTTATATAGTGCCTTTCAACTAGAGAAAGTAGTAATGATTAATGGGTCTGTTTGTAGAAAAGAAAAGGAAAAAATGTACACATTTGCTGTAACATTATGTCTCATTCACAGTGGAGATGGTCATTTAAGTCTTTGCCAAAACTGGGGTTTAATGAATTTTTTTTAAGTCTAATTATAAATTTCTGTTTGTATTTTGTGAAAAGGTGTTCAGTAAGAAAACCTTATTTGCAATATTAGTAAATACAAAAGGATGTATTAAAGCTTGCTTATTCTCCTTTCCCAGCCAAGATGTTGATATCCATTTTAAAACAAAATGGGAAAATATCCAATACAATATTCTCCTTCTTTTGGAGGCTCTGTACACATGAAAGCAGACTTTGTGTCATTTTATTTGGCCTTTGCTTATCTCTGTTGTATGTCGTTGTGTACTTTTCAGACAAATACTGGTACTCTAGATTTATTATCTTTTATCTGCAAATTTGCCAATGAGAGAACTAAAATGGTCATAGTGTTAATCAGAAAGAGGAAGTGTACTTAAGATTATTTTATTTATTAAGATCTGAAAGGCTTCTATATAAATGCACTGAAATAAATGCTAGTAATTTCTTGTACTCTCATTTTTTTTTTTTTTTTTTTTTGCTTCTCATGGAAATGTTTGTACTTTTTTATCATTGTCTTTTATGAAATATAATGTTCTAAAGACCTGGTGTGATGATGTAATTATTTTCTCTCGGGAACTTTTTTTGGGTTATCTGGGGTTTTGTTGTGTTTGTGTTCCTGAATTCCAGGTGAATTGCTGGTGAATACCTTGGTTGCACTAGGATTACACCCTGAGTATAAGGTGATCACATATGCCTTTGCAACAGTGTCTGTTAAATACATTTAGAGATCACCTCAGAGCTTGGACCTCAGAATAGACACCGTGACATTTAAATATTTTTCATCAATGCAGTTAGTAATCTACTGTATCAAAATGAATATTTAAGAAGTCATTTTTAGCATAACTTTCTTCTCCCTGCACAACTTCAGTAAACTAAGCTGGTGTGTTGTGGGCAATTCCCTTCTTGTTTTTCAGGTATTAGGAGTCTGAAGATCTTTAAGGCAAACAGTCACATCTCAGAAATACCTCAAGACTTAGATTTGCATTTGAGACTAGATGGTGAGATCTTTTATCAACTTTAATTATTTGTGTAATGAATTCTCAGTATTATTAATTTGTATGCATAGTACGAGCTACCAGAATATTGTCCACTATATATCACAAATAAAGCCAATCATTAAGTCATAATCATGTAGTCATTCAAATCATGCAAAGCCATAAAATGGAGTTCGCTTAGTCTGCCCCAGGTTCCTACCTATGGTATTAATGTATCTTCTGATGAATCATGCCAGGTTAATTTAATGGTTTTATAATTTTTTTGTTGTCTTTATTTTTTTCTTCCAGTTTTATTGAGATATAATTGACATACAGCACTGTCTGAGTTTAAGGTGTACAGCATAATGATATGATTAAACACCCATCATTTCATAAAGATGCAAAAGAAAAAAAAAGTTTTTCCTTGTATGGATTTAAGGCTGTGGAGATATCCTCGACCAAAATTGTTTTATTTAGAAAAGGCGTTTCTTAAGGAGTACTCTATTGCTATTGATTTAAGTGACTTCAGAAAAGATAGTGCTGTATCACTCAAAATAATACTACAATTAAAAGAAAAATATAAGGGTTGAAAAATAAAACTTGAATTTTTCTCAGCACATTCCTACAACGTATTTTGGTGGGCCTGAATTCCACTGCTAATTTAATCTCCCCAGCTCCATTAGTTGAAGTCTGTGCTCTGGAGGATCTCCAAGACGCATCAGACATTACCTACCCTCAAGGAGTTTACTGTCCTCTGTGTGTAAAACTTAGAGTGGAAACACCTGAAAACCCACAGCCTATCAAATGAGGTGCTTCTTTGTGCCCTCTGCAAACTCAGTTTTATATTTCACTTATGCAGTATTAAAGAGCCAACAGAGCATCTTGAAGGAGCAGCTTTTCTCCACGTGCAGATATTTCTCAGCTGGAAACACTACACCTCAGAAGAATAGTTGAGGTCAGTGCTTTTCTGCAACAGACCTTGAGTATTTGCGGTTAACTCTTAGTAGAACTGTGTGGAAGGTGGTAGTTTTAAGCAAAGATTGGAGTCAGACTGACCTGACTTTGAATTCACAGATTCCCTATTATTGGCTGTGAAATTATAGCAAAATTTTAAACCTCTGTGGTCCTCAATTTCTTGGTCTCTCAATGGAGGATGATAGGAACTACCTGAGGATTGTTCAAATGATTAAAGCAACTAATTCTACTAGAGCACTTATTAGCACAGTGCTGGGCTCTGAGCAGAAGCTTGGCTTATATTAAGTCAGTTTTCAGCTTTAGAGTGACAAGTTTTTCTTTCATGCAAATTGTCTTGGGTCATATTTTAAGAATGATACCACAGAATAAATGTTGTCACAAGGCACAGATACTGTGATGAAAGAGTTTGAGAGCAGATCCTGAAAACACCTGCTTGATTTATCAAGGAGAAGGTGTTAATTTACCTCTGGGACATCATTTCCATCTGAGGTAGTTATTAAAGCATTTTTAGTAAATTTCCAACTTCTTTTACACAGTCCTTCCTCCCCTTCTTCCATTCCTTCACCTGCTCTTCCTTCTCCTTTCTTCTTCTACCACCACCATTGTTAGAATCAGGAAGCATCATGGTGGCTGTTAGTTTCCCTGGAGTCTTAATGAAATCCCATGAGTGCTTTTGTTCAGGCAGAACAGGGTCACTATGGGTAACCAGATTTGCCCCACATTATTCCATTTTCCCCTGACCTTGTATAAATGTTATTTTGTATAGGATAATTATGCAGTCTTTCAGCCTGTCTAGCAGCTTCTGGCAGGCTGGTCTCCAGTCTCTCCAACCCCAATATCTTAGGGCATTTATTAAGCACCTGCTGTGTCTCAGGCACTGGGCTCTTCTGGTGGCATGAGAGTGACTTAAGACCCGGTTCCTTCCCCCAAGGAGGCTACAGCCAAGTAAGGGAGATGCTCGCCAAGGGCTTCTCATGGGAGCCAACCTCTTTTCTTCTGTCTATCTTATAAACTACTTGGAAACCCAATAGAAAAAGGGGCAAAAGTCTCAGGCCAGATAAAAGAGGGGAGTTCCCAGAGTTCCACCCACAGGCTCAGAGTTCCACCCACAGGAGATGGGGGCGGGGAGTGGGTGGGGCGATAGGGTTTGGCCACCACTGCTTCTCAGTGGGGATGGGAAAGGCCCTGGCTATTCTTAGGGTGCCCTTCTGGAGAATAGACAGTATGTTTGAACGGTGCCTGCTGGTCTGTGCCCTTCTAGGTTCTCAAGATGTGGAGAGCAGGCATTTCTTGAGGGGCTTTTTCTCTTTGGGTCGGTTATGGGCATTTCTGGTTGCTGACCTCTCTAGCACCCAGGCTGGGATATCAAAGAGGCAAGAAAAGAACTCCCGGGACTCATGGCTGGGTTGTTCCTCGAGTCTCTGTGTCCCTGGGCAGTTGGTCTTTCTTACCCCACCTTTCGGAATCTTCTGGTAGGCTTCATTTGTTGTTGTTGTTTGGTAATTAGTGGGAGAAGTGAATGGAATGCGTTTACCTGGTCATGTGCAACTCACATAAAAATGTCACATAGAAAGATAAGGAACTGTTCTGTACTTGACTGTGTGGATGTCAATTTAGTGGTTGTGACATTGCACTATAACTTTGTACCATGTGACCACAGGGAGGAGGCTGGGTAAAGGGTCCAGGGATCTCTCTCTATTATTTCTTACAACTGCATGAGCGTCTACAGTGACTTTAAAATTTAAAAATTAATTTAAAAAGGTCAAAGGTCCTATATGAAAGATAATCAACTCCACTTACAATAAGAGAGATGCAGATTCAAATTACATCAAAGTACCAGTTCTGACCTATCAGATTGGCAAAAATCCAAAGGTTTCACCAACACTATTGGTGAGACAGTGGAGAATCAGGCACTTTCATACATAGGATGCAAAAGGTCACAACCTCTGTGGAGGGGAATTGAGCAGTATCTAGCAAAATGACTAAAGAATTTACACTTTGTCCCAGAAATCCTTTTTTAGGCATCTACACTAAAGACACATCTCTACAGCTATGAAAACAACATACGTACAAGTTTATTCATTGAGGCATGAGAGTAGCAAAAGTTTGGGAGCACCTGAATGCCTGCAGAGGGACAGCTGGTTGAATTGGCCCTGGTCACCATGCCCTGGGACCCTGCACAGACATGAGAGAGGAGGCACAAATTCTGTGTTCTGATATCTACTGATTTCCAGACTAATAGTATCCTGTGGGGAAAAATAATAAGGTTCACACATATCTAAAATACTACCTTTTGTGAATGAAAGAAAGGGAAGTAAAAATAAATGTTTGTTTTTTAAAACAAAGCAGTGACTAGCAGGAAAAACCAGACACTAATAAAATGGCCTGGGGAGAGAGAGGCTGGCAACGGGTGGAGGGCACAGGGCTGGCAGTGAGACTGATTCTTTATGATTTTTACATAGTTAGGAACTGGAACCATGTCAATGTTTTTATATAATCAAAAAACAATTTAAAAAGCAAACCCTAAAATCGATCTTAAACAGAAACAAATTTTAAAAATTATTTGAGCAGAGCAGAACAAATGAGTTTATCCTTCATTCGCTAATGATCGACCTTAGCAAGTAGAAAGATTCCTACTCAATCATTGTTCTTGCTGCGTTATATAAATGTCACTAATGCATGTTTGCAGGGTCTTGTTTTCTTCCCATTTTTACTGAGTGTTTCTCTTTTTTTTTTGTACACAGTTTAGTTTGTATTGTTAAGGTCTTATAAAAACCTTTCTGGAAACTAATTCCTGACTCTAGACTTTAACTTCAAAGTCCAACAACTTATTAAAGTTAAAAAACAAAACCAGCAAACATTATTCTTCCAAATCTGCAGTCTGAGGGGTTTTGCTGCTTCGAAGTTAGAAAAATACGGCATTGCTTTTAGAGTGTGCTTTCGTAAGGGAAAAAACTATTCAAAGGCTTGTTCGTATACATCAGAGGAAATAATTGAGTAATTGTTTAATAAAAAATGTTAGTAGCTATTTATCTGACAACTTCTTTTATGAGTCATTTACTGGGAGTACAGCCTTTTATGAGTCATTTACTGGGAGTACAGCAAATAGATTTTTTTCTTCTAAGCCTAGTAGCTGAAGTATTATAATTGCCAATCCCACTGGGAGAACAAATTGAATAGGAATCATGATACCACAGAACTTTAGATCAGGAAGGGAACTTTAAAATCATCTAGTTCTGGGCTTCCCTGGTGGCGCAGTGGTTAAGAATCTGCCTGCCACAGAAGTTGTAAGGCATGATGTAGAAGGGAGTGAGGTGCCCGGCTGAAGACAGAGTCCAAGGTCTTCAAGGAGCTAGTGAGTCTCCTGCCTCTGGGGAGCATTTATACCCCATCCTCAGAGGGTGTGGACACAGTAGGTAATGTCTTTTTTCTTTTTACTTTTTCACTGCTTTTCAAATGGCGTTCCGTTTAATCTGTTATTGGCTTTCCTCAGAAGAGTCCCTTGTCCCATAAATTTTTTTACTTGGCTTCTTGTTAAGTCAGGACTCCTCTTCGGGCTGTGTACCCCTGAAATCAGAGTTCTGTGGTGGACCTTCAAAGAGGCCACACGGTCTAGCCCAAGTATCTGCCCTTGTTAATTGGGAGTTAGTCCATCTAATGACATTCTTTTGTGTCATGTGATCTGGTAAAATCATAATCAGACTCATCTCCTGGCCCACCTGGCATTTCCAGGGAAGGACTAGGATTGAATCAAGGAACAAGTTGCATTAAGGGGCAGCAGTAGACTCCCTTTCCATCTGCTTTGAGAAGAGAATCCTTCAGTGATTTAGCATCCCAAGCCTTGGAAGACTTGAGCTGGATAAGGATTGACTTGGGCCATGGCTGAGAAGGATGGACAGCTGTTTGTGTAATGTCACCTGCCTATCACTTAAAAGGACTGTAATGGGAAAAGCATGTAAAAAAGAGTGGAGATAGGTATAACATATATGTATATTATATGAGTCACTTTGCTGTAGAGTAGAAACTAACACAACATTGTAAATCAACTATACTCCAATAAAAACTAATATTAAAAAATAAAAATTTTTAAAAGAAAAAAAAAAGAATCCACCTGCCAATGCAGGCGACACGGGTTTGAGCCCTGGTCCAGGAAGATCCCACATGCTGCGGAGCTCCTAAGCCCATGTGCCACAACTACTGAGCCCATGTGCCACAACTACTGAAGCCCGTGCACCTAGAGCCTGTGCTCTGCAACAAGAGAAGCCACCGCAATGAGAAACCCACGCACCGCAACGAAGAGTAGCCCCCGCTCGCCACAACTAGAGAAAGCCCGCGTGCAGCAATGAAGACCCAACACAGCCAAAAATAAACGAAAATCATCTAGCTCTTTTCTTTCCATTTCTTTTACTAGCTATCAATTTTTAAAAAAGAAATATAAATGGTATTTACCACCCCTCCACTGGACAATTGTGACAGCCTTCAGGCTCCCTGCAATCAGTCCACCCCAGACACAAGACTGGGCTCTGAAAAAGCTGGGTCAGAGCAGATCATTTACCTTCACTAGCTTCCCCATTGCCTACTGGTCTTTAACTTTTTAGCAAGCCCGTCAGCCTTTTGCTACTTTGATATGAAACCTCCTAGCCTCTAACTAAACCAAATTGCTTGCCTTTCTCTGCATGTTTAATGCACTCTCAAATCTTTGTCCCTCTGCAATTCAGTCTTCTCTCCAGAAATGGCTTTTTCCTCCTTATTTGCCTGGTGCCTGCTACTTAGCTTCTAAGGAGTAGCTCATCTGTCCTCTCCTCTGTGAGGCCTCCAGGCCCTCAGGAATCAGAACAAGTTTTTCTTCTATTATGCTACCATAGCGTTTTAATATTTTTATGGCAATACTGACATTCCTCCCTCCCTCCTTTCCTTCCCTCCCTCCCTCCCTCTCTTCCTTCCCTCTCTCTCTTCCTTCCCTCCCTCCTTTCCTTCCCTCCCTCCTTTCCTTCCCTCCCTCCTTCCCTTCCTCCGTCCCTCCCTCTCTCCCTCCCTCACTTCCTTCCCTCCCTCCCTTCCCTCCCTCCCTCCTTACTTTCCCACCCATCCTCCCTCCCTTCCTCTTTCCCTCCCTCCCTCCCTTCCTCCTTTCCTCCCTCCTTCCTTCCCTCCTTCCCTCCATCCCTTCCTTCCCTCCTTCCTTCTCTGTCTGTCTCTTTCATGCCTGTCTGCATTGCTAACAATGTGAGTTCCTTGCAGGCAAACCCTGTGTCTTAATGCATCCTTATAGCTCTAGCACCAGGTCTCAATCAATGTGTGTTGGGTACATCAATACCCATATGGTGTCACAGATTGAATAATGGCCACCCAATGATGTCCACATGCTAATTCCCGGAACCTGTGCAAGGAATTTTGCAGGTGTGATTAAATTAAGGCTCTTGAGATGGATGCATTTTCCTGGATTATTTGAGTGACCCAATGTAATCAAAAGCAGCCTTGTCAGAAGGGGTGAGGAGCCAAGGAGGCAAGTGGCCTCCAGAAGTTTAAGAAGGGAACCAGAGCCACTTCTTGATGCCCAGTACCCAGAAGCAGCACACCTCTGCCAACACCTTGATTTTGGACTTCTGGCCTCCAGAAGTGTAAGAGAATAAATCTGGGTTGTTTTAAGCTGCTGAATTTGTGGTATTCATTGCAGTGGCAAGGGGAAAGTAATACATGTGCCGATATGAATTAATAAGTCACAGACATTTTAGACTATTAGACATACTTTTAAAACTTGTTTGTTCATGGATGCAACCTAAATGTCCATCAACAGATGAATGGATAAAGATGATATGGTATATATATATATATATGTATATATGTGTATATATATACATATACACATACATATATATTATATACATAATATTCCATTATATATAGTGGAATATTACTCAGCCATAAAAAAGAATGAAATAATGCCATTTGCAGCAACATGGTTGGACCTAGAGATTATTATACTAAGTGAAGTAGATCAGAAGGAGAAAGACAAATACCATATGATATCACTTGTATATGGAATCAAATATATGGCACAAATGAACCTACCTACAAAACAGAAACAGACTCAGACATAGAGAACAGACTTGTGGTTGCCAAGGTGAGGAGGGAGGGATGGACTGGGAGTATGGGATTAGTAGATGCAAACTATTATATATAGAATGGATAAACAGCAGAGTCCTACTGTATAGCACAAGGAACTATATTCAATATCCTGTGATAAACCATAATGGAAATGAATATGAAAAAGAATGTATATATATATGTATAACTGAGTCACTTTGCTGTACACCAGAAATTAACACAACATTGTAAATCAACTATACTTGAATAAAATAAGTTTTAAAAACTTATCTATTAAAGGGAATAGACAATACACATAAATACAGGAGAAATGTTCATCCTTAGTAATCAAAGAAATAAAAAGTAAAGTAATCATGAGATAATTATATATATTAAAGTGGCGAAACATTTTTAATAAGCAGAACTAGTAAGGCTTTGGTGAGATAGAATTTATGACATTAATGTGTTCATACTCTTACTATTCCAAATAATATCTGCAGTTACAGCTCTTGAGAACTTAATATGTACTGTGCATTGTTTTAAGCCCCTTTACACGTCTTATGACAATTAGTCTCTAAAATAACTCTCTGGAGGCGGTGCTATGATTATTCCCATTTTACAAAAAAAAGAAAAACACCAAGGCAAAGTTTATGTAATCTGTCCAAGATCAAACAGCTTGGAATGGTGGAGCCAGGACTCTTTCCCAGGAGGTTTGATGCCCAAGGCCCCACTCAGCCTAAGAGTTATAAATGCCTAGAAATGTTAGGTCATTCACTTAATTGAACAAGAGCAAAAATCTGTATGCTTCATAAAGATGTTCATTACAGCACTAGCTACAAGTGCAAAAATTGAGACTAAGGATAATCACATTACAAGCGTGGTGTAATTAAACTGTAGTACATAAGGTGATAAATTTTTCAAAAAATAAAAATTATAAAGATCACAGAAATGAAAATGTTCATGGGAAAATAATTAGAGCATGAAAATAATTTCACATTATGGTTGCAACTTTAAATATGTTTATCATATTCTATTAATAAATTATATTGTACAACTAGGGGTTTCTATAATTTTACTTTCTTGGACATTATTACAATATCTTCGGAAAAACTGCCAATTTTATTCTTAACAAACCATAGGATGAATTCTTTCAATTTAATGTTGTATGTGAGAAAGCGTATTTTAGAACCATTCCTGACTTTTTTGTACTCTTTTATCAAGGGAAGGTGAATATTTCTACAGCTGTATCAACTGAGACATTCTTGGTCACAAGTAACAAAATAGCTGCATTAGTAAATCTAAAATTGTCCTAAAATTAAAGTTTGTTTTAAAAAAACAGTTTTAAAGAAGTTTGTTTTAAAAAAGTATATATCATATTAAAAAGTCATTGTTCTAAATAAAAATTGATTTATAGAAACTGAATCAAACTCTGTTGAAAAATAAGGAAACTACTGGTTAATGCCGTGAACATTTGAGAAACATTAAATGCTGCAGCTGCTCTGCCTTGTCACCAAGACTGACCTGCCACATTTCTGGAACTGGCTCTCTCCTGAGTATCGCTCCCCTCGTGGTCATAGATGGCTGCCAGCACCTCCCAGGGCTGCATTCTTCCAGGGAGGCACCTCATTTGATCTCACCATAAAAGAGAAGTCCTGGGTTTCCCTCTGATTGGGCCACTTTAGGTCCCGAGTGGCCCTGGCTAAACACCAGGGCAAAAATGATGAGATTTCACTGATTGATTTAGGTGGAGAAGCTCCCACTCCTCCAGGAACGGAGGGTGAGAGCTTTTCCATTGCTACACAATGGAAGACGGATGGATGGAATGGTTGCTGGCAATGTGGCTGGAATATTCATTATAGAGCATTCATGGATTTTGCTGCGTATTTGCATCTGCACAGAGGAAGTCCAGACAGGAAGGGTCTTGACTCCTGGCAAGGCCCCAACTTCCATGCAGGGCTCCGACCCCCCTGCAGTGCCGGCCCCAGGCAGGACCCCCATCCCATGCTGCTTCTCTGTGGGGAGGCCTGGAATAGCAGAGCTTCTCTGCCTTTCAAGACAATGAGGCAAAATCCACTCAGTAGGCTTTAGTTGTAGTTTTCTTTTTTTTTTTTTTTTTCTCGGTTCGCGGGCCTCTCACTGCTGTGGCCTCTCCCGTTGCGCAGCACAGGCTCCGGACGCGCAGGTTCAGCCGCTTCGCGGCACGTGGGATCTTCCCGGACCGGGGCACGAACACGTGTCCCCTGCATCGGCAGGCGGACTCTCAACCACTGCGCCACCAGGGAAGCCCTAGTTGTAGGTTTGAGTAAAGGAACCCTTTTTTCTTTTGGTCCTGGGCCTAGGCAGTGGCAACTTTAAGAGTCTCACACTATACCAACTGAGCTAGCCAGGCACCCAACGGGACATTTTAAATCGACTGATTTTATGGTAGACATTCTCAGTGACTGAGTTCTTGAAATCAATCCAAGGATGCAGGTCCTGACATTGAATATTTGAACGAGGTTACTCCCAGGAGCTGGTAGTCTTTTAGTGTTTCCCAACAAACTGGTCCATTCCATGGTGCCATTTCTCACACGTGTATATGAGAGGGAAAAACACCCTGGTAAAACCCAAGGGACTTTAAGGGGTCAGATGAGAACTATTTGCCTACCTGGATCCACCCTTTCCATTCATTCCTTTGGCAAATATTTACTGAGCACTGACTGTGCTAGGGACTGTCCTCCACATACTTGGAAATATATCCCAGGGTATTTTCCAAATCACTCTCCAGAGAAAGGCTGTCGAGTCGTGTCCACTCAGCTCAGTGTGAGTCCTCATTTGGGCAGCTGCCAGGGCTTGTGTGCCAGCCCCAGTGTTCTCTCCCAAGCCCACCGTTGCATTCCTGCCTTATACGCAGTTTCCCAACCTTCAGCCTCCTGGGGAGTGACATTAGTGGCAGCGGCAGTGGGTGGGTGACTGCTGAGCCCCTGGAGAAGCTCCACATCTCAGTGTTTGTTTAAGCAGCTGCAGGTATGCCCTCTCTCCTTGCTGGCTGACAGTGATTCCAGAACAGACCTTCAGCATTTTCACGGATTGCCAAAGATGAATTACCATCTGCCTTGGCTTTAAATTAACTGGGGCAGTTCTAACCCACAGAGAATGGGAAGCTAGGAAAATGGAATTGATTCTGAGCTTATTTCCATTTTGAAAGGCAGGAAGAAGAAGTCATGGGGCTGAAGCAGGGGCGGGAGTGTTGTGTTCTCTGAAATGAGAAGTAAAAGGAAGGAATGGTCATAAGACTGAGGGTTTCGGTGAGAAATAAAAGTTCTTAGAAGTGTCACCTTTGTGAACAAAATACAGGTTAAGGCATAAACACCCTAAATTTCCTTGTTTGGCAGGTGCTTTCCAAACGTTTCAGGAGGTATTTTAATATTAGTTTTGTTTTCTGCCTGTATGTGTACACACAATGCTGACTTCCAAGGTATGAGATTGAAAACTGGCTTGATGACTTCAAGCTCACCGTGGCTAAAACTGAACTCGCCCATCGCTGACTACAAATCTGCCCTCATTCCCGAGCTCAGTGACTGGGTGGTCTGTTCAATCTGCTGGTCGGGACCGATTGATGCCTAAAACTTCATGGACTCCTCTAATTCTCTCCCCTTTCACAGCAAAGCTATCACCACTATGTTCTGATTTTTTGTTCTCAACAGCTCTATAGACATTGAGGAAGAGGGTGGGAAAGCAGCTGCTGGCATTTGGGAACTGACCTCAAGTTTATTACAAGCTAGTTTGGGCCATTATTGCTCTGTTGGATACAACAACCTCACAGAACATCAATCAAACAATATCGGTCTAAGACCACGACAAAGCAAGAAAAAAAAGAAATCGCTGAAACCCACAAAATCCCAAACCTCCCTTTTCACTAAAAGGAGTAACTATTTCTGCTTTACCAGTCACAGCTTTGTGTCTGCTCTGGTCTGCCTTCCCTACAGATGAACTGTTGAGATCTCAGTCATAGAATTGTCCCCACTTTCTGATGGCGTCCAGTCTAGAAAGTGGAGTCCCACTTTCTTAGACTCTCCCCCAAGTCACCCAAGTAAAGCCCAAGCCCTGTGATAGGGTCTGTCTAATACTGTCTTAGTGAGAGTGTTGTGTGTTCTCTCTTGCCGGGATGAGTAGTAAGTCCAACTGGTTCAGCTACACACGTGTTCCTGGTGGATTTGGGCTAGAGAGTACTGACACACCGTCCTCTCTCCATTTGTTGAATCTTGTTTTCATCACCAGCCTATAAAGCTACAACAACAGCATCATGGCTGTGTTTCCAGGTTCCAGGGTTCTTCCTCTCTGTCTCCTCTTTCTCGCTGCCATGAGATTTCCTTCCCACCCACACCAGCACAATACATGAGACTTTCTGTTGATCAAATACGGGGCATAGAATATGATGTATTGACAACATCAACTCCTAACTATAACGCACTCAGATGGACACTGATATCACTTCTGTGGTATTCTTACCAAAAACAATAATTTCAGTCCAATCCTGAAAAAATGCCAGGTGAGTCCAGACTGAGGGTGCTTCTCCAAAATGACGGATATTAGTACCGTTCAAAAGTGTCAGTGTCATGAAAGACAAGTGTTATGAGTTAAATTGTGTCCCCCTCAAAATATATGTTTAAGTCCTAACCTCCAGTACCTCAGAATGTGATTTTATTTTGAAATGGGGTCATGGGATATGTAATTGGTTAAGATGAGGTCACACTTGTCACAAAAAGACAAATACTGTTTGATTCTACTTCTATGAGGATCTAAAGTAGTCAAATTCATAGACACAGAAGACAGAATGGTAGAACCCAGGGGCCATGTGGAGGGGGCAAAGGGGAGTTGTTATTTAATGGGTATAGAGTTTCAGATTTGCAAGATGAAAAAGTTCTGGAGCTCTGTTTCACAATAATGTGAAAATACTTAGCACTACAAACTGAACACTTAAAAATGGTTAAGATGATAAACTTTATGTGTTTTTTTACCACAATAAAATGTATATTTAAAAAATAAAGATGAGATGATAATCCAGTAAGAAGGCAGCCGTATGAAGGCAGAGACACATGATTCTCTCTCTCAGTTCTGGAGGGTAGAAGCCCCAAATCAAGGTGACATCAGGGCCATCAGCCGCCACTCCAGCCTCATTTTCCACCACTCCCAACCCTACTGTGACAGAGATGGTTGTTGACCACCACAGATTAGTGCTTTTTTCCAGACTGTAGAGTTGTCCTGGGAAATGACTCTCAGCCGGGGGCCATATTTCTCAGTGCATCTGAATGGGACCGTGTAACTAGTTCTGGCCCGTGAAATGTCGGGGAGAATCATGGGTCACACTTCAGTGCAGAGGCAGCTAATACCATAATTTCTTCCTCCAGTCTGCTGACTAGGTGTCCCTTGAAGCCACAAAATAAATCAAACTGGGGCCCTGAGTCACCATATGGAGGAAAGCCACCTTGAGGGTCACCAGAAATGAACTTCTGCATTGGACTTAGCACTCCTGAGAAATAAACTTTGTGTTCAGCCACGGAGATTTGGGGTTGTTTGTTACAGCAGCACAACCTAGTGCACCTCAATACCCCCTACGATCCAATATTCTAACCCCCCATCTGTTCTCTCAATTTATCAAGCTCTTTCCCTTGGCCTGCTCTTGCAATCTCTGCTCTCCTTACTTAAAATACCTCCTCCTTTTCTACCCGATAAATGGCTAAGAGTCAAATTTCAAACAAGTGCAAATTTATTCTGAGTTCTCCAGGCTGTTTGCTACTCCCTCTTTCCCACCCTCCCACCAGGTTATGGTGCCTTGGGCCATAGGCCTTGTCAAATCTCGTTGACATAATTATCTTCTTAAAAGAATGTGAGCTCTTTATGCGCAGGCACTGGATCTTATTCTTTAGGTTCAAAGCATCTAAAGGAATGCTTGTCATACAGCAGTCTCTCAGTACATGAATTTCGGGTTAGTCCAAGTGAGTTGGGGGTGTGAGGGTTCTCTGATCACATCCCCTAGTCAGCTGCCTGTGGGCTGTGGTCATTCTGAACCGGATTAGAGGGCTTGAGTCACTGTAAGTCTGTCCCGGTGGAGCTGGGCTCCTCTTGAAATCAGCGAAGCACTTAAAGGAAATGCACATAATAAAGAGGAGGACCCTTAGAATTTGCCTTTTGCTATTCACCAAAGGTGAGAGGAAAAGAAAGCTCTCTCATTTTCAGAATGTGTGTTTTTAATAGCTGCGGACGAGGTCGGATTTGTGCTTAGCTTGGAAAACACTGGAAATTTGGATTTCCCCCAGAGTTCAGCCAGAGATGTTCTCTGAGTTCCTTTGCATTTCTGTCAAATTTGGATTCTTTTTTTTTTTTTTTTTTTTTTTTTTTTGTGGTACGCGGGCCTCTCACTGTTGTGGCCTCTCCCATTGCGGAGCACAGGCGGCTCCGGACGTGCAGGCTCAGCGGCCATGGCTCACGGGCCCAGCCGCTCCGTGGCATGTGGGATCTTCCCGGACCGGGGCACGAACCCGTGTCCCCTGCATCGGCAGGCGGATTCTCAACCACTGCGCCACCAGGGAAGCCCTGGATTCTTTTTTTTTTTTTTCGGGAGGACAACAGGGGAATAAAAAAAAGCAGGTTCAAATGGTGAAATGGGAAGTGCTTTAATAGGAATGTTTTATTGTCTCTGCCCGAGTTTCTAACATAGCCTATAAAGTGAAAGCACTGCTTTAGTAAAAATGGAATGTTGTTGGTTACACGAAGTCCTGTCCCTCATCCTGCAAGTCCACCGAAGCAGGTGCCCCTCACTTCTTGGGGCCACTGATGAGGGCTGTGGTGGAGTAGGTGTAGGGGCTGAGCAGGGCCATGATGGTATAGTGGCGGTGGCCAGACTCGTTGGCTGTGAACACCACCTAGGAGGGAACACAGACAGGATTGCTTTTCAGCAGAGCCTCCAAATGTGAGTCACAGACAGAGAGACCACTCCAAGTCCAAAGGAATTATTTTTACTTTCTTATTTTGTTTTCTGGAACAGTGTGAACAAAAGGTAAAACTCCGAATATGCTGGCCAGCTAAGCCGCTGGAGCCTTGCGCAGCTCTTTCAACCAGATTTTTCACTCCCGCCTGTATAATCAGGTCTCTCTCTTTTTTTTTTTGGCAAATTCACACTAAAAATCAGGGTGGCCCTAACCTGACTGAGGGAAATCACAGAGCTCCTAATTGCTCATGCAATTAGTTGATCTTTAACGCTGACCGACATGTCTGGATTCTATTTCCACGGCAGCCATCTGTTTTACATGACTTAAGGGATTATTACAGACAAGGAAGACGCAAGGAGATTGGACCCATGGATAACCTGGAGGTTCCCACTGCCTCATAAGCAGAGGAATAGAGTGTGAACCAAGGGTTACAAATGTGGCTTTATTTTTATTATTTTTTTTAGCGTGACTTCTCACAGGAAGAAAGCTGAGGCACACCTTGAGGCTAAACCCAGCCTGGGCCCTGGTGGTAAATATCGCTGCTCCTCCCCTTACTGGCCCCGTGATCTTGACAAGTTATTTAACTTCCCTGTGCCTTACTTTCTTCACATGTAAAATAAGGATAATAATAGGAATGGCTCCAATGGGTTGTTTACAAAGATTAAATAGGTTAAATATAGAAAACAGTGGTAGTATATGCTTGAAAAGTGTTATCTATTGTGTTGCTATTATTATTATGAATTTACTGTCTCTGTATGCATTGTCCGAGATCACTTATCCAAACCTCTGGAAGCCAGATGTGTTTTGGAATGAAAAAATGGTCAGATTTTAGAGAAGTAAAATGATGCACTTATATTTTGCTGTATAACACCCTAAGTGGGGTCTGGAGGGTTGCCTAATAATCCAACATATTAATATTTCTTCAGCAGACAAACAATAGGATTCCGTGGAAGGAATGAAGTCTCTAAAGAGCATCTTGTAAGTTCAGGTCATGTTACTAAATGAGTTATCATCAAACAGAGAAAAAGTTTGCTTTTCAGAGTTTTATGGATTTCTGATTGTAGAAATGGGAAAGGGAAGCTGTGCTAGTCCAGTACGTTCCTTCTGACTTTTCCAAGGTGTGCAAAGTGCAAACAGTGCATTTTCTGCGATTGAAGACAAACAAAAAATAAAAAACAACACAAGCATCCATACACTCACCTCTGCATATTCATGGAAAGGGGAAAAGCCAAGTGACTTCCAGTAGGATTTGGTGTCTAATTCTACTTTGTATATTCCTTCTACAAGTTTTTCATCTGTTGTGAGCCCATGGAGCTCCCCAAATTCAGTGGTTTGCCTAGAAGGTGCAAAAGTCCACGTTAAGTTAGGTATTGAGGGAATAAATGCCATTTTGAAGTGACACACACACGCACACACACGCACAGAAGTGCAGTTTGTGATTTTATATATATATATATATATATATTTTTTTTTTTTTTTTTTCTCAACTAGGTCAGGACAGGGAAAATTCTAGTAACTGTCTAAAATTAACTGACAGGAAATTTGTCAGGAATATTTCAAAACGCTCATTGTAGATATTTTCTCCTATGAGGTTTCACTTCAAAAAAGTCATTACGCATAAATACACTACCATGTGACGTAAATACACTACCATGTGTAAAATAGCTAGCTGGGGGGAACCTGCTGTATAGCACACGGAGCTCAGCTGGGTGCTCTGTGGTGACCTAGAGGAGTGGGAAGGGGAGAGGGTGGGAGGGAGGTCCAAGAGGGAGGGGATATATGTATACATATAGCTGATTCACTGTACAGCAGAAACTAACACAACGTTGTAAACCAATTTTACTGCAATAAAAAAAAAAGAAAAAAAACCCACACTGACGTTTTCTAGAGAGGTACACGTTTAACGTGGGATCCTTCACTGCATTCATTATCACCTATTTACACTCCTGTAAACTGATGCTCCCAGAGTAACCAAACTTTAAAGCATTAATATAAACACGATACCTCTTTTAATTGCAATAGACACATTCTTAAGTCATTCAATCCAACAGGACCCATTACTAATAAACAAAAAACACATTTTGGGCCGCTTCCCCATACAGTACAAAGTAAGGAGGAAAGTAAACGGCTTCCCCAGCAAGGGGCCTTGTCCCCTCGGTGTTTTGAGGGGGAAATTGTAGATGAAAACCCTGGTTCCAGGCCAATGGCAGGAGATAGAGGAACATCTAGAAACTCAGGGAAGCACTTGAACTGGGCTAACTTGGGGCTTGTGGGTGAGGCGTGGGAAGGTCAAAGAAACTCTAACCATCCTGGTGGGGGAGGAGGGACAACCCAGGCCACTCAGGAAGGCAGTTACTGAAGCTGTGACCTCCCTGGGGCCCACCTGGCACCCAGGTAGCCTGCAGCAGAGCCAGCCTGACCGATGGGTCCATACTCCCCGGGAACCACCAAGTGCAGTTTGAGCTGACTGCCGCTAATTTGGAGGACTTAAATGATGTGCAGTTTCAGGAAAATTTGTTTTTATTAACTTGGATAATTTGATGTGACAGGATTTTGTTCATACGTAGAAAACTGAGAGGAGTTCTTGCTGTCAGTTGAAAAGACTGTTTGACATTTTATTGCAATGGGTTTCCTTTCCTGAAAGCTAAAAATCTTTTCAACATACTTCTGTGTCTACATGTTCCAATTTAGGTTTTAGCAAACTAATTACCAGAGAGTTACCATTAAAAAAAAAAAAAAAAAAAAAAGGAGTCATTACGATTCAGGGTTGGTGTTTGGGTGAAGGTTCGTAACTGCCCCTGGAAGTGGCCACGAGCTTCTCTGACTGTGGTTCCCTTGACCCTGGGGCCTCACTTCTCTCCCCTGTTCTGTGAGGGTCTTCCAGAGGCGGTATCATTTGTACACATAATGGGAACCCCAAAATACGAGGAGAAACCCATATCTGACTTTTTCATTGTTTATATGATTAAGCTCCTTGGTAACTCTTTGCCATCAACAAATACTAGGCAACACCTTTTTGTTTTTAAACTAGGCAATTTCTGTTTCCATGTAAGTACCTGCTCAATGGCTGGTGTTAGAAATCACTCTCCACTAGATAGCAAAAACTAAGACAGGTAAAAAAGGAAGTTGTCTTTACTGACTCTGTTCATTAACCTCCCACCTTTCTTCCTTGCCAGGAAGAAAATATTGGATTTCCCTTTTTATGTCTTATCATCAGAAAAAAAATCCCACAAACATCTGAATTTTTTTTCCTTTTTATTTTATTTATTTATATTCATCTGAATGTTTTTGGCATCTGTTCTGTATCGTGCTTAGAATATTCTCTTAACTTGGCATTTCCACAGTGTTCTTGGCATTTTATAGAAACATAAGTGAACTAACAAATAAAAACTCAGTTGAAACCACACTAAAGAAACTGACCTTTCCAATGATGGATGAAGACTCATCATGTGTAAAAAAAAAAAAAAATTCTATTTCAAGAATCATCATGTGATTCTTGGGATTCAATGAAAACCCACAGAAACTCTCTTCTCAGGGGACAGAAACACTTAGCAGGATTCCTTGGTACTGAGCGTTTCTTCATTGTTCATTCTTTTAGTTGGTTGGTTTAGATTTTACTAATGTGTATTTTCTTTGAAACTCTTGCTAATGGAGGTGGAAGAACTCTGTGAAAGTTATAGAGCATCTGGTGAAGGTGAGAAGTCATTTGGGCTCCCAGTGGTGGGAGATGGTGAGGCTGGTCTGTGGCTGTGCTTGCTATCATGTGTCTTTCTCTTCTGTGTTTTTTCTTATGGAGCTTGATAGCCCCAGCCTCACAGAGTAGATGCTCCACCAGAGTTTGCTAGACAACAGCCCTGGACTCTGGATGATCCAGATACACTACAGACAGTCACCTCCTCCATGCAGCCCCTCGATTCCATTCCTTTCATTAATAAATCAACACAAATTCTACATCTTTCCTAACATCCCAAGACAAGGAGTGTTATGCAAGGGCATCAAGGAATCTGGAATTCCTGAACTTATATACACATTTTTCTATGTGTGTATATGTGTATTTTTCTGGGCATGGAGTTCATAATTTTCATCACCCTTTTCATGTGGTTCATGACCCCAAAATGTGGTGAAGTGTAGTGGGGGGTAGGAAGCTGCCCGGAATGCTGTTCAGGATCCTGGTCACTTGCAGCTGAGCAAGGCAAGAGGGCATCCTTCTCAGAATCCACTTTCTCTCTGCCCACATTTTCAGGTTACTTGGTGGACCTTTAGTGAATTATGTTATTAGGGACTCTTTGACAGAAACCGCCCGCCTTGGCCAGGTATGACAACAACTGCTTGCATGAGTTGTCTCACAACAGGAGCTCCCGATAAGGAACACGGCACTGCCTCAGAAAACGAATCGGGAGAACCCGAGAGGGGCCAAAAGGAGGGAGGAGACGCCAGCCCAAAGGTCCTGCCGAACTCCCAGAAACCCTCGAGCTAGAATCCATCTTGGCAGAGAGATGTGCGCGCCACCAAGAGGGATCCTGAGTCAGACCAAATATGGGCACAAGCAAGATGATTGGCCAGAGACAACCCGGAAACTAACCCCATTACCATAAGCCCTGAGACTGTGAGCCACGTGGCAGAGCAGTCCTCCTGGGTTCTCTTACCCTCCTGCTCTCCACCCGGGCGCCCCTTCCCAGTAAAGTCTCTTGCTTTGTCAGCACGTGCGTCTCCTCGGACAATTCATTTCCGAGTGTTAGACGAGAGCCCACTCTCGGGCCCTGGAAGGGGCCCCCCTTCTGGTAACAATGTGAGCCCCTCTCTCTAACAAGTGGTGGGGGAACGGGAAGGTATAACCAAGTCCTCTGTCTGGGTTCCCCGGGCAGCTCACCCCGAGGCAAACGGCTCCCAGGTGTCGTCAGCAGCCTTTTTGAACACTTTCACGCCCACGTTCACAGCAGGACTGCCCTGGACCACATCTAGGACTTTGACCATCAGAGGGCACTTGGATTCACCAGAGCCCTGGGCAGAGAGAAGACAAGTGACAAGTCCACGAAGTTGGTCAGAGTGACAGGATGCGTCCTTTGTGGTCTTCGATTTGGAGCGAGGCAGAAAGGACACGCGAGTCCCATTTCTAGCTACGGAAGTGCTGATGGTTAATGAGCTTCCCTCACTCAGTGTAACACAGACATGATTGTCTCCAAAGAAGGAATGGTTTCTGCCTCTGGACATGCTGCGCTCCAGCGGGGGCGTGTATAATGAACTTGAAGGGAGAAAATAGGCCCTCTGAGAACAGTTGCTTCAGTAAGCCTCCTCATTTGAGTGGAATTGCTGCAAAGATGTACTGTGCCATAGGACTAAATAGTTTTTCCTGAGAGCATTTTACTCAGTTGTTGCTGTAGTGATTCCCTCTTACTAGTTGCTGTAAAATAATGTCAGATGATTTCATGACCCTTTTTATAGTTTTAGTTAATTCTCCTAGGGGATTTAAGAATTTTTTTTTTTTTTCCTTCTTGGCCGTCCTGCATAGCTTGCGGGATCTTAGTTCCCTAACCAGGGGTCAAACCGGGGCCCAGCAGCAGTGAAAGGGCCCGGGGCCTAACCACTGGACCACCAGGGAATTCTCAGGATTTCAGAGTTAGATATCTGACTAGAAGGTTGTCTGCCAAGCCTTTCAGAGGTTAATCACTACATACTTTTTGATTAGCTAAAGGGAAATCAACTTTATCAAATGTCAAGTTTCTGAAAACTCAATAGTAACAACTTCTAGAATATCGGATCTTTATTTCTACCATTTATCTGAGGAAATTGAGGCACCATTGCAAAGCCATAGAGGAGAGCGCCCAGGATCCAAGCCCCAGTTCAATGAGCTCTGCAGAATTTCATTCTTTTTGAAGTTTGAATCAATGATGTTTAAAAATAGATGCTGGGGGCTTCCCCGGTGGCGCAGTGGTTGAGAGTCCGCCTGCCGATGCAGGGGACGCGGGTTCGCGCCCCGGTCCGGGAAGATCCGACGTGCCGCAGAGCGGCTGGGCCCGTGAGCCATAGCCGCTGAGCCTGCGCCTCCGGAGCCTGTGCTCCACAACGGGAGAGGCCACAACAGTGAGAGGCCCGCGTACCGCAAAAAAAAAAAAAAAAAAAAAAAAAAGTAAATAAAAAATAGATGCTGGGTGCCCTGGCCCTACTAACAAAAGCTGGTTGGCAAAGCAGGAAGGAGTCCCTTCTACTTCGTCCAAGGAGACATATGAAAGGATTTCAAAGAGTTGAACACTCACCACAGGGCTAGCCTCAGACACAAATACCAGTCCGGCGAGGCAAAGGAGGAACAGACGGGAAGAAGCCATTCTGCCAAGGACTGGTGGGTCTCCGAGAAGGGCTGCTCCCAGCTTCGGGCTTTTATACTCACTTCTCCGCAGCCAGCCTCCTGAGCCCTGCCAGCCTGACTCCAAACCTGCTGATTCTGATTACTGACTTAGTCAACAAAGGGAGAGTAAGTAACCCACACAAATATGAAACTTGCCTAGACAGATGAGAGCGTCAGAGCATTAGCTCTATGAAATATTCTTAACAGGTCATTTGACCAGCTAGATCACCAAAACAAAACAATCAAAACAAACAAAAATACTCTTCTCCATGCGTGGCTGGATGCAGCAACATTCTTGGAGATTTTATTCTTCCCTACCTATGATTTCTATGCATGTTGTCCATTTTCTGTACATTTTATCACTCATTTTAAATGATAGTGCAAATTGTAATAACTTATTTCACATGGAATGACATTTGGCTACACAGGCTTAAATATAGTGCATCAGAAAGCATCGTTGCACTCGAGTTGTATCCATGAGTCAACGAGGAAAAACCTTTGGCAGTGCTTACGTTTGAAAAACCTATGTTTCAGCCAAACTAGGTCATTTGGAAGCTTAACTTAGTCAGCAATTTCTCCATGATTTTTGTGTTCTTCTGAGACAAGGTTCTCGACCCGAGGAATAATGACACATTCCAAACTGGTATCCACGAGCCTGAAATACAAAGAACCAGATATTTTTTATGGCCTCTTCTGCACTGAATGTGCAGAAACAAGGCTACCCAGCTGGCTTTTGTCAGAATCAGTTTCTGGAAGGAAGTAGAAATGGCTGTGAGAATTAGAAGCCATGGTTGACAAAAGATTCTCTCTCTCCTGACCAGTTTACAAGTCCAGCAATTATAATCATTTGATGATTCATTGATCAAGTACCAGCTCTTGTGTGTATGTGTGTGCACATAAGTGCATGTGGCTTTGTTATGGGTTAAGACAGATTTTGTCCTGATAAAGACGTATATGTAGAAGATGCAAAGAAGATAGACAAAAAATTTGGACCATCACGTGTCAAGGGTTAGTCCAGTTTGGAGCACAGAGAGTTGGGAGAGCATTCCTTTAGGTGACAGCTTGGAAGAAACTGGACCAGAGGTGGTGAAGGATAAGGGCTTTCAGAGAGTAGGGGAAGGGACAGGAAGGCATTCCAGGAATATGGAAATGTGAAGGGGAGGAAACTGACCACAGAAAAGCAACAAAGGAGCAAATCCAGTTCAGAGCATAGCTAGGAATGGAATCTCATAGCCTTAGAGTCTGTTTCTGAAGTAGCACTGGAAAGAGTTTTGAATTTGAAGTTTGATGACCTGAGTCCTAATTCTCTTGGCTAGTTTCCAGGATGACCTGTGAATTATGTAATATCTCAGATGCTCAGCTCATGCATTTGTAAAACAGAAATACATACTTTTCTACTTCAAAGAACTATTCTAATAACTTTTTACATGAGATAATACAAAAGCACTTGATAACCTGTAAGCCACTATTCTGGTATAAAGTATAATTATAATTTAGTTCAACATCTCTGCTAAGGAGAAAATCTTTTCTCTTATATCTTTCATATATTGTCATCTAATATTCTCTGGACTATTTCCGAATGCTCAGAGCTTGGGTGGAGAGTCTGTTTTCTGACTGTGAATTCTAAACATTCGAATGTGCTCTCATGTTCCATCTATGCATCTTTGCGCCACTTTCTTTTAAAACCAAGAAATGTGTCCCATAGACATCATGACCGGGCAACACTGGGCTGCCACCAGCCCATAGACATGTCATGTTTGGCCTGAGGAATCCGTCTTTAAAAATTTTTTGAAATAGTTGTTAAAATTAAAAATTGAGACATATTGCATGAAAATGTGGATTTCTGGCTTCTCTTGAGAAATCAGAAAAGAATGTAGCATTAGGCCTATTCTCACATGTGATGATAATCTTCGGGCTGTCATTCTCAGACATTACAACGACCAGGCCTCTCCTTCGACTCTGAGGCTAGGTAGCATCTCTAGTGGCACTCTCACGCTTGAGCTTTTTTCTCTCCTTACACATGTCCTGTTTCTCTCATCTATGTTCCTGCCTGGACTCCTGGAAATTTGAGTTTGAAATTGCTGGTCTCCTGACAGCCATTTGAGTGGTGAGTGACAGCTTATTTTCTATTTGCCAAATAGACATTCCAACTTCTTTGAATGATTCCTTTTCAGACACATTTCCCAGAATCCTTATCATCCAGAACTTCCTCCTCTGATACACTCCCATCAGTGGTCAGTGCTTCTTTTCAAATGTGATGCTCTGAACTGGATACGTGCTCCAGGTAGAATCAGGCCAGTACACAGGACTTTGAGACGGTAATCTTCTTTGGAAGATGCTCTACTGCAAATGATGCATCCTGAACGCATTCGTAACTGTAATAGCTGTGACCACATTCCCCGCAACATAACACTACCCATCGTGACCTCTTGGTTGCAATGATCAAAAATCACCATGTATTATCCATCATCTCTGCTTTTTTCATTTATGAATCTTATTTTCAACTTTATTGAGATATAATTGACAAATGAAATTTTAAGATATTTAAAGTGGTGATTTGATATATGTATACATTGTGAAAGGATTCCCACCATCTAGTTAATGAACACACCCATCACTTCACATATTTATCTTTTTTTTTTTTTTTTTTAGTGAGAACATTTAAGTTCTACTCTCGTGGCAGATTTCAATTACATAATACAGTGTTATCAACTGTTTTAAGTTAGGTCTTCAGACCTTATTTATCTTATAGCTGTGAGTTTGTACTCTTTTACCAAACTCTCCTATTTCTTCCACCCCTCAGCCCCTGGCAACCACTTTTCTATTCTCTGTTTCTATGAGTTCAACTTTTTTAGATTCTACATATGAGTGAGGTCATACAATATTTGTCTTTCTCTGTCTGGCTTATCTCACTTAACATCATGCCCTTGAGGTCCATCCATGTTGTTGTAAATGGCAGGATTCCTTTCTTTCTCATGGCTGAATAATATTCCATTGTGTACATACATACCACAGCTTCTTTATCCATTCATCCCTACACAGAGACTGAGATTGTTTCCATATCTAGGCTGTTGTGAATAATGCTGAACACGGGAGTGCAGATATCTCTTCGAGATCCATTTTTCATGTCCTTTGGATATATAGCCAGAAGTGGGATTGCTGGATTGTATGCTAGGTCTATTTTAATTTATTTATTTTTTAAAAGTTTTTGAGGAAACTCCATACTGTTTCCATAGTTGCTGTACCAATTTACATTCCATCAGCAGTGCAACAGTGCACAAAGATTCCCTTTTCTTTACATCCTTGCAAGCATTTATTATCTCTTTTCTTCTTTATGATAGCCATTCTAACAGGTGTGAGGTGATATCTTCCTGCGGTTACCATTTATGAATTTTCACCTAAATACAGGAACTTATATTTATGCCTGATCTATCTCCTCATGTTAGTTACACCCCCACTCCATCCATTTCCATCACCGAATAGTAGATTCTGTTATTCACTGCAGTAGCACACCCTCCAAGCCTCATGCCCTTGGCCGCTTTGACTTGCTTGCCTTCTGAACTATCATTGACCTGGAAATCATTAGTAGAATTTGAATTTGAACAAGATAAGGAGATAGAGGAAAAGTGAGAGTACAGGGAACATCCTGAATCTGATTATGGAATCATCAATAACTTACAGAGATAGAGATGATTTTTAATATATAAAGAAGAGAAAATTCTGCCAGGGACCTAAAAAGCAAATGTAGATAAATGTGAAGTAAAAGTTAGAGAGCCTCAGGAGAAGAAGCTTATGGTGTTTTAGGTGAGAGAAAAGCAAAGCTGAGGAGGAAGGAAGAAATGAAGAGAGTGGGAATGCATTCTTGGTCAAAGGAATGCTGGTATGGAACAAGTGGCAATGACAAATACAAGAAAAGTCCAATGTTTCTTGCCTGACAGGCAATTTGTGATGAAAGAGGGTTATAAGGATAAACATAAACTCCCAAAGATAAGAGGGCCTGGCTTTCCGTGTTTATCTGAGTTTGTGAAAGCTCTTTTAGAAAGATGGTTACATGGGGTCCACCAAGAGGGATGAATTAAGGTCAAGGGTCACCACATTCCTGAAGCCTTAAGTGGTTGCTGTAGAAACAGTGTTCTGTAGAGCGAATGTCAACAGCAGTAGGATGGAGTGCCAGAAAACAAAGGTGCAGTAGTGAAACATTTCTGCTATAAATGTATGTCTTTTCTTAGCCATGTACTGTTTTTCTTCACATTCTGATCAGGGGGCTGAAGCCTACATGTTTAGCTGAGGTAAAAAAGCTAATTTGATGATGCTATTCCTCCTTTTACTACAGAAATATGTGGTAATGAACAGCTCAGGACTGCTCTCTGCCATCTCCCTTCTAATGGACAAGTTTATCAATTTTAAAAAATATCATAGATAAATTCTTTCTTCTTAATTTATTTTCTGAGGGTGCATGTCAACTGCTAGCCAGTGATCTGTTGACCCTGAAATGCCCACTAATATTATTGTGAGTAAGCTGATTAGCCAGAGTGGAGAGTTGGTTGACCAGGAGTTTGGACTGGGTCTCATGAAGGAGGGGGCAGGTAGTGGGGGAAGACAGTGTTTTGGGGCCCTGGATCTTTGCAGGCTAAAGAATTCAATTTTGTCAGCTCCCCTTGAGGTGACTAAGCACTGGGGATTCCATTAATAGTAAGATCATCATAAAAGATTCATTTTAAAACCATAATACCAATTTAATTAATAGTCAGATGGTTGCTGAGTAAGCAAGGAATTAGAGCAAAGGGACTTGACTAATTTTTTGAGACTATTTTATCCAGCCTACGGGAGAGCCTAGAAAATTTCCTTACTTCACAACAGACTACACTTTTCTTGTGCTCGGAATGCTTGGTTCTGTCTTATCTAGTGTGTCTTTCCTCTGGTGATGGCTGAATAAATACGGAAAAAGCCTTTTCCTTTGTTTCCCATTCTTTCATTGCCCATGCAGGCAACCATATAAATGGAATCATACAATATGTAGCCTTTTGATTAGCCTTTTGTAGCCTTCTTTGTGTTAATATAATTCTTTTGATCTTCATCCATGTTGTTGCATGTTTCATTAATTTTCCTGTTAATTTATGAGTGGTACTCATTTGAATGGATATACCACAATGTGATTATCCATTCAGAATTTGGTGGATACTTAAGTTGTTTCCACTTTTTGATGATTATCTCATACTTTTTACATGTAAGAAACAATGGGCCTAGCTGCTCCGCGGCATGTGGGATCTTCCCGGACCGGGGCATGAACCCGTGTCCCCTGCAGGGTTCGTGCCCCGGTCCGGGAAGATCCCACATGCCCGCAGAGCAGCTAGGCCCATGAGCCATGGCCACTGAGCCTGCACGTCCGGAGCCTGTGCTCCGCAACGGGAGAGGCCACAACAGTGAGACGCCCACGTACCGCAAAAAAAAAAAAAAAAAAAAAAAGATGGAGAATGTATCTGAGAACTGTAGGTAGTACATATAGACTGGAATGAATTGCCTGAAGAACTTAGAAACTGTGATGTGAGAAACACATTATAAAATCAGCATGTAATGGAAAAAAGCAGAGACATGGCAAGTCATCTTAATAGGGATTCTTAACCTGGGGTCCACAAACTGTTGGTGTCTGAGGGTAAAATTCGGAAAACCTGTGATATTGCATGAGAAAAAATTACATTTTTATTTATACAAATTCCTGACTGAAATTCAGCATTTCCTTAAATTATAAATGTAGACAACAAACCAAAAGTAATTATTAGTAGTACCTGTGACTTTGTCACCAGTAGAAATCACAGATATTTTCATATACATCTACTGGGTGGATATCTTTTAAAATATTATTTATGCTCATCACTACTTTGAAGTTATGGTAGTTATTAGACCCAATGCTAGATTTTGTAATTAATAAAGATGCACACACATTATATCACAATTTGAAAAATATTTTAAAGTGTCATTTCAGTGTCATTGAATTCCTTTGTACTGTATTTAATTTTACACACAATGAGGTTAAGAACTCTGAGGAGATGGAATGGACCCCAGGCCAGCATGGCATGGCTGTAATCGAATGGAATCTACTAGCATATACAAAGTGAGAAAATGGGAGTTATCCCTGAGATTGGTTAGCAGTGGAAGGAAATAAAAAGGAACTTGTAATATTTATTGTTTGGCATGAAGATTTATAGTTTTACAAACAAGATTTTCCCTGGTGTAGGGAAGAGTGTCACAAAGACTTCCCACAGAAGTAGAGAAATTATCTGTCATTCTGGCCTGTGGGGCTGATAGGTTTTTTTATGGGATGTCACTACACTGAATTCTTATTTATATTTCAGTGTTTGTGAGCTTGGTCGCGAGAGTCCATCTCTGAGATTTCAGATGAAACGGTGGTTCTGAGCCTGCACAGTTGACTTTGGACATTGGTCAGCCCATGTGAATTGGTGAATTCACCCAGGAAATGCCCCCTAGGGAGATGGCCAGCTGGGGTCCGCTAGGAGACACCGATCTTAGCAAAAGCCCCTCTTACAATGTCAACAATAGTAGTCAGGCTGGTGTGGTGTCGCCTAGAAGGAAGGGACGGATACAACAGACAGTGCTAAGCAGGTAGAGACCAGAGGGACAGGGTGTTGAAGATGTAGTGGTAGATGATTCTCCAGTATTTAGAATGTGAGAAGATTAGACAGGTGCTTCTCAACAGAAAGACAGAAGGCAGTGAACTAAAACAACAGCTGAGTAAACTGAACGTCTCATTTATGGAAAGAGCAGTCATTTGAATATTTAAAGGCAGAGGACAGGGAGAAATGCAAGTTTAACACAAGTCAGATGTCCTAGCAGCAGCCATGTTTTCCCAAAACAAGGTCCTTAGTATCCTGGAAGAGGCCATCCTGGACCACTGGGCCGTGAGAATGTAACAATGGGGGAATTCTTAGGTCCATCTGCTTCATCACTTAAAGATGCAGAAGTATGATTGATTTTTCCAGTTGACTTGACCTCGAGACCTACTACATGAGCAAAAGGGGTTAACCTACAAATCGTCTTGCTCTCCTGCATCCCCACAGGTGCAAACTCCTCTCTCTTCTCTTCCTTTTCAGCTTTTCTGTTCACTCGTGCTCACTGCCACTTAGGTCACACCCCTGCCCATTCCTTCCACTGAGCTCCAGAAAACTTCAATCCTCCTGTGCCCAAACTCCCCTTAGCTGGTGTCCCAAGTGCTCTGTCTACCTCTTCATCTTAACTGAAATCTGGTCTCTCCAGTGACTGCATTTCCCTTGAGCTTTCGTTAGTGATACCAAATTTTCCATCTGACCAAGAAACCCTGGAGCCCTCATCACTCCCATTGGGGATGTGTTGCCTTCCCTCCCAGCCTGTGTCCTGTGGTCAGTCTTCAGTGTCTCTCTCACCAGGCACCCTAGATACCTCTTCTCCTTAATCTTCTGCCATTTCTCCATTCGCGTGTCCCCTCACCATCTGATTAGAGGACACCTATGGAAGGTGGCAATGTGCTAAGCTTGCTTCAGTGAAAAGTGACAGAATTATCTTGATCATGTCCTCAAAAAAATTCATTTAATTCTTGTGTAACCCTCATTTCAGCTCTATTATTCTTATATCCATATCCAGATCTTACTGATTCCTTGTTGCCATTTCTAGGTATTTTTAAATTTAGTGTTAAACTTTTCACCTTCATTTCTACTATGAGCTATTCCTTGACCCTCCTGCTTTCATCCCCCCATTCAGGAGAGAGTTCATGATTTTTTCTAAATCACCCCCCCCCCATTTTTCACCTTTCTAGACTAATGTTCCCACTTTGACCTTGATCTTATCAATTTGTCTTCTTCTAAGATTATCCATTACCTACTCTTCTCCCCACATCTTTCCTTCCTTTATGCCTGAAAATTAACTCACATCACCCAATGTGACGCCTCCCTCCCATCTTTTCATTCCCATCACCACTAAAGAGTAGTCACTTCTCCCTTCTTATCACGCACGGCAGTGATGACAGTCTGGTTTCCCTGCCACTTCCCTCTTACAAGATAGTTTTTACTCCAAAGGTTCTTGTCATCTCTAAACCCAGAGGTATCCTAGCAGCCTTCCATCTTGTTCCTTTCCTCCACAGCTGCTCTATATCCTCTGAGTCAGAACATCCAACTCCATTTTCTGGCCTGACTCATCTGTCCCCTGATCTCCTGCCTCTCTGGGCATCCCAATAAGGCCTCCAACAACATGACTAAATGTGAGCCCCATATCCCCTATCACCTCCCTCTTTCTCCCCTCCCCCATCACTCTCTCTCCAAGTGACATTACTCTGCTCGTTTGGTCAGGGCTAAAACCTCAGGAGTTACTTTTGAATTCTCCCTGTTTTTGGCACCAAACTTCAAAAAGTAATAGCACTTCTATGTCCAAAATATTTCCTCCATTTCTTACTTTCTGTTTCCACAGCTGCCAACTGAATTCAAACCTTCATTGCTCATCACATAGTCTTTTGCAAGTATGTCTTAATTGGTCTCCTTCCTGCTCATCTATTTTCCATATAATCTTTTCTATAAGCTACTGCCAAATTAATCTTCTTAATGCATACCTCTGATTACATCACATCTCTCTTCAAAAGCTTTCTCTCACTCCTCATGGCCAGCTAAATAAAGTCGAATGTCCTTTGCCTGACATTCAGAGATGGCCAAGACTTGGTTCTACCCCATCTCTGTTGACACCAATGGTCCTTCAAACACTAGCTGGACCTTGGACAGATCATGTGACATACTACCCCTGGGCCCTCACCCCTTTCTCATCCTGTTAACTGCCCAAAGGAGCAAGCAGAGCTGCCCAGAGGCTTCTTAGTATGTGAAAGGCAACCCGCTAGGGAGGGGTGAGACTTGAGGCAGAGGTTTCAGAGAGGAGGTGGTCTCAGTAACCCAGGGAAGTGATGATGAAGATAATGGTAATGGAGAGAAAAGGCCAGGTGAGCAACAGTGATGGGGGTAGAAATAAGAGATTCTGGTGACATCATGAATGGAAAATGGGTGAGAGGGAAGAGCCAAGGTCTACTCAAGTATTTGAGCTTGAGAAGCTGTTTAGAAGATAGTCATTGGCTTATTCAGTTAGAAATATGAAAGAAAGTGAATCTAGCTTTGGACATGTTGAGGTTGAAGGGTTGATATCCAGGCATCCAAGCCCTGATAACAGTTGGAAATGATAGCCTGGGAGATGGAGCTTGGGAGAAATCAGGTTGGAGATGGAGATTCAGGGTCATGAGCCTGAGGGGTGGATCCAGAATTTGGAAGTCACCAATAGACTTTAACAGTAAGAAGTCTGAGGATAGAACTCTGGGGTAAAGTAACATTTTTTGATGATAAGAACAAGAGAAGCCTGAAAGCTAGATTTTTCCTAGGGAGAAGTTACCTCTCTTCTTTCTGTTACTCCCTCAAACATTTATGCCATTTGTCAGAGCTGTGTATTCACAACTTCTCTTTCCTGGAGCGTTAGTGCCTTGAGAACAGAGGCAATGCCTTCTGATTTTTTTTGTATGTGTCCTAGTCTTTAGTTACTGCAGGGCCTGGTACACAGGAAACCCCCAAAATGCTGACCAAATAATTCAATAAATGAAGGAAGAGTCACCTCCAGTTGCAGGTAGGTTTTGCTCTCTCTCTCAGTGAGCCAAAACTTGCATTGCCCTTCACACCCAACTTTTGGCATTTCTGATGGCAGATCAACAATCTAACCGTCATTTTCCTATGTTCTTTTTTAAAAGCATGTTTTAAATTGAAGTATACTTGCTGTACAATATTATATGTTACAGCTATATAATATGTTACAGGTGAAAACACAATTTTTAAAGGTTAGACTCCATTTATAGTTATTGAAAACATTGGCTATATTCCCCATATTGTACAATATATCCTCGTAGCCTATTTTATACCTCATAGTTTGTACCACTTAATCCCGTTCCCCTGTATTACCCCTCTCCCTTTCCCTCTCCCCATTGGTAACCACTAGTCTGTTCTCTGTATCTGTGAGTCTGCTTCTTTTTTGTTATATTCACTAGTTTGTTGTATTTTTTTCGATTCCACTTATAAATGATATCATACAGTAATTGTCTTTCTCTGTCTGACTTATTTCACTTAGCATAATACCTTCCAAGTCCATCCATGTTGCTGCAAATGGCAAAATTTTGTTCCTTTTTAAGGCTGAGTAATATTCCATTGTATGTATGTATCACATCTTCTTCCTCTGTTGATGGACACTTAGGTTACTTCTATACTTGGTGATTGTAAATAATGCTGCTATGAACATTGAGGTGCATGTATCTTTTTTTTTTTTTGTGGTACGCGGGCCTCTCACTGTTGTGGCCTTTCCCGTTGCAGAGCACAGGCTCCAGACGCACAGGCTCAGCGGCCATGGCTCACGGGCCCAGCCGCTCCGCGGCATGTGGGATCTTCCCGGACCGGGGCACGAACCCGTATCCCCTGCATCGGCAGGCGGATTCTCAACCACTGCGCCACCAGGGAAGCCCCATGTATCTTTTTGAATGAATGTTTTTAGGTTTTTTTCAGATAAATACCCAGGAGTGGAATTGCTGGGTCATGTGGTAGTTCTCTTTTCAGTGTTTGGAGAAACCTCTATACTGTTTTCCACAGGGGCTGCACCAACATTGTTCCATGTTCTTGACTGCACATGCCAGATGGAGCCAGACTGAGTCTGAGCTCCAGTGCTTCTTGTTTTAGCCCCTGACCAGTACCTTTGTTTTGCTGCCCACTCACCTGTGCTCACCTGCTGTCTTCACCCTGATTATTTTCCACGGGCCTCTATCTGTCTTCTGCATTTGTCTGAGGATTCATTTCTTCATTCATTGATTCCAGACTCAAATCCCAAACTCCTTTACTATGGTTCAGCAGGCTGGGCAGAAACCTTTTTCCCTGACATTTCATTACTCCCAAAATGTGCATTCTAGAAGACAATTTCACCTAACTTACTTAGCCCAGAACAGATTTGGAAACTGGAACAAACTGCTTTATTCTGAGTTTTTGAATGAATCTGTTGTGTCTTTGGGGTCCAAGGAGCAATTTCTCCTTCCTTATCACACATCTTAGATCAGTGGTTCTTAAAGTGTTGGCTCCAGACCAACAGTATCAGCATTCCCTAAGAACTTATTAGGAAGTTAAAATTCTAGAGTTCCACCCCAGAAATACTGAATCTGAAACTCTGGGGGTGGGGCCCAACAATCTGTGTTTTAACAAGGCCTCCAGGGGATTCTGATGTGCTGGAAAGTCTGAAAACCATTGTCTTGGATCAACTCATGTGCAGGAGAGAGGTTGGGCCATGGAGTCCAGAGTCTGGTTTCTTTAACAGCTCCAGCACCTCCTAGCTGGGTAACCTTGGCCAATACTTAACCTCCTGGATCCTTAGTTTTATTTTTAATAAGATTCAAATTTGGGGGTCAGTTGGTTACAAATTTGAGTCATAGTATTCTCGGGCTCTGTGAACACCTACAAAGACAATACAAATCCTCAGTGGGTTCAGTTAACCAGAATTCAGGGCTGGCTAGACACGTTAAAAGGGCTAGGCTGGCTAGTGACCAGGTACATGGCTACCTTCCCCTAACCTTGCTCAGAAACAAATCCATTTGACCAGGTGTCTATGAAACAAATAAGGACTTCCTTGCCTCCATACCCAAGTTCTCTGTTGAGAGTGGCTAAGCAAATCTATGACATGTGGCTACTATTGAATTAGGGAGTCTTTAACCTGTAAAAAAAGAACTATTTGCAGTTATTAGTAGCTTGGGAGGGCTGATGCATGAACAATGATCAACCCAGATTTTGACAGGCAAAAGGGTTACCCAGATAGTGGTTCAGTGCTGCTGTGTGTTATTTAGCGGAGGAGCTTGCTCACCGTGTTCTCCATTTCAAGAGTTTAAACTACAAGGTCACTCTGAAAATGAGCTGATTCTTCTAGAGAAGGAACCCATGTCATTAGCTACCTGTATAGTCAATACACCTCCCTTGGAACACACTCAGCTTCTATTCTTTTAATGCATATTCATGCCAACACTGTAATTCTTCAGTTGGGACAAATGTTCTCATAAAAGACAAAATAAATTTATCCATAGCTTTATTTGAGTCTTTTTTTTTTTTTTTTTTTTGCGGTACGCGGGCCTCTCACTGTTGTGGCCTCTCCCGTTGCGGAGCACAGGCTCCGGACGCGCAGGCTCAGCGGCCACGGCTCACGGGCCCAGCCGCTCCGCGGCATGTGGGATCTTCCCGGACCGGGGCACGCACCCGTGTCCCCTACAACGGCAGGCGGACTCTCAACCACTGCGCCACCAGGGAAGCCCTTGAGTCATGTTTAACCCCACTGAGCCTTCTCTTAAGCCACTGCTTAGTTCTGAGAACTGCTCCAAAGTCATCTTGAAGACAAGGGCTGCTGCTGGCTGATTTGTATAGAGCAGTGTTCCTAGTCACACAGTTGCAGTCAGCTCACAGCGTTCCCAATCTCTTATCCCCATTCCTTGGGGCACTGTGGGGCTCAAGGCAGCTCCTGAGACAGGTAAGCGCCCTGCCTGGCCCCATGCCCATCCATCCCCGGAGTCCTTCTCTGACTTGGCCTCCACCTAGAGACCTCAAGGGCTATAGACATGGCACCTGCACTTAGAACCCCAAACGGGGGACTCACTGTCCGTTTTTTAAGAAGGCCACAAATATGAGTAAGTGGGACACGTCTGCTCATATTTGGTTTTGGAAATCTCTTTGTTATCAGGGCCAGTTGAGGGCATACGGATTTAAACACCTGGCTGGGGCATGTGTGAAGGAGACAGTTTGAATTTTTGTGCCACCACTTTTTAAAAGCCTTCTAAGCATCTCCCCCACTTTCTTATATTGGGGCCATCTCCAAATCTGCCCACACCTACCCTGGCTGTGAGGGCTGCTCAGCAAATAAATACTATTTTATTTGAGAGGCAATGTAGCATAGTAGACAATGCATGAACTTTGGAGTCAGAAAATCTTGGTTTGAGTCCAACTTTGCTGCATACTAGGTGATTTACCCGGGTTTTCTTACCCTTGAGGCTTAATGTCTTTATCTGCTAAACAGTGATAAGAATAGCATAATCTGCCTGTTAGGGAGGGTTGAATGCAATAATGGATAAGAAGCACAGCATGGTGACTGGCACATAGTAATTCATAAATGCTGGTCTAGTCGGTAGAGGTGGATGGGGTCTGGGGTTGGCTGGCCTGCCTTGATCTTGTTTAAGCAATTTAAACTTTGGCTCCGTTTGTTGCAAGTCCACGGCTGTCCGTTTCCCGTTCCCAGCTTTTAGGCTAGGAATCACTATATCATACCTCAATTGAAGACCTGTTGCCTTTTTGCCCAAGTGCAAACGTTGACATCATAAAATATGGAAGTCCTGTCAGAATTTGGATATTTATTAACTTAGTAGTTGCCTCTTGGATTAAGAGTCATGTAGAAATGTAAGTAATAATCAGGACATTCGAGTGATGTCCATTTATTTCAGTGGGATTCACTGTGCGAGATGGATATCACGCCAGATAGTTTGCAAAAATCAAGGTCGTAAATTGGGTCAAGGAGCGGGACAAGCTTTGTTGCCTTGGTGGTTGCTCGGAAATATGAGGAAGCATCGTGGTCCCCTCCTCCTGGCCATGCAAGGATGGGGCTCTGTTCTTTTATATATTTTTTTAATTTTTAAACTTTTAATTTTTTGGCCGAGCGGCATGTGGGACCTTAGTTCCCCAATCAGGGATTGAACCTGTGTCCTCTGCAGTGGAAGCACAGAGTCCCAGCCGCTGGACCACCAGGGTATTCCAGGATGGGGCTCTAAATAATCTGCACTGGGGAGGGGGATGGGTTAGAGCTGGACCTTGTTGTTGATTGTCAGCTAAAATAGAACTGTTTCAATCACGTTTCTAGATTGTGTATGATTGCAGTTCCCGGCAAACAGGTCAAGGGTGACAGTTGCACCAGTAATATTTAAATTTTGTCCTGAGCTTTGGGCTTCTGTGCATTCAGAAGTGCTTCTTTGGCAGGTTCAAAAAATATTCATTCAGAGGCACTAACTCTGCAGCAGGTTGAGATCATAAATGGGGACTCGGGACCCTGGGCTCCGGTGAGCAGCATTTTGCCTGAATGAACTGGGGGAGGCCTCAGGGTTCGGTGTGTGGTTCAGGTGTTCCAACCCCTTCTAATATGATGTAGAAATTCTTTTTCTAAGGTAAAAAAAATGTCTTGGACCTGAACTTCTAATATCTACCTATTTAAGGAAAAAACCCTATGACATAAAGTTAATAAGAGGTCAGCAGTACCTTGAAATGACTTTGTATTTTATAAATCAAGTGTGTGTGTGTGTGTGTGTGTGTGCGCGCGTGCGTGTGTTTGAAAAATAGTCATCTATTTCTGGATGAACTATCAACGTCAATCCCCTTTAATGGTTGGGCTGGCAGGCCCTATCTAGTGTCATTATCTATGAGGCCCCTGAATCTGCAGATGGTCCTGCAGGGGGAACTCTCGAGCATCCTCCTGCCAAAGCCTTCATCTAGGACAGGTGCTGGCCAGGAGCCAGTGCAATTAGTGAGCCAACACACGTCTTGCAGAGAGGGTCTTTACCTGCAGTACTAGCTCTTAGCTGCAAGGGACGTTTCAAGCATAATCTTGTCCTCATGCAACTGAAACCTCTTGCTAGGAGAGAGAGAAAACAGGTTTATATGCTTGAAATCATGTAATCAAGGGCTTGGCTGGCAGTGCAGACTGAAATTGGCCATAAGCTTGGGGGAAAGACAGGTGCCATTGTGGGGTTGTGGCTGTGACAAAGACTGTGGAGGAGAGTTTTTTTTGGGGGGGTGGGCAGAGAGACAAGAAAGACAGGCTTTCGGGCTTCCCTGGTGGCGCAGTGGTTGCGAGTCCGCCTGCCGATGCAGGGGACGCGGGTTCGTGCCCCGGTCTGGGAAGATCCTGACGTTTCCATGAATCTTTGCCGATCTAGACCCCATCTTCACTGTCCCAACTTTCCTTCCTCTCCCTCCTCACTTTCCCCTCCTCTCTCACACCCACCTCTTGTCCATCCTGCTAGCTCAGTGTCTGTTTTGTGGCTGGCTACTACCTCTAGCAGAGAGTCAGGGCAGATAACTCTCCACACAAGGGTATATGGAGTCAGCCGCCACGTGCTTCTGGCTTTAGCTGGGGGCCAGATTAAGGTGGGATCGGAGAGGGACATGGGGACCATCCTGGCCCAAAGTCCCCAGGCTCTCTGCTCAGTGTTTAGGACCCTCAGGCATAATTGCTCTGGAAACCACTCTGGCTCTTGTTAGTTACTTCCTGGTTTTGCCCTATAGTTATTGCACTGGATGCTTTTAAATCAGAGATTAAGATCCAAACCTCGGAGGCTGCCAGATGTGCTCCGACCTGGACTCGTGGGAGGGGCTGCACTGCCCCCGCTTCCTCCAGCTGGGCCTCCTTGCTTCTTCTGGGGCTGTAAGCACAGGTCTGTGACTTTCTGAAGAGGAATGGGCTTGCGAGTTGGGAGCTCTTGGGGAATATGGGCACTCCTTGGGGCCCTGGTACCATGTTTGGTTGGATTCTTGGCTTAGACTTGACATTCAAAGCCATCAACCTCTCTTTGCTTGTTCTTTCAATTTAGAGCTTGGGCTTTCTGGGAAAGCAGTATAAAAAAAATGGTGCAAATGAGGTTGGGGGATTACCTGGGGATTTCAACAATGGTTGATTCCCTTTAAGAAGGATAATCTGGACTTGAATGTATAAGGGTTGCAATTTCAGGGCTTACATAGGCTGCGGGGGCCAAACTGGGCCAGTGAAAGCCAGTAAATACGAGAGAAATGATGTCTACACAAGGGAGACATGTCTCGCCATTAGAACTCAGGAAAATTGGTCTTCTCATCACTGTTTCCTCAGCTCTAGGGCTGGAGCCGCTGGATCAACAGGAAATCAGGGCTGAGAGGCACTCAGAACATACTCCTCTTCTCAAAAAAGACAGGACAGACTCTCATTCAGTGCTGTCTTGCGGGGGAGACATTGTGGCTGTGAACCTTCTTAGATATTCATTTCTCTACTTCCCTCTGGGATTTCTCTCATTTGTTAGCAGGAGTCATTATGCTCTGTTCTTGCAGAGAAAATCTCCTTAGGCAATCACACTGTATTGTTAAGTTGTTCTCAGCATGTTTATGTCTCCTTCTGTCCCAAGGAGAAGATGAGGCGTGGAAGTATTTACATAAGGGCAGCATGCAGTCGAGGAAAGAACACGGGCTGTGGGTCAGACAGACCTGTGTTCAAATCCTGCCTTTACCACCCTCTGGGTGAGCGGAGGGGATTGAAGGGGTTTGGGGAGGATCGAAGGAAACTAGGTATGGAAAGCACTGGCTTAACCAAGAACCTGCTCTCAGTACATGTCTGTTGTTTTCCTTTTTTCCTCTTGAACGGCTTCTCGTCACACCTAGTTTCACTGTATTGTCTTCCTTCAGGCAGACCTTAATTGTAGAAACCTAGACTTCCTGGCCTGGAAGGAAGTACAGTACAAATTCCCACCTTACAGATTAAACAATGGAGGTTCAGTGAGATGCGTGGGGCAGGGTGCATAGAGTAACATCCAGCAGGCGTCTACGGAGGGCTTGTGGTGAGCTAGGCAATGTGCAGCGAATCCTTATGACAGCCTTGTGAGAGAGTTACTTTTTTAAATCCACATTTTATAGATGAGAAGTGGAGAAAAATTGGGGCAGTTGACCTATACCAGATCACTCAAGGCCATACAAATCTTTAGTGAGGAAACTAGAGCTGATACTAAAATAGGCTCCACCTTTTTCCTGCGCAAGGATGCCTTTCCAACACCCTGAATGGGACGGTCTACCTCAAGTTACGATGTGTTCTCTGAGATCCAGAAAGGCTTTTAACTAAATCCACAAGAGAATTATCTATAGGGAAACACCTAGGAATGTTTTTTAAATGTTTTTTTTTTTTAAAAATAGAGCAGTTTTAGGTTTACAAAAAAATGAGTACAGAGAATCCCACACATGCCCCTCAAACTTCCCACCCCACAATTTCCCCTATTAATAACATCTTGCATTAGCGGGGCACATTTGTTACAATTGCTGGGTAAAATCTGATACATTATTATGAACTAATTGTTTACATTAGGAGTCACTCTTTGTGTTGTACATTCTATGCTTTTGACAAATGCAGTGACATGTATCCACCACTGTAGTGTCACACAGAATAGCTTCACTGCCCTAAAAATCCTCTGAGCTCTATTTACCCCTTTTCCCCCAGTCCTGCGCGACCCCTGATCTTTTAACTGTCTCCATAGTTTTGCCTTCTCCCGAATGCCGTATAGCGGGAACCATACGATACATAGCCTTTCAGATTGGCTTCTTTCACTTAGTAATATGTGTTTAAAGTTCCTCCATGTCTTTTCACGACTTGATAGTTCATTTCGCTTTATGGCTGAATGACGTTCCTTTGTCTGGATGTACCACAGTTCGTTTATCCGTTCACTGAAGGACATCTTGGTTGCTTCCGCATTTTGGCAATTATGAGTAAAGCTGCTATACACATCCGTGTGCAGGCTTTTGTGTGGTAAAAATGGTTTTTGATTGGCAGCTAGAATGATTGGCTGAGCTTTAAGAATAATCTCAACTTCTCCAATTACAATTATTTATTTTAATCTGGTTTACTTCATCTAATACACACAGGGATTCCTCGGTTCCCCAATCACATGTTTTCTTATTTAAAGGGAACAATCCATATCACATAACTAACAGAACTCTGAAGCCTGGGAACCTCTCACACCCTAAGTTCACACAATGTCCCCAGGGCCCCCAGATTCGATTAGACTTAGGGGAACTTATCACTCTCAGAATCAATCAGCAACCATGGAGTCTTAACCAATACAAGGTTCACACAGAGGATTCTGGAATGTTACAGGCAATTCATGACACCTTGGTCACTGGCATGATTCTTCGTGACTTACAATCCCATTGTTCCTTCTTCTAAAGTTGGCTCAGGAAAGGACAGTTTCTCAACAGCTAATGCTCTCCGGAGTATAACTCAGGTTTAGGAGAGCAGATGTGAGAACCATTCGACCACACGTAGACCAAGGGGGAAATACCCGAATTTTAATGTTGTCCTGTTACTATTTAGGCAAAGGGGCTGTGGAGACGGCCACACGTTTCCCAATCACCTTGCTGACTCAGCCCCATCCCTTCCTTTTACTTGTGGACTGAGACTTGCAAAATTCTCATGTTCTGTTTGCTTCTATTTTTACACACCCATTTCTTTTCCTCTCACCTTTATTTGCTTCCATATAAAAGAACCCTGTAGAAAATCCTCTGGATAGCCATGCCAGTGATGATGGCACTACGTTTTGTTGGAAGCCATTAGTCTTTTCATTTTATTATTACTTTCCATTCTTTTTGGTAACCTTAGTCAAGACTTTAAATGAAAATAAAAATATGTTCCTGCAGTCATTGGGAATGAATTTTTTGGGTGATGGAATTAAAATACCCCTTTCTTTAGTTGTTAACATTGGAAATAAGGAAGGGATTCAGGTGAAAGGAGGGAAAAATAAAATGAGGTAGACTGTTTTTTCATATCAAAGATGCCTTTATTTTTCTTTTTTAAAATTTTTATTGGAGTTTAGTTGACTTACAATGTTGTGTTAGTTTCAGGTGTACAGCAGAGTGAATCAGTTATACATATATATATATATCCATTCTTTTTCAGATTCTTTTCCCATATAGGTTATCACAGAATATTGGGTAACATTCCCTGTGCTCTACAGTAGGTCCTTATTAGTAATCTATTTTATGTATAGTAGTGTGTATATGTTAATCCCAGTCTCCTAATTTATCATTTCCCCCACGTTTCTCCTTTGGTAACTGTAAGTTACCAAAGTTTCAAGATCTGTGAGACTGTTTCTGTTTCATAAATAAGTTCATTTGTATCATTTTTTTAAAGAGTCCACATATAGGGCTTCCCTGGTGGCGCAGTGGTTGAGAGTCCGCCTGCCGATGCAGGGGACACGGGTTCGTGCCCCGGTCCGGGAAGATCCCACATGCCGCTGAGCGGCTGGGCCTGTGAGCCATGGCCGCTGAGCCTGCGTGTCCGGAGCCTGTGCTCCGCAACGGGAGAGGCCACAACAGTGAGAGGCCCGCGTACTACAGAAAAAAAAAAAAAAGATTCCACATATAAGTGATATAATATGATATTTGTCTTTCTCTGTCTGACTTACTTCACTTAGTAGGATAATGTCTAGGTCCATCACTGTTGCTGCAAATGGCATTATCTCATTCTTTTTCATGGTTGAGTAATATTCCATTGTATGTATGTACCACATCTTCTTTATCCATTCCTCTGTTGATGGACATTTAGGTTGCTTCCGTGTCTTGGCTGTTGTAAACAGCGCTGAGGCAGACTCTTTCTAGTGTTACTGATGAAAGAGCCCTGGGGACATGCATATTCTAATAAACCACATGTGAAAGTGCACTCATATATGTGTCCACATTTATAAGCCTGGGTGTCCAGGTACAGCTTAACACTTGGAAATAAATACATAAAGGACCCCAATTAGAGGGAGGGGATGGGGTTGTGGCCAGTGGGAAGTGGGCCTAGGTGAAGGGGCAGCACTCAGAACAGCCTGATACTGATTCCTGAGGCCGAGAGGTCGCATATAACCCTTGGCAAACCTACCTGCCTAAGCTGCCACCCTATGTCAGGAACAGGTTCAATACAGGTGACAGGAAAATGCTTGATGGCCTCGGCCTGTTCTCTGCATAGATAAGGACGTCAGAATAGTGAGTGTCCAAATGTATTTAATGTCAGAGCTGAAGCCGAGACTGAGGTCCTCAACCAAGAAGGGTGACTAACAAAATTCATGCCTCAAGATCCTGTTTACTTTGTATTGTGAAGTACATGTATGCACAAACTCAAGGCCAATCGGATGCCTTACTTATAATTTATAAACAATGGCTGAAATTAGTGTTTAGCTTTGAAATAGGTGGCGGTGAAATTCTCACCTGTGCCTACAGTGAAAATTTGATTACATTCTCTATATTGATAATGACAGCCTCTAGAACGAAGTAGGATAAGAATTATTTATTGGATGCAGTATCCACTGATAGGTATTAGTATTGCTGCAATAATTACTGCAGAAGACCGCCATGCAAACAAATACTTGATTAGAGTTGATACAGAAGAAAGTCTAAGACTCTGAGTTTGATATTATTCCTCTCGGGGCATTGATTTCTTCTTGGTACTCTATCTTCAAAGTTCCTTCTTTTCTGGTGGATATACATTCAACTCTAAGGAATCACATAGGGGAAAGTATATTGTAAATCTAGAAAAATCCCACGAGGCTTTCCCACACACAATCCTCTGGGCCAAACCCCATGGTCTCCATTTACCCTTTTGCCGCCTGTGGGTGGAGGAGTGGGACAGGTTCAGTGGCCGTGGGGTGGTGGCCCAGCCTGGAAGTATCAGGTCCAGGGCATGAGGTTACCTGGGGTGCAAGGATGCTCTGGGCAAGAGCTGGAAGTCACATTCAGAAGGAGAACAAAGGTCAACATGTGTTAACACCCATAAGGCCTATGACCAATGTAAAAGACTAGCTGGCCAGCAAATCTTTGGCAAGAGAAAGCAGCAAAGCCAGGAGTCAGCAGAATCTGTCCGGAAGAATGAGAGGAAAGCCTGGAGGCCCAGAGCAGGCCACTGGGGTCTTTGTGAGCGGCCCCTCCTAGGCTTGCTCGGATGTCCTAGTTCAGTGTGTGAAGGGCAGTGGATTCCTTGAAAAACTGGGAATGTTAAGAAGGTGTCAAGCTCGGGGGTGAGTCTGTGTGGAATGGGACACCTGAGCAAGGGTGGCCGGAACACACATGCTTCTCCGCTCACCTACAAGGGGTCAGACGTAGGTGAATGCAGGTTGTCTCAACACTGCTCTGGGCCCAGCCTCTCTGCCACTTGCTTGGCTTTCCCCGAGGGCTGTCACCCACCCACTGGCTGTCCCCGTCGTGTCTTCAGACAACAGAAACCTGAGCAGAAGAAGGGCGTTTCTGCCGATTGGGAGGAAAAGCCTTCCCATGACTTTCCCTCTGCTGAGCCTGTTGGCCAGGACGGAGCCACAAGCTCAGGACCTGGCCACAAGGCAGGGCAGTAAAGCTGGTGTCTGGCATTTTCGGCTTTTATCAGCCAGGAAAGAAGACGGTCCAAGGAGTGGCAATTGTAATTCTGCAGACAGTGCCGGCTGCAGCGTTTGCACGCCCTGGGGTCTTTTAGGTCTCGTTCAGAAGGTATAGAGTTCAACCGCATTGCTAATTCACATCTCCGCCAACCCATTTGATTGTGCTCCACCCTGGTTGAGAGAGGAGTTATAGATGCACCCAAACTATTCTTGAGAAGCTTAAATGTGAGCCAAACAGGAAGCCGGTATTTCCTATCCTCTTGTTTCCCATATCCTGCTGCTGTTTGTGGAGTACTTGGAGACAGCAGGACCAGGTCGAGAACTCTCTGCTAAGGAAGAGTGAAGGTTTTTGCGGAAGTGTTGGTATCAGGAATGGAACATGTGTGGGTCATGAACTATATTGCTCGTCAGAGAATCTGTCACACGCCAGCTACCACGTGACAGATATTCCATCTACAACATGATTTTTAGTTCTCAGATCCGCCCTCAGTGTCAGCTTTTGTCCTGGCTTTCTCTGAATTCCACCGATTTGACATTTGACACTGCTCTGTGTGCATGTGTCTAGTAAGCTTCAAGCTATTCCGTAGCAGGATGGAAATGTAGACACAGTGTACTGGATTGTTCAATGGCCACGTTTTTGCTTGAGGGACAGAATCCCCTATGTGTTCCAGCGTCCCCTTCCCTCTAGGGTCTGAGCGAGAGTTGGCCAACAGAGACACCTGCATGAGATTTGAGAGGCAGCCGGGGAGTAGCGGCTGGTTTGCTCTGAGGCTCTTGGCAGGCTGATATGGTGGCAGCCGGATGCGTGGTGTCCAGTGGCTTCAGCCTGTCCTTGCTGCATCCCTCCGGTGAGCAGCTCTTTTTCCTGATTGTTGTTGCAGCTGAACGATAATCTAGCACCAGCCACGTGGCTGGGGATCTGCAGTGCCCCTCCTCACCACACAAGCAACCCTACTGCCGTTCTCCTCAGTGACTGACCAGCACTTGGCCAGCTCTGGTCAGCCCACCCAGCCAGCGCTTCACGAGGCCTGGACAGGGCGTTTTCTCTGATTGTCTCACTTTTCTTTCCAGTTTCTTGCTTTCTGAGCTCCTCCCACAGTAGGGTCAGGTCCACTCCCTAGGCACAGCACCCATGGCAACTCTCCTCTCATAACGCAGCCTGGATGAGACACATGCTACTCAAACGTGCACAAAGCTGGCCTTCATTTATTTTTCTCTAAGCCATGTTTGGTGCCCCCATCTCTCCCCAGGATAAGGGGATGTGGGATGCTACTTAAACGTAGCAATGTTAACATGCTACATTTTAAACTACATGCTACATGTTTTAAACATGTTGTTTAAAACAACATGCCCTCTCCCGGCATGTTGATCTCCATGGTGGAATAGCCAGGCTGTCTCTGGAGGCCCCATACTTCTCTCCCTTGAGGTGTGGCTAATTCCATATGGTCCTTTGGGCCAATATGCTGGGATCTTCTGCTGGATTCCAAGGCCCCTGACATTGTGTGGTTTTTTTTTTTGGCTGCAACATGCGGCCTGTGGGATGCTAGTTCCCCACCCAGGGATCGAACCCACGCCCCCCTGCATTGGAAGCGTGGAGTCTTAACCGCTGGACGGCCAGGGAAGGCCCCTGACATTTGCCTGGCCTCTCTGTCCTTGTCTCCTGACCCCAGCTCTCCACTGGCTCACCCATGCTCTTAGCATGTCCACATGGCCCCATTTGGACACTCCTGGTTTCCTGAATTCCACGCCCAGGCTGTGCGGGAATCAGGACACTATCAGAACCATTTAGGGAGTGTCTAGAAGTTTGGGGAGAATCCACTAGCAGGGAGGAGGCTTCCAGTCTCCAGAATGTTGAAGAGTAGGTGCAGTGGGAATGGAGACATGCCTGGGAAAGCGGGGACTCGAGATGGAGGTTCCTGGAGCTGACAGACTCGAGGACATTCCCCAGGAGTGGGGATGCAGTGAAATGACCCTGAAACGGAGCGCACCGGAAACTTACCTCGTGCTCATGTTGGGGAGACACTTCAAGGAGAGCAGCCAGGAAGCCCCAGGATTTGGGGGGAGAGCAGAAAGAAGTTCAGGAGAGTGGAATAATCGTGGACTTTGTAAGTCAACCTCCTGAGTTTAAATCTTGGGTCTAAGGTCGAGGTAGATTCTTTCTTTTTTTTTTTTTTTTTTTTTTTTGTGTGTGTGTGTGTGTGTGTGTGGCACGCTGGCCTCTCACTGCTGTGGCCTCTCCCGTTGCGGAGCACAGGCTCCGGACGCGCAGGCTCAGCGGCCATGGCTCACGGGCCCAGCCGCTCCGCGGCATGTGGGACCTTCCCGGACCGGGGCACGAACCCGCGTCCCCTGCATCGGCAGGCGGATTCTCAACCACTGCGCCACCAGGGAAGCCCTGTAAGGATCTTTGTATGTCCAGGACTTAGTCTAGTGCCAGGTCCGGTAAGTGTCTTTCTAATGAATGATTGAAAAATTGAACCTGGAGAAGAGAAAGGTCCATGTGAATTCATGATGCCTGTCAAATTAATAAAAGACTAAGGAAAATCATAAGAAAAATAGATGCTTCCGTTATAAAGAGTATAAGAAGGGATTAGCTTGAAACAGTACCATGAGGGATTCCAGTGAGACTTAGGGAAGAACTTCCTGATACAGAAGCTGTGAATGGGAGTGGATAACAAAGAACAATGGAGCCCATCCACACCCCACTTTCCTACTTTCATTGGTCAGGAGGTGCCTCTGAATGGGAGGCTAGGTCTAGCTGACCTTCCAAGTTCATTTCAGCCCTGAGACTGTGAATGTGTTTTCCTCACTTATTGCAAATCATGGCTGTTTTCTTCTCTGCTGAAATCTAGTTTTGACAATTTTTTTGGAGGCTTCAGAGCATTTCACCCCTGATCTTAACGATCATGGGCTGGTGGGGATTTCTGTGGATGTAGAAAGCTGAGACGTTGCAGAGGCTGAGTAATGGGCACAAGACCTCCCAGGGGTTCAGAGACCAAGCGAGCTGGGGACCCTCCCCACAGCCCAGACTCTGGTCTCTTTCAAAGACTATATGCATTTTATAAGCCAAACAAACAATGAAGACTTATTTTGCGGTGAAGGAAAAAAACTCAGAGCAAACCGACAACAATTTTGCCTGACCTTTAAAACTCCTGTAAGCCTCAGGGTTGTTGGCTATATTTTGTAATAACTGGTCTTTTGACTCAAAAAAAAAAAATGTTAATCAGCCTGGGGATGCCAACCTCCATTTGTTCCCCTGTTGCTAAGTGACAGCTAACAAGGATTAACCCTCATAGATCACAGGTGCATGTGTGCACAACAAATTTCTGCCTTGTGCTTTTGTTTGTAATGATGAAAAATAGAGTATTTGAGGGAAAAAAACTCTTTCCTGCGTCTTTGGCTCTTGAATTGTTTTTAAAGAGCCCCTCTCTGTCCCAAAAAACCCGAAGATGGGAAGGTGCAATAAACAGATTTCTGCCGTCCTGAAGTGCCCCTTACACTTGACTTTCTTTTCTTCCTGTCATCATTTCTTTAGCTTGGGCTAAACCTCTGATGATGCAGAAGGCATGAGATGGATCATCTAGCTTTACATATTGTGTAACTGCACTAACCATCAGCTTACTCATCCATAAAATGGGAGAAAAAATAGGATGTATCTCTAGGATTGTTGAGAGGATAAAAATAGATTATTAGTATGAGAAATGCTTAATTAACATCGTGTCTGCCCAAAGAAAGTACCCAGTAAATACTGGATACTGTTATTACTACCACCGCCATTGTCATGTATCAGTGTCTCTCCGTGGCTCCAGAGTACTATAATTCCAAAGTGAAATGAGCATTTATTTTCTTCTCTTAAAGACTGACTGCAGTTACAAGCTTTGATCAGAGTTGAGGACCACCCAGGGGCGAAGGTCACCGCATGTGAAAGCTTTGCCCAGCAGCCTGTACACGGGGCCACACCCTTTGGTTTACTCATCTGAAAAGTGGGCCATTAAGCCAGCTGTAGCTGACACACACTGTCACGAAGTTTGGATGGAGCCTTGGAAATACTGATTCCATGTTCCCTTGTATTCTTGCAATTACTGAAAGTAATTTAGAAATATCACCATTTTGTAACTTTAAAGCATCTCATTAATCTACAATTGGCACTGCACAGAGCTGACTTTTTTTTTTTTTTTTTTTTTTCGGTATGCGGGCCTCTCACTGTTGTGGCCTCTCCCGTTGCGGAGCACAGGCTCCGGACGCGCAGGCCCAGTGGCCATGGCTCACGGGCTTAGTTGCTCCGCGGCTTGTGGGATCTTCCCGGACCAGGGCACGAACCCGTGTCTCCTGCATCGGCAGGCGGACTCTCAACCACTGCGCCACCAGGGAAGCCCAGAGCTGACTTTTAATTTATAATGTTTGCATGATAAACAACACTGTGATGAACATCCTTCTACACACCTCTGGGCCTCATTGTAAGATTATCTCCTGAGGTGAAATCTCAGAAGCTTAGCTGCTGAATCCGATGACCTTTTGATGGGTCACTGGCAGTGTCACAGGAAGCGCCTGGTAGCAGAGGTTACTCATCCCCATTACCAGGGTGTCAGAGCTGGAGGGGGGGAAGACCTGGAGAATTTGTTTCCCTCTGCGTTCCTTTTACTTCTTTTATATTTCTCTGCTGCTTTTTTCTAACCCCCTGATTTGTACTTATGACCAAACATTACTGGAGACAGAGAGAGAGAGAAAGAGAGAGAGAGACAGAGACAGAGACAGAGACAGAGAGACAGAAGTGAGAGAGAGAGAATATTCCTCTTGATCATTGCCTTTATTTCCTTCCCAACCGAGCTATTGTCTGTGGCTAGGGTAGGTGGATCCCTAAGCCAGTTTTTCTAATTTTTAAGAATTTAAATCCTGCTTTAGCAATAATGAGGTGGATTATATCAATACTACCTTTTCTGAGAATTCTCTAGATTATTCCTCTTCATTTGCAAGGGAAACTCCTGGATGAAAAAGTTCGTATCGTAGAAAAGCAAGAATCCCCATTTATCTCTTTAACCACCGATTTAGCTGCTTTCAAAGAAATTGGAAGAGTGCTTGCTTTGTTTGTCTCTTTTTCCTTCTGTGTCCACTTTTAACTAAATGCTCCTTTCCAGTGTCTCCATTTCAAATTCGCAGAGAAAGGAATTAACTGGACCAGTTACTCACCATCATCGCTTTGCGAGCAGATCTTTTTGTGTGTGTGTGTGTGTGTGTGTGTGTGTGTGTGTGTGTGGTACGCGGGCCTCTCACTGCTGTGGCCTCTCCCGCCGCGGAGCACAGGCTCCGGACGCACAGGCTCAGCGGCCATGACTCACGGCCCCAGCCGCTCTGCGGCACGCGGGATCCTCCCGGACTGGGGCACGAACCCGTGTCCCCTGCATCGGCAGGCGGACTCCCAACCACTGCGCCACCAGGGAAGCCCGTGAGCAGGTCTTTGAATCAGTCTTATCTTTTCGGTTTCTAGACACCCTATAGATGGCTTCTCTCGGGCTAAGCATCCCTCTGTCATCAATCAGCTTTCAGTTCTGTGTGTGTGTGTGTGTGTGTGTGTGTGTGTGTGTGTGTGTGTGTGTGTGTGTGTGTATTGATAGTCTATTTGAGCTGCTATAACAGAACACCATAGACTGGGAGGCTTATAAACAAATTATAAGAACAAATTAATTTCTCACAGATCTGGAGGCTTGGAAGTCCAAGATCAAGGCGCCAGCATATTCAGTGTCTGGTGAGAGCCCCCTTCCTGGTTCACAGACTGAGTCTTCACATGGTGGAAGCGTTGAGGGAGCTCTCTGGGGTCTCAAGGGCACTAATCCCATTCATGAGGGCTTCGTCCTCATGACCTATTCACTTCCCAAAGCCCCCACCTCCTAAAACCATTACATTGGGAGTTAGTTTGAATTTGGGGGGGGCACAAACATTTGGTCTATAGCTGGTGTGTATCACATGGAGTGGAAAGACCCCTCTGATGTTCTGGGGTTTTGAGTGAGGTGTATAGCAGTCAGTGAGCTTTTATGGGTGCTCTTACTCAAGGTTTCTCTTAGGTTGTCAAAGCAGGGGGGAGAATTGCCAAGCATTTTGTAAGAAGGAGCTCCTGAAAATATCTAAACATTTACCCCATGACTGGCAATTGCAATCATAGTTATTTGCCCAAGAGAAAGGAAAACGTATGGCTGCAAACACCTGAACAAGAATGTTCATAGTAACTTTATTCCTAACACAAAATTGGAAAACAGCCCAGATGTCCATCAAAATGAGAATGGATAACCAACTTTGACATGATTATGTGATAGACTACTACTGTCAACAAAAAGAAATGTATTACTGATACACACAACACAGGGGAATCCCCAAAACATTATTCTGAATGAAAAAAGACTTATCCCCCAAAGTACATAACATACGACTCCCATTTACATGAAGTTATAAAGAGGCAAAACTAAAAAAATTTTAAAAATAATAAAAAAAGTTGTTGCCTCTGGGGTTGGGAGTGGGGCCTCAGTAGGGAGAGGCATTAGTATTTTTGTTGTGATAATTTCTACATCTTGAAAGGGGTTTGAGTTGCACAGGTGTAGGCATTTGTCAAAACTTAGCAAATGCACACTTAAAATTGGTACATTACATTGTCTGTAATTTTAACTCGGAAAAAAATGTAAACAAATCTTGAACTCTAGTTAAAGATATGCATGCTGCCAAATTTAGGGGGAAGTGTACTTATGTCTATAATTAACTTTGAAATTGATTAAAAAATAAGATGGATTGATGGATGGATAGAGAACTGGGTAGGTAGATAGATATGTGATAAAGAAAGAATTAGTAAAATATTAATGGTGGAATTTGGTGATGGGAATATGGGTATTCTCTGAAAATTCTTTCAAATTCGCTGCATGTTTGAAGTTTCCCGATAGAATGTTGGCTAAATACCTGGTGAGGCAAGGAATGCCATTCAATTAATTTCCATTACTCAGTTTAATTTAAGGTCAATGCAACAACAACAAAAAATAATTGAGTACCTGTAATCTATAAAGCAGTGTGTTATGTACTAAGGATACAAGAATAAACAAAGTACTTGGCTCAGGAAGCTTACAGTTTCATAAGGGAGACCAAAGTAAACCCAAACTGTCATGGGGACAAACACAGGTCAATGATTTTCTGGAATCTAACTGCAAGTACTTTCATTATTTTTAAACGTTAACGGATTCATTAAGTAAATAACTCAGTGTTATTTTGATTGCTTAACTTTGTAAGACTTTGTATATGAATATATTCACAAATCAGGAAAGAAAATCTTTTGTTAAGTGCAATCTCCCGATTTTGTTTAGGAAAACATTTTTTTCTATAATTACATCTGGTTCAGTGGCCTTGTTGACATAATATTTAAAATTTACTTTACCCCAAGGAAAGAGGCACCGGAATACATGGAAAAATCAATGAACATCAGAGATGAAAAGGTTACTGTTTAAGGTTCCCATGGGCCGGAGTTATTTTTAACTGCCCCCCCCCCCCCCCCCCCCCGCCCTCTTGCTTTAGTATTTCCCACCCGCAGACCATCCCCCACTACAACCTGGGGGCTCTTTCTAAACCCTGATCATAAGACCGTCCCGCTCAGAAATGTCACGTGACTCTCGGCTGCATAGAGTGTGGTCCCACGGCCTTCACCTTCGATCTGTACGTACCCCTCCACCCATACCTTCTGCTACGTCCTCTGCATGTCATTTCCCAAACACTAGCTACCAGCAGCCCTGTGAGGTGAGCCTCTGATCCAGCTGATCCCTGTTTACTTAATCTTCACTTTTCATGAAAAGCCCTGCTCTCTAAGAAGTCTCCTTAGGTATTCCCATCTCCACAACTTTCGAAGGGGAATTTATCTCGCCCAGCAGCCTCGGCGTTTTCTATCTTTAATGTCTCGTTTATTACAAGCCGTCTTGGTTTTAGGAATAAGGTGTTTGTGACTACCACCTGCACTACTGTGTGGGCCCCTGAAGGGCAAAGGCTGGGTCTTACTCACCTTTGAATAAACTTTAAGGCACTAAACAGTGCTCTGCCCACAGTGAGAAGACAACAAATGTTGGTTTAATTAAATCTCGTTTTGCAGAAAAAGTCATCTCTTCTTAAAATTAGCCCACATCGGGCTGAGTCCATTATTTGTAAATCCATAGGCCAATCCATCCTCCAAAGTGAAGCATTTTTGGCCTCTCACTGTTGTGGCCTCTCCCGCTGCGGAGCACAGGCTCCGGATGCGCAGGCCCAGCGGCCATGGCTCACGGGCCCAGCCGCTCCGCGGCATGTGAGATCTTCCCGGACCGGGGCAGGAACCCGCGTCCCCTGCATCGGCAGGCGAACTCTCAACCACTGCGCCACCAGGGAAGCCCAGTGCAGCATTTTTAATAGGACCGAAGCCTCCTGACTTATCTTTGGAAAAGACTGCGTATTTCGCCACCAAAGGAGCCTACGGGTTTCATCAGACTTCCATAATCTGGACCTCGTTTCCCAGGTAATCCTGAAACAGATCACACTTTATCTGGGAGGAGCACAGTTAGCAAAGGCAGGTATTGGCCTTTGTGAGTTTGCATTGCTAATGAATTTATTAAATTGCTTAATTTTTTCCCTCGTAGTTTTGATACTGATTGACTTTGATTCCTTTGCTGAATGCATAGTGCCATCTTGTGGCCACAATACATATAACACTCACTAACTCCAATGGTACGTGGCAGTGGTTTTTGAGCATGTACTTGCTTAGGTCATTGTGCTAATGTGTTATTACATCTATTTCTGTGGTCTAGAGGATCTCCAAATGGAGAATCATGTGAATTACTGCTAGGTGAAAGTACACATAATTCACTGCTAAGCCAACTCAGCTTGGGCTTCATCTACCAAGAGTATATTTAGAAGCAATTATGATGTTTGTATTTTGTGCGTTTTCTTCTTTTTTTCATAGTAGTACTCCAAGGGCTGTTTCTCCCTCCTCACCCCAGCATTTTTCCTCTGATAAAGAGCCCGTGTAAAACTGGGGCGATGCGTGGTCCTTAGAGGGGTTGGGAATGACAAAGCTCGAGATTACTCCTGCAGGGTCCAACTCAACAGTGTTGTGAAACCAAACTTTCCGCTGGAAGAAGCTGTGAGCAGTAGATGAGGGAAAGTAGGACATCTGGGTTCCATCCCAATGTCAGCCTTGAGTAAAAGGACAGAACAATAAAACAAGTCTTTAATACAGTGAGTAGAATGTCTTGACAATCTAAGCAACCAGAATATAGACAGGAACTCTGAAATAAACACATATGTTGAGTCATTGCAAATAATTCCCATTCTGCACTAAAACCTTCCTAGTTCTCTTTATATTCTCAGAGTTGATTGATAAGACTTTACAATGAGAACAAACTTGGGCTTGGGATGCAGCAAGTTGGAGGTTGCAAGTTAAATGAAGGATGGACAGATGAGACACATCATAGATCACGCGTAGGTTTAGTAAATCTACTTTGAAAATTTTGTTGGATTTTCAAAATTCACAATTGTCCTGTTTGAGGGTATCATGAGCAGACAGATTCCTGCCTTCAGTGATCTCGATTCCTAGTGAGGTTGGGGATTAGAAACAAGATTAGGGCTTCCCTGGTGGCGCAGTGGTTGAGAATCCGCCTGCCGATGCAGGGGACACGGGTTCGTGCCCTGGTCTGGGAAGATCCCACACGCCGCAGAGCGGCTGGGCCTGTGAGCCGTGGCCGCTGAGCCTGCGCGTCCGGAGCCTGTGCTCCGCAACGGGAGAGGCCGTGACAGTGAGAGGCCCGTGTACTGCAAAAAAAAAGAAAAACCCACAAGATTAATATACACAAAATAGTTTCTTTTTCTTCTTTAATCTGCGTTTTGCCTTTTTTTCCCCCAACAAAGTACCCATAATACAAGAAAACGTTTTGGTAAAATAACACTTTAAAAGTGAGAAAATTGGAGTGACAGAAAGAAGGGGTTGAACCCAGGCAGTACATCTTCTAAGAAAATAAATTAAGTGGACATTCTGGTTAGCAAATGACAACTTCTTAAGATTTAAAATATTGATAATTTCTGCTAGTTGGAGATAGTAAGGGGGCTGTACCAATGGTTTATTACAAAACAAACATTAAACTAAGTCTACAAAATGTAAAAATATTTATTAGCAGACAGGTCAAGAAAGTCATACAACTTGATTTTGTAACTCACGGCATTTCTACTCTGCCCTAGTCCCTTCTGACTAGCAGTTGATGAAAGGTAGATGGAATCGTGTTCAGATGACAGGACGAGACAGCATTATGGTTGGCCAGATGGCAGGAATCTCCTGGGAGTGGAAGGACACAGGACTGGTGAGACTCCAGTGCTTCAGTGGAGCCATCCGACTCTTGGGACCCCCATATTTTCATGCCTCATTCATGGATCTGCATGTTGGGGGGGGGTGTACCCAATGCCTCAACGATCGCCAGTCTCAAAACCACTCATTTCGCCAATTAACAAACTTCTATCCCTTATGCTAGTTAGCAAATCTTCCGATGTGGATTTTTTAAAATATATTTTATAATTGAAGTATACTTGAGTCACAGTGTTGTGTTAATTACTGCTGTACAGCAAAGTGATTGAGTCATAGATATGTATACATTCTTTTTATTTTATTTTATTTTTGTGGTACACGGGCCTTTCACTGTTGTGGCCTCTCCCGTTGCGGAGCACAGGCTCCGGACGCGCGGGCTCAGCGGCCATGGCTCACGGGCCCAGCTGCTCCGCGGCATGTGGGATCTTCCCGGACCGGGGCACGAACCCGTGTCCCCTGCATCGGCAGGCGGATTCTCAACCACTGCGCCACCAGGGAAGCCCTACATTCTTTTTAAATATTCTTTTCCATTACGGTTTATCATAGGATGGTGAATGTAGTTCCGATGTGGATTTTGATAATGATATTTGAAGGGCTAAGTAACCACCCCCAGAGTGTCAATTTCTGATTAGAATCCTTCAAACACTAAGCACACCTCGGAAATACATTAGAACTAAGTTGTACACGTTTATCACACACCTTACACTGAAGTGAAAATGAAGTGAATTATCTCGTAGATATTATAACAGAAGTCATGATGAAGAAGATCAACATATCTTATTTTAAGGTCTTTGTATCAACATTTTTTAAAACTAGAAGGGAAGATAGGGGGAGAATAATTTGTACTGACCTAAATTTAGAATACAAAAGAAAACCAGGAAAGGCCACTGAGCTAGGTAGAGAAGCCTCAGAAGCAAGTAAGAAAAAAAAAAAATTAATCCTTGGAATGAGTTCCCCGGGAGAGGATCGTTATGCTTCCCCTCAATTAGCTGAAGAGTCATTTGTGGTGCATGGATTGCAGAAACCTCTGAGGAAGCAGAAAAGCTCATATGAAGCCCGCGTCCAATGTTGCTGAGCTGGGGTATTTGGTGCTGTCAACGATCTTAGGTCCCCGGGTTTGGAATCTGTACAACCAGGTGTGCTTTGCTTTGATTGCCTTTGAGGTTTGCTCTAAAGGTTCAGTAGATACTCTGCAGTGTCTTCGTTCAGGCTACTTTCAACTCAGGTTTAAATTTTATTGCTGTTTCAAGCAATGTGTATTAATTATTAACCAAATAGTTGGATGAAGAAACTCATGGCTTTCATGGGAAAAAATAGTACAGCTCTTCAAGCTAAGTCTGCTTGTTTACTAGGTGTTACGGGCTGAGTCCTGTTCCCTCAAAATTCAACTGTTGAAATCCTAATCCCTAGTACCTCGGAATGTGACTGTGTTTGGAGCTAAGGTCTTTACAGAGGTAAAGTGAAAACAAGGTCATCAGGATGGGCCCTAATTCAATATGACCAGTGTCCTTATGGAAGGAGGAAATTTGGACATAGACACATACAGAGGAAAGACCATGTGAAGGTACAGGGAGAAGACGGCCGTCTACAGCCAAGGAAAGAGGCCTCAGAAGAAACCAACCCTGCTGACACCTTGATATTAGACTTCTAGCCTTTAGATGTGTGAGAAAATAAACGCCTGTTGTTAAGCCCCCAGTCTGAGGTGCTGTGTCATAAGCAGCCCAAGAAGACTAACATAACAGGATTTTTAAAGGGGGGGAGGGTCTTACAACTTAAAAAATGAATCATCGTTTAGCAGCTGAATACCTGAGTCAGTGAGTGTCCTCTCCCACACTGCCCTGGCCGTCCCCGCCGCCCCAGGAAGCAGACAGAAGTGAGGAAAGGTTAATGGATCAAATACAAAAGGTGAGGCAGGTGGGGGGAAACCTCACGGGACGGTCCTGGATCCTGAGTCTGGCAACATTTGAGGAGGGGGCAGTCATCACCAACAGGCCTTCAGGTGCAGAGAGAGGGAGTGGGTCCTGGAACTCAGAAAGGGAGTTGCTTTGTAGAGAGCTATGCCTGGCAGGTGCCGGCAGGAGGAGACGGGGAAGAAATGCGATCCCACTACTGGGCATATACCCAGAGAAAACCATAATTCAAAAAGACACATGCACCCCAATATTCATTGCAGCTCTATTTTCAATAGCCAGGTCATGGAAGCAACCTAAATGCCCATCGACAGACGAATGGATAAAGAAGATTGGTACATATATAGCATGGAATATTGCTCAGCCATAAAAAGGAACGAAATTGGATCATTTGTAGAGACGTGGATGTACCTAGACACTGTCATACAGAGTGAAGTAAGTCAGAAAGAGAAAAACATATCGTATATTAATGCATACACGTGGAACCTAGAAAAATGGTACAGATGAACTGGTTTGCAGGGCAGAAATTGAGACACAGATATAGAGAATAAACGTATGGACACTAAGGGGGGAAAGCAGCGGGGTGGTGGTGGTGGTGCTGGGATGAACTGGGAGATTGGGATTGACATATATACACTGATGTGTATAAAATTGATGGGATTGACATATATACACTGATGTGTATAAAATTGATGACTAATAAGGACCTGCTGTATAAAAAAATAAATTAAATTAAATTAAAAAAATTTTAAAAAATAGACCTTATTTAACAAGAAAAAAAAAGAAGATATGGGCAGTAAGAAGATGGGGGCAATAAGAAGATATGGGCAAAAGGCTGCAGAGAAGGTCGTCTTTTTATTTAAATATTTTGATGATACACATACAGATACAACGTTTCTTCCATAGGACAAATGTAAAAAGTACTACAAATCACCCTTTCAGGAACAAAGAAAATCATTTAGAAAATGTGATGACTTTATATATAGGAGACATGTTAGGTTTTTTAAGCCTGTCTGAGGAGGAAATTTAAGACCAAGTTTTGTTTGGAGTACATAGGTCACATTCACATTTTCACAGTAGTGATATTCTTGTTGCAGATTTGGCAAAAAATAACTACTAAGTCTATAATGAAAAAAAAAGCAAAAACAATTAGTACGTAGAGAATAAAAAATTTATAGCATGGAACAGTGACCTTCATTTTGTCCACAGGCTTATGGTGTTTAAAAATTTTTGCTTTTTATTCATACACATCAGTGGGAGTAAAAATGTATAAACCTGTTGCATAACACATTTGTAAAAGTGTGCCACAAAATGAATTTTTAGAGATTCATTTTCCTAGTAAATATATTAAAAATTCATGAAATCACAGCCTTTAAAATTTATGGAAATTATTTTGTTGTGGAGGATATTTATATAATTGATTACTGATATGCACTTATACTTTGAAACCTGAATTGGATCATTTCTTCAGGGAGCAATAAAAATACTCTATTTATTTGGCCAAAACGTCCAAATCACTTTTCAGAAAGAAAGGCAAGATGTACAAATTCAGGTCAGCTATACAATATTTAATATTCCATGTAGTAAGCCATGACCAGCTAGTCAATGACTTTGAGATATGGAATAAATCACAATTTCAAACTCATAATTATAGAAATTATAGGGTCTTTCAGTATTTTTTGCAAGTATAGATAAAAGAGAGTAGCTTCTAAAATTCAGTTTAGTTCTACAAATATCGACTTGGCACCCATGGTAGGCACTGAGGATTTATAGCAGTGAAAAGGGTTCTTACCACCATGTATATAGTTAATTTAGACGTACTAAATTAGAAGATAATGTATCCTGAGTTTTTTAATAGTCTATTATTCCTATAAAAAATAAAGTGATTATATATTTATGAATTTTGCCCTGAATTATTCTACTGAATTTGAAGTATTTAATATTTTCATGATTATTGAATGACAAAGGGAAGGTATAATGCCATTTTTGAGGTCATACAACACACACACACACACACACACACAGAGTTACATGCACAGAAACACACAATGTGTGTTCTTACCATGTCAGTGTTCCAAAATTCAATTAACCTTATGTGGATTGAAGGGCCTCTAGTTTTAAGGAAATCAAACAAGCAAAACGGGTCACTCAAACTGTGCATGTATCTTTGGATAAATAAGTTGTTGATAATCTGCTAGGTGTAGGAACATATGGAATACAGAACAGCAATGTTAAATGTTAACATGGTAGGCAAAGAGGCCCACTCAGTTTCATGGGGGGCTCTATCGGATGGCTCATGAACTGGACACTTTGTTAATTTGATAAAATTCTTAGAAACCATATTCATTCTCTATTTAACTTACTTTGTGTGTATTGTGAGTATTGTTTGGCCGTAAGTCACTCAAAGGCACCTAAGTCACAGCATCATCATTATGCCCCCTCAGTAAGTCCTGGGGCATTTCTGAATTGCACTCCTAGAAGCTGAGACAGTGAGGTTCTCTGCATATTAGTGACTGAGAAAAATTTGAAGCCCAGGGTATATGTGCTTCTTACATCTGTAAGGCTCATGAAAAGCCAGGTCCTTTGAAAACATGAAATGAGTCACTGCTAGCTAAACTCTGGGGCAGTGTACGGTTAGGAGAAGGGCTGCTGGACTGTGCTAGGCTTGGAGACCCTGGTGGAAGATGTGGTTATTGTATAAATAGAATGACTAGACTCCTCGAAGCCCGAGTCTGGCAGAGGGCCTGGGACTCCAGCTCCAGAAACCACAGTCTTTTTGGCCATTACAGAGGTTTCGGCAGGAATCTGGTAATTAGATTGCAGAGTGGAAGCTGGTGTTAGCACTCTTTCCATCACTGTCACGTTCTGTCCTATGGCTATACCGTGCGCGGCCAGAGGGGGCTGCACACTGGAGCTGGGGGTGAGGCCTCGCTCCCTTTCCCGCACCATAACACAGTGTGTATCGGGCAGATGGGGGGTGCCCTCCAGGGGGCCAGGTGTGCCCCCGTGAGGCTGGATGACTCTCTCGGTAACCACGATGCTACCCTCACTAGCATACTGCTGCTCTCCCAAGGGGTACGCCGGGCCATGGACCCGCTCCGTCACCATCAGGCCTTCGGACTGTCTGGGCTCCAGGACTACAGTGCTCAGTGGCACCGTGGAGCCCGCGCCATAGCAAGTTTCTGTCACTATCACGTGACCAGAAGCCGATGGATCTGAAAGTGGTGCAGCTACCTTTTGAGCCTGCCTAGAAGATACAGATTTTTCAGTGACTATTTCCTGAGTGACTTTCTCTGTGTTTGCTTCATGCAAAGGTTTTGGAACTTGAAAGCTCCTAGCGGAGGGATAAGTATTCTCGGAATTAACCCTGGTTTGCTCATAGAATGAATGTGAAGCTGCCTTCACGTCTGTTTCTCTCATAGGTTTTGGCCTCTGCTCGATTTCCGTATCCATCTCTATTTTTTGACCCAAGCAAACTTCAGCGAGTGTTTTGAATTTCAATCCTAAGTCATCTAAGAAGCGGTCATCTAGCTCTCCTTCAATAAAACTGCAACAGCCAATGGAACCCTGGAGAGAGTCAGTTTCTTCCTGAGAGTAAACCAGAAGGCAGTCTTTGGCTGTGTGCATGTCATCTTCCTCGGTGTAAGAGGCAGCTTTCTAAAACGGAAAGAAAAACAGGCATATAATGAGTGACGCACTTCCTTTAAGAACAAGACTCTAGATTCCTGCTCAAAATGTTTAACCTCGGTCTTGTAGTTAGACAAGAAACACCAGACAAACCCAAATTGAAGGACATCCTACAATAGGACTGGCCTGTATTCTTAAAAAAATATTAATATCATGAAAGATGAGAAAGGCAGAGGGCACTGTTTCAGGTTAAAGGAGACACAAGTGTCATGACAACTAAATGGAAAGCGCGGCCCTAGACGGGAAAAACAGTGGCTATAAAAGACATTATTGGGATAACTGGCTAAACTGAAATATGCAATGTGTCACTGTTCAATCTCTGTACTGTGGTAATGTAAGAGGATGTGCGTGTGCGTGTGGGTGTGTGGGTGTGTCTGTGAGAGACAGACTGTGACAGAGACGGAGGGAGGGAGGGAGAAAAGGCAAAAAGCAAATGTGGCAACATGTTAATATTTGGGTAATCTGGGTAAAGAGTATATAGGAGTTCAAACTTTCTATTATTCTTGCAAATTTTCTGATGAGTTTGAAATGATTTCCAAATTAAAAGCTGAGCACACATACATAATCAAGACTGGTTCACGCAGGATTAGAGCAGAGAGAGAAAAGGATACTGAAATAAAACAGGACACCAGAGTGGAGGCTGGCAGTGAGATAGGAAATGGATGAGAAGTGCTCTTCCTTGACACTGACCAAATTACCATTTCCCCGGCAGATGGTATGAAAGAAGGGCGGATGGGAGGGAGCAGAAAGTGGGAAAGCACTCAGGTAATTTGCAGCCATGCAGATGGGAGGGGACAGAAATAAACTGGCCTCTGTGGAAGCCCCTCCCCTCACTCCTCTCAAGGGTCCTTCAGGTCCCTAGCAATCTGACTCTGCCCATCCCATTCCCAGGCATGACCTTGTTCTCAAGAGAAGCTTCTAATTTCTAATCCCAGGCAAGAGCTTTCTGACTGCATCCCATCATCTTTCCTGCAACTCTCCTTCTAATTTTTTATGAACCACCTCAATAGTAAACCAAGTACTTGCCTTCAAAAGAAAACAAATGGACATAACAGATTGTGTTTTTTAGGTCACATAGTCTCTCCCCTCCCACCCTACCCGGCGCACCCCTATCAAGTCTGCTCCTGCAGAGAGACGGCACTTTCTGACCCACTGACATCAGCCTGGTCATGTGACTCGCTCTGGCCAATGAAACGTGAGTGGGAAAAGGCAGTGGCTTTGTGGGTCATTGCCAGGTTTGGCATTGCTCTGTTCCCTGTGCCCCAAGGATGCCAGCTTCCTGGGCATAAGCTGTTCTCTCAGCACACATCTTGGAATGCGGACCACATGGAGCAGAGCAGAGCTGCACGGAGGGGCAAAAGCATGAATGTGGGAAATATGCCCTGGCGAGAAGCAAGATCGTGGGGTCATTTGCTGTCAACACATAACTGAGCTGACTGACTGACCCAGTGGGTCACACCTCTCCTTTCTCATTGCCTGTAAGCATCCTCTTAACGAAAGGAACAATGTCCCATTCAGATCCAAGAAAATGATTACCCTAATAACATCACGTTCACATAGAAACGCCCCCCCCGCTCCCCGCCAATACATAAAAACCAACACTTACTTCAGTGAAATAACTTCTTAAGAATTCCTCGTTCACTGCCACCGCAGCCGCTCGAGCTCCGGCCACTTCTCTAGAAGCCACTGGGGCTCTCGTGGTCCTAAGGGTTTCCGTGGTCATCAAGGCTCCTGTTGTCCCTGTAACCTGGGTGGCACCCCCTGAGACGAGGCTCCTGTATTCCTCCCATTGGCCGTCCACCTTGGACATCTCATGCTGCCCTTTGATAAAGGAAGCGGAGCTGCTTCCTTTCACGGTAGCATCCTTGGTTGTCACAGCTCCTGCTCCACTGCCTACAGCTGCACTGTCTCTGTGGTCTGCCCCTAGAAGAGGCAGCACTGCCTGTGAGAGCAAATACAGCCGAGTCACGGACGGTCAGTACAGTCGGTAGAAGGGCCTGAGCTAAGCGAGCATATGCAGGTTATAAGCTATTTCCGCAGAGGCAAATTAGGAAAACTTTGCTCGAATGACTTCTGTTTTGAGTCTTCTGAAGATCTCCACTCTACCTTCTGGTTTTGTTAGCTGATTTTAACCCAAGGAGAAAACAAAAAAACTTTAAAGTATGGTCTCAGCCCATTCACTCTACTGGCACCAGTGGCATTTCAACTTTCCTCTAGAGTTTGATGCTTTCTTTTACAGTTCTAGGACACTTATTTTGTTTTATATTCTGGACACATGGTTGCCCCGAATAAAGACTACCTTTCCCAGCCTCCGTTGCTGCTAGACTAAGTGCCGGCTAATGGGATTTCAAGTGGAAATGGTGTATGCAACTTCCGGGACGTGTTCTTAAAAAGTGGTTCCTCATTTTTCTTCCATCTGCAGGCTGGAATGTGGGGATGGTAGCTGGTGTCTGGAGGGTGGGTACAGCCGGAGAGTGGAACTCCTCCATGGAGGAACAGGAGAAAGGAGGAGCCTGGGGCCATGCCGTGGAGGGATCATCATATTGGTCCCAGACGGCCCATGTTTATATTTAAGCCACTGTTATTCCGAGTTCTCTGACACTTGATACTAAATCATATCTTATTAGGCAGGATGCTTATAGCAGATGATGATGAAGAGACCCCCGGGTGAAGAAGCAATAGAGAGATGATGGGAGATGGCTATTAAGTAGGTAGGGGAGGGGATTTTGCAACATTTTACAACTGTCATGGGGGTTGTGGGTGTGCCTCTGCCGGCCCTATGCATCGTGTGGAATGGAAATGGAGAAGCACCTGGCTGTGGAAGACATCCATTTAATTCCGGGACTAACATTTCTACCTAAATCCTTACACACTCTTCCTCTCTTTAACCTTTGTTCTACATTCTCGGTGTCACTGCCTGATGCTTCTTCTACATTCTCTGTAACTTAGGACCTGTCAGGGTAGAGCAAAACCACCTCAGCTCTGTCCTGGCAACAAATACAAAGTAAGTTGTTATTCGAGCCCTGTGTTTAATGAAGGCATGTGAATGAAATCTGTAGTAACCACTTTACTCTCTCATGACCTAAGGTGTTAGAAACACTTCCCAAGGCCCCTTTAAAGTAGAAAAGAAGACACGTTCTGTTGACATCTGATTATCTGACCTTGTCTTCAGGTGGTGCCCCTTCATTGTTCCAAGGATGCAGCATCTCTATGGTACCAGGGATGGGGGTAAAGCCTTTGGAGCCCTTCCCACAATGGCACCTCAGTAGTAGAAGTGGTACAACTGGACAGAAACAAAATCGAGTACAGATTTTCAAATTTATGTTGAATAATTTTGGAATTTGCATATCACTTCCTGAGTTCAGTCTTCACTTATTTATAGCCCTATTTTTCTTTTTTTCCCCTGATCTAACGTCACCAAGCCTGTTTCGGGTGAGTTATACCAAAGCCTAAAGGCAGGATGAGGGAGTCTTACGGATTCAGAGGTCTTGGCGATCACCAAGACTGTGGTCAACAAGTGGAACACCGAGACTGGATTTGATACTATCCAAATCATCAAAACCAACTTAAAGGCTGAAATTTTTGTGGTTTTTTTTTTAAACCACTTTAATTTTTAATGAGAAAATTCACCATCTAAAAAATATATGTGTTAAAAAAGAAATCAGAAGTCCCTAAGGGTAGAAAAGCTTTAATATATTCCAATATTCTAGAACATTAGAACTTCTATAATACTTCACCACTTTACCCTAGAGTAGAATTTGGCAGAAGGCATGACTCACTGAAGTTCCAGTTAACCTTTGAATTACCTAAGTACTATTTTCTAAAATGATTCCACATTAAAAACCCTTAGAATATATGTAACATTTCATCTAGAAGTTAATAAAATTTCAGAGCTCCCTCCTTCAATTTTATTCTACCTCCAGGATGAAGTAAAGGCCAATGCTGGCCCCGTGATCAACAGGGTAAAGAACCACATCTGCAAGCAGCCCACCCCAAATTAGCTTTTATTGACGCTACCGTGTGGCAGCTTCCAAGGAAGAGCTGACTACTCCCTATAGGCTCCTTACTATGTAATAGTCACTACAGTTACTATGCGTAATGAAAAGACTGAAATCAGCCAGGGGTAATTCAACAAATGTTTATCAAGTGTCTGCCATGTGCGAGGCACCATGTTAGGTGCTGGGAGATCTGAGATGAGAAGGCAATGCAAGGAATCTCCAGGTAAAAGATGTAGTCCTACCTACCTATAAACTTGGTAAGCTGAGACAAGTCATTTACCATCATGTCTGTATTTTTACCCATTAAATGGAGATGATGGTATAAAAGTGCACTATAAATTGTTGAGTGCTGTGCGTTCAATTGAACGTCTACTAATGGCTTTGACAAGCTCGTCTTCTGACACTGTAATAACTGAGGCTGCCCTGGAGGCGTTTCTCTGCCCATGGGCAGGGGTCAAGTGGACTGGTGCCACACGGCCCCAGGCTGCAGTCTTCTGTTCTTCAGTGAAAGGAAACCCAAGGTCGTTGGAGGGCGTGCAGGGAGGGGATGGCTGGTTGTCACTGTTGGGAAACATACAAGTGCTCAGAGGGTCTGGCTCCTGTTGGTGCAGGTGAAGGGGCAAGCCAAGCAGAGGGTCTGGGGAGGTGGAGCTCTGACAAGATGAATGTGAAAAGCAAGGATCGATGGGAAAAAGATGAGTTTGTAGAATAACCTTGTAACCATAATCTAAGTGCATGCAACAAATCTTTTCTGACAGCTTTCTATGCACAAGGTGCTGTTTGCGGCACTGGGTATGGAAGAACAGACGACATCCCTCCCTCACGCAGAGCTTATCAAAATGGAGACACCAAAAAGGTTTAAGGTTAAAAGGGTGTTGAAGAACATGTACAATAACCTCGGTTATTTAAATCAGGATGATGAAATGTATCAGGAGATACATTCTTATAAAACAAAATTCTGAAGAGCACTTCAATAACTTTTGGTGAATTTATCACGGATCAATCCTTGCTTCCCTACTCACCCTCAATAGCATTCTAGTGTGATTATAGAAAAACAAAAGAAATCAATGACTACCGTAGTAACAAAATACTAAAAAAAAAAAAAAAAACACCCTAAAAAGGCACTAACATTACTAAAAGAGCTAAAGTGTAGCTTTTAAAATACTTATGAAAAATAAAATAAAATAAAAGACTTACGTAGCAAGAGCAGAAGGGCAAACATTATAAGCGCGATTGCTGCAGGTCCGAGGCCAGTGGAGGAGTCATACCACGTTTCTACACAGCTACCGCCTGCCACGCACTTGCAGACTGTGAGTTTAAGGACCTGCTTTTCAGGGCAACTGAAGCCTTTACTATCTGCAATCAGCAAGCAAATGTCACTCCTCCCAAGCGTTCGTTCCTTTTGTTGCAGTAGCACGCTGGTACCTGCGAGGACAAGATAAAAAAGGAACTAAAAATGAATGATTACCAAGGAAGGGCAAGATTAAATTACAGAAACATTCTTTTTAAAAATTTATTGAGATATAGGGACTTCCCTAGTGGCACAGTGGGTTAAGAGTCTGCCTGCCAGTGCAGGGGACATGGGTTTGAGCCCTGGTCTGGGAGGATCCCACATGCTGCGTAGCAACTAAGCCTGTGCGCCACAACTCCTGAGCCTGCGCTCTCGAGCTCATAAGCCATAACTAATGAGCCCTCTTGCCACCACTACTGAAGCCAGCATGCCTAGAGCCCACACTCTGAAACAAAAGAAGCCACCACAATGAGAAGCCCGTGCACCACAACGAAGAGTAGACCCGCTCACTGCAACTAGAGAAAGCCCGCACACAGCGACGAAGACCCCACACAGCCAAAAATAAATAAATTTTAAAAAATGTATTGAGGTATAGTTGTTTATATAAGTTTTAGGTGTACAACACAGGGATTCACAAGTTTTAAAGGTTATACTCCATTTACAGTTATTATAAAATATTGGCTATATTCTCTGTGGTGTACAATATATCCTTGTAGCTTATTTATTTTAACATAGTAGATTGTACCTCTTAATCCCCTACCCCTATCTTGTTCCTCCCCACTTCCCTCTCCCCAGTGGTAACCACTAGTTTGTTCTCTACATCTGTGAGTCTACAGAAACATTTTAATAGCTAATAATTGTTAGCTCCAGTTAGAAGCTTTATTATTTCGTAACTTTTCTATTGAATTCACACTGTGTGCTTGATGAAATTAGTCCACATATGCAGGTGAATAGCAAAGGATCAGATGTGGATATACCTTCCTTTTATGATGACTAATGTTAACAAATGTGTGTGGTTTACCAGATGCTAGGAACTCTTCCATGACTGGGATACAGTGACAAACAAGTGGAGAGTTAAATGACATTTCCATCGAATGACCTTTATTTTACTATTTCTTTTTAAAAAATATGTATTTATTTATTTATTTTGGCTGTGCCGGGTCTTAGCAGCAGCACCAGGATTTTCGTTGCAGCATGCGGGCTCTTAGTTGCGGCATGTGGGATCTAGTTCCCAGGCTAGGGATTGAACCCTGGCCCCCTGCATTGGGAGTGTGGAGTCTTACCCACTGGGCCAACAGGGAAGTCCCCATGTTTTACTATTTCTTAAAAGAACTTTATTAAGGCAATTTTCAAACAGACGTAATCCAGGAAAGAGCATAATTAACTCCCATGGTACCCATCTCCAGCTTTAATAATTTTCAACAATGGGCCAATCTTGTTTCATCCAGTCCCATCCTTTTTGTTCCCAACATTGTATATTTGAAATTTTTGAAATTTCACTGTATATATGAAAACCTGAAATATTACAATGAATATTGATAAACCCTTCATAAATTGTTTACATTTTACAACAATACTTTCTCTCTACATGCACACTTTTCTCCCCCTGAACTATTTCAAGGTAAGTTGCAGATCTCATGACATTCTTTAGCATAAATCTTTTAAGACCAAAGGATATTAACCCTCTCAAGAAATTCATTCTTGCTATAATAATATATTTAATATATAACCCATATTCAAACTTTTCAACTGTTGTAAAAACACCCTTTACAGTTCTCGCTCTTACTCTCTTTGGCTTTTGTTTTTTGTTTTTTTTATGATCCTGATCCTGGATCCAATCAAAGATTATGCCCTGCATTTAGCTGTCACCTTAGTCTCTATTAATAATCTATAACAGTCCTAACTTCCTTTTGGCCTTTCAAGACTTTGACCTTTTTGAAGTCCACTTATTTTAAAGGATTTTCCACAGTTTGAATTTGTCTGACCGTTTCCTTGGGATTGGATTCAGGCTACACATTTTTGGCAAGAATATTACACAGAAAGTGTTGTGCAAATGACCTTTTATCTTATTTTTTAAAAAATCTGACTGATGATTATTTAAGAAATTTTCTTTCAACATGAATAAAAATAATGACCAGTTTTCCCATGAGTAAAAATAACAATCAGTTAGAATAGTTTAAAACTTTTCTTGATATATGTATAACATTTATTAAAAAATAATTTACTTGCAAGGCAAAGATGGATGAATACAAAGATAAAAAATGAGGTGTTTGGGAGGTTTTATTGTTTTATTTACTTATTTCTGGAAGTAAGAGACATCCTCTTCTCATTTTAAGGTCCATATTTTATGGAATTTGATCTCCAAAGCTAGAAATATACTTATTAAATCATCCCCAAAGCTCTGGATAAGTGAGGAAAGCATCTAGTCATTCATTTAAGGAATATGAGCTTATTAAAAGAAATACAGGAAAACATGGCCTGGAAGAATATAACTAAATTCATGATTGGCTCTGAGGGGAAAAATGGAAAGGGGAGGAAGGGCACAGAGGGTACTTCTACTTTGTCAGTGATTGTTAAAGAAAAAGGCCTGACTCAAATACGACAAATTGTTAATATTCTTTTAATTCTAGGTAGGAGGTACAAAGGTATCTGCCTTATTAGTCTCTGTAATTTTCTGTACTTAAAACATTTCCCAAATAAATAAAATAGTTAGGAGCTATTTATTATCACAATAGTTGGTCGGTCATCTCATTATACAGCCAAGGAGAAAAACGCCTGGGTTACAGAACCCTATCTCTCTCAATTGTCTAGATATATACAGTATAAGCTCAGTGATTTCCTGTTATAACACTCTAATATGTATGTGTATCCTGAAGAGTTTTATGTTTCTAAGGCTAGGAAAAAATTCAAGAGCCCATCAAATTCAAACATCTTTATCTTTAGACAGAAAATCCATTGTGTATCTGGAAAGGCAACAGAGCATAAAGGTAGTGAGTAGAGACTCCACAGCTAGAGTGCTTGGGTTCAAATACTAATTCCAGCTCTTCAACTAGCTGTAACTTTGAGAATGTTAGTTAAACTTCCTGCACCTTTGTTTCCTCATCTGTAAAATGTTGATGACAGTAATGCCAAACTTCTAGGGTTGTTAATATTAGTAAAGTGCTTAGACCAGTGCCTGGCATTTCCTAAACATCACGTTTCTTAGATAAAAATAAGTAAGTCTTGGAATCCCAGCAAGTTCAATGCAAAATACATTTACTATCTTAGTCAAAGAAAGGCAAACTCCAATCAAGCAGTCAGCCTAGGTGGGAGTCCCAGACTTCTGTGAGTACAGAATGAGATAATGTGAGCCAGGGGACCAATCCTGTCGTGAGTCTTGAGGTCTGTGACTTAATTACCATAAGAAGAATCATCTGGATGTCTGCATCCCAGGGCTCATGCTAGTTGAAAACCTGATCTTAAGTAACCTCAATTAATCAAGATGGTGATTGTCACCATTACTGGGGAGACCACTTGAGTTAACCAACAACATAACTATGTTTTGCAAGTGAGTACATGAACCCTAAGAAAATTCAGAATTAAGTATAGGAATATTTAAACAAACTAAAGACTTAGTTTTAATATTTTTGCATTGTAAAGAAATTATTTGCATTTGTTATTATATTTATACACTTGTCATGTTTTAAGGACAATTAGCCCTATTAATGTGACAGCTTTGTAACTCCAATTTAAAATGTGTAATCATGTTACTAATTTAGATTTATGGTTTTAGGTTGAAATACCACTGGTTTGTTCAGTATTGGACCATTGAAGAGGATTTCAGATTTGATGTATTTATAAGTTAAATTTACTGGAATTTTAGAGGATAGGAATCACAAGAAAGTTTTATGTGTTAATTCAGATCATTGAAATACATAAAAAGGAAGCCAAATATACTAAATTTATAAATATATTGAAATGTTAAAGGTGTTTAATTTGTAAATTGGACCAAACATGACTCAAAGCCTCTTAAAATGACTGTGAAATTTGCTAAGCCTAAGAAAACAATAAACTTAAAACTTAAAAACTGGGGTATTACATTTAAAACTTTTCTGAAACGAGCACTGCCTGTTTAAAACAAAAAGAGCCTTCTGGATAGATTTTTCTACATTTGAAACCACCTTGAAGGAAGCCAACAGAGCACGTCAATAAGGGGGTATGTCCCAAGATACGGATTTATGCACACGTCCTTCTGGCATGGGGGGTAAGGGGACAGACAGACTCCTTTCCATGTTTTGTCCATCACTTACCAGCTTTGTGACTTCAAACAAGCTATCTAACTCTAGTTAAGCCAAAGTTTCCTCAGCTGTAATCAGGGAATAATGTTATGGGGTAAGAAGTAAACATGATAATGCATATGAAGGGATAGCAGAGTGCCTGGCACATGGTATATGTTCAGTAAGAGTTATTTTTAATGGAATCATCGTTACCATACATCAAGATTTTTAGAAGGCACCTACTCTGATTGCTGTGCTTAGAAAGGCAAGGTATCCCTCAGCTTACGAGACAACTACTTCAAGAGCAATTTGGAGAATACCCAGCTACTTTAAAGATATTAGGTATCTATTTTCCTTCACTCTCTCCAAATAGGATATTTATTATTAGGCAGATCAAAGACACTATGCCTGAGGTTCAGACCCTCATTTTATAAACTCAATTGTATTGGAAATATAATTCATGCAAAGAAAAAAGCCTGTATTATAAGGATTTTAGATTTCTATCATGTTTAAACATATAGTCCAGTGATTTTGCTTACTTTCTCGGCTTACTATTTTCCACCTTTCTGCCATTCCAGCTGGTTTGTCAATGACAGAGAAACTGAAAGGCCAGCTGTTTTGGGGTCCATCCAGGTCCTCTGCGGTCACGTTCACGTATTGCATGTCATCACAGACAGTCTGCACAGGGTCGACCAGTGTGGGACAATTGTCATTGATGTCTTCAACCATGATAATAATAGTGCCAGTGATGGTTTTTCTAGGATATTCTTAAAAATAAGAAAAAGATAATGTATATTCTGGATATACTGCTCATATGGACATAGTTAGAATTCTCTTGCCAATTTGGTAAGGAGAAGGTAGTAACCAAAATAGGATGCTTTCTATCTTAGATGTTTTCATATTCAGATCAAGTAATATCTTTTAATACACTAAATAAGTAGAAATATTAAGGTTTACCCATTTGGCCTTCCTACAAGATCAAAACAAAGGTCTCTGATGCTGGAAAATAAAATCTAAATGCATATAACCAAGAAAAAATGTCTATTTAATAACTTACCTTCTGTCATAGCCAAAATCTTTACAGTGTATGTACCATTTTGGACATATGTGGATTCATAATCAGGAATTTTTACAAGTCTAATTTCAGAGGTGGAAGAATTCACAGAGATCCAATTGTCTATATCTTCAAATTTGGCATATCTGTTAGAAAGCAGACAAAATTAATTTTGAGTTCTGGATAAATTGAGACTATCTACAACTAATATCTATAACTCTTTTAAGCTTAATTTCTGCTTTATTATATATGTTCTTATTACAGGCATTAATGTTTTTAAATTTCTTGAAACTATCCTAAAAGCCCCTCTGTTTACTGTGTATCACACCTACTTTGGACCCTTCCTTATTTCTGTAACATACCCAAGACATATGTGCAAGGGCGATGGCCCTTGCCTACTCACCGGGAGGTTTACGAGTTGCTCTTCAGTCTGTCTTACAGCTTTCAATCTAGTTTTTCTTAAATTTGGAGTTAACCTTGGAGGATAACTTAGTCACCCAACAAGAACTCCTGGAGAAAAGCAGTTCTACATTCTATTATTTATTGGCATATTATCAATATTTTAAAATATCAATTAAAAAAACCAATGACTGCCTTAAATGGAAGTACGTTAAATTTGGGGATATTGTTGATTGTTCAGAGCAATAAGCTTCTTTCAGTTAGAAATGGTTAAAAGTGAAAACAATGCTGATAATGTGATTTCTGGGTTTATTCCTTCAAAGCAAAGGAGAATTAGTGCAAAAAGAGATAGCTTTGGGAAGGCAAGGAGAACATTCATAGTACATTTTCAGAAATATATGTAATTTATTTAATACCATCGAGTTTAAAGTGTATCCAAATATAAATATAAACCAAACATATGAGAATTTGATTCAACCAATCATATTAATGATTTATTCTCTATTAAGTGGCTGTTTAGGCATACAAAAATGAGTGGCTAATGCATGGCAATATTTGTTTATAGTGACTATTTAAAAAAATTTCAATTATACACTCGAACTAAATTTTCCTGTCTTTTAATATTTATACCGGTAAATGATGATACATTTGGATTTTCACAAATATTTCTGAATCTCATGGCTGGAATTTTAAAGCTTGATCTTAGCTGCTGTCAATGTTTTCCCACATAATGCTTATAACAAAGACAAAGTTAAGGTAATAAGAATCACATTTCACAATGGAATGTTTTGTGTGGTCTCATTTAAGGGATTTTCTGTTTTCTATTGTGAAAACTAGACACCATTCAAAGTAGGATAGCAGCTCACATGTCATGTCAAATATCCATAACAACTGATGCATATGAATAATCAGTAAAAGAATAAATTATGACAAAGTTAAGAGAGTGATTATTCTGCTGTCCTGATCAACATTTCTAAATTAGGTGAATACTGGAAAATTATTTCACTTAGCTGTGCCTCTCATTCCTTATCTGTAAAATAGTAGGTTTGAATTAATCTTTAAGATCATTCTTATTCTAAAGTTCTGTAAGTGTATGCTAAAAATAAAATACTTTTTTGAAAAAAATTAGTTAATTTATGGCTGTGTTGGGTCTTCGTTTCTGTGCGAGGGCTTTCCCTAGTTGTGGCAAGCGGGGGCCACTCTTCATCGCAGTACGCAGGCCTCTCACTATTGCGGCCTCTCTTGTTGCGGAGCACAGGCTCCAGACGCGCAGGCTCAGTAGTTGTGGCTCACGGGCCTAGTTGCTCCGCGGCATGTGGGATCCTCCCAGACCAGGGCTCGAACCCATGTCCCCTGCATTAGCAGGAAGATTCTCAACCAGTGCGCCACCAGGGAAGCCCCAAAATAAAATACTTTTGAGGAGTAAAGAAACATGATTCATTATTTTTCAAGGAAGAACATATGATCTTTTGATACAGTCATAACTCTTACTAAAAACAGCAACCAAAATTAAATAGTTAGATGGAAATAGAAGTTTCAATAGAAGTTTCACAATATTGTTGGAGGATAATTAATTAGAACATCTAAGCCTCTCAGGGGACAGTGTGAGGAATCATAAGGAACACTCATTCTCAATTCTGGGAATTTAGGTGGGGACTGCCTTCTTAAGTTTAGAGCCATGGAAATAAAAACTAGACTATAAAACTCGAGAGAAGCTGGACTGGTTCCTGAAGTTAAGGTGGGCAAAAAGGGGTCACCAAGACACTGCAGAAAACACAATGGAAGCTGTTTGTTAACATTATTTTGGAAAAAGGTCACTTGCTACTACTGGCTGATGAATTCCATGAAAAGGAGATTCACTAAAAGGAAACAGATTGTTGAAGAGCTTCCTCCATATTCCCATTTGTGCTATGGTTGGCCACGCATCTAAATACAATGTTTCATGAGTGCTGGCACCCAGGGACATAGGCCTAAGGAGAGTGAAGCAACCGACAACTCTGGCACCGACAGCAGGAAAACATAGAAGCTGTTGTGTCTCGGGTGGCAGATGAGGATTCTTAAATTCAACCAAATGACTACAGCTAGGTAGAACTTCATAAATAATAACTCTGTAGAGAGTCATCTTTTGATGGCATGGCTCTGAGATCTAAGACGTATATTCACTTTGAAAATGTGAATGGATCTTGCAAACCTAGGTGTCGCTACAGAGTGGACACAATCCAGCAGCTTCCAGCACAGGGGCGGCATTTAGTAGGTTTTTAATAAGTATATTCTGAGTAAAGGTCACCATGACCAAGAGAAGCATTACAAAAGTTTTCATCAATCCTTAGCCCAAATAGCCTGGTTTAAATGAAGATCAATTTCCAAGGCTTATGAGCAAATGAAACTGGATTCCCCATTATTAAAATACATTATGCAGCTATTTTTTATTTCTCTTAACCAAACTTGTATAAAGTGGAATTTGCAGTAAATTTTATTTTCTATTTTCTTATCTCTAATACTCTTTTAAGACAGATTTTAGAAAGTGTCTTTCTGAACTTTCTCTTTGTTGCTTTTTGGCCTCCTCTACCCAGAATTGTTTTGAGGTGAGCAACCCAGCCTCTGCCTCATACTAGAGTGGTGGAGGAAAGGGGATCCTGGGAAAACTCCTTTTTGCCTCTCAGTGACATGTACAACTCCAGGAAATTTAATCTATAGACCTTTGGGTGATTATAATGGCGGGGTTCGAAGGAGTGAAAAGTGTTAAAATTTCATTACGATATTTGAAAACAGGCATTCAAAGTCATTTAAAATGATGAAACAATATTCATAACTATCTCTTACTTTACACGGGCTACTTGTCCAGTGTCACCATCAAAAGCTTGAAATTTTCCCATTATTTGGCTTTGGCTTGATCTTTCCATGCTCTCGCTAGTGTGAAATTGGATTATGCTGCTTTTAAAATAAATGCCTTCTTTCACATTTTTCACTTTGACTTTGATCGGAATGGATGTAGGCTTATATTTATTCTTAACTGATTTGTGAAAAGCTGCTTTATTACTGACAATAACGCTGAAGTCAAGATTCTTCATTTCTTCATAATCTACTTCCTAGAAAGGCAAAATCAAAGGGAATGCTTTTAAAAGGGAAAACAACTAGAATACACATGTGTGGTTTTACTGTCAGATTATAATAATTTAAAACATGAAAAACACAGCAGTACTGAGTAGTCCAACTCTTATATTGATACCATGCCATTAAAAAGTCTGTCAATTTTGATGTTCGTAAATGTTAAGGATGTTTAGGAAGCATCCCCAATTTATTTAAGGTCAAAATCATTTAAAATGTATACATTTTTATTTTTAGCAATCTGAAGTGATTTTTTTTCTTAATAAAAAAAAGTTAATGGACATCCAGTATTTAATATTCCTTAAAATGTGTTCCAGGGGTTTGTTCTGGTGAAAAGGGCTACATAAGTAGCAGCAGCACTGCCAGCTCTATCCCATGGCATATCATAAAACCGAGACCTCCTGTAGAAAAAAACAACTATTTAGCTTTGTTAAGCCCAAGGATTTTCAAATTTGTTTAAACAGAGAATCTAACCCCCTTCTTTTTAGCATAATGTCTATTAATATCTGGTTTGCTATTAATGCCATAAAAGATTAATCCTCCCCTAAACACTTTGATCTTTGTGAATTGTGGTATTTATCAAGTACATTTGATATAATCAGTTTATCACTCTATGCATATTTTATGTTCCAATTTGTCCATTTTCTTTTTAAAAACATTTCTACAGTATTCTACTATTTAGATACACTTAATTTACTTAGCCATTCTGTTATTAGGCATTTCAACTATTTGCAGTCAATACTGCTCTGAAGGTTTTTATACAAACTAATTTTCCCCTGTTGAGCTACAGAGGGAAGAAGTACCCAGTCAAAGTTTATGTAGGTCCTGTTGCTTTTTATTTCTAGTGGTCCTGACCATTTAGATGTACTGACAGACCATTTTTGCTCTTTCTTCAGTATATCATTAAATATATTACATGTGTTTGTATGAATTACTGCAATGTTCACTTTTGCTTTTGGATGATTTATTATGAAATCCGTTTTCCTCTCTATAGACTTCTGGATATATAACTTCTGCCCCCTTTATTATATGAGTCACTGTGGCATTGGGACAATAACACAACACAAATTAACAACAGAAAAATACACTCTGTGACTGTAGACTCCTTGTGAAACTTATTGTCTTTTTAAGTTGCTCTTGAACTTCACACACTTATTTTTTTTTTTTTTTGGTGGTACGCGGGCCTCTCACTGTTGTGGCCTCCCCCGCTGCGGAGCACAGGCTCCGGACGCACAGGCTCAGCGGCCATGGCCCACGGGCCCAGCCGCTCCGCGGCACGTGGGATATTCCCGGACCGGGGCACGAACCCGCGTCCCCTGCATCGGCAGGCGGACTCTCAACCACTGCGCCACCAGGGAAGCCCCACACACTTATTTTGATGGTATGATGTATGCTGGATGAGAAATAAAATCTTTCAGCCATATGTCATTAGTATTCAAAGACCATGGAAGAACAAGACAATGATAAAAAAAAAATGAGCTAGGTACTGGCTACATAAAAACTGTTTCATGGTGTTTGTTATAAATAGCCATCATGTTCCAAAGAGAATGGAAAATTTTTCAGCATCAAGAGCAATGTATGAGGGCATATACCTCTCTTTTTGCAACTGTTAGCATATTTTATCACTCCCATTTTTGCTATCTTCAATAGCATTAAAGATACTAAACTTATTTGTTAACACAGCTGAGGCTTTTTCTCATGTGATGATTTACTATCTGTTTCTACAGTTTAAAGTATCTATTCTTCTCCTGTATCTTTTTTAGACTGCTTTATTGAGGTATGATTTACCTACAGTGAAATTTACCCATTTTAAGTGTAAAACATGAGGATGTTTCATAAGCCTATATGGTTTTGCAAATATCAAGACTGTTGGTTTTAGAACACTTCCATCACTCCCCAAAAGCTCCTTTTTGCCTATTTGTAGCCAAATCACAACCCACCCCAAGCAACCACTGATCTGTTTTCTATATAAGCGCTTTTCGCCTTTTCTAGAAATTTCACACAAATAGAATCATACAGTACATAGTATTTTGTGTCTGTATAAAATATAATGTTTTTGAGGTTCATCCACATTGTAGCATGTATCAATACTTCATTTCTTTTTATTGCTCAAGAGTATTCCATTGTATCAATAGACCACATTTTATCTGCTCACCAGTTGGTGGACACTTGGACTGTTACCAGCTTTTCATTATTATGAATACAAGCCACTATGAACACTTGCGTGCAAGTGTTTTTTTTTTTTTTTGTAGATGTATGTTTTTATTTTTCTTGGGTGGATAGCTAGGACTAAATTGTTAGGTCACTGGATAACTACTCTATGTTTAACTTTTTATAAAACTGCCAAACTGGCTCTACCATTTAATGTTTCCACTGGCAATATATAGGAGTTCCAATTCTATATTCTTGCTGATACTTGGTGTTGTCAGTCTTTCTTTGATTGTAGCTCATTCTAGCAGGTGTGCAGTGGTAGCTCACATAGTCTTAATTTGTATCTTCCCTGATGACTAATGATGTTGAGTATCCTTTATGCACACATTTGCTTTTTGTATATTTTCTTTATCTAACTTCCTTGTCCATTCATTTGAATGAAATCTGATTACCGCCTTTATAATTTGGAAGTGATTCTTTATACAACTGAAAAAGTAAATTTGTAATTTTCTTAATCTGTTGCTGTCAGTTTAATACTAAATTTACTATTTTTTTCATGCCCCCTTTGATAACTCCTTTTTGTGCTACCATGGTGCATTGAGGATATTTCTATTATTCATCACTAAGTGATTGTTTCTCCTTATGTGTATTACTGGCTTTTAATCTCAGGCATCTAGCATGGTTGCACCTATAATCTATGACTAAAAAGTATGCTTAGCTCTGTATAAGCAGGTATATCTATTTCGTCTCTGATGCCATTATCCATGTATTCAGTAATCTTAAAATGTGTCTTCCCTTCAAACATGAGCTAATCTTTTTCTATTTTCCTTTGCTTTACAAAAAGTAATCTAAATGCATACAGTAGCCTGTTGATAAATGGTATCAATAATTATTACAATGAAACCTCGTTCATTTTTCTCTATTCAGTTATACATTATCATCATTCCTCTTCCTGCTATTAGGGTGTATCTACTATGCCATATATTAAGTTTTTGTAAAAATGTGGAAACCTCTGGAATCAATTTTTGTCTGTGACTTAATGGAACAGTATTTTGAAAGCTGTAGCTTTGCTTTTTATTTTAAAATCTGATAAGGTAATTCTACCATAAACCATTTAAACATACACTGATATTCTTCTTTACTTCTTCTGTTAGATAAAGATCCATCCTCTAAGTTTTGTTTAAGAAATTCTGTGGGAGTAAGGGTTTTAATTTTTTTTTTTTTTTTTTTTTTAGTGGTATGCGGGCCTCACTGTTGTGGCCTCTCCCGTTGCGGAGCACAGGCTCCGGACGCGCAGGCTCAGCGGCCATGGCTCACGGGCCCAGCCGCTCCGCGGCATGTGGGATCTTCCCGGACCGGGGCACGAACCCGCGTCCCCTGCATCGGCAGGCGGACTCTCAACCACTACGCCACCAGGGAAGCCCCAAGGGTTTTAATTTTTAAGACCCATATGCTTAATAACACTATTAAATTTTTGTTCATTGATTCAATTAAGCACACATAACACTGTGTTTCAAAATGTGACCCTCCTACTACTGACATTAGAAACACAAAAAGTGTAACCACTTACTAACCACAGAAATTGGGCAAGTAGGGATGGCTCCTATCTCTACAACTGTGGTGCCAGTTAACTGATTATGAAAAGTACTTGTAAATATGTGGAGCTCAAAATATATCAGTTTCCTCCTCTGGACCAACTTCTCTCATTCCAGTTTTGAACATTAAGTACTTACCTTAATAAGGGTCACGATTCCTTCATTAGTTTGAGTATCAGTTTCTATGTGGAAATAACCCCCTTCATTTCCTGATGCAAAAGTGAAATTGGCTAACCAATTATCGGAGCCTACTTCATCTGCATCGAACACTTTTATGCGTAAAACTTCTACATTGGCTTTATTTTCTTCAACTGTTCCTTCATACTGCAAAACATGAACAGGCAATTTTTATTCTGAGGTAACACAAAACTAGGTGATATATTTTTAGTTTATGACTAAAATATACATAGGCATGTTTGTTATAAAAATAATAGTTACCACTTTATTTTCGACTACAGGTATATTGTCATTGACGTCCAAAATACGAATCTGAACTTGAGCTTGTTTTACTGGCTTATCTGTTACTTGTCCATTGCCATCTCTTGCTTCTACCATCAAAGTATAGCTGCTGTGTTCCTACAGGGAAATAAAAAATATCCAGCTGGGGTGAAAATGAATGGCTCTATCTTTCTGGTTTTAGTTCACTTTATCATCAAGGGAATGAACCACAGTATATTTTATTCATAAATAAGTTTCATGATCTGCTGTTAATCCTGTGAAGATGCTGTTTATTTGCCATCAGAGCTTTTCTAAAAGGGCAGAAAAGCCTAATGCAGTTGCTGATATTGAATTCTTAATTATGTCATTGGTGATATTTATCAGGAGATGAGTCTCTCCTTAAAATAGTCTGAGCACAAAAGAGTGCATTCAAAATGTAGTTTGCGCTATACTGGAAGAGATGGGACTCTAAGACTTGGTTTTTTCTATCCCACACATCATTTTCAGCTAAAAGTTAAGCCAGGAAAACTTAATCCCCCAAGAACACTTGACCAGTGAAGGCAAAACTTGGTGAGCTTTGTCCATACATCCCAGGAGATTAGATTCTTGGAGAACGTGTCCTAGAGAATAACGTCTCAGATATTACTCCAAAGGGAAGCCTCTCTTCCACGTGGTCCCCTTCTGATGGCTCCATTCAGTGTGGGTGTTGTTTAAGGAGCCGGCAGCCAGTGCCAATGCCTGGGGACCCTGTGCTCAGTGAGAGGCAGGACAGCAGAGGCTTTGGAACCAGCTGGCTGGGTTCCAATTCTGACTTACTAGCTGTGTTGGACACTCATCCCTTTGATCCTTGGTTTCCTTCTAGGTAAAATGGGGGTAATTGTATCTGCTTCACAGGGTTTACAGGTGAAGTTAATTTGAGTTAATCCACGTAAAAGGCTTGTAATAGCACCAGGCATGTGGTGAGTGCCCAATAAGTGACAGCAAGTATTTTCTGGTTAAACTTTCCAGAGACAGAAGCTCATTAAAAAAATCACACTACTAATTCAAAATAGTACTTTTCCATTCTCATTTTATGCAAAAAGGTAGAGTAGAATTTTAGGAGTAATAATATGCTTTAATTTTACAAAGACCTTGATAGGAATGTTGAGCACCATCCTCTCCGTCTCTGGCCAGAGTCAAATCCTTTTTCCAAGTAACACAAAACACGCTGACTGTGCCTGGATGATGATTTATATTTGATGATAATACAATATTCTTTGGATCATCAACATTTTACTATGCATGCTGTTAACACCTTTATGTATGTAGCATTTAAAAAAACTTCTCTCTCCCTTTTTCAACTAAAATGTTCCCTTTGACTTAGAAACAAAAAATGAAATGTTAGAGAAAGCACCCTTTTTAGGAAACTGACTCAAATTTTCCTCCAATTTGGGATTTACTCTTTCTTTTACAAATACTTCTATTACCCTAAATAGGCCTCCTATTTCAAACATTTTTCCTCCCTCTGTATATGTATTAGTATATGAAAGATTATTAGTAAATATGAAAGATTCCTGACGTTTCATTATAGAGACACAAATTAAGGAACATTACTTTGGAACTATCTAGCAAACAGATCCTGACTGGAGAGGCCCTAGGACAGTGCTTACGTAATTTTATATTTTTTAGCAGCCACATTTTAAAAAGTAAGAAGAGGGAATTCCCTGGCAGTGCAGTGGTTAGGACTTGGTGCTTCACTGCCGGGGCCTGTGTTCAATTCCTGGTCAGGGAACTAAGATTCCGCAAGCCGAGTAGCGTGGCCAAAGACATAAATAAATAAACATTAAAAAAAGTAAAAAGAAACAGGTAATACTAATTTTAAACAAATATATTTCATTTAACCCATGGTATCCAAAATATAATCAATTCAACATGTGATCAACAAAAATATTATTAAGGTGATATTTTACACATTCTTTTTTTCATACTAAGTCTTCCCAATCTGGTGTATATTTTTCACTTACAGCACATCTCAATTTGGACTAGTCACATTTCGAGTGGTCAATGGCCACATATGCCTGATGGCTACCACATTAGACAGCACATCCCTAGAGAAGGATCATTCCGAGTTATCCTATGAGTAAGTACCATAGACCAAAGTCAGAAAATTAGCAAAGAATTAGAGAGAGAATAACTGGAAAGACAGAGGAGAGCTGAAAAGAGGAATAACATAAAATATTAATTTACCTCTCTGTCCAAGGTAATACTGGTTGTATAAATCTCTCCTGTATCTTTATTTAGGTAAAACAATGGAGAATTAGCAGGCTCCTGAGGTACGATTCTATAGGAAATTTTAGAATTCAGAGTGTTGGGCTCATCTGCATCTGTTGCGGTGATTTTCATCACAAGTGTATCTGGCATCAGAAACAAAGGTGTCCAAGATGAAACTCAACTTTTAGCATACTAATGTATGTTATTATTTTATTTATAATATCAACTTGTTCCAAAAAGGATTCCAGGTATTTATCAAAATCAGTTTACCAAGATCAAAACATTTAATTGTTTGAGGAAATAAGTGTGAATGGAGGTAGGAATAGGAAAAATAAGGTGAGGGTGAGGCTGAGGTTAGTAAATACAATTCTTAGGATGAAGTCCTGAACACTTGCTATAGAAGGGTCACAAATTTGTTTATAATAGACCTAATAACCCATACAAAGAAAGAAGAATGAACAGATACAAATACATGCTTATGAAAATATAAGCAATTCAGGAGAAGCATAGCTATTCTTTACATTCTGATCAAAGAGAAATCTCTCCTGCATTTAACATTTGCATTGAAGTCTCACAGTTGAAACAATATGTCAAAGGTCAGCAAACTACTGCCAGTGAGCCAAAGCCAGCCAGCCACCAGCTTTTGTGAATAAAATTTTATTGGAACACAACCATGCCTATTTGTTTACATGTTATCTATGGCTGCTTTCCTGATACAGACTAAAATTGAATAGTTGGTATAGAGACCTAACCTATCACATCAATTTACCACATCTGTTTGAGGGTAAAAAATTTATAACAAAAAAGCAGTTCCAAACCTAGAGCAATACGTTTATTATTATTTGTCCTGTGGGTAATACTCAGCCTCCACTAAGACAGAGGTTTCAGTGTTCAGTTACACAACGGGGATAAATTGGCCTTGGATATTCATTCATAAAAAAAAAAATAACCTCTTACTTGCTGCACTCAGCTCTTCAACAGACCCAACAAAGATGTCCTGTGTGAACACTGGCTCATTGTCATTGATGTCAAGAACTTTAATTCGGAGTTCTATTGGTTTCTCTAAGTTGTTTCCTTTCTCATCCAAAGCATAACCAATTAGCTGAAATCACGACATAAATAATAGAAGGGATTAGATTTAAACTGAGGTCATTCAAGTACCATAGTTTCAAAACAATAATAAAACATATCATAATTATTACCCAAGAAGAACTACAAACTAATAAATGTAAAATTGTTCTTCTTACCAGAAAAAATGGTGTTTCTTCTCGATCTAGAATGGTGGTAACGTTCAATTCTCCGGTGTCTTTATTAAAGACAAACACACCAAAAGGTGGCTCTGTGATCCCTTTTCCAGTGTATTTGTATGTAATTTTTAGCTTTCTTTCTTCTGCAAGACCAGAATGTATCTAACATAAAAATAAGAAAGGAATGCCTCAAGTTAAACTCTCTGTAACTTATAGGTAATTGTTTTTAATGGAAAATTCCACTCTGAGGCCGTCAGATGTTGATGGGTGGAGGGTGGGCGGTGCACAGGTGCTCCAGAGCAGAGGTGCTGGTGTCAGAGGACCTGGTTCTGGTTCTGTCTCAGCCACTCACCAGGTAGTGATGCTGAGGCAGTTACCTACCCTCCTGTGTCTCAGTGTTCTTATCTGTAACCTGAAGAGACACTACTGCCTACCTCTCAGGGTTGTTATGAAATTAAGCTATCATTAGGGGGGTACATCTTGGTGGGGGTGGATTTTAAATTTAGCACATAAGGTAAAAATTGCAGAGTCAAAATCACCTTTATAACTCCATTCGACTATCAGGACAGTATGAATAAGGCATCCTTCCATAGAAGGGTTAAAATAGTCAAGTGTTTGCCTGCTTGGAATGCTTCAGCAAATCAGGGTTTCTAACCTGCTGGGTCTTCTGTAGTTAACACTTTCATCCTCTATAAACAGCTTTATTTGTATCTCTAATTCGTTTGTTTGTTTGCCATTTCTGTATCTCTCATTCTTCATTAGTAAGTGTGTCTCTGTGGCCTCCTACTGGATCCTCAATTTCTTTTCTTCAGACATCACTGAAGCCATCACCACCCACCTGCCTGGCCAATTCTTTGTCCTGAAATCTCAGAATTAGCTACACATTCTTCCCAGAGGATTCTCAACATGCACTGGGGCTGGGGGTTGCTGTTGAGAATGATCAATGGGACTCCAATCTCCTGCTACAGCTGCTCTGCTCCAAGAGTGGAACGGTGATCCTGGGGCAGCCCATGATCACTTTTCACTGAGCTTCTCTCTCTGTTTGTCTTTCTTGTTCTCTGTGTTTCTGTTTGTCTGTCTCTCTTTTTTTGCCAAGTACATGCATACACACACACAACACATGTGTATGTGCATATACATATATACTTCAGTATTTATAGAGGATATTCTAGATCTCTATGTGCTAATTATATGTATTATATAATTTCACTTACATTTAAAATAAAACCAAACTGTGTGTGGACATAACAGTTGGTTTGTATATATATGTATTCATGTAAGAGTATGTAAGTATATACATACTTATGTATTTCACAAGATCTGGAAGATACTAAACTGTTGACAGTATTACTCCTAGACAGAGAATTTGGAAAGTTGGGGAAATATAAGATCTTTTGCTTTTTACATTTTACTCTGAACAACTTTTCTTTTTCACTTTTTTCCAGCTTTATTGAAATATAATTGACATAACATTGTGTAGGTTTAAAGTGTACAATGTGATCGTTTGATACACATATGTATTGTGAAATATTTACCATGCTAGGATGAACAACTTTTATAATTAAAATTAGTAAGAAGAATAACTAACACTTATTGAACCCCAAAGAATCAATGCATTTTAGGGAAAGAATGTGTGAAAGAATGTGTGAATGACTCAGATATCTCATCAAACCAAACCAAAGCAAACCGAAAAGCTTAACTCCTTATATACATACTATTATTTAAAACCGTAATTAGACATTTAGATTTTAGAAGGCTTCTATGAAAACAACATGCTGGGGCTTCCCTGGTGGCGCAGTGGTTGAGAATCCGCCTGCCGATGCAGGAGACACGGGTTCGTGCCCTGGTCCGGGAAGATCCCACATGCCGCGGAGCAACTAAGCCCGTGAGCCATGGCTGCTGAGCCTGCGCGTCCGGAGCCTGTGCTCTGCAATGGGAGAGGCCACAACAGTGAGAGGCCCGCATACCGCAAAAAAAAAAAAAAAAAAAAAAAAAAAAAAAAAAAAAAAAAAAGAAAACAACATGCTGCTGGAAAAAGGAAAGTGTTGTCTTCTGTTCTGTAGCCGCTCCTTCTTTTAAGGAGCTCATCATGTATGTTTATAAGATGGGAAAGATGAAGGACAACTTGCATTATGAACAATTATTCATTCACACAAATGTTTACTGAACACCTACTGGATGTTGGCACTGCTCAGGGCACAGGGCATGAGCTGTGAGCCCTAAGGTCTAAGCCCCTGCCCTGGGGGAGCTTACACTCTACTGAGGGAACCAGACAACAAGCAAGCAATTTATGACATAATGTCCTGGAGGCGAATAAGCTATAAACTGAGCAGAACGAGAGACGGGACTGAGATGGGGTGAGGCCGGGAAGGGAATTCTTTCGGGAGCTAACTCTTGGCTAGAGGCTTGATGCTGTGAGATACTGCAAATATCTGTGGGGAGGGGGTTCTAGGTAGAGGCAACAGCAAGTGCTAAGGGTGGGAGGCTGGAATGGCTTGTGTCAGCTTAGGGAGGTGGCAGAGTGGGGGCTGGGGGCTGATAGGAGCTAAGGTCAGAGAGGAGGTCAAGGCCAATGAATACCAAGAGCTCTTGTAGGCCGAGGTGAGGAGTTTACTCCTTCCACTGCAGTGGGCAGCTGTTGAAAGGGTCTCACTAAGGGGATGCTTTGATTTGTCTTTTCAAAAGATCACTCTGGGGCCTCCCTGGTGGCACAATGGTTAGGAATCAACCTACCAATGCAGGGGACCCGGGTTCGAGCCCTGGTCCGGGAAGATCCCACATGCCATGGAGCAACTAAGCCCATGCGCCACAACTACTGAGCCTGCGCTCTAGACCTTGTGAGCCGCAGCTACTGAGCCTGTGCGCCACAACTACTGAGCCTGCGAGCCACAGCTACTGAGCCTGCACTCTAGAGCCCGTGTGCCACAACTACTGAAACCCGCGTGCCTAGAGCCCGTGCTCCATAACAAGGGAAGCCACCGCAATGAGAAGCCCGCGTACCGCAATGAAGAGTAGCCCCCGCTGGCCACAACTAGAGAAAGTCCGCATGCAGCAACGAAGACCCAACGCAGACAAAAATAAATAAATTTATAAGAAAACCAAACCCAAACAAAAAACTCCCAAAAGATCACTCTGGCCCCTTTCTGGAGAATGGACTGTGGTGGGGGGAGGTGGAGGCAAGAGTTAAAGCAGGGAGATGAAGTCGGGATGCTTTTGGTAACACAGGTCAGAGCTGACAATGACTTGGACAAGGACGGTGGCAATGGGGAGAAGTGGACAGATCTGGAACACATTTTTGGCATAGAACTGACAGTATTTGTTACATTTTTGAAATATTGGATAGAATTATAGCACCGTTTACTGAAATGGGTAGAACTTATGGGGAACAGCTTTTGGGAAAAATCAAGGGTTCAGACTTTGCACATGCTAAGTCTGAGATACATATTAATAGAATTACCATATAAATTTATCCAAAAAAATGGGCATTTTGAGAGTGAAAGGGGAGTTATTAATGATTAGGCTAGGACAATGGCTACAAACTCAGACTGTTTCAGGCAGGATGTGTGGTCACCCTACCACCTATTAGATATCAGTTCTTTTCATTTTGAAAACTACTTTCATGTGTAGGGTGGCAGAATATGAAACTCTGGTATAAGAATTATTTCAAGCCGAAAGCAACTGAGAAGCAGATACAAGAAAGCTCTCTGCCCTCCCCCTATTTGCTTAAGAGCAGGACATAAATTCGTAAAGGTGCCTTTCCACCCCTCTCTATGAGGAAGGACAAAAGTTAACCACAGGAGTTAGATCCTTATCAGCCTGGAGACAGGACCAGAGGAATCCACAAAACAAACCTGACTGACTAGCTTTTTCTATTATTAGTTGCCCATATATTTGCCTTCCCCCAGTTTGCTGCTCCTGGAGATTCAAGGTCCTTTTCGTCTTGTCACTTCTCTAAAAATTTATTGTTCTTTTGCTAAGTAGCTCTATAAACCCAAATCCTAACCAAACCTTTGAGTTACTCACCTCTGGGTACTCCCATGTGCTACATGCATGATAGACATGTTACTAAGCTTGTTTGTTTTTCTCTTGTTAATCTGTTTTTTTGTCAGTCCAACTTCCAGGGCTTCAGCCAGAGAAACTAGGAGGGTGGTAGGAAAAAGAACACTGCCCTGCCCCCAACACATGATACTATCTCCTTTTGAGCATTGTAACACTCTGTTAAACAAAGATTCAACTAGTGCCAGATTCAACTCTTAGTTGAATCAAAGCCCTACATTATATATATATATATATTCACCAATAATGCTGCATCTTTCAGAATGAGAAAGAGGCTCTTCCAGGTGATATCTCGAATATTAAAACCTCAGTAAGTACATCATATGATTTTCCTAAAATTTTAAAGTAAACATGAAAGTCCTCAGACCACACTTTAGCAATACGCATGCATTTCCTGTTCCTCTTCAGAAGGTACCTTGGCAATCGGATTCTTCCTGGACAGATCCTCTCCTTCCCGAAGAGCCACAGGGGCAGTGATCCAAGCGCGCTTTTGCCTCACTGAGTGAGTATGTTTAGGAAGCAGCTTATTTTCATTTCTTGACTGTAAGGCCTAAAACAACAAAATAATGCCCCCAAATGATTAAGTACCCTAAGACATCATTAGTATGGCATCCTGAAATTTACTAAAAGTTGAAAAGGGGCTGTGCAAATTTAAAGGTATAAATTTCATATTTTTTTAACAGGCTTCATTTTCAAAGAGGAAATATATACACTCTAGCAAACGCCATATACCGAAGAGCTGTTTCCAAACCAGTAAAGCAGTTTTTTATCAGTTAGAAGAGATCTCCCAGAGTGAAGAGTTAACAAGGTGAGAGTAATTGAGTGATCTTACAAACGGGGAAATTAAAATTAACATACCAAGTCAAGAATTTTTTTCTTACTGACTGAAAATGAAGTTTTATTTTTTGTGGTGCCTTATAATTTAAAAATGAATTACTAGACTAAATGTCAGTAACGTGTTGATAAGATATCAATTTAAATAAAACTAGTGCAAGTGTCAGTTAACGAATTTATTGTTTTAAGAATGATGTTAAAGGATTAAATCACCCATCTTTGGTTTATCAAAAACTTTAGGTAGAAAACTATTCTATAAATTTTCAGTTGTGCTTTAATAGATGAATATGTTTTATCCAAGGAACATTTTAATACAGCTGACCGAGTATTTTAAGATCAGAAATGATTTTTACACTAGGTTTACAGTTTTACTCATTTTGTTGCTGTATATAACATGTATTTTATTTCAAAATATTTACACTGGTTATCACTAGGTCACTGATTTTTTTCTTTGTTTTTAGTGGAAAAATTCTTCTATAATTAAAAAATTAAATTATGTATCAAAACATTAAAATAACATTAAAGTTTATAATGTAAAAATGTAAAACATCCTCTTACTTTTTTCACTCATACTTTGAAGCATTCACCGTTAACAGCTTGATAAATATCTTTTATGATCTTTTCTTATGACCACACATCTGCACATGTAAAAAGGTCTCTTTTTTTATAAAAATGGAATTATACTGTACATCTCATTGTGCCCCTTGATTTTTATTTTAAAGGGTGATTCATTATTTATTTATTTAATTTTATTTTTGGCTGCATTGGGTCTTCGTTGCTGCGCTTGGGCTTTCTCTAGTTGTGGTGAGCGGGGGCTACTCTTGGTTGCAGTGCGCAGGCTTCTCATTGTGGTGGCTTCTCTTGTTGTGAAGCACGGGCTCTAGGAGTGTAGGCTTCAGTAGTTGTGGCACACGGGCTTAGTTGTTCCACAGCATGTGGGATCTCCCCAGAACAGGTCTCAAACCCGTGTCCCCTGCATTGGCAGGTGGATTCTTAACCACTGCGCCACCAGGGAAGTCCTGCCCCTTGATTTTTCATTCAGTACCTCATCATGGACATTCTTCCATGTACCATAAATTGTTTTACCATTCTCTCATTGATGGGCATTTAGATTGTCAAAATATGCTGCACAGACATCCCTGGATAGAAGTTCCTGTGTTTGAGTGGGAATGGCTAAGTCTGAGGTGATAAGGATAGAGTAGGATAATCAAGTAGTTAGCTCAGAAATTCCACTAAGGGATTGTAGATAGAGAGAACTTTAGGGGACTTTGGGAGACCCCAGTAAGTTAATGATCATTCAAGAAAGCAATGGAAAAATCCTGAAACAAGCTTGCTTGACTCATAAAGCAGAGCAAGTCACTTAGCGTCAAAGCCAGATTGGCTTGCTTAGCAATAAAACCACGCAAAACAGAAGCATGAGACATGCCCCAAAACAATCAAACACTAGTGGAAAATAAGGCCTACAACCTGCCCAGTGATGTTGACAAGTTAATGACCCCTAGGACATGCTCTCTGCACACACAAAAACAGTAATTTATGGAAAGGCGACATTTCAAAGTGGAAGACCCTTGTTGTACTGAGACCTGAAATAATTTTTCCATAGTGCCATGACGGTCCTGGATGCACCATATAGGGTCAGAAACTCCCCCACCCAGCATGTAGGAGGAGTTAATGATTGAAGACTCAAAGAATGAAAAAGAAGGTGGTCTTCTCCCCCTCCCTCCTCTTCCTTTGATTATAAAAATGTAGCCCACTAAGTACTCGGAGCAGTGCAATGCTTGCCTCCTCCCTTGTAAGTCTCACAAGTGTCCTAGTCTAATAAATCACTTCTTATTTATCACTTTGCCTCTCACTGATTCTTTCTGCACTGAGACATAAAGGACCGGAGCTCCCTGGAGCCCCCCGAAATGCCACCTAGCGGTTTCAGCAGGAGTGTGTGTTTTCAATCTGGGAAAGGCACAACTGTCTTCCATGAAATTAAGCCCCTGAGTCCAAAAGACAGGAATAATCCCCTCGGTTCCTTACCTCTAAATGGAGTCCATCTCCAAAGTTAAAGCAGATCTGGAAAATAAAATTATTTGTTGTTTAATACAATTTATCACTCAAGTCAGCTTAAATACTTTGTTAATGAATAACCTAGCACCTAGGATATAACAGACATTAAAAAAAGGTGGGGGGTGTTTAACCACTACTATGCGTCTTTGTCAAAAGGAAACAAATTTTAGTTTTCCCCTTTGCTTCCCACCATGACCAGGGCCAGAGACAGGAATCCATATTCTTTTATATGCATACTCCCTCCCCCAGGAAGCTCAGAACACAACTCACATCTGAAAAACAAAGACACAAACTCTCCTTTTGAAATCTTAGCCACTCTCTGGTCCTTCCCTCCTTACCCTGTGGTTTTCACCTCATGTTCTCAGGGATCCACGTACCTTTCCTCAAGGCTTTTAGTGTGAGATGCACTCCCCCCTCCTCCTCCCTCGCTAACTCCCATCATGCCCCATATTCGGGTCACACATGACTGCCCATATTCAGACTTCATTCCTCAGCTTCCTCAGGCCTACCAACTCTTTTCTTTGGTTCTTATCAAGCACTCTGGACTTATATTACACATCATTATACAGAACTAAATAGTTATGTTTACTCTGAATCTGCACAACAAACCCCCATCCTGCCTTTTGACTTTTGCAGCACTTTGTTTATGGTCCATTAATCTCCTCTTGGCTTCCCTCTTCTCTTGGTTTAATCTGAACCAGCACTTCTAACAGGGTAGCCACATGTGGCTATTTATACTTAAATTATTTGAAATTGATAAATTTGCTCAACTGCCACAAGAGGCAAGTGGCTTAAGAACACTTCCACCATTGCCAACCATTCCAAAGATATTGCCAATGACTCAGGGATCCTCAATCTCTTGATCTTCTAATATTCCTGCCTCACTTTTTCCCCCAACTCTGTAAGCCTTTTTGACCCTGTACTGACACTGCTAGAGACGGCCAGAGAGATTGAATGGACCCGTCACACATGCATGCTCCCTCCTCAGGAGTGATGTTTGTTTCTAGGGTGACTATGTATGTTTATGTTTGCCCAGGCAAGTGCTGTTGTGCAGGCATCCCATCTGTTAGCACCCCTTTCATTCTCAAAAGTGTGCTCATTCAGACCATAAATTATACAACGGCCTTATCTTTGTTTCTTGTATCGCATCCCTCTCATACTATCCCAAACTTCCAGGCAATACCCCAATCACATTGACCACACTTCTGAACCCACTCTTAGATGATCCCACATTTTATTTGACTGAGATTGTATCTTCCATCACCCTCTCCTTCCCTTCTTTCTCCAAGGAAGAGGTGTCCTGATGCCTTCGCAAGGTTAACCATCATCTGTGTGCTTTATTTTCAACTTTTCCACTTATTCTCCCACATTTATCTTCTCAAGAAACTTGTTCCTTTCACTAATCTTTTATCTTCATTTGCTGCTGGCTCATCAAACATGTTTATTTCCTTACCATTGGTTGGTCAAACAAAGTTAGATCTTCCCCATCTTAAAAACACACAAACAAACAAACCTCTTCCTCATTTCTGTTACCATTTAATCTACTGCTCCATATATCCTTCTTCTACTATAATTCCAACCGGAAATAGTTGTCTATATTTATTGCCTTTACTTCCTCACCTATTTATGTATTAATTCTTTGTAATCTGTCTTAAATTTGGATTTTTCTCAGTCTTGTCTGCCTTTTTTCATGTGCATCTCAGGTCACATGGATCCATGAAGCCTTGGTTGGTAAATCATGGAAAGCAGGGCTTTCTCTAAAATTTTTCAGTCTCTTTTGCTTACTCACATCCCTTTGAAGGCTTCTTGCAGGGTCTCTTCTACACATGGATCTTTCACCTTCCTTTCTTTCCTCTACCTTGTAGCAAGTGTTCTTGTTTCCACCCTTGCAAAGAGATACTTAAGGACAGTGGATGTTCAGTCTGTAATATGAGTTTCTTTGGGGCAGATGAACCACCATGGCTAATTTTCTATTTTATGGTCAGATATATTATTTCTTCCTCATCCTCTCTATTACTAGTTTACCAGCTAGCAATGGCCAGAGATATCTCCAACCAAAGTCGTGCTCCCCAAATTTATGTACTTTCAGAGGTGGCATGGTATAAAATAACAAGGGAAAGCAATGCCAAATGGATCACTCCTCTCTGCATGTTTCTCTGGTGGGTATTTTTGAAGGGCAAGACTAGGGGCTAGATCCAGGATTCCTCATTGTCACATCATCAGGGGACATTCTTAAAAAGTGATATATTTCTTGCCCAGCCTCTTAACTACTGGTTTCTTTTCTCTGTACGGGTCACACTGAGGAGTTGGCTGGATAAAATATTTACCACTTTTATTCTTCCCTAGAATCTTATTGGGCCTAGCAAAGGTGTGATATTAAATATGTGTTTTTTTTTTTTTTTTTTTTTTTTTTTTTTGCGGTATGCGGGCCTCTCACTGTTGTGGCCTCTCCCATTGCGGAGCACAGGCTCCGGACGCACAGGCCTAGCGGCCATGGCTCACGGGCTTAGTTGCTCCGCGGCATGTGGGATCTTCCCGGACCAGGGCACGAACCCGTGTCTCCTGCATCGGCAGGCGGATTCTCAATCACTGCGCCACCAGGGAAGCCCAAATATGTGTTATTTTAAGTAAATGTTATCATTCTGACCAAATATCATGTGTCCCAGGATGTAAGCAAAAGGGGCCAATTTAGTCTTCTAGTCAAACATAAACTCTTTATAAGAGTATCTTCATTTTTTATTGGAATGTACTTTTTAGATGTGACTTGTTAAGAAAACTACGTGACTATAAACAGTGCTTCTTAAGTTTTAATGTGTATTTTGTTCACTGGGGATCTTGTTATTGATAAAATGAAGATTTCAATTCAGTATGCCTGGAGTTCAGCTTTATACTCTGTATTTCTAATTGGCTCTCAGATGATGCCAAGGCTGCAGGTTCTTGAACCACACTTTAAGCAGTAAAGCTGTAGAACTGTGATATGCAATGTCATTCGTTTGTTGAGGGATACAGACAACGGAAGTCCACCTATTCATTATTATCTCAGTAGTTAACACAAGAAACTTTGTCACTCTTGATTGCTAATATCTTGAAAGCAGGGAATCTTTTATTTCATGAATTTACTTATTTTTAACCTTTAAAAACTTTTAAATTGCAGTTATAGTCAGCCCTCCATATCTGCAAACGCAGAACCCGCGGATGCAGAACCCACAGGTACGGAGTAAGACGCGCCTAGCCATTTTATATAAGGGACTTGAGAATCCTCATATTTTGGTTTCTGTGGGGCGGGGATTCCTGTAATCAACCCCCTGCAGTTATGGAGAGATGACTGTATATACAAAAGCAGAGTAAACAGTACAATGAGCATCCACATGGCCAGCACCCAGTTTCAACAACTGCTTAGCACACACTTTTTTTTTCCTTTGCCCCACTGCTTCTGAAGGGGTTTTGTCCCATTTACATTTTACTGTTGTTAATGCTTTAGATATAGCAGCATTTGATTTTTGAGAATTTCCCTAAATGTTTTTTTTTTAATTGAAGTACATTTGACATACAATATTTGTTTCAGCACACATTTCTTTTTAAATAAATTTTTAATTCAGGGATATTTTTAGATTTACACACATATTGTAAAGAGGGTACCAAGAGTGCCTTTACTCATTTCCCACTAAAGCTAACATTTTGTTTTTATATTAAAAAATATTTTGATTAATTAATTAATTACTTTATGGCTGCGTTGGGTCTTCGTTGTTGTGTGCAGGCTTTCTCTAGTCGTGCCAAGTGGGGTCTACTCTTTGTTGTGGTGCGCGGGCTTCTCATTGTGGTGACTTCTCTTGCTGCAGAGCACAGGCTCTAGGCGCGCGGACTTCAGTAGTTGTTAGCACGCGGGCTCAGTAGTTGTGGCTTGTGGGCTCTAGAGCACAGGTTCAATAGTTGTGGTGCACAAGCTTAGTTGCTCTGCGGCATGTGGGATCTTCCCAGACCAGGGCTCGAACCTGTGCCCGCTGCTTTGGCAGGTGGACTCTCAACCACTGCGCCACCAGGGAAGCCCATTTATTTGTTTATTAATTCAATCATTTTTATCAGCTTGGACTCATGCATATCGATTTTATTCTGTGGGTTATAATCCAATACTATTTAATTTATTTTATTGTTTAAATAGTTCCAGCTTTGGCCGTTGAAAGATCTTTCTGGTTAGATTGTGTCCCTTTTGACATGTCCCCATGTTTGTTTTTTGAGCTCTTTCTTACTGTCTAGTATTACAAGATGCTCCAGGCTCATCTTGTATTTTCCCTGTCCTAGCTTTAGAATCAACCATTTCATCAAGGAGCCCTGATTTCTAATACTGAATGGTATTTAGAAGCCAAGATCTGGGTATGTAGGTGTAGCACACACATTATTAAATTGTTTCCAGGCTCCTCAACCACTTTTTTTTTTTTTTTTTTTTTTTTTGCGGTACGCGGGCCTCTCACTGCTGTGGCCTCGCTCCCGTTGCGGAGCACAGGCTCCGGACGCGCAGGCTCAGCGGCCACAGCTCACGGGCCCAGCTGCTCCGCGGCATGTGTGATCCTCCCGGACCGGGGCACGAACCCGCGTCCCCTGCATCGGCAGGCGGACTCTCAACCACTGCGCCACCGGGGAAGACCTCCTCAGCCACTTTAAAGGGGAGGTAATAAAGATAGAGCTTTTATTAACTTTGTTTTACCAGAGGCTGTGTTTTAATTATTTTTCAGTAGCAAAAGGTTCATCTAAACTTAATTAACTCCCAAAGATCCCATCTTCAAACACTATCCCATATGAATTTTGGGAGGACACAAACATTCAGTCTATAACAATGTGTAAGAGAATTTGGCCAATGAGATATCAGGAGAGTCTGGAAAAAGATTCTTCTCTCTGATAAGAAGAAAAACATGCATAGCCTCTCTTTTTACCTGCTTCTGGAGACTGCTGAGCAAGGATGTGACATTTGGAATCGCAACGGCCATCTGTGACCATGAGTAGAAAGCTAATAAAATGGCAGAGAAGACAAACTGAAACCATAACATCTTTGAGTTATGAAATTGGTCAAATCTGGAGCCACCCCATCTCTTGATCATTTGTTATGCGATATTAAACATTCTTTTTAATTAACCTTTTAGTTGGGTTTTGGTCCTTACATCTGAAAGCAGCCTAATGTGTACCATTTTTCAGAGTTATTATACAAATTAAAAGAAATAATACATAAATGTATTTATTGCAATGACTGGCACATGGCAGGTACTCGGTGAATACAATTATGATGTATTTCCTCATTTCTAAGACTTGCATTTTCCTCATCTTAAAATTTCTGAAATCTGGATTTATCCATGCCTTCAATTTCCCAAGCTCCTGCAATGTTCCTGTCCTCTTGGATTCTTACATGTTGGGGAGACAGACAAAAGTAGGGTGTGATAAAAGTTGTAAAGAAAATTAAAGCAGGGCCAAGGTGGTAGAGAGAGTTAAGACCGTGGAGAGGCTCTCAGAGGAGGTTACATCTGCATAGAGACCGGAATGGGGTGAGGGAGCAAGTCAGGTGGAGCCCTGCAAAAGTAATAGCCAGACCAGGAGGTGGGAATGAGAGCGCCATGGTCAAGGTGGTGGTGGTAGAGGGGAGGGATTCAGTGAAGACTGTGTCAGGGTGCCGGTTATGTTTCTTGATCTCGTTGCTGGTTACATGGTATGTTCGGTTTTTGAAAATTCAGTAATTCAGTACACTTCACTAAAAAGTTACCAAAATTGATGTGCACCTTAAAGCTGAGGGTTTTTGGAATCTACCTAATAGTTCTGCTGTTTGCAGTTTAGAGCATCTATTGCAATAGCCTGTTTTCACAGACACTTAATAAAGACATGATAGACTGAAATATTTGCTCCACATTCATGGTACAAACAACCCAAGAGAGTTGTACCAACATTTTGTCAGTTGTGGAACTGTTTGTTTATTTGACGAAGGAAATAGTTAAGATCTTAACTACTCCTTCCTAAAGTAAATGATTTGGATGTTTCCTTAGGAATGTGTATCTCACAGCACACATTCTTAATTTAGGACAGTAGTTCTCAGTTGGGGGAGATTTTGTGCACACAAATTCCCCCGCCCCTTTCCTGTGACATCCTGTGGTCACCTGGGATATTTGGTAAAGTGTGGAGACATTTTTGTTTATCAAACCAGAGTGCGTGTGTCGGGGGTGGGGTGGGGGGGAAGTAAGTGCTACTGGCAAGTATTGGGTAGAGACCAGAGAAGCTGCTCAACATGCTACAATGCACAGGATAGCCCCTCCCCCAACAAAGCATTATCTGGCTCTAAATGCAAAGTGCCAAGGTTGAGAAACCCTAACTTAGACCATGTTTCTCTGATTGCAAGTTACTGTAATAGCTAGGGTCAAGAAGGTCATGCAAGTTCTGGAGGACCATGGATTTATGTAAATTTCCAAACTGGTAGCACATTGCAGACAATATAAATGGAATAAATGACACACTCTGTCTTCAGTCCTCCATTCCCACCCCTTCCCACTTCCCTTTGAACATTTTCAGTTCTGTATGTTTGAGTGATGTCCTGTGGGGATGCTGTAAAAGGATTTCAAGCATTGGAAGGACGTCTGTACAAGGTGACCATTATGGTTTCTCCCAACTATGAAATCTGTCATTCTTTTTTCTCACAAGGAACTTGGTGATAGAAAAATGTCATGTGTGACATGCCTTTAAGACTGAAGAAGAAAAGTAAGCTTCTAGTCTCTGTAGTCAAAGAAGTAGTGTTTTTAGATGAACCAGAAAAATCCTTCAAAAGCTTTCCCAATTTACTGAAGTTTACAAAAAAAAAATTTAAAAATTTCTACCGTTAGATCCCATGCATCCTGTAAAAACTGGCCTTCTTGGTAACTGGAAAGAAAATAATTTTCTTTTTTCTTTTAGGCAGAGCCATGAGGGAAGGTCAAATATCACTGAAAAAATACAATCAGTCAATGACTCCGTTCCCAAGGTCGGCACCTTTAGAAAAGACTTCCTGCTCTGAACTCACCTTGATGAGTTTAACAAACAGAATCCTGGAGGACTTACAAGTCAGTGATGACAGTTCTTCCTGGCTAATAGGCTGTCAGCCTGAAGTAGAGGATTTTGAAGCTTTCTTTTGTGATTCTGAGTCCAAGGTTAGGTGACTCCTTAAACTTTAATATCTCAGACCAATAGATAACTTACTGAAGATGAGATGTAGAGGGGTACAAAGTAGTTTAAAATATTGTTTTAACTTTGAGGCATTATAATGGCTTATTGTTTCCATTCAGCCAGGAAGAACTTTAGCCTACTTTAGCAGGGTGGTCAACGGGTGATCTTTGGCACCCAAACAGAGGTGACCTAACACATGCCCGCTGTTGCTCTTCAACCTCATGCCCACCCCCGACAATCACAGAAAAAACTGTTACTTCCCTTTCCTACCCACCCTTCCAACCACACAGAATGTTTAAAAATTCTGTTTCTCAAAAAAAAAAAAAAAAAAAAAAAAAAATTCTGTTTCTCCCTTTCATTGTACAGAAGGCAGAATCAGAAATTGCTCTTAAGGTCCCTGGCTTACACCCAACCCATTCTTAAAGTGTTTCCAGCTTTGGCTAAAATAATTTAAAGGAAATAAAATGAGATAAAATAAAGGTCATGGATGCCACTTGTTTATTTCCTCTGATTACATATCCTGAATTTTCTAATTGTATAGACAGAACTGGTCCTTAGTAGACTCTGTTTCCACATGAAGGTCTGATAAACCTGATGTTTATCAGACTTATGTTAGAATTTCACCTATCATACTTCATACTATTTTCCTCTGGTCTTTTTTTTTTTGAAGGAGGAGATGTGGTCTATAAAATTTATTTTATGGCTAAACATTATACCATATTTAGAAATTCCCAACTTAAAAATCCAACTTATAAATGACCCATACATAAGTATAATTCCTAGGGCAGCCTCACTCAACAGCTAGTTTAAACATACATTTGTTTTCATGGCTGCTGTTTAAAAAAACTCAACAACCAAGAAAAGCAATATTTTGAACTTTAATTTTTCAACTCTGAATTTGAATTTTAGATAGTAAAATTATATACTTTAAGTCTGACATAAATTCTATAATTGATCATAAATTCTATAAATTGACCATAATCTTTTGCCTGCTCTTTAGATGTTTGGGCTAATCTTAATGTAATAAATATGATTTGGGGTGAGTCATATTAAAGTTAACTTTAAAGGGGGAGATATTTTTCTTGGAAACATTCATTGGTGCCAAGAATTTTAAAATACAGAGTTAGCAATGCTGTGCTACACTTGAGTTGTTAGAGCATGTTGTGAACTGTCCTTTCAAGTTGCCTTTTGTGTAATCATGGACAGCTCCTATTTTTAACTGAGCATAGACAAATAAACAGAAGACCCAAAAAAGTCAACATTGTTTTATTTAGTCAATTTCCTTGGCCCCTAAAACATTAAAAAAAATCAGAGTTGCTAATAAATAGCTAAAAGTAGGCATTTTCATATTTAATCTTCTTTTTCCATTCCCAATTATTTTCTAATAGGGATGTTAATAAACAGTGGTTCTCAAACTTGAGTGGCACGTGAATCTTCTTGCTGAAACACAAGACTTCTGAGTTTCTGAATCAGTAGGGCTGGGGTGGGGTATAAAAATCTGTATTTCTAACAAGTTTCCGGGTAATGCTGATGCTGCTGGTCCAGAGACCCCACTTTTGAAAACAATTGTGTAAAATAACAGAGTAGTATGGGCTTCCCTGGTGGCGCAGTGGTTGAGAGTCCGCCTGCCGATGAAGGGGACATGGGTTCTTGCCCCGGTCCAGGAAGATCCCACATGCCGTGGAGCGGCTGGGCCCGTGAGCCATGGCCGCTGAGCCTGCGCGTTCGGAGTCTGTGCTCCGCAAAGGGAGAGGCCACAACAGTGAGAGGCCCGCGTACCGCAAAAACAAAAACAAAACAGAGTAGCAAAGGAAAGGGAAGGAGAGCCTGCATAATTCATAGACTGGAGAATTAGCCCTTAATTACAGAGATGTGTGAAACGATATATTGCAAATAAGGAAATTCAGCAACTGAGTTATTCCCATCACAAGAAGATTTTCCACTTTACAAGTAGTAATCAACTACAATAAAGTTGCTTTAAACAGTGTTTCCTCCTGGTTCATACCTCTTCTTCTAGCTGAAGATTTACTGATCCTGAGCATTTATCATTTTTGAAATATGTTAACATTTTGTTGGTGTTTTCTTTTCTTTTCTTTCTTTTTTTTTGCGGTACGCGGGCCTCTCACTGTTGTGGCCTCTCCCGTTGCGGAGCACAGGCTCCAGACGCGCAGGCTCAGCGGCCATGGCTCACGGGCCCAGCCGCTCCGCGGCATGTGGGATCTTCCCGGACCGGGGCACAAACCCGTGTCCCCTGCATCGGTAGGGGGACTCTCAACCACTGCTCCACCAGGGAAGCCCTATTGGCGTTTTCTATAATTGCTACAAATGCTTTTGGAATCAGGCAAAATACACGCAAATCTGTAAAATATATCTTTTCAGATACATCTACATAATACATAACTTCTTAAACAAAAATGATGGCCTGTTTCCACCCTTTTGCTGCAATATATTCCTGGAAATTACACTAAAAGAATAGAATGAAGAAAACCAGATTTCTTCCCCCCCAGAAGCTTAAGAAAACCAAGAACTTCAAACTGTCCTTTTTCATCACTAGATGGCACTGTCCTGTCAGTAAGTCAAACTGCAGGAACTACCAGAAACTGACCAACAATTGACTCCAAGGTCCAAAGTGGAAAACAGGCATTTTCAATTGGCTTCAAATAAGTGGACTGGCAAAACTGAACAGTGAAAAATCAATGGTTTTAGAAAGTTGTTTAGAATACTTCTGCAGGACTGTGCAATTAGGCAAATTTCAATTTACATTTCTTCTCCTTTTTTTCCTTTCTAGAATAATTCTAGGGCTTCCCTGGTGGCGCAGTGGTTGAGAATCCGCCTGCCGATGCAGGGGACACGGGTTCGTGCCCTGGTCGGGAGGATCCCACATGCCGCGGAGCGGCTGGGCCCGTGAGCCATGGCCGCTGAGCCTGCGCGTCCGGAGCCTGTGCTCCGCAACGGGAGAGGCCACAACAGTGAGAGGCCCGCGTACCGCAAAAAAAAAAAAAAAAAAAAAAAGGTATCTTATAATGAAATGGAACCAATTATCTACTTCCAGAAGTTCAGGCCTTACGTATGACTAACTATAGAAAACTGCTTGTAAAGGAGGTCACAGTGATGCCTTTGGATTGACAGAGGCATTTGGTGTCGGGGGACTTGGGTTCTACCCAGATTCACCCATTAATAACATTAATGTAAATGTTAAATCCAGTAAATCCAGTTACTGGCACATAGTGGGTGCTCAAAAAATGTCAAATTAGTTTCCCTACATTCTCCTTTCCCCCACTGTAGGCTTCATGATAGTGGGACAGCTCACAAGCATCTAGAAGGCTGTTTGGCATATAGCGAAAGCACACCTGGTAATGCCGAATGTGTTAAAGGTCAAACAAAAACTTAACACCCACACTATCTGAGCGTTAAATGTTTCTTCTCAACAAATGAAATTCAGATTATTATTCCACCTTTTTCCAAACATAGAAAGATACATTAGCTTTTAGGTTTTTAAAGGATTCTTCTGCGTCCAAGGCATTGAGCTAGTATAGATAAATGGTACGTAGATCCAGTTCTAAAGAAGTTTAGCAGGAGAGATAAAGTGTACATAAATTACTATAACAAAGGTAGAAAAAATTCATTGTGTGAAGGGCAGCTGCAAAAGCAGTTCTGGGGAGCTCAGAAAAGGCAGAAATGACCTCCTTCTAGAGAAATCCGGAGAGGTTTAGGTGCGGGAGCAGATGGGAGGCGGAAGGAAATGATCTGCTTTAAAGACCGCACCGGCCAGAACTTGCAGAGGGAGGGCAAAGAACAGGAAGGCATGCAATTTGACACCTAGACCGTGTGTCGGTAGTGAGTAGGAAATAAGGACAAAAAGTTGTGCTAAGGATCTTCATTGATCCTAAAAGGATCAGCTTCTGATGAGCGATACTATGCCCCCAGAGCTTCGGAGAGATTTTTTTTAGCAGTGCTCCACGACGAGAGGCAGGAGACAGTTTGAAGGTTAAATAAGCCAGAACAGATGTGCTGAGAGCCCGTAATACGGTAATGGCACCGGGATGGGTGGATGGAGGCAACAGTCTTTATGGGGACGACATTAGCGCTTGGCAGTGCCCTGCGTGTGGAGGACAGGGGACGGCATCAGAGGGTATAAAAATTTTAAGTCTGAGTAGCTGGAAGGATGCATTCTCAAAGCACAAACTGTAGAAGTGCTAAGCTAGAATCCTGAGGAAATGCTCTGCGTAGGGAGGAGGCAGCAGGCTCGAGGGTAGGGCACTGCGGTAGGGCACCGCGTAATTTCTTTTCCATATAAATATTTGTATGCTTCATTCATGAATAAACTATTTTGCAAAATTTAGATTGGTAATTCTCTCACACCTGTCTAATTATTAGATTAACTGGGAAGTTTCTATCAATATACATTTCTGGACTTTAACCTTGGAGATTTAAATTTAGCTCATCAGGTATTTCTAATGATCAGGGAGAATGTAAATGAAATTAATGCTCATGTCTTTTTGTAAAGTACTTTCCCCTAAGTTTATAATTAAAGAAACTTCTGTTAAGAGTTGCCATTTCCCCATTACCTATTAATTTTTTAGAAACAAAAACAAATGTGAAATCATACATTTCTAAAATCCCTGAATATAACTGATTATTCTTATAAGCTTCAATATTTACCATCTCACTTATACTTGAGTTTATTCTAAAATCTGTTATCCACTTGCATATTAGAACCTTAAGTATAACTCCAAAGTTGTTGATAATTTATAGATAGTTGAACCTACTTGTTATGGGTTGAATTGTGTCTCTCAAAAGAAGATATATTGAAGTCCTAACCCCCAGAACCTCCGAATGTGACCTTACTTTGAAACAGGGTCTTTGCAGATTTAACCAAGTTGATGTCATTAGTGTGAGCGCTGATCCAACAGGACCAGTGTTTTTATAAAAAAGGGAAATCTGGACACAGACTCAGACATGCACAGAGGGAAGTTGATATGAAGAGACACAGGAAGAATGCCACATGAAGACAGAGGACTGGAGTGTGCACCGACAAGGCAAAGAATCCTAGAGATTGGTGGTCAACCACCCAACCCCAGGAAGAGGCAAGGAAGGAAACATGTAGGTTTCAGCCCACACCTTAATTTCAGGCTTCTGGCATCGAGAACTGTGAGAAAATAAATTTCTGTTTTAAGTCACCCAGTTTCTGGTACTTTGTTATAGCAGCCCTAACAAACTAACATATTAGTAGACACAACCGTTCACAGTATAATTTGCTCCCACTGAATCTTTAAAATGTAGTTTGATTTTGAAGGACAAGCTTAATTAGTCAAAGGCAAAACTGAGGCAACCACCAGAAAATCTCTCCCCCAAGTGACCTCTTTAGCAGGGTGTTGAAGCCTGTGGACCTCTTCTCAGAATAATGTTTTTAAATTTATAAAGTAAAAAACATCGAATTATGAATGAACTCAATTACATTGAAATGGTTATCAGAATTTTTTTAAAAACACCAATTTGTGATGCAGTCATGTCATGTACTTCATTATCAACACGTTAAGTAATAAAATATAGTAAAAAGTCTATTAATGATGAGAAAAATGGTATTTTAAGATACCTCTAGTATTACGTGAAAATATCTGTGAATTCTATTGTCTAAAGTCACAAGTACTGCTATGCTATTGCAGTGTCTTTCCTACACATTATTTAAAGAAATGTTAAATTTCAGTTAAACATTAGTGAGAACAGGTACGTAATTTATTCCCAGCCATGTCTAAGGACCTTCTGAATTCTATGTATGGACCATTTGGGAGTCGGTAAATCCCAGGTAAAGAACTCTTGGTGAGGAAAGGTTCTCTGACTTTATTTACAATATTACCTCTATTTCCCATTTTGATAGAGTTGGGCTCTATCTGTGTGATAGCTATGTGGGTGCCACTCAACATCTCGCTTCTGGTTTATCTCCCTGAACTTCAGAGGAAGCCTAGAGACCACATATCATAGACTCCCAGCAGCTAATGTTCTGAATGTGATTTAGGTTCAACAACCAGCATCTACATGAGATGTGAAAGAAGGAAGTGAAGCAGAAGCTACGTGTCTGCTGTTCTTGCTGGCAAGCATAGATGTGGATGGAGCTGGGTTTTTGCAGCTATCTTACTCTGGGCTCTAGTGTTCATCCAGTAGATTCCATACTAGATTCATGGGTACCAAGATGCAGAGTCCTGGCACATTTCGCTGGTATGCATCCTAGCAAACGTGGCATGGTTTGGAGCTGGCAGCAAAAGTGGCACCCTGATCATGGCCGTTTCCACACAGCCAGGTGACAGTGTTGGTTCCTGATCACAGGAGAGGCAGCAGCTCCCTAAGTGCTTAGGCTCTGATGGATGGATGGCTTTGAAGTCATTACTGACAGCTCAAAATGGAGCGTTTCCTCAGTCTTTGCCACATGGATGCAATCAACACAATGCCCTGAAATAAATATCTTCCTGCTTTAACTAGCTAGAGTGAATTCTGTGATCTACAACTAGAACCCTGACCCATACGCACTACAATTTCTATTACCTTCTATAAAAGAGCTGTGTCCTGGAGAAGTACTTCTGTCAGCATAGCTGCTTCCAAATATTCTTCACTAAAATCTATACTTCCAACTTCAAACACATCAGGGGCAAAATGCTGAACTGCCCACTGTTCTCTGACCAAAAATAAACATACTCAAATTTATATCATGCAAAGTATTGCAGAAAATACAAAGAAGTGTCCAAGAATTTTGCTTATTTAGTTAGTTATAATCACTTTTTTTTTTTTTTTTTTTTTTTGCGGTACGCGGGCCTCTCACTGTTGTGGCCTCTCCCGTTGCGGACAGGCTCCAGACGTGCAGGCTCAGCGCATGGCTCACGGGCCCAGCCGCTCCACGGCATGTGGGATCCTCCCGGACCGGGGCAGGAACCCGTGTCCCTTGCATCGGCAGGCGGACTCTCAACCACTGCGCCACCAGGGAAGCCCTATGATCTCTTTTTAAAGGAGTAGTCAATCACTGCTCAATAAAGTAAAAATACTGAATTGCTAAAGTAAAAATTATGCCTAAATTATATACCTATTTCTCTGTAAATGTACTTGAATTGGCCTGCTTGTTATATCATTTGAGAACAAAGGCAATTTCTTTTCTAGGATTTAATATTTAACCCTCAAACTAAGTTAGGTGCTATGCTAGTTTTGTAATCTCCTTAGTCAGGAAGTACCATGATGAGGGAACTAGTTGCTTTGCTCCTCTGGAGGCCAAAAAGGAAACCACAAATTATCTTTGAAAAGTTTTATTAACTAAATAAACTTGAATTGCAAATTACCTCAATGACTTAGGCAAAATGAAATGGATAAAAAGCATGAAAATTAACTGGTGTGCCAAAGGTCTCCGCAGGTCCTAAATAGCACGCAAGTGAGAGTTCACTGAAATCCCTAGATTTCATTATTCATGTTTCTTCCTGTGTGAGATGTATATATATATATATATATATATATAAAGGAAAAAAATATTTTCCCTCTTTCATTGTAATTCTGGGATAGAGAGAAGGCAATCTTTTGGAAGTTAGCGCTTTCAATACAGTGAATGTACTTGTAGTTTTTATTTTCACCATTACATAAGAAAGCAGTATGATTTTGTATCTAATCTCTGTGAACATACATTTGTTAAGTCTCTGGAAGGTGAATGCACGCCTATATGAATAGGATAACTGTCACTTTATCAAAACCCATCTAGCAAACCCTTATAAAGCAGATACACTTCTTAATTATGTACAATTCCTTTAACAAACAAAACAAACATATTAAAAAACCCATCTGAATGTAGAAGCCAGGCATAAGAAATGCAGATCGAGAGATGGAACACTGTTTGCCAGTTCCTTTAAGAACCTCTGAAAATCCCGTTTGACTGTGGCGCTACATATCGATTTTCTGTAATCTTTTAAAATGAAAAAAAATCTTAAAACTATTACATATGTTCATTACCTTTAATACTAGGCGACTGTTTTAAAACACCAACTTTGGGAACTTTAAGTTCAGACTATATGTGGGTGATTTCAAAAGTAACGTGGTTTTAACCAAAAAATTACACTTTGTAAAATACATTAAAGAACCATTTGGGGCCCTTGTCTGCAGTCTAGGAATACAGGTGTTTCCCCAGGTCACTGCAGCGCCCGGGTGGCGGGAGCCCCGGGAAGGAGGCGCGGCCGCTGCTCCCACCGCCTCCATGTTGCCGTCTGAGGAGACTCCGGACAAAGCCCTCGACCTCCAGGAAAGGTGTCCCCGCTCCAGGGCTCACTACACCCGCGGATCGCAGATAGAGAAACGCGCCAGGGCTTGTGCGTGGCGGCAAGAAAAACGGAACTTCAGCCAGCTTCCCACGCCCGCTCCTTCCCAGCGGAGCCGCAGGGTCCGCGCTCGCCGCCGCCTGCTCGGCCCTTTCCCACCTCGGGGCACAAAGAGGGAGCGCAGGGCGGGCCGATACTTGCCCGGCGGAAGCGGGCAGGTCGGGGCGCGGGCCCGGCGCCCGCAACGGCCCAGGCCCGCCCGAGGCTCCGCGCCCCTGCTCCCCGCACTTACCAGGAGAATCAGCAGCGCACCGCCCGCGCCCAGCGCCATCGCGTCGCAGCCTCCGTTTCGGGCCACCAGCACCCCTCGGCGCTGCCGGCTCCCGGCGTCCCCGCGCGCGCGCCCGCTCCTTTCCGGCGCCCCCGCCCGAGGGTCCCTTCCCCCGCGGCGGCCGCGCGGCCCCGCCCAAAGGCGCGGTTCCAGGTGTGGCCTCCGCGAGAAAATGGAGCCCGGAGCCAGGAGCCCGGAGCCCAGCCGAACTGCTCGCGCTGAGGTGGGACCTGCGTGGAGGAGGGAGGCGCACGGTGGACTCCCGCCCCCCGCCGCACACGCACCTGGAGCCGTGACGTCCCCGGCTTGGGGACTTGGAGTGGCAGGCCCCGCCCCGACGTCCTCCCCTCCCCACCCCACTCTTCGCCGGAGGGTGGCCCGGCTCTGCAGCCGAGGCCCGCGGCGGCCAGTGCGCCGGCCCGGCCGGCTGAGGCCGCCGGAAGGTCTAGCGCTTTGTAATTGCGCGAGGCCCAGGTGGCGCGGAGGAGAAAGACGAGTGACGCCCGGACCCGCGTCTTCACCGCGGCCAGGTGCGTGTGGACCGCTCTCCGGGAGCGAAGGTTCTGGAGCAGGATTTCAGGTGGTTATCTCCGCGAAGGCTTCTCACCTCTTCCCCTGGCCCCTTCAGTGCTTCCCACAGGTTTGCTGCTTGTCTGGCTCAGGGACAAGCGGTTATTAGAAGAATCACACATTATCCAAATGGACAGTTCTTCGACCCCTTGTTAACTAGCCTCGACTGGGAGAAAACTCTAGAGGGGTTCAGGGAAACATATACACTTCGATATGATTTACAGAATCTCTTACACAAAGCGTCACTAGAGGTCAGAATCCTCTCTGCAATAGTTACTTAGCTGTGTGACCTGGACAACCTCTCTGTGCCTCAGTTTCCAGATCTATCAAATGGGATTAATGGCATCCAACAAATAGGGCTGTTGTGAAGATTAAATCAGAAAATCTATATGATGCGTTCTGTAGTGTCTAGCACATCCGGGTTCAACAAATGGTGGTGGTGTTATTATTTTTGCAAGTGTAAATATTAAGTTGGATTCTTCTCGAAAAAACAGAAACTCTAGAATCAGCAACAGATTAGGAAACTTCTAAGAAAGGCTAATTATTGATAGTGAAGTATTGGAAGAGCCTATAAAAGTCTAAAGGGTTGATTTGCTACTAAAACAAGACATTTGACATCAGAGTTGGCCAAAATAGCAGAGTTCCTTTTGTGTTTAAAAGTGCCTTCCTCTCCCTCCTCCAGTATCTCCTACCCTTCTTTCCCCAGTTCTAATCTTGCCACTTTTCCAGATCCAGTACAATGGCCATCTCTGCCTTAGTCCCTTTCTTTCTAAGCTGCCAGGGACCACTCCCTCTTTGAGCTGAGAACCACATTTTCCTCTGTTTAGGGAGTAAATTAAGAGTGACTTTTCTCATAGTGTTACTTAAGTATCAGTGGCTAAACTGAGGACTAAGTATCTAGGAGGAGTGTCTGCTTAGTTTCCCACTGTTTCCAGTGACTAGAACAGTGCTGAGTACCATGATGGACTCTCAATAAACATTGATTATGTAGCTGAGTCAGGAAGGAAGAATGTCTTCTAGTTTCCACTCCTTTCTCTTGAGTTAGGAGTGGTTGGTAGCACCCTTGGTGATAATTCTCATTCCCCATCACTGCTGGGAAAGCTACTAATTAAACAAGGCAGACATTACCAAAACACTCACAAATCATCCCTGGAAACTATACATAAGTCCTACCTAAAATTAGTGCTGTTGCAACTGACTCCTATAGGCAAGTATTTATGCCTCATTATCTAGAGTTTGATCTCTGTTTAGTAATGAAGATAATAGTAGCTTCCAGAATGAGAAAAGCTAATGCAAATTTTACTTCTTTTGGATTATTTACTCTCCCCTGGAGGCTGTCAAAGGCAGTTTCAGGAAAGTATTCCTCTATAAGACATTTATTGTAAGGCTTTGAGAGATGTCAACGTGTGTACAATCCAATGCCATAGTATGTCATTCTTGTATTAGTTCCTCTTTAAAAATTCTGAAACTTATGACTCAGTGAGTTGAAGGGACTTGTTGGAAGTCAGATCATACACAGCTAGTTCTCTATCTCCTGACGTTTTTCTGCTGGCATGAGAGTCAATCTATTTCATAAATCTCTTTGCACAAGAACAAATGCCATTCCCAATGAAGTGCTGTTTGCTTTAAAATAAACTGAAGTGTTAACAAGATGTGAAAGATTTAACTTGCAGGTTTTCCCCCCTAAATTAGTTGAACAGTATGGTAAATGTACTTTTAAGACACGTACTTATAATGCATCAGTTAAAAAACGTACTTTGTGCAAATAATTAGCTTTAACATCTAGATATATTCAAAATATCTATCTGGGTTATGCTTCCCAGCATACTTTGTTTCACATGTACACACAGGTGATTAGCTTATTAGAATCATCTCTTAGTATTATCTAAAACAAAAATGTTAAGAAAAAAGGTTTCATAAAGACCAACAAAAACTGGTTATGATGGTCAAGAGCTTTCTCATAGAATGTTGATTAATAAAGGGTATGTGGAACAGGAAATATAGTCAATATTTTATAATAACTATAAATGGAGCATAACCTTTAAAATTGTGAATCACTATATGGCACACCTGTAACTTGTATAATATTGTACATAAACTATCTCAATTTAAAAAATGAAGAACGTAAAGGGTATGTGGTTACAGGAAAAACTATGACATATATCTAGGTAAAGGGAGAAGGGTGAAAGAGGAGGAGTTTGTTTTCTGGTTTAGTTCCACTCATCTGTTAATTTATTCAACATTTTGTTTGTCTCTGTTCACCAAACATTTAATTTGCATTTTATTGTCAATACAATGATAAGTAATCCAAGAAACAAAAATAGATGCTTATGAAATAGTATAGCTATACCTAACATATAGACTGTTATAAGTGCAGTGGTAGAACTATTTGCATGGTATAAAGCCAACGTAGGGAAGAGAGTATCTAACTCGTGCTTTGGACTGAGAGGTTGGGGTGGAGTGGTGTGGTGAGCTGATTCTTAAAGGATGAATAATTGTGAAGGAGACATTGAACCTGTCAGGACAGAGTAACTCAAAGCATAAAGGCTGTTGGTGAAGAGTCAGGGGTTTCAGATTTATCTGAGAAAAAAGCTTTTTTTTTTTTCATAACGTTGACACAAACAGGAAAGTGAGAAGTAAAGGTTTTTTTGTGTGTGTGAAAATTGAATTTGAGATATTAGAGCAATATCCAATGAGAAAAGTCTAGCAAGTAGTTTGAAATGAGAACACATTTGCAGGTAGACTTAGGAGGCAGAAAGAGTCGCCTAATTTTCTTTCTTTTTGACTATTCTTTCTCAATACATTTCTTATTCTCTGCCAACCTGTTAAGTGTTTATGCCTTTTGAGTTCTTTCCTTTCTATCTTTTCTTCTTACTTGGTACCTAGCACGACTCTGTAGCCACTTCCATTGTGCAGATCCATCACAACTTTCTCTTCTGAGCTTCGAACATGGGACATTACCATTTGGACATTTCATAGGGACGTCAAACTACCATAATAATTTTGTAGGGATATCAAATTCAACATACTGACAAAAAAGATTTACCTATCCCTCTCTACCTCTCCAGCTCAGGCTTGCTACTTCCTCATATGCCTTGTCAACTTGGCCGCCCAAGCCAGGAACCTGAGAGTCATCCTCAATTCTCCTTTTTGCATTCTCTCCAATTACTGTACTTAACTTTCCTTTCATTCTCTGTGGCTGTGTTCAAAGTGACTCACACAACCTACATAGCAGCAGTCACACTGTGGTTTATGGTTAGTTCATTCCTGTCTGCTACTTCGATTGTTTCTTTTCTCAAGATTGTTACTTCTTTAAGAGCAGAGGCCATAAATTATTCATAGTGGGCCCAGCCCCTGGTGTCCAGCACATATTAGATGATCAATAAAGATTTGTTAGACACATGTAGAGAACAAACGTACAGACACCAAGAGGGGAAAGTGGGGTGAGATGGGGTGGTGGTGTGATGAATTGGGAGATTGGGATTGACATGTATACACTAATATGTATAAAACAGATAACTAATAAGAACCTGCTGTATAAAAAATAAATAAATTAAATTTTAAAAAAAGATAAAGCTACTTTACCTTAAGGAAAAAAAAAAAAAAAGATTTGTTGAACCAAGCCCACATGGAAGGAACTAATTACAAGTGGAAAAGGAGAGTTACAGGGGGAAGGTGTTCGAAATATCCACTCTGGATGGATTAATAGTGGATCTGGTCAGAAAATGTTGGTCTGGGATTGTGTGTGTATGCGTGTGTGTGTGCATGTGTGTGTGTGTGAGACGCACATGCATACATGTGCACATACACACGTGTTGGTGGGTGTTTGTCTGTTTTCCCCAATGATACTGCAGCCCAGGAGCTGGAGAGGAGTAGCGGATGGTGGGTGTGAGTCAGAGTTTCACAGTGGCCTGGCTGATAATTAAGAAGTAAAAGTGTCTCGGATATAGTATCTCCGGAGTTGAGTGTGGCAGGAAGGACATGGACAAGGCAAAGCTGGAGGAGTTCAGGGTCAGGTTGAGAAGAGAGTGTATTACACTTGGGATGGAGAAATGGAAGAGGACCATCCTTCCCCTTTGTCCTGGAGAAGGAGTCATGGTCTTTTTCCACAGAGGCCAAGGCAAGAGGGACATCACAGACACTAGGTGTCAGGATGTTGAAATTTTCATGGATTCTCCAGTTAGCTGGACCAAGAGCTGCCCCTGCCTTAGGCAGTAAAAGAGGAACACTGGCTGATTTGGGGGGTGGGGCCTCTAACAACAGGGTGGGAAGAGCTTTGCTACCTTTCTGAGCTAGAACTTACAGAGTAATAATCAAGCCCAGTAGACTGCCAGCCCCGTGGTCTAGTGCAAAGAAGCCAGCTCATCCTTGGTGAACAGTCACCGCCAACACCCTGCCTGATAGAGAGCCACATGCCGTGAGTCACAGGCTCTAGCTGAGCTGTTCTCCAGAGGCTCCTCCTCGTGAGTCAGTAGATGAGGACTGACTCCTCAGATGCAAAGTCCTGAACCAAAATGACTTAAGGAAATTGTCAACAGTGTTCACAGACCAGAGAATTAGAGGAAGTCACTACAGTTGCAAAATGAGATTTGGCTCAGCAAAGAAAACAAAATTGTCTGTCCTTGGGTCTAAGTAGAGTGCTGAACCAACATCGTCAGAGATTTTTTTTCGAAATAAATCATACACTAGTTTTACAAGGTGATGAGACTATAATAATGCTGAATTGACGTGTGTACAAAGCAAGATTGTCTAGAAAACCTCAGCAAGGTCTTCATGGCCCATCAGAATGCCTCTCCCTCCTACTGACTAAGGTCTGAAAGCCTTTAGCTGAAGGTTCCCTTGGCTGATACATGCATATTCCTGAGAGGGTGGCATGCTAATCTCTTATCAGTTATTTACATCATAATGGACACCACAGGTACACCAAGCATGCTCCACCTCAGAGCCCTTGTACTCTCTGTTCCTTTTCCTGGGAAGGTTCTGCTCCAGACATGTACCAGGTTTACTCACTCTTCACTTTTTTTCCCCTCAAATGTTACCTTATCAGTGAGATGTTCTTTGACCACCCATATAAAAATTATAATTGCTTCCACCCCCAGGGCTCCCCATTGCCCTTTCCTACTTCATTTTTCTTCTTGGCACATCACAATTTAAAAGACTGTGCATTTATTTATTTATTTATTACCTGTCACTGTTCATTAGAATGTAAACTTCATGAGGGCTGGGGTTTTTCTCTATGAATTGCTATGTATTCAGCACCTAAACAGTGCCTGATCCATTGCAGGTCTTCAGTATATACTAGTGGAACATGTGAATGAAAGAATAGTGAATATATTGGGTTGGCCAAAAAGTGCCTTTGGTTTTTTAGTAAAAATAAAACACGTTTTTCATTTTCACCAAGAACTTTATTGAACGACGTATTCACCCTTCTGCCATTTTTCAGGCAACTTCATAATTCCATCTTCCCCAAACTTATCTTTTTAAGCAAAGAACTGTTCCAGGTGCCTTTTACAGTCTTCTAGGGAATTGAAATTTTTTCCATTAAGAGAATTTTGTAAAGACTGAAATAAATGGAAATCCAAAGGTGCAATGTCTGGTGAATATGGCAGATGAACCAGAACTTCCCAGCCAAGCTGTAACAGTTTCTGCCTGGTCATCAGAGAAGCACGTGGTCTTGAGTTATCCTGATGGAAGATTATGCGTTTTCTGTTGACTAATTCTAGATGCTTTTCATTGAGTGCTGTTTTCAGTTGGTGTAATTGGGAGCAGTACTTGTTGGAACTAATCGTTTGCTTTTCCGGAAGGAGCTCATAATAGAGGACTCCTTTCCAATTCCACTGTACACACAACATCACCTTCTTTGGATGAAGACCGGCCTTTGGTGTGGTTGGTGGTGGTTTATTTCACTTGCCCCGCGATCTCTTCTGTTCCACATTATTGTACAGTATCCACTTTTCATTGCCCGTCACAATTTGTTTTAAAAATGGAACGTCTTCATCAGGTTAAAGTAGAGAATCGCATGTGGAAATGTGGTCAAGAAGGTTTTTTCGCTTAACTTATGTGGAACCCAAGCATCAAAGCGATTCACATAACGAAGCTGGTGCAAATGATTTTCAGTGCTTGATTCGGATATTTTGAGTATGTCGGCTATCTCCCGCGTGGTATAACGTTGATTTTCTCAATTAATGTCTTGATTTGATCACTATCAACTTCAACTGGTCTATCCAACGGTAGAGCATCGTCCAGTGAGAAATCTCCAACTCAGAACTTTGCAAACCACGTTTGACACATTCGATCAGTCACAGCACCTTCTCCATATACTGCACAAATCATTTTTTGCGTTTTTATCTTTCCTGAAATAATAAAGCATAATAAGCCAAAAATGTTGCTTTTTTTCTTCCATCTTCAATAATAAAATGGCTACACAAAAATTCACCAATTTTGATGTCTTTTTTTATTTTTTATTTTTTTAATGTCTTTATTGGAGTATTATTGCTTTACAATGGTGTTTTAGTTTCTGCCGTATGACAAAGTGAATCAAAAAATATGGACCGCTTCACGAATTTGCGTGTCATCCTTGTGCAGGGGCCATGCTAATCTTCTCTGTATCGTTCCAATTTTAGTATATGTGCTGCTAAAGCAAGCACAAGTGTTTTTTTAAGTGCACGCTGATATGACAGCTGTCACATACAATCTAACAAAATTGTTTCAATGAAGTTAAAGACAACTAAGTGCTACTAGAGCCATCTTACGGAAAAAAACGAGCAAACCTTTTGGCCAACCCAATATTTTCAAGGTTATTTTGGAGGATAGGGATGTGTGTGTGTGTGTGTGTGTGTGTGTGTGTAAAATTAGGGTAAAGGGGAAAAGAGAAGAGAGCATTATATTCCTGGAAGGACATGAGTAAATGTCACCAAACTGAGGTGTGGATGTGCTAGGAGGCCTGCTTCACAGTGGACAAAATCCCTCTACCTCACAATTTTATCACAGATGGGCCTGCTAAGGCTTCCTGAACAGTGTAAAGTTTGAGGAGTTTAGAGGTCAGTGGAGAACATTTCTGTGTTCTTCCTCATTTTCAAGACTCCCTTCCTTACAGGGGGAACAAAGTGCGAAACCGGAAACCATAAACAATGTGGAAAATCCCTTTTCCCTCTGGAGGTGAACAAAGTTAGCATTCATTACAAGAGTGTGCCACTTGACAATGTTGATTTTATCTCTCCACCTACGTTTTCTGAAAAAAATTTCAGAATAAATCTCTAGCTTTGATTTCACCCTAGGGTTTGTTTATAGGAATTCTTGGAAAGATAAGGGAAGTAGCAGTGGCTGGGGAAGAGAGGAGGAGAGTTTGGTTGCTAATAGCAGGCCTGGACTGTGTGACAGGACTTGTAGGGCTTACGGGCACAAGTAAGCACAAGAGTGTTTACTGAGAGTGTCAGACAGAAACCATCATGCTGACCCAAATGTGACTAATGAGCCTAGGGAGATCCACCAAAAAACCCCTCAGAAGACAGAAAAGAATACTGGTTTCTCGGCAGTTGCTTCATTCATTTGCACGTAGACAAGTGACATTCTTGCATATCAAGAAAAAGTGAAATAGAAGCGATGCAATGGCTTTGGAGAGCAAAGGTGGAAGTAAAATACTGGCTTTAAAGACCTTTTCAAAATGATCTGATTGATGATTATAAATACTGTAGTAGAGAGAAGCAAAATTTCAAAAATAAATAACAATTTCCATGTTAAAGAAAAAACAAGGATTCAAAGAAGTTAACTGATTTTAAGTTACTTTCAAAACTAACGTTCGTGGTGGTTTTTTAAAAACTTTTGTACCATGCAAGTCGATGCCGTAACTTATTAATTATCAAGTTCTGAAATTTGTCATTGATTTACTTGTTAAAATCATTAGAGCACATTTAAAGTTATTCAGTAATGATGTTACTTACTTGCATTTTTGACATCCCCATTGGGTGGAGAAAGGGTTGATTCCAGCCAGGGAGGCAAATGGAGCCTGAGGGTGAACTTGTCCATGGGAGGGTGTGAGCTTGTGAATGTCACTTGTCACACGTATTACACAGAAGAAATATTGGGACCTACTACCCTGCTGAGCAAAAGTTATGATATTGTTATTCTTGAATCCCAAATTTGATATTACGAATGCAAATTATTCCTATGTAGCTTTACTTTTATAGCATAAGCAATTGAAAATCTTTTAATATGATAAATAATAATTTAATTAACTCAGTTACATCTGTACACACCCAGGAAATTGGAGAGTTGAAGCAGTCTTTCAGATATCATAAGACAGAAAATCAAAATGTCCCTGGTATGTGAGCATTTCAGGAAAGTGTTCTTAAACCCGTTTTGCATAACTGTACTTTATTTTTTTTTTTGCGGTGGACCTAGTTTGAGTTTCATCACCTCCTCTAGTTCCCATTTAGAGATTTTATTAGACAGAAATATGTTAAAACATTATCAAACCAGTTAAGCAAAACTGTGATACAAAAAAGGCAGTGGGGAAAAAAATTGCTCTTGATATTTTACTTTTAACGATCACAGTAACCCTTACCAGCTGGTCTGAGGACATTTGTGGTTAAAGATTTTTTAAAAATCATAGTGTTTATTATGAACATTACTATATGCCTTGAAAGCAGACCTCTTATTTTACAAGGGAACTGTCTGCTAATTTGCTGTAACATTTTTTTAGGTGGACCTCTCTTAACTTCTACTGAAACAATGTCTGAATGATTCATACCTTTGGAGAGAGTCACACCCATTTCATGCAGAATCAGCTACAATAAAGGCAAGTCAACCAACAAAGACTTCTAACTAACACTCCTGTGGGTATGAAAGAAGAAGAGAGTGTATCCTTGTACTTCTTGCTTAACTTTAGGATTAGAACATTCATCTGAAGTAATCAGTAAGTTTATGACAACTGAACAAGGTAAGCAGAGCAGTATTACAGGGAAAACTTGTTGAACAAAGAAAAATCCATGTGAAGGGTCATATGGAAGAATTGTTTTATGGTTCATAAAAGTGCCATTGTGAGTTTCCATTGTTTGGACCTTGGAATTTTCAGTAATAGGAATCTCAAGTCCATAGAGTATGGTTTATTGTTCTTTATAACTCGGATTTTCACTTTAGAAGTATGAATAAGCCATCTAAACCCCCCCCAATTTTTTTTAAATCAGAGGACAATTTTTATTCTGGGCTTCAGGAATAAAAAGATGATGGAATTTCTATGGAACATTTTATTTACTTTTATTTCTTAGAGACTAGATGCATTAGGTCAATTGGTCAGAATGTGAAACCTGAATCTCGGGTGTGCTCCGTGGGCCTATATGGACAGATAGGTGCCACATATGTGACGTGAGAGGAAAGTGTCCATGCACTAAACAGTCCACCTCCTGACCTATGACTTAATGATAATGAAATTTTGCTTTGTTTTTTGAGTTTGCAGATATTTAGGTATTAAAGGTATATACTCCAAGGAGGAGAATAAATAATTCTCTGTGATTTATACTTGGCTGTGAATTAATTTATCAAACAATTAAAAAAACTTATCAACTAGTTATGGTCAGATTTTTAAAGGGAGTAGGAAGTAGTGATTACGAAAACATTAAGCATATCCTATTCTAGAAATAAGGTAATAAAATATGCAAAGGTAAAGACAATTGTTGGGTCAACTAGCTTTTGTAAATAAAACTTCTTTTCACCTGGCACCATAAATCCTATAGAAACTGGATGTAAAGTGTGGTCATTTTCTTTGTACGGTAATCACTGTTCTACCAGCATTCCCTAACCATGCGTATCCTACTGGAGGTTGGGTCAGTAGCATCATTCCTTTTATGCTAATTTGGAAGTAACTATTTTTTTTTGCCCAAAGCCACCTAGCTGCCCTATTTTACTTGGTGGAAATGACATAGTTAGAACTCTTAGGGTAAAAAAGCCTCCCATTCGGTCCTTTTCCAAGGGAGCGCAACTGAAATATTGCAGTCACCTGGTCAAATTCTCATTAGTTTGGCTACAAGTCACAATTTGATTTGAATGAATTCATCTCTATTTGTTTGTGTATTCAGAGGAATTTCCAGTGCAGAGTAGAGTAGACAGGACAAGCTCTGTGGTTAAGGCAAAAGATTAGAGAAAACGAAATATTACAGTGGCAGTTTGGAATCACAAGAAGAGAACTGGCCTAGTTAATTCCTAACTCTACCTTTGATGGACAAGTTACTTTTCTTTTTAAATTTTATTTATTTATTCATTTACTTTTTGGCTGCATTGGGTCTTTGTTGCTGCACGCGGGCTTTCTCTAGTTGCGGCGAGCGGGGGCTACTCTTCGTTGCGGCACGGGCTTCTCATTGTGGTGGCTTCTCCTGTTGCGGGGCACAGGCTCTTGGGCGCGCGGGCTTCAGTAGTTGTGGCTCATGGGCTCTAGAGCGCAGACTCAGTAGTTGTGGCGCACGGGCTTAGTTGCTCCGCGGCATGTGGGATCTTCCCGGACCAGGGCTCGAACCTGTGTCCCCTGCATTGGCAGGCGGATTCCTAACCACTGTGTCACCAGGGAAGCCCTGGACAAATTACTTTTCAGCCTGTTTGAGCATCTGTAAAACAGGACTTAGGATCAGATAATATAGATGTTTTGAGTTTGTATGGTTTCAGTAGTTTTGTATGTCACCACTCAACTTTTGGAGTTCATTTTAAAGATTGAAAAAATAGTAATAATTATTTTTATTTCAAATCTTTATGAGTGCTGTGTCCCAAGTGCATGCTTGTAACTTCTTTACAGAAACCTCATGAGGTAGGGAATGTTATTATCTCTATAACAATAGTCCAGAGAGGTGCAAAGAGGTGAAGTAACTTGCCAAAGCCACACAGCTAGTAAGTGGTGAAGCTGAGATTTGAACTCAAGTACTTTGTCTCCAAAGCCCGAACTCTTAGCCATTAACTTAAAACACACAATTGAAAAACAAAACAAAACAAAAATTTCAAGTTTATCTTTTGTTAGTCATTAAAATATAATATACAGTTATTTTTGATTGAGTAATGAAATTAAAAATTTTTCTCTTAGGTCCTCCAGTAGTGAGTTTTCATTTTATGCAAACTAGCAGGTTTTCTTTTCCTGACAGCTCACAGTTTCCTATCAAAATATTCAGTAGCACCTCCTGACTTGTTCTTTCAGTGGAGACATCCTTCCCTAGCTAGAGTTGGCAAAGGTGGCAATAGCATTCATTGGCTTGTTCTGGAGGCCCTGGGAGAGTGTTGCATAGAGAAGGTCTTGGATCATCCTGACAGCATATGCCTTTGTTGTTGGCTTGCAATTCAAAAGATATTCAAAGACCAGCACAAAGAGGACAGTTCCAGAGTCCAAGAAAATGTGTATAGAAAGAGTGACTAGTTAGAAAATCAACTTAGATTTCAAACATTAGCAGCCATAAAATATCTTCTGAGGAAGAATCCATAGCAGTTTATAAGTTGAGAAGAAAAAGGAAGATGAAGAAAAATATCGTCAAGATTTATTAGACTAAGGGTTTATTATACATTAAAATTTTTTTGACATACAAAAAGTTGTACATAATGTATGCAACTTGATGAGTTTGGAGATAAGTATAAACCTATGAAACCATTACCACAATCTATACCATAAACCTATTTATCACCTTTAAAAGTTACCTCCTACCCTTCTGTTTGTTACTGTTATTTTGTGTGTGTGACAAGAACACTTGACATAAGACTTACCTCTTAGCAAAATTTTAAGTATACAGTACAGTATTTTTAAGTATAGGCTCTATGCTGTACATTAGTCTCTAGGACTTATTCATCAGTTACAACCGAAACTTTGTATCTTTGACTAATAGCTCCATTTCTTATTTCACATGTTTTTACTGATCAAAAGTTGTGGGTGTCAGCCCTGGATGAGAATAATTAAAAGTTTGGTCAAGCAAGGCCTCTTCATTGTGTCTTACCTAAAGAAATTTAGGTGGAAAATTTAGGTGATTCTTTTCTTTTTTGTGGGCCTCTCACTGCTGTGGCCTCTCCCGTTGCGGAGCGCAGGGTCCGGACATGCAGACTCAGCGGCCATGGCTCACGGGCTCAGCCTTTCCATGGCACATGGGATCTTCCCGGACCGGGGCACAAACCCGTGTCCCCTGCATCGGCAGGCGGACTCTCAACCACTGCACCACCAGGGAAGCCCCCAATTCTTTTCTTTTTAATCATACATCTAGAGAGTAGACTCCTTGTAGTGTATATATATATATATATGTATAGAAACTTTGTTTCTGCAGTACCACTGAACATTAGTGTCTGGTCCATGGCTTGGATGATGGAAAAACACTGCTTCAGCTATACCAAGCTACATAGTTACTGGAGGCAAATATGTATGCATATGTGTGCATATATGTGTGTGTGTGTGTATGTTTCTCCTCCTAGTTAAGACCATACAATCTTATTATCAATACTAGTCAGTAGGACATGGGAAGCCATGACTAAGTTAATCTCAAATTTTGTGTTTAAATGCTCATTTTTGGCTTAGTAACAATGCCTCCTTGCAGGAGTAGAAACCATAACATTATGTCATTTAAATAAATCCAAGATTACCTGATTCTGTATTGCTTTATAATTAAGAAACTTCTTTGCAACCTTCTCTTGATTATGAAAGAAAATAAGTACTTCCTCTGCCTTCTGAGGAAATGAGGACATATTCTTTCAATATCAGTGTTTGGCTTTTATCATAATTTGATGTTCTGTTTTCAAATTTACTGTTGCTAATTTAATAAAAATTCAGCTCACAGAAAACATCAGAGATATTCCGAGGCATAAAATTAAAAATAGAGTGGTCCCATGTCTTTCATGGGAATAAAACATTTGTTGTAGTTGTTAAAATGTGTTGTTTTTCACAAATCATGGAAACACTGAGGTGGAAGGAACCGTTTAAAGTTATTATTTTTAAAAAACAAAACAAAAACCCAGTTCATAGATACAGAGAACAGACTGGTGGTTGCCAGAGGTAAGGGGTTGGGAGATGGGTAAAATGGGTGAAGGGGATCAAAAGGTACAAACTTCCAGCTATAAAATACATAAGTCCTGGGGATGTAATGTACAGCAGGATCACTATAGTTAATAATACTGAACTGCATATTTGAAAGTTGCTAAAATCTTAAAAGTCCTCATCAGAAGAAAAGACATTTTTTTGTAACTATGTGTGGTGATGGATGTTAACTAGACTTATTGTGGTGATCATTTTGCAATATATATAAATATCAAATAAAAATTTTTAAATATAAAGTTATTTTTTATATCTAGGCACATCACATTACCTCTTCTAAATAGTGTGCTGTCAAAGTAAGTCTTCAGGAGTTTACAAGAAAAGAGATTCCATGACTTCCAGGTAGCTTGTTTCTGTTATTAAATGTGGAGGAGAACTGCTCACTGTGGCCTGAAAAATAAACCCAAATATTTTTCAGAACAGCAACAAATCATGTATTTGCATTCTTTCATCTATCCCTACCTTTTTATCTTTCTATCTCTACCTTTCAATTGTATATATTATATATATATATGCCTACATTGTACTGCTTCTTTAATCTTTAGAGTTATATCTAGATTTATAATCTTTTTATTGTATAATTTTCATTGTTTTCTTTCCAATTTTTCATGTTCTACTCAAGTCAGAGCTGAAAATAAACATTATTCCGAGAGAGTAATAAGTATTATTATTGCTGAATAATATAATTCAGCAATATAATAATATTATTATAATAAATATTATGTATTTATTATAATAAATATTTTAGAACTATATTATAAATAATTATTATATATTGAAATATAAAATATAAAAATTATTATAATTAATAATTATAATAATACAATTAGATTTGTGTCACTTGTATGACTTTGAGGAAGTTACTTTGCTTCTCTGGGTCTCTGTTTTTACGACTGTAATCTCAGGGCTACTGTAAGAAATAAATTAGAATATAACTCTCTTGGCCATCTGGTAGACCTCACCAATGTCACGTTTCTTCCTGCTCTGGTAACTGCATCCTTTGCACTTTTAGACCATCATTATCTTGAGTTTTAACTACACCTGCATTGTGCTTAGATTTTTTTTTTCATTTGTTAAAAAAAAAAAAAAAGTCCATGTATAAAAGAAAAAGAGAAGAAAGCAAAGACACCAACCTGGAATGGCCTATGTCTTGTCATGGAGGGAACTGTAGTGCACTCTGGATCAGGCAAAGCTGAAGAAATCTCAGTGTTCTTTGTGGAAAATGTGTTGTTTCTGGCACCTGGAATTTAAATAATTATTTTCTTTTCTCATCAGTTATCCCCCTTACATAAAAATGATCTCAGACTGTGCTGTTGAGCAAGTCTTAAATCATGTGATCACGGATTCAGAATTACTCTTTGTAGACTCAGTAAAGGAGTTGAGAAAATACTGGATTGCTAATAACAAGAAGGAAAGATCCGTAATTTTTACTTAATTGCTAGTTATTTCTTATTTGCTAGTTGCAGTGAAGCTAGTCAGTTGAATGTACTCCTTTACCTTCTTACTTGATTTCTGAAAATTAAGATAAGAGAAACTGATCTTGCTGTTTTTATTCGTTCAGCTTTCTGTGAAGAAGAGAGACTGGTGATTTTGGGGGAATTTACCCTCATAGCTTTCATTTTCCTGAGATTAATTTGGAAGCCTGAGTTAAGCCATCCACTTTTCTTCATTCAACATTACTCTAATCCAATTTCTGCTCCCCATACCCCAGGTCCAGGTTGAATTGTCTGCATTTAAGAATGAGGAAGGTCAACCAAAGCAAGATCTGTGTTGTGAAGGGAGTTGTTTTGTGGCATCCCTTTAAAGGAAGACATAAAAATAACAGGCATTTACTGGGAGACAAACTCACTACAGGGGCTGATGGCTGTCACCAAGGTACATTTTTGTCACCATGTTAGGCTGGAAACCTTACTTTCTCTTTACTTCAACTTCTCTCTGAGTCTTCATAGAATGTCAGTTTTTTTGCCTGAGAGACCATTCCAAATTACCAAACAAATAATAAATGAGTTAAATCATCCAGTTAATAAGTCTGCCCTGCACCTTATCCAGCACTATTTCTACCTGAAGAAGAGATCCTGAGTCCTCCAGTACTTCCTTCCTGCCTGGCAGGATACAGAAAAAGTATCAGCTAGAAAAACAATGTAGAATACTGATAAAAATGCATGTGCAATCTCTTTTTTACATCATATTTCTTAACAATTATTAACTGCAGAGAGTAGTTCAGCTTTTGCTAAATGGTTAAGGAAGTACTCATAAATTTGTTGCAAAACAGTTTTATTATAATAATGTTTGACTGTTAAAGTTTTAGTATATACTGTTTAAAAATTATAATACATTAAGTCAAAAACAGTTTTTAAAAAGTTTTTCTGTTGAAAACAATTTTTATTTTTAGTGAAAAAATACAGATACATTTTTGCTTTGAATTTCATTTACATGGCAAATCAATTTTAGGTCCTCCTAGACAAGATTGATCTATTTTTATTTTAAAACTCCTTTAATTTCAATTTTTCCCTTATTAGTCTTTACTACTATGGCATAGTTTCCTCTGCAGTTTGCCAAAGAAGCAAAATTCCCATTTCATAAGTTGGATTTTAAGAGGCAATGTTAAATACTTTGAGGATCCTGAAAACACATTTGAACTTGGAACAAGGGTTATTCTGATTATTAATTTAATTCTTATGCATAAACAAGAGTCACAAGTCAACTCTGTGTTCTAGATCCCAGAGCAAGACCCCTCTATTGAGAAAAGGCCCCAGTAGTAATAGCAAGGTGACTTCCTCAGGACCTGGCAGGCTGCTGCAAAGGATGTAGCTCCCCTCACTTCAAGATGGGCACCCTGCAAGCCTTGTTGCCACAGCTGCCTAGTCTTGGAAGAACAGATTGTCTGTGCTTCCCCGGGCTGTCTTAGCACATGCCTTTCTGGTGATCATGGCACCAGGGAGAGGGAAGAATGCTAGATGTAAGGATATTTAGGGGGTTTCTTCCCCACAGGAACCCTCAGGACTGTACCCTTCTGGGTTAAAAAACAAACAATTTATTACTTTGCATTCCATCTAAAAAACAAATATAGGTTTTGAATATGGCAAAAACCAGGAAGGATTACTTTATATACAATTAGAGATAATAGAGCATAGAGCCAGAAAATGACCTTGTAAAGACTCAGTTAAGGCCAAAAATTTGATAAAAGGTAGGGTGCTCTCTATGGGCTAAAGGCTGAAGACCTTGAATGATCAGAAATGATTTGAAGAACTGCGTTGCTATCAGGGTAATACCCCTGAAATGACATATTCTAAGCCGTCGCTTACCTAACATTGTTATGCTCAAGAATTAAATTGCGGTAGCAGCTTAATTTAAAAGGAGTGAGGCTTAATAAAATAGAGTTACTGATAACTCCTTTCTGTATCCCTTTTTGACCAGAAAAGGCCCGAGGCCTGTGTATAATAGGCCTGTGTATAATACACATTCACAAATTTCACTATGTGTTATTCTAGTCAGAGGCCTCTTTTGCTTATGAGAAAAGCCATGTTTTCTATTCCCATGAAGTCTGTAGACACGGTTAACATGATAAACATCACTATAAGTGATATGTAAGTTACAGCTACCTACTGACATTTAAAAAATAAAGAGTAATTTTCAAAGACTATTAACACAGGATTACTGTTACTGAGAAGTGTGTAGGGAGGAGCTTAATGTAAAATATTTTCTTTAGGTAGATCCTTTCAAGGTGATTTAAAAAAACACGAAATATTTACACCATACTAAACTTTACTAAGTTTTCTATGATACTTCTATTTCAAAATTGTCTTATTGTGAGAATATAAGGAATATAGATGCAGCGAGTTTAATGCATAAACCAATACCATTAGCTTGAGCAAAAGATGTACCCAGGGTCTCCCACACCAAGAAGATAGCAAAAATTCAACTGCAACTACTTCCTTTTTTCCAAGCAGCTCAAGATGCTTTAGCAAAGACCTTATGACATATCATTATTAATGATATAAGAAAAGGTGAAAGATTCAACAACTGGGGCTCTTGACTCCAAGCACTTAATCCACTAACACACATGGCATTTGAAGTTTAAAAATTATTAGGAAAATTTCCCACTGAATATGATCTCAAGATTTTTTGTAAAACATTAAGATTTACTAGGACTTGAATAGTATTTGAGAAGTAAGAGTGACTACACATCCAGTTTGGGGATATAAACTAGACAAGTTAGACTGTAATCATGATCAGTTTATGAGAGTAGCAAATAAGTGCCAAATCAAACCAATACTGTGAGATTTGCTATGCTATTTTGAATAATTTGGTTCAAATATCCATATTTGGCCAGTATATAATTCCAGTTCATTCTGGTCACATCAGAAGGGAACAAGGATCTTCTGTACAGATTTTATTACCTGACCCTTGTAGCTCTGCCAGACCATGTAGGTTGCCAGGAACACTGGAAATGGGACAAATCACTCTTTACGTCACTATTACATTTTATGTGAGAAGTGGATCAAAGACTGCAGTGGAAGGCTGCACGTGGGAACCAGAAGCTGAGCAAGTCTCCTTTACCAAACAGCTACAATGCTGCAAAGGGTCAGGGATGGAAATGGCTGGCTGGAGGACAGAGCCAGAAGCAGACAAAGCAGACGCTCCCTGGCTGCCTGACAAAATCTGGTTCCTAACAGATTCTGACTGCTGGACTTGTACGGATTGGCCCCAGAACTGCTCTCTTTGGTGGGTGGCTGAGTTTTTGGCTTCATCATCCATCCCAAGGCTTATCTCTGCAAGTTTTTTAAAGTTGAGACTGAGTGAGTCCAAGCAGCTGCCATCAAATTCATCAGCAATAAAACTGCAACAACCCAGGGAGCCGATGGGAGAACCAGGGGCACCCATTCCTTCGTTATCATAGATCAGCAAGCAATCGTTTGCTTTCTGGCCATCGTCTTCCTTGGCACAGGCAGATGCTTTCTAAAGGTGGAGAAAAGTGGAAAAAAATGAATCGTAAGAGACACAGTGGAAGAATGTAATATTATACCATTCTTAGAACTCAAGGTTTGATCAAGAATGTGTGATTTAGGTAATCCACAGAAGTAAGGGCATCCTCTGTATCAGCAATCTTGTGAGAGCCTGACCCGTAAATAGGGCCCATGCCACACCTCGGAATATTCCAAGAATCCTCATCCTAAACAAGCCCTTCCTGCCAGTCTCTCCTCACACACAGTGTCGGCCTTCATCTGCTCTACCAGGCTAGATGCCAGCACTTGCCAGTTCTGATACCGAAAGTGTAGGTGAGATCCATTCTAAAGATGCACCAACCAAGAGGCAAGCAACCTGCCTCCCAAAGTCCTCTCTGTTCTTGCACCCTTGTCCCATTTTGATTCTATGCTTCCTGACACTTCACCTAATCTGGGACCACAGCCCTTGTTCCCCCTTTTATGGTTGGGTTATTAATTCAATGGTTCTTCAACATTTTTGGACATGGACTCCTTGACAATGTGAAGAATACTATAACCCTCTCAGAAGAATGTTTGCAGATGTATTCTTTTTTTTTTTTTTTTTTTTTTTTTGCGGTATGCGGGCCTCTCACTGTTGTGGCCTCTCCCGTTGCGGAGCACAGGCTCCGGACGCACAGGCTCAGCGGCCATGGCTCACGGGCTTAGTTGCTCCGCGGCATGTGGGATCTTCCCGGACCAGGGCACGAACCCGCGTCTCCTGCATCGGCAGGCGGATTCTCAACCACTGCGCCACCAGGGAAGCCCTGCAGATGTATTCTGACATACTTCATGGTACTGGAAATAGAAAATAAGCTGCTTTGTATTCCTAAAGAGGATGCTGCTGATCTGAAATGCAAAAGGTTTTGCTTTCTGTTGTTATTCCAGTTGGAGGAATGAGGTGCCATATTCTCTCATCTTATGTCTACCGGCCCCTTCTTCCTTTTGACCAGTAGCCGGATTTTGGCAGCCATTTAGGTTATCTGTATTATTTTACAAGGAGCCTCCACTTTTTTTCCTTGTATTTCACCAAACTGCAAACAAACGAACTGTAAAACTGAAGTAGAGTCAAGTAGAAAGATCTCTAATGTAAACAAGATAACAAAGCCACAAAGTTTTCCACCAAATTACCTGAGAAAAGTAGACGTCTAGGAAGTTCATGTTTATTGCCCCTTCACCATAGTCCTTGTTGATTCCTTCCGTGGAATGCCTTGTTCTCATCGTTCCGGACTGTCCTGAGGAATAGTTGCTATATCCAGTGGCTGCTCCGAATTCTGCAGCGGCTCCAGATCCTGTAGCTCTTTCAAACTTGGTGTTCACTTTCATTTCCGAAGCTCCTTCCACCGCCGTCTTTCCAGCGTATGTATTTGTAAAAACTTCTAAAAACAGGAGAAAATTCGATAACATCTCATGCTGTGATTTGTTTTATTTTGTTTTGTTTTTTTTCCTGGTCTTTGATATCCATGAGCAGTTGCCAAGTAAAGCAAGTATGTGGGAGAAAATACAATTTTATGACTCGAGGTGATAAGAACATCCCGCAGTCTGTTATGTGAGAGTAACAGAGGAGGTGAGGACGTAACAGAGGATATTAGCAGATGAAATAGCTCTGAAAACATGCTAATTGAAAAAATATACAAAGGAAATAGATTTTCAGAGACAATGGCCAGAAATGGAAAAGTAAAAACAGAATATTCACCACACAGCAATGGAAAGCTTCTAATGCAATGCTTGTTTGTTTTCAGGAAAAAAGAAATTGTAATTAAGCTGTCATATTGGCTCAACATGGAAACCAAAGAGGAAACATACATAATGTAATCATGCAAATTAGCAGATGCTAATTTGGTGTCTTGGTGCTTAATGAAAATTTAATAAGCTGTGACTATTTTGCCTGTTACTTTTACATTACATTTTCATGGAAAGCTATTTTTTCTAGAGAATTCTGAATATAATTTTTGCTGTGTAATTCTAATGGGAGTAGCAGGTAAGGATTAAGGATTAAGGTAGCTGATAAAGACAGTTACATTTTTGGGGGAGAGTTTATGCAGATTTTTCAGGCTGGACATTTAAAAACAATCTACTGCTAATGGTTCTAGTTTACACCTTAGTTGTAGCATTGAGATAAGATGCATAAAATAGTCATTTGGTAAACCAAAGAAATAAATAATTTCACCTATATGACAAATAAGCGATCCTTGTCCCATTATGAGTAAATATAAGAATTGAACTCAAATCAGGATCCTGTTAGTTCTGGGGAAGGAAGAAGGGCAACAAGACCTAGGATGTGCACACGTGAGGCTTTAACTGCAAATATTACTAATGTTGATAGGCAAAGTTGGGTGGTGAGTACATAGTGTTTGTTATATTTTCCTTTACATTTTTCTATATGTGTGAAATTTTTGCTTATTAAAAAATTAATAATTGACCCCCTGAGAGCTCTACTTCAGTTTATTAAAGTTTGGAAAAGTATAACAAATCTTCAGCTAGTAAAAAGTGGTGACATCAGTGGACAAATGAACTTATTGAAGCCAGAGCTAGGTCACAGAATTGATTGATATACTAACAGTAAACCATTTCATTGAAACCCTATTTCAGGGGTAACATCTCTCAGTATGTGCACAAATATGCAAATTATTAAGAAAAGAATTTAGAACATTTCTTATTTTTCAATATTTCTTATTTAACCCATTATTGCTTTCAAAAATAAATTTTATGTTCACTTACCAGAATTTTCCATGAAATCAACTCCATTGGCAGGCACACAGATATTTGCAATTTCCTACAAACCATATGCAAAAAATAAATACATTTAAAAATTACCCAGATTTCACCAATATGAGTAAGATATGCAAATGGAGACATTACGAGAATTCCAAATTCTTCCAGGAGTAACCATTTTTATGATTTGACATGTGAAGAGCTAAGATCCTAAAAGGCTCCATTCATTTTAGTACTGACTCTCATGGGTCCTTGAGGGTCAGGAGTATCATTTTTAAACCCCATTACCTCTTTTTCTATATGAATATAAATCGAATTTTCTTCTGTATGATTGAAATAAATGTTTTACAAAGTGTATCCTCACCTTGTCTTCAGGTTGGGCTCCTTCGATTCCCCACTGACGAATTGTTCCTTCTGAACCATCAGGCACTGAGATGAATCCACCGGTCACTGCCCCGATAGGACCTGTCCCACAGTAACAGGTCAGCAGCATAAGGAGGGCCACTAGTATATAGGAAAACAAAATATCAGAACATTTGAATCACACGGAAACACTTTGACATGGCAATTGTCAGAAACATTACAAAGAAAATACAATATTTTTTAACGCTTATGGATAATCTAATAGAAAGCAAAATTAGTTTCTACAAAATAAAATTTGGCAAATTAAGCATACTAAAATTTCACATGATTATGAAACTGAAGGAGACAGATCAGATTATTCTTGAGACACATATATTGTTTTCTTAAAATAGGCACCGTTTGATGAATGATAAAGGTGGCCATTCAGTTCCTCAATCATTTTCCTTAATATATATTTTTTATTATTGCATTTATTCGTACATGTTGAGGCTATGTATATGGTGTCAAGTGAATACACACCTGAAGAGTCAAGATTTTAGGTGGGCATTATAGTGATTTGGTAATCTGGTCTCTAATGATCTCTTAGAGAATAGCCATTAACTTGCAAACTCCCTCAGCAACTAGAGTGATGATCTAATATCATTGCACTCTTAATTGTGACTTAAGAATTCTTAGCTTGGAGGGGCCTTCCTGCCTGGGTAATTACCATTCTTTCTGTGCATATCAGTCACATCTTAGCAATAAAGATTAACATCATTCTCAGGCCAATGGGCCAAGAGAGAAAGGAGGCACTTCTCAGTCTAGGTAGTCAGTGACCTGACCTCCACCTTTGGCTTGCTGAGGCCACCTGAATCCTAACGTTTGAATTCTGTTCACTTACTGGCAGCTTAGTGAGATATTTAAGAGTATATCACCTCTGGAGTCAGACTTCTAGGGTTTGAGTTTTGGTTCTACCATTCACCAGCTGGACAAATTATGTCATCTTTTCTTGCCTCCATTAACTGATCCAAAGAATGGGAGAATATATAGTATCTACCTCATAGATTGTTGTGAGGATTAAATGAGATAATATAGATAAAGGATGGTACTGAGTGCCATGAGGACTTGCCAGTATTGTTTGGATGGGCTACATCAGTTGTACAAATTAAGTCAGTTTTATATATTTTATATATATATAAATGAAAAAAATTAGGCCAAGTATATAAAATAAAATAAGTTGGACATAATACATTTTCTCAAAATTTAACATAATGTTCATATAAGTGATACTTCTAAAGGTTTTCTTTACCTATTGCCATTTTTAATTCTATGACTGTTAAATGTGTGGGAAGGGTTGAATATTATAAATGGACAAATTAGTTTTGAAAAGTGATGAATATATATCTGTATGGTCAGTATTTTTAGGTGGCCATAATAGTCTTTTAGAAATCTTGTTTATCATTGTGTGTGCAATATGTATTAGGTTTTTACATATGCATCCAGAGAAAGTTCCATCCTGCACAAAATTCAAGATATGACATTTTGCAAATGGTGATATTTCACATGAAGCAAATGTGATTGTGGGAATAATGGAGTATATTACCTCTGACTGTCATCCTGAGCCACAGTCCCAAATGTACAGTAGCCCAGAGGATATATGCATACCTCAAAATTCAACATTTCAAAATCAGACTTATCATTGCCACCCTACTTATCTGTGCTTCCTCTGATATTTTCAATTTCATTTAATGGTTTCAGTAGCAGCCAAATTCAGTGGTGCATCTGGACTTCTGTTCCACTCTTCTATCCATTTGTCTCCAGATCCTCTCCACGTACCCGCATCGTGCCTTGCACATCAATCCTTTCCTTTCCAGTCTTATGCCATGGCTCAAAACCTGGCCTCCATCATCCCTTGTGAACTATTACAATAACGTCCTAACTGTTCTTTCCTTTTTAATTTACAGCACACACTGTCCCAATGTTATCTTTCTAAAATACAAATATGATCGTGTTAGTCTTTTATTCAAATACTCTCAGCAACTCTCCTTTCCATGTGTGTGTAAGCTCTTTCAAACTAGCCCCAAAGCGTTCTCCAGTTTCATCTCCTTCACTCTCCACAATTTCCCCTTGCTTTAGCCTCCCAAGGCTGCGTGCTTCCTAAAACCTGCCAAGCATTTTCTGGCTTTGGCTCATGCTGTTACCATTTGGAAACACCTTTCCCTCTTTTTGTACTTGCTATATCATACTCATTTTCCAAGGCTCAAATGGATGATTCCCCTGAGTCTGTGAAACCTCTGCAATATTCCTAGTGTTCACTTTTATTTTATATTATATTATTATATATATTAGAGCTTTATCATGGTATATGTTTTCTATAGAGTTAGACATGCATAAATCTACTACTACATGAAAACCAGAATCAAGTTCCCTTTCTTGGAAGGTACCATAAAGACTCATATATAGGTACTTGAAAAATTTTCGGTTTTGAAATTGACTAATCATGACATTGGAAAATTGAAACTCTGAGTGTCAGTTTCAGCTATTAAATGAAATGATGCATGATAACTTTAGAATAGTAAACACTTAAGGGGAAAGAGGAAGGAGAATATATGGCATGTGTAAGAGGCCACTAAATGTATGGATAGCAATTTATTTTTTTAAAAGAGATCTGAATAAATATGGCAAATATTAATATCTGTTATGTCTGAGTGATGGTTATATGTTATATGATTATATGTGTGCAATATTAATATCTGTTAAGTCTGAGTTGTGGTTATATTTGTGCTTGTCATGGCAATTTTCTGTTCTTCTTTGTGGTTTAAAAATATCTCATAAATTAAAAAAATTAAATTAAGAGGTTGAATGATCATTTTAACTCTAAAAGTCTATGGTTCTATAATAAATTAGGGAAGTGACTGTGAATTTATCAAGGATTTCTTTTTTTTATACTATAAGAATTTGCCATGAAGTTGTTTTAAATAGAGACTTGTTACATTCAAAATACTAATTGATTCACACGATTTTAAGTGTAACTTTTGGAAACCTACCTATTAAAAAATAAATTTTAGTTTTATTGAAAAATAATACATGTATGTAATTTCCCTCAATGTGTTCAATAAACTTAATATATTAAGTATGATAGCCTTACAGGAGTATATTTTCAGGTAGAAAGCTATTCTGAGGAAATTCTAGATTAAGCAATAACTTCTCAGAGTCTGTGATATATTTATGTGCATTGTAAAGCTTATGATATCTTATATATTTTCCCTAAATTTATTTGGTCAGGGTTCTATTTTATTTTAGAATTTCATGAGATTTGTATACGAAAAAGACGTTTTAGAAAGTGCCACACTCATGGATAAAGTCATTATTTTGACCATGAACATCGTGGCCAGTGTGTAGACTCTTCATGCTTCATTTTTTTCCTTCTTGAGTCTCTCCTGCTGTTTTCTATATGCCTAACATATACGACATGCTTTTCTGTATTATAAATACAGATTGTTGGCAGATGACGTGTTAGCTTTAAACATTTCTGATTTTTCCTGAAAATGCCATTTCCCCCCAGCTTTTCCTCTAAAACCACTGCAGAAATACATTGTCCATGCAGCGGGAAGTCCTCTGCATGTGCTGACACCCAGTGCAAGCAGGATGATGTTGCAGCATACTCACACAGCAGCAGCAAAAGACCAAGGAGCAGCAGGCCGATGGCGGCAGGCCCCAGCCTCCCAGACCCCCTGCCAATCGGGGGCCTATGGGTTGGGGTCGGGTTTGAAGCTCTACAGGTGTCACTGTTGTCACACTGACAGACTTCCAGAGTCAAGCTCTCCGGGGTCTTGCACCACCTGCCCTTGTTGTCCGTGACGACCAGGGAGATTCTGTACACACCGGGATATACCTGCTGCACGCCTTGTAGGATTGTGGAGGTGGCTGAAGGGAAACAACCAAACAAATCAGCAGTAGGACAAGGCGTATCTTGCTCCTTGCTCTGAAAACTACGTTTTTTTTTTTTTTCCTTTTTGGTGAACAGAACCAGAGTTGCCATAGACATCACTGTCACAAATAGTAGGGTGAGGCTTGAGCAGATATGAGGGCTCTCGGAGATCAGTGTACGTATGGGGCTGTACTTCCTCCTTGTCCTCCTGTCTGCCCCAGATGGGCCCATTATTCTCCCCTGTGAAAACTCAGTCCTATCTGGATTTTCCCCCCAAAGAGGAGGAGAGATGGGCATCATTTAAATCCCAGGCCTCCTTCTTCTGGGACTTAACCACTCTTCTGTACGTCCTCACCAACCCCTGGACCCTGGTGTAGACCTCTGATTGTATCCCTTCTGCCTCAATCCATGCTTTTGGGCCTGACTTCTCAAGACTGAGTTTCTGCTTTGGTGGCTGCTACTTCAGCTTCTCCTGTCAGTGTTCGCCCCATGAGCCTAATGCCAGTTGTGTGGGATTCCCTGCGGTGAAGGCCTGTTGCTTTTCTGACTCATGAGCAATGATCATTCTCCATTCTTCATTGCTATGCTATCCCTTCCTAAGTGGGCTCCAGCAGCGGCTCTCATAAAGCTGTAGGGTTGTATCCCTTGAATCATTCTTGACCCCATCATGCTCCTTGACATTGTGCCTGATCCACCTAGTCCAACCACTGCTACCTTGCCTGCCCTCACCCACACAGGTGTGTCTAGTGCCAGGTCCTGTCTCTCTATAATGTTTCTTTTGTAGCCTTTTCACTGAACATGTGTCTGGTAAACCCATTTGGCTACATGCACAATTTGGAGCTAGATCCCTACACCAGGATCAGTAAGACCCCAGGAAAGAAGGCCACGGAGAACAAGATGCCTTTGGTGACTCTAGCAATGGCAGATCCCTATGACTAGGGTACCACAGAGTAAGCACATTCATGAAAGGAAGCAAGATTAGTTCAGAAAAGAGCTAGAGATAAGTGAGTTCATTTACAAAGGATTTGAAGTGGCCTGCTGGTCATTATAAAATCCTAAAAGGGAGAAGATTCTTATTGTCTAATGGCTTTTTCTGTGAGACTCTTGAAAAACAGAGGAAATGTGAAATTAGCATGATAAAGGTTAGGAGAAAAGGAAGGATGGATTAGCTCTTGCCCATTGGCTAATAGGTTTACAAATTTCAGTCCACCGTGCTCTCAAGATTCCTGACTAGTGACTGACTAGTGACAGCCTTGAGCAGGCTGACCCCTCCAGTGCTTCATGTCTGTTGACAGCCTGCAGACACGAAGGCTGTATTTAGAAACCTAAACAGCTCTGCAGTAAAATAGGTGCCTGACTATAATGTTTTTATTTTTATTTTTTTGGGGTGCTGTGGAGGTACAGATAAAAAATTTAAAATACAAAGATATCCAAAAATTGGAGCCCACATGAAGAGCAGAAAATATTAAATAGTGCTAATATTATATTATATCATCCCTTTTCTTTCCTGAAGAGAGAAGAAATTCATGAGGCTAGGACCTCATCTTCTTTACAAAGAATTTTAAAAACTACTCTTGGAAAGGAACTGCTCCCAAATGAACTCTCTCTTAACCTTCTGGAAATATAAAGAAGCAGCAACTTTCATTTGTGGAAGCAGCTTTACAAGTACTCACCATTAAATCTTGTGATCTTCCACACTGGCCGTTTCATAGTTTGCTCCTCCAGTGAAAATGTGTAGGGGCCAGTATAGTCATCCCTGTTCTTTACTGTAGCTTTGACAACCACGGAAGGTGATGAACTACAGATTGTTTCCTTTTCCAGGACAATTGTTGGACAATTTTCATTAAAATCAGGTAGTTGGACGTATATGGTGCCTGTAGAAGTTTTACCTGTTTTTTCTATAAGAATAACATTTTCGAGTTAGAGAAATGTACAGAACAAGTTGTACAAAAAATAACTAAATAAATAAAACTTTAAAATTTCTCTCACATGCAGCCAGATTAGCGTATCTACTCATGAGAAACTGTATTCGTTATTCACACAAGTAAAAAGATGCCACCCAATTTCCATACCTTGCTGAGAGCAAATTTAAATTTGTCAACTTGGCAGATGTCTTGATTAGAAGCATGGCTATTAATTTAATATGCTTGGAACCAAGACCTATAAGGTGATAAATTCACTGATTACGAATGAAATCAACATAAAAATAATAGTTTTCTTAAATGTATCCTACTGCACGAGCCCAGACTGTGTGAAAGATGTTTGCTTCTAAAGCTTGAGCCAAAGTATTTGGAATAAACTATGATTTATTTTTATTACCCAAAATATAAAGTTTATTGAAGAAAACTTTTTTAATGTTGACAATCAGAAACAATAAAATAAAAATCCCTCAGTGGTGGGATTATGAATTATTTCTGTTGTTTCCCTTAGTGCTTTTTTCTGTTTTCCCAGATAATATGATTTTGGGTGTTTATTCTTTTGTTTTATTTTTATGTTTGCTGATCGCCTTGAGCATAAATTAATTTTACACTTATGGAAACACACATAGTAAGTGAATATTATTTTAAAAACATTTCAAAAGATTTTTATTGTTCAATGATATAAGTGCTTGAGGTCTCTATAAGTAACTCACTCTGTGTTTAAGTAACTCACAAAGGCACCTCACATTTGAGCTGAGCTTCCCTGATAGGTTCTGTCTCAATCTTTATCCACCTTCTCAAACCCAGAAATTCCTGCCCCAACAGCCAACAACAGGACCAAACACAGAATTCACTGGTCCAACAAACTCCAGTGAGAAGCTGGGATGCTCAGTCTTCTCCTGGATTTAGCCACCTCAGACTTGAGACCCAGGGCCCCTAAGATAGTTAACTTCATCTAATGATAAAGGTAATATGTTAATAATCACAATCATCTATACATCAAGAAATGCCAGTTGGAATAACATTTCTCTAAAAATGAAATATTTTTTCTTACCATCTACAGCCAGAACATCAGCTGTGATTGTCTTGTTAACCATGAAAGTAGCATCCCAATAAATGTTTTTGGCAAATTTGATTTGAGCAGTTTTTGAATCAATAATTAGCAAATCACCATCATTACGTCCCAAGATGTATCTGTTTTGTAGTAGAAAACAACAATAGGTTTTTTTTTCAGACATGGAATGTTACCTATTTAATGAAAATGACTCATTAATATTTAATATATTTATACTTAATATAAGACTATGAAATATACTTTTATAAAAGCAGCAGAAGCTTAACATATTAGCACAGACAAGCAGTATTTCATAATCCTTAAGTATATGTTAGCCTGGTTTTTCAATTTTCTGCTCTGCTCAGTAAAATGACTGTGTCCTTGTTCTTTTTTTTTTTTTTCATTTTTATTACTAGGGGCATAGAAGCCTCTAGCAGTATTCTTTTTTTTTTTAACCCCCACATTTGTTTATTTATTTATTTTTGGCTGTGTTGGGTTTTCATTTCTGTGCAAGGGCTTTCTCTAGTTGTGGCAAGCGGGGAAGTCCCTGTGTCCTTGTTCTTCATACTGCAGCAGCTACTTTGCATGGTGCTCTACTATTTTAGGCATATGTGTCTTGTGTGTGCTGTTCTATCTGACTGCACCACGGTCTTCTGGTGAAATTCTACTCTCTTTTAAGGCTCAACTGAAAGTCTCCATGAAACTTTTTTCTGATCTCTCTAGACAGGCTAAGTCATTCTTTTCTTAGTTTCCACTTTAACTTATGCTTATGCTACCTTTGCTCATAGCATGCCTCTTCTTGAGTTATATGGTTCCTTGAGTTGGCTGCCTTTGTGTCTCTTTGTATCCTTGGCACAGAATAGTTTAGATGTTATTTTGTAATAGTTTATAAATTAAAACTATTCAAGGTAAACAACAAGTTCCTACTGTATAGCACAGGGAATTATGTTCAATATCCTGTGATAAACCATAATGGAAAAGAATATGAAAAAGATTGTATATGTATAACTGAGTTGCTCTGCTGTACAGAAGAAATTAACACAACGTTGTAAATCAACTAAACTTCAATAAAATAAAAAAAATTCAAGGAATAATAAAATATTAAAATAAAATCTCACTTGACAAATGAGGCAGCTTTGCCAGTGTCTTCATCAATGGCTTGATATGATCCCAGGATATAATTGATCAGGTTTTTACCTGTTATGCCTTTTGGGATAATAAATGTCTTGGAAGGAGGATGGAATATAATTCCTTCCCTCATATTTTTTACTTGGATTCTGAGTGGGATTGACTGGACTGTATATTGAGAGATTATTGACTTGTGAAATTCAGCTTTGTTTTTGACGGCGATATGAAGTTGAAAACTTTGTCGTTGTTCATAATCTAGAGACTAGAGTAAAAATAAAATTAGAAGGAAAGAGGAGTCACAAAAATATGATCTGGAAAGAGGACAAGAGAGCTCTATGTTGTGTGCTATGAATGAATCCTTTATTTCTATACAGCGAAACGGTTTCACAGATCATTGCAATGCTGTGATGAGAATCCTTTAGAATTTGTAACTCATGAAACCTCAGTTTGGTAACGGATACTTACAAAGCAGAGTACTTCTTTTTAGACTAACAAAACACCTTTATAGTTTCTTCAGGCTGTGTGGTACAGTGGAAAGAATCAAAATTTTCTGTGGTAATGTGGTTTGAACCCTGATTCTGCTACTTAATAGCTGTGTGACTCAGGGCACAATATTTACTATCTCTTATCCTCAACTTTTTGCTACTGGTAAAAAAACCCGTACCTCATCAAATTGTTGTAAGGACTGAACTAATTAAGGCCCATAATACATTCCTGTAAATGGCAGCTACGTCCATTCACAGAATAGTTATTGGATTCCTCTGCAATAATATCCTTTCTGGCTTTAAAAATTCCCTGTTGGCAAAGATAAATTATCTTAATAAACTTGCTTAGGGCTTCCCTGGTGGCGCAGTGATTGAGAATCCGCCTGCTGTTGCAGGGGACACGGGTTCGTCCCCCGGTCCGGGAAGATCCCACGTGCCGCGGAGCGTCTGGGCCCGTGAGCCATGGCCGCTGAGCCTGCGCGTCCGGAGACTGTGCTCCGCAATGGGAGAGGCCACAACAGTGAGAGGCCTGCGTACCGCAAAAAAAACAAAAAACAAAAAACTTGGTTGGCAAATAGGCCTCTGCAAAGTGGTGAGTGGGTGGGCCACCGACTCTTCATAGAACCATTTTCAGATAGTCCTGTGTGTCACCTATTTGTTTGACCCTGTTATTGAGCGGCCCAAATCAAGGCCTGAGGTATCCCAGGATAGCTTTTTCCATTCACTAGTAAATTTTTTAAGGGTGATGGGATAAGGAAATGTTCATTTTGGTTACATTTGTGTATAAATGAAAATAATTAAGGTATGAGATCTGGATTTGAGTTTTAACTTTGCAATGACTGGTTTTGTGGGCTCAAGTGCTTCCTAGTGGAGAAGAAGAGAACGATGCTTAAGTAGGTAATTATAATATAAGGGGTAATTGACAAAAGAGATTACAGAGTCTGCGTGTGAAAGCAAGTGAAGACCTATACTTGAGAAAGTCAGGAAAGGCTTCCGAGAGGTTTTCATGTAAGCAGAGTGATTCAGGGTGAGGAGGAGTTATTCAGGCAGAGTGAAAGCACTTGCAAATACCAGAGTTACAGAAGGTGATAGGGAGATGACTGCTGAGAGGCCTTGGATGCAATCCTGAGGGAGTTGAAGGTCATCTCAAAGGCCAGCAGGTGGTCATCACCCTGGCTGCATATTAAGAGTCCCCTGAGGAGCCTTTAAGAACCGCCTGCTGCCTGGCCTTCCCTGCAGACCAACTGAACCTGTAGTTCCTAACTTGCCACAGGCTGGGAGAAGCTGCAGGTGATTCACATGGACAATCTTGATTGAGGACCATTTTCACAGCCAATGGAGAACAAGGAAAGTTTTTAAAGAGGAGAGTAACTGGTCCAAATTGGCTTTAAGAAAAATGTGGTCGAAGGAGAATGAAGGGAGTTATACACAGGAGGTAGGTACGTCAATCAGGAAGGGAGGGAACAAGGCTGAGAAGATCACAGGCTGTGAGAAGGAAGACCAGGGCTAGACTTTAAGGGCAGTTTCTAGGGCAGAATTTGATGTCTGGCTCTAGGTGGTGAGAAAATGCCACGATTGAAGGAGAAGGCCCAGGTTTCTAGTTTGGGAGACTGGATGACACCAACACAGAAGACTGGGAATATCTCATTCCTAGGCATTGTTGGGAGTTTATAACAAAACCCTTGCAACTGAGGATGGCTGTAACCCACTCTGAAAAGCAGAGTAATAGCAACCACTTATGTGGCTTCCAACAATCTAGAATTCCAGGGATCTCCCTGTTAAGGAATATTATGGATCTGTCATTCTACTGGAGTCACAGAATTAAAGAGAAAAGCTCCCATATAGTCCAACGTTCTATGGCAAGGAATGTCCTGAAATAGTGGTAATATTTTTCTAGTGTATACAATATCCAGGCATAAATAGCCTTATGTTATTTCAGATGAAGGTTCTATTGTAGCCAAGCCTGTTAAATTGAAGTGTTATTCAATTATTTATTTTTTATTTTGTAGATTTAGTTTTTACATTTCCATTTTCTAGAAAAAGTTGCATTTTTTTTCCCCTCTGAGGACCGTAGCTAATCCATTTAAAGTAAGTTGACAAATTCACAAGCAACTATTCCATGTATTCTTGTCTGTTCTCGAGTTTAAGTCAGGAAGTGTGTTTTACTTTCTTGTGCATAAAACAGGCACACCGATAAATATATGTATATTAGTGTGTTTGTATTTCTATAGAAAGTGTGATAGCTTGGAAGGAAACAAATCAGCATGTTAAGAGAATTTCCTTAGGTAATGGGGCTATGTGTGTCTTCAAAATTCTATCTACTTTTATGTGTTTTTTACGTTTTTTATAAAGAAGTGGTATTATTATTCATAAGTGAATAAAGTTTATTTATGACAGTTTTGGTTAAAATATAGTAATAGTTTTGGTTAATACAGAACATTTTACCCACTGAAGGGAAATCAGGCCTTACCTTAACCACCTTCAAGATGCCTTCGTTAGTTGTGGGATCAGTTTGTATTTCAAACCAGTTCCCATCATTTCCAGAGGTAAAGAAATACACTGCAAGCCAATTATCTGTGAACTCTTCATCCAAATCTATTACTTGAAATCGAAGCAAGTCAGAACTTAAAGTGTTTTCCTTGATACTTGCTGAATACTAAAAACAAAAAGCAAAATTTAAGACTCACTGGCAGGTTTTATCTAAATGAATTATTTTCATTCTGAATGGCATTAATCATTAATTCTCTAATTGTGTATTGCCTCCTTGCTGGTTACTGAATTCTTATATTTTACAATAGCTTATTTTAAAAGAAAAGTGCAGAGAGCTTAAATAAAAGCCAGCAAGCAGGCAAATCCTGGATTAGGATGGCAAGGTATAACATTAAAAAATATATAATTATTTTTCAAGGAATGAAAGGCACACCTGCAATTCTTTGAACTTTGGGATATTATCGTTGACATCTTTCACTTTAATGTAACATTCACATTGTGTTGCTAGTCCTTCTCCATCTCTGTCTGCACCACTCACAACCAGATGATACTTGCTAACTTGCTAAATTTGGAGAAAAATAAAGAAAAAGTGATTAATCTCTAGTGCCAGAGATACGAATGACAACTACTTGCTTCCTATGGGAAGGAGGTGAAAATATTCAAGTTCATGGTTCATTCTCTAGAAGGACCACACGCAGTGTTCATTGTCCATCATAGAGGAGGTATGTGGGGCTCTGGATGGTTGGGTGGAAGTCTTTATGAGGCTAGTACAGGTTTTCTCTGAGCTTCTTAGGGCAGGATAGTACACTTAGAGCAAAAACGGACAGTGAGGATGGTGGGATGTTTATCGGAGGGAAACTCACAGAGCTTCCCTGCTGGTCTGTTTGGAAAGTCACTTGTATAAAGGTTATACAGAGTCTGATGGGGTAGTGTGCATTGATGGAGATGTGGTGGTAGGACAGTGGAGCAGAGAGAGGAAGGGGATTCTTTAGGATTCCGGAAGTAGGGGTAAATTTGAAAGAAGTCAGGAGAAAAAAGCATGACACTAGAGAAGGCTCTACTCCAGATAGAAATTTCTCCCTCCATCTAAGAAATTTCCTTCTCCTCCATCATATTAGGGATTAACCCCAGTTCAGTCTCTGTTGTGCATGCACTGCCTTCCCTTACTCCCTTGCTTTAACTCCCATGGATGTGCTGATACTTGTTTCCTTAGGTACAATGGATTGCTCAGGTCTCAGGTACACATCCCACCCCAGCAGAATCACACTAGGATGCAGAGTTTCCCTAGATTGGGCCAAGTGAGTCCTGGGAACCTCTATTCCTTTCCTCCTTTCATTCTCAGGTAGAAAGGAGTCACCTCTCTTAGCGTTCTTACAACCGAATCCTGAGTTATTGAATACTCCCCAGTGCCTTGCTTTACCTCTCGATCAAGTGAATTGGTCACAGTGTAGACTTCCCCGGTGTTTCTGCTTAGGAGGAACATGGGTGTGCCTGCAGGTTCCTGAGTGATAATTTTGAAGGCAATTTTAGAGTTCAAGTGGTTTGGTGCATCTGCATCTGTGGCATTTAGGATCATCACCAGTGTGTCTAGGAATACGGAAGAAGTTTATTAAAGAATATGTAAAGATTGACATTATGTTCACATGAAATGTTCAGCCCAGTTTCAAACTGATCTTTGTCTTTTAAAATTTTAAAACTAGAGGGCTTCCCGGTGGCACGGTGGTTGGGAATATGCCTGCCAATGCAGGGGACATGGGTTCGAGCCCTGGTCTGGGAAGATCCCACCTGCCGCGGTGCAACGAAGCCCGTGGTGCCACAACTGCTGAGCCTGCGCTCTAGAGCCCGCGAGCCACAACTACTGAAGCCCGCACGCCTAGAACCTGTGCTCCGCAAGAGAGAAGGCACCGCAAGGAGAAGCCCACGCACCACAAGCTGCTCTTCGCAACTAGAGACAGCCCGTGCTTAGCAACAAAGACCCAACGCGGCCAAAATTAAATAAATAAAATAAATCTAATTTAAAAAAAAAAATCTTAAAACTATCTGTGTGGGGCTCCCCTGGTGGCACAGTTGTTGAGAATCCGCCTGCCAGTGCAGGGGACATGGGTTCGAGCCCTGGTCCGGGAAGATCCCACATGCCGCGGAGCAACTAGGCCCGTGAGCCACAGATACTGAACCTGCGTGTCTGGAGCCTGTGCTCCACAACAAGAGAGGCCGCGATAGCGAGAGGCCTGCGCACCCCGCTTGCCGCAACTAGAGAAAGCCCTCGCACAGAAATGAAGACCCAACACAGCCAAAAATAAATAAATAAATAAATTTAAAAAAAACCCACAAAACTGTCTGTGTGCTAAAAAAATATTACATGTCACTTGCAATATCTCTTACTCTCTCTCTCAATCAGGTGAGCTGGGCTGCCTTCCGTAAAAATCCTCCACTTCTCACTAAGCCTTGGTTGGTTGTGTTGAGGTTGGGACTATTTTCTCTTTATTTTTTCCCTTGCTGGATGGCCTTATAATTCTCCCACCCCCCCATTATCCAAGTAATGAGTGTATCTCTGTCCCTTATAATCTAAAAAAGCCCAGCTGATGCATCCAGGTTGCCTAAAGCCACCTCCTTAGCTTTGTGGCTAGGATAAGCTTTGACTTGATAACACAATCACAACTTGGAAATACAGTACACTGGCAGTGGACAAGTAGCTCAACCACAAATATTAGAAAGGAAGACTCAGGTTATCTTGACAAGTTTTTCTTCAAAACTACTGATGAAACTAAGAGAATAAATTAGCTTGTAAAAATGATGTACTATAGTGATACTTGTATCTGAAAAAAAAATTAAAAATGGTAGTTACTGCAAAAGACTTACTTGAATCACTATTTTCTTCAATTTCACCCATGAACATACTTTGTGAGAACACTGGAACATTGTCATTTATATCTAAAATTTTGACTGTTAGTATAAGCGGTTTCTCTACATCTTGTCCCAGGGCATTGAGAGCACGACAGGTAATCTAGAAGAGGAGGGGAAATGTTAATTAACATTCTGCAAACTTTAGTTTGCCTACTATTAAAACTTGTAGAGATAAGGCCTCTCCTGGCATGTACAGTGCTTTTGTGCAAAGAGGAAAAGTATTTCCCCAGAGAGGAGACAAAGCAGGAAAAAATGCCAACTCTGGGTGTACCAGTTGGGCAAATTGCCCCTTCCTGCAGTCTGGTACGTGTCTTCTGGCAGCATGAAGCTCTTGGCAAGCAGCGTGCTGGAGTTGAGCGCTCATGCACCCTCCTGGAGTATTCCTTCAGGGGCACAACCATAAGGGGAGGCTCTTTGTTTTATTTTATTTTTTAAATTTTTTGGCCATGCCGCGTGACATGCAGGATCTTATTTCCCCAACCAGGGATCAAACCTGCGCCCCCTGCAGAGGAAGCGGAGTCTTAACCACTGGACCGCCAGGGAAGTCCATGGGAGGCTCTTTGTAGAGGGACTAATATTGTTATTTGTTGGTGGGTGGATTCATGCACTGTTGTCTCTTCTAAATTAACCTTCTAAAGCCACTGTGCACGAGGGGAAGGGTGGCCGATATCGAGGACACAAACTTACCTGGAAGCTTGGGGTTACCTCACGATCAACTATGGCTGTTATGTTAATTTCTCCAGTGTTTGTGTCAACAATGAAGATTCCAAAAGGGGGCTGATCAATTCCTATTCCAGAAATGTGGTAGGTAATTTTCTGGGTTCTTCCGAATTCTGAAGTAATCTGTAGCCCATAATACCCAAAATGTTAAGGTGATCATCACTCAGGCCTATTCCTTCCCCTCCTCTCTTCCATACTCTCAAGTCATCTATTCATTTTATTCACACTTTCTTGACACTGTGCTGTTTACTTTTTTGCCTTGATAGATAGTAGGAATGTGAAATAAATTCAAATTTTTGCTTCTGTTGACCACTATGGACCAATGTGTCGTTAATCATTCTGGCTTTAGAATATTTGCTCAGATTGTGGTCACCATGGTGATGTTAAAAAAGTTGAGAGAAAGTCAAGGACACTTAATATTGACAAGGCTACTTCTGAATGCTCCCTTCCTTCACAGCTAACATTAAAAAAACAAAAAAGACATTTATTTTAGTTTAAAAAGGTGGAGCTGGAGAAAAAAAGGGAAAGGGATTATATAGTAAGTGTTAATATTAGAATGCATTGCTTTTATTATTATTTTTTAAACTTTTTAATAGGGAAAACTTCAAATATATTATAAAGTTAGAAGAGTATAATGAACCTGATATATCTCATCACCCAGCTTCAACAATTCTGAATACATGGCCAATGCAATGTTGACTCTCAACCATCTTTAATTATCTTATTGCTGTGTATTGGTATGGTATGATTTCAAATCCACTTAAAAAAAAATCTAAGAATAAAGTTGTTTTGTTCTAAGAGTGAAGTTGCTTATTTTGCGGAAGCTGTGTCAGTATGTCGTCATGGACATCTGTGGCTGTCAATAAACACTCAGTAGCTCAACTATTGGGAAGCAGTGTTGGGGGCTTATTGATACGAACATGTGGAGCAGCCATTATGGCTGGGGGACATTTAAGCTTTAAATATCAAGAGATTATGAGGCCCTCTTAAGAGTGTTCAGTCTGGGCAAGGCAACTCTTTGCTGATCTAAATAGCTCTCTTGAAGACCTTGGGACATTATTAGCTCCTGCTTGGGCAAGGCAGCTCTTTGCCTGGCAGTGGTGAAAACCACGATCTTGCTTGCCAGTACCACTGCCTCTGTTCCCTAGTAACGTGCTCTAGTGATAAGGGACTTGTGCTTTTGCACTGGACATCAGCTTGTGGTTGACTAAACTGACTCTCCTAAGAACCAACTCACAGAAAAGTACAACTCAACTACATTTGTATTCTATTCCTTTAACCTCTCCCTTGCCTGGAACAATAGTGTGATTAATCTACTTGTGGTTAGGAGTACGGTATTTATTGGTTTATTGAGAGACATTATCTTATATGTTATTGGCTTGTGAAATTATTATAACTCCTGCAGTGAACCCGTGTTAAATAAATTACTGGTAAAAATCTTATTCTCTGACCATAATTTGCTGCCCCAAAGTACTTTCCATATAATTTTTCTATTTGTTTGCTAGAATCTGAATCCAAAAAGGTGTATCTATTGAAATTGATTGAAATGTCTCTTAATTATGTTTTATTACTCTAGAAGCTATAGCTCCTTCATCTTTCTCTCTTTTAAATTGTTATTACTATTATTACTGTTTTTTTTTTGTTTTGTTGAAGATACCAGGTTATTTGTTCTGTGGACTCCTCAGTCTGCATTTTCCTAATTGGAATTGCCATATTATTTTAATTTATATCTAGTACATTTATTCTGAAAACATTACTTCTGCTCATAAGACTTACTGTGGCAATTGGATTTCTTTTCGAGTTGTCTTCTTCTTCTCTGCAGGGTCTTGCAAATTTCACCCAGTCACGTTTGTATCTCCTTTTGCCTTGTTGTACCGCTGTCTCATATTCTTCATGTTGTCCTTTTGTCTTATGTAAAAAGGGATTCCATTTTATTTTGAACATTGTTGGAAATTTTTGCTTTGAGTATTAATTATAGACACCTAGGTTGAGGAGCCTCCTATGTTTCAAGATCTCTAAGACTGTTAAATATCTAATTTTCTCTCCCTCACACTGTCAAGCAAAGAATAAAACTTAAATAACTAGAATAGCTACAGAGCTATATGATTTTTAATATTAGCATTTAATCATATTTTATATTTTCTATATATATTACACAACATCTAACTATTCTGTGCATAAAAGACAGGTTTAATGAAAACCTGTTGATTTATGTAAGATAAGAAGAATGCATGAGATAAGTTACAATAATGACACTTATTCTTGCTAGTATTTAAATATTATTAGGTTAGCCATTAGAATTTTAATTATATTTTCACAATTAAATTATTAAATAATTTACAACATTAAATATTTATTTTTCCTGAGTACAATTTTAATTTTTTAACTAAACTATAATTTTAATTACAAAAAACTTTTTCATACTTTACCTCTATTCTCAATTCCCCATGAACCAAAAGGACCACCTGTAGACATTTAAATAAAGTCAAATTAAATGTGAATTCTTCAAATAAGTAATTATATAAGATAATAATCCTGGTTTTTACATTCTGCTGTTCATATTGTAGTTTGTTTCTATTTCAAAAGAAGTAGATTTGGAGACGCAGTATTCAAAGGGCAAAAGCCTTCCCCCAAAAAGAAAATATTGTTTGTATAAACAAGTTTTTTCAGTTCTTTAATCTGACTACAGCATTTCAATGATACACAGGAGAATCTATTGGACTTTTCAAAATTCTAACAGTTGTTGCAGCAACCAGACATTTCTTACCTGGCTTCTCTATAAACACTTCCCGGGAGCTATGGAAGCTATTGCTTTGGGAAACAATGATGAGCATCATTGTGATAAGCTTCAGAAAGTGCCATAGGAGATTATTAAAAGCCATGACCTACGCTACTGACTTGTACAAAGGCAATGCTGTATTAGTTAGTTGCAGCTGCAGGGTAAGGCATTTTCTTAGTCATATAAGAGTGGAGAGAGTGGAAAGGAACTAGTCTAATTTAGAGAATGAAACGTAAAAGATCGGGATATGCTATTCCAATCACTAGTGTTGTTGTCTGTGGGACATGGATCTGCGCATGTCTGCCTTACTACAATTTAAATTTGAGCTTAATATTCATACTGATCTGAAAAGAACTAAAAATAAGGGTAAAATGAAGCCAGGTGGGCCAGGGTCTTTACTTTCTCAAGAGAATACAGGACCTTCATCTGTGTCATTTTCCCCTTGGAATGCATTCTTCTTTCCCTTCACACACTTAAATATTACTCATCCTTTAAGATCATTTCAAGTTCCAACAGTCTCCATGAAACTGTCCTTACTGATGTCTCCTTTTCTGAGTTTGTACAACACATATTCTATAACATGCAGTTTTGGTCGTAATGGTTTACCATGATTTATTATTTCTTATGGCTTTATGTGCATTGTGATATCGCGCCAAGAGAATTGCAAACTTCCTAAATCATTGCTTCTGTATTATTTTTCTTCTTGCAATTAGTACAATACCTGTCCCTCAGCAGATGTTTAACCACTATTTTGTGACTCACTGATTACCTAATCTGAAGAGAGTCTGGAAGGGAAAAAGATTGTGAAAAATAAATCAGAAGAAAAAAATGATTATTTTTTTGTGTCAGTTGCTATTCATAGAGCTTTATGTTTACTATCTCACTTAGTATGGCAGTCATCTGAAGGAGATTCTATTATTGTAATCCCTATTTCATGGATGAAGAAATGGGGACATGAGAGAATGAGTACTTTGCCCCAACTAACAGCCCCAGGAGAGCCAGAATTTGAACCCCTTCAGCCTGACTACACTAAATTCTAACCAAAGTCAATGTAAATAAATAGAAAAAAACTAGTCATAGAAAGAAAGTTATATGATAGTCAGTTTAGATTTCTTCCTGGCAAAGGCTGCAGTTATTCCTGAAACAATGTAGATTTATTACACTGTTTATTTTGGAAGGTTATAATAAAGAGGCAGGTCCCAGTCAGAACCAAAGGAATAATCATACCAGACATAGAATGCCAGGACCCTTCCATTCTAAAAATTTCAGTAAAATCTTTATTTCAAAGGGTGTTTGTTAAAATTGTCATAAAAAGAACCATTACTTGTGGTTCTAACAGGTCTCAAAATGATTTTACAGCTTTGCTGCTCTTTATTAAACAATATCATGAGTTACGTGGGAGAAAAGACCAGAGCAATGCAGTCATTGCACTACTTTCTCAGTTCATAAGCACAACTCAGCCATACGTGAGAGGAGGGATGGACCAGGCACAATCTCTATTACAGGAAAACCAGAAAGAGTCATCCAGAAAATATGAATCATGTTTGTACTAGCCCAACGGAGAATGATTCTTCTAGTAGACATTAAGACATGATTTCTGTTTTCCTGGGAAGCAAAGAAAGGACAAACCCTAAACTATGGAAAATGAGCATTGCAGACAGGTGTTTCTTATTTGTTCAATCATTCATTGAATCAGAGCCCCTAGAGAAGTTACTCAGCCACACCTTTACTGTTTCCCATCCTCTCTTTTAAAGTCAGACCAACAAGAATGTTCTCCAATTGTACGGAATATTGTGAAAATGGGATTATTTTTGTATTTCTAGGGATATGGGGCACTTCTGAATAATGCAGTGTTCTTTATATATGTATTAGAGACATATAATCATAGGCTTACATTATTTTGAATAGTATTTTTTAAAAACTTTCCTATTTTAGTTAATTAATACTTATATGTGGCTACTTAGATGTTTTAGTTACTTTGTTTATATAAGTATTTTGAATATGTAATAAATATTTCAATAGTTTCTTGACAGTGTAAATCAACTAAGTTTTCTTTTTTTGTGGCCTAGAGTCTAGGAAATACCAATGTGGAGAAAACACTCCATATCTTGAGAATTTCTTTACTTTTCTTTCTTCCCTTTGTTTCCTGGTTATTTTTTATAATTTTGACTACATGATTTTTTAAAGCATTGGTATGGTCTAAATACCTCGGCATACGTAAGAATTAGAAATATTTTATGAAAAGCAAATGAGATTATTAGGTTAAAATGCGTATGATATAAAGTGATTTGATATTCACATGCCCTATTTGCTAATTAAAATGTATGTAGTTATATCATTAAGATTCCTATTGAGTGTGGTAGGTCCACAATAAATATATTTTGAGGATATGGGTGACTGGATTTAAAAATATCATATATAATAACAATTGCTTTTTACTGAGTTGGCCAAGGTTTTGTTTAGAGTAACCTGATACTTTAGGGTGGGGAAGGACAGACTGTTAGACTGTGCATTGGATCCACGGAGCTAGTCCTAGCCAGGCTAGGGCATGGCCACTCTTCTCAGAATGGGATAAGAGTGGATCACACCCACTCCACTCTGGGAAATTTGTAGAATGAATTGGGTAATTCAAAGAAATCATTACAAATTTTAAACTTGATTTTTTAAAATTATTAATTATTTTTGGAAAAATTCATGAAATATATATATACATAGGTTGGTGATATTATTTTTATAATTGGTTAAGTACAATGATTATGTGTCAGATCATAGAGGTCATTCAATACATGTTTGAATAAATTTCATATGTACAACTCAGAAGAAATGAGTGATTTATATTTTATGATACCTCATAGCTTTATATGTATATAGACTTTTTTTTTTTTTTGCGGTACGCAGGCTTCTCGCTGTTGTGGCCTCTCCCGTTGCAGAGCACAGGCTCCGGACGCGCAGGCTCAGCGGCCATGGCTCACGGGCCCAGGCTCTCCGCGGCATGTGGGATCTTCCCAGACTGGGACACGAACCCGCGTCCCCTGCATCGGCAGGCGGACTCTCAACCGCTGCGCCACCAGCGAAGCCCTGTATATAGACTTCTTAAAATTAAAATTTAAAAACCTGAAAGTAATTTAATAAGCTTTGTATTAATCAAGACAAATTCTTTAATTGAAAAAAATATATAAGTTTAATTACTTAAAAATTAATTTAGGACAGTTCAATTTTTAATAACTGATGTTTAGAGTAAGCTCAATTTAGAAAGTTAAGCCTTGTATCATGATAGAGGTGATAAGAAAAACAAATACCCATGGCTGTTTTCAAGAGCTCATTTTAAATACTGCGTAAGATGCAGTCAAATGTAGCAATAGAAAATCGGACACTGGATCCTGAATCCCTGAATTAAAATCCCAGTCTCACCATGTACCAGCTGAATAACTTGGGAACATTACTTAATTTTTCAGTTTCCTTATCTGTAAAATAGAAATAATAATTCTACTTACTTTATAGGTTTGTTGTGAGGATTAAATGAATTAACACGTCTAAAGCATATAGATGATCCTTAGCCTACAGTAACTGCTTAATAAGTGTTAATTACTTCTGTCCAGACTTTAAAAAAAAGGTGTAAAAGAGCCACTGTGATATTAAGTGACCTTTTATTATTATTATTCATGTCAAGGCACATAAGGACTTTTTCTTGAGCATCAGAAAAAGACAAGAACCAGCGCTCCACCGTACAGTTGTGTAGGTTGCTCCTTGCACAACTCCAGGGGGCACTGTTCACATTGTAGTTTATGTGAATGCACTTCCTGGCATTGTGCAGTGTACAGCCTGGCCAACTGTGCAGTGGCCATGTAAGAAAAATATGCATATTATACAAATTCAATTATTCATAGTATAATTATGGATAGTAGCCAATTGCCTATGTAATTCTTGTGATGAACTTCCCAAAGCAAGCCCTCACCTTAGGCTATCAGAATGACTCTTAACAGGAAAGGAAGAGACAAAGGCTAAGAGGTTTATGAGAAATGTCATGGACTCTGAGCGCTCTAAGTGAAAACCGGTTTTGGGTATTAAGTAAGTGGAAGCGGTAATAGGTGGAAGTAATGACATCTTTTCTAAGTTTTGCTCAAGTCAGGCAGGGATGGCTGGAATTTCTTGGCAAGGTTATTCTGATTTTAGAATCTTAAATTTTGGAGAGGCTCAGGAGGAAATTAATTTTCATATATTTATTAGTACTGGAAATTGGATTTCTTCATCAATCAAGATTCATCTTTATTACTAAAATATTACAAATAATAGGAATTAGAGTCTTACAAAGCACTTTATGTTTTCCAGAGCACTTTCCTATGCACATTGCTCCTTTATTCGTACTGTGGTCATTCTCATCAGTCAGGGGAACATGATTATTCTTATTTGACAGCTGAGGAAGCAAGGCCTGGAGTGAGTCAGTGGTACAGGCATAGATTGAAGTCTGTGAATTAGCTTTCATATATTACCTCTCTAGGCAACGCTGTATGGTCATAGGTTGGCGGCATTAACTCAAAACCTCCAAACAGGTCTTCCAACTTTCAGACCCCACCCTTTAATAGCAAAATATTTGCTTTCCCATTCCACAGTCCTTTTAAAAACAAAGTTTTTTCCCATCACCAAGCTATTTCGAAACTCTGGGTGGCAAGGGTTTCATTACCCTTCACAGAACGCACTTTTCAGTCTGACCCTCATCTGCCTTTTTAACTTCATGTCCAGATTCTCCAATGCAGACTATCATTCCAGCCAAATCAGTGTGTCCATTGCCTCTAGGCAAGTGCCATAATTGCGCCTGCCTTTGCATGTGCTGGGCTGACAACCGAAGATATCTCCCTGTGGCCCATCTATACTTATCAAAAAGCAGCTCAAATCTCACCTGGTCCATGGAGCCTGCTTTGCCTACCTCACCTCTGACTGACACTGCCTTCCACTAATAGCATTAAGAGTAGACCAGCACTATCCAGTTGAAATATAATAACCACAAATGTGAGCTGCATATATAATTTTAAAGTTTCTATTATTCATATTAAAAAGGTGAAATTAATTTTATTAATATATTTTAAACTAATATATCAAAAACATTGCCATTTCAATATGTAATCAACATAAAAATTATTAATGATACATTTTACATTTTTTTTCATACTGAATCTTCAAAACATGGTGCATGCTTTATACTTAACAGCACATTTCAATATAGATCAACCACATTTCAAGTGGTTGATAGCCACATGTGGCTACTGGCTACCATATTGGAAAGAGCAGGTCCAGACTTCTCAGTTTAATAACTATGTATGAAGTTAGATTGTTGTTTAAATAGCTTGTGTGTTTGTGTATGTGTGCCTGTAAAATTTTCCTGAGGGGAGCAAAATGTTCTAACCTCTCATAGCTTCTTCCATGACTAGCGTTATAGAGTCACCGTGAGGGGAAGTTATAGTTGAGAGAGGCCTCATTCAATCATTCATTTATACATTCTTCAAACAATTGTGCATCCACTGTAAGACAGATATTATGGTGGGCATTGGGGATACAAAGATGAATAAAACAGCCCTCAGTATAAGGATCTTACAGTCACTCCAGAACCAGAAGGGTAACTGAGAGTGGTGCATGTCAAAGCAGGGAAAGAAGCTCCTCTAAGCATGTGGCCGTCAAACTCCGTGACAACACTATTCCGACATCCCCTGCCACGTATCCCCTAGCTTCCCAGATTGGTCATTGGCTTGGACAGATGGGTTATGAGGCTACCTGCAGTTCATTTAGTTCAGAAAGGACCATCTGGAAAAGTGGGGAAGTCATTACAATTGTCACATTTCTTTTTACAATGTTCCTGGGTCAATTAAATTCATTAGATTGCGGAGACAATTAGTTACACTGTCATAATAGAAACAGACTCAAACGGAAGGGTGTGATACCAATTTTTCTGCTTGACCATTGCCATGAGAAGGAAGGCTGGGAAACTGGCTCACAGGCAGCCTATTCTAATTTTAAACATATTTAATTTTTAGAATGTTCTTCCTTGAGAACTATCTCCCTATAACTTCTTGAAGTTCAATTATCTCAATTTTTTTAGATGAGGAAATGAGGGAAACTGATGTGTAGGCCAACCCAACTTATTATTGATAAAATGAGGAATCAGTATTAGGAATTTAAAGAATATTCATTATGGTGTATTTCACTATTTTGATATCTTTGTGTAACTGATAATATTGTGAGAAGTTTTCTTCTTTACTAAAACAACACACTTAAGGAAAAAACTAGTCTGTAACAACCAGGCTAGTGCTTTGCTCTCCAGCTTCCACTTCTCTTTTATGTAATATTATATAAAACTTTCTCAATCCACAAAAGTATTACTCTTCTGAAAAACTGGCTAATAAAATATTCTGTCTTCTTTTGTACCCAGAGGTTGGATGTCTTTTGCACATAAAGGCTAAACGTAAAGCACTGTTTTCTTAATAACCCTCCCAACTTCTCTAGAGTCAAACATTGCTTTGATTTTAATTCCACAGTCTTTGACTACTTAAAAACATGTCAGGTATCAAGACCAGGGATGTACAATTCTTAGCCATATGCTTAAGAGATATAAAACCTTGGAAAATAGACCTCGTTCTCTTTTATGTGTTTTAGTTTGTGTATTAGAATAAAAGCATGAATAAAAAGATGAATAAAAGCATTACTTTGAAGAAACTTAAGGTGTTGTAGAAAATAGACTTGAGACAAGGATTATTTAATTCTTTAGTTAATAATTTACCTAAAGAAATGCTAAATGGCAACTTTCAAATTCATTTCTATCTGGCTTACTTTCTTATGTGAAAATACAACATTAAAAAAAAACGACAAAAGGGGGAAATTGGTAATCTTTACAATTTAATTTAAAAATGTTTATTTCCACTGACCTCTTTTTAGAATTTATAATAGGGATTCAGCAGTCAAATATAGCATTCTCTAACAAGGAAGGAAACAGGGAAAGTTTGCAATTATTAGAAAAAAAAATAGGACTTACCATTAAAATGACCAGAGCCCCCGTGGTTCTGAAAAGGAGCCAAGCCATTGTCTCTGATTTCTTTGGTGAACGAATCCAAGGGAGCTGCTGCTTTAGTCCTTCCAACTGCCTGCATGCGATGTCTAAGGAAAGCCCTCTCAGCGTCTCTGCTGTCTTCAGGACGGCAGTCTTCAGGAGTCTGCAGATGGCCTGTTATGCAGCTCCTCCCCACACGCTTGCATCACTTTTGTTCCCAGGTAAAAACTTAGACACACCTCAATTCCTGAAGCAATGAATTACTCTGTTGGAAGCTGAAAGAAAAGTTCACAGGCTAAAAACCAGTTTTAATAGGAAGGTACCAGATGATAAATTAATCGTGGTGTGGAAGTGAAAAAGTTAACCTTGACTACACTGAAAAAAAATCTAGTTGGCTGCTTCTCATGGTGCCAATTAAAACTGAAAAATAAAACAAACCTACAAAATTCCCCCAAATCTAACTTGTGGAAAAGCATTTATTTTAGCCTGAGTGTATGTGAGTAGACTTAAAGTTAAGCAAAATATATTTTAGGTGTTAAGCAATAATATATTTTATTGAAAGAAACTACAAATCTGAAGAAGAAAACCATCACATCAAGCAGTTATTAATACAGGTTTTGAATGAAAAGAACTGGAAATAAAATTGGACTAAACACATATGGTGCCTTGGATATTTGAAATATATAAGCTGCGCATTGCAAAATCAGATCCCTGATAATACTCAGATGACATCTTTCTATTGTATTTCTTTTCATTTATAAGTTTTTTAAAAAAGTAATTTGCCTAGTGAAGTAGGTTAACGCTGTGCACTTGTAATTACATTTCCTCTAGAGCAGATACCCTGCTCACTGCTGTTTACTTGTACACTTCTAAACTCCTGGACTCCAACTCAAGTTATGGGATGGGGAAAAGCTACTAAAGCACCTTTTTAGTTTGCTTATAACACTAGAGTTAAGAGCACTCTTAACATGCCAGAATATTTTTTTAAATGTTTGGTAGAAAAACAATGCTGTAAGTATTTGTGCATCAGGTTTTGGAAGCTTTTTAGTACCAGGGAAACCATTTAATCAGAGTATTTTAGACAGAAAGGATTTTATAGTCTAGGAGTTAGAAAAAGACACCTTATAGGTAAAAATCTTGTGGGATTTTTTTTTTTTGTCTTTTTAAAAATTGTGGTAAAATATACATAACAAAATTTACTATTTTAACTATTTTTAAGTTTCAGCTGAGTGGCATTAAGTATATTCACTAGTCTGTGACTGGACTAGTTAACAAATGTAAGGGGATAGAAGCTAGGATGAGTTTTATTGAACTTATTAGTGATTTGTGTAATGCAGAATTCAACAATTGAAGTGTTGGTTGCTTCTGAATTTAGTATCTGAATTTGTTTGACATTGGTGAGAGTTTTGGGTTTATATGTATGTATACTGGGGTTTTTTTCTTATAGCATAATGATAAATACATACATATGGACAAAGACTAGAATGAACCACCTTAATATACTAGAACTTATTTTTTGAATGAAGTGATTATGGATGTATTTTATTTCTTCATTACGGTTGTATATATTTTCTTATTTTTGGTAATGAGAATGTATTAGTTTTATAATTAAAAAAGAAACTTCTTTAAAAATAATGTGATTATTTTAACTTCTTTAAAAATAATGTGATTACTTTAAAGAAGTAATAATGTGATTACTTCTTTAAAAATAATGTGATTAAAAATAATGTGTGTTATTATGAATAACATTCTAAACTTGGGGCAGGGAAAAAGAGAAAAACATAATGAACTTTCAGTTCCTTCCTTTTCCATAATTTAATATCTTGCAATTTCTTCAAAGCATTATTGTGCTAAAGACAAAAGAAATTTTAAAAATGATAGCAGTGAATTATGATATTCCTAGGAATACCCATAAGTTGTATTGTGGACTAAATTCTAGACTCAATTTTTGTGTGTGTGTGATTTACCTTTCCTAAAACTCCAGTTCTTTGATAATTATATAAATATTTATTTATTTGGCTGTACTGGGTCTTAGTTATGGCACGTGGGATCTTTGTTGCTGCATGTGGGCTCTTAGTTGCGGCATGAGGAATCTAGTTCCCTGACCAGGAATCAAACTTGAGCCCCCTGCATTGGGAGCATGGAGTATTAATCACTGGACCACCGGGGAAGTCCCTTCTTTCACAATTTTAATTAATTAGACTTAAAAATGTTGATTATCACTTCACTCTTTCCTTACCTGAACACAAGTTAAGGACAACTGGTATTTCATTTTTGTATTTTGAAATAACATCTAAGGATTCTTGGTTGGGTGGTGTAAATAGGGTATGGGCACCCTTATAGGAGAGTAATGTACCAGACTTGGCCTGATTCAGGCTGGCTCCATCTAATTGTCCCTGTTAAGGAGGGTTGTAGAAAGCAAGGATGGATCCCATTGTCCATTCTGTAGGCAGACGGGACTCCCCTAATCTTCTTTCTATGTGCTCTTGACAGTGTTTTAAGCCAACACTTCTTTTTCTTTGCAGGATTGGGAACCTCAGTAAGGTAATAAATCATCCTTGTGTTGGGGCCACATTTACATGGTGATAGGAAGGTGGCCTGGAGGTTACTCCTGCTGGGGAGTGCATTTGCATCGTGCCTTCTGGACTAAGCAGTGTTTTCTCTTGCTATTTTTGTTTATGTTTGTGAAAAGGAAAGAAGGGAGGATTTTCCAATAGTTTTTGTTGAGTGATTATGTTATTACTCTCCAGATAATGGCTTTGGAAACATAAGCCCAACTTGAAACTGGCTTTTACTCAAGAAGCTGAAATAAAAATGAGGATCATAACAGTAATAATCATAATCATTAAAAAGGAGCTTCATTGTATGTGTGTATTGTGCTTCATTTGAAGCATCATATTAAAAATATAAGAATTGGACAATAGATACAATACATCATAGTTTAAGAAGTGACCATTCTTCAGTCTGCTGGAAATTGAACCATGGCATAAGAAGTGAAGCAATAAAAATGAGTATTTATTTAAGAGGCAGTGGTTTCAGTGGTTTCCATGATGTTTCTAATGCTCATTATCTACAGCAATTCTATTATTCACCAAGTAGAGGATGTTAATAAGACTGCTTTCACTGGCAAGCCTTCACTGGTTTTTGTTTGTTTTGACTGGAAACATGTATATAATATATCTTATATGTCAGACATCATTACTTCTTGATATTTAATTGTTCTTGAATGTCCACAAATTCATTAATTAAGGTATGAGTTCCACAGATCATGCATTAACAAAATGATACATACATCCTGAAATGGCCTGCCAACATAGTGATCCATCACTTTTTGTTATTCAAGATAATGGAAATCATACACTTCTTTCATTAGGATCATCACTTGAAGGCATCCAGAAATGTCAGAGAATGTAATAATTGTGCATCTGCAGAGAACAGTCTGCAACTTTAAAAATCAGTGAAAATAGAGCTATTGATCTAATTTTCTATTAGAGAGTATGCAACATGGTCACCATGGTTCTGTAATTCCTAGAGTTCTTTCTTTCAAAAGATTCGTGCAATTTTTTTTATCATATATTGATTCAAGCCCAAATTTTAGAAGGGTAAATATGGGTGAATGCACATTTAAAAATTTTTTACTTATGTCGTGGATTAGGGTCAACATCTTTTGGCTTTGTTTAGTCTGATTAGGCAATTGCTTATTTGTGGGAATATTTTTATAAGGTAATAAAGAGTGTGAATGGAGGAAATTTTTTTTTTTTTTTTAATGGAGGAATTTTCCAAATGAGCCTCATGTTCACTTCAACAACGTGTTTCTTTAGGAAACTTTTCTTTGGTTCTTGTGGTTGGTTGGATATAAACTTGACCAGGTGGAATCTACTTACAAAATCTATTTTGAATCCATCTAGTTCCCTCCTTCTCTGGGCATCCACACTCACCAGATTCCTGGCATCTCTCAGGCAGCCTAGGTAATGGGCCTAGGACTGAGCTCCTGTTCCCTTCTCGCCTCTCACCCTATCCTCCTCTCACTCAGCAACCTGACTGCTATTTTTGAAAGGATGGTGGCTTCCAATGTACTTCGAACAGAATCAAAACTGCCTGTTGTGGCTTTCAGGGAACTGCCTGGTCCATTCCTTGTGTTCCTCTCCAGCCACTTCACACACTCCTTCCTTCTCACATGCACCTTCTTTTGTTCTTCAAAAAACCACCAGCTCTTTCCTGCCTCAGGTCTTCACTCAGTTTCTCTCCTGCCTGGTTGGTAGCTTATGAGACCTTCTCAGAGGGGTCCTTTCTTCCTACTCCCTAACGTGGGCACTCTCATCCCCATTATTTTATCTGCCATCCCAATTTGCTGCCTGTATAGGTCTTAGTGCCATGTTTCCATTGTTATTTCTTAGTTGGAGTGCTTATATTGCCCTTCTCTACTTGACTGTGCACTCTATCCAGGATCTATCATGTCTATTTCATTTAGTAGCTTATTCCCAGCAATTTTCAGGGTGAATAAATGAATATATATTTAAATTTTTTGTGCAAGTACATCTGCTGGATCAAAGAGCACATGTAGTACAGTTTTTAATAGGTCGTCATCCCAGAAGGCTATACCAGTTTACATTCCCACTGATAGTGTAAGAAATTGTCCTTCCTCCCTCCCCTCCCCCAGGCATAATGCTTATTATAGGTAATTCTTTTCTGCTTCTTTTATGAGAAAATAGTACTTGTATAAAAAATATATTTTAGTTCTACTAAGAGATTTAAATGTTCATTTAAATGCTAATAATTTATCAGTTTAAAATAAATGGAAATAAAGTTAATATTCTGAGCATAGAAAACTAAGAAACTGAACCCAGAACTAAGTAACTTCTGGATCTTGGTTAGATCCAAAAGACCTAGCATCCCTCCTGGATCTAACCTCATCCTGGCCATTTCACCATCTCAGGTGATATAATAATAAGATTTGAGAGAGAGGAGCAAAGATGGCGGAGTAGAAGGACGTGCTCTCACTCCCTTTTGCGAGAACACCAGAATCACAACTAGCTGCTGGACAATTATCGACAGGAAGACACTGGAACTCACCAAAAAAGACACCCCACATCCAAAGACAAAGGAGAAGCCACAATGAGACAGTAGGAGGGGCGCAATCACAGTAAAATCAAATCCCATAACTGCTGGGTGGGTGACTCACAGACTAGAGAACACTTATACCACAGAAGTCCACCCACTGGAGTGAAGGTTCTGAGCCCCATGTCAGGCTTCCCAATCTGGGGGCCCGGCAATAGGAGGAGGAATTCCTAGAGAATCTGACTTTGAAGCCTAGTGGGAATTGATTGCAGGACTTCAACAGGACTGGGGGAAATAGATACTCCACTCTTGGGGGGCACACACAAAGTAGTGTGCACCTAGGGACCCAGGGGAAGGAGCAGTGACCCCAAGGGAGAATGAACCAGACCTACCTGCTACTGTTGGAGGGTCTTCTGTAGAGGTGGGAGGTGGCTGTGGCTCACCGTGAGGACAAGGACACTGACAGCAGAAGTTCTGGGAAGGACTCCTTGGCATGAACCCTCCCAGAGTCTGTCATTAGACCCACCAAAGAGCCCAGGTAGGCTCCAGTGTTGGGTTGCCTCAGGACAAACAACCAACAAAGAGGGAACCCAGCCGCACCCATCAACAGTCAAGTGGATTAAAGTTTTACTGAGCTCTGCCCACCAGAGCAACAGTCAGCTCTACCCACCACCAGTCTCACCCATCAGGAAATTTCCACAAGCCTCTTAGATAGCCTCATGCACCAGAGAGCAGACAGTAGAAGCAAGAAGAACTACAATCCTGCAGCCTGTGGAACAAAAACCACATTCACAGAAAGATAGAAAAGACGAAAAGGTGGAGAGCTATGTACCAGATGAAGGAACAAGATAAAACCCCAGAGAAACAACTAAATGAAGTGGAGACAGGTAACCTTCCAAAAAAAAAATTCAGAATAATGATAGTGAAGATGATCCAGGATCTTGGAAAAAGAACGGAGGGAAAGATTGAGAAGATGTAAGAAATGTTTAACAAAGACCTAGAAGAATTAATGAACAAACAAACAGAGATGAACAACACAATAACTGAAATGAAAAATACAGTTGAAGGGGGATTCCCTGGTGGCGCAGTGGTTGAGAGTCCGCCTGCCGATGCAGGGGACATGGGTTCGTGCCCCGGTCCGGGAAGATCCCACATGCCACGGAGCGGCTGGGCCCGTGAGCCATGGCTGCTGAGCCTGCGCATCCTGAGCCTGTGCTCCACAACGGGAGAGGCCACAACAGTGAGAAGCCCGTGTACCGCAAAAAAAAAAAAAAAGAAAAAAAAAAGAAAAGAAAAGAAAAGAAAAATACACTAGAAGGAATAAATAGCAGAATAACTGAGGGAGAAGAACAGATAAGTGATCTGGAAGACAGAATGCTGGAATTCACTGCTGCAGAACTGAATAAAAATAAAGAATGAAAAGAAATGAAGACAGCCTAAGAGACCTCAAGGACAACATTAAACGCAACAACATTCGCATTATAGGGGTTCCAGAAGGAGAAGAGAGAAAGGACCAGAGAAAATATTTAAGGGATTATAGTTGTTAATCTATAGGATTAAAGTTCCCTAACATGTGAAAGGAAATAGCCACCCAAGTCCAGGAAGTGCAGCGAGTCCCATACAGGATAACCCAAGGAGAAACATGCCAAGACACATAGTAATCAAATTGGCAAAAATTAAAGACTAAGAAAAATTATTAAAAGCAGCAAGGGAAAAACGACAAATAGCATAAAAGGGAACTCGCATAAGGTTAACAGCTGATTTATCAGCATAAACTCTACAAAACAAAACAATACAAACCAAAAAAACTAATACTAAACTTTCTTTGGGTTATTTGCCCAGAAATATGTTAATATAAATGTTTCAGACATTACATGAAATTCCTAAAAATCTTATATGTTCTGTTATAATGTTATGTCATAATTCTAGTTATTACTTTAAAATGTATATCTCAGAAATAACTAAATTTCCTTGTCAATTGCATTATTATGAACTTTCATCAAATCTTTAACCATGGTCATTTTTAAGTCTTTTGTCATTTACAGACAGTTCTGAGTATACTCTGATGCTTTTGCAAAAATGTTCTTATAAAAGGGTTTCATCTTCAAGGAATTCATGGAAAAGACTCTGACAAGTACAGGTTTCTGGTATATACTGCTGAACTGAATGAATAAGCATTTTCAGAACTCTAATGGAAAACTGATGAATTCATAAAAGTATTAACAAAAGATCAATGTGAAAAAAATTAATTACATGGGACTGAGTGAACTGATGAGGATGATTATAATTTTTGTGACTTTCTGTTTAAATTTTAAAAATGTTTAAAAAAAGATTCATTATGTTGGTTAATAAATGACATGTCAAACTTGAAAACAGTGAAAAAAATTAAAAAAAAGATTTGAAAAGATAAGACAATCAAATATGCAAAGTCAAATATTAATTTCCTATACTCTCTAGTTCTTGTTACATCCCTTTACTTGTATATATATATTCCTTTTGATGATAAAGAGCACATTTCACAGAAGTCCTTGAATATTTTCAAGTATCATGGGAGCCATAACTTATGTTTTCCTAGTAGTCAAATTGTACCAGTATTATTATAGGTAATTCCTAAGGAAAGAAAACAAAACTTTTTTTTTTTTTTTTTTTTTTTTTTTTGCGGTGCACGGGCCTCTCACTGTTGTGGCCTCTCCCGTTGCGGAGCACAGGCTCCGGATGCGCAGGCTCAGCGGCCATGGCTTACGGGCCCAGCCGCTCCGCAGCATGTGGGATCTTCCCAGACCGGGGCACAAACCCGCGTCCCCTGCATCGGCAGGCGGACTCTCAACCACTGTGCCACCAGGGAAGCCCACAAAATTTTTTATAATTAAAAAAATTTAAATCTCAACCCACCACTCCACCCATGGGAAGAAAATCACACACCATGAAGCATGGCTGCCAGTGGAATGGATACACTGCATCATACACAACAGCATTTATGCTCCCTGGTCTGCCTTAGATGCCAATCTGTAGATGGGATCTGAAAACATCATGGAACATTTTAAAAAATGATCTCCAAGGATTACAGGAGTATTTGTGGTTAAGAACTCCTAGTTCTAGTGTGGAAAGGAAGGATGCTTCTGAAAATGAGCCGTCTGTCATTCCTTATTCTTTTGGGTCAAAGACTGATGTGTTTAATCTTTTCTACCAAAGACTCATGTGTTACTGGCTTTTTACATGAGGCATCATATGCTGATACTTTTATGATTAGTAAGTTGCAAGTAAGTTTCAAACCTGTAAAACTTGCACAACTTATTGTCCTGGGCATTTTACCACTGGAGTCCTGACTAGGAGCTACAAAGCCTCTTGAGAAGATTAATGAGAGGAAACAAATTTCAAGTGTATTTTGTTGCTTTTGTTTTTCAGGGGCACAGCAACTCCTGATCATGTGGATCTGTTTTGTATTCACATAGTACTTAGGAAGGCACTGAACTTCCCGTTCAAACATATGAACGTGTTTCTTCTACAATTTTGGACATATCTAGTTGGCCTTCCTTTGAATAAACACCCTTATTCTATTTGCTGACATTAAGAAGACGATCAGAATCCATTACCTACCTGAATAGGGAATAAATCCATGTCTTACAGCAAAATGTTGTTTAGCTTATAGAATTTTGTTCTATATTATTTCACATTAAATTTTTGAACATCATTTCAATTTACTTTTCTTTATTGAAACTTCTGAAGATTCCTATGGATTCATTTAGGCTGAACGTTTCTCAAAGCACATCTTTACAGTATGATTTTATTTTTTTGATCCAGTGCCGGCACAGCTGCAGCATATTTGGTCTTTTTCTGGAAGGATACACCTAAAGAGAGATTAAAGGTAGAGAAAACTCCACCTCTAGTCTTCCTTGTTTGCACAGCATGTTCACGAATCAGTTTGGGCTTCATTTTTGATGCCTTAGACACACGGCTAATTTTATGGATGTTTGTGCTTGTTGATTAACTTGTTCAACATTCTGACTTAATGTTAATCTTCAATTCTCCATGTGAATTCAGGATTGACAAATTCTCAGAACACCTTTTTATTCCTTCAGACTTTGAAGTGATTCAGTTTATACTAATTTGGGTAAGTCAGCCTGAGTTTTAAGGAAGTGTTTTGAGCTTATGAAATTTATCTCCAGTTACTCCAAGTTTCACTATATGAAGCTCCTCAATGGTCAGTTGGTCTGTTGAGGCTTTCCATTTTGGGGGCTACATTTTGATAATTTATATTTTGCAAGGAGATTATCCATATCTTCTAGAGTTTTCAAATTTATTGTCACACATTTGCATGTAGCACTTTTCTTAGAAATTTTAAGGTGGATTTTTGTATAATAAATCAGTAACTTTTTAACCCTAGTAATAAGAGTCTAGAAAGTGAAATGAGAAAAAGAATTCATTCATAGTCTCAGGTAAAAACAGTAAAATATTTGGAAGTAATTTTCTTAAGAATGGTTAGAAGACTATTAATGAAGGATGTGAAATAAGATCTAAGAAAATAGAAAGATATTAATGTGTTCCTGGATGAAATGAATTACTATGTCAGTTCCTCAAAGAAAAATTCTCAATGCAGTCTCAGACTTGACCCATAGCCTATGTGAAGGACGAAGGTGGAGGATAAAAATATCTTAAAGTCTGTTTGGAAGAAAAATATGCCCCCAGCAGCCCTAGTAAGTCACCTGCATACAAATGAGTTCCGTTCTGACAGCACATTCATAAGGCCAACAAAGTTAGCCTAACTAAAAGAATCAGCTATGTAGGACTGAACTGTAATAGGTTTATAATACTTTTCACATAAATAATACGCTAAAAAAACCCACAAAAATTAAACATTTTTAATTTTACAGTACAGTACTTTGAAAAGTACAATAGTACAGGACAACAGCTGGCATACAGGGGCTGGCATCGAGTGAACAGGCAAGAAGAGTTACTGACTGGAGGAGGCAGAGGAGGTGGGAAATGGTAGAGCTGAAGTATCGTCAGCAATAGGAGATGGAGGGCAAGCTGCAGTTTCTCTCACGCCTGACGTGGATGGAATGCACGTTCACATCTTTGAAAGTTCGCAACTTGAAGGTTCGCATGTATGGGGCTTACTGTAATTTAAAATGATTAAGAAGAATATTGTGGGAAAACTGGACAGTTACATGTGAGAGAATGAAACCAGAACATTTCCTCATACCATATACAAAAAAATCCCAAAAGACTCAAAATGGATTAAAGACCTAAATGTAAGACAAGAAACTGTAAAGCTCCTAGAAGAAAACATAGACAGAACACTCTTGGACATCAATCGTAGCAATACTTTTTTGGATCTGTCTCCTAAAGCAAAGGAAATAAAATAAAAAATGAACAAATGGGACCTAATTAGACTTAAAAGCTTTTGCACAGCAAAGGAAACCATTAACAAAACAAAAACACAACCTACTGAATGGGAGAAAATATTTGCTAATGATATGACTGATAAGGGGTTAATATCTAGAAAATATAACAGCTCATACAACTCAACATCAGAAAAGAAAACAACTCAATTGAAAAATGGGCAGGAGACCTGAACAGACATTTTTACAAAGAGAACAGGCAGATGGCCAACAGGCACATGAAAAGATGCTCAACATCACTAATAATCATGGAAATGCAAATCAAAACTATAGCGAGATATCACCTCACAGCTGTCAGAATGGCTGTCATCAAAAAGAACACAAATAACAAATGTTGGCGAGGATGTGGAGAAAAGGGGACCTGCATACACTGTTGATGGGAATGTAAATTGGTACAGTCACTGTAGAAAACAGTGTGGAGGTTTCTCAAGAAACTAAAAATAGAACTACTATATGACCCAGAAATTCTACTCCTAGGTATTTGTCTGAAAAAACCCAAAAACAATACTTCAAAAAGATACATGCACCCTGATGGTCATAGCAGCATTATTTACAATTGCCAACATATGGAAGCAACCCAAGTGTCCATTAACAGATGAATGGACAAAGAAGAGTGGTATATATATATATAATAGAATACTACTGAACCATAAAAAAGAATGAAAATTTGCCATTTGCAACAACATGGATGGATTTGGGGGTATTTTTAAAAATAAATTTATTTATTTTTTTGGCTGTATTGGGTCTCTGTTGCTGCATGCGGGCTTTCTCTAGTTGCGGCGAGTGGGGGCTACTCTTCCTTGCAGTGCGCAGGCTTCTCATTGCAGTGGCTTCTCCTATTGCAGAGTATGGGCTCTAGGCATGCAGGCTCAGTAGTTGTGGAGCACGGGCTTAGTTGCTCCATAGCATGTGGAGTCTTCCTGGACCAGGGTTCCAACCCCTGTCCCCTGCATTGGTGGGCAGATTCTTAACCACTGCACCAGCAGGGAAGTCCGGACTTGGGGTATCATACGAAATGAAATAAGTCAGACAGAGAAGACAAATACTGTATGATATCACCTATATGTGGAATCTAAACACTAAAACAAACTAGTGAACATAATGAAACAGACTCACACTTGTGGTTACCAGTGGGGAGAGGGAAGGGGGGAGGGGCAACATAGGAGTAGGGGATTAAGAGGTACAAACTACTAGGTATAAAATAAGCTACAAGTATATATTGTACAACACAGGGAATAGAGCCAATATTTTATAATAACTATAAATGGAGTATAACCTTTAAAACTCGTGAATTACTAATGTACATTGGTAACATATAATATTGTACATCAACTATACTTCAATTGAAAAATATATATACGAGGTGGGCTGGGAGGTGCAGAACTGAAAGCAGAATCAGCCCAATTTCTTCTCTTCATCAGGGTTTACTCTCCACAAATTTAGCGCCACTGAGGCACTGAAGTGAAATACAAATACAAAAGCGTTTGCTTTCCTTGCTTAAATCCTTCAGTGTCTCCTCAACTGCTGTAAGATAAACTGCCAGCCCTTTACCGTGGCCACAAGGTTTTCCTTGTGGAAAACCTTTTTGGTTTTTTTGTTCCAATGGCCATCTAGGTCTCATGGCCACCGTTTCCCACATGTACATGATGCTCTTTATGCCTGTGTCACACCAGGCTGCACACTGCTGGTGGTTGCCCCACCCCATTCCACCACCTCCTCATCACCTTGCTACATGCTTCCCTAACAATGAGATGAGGATTCATCCTCTCCAGATACCATCTCTGATCTCCCAAACTAGCCTGTGCTCTGCGTCTGCATGTCCATATGTAGCACATAGGTAGAGATTTCGTAAAGATTATCCTGGAATGTTTGCTTAAGAGTTGATCTCTCTTAATAGTCTGTAGCATCGTCAAGGGTGGGGCTGTGTCTGGTTCCTCTTTGTAGCCCCAGTGCCTCGCCTGTTCATGTCAGATACTCAATAAATATTTTTGAAACGAAATGAAGTCAGTGGATTGAAAGTATGAACAAAATGTGGGTTAGGAATCATGCCACTGAGTGGTCCATTGAAAGAACAGATCTGGGAATCCTGGGAGAAAGTCTAAGATCAGGGTCAGGACTACCAGGTCAGACTGTAGGATGTGGGCATCTTTCAGTATCTGGAAAAGTTCTTGTTGAGCTAACACTCAGAAATCCAAGTCAGGTCTAAGGGAGAAGCAGTCAGAATAGAAGTCAAGAGTTTGGCATTTAGGACTCGTATGAGAAAAACAACGACGACAAAAATGGGAATGGAGTACAAATTAGGAACAAGAATCAGCACAGGCAACTAGTCAGTTTAACAAGCTCCAAACCAGGAAATAACTATCTGTCCTAGAACAGGATTATCTCTGCTCTGTCTTGTGCAGTCTTCCGGGTGAGGTCAGAGATCAGGTTGGGCCAGTGTGACTGGTTCCAGAGTGTGGCAGGCTCCCTGGGGCTAGTGAGCACAGCACTGTCTCCTGCTCGCCTTTCAGGGTGCACCCTTCTTCCAGTATGCTGTCTGGATGCAGCTTGCTCTCTCCATTCCTGATTCCTAGTCTCTCTCTCTCCCTCTCAACACTTTTCTTCCTGCTGCTTCAGGAGGAAAGCCGTCCTCACCACCTCCATTCATTCCGTCTTTTCTTTCTATTAGTTTCCCCTTTTCCACACTACCTGTGGGCAGAATGTAGATCTGAAATTTGTATTACTCTATTTATCAGAGGAAATTTTACGTTCTGTATTTTCACTAGAAAATGTAAATGCCCCCTCTTCCAAGCTTTTTTTTTACTCTTAAAGAAGATCCAACTAATAAAATTGCTTGGTATTCATTCAGACTTAATTAAAACCCATTCTGCTAGAGCTTGAAGAAAAGCAAGCTGCTGTGTGTATTGGGGGGGAGGGGATTGAGCGTGTGGGAGTGGACGCACTAAGTCTGATGCCCCCTCTGGAGTCCATTAAGAAGGGCAGCACACAGAAAGGGGCGGGGTAACACAAAATCTCAAGTAATTCTTAAGTTTCTTTCAGAAAACTTATCCCTCAGGGAACAACAGTTCATTTCTCTCCATGAAACTTCATTCCTAATTTTCTCAGTTGACCATAAAATATCCTGGAAATTGCATACCTGGGTGTTACTCCCAAAGGGAATCCTCTGAAACTGGTTTCTTCTTGAACAAAGTGCCTGGAATGCCTCAGGTGATTCTCATTTTAGGAAAGACTTGATATAGTGAGAGCAGATGAGATCTGGCCAATTTCATACACAGAGACATATGTTGTCCAAGAAACTCACATTTTGAAGGGGATGCTTGTGAAGCCCAGAGGAGTATGGGACTTGCCTATCACTGCATGGTTTGTCTATGGTGGAGACTGAGCACCAGTCCCATCCCCGGTGTCCAGGTTAGGATGACAAGTCACTACTGGGCAGAAATTATGGGCACGTGTCTCATCATCTACAAAGTGCAAGCTATTTCACACTCCAGAAGTTGAAGATCAAAGCAAGGAGAGTCAGAAATGGGGTTTGCTAGGTTCAGTTTAAATGAATGAAGATAGGATATACCTACAATCTACATGGAGCCTCCCTTTCCTCCATATACATAAACGGTCTTCCCTTAGTAACAATTATAATAGGCCTTTGGTAAATGAGGATCACTGTGTACTAAGTTTTACAAACTCTTCTATAGTCCTCCAGGGATTTGATAACTTTCTTATTTCCCCAGTGCTCTCCAAGAAGAGGTATTCTGTATAAAAGATTTACCAACTGCTTATCTTCATATGATGTGGATAATATTAAAGGCACTGAATTATCTCTTACCTGCACAACTTTTGCTCTGCTCCAAGAGACACTGTCTTCTGTCACTCTAACTTCCCATTCCTACCACTAAAGGCCTTCCTATTCCTCTTTCAACTTATTCCTAAAATTCAACCATTTGAGACTCTGAGGAAACTTAAGATGATCTAGTCTAGTGGTGTTCAAACGTTTTATAACCATGGTCAAAAATATAGTTATGTCAACAACCAATACACACATATACAAACTTATACTCTTACTATGTGTGATATACTCTATTTCCTTTTCTTTTATGTTCTATCTAATTCCATTAAAAATATTTCCCTGTATAGGCTTGCTAAATTGACTTCATGACTCATTGTTGGGGGTGTGTGACCCACAGTATAAAAACATTGATTTAATCCAATTCTCTAATTTCATAAATAAGCAAAGTACGGTGAAGAAACTTAAGTGACATGTCCAAGAATTGAACCCAAATATGAATAGAATTCTTAGTCTAGTTATGCAGAGCTGCAAGCCTTGGAATGTAGACGTTTAATAATATCTCTTCATGATTTTTCTTTTAGAAGCATAGATCCTCCCATAATCTACAGCTACTGGAAGAGACAATTTTGATAACAATGTTAAGAATTGATTGAATACGGGTAATTCAATCAAGTATATTTTCCATGTACATGGAATATGTTTAGTTAGTTTTTCAGATTATGAAAGTTAATTTTTAAAAATTTAATTTTATTTATTTATTTTTATACAGCAGGTTCTTATTAGTTATTTATTTAATACATATTAGTGTATATATGTCAATCTAAATCTCCCAGTTCATCCCACCACTCCCCACCAACCATTTTTCTAGATTCCACATATATGCGCTAATATGCAATACTTGTTTTCCTCTTTCTGACTTACTTCACTCCGTATGACAATCTCTAGGTCCATTCCCGTCTCTGCAAATGGCACAATTTTGTTCCTTTTTATGGCTGAGTAATATTCCATTGTATATATGTACCACACCTTCTTTATCTATTCCTCTGTCTACGGACATTTAGGTTGCTTCCATGACCTGGCTATTGTAAATAGTGCTGCAATGAACATCGGGGTGCATTTCAAATTCTGGTTTTCTCCAGATATATGCCTAGGAGTGGGATTGCTGGGTCATATGGTAATTCTATTTTTAGTTTTTTAAGGAACCTCCATACTGTTCTCCATAGTGGCTGTATCAATTTACATTCCCACCAACAGTGAAAGAGGGTTCCCTTTTCTCCATACCCTCTCTGGCACTTATTGTTTGTAGGTTTTCTGATGATGCCCATTCTAACTGGTGGGAGGTGATACCTCATTGTAGTTTTGATTTGCGTTTCTCTAATAATTAGTGATGTTGAGCAGCGTTCCATGTGCTTTTTGGCGATCTTGAGACACAAAGATGAATGAGACAGTGGTAGAGTCTTGGATCAAGGTGTATCCGTAGGCATGGAAGGAAATGAACTAATTCAATTCATGCTATGAAAGATTTTAGATGACTAACTGGTCATATGAGATTGACAGATATTTAATGGATGCCTACAAGGGTGACTGTATTTTCTAAAACTCAACTTCGTTTAACAATAATGAGTACATAAGGGGATAACAAATAGATGATTTTAAGTTAAGACTGAAAGAGCTAGTGATCAGTGTGAACCCATCCTGGAAATCCAGGAGGTATGGTTACTACTAATTATTGTACCCGACACTTAAAATCAACAGTTGTTCCAGAATTTCAAAACTCCTTATAAACCAATTTTCATTTTGCATAGATTTTCCCGTTGACAACATGATGGATGTTTTCTAAGTAATCACTGCTAATCAGTCTATCATGGAGCTCAGTGGTTTTAATTTCAGGTATCATTTCTCAGCCCTTTCTTCCTGCTAAGCTACATATTTTTCTGTCTTAGCTGAGGATGCTTCACGAGTACTTTGCCAAAACATGCAGTGAGCTGAACACACCCTTACCTTCAGATAAAGGACATCCCTTTCGATTCTAGGAAAACCATAATTGCTAAGCCAGTGGAATTTTCTGTGGTCTTTTCTCCCCTTCCTTCTTCTCTCTCTAGGGGAGGGAAAAGTGTGGAGGGAGGAGTCTGGTGTCCTCCTGACCTGCTGCTGGGTACTCCTTTCTGAGGTAGCTTATGGTGCAGGGCAGAAAGGAACTGTTGACTTGGAGAGAGACTGGGAGAAGCCAGAGTTAATGGAGGATAGGTGTCCTGTTCCCTCTTGTTCTGGTAGAGAATAGCTTCTCTTTCAGATTCTCATGCTTGCTTCCTCTAAGAGGAAAATGAGGCTCCCCTGAGCCTCCCATCAGAAAATCTGAAGATTGAGAGAGGAAGGCATTAACTCCCTAAAATAGTCGATTACCAGAATATGGTAAAGGATTTAACTTTCTTTTGTTTTCATTTCTTTAGGTAATCAGTTGGTTTTCACTGATAAATTTTATGAAATTGGAATGGGTGGAAAAGTGTTAAGGTTCCAGTTAACTGTTTTAGTGCTTGCTGTGTGATTTGGTCCAAAAGTACTAGTCGATGTCGGTAGTTAGTTGGAAGCATTTTGATTCTAACCATTCTGTGAAGATTATACTCTGTATGAATAGATAACAGCCATCAGAAACAGTTAATGAATCTTGTTAGCTTGTGATATTTGTTTGGGGTTTGCACTCCAGCTTGTAATTGTTGTGAAAAGGATGAGTGTATAAGCCAAATTTCCCTCATGGGTCCAGGTCTTCTGTCCTCTCCATTCAAGAGTTGAACATTTACGGCTTCCCTGGTGGCGCAGTGGTTGAGAGTCCGCCTGCCGGTGCAGGGGACGTGGGTTCGTGCCCCGGTCCGGGAGGGTCCCACGTGCCGCGGAGCGGCTGGGCCCGTGAGCCATGGCCGCTGGGCCTGCGCGGCCGGAGCCTGTGCTCCACAACGGGAGAGGCCACAACAGTGAGAGGCCCGCATACCGCAAAAAAAAAAAAAAAAAAATTAAAAAAAAAAAAAAAAAAAGAGTTGAACATTTAATCTTATTTTTTTCAGTGTCATTTGTCACAGTGTCTTCTCTCCTCCCAGTATCTCAGTGCAGGTGAAGCAGAAGATGTAAATTCTCTAAGTTAAGGGAGGCTGGGTGAGGGGTGGAAACATTGGTTTAAAACTGTGGAAATGTAAAATAACAAGGAACAGGCTAGAACTTGATTGAAATCCACCAATTGTGAAAGATTAGTCAGGGTTTAATGTATTCTGGACACTGTAAAAATCTCAAATTTTTTGAAATTAAGACCACAGGTAAGTAATAAGTGCCATCCCAGGATGGGATTTACCATCATCATGTCAGATCATGTCCTATTTTTGCTGGGAATATTTTTTCCCTCTAAAGCACACATTTAAATCTAAGGATTCTTTCTGTTGGATGGTTAACCTAGTTCTATCAGTGAGCCCACAGATGGTACCCTGGTGTGCCAGTGTGGCATTGTGGTTCAGATTTTCTCATGACTTTTTGGGGGGAGAGATGCTTTTCAGCATCTTAAATTGTTAGATGATAATTTGGTGTTTTAAAAGAAAATTATTGCTCAGTACTTTGGTTCTAGGATTATACCTACATAGATCAGGGCTGAACACATTATACAAAGACAGCAGAGCCTGTATTGTCTTCAGTCTAAAAACTAAGTAAGTTTTATGGACATCAAAATTAACCTGTGACAACTTAAGCCTTGATAGCACGGGATATCTAAATATTCCTCTAGAGTGCTGGCATCCTTACAAACGAATATGAGCTTCATATTAATAGGAAACATCTATTGGATACTCGGACTCAATCTCAGAACTGGAAGGGAAACTGGAACTCCAGAAATGTAAAAAATATAGCTATGATTATTGCACTGTAGTGTATAAAGTGTTTTCACTAACATCCTGGACTACCTTGTTAATAATGTGTTGTAATATACAGATTTTTAAATATGTGCATAGTCTTTGATCCAGAAATTTCAATTCAAAAGGAAATAATGCAAAGTGCGTGCAAAGCTATACACACGAAGATATTAATCAAGTCACTATTTACAATATAAAAGAAGTGGAAGAAACCTCAATGTTCATTCATGGAATGAAATATCCCCTAAGATACTTTTAAAGAATTTTAAATATAAAAAGTAGGCACAAACTTTTGTATATAATAATCTCAACTTTAAAATTATATGCAATGAATAATGTTGTAGAGAAAGGGTGTAGAGACTAAGTACTAACTACAGATTTGGTTTTCTTGGGCATTACCTGTCAGCCAAAGGGTAGAGCTATGATAGCATTAACTGAAAGGAAAACTATCATGGTGTGAGCAGTAGATGTCTCTGGGTAAATGGAACATGATTTCCATTTTCTTTTTATTTATTTTTTTGAATTTTCTTTAATTAATCTTTTTATACAGCGGGTTTTTATTAGTCATCAATTTTATACACATCAGTGTATACATGTCAATCCCAATCTCCCAATTCATCACACACACACACACACACACACACACACACACACACACACACACACACACACCTGCCATTTTCCACCCTTGGTGTCCATACGTTTGTCCTCTACATCTGTGTCTCAATTTCTGCACTGCAAACCAGTCATCTGTACCATTTTTCTAGGTTCCACAAATATACGTTAATATACGATATTTGTTTTTCTCTTTCTGACTTACATCACTCTGAATGACACTCTCTAGATCCATCCACTTCTCTACAAACGACCCAATTTCTTTCCTTTTTATGGCTGAGTAATATTCCATTGTATATATGTACCTCTTCTCTATCCATCCATCTGTTGATGGACATTTAGGTTGCTTCCATGACCTGGCTATTGTAAATAGTGCTGCAAGGAACATTGGGGTACATGTCTTTATGAATTATGGTCTTCTCTGGGTAAATGTCCAGTAGTGGGATTGTTGGATCATATGGTAATTCTATTTTTAGTTTTTTAAGGAACCTCCATGCTGTTCTCCATAGTGGCTGTATCAATTTACATTCCCACCAACAGTGCAAGAGGTTTCCCTTTTCTCCACACACTCTCCAGCATTTGTTGTTTGTACATTTTCTGATGATGCCCATTTTAACTGATGTGAGGTGATACCTCATTGTAGTTTTGATTTGCATTTCTCTAATAATTAGTGACGTTGAGCATCTTTTCATTTGCTTCTTAGCCATCTGTATGCCTTCTTTGGACATTTGGAGAAATGTCTATTTAGGTCTTCAGTCCATTTTTGGATTAGGCTGTTTTTTAAAAAAATTTTGACCTGCATGAGCTGTTTATATATTTGGGAGATTAATTCTTTGTCTGTTGATTCATTTGCAAATATTTTCTCCCATTCTGAGGGTTGTCTTTTCATCTTGTTTGTAGTTTCCTATGCTGTGCAAAAGTTTTTAAGTTTCATTAAGTCCCATTTGTTTATTTTTGTTTACATTTCCATTACTTTAGGAGGTGGGAAAAAAAAGATCTTGCTGTGATTTATGTCAAAGAGTGTTCTTCCTATGTTTTCCTCTGAGAGTTTTATAGTGTCCGGTCTTACATTTAGGTCTCTAATCCATTTTGAGTTTATTTTTGTGTATGGTGTTAGGGAGTGTTCTAATTTCATTCTTTTACATGTAGCTGTCCAGTTTTCCCAGCATCACTTATTGAAGAGACTGTCGTTTCTCTATTGTATATCCTTGCCTCCTTTGTCATAGATTAGTTGACCATAGGTCTATGGGCTTATCTCTGGTTTTATATCCTGTTCCATTGATCTATATTTCTGTTTTTTTGCCAGTACCATATTGTCTTGATTACTGTAGCTTTGTAGTATAGTCTGAAGTCAGGGAGTCTGATTCCTCCAGCTCCGTTTTTTTCCCTCAAGACTGCTTTGGCTATTCAGGGTCTTTTGCATCTCCATACAAATTTTAAGGTTTTTTGTTCTAGTTCTGTAAAAAAATGCCACTGGTAATTTGATAGGGATTGCATTGAATCTGTAGATTGCTTTGTGTAGTATAGTCATTTTCACAATATCGATTCTTCCAATCCAAGAATATGGTATATCTCTCCAACTGATAGTATCATCTTTAATTACTTTCATCAGTGCCTTATAGATTTCTGCATACAGGTCTTTTGTCTCCCTAGGTGGGTTTATTGCTAGGTATTTTATTCTTTTTGTTGCAATGGTAAATGGGAGTGTTTCCTTAATTTCTCTTTCAGATTTTTCATCATGAGTGTATAGCAATGCAGAGGATTTCTGTGCATTAATTTTGTATCCTGCAGATTTACCAAATTCATTGATTAGCTCTAGTAGTTTTCTGGTGGCATCGTTAGGATTCTCTATGTAGAGTATCATGTCATCTGCAAACAGTGACAGTTTTACTTCTTCTTTTCTGATTTGTATTCCTTTTATTTCTTTTTCTTCCCTGATTTCTATTGTTAGGACTCCCAAAACTATGTTGAGTAATAGTGGTGAGAGTGGACATCCTTGTCTTGTTCCTGATCCTAGAGGAAATGCTTTCAGTTTTTCACCGTTGAGAATGATGTTTGCTGTGGGTTTGTCATATATGGCCATTATTATGTTGAGGTAGGTTCCCTCTATGCACACTTTCTGGAGAGTTTTTATCATAAATGGGTGTTGAACTTTGTCAAAAGCTTTTTCTGCATCTATTCAGATGATCATATGGTTTTTATTCTTCAATTTGTTAATGTGGTGTATCACATTGACTGATTTGTATATATTAAAGAATCCTTGCATCCCTGGGATAAATCCCACTTGATCATGGTGTATGATCCTTTTAATGTGTTGTTGGATTCTGTTTGGTCGTATTTTGTTGAGGATTTTTGCATCTATATTCATCAGTGATATAGGTCTATAATTTTCTTTTTTTGTAGTATCTTTGTCTGGTTTTGGTATCAGGGTGATGGTAGCCTCATAGAATGAGTTTGTGAGTGTTCTTTCCTCTGCAATTTTTTGGAAGAGTTTGAGAACCATGGGTGTTAACTCTTGCCTAAATGTTTGATAGAATTCACTTGTGAAGCCATCTGGTCCTGGACTTTTGTTCGTTGGAAGATTTTTAATCACAGTTTCAATTTCCTTACTTGTGACTGGTCTGTTCATATTTTCTGTTTCTTCCTGGTTCAGTCTTAGAAGGTTACACCTTTCTAAGAATTTGTCCATATCTTCCATATCTTTATTGGCATAGAGTTGCATAGAGTCTCTTAGGATGCTTTGTATTTCTGAGATGTCTGTTGAAACTTTTCATTTCTAATTCTATTGATTTGAGTCTTCTCCCTTTTTTTCTTGATGAGTCTGGCTAATGGTTTATCAATTTTGTTTATCTTCTCAAAGAACCAGCTTTTACTTTTATTGATCTTTGCTATTGTTTTCTTTGTTTCTATTTCATTTACTTCTGTTCTGATCTTTATGATTTCTTTCCTTCTGCTAACTTTGGGTTTTGTTCATTCTTCTTCCTTTAGTTCCTTTAGGTGTAAGGTTAGATTGTTTATTTGAGATTTTTCTTGTTTCGTGAGGTAGGCTTGTATAGCTATAAACTTCCCTCTTAGAACTGCTTTTGCTGCATCCCATAGGTTTTGGATCATCGTGTTTTCATTGTCATTTGTCTCTAGGTATTTTTTGATTTCTTCTTTGATGTCTTCAGTGATCTCTTGGTTATTTAGTAACATATTGTTTAGCTTCCATGTGTTTGTGTTTTTTACATTTTTTTCCCTGTAATTCATTTTCAATCTCATAGCATTGTGGTCAGAAAAAACGCTTGATCTGATTTCAATTTTCTTAAATTTACTGATGCTTGATTTGTGACCCAAGATATGATCTATCCTGGAGAATGTTCTGTGCCCACTTGAGAAGAAAGTGTAATCTGCTGTTTTTGGATGGAATGTCCTATAAATATCAATTAAATCTATCTGGTAATTGTGTCATTTAACGCTTGTATTCCTTATCAGTTTTCTGTTTGGATGATCTGTCCATTGGTGTAACTGAGGTGTTAATGTCCTCCACTATTATTGCATTACTGTCAGTTTCCTTTTGTATAGCTGTTAGCAGTTGCCTTAGGTATTGAGGTGCTTCCATGTTGGGTGCATCTTGGATTGACCCCTTGATCATTATGTAGTGTCCTTCCTTGTCTCTTGTAACATTCTTTATTTGAAAGCCTATTTTATCTGATATGAGTATAGCTACTCCAGCTTTCTTTTGATTTCCATTTGCATGGAATATCTTTTTCCATCCCCTCACTTTCAGTCTGTATGTGTCCCTAGGTCTGAAGTGGGTCTCTTGTTGACAGCATATATATGGGTCTTGTTTTTGTATCCATTTAGTGAGACTGTGTCTTTCGGTTGGAGCATTTAATGCATTCATGTTTAAGGTAATTATCAATATGTATGTTCCTATTACCATTTTCTTAATTGTTTTCAGTTTGTTTTTATAGGTCTTTTCCTTTTCTTGTGTTTCCTGCCTAGAGAAGTTCCTTTAGCATTTGTTGTAGAGCTGGTTTGGTGGTGATGACTTCTCTTAGCTTTTGCTTGTCTATAAAGCTTTTGATTTTTCCATCGAATCTGAATGAGATCCTTGCCAGGTAGAGTAATCTTGGTTGTAGGTTCTTCCCTTTCATCACTTTAATTATATCATGCCACTCCCTCTGGCTTGTAGAGGTTTTGCTGAGAAATCAGCTGTTAACTTTATGCGAGTTCCCTTGTATGTTATTTGTCATTTTTCCCTTGCTACTTTCAATAATTTTTCTTTGTCTTTAATTTTTGGTAATTTGATTACTATGTGTCTTGGCCTGTTTCTCCTTGGGTTTATCTTGTATGGGACTCTGCACTTCCTGGACTTGGGTGGCTATTTCCTTTCATATGTTAGGGAAATTTTTGACTATAATCTCTTGAAATATTTTCTTGGGTCCTTTCTCTCTCTCTCTTTTCCTTCTGGGACCCCTATAATGTGAACGTTGTTGCGTTTAATGTTGTCCCTGTGGTCTCTTAGGCTGTCTTCATTTCTTTTCATTCTTTTTTCTTTATTCTGTTCTGCAGAAGTGAATTCCACCATTCTATCTTCCAGGTCACTTATCCGTTCTTCTGCCTCAGTTATTCTGTTATTTATTCCCTCTAGTGTATTTTTCATTTCAGTTATTGTATTGTTAATCTCTGTTTGTTTGTTCTTTAATTCTTCTAGGTCTTTGTTAAACATTTTTGCATCTTCTCGATATTTGCCTCCATTCTTTTTCTGAGATACTGCATCATCTTCACTATCATTATTCTGAATTCTTTTTCTGGAAGGTTGCCTATCTCCACTTCATTTAGTTGTTTTTCTGGGGTTTTATCTTGTTCCTTCATCTGGTACATAACCCTCTGCCTTTTCATCTTGTCTATCTTTCTGTGAATGTGGTCTTTGTTCCACAGGCTGCAGAACTGTAGTTTTTCTTGCTTCTGCTGTGTGTCCTCTGGTGAATGAGGCTATTTAAGAGGCTTGTCTCTTTTTATGTTTTTATATTTTTTAAATTTTCTACTGCAAGCACACATTAATTTTATACTAGGAATATAATCAGTGGTGCACCAATAGGAAAAAAAGTCTTAAAATCCTAACACTGACTTTTCTGTTGATTTCATTTCTATTCCTTGTAAAAGTAGAAAGCATATTATTCTTGAGGTGAAAGCCTGGGTCTTAGTGTTCATGTTGTGCTCCTTCAGCAGATGGTCTTCCAGGGAGGGTCATCCAGTTTTAAGGGCATTTACTGGCTTGGTGTTTTTAGGTTAGAGTGCCTTCTTTGGGACATAGCTGGCATAACTGGTTGCCGCCATTTGCTGATGATATGAAATGCACAATTCAAATATGATTTTGTGATGTGGGCAGTTAATTATTCTGTTAGCCCATTGATCAGGACGTGTAGGTGAAACTCAAAGCAGTCCCTCACTGCTTTGTTTCATTGAAAGAACTTCCTCTGATCTCCTCACCAACAGCCTCCTCCTCCTCCTGTCTACTCCAGAGCAAACTTCACAAGTGATTTTGAAGTCACTGTTCTCCTGGTTCTCTTTACCTTCCAGGTTAAAGTTAAAATATCCTTAGCATTTCATAATATTTAGGCCTCAGACTTCTTGTCTATAGAACCATCTTCCTTCATTCACCAGCCTTACTATGCTAAGAGATTAGCTAGTTTCCCTCTGTCTCTTTCTCTCTCTCTGTGTCTCTCTACCATTCTGTTCTATTGACCTGGAATGCCATTCCCATTTCTTCATTTGGCTATTTCCTGTGGTCCTGCCAGACTCAGCTGAAAGGTCACTTCTTCTGAGAAGCCTTTCTCAAATCCACTCATCTGGGTACTCCTCTCTTCTCCTATAGCCCTCTCATTCACACCCCTTATGAAACACTTGTCATACTGTATTTTAACTGTTACTTCTTCCTGCATCTGACTGTGAGGTTCTTGATGGCAAGGACCTTAATTCAACCTCTCTGTTCCCAGCACTCAGCTCACAGGTAACAGTGAAATGCTAAAAACATTTTTAATGAATTTTTAATGAAGGAGCATTGAAATGAGGTCACAGTGGCTCCCATATCATTTTTCTTTTTCTCACTTTTCTTCATCTTTAAAAGGAAGATCATAGGGTGGATTGAATGAGAAAATATTTGAAAAGTAATTAGCATAATGTTTGGTGCATGATAATAAATATTTATTTTTCACTGTTTTTTTTACGTCTCCTATCTAGTTTCAGGTTCCCCACACCTGGTGGCTCATGCCTCACTGGTACAAAAGTCTCCGCCCCATCAGTTCCTCCTTGTTAAATAGATAAGACTTCCCCGTCAAGCAATATGTATGCTGATCACATGCAAACACTGTGACTTTGTACTAACACCTCATCATCACTCACCACACATACTCACTGCCTCCTATTAAACACACATGCAGCATCTCTGTTACCTTTAACTCAGTCATCTTACTCATCACAGCGAAACTCAGATCTATGGATTTCTAACCAAGGCGTGGTCTTTTTAAGAAAAAATTTTCTATACTCAAGATTAATCCTTTATGCCAACGACAGTAAATACAGAGAGGCCTCAATTTTTATTTTTTCCCCTCAACTCACTTTTTCCACATTGTATATTAGTACCCCTGCATTACCTTTCTTATGCACAATTCAAACTGCACATGAGTTAATGAACAAGCACTTGGTGCCAGCACGTGATACCCCCCCTGCCAACAGTTCAGTACCAATCACCATCTTTAGCTGCAAAAAAGAATTTATTTGTATAATTATTGCAATGGTTTTATTGTGTTTTCCTTTATTATTTTTTCTGCACTCAATTTCACTTAATTTTATTATTTTTTAAAATGATAAGACACAATCTTTTGCTTATTCACTTTCTTAACAATCCACAAAAGCACTGGCAGGGCTTCCCTGGTGGTGCAGTGGTTGAGAGTCTGCCTGCCAATGCAGGAGACACGGGTTTGTGCCCCAGTCCAGGAAGATCCCACATGCCGTGGAGCAGCTGGGCCCGTGAGCCATGGCCACTGAGCCTGCGCGTCCGGAGCCTGTGCTCCGCAACGAGAGAGGCCACAACAGTGAGAAGCCCGCGTAACACACACACACACACACACACACACACACACACACACACAAAGGCACTGGCAAATCTCCAACAGTAATTCTTTCCTAGTATGAACTCTATTTTTTCACTTAATTTTATTTCAAATAAGCTGAAATAGAATTTAAAGACGTTTTCAGAAATTAATTTTTATTATCTGTATTTATTATATAGTCCATGTTTAAAAGATTGTAACAACAATTTACACATGGACATATGGTAACATTCAAGGAAAAGAGTAAAAAATTATATCATATTTAGTGACAGTAATTGTTGGCTTTTGGGGAATGGGATTTTTTCCATGTAATATGTTTAATAAGTGTAATATTTAGGATTCATTTATTTGGTTTTCATGGTTGTTTTTGAAATATATTATGATGGAAAGTAAATGAATTGTATCTTACTGTTGGGAACTTTATTTTGTCCTCTACTGTACAATTTTCTGTTTTTTTTTTTTTTGTTGTTGTTGTTGCTGTACATGGGCCTCTCACCGTTACCATTACCGAAACCATTACCATGGTTTCTCTTTCAATCTTATATTGCCCTTTTATCTTTCTCTCTCTCTCTCTCTCTCTTTTTTTTTTTTTTTTTTTTTCAGTACGCAGGCCTCTCACCGCTGTGGCCTCTCCCATTGCGGAGCACAGGCTCCGGACGCGCAGGCTCAGCGGCCATGGCTCACGGGCCCAGCCGCTCCGCAGCATGTGGGATCTTCCCGGACCGGGGCACGAACCTGTGTCCCCTGCATTGGCAGGCGGACTGTCAACCACTGCGCCACCAGGGAAGCCCCTAATTTTCTGTTTTTTTTCTTTCTTTCTTTCTTTTTTGGTTACTGAACTTATATATAAGAAATAGAGGAAATGATTTTGAAAGAAAATAAAAACTATCAACCAGTCAATGGTTGTAATGAAAAGTATTTATCAGCAGTCTCAAATTTCCAGAAGTTTTAACTTTTTTCTGAAGTATTTATCCTGTGTAAAATATCACACTAGAAAAGGCAAAGCATTAGATTAATGCTATTTTTGAAGGTCTCAAAGTTATTCATTTATACATTCAATTTAATTTTATTTTTAATCAAAATTCCATGAAGTTTGCTATTTTTTCTAAACTTGAGTGTATCAGAAGTGCCAAGATAATTTTAAAAAATAGGTAATAGGTGGTGACACCCATTACAATGTACACGTACATTGTACAATGTACAATGTAGTACATCTGTAACAATAGTCAGTTATCAGCATACTTAATAATATGTCAGTGTAATAAAGGAGAGATTAGAAATGTATCTAAGCATATATGGTAATTTATAATAATCATTTAATGGTTCATTCTTTTATTCAATCAACTTATATTTATTGATTGTCAGAATCTGCATAAATGATGGGTATACATCAGGTAATCATAATTCTTACTAGATTATTAAAAATTTAAGAATTGTTTAAATCAATTATTATTAAGTTTGTGTTTAATCAAGTCCTATCAAGAACTGTTGGTGGCAGGCGCTTGCCCGGCTAAGCCTGCACGGGGCCACGTAGGTAGCTCCCAGCTCTGCAGGTGGCATCTGGGTCCCAACCCCTGCGCCCATGGCCCTAGACAAAGACAAGGGCTCAGCTGAGGCTCAGCAGCTGGCACAGCTGTTGGGTTAGGTCACGGTGGAGTCTGATTTTTGCTATGCTTCCCTTCGCTGTTAGCTGTTGAGGAAGTGTCCATCCCTGTGTCCCAGATGAAGAGCCATTTGTGAGTACCAGCATCTGTGCTATCAATGTGAGACCTAGTTGGTCTATTCATTGATTGCTCAGTTGAGCACTCAATTCATTCATTTTGCCAATCGAGACTTTTGGATGGAACCTGACTCACCTGTTTCTTTCCAAGAAAAGCATGGTGAAGGCTTCAGCCGTAAGTTGCCTCTTTCTCTGTGCCCAGAGACCACGCTCACCATTTCTCTGTGCAGCCCTGCATTGTGTGGGGCTCACTCCACTCCAGAAGTTCAACAGAACAAGGCACTGGCAATACAACAAACAAGCAGCCACTGATGGTGCCTTCACAGAGCTGATAATTTTGGTGGGAAAAACTAAGGAAGAAGCAAAATTTGTGGCCCTGAACCAAGATGGTGGAGTAGAAGGATGTGCTCTCACTCCTTGTGAGAACACCAGAATCACAACTAGCTGCTGGACAATCATCTACAGGAAGACACTGGAACTCACCAAAAAAGATACCCCACATACAAAGACAAAGGAGAAGCCACAGTAAGATGGTTAGGAGGGGCACAATCACAGTAAAATCAAATCCCATAATGTTGGGTGGGTGACTCAGAGACTGGAGAACACATATAACACAGAAGTCCACCCACTGGAGTGAAGTTCTGAGCCCAATGTCAGGCTTCCCAACCTGGGGGTCCAGCAATGGGAGGAGGAATTCCTAGAGAATCAGACTTTGAAGACTAGTGTGAGTTGATTGCAGGACTTCAACAGGACTGGGGGAAAAAGAGACTTCACTCTTGGAGGGCACACACAAAGTAGTGTGCACATTGGGACCCAGGGGAAGGAGTAGTGACCCCATAGGAGTCTGAACCAGACTTACCTGCTAGTGTTGGATGGTCCCTTGCAGAGGTGGGAGGTGGCTGTGGCTCAACATGGGGACAAGGACACTGGCAACAGAAGTTCTGGGAAGTACTCCTTGGCGTGAGCCCTCCCAGAGTCAGCCATTAGCCCAGCCAAAGAGCCCAGGTAGGTTCCAGTGTTGGGTTGCCTCAGGACAAACAACCAACAGGGAGGGAACCCAGCTTCCACCATCAGCAGTCACATGGATTAAAGTTTACTGAGCTCTGCCCACCAGAGCAACAGTCAGCTCTACCCACCACCAGTCCCTCCCATCAGAAAACTTGCACAAGCCTCTTAGATAGCCTCATCCACCAGAGGGCAGACAGTAGAAGCAAGAAGAACTACACTCCTGCAGCCTGTGGAACGAAAACCACATTCACAGAAAGATAGACAAGATGAAAAGGCAGAGGGCTATGTACCAGATGAAGGAACATATAAAACCCCAGAAAAACAACTAAATGAAGTGGAGATAGGCAATCTTCCAGAAAAAGAATTCAGAATAATGATAGTAAAGATGATCGAGGACCTAGGAAAACCAATGGAGGCAAAGATCGAGATGATGTAAGAAATGTTTAACAAAGACCTAGAAGAATTAAAGAACAAACAAACAGATTAACAATATAATAACTGAAATGAAAAGTACACTAGAAGGAATCAATAGCATAATAACTGAGGCAGAAGAATAGATAAGTGACCTGGAAGACAGAATGGTGGAATTCACTGTTGCGGAACAGAATAAAGAAAAAAGAATGAAAAGAAATGAAGACAGCCTTAGAGACCTTGGGGACAACATTAAATACAACAACATTCACATCATAGGGGTCCAGAAGGAGAAGAGAGAGAGAAAGGACCCAAGAAAATATTTCAAGAGATTATAGTCGAAAACTTCCATAACATGTGAAAGGAAATAGCCACCCAACTCCAGGAAGCACAGAGTTCCATACAGGATAAACCCAAGGAGAAACACGCCAAGACACATAGTAATTAAATTGCTAAAAATTAAAGACAAAGAAAAATTATTGAAAGCAGCAAGGGAAAAATAGCAAGTAACATACAAGGGAATTCCCATAAGGTTAAGGGCTGATTTCTCAGCATAAACTCTACAAGCCAGAAGGGAGTGGCATGATATACTTAAAGTGATGAAAGGGAAGAACCTACAACCAGGATTACTCTACCAGGCAAGGATCTCATTCAGATTCAATGGAAAAATCAAAAGCTTTATAGACAAGCAAAAGCTAAGAGAATTCAGCACCACCAAACCAGCTCTACAACAAACTCTTAAGGAACTTCTCTAAATGGGAAACACAAGGGAAGAAAAGGACCTACAAAAACAAACTGAAAACAATTAAGAAAATGGTCATAGGAACATACCTATTGATAATTACCTTAAACGTAAATGGATTAAATGGTCCAACCAAAAGACACAGAATTGGTGAATGCACACAAAAAGAAGACCCATATATATGCTGTCAACAAGAGACCCACTTCAGACCTAGGGACACATACAGACTGAAAGTGAGGGGATGGAAAAAGATATTCCATGCAAATGGAAATCAAAAGAAAGCTGGAGTAGCAAAACTGATATCAAACAAAATAGACTTTAAAATAAAGAATGTTACAAGAGACAAGGAAGGACACTACATAATGATCAAGGGATCAATCCAAGAAGAATATATAACAATTATAAATATATATGAACCCAACATAGGAGCACCTCAATACATAAGGCAACTGCTAACAGCTATAAAAGAGGAAATTGACAGTAACACAATAATAGCGGGGTACTTTAAAACCTTACTTACACCAATGGAGAGATCTTCCAAACAGAAAATTAATAAAGAAACACAAGCTTTAAATGACACAATAGACCAGATAGAATTAATTGATATTTAAAGGACATTCCATTCAAAAACAGCAGATTACACTTCCTTCTCAAGTGGGCACAGAACATTCTCCAGGATAGATCATATATTGGGTCACAAATCAAGCCTCAGAAAATTTAAGAAAATTGAAATCATATCAAGTATCTTTTCCAACCACAACACTATGAGACTAGATATCAATTACAGGAAAAAATCTGTAAAAAATACAAACACATGGAGGCCAAACAATACACTACTTAATAACCAAGAGATCACTGAAGAAATTTAAAAGGAAATCAAAAAATACCTAGAAACAAATGACAATGAAAAAATGACAACCCAAAACCTATGGGATGCAGCAAAAGCAGTTCTAAGAGGGAAGTTTATAGCAATACAATCCTACCTCAAGAAACCAGAAACATCTCAAATAAACAACTTAACCTTACACCTAAAGCAATTAGAGAAAGAAGAACAAAAAACCCCAAAGTTAGAGAAGGAAAGGAATCATAAAGATCAGATCACAAATAAATGAAAAAGAAATGAAGGAAATGATAACAAAGATCAATAAAACTAAAAGCTGATTCTTTGAGACCATAAACAAAAGTGATAAACAATTAGCTAGACTCATTAAGAAAAAGGGGAGAAGACGCAAATCAATATAATTGGAAATGAAAAAGAAGTAACAACTGACACTGCAGAAATGCAAAGGATAATGAGAGATGACTAAAAGCAACCATATGCCAATAAAATGGACAACCTGGAAGAAATGGACAAATTCTTAGAAATGCACAACCTTCCAAGACTGAACCAGGAAGAAATAGAAAATATGAACAGACCAATCACAAGCACTGAAATTGAAACTGTGATTAAAAATCTTCCAACAAACAAAAGCCCAGGACCAAATGGCTTCACAGGTGAATTCTATCAAACATTTAGGGAAGAGCTAACACCTATCCTTCGCAAACTCTTCCAAATTATAGCAGAGAGAGGAACACTCCCAAACTCATTCCACGAGGCCACCATCACCCTGATACCAATACAAGACAAAGATGTCACAAAGAAAGAAACTATAGGCTAATATCACTGATGAAAATAGATGCAAAAATCCTCAACAAAATACTAGCAAACAGAATCCAACAGCAAATTAAAAGGATCATAGACCATGATCAAGTGGGGTTTATCCCAGGAATGCAAGGATTCTTCAATATATGCAAATCAGTCAATGTGATACACCACATTGAAGGAGAAAACAAATTGAAGGAGAAAAACCATACGATCATCTCAGTAGATGCAGAGAAAACTTTTGACAAAATTCAACACCCATTTATGATAAAAACCTTCCAGAAAGTAGGCATAGAGGGAACTTACCTCAACATAATAAAAGCCATATATGACAAACCCACAGCCAACATTGTTCTCAATGGTGAAAAACTGAAACCATTTCCCCTAAGATCAGGAACAAGGCAAGGTTGCCCACTCTCACCACTCTTATTCAACATAGTTTTGGAAGTTTTAGCCACAGCAATAAGAGAAGAAAAAGAAATAAAAGGAATCTAACTTGGAAAAGAAGAAGTAAAACTGTCACTGTTTGCAGATGACATGATACTCTACCTAGAGAATCCTAAAGATGCTACCAGAAAACTACTAGAGTTAATCAATGAATTTGGTAAAGTAGCAGAATACAAAATTAATGCACAGAAATTTCTTGCTTTTCTGTACACTAATGATGAAAAATCTGAAAGTGAAATTAAGATAACACTCCCATTTACCATTGCAACAAAAAGAATAAAATATCTAGGAATAAACCCACCTAGGGAGACAAAAGACCTGTATGCAGAAAATGATAAGACACTGATGAAAGAAATTAAAGATGATACAAACAGATGGAGAGATATACCATGTTGTTGGATTGGAAGAATCAACATTGTGAAAATGACTATACTACCCAAAGTAATCTACAGATTCAATGCAATCTCTATCAAACTATCAATGGTTTTTTTCATGGAACTAGAACAAAGAATTTCACAATTTGTGTGGAAACACAAAAAACCCCGAATAGTGAAAGCAATCTTTTTTTTTTTTTTTTTTTTTTTTTTTTTTGCGGTACGCGGGCCCTCACTGTTGTGGCCTCTCCTGTTGTGGAGCACAGGCTCCGGACGCACAGGCTCAGCAGCCATGGCTCACGGGCCCAGCCGCTCTGCGGCATGTGGGATCTTCCTGGACTGGGGCACAAACTTGTGTCCCCTGCATCGGCAGGTGGACTCTCAACCACTGTGCCACCAGGGAAGCCCCAAAGCAATCTTGAGAAAGAAAAATGGAGCTGGAGGAATCAAGCTCCCTGACTTCAGACTATACTACCAAGCTACAGTAATGAAGACAGTGTGGTACTGGCACAAAAACAGAAATATAGCTAAATGGAGGAGGATAGAAAGCCCAGAGATAAACCCATGCACATATGGTCACCTTGTCTTTGATAAAGGAGGCAAGAATATACAGTGGAGAAAGACAGCCTCTTTAAGAAGTGGTGCTGGGAAAACTGGACAGCTACATGTAAAAGAATGAAATTAGAACACTCCCTAACACCATACACAAAAATAAACTCAAAATGGATTAGAGACCTAAATGTAAGACTGGACACTATCAAACTCTTAGAGGAAAACATAGGCAGAACACTCTATGACATAAATCACAGCAAGTTCCTTTTTGACCCACCTCCTAGAGAAATGGAAATAAAAACAAAAATAAACAAATGGAAGCTAATGAAACTTAAAAGTTTTTGCATAGCAAAGGCAACCATAAACAGGATGAAAAGACAACCCTTAGAATGGGAGAAAATATTTGCAAATGAAGCAACTAACAAAGGATTAATCTCCAAAATTTACAAGCAGCTCATGCAGGTCAATATCAAAAAAACCCAATCCAAAAATGGGCAGAAGACCTAAATAGACATTTCTCCAAAGAAGATATACAGATTGCCAACAGACACATGAAAGAATGTTCAACATCATTAATCAATAGAGAAATGTAAATCAAAACTACAATGAGATATCATCTCACACTGTTCAGAATGGCCATCATCAAAAAATCAACAAACAATAAATGCTGGAGAGTGTGTGGAGAAAAGGGGACCCTCTTGCACTGTTGGTGGGAATGTCAATTGACACTGCCACTATGGAGAACAGTATGGCGGTTCCTTAAAAAACTAAAAATAGAACTACCAGATGACCCAGCAATCCCACTGCTGGGCATATACCCTGAGAAAACCATAATTCAAAAAGAATCATGTACCACAGTGTTCATTGCAGCTCTATTTACAAAAGCCAGGATATGGAAACAACCTAAGTGTCCATCAACAGATGAATGGATAAAGAAGATGTGGCACATATATACAATGGAATATTACTCAGCCGTAGAAAGAGATGAAATTGAGTTATTTGTAGTGAGGTGGATGGACCTCGAGTCTGTCATACAGAGTGAAGTTAGTCAGAAAGAGAAAAACAAATACCGTATGCTAACACATATATATGGAATCTAAAATAAATAAATAAATAAAAGGTCATGAAGGACCTAGGGGCAAGACGGGAAAAAAGACACAGACCTACCAGAGAATGGACTTGAGGACACGGGGAGGGGGAAGGGTAAGCTGGGACAAAGTGAGAGGGTGGCATGGACATATATACACTACCAAATGTAAAATAGATAGCTAGTGGGAAGCAGCCGCATAGCACAGGGAGATCAGCTCTGTGCTTTGTGACCACCTAGAAGAGTGGGATAGGGAGGGTGGGAGGGAGGGAGATGCAAGAGGGAAGAGGTATGGGAACATATGTATATGTATAACTGATTCACTTTGTTAAAGAGCAGAAACTAACACACCATTGTAAAGCAATTATACTCCAATAAAGATGTTTAAAAAAAAGAAAAGAAATGGCCAAACTGAACATAGCCATTCCGGTGAACCTGGTGACATTCTTATTTTGAAGAATTGCTGAAAAGAGGGATTTAATACAGTACTTATGAAGCAGTAGTAAGAGGTCCAGTGCAATCATGCCAATCCGTGTTGGTCCGAGACCAACATTTGAACTCCCAGTTTTGTCATCAGTGACAGACACACTGGTAACGGAGCTGCTGTCTCCAGTGCTGATGCCCGTGGTACCCGGGTACAAGCACATGTGGTCGGTGTCACAGTCGCAAGCCTTTAACTCCACGATCTGCGGCAATTTGCATGCTGTGTTAAAACTCTCCTTTACTAGGATTGGGATATCGTAATATAAGGGATATAAAGGCTGCTCGGCCGTCAGGATTGCAGAGGTAGCTGAGAAGGAAGAGAAGGGAGAGAAAATAAATTAAAATTTCTTTGGGGTAACCCTTCCTAATACCCAAGACTAACTTAGAGCCTGATTTTTTTTCATGCTCCTTTAATCATAGAATACATTGTATTTTTAAAATTAATGCTTATGATGTTTATTTCCAGAGTTTAATATTATATGCTATTATACTTTAGCATATAATATGCACTCAATTACTATTTGTCCAGTGAATGAAGAATATTGAGCTGCAAGGAAATATTGGAAGTCTTCTATTTGGGATTGTAGTTTACAAATATCCTTCTGAAGACTGTTGTTATCTCTTATTCAAAACTGCTGTCCTATTATTTAAAATTATTCCAATAACTATTATTTTCCTAATTCTTTGTGCTACGATTACCTATTGATTTTTATAGAAACCATTGCTTAAAATATAGGTTGAAATTTGCTTATCAACCCGAGGAGGGTTTAGAGGTGATTTACTCCTAAGTCATAAATAGTAATTGATTAATCCTTAACAGTCAATTATTATTATTATTATTATTATTATTATTATGGGTTACTACTTTCAGTTAGTTATGTGATAAGTTGGCTAGGTCTACCAAAATGTAACCTGTGGTCAAAATAAGAGTCAAATAAGGAATGGCCATAACCTGTTAGGTGAGATTTTATTCTATTTTTTTTTTTTGAATTTTATTTTATTTATTTTTTTATACAGCAGGTTCTTATTAGTTATCCATTTTACACATATTAGTGTATATATGCCAATCCCAATCTCCCAATTCAAGGTGGGATTTTATTCTGTTTTCAACACCAACATGTAAATAGGACCTAGGAATATTCTTTCCAATGTGACTATATTTTTTACAGACAAATGCATAATATCATTTAACTACCTTTACAAACCTTCATGCTGAACATTTTTTCTTATGATTTTACTCATAGTATCAAGGATCTGAATGAGGAAAAAGTGGTTAGCAATTATTTAGAATAGCATATTGGGGTTTGTAGGGAAAGGTGAATTCAGAGTTGTCTTGATTTTAATGGAATTGCTTAGCTTTTTAAAATATTAAAGTGGTTTTGTGGGAAAGGGCTAGAAAACAGGTTACTTAATTTCTTCCAAGTCCTTAATGGTGGCATTTTTTTCTGGCATCATTTTAAGATGAATGGAGAAGCTTGGTGGCCTCAGAAAGGTGGGTTTTTCCACTTACCTTGGACTCTGTAGTCTGACCCCCATCTTACCACCCTACCTCCTGAAGTTTCCTGTTTCCCCAAATGAATATGTGATTAGGGAGCTATTGTAGCCCAAGTGAGGTTCTCTCATAATGTTTCATTTTATATTATACATTTAACATCTCAGGAAAAAGAACCCAAGGTATATAGTGTTATGTTGCCTGAAATTTATTCTCAATTTTTATTGACGTGAGGCCTTCATTTTAAAGTAGCAACAGTTGGTACATACACACATACTATTATGGGCTCTTTACACTCTTGGTGGAAATAGAGTTAGAAAGTATTGTAACAGTGACTTGACTAATTATTTGGTAATTAGTTTTGCTTTTGGTCTTAAAGTATGAGCAACTTTGCATTCTGCTTACCAATTATTGATCTGATATCCCAACTATCCGCTGTCCCTGAGGGTTTCATCAACAACACAGAAGGTAAAGGGAGACCCATAAGAGTGATCGTTAATGCCTGTTGCAGAGATAAGGCTGGAGGGAGAGGCAAGGCAGAGGGTTTCTCTCTCAGCAACAATGACTGGGCAGTAATCATTGATATCAGGAACTTCGTTACATATGGTTCCCGTGTCTGTTTTCCCAGAGCCATCTGAAACAGCAAAACATATCGGGTGTTGGGATAAATGATGTCAGGGAGAAAATTCTTTCTCATATCCCATGATGATGCCACAGCGTAGAGGACTAGTATGACTGATCCCTGAGATGGTGAGTGATAGGTTCCTTCCTGCTTCAATCTCCTGAAGTCACTCTTGCCCTTTGCTCATTACCTTCCAACAACACTGGTTTCTTTTTAGTTCTTTGAACAAGTTCTTTCCTGACCCAGAATGCTTGGGTTCTGGGTCAGGAAAGAACTGACCCAGAACATTTCTATTCACTCTTCCTAAAATGTTTTTCATCCCTGTTTTATTAGATGTGTAGGAGTTAGCAGAATAAAACAGGGATGTTTTTCATTATCATCCCTGGGTATTTTGCTAGGTCACCTTTTGAGAAGTTAATAAACGTCTTTTAAAGATGTTTTCTGTATGCCTAAGGGGTAGAGTCATTTAGTTAATTGAATGTTAACAAACCAGGAGCCTATTCACACCCTACATGGTTTTGTGCAGTATGTTCTTATACCCGATTTGGCAGTGGACTTTCTAGACTTAGGTTCATTAGAGAGAGACACCAGATTATCCCGTGGATTGAGTGCTGTGTTGTTCTCTGATCCTCCAGAACTTTCCTATGGCCTCGTGCTGTGGCAAAACCACAGCTCAAGCTATCGTTGACAGCATCTGCTCCCCTACTGCGTGTGCTATACGCAGAGCCCTGCTTCTTCACCTGGTGGCTGAGCATCCTTGAGCAAACTTATCCCATATGGATAAGTTTGGATAAGCAAACTTATCCCATATGGATAAGCCATATGGATGGCTTTTGCCAGTGCAGATATTCTGCTTAGATGAATAAACAATGGCCCTTGATTTTAGGCTTCTGTGGATACATTTTGAGGTATTTTTCTTTTTATTTACCTGAAATGACTAATTTTTTATTCTAGTTTTTGAAGATTTTCACATATGACCCATGTACAAACATTGGCTATGGTCGACCTGGCTAGAATTCATTTTAGGAACAGGCCCTCTAGAATACTGATAGTAAATAAGACTATAATATTTATATAACTCACCCAGATGTTAAAAGTGACACTCATAGGATGAAGATCAGGATGTATGGACTGTAATTGTTTGGGCATTACCATGGTTTCTCTTTCAATCTTATATTGCCCTTTTATCTTTCTCTTTTTTTTTTTTTTTTTTTTTTTCAGTACGCGGGCCTCTCACCGCTGTGGCCTCTCCTGTTGCGGAGCACAGGCTCCGGACGCGCAGGCTCAGCGGCCATGGCTCACGGGCCCAGCCGCTCCGCGGCATGTGGGATCTTCCCAAAGGACCGGGGCATGAACTCGAGTCCCCTGCATCGGCAGGCGGACTCTCAACCATTGCGCCACCAGGGAAGCCCCGTTTATCTTTCTCTTTGTTTGGCTACTGTAAATCTCAGATATAAACTTAATGCAAACCTACAATATCTATCTTCTATTAGGTATGTATCTGGGACATCTATTTTCTCCCTTCTTTCCTGCTTACTGGTCTTTTTCTGTTGTTTTGTAGTAGCTGGTTTCCCAGGCATTGCTCTGGAGAATCATTAACTATCACTAAATAAACAAATTCCTGTTGCTACTCACCAAGAGGAATGTTTAATAGATTTTCCCACGTGAGAGGCAGCTCAATTACAAGTTAATTCAGTGCATCTGCACTTAATGACTTTTAATTTGGATCTTATATTTGAAAAAACCTTGTGCTTTCTTGGTCTTTATTTTATTTATTTATTTATTGTTTCCATATTTGAAAATAACATTTATTGCATAATTTACTAGCAGGTAATAAGGGAATAAGTACATTTGGGATATTAAGGCAGTCCTTATGCTTGAATAAGTCTAAATTATTGGTAAGTGAGCTACAAATAAAGTAGAGCCTTATGTTTAAAGCTGCTGGAAATCGGAGCAAATTGAAACAAAAATAGATACAATCTTCCCATCACTCAGTGTTAAGGAAAACAGGACCTATTATCGGCCTTTCCTTCTAGTTACATTACATAGCAGGAAACTCAATCTTTTGAATCATCCTTTTCTAGAGAAGCTTATCAACTCCTCCTTAACACAGATACTTCTGACCCCTACGTTCTCCCAAGATTTCTTTTTTTATGCACTCTTTTTTCTACATTTGTTTTTGCCTTTTTTAGCAGCTTAAGGTGACTCAACTTACTTCCTAATTTCTGGATGTAGGGATCTAGTGGGGACTTTTGACACTATCCTTACTCTTTTGGAGGGAATTAATCAATACTGTAAACTTTTGATTTGGGGGAGGGATAGTCTGAAGACTATTACACCATGCATACCTTTCCTATAACATGTACATGTGACAATACACAGAACACAAACGAACAGATAAAGCCCAGCTGTGCTGGAGATCCAACTCCCTCAGTATCACTCAAGGAGCCTCTGCTCTGTATCAGCTCCCAGAAGGTGATATTCAAAATGATGCCTCACCAGCGTGAGCACATTACTCCACGTCAGCCATCTTCCTAAGTCACTGTGGTGTCCTGAAGGCTGCAAGTCCTTGAAATGTCTGAGGGTTTCCTGCCTTGCAGAAGCCCTTGTTATCAGCACAGCCTACCCCGGTTTATTTCATCACTTACCCTGGCACTCGGATTCCTCTTCGAGTTATCTTCTCCTTCTCGACAGGCCGCAGCAAACTGGATCCACTCCCGCTTCTGTCTTCTGACCGTTTGCCGTTTTGCGGTGCCATTTTCCATGTCTTATTCTTTCACCTTAAGCAAAAAAGCGTTCCCATTTTGTACAGTGTTAGAACAGTTTTACTCAATAAGGACATTTATTCAACACTGTAAGGTGCACCCAGAAGAAGTGACAGTATTGAGTTTGAGGAACAAAGAAAGTTATTACTACTTCTAAACTCTAGATACATACAGCTTGGCCACCCTGACTAGCAACTTCTTTTGGAATTGTCCTTTTTCTAACTATAGGATTCAAGTGAAACAAATTTCATTAGAAATTGTGTGTGGAGCTCATAGTGTGTTCCATTGAATAATATGTGTGGTTTTTCTTTCTTCAATCTATCCTCACCAGATGAGAGGTCCTGCTCACCTTACCCTTCACTGTGCTCTGACCAGGCTTTCTGGTCTCCAGAGTGTAAAAGATTTCAGTGTTCCATGTGTGTGCATCCCCTGCAAGAGGAGTTCTGTGCTCACCTAAAGTGTGCTCACCTAAAAGAGGGAAGGGATTTTTCTCTTCTCTTGATAAGGACACAACTCTGGCTAAGCATCCAAATATATTATTGCAGGATTAGAAGAATATTTTAACTGAATTAATGGTACCTGCAGTAATCCCATGGATGTCTACATAGCTTCTTAGTGTTGGCCATTTGTATCTCTGCTTGCTTTATGTTTTTCTCTTTGTAGTCTTATGCTGCTGCTGTTAGAAAATGTTTAAGAATTTTATAGTTAAAGAGTTTAGGAATGTTACTCCATGCGTAAACATATGTATATGCATAGACATATTTTAAAAAATAACTCCTAATGTACTTATTGAGACATAGAATGTTCTGTGTTTATTTAAGCTAAGGCTTCATGTAATTACCACTTTGGGGGAAGGAAACGTTCCCTGTGAATGGAGCTTATCCTTTCAAGAACCAAAGTATTTGCAGTTTTCCTCATTTTGATACAACCTCCTGAAATGTACCACATATTCCCTTGTTTGTCAACAGATATTAGAAAAGTAATTTTATTTCTTCAAAGGTTTAAGATCTTCAAAATGAAAATTTAACTACTGAAATAAAATAAAGTCTTGCTGGTGATAGAGGACAGTAGCTTTATTTCCTGAGTCCTGCTCTAAATGGCACTAGATTCTCCGTTGTTTTATTTAGTTGTGATCATATGTAAAAAAATTTTTGTATCTTTCTCTCATTAATTTACCATCAATTGTCTTTCTTGCTGATGTAACTGTCTACAAATCCTGTTCCCATTCTAAAATGTTATGTTGCTTCTTTTTCTTTGATTTGGGTTGGGAAATGTATAAATAAGCTAATAGGATAGTTTGATAAGTAGGAGTTACTACACTGAGCTGTCACAACCACGGCTAAATGAATGGCTAATTGGGAATATGGGTTTTGCCATTGCTATTTCAATTTGGAAGAGGTTCTCTCACTTACCTTTTTTTCTCAACAATTATGGTTTCAAATGTTCTGATTTTTGATATGTGACGCATTACAAAATTCAGTTGTTCTTTCGATTTTAAATTGAGAAAATAGTTTTATTATACATTACCTCAACAATGAATTCACTGTTTACTTCCAGCACCACCTGTTATAGACGGTAAAATACTAGCATAAATTTGCATAATTTAAAGGAAGCAGTATCATAAAACCATTGACAATGTTCTCTTATTAATTCATTTGTAAAATACACATTTTGTTAATAATATGGAATAAACATGGGTAATGCAAAGTGAATAATACAGGCCTTTTGCCCTCTAAAGGCTTAACCTTTAGGGAAGACAGCAAGGTGGGTTAGGATACATGCTTCAGCTGAGGCACCGATGCGCTCAGCGGAAGGGCAGAGTGGACAGCTCAAGTTATCAAGGTGAATTCTGGGAAAGCCTCATAGGAGAGTAGGGATTTGAAAGGGGTCTGCAGAATGAATCTGCTTTGATAAGAGGAATTGATGGGGAAGAAAATTTCAGCCAGAGTAAAACGTGAGCACAGTTGTAAAGGCACCAAGTTTTAGAGGATGTTCCAGAAATGGTAAATAAACTAGCTGGAATGTAGAGGAAATAGTGTGAGAAGACATGGGAGACAAGGTTTGGAATGTCAGCTTGGAGGCAGATCATGAAGTGCTTTATATGCCAGACTAAGGAGTCTGAACTTTATTGGATAAGAGACTTGGAGTGACAAAAGCATGATTTTTGAAACATGTCATTGATACGAAGAGAAGATTACAAGGGAAAAGCACTTGAAGTTGAGATCCTTAGGAATTAGCCATTGCTTAGGTAAGACACAGAACGCGAATATCGGTGCTGAAGTGGTGCTGGGAAGGGGAGAGGATGGAGGCATTACCAGAGAACGGATAGGGCTTGTGGACTGTGGGGTAGGAGGGGAGGAAGAGTCAGATGATTCTGGTGATGTAAGCTTGGCTTTCTGGGAGAATCGAAGTACTACTAATAGAAACAGAAAATTCAGCAGGAGATTATCCCTGCAGGGAGATGGTGGCTGAAGTCTGTTTTATCTATTTTCAATGTGTTTCTAAAATTTGGGATAGATATAAAAGCTATGGAAGTAGAATGTATCCAAACAGGAGTGTTATTTAAAGTTGAAGGAAATGAGGCTATGACTTGAATCAGTTTAAGATAAAGAGGTAGGCAGGGAACAGAATCTTATGGGAAATGCTTATATTTGTGCCAGGGGCAGAAAGAAGCAGTCTAAAACCAGAGGACACCCAGAGACTAAGAGAAGAGAGAGGTCAAGGGGCCAGGGCTGTACTGTGGGTGCACAGCAGATTCTGTTAGTGTGAGGACGCTAAGAAAGGGCAGGGGCTGTGGTGGAGGGTTGGAAAGGAAGCTGAGTTCAGAAAGCAGAAGAGGTTGGGTAAGTAGGTAGAGGAGAAGTAGCAAAAAAAGCAGGCAAAATGAGTGGAGTGGCGCGAGAAGAAGTTAGACAAAGAGGGAATATTGAATAGTTTATGTGCCATAACAAGGTCAAGGAGAATGGGAACTGATGGCATCATGGGGTCTAAAGTAAGCAGTCATTGTTAACTTTTCCCAGGGGCATAAGTCAAATTACAGGAGTCAAGGAATAAGTTATTGAGAAAACGGAAATAGCAACTATCGATTACATTTTCAAGGTAAGAGATTTAAAAAATGTGAGATAAGAGTTGAGGATTTAATTAGATCAAATCATATTTTTAAGGCTGGGAAACCATGACCAAGTATTCAGTCTACAGGGAGAGGAAATGGGTCTGTGGAGAAAGAATGATAGAAAGAGAAGGGGAAAATTGAGGGGGGGGAGGAGGAAGAAATCAAGGCGTAGTTACAATTGTGATTAAGAGAGAATAGGATGGCTGAATGAGAACTGTGAGTGAAAGAGACCTGATAGTGAGGAAGACTGTTTCTTCCTTTGAAACAGAAGATTAGAGGAACACAATGAAGAGGGAAAATCATTTCGAGGTATAACTGGAGGAAAATTACGCACATACCTATTCCATAGTTTTGCGAGGTTGGAGTGAGCAGGCATGGGAAGGGGCTAGAGGAGACTGTCAAAGACCTCTAGAATCTGCCAGAGGGAAGGTGACAGGAAGCCAGCCCAACAGCACAAATCAGAGAAGAGCTGTAGGCCTACCTAGCATTCTTGAGTTAGGGAGCACTTGAGCACAGAAAATTAGAGACCGAAAATAAATGATTATTCCATAGTTGGTGAAGAGTGTGGTGACCAGCTGAGGTTAGGAAGCAAGAATATGATGTGTAGCCCGTTCGTTTTGTGCCTTTTCTAGTAGAACTTGACAACCTGGGAGTGGGAGGAGAAGGAATATGAGGGCTGTCCCAGCACTGGGGATTGTTGTCAAGGCAGAGTGTGGAGACTCAGGGAGTTGATAAGACACTATTGTGAATTACAGTGAGTCAGGGAGCTCTAGTGAACTGAGACTAGAGAGAGCCTGGGACAGCTGAAATGGGGGCAGAGAAGATTTTGCAGGTGTGAGGGGCTGTAGAAGGGAGTGCAGAGTGTGGGTGGGGATTTGGAATGACAGCTGAGTCCAGAAGGGGGTAACATACAGACTAGAAATTGGGCAGTAGAGCACAAGGTTTTCTTTTAACTCACTTTCTCCCCCACGTGTAAGTTTATTAGACATTAGGAAAATATCTAGGCCTGGGAAAAAGCTTCATATGTAATAGAAGATGGCTGCATAGATTTTTTTTTTTTTTTTTTTTGTGATATGCGGGCCTCTCACTGTTGTGGCCTCTCCCGTTGCGAAGCACAGGCTCTGGACGCGCAGGCTCAGCGGCCATGGCTCACGGGCCCACCCGCTCTGCGGCATGTGGGATCTTCCTGGACCAGGGCACGAACCCGTATCTCCTGCATCGGCAGGCGGATTCTCAACCACTGCGCCACCAGGGAAGCCCTATTACACTACTTTTTAAATGTAGCCAGTACAATCCAAAAGTTGTAGTCACTTGATGCCAAGGAAACCATCAACAAAATGAAAAGACAACGTACTGAATGGAAGAAATTATTTGTAAATGGAAGAAAATATTTGTAAATGTTATGACTGGTAAGGAGCCAATATCCAAAATATATAAATAGCTCATACAACTGAGCATTAAAAAAAATGATTAAAAAACGGGCAAAAGACGTGAATAGACACTTACCCAGAGAGGACATTCATATGTCCAAAAGGCACTTGAAAAGATACTCAATATCATTAATCATGAGAGAAATGAAAATTAAAACCATGATAAAATATCACCTCACACCTGTCAGAATGGCTATCATCAAAAAGTCTGCAAATAACAAATGTTGGCAAGGGTGTGGAGAAAAGGGAACCCTCCTATGCTGTTGGTAGTTATGTAAATCGGTTCAGCCACTGTGGAAAACACTATGGAGGTTTCTCAGAAAAGTAAAAATATGACCCAGCAATGCCACTCCCAGTCTCTGTGGCCTAGTTGATGAGAGAGTTTCTTGTCTTCCTTTTTTCTTTGGATGTCCTTACAATAAATTGCATTAACTTGAAGGAACCTGAACAGGACCTTTTCTAGCAATGTAAAAGTGCCTAAGAAACTAAAATGTATGTTTCTGTGTTAATCTCCAAGAATAGGATAAAGACTAAAATGGGGTACCTGCCCAGAAAGAGCTCGTAGGTTAAAAAAGGGAGGAAAACAGATGAGAAAAGATAATGGAATATTATACACATTGTAAAAGAAGCATGTATAGGATACAGCATTGGCCCAAGTGGGGAAACGAGTCAATTCTGGAACAGTAGATAGAGTTTGGGACATGTGATATTGGTTCAGATTCCACTGTACCACTTATGGTACATTTATGAATCATTTATGCTCCCAAAGTTTCTTTATTTGTAAAATGAGGATATCTCTATTTACCTTTCAGGATTTTTGTTATGTGTGTGAAATAACTTTGTTAACTGCAAAATATTTTGCTAGTGGCAGGTGGTGAAAAGGGACAGCAGTGACAGACCAAATTCCAGACAACCAACCCCTTGGTTGTCTCAATTTTTAACCTCAATCTCACTTTGAATCTCCCAACCCCATTGAAGTTGCCTATTAGCATATAGGTGGGAACTACTGTAAAGGGCCTTGGTAAGAAAGATAAATTAGAAACCAAATCCATTCATTCATTCAAAACTTTTAATCTATAAAATATTTTGTGACAGGCACTGTCTTTTGTGTACATGTTCCAACCTTTTATGATGTATACATTCCATGGACAATAATAGGATATACAATATTCCGCAGCCATCTAACTTATGGCAAATTGCTGAAGTTTTTCTGGGTCTAGTTTTCTTTCTCAGTACTTTCTTCTAGAGGGAATATGATGATTTTATATAAGATTTGTGGAATCTAAGTCATTACATGTGCTTATTGAAGTGTTGAAATACATATTTTTCTATTACATACTAAGTGTATTTAAAGTAATAGCTATAGAACAAGGCTATTTTTTCACCTCCATAACTTACCTTTTTGAAGTTGGTCATTTGTACACCTAAGACCAACTTATTTTTTTATTTTTATTTTTTTTAATGTCTTCATTGGAGTATAATTGCTTTACAATGGTGTGTTAGTTTCTGCTTTATAACAAAGTGAATCAGCTATATGTATACATATGCTCCCATATCTCTTCCCTTTTGCGTCTCCCTCCCTCCCACCATCCCTATCCCACCCCTCTAGGTGGTCACAAAGCACTGAGCTGATCTCCCTGTGCTATGTGGCTGCTTCCCACTAGCTATTTATTTTACATTTGGTAGTATAATAAGCAGTTCTCTCCTGATTAATACTTATAAAAATAATTGAGTAAAGCAATTGCTGTTCTCATAGGGAGGTGGTGGAGATGCCAAGTTCAAGCCTAATTATACCACTTTAGTTTATAATTGAAGGTATATTGAGTAGTGGCATCTTAGTTTGGAAGCTATGTAATTTTCTGTGTAGAAGGGAAGGCCAAACATTTCTCATGCAGATAATATCTGAAAATTTCACTCCAGTCCCTCCTCTAACAGCTCTGTCAACAGAGCTCTGTGAGTGAATTCCAACTTCAATCCCACGTGGGAAAGAAAAGGAAACATCACTGCAGCTCAAACAACAGTTTCATTGCTTTACAAGGACTCCTCCCTGGATACTTAAGGATAGAAGGACGTCATAAGATTACGTACTCAGATCGATCAAGAAGTTCTCTAAAAAAGAGAAATATATTTGAAAAGCATCATAGAATCTCAAGAGCCATGAAATATTTTTAGAGCAGGATTCTTATGCTACAACTCTACAAGGAGATATTATTTAGAAGACTATTAAAATTGTGGGTCAGACTATGGTAATAATGCTAGATATATCTTGGAATATGACATTTATTTTTTTAGTTTACCATGAACTCTGCAGGAATTTGAAGGCAAAAATATAATTTTTCACACTGGTTTAAAATGTATAATTCCTTAGCCATTTATATCAATAACAAAAAAAGAATAGAGGTGAGATTTACTTCCATGTAACTTTTGGGGTGATGAGGACATTAATGTTTCTATAACAAGCAGAACTGAAACCAATCATTTAAGGCTGTCTAGGGTATTCTGTTTAAACAAATAAAAAACCAAATAAGATAAAGGTTTTTTTCCCACTAGTCTATACTTCTAGACATTTGCCTGACAAAATAAATAAGAACAAAATTCTGTTCCACGTATCAGAATCACATTGTTTTATGTGAGAACTAAATTGATAGGTTAGTTCTAAATATGTTTTAAAATTTTGATGCCTGTTTTCAACTTACAGTGAGATAATATATGTATGCTTTGCCACCTACCTTATTTACTTTCTTTCCAAGAACCAGAATATTTCATTGTAATGTTTACATCTTATGTGTTACATGAATGATCACCATATGTGCACAAAAATTCTTATCTAATAAAAAGCTATGTGGTGGGCTTCCCTGGTGGCGCAGTGGTTGGGAGTCCGCCTGCCAATGCAGGGGACGCGGGTTCGTGCCCCGGTCCGGGAAGATCCCACATGCCGCGGAGCGGCTGAGCCCGTGAGCCATGGCCGCTGAGCCTGCGCGTCCGGAGCCTGTGCTCCACAACGGGAGAGGCCACAGCAGTGAGAGGCCCGTGTACCGCAAAAAAAAAAAATAAATAAATAAAGCGATGTGGCTATTTTTAATGATCTTATCAACTTGATAAGATATATTCTATCACAGCTCAAAACTGCTCTGCCTTAAGTGATTCCTTCCTAGTAAAGCTTATATAATCCATAGCACGACTTATGTCTTTAGATTCTCTAGCCACAGTTATGAAAATAATATTCAGGAGCCAGTTATGCACTTCTACTACATAACTATTCAGTTGAGATAATTATAGAATTGCAGAGTTTCTGCATTGGAAGAAACTCGGTGACATCATGTCTGTGCATCCAGATGTGGGGCACGGTGAGGCCCTGTGAGGTTGGGTGCCTTGGTCAAAGTTACGCAGCCCCTTTGAGGGGAAGCTGTGACTCAGCCCTGTGGCTTCTGAGTCTCGGTTCAGTGTTGACTTTGCACCTTCCCACCCTAATTCGTTTTATAGCAGAGGTACCTGGTGAACATCCTTAGGAAGAAGATGCCGAAGGACTCACGTCCTATAATGAAATGCCTTCTTGTAACTTAGAGTTTTGGGGTATCTTTTATAGGTTAAGTCAGTCAAAATCTTGTTTAAAGTACTCTTTGTGGTTGGGAGATAGATGACACAAAGTACCATCTCTGAGAAGCTGTCACACCCATTAGTGTAAGCTGCAATGATGCTCCAGAGAGCCTTTGATTTAGTTAATGAAAAGGGGGCAGAGTTCAAGTTCAGGAAATGAAAGACAAGCAGGCATGCCTATTTTCCACAGCATCTATAATATCATATTGATTCTACTTAAACATTTCTTGCATTTGTTCCAATGTTGATAAGTTTCTACTTCCCAGTTCCAAAAGTTATTAACTGATATCTTAAGTGATCTATTAGAAATGCAAAAAGAACTTGTCTATCACAATTACCAAAGAAATGTAAAACACAGATACTTTAGTATCAGTGGGGAGTAGGGAAAAGTTTAGTATCAAAAACACTAAAATTACTAAGGATAATAAATCAATACTACCAAACATATCTTGAGAATCTGAAATATAATACTCTTTCAAGATCAAGGAGAACAATCAACTCTTCAGTTAAATAATATTATCATAAAACATTCCTGTGCAGAGAGGAATAGGAGGTGAAATTTAGTGCTCAGAAATTGCCTCTAAAATCTTGATGCATGCAATCAGTCTTCCTTACAGAAACAAAAGGCTTATCTGAGTGAAAATATGCAGGTGACCCACAGAAGTGTAACAAGAGGTCTATACCGTTGATTCTTTTTGTGTGTGTGTGTGTGTGTGGTACGCGGGCCTCTCACTGTTGTGGTCTCTCCCGTTGCGGAGCACAGGCTCCAGACGCGCAGGCTCAGCAGCCATGGCTCATGGGCCCAGCCGCTCCGCGGCATGTGGGATCTTCCCGGACCGGGGCACGAACCTGTGTTCCCTGCGTTGGCAGGCGGATTCTTAACCACTGCGCCACCAGGGAAGCCCTATACCGTTGATTCTTGATTTCTATTAAAGCTTGAGTCAGAGTGTTCCCTCTTCCTTTAGTAGTGTGAATAAACAGTGATCATTGTAACAGGGCATTGCAATTTTATTTGGAGTTTTTCAGTTACAAATATTTTTCAAAAATTGTCATCTTGTACTCTGTCTCCCAAGCTCAGAGAGTGGAATGTTCCACCACTGTTCCCTTCCAGACTTGGGCTGTGTGCCCTTTGGCACTGTCAGGCTCCTGCACTGCTTTTGAAGTTCATAGAAACGTGAACTCCAGAAGAATGGTGCCTGCCAGGCCAACTGTACAACGATGTGTTCCCTTATCTCCCCGGCTTGGCTGCCCTCTGCACTTTAGAGCTGATGTTCGTATGAGTCCTGTATAACGCCACTGCCTGAGAATAGGGCGGAAATCATTTTCCAAGCTTATGTTGTAGCACCACTGCTGACATTCCTGGGAGACTGAGGTGCAGCCAACTATAGGTATTTAGCTTTATTTGCTTGGAAAAAAATACGTACAATTTCCTAACCATCCTCTTCTATCTTTCCACTTATTTTTTTCGTAACTGTTTTGACTGAATTGTTCTGTCACTTGACCATTGATGGATTTAAGTCTAGTCTAATCTAACCTATCTTACTTTATTCTTTAAATAGACTTTTGTAATTGAATTGGCAGTAGTTTGGTGAATTGACTAACCTGATCTTTATTCCTCTAAGGATCTGGCGTTAGGAGCTGCCTTACCTCTTTCAAGGGTAGGACACTCGCTATGCATGATGCTTATCTGGAAAGCACTTCACACCTTGGGCACTGAAGAGTTGGAGGAAAGTAATATAATATCCAAAATGCCTTGTTTACTTTAAAGAAATAGGTCATCTAGGATGGACCTTGAGTCTGTCATACAGAGTGAAGTAAGTCAGAAAGAGAAAAACAAATACCGTATGCTAACACATATAGATGGATTCAAAAAAAAAAAAAAAAAAAGGTTCTGAAGAACCTAGGGGCAGGACAGGAATAAAGACGCAGACATGGAGAATGGACTATAGGACACAGGGAGGGGGAAGGGTAAGCTGGGACGAAGTGAGAGATTGGCATGGACATATATACACTACCAAATGTAAAATAGATAGCTAGTGGGAAGCAGCCGCATAGCACAGGGAGATCAGCTCGGTGCTTTGTGACCACCTAGAGGGGTGGGATAGGGAGGGTAGGAGGGAGATGCAAGAAGGAGGGGAGATGGGGATATATGTATACGTATAGCTCATTCACTTTGTTATACAGCAGCAACTAACACAACAATGTAAAGCAATTATACTCCAATAAAGATGTTAAAAAAAAGAAAAAGTAATAGGTCACCTAAATGTTCCCTTCCTGGACTGTAGGAATGCCTTGATAATTCCAGAAAGGATTTGTCATAATGGCTTGGGTTTCTTCATTTTTCTTTAGCCATTTCTTACTGGAAAAAATTCTTATGATTTAAATATTTTATAATTAGTTGCAGTGTAATCTTGACATAGCTAACATTCCTCCACCTTGAAACAAACTCACAAGGAAATAGCTGTTTAAAAGAAATGGGCTTGATCAACTCTACTTCCCTACAAATATAGAACCCATTTGCACTGGGAATTTTGGCAGCAATCTGCCTGATTTAAGTATAAGTAAAAGAAAATAGAAAAATAATTTTATTTCTGATTATACATTTTAGAATTATTCCAGCATTTTTTTCTGAATTAAATTATGTCTCTGATGTCATTTAAGTTTACTTCAACCAGATTACACCCTGCTTCTCTATGGCATTTTTTCCCTCAAGCATGGAGAGTCCTTTAAAGTCACCAGAGGCTGAACTGATAGAACTCCCTTTGCTGGAAGGGGTTTAAAGATGGAGTGAATCCCATGTAGAAAGTCCAACAACTGACACAGGAGGCAAGGCTTCAAGTTTGTATTTCTTTCCCAGGCCTTCAAGTTCTACTTACCATTAAAATGATCAAAAGGCAAATATTCCTGAAAAGGAGCCAATCCATTCCTCCAGTTCTCTCTTGCACAGGAACCCCAGTGAGTCTTAGTCCTCTGGGTCCTGAATTTGGCTCTTCAGCAAGATGTGCTTCGAGATGCCCTTCTAGGAGGGCCTGGGAGATAACTTTGCTGCTGTCTGGGCAGAGGAATGAAGATATTCTATAATGGCTCTGTTTCCCCACCCCGAGCTCCTGGGCTGGATCTGGAAGGCTGGCATTGCTTGGGCTCCGGGTCAGAGCATAGACACACCTTGATTCTTATTGCAATGAAACCCTTTGCTGGACACCAAAGAAAAATCTTACAGAGTGAGGACAATATTTACAGGGAAGATAGCCAATGAATAAAAAATTACTCACAACATGAAAAATAATTAAAATGTTAGGGCCTGTCATCATGCTGAATAAAATTAGTAGGCTTCTTACTGCCAGCATTGTAAAAGCAAAATTACATATACTGACACACACACACATGTCCACTACAGAGCCAACTTCAAGGACTGACACTTTGAGCAGAGGACATTGTGAAAAGGCATCAGGCCTAAGTATGGTGAGGGAGAAAGACAGAATAATGAAACTCTCATCTCTTAATTCTGGTGATTCCTGCTTCCCTCCTTAAGAAGTCCTATAGTTGAGCTGCATTCTTCAATTTTAAAGATCTTCTAAAAATAAGGTTAAGACAAAGGAACTCTGATTTCACTAGTATATTTGTTTCCACATTTTAGCAACTTTTTTCCTCAATATACAGTCAAACCAGTGTGGTATAACATTAACTAAATTGTTTTAAGGTAACCACAATACAGAGTGTATTCACTCCTCATGGCATTTCCACTGATAAAAAAGTACATAATATGGGTGAGGAACACCTTTAAACCCTCATAAATATATTTATTGAGAAGAAGCTGAAATTGGAAACCTGAGAATTTAAGGGGAAAAGACCAGAGCAGCATCTGGATATTTCTGAAAATCATTTCCCTTTTTCATTTTTCTCTTCTCCTTTGTTTGTCTGGGTTTAGTATACGCATAGTTTTCTCATGAAAAAATTTCAGGCTGGCAGCAACACTCACAAACATAAAAAAGAAAATGTAGTTAAATGTTCTCTAATTGCTAATAGGTGTTGGTTGGAGAATTTTAAAGGGAGACCGCATTTTGCCTTCACTACCCCATCCCTGCAATTCAGAAACTAGGCAGATCTATCCCTAGTCAGGGAATGTATTCCAAATAACACTTAGTTCCTCTAGAACCTTAGTTTAGCATTTTTGCAAGCATAGGCAAGAATCTAGGCAATTGGAAGGCTGGCATAGTATTGTAAAATGAAGAGAAATGAATTATATGTTAAAGATATTTATGGGACAGAGAGCAAGAAATTATACTTAAGCAATGGGAAAAAAAATGAATTGTTATGAAGAGGCAGTATTTGGATATATCTGCCTAAGCCAAACCATATATTTGGGGATATCTGCCTAATTCAGAAATGTATAAGCTGACCTGATAAATCATGTATATGGTTCACATTTTAAAATATATCTTTGGGTGGTCCTCCAGATTGTCTAGAACTAATACACATACATTCACGGGGTGGATATTAACCCATTACTTCATTGTATGCTAGATTAGTCTTTAAAGCAAGAGTTATGGAAACCTATGCTTGAGTAAATAATCATTTAAAACATTCCCTTGTAACTGTTTATATCCAACTGAGCTTCCATCCTTCTGTGTTTTCATGAATTTTTGTCCAGAGGTTTGAAATGTGCCAACTGTATCTACTGTAAAAATTTTCTTTTATAGCTAGATCAGAAGAGCATTAAATTATTTTTACTCTTCAAGATATATCCTCTATCAAAGGTGTCAGTGAGCTTTGGGCTTTTGGAATGCACAGCATTTTCCCTTTGTTTTTGTATATATCGAAGGTACAAATTGTGCTACTGCTTGAGATTATTGCCAAGAGAAAGGGCGATGTGAGGGGGTTCTCTCCAATCCAGCCTCCCAAGGACCTTTTCATTGGCTATAACTGCACTGTGGCCTTGTTTTTATTTTTTAAAATTTAATTTATTTATTTTTTAGCATCTTTATTGGAGTATAACTGCTTTACAATGGTGTGTTAGTTTCTGCTGTATAACAGTGAATCAGCTATACATACACATATATCCCCATATCTCTTCCCTCTTGAGTTTCCCTCCCTCCCATTGTATGAAACATTTGACTTAGTTTTGAATAAAGAAGGATGATGAGAATCTGCACTGTATCAGTGAGTGGGGATATTTCTTGGCTAACTGAGTATTTTTCTATCCATAGGAACACACCACTAACAGCTCTGGAGATGGTTTGTGTCTTGTGGAAATGTAATGTGCAATACTGCTTAAGATTTGAATTACAGAAACATAGGAGGAAAAAATAGTGTCTCAAATAAATGGTATTTCAGGCTTAAAAAAATGTATGGCTGACACTCTCTTTCTGTGTGCTACCCAGTTTACCATGGCCCATGTACATAAAATTCTTTCTGGTGTCTGCCTCAAAAGGAGAATATGAGAGGACGGTAGAGAGCGTACAGGAGCTTCACTATTTCCAGTACTATGCACTGGGCCAAGAGGCAAGAATAAATGTGGGAGGTCTTTGATTGCAATGGGAGTCACTGCAGAAAAGTAGAGAATGGGAGAAGCCAGCAGGAATTTATAGTCCATAGAGGATTTATGGTTCTGAACAATGGGTGAGTCAGAGCTTAAGAAGGAACTAGGCGATCAGAGAGAAGTCTGTAGCTATCATGATGGTTTTATTTCCATAACAACTTCCAAGCAAGCTCTGAGGCAACCTCTAATAGTGTATTATACTAACATCATAATATGGAAAATTGACCATTGTTTAGCCAGTTAAAGACATTTATTTTTGTTTTATTTTAGTTAATGTTGAATTAGAATACTTGAATTTGCCTAAGAGAATTAATGAAACAGGTCTAGATCCCTATTGTTATTGTTTTTCACAAGGGGAAAATTATACTTTTCCCTTGCTGTGTCATATGGAGATATTTTACAAGGGTTTACCTCCCTTTGTTTATATCATGCTTGGTTGATTTCTTCTGATATATAAAATTTTCTATCGATCTAACTTGCTATTCATTGGGTGAATTTCAAAGAAAAGAAACAACAATCAGTAGAAATAAGGGCTATATAATTTAGATGATTCCTCCAGATTTCCCCATTTATAACTCCTGATTTCCATGCTCCCCAGAATTTGCTGGAGATTACTCTCATAAGCAGATTTAAAAGATTCGGCAATAACTGAGAAATGACCACTTTATGCCCTATGACCTTATTTGTACTTATTTTTGGGAGAGTTGAGGGGATTATCTCAAAGTAGAATCCTCAAAGAATTTTAGTTAGTGAAATCCTTTTCTAGGCAAAGCACATGGTTTTGAGCTTAGATACATAAACAGCAGCTACTTCTGTTTCTCTTGTGAGGTACCAGCCATCAATGACACAGAGCATGAAATATTAATGCTTAAAGATAACCTAGAGATTATTTATCCAATCTGTACCCTCTTCCTTCTCTTGTCTTGATGTTACAGTATAGCCCAGAGAGGCTGAAAAGTTTATTAGTACTATGAAGAGGGCAAGAATTTTACCTCCTGATTTATAGTCAATTTATATATATACCAAGCCACTTTTCAGTATTGGCTAGATATGTGAAGGCAAAATGGAAAAGAGTGGACAGCTGAACGTTATTATTTTAAAAAAAACCTTTCTATATTGTAGAGTTGACCAAACTATTGAGTTTAACAGCTGACTCTGCAAGCGGAAATTTTCAACTTAAGTTTGCCCTTTTATTTATGTTTGAAATCAAACCAGTGGTATTTCATTTGCTCATATGAAAGTGTACATTGAATTTCAGGGGTGCTTTTGATATTTAATTATTGTTCTTGTGCTTCTGTAATATTGTCTCATCCTGCTTCCAAAGTTGTAGGACATTTTCATTCCAAATGTCATAACCACCTAACATATAGTAAGCACTTTAACATGTATTTAAAAAAAATAATGCCACAGAGGACAGCTAATTCAATACATTCCAGTACAAATTCTTTTTGAAAAAAAAAAAGAAATCTTTTTTTATTATTTTTTAAATTTATTTTAATTTTTATTTCTATTTTTATTATTATTTTTTAATTTTTTATTATGAAAATGGTGTCAGGACAAAGTTTTACATCAAATTATCACAGTTTAGGGTTACTGGTGGATATTCTTTAAGTATCTAAGGGCAGCTTAATCTCTTGAAAACAGGTGTTAGAGGAAAGAAAATTTAGAAAATATTTATGGTCCCAAACTATGTCAAGTGCTACAGACAAGGAGGTTCTAGAGTTGACTCAAGCAAAAGGGTTTTCATTAGCATGGGCCTGGAGGGATGGATAAAAGGTAAACAAAGTAGTTACTGTGAATACATGTCTGTTCACCTTGAGATAACGGCATTGAAGATAAACAACCTGTCTCCTCCTTAAATCCGGCTTATGTATGGCAACAAGGGTGCTGGCAAACCAGGTTATTTAGTGGGTGTTAGAAATCATGGAATTAAATATCAGTTTTCTAAAGAGTTATGCTAATAACATAAGGATGATGTTAGTTTACACCCTAAAATCATACTTACCCACAGACAGAAGTGCCTTGTTGGTTCTCTGTGACTTCATGCCCTTGGTGTGGGATGTATTCCAAATAAAGGCAGAATGAGTAGCATGGCTTCTAGCTCTGTATTAATTAAAGTGCGTTACTTACATACTTACTGCATACTTACTACATACTCATTCCCCAAAATGTCACTGTAGTTCACCCCCGACTCCTGATCATGACAGCAGTGGCAGCGGTTCCACAATGTTGTAATTACTTAGATGTCATTCTGGTTACTTTGATGACACTGGCAGTGTCCTTCTCTGGCAAAGTTGTAATGTATATGTATATATATAGTTTGTTTTTGGTATAGTTATGCATCTAGTAGACTCTGAATGGGATCTGGGCTCAGGTTGTTTTGGAAGAAATCCAGGTATAGGAAGGTCAAAAGCTAGGCAGTGTTTTTAGAAATATATTTCTTGGGTCACTTGCAAAATCATATGGTCCAGTACATAACAAAAGCAGATTTCTCGGCCCAGATTTACTGAATCAGAATCTCTGGAGGCGGGAACTAGGATTAATTATTCTTAACAAGCTTTCTAGGTAATTCTGGAGTTGCAGGCTGAAGTTTAAGAGCTACTAAACCAGGTAATTAACCTGGACCTATGGGTAACCCGAAATGGCAGCAGGTAAACCTGGACATTTTTCTAACATGATAAGATTAGCACCTCTTCATGGGAGGGAAGCGGTACTGGCTATTAGTGTTTCTTTTTATGTAAAAAGCTTGCTTCCTTTTTCCTTTTTCCCATTGTGGTACTGAGGTCTTAATTATAGATTTATAAACTTCTTATGTAAGGGAAATTAACCTCTGTCATATGCGTTGCAGTTATTTTTACTTATTTTTTTTCTCTTTTAAGTTTGTTTTGGATTTTTAAAACATTTTGCAATTGAGAATGATTATATTTTTACATAGAATAGGCTGTTATAAACAATCCTGCTATCTCTTAGTACCCTATTGCTGCTGTAATAAGTTATCACAAACAGTGACTGAAAACTACACAAATTCATAATCTTACATCTCTGATGGTTAGAAGTCCAAAATGAGTCTCATGGGGCTAAAATAATGGTGTCAGCAGGGCTGCAATTCTAGAGGCTCTGGAGACGAATTGTTTCTTTGCCTTTTCCAGCTTCTAGTGGATGACTTCAGTTCTTTGGTTCATGGCCCCCTTCCAGCAATCCTATCATCTTTGCCTCTTTTCTCACATCTCCTTTATATCAGTACATGTACACAATTTCCCTGGGGCGTATACAAGGAGCAGAATTTCTGGGTCATAAGTTAATTTTCTTGAACTTGTTTTCCCAAGTGGTTATACTGACCTGGGCTGAGTTCCCATCATCAGTTTTGGAGAGTTTGCTTTGCTCACCCACACAGAAAGCAAAAGCATTGTCAGACTTTTAAATTTTATCCAATTTGCAGGGTGGGTACCTGTATCTCCTATGAATTTCTCTGATTTTTGTTGAGTTTAATATCTTTGCCTATGTTTATTGTCCATTTGGATTTTTTTCTTTTGTTAAAGGCATATTGAAGATTTATTTCCCCATTTTTAATCAGATTGTGCCTCTTAAAAAATTGATTTGTTGTTCTTTACATTACACATCTTGTGTGTCATTGTTGGATATATGCATGCAAGTATTTTTCACTCATTCTGTGGCTTGGCTTTTTACTTTTTAAGAAGATATAATGTATAGAAATTTTTATTTTTGAAATTGTCAAGTTTATCAGTCTTTTCTTTTATGGTTAGTGCTCTTGTGTCTTAAGAAAGCTTTTCACACACTTGTAAAATATTGACTTTCAAAGTTAAGTTCCTAAATCATCTGGAGATGATTTTTGTAAATGGTATGGGATCGATTTCATCTTTATTTTTTTTATGTGTACCTTAATGACCAGACACGTTCATTAAAAAGAGACTGCTTTCTGCACTGCTTTCTGTAGTACCAATTATAAAAAATCTGAGAGTGTGCATAAAATATATAATATACAAATAAAAATTTAAATAAATAAAATATTGAAAAATAATAGTGTGCATAAAAGTGTGTATTTGTTTTTAAGCTCTGTCTCTCCCTCTTTTTCCTTTTGCCTATTCATCTATTCTTATGTTAGTGCTAAGCTGTTTTAATTGCATAGCTTTGTTCTATTCAAGAGTGTTTGGCTGTTCTTGACCAATAGCATTTCCTGTACATTTTAGAACCAAGTGTTTCACAAACAAGCTGCAATTTTGATTAGGATTGTATAATATTTTAACAGAAATTAGAAAGAATTGTCAAAATTTCAATTTTGAGTCATGTATCGGAGTACACAAACAAGGAGATTTCTTTATATTTTTAGGTTTTATTTAACAAAGTTTTATTTTTTTCATTGTTAAGGTCTTACGGAGACCTTTTAAAGGTTATTCCTTGGTAGTAGTATAATAATATAATGTTATATTTTCTTCAATTACAATTTCTAACACATTTTTTCGCTTATAGAAGTACAATTGATTTTGGCGTTCTGCCATATCCAGCAATTTTGCTAAACCCTTATTTTTAATTTGAATGATATATCTGAAGAGTCTTTTGGATTTTTAACTACACAATCATTTAATCTGACAATAATGATAGTTTTGTTTCTTTTTTTCCAATCCCCATAATCTTTCCCCCCTACTTTTGTACCATCAGCAAAATAGTAAACAAAACTTTGATAGTGAACATTACTATTTTATTTCTCTATTTCATAGAGAAAGCTTTTAATATTGTACTATTAAGTATGATATTTATTTTGGGGATTTTATGGATAGTCTGTATAAAGTTAAGAAAGTCTCCTCTATTCATAATTTACTATGAGCATATGTTTTACTAAACATGTCCTATATATTGGGAAGATTATATAATTTTTCTCACTTAATTTGTTTCGGTGGTGTATTACATGGATTGAATTTTCTAATGTTAACCCAGCCTTGTGTTTTCAGTTATAAACCCAGATTTGGTCATCATCATTTTGATATAGTACTAGCTTCAGTTTGTGAATATTCTGTTTAGGAATTTTCCACCTATGTTCATGAGTGAAATTGGCATATAGTTTTCCTGTCTTATGCTAGTCTTGTTGAATTTTTTGGTCAAAGTTATGCTAGCCTTCTTAAATGAGTTGAGGATTGTGATGTTTTATTCTCTTATCTAAAAGAATTGTATTAGGTTGAAATTATTTCCTCCTTGAGTGTTTGGTTCTTAAGACAGTTTGAGTAAATTGTACTTTTTACTATGAATTTCTCCATTTTATTTAAATCTTCTAATTGATTGGCAATGTGTTGTTTATAATAGCCTATTATTATTTTCCTAATATCTGTGGAATCTATAGTTAAGTCCTATTTTAAAGAATTCTTGATATTTTAAATTTGTACATTCTCTTCTGTTTTGATCTAGTATAGTATACTAGGTATATGAATTTTATTGGATTTTTATTTGCTAGTACATGCCTGATGATTTCAATATATGAAGTGTTTTAAGGTGCTTTTCTGCATTCTGTTGTTTCTGCTGGTTTTTACTCATGAAGTTTAGTTGGATTGGTCCCTGGGTTACCTTGAATGTGCTATAGTATTCTCTTTCTTCCTTCCTCATGTCTATGGGGTCAGGAAGTAAAGATGGCATCTTTAAGGAGTCTGTCTTTCAGCTTTGACTCACCTACTGACCAGTGATATGGAACGGGTTTCCTATAAGAATGTTCTCTGACAATTCTATAACTTGCCTACATCACTGAATCTTGAAAGACTGTGTCATTTACTTTTAGAGAAATCTGCACTCCACAGGAGATCTGGAGGAATATTAACTACCTCTAGAACTTCCTAGTTTTGGTCCATATTTCAGTGTACTTAGCAGACATTGCGTGTGTGTGTGTGTGTTTGCTTTTTGAAGGTGGATTGTTATGTTCAACTATTATTTTGTTTATTGTTATTTTATTTCATAAAGTTGAGTAGAGTAAAAATATCTTGACTCAACTATCATTAATTGGAAATCTTCATTGTCTTCATTTTTATCACATTTGTTAGTTTTTATTGTATAGAAGTTAAAATATCTTTTAATTTTATTTATTTAAGGTGTCATCTCTAATTAGAGCATGTTGTTTGTCAAGCGTGTAGAATTCTCTATTTACAGTTAAGATCAATGTGCTATGCCAGTGTGGCATATTGAAATGGATAAAGATTTAGATATGGTTCAAATTCCAGGAATTTCACTAACTGGATTTGTGTCCATGAGTCAGTTAATTTATCTCTGTAAATAGCAAATTCCTTATCTGTTTTCTTCCCTGGAAGATTTTGGGACATTAAATTAGATACATTTTAATAGAAAAAAACTAGCACATAGTGCATTCTCTTTGAGTAGTATTCTTTTTTTCATAATTTATAGAGTGTATATATATTTAACAGACTTGCCATTTATTAAAACCTCTGGCATTAGGTGTAGATATAAGTTATTTTTTCTATATACTAGTATTCAGCTTTTACTGTTAGTCATTAAATATGATTTTCTTATTGTTTGCTACTCTAGTTTATAACAAATTAATTTCTGATAATTTTGCATCTGTGTTTAAAATTTTATTCTATTTAATTGATTTTTAATCCTCATTTTGGTTTTAATAATTTTTAAAATACAATATATATCTTAAAAATATATGGCTTATTATCCTTACTTTGCAAATAAGAATGTTTTAGAAGGAAAGCTTTTGGGTTGTTAGTGATGAGTGTTGCAAAGAGAAGTCCAGGCAGTTAGTCACCCAAATGGGACCTATTAATTACTTAACTTGCCCTGAGTTCCCCATTGCATTGTTTACATCTGAGTTTTCTAGGCTCACATTTATTTTTGTCTTTATATTGAAAACAGATAAGTTTTCCTGGTGACTGATGCTCAATAATCATGTTTATAGATGATTTATAAACTAAATATTAATTTATGAGTTTGCAGTGGGGGGGATTTTTCCATGGTGGGATAACTGTAAAGTTAATATTTTCTCTCCAGATGCCCTCTACTTGCCCTAGCTAGAAAGGTACCAACCCCCAGATTGTTTATTGATCATGAATAGAGAGCAAAGATGGATAGATATTTTGACATGCCCTTCATCTAAGCTGCAGGACTGTCTAGTAAAATATTCTTCCCCTGTGAGAAGGAATATCTTTAATTATTCTCCCAGAGAACAGCATGTGTAAAGGTCTGAACTTACATATATTTGATTTCATCTATCAGGTGATAGTTGTTATGATTTGTTTATCTCGTAGGGTCCTGGAAGCACTTTTCTGTTGCTACGATGATCGTTGTCATTTGAAGAAGGCTACATTCCCATTCCAATATTTTTGGACTCATTTTTCAAATATTTAGTTATATTTGGAAATAAACTATTCTTCTTTAGTTAACCGTTTAATTCTAACTACATATAGTAAGTTCTATATATCTAGTCTTTTTTAAGACATTTGGTAAAGATACATGTTACAATCTAAGAAAATTAAATTATATTGTCCCTCATTTTAAAGAGGCATCATTATGCCAAAGAATAACTTTGAAAGAGAAGTTCTATTGGGAATGGCAGGAATTTGAGAAGCTCTATGATGTAATCTAGGGTCTCAGTTCTCACAGAACCCAAGACAAGAATGGATTTTAGAAGAACTGAGGCATGAATGGATTGCATTTATTCATGTATCCAGCAAATATTTTTTCAGTTTCTGCTTGTCACTATGTTGACCTCTCTACATCATACATTAATTCAAAATTTTTAATTTAATTGCTTCCATATTCAAATCATGACAATAGAATTTTTGAGGTACCTTTTTCCATTTTTGCAATAATATGTCTTAGAAACAGAGTGAACTGTATTGTTGTCGTTAGAAATAAGCTATTAAAGTGTTTGGGCTATGTATACAAAAAATGATGACTTTGACTCATACATAGCCCTTGTTTTTTGGCAGTAAATAGACATCAAATCCAATTATCTATCAAGGTCACTCTTAAATGTGTAACAGTAAAGCTAAGTCATGTGTTATAGGAGAATGATTATATGTCTAAACACTTTACAGGGAGAAGCATCTAATTAACAGAAGTGATATAATATCATAAAGGTACAAATTAATGACAAGGGGAACCTGAAGACGTTCTTATTTTATACCATTGGGTTTCATTATCCAATCTATCGATCCATTCTTATTTACAGTGGAATGTTCAAGAAAGGCCTGTCAAATCAGAAAATTCTGAGGTTCCATGTCACATATTTCATCAGAGAATGCTCTGGAGCGCATACCAGTGGTTGTAACAAATCCTTTCGGTACCATTTCCATATTTTGCCCTTATCACTTCAGTGTCCACATGCCCGATTTCTAACTGCCAGCTCCTGTGTTTCTTCATTTCGTTGGCGCCATAGCCACTTTATCCACCTGTGCAACAAGCACAGGGAATTCTGTGCCCAGGGGCGGTCCTTAATTACTAACTGATGGTAGCCGTTGTCTGAATACAGCATCACCTTCATTTCTGGGACGATTTAGCTCTATGATGCAAGTACCATACCAGCTCCTAGGAAGGGTTTTCCCTTCCTAGGAGGGCTGAGCTTCAGTTGTCCATGGTGATCACTGGCTTTTAATGGCTGCTTCCCCTTCCCTCTTTCATCTCCCCATTTACTACCAGTGGTTTCTTCACCTCCATCCCTTCCTCCCAGATTGCGCTCACATCCTGTCTCGTTCAATTCAATTGAACGTGTGATCAAAACCAACTGAGAAGCCTGGGTCAATAATTTATCAAGCAGAAACTGGCATACATTTTGAAAGAGATATCTATTAATTTGAATGCAGCAAAGTATTTTCCTTTGAAAAATGTGACCAGTTACATTCTGGGTCCAACCAGATATGAACTTTGATAAGAATTGGAGCCTGATATTTTGAGCAATTGCGGGAAAGTTCTTGAGGCAGGAGCTTTCCTCCCTAGGTTTTATACAAGGAGGATGGCTGGGACCACACAGGCACAGAGCAGACCGGGATATCCCAAGTTTGGCATAATTAAGCTTTGTTTGTAAAATTAGGAAAAGTAAGTCTCCCAGAGTCAGCTGGAGTTTGTCTAATTTGAACACAATCAACAAGTACATGCCCAGAAACTGGCATCTGTTTCAAACTTTTTAAAGTCAACTTAATATTCTCCATTTGTATTTATTATGCTTCAGTTCTTTCAAGTGAGATTTTTATATATTATAAAAAGAATGAGATCGTTTATGTTTTATTTTTTGGCCACAGCTTGTGGCATGTGGGATCTTAGTTCCCCCGACCAGGGATCGAACCCACGCCCCCTGCATTGGAAGGTGAAGACTTAACCACTGGACCGCCAGGGAAGTCCCTATAGTAAGATTTTAATTTAATCTATTGCTCAGTGCCCTTTTTCCAATTTCTTTTTGCATGTTGCTATTAAACTATCTAGGGCTCTTGGTTTATTTTTGTCACCCGTTTTGCTACCAAACTGTATGGTCAAACCAGGTAATAGGACTGTCTCATAAGAGAGCTAGCAACCGGTGATCTTTTAAAAATACAATCCTGAGCAGAGCACTCCTCTGCCCAAGCTTTCCAGTGGCTCTCCATCTCGCTGAGAATGTCAGAATTCTTACAATGACTTGCAAGGTCGAACTCCATCTCATCCCTTGTTACTTCTAGGATTTTATTTCTTATTGCTTTCCTTCTTTCACTGCCACATGTAGGTCTCCTTCTTCTTCCTTGAATACCCCAAGCACATGCCTACCTCAGAATTTTTGCAGTTTTGTAGTCCCCTCTGCCTGAAGTGCCCTGTACCCAGATAGCCACAAGGCTTGTTCCTGAATGTTCTTCAGGTGTCTGCTCAAATATTGCCTTATAACTAACTCTGCCTCAATTGCCTTATATAAAAGAGTATCCCTCCCATCCTGCACTCCCTAGTCTAAGTTGCCCTGCTTTTTCTCTTGACCATTTATTGCCATCTAACATACTGTACACTTACTTGTTCATTGTCAGAACCCCCACCCCATCTGGAACATAAACTCCATGAGGAGATTTGTTCACTACCATATCATCACTGCTTGGCAAAACTATTAGGCATTTAATAACCATCTGTGGAATGAATCAATGAGTGAATCAATGAATGAACAATTTGGACAAGGAAAGAATTTATGAGGAAATGATACTTAAATTGCTACCTAAATGATGAAAGGATGCAACCATATGAAAATGAGGAGGGAAATGTTCCATGCAGAGTGAATATCATTTGCAAAGGCCAAAGTATTTCCTCAATCCATTTCCTCTCACATTCTCTATTATAACTATTATAGTCCAAGCCACCATCGTCTTCCCACCACCATCCTTTATGCCAGATCAGGCAGGTCCCTGTAGGCTGTTCTAAGACATGCAATGAAAATCCATTGAAATTCTTAAAATAGGGGATTGACTTAAGCCACATAGGCTCATCTGTAGAACATTGTTTAAATGGGTCCAGTGTGGAAGTAGAGAGCCTACTTAAGAGGCAGTTCTGGTAGGGTGGCAAATAGGGATGGAAACTATTTGATGGCTTGAGATATATTCTGGTTATAAAATCAACAGGGTTTACTAATGGATTACATGTGAGGAGTGAGGGAAAGGATAAAAGTCAAAGGACTACGTAGATTCTGGGTTGAGCACTGGGTCATTGTAGTCATATTTACTGGGATGAGGGATATTAGAGGATAAACTATAAGCTTCAATCCCGAACAGTTAAAAAGGGGCTTGGATGAGTTATCATAGAGGTAATGTAGAGTGTTAACAGGAGAGGTCTTGGGACAAACTTTAGGGGAACATTACCATTTAAAGATTGGGTAGTTGGAGAATAAACAAAAAATAATAAGAGAGAGAGTAGCCAATGAAATATAATCAATATCCCTAGAGGATGGTGTTATAAAAGCCACAAAAGAAGAATGTTTCAAGGGAAGAGAGAACAGTTACTGTTTTCAGATTCTTTACAACAAATAAGAAAGGCCAGAACAGAAAAGTAGGCCTTGTACTTGGCATTGTATAGGTCTTAGACAAATTTGACAAGGGCCATTCTAATGGGCTGATGGGTGAATGTAGTCTCACGGGACATGGTAAAGAAAGGAAAGCATGCGTACATGAGTCTTAGGAAATTTGGTGAAATAAACAAAGAAAAAATGAGACAGTAGCCACAGGGAAGGGTGCTGATGGAAATGTTCTGGGGTTGGGGAGAGAGTGAGAGAGAGAGAGAGAATAGGAAAGAGAGTGTTAAGGAAGGAGCGAAGTCCTTGTGCTTAAATGGGGAACTGTCTTTTTATATGAGTAGGACACTAACTCCATTGCAATATGGTGGGGGGATAATATGCATGTAATGGGTGGCTGTGCAGGTTTGGCAGAAGAAGATGAGTGGATTCAAGATTGATGACTTTTATTTTCTCAGTGAACAATAGGATTGGGTTATCAACTGAGAATAAGGAGGGAAGAGGAGGTGTGGGAGGGTTGAGGACAGAGACAGTATGGAATAGTAATCTGGTGTAAGGAGATGAGAAGTCTCTCACAGAATCAGCTAGGATTAGGGAAGCATTTGATGTTAACCTGAGATCTGAAATTGAGTATTTAAAATGAAAAAAGTCAACTCACTTGAATCATTTGTTTAGCTGTTTGTGTGCAGACAGAAATGTGGGGGTAAAGATTTGGGATATGAAAGGGGGCGCAGGACAAGGAGGTAGAAGGTATGCTCCAAGAGGTGACAGTAGTTGGACTCATGAAGTTTGATTAGACAAGGAGGGAAGTGAAGCTGACAGATACTGAGAAAGCGGTGGCAGTCCAAAGAATGGAAGCTTTGATGAAGTGGAGGAATTGCAACAATCGGAATTCATAAGCAAGTGAGCTGGAAGGATAGGAGGAAGTGAAACTGAGGCACCCAAGGTCCTGCCATGCTGGGTTATGACAAAGAAGCAAGTGACTGAGGTGGCTGGGGGAATGGAGGTGTAAGAGCTGAGAATATGGGATGCTGAGTGCCTCATCCATGGAGCTGGAGAAGCCACAGAAGACTGTGAGCCAGAATACAAGAGTCTTTAGTAAAAGTGGGGACATTATTAGGAGGTCAGGAAATGGCACAAAGAGAAGAGTGGGAGGGAGATATAAGCAGATCGCATGTGTCTGAAACGGGGAAGGTTTTGTGCACGACAAAGATGATAATGTTCTGAAGATGGCATTGGAGAGCAAAAAGGAGATGCACCCCATGAAAGAGGAAAGTGTTTGATTTTAAAATTAAATAAGAAGAAAAGCCATTTAAAAGAAATAAAATACTGGTGTAAACAAAAAAATTAGAATCTGAAAGAGAAAAATATGAAAGCGTAAAGATGCTAAAAGTATCAAATAAAAGCTGAAAATGCACATTATTGATCATTTACTTATTTGCATGAGGCTGCTTAAGGCTGTGTTCTGACATTACTAAGCAGCACTCTGGAGAGCAGGCTCCCCAGAAAACATGAGAAAAAACGATTTAGGAAACAGAAAATGAAAAACCTTAACAGTGTGAAAATAAAATAACGATTTCTATGGACTGAAAATAATAACTAGGTTTGATAATCTCTAATTATTCCTTATATTCTAAGACCCATCCCCACCTTGCAATTCAGAAAAGATAATGAAGGCATATTAAGCATTTTATTGCTGTAAACATAACTCGTCAGAAATTACAGACCAACTTAAAATAGCTAACAGATGACCAAGCAAGGAACTAGGACCCAAATAATCCAAGAGTTTTTATACTGAAACTTGAAGGAAAACACTTTGTTGTAAACATCACCCAAGATGAGTATTAAAGTCTAAAAATATGCGTAAAATAGCGAAAGAAAAATAGGTTAGACTAAGTACAGCTTGATGACAGTGTTTAGTAATTCAAATATAACTAAACAGAGGCATATAGACACCTAAACAATAGATTATTCATTGTTTTAAAATTATTTGATGGAGAACAGGTTGATCCATTTTTGCTTTTGTCCTAACATGAATTGAATAATCTGGAACTGGAAGACAGATTCTGTTTCACGGATACGAATAATCTGTATGGACCGGTGTATTCTAGTGCAATGTGAAATAGGTCTTACAAACACCAGAAGTCTCCTCAAAGGTTGGAATTGATTAAATAGGCATGGGGAAATGTGGCAATACTTTCAAAAGTTTGTTTTGGGCTTCAGATGTCTTTCTGAAAAAGCCAGAGCCATTTTAGCCAAGATTATAACACCTTTAAACTCCTGCTAAAGTCAAAAACTGTCATATGTGTTATACACTGGCTGACTTTCAAATGTTGGTATAAATTCAGAAATGAATTGTGTCTATAACTAGAAACATCCAATCAGAGTGAGTATGTAATTTTTGAAGCTATGTAATTAAAATTCTGTCAGAACATTATACATTGAATGAACATTATGAGGCTAAAAACTTTATATACAAATGTAGAACAGATGTCCAGATGAAGCCCTGGAAATAACCTGAAATAGATACTTTTTCCGTAAATTTTTCGGAGCAGATACATTTACATTAGGCAACGTACAGAGAGGCTAATAATCTGTAGCAGATGTATTTGGAATTCAATGAATAATAAAGTATTTATAATATACTAATTTTTGCCTCTAAGGACTACCTCTTGGGAAAGTGAGATGTTTTATAAATATTAAACACTTTGTTTTCAAACTATATATACACATAACAATTAAATCACTCTTTTTTCCTTCTCTTTTGTTAGGAGCAAGTTGATCTGAGACTCAGCTTGCATTATGGGTTTGAATTATAACTATTCACTTATAAAATAATTTTCATATCTTTACGTCTATGGAATGACGTAAAGTATGTGAGTTAGAGTAAAGCATCTGAAGAGAAGGATTAAGTTCTTTCTAAAGGCTGTTCATTAAAAAAAATTACATGCCTTTAAATGACTGTTAGAATGGTTGCTGTCTTAAAAAGGTAATTTTTAAATTTAGGGATAAAGAGTTAGAACATCAATGTGTAAACATGAAAAAAAGAGTCTGATTTGAAAGTATCTTCCTAGAAAGATTGATGACTAATACTGCCATTTTTTTTCTTGTATCTCCCATGGTTTTATGTAACTAATGGATCTTAATAACAATAGTTATTAAAGATGGTTGCAGTGGCATTTGTCAGACAATCTAAAAAACATTTCTGGAAGATATCAGGAGTTTTAAGAAAACACTTCTGATGATATGTCTTATCAAAGTGACAAATACTAACAATTAATTAATAACTATTTTTATTTCTTCAAACTCCTGGACCCAGGCATCCTCAAGTATATTTCAATAAGTAGCTTTTGACTTTATTTCTGGAAAGACTACCCATTATTAATGGAACCTCCAAATGGGGGAAAGAAATAAAAGAAAGACTCCCTGTGAATGATTCTATTTACACCTCTGCATTTTGGCATGCTACAGACTATCAAAATTTTACATAGTCTACAGAGTTAAAATAAGATGTGTATTGTGGCTTTGAAAATATTGACATCATCTGCTATAACACAGAGTGAAATAGCTCTGGGTAAAATAATTCACTCGCCATCCCCCTTTGACAAGTGTTGGAAGTCCAATAACTATTCTTTGATCTTGTAACACTCTGGGAAATTTGAGTAACTGGGGGGACTAATCCTTAAAATATTTTTGCCATATCCAGTTTCACATTAGTGAGCAAATATTAACATTGAATTTAGAAAAGAGAAAAAAATTCCTCTACCGTACAATAGTAAATTTGCCTCTAAGAATGCTTTGATTCTATTTAGAGATTTTAACCAGGTAACACTATGTAGCAAATTCACAGAAATGACTCATCATAAATAGGACATTATTAAATTTTGAAGTTAGAAAAGTATACTATATAATTTAGACACTATCTATAAATTGGAGCATATATAATCCAAGAGCTTATTGACAAATCAAATCAGGAATGTAAAATTTAGGCTAGTGAGAAAATTTGGTTAGGAGGTGGGATAGAGTAAGGAAACTGGATTGTCTAGTACAATTTCATTCCCATTAACACAATGTCATAAACTCTGTTAAAAGTTCCCAGCTGATCTCTTCAAAATAGCAGCAGAGGGTTATTTTAAAAAGTACTAAACTCAATTAAAACTAATAGTATGGTATTATTTACTGAACAATTCTAACTTCCCCCATTAAATATTTTACATGGGCTAAAAACATGTTTTTAGATCCCCTTAAAAAATTTTCCCAAAGCGTAACTATACTGCAGGCTTTTTTTCGCAGCTCAGTCTAAGTCAATTATTTTATCTTAGGAGATGTGTAATAAAGAGCTGGATATAAATGAATAACACTTACTAAAAACACAATCTGAAAATACAATGTGATTCCTGTCTACTTCTTTGGAAGGTAATTTACCATGTCAGGTGTTACTTGCTCCAGCCTGAGAAGTATACTTGGCAGATTTTCCTTTATTAAGTCAGAGTCACAGTGGTAAAGGGAGAAATGCTTGTGATATACTGCAACTTCACCAGTATGCAATATACATCAATATTGCATCTTCCGCTAGACACAAACTAGAATCAGAGAAGTCCTTGACTCCATAGGAATTATAGCTGAAGCCCCATCTCGAGATCTAGACTCAGATGATGCCAGTTCACTCCCAATCAATCTCACTATGTTGCCACCCTCTTATGGAATTTCCCTCCCAGGAAAAACTTCCTAATTTGAAGTTTGTTTTATCTAGTGCAGTTATTAAGGTGGGAGTGCTTGGTGGCTTGTGGACTTGGCTGAGTAGCCATTTTTTTTTCTTTAATGGTTAACCCTGGTCTAAATATGTGATTGGATTTTTATTTATATTATCTGCGAAATTGACAAGGCATTTGGGGCATATTTCAAATCCTTCCCACATACTTGAGTGCATATTGCATGTTTAGTTTTATTTAAATATTGCCTGGGCTACATGGCAATTCAAAACAGAGCAAGGAGACTGATGCCAATTGCCATCTTAAGGCCAGTGCTTTTACATGACCAAGTTTTATTTATTCTGTGTGCTGGAGATACACTACAGTCCACACAAAAGCCAAGAAGACCCTACAGGCCATCCAGGCACCAAGAAGAGCCTGTCTCAAGTTTTAGTTCACGGTCATGATTCTGTTAGTATGACTAGAAGAAGAAAGTTTACAAATGCTCAGGAGAGCTCTTGCCCAACAGCACTATTTCCATCTATTTTTCTCACTGAGGTGTCTCACCTTGTACCACAATTTTCTTAGCACCCGATTGTCATAAATCACATTGTTAGTTTTTGGGTGGTGGGAATTAAACCTAAATCACAATTACTGAGAAGAAGCGTGCTGGGGTCCTGGCTACTTGGCATATTGTCCTGTACTGTACTTTGTGATTCGACTTTGGGCTGTGATAGGGGAGGCAGATCCTAGGGCATTGCTAAAGTGATGCTCAGAGGAGCCCCTCAAGTGGCCAGTGGTGGATGTGCCCCCGATGCTGCTACTCAGGCCCCCGCCCCCTTCCAGGCTGCTCAGCCCAATGCCACCACCGTTGCCCATCAGGCCACTGCTGCCTATGCCACTGCCTCCACCTAACCCAGCTGGGCCACTAATGCCAGTTATACTGGAGCCTGAAACTACCTTCTCTGTCACAACCACATCGCGGGTGTTTGATACATCGGGGTGCACACTCAGATTGCCCACCAGGCCGGAAGTTGGCTGGATTACTCTTTCTGTCACGACTACATTTGAAGACTCTCTAGGATCAGGGATGGTCAAAGTGGAGGGCAGGCTTGAACTGGGTGTTATCACCCTTTCTGTCACTATAACATTTGACCCATCTCTCAAGTCAGGCATCTCTAACATCCCATTCAGATTGGCACCAGAGATTGGGCTGACCACCCTCTCTGTCACCACTACGTTTGATGCATGTCGGTTATCGTGAACGTGGACAGAAGGCTTCAGAGTGCTCAAGGTGGTGTAAGACTCAGTTAAAGTGACATTACCATAGCCCAGAGGATCAGGAATAGGATGCTGTACCCCAGGTTCCGAGGGGTAGTTACTCTCAGAAATGATGGTGGTGGTGCCGAAATGTGGGGAGATGTGTGGGTGTCCACTACCAATGGGCTCTGTTCCCTGCAGAGGGCAGATCAGTTCAGTGCTGTCAGGTGGCCAAGAGGGATCAGGGTCTGGATATGGTTCAACCTCTTTTCCCAGGCTGATATCTGCCAACTTCTTAAATTTAGTCCCCAGTGTATCCAAATAGCTGTCATCCAAGTCTTCTCCAATGAAGCTACAACAACCCACAGAGCCTGCAGGGGAACCTACCCCTTCAATATCATATATGAGCAAACAGTCATTGGATGGGCGTGCTTCGTCTTCATCTGCATAAGCATATGCTTTCTGAATTTGTAGAAGAAAGAGAAAATGAAATGATGAATACATTTTTAACAGTAATAGAGGTCTTTATCATTTTTTTCCCAGAGCTTTACCCCCCAAAATATATAAAACAAAATTCTAACATCTTCTAGAGACTCTTTAGAAGTTATTATATAATTACTTGAAAGAATTTGGTTAGGAATTATTGTAACTGTAATTTGGATGATACATTTTGACATTTATTTAGATGGACTTCTTCATCTTAGTGCACTTGGGACACAAAAGCACAAAAAGTATCACATGAATGATTTTGCAACCAAGTTAGAAGGAGGTATACTTAAAAACACTGAACTTAAAGTATACCAAAATTGTGTATGTTTTTGGATTTGTTTAAATTAGGTAGTTCATAGTTGATTTGGGTTCATTCAGAATTGTGCTTTTCTTCCTTCAGATGAAGTGAATATGGTGTTTCCATGAAGATTTATTTCAGTGTGGCTTTTTAGGCAAAATAACAGGAAAATTTGACTCTGGGTCAATGCCACTTTTGGATTCAGAATTGAAGGTGACCAAAGACAGTTCTTAAAAATAGAATCTCCTCCAATTCAAAGTGAAAGCTCACAGACATGTGTACTTTTATTTCATCTCTTTTGTTTGTAATATTGGATTGCAAACTTTCAGGTTAAGCAGAAATACCTTTATTAGCAAACCAACTCACTGTGCCATTTCAGTTCAAAAATAGTTTTTGAGTCCTTACTGTTTGACAGACACTCCCTTAGGAAGTTGGCAATAAAGTAATCAACAACATCAGATAAAGTCGCTCTCTCACAGGGCTGACATTTCAGTAGTATGAGCCAGACTACACATAAATGTATTTGTTAGGAGGTGCAGAGTAAAGGAATAGAGAGGGATAGGGTTGCTCTTTCAGACAGAGTGGTCGCGGACAGCATCTCATAAAGTGATGGTTGTTCAGAGACTAAAGTCACGGGGACAGTAAAGCAGAGTGTGTTCTGGGCAGAAGGTGATACAAGTGCAAAAATTGTGAGGCAGAAATGGAACTTTTCATGAAAATGATATTCATTTGTAGGGACATGGATAGGAGGTATACCTATGGATTTCAGCAACAGTCACCTTATTATTTGCTGCTATTTGGAAGGCTTTTACTAGTATTTCAGTTCAAAATATCAGCCACCCTTTGATTAGGAGAGTTAATGACTGTATTTTAGGCCAGAGTGTAGGACATAAATGTATCGGAGACAGTATCAGAGGTAGGAAATATCTGAAGGTTTAAGTATCATATGGGGTATATCCACGGGCAATTCTGTCTCTACCTGAAGATGGCAAAATTAATTGTCTCTGGTTCTTAGAATGTCCTGGAAGTGTACTATGGCTCTTGGACCCACCCTTATTGCGTGTTTACTCTGCGCTTGGAACTGAGCCAGGTACTAGCAACATAATGTAGAGCCCATGCAGGCGAGGCACTAAAAACGGTGGTGGACATGTAACCAACAGATTTTAGCAATGGTATGTTCTATAAAATGTACAAACAAAGTACTACAGAGATACACATAAAGAAACATCAACACTATTTTGGATTCACAGTAAAAACTTCAGAAAGGCAGGGGTGTTTGAACCGGATAGAAAGATGAGTGTGGGTTTGTGAGAGAGAAGATCAGGTAAAAGCATTCCAGGATGAGCACAGCATAAGCAAAGACATGGAGGGCAGTAGACCAGTGTGAATAAGGCAAAGGGGCTTGGCAAGCGGGGTGGCTGGTAAGAAGTAATTGGAGGTGTGAGGGTGTGAGGGAAGAGGTCAATTGGTTAATTGCTGTATGAAGGAGTTTGGATTTCACGCCACAGACAAAACAGAGCTGGGAGCCACTGGTTGTTTTAAAGTGGGGAGTAAAGTGCTCAAGTCAGAGTTTGAGAAATACTATTCAGCAGGAATATAGATTGTCAGGCGTAAAGACCAGAGGCTGGGAACCTAGTTAGGAAACGCCCACCAAAGCCCTGTTGGGAAACAGCGGGAGCCTGGGGTAGCGATATGGGTGCAGCATGGAAAGGAAGGCATGGGGATAGAGAGCTTACCTGGCAGAAGTAATTTTCCATGAAGTTCATATTCAGCCCTCCTTGTCTACATTCCCTTATAGAACTTCTTCTTAATGTTCCAGAATTTTCTTGACCTATCTTACGTGTTCCTGATGTTTTACCTGCATCCAGTAGTTCCAATGTTGTCGTTCTTTCTCCTCCTCCCAGATCTTGTATTTTTCTGCCACGATACTCATTTGTGTAAACCCCTAAAAGTGTTGATCAAATTAAATTTTACTTTCTCCTGTAAACTGTTTTTTCTCTAGTGTATTGTAAACTAAAAATAGTAACTTACTGTAATGTATAGTTTCTCCATTTAAGTACGCAGTTGTGAGTGAGCAAAGAAATAAAATGAAGGTAATACGGGACTTCCCTGGTGGCCACAGTGGTTAGGAATCTGCCTGCCAATGCAGGGGACACGGATTTGATCCCTGGTCCAGGAAGGAGCAACTAAGCCGGTGCGCCACAACTACTGAGCCCGCATGCCACAACTACTGAAGCCCACATGCCTAGAGCCTGTGCTCCACAACAAGAGAAGCCACCAAAATGAGAAGCCCGGGCACCGCAACAAAGAGTAGCCCCTGCTCGCCACAACTAAAGCCCGCGCACAGCAACGAAGACCCAATGCAGCCAAAAATAAATAAATAAATAAAAAATGAAGGTAATACATAAAGAAAGGAGTTGCAAATATGATATTGAGTTCAAAATAATATTATTAATTAATTTGTTAATTCAGTAATTATTTGAGACACTACTATACGTTGTGCTGGGATCGGGGGCTCCACAGAGGTTATAAAACCCTATCTATGCCTTAGAGAGTTTGATTTCAAATCGGGGGAAAATACCCAAATTCTAAAACTTAAAAAAAAAACTGTATAAGGATACTCAATGTATTATTAGAAGCACAGGGCCTCCAGGGCATTCAGAGAAGAGGCCATGGCTATGGTGAGGGGATATGTTTGCATGAAGACTCTGGGATATGCACTTGATTGTGAGGGGTGAGTAGAAGCCTGTTACAAAATTCCAGGCAGGTTAGATAAAAGGATGGCCCAAGCTATGGAAGTGCCATGGACAGAGAAAGTGTTGACAATGGGGTAGGTGTCCTATGGCTTTCATATTTTGAAGATCTTGAGTTTAGGTACAATGTTTCATACAGTGTTGCATACTGCTTACTCTGGTGCCTCTCACTGTGCTTTGTTCAAGGTTTGTAGACTTAAATGCATACATAAATCCTGGTGGATGTGAGGATTTGACAAGTCTTGAGAACTGACTGTCAATGAATAGGGAGATAAGAGAGTCAAAAATGAGTTTCTGCTTTTGAGGTGGAGGGTGTTGGGGTCATTAACAAAAATGGACACCTCAGGGGGAGAAATAAGTTTATAGACTAGCATCTCCAGTCTTCTGAATGTGGTCCAGTTCTATAAGTCATAAACATTCCTATGTCTTTTACATTTTGAAGAGTTCAAAGTGGAAAAGTCATGATCACAAGTTTGAAAAAGACTGAATGAAAAATAAGAGAATCAAGAATATTTAGTTACCTTGAAATAAGGCAAGATGGTACAATTATTGTCAAAGATATGAGTTTTTAAAATTTATTCCTCTTTTTCTTAGACTGATTTTGTGAACTGTGGAGGCAGATGCTAGCCTCAATAAATGAGCATACATCTACTTAATAGGGCTGTACTTTAATTCAAATTAGTGGTTTTTAATAAATAACAATTGCTCTATTAGACAGAAAAATCTCAGCCAAAATTGACTTCTGGTTACAATTCAGTACTTCTCTCCTATTTATAGAAATCCTAATCAGGTCATCTCTGTGAACTCTCTGATGATTGAAGAAGATTAAAAAAAATACAACCTAAAAGAATAATAAGTATTGTAGGTTTTTCTTTATCATTTAATTTTCAAATTAGTCATTTAAGAAAGAATGATGGGGGCTTCCCTGGTGGCGCAGTGGTTGGGAGTCCGCCTGCCGATGCAGGGGACGCGGGTTCGTGCCCCGGTCCGGGAGGATCCCACATGCCTCAGAGCGGCTGGGCCCGTGAGCCATGGCCGCTGGACCTGCGCGTCCGAAGCCTGTGCTCCGCAACGGGAGAGGCCGCAACAGTGAGAGGCCCGCGTTCCGGAAAAAAAAAAAAAAAAAAAAAAATGATGGGAACGATTGTAAAGATAAGACAATTGAGAAATTGTAAGGTATGCAAAGACAGATAATAGAGTTCCTCGTTAGTCATTTGAAATACGAAAACTTAAAAAAAAATTTTCTTACCTGAGTTGTCAATGCACTCAATAATATCTGCATTATTGGGTGGTATTTGTGGTGCACAGATATTGGTCAAATCCTAAAGGACAGGAAACATTTTCCCATTTGTAATGATTCTTTTCTTTCAATAATTATACACTGGATTTGTTCTCAAATTACCTCAGATTTTCTAAAAGGATACTAAAAGTAATCTGAACCTCATTTAGAAAGGCTTCCCTGGTTACTGTCATCTAATTCTGCTGTACCTTTTTCTTCGTTTTCCCCATCGGCTATCCCAGAACAAAGAACAACCTAGACTGTTAGTGAACACTTACCGCACGTTTGGGCTGCGCTCCTTCCACTGCCCACGAATGAATTGCTCCATCCAAACATTCAGGAACAGGCTTAAATCTGGCCCCAGAACCAGGGACACCTCCACAGTCACAAAACATCAACAAAACTGGGACCACTCATGGTGAAAAGATAGGAATATTGCAATTAGCAGTGGGACCATATTAAAACAAAACAACCTGCTTTTATGATTAAATTTGAACCCCCTAATATAACTCCATTTGATTCCGACATTATTATGAAAGTTTCAGAAAACAAGCTGAATAATGGTGAGATACCAAAATCTATGTGAGCCTCAGACTGCAATCAATTTTTATTTGTTAGATAGTATTCAGATTACAGATCATAGTATACTATTAAAGCAGATGAGTCTTTTCCCTATCATTACTTAGGAAAATATTAAAGGAAAAATATTCCTCAGAGACTGTAGCATCTGGCTCATCGCCACTCTAATTTCTATCATCATCCAAGACAATGTTAAAGACCACCTGAAGAATCCATTGGATATTATGCCCGCATGTCTATATCCTTGACTATTTCCACTCTAGTGACCATACAATGTGGTCTATCTCTAAATGCTTCCATGCGTGGTACTTCCTTTTCATTATCTAAGTATTGTTGTGAAGTAAGTTTTATTATTTCACAGATGGCAAAAGCAAGGCTCAGAAAACTTGGGTAAACTTTGAAGGACTCAGACAGTGAATTTAGAAGCTGGAGTTTAATTCTTCATCTATTTGGCTCTCCTCTCCTTAGGCTGTGCAGCTTTAGCACAGCATGAAATCCCTTCAAGGTCTAGCCCCTGCCTATCGTTCTAGTCTCAACTCTCACCATGTTATCAAGCACATCCTTTATTCCTTCTATGCTGGAGTCCTTTATTTCAGTTACTTGCACTCTCATTCTTTTGGGATTTTGCACATGGATTTTTTTTTCTTCTTGTATTGTGTTCCCCTTTTCTCGTCCACTAGGCTAGCTCCTATTCATCTGTTAAAACCCAATTCAGAGTTTACTTTCTCTATGTAGCCTTTTCTGATTGTTTCAGTCAGTTGTTTCTGACTGTCTTCTTCACTCAAATAGCAATTTGAACCTGTCTGTTATGGTACTTTCCTATTACATTGAGATACAAAGCAAAAAAGTTTTTATCCTCCACTGCACTCTAAGGGGTCAAGTTGTTTGATTTTTTTTTCATGTCATAAACCCAACACCAAACATAGAAATTTCTTGATAATTGCACAAAATAAGAATTTGTAAAATATATTTCATCAAAGGATCAGAAAACTTATTTCCTCTCCACAATTTTTTAGGGGGCACATAAAAACAGGACTGTTAAAGTACTTACATCCTAGGATCAAGAATCCCATGATGAGTAGTCCAATGCTAGCAGGACCAAAATGTATATTATTTTTGTTTGTTTTCCGTAAAGCACTGGTGTGACCTACAGAGGCATTATTTGTTTGAATCCTGGCACTGTTTATGTAGGTATTAGTAGTAACATCTGAGGAAGTAAGGCCATTTGTGCTAGTACTGGTATTATTTTTATTAGACGATGAATCATTTTTCCAGGAACTACTTTCAAGATTAATAATAATTGTACCAGTAGAAGTTCTTTGAAGAGCATCTGTAACAAGGTTTAAAATGAAAGAAATATTTTATACATTTAGCGTAATAATTGTTGGACAATACAAAACTATTTCCTCTTTGCATCAGTACTTATTTCAATGTCTTTATTCCCACCGATTCGGTAACTCCGCATATTGTCTCTTGTCTGTGACTCAGTTTTTAAATCAAACCATTATGAATAAATATTAGTGCTTGAGAAAAACTGTCCTATGTGTTGAGAAACATACACAGTAAACACCACATTATGTATTGGTCAGCAGTGTGTCATAAGCCACTGTGGAGACATCTCTAGACCATGTGTTGCACACTTCTCCATGTATTAGACTAGATTTTGTTTGCTGTTTTACTGTCTTTCATCTTCAGTTCTTGTCTTTTTTCCTTTTATGGGCTGACAAAACCAACAGACTTTGCGCAGATTGGTCAGTCATTTGTATAAAAATCTCCTACTGATAAAGTAGCATATCCTAAAGCTCACAACCAACAGTTCAAACAACTCATAGGAGAGGGAATTTGGCACTATTGGGGGAGGGGAATCTTCATTTCAATAAAATGAAGCACTTTTGTTTCACAAGCAGATATTCCAAATTTGCTTTTTTCTTATCCTTCAAAGTTTCAGTAAATTATTGTGTTTGTTGACTAAACACAGGAGGAGAGACATTTGTGATTTGTTTCAACTTAATGGTTCCACACTTGCTGTTGGCTTCAGCAAGTTACTATTATTGTTATTACTATTTCTATTATATAGATGTAAGCGCTGTTGTCAGACTTTGTCCATCGCGATGTCACTCTAGAATCTGGCACAATGGCTGACGTTTGGTTAGAATTTGATACTTAGTTTCTGGATAAATGAATAAAGATAGCCCTGGAAGTACATAACAGAGATAGGTTTACATACAGTCTATCTGATAACAAAGCCCATGCCCTTTTAGCCCAGCTATGCTGATTCTATTGTTACTGTTTTGTTGGAATACAACAGTTCTATTGTACTGTTACTGTTTTTGTTATTTTTATTATTATCATCGGATCTAATGTTTATCCCCAGAAGGTGGTATTTTTTAATGACAAAGGGAATGCTCCCTATTTGCCATCAGCCTACCGTTTAGTAAATTAAAGTTCCAATTTCTCTTTCATGTGTCCAATTAAGCTTGATGTTGGATGTAGGAAAAGGAGTAAACTAGCAATTGCTTAAGACAATTTCAGCACTGAAATAAACTTTATATGTAGATGGAATAAACATTTCGATTTGTAATAAACATTTTTAATATTACATTTATTTTGACTGATTGTGGAAAAGACCAGCATAATTTGGAAAAAAATTCTGAATTGTTGAATGACTTTAAAGAAATTCTGTTTTGAAGGAGAAAAACAAATACCGTATGCTAACACATATATATGGAATCTAAGAAAAAAAATGTCATGAAGAGATTAGTGATAGGACGGGAATAAAACACAGACCTACTAGAGCATGGACTTGAGGATATGGGGAGGGGGAAGGGTAAGATGTGATGAAGTGAGAGAGTGGCAGGGACATATATACACTACCAAATGTAAATTAGATAGCTAGTGGGAAGCTGCCGCATAGCACAGGGAGATCACCTCTGTGCTTTGTGACCACCTAGAGGTGTGGGATAGGGAGGGTGGGAGGGAGGGTGACACAAGAGGGAAGAGACATGGGAACATATGTATATGTATAACTGATTCACTTTGTTGTAAAGGAGAAACTAACACACTATTGTAAAACAGTTATACATCCAATAAGGATGTTAAAAAAGAAAAAGCAATGCTGTTTTATTTCTTTTAAACTTGTGAAGCAAGTAGAAATTGTCAATCACTTTTTAGGACAATTGAAAGAAAAAGAGGAAGAAAGGGAGAGAAGGAGGAAGAAGGGAGGAAGAGAAACTGAAGTAGCAAATATTGCTTAGAATTAGCCTCGAGGAACTTCCCTCCTAGTGATTAGCCTAATTTAATTTTGTTGGTATTGAAAAGTAATATAATCATGCTGATTCCAAATTGTTTACACGAAATTGTACATCAACTTTCCAAGGATCATGTAAAGTTAAGTTAGCTTGGCTTTGAGTCTGTTTGAAAATAATTTTACAGTACAATTAAAAATTTCAATTACTGACATTAATACGAACTAACATTTATTGAATGTCAGCACTCGTCTAGTGCTTTACATGTAGTAACTCCTAACTTCTAAATCCATAATGTTATTGGCCCATTTTATGGAAGAGAAAACTGAGGGATAAATGGGTTAAATAACTTCTCTAAAATCTTAGAGCTAGTAAGTGATGGTACGAGATACCAATCCAGTCTAATTCCAGAGCTCACGGTCTTAACCCTAAATTATAATGCCTCTTGTATCATTCAGGATTTGATTGTATAATACCCAATATGATAACTTTTGTTGGAAAAAGGGTTAGTTCAAATGACAGTAATTAAAATGTTAGTTTCTGAATGTATATATAACTTCCAGTAGATGGGAAAAATTAAATTGACTACTTACCATCTATAGCTAGAATTGTTCCTTGGTATTTTCCCCTAAGTATTTTATATTGTTGAACTGTAGCTTTATTTCTCAAAATAATTATGCCTGTTTTTGAGTCAATAGTGATTAGGCCAGCTGGATTCCTTGCCATTACATATCTGTATTTGAAAGACAATGGTACAAATTAATGTTAGCTATCTAAAGGCAGGGGGGAGAGAAAGAGAGATTTTGATTTTAAACCATGTTTCCAGCCAGTAGTTGTAACTCCTGGATATAATTTTCAATTATTGGAGACTATATTTTTGGGGGGGGGCAGTTTCAGCTGTTTGAGGACATTCAGAAATGTATGAAGATTTAAATTTAAGAAAAAAGAATTACTGAGCAGCCACCTGTGATGGAATGTCTATTACAGCCCACTTAGATGTGCGAATAATCCTGATACCTGCGGTCTCATTTTCATTTGATTTTGGTAGCATCAGAACTGTCCTGAACAGCCCAGATGCTGGGACTTCCTGGGCTGCTACTAATTCTAAACTATTCTCTTACCAAAGAAGTTACTTCTTCAGCAGCTTGGCTTTCATCCCTTCCCTATTTCCGCTCCCCTCCCCATATACACAGTGAATATACAGGACTTCTTGTGGATTCCAAACTCTGTCCTTGTCTTGTGCCTCTATCCTATTCTCTATTCTCTTTCTCTTCTCATCTTTGACTTCGAAGTTTTCCTTCTCATTTATATGTTCGTTAGACAAACATTGGTTAGATAACTCTCTGTGTCAGGCATTGTGCTAAACTCAGGAAATAGAACTTGGAAAGCAGTCAGATAGGGGTGTGGTCTTCCCTCATTGAACTCACATCTGTGGAGTACAAGAGAGCTTTTCAGTAATGGCAGTGCAGTGTGATAAGAGCTATAACTGAAATACTCACATGGAATGAGAGGAACACAGAGAAAGAACTTTAAAAACTCATTTGTGAGGTCTTTCCACTCCACCATTATTCCTGATTTTGCAAAATACATGTGCACATATACACACAGATTTTTCATGATCAAGTAGAAACACTCGGATACGTAGAGTTAAAAAAAATTACACAGCTTAATTTTTCCTTAATGTAACCAATTTTTCATATCAAGGTTATTGTTGACCAATATTACATGCTGATTAAAGAGAGAAAGTAACTGAAATGCGTTAACTAAATCTAATTGATTTCAATCTGGGCAAATTTGCAATGGGAAAATCAATCCATCAAATCTTCCAAGGGGAATAACCATGATATGTAGTAATCAGCTAACTGGTCAATAAAATATATAAACACAGGAGTGTCAAACTTTCCAGATACAATATTTTCACATTTTAAACCTTCACATTTTTCCATCTTACATTTTGTGCAAATATTTATATTTTCTTAAGTTAAACAGTCTAAATTAGGTAACAATTCCCCAATTAGTACATTTTATGATTGAATTTCAAAAATGGTGACAAATATTTTAATTCAGATACTTCAAATTTCTAAAAAGAACATATTTACTTAAGCTCAATATGTGGTGAAAATTAGTTGGAAAATGTCAGTCTTACCTAACAGTGGTTGAAGGTAGACCTGTGTCCAGATCAGTAGCTATAAAGTCTCCCAATTGATAGTTTTGTCCCATCTCTCTAGTTACTACAAATGTCTTTGAACTTGGACGGAACACTGAGCCTTCAACTACATTTAACACAGTCACAGAGACTACAGTTGCTCTGAGTTTATATTGAGACATAATTGATTGATGAAATTCAGCTTTATTTCTAACACCAAGACTAAGTTGCAGATTCTTCACAGCTTCATAATCTAGGGGCTAGAAAATACAGAGTGAAATAGTTTTACTATAGGGAAAAAACATTCTAGAGGAAAGAGAAATTCTTTGATAATAGGCAAAAAAGTTCTTACATCTTTTTCTTTAATTAAATATAAATACATATAAATACACACTCTATTCTTACTTTATATTCAATTCAATACAAACATGAAAATACAGTAAGAAAAAGCCCAATTGTCTTAGATCCTTTGTTGAAAAGTTGAAAATGTATGAGTTCTAATTGTCCACCAAACTAAGAAACTTAAAATAATACAGGTGGTCAAATCCATGCATTTTGTAGTGCAAAGAGAGCTTATGTTAGATGCTATCATTTCAGCTTTCTCAGAAAATAGCTCTATTTATTAGGAAGAATGGTCAAGTATATCATAGGTTCAATCATTTGACTGATTTTATCCATAAAGAACTATTTACAAGAAATTTTACTATGTATATGTGACTTCTTTCAATAAATCAAGTAATAGAATGTAGTATATAAATAATAAAAAGAAATCCGTATTTTATTCAACATATCCTGGAAAAATTCAATTTATATTATAAAATTATCAAGTAGTCATTTTCATTATGAAATGCAGTGTCAAAATCCACTACTCATAAAACCACAACTATGCATTATGCCTATAAATACCAACTATATTTTTTTGAATTTTCACATAACAGTAATTTAGATGACCGTCGATTCACACACTGAGATGTCTACTTAGCTAAAATTTTCAGTCTTTGCTCTAATATTAGCTTTATTTGCAACTCCAAGAATGGCTATAAAATTATGTATACATATACATCGCACACACATATTACATATATATATAATCCTAACAAAAGAGTTAATATATGATGTCATGTCTGGGAGAAAAATCAACAGTATTCCCATTTTACAGACAGAGATATTGAAGCCAGATAGATCAATTAATTTTCTAAAGTAATATCATAGTTTGGGGTGAAATAGATTAGGACTCAGTTTCCCCAGCAGGGAAACCTAGATAGTGTAGTGGAAAGAATGTGAACTTAATAGCTAGAGAAGCCTAGGTTTGAATATCAGCTGTCCCACTTACTAGTGATGAGAACTGAGCAGGTTACAAACTCTCTCTGAATCTCAATGTATTTATTTGTAATGTGGGCATATAACCTATTTTACAGGGATGCTGTAGAGAATAAACTAAATCATCCGCACACTGCCTCAGTGAATGGAAGCTGTGGGCATGGTGACACTTTATGAAGACATATGAGACAAATGATCACACATTCCTATGGGGACAGAATTCCTTAGGAGTTTATTTCCCAGAGCAATTCTGAAAGAAGAAAACAGTTAAAAAAGTATTACATTTTACCATGAGGAATACGTATTGCATGCATCACGTACAATCCATGCACAGCTATTGCAGATTTTAAAAAATAGACTGACAAGTCTTGTAGCACAGGGTGAAATCTTCACTATCAGCTCCCTAGGAGTCAGATATTTTTCCCCTTCGAATCTCAGAAAAAATTCTACTTCAGGTAAATGTGGTGGATCAGTAATATAGAGGGGACACAGGAGAACTGTGTTGACTTGGACCAAATCTCTATGACTTGGACAAAGTCTCTAGTATACTTATGTCTGTAATAAACCTGAGTCAGCTGCAGAAGTGAGATGAGAATGTGATAATCCTACAATTACAGTAATTTAATTTTAATTCTGTGAAAACACACTGGATGAACTAACAACTTTTAATTTATGTGGTGAATGTTATTAATGAATAATAATTGATGTACAGTGTTGACAGGGACACTTTTTTTTAGGCAATGTTTAATCTGCTTTAAAAAATATTCTTCAAATGTATAAAACAAAACCTTAAGGATTAATCATATTTTGTTGTAAGCATAAAATAAGATTTGTGTTTAAAAATGTATGATCTGTGAGGGAATATTGTATTGACAGAAAAGAGTTTCAAGTAAAAAGTTCAATGCCTGTCTTTATGAAGTTATATAAGCAGAAAAACTCTATAAAAAAGCTCTATATCATGTATAATTCTAAAACACAGTAATTTTTATTCTTTCACCCACTCAAGTTTGTGAAATGTTAACATCATTTTAAGATTAACACTTTGAAAAAAAACCAAGAAAACAAAATATTTAGGATAATTATTCCATACCTTAATAACCTTTAAAGTTCCTACATTTGTTCTTTCATTCATTTCTATGTCAAACCAATTTCCCTCATTTCCAGAGATAAAGAAAATGACTGCCATCCAGTTAGCTGAGAACTCCTCATCCAAATCAATTATTCTTATCTGGAGCAAATTTGAATTTAGAACATTTTCTTCAATATTTATGGAATACTGAAACAAGAAGTAAAAAATTTTAGCACAAACTATGTGAGAAATAGGACTATATTAGTTTTATATAGAATGTTTATAGTTATTCATGATATAGAAAAGAGATCTATGTTTGTGGTCTCACTTTTCATTGTTCAAATAGGGTTTTAAAATATGTATTATATAAACAAACATGAGATGAAATATTTGTGTACATTTGCGTTGTGTGTGACTAAAGATAACACGTACATATATAAATAGAATTGTTTGAACAAATTTTAGAAGGTAATGAACCTAAAGTTGTTAAATTCAAGGACTAAAACTTACTGCTGACTGTTCCATGTATGGGATGTTATCATTGACATCGAGGACTTTAATGCTGCATTCACACTCTGCTGCCATACCATCTGCCCCACCATCTCGGTCTGAGCCTCTTACAACTAGAGAGTACTGGCCATATTGCTAAAAATACACACAACAAACATTACCACAGCTGATGTAGACAGTTTTTATTTTGTCTCATAAAAGATCTTTTAAAATGTTGGATCAACATTTACATAAATCAATGATGAAGATAGAGGTAACAAAGAATATTGAAAATTTGCAAATCTCACATTAATCAATATGAAGTTGCCACTTCAATTCCCAAAATTTCTTTTCCAGCATCATTTAAAAGAAGCGAAAATTTTAAAAGACATCATTCCTTATTAAATGTTGATAAAGTTTATAAAGGGTGAAGCAGAAGAAAATGATCAGGAGGGGAGAGATTAATGTTTACAAAAAATTTATGGAATTAAAATTCTGTACCCCAAATTATCAACCCCTGAAGAATAAAGAGATAGCAAATGGTTTGCATTTTGGGGGGGTGGCAGTACATTTATTGATGATATGTTTTCTTGATTCTACACAAAGGTATTTAAATTTTTAGAAGCTGGTAAAAGCCATGAAGCCTTTTCCAGACACATGCATATATGCATCCTCACTCAAAGTTGTGGATATAATTTTAGAGGATTCATAGTTAGAGACGTCTTGAGGGCTCTCCACAAATGCCAGGTTAAGAATATCTTCTCTGAAAAAAAGGGAGAGGGCTCAAATGATGAAGATTGGAAATGAAAAAGGAGAAGCTATAAAGGACACCACAGAAATACAAAGGATCATTAGAGACAACTACAAGCAACTGTATGCCAATAAAATGGACAACCTGGAAGAAACAGAAAATATGAACAGACCAATCACAAGTACTAAAATTGAAACTGTGATTAAAGAATTCCCAACGAACAAAAGTCTAGGACCAGATGGCTTCGCAGGCAAGTTCTATCAAACATTTAGAGAAGAGTTAACATGGATTTCTTCTTCTGAAACTATTCCAAAAAATTGCAGAGGAAGGAATGCTTCCAAACTCATTCTATGAGGCCACCATCACCCTGATACCAAAATCAGACAAAGATACCCCAAAAATAAACACTACACGCCGATATCACTGATGAACATAGATGCAAAAATCCTCAACAAAATACTAGCAAACAGAATCCAACAGGATATTAAAAGAATCATACACCGTGATCAAGTGGGATTTGCCCCAGGGGTGCAAGGATTTTTCAATATCCGCAAATCAGTCAGTGTGATACACCACATCAACAAACTGAAGAATAAAAACCATATGAACATCTCAGTAGATGCAGAGAAAGCTTTTGGCAAAATTCACTCCCCAGAAAGTGAGCATAGAGGGAACCTACCTCAACATAATAAAGGCCATATATGACAAACCCACAGCCAACATGGCTCTCAATGGTGAAAAACTGAAACCATTTCCACTAAGATCAGGAACAAGACAAGGTTGCCCACTCTTACCACTATTATTCAACATAGTTTTGGAAGTTTTAGCCATAGCAATCAGAGAAGAAAAAGAAATAAAAGTAATCCAAATTGGAAAAGAAGAAGGAAAGCTGTCACTGTTTGCAGATGACATGATACTGTACATAGAGAATCCTAAAGATGCTACCAGAAAACTACTAGAGCTAATCAATGAATTTGGTAAAGTAGCAGGATACAAAATTAATGCACAGAAATCTATTGTATTCATATACACTAATGATGCAAAATCTGAGAGTGAAATTAAGAAAACACTCCCATTTACCAATGCAACAAAAAGAATAAACTATCTAGGAATAAACCTACCTAAGGAGACAAAAGACTTGTATGCAGAAAGTTAAAAGACACTGATGAAAGAAATTAAAGATAATACAAACAGATGGAGAGATATACCTTGTTCTTGGATTGGAAAAATCAACATTGTGAAAATGACTCTACTACCCAAAGCAATCTACAGATTCAATGCAATCCCTATCAAACTACCACTGGCATTTTTCACAGAACTAAAAAAAAAAAATTCAGAATGTGTATGGAAACACAAAAGACCCCGAATAGCTAAAGCAATCTTGAGAAAGAAAAACAGAGCTGGAGGAATCAGGCTCCTGGACTTCAGACTATACTACAAAGCTACAGTAATCAAGACAGTATGGTACTGGCACAAAACCAGAAATATAGATCAATGGAACAGGATAGAAAGCCCAGAGATAAACCCATGCACATATGGTCACCTTATCTTTGATAAAAGAGGCAAGAATATACAGTGCAGAAAAGACAGCCTCTTCAGTAAGTGGTGCCAGGAAAACTGGTCAGCTACATGTAAAAGAATGAAATTAGAACACTCCCTAATACCATACACAAAAATAAACTCAAAATGGATTAAAGACCTAAATGTAAGGCCAGACACCATCAAACTCTTAGAGGGAAACATAGGCAGAACACTCTATGACATAAATCACAGCAAAATCCTTTTGATCCACGTCCTAGAGAAATGGAAATAAAAACAAAAATAAACAAATGGGACCTAATGAAACTTAAAAGCTTTTGCACAGCAAAGGAAACCATAAACAAGACAAAAAGACAACCCTCAGAATGGGAGAAAATATTTGCAAACAAAGCAACTGACAAAGGATTAATCTCCAAAACATACAAGCAACTCATGCAGCTCAATATCAAAAAAACAAACAATCCAATCCCAAAATGGGCAGAAGACCTAAATAGACATTTCTCCAAAGAAGATATACAGATTGCCAAAAGGCACATGAGAAGATGCTCAACATCGCTAATTATTAGAGAAAGGCAAATCAAAACTACAGTGAGATATCACCTCACACCAGCCAGAATGGCCATCATCAAAAACCTACAAACAGTAAATGATGGAAAGGGTGTGGAGTAAAGGGAACCCTCCTACACTGTTGGTGGGAATGTAAATTGGTACAGCCACTATGGAGAAAGGTATGGAGGTCCCTTCAGAAACTAAAAATAGAGCTAACATATGATCAGCAATCCCACTTCTGGGCATATATCTGGAGAAAAACATGGTTCGAAAGTATACATGCACCCCAATGTTCATTGCAGTGCTGTTTACAATAGATGAAAGCAACCTAAATGTCCATCGACAGATGAATGGATAAAGAAGACGTGGTACATACATACAATGGATATTAGCCATTAAAAAGAATGAAATACTGCCAGTTGCAGGAACATGGATGGACCTGGAGATTATCATACTAAGTGAAGTAAGTCAGACAGAGAAAGACAATATCATATGATATCACTTATATGCAGAATCTAAAAAAAAAATGATACAAATAGACTTATTTGCAAAGTGGAAACAGACTCACACACTTAGAGAATGAACTTATAGTTACCAGAGGGGGAAGCGTGGGGTTACAGATAGATTGTGAGCTTGGGATTGACATGTACACACTGCTATGTTGAAAATAGATAACCAACAAGGACCTACTGTATAGCACAGGGAACTCTGCTCAATATTATGTAACAACCTAAATGGGAAAAGAATTTGAAAAAGAATAGATACATTTATACATATAACTGAATCACTTTGCTGCACACCTGAAACTAACACAACATTGTTAATCAACTATAATCCAATAAAAAATAAAAATTAGAAAGAATAAAATATCTGCTCTGGTGGTTTGCCAGTGATTGCAGAGTTCCTTTACTTTTTAGAGCTCTTCACCATTACATCTCTTTTCATGTTAAAGGAAACCCACTGGGCTCTTTAGGAAAGTTTGAGAGAGAAATACCTAAATAGTCAATTTCTTCTTATGGTAATTTTCAAGCAAGTAAAAAAGGACATAGTGGTAACCTAGAAACTGATGGCATTTGGATCAATAAAGAGTGTTAAAATAATCTGATTTATCCTAAGTCTAGGAATCATTAGCAGGGAGATGTCATTTTAAAATAACTATAATACTTAAAATGAAATTTAATTAAATATCATATAGAAAATAAAACTTTCTCATTTATAACCCCCAAATATATGCACATCAGTTATATTCTATCCACATTAAAAAACGTAATGGGAAAAGTTGGTATTTTAAAATTAAAACAAGGGACCACATGGCATTATAGAAACTATGCAATGCTGGTTCTAATTTGGTAACAAGCAATAATTATTTTTTTTATTTGTAAATGAAGAGACAGGTCTGGATGTTACTTAATTCTTATCCATCATTCTGATTCTGTGATTCATTTCCCAAAGTACTCAGTGGGCTGTCAGTAGGTGAGATATAGGAAGAGAAAAAAAAAAAAAAGTGTTCTCTTAAATGCGCCTAGGATATGCTGGCTTAAAGAAAGATAAACAAACAAATAAACAGAACAAAAAAAAAGAAAGATAAACAAGTTTCTTAGCCTGTAAAAATTCTTGGAGCTTCTACCGTGTTCACACACATTGACTCACCAAGATGGGAGACATAATAGCAATTGTTTCTTTTTTTTTTTTTTTTCCTGTAGTACGCGGGCCTCTCACAGTTGTGACTTCTCCCGTTGCGGAGCACAGGCTCCGGACGCGCAGGTTCAGCGGCCATGGCTCACAGGCCCAGCCGCTCAGCGGCATGTGGGATCTTCCCGGATCGGGGCACGAACCCGTGTCTCCTGCATCGGCAGGCGGATTCTCAACCACTGCGCTACCAGGGAAGCCCGCAATTGTTTCTTAAATTTATTTCATTTTAGGACATACTTTAAAAGAAAAAAAAGAAGGAGCTTTTGCCTCTACCTGTGTGTATTTTTATGTACTCGCAGATGTAGTTTGCTTAAATTGAGATAAATGCTAAGTAAGATTAAATGAAAAATGAGTATAAAATCTATTTGAGGGATTCCTATTTTTTTCACCTCACAGATATTTATGTCATTACCATTATGTGGAAAGGTTATGTAATTAAAATTTTAAAGTACTGTTTTCTTTTTTTTTCTTAGAACTCTTGCTTTTAGAATCAATTCCTTTGAGACTACAACTCACTCAAAGAAAAAAAATTACCTCTCTGTCCAGAAAATTATTCATTGTTCGAATTTCTGCAGTGTATCTGTTGATAATAAACATTGCTGAATCAGAAGGTTCTTGTCTTACAATCTTGAAGGCTATTTTTGAGTTCAAATTATTCGGTTCATCTGCATCAGTAGCATTGAGTATCATCACCAGTGTATCTAGAAATCAAGAGAAATTGATTGCAAATGGACAGTTTGCATTTTTGTTGTAGTATAATATATATTGTTTTTCCAACAAGGTGGTTAGGGTTAGTTGGTCCATATAATGGGCACTCTACCATTTTCCCTTTCTACTGCTTTGACATACCAATATCTTAGCTCCTTTCTATACATTTGTCTTGATGAAAAGATCACATTTTACCAGGGACCTTAGACATTACTGATAGCTAGAAAACAAAGAAATATTTTCTTCTGCCTTTCCATTTCTTATTCTAGTATAATTCTTTTTTTAAAAGGCTGCTATGGTGAAACAAAATGATATAAGGCCAGACCAACTCATTCCCAACTATAGCACTTTCTAGCTATGTGATCTTGGCCTCAGTTTCCACATCTATAAATAGGGATGAAAATAGTACCGTCCTCATTGAGTTCATGAAATAATTAAACATCTATATGAAGAAAATTATGTGAAGTTCCTATTGAATAACACACATTCAATAAATATATATTATTGTTGTATTTTGCGTGGTCTCTAGTAAAATGCTAGGTAACTAGTAGGTTTAAAAAGATGCTTATTTAATTACATACTTTATCCTACCCCTCACTTTTTCCAGTAATCTTATTAGCAGTTTTGATGAAGAAGACTGGAGAATGTGAAAAGCTGCCAGCGTTCATAAACTAGACTTCTCTACAATCAACTCTGTTCCAAGCACAATTGGCCTGTCTGTAGACATCAACTACCAGCTCCCATCTCTCTCTCTCTCAATCTCTGTGTGTGTATTCATTTCAGCATCATTTAAAAAATGTTTTCAGAGGCAATTAATTCATTAATTATGGTGTGTTCATACAACGAAATCTCATGAAATTGTTAAAAGGAATGAAGAAACATGTATTTCCTAATACGGAAATGTGTTCAAAATATATTTCAATAAAAACTCACATTGTGGATAAGTATGTAAAATATGGTCACATTTGTTTCTTCTTTGGAAACATGTTTATATAAATTTACATGATTATAGAAAGTATGTACCTAAGTAGCTAGTGATGGTACTTGCCCCTGAAAAATGGTGCTAGGGAGAGCAAAGAATGCATTTCTATTCTGTTTTTACTCATATTTTGTGAATTTTTACAACAAACATTATTTTTTTAAAACATCTTTATTGCAGTATAATTGCTTTGCAGTGTTGTGTTAGTTTCTGCTGTATAACAAAGTGAATCAGCTATATGCATATGTATATCCCCATATCCCCTCCCTCTTGTGTCTCTCTCCCATTCTCTTTATCCCACCTCTCTAGGTGGTTGCAAAGCACCGAGCTGATCACCCTGTGCCATGCAGCTGCTTCCCACTAGCTATCTATTTTACATTTGGTACTGTATATATGTCAATGTTACTCTCTCACTTCGTCCCAGCTTACCCTTCCCCCACCCATGTCCTCAAGTCCATTCTCTACATCTGTGTCTTTATTCCTGTTCTGCCCCTAGGTTCATCAGAACCATTTTTTTTTTAAGATTCTGTATATATGTGTTAACATACAGTATTTGATTTTCTCTTTCTTACTTCACTCTGTATGACAAACTCTAGGTCCATCCACCTCACTACAAATAACTCAGTTTTGTTTCTTTTTACGGTTGAGTAATATTCCATTGTATACATGTGCCACATCTTCTTCATCCATTCATCTGTCGATGAACACTTAGGTTGCTTCCATGTCCTGGCTATTGTAAATAGTGCTGCAATGAACATTGTAGTATATGACTCTTTTAGAATTATGGTTTTCTCAGGGTATATGCCCAGTAGTGGGATTTCTGGGTCATATGGTAGTTCTATTTTTAGTTTTTTAAGGAACCACCATACTGTTCTCCATAGTGGCTGTATCAGTTTACATTCCCACCAACAATGCAAGAGGGTTCCCTTTTCTCCACACCCTCTCGGCATTTATTATTTGTAGATTTTTTATGATGGCCATTCTGACTGGTGTGAGGTGATACCTCATTGTAGTTTTGATTTGCAATTCTCTAATGATTAGTGATGTTGAATATATTTTCATGTGTTTGTTGGCAATCTGTATATCTTCTTTGGAGAAATGTCTATTTAGGTCTTCTGCCCATTTTTGGATTAGGTTGTTTGTTTTTTTGATATTGAGCTGCATGAGCTGCTTGTATATATTGGAGGTTAATCCTTTGTCAGTTGCTTTGTTTGCAAATATTTTCTCCCATTCTGAGGGTTGTCTTTTCATCTTGTTTATGGTTTCCTTTGCTGCACAAAAGCTTTTAAGTTTCATTAGGTCCCATTTGTTTATTTCTGTTTTAATGTCCATTTCTCTAAGACATGGGATCAAAAAGGATCTTGCGGTGATTTATGTCATAGAGTGTTCTGCCTATGTTTTCCTCTAAGAGTATTATAGTGTCTGGATTTACATTTAGGTCTTTAATCCATTTCGAGTTTATTATTGTGCATGGTGTAATGGAGTGTTCTAATTTCATTCTTTTCCATGTAGCTGTCCAGTTTTCCCAGCACCATTTATTGAAGAGGCTATCTTTTCTCCATTGCATATTCTATCCTCCTTTATCAAAGATAAGATGATCATATGTGTGTGGGTTTATCTCTGGGTTTACTATCCTGTTCTATTGATCTATATTTCGGTTTTTGTGCCAGTACCATACTGTTTTGATTACTGTAGCTTTGTAGTATAGTCCGAAATCCAGGAGCCTGATTCCTCCAGCTCCATTTTTCTTTCTCAAGATTGTTTTGGCTATTCGGGGTCTTTTGTGTTTCCATACACATTGTGCAATTTTTTTGTTCTAGTTCTGTGAAAAATGTCATCGGTAGTTTGATAGGGTTTGCATTGAATCTGTAGATTGCTTTGGGTAGTATAGTCATTTTCACAATAGTGATTCTTCCAATCCAGAAGCATGGTATATCGCTCCATCTGTTTATGTTATCTTTGATTTCTTTCACCAGTGTTTTCTAGTTTTCTGAATACAGGTCTTTTGCCTCCTTAGGTAAGTTTATTCCTAGGTATTTTATTCTTTTTGTTGAAATGGTAAATGGGATTGTTTCCTTAATTTCTCTTTCTGATCTTTCATTGTTAGTGTATAGGAATGCAAGAGATTTCTGTGCATTAATTTTGTATCCTACTACTTAACCAAATTCATTGATTAGCTCTAGTAATTTTCTGGTAGCATCTTTAGGATTCTTTATGTATAGTATGATGTGATCTGCAAACAGTGACAGTTTTACTTCTTTTCCGATTTGGATTTCTTTTATTTCTTTTTCTTCTCTGATTGCTGTGGCTAAAAATTCCAAAACTATGTTGATTAACTGTGGTGAGAGTGGGCAACCTTGTCTTCTTCCTGATCTTAGTGGAAGTGGTTTCAGTTTTTCACCATTGAGAACGATGCTGGCTATGGGTTTGTCATATATGGCCTTTATTATGTTGAGGTAGGTTCCCTCTATGCCTACTTTCTGGAGAGTTTTTATCATAAATCGGTGTTGAATTTTGTCAAAAGCTTTCTCTGCATCTATTGAGATGATCATATGGTTTTTCTCCTTCAATATGGTGTATCACATTGATTTGCCTATATTGAAGAATCCTTGCTTTCCTGGGATAAATCACACTTCATTATGGTGTATGGTGCTGCTGGATTCTGTTTGCTAGTATTTTGTTGAGGATTTTTGCATCTATGCTCATCAGCGATATTGGCCTGTGGTTTTCTTTCTTTGTGACATCTTTGTCTGGTTTTGGTATCAGGGTGATGGTGGCCTTGTAGAATGAGTTTGGGAGTGTTCTTCTCTCTGCTATATTTTGGAAGAGTTTGAGAAGGATAGATGTTAATTCTGCTTTAAATGTTTGATAGAATTCGCCTGTGAAGCCATCTGTTCCTGGGGTTTTGTTTGTTGGAAGATTTTTAATCACAGTTTCTATTTCAGTGCTTGTGATTGTTCTGTTCATATTTTCTATTTCTTCCTGGTTCAGTCTCGAAAGGTTGTGCTTTTCTAAGTATTTGTCCATTTCTTCCAGGTTGCCCATTTTATTGGCATATAGTTGCTTGTAGTAATCTCTCATGATCCTTCGTATTTCTGCAGTGTCAGTTGTTACTTCTCCCTTTTCATTTCTAATTCTGATGATTTGATTCTTCTCCCTTTTTTTCTTGATGAGTCTGGCTAATGGTTTATCATTGTTATAGCAGCGTTTTTAAAAGTTTAAACTGTAGGTATAGTATTTTAATGAATAGAATTAAAATGTAAGAATTATTTGAACTTACAAGAAATTATACTGCTTAACAGTTAAAAGTAACTACGGTAAGTTGAAGTTTTGAATTCAAATGAGACATTATCTCTCCTTTTTAAAATATATCTAGGACAATCTTCAATGGTACACTAAGCAGTTAATATACTATCCCGCCCAAGTGACTGAATATTTGGCAGTTAAAATATTGCCTTTTACAGTAATCCGTAAGGAAGCAATTGCACGTTTAGATTTTTAAAGCCCTTGTGTAAATACTGGTTCTAGTTTCTAGATTTTCTGGTGCCCCTCCACTGTCATTCCTTGAGATGGTCAGCTTTAAATATGTTGTACATGGAGGACCAAAGAGGATTAGGTTTGTAATACATTTCAAATACATACTATCAGTGACTTGAGTAAAAACAAACAAAACCCATATTTATTAAACCATATATAAGAAGGGGAAATAATGCTTGTTTTGCATTTATTTGTTGTCAGAGAAAAGCTCTTTAAGATTATGGCTACCAAACAGCTTGTCTGGAGTGACTTTAGAGTCGTTAAAATTTAAAAAAAAAAAAAAAAAAAGGCAGTATGAATAGAAATGGATGAGATTCTCCTTCAAAGTAGTCTGGTTGGGAGGCTAAATTCTCCCAGAACCTCTGTCACCACTGTGCAAAGTACTTTTGGATTTTTTCCTTAGGAATCTACTACAGAGTTGGTGTGTGAGAAAATGCTTCCTATTACTATAGAGTTGCTCCTTATGTATGGCAGTTGGAGCTGCTTCCACAGTTGAAGGGAAAGCCATTATGGAGATTTCCTCATTCCTTCCTGTTCTACATGCTTTTCCAACCTTATCTTTTACATTCATGATGTAGTACCTTGACAGAGTTTAGCCTCTAGTTGTCTGGCTGTTAAGAATGATCTGGAAGCCAAAATAGTCTTGTTTACTTAATAAAGTAGACTACTTACTGGCATTAGAATTTTCTTCTATTTGTCCTAGAAAAGTAGACATAGAAAATACTGGAGGGTTGTCATTTATATCCAAAACCCTGACTCTGAGCTCAAGAACTCTCTCCAAATCTTGGCCCAGTGAATTCACAGCCCGACAATAGATCTAGGAGAGAAAAGAGGAATAATTACGTGGTGCAACACATATTTATTAAATTCTTGCTTTCTTTGAGCACTATGCTAGGCATTGTGGGAAACTAAAAGAACAGTAAGACATATTATTTCCTACTTGAAAGTAGACACAAGTAGTACTTATAATCAATAAGGGGAGGCAAACACTAACTCAAGATCCCATTTGAGAAAAGGTAACACGATAAGTTACACGAAAGAAGAATAAAATTACTGTGACTTCATAGGAGGATATAATGACTGAGAGATCTTCAAAGAAAATTTCAACAGGTGGAGCAGGGAATTGGCAGGGCGTTTCAAGCAAAGGGATTCACGTGAGGAAGGAAATGGAGTGGTGAAAACTCGTTGTTGGGAATTAGGAATGGGGTTATGGGGCTTGAGAATGTGACAAAGGAGAGTCACACGGGGGCTTCAGAGAAATATAGCATTCATGGGATAGGTGTGGCTATGTGGGTGTTTATATTATTATTTGGTGTATGTAAGTGTAATGTATACTATTTTACCTATGTGGTATATTTCATATAAAAATGCATTGTGCATCAAGAAAAGCTAATAGTCTGGCATGTTGATTTAGAGTTTTCAGGGAAACATTGTGGGAGACAAGGCAGGAATACAGACTTGGAACAGAAGACTAAGGAATTAAAGTAGTTTGAGGCATACAGAAAAGCAGTATGATTGAAAGCCTGCAAGCGTAGATTACTATTTGAAGGCATTTTGGAAAATTATGGGGTTTGAATAGAAGAGGTTACAAGATCAAAGAAAGTTTTAAAAATGTCTTTATTTTTATTTTTCAAGTATTAACAAGTGTTGACCCTAATGATAGATGGAAATGGATTAGCAGACAATGGAGCAAGCAGAAGAAAGATGAAAAAACAAAGTTGATTGATTAAGGTTCTTGGACAGGTAATTATGGGAAAATAGCTCTTGGGATAAGCAGTTGAGAAAAAGAAGAAAATCGATCCCGTTTTTGGATTTAATTCAGAACATTTCTGAACTGGAGGAGAGAGAATTAATTGTGGGAGTTTGTGATGAAGGCCCTCAGAATTTTTAATGAAGTTGGTCACAGGTCAGCTTCATAAAGTGGAAATGAGGTGGAGGGTTTGAAGTTTTGTCATAGCAACTGTAAAGAATAGAGTGAGATTCGTTAAGGGTGAATTAAAGTATCTCCAAGGCACATTCTGAGCTCAGGTGAGCTTGAGCAATGTGATTTTATCATAAAGTATGTTCACTCAGGAAAGGCTCCATCAGGAGCTCCAGAATCATCATTTGGCATTGGAGTTAAGAGGAACCGATATTCTCAACTGAATTAAAGTAAAAGAAGTTAGGTGCTTGCCCTTCCAAACAAACACTTAGCTTGACACCAGGGACTGACCAGAGGTAAGCATTTTTGCTAAGGCAGTTAAGCAAACACTCCTTTCTCTCTTAATCTTTTGTTGCTTTGGGGTCATAAGATGCTCATGAAATAAGGGACAACCAAAAATGCCTAATATTGAGACTCTTGAAATCAAATCAAGTATGATCTGAGCTTAAGATAGTCCAAAAATAATATAGGCCTGAACATACATATTCACCCACTTACAATGAAAAAAGGGGTGACCTCTCGATCAACTTTGGCTGTTATATTAATTTCACCAGTTTTTTGATTAATAACAAAGATTCCGTAAGGTGGTTGATCAATTCCTACTCCAGAGATGAGGTATGTAACTTGCTGGTTTGCAGCACAATCTGAGTGAATCTGCAGAAAGAGCACAGGTGAAAACATTACAGGGAGCAAATCAAGAGTGCTATGTTTGATATAAGACAGCTATCTTTCTTGAGAATTGTTGAATGTACCTGTTATCTTTTGAGAAATGCTGGAAATAGAGAATTATTTTCCTAGATAAGAGGAATAACAGCTCTATATTTTCAATGGTAAATGACAATGTAATCAAAGATATTCAATTTCTGTTTCTACCAAATTAGAAAAAAGTAAAATATCACCCTAATAAATGTAAATCTATGCAGTCATCTTTCATGCATTCATTCATTCAACATTTACAATTGATTGTATTATTTTTAGTCTCTGTGTTAACGTTGGGGCTAGAGTAGAGAACTCCTTTGCAGTCTTAAGGAGTTTACCAATATTATTACATAACTTTGATCTTTTGATTAAAAATTTTTTTTAATGTAAAGTTTTAGAAGAAAGTTTAAAGTAGATTTATGTAGGTGACAAGTTACCTGATGCTGTGTAGAAGATTTTAATTTTGAAAATGAGGAGGATGTGAAACCAGGGCTCTCTTTGAAATAAAAAATTGTATGACTGTAAGCAATCTTATGGGGAAATCTCTGTGTAAATTTGTGTATATATGTTTGTATGTGTGAATCTGTGTGTGGGGATATGTTTCCATGTGTGTGCATGTGCACATGCGTGTGAGCACGTGTGTGCAAAAGGAAGAAAAGGGAAAATAAAAGGAAAAGAGTATGAAATAGGGTACATTGTGAATGTTCATAGCAAAGCCAAAAGTAGGAGTTCAATTCTAAGAAATTAGGAGGCAGAAGTAGCACACATTGAAATAGTTCCTGTGAATGTGCTGAGTATTAAATTCATTGTATAAATCACTATATTTTTTTTCATCTAGAGTTTAGGGTGACATATGATCATGTATATTAATTTCACCAGTGTGGTGAGTCAATGTTTAACTGTTTACACTAGTGCCTAAATTTCTTAATATATACTTTTAATGGCTTCAATTTTCATAATCTGAATGGCTATAGTTTTGTTCTGTATCATAATTTTGTTCTGTATCATAATTTCTCAGTGAGATGCGTTCATAAAGTATTTAAAAGGTTCTTTTGAAAATTTAACTCTATCCATTCTGATTTTCGATTTTATGCTTTGGGGTTGATACTTACTTTGGCAATTGGGTTCCTCTTTGAGTTGTCCTCACCTTCACGGCAGGCTGCAGCAAACTTGATCCACTCACGTTTTTGCCTCCTGATGGAATGCCACTTGATGGTGCCATTTTTAGTGTTATAATCTCTAAACTTGGGTGGGCAGGATAAAGTAATAGTATCTATTAACTTTTATTCATAATTCACATTCCACTGGAGCTTTTGGAGGATGGGGTAATTATAAAGTCAGAAAGAGAGGATGTTTCATTGGGAAAATTGGTAATTTTGATAATCTATTAATTTTAGCATAACATTAACTTTACTTATAAGGATGAATTTTTTTTTGGAAGATATGTTGCTTCTCCCAAACCATTTTTCTTATTTTTAATTTGGAAAAAGTTAATTTGCTATATGTTACCTGGATTTGAAATTCACTGTTAACTTCCAGCACCACCTATAAAAAAATAAGATAACCGTAATTAATTTTTAATTGAATGCTTTGTAATTCATGCTATCTCACTGCTTAAAAAAATTTAAGCAATAGTCTTGTGGATCATTAGCAGGTGAATCTGGTTTAACTCTCAAGTTCTAGATGCTAAGGATTCCTTTTTGTTTGATTTTTACCTTTCAATTTTGCTCTTTTTTTCTTTGGTACGCGGGCCTCTCCCGTTGCGGGGCACAGGCTCCGGACGCGCAGGCTCAGTGGCCATGGCTCATGTGCCCAGCCGCTCTGCGGCATGCCGGATCTTCCCGGACCGGGGCACGAACCTGTGTCCCCTGCATCGGCAGGCGGACTCTCCACCACTGCGCCACCAGGGAAGCCCTGCTCTTCTTTTCATTACTTTTATTATTAACCTCTTTTTCATTCTTAGCCTATGCAGATACTTGTAATCATATGAACTAGAACATGTGAAACTAGAACCCAGGGAGAATGAGAGTTGGGAACTCAGGACCTCTTAGTAAATCTTGTGCCTGAAGAGCTGGAGATACTCGGATGCTATTTAGTGATTCAACAGCATGTTATGATACTAAAATATTTGATGATAGTTTTGGGATCTGACTAGCCACAGATGGAAACAGAAAAAAAAAATTTGGAGTAAAGAAAGGATATAAAGCAGAAAATATCAGGAAAGCTTTGGAATATTTGCTTTTTCACTGTCCAATTCTAGATGGGAGATTTTGTAGTATTTTTGAAAATCTTAAGATGTTAAATCTTTAATTTGCTTTGAAATATGAGAATAAAAATTCTAAAATAAAAACAATTTTCTTTATGTAAAAATGAGTTCATATTTGATATTTTATTGTTGGCACTAAACAAAACAGATGATATAAATGCATCCTTCCATAGCAATGAAAATAAATTACAAGACTGTAGAAACAAATTGCTGTGTAAGCAACTTTCATTAGTCTTTTCTCCTGAATGAAACAATTTCCCAGTCAAGCAAGTGAGCTAGTCAAACAGAGCTCTGCCTAGTTTCAGCTCTGGCCTTGATCTTTACATATGATTTGTAGTGAAAATCATACATGTAATTTAAATTACTTTTCTCTAAAAACAAAGGCATTTCTAAAAACACACACACATATATTAAGTCTAATATATCAATATGCTTAAGACATTGTAAAATATCTAAAAATTAGGTGTGGATTTGAAAGGTTTGTCTACAATTATTAAATTTTAAATTTAATTTAGAATCAATTAAAGATAGTGTAAATTCTTAGTTTTTATTTTTCCCTAAATAAGAAATTTTGAACTCTATCTGGTTTTTTTTTCAGAATTGTTAATTACAAAAACGATTATCACAATTAGACTTTATCTGGACTGTTGATAAAAGAAAATTATAGTTTGCATTTTAAAAAATACTAATAATAGTAATTTCAAAATATAGTAAATTACTTCTTTTTTTGGAGGTACGCGGGCCTCCCACTGTTATGGCCTCTCCCGCTGCGGAGCACAGGCTCCGGACGCGCAGGCTCAGCGGCCATGGCTCACGGGCCCAGCCGCCCCACGGCATGTGGGATTCTCCCGGACCGGGGCACGAACCCGTGTCCCCTGCATCGGCAGGCGGACTCTCAACCACTGCGCCACCAGGGAAGCTCTAAATTACTTTTTATAGTTAGTTTCAATTTCACCATTAAAGAAAAATAAAATTTTAGTCACTAAGTACATATTTTTAAAAATTGCCATAATTGATAATTCAGGAAAATATATGTTTATGGTTAATATGAGTGTGTAAAGAGATAATGTTTTTATTATAGGAATTATACACTCCTGGTATCTGTTTAATGTTAATTGTTATCATTAATCACCATTACAGTTCACTGAATGATAACTAAGTACTAAGCAATGTGTTTAGAGAAATCCATGCATTCAATCTTCATTAGTACATGTGGTCAATACTATAATTCTCTCCATTTTACAGATGAAGAAATTGAGGTTTGGATATTAATTTAGGGCTAAATACAATCCAACACAATTCAGCCTAAATTTGTTCTTGAGGTGTGGGTTTTAAAATAAAGTATAAGAGCCTATTCCAAGTAAATTGCTAAGTAAAATATACTACAAAGAATTGACATTATTACAACTTTGAGAATTCAAAATAATTCTGATTTTAATCTAATCTCATAATATCCTTGTGAATTAGGAAGGCTTATATACAATAATAACAACAACAATAATAGTAATACTATGGGGTAGGGGAGGGGATAGAAAAATAAATGGCCCAAATCATCCAAGTTACTTTGGACAAGTAACTTAAATGTTATCGTAGAGTCCTTCTTGGGCACAGAATTGAAATGATGTTAATGCAAATGTGTATTTCTTGCTACCTCTGAACTCTTGAACACTTTTTGCTCTTGTTTGCAGAAGTGGGACTGGGGTGTGGGTATATCTAATTTGTCTGTTTGGAAACTGTTTCTTCATAGCTACAGAGTTGTGTATGCATCTGTTACCTGTCTTGTTCTTCCCTTACCACACTGAAGTGTCAGTGCCTGCTGTTTGTTCTGGAGAACTATGCCAGATATCTAAGAAGCCTTGTAACTTTATGGAGCTGGGTCATTCTTTTTCCCAAGAGGAGCAACCTAGGCGGAAGACCAAGCAGGTTTCCCCACAGTGTCAGGCTCTCAACAGGATTAGTAGTTAAAAAACTGCTGAGCCTGCTTAAAAATGTGTTTTGTTGACATAACCTTATTGTGATTTGCTCAGAGTCCAGAAAAAACTCTGAAACAGAGTCACTCTTGGACTTTCAAAGAGGCAAAACAATGAGATAGAAGGAGGACTCGGTAGAGTCAGAAAACTCTCAGTGTACTTCCTTGATTCTCTGAGCTTTGGTTTTCTCATTTGTGAAATGATGGGGGTAGACTAAATTATATACAGTTACCTTTTCAATTCTGACATCAAATCCCTGGGTGCAGTAGGAAAATATGGAAGTTTTTTGATCACGGTAAAGGCATGATAAGATTGTGGGTTTAAAAGATTACTCTGCCAACAATTGGTGGGAAGAGTCAGTGATTACAGGCCACCAGCAGCTGAGTGTTTTGCATGAAATCAGGCCAGAGATGAGGAGCTGAACAGGAGCAGTGGCCATGGGAACAGAGGGGGCAAGATCAAGGAGAGATACTGCATGGTTGAAATTGACAGGGCTTGAGAACCAATGGGATGTGGGAGTCAAGAGAGGGAAGAATCTCAGGTGGCGGCAGTTTTAAACCGGCAGATCAGGAACAAGGCCAGAGGAGAATTTAGCTGGTTAGAACACATCAAGTTTGAGATGCTAGAGAAAGGCCTGGGCAAAGATGCTTAGTGGTTTGAAATACGACGTAGCACCATGAACAATGGTGGTCCAAGGCTGATATATGGAGGACTATCTTCGCAGGTAGGTTAGTTGAAATCATGGGAGAATTTGAAATCCCTCAAGAATACAGCAAAGAAACAGCCTGTGGGTGAGAATGAAACTAGGGGAATCCCTACATTTATATAACTGGGAACAATGACAAGAAAAGAGAAACAAAAAGAGAAAAAAGAAGAAGTGGCTGAAAAACATAGGAAGAAAATATCATTGGATGTCAAGGATGTCAAAGGAAGGGAAAAGTGAAAGACAGATGGGTGTGAACTGTATCAGATATGAAATAGTTGAGCAGAGTGAATCCTGAGGAAATCTGAGATTTTCTGTGACCTTGAACAGGATGCTTTCAGTTGGGTGGAACAGGCCCTTTCTGACTGAAAGAAACTGGGGAATAAGATGGAGGGGAAAAGGACATAAACCATTTTATTTTCTTTTACCCGTGCTGCGAGACATGTGGGATCTTAGTTCCCTGACTAGGGATCGAACCCATGCCCCCTGCAGTGGAAGAACGGAGTCCTAGCCACTGGACAGTCAGGGAATTCCCAAGAGGGCATAAAGATAGTCACTTTTCTAAGAAGTTTGGTGATTTAAAAAAAAAACACACAGAAATATGTGATGGTAGAATTAGACGTAGTGTCCAAGGAAATATTTTAGGAGAGGGAGACGGGTTTTTGAAGGAGGAGAAAGAGGAGAGTAAGAAATTTTGATTTGAAAGTGGAGAGGTTCAGAATGAAAGTCCTTGATGGAGATGTTGTGGTGGGGAGTGTGGGAGGTAATAGGCAGAAAGAAAGGACTTTGAAGACAGAGAGTAGGGAAGAGAGGAGGATGGAGATGAAAATCACTTGATTGGAGAAGGAAGTTGAAGGACACTATCCTGAATGATCTAGACCTTGTCCCTAGAATAAAGATAAGGTTATTTGGGGGCAATTAGGGGGCTAGTTTGGATTCTGAAATGAGTTGGGAATATGTTCTGTGGAGACTGTGACAGAGAATCACTTAGAGATGAAGACAGCGTTGGCAAGCTGAGTACATCTCAACTCTCTTGACCTCTGCCTATGGGTGTTGCAGTGAGTCACTTAGCCATTCTGTGCCTCAATTTCCTCATCTATATACGAGACTAAAGCCCTTTCCAATTAAGACATTCTAAGAAAGCAGTGCATAATTCACTTAAAGTGCATCCTCAATGAGTCCTCCCTGAATCATTATTTTAGGAGCCAATCCTCATGTTTTTTAAAAAATCCACAAGACACAAAATTGCATGCTAATTTCAATGACTCTCCAATTATACTCATTTTTAGTTATTTCTTTTGATATTGAGGTTTACATTTCTTTGCATATAATAAAAATGGTCTTGAAAGTAGTAAGTGATTTTTATAAGGAAAACCTCTTGCATTTAATAATTGTAAGGTAGTCTTCCACAGTCTCTTGACAGTTTTTGAAGCATCAAATTCTGATGTGTTTAGCAGTTATATACATCACAAGGATGAACCTGAGATAAAGCTAAAATATAATAATTTGTTTCTTTAAAAAAACCTCCTGTTGTGTCTTTCCTTTGTATTACTTGGGCAATAGCTATCAGTCTGGAGTTGACAACACCTTGATAGCTCATTCCTCATATATGTTTATTGGTTTATTTATTTATTTGACAAATACATATCAAACGTATATCCATACTTGGGTGTGGACCCAAGGCTGGATTAAGACTTTCAAAGGGCTTAAGCCCTAAAACTATTATCATAAGCCTTAGATTAAATGTGAATGTAATAGTGCATCATAAAAATACATGTTAGGGAAATTCAGTGTGGTTATTTTCATGTTTATACCCTGATGATTTTTTGGAGTGTGTGGGGGGAGGAAAAGATAAACTATCCAAAAATTCCCTTTTGATGCCTCTACTCTGTGAATTAGACATCTACTGAGCAACCTTGCACTGGTGCAAGGCACTGTGAAGGATACAAATGTGCATCAGAACAGAACCTGCCCTCCAATAACTTACAGTCAAGTCGTTTTATGAGCAGCAGGCAGCCATTAATTTCTGAAGATGTGGTTTTTCATTAGACAAGGTTGTGCCCTGCGCTCATAGACCAACTGAGAGTATGGATCAGCAGCCAGTGGCATTTATTTATTTTTTATTTTTTATTTTTTTGCGGTACGCGGGCCTCTCCTGTTGTTGGAGCACAGGCTCCGGCCGCGCAGGCTCAGCGGCCGTGGCTCACGGGCCCAGCCGCTCCGCGGCATGTGGGATCTTCCCGGACCGCGGCACGAACCCAAGTCCCCCGCATCGGCAGGCGGACTCTCAACCACTGCGCCACCAGGGAAGCCCCCCAGTGGCATTTAAACCACTTTGACTTGCCTAAGTCCATTCAAGGACCTTGCATGCCAAGCATAGGCAGCAAGGGCGACATGACCCAGTGTTCTGTAAGGGTGGTCCCTCACTGAGGGAAGCATAGTGAGTGTAGCTGCAGTACAGAGCATGCATCTTGCTTCTGTGTTAGGCAATGCCTGTTAGGACACAGGGAACCTCAGCAACAGTGTCCTCAAAGAATGTGTAGTGGAGAAAAGAGTTATCAGAAATTAAGTGCTCTGGGTATAGACAGAGTGTTATTTTTCTAGATTCATGAGCCTTCTTAAGTAGGTAAATCTTGTCCTTTAGGGGTCATGCCTTCAGATTTATCCAGTTAGCATTTCTCAGTTCTTTAGGCTTTTCTATTACCTAAGTCAAACACAGCAAAATGTTTTACTCTGTGGCAACTCAAACCATTTAAATGATGACAAATTTGTACTCTCTATTGTCATAAAAGTGAAAGAACATGCTGATCCTAAATCTGCTGTGAAATTGCAAAGCTTTTAAGAGCATCATCATTTTGCTTAAATACAATTTATAAACTTAACACGTAAACTGAAATGCTGCTTCCATTTTCTATAAAATATTTTACTGAAGTTCTAATGTCTATAATATGTATCACTGTAATATGTGCACAAGAAAGCATAAAGAATCCTCTGTTTTGCTTCTCTTCCGTTTGGTCTGTACTAGTTTGTTAGTCCTTCTCTTGCTTTGGGCATCAATGAACACAATTATGGAAATTTAAGATGACTGGTTCACATTAAGTTGATGAACTATGTAATAAAGTATATATTACATTCTGTGTATTTTAGCCCTGGTCCTGAGAAATACTCTAAAAACACTTGCTTTATCCTTAATAATTTCAGCTAAGTTCAAATTGTGGAGTTAGTTTATCAGGTAGTCAGAAGGGTTTTTTTTTTTAAAGGAAGTATTAACCATGGAAAGAAGAGAAGCTAGGCTGGTATGATGAACTGAAAAACTGATCAATCCTGGTAATAGATAAAGATAGGTTTATTTGTTCTTTGAGTGTAAGCTGCAGAAGTTGGCTTTTATAGAAAAAGACACCTTGAGATTTGTATTGATTTGAGGTGACGGATTGGACCTGGTGAAGTCACAAGTAAGTTTTAGAAATGAATAGAACTATAAAACTACTGGTCCTACTTTGCTTTCCCACAGTCACCATGCCATACCTTATACCACTGTTACAACCATTCACAGAGATTTCTTTTTTCTTTTCTTTTTTTTTTTGTGTTAGGCTGGCCTCTCACTGTTGTGGCCTCTCCCGTTGTGGAGCACAGGCTCCGGACGCGCAGGCTCAGTGGCCATGGCTCACGGGCCCAGCCGCTCCGCGGCACGTGGGATCTTCCCGGACCGGGGCACGAACCCGTGTCCCCTGCATCGGCAGGCGGATTCTCAACCACTGCGCCACCAGGGAAGCCCGCACAGATATTTCTTAAAGGTAACATTGTTTTCTGGTCTAGAATTCATTCTAACCACCCCTTAGGCCCCTGCCAGCCACACACACTAATCTCATGGAAACAAAAAAGAAAGAAAAATAAATGTAGCTTCAACAACATTTATTTGGCTTGCAGTGTTATAACAGCTGCAAACTATTGTCTGTCCAGCCAACTTGTCTAAATAATGGAATAGTCGTGTGACAGTCTTGGTCTCTGTAAGAGCAGGTTCTTCAGCTTTATTCTCCCTGACCTAACCCATTAATTTGAACAAGGTCTAAAACTTAAAGGTACATTGAGCAGACTACACAACATACTTGTAAATACATGGTTGCCCAGCTCTCAGTGGGTTTGCATTAAAGATACTACCAGCTTAAATGTCTTAAAGGTCTTCAAAATTGTCCAAATATACTCCCTAATGTAGATTTTTACTTACCAACTTTGAGCAGAGAAGAATATAAAGACTTCACATAGATTTCTTTCTTTTTTTTTTAACTGGTAAAAGCAAACATTCAGAATAAGGCTAGCAGAAAAGTAAGAAGAAGAGTTTGCTATAGTGACGGTTAATTTTCAGAAAAAAGTATTTTAAAGCAAAAATAGGTTGGATAACTCCAAAGGACATTTATCCAAATCATCTGGTAAATCAGTAGTAAAAATAAATTGTGATTTTCTAAACCTCAGAAAGTGAAATGTTTTACAAAAAATGTTATGATGACATGAAATGAAACATCTAAACTCTATAAAATAAGTTCTTTGAGAAATAATTTTCGTAAGGTGTATGATAAACTTATGATTGATTCCAAAGGAAAATATGGCAACAAACAACCTACACATAAACAAACAAAAACTCTCCAGAGTCAGAAAATAAAGTACAAATGCCCAGAAATCTCTCTACAAACAAAGTTCAATGAGGATACATGATTTTGATAAAATGATATGTTGTACTGAAGAACAACTAGTTACAATTGGCTGTTTACAGGAATTTTATAGGATGTAATTAGTTAGAAATAATCATAAAAATAGTAAAAGAAGGCATCGTGTAGATTCAATGAAAGTACATAAGCATCTGAATAAACTTTAATCAACTGACACTATAATAGGCCTTAATTGGATCAAGTTTATATGAAATTAAAAATAAAAGTATTTTATTATTGCATAATTAACAAGCGCTCCTATGTTCAAATGATGTACTCTGTGGTGCTCATTAATCCCTGCTGTGTCCCAAATTATGATATCGTCTGATCCTCAGGACCACGTCCATGGAATAAGGCTAATGTTTGAAGGGCAGTTTGGAACTACAGCTACAGCTTACTGATGCTCATTTACAACTAAATTCACTGGTTATGGCCTCTCGATTAAAACTGAATTCAAGTTCACCAGCATATGTTGAATCAAAGATCTACCTTGTTATTATAGAAAGCCAACAATCCAGTTCAAAAATAAAGCAAGTTAGAGACACATATGCACCACAGCAGTACATCTGGCCAAACTGTAGGATAATTTACCTGGCACTCGCCTCTTTGGATTATATTAATCTTATTGTGAGAAAGACTACGATTTTCAATTTTTCAACATAAGTAAAATTGAGGCAACACACTGGTGTTGCCCTTAGAATTATCTCTAAAGAGAAGACTAGTAACATGTAGGGGGCAATGATAAAGCATTCTGTTACATTTCTCTGATCATCAAATGTACGACTTTTATGTCAGTCATTACCGACTTTCCAGTAGTAAGAACCAGTATCATAATAATTATACTTAGTCCCTAATTATAGCCATTCCTTCACCTCCTGTCATTTATAAATCTCCTGTACTGCGATTCTTTTTGAAATTAAAAAGTGTTGCTTTAAATGAAGTTACAGTTTAGCACTGTGGGGCTTCTGCTATTAGTGATATGGACCCCCAACCACATATGGAACCGTTGAGACTGTTTGGATGGTGAAGCCAGTCACAAACAGCTATGATTTTAATTTGTATGGATCCTAATTTTATGTTTTAAAAATTAGAGTGCATCTACTAGCAAAGATACCAAAAGTATGGGAAAATGTCTAGGTTAAAAATCAAGATACACCTGTGAGATTAGTTTTCAAAGCCCACCGGCAAAAGAGAATTTGAACAACAAAACGCTATTAAGTAGTGATATGACTTTCCCAAATTCAGTGTTTTCCTGGCATGACTTAGCAATGACTTCGATATCAGAGATGTGATATGATGAGTTGACACTGGTGCATTAATATCATCTTGAGTCTTCAATTAAGGAGAGAAACACTATTTAAAACTCTAGTTCATAAAATCACCTTATCATTAACATAAACCTTTAACAGGTTTAGGTTGGAAGTAACATTAAAAAAAAACATTTAAAGTCCTCATTTGTTTACAATGAAATGATGATGGAAAGTTTTTAACAGGATCCACTTACCAGGAAAATGAACAGCACTGCAGCTGTTCTGAAGAAGGACCAGTTCATTGCTGCTGGGTTCTCTTACATCCAAGACCACGGGAGTTTTGTTTGTTCTCCTCTGTTCTTTTTCCTCCCCCCACTTAGCTGGTGTCTGCTTAAAATAATTTCTCAGTAGATGTTCTTACGTGCAGGCTTTGAGATGTTTCTTTCTTCTCTGGGAGCAGGTCTGAAGGTGCGTATAACCCATCAAGATCCCCACCCTAAAAACCTGGGCTGGCCTCATTGCAGTGCTTAACAAGATCATCATTGCTCACAGGTAAACGCTTGGGGACACTCCCTCTTCTAGCCGAAAGGCAGCTCTTTGTGAGGCATGGAAGATTCATTCCTTTATTGAAGGTTTCCAGTGGCAGGCATTTAAAATGATCAGAAGTGTGGAGAGTTGTACAACTGATAGGGGCTTTTCACCCTATGCTTTATTTACAGGTTTTTTAGCTTCTTTCCATGCTAAAAAGGCAAGCGGAGTCTGAAAGTTTGTATTATTCAAAGAGGATTATCTGGCCCATGCTCCTTGGCAGATCTTCAGGTCACAGTAGAAAATTATAAACTTTCAATTTCAGTGGTCGTTAGGAAACAGTCATTTTCTAAGCTATTTTTTAAGAGACAGAAAATTTGCTAATGTAAAAGTGAGGATTTTTTTTTAAGCATTAGTTCATACAAGCAAAACTGTGATACTTATAGTGTTCCTTGCATAAATCACAATTCCTTTTAAGTGACCAGCCTAGGTCCAGGGAAGTCTCTGTTTTCTCTCTAAATGAATATCCTCTCTCCTCAATTATTTTTCTCTCTTTAAGTTTCTGTCCTCTTCAAATTCAGTAAAACAAAATTTAAAATATCACTAAGCCAGCTTAAAAGTAAACAATCAAAACCACCAATTAAAGTCCTGTTGATAATATTTAAAATGTGGATCAGAGCCTGAAATACTAATGGAAACACAGAAAGCTGTTCTTCAGGTGAGGTGGGTTAAAAGTCAGTGATGATTCCTGAGCCCAGAGCCAAGAATCTGTATAGTCAGCCAACTAGAGCACAGGGAATACACTGGAGAAAAGGCTGCCCACACATGCAAATGGGAAACTGAGTGCAGCCCTGAAGTCTGTGAAAATAAATAATGACTCTCACAGGGAAGCCTTTGGAAGTGTTCTGGGGGTAACCTCCTCTTCACCTGGCAATGTCTCGTATAAATATTGTGAGTGGCAGGAAGTCTATGGAGATCGAAATGGCAGTCTGGAAAAAGAGATCTATCTGATAAGATGTTGATTATGGTCAAAAGGTGTTAAAAATTGTCCCAGAAAGGAAGGATATCTCTGAGGGTCAGAGTTTCTCTAGAATGCTGTCATTTCACTGCAGATATGTGGCAAAGAAGGTTACTCCACACTGACTTGAAATTTCATGCTATTCATCATGGAGTTTAGAGGGAAGGAGACAGGCTCCCTGTATTTACTTGCAGTGCATAAGAATGCTTATGATAGGAGTTGGTTGATGTGAATAAATAAAATAAAAGGAGATGATCAGGCCAAATTTCTCATTCGTCAGGTAAGATAGAACGTAAGTATCGACCTATGACAGTCTGAGTAATGTATTAGTAGTAGGACTGTCTGACCATGAATAACTGAAGACTCATTGGGCACTGGAGGTGAAAGGACTTACTCCTGCAAGCTTTCCAGTGGCCAGTGAATGTTTGATCCACCTTGAATTCTGGGCATGGTGCTAAGATGTACACAGGACCTCTTCATCCATGGAATGACTCTTCCCCACACCCAATTCTGACCCCACCCCTAACTCAAGGCCTTGCTCCACAGCACCAACCAACTAGAGCATCCTAAGGCAGCAAAATCTCCAGCAGCTTTCTGGAGAGGAGGTGTGACAGAACGCCGATGTTGCAGAACAGTGGCTATGTTAATTGTCACGGGAGAACTAGTGACATTAAGCAAGAAGTGGGGAAGGGAGTTTATGAATCACCATCCTTCCTTCTTCATCTCTTTCTCTGCCTTTTACTTCTATTCATCTTAATGTCCTTAGAACAGTATCGTCCAATAGAAAACTTCCTGAAATGAGGACATGTTCTCTATCTGTGCATCCAGTATGGTAGCCACTAACCATATGTGGCTATTGAGCATTGGAAATGTAACTAATAGGACTAAGGAACTGAATTTATTTTTTTTTTTATTTTTATTTTTTTGCGGTACGCGGGCCTGTCACTCTTGTGGCCTCTCCCATTGCGGAGCACAGGCTCCGGACGCGCAGGCCCAGCGACCATGGCGCACGGGCCCAGCCGCTCCGCGGCATGTGGGAGCCTCCCGGACCAGGGCACGAACCTGTGTCCCCTGCATCGGCAGGCGGACTCTCAACCACTGCGCCACCAGGGAAGCCCTGAATTTTTAACTTTAAATTAAATTTAAATAGCCACATGTGGCCAGTGGTTACTATATTGCCCAGTGCAGAGAGGTTAGAGCATCATTGCTTTTATTATCTTCCATCTTATTCTAAGCCTTAATTCCAGCTCTTTATAAATTCAGCTCCTTCTAATTAAATCTACCCTATTCTTTTCCTCAGCTGAGGGAACTCTAGCTTTCTGCTTTTCCAGTCAGCACATTTGATTCCTTTTCCTTTATGCATTTCTATTATCTCAGTTGCCAAGTCCCTTATTTTTGACTCCTTGCTGATCCTATTTCTTAATGCCAATGAATTGAGAAACTTTAAAACATAGGTAGGCAACAGCACACACCTCTCTCATTTCTATGGTCGTGTTTTCTCAGGTATTTCTTCCAGGCCCCTTATCTGTAACCTCACACCCCACTGTGGCATAAACGCTGTATAAGGTTCCTTCTTCTCTCTGGTCTCATGTACCCTATTTCTACTATGAACAATGTTCATTATGTGCACCTCCACTTACATGCCAACAGTTCTCACTTCATGGGAATTTTATGAAATTTGGGGTGATTTTTCTTTTTTTTTTTTTTTCTGGTGTTTTCTGGTAAGCTGACAGATTTTCTCACAAGGATCAAAATTCCCCTGGGAAATAATTTTGCTCTCTCGTAAGGCACTGCACATCCTAGAATGTCATCCCAAGTGTCTACATTTCGATATTTTTTCATAGCTTGGGATACTATAATACCCTCTTGAAAGACAAAATAATCAGCATCTTTCACAAGAGGTGGTGGATTCTACTGATCTAGAATTTCTTAAGCCTTATTAAAGTGACTGTTCTATCTCCCTTCATTTACACTGCACCCATAGCATGGACTCATATATTCCAGAGAAAGACTTTGGTATATGTTTTTATGTTATATGTGAGCCTCTGGTGTCATATATGTGTCTAAATTACCTTAATCAGCTCTAGAAATTGTTTAAAAAATAAGTGAAAGATTTTTTTAAAAATCTTAAAAGTGGAGAATTGAGATAAATGTTAAGGATAATAGGAACAGAAACTTTTGTATTTCCCTCTATATTAATGCTCCTGTGAGATGTATTGATTCCAGGTTTTTTTAAAAAATAAATTTATTTATTTTGTTTATTTTTATTTTTGGCTGTGTTTGGTCTTTGTTGCTGCATGCGGGCTTTCTCTAGTTGCGGCAAGCAGGGGCTACTCCTCATTGAAGTGCATGGGCTTCTCATTGCGGTGGCTTCTCTTTTTGCTGAGTGTGGGCTGTAGGCGCACGGGCTTCAGTAGCTGTGGCATGCAGGCTCAGTAATTGTGGCTCGCGGGCTCTAGAGCACAGGCTCAGTAGTTGTGGCGCACGGGCTTAGTTGCTCCACAGCATGTGGGATCCTCCTGAACCAGGGCTCGAACCCGTGTCCCCTGCATTGGCAGGCAGATTCTTAACCACTGTGCTACCAGGGAAGTCCCTTGATTCTAGGTCTTGCTCACATTGTTTAAAGTCAGACTATTCCTCAATGAGTCACATAAAAAAGTCTGGGGGATGGAGGCTGCTTTAGATTAAATGAGACTCTATGTATAACAATCAAATGCAATGTCGGATACTTAATGGGATTCCTGATTTGAACAAAACAGCTACAGAAATAACTTTGGGAACTAAAAATAGAACTACCATATGACCCAGCAATCCCACCACTGGGCATATACCCTAAAAAAAACATAATTCAAAAAGAGTCATGTACCACAATGTTCATTGCAGCTCTATTTACAATAGCCAGGACATGGAAGCAACCTAAGTGTCCATTGACAGATGAATGGGTAAAGAAGATGTGGCACATATATACAATGGAATATTACTCAGTCATAAAAAAGAAATGAGTTATTTTTAATCAGGTGGATGGACCTAGAGTCTGTCATACAGAATGAAGTAAGTCAGAAAGAGAAAAACAAATACTGTATGCTAACACATATATATGGAATCTTAAAAAAAAAAGGTCTGAAGAACCTAGGGGCAGGACAGGAATAAAGATGCAGACGTAGAGAATGGACTTGAGGACATGGAGAGGGGCAAGGGTAAGCTGGGGTGAAGTGAGAGAGTGGCATGGACATATATACACTACCAAATGTAAAATAGATAGCCAGTGGGAAGCAGCCACACAGCACAGGGAGATCAGCTCGGTGCTTTGTGGCCACTTAGAGGGGTGGGATAGGGAGGGTGGGAGGGAGGGAGACACAAGAGGGAGGAGATATGGGGATATATGTATATGTAAAGCTGATTCACTTTGTTATAAAGCAGAAACTAACACACAATTGTAAAGCAATTATACTCCAATAAAGATGTTAAAAAAAAGAGAAAGAAATAACTTTGGGGATATTTGGGAAAATTTAAATATAGACTGTTGGGGAATTATAAATTTTATTAGTACTATGTCCTATTTATTTATTAATAATTTATTTTCATTTATTGTATCAATTAATTTATATTTATGATGATATTTATTTATAATTATATAAAATTATACAATTGATTATGATTGGCTAATTATATTTCTATTTATTAATATATTTATTGATATGTATTTTTAAATATACATGCTAAATTATGTAGGAACAAAATCTCATGAAGACAGAAATTTTTTTTTTTTTGCGGTACGCGGGCCTCTCCTGTTGTTGGAGCACAGGCTCCGGACGCGCAGGCTCAGCGGCCATGGCTCACGGGCTCAGCCGCTCCGCGGCATGTGAGATCTTCCCGGACCGGGGCACGAACCCGTGTCCCCTGCGTCGGCAGGCGGACTCTCAACCACTGCGCCACCAGGGAAGCCCCTATTGTAGTTTTTTAAAAAAAATATTTGAAAATATTTCTAAGTGAACATCCACTGCATGCTCAGTACTATGCTTGGTGCTATGTAATGTTCAAAATAATTTTGAACCCTATTCTTAAAAAGGTTGCACCATAGTTGCAAACATCCTGAAACAAAAGTATTACTACTCATTTCTGGAAGACTGTCCGACTCACACACATTTGTGTATCAGCTACCACCCCAGGGTACTCTTTGAATTTCATGGGCAAGTTCAGTCCTCCCTTTTACCTATAATAAATTGTCATCAATTCAGTTCTACAATATTTTTTTCTGTGGCCTTCTCTGTGCCTATACTAGGCACGGGAGTTACAAAGATGGATGCATCCTTGCTCTTAAGTGGCTTCAAGCTAGCTGGGATGAGAAAGAAAACACACGTTTTCCCAACTTGCTAAATAGAAACATGCACAAGGTGCTTTGGGAATCCTACACATTTATAATACAATAGAATTGATCCCTAAAATGCTTGATTTCTACTTTTCTTTGTAGCTTACCTAAATCAACTCTTGATATACTTTAAATTTGTATCTGTGCCTTTCTGTCTTCATTTTTGCTGTCATAGATCCCCTCCTGTCCCTCTTCACCTGACATTGCCGGGCCACACCTCTAATTGTGCCTCTGCGTTCATCTCTTTAGCTTTGTATTCCTCTTCCAGAATATTGTTTCTGAAACATTGCTTTCCTTATGTCATGCCTCTTCTTGGGTAACTACAGTAATCATATTTCCTCCCAGATCAAAACATCTTAATATTGCAACCTCTCAGAGGCAAATTTATGTGTCCAATTTATTTACTGTATCTGGTGCAAACAAAATGCAATCACCCTCTAACGTTTCAAGATTTTCCACCATTGCCTTTCACTTTTGAAGACTCTGCTTTTGATGATGATGATGATGATACTGTTATGTTTCAGGGTAATATATTCATTGATAGCTGTCTAGAATATTTTCCATTTAGGGGTGACCATATAGCCTATGAGATGGTAAAAATTTACTCATTTTCAGAAACTGTTATTTGACTGCAGTTTAAAAAATTCAGTTCCACCCACATTCTTCAGCCCTACTAAGGACTGTACTAGTTTTTAGGAGAGGTAAACATGGGTAATAGAAGTTTCTGTCTTGATGAACTGGTTTGCAAGGCAGAAATAGAGACACAGACATAGAGAACAAACGTATGGACACCAAGTGGGGGAAGGGGAGTGGGATACATTGGGAGCTTGGGATTGACATACATACACTAATATGTATAAAATAGATAAGTAATGAGAACCTGCTGTATAGCACAGGGAACTCCACTTCGCTATACAGTAGAAACTAACACAACATTGTAAAACAACTATACCCCAATTTAAAAAAATAAATAAAGCAAAGCTGAAATACTGAAAAAGAAAAAAGGAGGTTCCTGTCTTTAAGAAGACTATAATCTTGACTGGCTCTCAAAGGGGTGATGAGTTTTGTCTCTATTACAAGGCACATTGATAGATGTGTGGTAGGAAATGCATATAGTGAGTGTTCTGAGTCCTACAAAAGGGAAATGATTTCCGCATTAAGGGAACTGGAGAACACTTCATGGAAGAGGTAGATTTTGAAATTTTTAGGATGAGTACATTCTCAATAAATGGAGATGTAGATGGGAAAGGAGGCAGAAAGGGATATGTATTTTTCAGGCCAAAAAGGAGTCCGTTGGACCTAAGTATATTATTTATGTTGTTGAAGGTAGCAGGGCTGATGAGTTGGCAGCATGTGGAGGACTTTGAATGCCCTGCTGAGGAATCTGCATGGTATTATATGGCAGACAAAGAACCACTGTGGGCTTTTGAACAGGTATTTACCTAGTCAAATCTGTGCTTAAGGAATTTGTCTTGGAAACTTTGTGGTTAATGGATAGAGAAGAGACACTAGAGACAGAACGATAAATTTGGAGGCCACCATAATGGTTTAGCTAATGAAACTGAAATAGTGTGGTTTCAGTGGGAAGGGAAAAAGAGATATATGATGGAGGTAAAATGGACAGTAATGAATGATAGACTTAATGGAGGTGGATGAATAAGGTATTGGGGACTGGAGGGGAACACTTCCCTCCTTTTGAAATTGGGTGCAATGGAAGAAAAAGGAATCTACCTGAGGTTTAGTGTAAGAACTGATCCGTTTTTAACATTTTGTTTGTGTTCTGTGTTTTATTCCTTTTCTGCTTAAAACGATTCAAACTTTTATCTAGACTTAAAATTTGTTAATATTTTGCCACATGAACTCTCTCTTTATGTACAAATACACTTTTTTTGGTATATTTTGTATAATTTGTGTATTTGAATATTTTCAATAATTTTAAAGTTGCATATATCATGACACTTCATTTCTACAGTATATATCTCCTAATAACAGAGACTTCTGTGTATAATCAGTTTCAGTGTCCTTGATGCAAAAAGCATCGAAAAGAATAATGATGTTAATGAGCTATGACACACTGAATAAAAAAGAATACGTGAGTTCACGGTGTTCCTCAGAAGGGATGGTGGTGATGAAAAGTAAGGTCTTCTTTAGAGAAGGCTGTCAGCTAATAAATATAGAACAAATAGTAGATTAGAAAATTTTAATGTTGCACCCAGCAATGTAATACGTGATTCAGGTAAAGATCATCAATGGGTGCTAATATTATTGAGTGAAGCTTTGTTGGGAAACCAGGTATTTACGTGGTCTCCATATATCACATCATCTCACCAACGGGGAAAACTAAGCAGTGCCCCAAATGGGACAAGCTGAAAACATGCACCTCCTTGCATGATGCAATCAAAATTATATAATGTCACCCATGTAATATTCTTGCCCAAAGTGTTTAACCTGAATCTTCAAATGAGAAAACAATCTCAATTTTTTTGTTAGAAGAAATCTCAATTTTGGAATGTTCTATAATAAAATGACCTGAATTTTTCAAAAATGTCAATGTTATGATATACAAAATATAGTGGGGGATTGTGCTAGATTAAAGGAGACTAAAGGGACATCAAAACTCCACACAGTATTCGATTCTTAATTGGATCATAGAACATTCAATGGCAATGAAGAATAGCAATAAAGGGCATTTATGAGACCAATGAAAACAATGTGAGTTGTGACATTTTAAACTCTAGAAAATATCATGTTTCTACTGTCCAGTTTTCTAAATATTTTTAGCACCAATATACACAAGACAGAAAGCAGGAGTAGCATTATATATTATTGATAAAATTTAAATAAAGACATTTTTAAAGGAGACAATAATTAAATATGGTGAAGATGTCATTAGCATGAATATTTTTACATCAAATAAAATAGCATAACATGTTCAAAGGGAAAAATGCAAAGGAAAGAGGTAGAACTAAGAGATTTTAATTTATATCTTTAGTCATTGATAGATTATAAAAATATGATTCTGAAAATAAGTTAGACAAAGACAGCAAAAACAAACAGCAACCCAACAACAAAACCAAATGGAACAATATTAATTCACTGATAAAGTTGCTAAAGTTTGAAATAATATATTGACATATGAATTTGGGGAGCACATTAAAAGAATAAGTCACAACCAATTGAAATTCTATCTAGTACAGTAAGGTGATTCAAAGTTAGAAGCATCTATTACAATATTTAACCATCGTAACAACTCAAAAAAAATAACTTCCATAGGTGCTTAAAAAAGCTTGATGTAATTCATCAGCTATTTTTAAATGAAAGAATGAAATATAAAGAAATGGAATGATCATTAACTTTATAAAAATGATGTATCATACAAAAATCTGCCATTATGCTTAGTGTTAAATGGTAAACACATTTTTTTAAATCAGGAAAATGATCCCACTATTATATAATATTTTCTGGAAGTAATAGCCAAATACAAATATTGGAAGGGAGGGCTTCCCTGATGGCTCAGTGGTTGAGAGTCCACCTGCCGATGCAGGGGACGCGGGTTCGTGCCCCGGTCCGGGAAGATCCCACATGCCGCGGAGCGGCTGGGCCCGTGAGCCATGGCCGCTGAGCCTGCGCGTCTAGAGCCTGTGCTCCGCAATGGGAGAGGCCACAACAGTGAGAGGCCCGCGTACCGCAAAAACAAAACAAACAACAACAACAACAAATATTGGAAGGGAGTTAAAATTATGATTATTCATAAAACATACATTTTTCTACATGGGAATTCCAAGAGAATCATTTAAAAATTAATGCAAACAATACGAAAATTTATTAAGTTGGCTGAGTACCTAATTAATAACAAAATTCAATAATCTAAACAATTATTTAGAAATATACTAGTTTATAGTTGCAACTATAAATGCACTACCTCATAATGAAGCAGAGAAGAAATGTGTAGAATCTGCATGATGAAAATGTTAAAGTTTTCCTGAGGGACATAGAGAGGACATGAACCAATAGAAAGACATACTTGTTTTTGTGCAGAAAAGCAATATGAATAAAAGACTCCCCAAAATTCTTTTTTGTGGAATTTGACAAAATGATTTCATATTCATATCAAGTAACAAATAGTTAAGAATAGAAATTTAAATTCTAGTATATGAAAAGTATAGTTATGAGAGAAGTCAAGCCTTACAAAGTATTAAATATGACTCTACACTAATTAACACATTTTGGAACTTGAAAATGAATAAAAAGATCAATGAAATAGATTAAGAATTTCAGGTATAGATTTAATGTATAATTAAAGAAAGATCTCTGGTCTGAAATACAGGTGACATCTCAGACCACTAAGAAAACGTACATAATTCAAAAGATGGTATTGAGGCAGGTGGCCAGCCACTTAGAACAAAATTAACCTACTTCTTTTTTTTTTTTTTTTTTTTTTGCGATACGTGGGCCTCTCACTGTTGTGGCCTCTCCCGTTGCGGAGCACAGGCTCCAGACGCGCAGGCTCAGCGGCCATGGCTCACGGGCCCAGCTGCTCCGCGGCATGTGGGATCTTCCCGGACCGGGGCACAAACCCGTGTCCCCTGCGTCGCAGGCGGATTCTCAACCACTGCGCCACCAGGGAAGCCCTAACCTACTTCTTATACCAGAAAAAATTCCAGATGGAGAAAAGATTTAAATATAAAGGAAGCCAGTCATAGAAGAAAAGAACTGAGTAAAAATTTAAATACCTTGAAGTAGGGGATATTGATCTAAATCCCATAGAGTTAAGGATTGATGAATTTTAGCAACATAAAAATTAAAACATGAATATAGCAAATAAGCATAAGCAAATAAAAAAGAGGGATAAGCTAGAAAAAATTTGTTTACATGTGTAACAAAGTTCAGTTCCCACCATAAGTAGTGAGCTCTTGCAAATCTGTAAGAAAAAGTTGACAACACAAAAGATAAACCAGCAAAGGACATAAGTAGATCTTTCACTTAAAAGAACATAAAATGATTCATAGGCAGAAGTTGCTCAATCTTAGTCATTATTAGATATATAGATAATAGCAACAACAACAAAAACAAGTAAAAATATGTCACCAATCAGATTAAACATTTGATAACAAAAACATTAGATAATACCCGTTGCTGGGGAGGAAGTAGGAAAATGGGAAATCATCTCCTTGACTGAAAATGGAAGTTCCAGTCGGTAAAATGATTTGGGAAGGTGATTTGACCATAGCTAACAAAAATTTAAATATACATGCACTTTGATGCAACAATTTCTATTCTCTGAATTCAGCCCATTCGATGCATTATTTTGTGAGGCTTGGTCCTACGTTCCTTTTCCCTCTCTGGAGTCTCTAGATTGGTCTCATGCAATAAAAACCTACAGGTAGATCTACAGAGTCCAGGCCTGTTTTACTCTGAACTCCAGACCTATACATCCAAAAGCCTACTTGACGTCTCCTCTTGGAAATTTCAAATGCAGCTCAAACTCATCGTGTTGAAAACTTGGGTTCTCTTTCTCACATTGAACAGTGTCCACTTCCCAGGCAATAAGACCACCATCTATCTCTACCTAGTTGTTCAAGACTGAAGCCCAAGAGATGTTATTGACACCTTTTTCTTTTTGACCTTCCATTTCCAATCTGTCACCAAATTCTTTTGATTTTACATCTAAAAGATCTCTCAAATTCAATCCCTTCTCTCCATCTTGACCATCACTGTCTTTCTTAGGCAAGTTATTATGGTCCCTCACCTGGATTGTTATTGTTGTAACTTCCTAACAGATCCGCATCCATTCCGGCCAGCCTCCAATCTGTTTACTACTGATACATGAGTGCTGGAAAAGGCATTTTCAAGAGCAAAAACCCAAGCCTATAAATATGTTTGTAAACCATTCAATGGCTTTTAGCATAAAAGGAACACAAATTTTTAGTTTAGACTAGAAGGTCCTGGATTATCTGACACTTGTCCACTTTTCAGTTTCACCTTTTACCACATTCTACTCGTAAAGAGTTTGCAGGGCTCTTAAACAGCTTCTCCCTTACAGGTCTCATAGTTGCAAGTTTACATGTATTTGTGTGATTGTTACTCTCTGTCCTCACCACTAGACTGTTACATCCATGAGAATAGGAACCATTTTTAAAGTTTTTGGTCAAAATTGTATTCCTGGAACCTAGCACACAAAAGTACTCAATAAATATTTTTGAATTAATAAATACATGAATGAAAGCAAAAGGTACTTTCAAGAAGAAAGAATGTGTGTTTCAAACTTGGTTGAAAGATCTACAAGGATAATGGTAAATTCTAAGAAGCGGCCAGCAAATTTGAAAATAGATGATTATTGGTGAATTCCAGAGGTGAAGGTAGGTATTGACAAGAGAATCCAAAAAGGCTATGGGTTATGCTCTGGAAAGGGAAGAAGGGAATGAGGAACAGATCACATGAGTGATTAATTTTGGAGAAATGCAGGGTATAAGGGTATGGAGGTCTCATGAGATCAAAGACATATGTATTAGGAGCAAATGAATGAGATTTATGGAAGAATAATAAGTTGTGGTCCTAAAACTTTCCTAGAATTTAAATGTTAGAAGTGGGAACAATTTTACAAGGTTTAGGGTGTGGCATGCATAAGAACTGGTGTTTATGATGATGTGAATTGTACTTTAGATACTATGTACATGCTTCTTAAGAAATTAAAATCTCCTTAAAGTTGGAGAGCATATCTTCTTCCCTCTGCTTCCTTCATGTTGCCTGGGGTCCCATAAATACCCAATAAACATTTTAAGTTAAATTGAATTAAAGCCCTATTTTAAAGAAATTCTACCACCCTAGTTCTTACAGCATTTTTCTAAATTCATCCCACAGTTACTTCCATCACAACATCTTGAAAAGAAATTAGTATCTGTTGTATCCATTTTCTCATCACTTGATCTCAAGCAGTGATTTTTTTTTTTTTCATTTTCATGCCATTGAGGAGTTCCAGAATAAATTTGCTGTTGCAGTCAGTGAGCAGTGCATATTTTGGGGCAATTATGACAAATTTAACAACAAGAAACCTGGGAACAGGTTTTTAAAACATGCGTCTGGTTCTTGGGAGGGTGTTTCAACTCAAGCAACTGCAAACATCATCAAAATTCCATGATATAATCAACTAATTACTATGAAGTGCTGATGACTAAGCCCTGGAACTGCATATCCAAGCAGTCAAATTAGTATGAGTCACAGAACTGTGGGCTTAGGGTCAGTGAGAAGAACACCCAGGAAAATCTGCATTGATTGTGAACTAAGAATAAGAGAAATGCCCAGTTCTATCAGAAATCGTGTGTCAATATTATATCACCAACTCTTCTCTTGGACTAATGACATCAAGGAGTAACTACAAGATCTTACGAAAGTTTTTACCATCAGACATATTTACTTCCATTCAGAGGTGTTAAGTTTGATTCCTTGCAAATTAAATAAAGAATATATAGAAAACTGTGTCTCAAAATGTTCTTAAAATGTTGATTCTCAGGCCTTATTTTATATTTACTAAATCCATATTTCTAGAGAGTGGGAGCCAGACAATTATATTTTTAGTTAGTGTCTAAAGTGGATTGGATGTACCTTAAAGTTCAAGAACCCCTGACATAGAAGCTTAGCTAACAAGATTTTATTCCTAAACTGTCTTGGTGCATATATCACAACTGTTACACAAATGAGTACAGACACAATGATCCTGGGGGGTATTCTATGATTTAAGTTGTTATTGCCAGTTTCTGACATTTTCAGCAATGGAGAACAATCTGAGTGTTTCTGTTAATAAGGAGAAATTGCTTGACATAGAGGCAAAGAAGACAAACTTTGGAGTCAGACAAATTGAGATCAAATCCTGGATCTTCCACTGCGTGACTTTGGCCACATCAATCACTTTCCTAGAGTCTCAGTTTTCTCATTTGAAAAATGGAGATAATGATGTCTGTATAATAGGCAAGAGTTTATAGGAATTAAATGAGGGCATGAGAAATCATGGTGAATTAGGCAGTTCCATAGAGGTGAAACAAAGCCTGTGAAGGGACTTGGTGAGGGATAAAACCAGAAATATAAGCAGGAGCCAGGAGATGAATGGTCTTGTAAGAAGTCATTTAAGCCTGATGATGGATAGTTTTCCAAATTCCAGAACGTTGCTTGCTGGTCTTTATTTTGTTAATGATACCCAGGTAGTTCTTCCCTCTCCTTGAATAATCTCGGCCCCATTTAACCCAAGCCTCACTATCTAAAAATTCTGATGAACGTGATAAGGACAGGGCTTCAAGAATCCTTGAGAACACAGGAGGGAAAGAGGTAGTGCTAACCTTGCTGCCAGCAGGAGGGGTTGCAGGTGATAACTTGAGTAGTCTCAGTGGAGGCTGCCAGGTATCAGGGAGAGTTATACACACTGGCACCGAAGCATCAACCAGTATTCACTGAGCACACATTGGGCAAGGATCTGAGGATACGAAGATAAGTGAGGTCTGTGTGCTGTTAACTAACACAGTCTATTGGGAGAATATATGCAGGTAAAAATGAATTACAATGTCACATGACAACTTCTATAATAGAGGTTTGTACAAAATTCTCTAGGAGAAGAGTAAAGAGCAAACACTAATCTGCTTTAAAGAGTGAGGGGGTCTTAATAAAGGAGTCAGCATTTGAGATGAATCCTGATGGGATGTGGAGGATGTCTGTAGATGGAGAGGGATGTGAGGTTGGGGGAAGTGCAGCATCCTGGAGGGAACAGATTATGCTAAAGTCACAATGAGCCAAAGCCTGGAGAGTTGAAAGAGACAGAATTTGGCAAGTAATTGGTCTTTAGGTTAGCTCTACTGTAACTGGCTGTGCTTTGTTTTACTCCAAGAGGAAACAAGGGTGAACTTCCTTTTTCTGCTATAGAGTGGGTTGCAAAGGTCCCCACAGGCATGGCCTTCCCTCAACCATTGCCTCATCGGGACACACTGTGGCAGGTGTCTTTGCAACCATCACTCACTTGTTCACATCAGCCCACATCAGATTTATTTTTCCGAAGGCCAAGCACTACTTTTCTGGTGTTTGGTTTAAGTTACTAATCTGTGAAGCACCTTAAGATGCCCTGTGATAAGTTGCTTCTCCTCAACACAAGTTGCGGATGAGACTCTGGATGGGAAAGTTTCATGCCCATTTTATTTCTACAACCAGAATCTAAAGCAACTCTCTTAAATGCTGGATATTCCTCTCCAAATATTTGTTTCACAATTTATTACTGTTGTTTATCTGTTTTGTATCTTCCTCCTGGAGGATGGATGATCTCAGCCTCTGTGTGTGTGTGTGTATGTGTGTACGTGTGTATTGGTGTGTATGTCTTTGCTGTAAACTCCTCACACTATACTAAAGATTCTCCTTCTCTCATTGTCTTTTGTTTATCGTCAAGACTTTTAGATTTAGAAAAAGTCTCATGGGGCTAGATATTCCATTGTGAAATCTCCACAGGCTTTTCTTCCTAATTCTAGAAACAGGGGCTTTTGGGCATTGAATATGACCTTACTTATAAAGCCTGCTAGGGCCTGGGTTCCTCCATGACAGAATGTTTCATAAAAAGCAGTTTGACTTCAGCAGTTAGTTCTTCTTTAAAGAGAGCATTTCTCAGAGGCCTTCTTTTTTGTGAGGCAGGGGGTACAAATAGGACCACATCCCCAGCATGGTGTGGTCCATGAGCCAGCAGGCATTCCACCTGCTCCTCAGAATGCCTCTCTTCCACCTACGCTCAGGTCCTAACAAATACTTGGTATAAGAACACCCATCAATTATTTAAAAAAAAAAAAAGTCTGTCAGTGGAATATGTTGGGAAAGTGATGGATAATGAATTTATAGACACCAATTAATGAAATTCAATAATTTATTTATTCATGCAATAAACTGGGACTGTGTTTTGATTATGTATCAGATGCTATGCTAGGTGTTGGAGATCCAACATATCCATAAGAAGGTCACAGTTCAAAGAGCATGATGCCCTTGTGGAGAAAATGACAGTATTGTTTTATAAATATATTTATATTATCTATTTTCCTCAGGTCAGTGTAGCCTAAGCTGTAAGCCAGGAACTTGGCAGGCTGAAATTATTGCAAGGAGCCTCTGATATCTTACAGTTTCTCATCATTGTCTGTAGACTAAATATATAGACCCAAATTTATATATTATCCATTTATTATTTAAACAGTGATAATACCAAAAATTAGTTTGGATTTTCAAATATTTATCAAATAGTTCACCTATTTATGAAAATTATCCTATTTGTAAAATTAATAAAATACAAATAAAATTAATTAACTGTAACTATAGTAATTGAGTATTTCCTTGACAGATTTAATTAATGGTATTACTATCCAGTAAAAAGCTTTTATATAAATGCAAACTATATAAATATTTAAAAGGAGAGCTGTATACCTTAAAAACAGAAACCGCTAAGAACAACTGACCACTAAACTGTTAACATGAATGAACCGTAAGCCATGTTTATTTTAAAACAAATAATGAGTAATTCCTTAATATTCTTTTTTTCACCTGCAAGGAATTTTCCAAGAGTCTTTGAGAATTTAATATTATTCTTTCATTTATTCCACTAGTATTTATTGAGTGCCTACAACCAGGTACTCAATGTTGTATCTAGCACAGAATATTGCATAAAACCCTGACCAATATTAGGGCAATTAACCATTTAGGAAGATATACTGATAAATCACTTTTTTGCAATGAATTTACTTTTCTCATTAATTTACATAAAGTTGTTAATGTTTCAAATAAAATGTTATTGACCCTGATAAATAATATAGTCTTCAAGTATGAATGCAGGAAAAAAATGGATGCAGCAAAAATTTTTTCTTTATTGCAAAACTGGAATAGATTAGATTTCCTCAAAGTTGCTCTTTGACCTGATACTTGAATTACCCTCTTAAACCACATGTTTGATGCAAAAATGTTAAATAGTTTTAAACTTTCCAAAGTTCAAAAATTAATACATTTATTGAAATAATCACTAGTAATATTGTTTTAGGACTTCTCTGGTGGTGAAGTGGTTAAGAATCCTCCTGCTAATTCAGGGGACACAGGTTCAAGCCCTGGTCCAGGAAGATCCCACATGCTGAGGAGCAACTAAGCCCACGCACCACAACTACTGAGCCCGCGAGCCACAACTACTGAGCCCGTGTGCCTAGAGCCTGTGCTCTGCAACAAGAGAAGCCACAACAATGAGAAGGCCGTGCACTGCAAGGAAGAGTAGCCCCGCTCACCACAACCAGAGAAAGCCTGTGCACAGCAACGAAGACCCAATGCAGCCAAGAGAAAAAGTATATATTGTTTTATATTTACAATTACTAATAGAATATAAGCACTGAAAATAAAAACTGAATATAAAACAAATTCTGGTAGTGTGATTATCTGCCATATGCATTTTACTGCAATAGAGGTAGCAGACCAAAAGACTTCCAAAGTTAATGAAAGTATTTGAAAACCTCCTTAACTCCTAAGTTTAAAGTGTATTTTAAATGAAACATTCACTACTTTTGCACGCATTAGGAAATGAATCGTTCACCATCTTTTAAGACATCTTTCTTTTTAAGGATCTTATATATAGTTTATTTAACTGTCTTTGTGTTTTATTTTATTTATTTATACTTCATTCCTTTATTTATCTATTTTTTATTGAGGTATAATTGACATATAATATTATGTTAGTTTCAGGTGTACAACATGATTCAATATCTGCATATACCAAGAAGTGATCACCACAGTAAGTTTAGTTAACATCCACCATTCCTTTTTATTGCTGAATAATATTCCATTACATGGTATACGACATTGTGTTTATCTATTCGTCAGTTGATGAACAGTGGGTTGCTTCAACTTTTTTGACTATTATGAATAATGCTTCTGTGAATAGTTGTATACAGTGTTTTTTTTTTAGTTTATTTAATTGTCTTTGAATTTCAGGATGTTGTGGCACTTAAAATTAAAGATTATCAAAACTTGCTGAAAGATAAGTGTATGCTTCAGTAGTCTGGGTTATGTCTAGAACCAGCCAATACCTGATAGCAATGAACAAATGAGTAGATTGTGACAGTTTATCCATCTTTTCAACTTAACTGTGTAGATACTGAATTAAGACCCTTTTGCTTACTAAGGGCTATTAATACATCAGGACGGTATTTGCAGAATCTAGCCAGGTAATGACCTTCCTGTACTTTGACAGTTGATAAATTGTGAGGTTGATACACACTAGAGTTTCCCAGACCCCCAACTGAAAGTAGTATCGGGACAAAGTGGTGATGTATGGTCATCGAATTCTCTAAGTTGGGGTGAATATTTGACTTAAATAGTACTTTGGTTTCAAAATAATTTTGAAATTAGAGACACTACTAGAACCTGAATGGAGTTTCTTTTACTGCCTAACTCCAAATTTGTCACTTCAGAAATACCTCCCAGCTCTGACTATAACCATAAATGTGATCTCACGTTCAGCCCGTGTAGATGCACATGGGAATCACACTTGTGGATTTGACCATTATCCCATGTCCATTGCTGTCTTTTAGCTTACCACCTGCCACAGGTGCTTTGTATTAATATTATTATTTTGCTAAATTGATAAGTCTAATAAATTTATGTTCTCAGCAAGAACATGTTAAACTTTGTTTTTCTGGTGGGTGTGACCAATCAGTATAACTTCACAGACATACTCGTTATTCTCGGTACCAACTTAAATTACTCACATAGAACTTAGCTTTGAAGACAAAGTATTTCAAATACTTCAAAGGCATGGAAACATACAGAAGACAAACTGAATTTTAAAAGTCCTATTTAAAATTTTGTGATATTAAACATGAGATTTCCTTGGCAATATTCGTGGAAAATTGTGGTTATTTTTTAAGCCCTCCTACCACTTATTTTTAGGTAAATCATACCTTGAGCAAGGGTGACTATTTCTGGGTGGCAGAGTTCTTGTCCACGAAGTGGAAATGTTATGTTACATTAAACGAAATGAGGCTCCTTCTAGTTCTAACAGTTTGTGATTCTAGGACATAAATATTTTTATACTTACATTTTCTTGTAAATTTAAGAGAAAGGGAACTTTGGAATTGCATTAGGTGAAGCTGCAAGGTTAATCCTCATCATAATGCATAATTCTCTGATGATTTTTTGTGTGGTAAACTTTTCTATCTTATGTGATTATAAATTATTACTTTTTTATACCCGAGTGCTTAGCATACAATATGAACTCAATATATTTTTGGAATAATCAAATTTTTGCAAACAACCATGATTATTGCCTGGTCTACCACTTCAGTTCACAAAAGACACACAAGGGCCTGAGATGGCAAAACAGACTTGTCCAAGGTCAGCTCATGTCTTTGACGCCTTTAGTGCTTTTCTTTCTACACTGGTGTAGACTCGCAATGTAAGATTTCATAAATTTAACCATTTTTATTAAGACGGAAAAAAATACCACTGAGATATAAGATTGAAAGTATTACAACCTATCATGACAATCAGGATGATGGATAAAGATACTACTCAGGCATTCCTAGAATTAAAGGAACCAAAAGAGTTATATTATCTTCCCAATTATAAAAAGAAAGAAAATTTTAGCTAATAACTGATAAAATTGTTATTGATAAAATAACAATAAAACTTTGTTATTGTTTTTTTTTCTGTTAAGTGAAAGAAGTTGGTCTTTGTTAAGTTTTCCAAGGCTTATAATTTTAAGATTGCCTGGACACTAGCACATAGTTATGGTTTTGTAGAGGTGGGTTTTTTTAGTTGTTTTTCAATTGAGAATGATGGCATTAATGTAAATGTTTTCCCCTTTTTGTTTAAAAGAATAATAGAAAGATGCACTAGTAAATTACTGTTTAAAGTCTTTTGCATTCTATTCATAATATCAATCAGTCCCGAGATCTAGAAATGGAATTTATTAAAAGTGCTTTATATTTAACTAGAAACATTATATTAATTTTTAACATCAATTTATTGCATTATGAATTTCACCCTGCAGGGAGTAAGATTATTGTAAAGTAAGTGGATGGAACCAGAATCACATTGATGTTAACCTATAAAAACCTTTAAATTATCCATCAGCAACAATATACTTTGTTTTGTGAACATAACCCTACATAGTGACTTAAGGTTACACATGTCTAATGTAGGAGGGCAGGGCACTTGTCCCAGAGTATGGCAGGCTGGTTTCAAATCCTAGTCTGGTCATTTCCAATCCCTATGACCCTGGGAAAGTTAGTTCACTTCTCTGTGTCTCAGTTTCCTTATTGGTAAAGTAGGGCTAATACCAGGGTCTACCTCATAGTGTTAGAAGAATTTCATGATTTAATATACATGCCAAGCACAGGGTAAGTACTGAATAAGTGTCAGTTATCATCATTATAACACAGAAATGTACAGAATATAATAAAGAGTACACACCTGCCGTGTAAGTTTCCAGTTTTTTAAAATGTGTGATTGAATTTATGTAAGTTAATTTTTTTTTTTTTTTTTTTTTTTTTTCCGTACGTGGACCTCTCACCGCTGTGGCCTCTCCCGTTGCGGAGCACAGGCTCCGGACGCGCAGGCTCAGCGGCCATGGCTCACGGGCCCAGAGCCGCTCCGCGGCATGTGGGATCTTCCCGGACCGGGACACGAACCCGTGTCCCCCACATCGGCAGGCGGACTCTCAACCACTGCACCACCAGGGAAGCCCGATGTAAGTTAATTCTGTGCATGATGATAGACTTGGTATACCCTGTTACTTCCTCTGGTGTATTGTATTAATTTATATATTCTTCAGTATATATGTGTACGTACTGGATCAGTATATAAAATATTTTTTGCGATGGGTTATGCTTGAAGGATTGAAAGTGGCTGTCTAGAGCATCTGAATTCCTCCTCAACTGCTAAATGTTACTTGGGTGCTGTCTAAGTTTTGTTTTCCCGTCTAGTGAACAACGATGAGCAGTAAAATTGGCTCTTGGGATGGGGAGTGGTGAAGATAATGGTGTAACTGGCTTGGGAGAGCAAGGATCGCATCCAGGTGTAGACTGGGCGGGTGACAGAGGCGGTGGGTGGAGAGGTATAACTGGGTGGGGGAAAAGCCCAGAGCATGCAGCAACCTGTGCTCAGACTCTGGGTTGGGCTGTAGGAGGGGTGGAGAGGCTCTGCTGAGATTAAACATGTTGGGTTCTTGAAAGGAGGCAGGTTGAGAAAAGGGAGAAAAAAGACGTTTAAGTAAGCTAACGCTTGCATGGCGTGAGATGTGGTTCTGAGGGGCTGGCACTCTTGCACACTTGCTGGGAAATGATAGAGGGATAGATGGGGGAGGGGTGAAGTGGTGAAAGGAGTTGAGGGAAGAGATAAGGAAAGGTTGGAGTCAGTTGAGTTAAGAATCCTGACCCTAGAATCCTTATGACTCAAGATGATGTGTTTTAGGCACTGCTTGTAAGCCAATTAAGAGCTAATTGAATTAATTTGGACTGGAGGCAGTATATAAGAACAAAAAGCTGTTGCTGCATTCATGAAGTCCAAAATTGGGTTTCTGTAGCTGACAAGGAACTTTTTCCAGTTGTAATGTTCATAGTGAACTGAAGAAGCACAAAGGGCAATGATGTGCTTTTTTTTTTTTTTTTTTTTTTTGTGGTACGCGGGCCTCTCACTGTTGTGGCCTCTCCCGTTGCGGAGCACAGGCTCCGGACGCGCAGGCTCAGCGGCCATGGCTCATGGGCCCAGCCGCTCCGCGGCACGTGGGATCCTCCCGGACCGGGGCACGAACCCGTGTCCCCTGCATCGGCAGGCGGATTCTCAACCACTGCGCCACCAGGGAAGCCCGGCAATGATGTGCTTTTAAGTACAATCTGTTCAGGGACTTTTCTGAGAAGATAGTGAACCACCCAAGAAACATGCCAAAGGTTATAGTTATACTAAAACTGATAAATGAATGGTAGAGAAGCAATAAAGAACAGACTGTGGGGAAAAGGGGTGGATAAGTAGCTCTGGTTCTTTTCATTGTAATTGATCTTTTGTCAGACAAGGTCCCTATCTGCTAATATGTGCCCCTCGATTGCAAATAGGCCTCCCCTCCGAACCCCCAAGCATTTCAGAGATTTCTTCAAAGTGTTCACGAGCAGATCTGGTGATGCCAAGTGCACCACTGACCTTGCCCAGACAGTGCCTCCTCTCCCACTGAAAAGAATTGGATCCCATGATGCAGTGGTCTGGGGAGAGGAAAAGAGAAAGTCGCCCTCTTTTATTACGGAAGGACATCAAATTAATGATGCGTTGTAGCATCTTTCAAAGGTGAAACTTCCTGTACCACTGTCTCCCTAAATCTCAGGCATGGGCAGGGCAGGAAGAACTCTGAGTGACACACACTGTCCTGTTCTCAAGTGTGCTTCATTCCCCCAGGACAAGGCTTTGCTCCTGGGCCACGCTATGCTTGTCTGCTTCCAGTACATGTAGTCTCTGTCTCTCGTCCTGACCTCATGTTGATTATCACTGTATCTTTTGTAAATGACTCCACTTGATTATTTTTTAAACGTTTCAAAGGATGCTAAAGGAAGATAAATAAAATGATATATATTTTTTTCATTTTAGAGCTTTTAAAGCATTTTTTCATAGAAAGCTCTTTTAGAATTTGGTAATTTCAGTGAATAAATATATAACTACATTAGCTATGTTCTCCCCTTTTATGGCTCTTCCTCAAAGGCAAGGGCTGCTGACATGTGGGAGACATGAACTGAAGTACAAGGAAAGCTCCCTTCCTGCCACCCAGTTGTGTGCCTCCGGGTTCATTATGTGTGGACGGGCTCATCAGAAATTTAGGCAGGCATGAGGGACTGATGAGCTACCTGGGAGAGACTCTCACCTGTGAAGAGAGTCAGGAAGACAAGTTTGGTCTAGGAAACAAAGCATTGGTTGTCTGAGAAGTAGAAACAATCATGAATACACCATGTTGTTCATGTATCAGTCTGTTTTTTGACCTCAGTTGCCTACCTGATTCCATTGGAAAAGGAGGGTTTGAATGTAAAACTGAAATGATATCTTCAGTAAAACCTATAAACACTAATTACTGGCAACACTAAAACATGGCTCCCAATAGGAAGGAAAAGTCTAATAACTCTTCTTTGCAGAACCCATTGTAACTTCTACATTTTGAGGATTCCAGGGGGAGACAATGATATATCACAGAAGGTGATGATAATAATGTAAAAGTGGCTTATCTCTGAGCACTGTAGCCCCCTGGAGCAAATGTCACAGGAAGAGGCCAGCGAGGAGAGGAAGAAAATGGTAGATGTCATGGAATGTTCGGGTGGACACGTTCATGAACATGCATGAGACATCTTGGGAATTCTTGGTGTTCTAGACATAGCTGGGGTGCAGGATAGATTTTGTAGGGAAAGGAGGTCCTCTCATAACAGCTGGAAACAAGAACCGACAAAACAGGTGCAGCAAAGGTACATTCTGTATGGGTATTCAGGTCCTTTAGCCTGTTATATTAGTCATTTAAAGGGGTAAATTAGTTGAATGGGGTTCAGATAGCTTCTGTAGGTCAATAAATACCAACACATACATCTCCTATAAGGAAAAATGCATAGGTTGTCTGAGAAAGACAGCTCTTTATGCAAACAGTCATAGGGTCCCGATGTCACAGAGCTAGTGCTGGAAACTGCACCAAAATTCTTCTGGGTTGTCCACAGTCCCTTCCTGAGGAAAATGAGTTGACAGTGACAATTGGGAATCTTAACCATTAGTATAATACCCAATGAGCTGCCTAGACAGCCCCTGTACGTGTGCTTCCTCGAGGTTGCATTTCTGTAAACCAGTGAGCAGGGTACGTCACTGGCTAGAAGTGTATTATTCTTTACTTGGTATCTCAAGTCTTCATATCTGACCCAAATCTTCCTCTCTTCCCTCATCATTTCCATTTTCCAGCATGTTCTCCACCGAACTACATATCCTTTCTCCAAATGCTAAGCCCTTTCATTCCTCTATGACAGTGCTCATGTAGTTTCATCCTGTTGGGATGTCTTTCCCCCAGCCCTCGCCTCATTTCTCAGTCTGACAAATCATTTCTTATTTTGTAAAATGCATCTCAACTGGCTTCTCCTCTTTGCAACCTTCTTTGACTCCCTAGGAAGAACTAGTGTGTTCTAATATCATTTCTATTATAATACAGGTGTATCTCGGGGTTCGGTTACAGACTATCACAATAAAGCAAATACAATAAAGCAATTCAAGGAATTTTTTGGTTTCTTGGTGCATAAAAGAGTTATCACTATAGTGATACTGTAGTCTATTAAGTGTGTAATTGCATTATGTCTAAAAAAGCAATGTACCTACCTTAATGAAAAAAAATACTAAAAATACTAAAATACTAAACTTTCATGGCAATTTCTTAAAATAAGACAACAAATGAAGTTTGCCTCATTGACTGGCTCTTCCTTTCATGAACGATTTCTCTGTAGCATGCAATGTTATTTGAAGGCATTTTACCTACAGTAGAACTTCTTTCAAAATTGCGGTCAAATATATACACTACCAAACGTAGGGTGGATAGCTAGTGGGAAGCAGCCGCATGGCACAGGGAGATCAGCTCGGTGCTTTGTGACCACCTAGAGGGGTGGGATAGGGAGGGTGGGAGGGAGGGAGACGCAAGAGGGAAGAGATATGGGAACATATGTAGACGTATAACTGATTCACTTTGTTGTAAAGCAGAAACTAACGCACCATAGTAAAGCAATTATACTCCAATAAAGATGTTTTTAAAAATTGCAGTCAATCTTCTCAAACCCTGCCACTGCTTTAACAACTAAGTCTATGGAATATTCTAAATCCTTTGTTGGCATTTCAGCAATCTTCACAACATCTTCACAAAGAGTAGATTCCATTTCAGGGTACCAATTTCTTTGCTCATCCATAAAAAGCAACTTTTCATCCATTAAAGTTTTGTCATGGGATTACAGCAATTCAGCCACACCTTCAGGCTCCACTTCTAATTCTCATAACATCTGCAGTTACTTCCTGCAATGAAGTCTTGAACCTCTCAAAGTCATTCATGAGAGTTGGAATCAACTTCTTCCAATCTCCTGTTAATGCTAATATTTTGACCTCATCCCATGAATCATGAATGTTCTTAATGACATCTAGAGTAATGAATCCTTTTCAGAATGTTTTCCATTGACTTTATCCAGATCCATTAGAGGAACCACTATCTATGGCAGCCTTATGAAATGTATTTCTTCAATAATAAGACTTGAAAGTTGAAATTACTCCTTTATCCATGGGCTGTAGAATGAATGTTGTTTTAGTAGGCATGAGAACAACATTAATCTCATGTCACATCTCCATCTGAGCTCTTAAGTGATCAGGTGCATTGTCAATGAGCAGTAATATGTTGAAAGGAATCCTTTTTTCTGATCAGTAGGTCTCAACAGTGGGCTTATCATATTCAGCAAAGTGTTGTAAACAGATGTGCTGTCATTCAGGCTTTGTTGTTGCATTATAGAGCACAGGCAGAGAGAATTTAGGATAATTTTTAAAGGCCCTAAGATTTTCAGATGGTAAGTGAGCATTGGCTTCAACTTCAAGTCACCAACTGCTTTAGCTCCTAACAAGACAGTCATCTTGTCCTTTGAAGCTTGGAAGCCAGGCATTGACATCTCCTCTCTAGCTTTGAAAGTCCTAAATGGCATCTTCTTCCAATATAAGGCTGTTTCATCTACATTAAAAATCTGTTGTTTTGTGTAGCCACCTTCATTCATTATCTTAGCTAGATCTTCTGGATAACTTGCTGCAGTTTCTACATCAGCACTTGCTTCTTCACCTTGTACTTTGATCTTATGGAGAAGGTTTCTTTCCTTAAACTTCAAGAACCAACTTCTTTTAGTTTCATATTTTTCTCTGCAGCTTCCTCACCTTTCTCAGCCTTCATAGAACTGAGGAGAGTTAGGGCCTTGCTCTGGATCAGGCTTTGACTTAAGGGAATGTTACGACTGGTTTGATCTTCTAGCCAGACCACTTAAATTTTCTTCATATTAGCAACAAGCCTGTTTCACTTTCTTATCATTTGTGTGTTCACTGGACTGGCACTTTTAATTTCCTTCAAGAACTTTTCCTTTGTATTCACAGCTTGGCTAACTGCTTGGGGCAAGAAGCCTTAGCTTTTGGCCTATATCAGCTTTTGATTTGACATGCCTTCCTCACTAAGCTTATTTCTAGCTTTTGATTTAAAGTGAGAGACATGAGACTCTTCCTTTAACTTGAAGAGTTAGAGGTCATTGTAGGGTTATTAACTGGTCTAATTTCAATACTGTTGTGTCTCAGGGAATAGGGAGACCTAAGGAGAGGGACAGAGACAGAAAATGGCAGTTGGTGGAACAGGCAAACCACACTCAAGTTTTATCAGTTAAGTTCGTCATCTTATATGGGTTCATGGTGCTTCCAAACAATTACAATAGTAACATCAAAGATCACTCAACACAGATCACCGTAACAAATAAAATAATAGTAATGAAAAGCTTGAAATATTGTGAAAATTACCAAATGTGACACAGAGACATGGAGTGAGAAAATGCCGTTGGAAAAATGGCGCCCATAAGCTTGTTTGACTCGGGGTTGCCAAACTGCATCTGTGTAGAAAATGCAGTAGCTGCGAAGTATAATAGTGAAGTGCAATAAAATGAGGCATGCCTGTACCTATCACATTCTTTTATATAATTTCCTGTTAATCTGTCTGCTTCCATACTAGACTGTTAACTCATAAGAGCAGGGTCTGAAGAGAAGGGGTTGGCCAAGTATTGATGGCGTCACTGGAGTCCCTGGATCCAAGTAAAATCAACCCCTAGATTTTTTAGTATTATATGAGCCAATAAATTTGCATTAAGCTAATTTGAGTATCATAACCAAAGGTTTTCTACCTATTAGGTTTCGGAATTCAAGGTGGAGATTACAGTCAGGAATCTGATAGACTGTAGATTGACAGCCAGTAAGGAGGAGACAGAAATTTTCCTTGGGATCACAGCTTGAATAGGAAAAAAGTTTGCTTTCAGGACTTGTGCTTTTGCCATACAAATTTCCCTTAAAATGCTCCTACTGACCCTACGCTTGCTGCCATACACATATATACACACTCACATGTATGTACATAGATACACAGGATGGAAGAAATTAAGACAAGAGGAAACTAAGAACCCTTAAAAATTTTGTTTACTTAGTTAGAAGTGGTAAATTTTAAAAACATAATCTCAGTCTGGAAGATTATAAAATATGTGGATGAACATTGCTTATGAAGAACATAGCATTTCAAATATAGACTATCTTTTGCAGCTTAAAAAGCATAAGTTTTGCCATAATTCAAAAAGAGTCATGTACCACAATGTTCACTGCAGCTCTATTTACAGTAGCCAGGACATGGAAGCAACCTAAGTGTCCATCAACAGATGAATGGATAAAGAAGATGTGGCACATATGTACAATGGAATATTACTCAGCCATAAAGAGAAACGAAATTGAGTTATTTGTAGTGAGGTGGATGGACCTAGAGACAGTCATACAGAGTGAAGTAAGTCAGAAAGAGAAAAACAAATATCGTATGCTAACACATGTATATGGAATCTTAAAAAAAAAATGGTTCTGAAGAACCTAGGGGCAGGACAGGAATAAAGATGCAGACTCAGGGAATGGACTTGAGGACACTGGGAGGGGGAAGGGTAAGCTGGGACGAAGTGAGAGAGTAGCATTGACATATATACACTACCAAATATAAAATAGATAGCTAGTGGGAAGCAGCCGCATAGCACAGGGAGATCAGCTTAGCGCTCTGTGACCACCTAGAGGGGTGGGATAGGGAGGGTGGGAGGGAGACGCGAGAGGGAGGGGATATGGGGATATATGTATATGTATAGCTGATTCACTTTGTTATACAGCAGAAGCTAACGCACCATTGTAAAGCAATATACTCCAATAAAGATGTTAAAAAAATAAAATAAAAAGCATAAATTTTGGACAGTTAAAGTAGAGCCAGGAAATCTTGCAACTGTAAGGACCTTTGATGTCATTAGATCAAGTCCTACTCTCTCATCTTCTAGAAGAAGGAGACCCAGAGAAGTGAAATAACTGACTCATTTTCTCCCTAAAATTTGAGAGAATACCAGGCTTCCTCTCTTTCAAGTGCTCTATACATTATACAAAAGAATGATTCAGAAGAAAGTTACCCACAGGAAATGACATGTGGCTAGACACTCAACTTGTTAAAAAAAATGCTTAAACAAATTCATTAATAACAATTTAATAATGAGTTTTTTTTTTTTTCAGGCAAACCACCTCTGTCTGTAAGCCCCTAATCTTTGAAGCTGATGTCATAAAGATCAATACTTTATTCTGTCAACATGGCCTTTCATAACGTTCCCAAGGAGTGAACCCTAGACCAGTAATGCTTTGAACAGTCATTAGACATCACTATGTAAGGTATGAGGATACCATTCTCCCCAGAAGGTGACATATATCATCCAAGCACTTGACATAAGTTATTTTGGTAAGTTATCTCAGTTGAACTCTGAGTAACACCACTAGGTTTAACCAAAGAGATTTAAATTGCAGGATTTAAGCTCCATGAGAACAGGAAACTTGTGTTCTTTTTGAACTATTTTATACGCAGCATCCAAACCAGAATTGGCATAAAATGGATTCCCAGAAAATGTTTGCTGAAATGACTCAGCTGGTATTCAAGCCAAATGCCAAGTGGCTATAAAGCCCTTGTTGGTTCCAGGATGCCCTATTGACTCCCAGGCTCTAGCGTGAAGAGAGTTAACTGACTATGGGGCAAAAGAAGCTGGGCTCCAGCTGCTGTCTCTGAGAAGACCTCTTGTAAAATCTTAACAGGGAAAACTAGTATGCACCTTTAGCCAAATAAACAAATTTATCATCAAATCCTGTTGCCAAGGCATCATACTCTACAATATATGAATAGACCAAAAATATCAAAACAAAAAACTCTACCACCCTGCCACTTTGATAGATAATGATATTAATGTGACATCAAGGTAAAAATCATGTTAGATTCAAAACTGCATTTTCTTAGCTCTTATTAGCTCTGAAATTTGGACATATTCAGTTCTTTGACACAACTGGATCATAGTTACACTCAAGTAGCAAATAAGATCTTTGTATATCTTCCAGAATAATCTAGCTGTTTCTTGTTGGCTACAAAAAAAGTCCACAGGGAATGGTCACGTGTCCTTTTCAAGCACAAATGGCACTACTGTGGAACGGTACATGAAGCTGGTAGATAACTACTCTAGGTTTTATTGTATATAGAACCATAGGGTTTCATAGTACAGTAGAAATAATCTATAGGGAGGTCAGGGAGAGATTATACTAGTGAACAAAGACTCTACCATTAAAATCATATGGTTATCAGAGGCCAGGTATATTTGTCATTGAATAAAGGGCTCAGGTTTATTGTTTCTTCTTCTAGGAAATATTTGTTTCTAGTTCTTAGAATAATATCAGAAATCAAGTAGCAATTCCATGATAAATATGGAAGAGTACTTGGAGAATTTCATTGTGATTATTCTTCTACTATCAGACTGTACAGACTTTATTGAAGTGCTGAGTTTCATTTGGATACATAACATGTAAGCTTCTAAGAATATGGAGAAAATCTGGAGGAGAATCATAAAAAATTATTCATGTTGGAAAGTAGGCTTAATGTAATGAACTGTATTTATTCAGTCTAGAAAGCTAGAGCTTGAGGAAGGGTAGTTACTTTCATGTCTATTCATTCAGCAAGCAGTTGTCATTTCCTACCATCTGCTAGGTACTATTTTAGGCATTTGGGGTACAGAAGTAAATAAATAAATAGTCCAAAAAAATCCCTGAGTTATCGGAGCTTCCAGTCTTGTGGGTGGAGAAGATAAGTATAACAAAATAATAAGTAAATTATGTGGCACATAAGAAAGTGTTAAGTGCTGTGGAAAAATTAGACCAGGGGAAGAGAAATTTAAGAGTGGGGATTTGCCACTGTTACACAGGTAATCAGGATAAGCCTATTGAGCACATGATTTTTGAGCACATAATTCAAGGTGGAAAGGGAGTTATCCATGCAGATTTCTGGCGGATGAACAACTCAGGTAGAGGAAATATGCAAGGCAAATATCTTAAAGCAGAAATACCTTACATAGAGTTGAAGGGGAGGAGATAATGAGTGGGACAGATGGTGTAGGGCCATCTTAAAGCCATCATAAGGAATTTAACTTTTACTCTGTTATATGAAAAAATACTGCAGTGTTGGTTGTTTTTTGTAAATATCTTTTTAAGCTTTTATTACAAAAATTCAAACAATAAAACGTATACAAAGTAAAATATAGTAGCTCTGAAATGAGCGAAGGGGGTCAAAAAGTACAAACTTCCAGTTATTAAAGTCCTGGGGACGTAATATACAGCTTGGTGACTGTAGTTAATAATACTGTATACTGCAGGGTTTTAAAGAGAGCATTGATGTGATTTGACTTACATTTTCAAAGGACTTCTCTCATTGTAATGTGGAAAATAGACTTCAGAGAGGGAGAAAAGCAACTGTCATACCAGCTAGAAGACTATTACAGTAACCCAGGTAAAAGATCTTGGTTGCCAGTATTAGTATTGTAGCAGTGGAGGTGGAAGGAAGTTGTCCTGGATAAATTTTGAAAGTAGACTAGGGATTTGTAGACAGGTTGGATATGGGGTATGAAAGAAAGAGAGGAGTAAAAGATATCAAAATTTTTGGTCCAAATGACTTGAAGTGTGGAGTTGCAATTTATTGTGATGGGTACAAACTATGGCTATAGTAGGTTTGGGGCAGAGTGAGGGGGCCAAAGAGGGAATCAGTTTGAAGATGTTAAGTTAGAGATGTCTGCTGGATATTAAGAAGAGCTGTTGAATAAGCATTTGGAGAAATACATTTGGAGTTCAAGAAAGATGTTTGGGCTGTATATATAAATTTGGTAGTCTTTGGCATCTGCATGGTTTTTAAGGTCATGAGACAAGACGATGTAATCAATGGAGTGTAGCAAGAAAGGAGAAGAGAACCAAGGACTGAGTCTTGTGGAATTCTAACAATGAGAGCTGAAGGAGAAGAAGCAGAGCCAATAAAAGAAATCTGTGAAGTGGTGAATAGTAAGAGGAGAAGAAAAGAGAGTGTGGTATACTGGAACTCAAGTGAGGAAGGTGTACCAAAGAAAAGATGATCAACTGTGTTGAATGAGGCTGATAGGTCACAGTATATGAACATGAGAAACTGACCATCAGTTGGATCCGATTTCTGAGAAATAATGGGAGTGGAAGACTGATTAAAATGGGTTTAAGAGAGAATAGAGAAGATGAAATGGCAAAATTGAGTATTGACCTCTTGCCAAGAGGTGTGCTATAAAGGATGAAAAGGGAAATGAGGTAGCTCAAGAAGTGGGATCAAGGGATTTTTTTGTATGTTTGTTTAAAATTTTTTTTTGATGGCAGAAGTGGAGATACATTTGTATGGTGATTGTAATGATCTGGTAGAAAAGAAAAATGAAAGGCCAGAGGGCTTTTTTGTATCCATTGAGGACTGAACCAAAGGGCATGCATTTCACTATATTAAAGGAGATTTAAGGTGAGTATTAGGAAGAACTTCATGATCAGATCATAGTATCACAGGAAGTTATTAAAATTTATCCTCTTACATTAAAAAATATTAACATAAATAATAACATAATAGGTGGTCATGAAGAATTCCCAGCACTAGCGATCCCGGGGAGATAGGATGAATAAACCCCTGTCTTTAGTTTTCAGAAATTTATTATAGGACAGTGGCTAACAGTATTGACCCTGGAGCTGGTTGGGTTGAATCCTGGCTCTACCACTTATTAGCTGTGTGGACTTGGACGGGTCACTTAAACTCTCTTTGCTGAAGTTTGCACATTTGTAAAATGGAGTAATAATAGTATGTACCTTATATGTTGGTTATGAGAATTAAATATAGTTAAAGAAATGCCTTAAACATAGCAAGTGGTGTGTATGGCTATTTATTAGTCAAATTAGCTATTATTAGTCGAATGTTATATGGGGTCATTTAATGGAGGTAAGATTAGAGTATCATTGTGGCATAGAAGAGACAGTTGTTCATTTTGACTTAGAGGTCAGGAAGGGTCCCAGAATGCTCTAGCTACAAGGCACATTTAAATGGACCTTGCAGAATGAATCAGACTTTACCAGGTAGAGTAAAGCTAAATACAGACTTGTGAAGGAAAGACTCAGAATTTGAGAGTTCCCGATGTATTTGAGAATAGAGAGATCGGGGGTGTTGTAAGATTAGGGTGGAAGGTTAACACTGGAGACACAGTTGCAGGACCTTGAATGTCTTCTACAGAGTTTGGACTTGGCCCTGTATACTATTACAGAGTTCTAAGAGTTCTAAGTTCTAATTACTCCAGGGAGGAAAAGAAAGGAAGATGAGGATGGCCCCAGGCACGATGAAGTCAACACATTTAACTCTAAACTAGTCATCCTACCCTTATTTTCATGGCATCGCCAGCCACTCCAACTTCATTTTTTGCTCAGTCCTTTGGTTACAGCCTCAGATTCTCTCCATTTTAAACGTTCTCTCTCACCTTTATGTGCTTGTATTTTCTGCTCCCTCTACGTGATTACTTATTATCTTCAGAATCAACTTAGGCTGAGCTGTGGAATCTTTCCTCACTCTCTAGACAGGCAGTAAAAACTCTTCCAACAACAAGGCAGAGTGCTCTGGGCTTCCCTGACAGAGCATTAATCCCTCTTTATTTAGTTTTTAGTTTTCCCTGAAAAACAAAACAAGACAAAACCAATAACAACAAAAAGTCCTTTAAATTCCTCAAGTTCTCACACGGTACTTGAAATACTATATAATCATACAAGCTGAGTAAGTGAGTAAATCAGTAAAATAATAATTTTTAATTCTTTAAGAAAAACATGATCAGAGAGGAAGGAGGAAGATGTGGAGAAAGTGATGTTGAGAATCCACAAAGAGGTTCCAGGAAGTGTCCTTCAGGTCTCCCCCAGAAAAGTAATCTTGGGAAATCACTTTAAGTTTTCTAGACTCATGTTGGATATTGTTAGCTTTCAAGTCTCCTTTTTTTTAAGAAAATGAAGATTTTAAAAGCACATAAAATTAAAGGCTCAAACCCAGTCCAAAACATTATCTTCCCAAGGTCTAAACTAAATGGGAAACTTCCAACTACAAAAGAAAACAGTGCTTGAATGAGAGGCTACTTTCTGATAGAGATGAACTCCAACCCGTTCAGGACTAATGTGAACATGGATTAACTTGACATTATGTGTGGTCATCAAAGTCATCCCTTGGAGACCTATAGTTCCCTAGAGACAAAGGCAAATGAGAATGCACTCAATTACCTACAGAGGCAGCTCAGCTTCCCTGCGCAGGCTCACGTCATCCTTCTCCCTACGCTGCTGCCTCAGCAGAGAGTTCTTCCGGCTCATTCTCTGCCCATCACATCACAATCCGGCTTCCACCTCTAGACACAGAGGCTGCCTCCTTCCATTGACTTTTTGGATATGTCTTACAATCAGAAGGAACGCATCTAAAATACTTCCACTGTTGTTTTCATTCTGACTTGAACTGCAATTGATTGTTTACATATTTTACCCTCATATACTCACCCGTCTCTTTTACACGCACACACACACACACACACGCGCATACGCACACATTCAAATGTAAGCTTAGAAGAAAAAGGTTAGGGCTTACTTGTGTCTCACAGAGCCTTTTATATTATAATTTAGTAAGTGTTCAGAGAAGGAAGAAATTAATATTGGAGAATAAATACATGGAAAATGCTTGGTAAATTCTTGTGGATTGTTTCCCGAATAGAGGATAACAGTATGAAAAAAGAAAGAAAGAAAGAAAGAAAGAAAGAAAGAAAGAAAGAAAGAAAGAAAGAAAGAAAGAAAGAAAGAAAGAAAGAAGAAAAAAAGAAAGAAATAAATAAAGAAAGAAAGAAGGAAGGAAGGAAGGAAGGAAGGAAAGAAAGAAAGAAAGAAAGAAAGAAAGAAAGAAAGAAAGAAAGAAAGAAAGAAAGAAAGAAAGAAAGAGAAAGAAAGATAGCTATTTGGGCACAGAGTTTATTGAGTTGAAAAATGCAATTAGGTAGCACCATTTATACAACCTTGAATTGGAGGTATCAGAATAGAATGTTAATATATCTCTCTTTTTAATAAAGAATTTACTGTAAAAGGACATTAAATAAGGGAATAAAAGGGAATATGGTTAAGGAAAATGAAAAGATCTACTCTACTGTTTTTAAAATGCTCCCTGAGTTTCATTTATCGACAGGATGTGGATTGTGACACCTGGCAATACGTAAGTTTGCACTTATTGGATTCTGTGAAAAATAAAACAGGAACCTACCTCGTTTGATTGAGATCTTGGCATAGCTTAAAGAAGATTAAAGAAACCTAGTTTTCGTAGCTGGCTAAAGTTATGAAATGGGGGGAATTTTCAGAAAATAAGGGATCAGACAAGTTTTTCAAATTTTTCCAAACCAGAGGTTAGTCGGTGAATAATAAACACCACAAGGATCTCTGTTGCCCACTTGTGCCTTCCTCCAAACTCAGAAAGAATACAAATGACATAGTGATGCAATATTTTTATCTTGTCAGAGGTACCTTAACATGTAAGGAAGTCATTCATTCTCTGAGTCAAAAGTAAAGGCTATGACCATGTGGAAGACAGAAATGTTTTCAAACTTCTGCTTTTATTCCTACATCCACACACATTGCTGATTCTGTGCAGCTCTTTTCACTTGCAGTGGCCTTCCTCCCCAATCCTGCCTCTAAAATTCTACTCTCATCAGCTATATGGCAAAAGCCAACCCAAGTCTGTCATCACCACCATTTTCAAAAAGTTTTTATCAACCCTCAAGTGGAGCACTTTGCCAGTTACCAGGGCAGGAACCACTCCTGAGGTGAGTGGATTGTCTGATTCATCACCTTGGACACAGGAGGGTGGTGTGGAGGGGTGGGCCGCAGCAGGCCGGTGGGGGTGGGGAGGTGTCCTTCTGAAGGTGCGTTTAGAAAGGAAGTGGAGGCTCTAAAACCTCACCAGCGTGCCCTCATTGTTCTGTGAAAACCTCTCCATCTTTCTCTGGAATATCAATTCAGCTCGTGGGGATTTTTCTCTTTTCTTTTTTTCTGAGCACAGTCTATGCTGTTGTCCTAAAGCAAAGCAATCCCCGATAGAAGCAGCTTGGACTAGGCCTCTCTGGAGGGCTTGGATACTTTTCCCAGGTCAAACCAGACAGTAATTAATCCTGGACTTTTATATTCAGAAGGGTAAGAAATTGTTCTGTGCCCTAATACTGTCAGGGGTTTTTTTTGTTTGTTTTTAAAACCATGGCACGAATATATTTACCTTCTAAAAAGGAGCTAACTCAAAGACATGCTCATTTAGAACAGCATAAAATTTGATAATGTCAAAAGGAGATGTTATTTTGGAAGGGTAGAGATGAAAGGCTTTTAAAAAGACTAAGAAAATAATTATAATTTGCTCTTTAAGAAAACTGTTTCGTACAGGATACAACACATGTCATTTGGGATTTTAAAAACTTGGCAATAAATGTTGTAAATTTCAGAATTTAATTTCTAAAGAAAAAGCAACAACAGAATTGCATATTCTTCTATGTGAAAACTACTTTGTTGACTTAATCTACAAACAGATCTTCATTAAAAAATACACACACACCAAGTGAAAACTGCTTATTCAGTGACGCTACTCACCAAAGGAATTATTCTTTGACTTTGTTTTCAGTTGGGTGTGGAAAGGTAATTTTCCCTCTTGGCTGGAAGCTTAGGGAGGAGCCCATGTGAACACCCATGGTGAACACAAAATAATTAGGAAAGATTCATCCTGAATCAGTTGGTTCCCATGAACAATCTGGGACTTTAAAATCTGCCCTGATCCAAATATAGACTTGGGAGTGGGTAAGCAAGTGAACAAGGAAAAAGACTAAATAAGAGAAAACTAAATGTTTAAGTGTTTTGAGATCATTAGGATAGATAGATCAAAATGAACATTCATAAGAAATATAATTAGTTAGAGCCTTTATTACTTTTCTTATTAATCATTATTTTAAAAGAACGGGAAAACTATTAGCATTATAGTTTCTGTCTCACAAATTTGGCTTTGTTAAAGTATAGATAGATAAAATTCTAGAAAATTAGATATTCTCAATACTTAGAATAGATAATTCTTTTTTTCCTAAGGAAAGAAACTTATTTCACTTTTCTATTTATACTGTGCAAAGTCAGGTTAACAAGCATATGAGGTAGTTTTGTTCAAGAGATTAAAAATAACTTATTAGAGAATATAACTTTCTTTTTCAACTTTTACAGTTAAAGAATTTTAATGGGAATATTAGAGTATGTAATAACTTTATTTTATACAATATTTGCTTGAAAGATGGGATCAACATAAATTGTTATAGATAGTTGCCTAAAATGTGCATGGGATACTTGTTTTCAATGGTATGAGTAAGAGGTCAAATCCTACCCATCAAGCTTGTTGGTACAACTACAAATAGCTTTGGAGGGAAAAAAAGGCACAACCCAAGCATTGTTAGTTCATTCACAAGTGCAATTAGTTACAAGGGTTTCACCCATAATTCTTTAAAGGCTTCGTGTATTATTCCAACTAATAATCGCAGAGGTTAATGCTGAAAAGTTGATCTGATTATAGTGTAATTCTGAGTGCTTCCTTTCTTGTAATTATGATTACTTGCTTCAATCATGAAAATATGCTGTGTGCACATATATTGAAAACAAAATCTCACAGGATTTTTTCTTCTTGAGAAAAATTCTACTAGCTCAAATGTATTTTCAGAATTTTGTATCTCTCTACTTTATAAAAACATAGTCATAGTTAGACTTCCAGAATGACTTTATAGTGCTATAAAATAATCTCTGGTGGAAAAAAACCAGGGTCCTGTATTCAAAGTTTGGCAGATAAAGAAAAAGTTACTTTAAAATGTTCTGATTAGAGGCTGCTGAGCCCATTGGAAATCACTGTTGACTTGAGATAGAGGTTTCTGCTCTTGTAACCAAGCAAATGACACGTCACTGAAATAACCTCAGCTCTCTTTTTGTCACTTGAAAAATATGGAGATAGCCACCAATCAACACCCACTTCTTTAACAGGAATATTGTGTTCATAATGATAATAATTGAGAAAGATTTTGCACTGGAAAGGTACGGTGCAAATATAAAAAACATCAGGTTGTCAACATTCTGCAACTTAATATAGCAGAGTTTTTACCTTAATATTTAGGTATAATCTCTATAATTTTACAGTCTGAATGTTTTCCCTTTAATTTTCCAGGAATTATTAAATGAGTAAAGTTTACCTTTTATTGGAAAGAAAAAATAACGTTAAATGCCATTTTTGATTAAAATGATCTTTTAGTCGAGCTGATTAATTTTTACCCATTACCTCATGTTTGCATATTTCTACATGCCATAATTATATTGTATAAACAATTTTACATGATAATATTTTTATTGAATATGGTTTTTCTTTTTAAAAGGTATTGCCATACTTTATCTTATCTTATCAGAATGCTTTAAACTGTTTCATTAAGTCAATATATTTGGGGTTTTTGACTTTTTTTCCTCCTTGATTTTGTTTTTACTGTTGCAGATACCCCATTAACATCCTCATGAATTTCTTTTTGCTGTCTCAAATGGTTTCCTTTTGAAATTGGAATATTGAAATGTATCTTTGCCACCTTGTCACTTTGCTAACATTAGTATGAAAATTAATGTAATGAATCAGGGAACAGAAATTTTCATAGATATGAAACCCTTGACAAATATATTTTTATTTGAGTAACATATATTTAGTCTTATATATATTTATATATTATATATATAGCATATGCTTACAAATATGTAAGAATATACTTGTAAGCATAGAGTATAACTAGGGGTCCTTTAGAAATCCCATCAGTATGATGATTACAGTGACGCTGTTTTCATAATTACTAATGGTTTGTAATATTACCAGCCATTTTAACCAGCAACTGTAATAATACTTCATAAATAAGAAGAGCTTGCTACAAAGCTTGAGGCCAGATTTTGCTTAGGATGTTGCCACCTTCAGGAAATTTTACCTTATGATAATCTGTGTCTGTGATATTGGGGAACATATTCCTGTTTAAGAAGCGTTAAAACTTCTCTGTTTTGGGCTTCCCTGGTGGCGCAGTAGTGGAGAGTCCGCCTGCCGATGCAGGGAACGCGGGTTCGTGCCCCGGTCCGGGAAGATCTCACATGCCGCGCAGCGGCTGGGCCCCTGAGCCACGGCCGCTGGGCCTGCGCGTCCGGAGCCTGTGCTCCACAATGGGAGAGGCCACAACAGTGAGAGGCCCGCGTACCACAAAAAAAAAAAAAAAAACCTTCTCTGTTTTCAAATTATGATTTTCCTTTACCCGATAGCAGAGTGTTGACTCGTACTGTTGTTATCAAAAAATTCTATTTTGGAAAGCATCTGAAATGGGCTGTGCTATTCCATTAAGAAAAAGGATATCATTTTTATTAATAAAGATATGATGTGAATTTTATATAGTTTAAAATATTATCCCTGACTTAGCAAAATACATACATCAGTACAGTACAATTTATAAATAACTGAATAATATTCCTGCTTTAAAGGGATTAAATGATAAAACAATTTACTTATAATTTCTTATGCCTTTAATCATGTAGCTATTAATATAGTTATGCTTCATTAATTCCATAAGATGTGCTAAAGAAAATTGTACTGTTATTTAAAAAATCATCTTTCATTCGATATTCGATTGAAATATTACTAATTATTTTGAAATTTGTTCGTGGTCACAGCTCACTGCAAATGTAAATTTACCTAAATCTAAGGATTTATAGAATTTTGCAATTGACAATAAACTCCTCAAATTTCCCATGTCCCCTGCATCCGCAGGAGGACTCTCAACTGCTGTGCCACCAGGGAAGCCCTAGAAGTAACATTCTTCCAAAACACTCATGCCTATATAAGAGGTATTATCTTATTCTTTTTCAACAAAAGGAACAAATATTTAATCACTGAAATTATACAGTAATTACAAAAGTTAACCGTTTTTTCCACTCCACCTCTAAACCCCACTCTATCTCTACTTTTTAATTAAGTGTCTTTCTGTACAATGATACCATGAATGATACCATGATCCCATGGTATCATTGATACCATCTTTCTGATACCATCTTTCTGTACAATGATACAATGAATTATAGAAACGTAGTATATACACACAGATACACAACATGCACACACACATATATGTACATACACATATGTTTTATAAGTTTTATTTTCGTTTTAATTTTGCAAAAATTGGGTCATTTGGAATTGATTTTATCACTTAACAACATATCGGAGATACCCACTCAGATTATTAGGTATTGATAGGTTAATTCATTCATATTAACAGCTGTACAATATTTCATACACATGGAAGAATCATTCTTTATTCAATAATTCCAGCCTGATTTTTAATTTTTAAATTATCATACAGTAAAGTTGATACTGGGGGTGTATAGTTTTTGAATTTTAGATTTGTGTAAATCTAAAATTTATAGGTTATATCAGGTTATAGAACAATTTCATCACGTTCAAAAACTCTCATGCTCTCCTTTTATAGTCACGTGCTTCCTGCATCCGTAACTCTTTGAAACCACTGAACTGTTCTCAAACTGATAGCTTAGTTTTTTGGAAAATGTCATATACATGGAGCTATATAATATGTAGCTTTTGAGACTACAAAAGCTAAAGTGTGATGATTTCTTTCGCTCAGCACAATGTCTTTGAGATTCATCCAAGCAGTAGAGTTTATCAATAGTTTGTTCCTTTGATATGAATTTACCAAAGTTTATTTATCCATTAGAAATTGGTGGAGTTTGGGGTTGATGGAATTTTTGATTATTATGAATAAAGATGCTATAAACATTCAGGTACAGGTCTTTCAGTGTGAAGATAATTTTTATTTCTCTCTAGTAAATGATTAATTTTGAAGAAATTGCCCAACTTTTCCAGAGTGGCTGTACCATTCTGTATTCCCAGGAGCAATGTATGAGTATTCTAGTTGCTCCACATCCTTACCAGCACTTGATGTTGTCAGTATTTTGCATTTTAGTTGTTCTAATGGTTTTGTATTATACCTTGGTTTTAATTTGTGTTTACCTAATGGCCAGTGATATTGGATATCTTTTCAAGTGCTTGTTTGCTATCTCTAGATCCTCTTTGGTGAAGTGTCTGTTCAAGTCTTTTGCACATCTTTATATAGGTTTTTATATTTTCTTACTGTTGATTTTTGAGGGTTAGTCATACAGTCTTGATACAGGTCATTTATTGCATATGTGATTTGCAAACGTTTTCTCCCAGTTTGTAGCTTGCCTTTTGATTTCTTAGCAGTGTCTTGAACAAAGCAAACATTTTTAATTTGGATGAAGTTCAGTTTATCATTTTTTTCTTGAATGTATTGTGTTTTTTGTGTCACTTCTAGGAACACTTTACCTAACCGCAGGTCACAAAGATTTAAAAAATTTTTTTTCTAAATGTTTTATGATTTTATGATTTAAATCTAAGCCTATGATCCTTTGTCAGTTAATTTTGGCATAATGTATAACATGTAGGTTGAAGTTCATTTTCTTACCTATAGCTGTCCCATTGTTCCAGCACTATTTGTTGAAAAGACTAACCTTTTTTCCAATGAATGACTTTTGCACTGTTGTGGATCTAGTTTTAATTTGCATATTTAAGTATGTATGTACTCATATATTATTGCAAGGGAGGCTGTAATAAAAATCCTGGTACATATATCCAAAGTTTGTATTTGTGATGGATTGGTTCTAAACTGAAATTTCCTAATCAAAAAGTAAGAAATTTAAAAATTTACTAGATATTAATTAGATGACTTTCTAAAAAGTTGTAGCAAGTCACATACCTACCAGGAATGAGGGAGAATTCCATTACCTGCACATCCTTTTCATCATTAGAAGGTTTGAATTACTATGTTTGCCAGTTTGATGGCTGAAAGGTTTATATTATCTGTAGTTTAAATTTTAATCTCTCTGATTTTGATGAAGCTGAGGTTTAAAGTTTTATTGGCCATTTGCATGTTTCTTTCTGTGAACTCTGTTTATAACCTCAATTGAATGAGCTCTGTAACTGTCCAGTTATAGTCAGCTGTTGTGATTTTAGTGACAATCATTTCACCTCTGAGCCCAAGTGTGCTGCTTTGTAAAATTGTAGAAATATCTTTCCCATGCAGTTGCTGTGATATTTACACAAAAATCACATGTAGGGAATCACTATTTGCTCAACATGTAAAAACAAAACTATTTAATTAGACTATGCCAGATTTTTCTTCCAGTTATTATGATCTCCTTTATTAGAATTTAGTCTCTATATCACATTGCTCTTATGTGGGTTAAGTATTTATTTCATTTCAATTAAGACACTTAGGAAATTTACTTGTATATAACAAATTTACCTTCATTTACGAGATGTTCAAAATGGAAATGGAGAATATCGACTTACATAGAGGAAGATAGCAAAGGGGGTCAGGGCATGGAAGGAAGCTCTTGACTTGAATTTTGGTTTCTTTACTTAATTATTGTGAAACCTTGGGGAAGTTACCTAAATTCCCTAAACCTTGCTTTCTCATCTATAAAATGGGGGAGCTATTACCTGCTTCAGTTTTGGTGAAGATTAAATGAGGCAAGGAATGTGAAGTCCTTAGCAGAGTGTCTAGCACTGGAAATTTCAAAATAAATATGTCTATAGTCGTCTTCTACATTGTATTCAGTTAGCTGTAGAAAAGCAAATTATCTGGTAGCCTTGTTTTGTGCATAGTCTACGACTAACCTTTAAACTTTACGTAACTGGATTACATCTATTTAAGTATTGCACTTGTTTCATTTGACCAGTTATCCTTTGTGAGGGTTAATACCTTCTAAAGACAGAACGTATGCATATGTGCACACACACACCAAGTGTGCAGAGGTAGTTCAGTTTTTAAGACAATTTAAATGTTTTCATTTAATTCTTTACTCATAAGAGAATCTTCTGACTTATAAACAAAGGAAAGAAGCACAAGGTCCCATTTCCAATTGATCTTACTCTGTCAAATACTTTGCAACTTGATTTTTAAAAATTGTATTCACAGAGAAATAAGGATACATATATATAAGTGAAAGGTTCCTCAAGAAGGACAAACGAATGGATACAAGAGTTAAATGCTTTCTTCTATGCATTGCTTGGCACTTTCTTTTTAAAAATCTTGATTGCTTACTAGGTTTTAGTGATATTTTAGGTCTTTTTTCACCTTGTTAATCATGTTTGTTTTGGAGTTACGTTTGTGTGTGTCCCTGGGTGTCTATTTGTTAAAGAATATTTCTATTCCAGGGCTTCCCTGGTGGCGCAGTGGTTGAGAATCCGCCTGCCGATGCAGGGGATACGGGTTCGTGCCCTGGTCCGGGAAGATCCCACATGCCGCGGAGCGGCTGGGCCCGTGAGCCATGGCCGCTGAGCCTGCGCGTCCGGAGCCTGTGCCCCGCAACGGGAGAGGCCACAACAGTGAGAGGCCCGCGTACCACAAAAAAAAAAAAAAAAAAAAAAAAAAAAAAAAGAATATTTCTATTCCAGCAAATAATTTCTTAATCAACCATAAAGATATTCAAAAGGCTTAGTGAGATACAGTGATTTTTATATGGTGACTTTGTAGCTCTTGACTAACTTTCTTAGTATTTATAGGCTTTTTTTCCTGATGCCTTAAGATTTTTACACACATAATTATGCCATCTGTGAAGAAAAGCCATTTTTATTTCTCTTTTTTCAAACTTCAGGCCTTGTATTTATCTCAAAAAGTATTGATCAAAAGAAGCCAGACACCATAGAGTATAGACTTTATAATTTTATTCATATCAAATTCATGCAAAGAATATGCAAAACTAATTTTTGGTGATAGAAATCAGAAAAGCAGTTACTCCTGGAGAAAGAGAGGGCTATTGATTGGAAAGTGGCGTGGAGAAATTTTCTAGAATGATAAACATGTTTTTCTACATCTTGATCTGGATGTTGGTTACTTGGGTACATACATATGTCAAAATTCACTGAACTATGCAATTAAGATTTATGCATTCTCCTCTATGTAAATCACAGTAAAAACAAAACCACACTTCTGTTTGTTTGATTTTGGTGAGGGAATATAATGGAATAGTAAAGATTAAGTCAGAGCTCTCCACACAGTTCATTTTGGCTCAGGACTCTATTCTTGACTGACTGGGAATAGCAACCCCAAATCTAAACCATGACACTCCCTGTAGGCTGCTACAGTTCAAAATTTACATTAAAATTTTAGATAATTAAAAACCCAGTAACCAGCGGTAGAAGGAGAAATGATCATCTCTACCAGAATAATAGGGGTTGATTAATTTGAAATTAATTTGAAATTTTGCCCCAAATCAAGGTGCTAATGAGAATAAAAGAGTCAATTAATACTTTTAAAATTTAGGACTCATTATACACAAATATAAATTGATGTATATATAATTACTTCTTTTGGTAATGTGTTTTAATGGGAGATTACTTACTTTAAAACCATAAGGTGGTAAGCAGACAGTTGCTACATCCATTCATAAGTGTTAACTCAAATAGGTTGGAAACAGTCTATAATTGTGTGTGTTTATAAGTATAAAACATCTAAACATAGTCGAATAAAATGAATACTCAGCACAGCTCAATGTGCATTCTCTTTCCCTGAGAAAGTAAAGTGTGTGAAATAAGTAAAACAAGTGTGAGTTACTTTAGTTGAACATTAAGTTCCTGATAAGAGAAGAATGTGGATCTGTTTTTCAGAGTGAGAACTGTTAAGGAGGTGCAGTTTGCTTTGTAAATAGCAAGTGAGACAGAAAAACAGCTATGAGTGCTAAAACATCATCTGCTTCAAACAATCTTCTATTTCTACTTTATTCATATACAAATTTCCAAAAGTTCTAGTTTAAGAATTATTAAATCGGAAAATATATTCAACCTTTTAAAATGTGAAATAAAAGGTTTAAACATTCTTGTAAAAACATCTGTTAGATACATAGATATAAATTTGAGTTAAGAAAAAAATCACACTGTTCTTTCCCCAATAGACACACTGTGCCATAAGTGAGCTAATCTGCCATCCTCCCAGCTTTGGGCATGTACAGCCATCCCTTCTATTGCTCATTCAGAATTGTTGCAGGGACTCATAATGAAACGTGAGACTTGAGAATCTCAAAATCCTAGGAAATCCAAGATGCCTGGAAATTCCCCTTCTTGTCTGGGAAATATCTTAAGTGTTATGGGTTCACTTGGGGCTTTCCTATTCCTCAGGCTCTGCAAAATCCATTGAACAGGGGGCTGGGGGCGGTGGGGGGAGGGAGGTGGAAGTCTAATTGAGCATGAATCTTTAGAACTCTCGGTATGGGAAGAAGATATGGTCATGCTGTGACTTGTCAAGAATTTGGAGCTTCTGGGTTTAGAAAATATGCTTAAAACATGCCTGAGTGCCAAGGAAGGAAATATTTGGAGACTCCTTATTTTGTTTTAAAAACTGCCCTCGAATTATGGGGGTGGAGTTCAGAGGACTCAGTAACCTTGTTTAGGATACTGAATAACCAGACCAGGGCAAAGATTTAAATCTAGGTGGTCCCTACTCATTAAAAAAAAAAAAATCACCAATATTCTTTAACATGTCAAATAAAATGACAAAGTGTTTATGAGAAATATTAGCAATCTCATGCCCAATCCCTACCCATTCCTGACCTGCCTACCAGAAGCAACCCATTTGCAGTTCTGCTTCTTCTGGGATTTCTTTCAAATTTTAAATGTACTCTTCAGTTAAAAAATTGAGACCTAATCCATTAAATTCCTTTTATGGAAGATGACATGATCATTTACCTCGCTTTAAAAACCAACAAATGGAAAAAAAACCCAACAACAACGCTGTTTCAATACATTCTTCTCTCAATACAACCTCCCAATGCAGCTATCCCATAATTTGGGGTAAGAAGAAATTTCAGTGTTTCCATTATTCTGACTGTTTGTATTGTTCACAGCTAAACCACATAGCATGCTATGGTCACGTTTCCTTTTTTGTGTGCAATTTTCCATTTCCCTTGGAGTTCCTTAGCAATTGTCTCACTGCTTAGATTTCTATGTACTTTTCATTAAGTTAATTCCCAGTATTTTCACAGAACTCTGAAAACTTAGATAATCATTCACTCAGGTGTTTTTCTTTGTTTATTTGTTCATTTGTTTGACTTTGTCTTTTTAGTTTCCCTCCTGGGGTATTCTCTCTCAGCTCCAGTTTGATCTGGCTGTTCTTATCAGATTAGTTTTAGGACTCCAATTCCTTCTTACTCTTAGCATTTTCTGCTCCTTTCTCCTTTGTTGGATCTCTTGTTTACCAGGTCTCATGATTTCTGCTTCTTGATTTATTCCTTGAAGAGAGCAGCTTCTGAGAAAAGGTGCATTGGAAATAATCATTTTGAGACTTGACATTATGAAAATGTCTTTATTTTACTCTCACACTTAATTGATTGTATGACTAGATATAGAATTCTAAGTTAGAAGTTAATTTTCCTTAGAATTTCAAATATATTGCTCCATTATCTTCTGACTTCCAGGATTGCTGTTCAAAATTTTATTTAGTGGGATTTTGGCAAAGAGAATACATATTTGTGTTCAGTCAGCAATATTTAATCCTCTTTATTATACCACATTGTTCTCTCAAATATTTTCTAACTGTTCAAGCATGCCTGATTATTTTTTTAAGGGCAAGAGGTAAAACATTGATTTACCTCTTGTAACATTGTAACATTAATAATAATTTTTAAAAAATGAAAATAAGTTTTGATAGAGCAGAGTTATAATACAGTTGAAAAAGAAAGTAAGTAGATCAAGAGAGTTTCAGAAAATATCAGAAGAACTTTGGCATTACTGAATACTTTATAACCTTTCTAATTGAGTAGCTATTTATTTCTTTATGGCTCTTAACTTTAAGATGGAGGCCTAAAAATTGTTTGAGCAGTTCTATAGTTTTGTTCCTATGTTACTGGAACTTTCTAAAATTCAAATTCTTTAAAGACTAATAATATATATTACAGAAAGAGTTCCATTGTAAAATCCTTAATTACACTTTGTCTGTGAAACACCATTTTTAGTCATATATTTTCAGCATTTAAACCATATCCTTTAAGTTTATTCTTGTACCTTATAATTGTTCATATATTCAACTGGTTTAAATCCAATTAGCATCAGATTGAAGGTAAAGAGATATAGCTTCTGGTAGACCTAGCGATTTCCATCTCTGTCTCAAACATATGAAGTTTATAAAACGTAGGCTTCTTATCTCTCACATTAGCCTTTTCTTTTTATAACTTCCACTTAATTTTGCACAATGATGAAATGAGATGAGATGAATAAAATTCTATTTATAAGAAATTCTTTGTAGAAAGGAATTGAATTGTGGGGAAAACATTTCAAGGGAGTTTCTAGTTAGATACTGCAGGTTAAATACACCCCAAATCAAACTCAAATGATTTAAACAACCTAATGGGATTAAAACAACTGTCAATGTACAAGGATAAAATAGAGAGTAAGCAAACAATTTCAACTATGTTTTAGAATGAAAACATCAGATGAACAAGTGGTATTTGAATCAGCAGATCTTTGAGAGTTGAAACCAGAAGTAGATGAATTCATTCCTCAAAACCCCAAGGCCTCAAGGATTGGAGAAAGATGCAAATGGAGAGAAAACAAGGGTAAGGGTCAATATTTTGAGTAGTTAATACTGCATCTTCAAAATCCTTCAGAGGTGATGGATAACCCTCCTTTACTCAAGAAGAAGATTAGCCTTTACTCTCTGGAGAGGTTCAACTAGACTTTGGACTTGTAGTCACCTCCATGCTGAAAATGGGGGTTAAGTAAATGTCTACATTCTGAATGGTTACATCCTAACCCTTTTCCTTCATTAGTTCAGAGACTTTGACTGCCAGCAATATTTCTCCAAGGTAGGAAAATGGGAGAAGATTCTTCTCTGGAAAATATCTACCGGCTCTATCACCCCACCAAAGATTTAGTCATTGAGATTCAGAAGTACTTGAATTTAATTTCCTAGATGGATACTCTCTAACAATGTCTATAATTTGATAAATTCTATCCACACACACTGAACTTCTATTCAGCTTTTCATTGCCTTGTTCTTAAATATGAACGAATGGCATCAAACTTCTCAGCAACCTTGAGAGCTAGAAAACAGTGGAGATGTGCCCTTGAAATTCTTAGGGAAAATGACTACTAACTTGGAATCCTATTCCTGGCTAGACTGTTAGTTTAGTATAAGGGTAGAATATAGAATTCTTTAGATATCCAACGTCTCATTTTTTCTCTCTCATGTGTCCTTTCATAGTAAGCTAGTAGAGGATATTATTCATTACAATGAGAACTAATCTAAGAAAGAGGATGATGTGGGACCAGAAATCAGGAGATCCAACACAAGAGAGAAGAAAATGCTCAGGATGCTTGCAAAAGGAAGACCCAGTACGATAAGTAAGTGTCCAGCCTGGAGGGAAAACCATTCAGGTCAGAGGAGGACAGAGTACTCTAGTGGACTTGTCTCCAAGAAAAAGTTATAGACTAGTGATACATTTGAATGATTTGCATTTGTCCTAGAGATTTCAGGCACGATAGGTACATACAAATCTCAGCAAACAAACAAATGAACAAGCAGAGAAAAGCATGAGGTATCAAGCTGCACAAACTTTAAGCTCAGTGTACAAAACATGTATTAGTGTTGACTGTGTGTGGTGGATCCAATGGCCACTTGGTTTAAATTTGAACATAGTGAAGTTGGAAATTGTTCATATGACCTTAAAGATGTAGTCAAGCTTCAGAAGAAATGGTCCATGGTCCCTTTACTTAGATCTTATGTTTTGTATTGTCTCTGCCCAGGATGCTCTTCCACAGGAAAATTGGTTGACTCACTGTTTTAATCATGGAGGTCTTTGCTCAACATCACTTCTGTGATCAATCTAAAAATAGCACCTGCCATCACCTCCTCTACTTCATTTTCTTCATAGGACATATCAATTCCTAAAATTACAACATTTTAAAATCTTGTTTATTTTCTGTCTGTTCTCTGTTGTGTCCCAGCACTTAGAACATTGTCTGGCATGTGATAGGTGCTCAATAAAGGCTGTGGTATGAGTGAACCAGTGGATAGTAAGCTCCATGGTAGCAGAGAATGTCTTGTTCATCATCGTATCTTCCACTTCTCACCAAGTGTTTATAGATCTAGGCATTCCAGGAATCTGTGTTGACTGAATGAATGCGTGAATGGATGAAAGCAAAGGTGAGTGTTCTCTTAAAATTTTTAATAAAAATATTGTTTTGTAACCTTTGGAGTCTTCACACAATTAAAGAAGAGTCATCTGTGCAGTAGAACTCAGAATGACTGATTAAATACCTTCTTTCCTCCTGAGATCCTCCCATGGAGGATCGCAGAATCTGAGCAGCAAGCTCTGACAGTGTGGGTGTGGTATGTTCACTCACTCCTGAGAGAGTGAGCAAATCCAAATTAGCATGATTACTAACACAGTTAAAAGGTGATAAGTACGTACCAGGGTCAATGTCAGTTTGTAGTCCCTTTGGAGTTCTGTCCATGGCTGGTACTCTACCTCTTCCCTCTCTTCTCTGTATTTGTAGATATTCATGGTTTATACAAAGTTGGCAAAGGGAGGAAATAATATTGTACATTATCTATAAATACTATAACTAGAATTCTACTGATTTTTCTTAAGGCAATATGAGCAAGAGTAAATACTTTAAGAAGTGAACCATCCCCTGAAAATGTAACGAGCAAGTACAGACAAGCTGTGGGACTACAAACGGTTGTGAAATAGTGAACATGAGGCCAGGGGTAGTGGCATTCTTACTTCTCTGTCTATAAATGGCTCATATTAAGTTAGTTTTCTATTTCTATTGGCTAAACATTTTTTCATTGACCTTCTTGATAAAAATATTTATATAATATTTTTTCAGAAATAATAAAGAGAATCCAAATTCATTGAGATCTAAGAAAACACTGACTGAAAGAGTGCTCCATTGCTCATTTTGATGTTTTTAAGAGCCGAGGGTGTGTTTTGCCTTTAATCCGGGGGCTCTGCTTTCAATCAGCAGTGCTGACAAAACGAAGAATGTAGTTGCCCCGTAGGCTGAAGGCAAGATCCTACCTGTTGTCTCTGGGAACCTTAACTAAATAGTCCAACTCTCAGATTCAAATAAACTGTGGATGAGAGAATGAGCTCAGAAATAAAAAAGATTTCCAATCTGGGTTTATTTAAGAGTTTTACACACACACACACACACACACACACACACACACACACACGTATATATGAAGAGAGAGAAAGAGAAAGGCAAAGATAATTTGAATATTCTAAACTAATCTAATTTAGATGCATAGATCCTATTTACATCAAAATATTTACCACTCTGGATTACTAATAGTATTGACAAAGTTTTGGTACACATTAATAACAAGAGTGATTTAGACTTCTTGAGTGATATCTTTGTTTCGCTACTTGAGGCCATGCCTGGGTTCTGGACACAGGGAGGGCAGGGAAGGCTAACTGCTCAGTGGGATAGCCAGGCTGGCTGAGCTGGAATAGCTCAGGTTATGTCCTGCCAGAAGATACCCATGTGTTTCCTGTGGACAATGTGTGGCCCATGTGGAGAGGGAGCTTGGCTGGAGCTCCTGGGAGAGGGAAGGATGCCAGCAATGTGTGCCTGGGTTGGAGGGGCCACCAGTGAAGTTGGGCCTTTGCCTGTGTCCTGAGCCAACACCCAGGCACCTGCAGGGAACCCCCATATGGTTCTTTTTTTTTTTTTTTTTTGCGGTACGCGGGCCTCTCACTGTTGTGGCCTCTCCCGTTGCGGAGCACAGGCTCCAGACGCACAGGCTCAGCGGCCATGGCTCACGGGCCCAGCCGCTCTGCAGCATGTGGGATCCTCCCGGACCGGGGCACGAACCCGTGTCCCCTGCATCGGCAGGCGGACTCTCGACCACTGCGCCACCAGGGAAGCCCCCCTGTATGGTTCTTGAAAGCACTTATAAGAGAAGCACTGCCAGGACAAGAGAGTGAGTCCACCGAGCCAAGTCCGAGTTTTCATCTCTCCTCCCTTCCTCTGCTTCATCCCCGATGCGGGTTCAAACACCCCTAGAGAATGAGGGATGGACGAAGGATATCAGAGCAGAAGCCAAAGCACCCACTGTGCACGGAGGTGGCCAACTATAGAGGCCTCAACTGGGAAAGGGGAGAAGACTTACCTTTGAGTGAATATTGAAGAGTTGATTCTCCTATTTGTTTTATATATACTTTTTTTTTCTGTGACATTTTGATTTCTAAATTTCAAAATTGTATTTTGTGATGATGTTGTGATTTAAGGATCTGTTCATCTAAGAATAAACAAAAGGCTCATGGGAACTGCCCCAGTTTCATCTAGAGGCAGGGTAAGATTATAGCCAATGATTATATTTTAAAAGGATGCTGGGAGACCAAAAATTAAAGTTGCATTTTTATCAAACCATAACACAAACAAAAAAACTCTGTTACTTCATTTTCTGTATGTGGTTCTTGACTCATCTTAAGGCAATCACCCCAAATAATTAGTTTAACAAGAAATCATCCTTAAGAAAATGTATTCACTCTCCCACAGTGTGGGAGAGTGTCATTTGAAATTTGTATTTCACACATTTCCTAACTTTAGAAGCAGAGCATATAAGAAAGTTTCACTAGATGTGACTGAGAGTAACATCTGTACTTATCTGAGAGTTGCCTAAAGCAGTCAGACTGGATGTGGACCAGTGAGATCTGAGGTTGCTCCTTGATAAAACAACATCCCAATAAATGGATGAAAGAACTACATGCAACAACTAAGAACAACTAAGAACTAACAACACAAGAAGGTGATCATCTGGACAGAAACTGAAATTTATTCTTGAAGTAAAGCGGGATTGCACACGATTATCTTTAGCAAGGTAGTAAGAATAAAGAACAGGGAGTTTTCCTTGGATTTCTCTGTTCCTCATATCCCACATCTCATATATCAGCAGGTCCATTTCTCGGACCCAGCTCCCTCTCTCCATCTCCACCACTATCACCCCAGTCCAACCTCTCATTGCTTAACCCCCAGACTACATGATGCCTTTCTGCTACTCTTCTTACTTCTACTCTTAAAGCCCTCGGATCTATTTTCATTACAGCAATTGAAGTGACCTTTCAAAAAATACATATAACTAGATCACACCTTCACACTACTTCAGACCTTCTATAATAGCCTAGAGAAGCAATACGTCCATTCGTAAATCCTTACATGGCCTAACCTCTGCTTACCCGTCTGACTTCATTTCATACCACTTTCCCTGTCATCCACTGCTCTCCAGCGGGTCTCACTGTTAACACATCCAGACTAGCTGGCTTCCTCTAGGCATTAAGATCTCAGTTCAGGTGCCACTTCCTCAAGGAAGTCTTCTCTGCCCATTCAGTCATGAGACACCAAGTTGCAATCATAACACTGTATTTTGATTCTCTGCAGAGTACTCATTTCCATCTGATGTTATCTTCGTATATTTATTTACAGGTGTGGCAGACAGACTTCAAGGAAGCCCCCGTCATCCCCATCTCCCGGTATGTATGCCTTTGTATAATCTCCTCCCCTTGGGTATGGGCAGAACCTCTGACTTGCTTCCAACCAATAGAATATGGCAAAAGTGATGGGAGGTCACTTTTATTGCAGAGGGGATGGAATGTCATCCTTGGGTTTAGGGTACATTGTAAAAGATTCCGTTTCTTTAGCAGACTTGCTTTAGAGACTTTATTTTTTCTGGCTTTGGAGAAGCAAGCTGTCGTGTTTTGAGAGACCCCCATGGAGAGAGCCATGTAGCAAGCAACTTCAGGCAGCTTCTAGCAGCTCAATAACCCCTGAAGTTCCATACCTGCAGGAAGTAAATGCTGCCAACAACCACATGAGCGTGGAAAAGCCCTGAGCCGGGCCCAGTCTATACCTTGATGGCAGCTGTGTGAGACCTTAATCAGAGAACTCAGTTAAGCCATGCTGGGACTTCTGATCCACAGAAATTATGAGATAATAAATGTGTGTTGTCTTGAGTCACTAAGTTAGTTGTAATTTGTCATACAGCAAGGGAAAATGAAGATACCAGTTTCTTGTCTCTCTCCAGCTAGACTGCAAACTCCAGTATTCAGAAGAGTGCCTGTCACGTAGTGTTCAAGAAATATTTGTTGAAGGAATGAATGCAAATAATTGGATTATGAAACATTTTAAGTGGCAACTGCATTCCCATGATAATTTAGTATCTGAAAATTGAAAAAATGGTCCAATGTAGTAGGAAGGCAATAGGTGTCATAGTGGTCAAAGTATGGGCCTTGAAGTTGAGCAAACCTGGATTTCATCACCAGCTCTGGTTAGATTATGATTCCAAGCAAATAATTTTACCTCTGATCTTTTGCTTTCTCATCTCTTAAATGGCGATAATAATACCTACATCATATAGGAAGTAGATATGATAAGGATTAAATAAGATACAGTATTTAAAGTCTCAAATATGACATATCATAGACACTCAAGAAAATTATTCTCAAATAATTTTAAAATTATTTCTCAAATCCAAATAGAAATTCTAAATATCATTTGACCAATGAAACCATCAACATTACTTTGATAAGGATTTTGGAATTGAAGAGAAGGAGGTCATATTTGCTATAAAGAGGAAGGATGGAGGACTACCTCTGGAGTATAAGGCTATAATTTAGAAGAGCATAAACAGAAACCAAAGCACAATAAAGATTAGATTAAGATTTTAAACAACACAGGGACTTAAGTCTATCACAGGGACTCTAGTCTATCATAAAAATACTTCACATTTATTGAGAGCTTGCAATATGGCAAGCGCTTTGCTCAGTGCTTTAAATTCATACTTTAATGTTTACAACAACACTGGATTACAATGCTCATTTCACAAGTGAAAAAGATGAAAGTATTCAAAGATGTGAAGTATACTGTTTTTCTTCAAATCTATATTTCCTGCCCTTTCCTTACTCTGCATCACAGAGAACTACATTTCCCAGTCTTCCTATTGACTTCTGCAAGAGGTGGCCAATGGGAGGTACTTGTGGAATATGGGAGGGTGAAGGGGAGAAGTTAGTATATTTCTCCTCTTCTCTTTCTGCTTCCTGGGGCATCTCCAGAAACAGCTGCTGCTTCTCCTTGGTTCTGTCTATCACCACATGGGCTTCTCTCCAAGGTCTCAGTTCTGCCTGGCATCACTTCCATGGTTCTAGCTCCCACTAGGCTTCTAAATCCTTGGAAGCGCCATCCCCTCCCACAGACTCTCTAGCCATCAAGGAGGGAGCTGCTTCCTATTGTTGCTTCCTATTGTTGTTCCTATTGCTTCCTATTGTTGCTAATATCTAAATAGCCATATTTATTTTAAAGTTATTTACAGATTGCTCTTACATTTTCATTTTATCCAGAATAGTTACATTTCTGATTGTTGATTTTGTTCATTGTCTTTCTTACTGCCACGTTTGCTTAAACATGTGTTTGTTTTGGAATTTTGATTTGTGAACTCACTAAAATGCTTATTTATTCTCTCCTTTTCCCTCTATTGATCTTTTTATGTTCTCTTTGCAGTTTTGAGATGACTTGGAGCGCTTCAGGCCAAATCAGGGCTTATATGCATGGTTTATGGCTTTTGTGCTGTTCTTGGCAACATGCTGATCTAGTTACTAAGATAGGACATGTCTCAGCCCATTACTGACTGCAAAAGTGTGTCTGTTCTCCCAACTTACCTAGTGACTTTGTATAAGCCTTCATTCTAGGCAGTAATTTGAAATTTTTAAGCCTCATTTTAAAGGTGGTGGGTGTTTCTACTACAGCATCCAAACTTAGGCAGTTAACCAGACTCCACTATTCTACCTCATATGGGGCTTCTAGAAGCAAGAGTTACATATCTATAGTTTTAGTATTTATCTTCAAATTTTAACACACACACAAAACTTTTTCTAAGAAAGTCTAGAATTATTTTGTACTTCTATTCTTTTCCAAAATAAGGGAAGAACTCTACTGCACCTCAGCTATCCATTAGACAATGTCCTTATTTCTGTCCACAGTTACATTTATCTAATTTTTTTTAGCACATTCATGTATTTTTACTTTCCTTTTTAAAAAGTATACTTTATATGTGTTAGGAACATGGCAGTGATGGATGGCAGTGTTCAAAGCATATACTTATATTGCCATCTTAATTATTGTCTAACTCTCTATGACCATAATACTGCGGCTAAGTTAAAGAGTGTGAAAAGATTATCACATTTCTACTGGTCTAGCTTACAGATTGTCAAAGGGTTTTAGCATTTAAATGAATAAGTGGAATGGTCTTTAAAAAAAGATTTACTTAAAAATTAATGTTAATAGTGTAACATAATTAAGGGAGATATTCAAAAGAAGAAATATTCACTACTCAATATTCTTCCTCTCTTTGCTATGGCTAATTTGATTAATACACAAATATACATAGAAAATTAGTGATGTTCCTTCAGTGTATTCATATTGGAAAACTACCCAATTGTTATACACTGTTGGCCACATCTCTCAGTATTTTAAGACTCCTCTGCAATTAATTTCAAAGCTTGCACTAAAGTTTCTGGTGACAAATTTCTGTCCTTTAAGGTGGATTTGATTTTTAACAATGACCAAAAATCATTCAGAAACAAGTTTCTGGATTAGTTCTATAATTTAAGCTGAGTGATGCATTTTTAGGTCTAAGCAAATATTTTAGAATAAAAATTATACAGTAAGTCTCTTTTGTGACATGTAAATTGAGTCTACAAATAGTTTTAAAAGAAGTACTTTTAAAAATGTTCTATGCCAGTACTTCCCTGGCAGTCCAGTGGTTAGGACTCCATGCTTCCTCTGCAGGGGGACGTGGGTTCCATCCCTGGTCGGTGAACTAGGATCCCATGTTGTGCAGTGCGGCCAAAAAAAAAAAAAAAAAAGTTTGATGCCATTATTCCAGCTTTCTGAAGCAATTACTTTGATGCAAACATTCATTAAATCGTAGATCCTGGTATATTTGTTGAAAAATCCATAAAATTACCTCATTTTCATGCCTTACGAAGGGGAAAGGATGCTTGAGTTTTTAATCTCTGGATCTCTCATGAAATATCTCTGGTTTTGAACAAGCAGCTTCAGCTCACTGGACTCAGCACCTCTCACTGTCAAAATGGGAGTGGTGGGTAGCCAGGATATGGATTTGGAAAAAGCCTCAAATTTCCTCTAATGATATATTTATGACATTTACACTCCTCATATACTCCAAGCAGGTCCTGTCATTTGTTAACATTTTCTAGGTTAAATAATGAAGACGCATTTTATAATTCTACATTAGATATCATTTTCCTAAACTTTAACTGTCTGATAATTTCTTCAATTCAGTTTAAAGCCCAGTGAATCAAACTGGATGTTAAAGAAACTAACTGCCGTAATATAGCAGAGATTTACCTTCAGGCTTTTTTTCTTTTAATTGACATTTTTGAATATGTTCAGGAGTCATGTTAGCTTATTCACAGCACTGTTTTGCTGCATCATTCTGCATGTGGAAAACTGCGACAACCTTCTTCCTCTCCTCCTCTCCAACCTCCCAGGCTTTTAAAACCAGGGTTTAGAGCCACATTTTTACAAGTCCCCTGAAATGTGGTATAGTTTCTTTGCCTTTTATTCCAGAAATGATTTTTTTTCCAACAAATGGTAAAACACCTCATATCATCACAATAGACAGAAAAACAAAACTATAACAAAGATTTTTTTCCTTGTTTCTTGCTATTTTTTTTTTATCTTACCAATAATAAGCGTAACAACGCCTTTAGAGCCAAATTCCGTATAGAAATTAATGAGATGCAGCTAGTGTCTGTATTTAGTGAGCCCAGTGACATATGCGATGGATAATCATAAGTCAGTTCAGAAAAGATAACAAATTAGTGAGAAGTTAATAGTAAAGATATTAAAGTACAGATCTGGGGAAAGTTGGTAAAAGTGCAATCTCAAAATTCTAGTGAAAAAAGTAATTTCTTTGATAATGTATGTGAGATTTTAATTAATGTCTAAGGAATGGAATTGATAACTTGATTGATAAAAAAAAGATTTTTTTTTCTACAGTGATTCTTTGATGGTTCACTTTTTAATGGTATTTTAATCTCTTTAAGAAAGATAAGGTAGAATGATATCCGGTGACTTTGGTGACCTTAGTTTTACTTTACTGATATGGTCCCTTCCTTCCTAAAACTGCAGTTCCTCAAATTTCCTTATGCCACTTACTGCAACTGATCAGGGCAGACAGCAGCTATCCTGGGCTTCAAGAAACTCTGTGACTTGTGGAGAAGATAGATAGGAATAGAGATAACTATGGTTTTCTCTATTTTTGAAGGAATTCAAAGACAAGCTTCCTAGATTTTCTTCCAGTTGATGATAGCGAGGGAATCATTTTCAGTTGAGATTTGTAGATTGTAGAACATGTATTGATACAGAATTTTAATTTTAATCAGCTGATTCCTAAGATTTTGAAAACATTTTTTAGGCACTGCCCTGGTTCCATCATTTTTGAATTTCCTGAATTTATATCCAGAAACTTATGTACAAATATTTCTGTTTCAATCACGAGAACTATATCCGACCTCAGTTGAAAGAGATTGAAGAAATTGCTTTAAAGTAATTTTTGCTGTTTATCTTATGCTAAAGTAAGAAAATGGGGCTTCTGCTCTGTTCTCAAGATAAAGCAACCTGTCTGGTATCTTTCTACTTGCTCTCTTCCTGGAACCACTTCCTTGCCCCAACCCCACACATTTCAACTCCCAAACTCAACACCATGATGGTATGTGTCACTCAAAGAGCACGTGTGACCGAAAATTCCTGGCATTATCTAAATCCTTTCTTATACTACATAGCAGGTTTATCTCATCAAACACCATCTATAGTATAACCAATGGAAGTTGAAATAATTTTTACTCCAATAGATTATTCAGTGTGATGAATGATGGTTTCTAAAATGTTATTGATACACATCTTAAAATATTCCTGGGCTCATCACTGATGAAGTGGTATCACCCTAATGATATGATAGTATAGTGGTTTAGTTTCCCTTATACATTTTGAGTAAACAAGAATAAATTTCGAACACCATAGCATACACACACACACCCCAAATAGTTGCATTAATTTTATACTAAGTGAAAAATGAAAAACCATATTATCCATTAGTTTTGTTTAAGAAAATTATTAGTTATCATTCATAAAGGTAATTTGCATAGCCTATACCACTGTGATAATGTCTCAGAGAAAGCTGAAATGGGATAATGTACAAAAGACACACTGGTATTTATTATTATTATTACTATCAGTATTAGCTATAGTGCTTCTATCTTAGATGACATGATTTGAAAGAGACATAAAGCCTTTTAGACCATCTGTAGGATCTTACATGCCACTGGAGGTTTCAGTCGACATTTTTAAGGAGCCGCTGGCTCATTTGCAATGCCTTGGTCACATTGCAAGAGAATGTTTAGAATATATCAAAGTGCTAACCAGATTACCAGTTTGATTTTACAAGTTTTCTTTAGCAAGGATGAGTATCAGATATCTCTATTTAAAAAGTGGAAAAATAATAACAGTAGTTGACACCTACACACTCCCACTTACCTCATGCCTTTATGAGAATAAGTGAGTTTTAACCGAGTAAAACAGAAGTAGAAGTAAACCTATAAGTGTGTAATCCCCACTATTACACAATAGCTACACATGCTCGTAGAATCTAATGTGTTTCTTATCACAGGAGGTCTGAGGGCATCATTTGTGGTACCTGCTCTTTATGGGGCAGGAAACAGTGAGAAAGGCATTTAAAATGTTTGGCTTCTCAGAACTCACGGTGAGGAGACTATCTCTAACTAGGGCTGAGGTCACTTCTCACCTGAAGGGTTGGTTTGTCTTCACACCCATGAAAACTCCTTTTCTCTGTTTGACACTGCCAATTTAACTTTATTTTATGTGTGATGTAGACAGATGTCTGCCAGGAGCTGGACGGAGTCCATTAACGCTTCACAGAGGGAGGGAGGTGGTTTTAATACTTAAGTGGTAGTTGGCAGCTCTGACTCTTGGCCCTAGCTTGGGAGAAAGCCTGGGCCCCTCAAAACTTAACTCGTTTTTGGTACACAGGCTAATTTCTTAGACCTTTTTTCTATCCTGAGCAAGAGAGAAAAACTAAGAAGTGTTCCTCAGCTGATTCGTCTTAAAGGTGGCTAAATTAATGATTAATTTAGAATAGAGCTGTCTCTCTCCCAAGACAGCAATGATGACATGTATTGTCAGTGCTGTGATGGCACCTCGTTCTATTCCATATTCTATGCATTTTCAGAGGAAGTTAATTTCCTGCAATATTTCCAAGTGGCTGAATTCTCATCCTCACCTCTCCTTAAGGCATACAGGGCAAGCAGGAGTCTGCAAAGGCATATTAAAATCTTAATGAACTGCCAATTTTATATGTAATTATGATTGCAAGATTCATAATTTCTGTAGAATATAGTCTACAAAGCTTATTTCTTTCACATAATCCTTATTTCTTCCCGGGACTGTCAGGCAAGGCTCATTCCAGTGAGCAGCCTTCCAGCTTTCCTGAATGGGTTGAGTATTGGAGAAAAATCTTAGCCAACCTCTTGGGCTAACAAGCACCTCTCTTGTAATGCTTGCTGCCTTTGCCTCTGACAACGGTAGTCAAGACCTCTTTACTTGCTGCTCTCTAGTAAGATTGTAGCACTTGATTGACTAATCTGGTGTTTCCCTGAGGCACAGCTGTCAGCAAAATATACCCAATCTGAGCCATCTTTTCTCTGGGGTTGCCCTCTTAATTCTTACTTCCTGTTTTCTCTTTCCTAAGTAGGCCAGTTTGTAAGGAATCTTCAGGCATTCAGTGTAAAATAAAATAATGTTTATTTTTTTTAAGTGCTTTCTGGAAACTTTTTAGGAGATTTTATCAATAAACATAAAAGACTGAAGCCAGTTTTTGTTTGTTTTGTTTGCTTGTTTTTTACTCTCTTAACATAGATTTCTTTTTGAAAGTTTGCTTTAGATGAGTTCCTATTTTGGCCTACATTCAATCCCTTACCAATTAGCTTATAGTTCATTTCATTCTAAACAATTCTTTTTTGTGTTTGCAGTTTCAACATTCTTTTAAAGACTCAGGGCTGTAGAAAATGCTGTGCTTGATCAGGTAGAATAAATAAAAGAAGGGAGTGTCCTCGATGTTGGCAGTGAAGACAGTCATTGTTTGACACAGTGCAATTTGAGATTCAGCAGTTTCCTTTCGAGTTTAAGAAACCACATCCTAAAAGACAAGTCAAATCATGAGTGCAAAAGAGATGAGAGATTTATATAAGAAATTAAATGTACATTAGAAACCCTGATGGAGAGACTCCATTTTTGTCACTTGTTAAAGACTCTACTGTGAGATAGACCATTACTCTAAATGCTTCACTTTCCTGTTATCATTTTTCTTCATGTATTATTGCCTCCCAGCCCTTTATTGATTATACTGCTTCTAGGCAAATTGCCTATAGTGCTGGCCTTCAGAAATGTGGTTCCAGGGTCTGTTTGTTTTTCCACTTGCTGTTGCTCTCAGCCGTGCCATATTGCTTCAGTCACAAGACTAGCCAAAAGCTAGCCAAGACCATGAGTCTTGGGATATCACTGCATTTCTTTACTAGAATGGCCTTCTCAGGGAGGTTAGACTACCTTCATTTCCAGTTCTTTTCTAAAGCTCATATCTCAAAAACCTGGATGCTGACTTCAAATAAACTATTATTAGCCCATCCTTGTGTTCAGCCTCTGATAAGTGTGCCACGTGCCATACACAAGAAAAGGCCAGTAACTGTTCAAGCCTTCTAAGTGTGCAGTTCTTTGAACCTTACAGAGCATTTTCATATCCAAATTATTTCTTGTTTAACCCTCACGAAACTTCTATGGGTTGGATAACATCCCTATGTTACTGGGACTTAGCCAGATTCAGGGCTGGCAAATGGCCATCTCAAACCTTTATCTTCAGATCCCATTCCAGTGCAAGTGGAGTTCTTTCTGGTTTTGTTTCTTTATTTTCCAGCGTATCTTTACTTACCACATTCCTCAAAGGCCAAGAAAAATGTAGGAAAGAGAGGAAAAGGGCTTTTCTGATAAGTGGCAAATTTAGAGTGCTGATAGTATGAAAACACATTTAAGTTGAAAATACATTCACCATACCTTTTAGAAGCATTCTTGGAGGAGTTTTTCATACCCTGAAAACACCCACTTTGCATGGCCAATGTCTTGGGGAGAGAGCTCAAGGAACAAGCCAGGAAGGCTGCTGTAGCTCTCCACTCAGGGAAAGTGTGATCTCAACTATATCTACCCCGTGGTTGGGTGATTGCAGCACGGGCTCTGTTTTGTGGGATTTCCCCTGTCTTGCCATACTTGGGCAGGTGTACAGTGTTAACGATAACAAATGATCCCATCTGCTGTTCATGTCCATGCTTTGTGTGCCAAATTTTAATAAGAAAGTCTTACCTAGGCAACCACAATGACCAGTGTGTAGTATTCATACCCCTCTGAGATCACAGATCAAATCTAGTTTACAATTTGCTAGATTCTACTGGAAGTGAGTTATCTGAATCAATGAGTTTTAATACTTTGGGTTTATCAAATGCATTCAAGTCAGTGTAATCAGGTATTTTAGAAGTCAACTCAGTCCATAATCGTGCTGGCTAAGGTGAGAAAATCACAGTGAGGAAAACTTTGAGTGGTTTTCAAAATGCATTACTTACAGAGCCTCACACTTAGAGACAGCTGAAATATAAATGATGTATATGTACATTATTGTCCACTGCCCCCAGCAGATACCAGCATGTCTACAGACACTTTATGAAGACCCTAGAGGTTTTAGGGCTACGGTTCTATATCCTTCGTGTTTGGCAAAAACCTGCATCTGTAAAACACTCCAGAGTTGATTCAGATAGTCATGGCCTCCTTTCAAGAAAGTCTGTTGATTTCTATTTGGAGAAAAAGGAGAAATTAAAAACAAAACCAACAAACAAGGACATTTTAGGGGATTTAACTCTTTATTCCTTTCCCCTGTGGTCCTGTCTACATAGCAGTTATTACTGCTAGAAGTCATCAATTTTTTAATGTTTATTCCCACCTATTCACCCATCATATATATTCCACGAGAGTAGGAACATTCTCTTACTTTGCACTAAATAAACATTGTTGAATGAATAAAAAACAACTTCAGAGAACACCTTTATCCACCCTACTCTTTATGTATTTAAACATTGAGATCCAGTACATTTAAGTGATTTAAGAATTTTCAAAATCGGCAATGAATGAATCTGGATAAAAACCTGAGTCTTCTTACATCTCCTCTTTTCTGTGTGTTGGTTACTTTCAAAAGGTCACCTACTCAAATACATTCAGCCGAAGAGTATTTACTAGTTGTCACTGTGTCAGGCACCTTATACAGAAAGTGCAATAACACTGTTCTTGCCTCAAGCAGTTTATTATCTTTCAAGAACAATAAAACATATCTACTGAAACTACTTCCCCCAAGGGATTGCTCCTCCAATGTGAGTAAAACCACTGAATCTTTGGCAAATCCATCAGTGACACAGCAACTTGGCTCAACACACTTTGGTAAAAAGTCAATTATATTGCACAGTGTATAAATACCTTTTCCCAAATTCATCTACCCACATGTCTATCATGTAAGATACTGTTTCAGTCCCTATGGACACATGGTTAGTCTATGGCTCTTTGCATGGAATTATTGGATGGGACTTCTTGTAGGTTCTGACACTGTAGCATCTTTTGTCACACAATTCATTGCTCTCCTAATGGCCACCTTGAGGAATCGGTGAGAGTGGGGGCTGGAATGAACTGTGACTTAAGTTTTCTCTTCTAGGCCCTTAACCAAGGCCTGACTTTGTCTAATTATCTGAAGAATATACTTGTTAACATAGGGCAGGCAAAAATTCCATGTTGTCAGCAAAACTTTGATGGTATCAAAATAAATGTCATGTAATCTGAGCTTCTGAAGGTGGGGTTAGAGAAACCAGAAAGAAGACTTTTCTGATAGGCAGGGGGTGAGATGTTAAGGCCTGGTGGGACTGAGTAAGGGATTCCCTCCCCACCACACAGAGTAATTGCTCAGACCACCACCAGGCTGCCTAAGTCTGGTGCATGAAAGCAAAGGAAGAATTTCCTTTTCCTGGTCGATATTTAGATGCACCATGAAACAAACACCTCTGTTGTGAATCCTGCAGTCTCACACAGATCAAAGATTACAAGAGGAGGTGTTGCTGCTGGACATTTTCATTGCTCAGGGCTAATTATTCATAGGAGAATCCACCCAGAAAAGTTGCTAAGCTGGTTTGCTGGTTGTTCGGTGGAGACTTTTTTTTTTTTGCTAATTCATATTCCTATTTTTATTTTTATTTTTTTAACATCTTTATTAGAGTATAATTGCTTTACAATGGTGTGTTAGTTTCCGCTTTATAACAAAGTGAATCAGTTATACATATACATATGTTCCCATATCTCTTCCCTCTTGCATCACCCTCCCTCCCACCCTCCCTATCCCACCCCTCTAGGTGGTCACAAAGCACAGAGGTGAACTCCCTGCCCTATGCAGCAGCTTCCCACTAGCTATCTAATTTACATTTGATAGTGTATATATGTCCCTGCCACTCTCTCACTTTGTCCCAGCTTACCCTTCCCCCTCCCCATATCCTCAAGTCTATTCTCTAGTAGGTCTGCATCTTAATTCCCGTCTTCCCTAGGTTCTTCCTTCACTCTGTATGACAGTCTCTAGATCCATCCACCTCACTACAGAAAACTCAGTTTCATTTCTTTTTATGGCTGAGTAATATTCCATTGTATACATGTGCCACATCTTCTTTATCCATTCATCTGACGATGGACACTTAGGATGCTTCCATGTCCTGGCTATTGTAAATAGTGCTACAGTGAACATTGTGGTACATGACTCTCTTTGAATTATGGTTTTCTCAGGATATATGCCCAGTAGTGGCATTGCTAGATCATATGGTACTTCTTTTGTTTGTTTGTTTGTTTTGTTTTAGAATCATGGAATTTATTTTTCTCAAACAGGCCTGTAGGAAGAAAGTGAAGACAAAGGGTTTTGTTGCTCTGAAAAGCAAGTGAACTGATGCCACTTACAAAGTGACAGAGTTACAAAATGAAGTTAATGAGGTCAAAGATGGTGAATTTATACACACAGGCACTGTAATGAGTATTATAACCTGGATGATAGACTCAGTTTCTTAAAACAAATGCAGTTTTCTATAACAAACATAGTAAATTCAGTATCTCACAGTGAACATGAAAAACAGGTTTTGTAATAATCCTGTGTTTGAGGTTAAGTATTATATTCTTTTAGGATATTTCCATTTAAAAAGCAAATTATCACAGCAAACAGACCTGTCAGAAACTCAATTTCAGAAAGGTAGTTCTTATAAAAAGCAAATTATCACAGCAAACAGACCTGTCAGAAACTCAATTTCAGAAAGGTAGTTCTTAGTTTTTAGTTTTTAAGGAACCTCCATACTGTTCTCCATAGTGGCTGTATCAATTTACATTCCCACTCACAAGGCAAGAGGGTTCCCTTTTCTCCACACCCTCTCCAGCATTTACTGTTTGTAGATTTTTTTCTGATGGTCCTTCTGACCAGAGTGAGGTGATACCTCATTGTAGTTTTGATTTGCATTTCTCTAATGATTAGTGATGTTGAGCATCCTTTGTTGGCAATCTGTGTATCTTCTTTGGAAAAATGTCTGTTTAGATCTTCTGCCCATTTGTGGATTGGGTTGTCTGTTTTCTTTCTTTCTTTTTTTTTTCTTTTGTGGTATGCGGGCCTCTCACTGTTGTGGCCTCTCTCGTTGCGGTGCACAGGCTCCGGACGTGCAGGCCCAGCGGCCATGGCTCACGGGCCCAGCCGCTCCGCAGCATGTGGGATCTTCCCAGACCCGGGCACGAACCTGTGTCCCCTGCATCGGCAAGTGGACTCTCAACCGCTGCACCACCAGGGAAGCCCTTTTTGTTTTCTTAATACTGACCTGCATGACCTGCTTGTATATTTTGGAGATTAGTCCTTTGTCAGTTGCTTTGATTGCAAATATTTTCTCCCATTCTGAGGATTGTCTTTTCATCTTGTTTATGGTTTCCTTTGTTGTGCAAAAGCTTTTAAGTTTCATTACATCCCATTTGTTTATTTTTGTTTTTATTTCCATTTCCCTAGGAGGTGGATCAAAAAGGATCTTGCTGTGATTTATGTCTTAGAGTCTTCTTCCTATGTTTTCCTCTGAGAGTATTATAGTGTCTGGCCTTACATTTAGGTTTTTAATCCATTTTGAGTTTATTTTTGTGTATGGTGTTAGGGAGTGTTCCAATTTCATTCTTTTACATGTAGCTATACAGTTTTCCCAGCACCACTTATTGAAGAGGCTGTCTTTTCTCCATTGCATATTCTCATCTCCTTTATCAAAGATAAGGTAACCATATGCATGTGGATTTATCTCTGAGCTTTCTATCCTGTTCCATTGATCTATATTTCTGTTTTTGTGCCAGTACCATACTGTCTTGATTACTGTAGATTTGTAGTATAGTCTGAAGTCAGGGAGCCTGATTCCTCCAGCTCCATTTTTCTTTCTCAAGATTGCTTTGGCTATTCGGAGTTTTTTGTGTTTCCATACAAATTGTGAAATTTTTTGTTCTAGTTCTGTGAAAAATGCCATTGGTAGTTTGATGTGCTGTAGGATTCTGTTTGATAGTATTTTGTTGAGGATTTTTTCATCTATGTTCATCAGTGATACTGGCCTGTAGTTTTCTTTCTTTGTGACATCTTTGCCTGGTTTTGGTATCAGGGTGATGGTGGTCTCATAGAATGAGTTTGGGACTTTTCCTTCCTCTACTATATTTCAGAAGAGTTTGAGAAAGATAGGTGTTATGTCTTCTCTAAATGTTGATAGAATTCGCCTGTGAAGCCATCTGGTCCTGGGCTTTTGTTTGTTGGAAGATTTTTAATCACAGTTTCAATTTCAGTGCTTGTGATTGGTCTGTTTATATATTCTATTTCTTTCTTGTTCAGTCTTGGAAAGTTGTGCTTTTCTAAGAATTTGTCCATTTCTTCCAGGTTATCCATTTTATTGGCCTGTAGTTGCTTGTAGTAATCTCTCATGATCCTTTGTATTTCTATAGTGTCCGTTGTTACTTCTCCTTTTGCATTTCTAATTCTGTTGATTTGAGTCTTCTCCCTTTTTTTCTTTATGTGTCTGGCTAATGGTTTATCAATTTTGTTTATCTTCTCAAAGAACCATATTTTAGTTTTATTGATCTTTGCTATTGTTCCTTCATTTCTTTTTCATTTATTTCTGATCTGATCTTTATGATTTCTTTCCTTCTGCTAACTTTGGGTTTTTTTTGTTCTTCTTTCTCTAATTGTTTTAGGTGTAAGGTTAGGTTGTTTATTGGGGATGTTTCATGTTTCTTGAGGTAGGATTGTATTGCTATAAACTTCCCTCTTAGAACTGCTTTTCCTACATCCCATAGGTTTTGGGTTGTTATGATTTCATTGTCATTTGTTTCTAGGTATTTTTCATTTCCTCTTTGATTTCTTCAGTGATCTCTTGGTTATTTACTAGTGTATTGTTTAGCCTCCGTGTGTTTGTATTTTCTAGTTTTTTTTCCTGTAATTGATATCTAGTCTCATAGCTATCACATCAGTTGATATGATGTCAATTTTCTTAAATGTACCAAGGCTTGATTTGTGACCCAAGATATGATCTATGCTGGAGAATGTTCCATGAGCACTTGAGAAGAATGTGTATTCTGTTGTTTTTGGATGGAATGTCTGATAAATATCAACTAAGTCCATCTTTTTTAATGTGTCATTTAAAGCTTGTGTTTCCTTATTTGTTTTCATTTTGGATGACCTGTCCCTTGGTGGATGTTAATGTGGGGTGTTAAGATCCCCCACTATTATTACATTACTGTCGATTTCCTCTTTTATGGCTGTTAGTATTTGCCTTATGTTTTGAGGTACTCCTGTGTCGGGTGCATATATATTTACAATTGTTATATCTTCTTGGATTGATCCCTTGATCATTATGTAGTGTCCTTCCTTGCCTCTTGTCATAGTCTTTAAAGTCTATTTTGTCTGATATGAGCATTGCTACTCCAGCTTTCTTTTGATTTCCATTTGCATGGAATATCTTTTTCCATCCTTTCACTTTCAGTCTGTATGTGTCCTTAGGTCTGAAGTGGGTCTCTTGTAGACAGCATATATACAGGTCTTGTTTTTGTATCCATTCAGACAGTCTATGTCTTTTGGTTGGAGCATTTAAATCATTTACATTTAAGGTAATCATTGATATGTATGTTCCTATTCCCATTTTCTTAATTGTTTTGGGTTTGTTATTGTAGGTATTTTCCTTCTCTTGTGTTTCCTGCTTAGAGAAGTTCCTTTAGCATTTTTTGTCAAGCTGGTTTGGTGGTGCTGAATTCTCTTAGCTTTTGCTTGTGTGTAAAGGTTTTAATTTCTCCGTCGAATCTGAATGAGATCCTCGCTGGGAAAAGTAATCTTGGTTGTGAGTTTTTCCCTTTTATCACTTTAAATATGTTCTGCCACTCTCTTCTGGCTTGCAGAGTTTCTGCTGAAAGGTCAGCTGTTAACCTTATGGGGATTCCCTTATATGTTATTTGTTGCTTTTCCATTGCTGCTTTTAATATTTTTCATTGCATTTAATTTTTGATAGTTTGATTAATATGTGTCTTGGCATGTTTCTCCTTGGATTTATCTTGTATGGGACTCTCTGAGCTTCCTGGACTTGATTGACTACGTCCTTTCCCATGTTAGGGTAGTTTTCAACTATAATCTCTTCAAATATTTTCTCAGACCCTTTCTTTTTCTTCTGGGACCCCTAGAATTTGAATGTTGGTGCTTTTAATGTTGTCCTAGAGGTCTCTGAGACTGTTCTCAATTCATTTCATTCTCTTCTCTTTATTCTGCTCTGTGGTAGTAATTTCCACTATTTTATCTTCCAGGTCACTTTCCTGTTCTTCTGCCTCAGTTATTCTGCTATTGATCCTTTTTTATTTTTTTAACATCTTTATTGCAGTAAAATTGCTTTACAGTGGTGTGTTAGTTTCTGCTTTATAACAAAGTAAATCAGCTATACATATACATATGTCCCCATATCTCCTCCCTCTTTCATCTCCCTCCCACCATCCCTATCCCACCCCTCTAGGTGGTCACAAAGTGCCGAGCTGATCTCCCTGTGCTATGTGGCTGCTTCCTGCTATCTATCTATTTTACATTTGGTAGTATATATAAGTCTATGCCACTCTCTTACTTCGTCCCAGCTTACCCTTCCCCATCCCCATGTTCTCAAGTCCATTCTCTACGTCTGCATCTTTATTCCTGTCCTGCCACTAGGTTCTTCAGAACCAGTTTTTTTTTTTTTTTTGGATTCCATATTTATGTGTTAGCATACAGTATTTATTTTTCTCTTTCTGACTTACTTCACTCTGCATAACAGTCTCTAGGCCCATCCATCCACCTCACTACAAATAAGTAAATTTTGTTTCTTTTTATGGCTGAGTAATATTGTATATATGTGCTCTGCTTTTGATTCTTTCTAGTGAATATTTAATTTCATTTATTGTGTTGTTCATCAGTGTTTGTTTGCTCTTTAGTTCTTTTAGGTCCTTGTTAAATGTTTCTTGTATTTTCTCCATTCATTTCTAAGATTTTGGATCATCTTTACTATCATAACTGAATTATTTTTCAGGTAGACTGCCTATTTCCTTTTCATTTGTTTGGTCTGGTGGATTTTACCTTGCTCCTTCATCTGCTGCATATTTCTCTGTCTTCCCATTTTGCTTAACTTACTGTGTTAAGTTGGTGTCTGCCCCTAGTGGATATGGTTGGTTCAGTGGTTTGTGTAGGCTTCCTGGTTGAGGGGACTGGTGCCTGTGTTCTAGTGGATGAGGCTGGATCTTGTCTTTCTGGTGGGTGTCCAGTGGTGTGTTTTGGGGGTGTCTGTGAATTTATTATGATTTTAGGGAGCTTCTCTGCTAATGCGTGGGGTTGTGTTCCTGTCTTGCTAGTTGTTTGGCATGGGGCATCCAGCACTGGAGCTTGCTGGCCGTTGGGTGCAGCTGGGTCTTAGTGTTGAGATGGAGATCTCTGGGAAAGCTCTTGCCAATTGATATTACGTGAGGCCACGATGTGTCTGGTGGTCCAAAGTCCTGAACTCGGCTCTCCCACCTCAGAGGCTCAGGCCTGACACCAGGCTGGAGCACCAAGATCCTAGCAGCCACGTGGATCAGAAGAAAAGGGAGCGAATAAGAAACATAATAAATAAATAAATAATAAAATTATTAAAATAAAAAATTTAAAATTTTTAAAAAGTAATCATAAAAAAATAAGTGCAACCAAACCAATAAACAAATCCGCCAATGATAACAAGTGCTAATAACTATACTAAGATAAACATAAAAATCAGAAACAAGTCAATCTCAGACAGCAAACCCCAAGTCCACTATAGCTCCCGAAGTCCACAGCCTCAATTTTGGGTTGATTCATTGTCTATTCAGGTATTCCACAGATGCAGCGTACCTCAACTTGATTGTGGGGATTTAACCCACTGCTCCTGAGGCTGCACAGAGAAATTTCTGTTTCTCTTCTTTGTTCGCACAGCTCCTGGGGTTCAGCTTTGGTTTTGGCCCCGCCTCTGCGTGTAGGTTGCCCTCAGGCATCTGTTGCTGCCCAGAGAGGGCGAGGTTAAAGCAGCAGCCGATTAGGGGACTCTGACTCACTCATGCTGGGGTGGGGTGGGGGGCGGTGGTGTGCTGGCGAGGAGGGAGGGATACGGTGGTTATAACTGGAATGCTGGGCGAGCCTGCAGTGGCAGAGTCTGGCGTGATATTGCAACAGCCTGAGGCACGCCGTGTGTCCCTCCCAGGGAACTTGTCCCTGGATCACGGGACCCTGGCAGTGGCGGGCTGCAGCGGCTCTGCCAGGGTTGTGGATAGAGACCTGTGCTTGCACACAGGATTCTTGGTGGCTGCAACAGCAGCGTTAGAGTTTCATGCCCATCTCTGGGGTCCAAGCTGATAGCCGTGGCTTGCGCCAGTCTCTAGAACTCGTTTAGGCGGTGCTCTGCCTTCTGTGGGCAGACAAGGAAAGAATCCCCTCTCCTCGCGCACCAGGAAACAATGGTCTCTTGCCTCTTAGGCAGCTCCAGACTTTTTCCCGGACTCCCTCCCGGCCAGGTGTGGTGCACTAGCTCCCTTCAGGCTGTGTTCAGCTCCCAGCTGAACAGCTCCCAGCCCTGCCCACCCCGGTGGGTGAGCAGACAAGCCTCTCGGGCTGGTGAGTGCTGGTCGGCACCGATCCCCTGCGAAATCTCTCCGCTTTGCCTTCCGCACCCCTGTGGCTGCGCTCTCCTCCGCGGCTCTGAAGCTTCCCCGCTCCGCCACCCGCAGTCTCCGGCCGCGAAGTGGCTTCCTAGTGTGTGGAAACCTTTCCTCCTTCACAGCTCCCTCCCACTGGTGCAGGTCCCGTCCCTATTCTTTTGTCTCTGTTTTTTCTTTTTTATTTTGCCCTACCCAGGTACGTGGGGAGTTTCTTGCCTTTTGGGAAATCTGAGGTCTTCTGCCAGAATTCAGTAGGTGTTCTGTAGGAGTTGTTCCACATGTAGATGTATTTGTGGGGAGGAAGGTGATCTCCACTTCCTACTCCTCTGCTATCTTGAAGGTCCCATGGCAGCATCTTTTACAGTCAACTCCAGCCAATAGAGGACAACCACTGTCAGTCTCAAAGATGCCAGTATCCCTGCACCAGTGCATTCCTTATTTCCTTATTTAAGTAGTGTCATGTAGGCCTTCTCAAGAACATAATCAGATGATGGGTTCTACCATCTCACATAATAAATTTATTAAAATATTCACACCTCCCAAACCATCTAACCCCCGAGCTTCAACATTGCCACTTCATTTACATGTCCAAATTCCAAGGAATATTTTCAGCAGTACATCAGGAATGGCTCCAAGTTTTCTTGCTGACATTAAATCCTTAGTTACAAAGAATGTTCTCATATCAAGTAATTCTTCCTTAACCAGCTTTATATTCTACCCTCTAAAGCCCAACACCAACTCCTACCTGTAGTCTCAGAGCTCCTGCCAGTACAAACAGACAAGCTTTTTCAGTTCCTTTGGTGTATAAACTATTTCTCTCCAGAGCAGAGATTGTATTTCTCCATAAAGCTTCGTGAGACCTGTGATACTTAATGTTATGTGTCAACTTGGCTAGGCTATGGTGTCAGTCTGTCAAACACCAGTCTAGATGTTGTCGTGAAGGTATATTTTAGTTGTAAATTGTCAGTAGACTTTAAGCAAAGCACATTACCCTCCACAATATGGGTGAACCTCATCCGGTCAATTGAAGGCCTTAAGAGCAAAGACAAAATTTCCGTGAAATGGAAGGAATTCTCCTCAAGACTGCAACATAAAAAACCCCGCCTGAGTTTCTAGACTTCTTCTGCAGAATTTGGACTCAAGACAACATGAACCCTTACCTAAATTTGCAGTTTGCTGGTCTGCTCTATAGATTTCAAAATTGGCTGACTCCACAATCACCTGGGCCAAAATAAATCTGTTTTTCTCTTTCAATCTGCAGACACACACACACACACACACACACACACACACACACACATACATTATTTGGTACATATTTTTTCTGTTGGTTCTGATTCTCTGAAGAACTCTAACACCAGACCCAACTTTGATTATAGGTCTGCAGGCAATGAGAAGAGAATGGGTAGATTTTGAAAGAGAATGCTTGTTCCCAGGAAAGAACATTCATCTTAAAGGTTTGTCTTCTAAGGCTACTTCCGATTGTCTTGGCTCGGGTTGTCTTAGAAGCAGAGCCTGAGGTAACGTAGAGCCTTGAGTGCATGTTGTTTATTTGGGAAGCAACTCCAGGGAGACAGAGTAAAGGGCAGGGGAGAGAAAAATGGGGGAGGGAAGAGCCAATATACGGGTACATTACTTAGTTGGTCATCACCGTAGATGATTTGCGCTCAGTCCCATGTCAACATCTGAGAAGCCTTATGAAACATCCCCCAGAACTTTCTGGCCAGAGAATGAAAGGGAGAATTACTTATCCACTGGTTTGCCTCCCCCATTGTTCAAGATTGTGCTTCGTATTGTGCATACATGGGCACCATGTGTATTTAGTACTCCCATAATGAACCTTGAAGCTTGTCACTCAGAACCACTTGAGGGGTAAGATAATAAACTCAAACATTCTGTTCTCTGACCATAACCGATCTTCTGGAATTCAATCCTCTCACTTTCTTTTATTTTACCAGCTTTCCATCTCCTAATCTTTGATTCTTACATTTTGTCCCACTCACAGTGCTCTACTGGTTTCAAGTAGGTTCAGATCCTGTCTCCACCACTTGCTAGCTCTCTGACCTTAAACTCTCTAGGCCTCAGTTTTCTTGTCTATAAAATGGAATAATAACAGTACCAACTTTATAAAGTTGTTATGAGCATGGTTTGAGATAATGCACTTAGAGCATTTAACAGTGTCTGATACATAGAAACCAGTCAATAAATGATAGGTGTTATGACTATGATGGTAATTTTAATAACGATGCCAGCTCAGGTACTACAGCTCATCACTTCATTTACTTTCTTACCTTTTGACCCTTGGGTGGGTTTCTGCTGGTTCTGACCAATAAACTTCAAACTTGAATTTATGGTCTCTTCATCTCAGTTGAACTGTTCAAGCATAATTACCAAGAAAGGAAGATTAAGGCCCATACCTTATTCATGTTCCCAAGCTTTAGCTAGAGTAACTCTACTACTTTTCTACACAGTGGTTATTGCAGAGGCTTACCATTTGCCACTGACTTCTGTTGCTATCTCACTGTTTTGGGATGATGTCTTTGCTTATTCTGAGCAGAAATTTAAATCAAGACAAGGAATACCTCAAAACCATCCTCTATGGCATCTTTAGCTATTCTCTCCTCCTTTCCTTGTATCTCAGAAGACACTCTGCATCATTATCTTAATCTAAGAATTCAACATTTGTTCTTGCTTAATTGATCAACAAACCTATTGTTACCTAGATGTGCAGGTCACCATGTGAGACCCTGCCCCCAAAGAACTCTGTAACCGACTGACTGCCTGGCTTTTGATCTTTGCTCTGCCACTTTCTAGTAGTGTAACATCTGGGGAGTCATTTGGCTCCTGGATTTCTCAGCTTAACCTCAATTAAAATGGAAAATAATAAGACTTAACACGTTGGGTGGTTGCAAGGATGAGCTGATGTCTATAAAGTGCTCAGAACAGGACCTAGAACGTTACAAGAGTTTTATTGGAAATAGCTGTTTTTCTTCTTGTTGTAGGGGATACATCTGTTCAGGGTGTTAATGGGAGGCAAAGCAAAAGGGAGGGATCCCGTCTCCCTGCCTCTGGCATCCTGAGCTAGGAGAGTAGATCCTCTCTCCCAGGGATTTGATATTTGAGCAAGGGAAGCAAAGGCTAAGAAGATATTCCTGGCTGTATCAGGGGCTAACCCTATGAGGGCGGCCACGTCATGTCCTGTCACTGCAGGTGACATCCTAGGTAGAAGCGTCCTGTGACAGGGCCTTCACTGTGTTTTCTTATGGTGAAGTCTCCTTGGCGCCTCCCACTTTTCTGAGCCTGGTTCATCAGCTTTTGTGTTGATTCTGTGATGTATCTCTTATCACGTCATGAAATTCCTTTTCTGTGATGTTAACTCGTGTTCATTTCTCTTGTCTGGAGCCAGGAATCCTGACAACTTAGTGACCACTACGGAATCTTAAAAGTCTCTCTTCCCTGGGAAAGACATCTTCTCTTTATTCCTACCTGAATGCCCCTCAGATTCACATTTCCCTGATTTTTTTTCCAGATTTTTGGCTCTATATATTCTCTGTTCCCTTTTGTATTTTCTTTTCCTCTCATTCAGTCAGTACACTTTCTCTGATTGAGCTCATCCATTTCAGGGTCTTCAAACTACTTCAGTTTCAATGTAAATGGTTCCTACATCTATCTTTCCACTTAAGCCTTCAGTCCTAAATTCCAAATGCAATTTTTGACTTCCTACTTAGGATATGACCTGGATAGACTGACTATAACATCTTCCACACCTGAATCAGCTCATGTCCCTCTACTCTCTCAGTAACACAGAAGCCAAAACAACGCAAGAATCATCTTTGATTCTTCCCTTTCCTCCTGTTCTCTTCTCTTGTTGCTACTGCTTTATTTGTGATCTCTCTTCACTAGGATGAACAAGTGCAAGAACTTCTAAACTTGTACATTTCTAAATGCAAATCTGATAGTTGTCCCCTGCTCAACAGTTTCAGACAGTTCTCTGTTTTCCTCATGTCACACAAAGTAACTCTAGTCGAATTATTTCAGTTCAAAACTAATCTACTCAAGGACCGTTTTGGATGCCTCACTGTGAGGTATGAAGTACCAGAAATGTAAAGACACACACAAATGTTTCCTTACTCTTAGAGAGCCCAAATTCTACTGGGAGAGATAAATGCAATGCATGGGACACATCTTATGTTCCACTTGAGATCTCTCAGCCTCACCCAGATCTGTTTCTCTCCCAGATCTGCATGGTTCCTGGTTGACTTAACACAGACACACAGAGAGCCTCTTGCCATTTCCCTCCCATATCCTCATCACACAGGTTTGGAGTGACAGCAAGTCCTGAATAAATTATTGTTCAGAAAATGTCATCTTAATTGTATAATATTTAAAACACACTGGCATTAATTGTAAGCAAAACCTGAGTAAGAACAACTCCATGTTGTGCATGGAGGGTAATTGGGGATTTATAACATATTGTTATATTGTTTTTAATAGACTTCTAGCTTAGGAGGCATCATTTTAAAGGAAATTCTCTCAACAAATCCAGCAGCTACTTTATTAGAATGATTACATTAAAGAAATATCCTAACAATATTGTTTGACTCTATTTATTAATGCGATTCCACTTAAGTTAGTAAGCTAAAACTAAAGTTTAATATTTAATATCCTCAGTAAAATAAAAAGAAGTCAAATGATTTTTATTAAAATGTTCTCTCTCATACAAATGAAGAGGTAAAAAAATGAAAACAAAAGCAGAAACTCTGCAACCTTATATCAGGATGCTGTTTGCTGTGAAATGTACTTACTTTTTAGGATCATCTATGAATATTTGATAAGGACATCAAAATGTCTTGACCATTTTACTTGAGTACTAACAATTCAAATAACGCAAGACATTTTTGTCTATATTTATTGGCTTGGTGGTTGATTTTTGAAATCTTTTATTGTTAGACAAATTTATAAAGTGTTATGCACTTTGTATTTACAAGTGTTATGCAGATAATGCAGAGAGTTCTCATATATCCTGTACCTAGCTTTCCCTTATATTAACATCCAACAAAACTATAGAACCATTATCAAACCTAAGAACTTTATCTTGGTACAATAATATTAACTAGATTACAGAATCCATGGGGGTGGTTTCCACCAATTTCTTTACTAGTTCCAGCATCCAATTTAAGAAAGAGTTTCATTTAGCTGTCTTACCACCTGATTCCTCCAATCTGTAACAGTTCCTCAGTCTTCCTTCCTCTTTCATTGCCTTAACATTTTGAGGAATACCCATCAACTATATTTTAGAATGCTCCTCAATTTAAGTTTATCTGCTATTTTCTCATGATTAGACTGCGGTTTTGCATTTTTTGAAGGATGCCACAGAGGTGATATTCCTTTCTCAGTACATTGTATCAAGAAGCTACATGGAGCTGATATATATTATTAATGATGTTAATCTTGGTTGTTGTGTGATTAAGATGGTCTCTGCTAGGATTCTTTATTATAAAGTCATAATTTTTCTTTTTTATAAAACCTTTCATCCACACATTTTAGCATCCATGGGTGGATCTTGCCTGTGGCAATTACTATTGTGATAATTGAAAAGTGATTTTCTATTTCCTTCTTTCCCTCCAGATTTATTAATAGGAGTTCATCTGTAAAACAAGAATTGTCTATTTACCCCCATTTATGTTTTTGTCCAGTTATTTATATCAGTATGGGCTTGTAATATTTATTTTATTCTTTGGGTTGTAGTCCAATAATGTGATTATTTTGTTGCTTGGGCTGTTCTAAGGTTGGCCTTTGGGAGCTCTTTCAGGTTGGCTCCTATGCCGCGTTGACCTGCCACCATCCCTTTTTCTTTTCTAAACATTTCCTTACTTTCAGCATCTTGAGATCTGACATCTGACATTGACATTTATGCTCATCTTGAATTTTTCCTGCCCAGACCTGCAATCAATCAGTTATCTAGGATTTCTAGATCTTTTTATTAGAAATATAGAAATCAGGATCTAGGCACTGGGTGTACTCATTGCTATTGGGTCATCAAGTTTACAGAAAAAAAAACAGAGGCATACAAAAGAGGTGAAACTGACAAAGGAAATTCCCATGACAATATTGAAGAGAAGTCTCAGGATATCAGCTGTGCTGAAGGCCTAAAACTCTGCAAGGCCAGCTTGGGGCAGGATGGAGGTATTCAGGAAGAATGCCTGCGAGATATAAATAGAACTGAGCTACTACTTGGTATGTCTGAGCTCGTTGGTAGTCATAATAATGTGGAATTGAACATTAATTTAGTCAAAGTTTATGAAGGAAGTTGGCTGGGAGGTAGAGAATTGTGGATGGTGGGGGGGATGTAAGAGGTAAACACATATTTTCTATAGCAGAAAGTCAATAAATAATAGTCTAAATTTGGAAAATAATTTCTGTATAAGCACATTATTTAGCAATGCTGTGGCAAATAGCAGAAGAAATCGCTTTAAAAGTTGAATGTAGTTACTTTTAAGGAGTAAGAATTGGGATTTGGGGGCTTCCCTGGTGGCGCAGTGGTTGAGAGTCCTCCTGCCGATGCAGGGGACACGGGTTCGTGCCCCGGTCCGGGAGGATCCCGCATGCCGCAGAGCGTCTGGGCCTGTGAGCCATGGCCGCTGAGCCTGTGCTCCGCAACGGGAGAGGCCACAACAGTGAGAGGCCCACGTAACGCAAAAAATAATAATAATAATAATTGGGATTTGGGAGGAGAAAGGCAATAAACTATTATATTTTTAGCCAGTATATTTGAATTTGCATACTTTCTTGTTACAAATAAAAAATTAAATTTAAAAAAGGGAAAAAAAACATACCCACAAAAATTACAATGGATAAAGATTTATGGAACTGCCTCTGTTCTAGGTGAAATAAATTTTCAAAGACCCACACCTAGAAATATATTGGCAGAATTTTTCTACTTCAGGAACAAAATGCATCCTAAAAGAGTACAGGCAGAAATATAAGAATTAGCAGAAAATGTAACAAAATAAGTTTAAGGGAAAATAAACTAAAATGTGACCAAGAATATTATACCCTAACAAATTGTCTGCCTTGTGTGAAATCAATGGAAATTCAATTTCGAATATTTCCAAATTCACAAAACATGTACCTAGGCTGAAAAAAAATTATTTGTATATTTAATCCAGTTGACAGGAAATTTCACCTATTAAACAACTTATTTGCAGAGAAGTGTTTTAACTCAAAGTACACAAGTGTAAGAGGCAGACCTACCATTTAAATTCTGATTAAATGACTAAATGGCTAAGTGGCTTTACCTATTATGCTAAATGCGAGCTTTATTCCAGGAGCTTGACCATATTTCCTCTCCTTTCTTTTTCTTCTCTTTATCTCTCTCTTTTTTCTGCTTGAAATAATTTTTTTGAACTCTGTAACAGATTTCTGGGCAAGGAATTCCAAACTCAGAATACAAAACCCTGTTCATTTTTCCTAAAAGGAGGAGAGAAACAATCTAAGCATTATATACTAATTTTTCCCCCCAGGGAAACCACAGCAGCCGGGAAAGGGACAAAATCTGTGTGCTGGACACTGCTGGATTCTGAGGATATGATGATGAACAAGACTGTTGGGGTCCTGCCCTAATGAAGGCTATATTCTAATAGGGAAGATAGGCAAAGAGACAAAAAGCAAAAAATAAGAAAATACAATGTTAGTTTGTAATAACTGCTAAGAAGGAAACAAAGGAGGGTCTGGCAGAGAAAATAATGGGGACCGTGGGATCTGCTTTAAATTAGATGGCCAGGAGAAGCTCTCTGAAAGGAAGATTTAAACTGATTCTTGATAAAGGAGGATGAGCTAGCTGGTGAGGCGGCATTCCAGACAGAGAGGTGGGGCATGGCCAAGTCAAGACAAGAATGACTACTGAAGTGTGTGGTCTTATGGGGACAAATTAATTTCTCAATAATCCTGTTATTTTTTATTCAACAAATATTTATTTGGTTCCCTCCACGGGGGAGGCATAATTCTAGCCACTGGGAATAAACAGTCCCTGAATAGAAAGAATTTATCATCCAGGGAGGAAAACTTGCCAGTCAACTGGAAATGGCTAATCAGAGGCTTTATATGAGAAACACACCTAATACCAATTCATGTGGGGGTAACAGAACCAGGAAATGTTTGTTACCTTTCCAGGTAACCAGCGTCTAAGCAGACACCTGGACATAAGGGGAGTTGTATATAACTAGCAGGGCGTGAAAGCACAGAGGGTGTAATTGTCCTTTTGCATTGGATTGAAAGAGTTGAATAAATGACTTCAACATTGTTATGATTGAATTGTGTTCCCCCCATGTGAACTCAGGCAAGTAACTTCATTCTCTCTGATCCTGAGTCCTCCTGATTAATGTATTTAAATCTCTTTTTTTAAAAATTAATTTTTATTGGAGTATGGTTGCTTTACAATGCGTGTTAGCCTCCACTGCACAACAAAAAGAATCAGCCATACACACACAGATATCCCCTCCCTTTTGGATTTCCCTCCCGTTTAGGTTACCACAGTGCATTAGGTAGAGTTCCCTGCGCTATACATATGTTCCCGTCAGTTGTCTATTTTATACATAGTATCAATAATGTATATGTGTCAATCCCAGTCTCCCAATTCCTCCATCCCCACCCCTTTCCCCCTTGGTATCCTCTATGTCTCTGTCTCTATTTCTGCTTTGCAAAATAATGCACATATGTGGAATCTAGAAAAATGGTATAAATCTTTATCTCCTTTTGAATGTTTTCTACTTCCCAGCATGTTTCAAAACAAGTGTAAAGTATGTCATGTTGATAGTATGTAACTTGATACTATGTAATGAAAAATAGCACTTTCCTGTAATCCAACCATGGGAAAAATATCAGACAAATCTCATAGGACCCACAATACCTGACCAGTACTCTTTAAAACTATCAAGGTCATCAAAAGCAGGGAGAGTCTAAGAGACTATTACAGTCAAGAAGAACCTAAGAAGACCCAACTACTAAATGTAATGTGAAATCCTTGATGGGATGCTGGAACAGAAAAAAAGAAGTTAAGTAAAAACTAAAGAAAAATCTGAATAAAGTATGGATTTCAGTTAATAATAATGTATTAACCTTGGCTCACCAATTGTAACAAATATACGACACTAATGTAAGATATTAATAATTAGGGGAAGGTGAGTGTGAAGTGTATAGGATCTCTCTGTTCTGTCTTTGCAATTTTTCTGTAAATCTGAAACTGTTCTAAAACATAAACACAGGGCTTCCCTGGTGGCGCAGTGGTTGAGAATCCGCCTGCTGACGCAGGGGACACGGGTTCGTGTCCTGGTCTGGGAGGATCCCACATGCCGCGGAGCGGCTGGGCCCGTGAGCCATGGCCGCTGAGCCTGTGCGTCCGGAGCCTGTGTTCCGCAACGGGAGAGGCCACAACAGTGAGAGGCCCACGTACCACAAAAAAAAACAAAAAACAAAACAAACAAACAAAAAAACCATAAACACAAAAATGACAAAAAGACCAAGTATAAGATTTTCCCTATGTAATAAATATTTGGAAACAATTATTATATAATATCACCACTGAATCCGCTTTTCTGTAGGATGGAAATTCCCAGTTTCTTTAATCATTCTTTGCATGATACAGCTTCAAGTTCTTGCATCCTGGGAGTTTCTTATCATTCCTGAATAAGCATTGTTCTTCCACACTTCTTTGGTTTTGATTAAAAACTTCTCTGAAGACTGTGCTTCCTTTGGATTCCTTTATCTGCTTAGCTTCTATTCATCTTTCAAGAGCCATTAAAACTGCACCTTCTCCTTTGTGACATACCAAATCTATGGCATTGCTTTCCTAGCCACCATGCCGAATGACTTTCTCTCTTCTCTGTACTCTCACGGCACTTGTTCATAGCTGTTATTTCATCATGCAGTGTTATCTTTTTCCTCATTTGTTTCTTTTATTACACTATGAGAAGAGGCCATGTCTGTACCCTGAGAAACCTAGAAAAGCACCTGACACACAGAAGGGGTGTGCTAATTATAAGTTGATAAAGTTGGTCCTATCTAGACTAACTGTTACAGACAATCCGTTTTGGTCAGTTCTCTGTTCGTATTTAGAGTTGTCCCTGGGTGTCCAAGGAGGATTGGTTCCAGGAACCCCCAACCTCACCCCCACACCAAGGATACCAAAATCTGCGGATGCACAAGCCCCTGATGTAAGATGATGTAGTAGAATTGGCTCTCGGTATCCATGGGTTGGAATCCGCGGATATAGAAGGTGACTGCAACCATGGATGTGGAGGGCTGACTGTGTTCCTGTGCCTCTCTTATACCAGGTGTTCTGCATCCTCTTTCTGCTTATCTAATTCCAGTCTACCTTTCAATTCTCCATTTACAAGATATACTGATTTCTTTCTGAACCTTCGTTTCACTTATGGTTAGGTAGGCACCTAAAAAAATGTGTTTCTCCTTGTTTTAACGCACATTTGCTTTATCTGAGTTCAGGACCCTTGTCTTGGGCTATGCTTGAATTCCTCACAGGTCATCTAATATTTGGCTAGGATGTTCTGATTGTCTGATTATCTTACTCTTCTGTGAATGTCTTTTCTCTGAATGCTGGAAACACTTAAATTCTGTACCAATACTTAGCATGCGGTTATGTGTTTCTCGTTCTGTTCTCTCCTTGATATATATGCATTTTGTCTGCTTAATAACATTGTAAGCATTTTTAGGGCATAATTTTTCTCCCCTACAAATTTTGTTTTTCTCACGTTCTCAAGCAGTGTGATAGACACATAACAGATATTTATTAAAAAATAGGGAATGTATTCTAATTCACACTATCTGAGGACCTGGCAAAATATTGGGCCAATTCCAATCTGAATCCAAACTCTGTGAATTAAGTCAGGGAGTTCCTAAAGTCAGTGCTTTCTAGACTCACTTTCCCTAAATTATTCCATGGCAGGAGAATTGTATGTTACCAATTGACTGCAGAAGCACCTATGATGCAATAATAATTTGATCCCAGTGGCTAATTGAGGCTATGTTATAAAGGGTGTATGCTTTAAAGGGTGTAGTTTCTTTTGCTTAATGTTAATCAGTCTTATTCCATTTACATAAAGGAAACCTTGGTTAACACAAATGTAAAGTGTAGATGTGTATTTTTAATGTAGCTTAGTCCAAAAACATTCATGGGTTACTATCTTCCCTTTCTCCATCCCATTACTATTTTATACATTATACATTATATGAGTTAAAAGTTCTTATATATTCTATTAATGAAAATAACACCACCAGGGCTTCAGCAAAACAGACCATAATGTGCTATCCTTTCAGAATAATGGTAAAATGGGACTTCCCTGGCGGTCCAGTGGTTAAACCTCCATGCTTCCACTGCAGGGGGCACAGGTTTGATCCCTGGTTGGGAGACTAATATCCTGCATGTCGCGTGGCCCCCTCCCCCCAAAAAAGGTAAAATAGCAAAAGAGTCAGCAAAACAGTCTAGGCTAAGTTGAGGTAAACCTGAACTTTTTCACTGTACCTGAGACCTCTGCTCTGTCTCAGGAGAAGCACAGCGTGCAGCCATGCACATCTTCAAAGTACAGGCAAACATTCTCAGAAATATTCTAGTTCGAATTTGTATAGGGAAACTTTTACAAAAGACAAAACAATTTACAAAGTGTTTCTCTATTCAAACAGGAGAACTTGTTTTGTTTGATCATGTAGAGCAGTTTGTTTCCCAATTCTCATTTTTCTAATTATCTTCCATATAAAAGAAAGAGCAGCAGTTCATAGCAACCATTGTAATGACCAGCAATCTAATCCCTCATCTTCACCCTTTGACCTTCACACAGCAGCAGGACCACTGAGATGACAGTCTGTTTGTTCAATTAAACTTAGGTAAGAACAAATTCTTAGGGGCATTTCATGAAACACTATACGGAATCTGATCAATAGAGATTTATTTTTATTATATCCAAAACAAGCTGCGGGAACCTTGGGGAATGGGTTTTATTTTTAGCTCAAGAGCAAAGAAATTACAAATGGTTCCTCTGAGTATGTATCACATTTGCTATAGATGACAACACATATTTCAATCTAGCCAACAAATAAGTTTATAAACCTCTGGGTGAGTTTATGGTTGTTACTTCAGAGAATAACAGTAGTTTCTCAGGGAAGATTAGCATTTCAATAGACTTATAAGGCAACAATACTTTTGCACAATCATCAGATTCAATCACAAAGTCATAAAAGGCTAGAAGCTAAGTGTAACAACCTTCTCAACTCAAGAAGCTCCATTGAAGAAAGAGTTTTAGTTATTAACTTGTTTGGTTTATTCCAAAATGTGCCAAATTTCCTTACAGTTCCAAATATGTGCCAATATATTAAAAGAGCATATACATAATAAAAAAATACAATTGCTTGGCAGTTGTGAAAAGTGCTAGACATCATCACTAGACAAGTAATTCAGATTAAAATTATAATGATTTACTGATTAAAATAGCAGGATTTTTAATGAAATGATAACATTTGATCCTGTCTAGGATATTTATTGTTGCATTCATTGTAAGAATGTACACTGGTACTCTGCTTTTGTGATGCAAACTGGCTTTATATACCAAAAGCTATTAAGTCCCATTAAATCATTTGACCTAGAACTTTTACTTGTGGGACCCTGTCTCCAAAAGATACTCCTGAATCTAGAGAAGATGGTCTTTATAACGATGAAAAATTGGCAACAACTTAAATACCCAATATTATGGAGAGGATAAATCAACTGTAAATCATTTATCTGAATAAGTTTAATACAGTTTCTAGCAAATCCATTTAGGGCTTGTCATGACATAAGACAAATATTTGTTTTATATTATTAAGGGGACAATGCATGCTACACAATTATATTTATAGCACAGTATAAAAATGTTAAAAGTTCTATAAACAGAAACTAGACTGGAAGATATGCCCTGGAAAATTACCTTTAGATCATAGGTGAAGTTTCCTCTCCTCATTTTCTATCTTAACAAAGTTTAGATAGGGGATATGTACTCTTACGTTTAAAAATCAACATTTAAAAATATGATTTTAATATGTATAAATAATTGACAGTAAAATTGCACCTTCATTTAAAAAAAACACTTTTTAAACATTTAACTTTGAAGGCCACCAAAGAAATTAATAATTGAAGGAAATATCAGGAAGTAAATAAAAATCTAAAATATTCATTGTGTTTATTTCACCAGGATTTCAATCCTGATCGTATCATATGAGTACTTTAACTAATTTTCAAAACCAATAGTAGACTGTAAGCTCCATGAGGGCAGAGATAATGTTTTCTTCAGATTCTAGTCAGCAGCACCATTAGTAGTGCTTAGAATATAAAAGGTGTTAATGATTGATGGATAATTGACCAGTGTTATTGAGGTGACAATAAAGAAAAGGTCAGTTTACTGGGCTTCATTTAATTTGCTTGTCTAGCCTCCTTTTTCTGTAAGTAGCTGACAGTTGTTTTGGAGCAAGACCTCCTCACGGCTTTTTGCCCATGTGGTCTGGCCACCCCTTGACTTTAGCCTTTTGGGCAAGATTCTCCAATGAGATTGCGTTTTGCTCCAGCTATTAAAAATAAGACATGCTCTTTCAACAATGCATTACTGAACAGTTGAATGTAATCTTGGAGCTTCTGGTGACCATCTTTGCTGCTACACTGAGAAAACTGAATGATAATGAAACCAACACAAAGAAAGGCAGAGCTCAGAGACAGAGAGAACCAGTATCTTGGTGACATCATTTGATAACTTGGCTTGAGCTATGCCTGAATCTAGGAGATCCCTGGACTTTCCAATTACGTGACCTAACAAATCTCTTTATCCTCAACAATTTTGTTGTTTTGTTATGTTTCTCTTAAGCCAATTTGAGTTTGGTGTGTGTGCTGAATAGAGTTCTAAATTATATGGATATTTATGCTGACATTTCTTTTCATAAGTCTGCCAACAATTTTGATAATAATGGGAAGTAGTCGTTTTATGTAAAATTAGTCAGTACTCTATGTAAACAGCCTTAAGAAATCATTGCTAGTAATCATCAATACCTATGAGTTGCTTCTAAGTTTTGATAACCTTTTACCCAGATAAAAGTCCATGAATTCATTGGAATTGAAGGGGTTTTCCACTGAGAATTAAACTCCTGAGACCCAGATGTCTTCTATAGTTGACTTCTTTTAGTTTGTTCATACACTTCTAATCTTCTATTTTAAGACCATACACCCTATTTTACCCCTGTAGTTTCTGTTACCTTAAGCCATGTAAACTTAACCCAAAATGCCCCGTTAGGGCTTTATTAATGTATAAAGCATTGCTACCAGTCCAAAGTCTGTTAGAATAAATTGGGTCACCTAACAGAGTTAATAATTTTATGAGTAAGAAGCTATTTTGAGGCCTTGAATTTATTCATAACCAGTAATTTCTGCAAGTTAGCTATGAATAAATAGCTTTTATGAAATTTGTCACTGTATTTCTATAAGACACATTCTTTGAAATTTATAGAAAGGCTTATATTCTTTTTTTTTTTTTTTTTTTGCGGTACGCGGGCCTCTCACTGTTGTGGCCTCTCCCCTTGCGGAGCACAGGCTCCGGACACGCAGACTCAACGGCCATGGCTCATGGGCCCAGCCGCTCTGCAGCATGTGGGATCCTCCCGGACCGGGGCACGAACCCGTGTCCCCTGCATCGGCAGGCGTACTCTCAACCACTGCGCCACCAGGGAAGCCCAAGGCTTACATTCTCGACACCTCTTAAGCTAAAAACTAAAGAACTGCAACGGTCAGGTGGGTCTTTAGACTTAAATCTTTCACCCACGTTCCCTGAATTGGAAGGCAGATTCTTAACCACTGGACCATCAGGGAAGTCCCTAATTAAAGTGATTTTATTTTCTCATTGAGAAATCAAATTCCAATGCAGATTCAAAGTAAATATTTATTGGTGGTTGTACCTTTGGCAATAATATATTACAAGACATCATCTAGTTCTTTTTCCAGAACATTTTATTTCCCAAGCCTTCTTGGCCTCTAATTCCAAAGAAGCAGTTATATTATTATTTCCGTTTCTACATTCACAGTCAAATAAGCAAAAGTAAATCTTCCATTTTTCCTTTCTCAGCAGCATGGGGATTGAGCTGTACCTTTTCTTTTCAGTTAAACATGAGGTAGAAATGTAAGTAACAAGAGCAGGAAGAGTAATTTCAAGTATAAACATTTACAAAGTAAGTAGTCAAACAGCCATTTTACTTGACTGCGGTGATGCTCGCAAAAGAGGCCAGATGCTCACAGTGTTCTAGGATGATTGACTGTAATCAAGAGGTATAGGTTATAACTGCTTCCGAATACATTTCACTGGCCTCAAACAGGCTTATTGTTCAACGAGACAGAATTCTCACATACTCGGTCATCATTTTCTGCTCATTTTTAATGTATTGATATACATTTATTGTCAAAAGAGCACGAGAGAGTGAAAAGAGTAGCACTTTGGTGGCAGCCAGACCTGGGCTCAAACGTTTACTTCTCCATCATCTCTGGATTAATGGATTACTTACTTTCTCAAGTTTTCATTATCTAAAAGGAGCCCTCACTGGGCTGTTTGGGAGGATTCAGTGAAATGCCTGTCATGGTTTCTGATTCTTAACAGTGGCTCATTAAATAGGAATTTTATTATTTATTTATTTATTCATTCATTCATTTATTGGCCACGTCACGCAGCTTGTGGACATCTTAGTTCCCCGACCAGGGATTGAACTCACATCCTTGGCAGTGAAAGTGTGGAGCCCTAACCACTGGACCGCCAGGGAATTCCCTAAATATGAATTTTAGTTCCCTTTCTATAACCCAAATTAAACAATTACCATTTGAAAATATCTACCCTCCTTTCCTAAGTTCCATCACTGCTGTTGTGTGAGACTGATATTGAGCTCATTGAGTTGTGATAGGAGAAATGATTCTAAAGTTTCCGTTACAAGGGTCATTAGTGTTTACAAAACTAAGCTTGATGGAATAATGTACTTTTACACTAGAATTTCCTGCATGTGATGTACAAGTAATTTGGATGAATGGAGTGATTTTAAAGAGTTGGTCTCGGGCTTCCCTGGTGGCGCAGTGGTTGAGAATCTGCCTGCCAATGCAGGGGACACGGGTTTGTGCCCTGGTCCGGGAGGATCCCACATACTGCGGAGCAGCTGGGCCCGTGAGCCATGGCCGCTGAGCCTGTGCATCCGGAGCCTGTGCTCCGCAACGGGAGAGGCCACAACAGTGAGAGGCCCGCGTACCACAAAAATAAATAAATAAATAAATAAAGAGTTGGTCTTCGATCATAGGTGTTCTTGAATAAAGATACTCAAGAAAAAAATCTCTTCATGAGTAATAAAAAGAATGCAGTAAGAAAAGAATTAATATTTATATTCCAATAGTATTTTTCACAGAAATAGAACAAACAGTCCTAAAACTTGTATGGAACCACAAAAGGCCCAGAATAGCCAAAGCAGTCTTGAGAAAGAACAAAGCTGGAAGGATCATGGTTCCTGCTTTCAAACTCTATTACAAAGCTATAGTAATTAAAATAGCATGTTTTTGCACTTGGGTGATGGCTGCAGGAGCAGAAGCCGAGTGGAGCAGCAGCAGCAGAGCTGAGGACCCACATGTCTGGTTAGCTGAGCCTGGATGCAAAGGATGCAAAGGAAGAGTCCAGTGATGCAGTGAGTAAGACCTGGCAGCTGGAGCAGTGCAGGCCCGTGTGCCTGTGGAGCTGCAGGCTGAGGGGGTGCATCCTCAGCCCCTCCTGCCAGGCTTGGAGAGGCCAGAGGCCCAGGTGCACAGGGACAGACAGAAGCTCCCCAGGCCTTGGGGTTTCCTTAGTGGACAGCTGGGCGGGTGTGCCAAGGGTGGAGGATGTCGGCCAAGGGGCACTACCTCCTCAAGGAAGACAAGGAGGGCCCTGACCAGGATGCAGTTTATGAGAAGTACCTTCTAATATCATTTAAAAAAAAATTCTGGTACTGGCATAAAAACATACACATAGATCAATGGAACAGAATAAACAGCCCAGAAATAAACTTACACATATATGGTCAGTTAATTTATGACAAAGGAGCCAAAGATATACAATGGGGAAAGGACAGTTTCTTCAATAAATGGTGCTAGAAAAACTGGAGAGCCAAATACAAAAATAAGAGACAGGACCACAGTCTTCAGACACAAAAACTCAAAATGAGTAAGACTTGAACATAAGACTTGAAACCATAAAGTCCTAGAAGAAAACATAGGTGGTAAGCTCCTTGAAATAAATCTTGGCCATGATTTTTTGAATCTAATCCAAAAGCAAAAACAACAAAAGCAAATACAAGCAAGCGGGACTATATAAATTAAAAAGCTTCTGCATAGCAAAGGAAACTATCAACAAAATGAAAAGGCAGACTACTGAATGGGAGAAAACAGTTGCAAGTCATATATCTGATAAGGGGCTAATATCCAAAACATATGAAGAATTCATACAACTCAGTAGCAGAAAAGCAAACAATCCAATTTAAAAATGGAGAGAAGATCTGAATAGACATTTCTCCAAAGAAGACGTGCAGATGGTCAGTAGGTACATGAAAAGATGCTCAATACCACTAATCAACAGGGAAATGCAAATCAAAACCACAATGAGATATCACCTCACACCATCAAAAAGACAAGAAATAACAAATGTTGGTGAGGATGTGGAGAAAAGGAACACTTGTGCAATGTTGGTGGGAATGTAAATTGGTACAACCACTTTGGAAAACTGTATGGAGGTTCCTCAAAGAAGTAAAAATAGAACTACCATATCCAGCAGTTCCACTTCTGGGTATTTATCCAAGGAAAATGAAAACACTCATTTGAAAAGATATATGCACCTCGTGTTCATTGCAGCATTATTTACAATAACCAAGATATGGAATCAACCTAAGTGCCCATCAATGAATGAATGGACGAAGAAACTATGGTATATATATATATATACAATGGAATATTATTCAGCTAAAAAAATAATGAAATCTTGCCACGTGCAACAACGTGAACAGACCTGGAGGGCATTATGCTAAACGAAATAAGTAGGTCAGAGAAAGACAAATACCCATGATCTCACTCACATGTGGAATCTAAGAAAAAATAAATAAATAAAAAGCCAAGCTCATAGATACAGAGAATAGACTGGTGGTTTAAAAGAAGAAGCAGGGGATGGGAAATGGTGGGAGAAATGGGTGAACTGGGTTTTTCTTTTTTTAGTTTAAGTAAACTGAATTAAAAAAATTTTTTAACTACAATAAGAAAATTATGTCCCAGCTATTTCTTTATTCACTTAACTTGTATAACTTCAAAATGCACTGTGGGAAACTCCTGTGACATCTAGAGAATCAAACCACAGTGTGCAGACAATAATAAGGAGTAGACACAACACATCTGTGAAGTTGCTGCTGTGGACCAGAGTGCCAGACCTCGGGCAGAACTACAGTGCTAGGTGTGACAGGTTACACCAAAATGCTTAGATGGGGAGATAACTTCTGATGGATGTGATTGCAGATGCCTGTGTATTCCTGATTTGCCAATGGCAGCTGAGGAGGCATCACTTCTTTGAGTGGAGTTTGTGCACACACAATCTATGTTTGTACCCAGGGCCAAGACAGGTTAACAAGGCCAAGGAGGAGGGGAGGACATGGGAGTGGGTAATAGCCAGGGAGGACTTCAGAGCATTAATATGGGGGGAAAGGGAGGGAGGGCTGAGGATCGAGGGTACTCCCTGTTGCTTCTGCCTATGTGTCAAGTGGCAGTAGAAATTTTGAAAGCTGTGAGGAAGAGCTAGTGGTACCCCACCCTCCCCACTTGTAGGAAAACCTCTTTCCATTCTGAGGTAATTGAATTGAAGGAGGAGGACTGACCTGAGAATAGGAGGAAAGCAATTGTTCTGTTCCTCCTCCTCCTGTCATTTTTACCACTTGCCTCCTGACTCTTCTCCAAATCAAGCTCATCCACGCCAAGGTGGCAGCAGGATATCCTGTACAAGTGCCAGCTGTTGGGAATCTGCTGAAGCCGCCCTGTGCATCCCAAGCTGCCCTGTTATCCAGCCACCATCCATGACCATTGGGACTGCTTCTGATGGCTGTGGCCTCCACTGCCCCAGGGAGCATCTTCTCTAAGCAGCTCCTTTTCTCTTTCCTGGTGAGTAACAAGCAAAGGATTAGGGAGTTCAAGCATGTTACTGTGCATTTCCCTCCTTCAGTCTGGGCTTGAAAGAGAGTAGGGCGGTAGTGGAAGGCAGAGGAGGTTAGACTGGGAGAACAAAAACAGATCTGAGAAAATTCAAGGAAGAGTTGAGAGACTTGTGACCCGGGACGGCAGGTGTTTGGTTTGCTCTTCAAGTTTCCACTGCCAACCTGTTAGTTTTTCAAGGGAATCTCCTGTTCAGTCTTGCTGTGGTGTTTTTCTAAGGGGTGATGGAATGAATTCACTCCTCAGCCATTTGACCCAGGAGGTTCTGAGGTTTGCTGTTGCTACTAGTAAATAAGCTGTACTTATTTAACATACTTAGTTCCACTGAGCTGTGAGAAGAGGAAAAGGATTCTGGGTGGAGAGGTGAAATATCCAGGACTTTCTTAATTTTACTCAGGAAGGGCTAAAAGAAGGGCAGAGCTCTTAGTTCAAGCAAGGCGTTTAACTTGAAAAAAAAATAATAAAGAAAAATGTGACAGTCTTGGAAAAATACAGAAACTTGGCTTCCACTTAGGTTTTTAATAGCTTTGTAACTGTGTACTTCATTCCCTGGTATTAAGAATGAAAACATTGGGACTTCCCTGGTGGTGCAGTGGTTAAGAATCCGCCTGCCAATGCAGGGGACACGGGTTCGAGCCCTGGTCCAGGATGATCCCACATGCTGTGGAGTAACTAAGCCCCTGCACCACAACTACTGAGCCTGTGCTCTAGAGCCCACAAGCCACAAGTACTGAAGCCTGTGTGCCTAGAGCCTGTGGTCTGCAACTAGAGAAGCCACCGCAATGAGAAGCCTGTACACCGCAACAAAGAGTAGCCCCCGCTAGCCACAACTAGAGAAAGCCCGCGTGCAGCAACAAAGACCCAATGCAGCCAAAAATAAATAAATTTATAATAAAAACAAGTAATCATTATTTTAAAAAAAGGAATGAAAATATTATGTCAAGTAAATAAAAAGACTCATTTTTTAAAAAGTGGTTATTTAAAGCAGAACACAAATGCAACTTTTTAAATTCCAGTTTTTAGTATTATCTGCCTAACAGAGTTATTGTAAAATTACAGACTGTTTAAATAGGCTGACATGATATAGCCAATAAACTTGGGTTGAGTTAGAAAAGAAATATACATCCGTAATATGGCTGATGGTTTTCTTTCCTTCTCCCAAATAGTGGGTCCCATAACTCTAGAAATATGTCCTCAGAGGAAAATTGGTTATAAAATTGACCTATCTGCTCTAGCTCTATTTTTTAAATTGCATTTTAATTAGTATCTGTATTGGTCAAGACTGTTTTTTTTCCTTAATCTTTTCTTTTTAAAATTTATTTATTTAATTTATTTATTTTCAGTTGCATTGGGTCTTTGTTGATGCACGCGGGCTTTCCCTAGTTGTGGCGAGTGGGGGCTACTGTGTTGCGGTGTGTGGGCTTCTCATTGTGGTGGCTTCTCTTGTTGAGGAGCACAGGCTCTAGGCACGTGGGCTTCAGTAGTTGTGGCTCTCGGGTTCTAGAGCACAGGCTCAGTAGTTGTGGCACACGAGCTTAGTTGCTCCACGGCATGTGGGATCTTCCCGGACCAGAGCTCGAACCCGTGTCCCCTGCATTGGCAGGTGGATTCTTAACCACTGGGCCACCAAGGAAGCCTTGTCTTAGCTCTGTTTTATATTTAAATAATAACGAAACTGTCATTTGGAAAAACAGTAGAAGCAGCAGATAAACAGAAAATGCCAAGAAAAATAAGTAAAATAGGTTTTGAACTTACATTCACTTTTAAACTGATAGCTTTTCTCTTATTTTTCAGATAGTCTCTGTCTGCTTTCCTTGAGTTAGGTATATAGCTTTTAAAAGCAATATTTGTGTCTTGAATTTAATTAAAAATCTTTACCCTGTTGAAGTCTACTCTCTAAATTTTGAAATGTATTTCTTTTTAGACTAATTTTGTGAATAAGATAATTTAGACTTTGAAGTTTATGCAAAGCCAGTCCAAGGAGTAATTTGAGATCAGTGAATATTTATGGACATTTGTCTTCAGGGGGTTAAAAACATCCTCGAATATTTTCTCGACTTAACTACAGGTCAGATTGCTTGGGGCTGTGAAAATGATGATCTGTGTACAAATATGTGATTATTGTTTTCCAGAGTTAAGTACTTTCTTCATAGTAAGAAATCAGAATGACATTTACAAATGGTCTTAGAGATGATAAACTCTATATAGAGTCAATGGTTTGTAACACATTTTCTTGAAAGGATTCAATACAATTTGGGTTCTAAGAACTCTATTCATTTTAATTGATACTAAATAACTGTTGTGTCCCTAAAGCCACTTTCTTTGCTGTTTCCTTTTAAAATGAATATGAAAAATATTGAAGGTTTGGAAGATTAATTTGTTTCTGAAATTGACAATACTTTTATCAATAAGACAAAACTGTAATGTGAAAGTTTGTGATCAAATGTAATTCCTGATTTTTTTCCTTCTTTTGAGGTTTTAATATTATTTTGCGATGCTTGTCAGAAAATTTCTCTTCAAGTTCCTTCTCATCTTCAGGCTGAAGCACTTGCAGGCAAAGGTGAGAAACCATGTTACGAATTTCGTAGTTTTAACGACTACATTTAGCTTCCAGCTGCTCTTGTAAAGTTTGGGATAAAAGCCATATGGTAGCTATTTGCATTAAAATTCGACATGAAATGAAAGATAAACTACTTGTTTTTTGGTAGTGGTTAGAAATAAAGTACCAAGTTAGCTGTACACTTTTCATGCCAGAAAAATTAGCAAACATCAGAGGGGTAAATTATCTTAGTTTAGTACAAAGAGAGGCACCAAAACCAGAAATATGTTTTAGTTTCCTATGACTGATCTGCTTCCAACATTCTTTAATTGATTACATATAAAACAGATGTGTCAAAATTGAAGTGTCCCAAAATAAAATTTATGCATGAGTTTGATTACAATGACCAAGTACCCATCGAGAATTTATGTGATCTACTTCACAGAATAGCTTCAGAAAGTCAAATAAAAATTTAAGTAGTCTTACTATCACAGCCATACCTGAGGCATGGGTTGGTTGTTCTGAGTCCAGGGGTAACATTCCTTTCATCAGTGTTTTTCATTAGCCTTAAGTTTACATTAGAAAAACACACCTTGTATACAGAAGTGGTATACTTCTGTATACTTTGCCCAGTGCTTTGAGGTTTTGAATTAATCCCTTATATCTTTTAAAAGCACTTAAAAGGTACACAGTCGGGCTTCCCTGGTGGCGCAGTGGTTGAGAGTCCGCCTGCCGATGCAGGGGACACGGATTCGTGCCCCGGTCCGGGAAGATCCCACATGCCGTGGAGCGGCTGGGCCCGTGAGCCATGGCCGCTGACCCTGAGCGTCCGGAGCCTGTGCTCTGCAACCGGAGAGGCCACAACAGTTAGAGGGCCACGTACGGCAAAAAAAAAAAAAAAAAAAAAAAAAAAAGGTACACAGTCTATACTCTAAAGACACATAGTAAATATGGTAAATATATTAAATATGAATCAGTAAAGGAAATATTTTGATACAACCACTAAGCATTATTAAGCTTGGGGTTTATTAAGCCTCCAAAAGATTTTCTAGAATTAGTACTTGCAGTATTACTGAGAAATATTACTTAAGTATAGACCAGTTTTCTTATTTTTTGCAAGATAGTTTAAACTATCACAGATTATTGCAAACAAGTTCAAAATCTGACATCATACAGTTTACTACATATAATAGAAAACAACACTTTTGTACATATACATGAGTTAAAGTGGAAACAATAAATCCAGTGACAATAAAAATATTTTATGTCAGGGCTTCCCTGGTGGCACAGTGGCTGAGAATCCGCCTGCCGATGCAGGGGACACGGGTTTGTGCCCCGGTCCGGGAAGATCCCACATGCCGCGGGGCGGCTAGGCCCATGAGCCATGGCTGCTGAGCCTGCGTGTCCGGAGCCTGTGCTCCGCAACGGGAGAGCCCACAACAGTGAGAGGCCCGCGTACTACAAAAAAAAAAAAAAAAAAAATTTTATGTCTTTTCATAAATTATTTTATGATAAAAGCAGTGGAAACGGTGACCCCATCACCGTGACTGTTTTTAGGCGGGTCACTATTTCTCAAGATAGCGTCTTTCACCAAAACCCTATAAAGTTCTGGTTGGTTAAGTGACAAGTGATTAAATCAGGAAATAGGTGAAACTGGTTCTTACTCCGTGTGTGTGTGTGTGTGTGTGTGTGTGTGTCTTATTAATAAAAAACAGAACTTATGAAAAACAGATTGGGCATTATCCATGATATTGTTATATACAATCATTACTTATTTTCTTCACGTTACTATATATGTGAAAATCATAGTATCTAGAATGATAAGCAATGCTATATTTCTTCACTTTAAACATTTTGACCTTTTTATCAAAAAGCCAAATAAATGATTGATAAATATGTATATTTACATACATGTGCATGTAAATATATAAGTTCTCTGCTGCTTTTATAGCTTCTTCATAGGAAGAAAAGCTCTAGCACTAGCAGTCACTCTTGTGGAGAAATAAAAAGCTGCCTGCTCTGTACATTGTGATGTACACTTCGTTTCTTATTCTGCTGATAACATGCTGTTTATGGATTTTTGAGGTCTTTAGCTGCTTCTCACTGGTCAATCTGCTGTCTCTTTTGGCTTGTTATTAAGATCATTGCAAGAGGGAAGGGAAAGAGAATAGTTTATAATTAAAATAAGTTACTGGGAATTCCCTGGCAGTCCAGTGGTTAGGACTCTGCACTTTCTCTGCTGAGGGGATATATATGGTCGGGGAACTAAGATCCCAAGAGCCATATGGTGTGACCTAAAATAAAGTAAAATAAAATAAGTCAAAATGAAATAAGTTACTTCACTATTTTTTGATGTCTTTTAAAGGACAAAGGAATAAAATAGTTTGGAATTTTTGCTCAAAGTTGGCCTTTTGAGTAATTTTCCTTCAGAATTACTTGTGTTTCTCTAGTTTCCATTAACATGCTTAAGATTGAATTGGCATTAAGAAACATCAACTGCAAATCAACAAAATTCATAAAATATAACAACCAGATGTAAACATGGTGCAAGTTGTAAAATCTCTTGAGACAATGTGGAATAGAAGTCTTCTCTGTTAACGTAGAGGTTAAAATTAAAATAGTATGTCTTTGCTTTTCTATCAAACCAGTTTCATTTACTGTTTTATATATTTCTCTGGAAATTAGTGGATCTTCAGTACCTGCCACTTTTGCTTTTAGTCTTGGACAAATCACAACTTCAAGAATCTGTTTTCTTCTCTGTTTTATGGGCTGCTAATTGTTGTCTTATCTACCTCAGAGCTGTTGTGATCATTAAATGCCATAATGCTGGCAAAATCACCATATAAACAGTAAAGCTCTCTAAAAGTATTCTAATGGCAGATCAAATAATGCACATATTCCAGAATTTTGTCCTCAAGACTGGGGCTTTTGATGGGATTTTCCAATTCTTTGCTTTTATCTAACCTATTTGAATGTTAAGTGTTAATAAATTATTGTTGTTCAAAGTAATTTGATTTCCTTGATTATTGGGAACAGGGTCTAATTCAATACATATCATTACTGTGCTCCCATTTCCTCTATTGCCTCATGTTGTATTTAATTTTGGCTGGTAAAGATTTTTCTCGATGAGTCACACAATTATTGCAGTTAAAGGAATTTGTTTTAAACCATTCGATGCATCTAGTCTTTTAGGGATTTATATAAGGCCCTTTTGCAAGTTTTTTAAAGAAGAGTTGTATAAGAAGTGAATTTTCTTCAATAATTCCAAGTTATTTTATGAAAGAAAGCATCTGCAAACACTCTTCCTCTTTGAATGTTGAGGAGAGTCTGTACCTTTTATAAGTTTATAGGGAAAAATCAGCTCAGTCTGGTCTCTTCTTACCTATCCAGCCAGAGCCTTACTATCTTGTAACATATGATTTCTTTTCCAGACACACAAGTCTATCCATTGTCTTTAAATTTGTGTTGCTCGTTACATTCTGTACACACTCAGCTTTGGTGTCACTGCTCTCTCCCTTCCTCTGCCCAGTCTACACTCAATAACCCTCTCTACAAGGGTAAATTCAAGCCCCAACTTCTGTTGACAACTGTTTACACATTCCCAAAGATGAGAGCAATTACAGAGATAAATTGAATAGTGCAAAAGGTCTAAAAGAGATGAGGTTCTTCAAGCTACAGAAGAATTCAAGGGAGAAATATCACAATAGTAGACACAAGAAATTTAAATAATACTCTTCTGACTTAGCTAAAAATATGATTAATTCTACTAAAGTATAGTATTCCATTTATAGGTATTGTAACAATATTTAAATATATTATTATTGCTTTTAATATAGAATAATGGGAACTAGACTGCAAAACCATTAGTTGTATTGAGCTTTCTGAAACTGCTGCTTTAGTGACTAATTATGAAAATATTTATAATGTTTCTTTATCATATGAATATTAGTGGATTCTCCTAGGGATCCAGGCTGTGGTTTAAAGTTCAGCTGCATTTCTAGTTTAAATCATCTTTACAATAATTAGTTGAATTTTTATTTATTTTGAAGATGCTCAGCACATTAATAGTGAAAAATCAAACTCGTACCTGAAGTAGTACCAGAAACAAAATCGCTACATCTGAAAATCAGTGGAATGTGGAATAATGATATTTATTTGTAGTTGAGCATCGGGACCTATTTTAAACTACAAGTGATTATACAGCGAGAAGTAGATGATCATTTCCATTGAAGAGAAAAACTAGCAAAAATTAGTGTAAATTACAGCAGGATGGACTTAAGTTAGATAGGGAGATGTTTTAATTCCAACGTGATGAAGTAGAAGAATTCATTACAAGTGGTCCATTGAATGTTTATGACAGTTTTTACAGAGGGCAAACTTAAGGGGTGGTTTGTTTTCCTAAAAATAAAAGATGGATGGAATTGAATGCAACAAGCTATTTATTGGTGAATTACCCAATGTAAGGCACTATGTTAGGTGCTTCAGTCACACAAATATCCTAAGTCTCAGGCTTCACCCCTGAGGAAAATTGGAAACTAATAGGGACATAAAACAATTACATAGTCTTCTCTAGCCAAAACTCTCAAAATGACAGCAGTTTAAAGAAAGAAAAAATTACGTCAAATATGAGGGGAGAGGGAGGGATTGATAGGAAGGCTGAATAGTGTGGTGGTAGTAGTGATGGTGGTGGTGGTGAAGTGGTGATAATACACTCCTGTATCCCTGAGTGCAGAATTTATTAAGATACAGGAATCAGACTGACAGAAATCAAAGTATAGGTTTTATTACTGAAAAAGTCCAGCTGGAGGTTGGGGAAAAGTGAAAAAGGGAACAGAGAGAACATGAATGGTTATTTCAAAACCTTCTGTCCTAGAGATTGGAGTGGAAATTTCTTCCCCTCCAGGTTAGCATGTGAAGATGAAATGTTTCCTTTCCACCCAACAGTGAGGATTTTGCGTTACTTTGGTAGATGATAGGAAGATCACTGAAAAGTCTGGTTAGCTACTATCATGATTAAAATCGTGATTTGTAGAAATGAATCTGACTCCTGAGGGCTACGTAGTTTGGAGAAGGACAGTTAGGACAACTGTAGGAAAGTTGGTAGGACATGTGTGTAGGATACAATATGAAAGTTGATAGGATACATTTGGAGTCACATGAGGATAATGGCATTGAGAATAGAAAAGAGAAGTGAATGACGGAGACACAGAAATGCTGTAATCTCTAGAACCTGGCAACTGACTAATATAAGGCTAAAGAGGGGGAGGAGTTAGATACCTGAGATTTTAATCCTGGTTCATTTTAGAAAATGGTTAAGGTAGGGAAATCAGGAAGGCTAGTTGTGGTGAAGAACTGAGTTAACACAGACTTCACTTTGGGCAGATTTAGTTGTTCGTGTCAGTGAAGAAGCTCTGTTTAACTCAACAACCATTTATCAGAAAACTTCAGAAATAATTTGATGATATTTAAAGAAAAAGGGCATTAAAGCCTCACATTTGGGACCAAGATATATCATTTTGAGATAGAGTTTGGAATATATATATATATGATTTTATTAGCATTTTTACTACACAAGAAACACATGTTACTGATAGAAAAATGAGAAAATACAGGTAGAGAAAAGAACACAATCAAGTCACCTGGAAATAGTTGATATTTATATGTGTATATAAATCTACAAATAACTAGAATCATATTTTGTATTAACTTCAGAAAAAATACTTGTTATTAGCATGACTAGGGGAAGTCTACATGCATTCTAACAAGCAGAACTGCATGAAGTTAATTCAGGGAACAGAGTAGCCTCCTTCAGCTGGAGTGCGTGGTACTTGGTGAGAAAATAATGAGAAAGGATTGAAGCCATAGGGCAGGCATCGTCTGTGCTGCTGTGTTGTCTCTCTGTTGCATAAGTTCTTAGTTACATAGGCCTTTGCCAATGATTTTTTAAAATATTACATCTTTCCCCAACCGCTAGGTTTAATTTTGTGCCTAATTTGTTATTCAAGAATTAGCTGATGGTGTTTGTCTACCTTTCAGATCTATGCCTATGCAACTACTGTGGACGGTTATGCACCTGAGCACCCACTCCCCTTACTATTCAAAGTTGAAGATGATAACGATAATGTCTCATATTTTGAAGACAAAGTGACTGTCTTTAGTGTGCCTGAGAATTGCCAAACCGGTAAGTTCACATCTTAGGAAAAACATGAGAATTTTGCTTCAGTTGAATTCTTCATTTATGTTTTAGGCACAGTTATGCAAAACATTTTTAAATGCTTGACTTTCATGGATATTCTACATAAAACTTTGTAGCCTTATAAGATCATAGGCTCTTCAAGGGCAAACCTTTTTGTGCTCATTTCTAGGCACATGTAGAAGGCAGCTAACTGATACACAATGTTACTAACTTTGTTAGATTAATCCACAATGGCAGACAAAGTCTGTTTATATTTTCTATTTTGATCATGTACATATGTGTCCCAGATGTATTTATAGGGCAATAGAGCGTTTGAATCTTTATAAAGTTGCAATACATTTTCAAGGACCCGGAAATAGACTATGGTACGGAAATGCTGATCTGGCTTATAACAACATATGCATTTCTTTACTTAGCTTATTTTCCAAACAAATTGGAAAAATTTTAAACTGGTTTGATGCTCGCAGCAGCCAAGATTGTGGCCTCATCAAACCAAAGGGCATAACAAGTCTAGTTCATTCTCAAAAATCTCAAGATATGTTCTTAGTTTCTATGTGCATATTTAATACTATTTTGTGCGCATATTTAATATTATTTTCCCACAATAAATGGTTTGCTAAAGTAACATTGCCAATACTCTGATTTCTGAGCCATAAAGCTTGTCCAAATGATATTCAGACTGTTGCATAATGTTTGTCTTGTATGTATTAACAACTCGGCACATTTATTAAAATATAAAAGCATAAAACCTTTGTTATCATATGCAAAGCTGTGCTTTTCCTTTAACACTATCAAGTGGGGTATTAAAGAAACAAGATATACAGAGAAGGTCCCATCAAAAAATGGCCCATGGGCTTCCCTGGTGGCGCAGTGGTTGAGAGTCCGCCTGCCGATGCAGGGGACGCGGGTTCGTGCCCCGGACCGGGAGGATCCCACGTGCCGCGGAGCGGCTGGGCCCGTGAGCCATGGCCGCTGAGCCTGCGCGTCCGGAGCCTGTGCTCCGCAACGGGAGAGGCCACGACAGTGAGAGGCCCGCGTACCAAAAAAAAAAAAAAAAAAAAAAAAATGGCCCATGAACTGGATTGAGAGGAAGAATTTGAGAACCTCTGTTACCAACAGTGGGGTGGATGTTCTCACATATGCAGAACACAAATTATGTTATCCACAGTAGCCACCTAATTGAAGTTTCCAGGTTAGGGGTACTTGGAGTTGTGGGAGAGCATTTAGATACTTCTTCACTTATCTGTAAAATCAGACAGCTTGTGGGTTTTTTGGGAGAATATGCCACAGCAATGCCTTGATTTTATTTTTGTTTGTAATTCAATTATATTGCTATTTTAAGTTGTTGACAGTATTGGATTTATCTAAACAGGAACTTCAGTGGGAAAAGTGACTGCCATAGACCTCAATGAACCTGATACTCTACATACGCGTCTGAAATATAAAATCTTACAGCAAATTCTAGACAATCCAAAGCATTTCTCTGTACATCCAGACACAGGTGTCATCACCACCCCTACACGTTTACTGGATAGAGAAGTAATGAATTGCTTAATTAACTTCTCAATTACTAATGTAATTAGTAATTGTATGTGTAACACATGTTACACATAGTTACACATGTGTAACTATGTGTAAACTGATCATGCACTCCCAAAGAAGTTACAGTAAGTATTTTCTTAGAAGTGATATGCATAAATTTTGCGTTCCTTATAAAATTTTTAGAAACTGTCCTTTAATTATAATATTGCTTATTTTTCCTTTCTTTTTTAAATTTCTTTAAAAAATATTTTTGGACTTTTTTCTAGATTTCTTTCTTTCTTTTTCTGTTATTTTGATAGATTTTAGTCTCTAATCATTTATTGTTTGGGGATTCTTTCTAGTTACTCAGTTCATGAACTAACAAATCCATATATAATATACTTTGAAAAGGTGCTGCTAGATAATATGATTATATCTTTTGACTAAGATACTCAGAGTAACTGCCCCATTATAGCCAAATCTCATGTCCTAGTAGTCTTATTACTGAACCAAACTAAGGCCCGCTCACCTGCTGGCAGTAAAGCCAATCTACTGACACCAGGTTGTAGTGAAGGAAAGTGCAGCTTTATTGTAAAGGTGCCAATACAAGGAGAACAGGTGGCTTGTGCTCAAAAACTCCAAACTCCCCTAAGGATTTTAGCAAACGATTTGTAAAGGCAAGGTGATGGAGGGGCATCCCAGAGTATGTGATCAGCTCCTGCACAATTCTCTGATTGGTTGATGGTGAGGTAACAGGGTGGTGTCATAGGGGTTAACATTATCAGTCCTTAGGTCTGGGGGCTATGAGCTCATGGTCATCAAGTAGTTAACATCTTCCATTTGGTGGGGGCTTTTCACATCTTTAAAACAACTCAGGAAGTGTGCATCATATACTACTATCTAGGTACTGCAGAAAGGAGCTAAAGCAGAGGATATGGGGGAGAAGTCTGCCCTGGGAAGGCCCCATAGGGTCCTGCTTGGTTACAGTCTACCTAATTATTTTATATACTTAGCTTAGAGGGACTTTTGCTAATTTAGTTATCACTGTTATCCCATTTGATAATAATAAAATAATGAGAAATAGTCCATTTGAATTTATTCAAACACTTATTCTGTATTTCTATTAGTATTTAAACTCATAATAAAAAAAAATGAAAGCAGGGCCTTTCCAAAGGAAAGTGAGAAGAAAAATTTGTTGAATCTTAAAAATCAACAATTTTGCATTTGATAGTGTTTGTCACTATAGGAAGCTAATTATTCATCACTAATACATTAGCAACAACTTTTGGTAACATTTTATAGGTAAAAATGATTTTCCCGGGCCTCCCTGGTGGTGCAGTGGTTGAGAGTCTGCCTGCGGATGCAGGGAACACGGGTTCGTGCCCCGGTCCGGGAGGATCCCACGTGCCGCGTAGCGGCTGGGCCCGTGAGCCGTGGCCACAGAGCCTGCGTGGCCACAGAGCCTGCGCGTCCGGAGCCTGCCCTCCGCAACGGGAGAGGCCACGACAGTGAGAGGCCCGCATACCAAAAAAAAAAAAAAAAAAAAAAAAAAAGATTTTCCCTTTTGTGCTAAAACTTGGAATCATAGTTATGTCTTCTATATATATGTATATATAGAGAGACTCATTATGGTATGTTTATCGAACAGTCATTGAACTATGAAGTACATCACCAAATGGTTTTGCAAATTGGTGTACTTAAAGAAGCACAATTCTCTAAAGCAGCAAACTCACAAACTCCTACTATGTGCACTACAATTGTCACTGTTAAAGTTAAAGACCATGATGAGTGCCCCGAATGCCAACCACCAGTAAAAGTTATTAAGAGTAAAGATGGCCTCCCCATGGGCACAACACTCCTTGGATATGAAGCAGTGGATCTGGACAGCGGCACTGCTGAGGGCTTAAGGTAATGTATTTTCAAAATTTCCTTCTTTTTAGTTGTGATGATAATTGATTTCAAATTTGGGAACATTCTATGTATTTTTAGAATGACAGATTTTGAGATTATGTCCACTCTTTGGTTTGAGCATTTACATTTGATTTCTAAAAACTAGGTATAAGAAGATAAGAGATGAAGATAACTGGTTTGAAATTAATGAATACACTGGTGACTTGGAAACTGTAAAAGTTCTAGATAGAGAATCAACATTTGTAAAAGAAACCAATACAATGTTTCCATGATTGCAATGGATGCAGGTGAGTGCAATTTTCTAGAAATAAAATATAAATATAGGACATATTTTAAGGAAATCTTGGAGCTACATTTAAATTTGTTTGTTTCCAGATCAAAATTTAATGCAAAAAATGTTTGCATTATGATTGCTTGGAAACCACCCAGTTTAGGTCCCAGTGCATCACTAATGCAAAACTAGGAGGTGGTGAATGGCCGAAGTCCCAGTTTCGAGGTCCATATTATTTGACTTCTTCCATGGACATAGTGGCATCATCAAGGATCCCTATTTTTCTCAGGAGTACAGATTTAGATTATTCTGATTTGAACTTGCTGGAGGGATTCAACCCACCTACAACAGTTGGGTTCAGATAGATTTTTTTCTGAGTCTCTCTTACTGGGGAATAAAACATTTATCCTATTTCCTAAATAAATGGTCAAACAATGATTTTTAATGTCTTTTGCTGAGGTTTGCAATCATTCTCCAAGGTTAATTCTAGAACCTGTTTTGTGAAGAAATGTCTTTCAAATGTCCTAAAGTAGAGATCTCAAAACTCTTTTGAATATATCCTCCAAGCAGTAAATCATTTTTGAATATGAACCTTTGCAGTGTAAGCCCTGTCAGTTGGCTTCTCTTTTTGTAATGCAAGTGCCTGACTTAAGCTTTGATTGATATCTCAAATAAACACATTGCTAACCACAGAACTAGATCAAGAGCCAGGCTGATTCCTACCCCATCTCCCCAGGCTCCTTTGTTTTAGAGATTTTGGTTGATTTCAGTAACTCACCATTTGGGCTGCTGGCTTTTTTCTCCTCCTGTGCTTTAAATTCCTGCTCTTGTGTTTTAAATTCATCAATAAAGAGTGAGTCTGTGAAACCCAAGGGCCCAGCCTCCACCTCAATAAAAGCAGAATCCCAGGTGTCACTGCCCTTGCCCCACCCCGTCCATTCCCCACAAATTTACTCTTGCTGTGTGGCCCCATGTGTGCCATGTAATTTCCAGGACTTGTAAGTAATAAACCTTTTTTTTTTTTTTCAATGTTTCCTGATCGTTATTACTTAGGGCGTCTTGCAATCATAAGAGGAACCACGAGGGCCAGTCAGCTACAACCTTGGGTATTGATAGGCTGAGACCAGTCCATAACCACTCCCATATATTTACTAGTGTGTTTATTTATATACATATACTACTATGCTAATGTATACATCATAAAAATAGATATTAAAAGAAGATGATAAAAAATATAAATAGAAGTTACAATATGGCATTCCACCACACCAATTACACACTCACTCCTTTGGGGTAAATTTCCATTAATGATAAAGGTGAATGAACTTGGGCTTCTATGACAGAGCCTATGTTTTTGACTATCTGCTTAATCCAAGATGGTTTCCATTATTTTTATGGTTAGCATATTTTTATACACTAGATGTTCAAAACAAACAAGCTGGCAATGTTGTGGTCTTTTTCTATAGAATCACTGCATTTCTTTAGAAGGAATGGGCGAGTGTATGAATAAACACATATCAAATCCCACGGAAATAAACAAAAGTTGAAAGTAAGTCATGAAATGTTTCATGTTTATTCATTTTGTCCCTTGATATTTTGATAATAAGATAAAGACAGATGTTTTCTTACATATTATACCCATACTTTTTTCTATAGCTTTACACTAAAAGCCACATCTATGAAAAAATAGATTCTCTGATGAGAGACAAAGGTTAAACTAATGAAGATACTGCTGCTTATGATTTATAGAGGAATGGCAAGCCAGTTCATCTACATGTGTCGCATTCAGGTTTTTTCCTTACTTCCTGTCTCAGCCTTGGTCTATTCCTGTTACCCTGCGATGGAAGTGGTCTGTTGCACGTCATAATCAGTGAGATGACCCAGCAGTTTGAAAGAATTATGCCCATGAGCCAAACATTTTTAGGTTTCAAAATCTGAAAGAAAACCTCAATTTGAATATTATTACTTAATCATGTGCATATGATCTTCCTTTCCTCTTGATACCTCTCACACAATCTTTTAATGTAATTCTTTCAGTATAAGTAGGAAAAAAAAATCTACTAAAGAATGGGGAATGGTTGGCCGCTTCAGAATGAAGCTGAACATCTCTTTCCCGGCCACTGGCTGCCAGAAACTCATTGAAGTGGACGATGAATGAAAACTTCGTACCTTTTATGAGAAGCGTACGGCCAAAGAAGTTGCTGCTGACGCTCTGGGTGAAGAATGGAAGGGTTATGTGGTCCGAATCAGTGGTGGGAACGACAAACAGGTTTCCCCATGAAACAGGGTGTCCGCCTGCTACTGAGTAAGGGGCATTCCTGTTACAGACCAAGGAGGACTGGAGAAAGAAAGCGCAAATCTGTACGGGGTTGCATTGTGGATGCCAATCTGAGTGTTCTCAATTTGGTCATTGTAAAAAAAGGGGAAAAGGATATTCCTGGACTCACTGATACGACTGTGCCTCGTCGCCTGGGGCCCCAAAGAGCTGGCAGAATCCGCAAACTTTTCAGTCTCTCTAAAGAAGATGATGTCCGCCAGTATGTTGTGAGAAAGCCGCTAAACAAAGAAGGTAAGAAACTTAGGACCAAAGCACCCAAGATTCAGCATCTTGTTACTCCACGTGTTCTGCAACACAAATGTCTACGAATTGCTCTGAAGAAACAGCGTACTAAGAAAAATAAGGAAGAGGCTGCAGAATATGCTAAACTTTTGGCCAAGAGGATGAAGGAGGCCAAAGAAAAACGCCAGGAACAGATTGCCAAGAGACGGAGGCTGTCTCCTCTGAGAGCTTCTACTTCTGAGTACAGTCAAAACTGAGATGTATGGGCTTCCCTGGTGGCGCAGTGGTTGAGAGTCTGCCTGCTGATGCAGGGGATGTGGGTTCGTGCCCCGGTCCGGGAAGATCCCACATGCCGTGGAGCGGCTGGGCCCGTGAGCCATGGCCGCTGAGCCTGCGCGTCCGGAGCCTGTGCTCCGCAACGGGAGAGGCCACAACAGTGAGAGGCCTGCGTACCGCAAACAAAACAAAACAAAAAATAACCTGAGATGTTCTAAGAGTAACAAATAAGTAAGATCAGACATCAAAAAAAAAAAAAAAAAAAAAAAAAACAAAAAAAAAAACGAATGGGGAAAGCATTAACTGAGAAATATAGTTAACATTGCCACTCCTTTATAATCCTGGTGATTTGCTGCTTCTATATAAGCAAAAGTGAAATCTGAATGGTTCAGGGACACAATTATGATGTCAAACAAGGATTTATATTTACTCACTTATTCCACAAATGTTGATTGTCTTTTAAGTTCCAAGTACTAGGCCATGAAAATTAGGATTCATAAGACAAAGTCAAATTTTCACACAATATAAGTTGAGGGATTATTATGTTCTCATAACAGATTCCCTGGTATGAAAATTTTCCCCATCAAAGAATGTATGCATATCATGAGAAGTGGAAATCAGTTAAAGTGTTGCCCACCCAGATTAAAGGATAAGGGGAGGAAACGTCACAGAAATGCAGAAGCTTGGTGATAGAAAATGAAATACTTTTTGGAGAGAAGAAAAATATGGAAAACAGAGATATAAGAAATTAACTTGGTCTTTTGGTGACAAAAGAATGTCTTTAAATACAGTGATCATAGCACAAACAAATGAAATATCAAATCTAAACTTTGTGAGTCTATGTCCCAGGCCCATGGATAACCTGGATGTGTTCAAGAAGTAAAGATAAGGGTGCTATAAATGTTAATGGAAGACCGTATGGTGTCATGAAGGATTTTGTTTATTTGAACTTTAATCCATTTAATATATGCTTCTAAGGGCCAAATATATAAGTAAGTACTTATGTTTCCAAATGAATGTTTAGTTTTGATGCTCATAAACATTTTATGATGATGATCTAGGTATTCCAGCTTTCTTAGAATCTAGTTTATTTCCTTGTATTTTTTGCGTCAATTTTTTTGTCAGTCAGGCTGGTTTCCCTGCTTTCACTCTAGAAAGCACCGTTTTATACACCCACCACCTAGAATTAGACTGCCCCTCCTGTTTGAAATTCAGGTCCCTTTGCTTCTTCAAATGAATGGCAATGACATCTTCTGTGGTAGCTCTCACTAGTCTTTGTTCAGTTCTTTTTTTTTTTTTTTTTTTTTTTTTTTCGGTATGCGGGCCTCTCACTGTTGTGGCCTCTCCCGTTGCGGAGCACAGGCTCCGGACGCACAGGCTCAGCAGCCATGGCTCACGGGCTTAGTTGCTCCGCGGCATGTGGGATCTTCCCGGACCAGGGCACGAACCCGTGTCTCCTGCATCGGCAGGCGGATTCTCAACCACTGCGCCACCAGGGAAGCCCTGTTCAGTTCTTTTTTAAAAAAAATTATTTTATTTATTTTGGCTGCATGGGGTCTTCGTTGTTGCATGTGGGCATTCTCTAGCTGGCGGTGAGTGGGAGCTACTCTTTGCTGTGGTGCACGGGCTTCTCATTGCAGTGGCTTCTTTTGTTGCGGAGCGCGGGCTCTAGGTGTGCAGGCTTCAGTAGTTGCAGCACCCAGGCTCAGTAGTTTTGGCGCATGGGCTTAGTTGCTCCGCGGCATGTGGGATCCTCCCAGACCAGGGCTCGAACCCATGTCCCCTGAACTGGTAGGCGGACTCTTAACCACTGCACCACCAGGAAAGTCCCTGTTCAGTTCTTCTATGAACACCTTTTATGCTCTCCTCCCCTGGCAATAATATCGTAATTATCACAGGTGATTTGTCTTCTCTATAAAAGGGTACTCTCATTGTTTCTCATGTACCTTCTTTTCCTCTAGCTAGACTCTGAACTCATTTTCATACAAGGACCCTTATCATTGCTAAATATCTTTTTTACCAAGCATCTGGCAGAGATCTTGGCATGTTTGCTTCGTGTAGGTACTGATATTTGTCATTCTTCTGTTGTTTGAGAGCCCTGTGAATCTCCAGGTCCAGGTTGTGAATTTCACTACCAAGAGCTTTGCAAGTTCAGGTGCATAATAGGCACCTGGAACAATTAGTTTTAATGTATTATAGAAACTTGAGTTCAAAAGTTTACAAATGCTTTGTTATATTCGGCTGTAAAAAGAATTTTCTTAAAATAAATATTTCAGGGTTGTCAAGTGGAAGAGGTAAACATTTTGTGTATAGTCCAAAATAACCCATAAAAAAATTGGAAATGATTGAGGTGTATTATAGCTTGATAGGAAAGAACCTGAAAACTTTCTAATGGTTAATTAAAGAGTTCTGTACAATGGAGTGGGCTGATTCATAACAGTGAACTTCCGGTTCCTGGAAACTTAAAGAGCAATGGGGAACTCTTGCTTTTCAGAGTCCCTATTGTTGACATGTAAGTTTAGATTTTAGTTAACCCAAGATGTACTTTCTAGCTCCAAGATTATGACATTCCTTACTCACTGATACTTGGCATTTGCTTATGTGCTTAATTTAAAATAAGGTTTAGAAGTAGACAAGCATACACACTCAATTACCTTTTCACAATCTTCAACTATTATCAGTAATTACTTATTTTTTGCTCTATTTCCCAGAAGTACGGAAAAAATTTGCAATCAGTCTTTCATAGTTTTAGAAGGCATCTAGGACTTTGTTTTCAGCTGCGGCTTTGACTACTATCCATTTTAACAATTTCATGTTTTCCCCTTATAAACAACATGCTTAAAACAGACTGTGATGGAAAATAATCATTTATGTGATGAATGTTGGTTGAATTTTTTTTTTTTTGCTACTCTGCGGCATGAAGAATCTTAGTTCCCCAACCAAGGATCAAACCCGTGTCCCCTGCATTGGAAGTGCGGACTCATTAACCACTGAACCTCCAGGGAACTCCCCCTATTTCTTTATTAGATTTTTAAAAAGTGTGATTTCCATTGTTCCTTAAAGAGAAATAGTTCTCTGCTTAAATTTTAAAAAGTAAAATCAGAGCACACATGTTGACTCACAGGTAGTATCTGTAACTATTTTTTTTAATTAAAAAAATAAAAGCTTTTTTCCCATTATTTACTTCTTTGTTAAGGGTTTGAAGTTGTTACTTGTATTCAAATTTATTTACAAATTTATGGCAGTTCCAAATGCTTATATGCTATTGCAGATTTTTTTTAAAAAAGTTGTATCTCTCTTTATTTTTTAATAAATTTGTTTATTTTTGGCTGCGTTAGGTCTTCGTTGCTGTGTGCAGGCTTTCTTTAGTTGCAGCGAGTGGGGGCTACTCTTCATTGCGGTGGCTTCTCTTGCTGCAGAGCACAGGCTCCAGGCATGCGAGCTTCAGTAGTTGTGACACGTGGGCTCAGTAGTTCTGGTGCACAGGCTTAGTCGTTCTGCAGCATGTAAGATCTTCCTGGACCAGGGCTTCAACACATATCCCCTGAATTGGCAGGCGGATTCTTAACCACTGCATCACCAGGGAAGCCCGCTGTATCTCTCTTTAATTTCTAGATATTGTAAAACTTGTTCAGATAAAATAGGTATATACTGCAGTTACCTTATGTAAGTGATTAATTTAAGTCACTTTGAATAAATTAATTTTTTAGTTATTCAACAGAAATAGTTTCACTGAAATATACTATCCAATGTGGCTTAATTGTTATTTCAACCTAAAAAGAAAAAACAGATTACATTTACACATGATTTATGGTAGTCTTTATGATAAATTCAATATTTATGCACCAAAATTTAGACTAGCATTCAAAGCAAAAAAAGTGAGAAATTTCATCAGTTATTTTTCTGTTTATTTCAATTTTGAAAGCTTACCATTTATAGTAGTTTGTAATTTTATTACAAACGATAAAATTTGAACATGTTCTTTAAACTTCATTATCTCTTAAACACCAGTAATGGGCATTATGTTAATTAAAAATATTTATTTAGACTTATGTATGAAACATTAGGCCAATCATAGTGGAGAGCTGGAGATGAGTAACAGTTCTTATTCTCTTTTTTAAAAAATAAATTTATTTTATTTGTTTATTTTTGGCTGTGGTGGTTCTTTGTTGCTGTGCATGGGCTTTCTCTAGTTGTGGCGAGCGGGGTCTACTCTGCGTTGCCGTGCATGGGCTTCTCATTGCGGTGGCTTCTCTTGTTGCAGAGCATGGGCTCTAGGCGCGTGGGCTTCAGTAGTTGTGGCTCATGGACTCAGTAGTTGCGGCTTGTGGGCTCTAGAGTGCAGGCTCAGTAGTTGTGGCGCATGGGCTTAGTTGCTCTGCGGCTTGTGAGATCTTCCCGGACCAGGACTCGAATCCGTGTCCCCTGAATTGGCAGCCGGATTCTTAACCACTGCGCCACCAGGGAAGCCCAACAGTTCTTATTCTTAAAAGCAAATTGATTAAATGGTGGGGGTGGGGTGCAACTTTTTAACAGTTTATTCAATTAATTTTTTTACAAAGTCTAAAAATAGTAAGTGCATTATATTCAATGTGTTAGTATTAAGTTTTAAGTTAGCCAAGAGATACTGTGCCCAGATCACTAGGCACTCAAGATGAATACAACTTAGCCCTTAGGATGAACATGTTCACAGTTCAGTGTGTGAGCCAAAGATGAACCAAGGGTTCTGAGAAATTGAGGGAGAATGTGGCTACCATTGTCTGTAGAAGTCATAGCAGGTTTCATGCGGAGGTGATATTTGAATGGATTCTTAAAGGATAATAAGGTTTTGTCAGGCAGAGAAGAGAAGAAATGTATTCCCAGCAGTGGCAATAGAATGTGCCAGAGCTGCACACAGGAAGGAGCACACCTTCTGAGTTTGATGATCAGTTTTACAAAGTTTGAACAAAGAGTAGATGAAGAAAAAGGTCAGGAGAGGAAGTCAAGGAAGTGACTATGACCAAATGTAAAGTGTTTGTATTTTAAGCATGAATGTACGTTCTTCCTAAAGAAAGTTGTAAGAAATCAATTTTCTTCTTAACTGGTTATTCCTTAGTGACATTACTTATAATCTCATACCTTTTAGTTTTAAAAAGCACCTCAAGATATCATCTGATACAGCTACCAATCTCCAAGGAAGAGTAAAGTCACTATTTTGTACCAGTAGCAATGTTATCTGTGGTTCGGAAAGTATATGAAATTCCAGTTCAGACGACTAGTAGAAAGCAGATGTCAACTGTACATCATAGGGATTGTTGAAAATAAACTTTAAGTGAAGAAATATCCTATTTTTTGTTTTTCTTAGATAACAGATCTTGCACTGGAACATTAGGAGTTCTTTTGGAAGATAATGATCATCCACCACAAATTGAAAAAGAAGTGACAATTTGTAGGCATGAAAAGGATTTTGCTGTTCTCAAACCTGTAGATCAAGATGGACCTGATAATGAGCCACCTTTTCAATTCATTCTCGATAATTCTGCCAGCAAACTTTGGACAATAGAGACATTAACGGATGGTATGTAGTTATGCTAAACCTTCTAATCAATAGGAACTTAAGATGGTGGTCTAGATTTTCACCTTAGTTCATTATAATAAATAAATATTAATTTTAGTAAATTATTTTATTGATCCCAGGATAAGGATAATACCTTGTTTTTTAAAGCAATGAATAATATACTTATGTTTAGACTCTTGTTCTGAATATCTTTAAGAAAACATACAAATCCATTTTAATATAATATTTGAATAATATATTAAATATAGAATAGTATAGGTAAGCATAGAGCAATGTCAATTAATTTTCCTGGTTTTTCAAGAAATCAAAATCTGTCTTTTTTTCACATAGGCAAAACTGCCATTCTTTGTGAACTGCAAAATCTTGATTATAACTATCATTCTGTGCCTCTCCAAATAAAAGATAGACATGGCGTTTCTGCAGAACACATGTTATCAGTGAGAGTATGTGACTGTACAATTCCATCTGAATGTAGAATGGCTCCTAAAGTTCTGAGAGACGCAAGGCAATCAAATGCAATACTTGGCAGATGGGCTATTCTTGCCATGGTGTTGGGTTCTGCATTGTTGTCATGTAAGTATAATTATCTAGAATGTGTTAGCTGAAATGTTATCTAATATTTTTTAAAACATATGGCAGTTCTTTACATCAATGACATTTACAGCCTTTGATAAATGTATCCTTTTAAAAATCTTGCGCAAACTCTATGGCTTGGGGTACTGAGTCATAGAAGAATAAACCTATCAGTAAAAGCAGATTAAATTTAAAGTAATTTTCAGAACTATAGCCTTAGTTCTTCCAAGAATTGGCTGTGAGACACTGGGTAAATCACTTCCTCTTCTTTAAGTGCTTTTTTCCATGTGTGAAGTGAAGAGGTTGGATAAAATTAATGTTAAGATTCTCTCCCGTACAAAATATTATAGTCTCTCAACAAGCCACGTTCATGTAGTGAATGCACAAAAAGAGTTAGTGAAAAGAGTAGTTTCAAAATTTACTTAGATGTTTATGCTCATCGTTATTAATGTGTATTAATGAAGTGATTTAACATACATCTTAATAAGACTCCAACGTGGGGGAAATGGTCATATGGTGAGCTACTCAGGAAAAGTAATGGATGCAAAGAATCCTAAGATTTGGCATTCTGCAAACTGGTGTTTGGAGATGCAGAAGTGATGGAAATCATTACCCAGGCTTCTCTCCTTCCTTCCTCCCTCCCTCTCTTCCTCTCTCTCTTCTTTCCTTTGTTTACTCCTTTTCCCTTCCTTCCTTCCTTCTTTCTTTTTTTAACAATCTTTTTGACTACATACAGCCTATTTGCATTTACAAACTTTTCCCATAGTCTTTACTTTGTCTGTGTTCATTGATTTGTGTTTCAGGTTAAACTGGATATTCCTCTTAGCACTGGATGTACACTTTCAAAGCCAGGCACTGATTTTACATAATTGCCTTTCCTGTTTGATTTATGCCTAATGTTCTTTGTTTTGTGATTCTAAGATCTTTGAGTTGTTCTGTGTGGATTTTAAATACCAATAATACTAGCTTAGGGCTTCCCTGGTGGTGGAGTGGTTGATAGTCCGCCTGCCGATGCAGGGGATATGGGTTCTGTGCCCCGGTCCGGGAAGATCCCACATGCCGCGGAGCGGCTGGGCCCGTGAGCCATGGCCGCTGAGCCTGCGCGTCCGGAGCCTGTGCTCCGCAACGGGAGAGGCCACAACAGTGAGAGACCCGCGTACCGCAAAAAAAAATTAATAATAATGCTAGCTTAAATTCCAATCAAATGAAGGTACTATTTCAGTGTGGAGGAAATAAGGAAAGCATTTAATTCTGGACCTGGGAAGAGAGCTATTAATAAACTATGTTCACTTCATCTTTCTTCCTTTTTATTGATTTGTATCTTATTTAGCCTAATAACATAACCTCACTAAGACAGAGCTGGTCTGTATACTAATACATTTGTTAATATTCTGTTTTAAATTTTATGACCCAAAGAGATCTCAATTTATGGAACAAATTTTTAAAAGTTCTCTGAAGAAACTTTAAAACAAATCAAATGATTCAAATGATTTAATATATACCAGCATGAAAAAATGCTATTTTACTTATATATTTTTATTTTTTTTTTATTTTTTTTTTTTTTGCGGTATGCGGGCCTCTCACTGTTGTGGCCTCTCCCGTTGCGGAGCACAGGCTCCGGACGCACAGGCTCAGCGGCCATGGCTCACGGGCCTAGTTGCTCCGCGGCATGTGGGATCTTCCCGGACCAGGGCACGAACCCGTGTCTCCTGCATCCGCAGGCGGACTCTCAACCACTGCGCCACCAGGGAAGCCCTATATTTTTATTTTTTAGGTATTTGGTTTACATGTATCTGTGTTACTTCTAAGAGTACAGTGAAGAAATGTTGTCCAGAAGATGTAGCCAAGCAAAAGTTAATTGATCAAATACTGAAGCACCCGGAGAAGAAGTGATGGTAAATCAGATTTCACTTTGCTTTGTATGGTGGTTCAATGATGACAGTTGATTATTATGTAAAATAGTGATAATAATAACAGCTAATGCTTACTGAGCACTTATTATGCCACGCAGAGCTCCAAGTGCCCTGCATGTATTAATTCACTTAAACTTCATAATTCTATTGTATTAGTTTCCTAGGGCTGCAATAACAAAGCACCACAAACTGAGTAACTTAAACAATTGAAACTTATTGTCTCACAGTTCTGAAGGCTAGACATTAAGAGATCAAGGTATTCACAGAACCATCTCCCTCTGAAGGTGCTAGGATTCTGTTCCAGTCCTCTCTCCTAGCTTCTGATAGTTCCTTGGCTTATGACAGCATAAATCAAGTCTTCATATGGCCATTCTGTATGTGTGTGTGTCTGTGTCCAACTTTTCCCTTTTGGATTAGGGACCCACCTTAATTGAGTATGACCTTATCTTAATTTAACTAGTTACATCTATAACGACCCTATCTTCAAATAAGACCACATTCTGAGGCACTGAGGGTTAGGACTTCAACATATGAATTTTGTTGGGGGGGGTGGGGATACAATTTAACCTATAACACCTATGATACGGGTACTATTATTATCCTGATTTCATGCATGGGGAACAGAGAGGCACAGCAGGTAAGTGATTTGCCTGTGGTGGGAAATAAATGAAAGAAAATTGTTAGTTTCAATTTGATTTATTCATTTTAGGAAGCAAATATTCGACTCCCCACACAGAAATCCAACATCTGTGACACAAGAATGTCTGTTAGCACACTTGGTGGCCAGGGAGTCAAAACACATCAAAGTTTTGAGGTGGTCAAAGGCTGCTGCACTTTGGATCCCATCAAAGGAGGCAGACAGCAGACCTTGGAATCTGTCAAGGGTGTAGGAGAAGGAGTGACAGACACCAGCAGATATACATACAACGACTGGCACAGCCTCTCCCAACCTCGGCTTGGCGAAGTAAGTGCCAGTGTCTTCAAGTTCATATTACATGAAAGTAAACACTACTTATAAATCAGGATTTGTCCATAGTTTTCCTCCTCATACATCTGGAGCTCAGCACCTTTTCATGTTGAATTATCATAGAGATAGATGGATGTTAGGTCCAACCCCAAAGAGAAAAACGATCTTGTAAAGTTCAATTTTTAAAATAAGGTTTACAAAACTTGATCTAGGAGTGGCATATGTAGGCATTTTATACTTTAGGACGTGTAAAAAGACTGATAACTTCTTCCCTAAAAGTTGCCAGGAAAAGCACCTAGAGTGAAATATTTGTTATGGAGTTACTGTGCAGATCACAAATTATAAATATCTTTCGTATGGTGAACCCTCCACGTGGTTATGAAATCCTGACTATCGCCATCAACCAGATAGATCGTTAAGCTTTTATTTGGGGTTTTAGCTCCTTGTTTTATGCTCAGATCAATCAACATAGATTAATACTAGCCAGTTAATGTATTATATTATTATAGGTATATAATAGTGTATAAACATAAGAATCATAGCTTATTTTTGTTTCCCCAAAATATGTGAAAAAGTTGCAGAGATACATTTCAGTTATACAATCTCATGTTTAAATGGGAAATTGTAAACTAGTTGTGTGATGTATGTGGAGCTTTTGTTTTCGTCAGTGTGTTCAGTAGGAGCATTTATATATTTGCTATGTTTTTTTTTTTTGCTATGTTTTAATAATGAATATAATGCAGACCAATCATGTGCATTTTTTATATGTAGGAATCCATTAGAGGACACACTGATTAAAAATTAAACAGTAAAAGGTAAATCAAAGACATTTTTATGCTAATACATTTAGGTGTTCTTTAAAAAAATAATAAAATGTGCTTTTTCAAAACAGAAGGTGTATCTGTGTGGAAAAGACGAGGAGCATAAACATTCAGAAGACTACGTTCACTCCTATAACCATGAAGGAAAAGAGTCTGTGGCCGGCTCAGTTGGCTGCTACAGTGATTAGCAGGAAGAAGAGGGGTTTGAGTTTCTAGATCATCTGGAACCCAAATTTAGGACCCTAGCAAAGACATGTGTAAAGAAATAAATGTGCCTTTTAATAGAGTAACATCTACGATACATGTGTAGGAGTTTTTTGAATGTAAAATGACAGCAGCATCTGCTAAAGTGTTTATTGGAGGTAAACTTCCAGTCATATAGATAAGGATACTATAAATACGAAGCTCCCTCTAATTCTCCTTGTCTGAGATAACTTCCATGTTCTCTAGAAATAAATGTTTCATTTGTTAATTTCCATTTATATGCATTTACATATTGCCCTTTCTCGGACTGTACTATGTGCTGTCTTGTACCTTCTATTTGAAAACTATGTTACTTGGTATGCTCTGGAAGAGTAAATGGGGGAGCTAGTGAAAAGTACATTTTTATTTTAGATGAAAATTAAATATTTTCTTCACAGTCTTGGGGACAATTATGCTTTTAGAAGTATTGTCTTTGGTGCAAGAGAATTGCTTCCTCTATCTGCATGGCTGTGTGCTGAAGGATTTTTTAAACATTCTTTGATACAGTCTCCAACTGGTGAATAAGTCTTACCTCCCACTATCTTTTTCACCCTCCGGAGGTGCTCCCTCCCAGCTCGATCCTGAGATCTCTGTCCATGTGGATGCATCATCAGGTTCCTACAGATTCTAGAATTGTTGGAAAGACATGGACCAGAACAAGCTCACAGCAATTTGAGCCTCTGAGATTTTTTTTGAAGGATCACGTGAGAGGATGTCCATGAAAGAATTGCAGCCTTGATGCCCATGGGTTGACTGAAACCCACAAATGTGTTTTGTTTGCCCACCATGATGTATTATTACTTTTAAAAAATATAAATACCTTGGCAAGGACATGCTCTCTCTAGCGTGACACATGCCCACCATCTTCAAGCATTTGGGGAACTAGCCCAGCAGATATTAGGCTTACAACCCTGATACACAGTGCTTAGCCCTTTGAGTATGCTAAAGATTGAATGACTATCTGACCCGGAACTTAATACTCAGGCTGCGTTGGTAATCACTTTCAGAAAATGTTAAATCAGAAAAAGTGTCTGGAATATATATGGTAAAAAATTGAAATCTATTAATGCAATTCTACCAAACGTTTTTTGATTGGTGATGGATAAAAAAATGAAAACATGAGTTAATAAACTATTTTGAATATATAGCATTTTAATAGGACATTATATTTTATTAATTTAGAAAGAAACCATATATTTAAATAATATTTTAATAGTGTATTGTGCCAAACTCTATAGATTTATAAATGTTAACTGTATATATCACAAGGATATTTTTCATTCAGATAAAAATAATTTAAAAAATCTATTAGCTAGTTAACCTTTGAAACAAATGAGTATCTGATTTTCTTAAATTTTGTGATTAGTCTCCTTATTTTTAGTCACAGTTTCTAAGTAAAGGTGTTTCTTGATACGAAGTTGGATATTAGAGCAGAAAAACAAAGTTTTAATAAATAAGATTATATTTTAAAAGGTGTCCATTTTTATAGCTATTGTCAGTAAAATAATTTTAGAGAGTAATGCAATTTCTGGATATCTGTTATTTGATGTACATGTTACTCTGACAATGATATCAGTTTTGAAATTTTAAAATATAATATTAAAATTTTGGAAATATATAATAATAATGTGTTAAGTTATATTCTTGAATGTAGATGCAGTATGTTTGCTAAGCAATTAAAAATCACTAGTCGAACATTAACTTACATGTTTGTTTATGTCTTCATATTTCTTAAATTTAAGAATGAAAGAGAAAATTTGTGTCTGAACATAAAATACAATTAAAGGCCAAAGGCTGATTTCTCAATCAGCAAGCGAAGACACTAAAACTATAACCAAAATTATTAGAAAGTGTGGGAAATGAATTTGTATTAAGCAGTTTCGACTATTTTAAAATGTTTTCAAAATATCGTTAAAATTTATCTCACAGAGGAACTATGATGCCTTTTGGTTTATTTAGGAAATTCAAAGTCATTCTTTATTTACACTCAAAATTAAATGTTAATTGTATGATTGATGAAATTTATGAAACTCTGCTGAACTGTTTACAAATTTAGTTTGTTAATAGAACATTGTATTTGCTGGATTATTTCATGTAAGTTAATTGTTAATTAATTGTCAGTAAGTTAATCATTCTGAATTGTTTTCAAGAATTAAATCTATAGTTAGGGAAAATGTACAATTAAACTTTCCTATCTTGATCAAGATCTCAAACTATTTCATGTGAAAAAATTCCATGGAAACACCAAGACAGATGAAAATTGATATAATTGTTATAAATGAGCTTTGTTAAATACTTCCTTAACTTTGCTGAGCTTTTAATTCCTCCTAGGTTTATTAAAAATATTTTGTAAAATTTGATATCTATGCATATGTTTACTTGTAGAAAATGGAACATGCTATGTTATTTGGAAAATGTTCACAATAGATGTTCTAGAGTTGAGGATTTTTATTATCATAGAGGAAAAGCTAACTCCATTTTGGTGTGTGTTAGTTATAAAAGTCCTGTATACTAGTTGAAAATCCTTAATTAGATTAGGGCAATGAAACAAATTATGTATATTGCTACATGTTTCTGGTCTCTTTTATCTGCTTTTCTAATAAACGTGAAGGAACATTGCCTTTGACCAGAAACTGCCCTTGTCTATCTACATAATTAGGTTAAAGAAAAGACTACTACGTATAGCAGGAGAAAGCACTACTAAGAATGGATAAAGCAACTACATGCCAATAAAAATTAAAAAAAAAAAAAAAAAGAATGGATAGATCCTTGTATACTTTGTAGGGCCCAGTAAATTTAAGCAAGCATAGTTTTAAAAAGCTCTTTGAAAGGATAGTGTTGCATAAAAAATAAAAACCACACTTGATCTCAAATCCTTGCCACTACCAATAAAATAATAACCACTTTCAAATATATAGATAGAATAATTGTGTAAGAAATGTTATGTGCAAAGTATATTTATAATATGCATTTCATGTGCATAGATCAAATTATTTTAAAATCTTTACTTAAAGTTTTTTGATTGATAGGAATAAAATGCCCTTTATAAAATCAATCTATGGAGTTAGATGTTGTTTATTTACTAACTTTAGAGAAAAAAAACAATTAAAAATAAGTGTGACCTTCCTCTGTATTTGCTCTGAGGATACATAAGATTTCAAATTTTTAAAAATTTAGTTGTCAGAGTGCAACAATGAATACCTGTAATTGTGGAGTGTTTTTATTTGTCCATGTTTAGGGACCATTAAATGCTATAACATGGAATTATTATTAAAAGGAAATTTCAAGGCTTCCTTTGAGATACCTGAATTTTTACCTAGAATTCATACCAAAAATTCACATAGAATTATTTTCTGTCAGGTATAGTTCAAGAAAAACTAAAAGGAACCCTCTATTCCAAAGTGGAAATGAAAGAATTTTCTTATTTTGACTTTGTCTCTCTTAAAATATGTAGAAAGCTTAGGAATTAAGAGTGGATGACATTTATATGGTTCATTTACATAAAATTTAAAATCCAACTTCACAAAGACCTTTCATCCATAGTAGGCATTCTGTAAGAGAGCTAGGTTACTATACTACATCCACCATACTTCTCACCTCTTTGAGATCCATAATGAAATTCTAAATCAGTGGTTCTTGAAGAGTGATTCCTGGACCAGAAGCAACAGCATCACCTGGGAATGTGCCAGAAATGCTAATTCTTGGGTCCCTTCTCAGATCCACTGAATAAAAAACTCTGTGGGGGAGGCCTTGCAGGTGTTCCCAGTGTACAAGTTCACCTCTGTACTAGGTCTTTGCTACTCAGTGCTGTTCATAACACCTGACAGCAGGTGAAGACAGTGGATTCAGGCCCCACCCCAGACCTATTGAATCAGAATCTGCATTTCAACAACCTCTCCCAGGAGATCCCTTTGTACATGAAATTTGACAAGCACTGTATAGATGATCCCTTGGTTAGAACCTGCAAAAACTAATAGATGAACAACACTATTAGCCAATTAGAGTGAGTACACTGGTAATCTCAGGCAGCGGGTCTACGGCTGCCAAATGGTAAGGAAATTTGTCCCAGCTCACCCGGCGACCCCAATTCAAGGCCACATCTCTTCTGTCCACCCACACAGCAGAATCTCCCACCCTACTCTGTGTTCTTCTGTACCTGAATAACTGACTCTCTGTATACTTTGTACGTTATGGTTGCATATATTGGAGGGTATACAATGGCACATAGGGTAACCAAATTTATGTACATGGCATACTCACTGCCACTTTACTTAGTGAACATATTTTGCCAACCCATAATTGAGGAAAAAAAATCACATTTTGACATTATTTTTGGTCAGGGTCTATCCAACAAATTTACTAAATTATTTTTAAAAACCAGCCTGAATAACCTGGAGAGTTTAAGCAACACACTCTCAGTATCCTGACATCATTTTGGCAAATAGTTGACTTGACGTATTCTTTTCATACTGTGACAGTTCATCACCATGTACGTTTTTAAGCTTTTATTTTTCTGGGTGTAGCTGACTTTGAATATCATAGGTGTGGCTAGGAAGCTGTCAGAACCAGTTGTGTTTTACTGAGTAACCATATTCTGTCACGATTATTTCTTTTTATTTCAGACTGGGAAATCAGGCAGAAGGAAATGAAGACAAATTTTCAGAGTTATTTTAATTTTAATATTTTAACCTAATATTTATGTGTTAATATTAAATCGATAACAAATTATTAAAATTAAATATGAATTTGGTATTGATATTTTAATATTAAATACATTTGAAGTTAAATATCAAGGGGAAACTTGCCACTGACAAACACACGTCCCTTGATATTTTGTGACAGTTGTGACAGAGACTTCTGGTTGTTTACCAACTATCCCCTAACCTAGCTATTTCTTAGAGATGGACCTTGATTTCATTCAGAATGGCTATGGGCCTCACTAAGAGACCATTATTTCCCAATCCCTTGAACTAAGTGTGACGTGTCCTAGATATTGGTCAACGAGAAGCAAGTGAATTGCTGTGTATCAAATTTCTGAGTAGGTGTTTTAAAGGAGCTGATTCTGCTGGAAGATGTTTTTAGGTTTTTTTGTTTGTTTTTGTTTTGTTTTATTTTGTTTCTTGCATCCCTCAGTTGAATTTCATGACTTCTAGAACACCGATGTGATGCCTGGTGCTCAAGCAGCCACCTTATGATGCTTCAGATTGGAAACCATGAGCCATTTGTTGAGAATGGTGGAGCATCAAGATAGAAGGAGCCTAAATCCCTTGTGACTTTGTGGAGTCTCCAAACCTGCCCTGGTCTTCCTGCCTCTGGACCTGTCCACTTGAGTGACTAAACCTTTTTGTGTGTAGGCGATGAAAATTTAGATTGTCTGTTAAATGTAGCTAGTCTAATCTGATACGGAGAGAACAGAGACTGGATGGAAATAATTGTTTTACTTAAGTATGATTCAATCAACTTCATCTGCCTTGGGAACTCATTTTCTTTTGGCTAAGATTTCAAAAATGGTTGTTCTTGAAGATAGTTCTGTGTTCTCTAAACAGTCTCAAGGCAAAATGAAGTATTAATTATTTAATGGAAGTCAAAAAGGTGTAACTTTTCTTCACTTGAAAATACTCTTTTCTGTTCTCCTAAAGTCAGAAACCTGACTTTGTCAGAAGCCTGACTTTGGGCTTCCCTGGTGGCGCAGTGGTTGAGAATACGCCTGCCGATGCAGGGGACACGGGTTCGTGCCCCGGTCCGGGAAGATCCCACATGCCGCGGAGCGGCTGGGCCCGTGAGCCATGGCCGCTGAGCCTGTGTGTCCCGAGCCTGCGCTCCGCAACGGGAGAGGCCACAACAGTGAGAGGCCCGCGTACCACAGAAAAATAAATAAATAAAAAAAAAAAAAAAAAAAAAAGAAGCCTGACTTTGTCCGAAGGCATGGGTCTAGGAGTGAGGCAGTCTGGATTTTTCTATTAACCTGTTATATGATCTTTAACAAGTCATTGAAGCTCAATTACTTCAATCCCCTCAACTATAAAAAGGATTTTATTTGTTGGTTTTATAAGCCAAACTGACATTCTTCAATGCAGCGATTATGTTTCAGTCATCACTCTGCTCTCCCTTACACCTGTGCTTGACAAGAGTTTTTGTTTGTTTGTTTGTTCTGTGTGTCAATAGTATATATACATGGCATTTAGTATTTAATTGATGCATTAAATTAAAAACTTAAATGAAAACTTCTTCCCTAATTTTAAAACACACCTTTTAAGATTTAGCATACTATTTCCACTGCTTCAGTCTCTGTCCCTATAAATTGTGTGATCAAATGGATGTGTTTCTTTAAGTCTGAGGGATTCAATGTTTGGTTGCATTCTAATAGCCTGAGGCATGATCTCATTTTTCAGTTGATTAATATATAGGTAAATCGGGCTTCCCTGGTGGCACAGTGGTTGAGAATCCGCCTGCCGATGCAGGGGACGCGGGTTCGTGCCCCGGTCCGGGAAGATCCCACATGCCGCAGAGCGGCTGGGCCCGTGAGCCATGGCCGCTGAGCCTGCGCGTCCAGAGCCTACGCTCCGCAATGGGAGAGGCCACAACAGTGAGAGGCCCGCGTACCACAAAAAAAAAAAAAAAAAAAAATATATATATATATATATATAGGTAAATAAAAGCAAATACAATTTATTTTCCTATTAATTAATCCAACAAATTACATCACAATCTAAAATATTTCTTATGCCAATTCAACTAGACTTCAAAGTGAGTAAAGGTGAGTTTAACAAACACAGGAAGTTGAGGAGGTTTCAGCAGGTGACAAAGAAGACAATTTTATGGTTTTGCTGTATGACAAATGGTGATTCCACATGCCAATTCCACTAAGTTGGTAATTCCAACTTAGTTGGAATTCTGGTCTTCCACATTAGAGGCTATATAAAAAGGTATTTTAAAAATGATCTCAGGACTTGTATTAGACTACTTGGTGACAGAAATAAAGTGGCTTATTTATTTATTTATTTAGACATCAGGAACCACCTGATCCTGCCTGCTCAGGGCACATTGTCTCCCAGCAGCCAAAGCCAGAACCCTGGGCATCACCCTTGACTCTTCCCCCTCTGCCTTCCCACATCCAACATCCTACACAGAACTACAACCAGTTCACTCTACCTCTTAATTATCTCTTAATTTAATCAATTTCTTGTAAAGAATCGATTTCTTATAAAGTGGTTTAAATAGGTAAAAGTTAATTTTCACTAATGTAAAACAAGTTCAGAGTCTTGGACTTACAGGGGCTTCTTAATATCATCAATGTCCCAGGAGCCTTCACTTTTTCTACTCAACCATCCTTTGTACAAATTGCCTCACAATCACAAGATGGCTCATGCAACTCCAGCTATCACATCTGAGTCTGAGGCAGAAAAAAAGAGGAAGGAGGAAGACTTTCTTTTTAGGGAGCATTTCCAGAAGCTCCCTCCAATAACTCCGGGCTACATACCCTTGGGAGAACTTAGTCACTTGTCCATCCCTAGCTGCAAGACAGTGAGAAATGTGGTTTATCAGCTGAACAAAATCAGGGCACTGTAACTAAGGAAGGCGTTTAATAATGATAGGAGGTAATCTGGGGGCAAATATGCAGGGGAAATATTGTTTCTTATTCTTAACCAGTGTTTCCTGCCCCAGGTCAGTAAGATTCTTAGCAAAATATTTATTCCTTATATAATGATTTGCAGGGCAGCAATAGAGATGCAGACATAGAGAACGGACATGTGGACAGGGAGGGGGGGTTGAAGGGGAGGGTGGGATGAATTGGGAGATTAGGGTTGACATATAAACACTACCGTGTGTAAAATAAATAGCCAGTGGGAAGCTTCTATATAGCACAGGGAGCTCAGCTCGGTGCTCTGTGGTGACATAGATGTGTGGGATAGGGGGTGGGAGGGAGGTCTAAGAGGGAAGAGATATATGTATACATATAGCTGATTCACTTCGTTGTACAGCAGAAACTAACACAACATTGTAAAGCAACTATACTCCAATAAAAAAAAAGTTAGTGGACTATATAGTAGTTTGAGTGGCTCACACTCTTTCACATGCCAAGTTTTACAAAACTGCAGAGCTGAAGCTTATTTTAAAAGTGGCATAAATAAAACCTCAGTTTTTTTCAGAGATTTAAACCTGATTACATCCTTAAGTCATATGTGGCCTGCAAATTTTGGGGGGTTTTGCGGGAGGAGAGGAGAAGCTTTTACAGTCGAAAAAATTATGAATAAACTGCTATATTAAAAATCAGGATATTTCACCCCAAATGCAAATTTGTGACTTCCCTTGAAAAACTGGCGGGTCTGGCAACACTGAGTCCATATTCCCAAAGACCATCAATTGCTTGGAAGTTACAAGTGACTTTCCCAGGGTCTCTGCCAGTGCCAGAGCCCTATGAGGCTTGTCATTTATGTCTCAGATAAGAAGGCTGTCAATTGCCATTTATCATGACACTTGTACTATTGTTTTCTGAAAGTAGATGTAGGAAAGAAAAGAGATGTATTTTTTGTGCTCTTATCTTCACAAAAGCAGAATAATAAAAAGGGCTGCTCTTTTCAAGCAACCTAACTTATTTATTTTGATTACTTTCCTGGACCCTGCAGGTGTTAAAGGCTATGGCTACTTACACTACATGAATTTTCAATATAAAATGGATTAGGTTGCCATTTGGTGTACAATGTAATTTGCTTCTTCATTATGTTCATTGGTTTCTCTCCCCTCCCCACATTTGAGTGTAAGGTCCATGAGGGCAGGGATCATTGTGCTTAAAACAGTGCCTGGAACATGGAGGAAACTCAGTAAATGCTTGTTGAAGACATTTACTGAGCACCTACTATGTGCAAGCATTATAGGATACTATCACAAATGTTATCTCATTGAAAATATTAATAACATACTTCCAAGTTTAGGTGTTTATTATTCCTTTTACCAGTAAGAAAATGGAGGCTGGGAGAGGTTAGCTGACTTAAACAAGATCAGACTGCTAGGTTTTCATAGAGCAAGGATTTAAAGGTAAGGCTGACCAGTGATTACCCTCGGAACATTTCTCCTGAAATGGCCTTCTCAAGTCCATACAACAATGGAAAGTGTTTAGAGCTTATCAATCCTAAAAGAAAAAATACTTCCTGTGAATCTGTGTTAAATATTTTACATACATCCTTCTATGATGTAAATTTCAATCTTCAGCTGGTACATTTCTGTGGGAAGGTGGAAGACATATAGAGTCTTCCCCACATTAGAGCCATTCTCTCCACAGCAGAATCAATGGGTTAAACAGACAGATGGCTTTCATTTGGAGTTGCCCTAACTAGCCATATCCTGATAATGATCAAGTTTGCGTCTTCAGATTGGATGTCTCTTTTGAATTCCACATCCATATTGCTTACGAATTATTCCAGCCTGATGGCTCACAGAAATCTCAAACTCAGTGCCTTCAAAAGCAAATTATTCAACTCCTGCACAAACTAGCGCTTTCCTGCTGTTCCTACTTTTGTTACTAACAATACTGTACACTCTTTGTCCAAACATAAATCAAACCCAGAATTCTGCAATTATCTGAGTATATAAAGAATAGAAGTTTAATGCACTCCAGAGGAGACAGATTTATAAATGGAATAATTACAACACTTTGGTCAGATAACCAATTACAGAGGCAGATATGAAAGCTGCTACATACACAGAAGACTCAAGGTGCTTCCCCTCTATGGGGAAGTAGGGAAGGCTCCCTGAGCAAAGCAGAAGACATTCTAGGTGGTCTGGAAGTAAGGCTTCCCAAGCCAAACAAAGCCAAAACAACCAAGCAAAAGCAAAATGAAGCAAGCAAAAAACAAGATCTACTAAAGTTCCAAACAGCACAATTTAAAAACCACTCTTAGGCAGGTTGGACTGGAGGGGTTGTAGAGCTGGAAGACCAGTGAAGATGGTCCAGATGAGAGATGAGGGATTAAACACAGCAATGAACCTGGAGACTGATGTGAGGTGAAGGTGAGAGGGTGTCTAGGATGACTCCCTGGTTTCTTTCTTGAGTAAGTTCAAGGATCATAAAACCATTAACCACCGTGAGGAGAGAAGCAAAGCAGTTTTGTTCTGGAAAGATAATGGTTTCAGTTTGGGATATTCTGAACTTGAGGTATTTATGGGAGTTCCAGGAAGGTACTTTTGGTTTCAAATCTGGAAAGAAAGAACACACTTGATGCCCTCCACCTCCTCCTCCCACTCTTTATTACTTAATACCCATGTAATCCATCCCCAAATACTGGAAGTTCATTTAGTGCAGGGAACACTTTTTCTTTGGCTTCCTATCTAAGTAACTAGTGGTATAAATACTTTTTCCCGCATGAATAGTCAAAGCATCTTTTCTTTTCTCTGCTCAGTGAGAACTGGCTAGACATGCCCCTTACACCTCTTTCCTTCTCTCCCTCTCAATCCCCCACTCTATTGGGTGAAATAAAATGAATGTGAGAAAAGATGTGAATTATATCTGGATAAATTTGTTATTAAAAAAAGAAGGGAATGAAATGAAAGAGAAGGAGAGCTCTGAGAATGAGAAGATAGTTTATTTTATTTATGTGGCGATGGTTGTTGTTGTTGAGGAGTAGAAAGTGAGAAGTAGGAAAAAGGTACCTTTAAATTTTCAGGAAGCAGCAGCAAACTGTATAAAGGGCACTCAGAATGTTACCCATGGGAAGAAAGCATTTTTAAGAAGGTAATACTTAATACTATTAATACTTAATACTTAATACTAGGTATTAAGAATACCCCTTGAAAAGGCTACCAACGCGGAGCAGGCAATTTTCCACTTTACGCTCTTGAGTTCTTGTGCTGGACTAATAACAAAATTGACACATGACAGATAACAGGAGAAAGAGAAACATTTTAATTTGTATGCACAGAAGTGTCATAGAAATGGACCTAAGAAGTGGCCAAAGCTGGCAGCTTTTATACATTTTAGGCCAAGAAGCAATAAATTTGTGAGGAATTGACAGGACGAAGAAACTTAGGTTTTGGGTGCTTAATGAGTAAAGAATCTAAACAGAATTTGGGCTTGGGGTAGTAAATTAAAGAAGTAACAAGGGTGGTTTATACACGATCTCAGCCCAAATTCCCTGTCTCTGGCGATAGGGGTCTCCTTCTACCTCCTGATACAGGAGGGCACCTTTCACAGGAGATTCATTTCCTGCTTTCAGGGAGACAGAAAGGAGGGTTAGAGTGCCCCTCTCGCATTGGCCATTTCTTCAATAACTTTAACTCAAAATAATCACTACGCCATGGTGGCATATTTGGGGATGGCCTGCCCGGAGCCTCAACACTGGAAAAGGTTTGAAGTACTTGACCAGGTTTTCTTTTTGTTGGACTGCGTTTCCAGAAAGCCCGCTCTGCTGGGACTGGACCCAGGGTTGGCGTAGGCTAAGAACACTACAGGGTAGCTGGCCAGGTAAATGTTTGAGGAATGACTGGATTTGTTTTTGTTTTCAGTTTTATTGAGGTATTATTGACAAACCTGGTGTGCATAAAGTGTACAATGTGATTATTTAATATCTGTATATTTTATGACATGATTATTAGAATTAAGTTAATTAACGCATCCATCAACTCATATACTTAAGAAGGTTTGCACCCTTTGACCAGATTTCCCTATTTCCCTACCTCCCAGACCCCCTGGTAACAACATTTTAATCTTCATCAAGATATCTATATAGATCTATAGCTCTATGTATCTATCTATCATCTATCTATCTATCTATCTCTATATCTATATTTTTTAGCTGGCTTCCCCAAAACCGAATAGATGAAAAAATTAACCACAGTTAAATAAATTACTATTACTTTCCTTGCTATTACTTTCTTTGGAGTGAGTTACATAGAGTTGTCTCTATGAACTGCAATTACATTTCCATGCCTGTAATTACAAATCAATGTTGTAATTAGGAATTTGTTTTGTTTATATACACTTGGGGGAGATAGAGATGGATTAAATGATGACATAGGAGAGAAGGAACAGAATTGCTGGAGCAGTGTTCTCAAGGAGGTGGGAGGAGATGGGAATGAATGCCCAAGCGTACAAGCTGAACTTAGCCATGAACAGAGGCAGTTCTTCTACAGTATAGAAGAAAAGCCCATGTATAATATATATGGCACAGATGCAGACAGGTGGGTAGGTGTGTGGAAGCTTGTAGTATTCCTTGATAATTTCTGTTTTGTATGTGAAATTGAAAGCTAAATCAGCAAAGGAAACTAAGGATAAAGGAGGGTGTTTGGGAGGTTTGAGCAGAAAAAAGAAGATATGAAAATATTGCCAATGAGAAAAGGGAAGTGAATGGACTAGGCAAATAATAGTGAGACTGCTGGGCCTACTTAAGATACTGATCATGACCTTAAAGTGGAACTCCTGAACTTGGATATGAGTTTTATCTGCAGCCACATTCAACTTTGAGTGTGTAGCAGTTGGAGGGTGGAGAGGTTAGATTTAATCAGGGAGTCACTTTGACCAGGAAGCATCAGATTCCTAATTTTTGTAAAAGATATTTTATGATTTTAAAATGCACTTCTCTGGTTTCTTAAAATATACTTTGTAGGCTTTGGGATTCCTTTATTGTAAAATGCCTGGTCATACCCTTTGCCCATTTTTTTTCTATTGTGGTTCCTGTCATGTGTAAGAATTCTTTGCACGTTCTAGATATTATTCCCTTGTCTGTTTTAGTCATAACTAATGTATTCTCCCAATCTATCGCCTATTATCTTTATTCATGGTGTCCTTTGTTGAATAGAAAGCCTGAATTTTAATGTAATCAAATGTATCTTTTAAAATTTTCTTTATGGTGTATGCTTTTTGGGTGTTGTTTTAAAAATCTTTCTCTACCCCTGGGTCACATAGATGTTCTATATTGTCTTCCATTAACTTATGTCTTTGTCACCACAGGAAGTTTACCCCATCTGGAGGCCACTCTGTACATGATGTTAAGTAGGGAATCAGTCCTGTTTTTCTCTAATAAAGAATCAGTTTTCCTAACGACACCACTAAATAATTTCTTCTTTTTTCAGTGGTGTGTGTTGTCCACACTTTTATCATATATCAAGTTCCTATTTCTGCACTGGTCTCTTTCTGAATTTTAAAACTCTTTAGCCTATTTGTCTGTTCTTGTGCAAAAACCATACTAGAAATTCTTGGTAGGCCTAGCTCACATTTTAACAAATATACTAATACATGTCCATGATGTTTGAGATCGGATTAGGAACACTCATCCTGCTGAATTTGACTCAAGACATCATTTTAGTAGGGCAATAAATATTAAAATTAGAAAAACAAAGACTTACTTGCCAAAAAAACCTCCCAGGAGTCATTCATTCATTTATTCATTTACTCACTCATTCAACAATTATTTATTAGGCATCTACGATGTGCCAGGATTCATGCTGGTTAGTGCCAGGGATACAGGGAGAACCAAAAAAGGTCAAGTGCAGTCATGAACATGTATGGTCTTTGGTGAAAAACAAATATTAATCGAATAATTACTCAAATTTAACATTGTAATTGTGACAAGTGCTCTAAAGAACAGGGAGCTATTTAATGAGGAAGATTTGACCTGATCAGAGAGGGATTTGACCTGGTGGGAGAGAAAATAAAAGTTGCTATTTATAGGATGGGCCAGGCCAGAGACAGAAGAAAGTTCCAGGTAAGGGAAGAACATATACAAAACACCCATGGTAAAAGGAGCCTCTCGAGTACAGATCTGAAAAAGTGCAAACGTGTTTGTGTGTGGCAATATTTAGAAGTCAGGTCGAGCAGAGGAATCCAGGCCAGGAGAATGCACAGACCCAGCCAGCAAGGGAAGAAGAAAAAGCCAAGAGCAAATATGTTCTAAGTGAAGTGATCTCACAAAACAGTGAGTTTCCTGTCCCTAGGTCCGTTTCAGAATTTAACACATAAATTTTAGTCGGTGATTTTTCATCCTTTTGGAACACATTTTATGTATCATTTTGCAGTTAGCTTGAGATTAGTCTCTTTTTCATTTTTTTTTTTTTTTTTTTTTTTTTTTGTGGTACGCGGGCCTCTCAGTTGTGGCCTCTCCCGTTGCGGAGCACAGGCTCCGGACGCGCAGGCTCAGCGGCCATGGCTCACGGGCCCAGCCGCTCCGCGGCATGTGGGATCTTCCCGGACCGGGGCACGAACCCCTGTCCCCTGCATCGGCAGGCGGACTCAACCACTGCGCCACCAGGGAAGCCCTAGCCTTTTCTTAACAAAAGAGTCAGCATGAGGTGAATAGCAGGTGGAGAGTACTTGTTCAGCCCAATTGTACTTCCTTAGGCGTTTCCTTCGAGCACATGCCCTTTCTGTTTGGTTCTGTTTGGTTCACCACAGCATTCCCAGGGCTGAGTTGATACTGAATAAATACTTGTCAACTAGTTAGTAAAGCAAATAATTGAAAATTCTGTGGTTTTAAGGATATATTTGTTCATAGCACTCCAGAGTGGCACATGTCAATGGCATTCTATTAAAGGCAAGAGCAGACACGGTCCTGTTCAACACAACTGCCCCAGAATTCATTCATTGGCTTGTTTTTTAATAGAGGGTCTTTTAGGTGAAAGTACTTCAATAAGAACTGATTGTTTACTTCACACTCTATCCCTTATTTATTTCAAAAATATATTTTGAAAGGTAATGGAAGTTGAATTTGATTAGTACACTCTTTTATTGAGGACAATTTTGAAGAGAACGTCAAAGAAATATGGCAGCATTAAAAAATAAATATTTTAGTTATCGAACAAGGCAGCACTTAAAAAGCTTTTCTCCCATCATAAAAGAATTCTGATGGTCCTTGCCCTAAGAAGCTCACAGTGTAAACTGAGAGATAGAAAAAGTGAACAGAATTTCTATTCAATATGTTAACTGCAATACTAGGAATGCATGCCAAGAGGGCTATGGGAATACAGGGTAGACATTCAATAAGTGTTTGTTAAATGTTGAAAAAAAATTGGTCCCAATTTTCACTAAGTACAAAACTAGCGCGAGCTGCGGCATCTCATTTTAGCATTGCATAGTTAATCCTTCTGAATCAGATGAGCTCTGGGGGTTGTGTTGGGGCGAAGGAGACTGAAGGATTTGGGAGTGATGAGTGAATTAACACTGGGGTTCAGCCCTAGACCAGTACCTGAGGAAAGAGGAAGAACAGGAACTAGGGAACTTTCATAAGGATGAAGTCGGGTGGGCGATGCGTGGGTTGTAAAGGTATGGTAGCAGTGGACAGAAGAGGGATACCCATATTAACCAACATTCATGGAACTCTTAGAATATGCTAGGTTTTATTCTGCATCATTTAATCTTGTAACGACTCTGAGAGGTAAATAGTCTGATTGTGCTCATTTTATTATGGTTATCTGATGTTTTCCTCTTCACTTTCACCTGTAAAGTAACTAGACAATGTCCTTCAACCTCATTTTTCCCCCCTTAGGTCTGTTTCCTTTGCTTTGAGGTTCCATTCTGTGTCATTGGCCACGCCAAGATAGAGGCACCCTAAAGATCACGTGTCCACATGGACCCTTCTCCCTAGGCTTCAACAGTGGAATCATGCAGCTCAAAGAGAGCTGTCCCTGTGTACATATCAGTAAGTGGTATTTTTTTGTTGCCATTAATATGTTCAGTTTCTGGTTTCTGAGATTAGAAAGCTGTGAAGCTAGGTTGCAGAGATGTGCCCCAAGTGCCTTGAGTTGCTGTTTGTTCAGTTTTTTTTTCTTTTTTTTGGTGGTACGCGGGCCTCTCACTGTTGTGGCCTCTCCCGTTGCGGAGCACAGGCTCCGGACGCACAGGCCTAGCGGCCATGGCTCACGGGACCAGCCGCTCCGCGGCATGTGGGATCTTCCCGGACCGGGGCACGAACCCGTGTCCCCTGCATCGGCAGGCGGATTCTCAACCACTGTGCCACCAGGGAAGCCCTGTTTGTTCAGTTTTTTAAGGACAACTCTGGTTCTGACTTTCTACTTGGAAAGGAACACCTATTTCCAGCCAACTTCTCAAAAATAAGCCACAAGGAGTCTAAGTAGTTTAATTTTAGATGTGGAGGGTGCCATAGACAGCATCTAGTATTACTTTAATTATCTTACTTAACAAACAGGAGTGCTGAACGCTAACGTTACATGAGCGGCCCAAGACACAAAGGAACTTGGTCCTGACTTTTGGTCCGGTGCACCCTTCACTATAGCAGAATGGAAAACCAGTTCAAGTCAGCAAAATCATCTTCACAGCCAAAAGACATACTTAAAAATTTCATCTTCCCATATTTCATTGTCTCTTCAAATTTATACCTGTTGTTTCAAGATTTTATTATAGAAGAATCTATTTCAGAAGCCATATAGTCTAATTTAAATCTATTAAATTAATTGGGCCCCTTGTTTAGAGTTTATAATTCATTTCTTTGTTTAAAAAATCACAATGAAACAAACAAATCACCATCTTAGTAGCCTCAATCAGTTACATAATGTGAAAGATGGAAATAAATATCTAAGGCGAATTCTTTTCAAATTGCTCTTCTCCCCTTTTCTGGAATGTGGAAAAACATAAGCTACCCTTAGGCATTAAAGGTTGAGAGGTAGGCAAGAGTTTGGAAACGTCCCATTGTCAAGGGCTATGATGACAGCCTGAGTAGATTTCTTAAACCTGAAACTAGCTTGCTTCTCTTCCTCTGGAAAGCATCACGCTAGAGATCATGATATTTTCATTAATAGGATGAGGTGTGTTTATGAAAGCACTGCTGGAAAAAACACGAGGGTTAAAAAATTATGGAAACAGAAGGATGTCAACCATAGTCTCATACTGATGACTCCGGCTTATTTTACAAGCAAAGTTTCAATGATTAATTGTATATGTATGGAGACAACAGAACAGCTCATTATGTGTCATTCAGTAGTAAAATAGAGCATGAGACTAATACATAGAATGTAACGCAGGTACTGTTTGACAGTACTTTTGAATTTAAGTATATGGTCAATATTATAATAATTTTGGCTCTGTGTATAATGCTATTAGGACTGTACATGTTTTCAAGAGCTGAAATGTATCACGGCTGGCTTTTCAAACAAGTTTTCTCCACACATCCCTGTGGAGACAAACCAAATGAAATGGAACAGACAAGTTTCTCCTTTGTGGTCAGAATTCCCTGGTTTAAGACGTAATTGAAAAGAGGTGCCGGAGGATGAGTCAGAATGCAATGTCATTGCTTTCTGGAGAGCTGCAAGCATACCTCTTTTATATTTTAACCTTCCAGGTTAAGTACTCCTATAATTCATCTAGTTTAAGTATATTTCAAACCAAAACATACACTTAATCCTATTCTTTTTCTTTTCTTACCACGAACTCTGTTTTTTATGGTGGGAAGGGAAGAGAGAAATCTCAGACGTCCAGGAGTCCAATTTAGGAGGTAAGTTACAAGAAGGTCAGTGGTGGTCTTTAACTGTGACAAAGGAGGGTCTTGGAGGAAATCAGTAGGCCCACATTTAACCAACGTCTACAAGATGTATTTTCCGTAGTAACTCACCTTTGATGCCTGGATTCCCTTATTTTAATTGATTAATTATTGTAATTTCCTTGTATCATTGCTATACTGGCCATGACATTTGTTTAAAAAAAAAGACAAACAACAACAACCAAACAAGACCCCAAGAAAGGTGTGCCACAGATGAAACCTCTGTCTGAATTGCACTTGGATGTCTGCAGTAAATTAACTCCAGCAAAGAGTGTATAAAACAGTCTACCTGGGGTCAATCCTCTAATAGGCGGGCCTTAGTTAGCTGTGACACAAAACGCGACCTCTCCAGCTCCCAGGCGGCCTTTGCGGGTCTGAAACTGGCCGCTGCGCACGGGGCGGAGTCGAGGCCGGGAGCGCGCCCCCTTCTGCGGCAGGACGCGCTCGGGGACCGAGTCTCTGTACAGTCAGGGCTTCTGCTGGGCAGGGTCAGCTGTTAATCCTCAAGGTGGATACCGGGGCGGTGGGGAGATGGGGCATATGGGTGGTGTCCGTCGGTGAGAAACAACTAGCGCAGAAAAAGGGTGGCGGCGAGAGGGAGTTCCCACCTGTTGGCGTTCTTCCAGAAATGAAGACTTGAGAAAATACCAAGGAGGGGCCGATCGGTGTCCTTCGGACGCGCCTGGAACCCCACCCTCGGTCAGAGGAAAAGACCCTGGGGTGAGACGCAGGAGCTTCAGAAAAACCAAGAAGAAAAGCAGCTCCCTCCGCGCGCCACCGCCTCTGCCTCGCACTCCTGCGCGGCCGGCCCAGCCTGCGCCTAGCCCGCGGCCCTTCGCCCGGCTGCGCCTTCCCACCACCGCCTTCCGGGTGCCTCTGCCGGCGACCTGCCTCCGAGTCCTCCCATGGCGGCAGCGCGACCCACAGGCTCCGCGAGCGGAGCCCTTTGCCGGCAACTCCTGCTGACCCTCGCGGTGAGTGGCTGCCCGGACCCCGGTCCCGAGTGGGCGCGCGGACCAATGGGGGGAGGGAGGGGAAACTTTGGGAGCGGGGTTCGGTGGTGGCGGCGGCCCATGCGGGGGGTTCTTGGGCCTGGGGCTGGCTGAAAAAAGTGCCGTAGGCTGGGGGAGGGGGGAGGGCAGACAGAGGAGAGCGAGCTGGGCGCCGCGATCCCGCCGGGGCATCCGGTAGATGTTATCAGCACTGGCAGATGAGCGGCTGCAAACGCCCATCGCAAAGCGTGGCCTCTGGGTACAAGCCGGCGAGCGCCGCGCGCCCCGCGCTGCTCCTCTGCGCCTCGCGCACCTCCCCGGGCGGGGCAGTCCGTTCGACCTCAGTGCGGGGCTCCGGCCGCGGACGAGTGGAGACGCTGGGCGGATGCGACCGAAATCGCAGGTCCTTGGGTGAAAGGACTAGGCGCCTTTTGACCTTAGTGTGTGAGTGAAGGGGGGAGGGAAGAGCTGGGGCGGGGGCGGTCTCCACCCTCTGCGCCTAAAGATAGTAGATGGGCCGGCCCTCGGTGGTCCTTGGTATGGTTTCCATTGTTTGTCAGCACGTGAGATTTCATTCCCCTTAAACTTCGGGGAAGTGGCTTTCCCGATCTCTCGCCTCGGAGGCATACAGATTCTCCCCGCTTCCCCATTCCCCGCCAAGCCCTCCAGCTCTAGTTTCCTTCCCGTTTTAAAGAAGCCAAAACCAAGACCCCAAAGCTGGGAGGGAAAAAGGAGGTGGCCTTATTCGGAAGGGATAGCCCCCCTCCCTGGCAGGAAAGACTGAGATCTCTTTGGGGGACCTCAAGGCATTGGAATCCAGTGCGGGGGGAGCAGCCCCTGGGAGAGTGTGGGATCAGAGGTTCCCCAGTCAGGGCTTCCTGGGTCCCCTGGAAGGACAAAATTTACATAGACCAAGTACAGAGGGCCAAGCGGGTAATGTCCTTTCACGTTGAGCCGCAGGCGTTAGGGCTGCAGTCCCTAACCCTGAAGGACAAAAGGGGACGAACCTGGAGAACAGAGAGGGAGGATTCCTTCTGGGAGGGATGCAACTGGCGGCGGGAAATATCCGTGTAATTTCCCTTACTCTACCGCTCTCATTTTACAACGAAATCCTGAAATTTTTAACTAATGAAATTGTAGTTGTTACTATTATTAGAATGCCTTTCCCATGGAACTCCAGGGACTTCAAACCCTTAACTAAATTCCCGGGGCACATTAATAACATACAAAGGGCAGGGTGCACAGCAAGTAATAGTTCACAGCTGAGGAAATCAAGAAGGGAGTAAATAACGGTCGTAAGATATGTCCTTGATGACAAAAGGAACGGATTTTGGTTAGATTCTTAATAAAGTTGATTTTTTTTTTTGATTGATTTTTTTTTTTTTTGACACTTCTTTTTAAACATTGCCCTTGAAGGAAAAGGCATGATTAGGCACGGTACTAAAAGGCACAGGCCATAAATAGCTTTGCTCTTATATACTGACACACACAACTTTCTGTGTGTTCTCACTTCCTTTTTAGAAGAAAGCAGATATAAGGGAATAAACTAAAGTTGAATAATCCTCATTCTTTGGCCTTCCTTAGCTTCAAAGCTGGATAGGCCAGAAGTGGGGTGGCTGTGGCTACCCCCCCTCATCCTACTGCATTCTGGCTGGAAGGCTTGGTGGGTCTTAAGATGTTCTGATACTCATGTGCATGTCTGTGCCAAGTCCTGCTAGCCTCAGATGCTTGTTGTGGTTGTGAGCCTCATGTGTGACAGACGTGTAAAGAAGAGTATGGGCTTCCCTGGTGGCGCAGTGGTTGAGAGTCCGCCTGCTGATGCAGGGGACGCGGGTTCGTGCCCCTGTCCGGGAGGATCCCACATGCCGCGGAGCAGCTGGGCGCGTGAGCCATGGCTGCTGAGCCTGCATGTCCAGAGCCTGTGCTCCGCAACGGGAGAGGCCACAGCAGTGAGAGGCCCACGTACCGCAAAAAAATAAATAAATAAATAAAATAAAATAAAGAAACATTACTAAATAAAAATGGGTTGGGGTACACCCCTTACATTTCCTCTTCCCCATGCACCCGACCCTTCTGTGAATCAGCTTCTCCCAACTTCCTCATCTTGCCTCACCTCACACATTTGGTGACCACTTGAACGCTGCCTCTACCTAAACACCTAATGATGTTTCTGTCTCTCTGAGGTCATCAGGGATCTCCACTGCTAAATCGAAATCATTCCTTATACAATTCCATCTTGCGGTTGGAGCTCTTCTAAATCAAGGAGTCCAGCATGAACATGGACCTGAAAAACCATAAAGTAATAAAAATGTCCTTTAAAAATATTTCAGCCTTACTCATAATAAGGAAAGATGAATTTAAAACTACATTGGTTGTAAAGCAATTATACTCCAATAAAGATGTTAAAGGAAAAAAGAAAAAAAAATGGTCCATATCAAAAAAATCTTTAAACAAACAAATAAATAAATAATTTAAAAAATGGTATTACAAAAAAAAAAAAGAAATACATTGAAATGTCATTTCTCATTTGGCAAACATCCAAAAGTTTGACAACAGGCTCTGTAGGCAAGAATGTGGAGAAATAGAAACTAATAAACGGCTAGTGAGTGTTAAGAAAAAGTTACAACCTCTATGGTCTATATACAATTGTAACAAATGTAAATAGAAACTGTTTTACTTCTTCCTTTCCAATTTATATGCATCTACTCTCTTTCCGTCTATTTATATACCAAATACTGCATTGTTTTAATTATTGAGACTTCATAAGACCTTTCAGTATCTGCTAAAGCTAATATCCTTTCATTGCTTTTCTTTTTCATAATTTTTCTATCTTTAATTGTTTATTTTTCCTTATTACATTTTATATCAGCTTGTCTAGTTCCAGAAAAAATATTGATGGGACTTTTACTGGGATCATAAACTTTATAATTTAACTTAGTATAAATTGATATACTTATGTTGTTGATTTTTTACTAACCAAAATAATAATATACATTTCTTTTGTTCAAGTCTGCTTTTGTGTCCTTCAGAAATATTTTCAGGTTTTTCTCAAATAAACTTTACATGTTTCTGGTTAAGTTTACTTTTTGGTATTCTAATTTTTTATCACTTTTGAAAATGATTTCTTCTTTTCCATCATATTGTTTAACAGATTCTGTTTATGTGCATAATGACTAATGATTTCTGTATTTTATTAGTTGTTTCTGCTGCCTTATGAAATTTTCTTATTGTTTTGTGGTTAATTTCCTTGGGTTTTCCAGATAAATAGTCATATCACATGCAAATAGTGGGGTTTTTTAACCTCTTTCTTTTCAATTCATATGCCATCTAATATCATTCTCTTGCCTAATATACTTTAATGTAATGTTAGCTATAAATGATGACCCTTGGGAAGTCTATCTTGTTTCTGAGTTTAGTGAGGCGACTGCTAGTGCTTTTCCATTGATGATGTCATTATAATATAAAATAAAATTATACTGAAGTAGCACTTATCAATTCTTATCGGGGGCACTTTTAAAAAAAATTTAGGAATGGTTATTGAATTTGGTCAAATGGTTTTCAGCACCTATGGTGCTGATCATATGCCAGGGCTTCTTTAAACGAATTAGCGGCTTGTGTTTCCTAGAACAAATGAGTGATGTGAATGTGGATCACAAAGCCATGTGAAGACCAGTTTACTTCTAGCTCACCCTTACAGTGAAGGTTTTGCATTTGGGGATCCAGATTAATGTGGACAGATCTTCTCTTAGATCTTAGGCAGGTCTGTGCTTTGATTTCATTCCCCTCTCTTGAGCCCAAAAAGCCAGAATCTAATCTTTTCAGATTAGAAATTGTTTCTGGTTACTACTGTGTTCCAGCTTTATCCTCAGTTTTTGCCTCGCTGGATGTTTTAGGATGGTTTAAAAGCATGTATCCATCATTTTTAGTTTTGGCCTGGGGGTTGGACTGAATGCCCTAGGTCCCATCATTGGAAATGAAAATTGTTCCCCTAATTCATTCGTCACACTGGTCAGAGTTAAGCTTATTCAAATAGAAAGCTGCTTAAGTAATTTATCTGCTTAAAACAAATCTTTGGTTTCTTTTATTATCTTTAGGAAAAAAGATCTATATGTGTACTTTGTTAAGGCTATTCAGGACCTGTCCCACACCTACTTCTGTGAATCATTTTAAACTCTGTCCCTCTTGTGCTCTATGCATCAACCATCGCAAATTGCATGTTCAAGTCTGTGTCATCTCTGGGCCTTTGCATATGCAGTTCCTATGTTTGCAGCATACAAGCTCTGCCTCCCTGTGACATGGCTAATTTGTTGCCCCTCTTCACCTGGCTCTTAGAGGAGGCTGCTTCCTAGCGCTCTCCCAAAGCATCCTGTACTTCCCTGTCCTAGCTTTTATCCCCCATTATCGAAATTACAAATAAGTCTTATCCTTGAATGGAATGTTTCATGAGAATCCTTTTTACTGCTCTGTGTCTGGTACATATGAGAACATTCAGTAAGTATTTGTTGAATGCATGAAGGACTGGATGTCCAGGATACTGTTATCTGAAATATTGTCTTAATTAGGCCACTTCTCACCTTTTCCATCGTTCTTACCTTAGTCCAAGTCACCACCTCTCCTCTCAGATAGATTCCTCCCAGTGGGTCTCCTTGCTTCCACTCCGTCTTCCCCATCATCTGTTCTCACATGGCCACCGGATGAGTCTGTGTAAATACTCACCCCGTGGTACCACTCCACAGTGTCTAAACCTACTGTGCTTCTCTTTGCCCTCGGAATAAAATCTACACTCCTTACTGTGGCCTTTTAGACCCTACATGATATGCCTGTGACTGTCTCTTCAATATCATGTCCTCTCACTCTTCCCTCACTGTGTTTACTGCTATGGCCTTCTTTTTGTTCCTTCAACACACCAGGTGAAGTCCCCTCCCAGGGCCTGTGGCCTGGCTTTTCGCTCCACCTGGAAGACTCTTCCCCAGTTAGTGAACTGGGTTGCGTCCTGCTTTCATTCAAGTTTCTGGTCTTTATCACCCTCTCTTCCTGTTGTATTTTTCTCGTAACACCTACTCTTGGCATTGTGTGAACTTTGTGATTTGTGTTATTTACTTTTTGTCCCTTAGTGTAAAATAATCTCTGTGAGGTCGAGTTCTCTTTGTTCACCGTAGTAGCCTTTGAACACTTCCTGGCACTTGGGCAGAAACCAAGAAATGTTGGTTGAATGAATCAGTGGGTGTATGCCTTCTGTCACCTTGAGCTGGACTCTTGTCTGATTCTACTCCTGTTCTCTTTGGGCTATGCAACCAATGAAGATTCTTTTCATCTTTTTATTTCTAATTCAAGTACAGTCTCTTTGTTATGTCCACTCTGAGTTCCAAATGAAATGTAATCTCTGCCATGCTTGGTCCTTCATACATAATTTAAATTAGATACTTAAAGGGTCTTTAGTGCATTTTGGAAATAAAAATTTTCATCCAAATTTTGATGATTTTAATTTATGTTTATAGACTTTTAAATAACAGTGTAGGGACTTCCCTGGCGGTCCAGCGGTTAAGACTCTTGAGCTTCCACTGCAGGGAGTATGGGTTCGATCCCTGGTGGGGGAACTAAAATCCTGCAGGCCGCGCCGTACGGCCAAAAAAAATAAAAGTTTAAATAGCAGTGTAAATGCTGGTTGGCTGTTTTGCTTTTCGTCAAAAACCTTTGCAAAAAACTGTGAAACTTTCAGAAGCATCCATTATAAAGTTTCAGAGAGAACAGAATTTATTTTCAGTGTGCTCAAATATATATTGTATTGGAATTGGTTCAGCATAAATCACTAAATCATTTAAATTTTTTAAGTGAAATATTTTTAACACTGACCTTAATTCTCATTATTGAGAACTTCAAAATAAGTTCATATTTCAAAGTCGTGTGCTTATATGCGTGTAAGTATGTAAATATGTAAGAAAGTATGTAAATACTTTTAAAGTCACTCCATGGCAATGAGTCAGTGCTTCTCTTTAAAAGCATCAGAATTTTCTTTAGGATATTTTTGATTTGGTACCAAAACTCATAGACAGTTGACAGTTAATTGAAACAACTTGCTGGCGCATTAAATTTGTTTTTGTTTCTCTTTCCTTTTACATACCTGTGCTGCCTTCCTAATAGTTTCCAGTGCTTTCCCACAAAGGAGTGTCATTGGTTTCTCAGTATATCCACTAAGTTCGTGAAATTATTATTGACTTCATTTTACAGACTAGGAAACAAAGCCCAAGAGGATAAGCAATTCTCTGAGTTTACATGCTTTGTGAGGGAGGGAGCCATGGCTCTTAGTCTGTTGTTTTTATTCTTCTCTTCTATGCAGTTTTCTTCTGAATTCTTAATCCAGTGTATGCTTTTTATTTTATTGTTCTAATTATATAAACAGATTTATAATTATACAAATTTGTATAAACTATGTACACATGAAAAGGATCTTTTTAATGTATAATACTGATTTTTTTAGATCTCAACATTTGCCTGTGATGCCTGCAAAACAGTGACACTACATGTTCCCTCCAAACTAGATGCTGAAAAATTTATTGGTAGAGGTAAGAAACTACCAAAATATGTAATAAATCCTAATTTGGTATGATCTTGTAAAATTAGTGTAATCTTTAGGAGGATAACTGTATTGGAACTAATAGTTAAAACTAATATAGTACATTCCAATACTTTAAAAAATATATATATTGTGTCAATCCAATGAATGGAATATTGTACTTTATTGAAACACATGATTATATAAAGTAGTTAAAATTGTTTAGTTTGAGTAATGAAGTAATTACTAATATTTACGTTAGATGAAGGATATGGTATATGTTATAACACGTCTATGAAATTGAGAAATAGTATTGAAACTATTTCTTGAGTTTAAAGGTGTTGTTTTTGGATTTTCATCCTAAAATATTTTGGTATCTTACAACATTTACTTCCACATATTTTTTTTTTCAATTATTTTTTTCACATAACTCAAATGTATACCAAAAATCAGACCAATGAAGATACAGAATACGATGACTATTTAACAACAGATTCAAAGAGTTCCATAATAATTTAATGTAATAACTGCCAGTTTTAATCTCTAGATTCTGTTTAACTTATTTTAAGTGTTCTCATATATTGCTCTGTGGCTAGTTTCAGTTAATAAAGAACTTTTTTGGTGTGAGTTTAATATTCAAACTGTAGAATTCACATGCTTTTATTTCAGAACAAATGTCTCTTCCTTAAAGGCTCTGAAGTAGGTATCAGAAGTGATGGATACGTTTAGTTAAGCACAACTTAAATAACTGTATAGCTTCATATGTCCTTTTAAAAATGCAAAACTTCCAAGTGTCAGTGTAATTAAAGTTTTTGACTGCCCCACCTCAAATGCATAGCTTACTGTTAAAGCTATATATTGCTTTCTTTTACCTTACAAATGATTGCTCTGTATATTTTCTACAGTTAACCTGAAGGAGTGCTTTAAATCTGCAAATCTAATTCATTCAAGTGATCCTGATTTCCAAATTTTAGAAGATGGTTCAGTCTATACAACAAATGCCATTCTTTTGTCCTCAGCAAAGAGATCTTTTACCGTATTACTTTCCAACACAGAGACCCAAGAAGAGAAGAAAATACTTGTCCTTTTAGAGCAACAAACAAAGGTATACCGAAGTATAAAAATGAAGTATGACGAACTATTTTCTTCAGGTGTAACTAACATGACCAGGGAATATGTGAATCAGAAAAGATATGCGATAATTTAGCTTGAAGAAGAATAAAAGCTATGACTCAAGTTAACAGTGTTGAAATGGAAAAGGGTTATTCAACATAGGTTATCACAGATTATAATTTCTTTTTATTTGGGACATAAAAGGAGAAATTGGGATATGGGACAGCATGAGAACTTGAGATTAGACACAGAGAAGCATTTCTTGATCTTCACTGTGGAAAAGGTTTCCAAAACAAGAAACATTATTGCTTAAGATATTTGTATATAACTTGGACTTTGTAGCTTTTAATTATTCAAGAACTCATATGGCATGTTAATGACTTAGGATGGTGTCCTACTCTGGGCAGCGGTATAGGGTCGTGACATGGTTAATTTCTCTGAGATACATGAGGCATCCAGAGATAGGTCTCATGTATCTTAGCATAATCTTTAGTCTTAGAAAATGGAGGACTATTTTAGGTTAAGGTTTGGACTTCACGCATACTTATGACTTTTTGGCATCCAAGATCAAAATGACTTCATTCAACCACTGGCCATTACTCATGACAGCTGTTTAAGAGTTGTCACCATGTTTCTCTCCTCCTTCTGACACAGATCTCTCTGTTGGTCCCCTGGCTCTTCCTAGTTGCCGGTGAGTGGAAGATGCTTATGCTAAATTTAGAAGGGCACCTGTCTACTTACATTCTTTGCATATTTCTCCTTCCATGTTTTTGCATGGCAGTGTGGCAACAGTACAGTTTTTTTTTTTCAGTTTTGCTTCTAGGCTTCCAATTTCATCTCTCTTTCTTCCATGTTCCCACCAAGTTATTTTCTCAAGAGGATTGCTGTGATAACAGTTATAGAGCAGGGATTTCTTGGTTATTTTTTTTCTAGTATTGACATTTCATTTGGTTTTCAAGCACTACCATGGTCTTACGCCTCCCCAGCTAATCCTCATGAGAGGAGAAGGAAGTATCAGAGTTTTAAAGTTTGAAAATAAAGTATTTGTTGGCTTTATTTATTATTAACATTTTTTCATCTTCTAAATTGAGGTACTGAGGAAAAGTCGTTCTCAAGAAAAAGTTCTAATACGTGCCAAGAGAAGATGGGCTCCTATTCCTTGTTCAGTGCCTGAGAATTCCTTGGGTCCTTTCCCACTTTTTCTTCAGCAGGTATAGTTTACTTTCCTTCCACTGTGAGAGTCTACGGTTTCCATCTTTGTAAAAAGTTTAGACAATGAGTATGCAGTTATTTAAAAAGTATCTGTGTATGAATATATGAGTATGTCTAGCATATGGTTCAATATATGGTATAAATGCATCTCTCTATACCTATGTATACTTTTTTTTTTGCAGTTTTAGTCATGCAAAAGCCATTTATAAAACTGTAAAACCCATATAGCACTCTCAAACACATGCTTCCTTAATGAAATTTCATATCATCAAGGGTATCTCAGAGCCTGTGCATAGTCTAGAAAACCCCAAAACATCTTCCATAACAAAGGATGAAATTGTTGATAACAGGTCAAATGCCACGAAGGGGAAAGACACGTACACCTTTCCATGGTTTCTTCCCAAGTCCACTGCTTAAATCACACTGGATCCACATTTTCTCTCCCCTGTTTCATTTTTAGTGGAAACCCTAGCAAATCTTCTTGCCTTCCTCCCTTATCAGTGGTCACTACCATTCAGTCTAGCTCTTAGGTCTCTTTTCCCCCAGTTCTTGAAATGGTGAGAGAGAATCCTTGCTTAAATCCCACCAACAAATTCAATGCAGCTGAGAAAAGAGCATTTTAAAGTTGAGAAAGAAATTGTTAGAAAATAATTGTTAGTCATCCTAATAGATAAAGATCCTACTAAGAGGATGAAAACAATTTGGAAAAAATTTTCTTTTTGAATCAAATACCAAAGTAGCACACTTGTCAGGATATTATGTCATTTCCATTCTCTCTCATTTTCATCCTCCCATTTAGCCCCTATAATAGAGAAGATGCTGAGAAATAACAAAAACTAATTAAGGAAACCACTTTCCAAATGTTTGCCCTGCCGAGAGTATACTTTAAACCCAGTGTCTCAAATATTATGTTATATATAATAAAACTTCAGGTGTAAAACATTGACAAAAGGGTAACTGTTCATGCGCAGAATACTTTATTATCTAAGACAGGGAAAGTCCACAATGCTTGATCCATGTAGCTACATGTAGCCTTTAAAGTATTTCTTGTTATTCTGGAAAGCTAAGATGCTATTACATTATTTTCCTCGTGCCTTGCTCTTGAATTTCACAATTATTAGGCTTCCTTATTCTATTGCTGCTTTTTATTCAGACATAATAATAAATTAAAGAGGGCAATTACTTATTATAAAATGTCAGTGTGATTGCATACGTATATAAATGAAAGTTTTGCTGAAATACAAATTTGTCTTTTATGTATATGATGTCTACTTTCTAGGTTCAATCTGATACAGCACAAAACTACACTATTTACTATTCCATAAGTGGGCCTGGAGTTGACAAAGAACCTCTAGGTTTATTTTATGTAGAGAGAGATACTGGAAACCTGTTTTGTACTCGTCCTGTAGATCGTGAAAAGTATCCATCTTTTGAGGTAAAGTCTAAAGTTTACATATTGTATTAGTAAAATTAAACTTGGCTATTTCGTCTCTCTTCCTCAATTCATTTACTCTTGACTGTTTTCTGATTTTGGCATCCATGCTCTGGGTATATCTGATAGTACAGACCTGACTGGCAGCAAAAAGAATTTTATAGAATAAATAGCCTTCGATTCTATTAGATTGCTCTGGGAATTACAGTTTACTATTTTTTTTTCAAAAGCAAAAAAGAGTACTACTTTGAACAGTAGTTACTTATTAGGCAGAAAAGATCTGTGAACCTCTTTATGGTACTGAGAGTGATACCATAGGAGGTAAGTTAAGTTCAGAAGTTAAAGCCTTGGTACGTTTGCAATGAGAGAAAGTTGACTTGTGGTGAGCAGGTAAGGAGTGTAGACAGTGCTTAACTAGGATAACTACTAGGTCTTTTCATCATCTGGGCAACCTCCTGTGGTGGGATGAGCATTAATATACATGAATTTAACCTAATGTGTTGATTTTCCAACAGGAGCTGGTCATTTTGCTTAACTTAGTTTTAATTATTTTATATCTATTTTGGATGATGTAATTACTTAGTTTTAGAATTACTACAACATGACCTTCTAAGTACCTGTGATGGTCTGTTCTTTCTATGATAGCTGTTATGAGAAAAATTGGAATTGAAATTCATATTATAAAATCAAAAGAATAAATCGCATTCTAGACCCAATTTATAGCCACTCATTTGGTCCATTTCTGACTCCCCCTTTTTAAATTAAAAAATTCTTGGGCTTCCCTGGTGGCGCAGTGGTTGAGAGTCCGCCTGCCGATGCAGGGGACACGGGTTCGTGCCCCGGTCCGGGAAGATCCCACATGCCGTGGAGCAGCTGGGCGCGTGAGCCATGGCCGCTGAGCCTGCGCGTCCGGAGCCTGTGCTCCGCAACGGGAGAGGCCGCAACAGTGAGAGGCCCGCGTACCAAAAAAAAAAACCAAAAAAACAAAAACCAAAAAAATTCTTATGAAGACAGTTATCTAAATACAATCATCAATATGCCTAAAATTCTAATTAGAAAATAAAATAATATCTCAGTTAACTGCACCTGGGGAATTTGGAATCCTAAGAATTCAAAGTTATAAAAGATCCAGAAAATTGTATTTAAAATTCATGCACCTGAAACTTTCAAACAAAACAAAATAGTTCTCAAGACTCTTTTGAGAAGATAATAATAAAAACCATTACACCCATTAACAACAGTACAGCAATGGTGAGGAAACCAAATTTAGCTATTTTATTATATTAGATAAATTTAAACGTAAAATGTTATAGTGCACCATGAAATTAACCATCTCTTCTGGCATTAAGGTTATGTTCACATCCAAAAACAGTAACAAATAGTGAAATCCACACTGTGATGCTGAACAGTCTCCACATGAAAGCCAAAGCGAAAGCAAGTTTGAACTGTATTGTTTTTTTTTTCTTCAATTTTACTCTCTTCACAGCTAGTTGCCTTTGCAACAACTCAGGATGGATATACTCCAGAATATCCACTGACCCTACTAATCAGAATCGAGGATGAGAATGATAACTTCCCAATTTTTACAGAAACAACTTACATTTTTAATGTTTCTGAAAACTGCAGAGTTGGTGAGTACCTGCCGTGGCAACATACGGCAACTTAATGTTTCAATTCATTAGCTGACTTTAACTCTGGCCACTGGGCGGTGGCGCATCCTGCTGCCAAGAACAAGTGACTTGCTAGACGGCGGCTGTAGGTGGCATTTTACTCTGCCTTTTGCTAGCTGTCTGACATGACCCTGGGCAAGTTTCCTAATCTTGACAAACCTTGGTTTCCTCATCTGTAAAATGGGATATTAATATACAAGGTTGTTTTGAAGGTTAAGTGAAGCACAATATACCTTGAAGGCCAAGCACAGTGCCTAAAAAATAGGAGTGACTCAATGTTACTTTGCCTTCCTGTGTGAGGTAAAATAAATACTTTTAAGAGACCATATTTTCTAAATATTCTAAGAATACTTTTAGAATATTCTTTTCTAAAAAAGAATAAGTCTTTGAGCAACGGATGTCTTGGCCTTGAAGAGATCTGGCTGATGTTCTATAGTGATTAAATGATAGACAGTATTCTGGGCATTATCGTAAAGGTCATGGAGAATAATATATTTTCTCAATCTTTTGAAAATTGACCATTTCGGCTAGGAGTCGGAATGCAGATTTTGAGTCTTCCCTTAGAAAGATCTAACTAAACCAAGAATCTTCAGAGCAAACTGACCCATATGATCAATTTAAGTGTAGGCTTACAAATAGAAAAAGGTTAAAGAATAATTGGAATTCTTTAGTCTAGAAATACAAAGGCCATGGAGGGATATTATCAACATTTATAAATTTATACAATAAATACAGTAAATACAAATATGGTCACCAAATTCCAAAATGTTGGAACGCTGGGATATTTAAAAGTAAGTGCTGGGCTACCCTGGTGGTGCAGTGGTTGAGAGTCCGCCTGCCCACGCAGGGGACGAGGGTTCGTGCCCCGGTCCGGGAAGATCCCACATGCCGCGGAGCGGCTGGGCCCGTGAGCCATGGCCGCTGAGCCTGCGCATCCGGAGCCTGTGGTCCGCAAAGGGAGAGGCCACAGCAGTGAGAGGCCCGCGTACAGAAAAAAAAAAAAAAGTAAGTGCTGTTTTATATAGAAGTCTGAAAATGTATAAATGCTATTACTATTATCAATTACGTGGTCCAAAACTTTTTTGTGGTAGATGGAGAGGAGTCAAATAAAGGGAAAGTTGAAACTGTAAAAGTTTTTGAAATTAAAGAGGATTTTTCTGTATGTAGGTACTACCGTGGGACAGGTTTGTGCAACTGACAAAGATGAGCCTGACACACTGCACACACGTCTAAGGTACTCCATCATCGAGCAGTTTCCAGCATCACCCACCCTCTTTTCTATGCATTCAACTAGAGGTGTGATCACTACATCATCATCTCAGCTAGACAGAGAGGTAACATAAATATTAACAAATAAAGCCTGATTATCACATGGCTACTTAGCAGTACCTGCATATCTCTGTATACCACCTGCAGATGTGCTTTTGAAAAGCATGTTGTGAATCTAATTTAACAAAAATTATTTTAGGTAGGTTGATGGAGATCATTGACCTTGCAGTCCTCTGATTTTGAACTGCTAATTCATTTTCTCCTGAATGGTATGTTTTGTAAAATCAAATTTCCTAATATAAACATATTTATAGTTGTAAAAAATAAGAAATGTCATATGAAAAGTAAAACTTTCAGAATTTGTGGAATTTTCTTATCTACATACAACAATGCTTCTTTTTCTGTGTCATTTCTTCATCAACAATCTCATCTACACTCTTTCCCCTTACATAGATTAAATGAAAGTTTATCTGTCTCTGATCTCTGGTTTAACATTTTCAGTTGACTGCTAGAAATCCTTATTTAAACATTTCACAGGTACCTAAGATTCAGTACATCTAGAATTGAATTCTTCTTTCCTTCTAAACATGCTCTCCTTCCCATGTTCTCTAGTTAAAATGCCATTAGTACATTCTTTTCCTTTACAGATTTTTTCTATTGTCACCTTGGATTCATGTTCTCAAAATTGTATTTGATGTCTCTTCTTGCAGATCAAATTACTTTCCAAAGCATTTGATATTGACTCCAAAGTGATCTTAACATTCACATTCTGTCCATTTCTACTGCAGCTACCCCAGTTTAGTAATTGTTCATTTTGTTATTAAACTATTACCTCCTCCACCAAGACTTTATTCTGGCCTACTTCCTACATTTATAATCCTTAATCTTAAAATATAGTAATATGTGTTTGCCACATTTTTCTTTGATTCCTAAAACTCATATCGATTCATTTCCTCTCCCTCTCCCATGGATTAGAGACGTGGTCTGCAAATTTTCTGGTCTCAGGATCCCTTTACAGTCTTAAATATTATTGGAAATTCCAAAGATCTTTTGTTTATGTGGGTTATATTTATCACTATTTAATCTGTGTTTAAAACTATAAAAGTTTAAACTATGTATTTATTTACCCAATTAAAATAATATATTACATGTTAATGTAAATATTTTTATAAAAAATGATTACATTTCTAAAACAATAAGTAATTTAGTGAGAAGAGTGGCATTATTATGTATTTTCTAAATCTCTTCAATACCTGACTTAATATAAGACCAATGGATTCTCACATCCCCTGCATTCAGTCTGTTATATAGTTTTAGTCGAAGTATGTAAAGAAAATCCAACATGATATGAAGTTAGAAAAGAGTATTTTAACAGTAATTTCAGATCATTGTGGATAGTCTTCTTTGATACACCAAAACTTGACAAGTGGTAGTGTCATAAATGTGTTTTGCAATGTGCACTCTGAAGAAGCCTTATCCATGAACTTTCCTACTTTGTTACATCAAAATACATTGGTCTTTCTTCTGCTATGAGCGGATAGTTTACCATGTATGATTTTGTAACATCGTGCATTAGTCATATGGGAAATATTGACTCACTGAGTTATGTAGATCCTCCAAATATTGATACATCTAATTAAACAATATTGGAAAACACCTCCTCATCTCCATTAATATCATGATGGTTCTTAAAAGTTTTCCAGAATCCTCATTTTGGCCTGAAAACTCCAATTGACCATTGGCAACAAATAGCTGTTTTCCTTGAAATGACATATTCACTTTACCTATGACAAAATGTCTTCCAGATATACCAGTCTGAATAACCATAGGTGTCTTTCATGTAAAAGTGGTATTCTATGAAAAAAAAACCGATAGCTAGTTCAGCTTATAAATCAATCACACAAATACTTTTCCATGAAAAGAACATCATACTATGTTATGCAGAAGTACTTTATACATACCTCCCATTTCTTTACATAGAGTATGGGTTGAAATCTAATAAAATTTATTAAAATTAATCATTTTTACTGCATTTACAAGGACATTCCTAGGTAAATTTTTATTTTTAATTCAATTTTATAATTTATAATTTATTTATTTTTACTATGAGTATGTGCCAGTGAAGAATACAATTTCATTTGTTGAATGAATGAATTGCTGTCGCAGCTCTATAAATTATACAGATTCTTCATGGAATTTATGTGCTCAGAAAGCAGATTATAGACCAAATTCTCTTTTATCATCAAGCCTTGAATAGATCCTTCTGATACATCAGTTGAAAACATTTGACTAATGAAGGAGTCTTGGAGTGCTTTTACCAAAGAGAGCTCTGGACTCACTTTCTGATCCCAGGTTTCCAATTTTTTTATTGTTGGCCTTCAGCCCGTTAAGCTCTTTAAACATCAGAATTTTTCTTCCATCTGAAGATATCACAAGTTAATATTTAGGTCCCAAACTTGATTTCTTTCTTTGTTTTATCAGCCAGTTGATCATTCCCAATAAATCATAGTTTATTACAAACAGAATACATATTCCCACCCATAAGTAATACTAGTATGAGCTTTTAAAATTTTTTTAATGAAATAAGGCCATGAATTTTTAACTCTACATATGATTGATTATGAGAGAAGAGTAAATTGGGAAAAATCGGGTTTGTAAAAAGCATAGTTATCGAGAGAAATATTAGTTTTATTTTAGGTAATACATGAGGGCTAGAAAGTTTAAGAGGTCTAAAGGGAAGAAGGTGGCTTTTTAAGAGAAGGGTGAATATTCTAGGTGGATGGTTAGGATAGGTTTTACATATAATTTAGTCTTATGAAAAGAGGTGAATTATAAAGGAAGGTGTTGTTATAATTTTATAGAAGAGGAAAGCTAGGGAAAAAGACTTTTCCAACTGCCCAAGAGTACATTTGTTATTTTTGAACTTGGAAATAGAACCCAAGCCTCCTAATGTTCAGTCCAGAAGACATTATTATTAGTGTTGTTGTTAATCCTTCCATATCTCAATACTTGTGACAAATGAAACCATTATGAGGAGATACACATTTTTTTAAACCAGTGATGAGCCTTCTGCAATCTCTGAAGAACGGAAAACCCTTAAGAACCAGAATCTATTTTCCATGAAGAAGAAAAAATTACATAGTTCCAGAACTTTGTTTTCATGCTAATTTAATGATCTTTTAGTAAATGTAAAGTAAATATTTAAAATCCACCTTTTTTTACAGGAGGATACCTTACTTTATTGCTTCATTACAAGACTGGTATAGAGTCACTGTTGTGTATTTTTTAATATAAGAATGTACTTTGCATAGGAGATAAAGATTTTGATTAATTACTAGGCAATTTAAAATGTACTATGACTATATCTTCTCTTTCTGTTAAGTGATGCTAAAACCAGTTAATTCCATAAGCAGCACTTTCAATTTGAGAAACTACTCTATTTTCGTAAATTAATTGAAAATTACTAGTGTGAGGAAATTGTTCTTTTGCCAGTACATGAAAACTATGAAATCTAATAGTGTACCTCTTAAATTTTGAATGCAAGGGAAATTATAGAGTGTAAATTAAGATTTCATTTACAGTGTTGCTTTCACTCAATAATTAATACTTACTTTTCAGCTAATTGACAAATACCAATTGAAAATAAAAGTACAAGACATGGATGGTCAATATTTTGGTTTGCAGACAACTGCAACTTGCATCATTAATATTGAAGATGTGAATGACAACTTGCCAACATTCACCCATTCTTCCGTAAGTGTGTGATATTAATAAAAGAAAAATGTACAATGTAGTGTTAGTTGCTACATATGTGCACCTCCACCCATGCCCCATGATTTCAAATGAAGTATTCCCAGCCACGTGTCAGTAGTTTGGACTTGGGGTTTAAAGTCATGTTAACATAGTACTTTAGAAATTAGAAGAACTGGGCTGGCTTTACCTGGTATTTTATTTTTGTGAGAGTGACTAATTAGACTTTTTTTTGTTGTTTTTAATTATTTTAGTATGAGACATCAGTGGAGGAAAATAGAGTTGATGTGGAAATCTTACGTGTTGCCGTTGAGGATAAGGATTTAATTAATACTGCTAATTGGAGAGCTAATTATACCATTTTGAAGGGCAATGAAAATGGAAATTTTAAAATTGTAACAGATCCCAAAACCAATGAAGGAGTTCTGTGTGTGGTTAAGGTAAGAATAACTTAGGAAATTAGTTGGGCTTCCCTGGTGGGGCAGTGGTTAAGAGTCCGCCTGCCGACCCCGGTCCGGGAGGATCCCACATGCCGCGGAGCGGCTGGGCCCGTGAGCCATGGCCGCTGAGCCTGCGCGCCTGGCGCCTGTGCTCCGCAGTGGGAGAGGCCACAACAGTGAGAGGCCCAAGTACCGGAAAAAAAAAAAAAAAAAAAAAAAGGAAATTAGTTATTTGTACCTTATAATGTCACAGATTAGCATACTAGAGCTTAATGAAAAGAAAGGAATTATGGTAAATGTAGGAATAAAATAGATATTTAGGTAAACGTAAACACTATGTTTTTCATATATATAGGGGGATGAATATACAAATTTTGGAGAACATTTTATAAAGGCATGATAGTTTAAAATGATTATATATGCATGTTCAATTAATACGATATAGTACCCACTTTGTAACCAGTATCTCTTAACAATTAAAAAACTAGCACAGCTTTGACACCAGCGGGACACTGCCAAACTTTCCTAGTCCATTCTATCTATAGCTGTGTCCAGGAGCCTCTGCTGGCTCCTGAATTAATTACTGAATTTCCCAAATGATGAGTTATTCCTGGTCAGACCCATAGGGAAGCTGTTTATAGATCTGTTCATCTGTATCCAGTGTACATTACATTCTTAGCTTCCTGGTTCAAAATGGGAATCCTCACCCATTTGAAGATGTAAATACTTCTAAAACCTCTTTCTGATAATATTCTACAATTATCTCAGAAGACATCACTGAGAATTCAGGAGGCAGAGTTAGCCCATAAAGTGATCTGAGCTCTGGCTTTGGACAAAACCATGGGCTTATTTCTGCTGCCTCTAACTAAAACATGATTCTATCCTGGGTCTCTGTAGCTTCCCTTCTGTACGTATTCACACGGAGAATGGATCAAACATGATGAATTCTTTTTTTCTTACAATGATGAAAATCAGCTGCAGTTTGTGGGTTAATTTCTGTTTCAAAACAGCAAAGGGATTGTCCCTTAAATCTTGTCTCTTTCTTTAGATATCAGGCAAAATAAAATGAAAACCTTCCATTAAACCTGGTACTACCCAATTTTTAGAGAGTAACTGGGATAAAAGAGATTAATAAGGAAAGTGTAAAGCCCGTAATCTTTCAATTTTCTTGTCTCTCTTATCTTGAAAACATTTCATAAAATTCGACCCACGTTTTCTACCCCAGACCAGGTACGAAAAGTTGTACTCACCTCAGAGGGGTAAGAAAAGAGGTTCCAAAATTAATGGACTGGTAAATTACTGTTGATTAGGGTATGGATTCCCTAAAGTAATATTTCAAATAATATTTCATTAAATACTATCTGAAATCGCCATCAGGACCTATAATATTACTTGTGTTAAATTTGCAGTTGAGGAATTTTTTTTTTTTTTTTTTGCTGGCTCCACCCAAATGCTCAATCAGTTGAAGGATTTCCCTTCTTCTACCACCATCATATTTGTGGGTATATGTTTAATACTTTCATGACTGTTCCTGACACAGCGCTTACATATTTCCGAAGCTAACTAGTTACACACTAGTTCACATTGCCAAGTACTATTTCTTGATCTGATTCCCAACATGCTTGCTTTTGTAGCCACTGAATTATGAAGAAAAACAAGAGGTGACCCTGCAAATCTGTGTAGTTAATGAAGCTCCACATTCTGGTAGTTCAAGATTAACCGGGAACATGGCAACAGTCACTGTTAAGGTACAAAATCAGGATGAAGGCCCTGAGTGTAGCCCTGCAGTGCAAATTGTTCGTATTAAAGAAAACGTACCAGTGAGCACAAAGGGCATTGGATATAAAGCATATGACCCGGAAACAAATAGTAGCAGTGGCATAAGGTACTTGTAATTCTATTTTAGTTGATTTCAAATTTACCATGCTTTTAAAATGTATAACTTATTTCGATACCAGTATTGTAATTTGGCTTATGATCCATTTTGCTATTTTAATTCATCATTACTTACAGGTATAAGAAGTTAAGTGATCCAGAAGGATGGGTCACTGTTGATGAAAACTCAGGATCAATCACAACTTTCAGAAGCCTGGATAGAGAGGCAGAGACCATCAGAAATGGTATATATAATATTACAATCCTTGCCTCAGACAAAGGTAAGAACTTTGTGTTTAAACCAGCTATATACACCCACAACTACAGACATCCTCAGTTTTTAAACAACATACATTAAGTCAGCTGCATACATTCGCAAAATTTATTTCACTCCAGATGACAAATAGAGTAATTGAGAGGTTTGCTATAATTTATTAACTCATGTCTGCTTTCTAATAGTACCCTCAGTTTTGTATGTAATTACAGTATAAAATAATTTAGTCATAGAAAATACTTGAGAGTATAATTTATTAAAATTAAATAATCATTAAAAATTGAGAAAATTGGGGGCTTCCCTGGTGGCGCAGTGGTTGAGAGTCCGCCTGCTGATGCAGGGGACACGAGTTCGTGCCCCGGTCTGGGAAGATCCCACATGCCATGGAGCGGCTAGGCCCGTGAGCCATTACCGCTGAGCCTGCGCGTCCGGAGCCTGTGCTCCGCAACGGGAGAGGCCACAACAGTGAGAGGCCTGCTTACCGCAAAAAAAAAAAAAAAAAAAAAAAAAAATTGAGAAAATTACTTTAGAAAAATTAGCTTCAATTTATTTTGTCATATCTCTTAAAATAGTCACTTTGACAGGAAAATTTATTACAGAGAGAACATACTGATTGCCTCATAGGTCAGTCCTAAAAAAGTTATGTCTTTCTACAGGAAACTGACAATATACTTGGGGGTTAGTATTCTGATATTATAAAAGTAGAAAAATACTGTAAATCCACAAAATTATATAAAATAGAAAATCGTTTTCTATGAGCCCTGTAAAATTGGAATGTGTGCACAATGATTAGGAATGAGATCCTTTTAGTGCATAAAATATAATTTTACCGTAATATACATTTGAACTTTTTGCCTCTGTAAAATAAATACGTTAACTACAGTAAACATAAATTATTATACTATAGCTTGCAAAATTAGAATTTAGAAGTGATTTTGGAAGATGTTTTAGATATTTCAACTTTTTCTAAATTAAAGAGAAATGGCTCATATCCATTGATTGAATTGGTAAAGTTGTAATCATTGTTAATTTAACTTCAACCAAGTAAAGACTGCCCTTTAAGGCCTCAACTTCCTTTGTCCCTTTGTCAAAACATGCTTTTTGGTCAAAGCAAGTGAAAAGAAGAGAAATAATATGAAAATCAAATCCATTATTTTTAATTTTTAATTGCATTTGGCAAATGGTTTTTATCAATGAGATAAACATTACTGTCTGGAATGAGAGATTTTGGATGTAATTTTATTCTACATTTTCCTCTGTTGAACAAATGTTTTTATGGCGTTTAGAAGAGAGGCACTGTTAATCATCATTGTGGTCAAGAATAAATGTGTAACAGGGCCTTTTCCATTAATTTCTTTTGAAGCTGGTGGGGGATAAATAACTCCTCACCTTTTTATTTTCTGAAATGAGATCATACTAAAGTATGTTTTTTATTTGTTTTTGTCTTTTACCTTTTTCTAAAATCTATCCTGGCTCATTCCCTTTGAGCCCTCCCAGCTGCTGCTTCCATACAAGAAATGTTCTCTCCTGTGAGCACTGACCTCTGAGCCTGTGCTCACTCCCTCTCCTACTTTCCTACAGCACTTGTTTCCTCTTTTAAAAACTCTCCCTCAAGGATTCTGCCTCAACTTTTCCACACATTTCTCTCTTATCTACATGCATTCTAGTTTTACTTCCTTCTCCTCTTCTAAACAGAGCTCTTTCTTAAGGTTTGAGTTCAATTTCTCTTCTCTTCTCAATCTAACCTCAGTTGACAGTTTCGCCCAGGTGTTTCCTCTGTATAGCTGAGTTTTAGGTTTCTACTTTTGGTGTAAGATTCTAACTTTGGGGAGGAGGAGTGTGCTTTCAAAATTTTAAAAAACATTTAGCAGAAGAGTGCCATGCACATAAATCATGGACCCATAGGTAGCTCACCTTCCAAGACTTCATTTTGGGAATTGATATTTACCCATATAGTATTATATTAATATTAGAAGGTGAGCATTGCATGCATACATTCCAGTGAATAAAAGAATATTATTTATTAACAGATGAAAAGCAGAGCTGTGAAACACTGAGATTTCTAAAAATCTTTGGTTGAAATATTGTCCAATACTCATCACAATGTGCAAAAAAAAATGGAGTTTATTGAACCACTCTAAATATTTCATGGAAGGGAAATTCAAGCATTTAGAACCATGGTAGCACAGCAAACACTGTAGAGGTCAATTTTTTAAAAAATTAATTAATTTATTTTTGGCTGTGTTGGGTCTCCGTTGCTGTGCGCGGGCTTTCTCTAGGTGCGGCAGGTGGGGGCTACTCTTTGTTGTGGTGCGCGGGCTTCTCATTGCGGTGGCTTGTCTTTGTTGCAGAGAGCGGGCTCTAGACGCACGGGCTCTAGGGCACATGCTCAGTAGTTGTGGTGCACAGGCTTAGTTGCTGCACAGCATGTGGGATCTTCCCGGACCAGGGATCGAACCCGTGTTCCCTGCATTGGCAGGTGCATTCTTAACCACTGCTCCACCAGGGAAGTCCCGAGGTCAATTTTTAAAGACTTTATAATTAACCAGATTTAATCAGTAAGACATGTGCTTTCAACTCCGTGTGTAGCCTCAAATGGAAAGAAATGGTCAAGACATCTTGCAATCCCAATTTTCAGAGAGAGCAAGAAAATACCATATGGCATAAGAACGAGAGAATTTGAGAGACGAGATTATTCTGTCCTAATAGAAAAGTTTGTCAGATGGATAAAATACATGTATACACGTGTCCCCACTTCCTTTGTGTCTCTGTCTTTTCTTTAAAAGTTGTCCAAAGTGAGAGATAGTTGCATTGTTTCTTGTATCTCATTTCTTCTCTCCTAGTTCCCTTTTCTTCCTGCTGAACTATATCCTTTACTAGTTCTTTCAATGGTGCATTGTGGGTGATAAACCCTGTCAGCTTTATTGTTCTGCAAAATATTTTAATATTGTTCTCATGCTTGATTTGATCATTTGACTTGGTTTAGAATTTTGAGTTAACCCCTTCTTTTCCTCAGTACCCTGCAAGTGGTACTCCATCATCTTTTGGCATTTCTTGTTGCTGATGCATATTCTACCGTCTATTTAATTATTGTCTCTTTATAGGTAATACATCCAGATAACTTTTATAGTCCCCTACGTTGTGTTCTATATATAGTTTTAATTCAGTGTTATGCTGAGAATTTATTTTTATTTACCCAGCACTACAGTCAGAATATATTTTAGAAGATCCATTTTTTTTCTTTAATTCTGGGATATTCTCAGCAAGTATTTCTTTAAGTATTACTTCCCTACCATTCTATTTATCCTTTTTTTTCTAGAGTCCCTGTTAGATGAATGTTTATTTCTACTAGAATTTCAGTGTCATTTTCATGCTTATTTAAACAGTTAACCTTCTTTATGCTTTTGAAGATAGTAAATATATGTGTTTTGAAGATACCTTGCATAGAGTGAATTAATCTTCTGATTGTTGATTTTGTCAGTTTTCCTTTAAGCATTAATCTTGCTCATTCAGGAATTTTAATTTGCGAGCTTACATTAAATGGGAGGTATTGGTTCTTCTGCTTTTGGCTTTTTTCTTTCTTCCACTTTACCTCATAGTGGTCTTGTAGTTGCCTCCACCGTGTTCTTTTCTGTGGCCCACATTTCAGAACCCCTTCTTAACTTGGTGGGCTATGGCTCCTGGCCCATGATGACCCTGGGAATATCACGGGTTCTATTGCTGGGTCGAGGCTGTGTCTGCACGCCAGTGCCTGGTCTTCCCGCTTTCCTAGGTGGGCAGCTTCATATAAGGCATAGCCCCAGGTCGTGGGTGGCACAGGTTTTTTTCATCCTCTTCTCCACCCCTGATGTTCAAAGCCTTCTTATGAAACAGAAAGAATAAACGATTTAGAGACACAAGTCCTGGATTTATGTTCAACTTCAGACTTCACAACCGTGTTACTAATTTGTGGCTGGGACCCATGACCACTTCATTTTTGAATCTCCAGATTTTCCACTGCAGTGCCCTGTACAAAGTAGTTATTCAGTAAGTTTTTATTGAATATGTAGATAGATGAATTCCTTAGGCTACACCTCAGAGTGATTATTCTGGTTTGAAAGTGTTTTTCCACTTCTGAAGTCTTTCATGCTTTGAACATTTCCGTGTACTAGTTTTGTTCTAATCTCCCAAATACATGCCTTCTGTCTTTCACTTTTCCTGCCCCCAAATCTTAAGTGTTTTCTAAATGAGTATTAAACTCCAAGCTCCCTACGTTGTCTTTCAAGGACCCTTGGTTCTTCTTTCCAGCATTAGCTCCCACCAGTGTGCCTTCCCCTTCATTCTGTCCAGAACATAGGTGTGTGTATGTGCTTTCCCACCTCCTTAGATCTCCTTGTGCTTTTAAATATACCAGAAATATCCTTGTTGGTCCCCTCTTCCTTCCTCTTTTAAAAAATCTGTCAAAGCTCACCTCCATAAAAGTTCCCATGTCTATTGCAGCTCTTTAGTGAATGAATGACAAATCTAAATAGCAGTTATTTTCTGTACAACCCATTTGAAATTGATAATGTCTTTCTCTTAACTTACCTTAAGGACATATCCTGGGACTGTGCTTGTCACTCTCATTTATATGGTACAAGTGCCTAATAAGTAATAAATTTTTTGCACTGTGTAGTGTCCCAGTGAAAACTCAAAACATTAAGAAATTGTATTTTCATATCCGATTTTCTAGATGGGAAAACATGTACTGGGACACTAGGGATTATACTTGACGACGTGAATGATAACGGCCCATCCATACGTCAGCAGACAGTGATAATCTGTAAACCTGTCACGTTATCGGCGGAGATTGTGGCCATAGATCCCGATGAACCCATACACGGCCCACCCTTTGACTTCAGTTTGGACAGTGTTTCTGATTCAGAAGTACTTAGAATGTGGAGACTGACAGAAATTAACGGTATGTATTTTTAGACATGACTTTGTCCTTCTCAGCATCAGGATATCTAAAATATTTTTTTTTCTTGATGGAGTAGAAGAATAATTCACTGAATGGTAACCGCCAACAAAAGAACATGAGTTTCTCAGTGTTGGGGTGGTGGGAAGTGCCGGTTCTGATCAGTCCTGTGCCAGGATTCCCTCTGGTATTGGGTGAATTCTCATTTGTACTCCACCCCCCCCCACCCCAGACTAGGTCTGATGTAACCACTTCCTGACTTGGGTACCTCCCACCTACACAGAGTCTTCATAGGACAGTGGTCTCCTAAGTCATAACGGAATCCCCATCCCTTGCAGGTATGCTACGCAGGAAGCAGACTCTGAGACAGTCTTTCCAGGCTGAATGTTTATCAAGGAGTTTCCTTGGCATTAATACGTGTGAAAGGAAGGGAAGCAGGGTTTAGCAAAAAGAGAAATCAAGCTGTAGCTCAGGCCGAAGGACAGCCTCGGCGGAGTCTGAACTAAATGGCCCTTCAGAATGGCCATTCTGTTCTGTGCTTTTACATTGCTTCATCAGTGGGTTGGGCTGCCCTCAGGGATGTGACCTTTGGCAGGAAGGCACAGTCACTGATGGTGCTGATAGCCTCCCAAGCAGCTGGGACAATACATCCCTGATTACAGGGGATCTGGGTATGCATCACCGTGTCCAGGATCCCTTCTTTCTGCACTGCATTGACTTCTGACCATTTCTTGTCTACTGTTTTCTATGTGGGATTCTTCCCCCACTTGGTCCCAGTCTGTACTTCTGACTTTACCCATGTTAGAATCTATGGTGACAAGAATGGCAAAAACAAAGGGAACCTCCCTTTGTCCCACCATTGCCTCATTCCCTACACCAGCTCTTAACTTTCTAGCACATTCTGTGTCTCCTGACCGCACTACAGTACCTGTGCATCACGATGTCATGTCACTCCAGCTTTCACGACTCAAGATGCACTGTAAGCTGAGTGGGGGGTGATATTAAAATGCCCTTGAAAGGTTTTCATTCCCATGCTTTCGATGAGTATTCCTTGACTTCCTGTTATGACAAGTTGCTCTGTGAACTGACAACATTTTCAGTATTTGTAACAGCATTCTAACGTGTGCGTGCTTGAGAACTAACCTTATATTTAGATGTCCTTTCTACTTATTTGGTGTCATAATATTTCTTTTTACATAATGTTAAAGGAGGTGGTAATTTTGAAAAATATTCCTACTTAGTACAATGAAACGTTGTCAGGATTATATTGGTCAAAACTTTGTTGGCTTAAAGTTTTACTGGGCTGTGAAAGAGCCCAAAAGCCTGGGAAATGCCAAGTTAAGAAGAACGTATCCTAAAGAGGCTTTAGGTCTCGCCATGCTATTTATTCTTCTTGGGCATCAATTTACTCCTGTGTAAAATGGGATTATTGGGGGAAGTAAACAAGATAGTCAATGCAATAGACCATGGCACGTTTTGAATCATAAATTGTGGTTTTGTTAGTCTTATTATGATTTCTTACACATACATAGACTCACTGGGTTAACCATGCTTTCTCTTAAAATTGACTTGATTCAGTGATTTTTTAAACCCAAATATCCAAGTTTATATTTAGAGCTTCAAATTATGAAATAATGAAAATGTCACACTGAGCCAGTTAAGTGGGGAGGATTATTCTTGCGCATGGGCATGTGTCATCTACATGTACACTAGTATATTTTTGGCGTTCCCAAGACTAGGATTTTGACCTGGATGTTTTCCACTATTGACCTTAAAAAACATACATCGAAACCCCAAAAAATACAGTTGGTCCCAGTGTCTTGTAGGACCATGAGAAGAAGTTCCAGCAGCATGACTCATGCCTTGAAAATATGTTCAAGGTTTGGCACAATGTATAGAAAACAAAGTAAGGGGAAATACCAGAATTTTAGTCTATGAAATTCTCTGATGAATCATGCATAAAAGAAAATATACACTGACTGGTATTTTAAAAATTTAAAGGGCTTCCCTGGTGGTGCAGTGGTTGAGAGTCCGCCTGCCGATGCAGGGCACGCGGGTTCGTGCCCCGGTCCGGGAAGATCCCACGTGCCGCGGAGCAGCTGGGCCCGTGAGCCGTGGCCGCTGAGCCTGCGCGTCCAGAGCCTGTGCTCCACAACGGGAGAGGTCACAACAGTGAGAGGCCAGTGTATCGCAAAAAAAAAAAAAAATTAAAAAATTTTAAAGATGTGATAAAAATCAGTCTCTAAACAAGTCTGTTATTTGTGATGGGAAGGCTTTGTTTATTCACAGACAAAATATATTATTACAAAAGCCAAAAGAAAGACCTTTATAAAAAGAGGCAGTGTAGACAAACTTTTATATGATTAGAAAGACTTCGTCCATTCACGCTTACAATCATGTAGCACTTGTGCCATTCCCATCAGGAATATCCAGTTGTAGGGAAATATGAATATTCTGTCACTAGTTATTTGTGCTCAGGAGAAATCAATGACATTCTATAACGCTTGGTTTTATTTCCTTTCAGATACAGCAGCACGTCTTTCCTATCTGAATGACCCCCAGTTTGGACAATACACAGTACCTGTCAGAGTTACAGATAGGCTTGGCCAATCACTTGTCACTCAATTAAATGTGATATTATGTGACTGTGTTACCCAAAGTGACTGCAACACTGACTTCGCTGTGAAGACTGGCAGTGGAGGACCGTTACTTGGAAAGTGGGCCATCCTTGCAATATTGTTGGGCATAGCATTGCTATTTTGTAAGTCCTTTCATGAATTCAAATGATAGCCTTTAAAATAACTTTCAGGACACATTCTTAGAATCAGCACTGTTATCTGTGGCTGCTCATTTTTATATAGCTACATTTCTATTTAACACACACATATTTAATTTATTTATTGAAAGTGCATTGGGCTTCCCTGGTGGCGCAGTGGTTGAGAATCCGCCTGCCGATGCAGGAGATACGGGTTCGTGCCCTGGTCCGGGAAGATCCCACATGCCGCGGAGCAACTAAGCCCGTGAGCCATGGCCGCTGAGCCTGTGCGTCCGGAGCCTGTGCTCCGCAGCGGGAGAGGCCACAACAGTGAGAGGCCCGCATACCGAAAAAAAAAAAAAAAAAAAAAAAAAAAAGAAAGTGCATTTAGGTATCATTTTAGTGCTATCCTAATTAGCATAGACATAAAATCCAACACAAGTACAGCACTTAGCAGTGTTTGTGGCATATCTGGTTAGGGCAGACTTTTCTACTGGATGCTGCTTTGACACAAGCAATAATATTTATGTTTTCTGGAAAGTGGTTTTCATATTTGTCATCATAAATTCATAACGTTGTTTTACGATAAACTGAAGTAATCTCTCTCATCCTCCAGGTATCCTATTTACTTTAGTCTGTGGGGCTACTGGGGCAGCCAAAAAGCCAAAAGTATTTCCTGATGATTTAGCCCAGCAGAACCTCATTGTGTCAAACACTGAAGCTCCCGGCGATGACAAAGTGGTAAATTGTCTTTTCAAACTACATACAGACGATAAATTGGCCTAACCAACAATAATGATCTTTTCTGGGCAAAGTTCTTTTGAAATCAGGTTAACTTACAATATATAAAATGTCATCAGTCCCAGGGGACAGATAAAATGACCTCGATCCTATGGTGATATATGGCATTTCGATTCGGCCATATAGTGTTACTTAATAGTAAAAATCCTTCGGCATGTCATTATTATTTTGTATTTCAAGGGTGTCATTGCTTCAGCTTTAGACCCAGTCTTTTTTATATGTTGAAGCTGCTGGTTGTGTGTAAAAATGTTTCATTTAGTTATTCACAGATCATCAGCGTATGGTTTTAATTGTTTTTCTGGCAACAGCAATAAAATGACTACAGGCTTTGATCATCGTGGGAAGAACTTTAATGGAGGTTTTCAGGATCTGATATAGGTTAGAAAGGAGCCTGAAGTCAAATACACGAAGCAGTAATTCTAACAGGTGATTACACTGCTTCAGCTTTGATTTCCAGCCTAATATGTGGATGAGGAACAAGTAAGTTCCCTACAAAAAGCATAATTGATGATTAGAGCAGGAAGGATTTAGAAAACAAAAGGATGTTGACATCTAGGAAGGTATTAGAAAAAATAAAACTTAGAGTTTCCTACAAAAACGTAACATGGAAAATTAGCGGCCAGAGCTTTGATGTTCTTATTTTCTCTGCTGATTTATTTGTATTTAATTAGATCACAGGATTTAGTATAGCTGCTAAGATTTTTACAGCAACTTTTATTTCTATTGATTGTGTTTCAGTTGAAGGGAACTCAATTAGACACTAAATAAAAATACTGATTATTATTTCTGTTTCTCTTCTAGTCAGGTGAAGGGAATCAGGATCAATCCATGTGAGACAATAGTGTACAGTCCTGATCTTGAGATGTGAGATGCTGGAAGGATTTCACAAATTAAGTTGTACAGTAGTCTAAGAAGTTTTTAAAGAAGGAGTATACATCAAGCTTTCTGACTTGTCTGAAGGCTCAGACCACGTGACATCTATAGTTTGCTTCTTGTATTGGACGCTACGTGAAGTACTGGGGTTACGGTAGTTAGGTACTTGGGATTGCCAGGACAGACGGAGTTCCTGCCCTCAAAATGCTTACCTTGTAGCATGAAAAGTCACAGCATTATCTGCATGATTTGCTCTTTTTCTCATTTTTTGTTCTCCTCTGTATTTCCCCAATGCCAACTGTTCTGTTTCAGTATTCCACCAATGGCTTCACAACCCATACTGCAGGAGGCTCCCCTCAGGGAATTTGCAGCACCCTGGGATCCAGAGTGAAAAACGGAGGGCAGGAGACCATTGAAATGGTGAAAGGAGGGCAGACCATTGAGTCCTGCCAGGAAGCTGGGCATCATCACACCCTGGATTCCTGCAGAGGAGGACAAGTAGAGGCGGACAACTGCAGATACATGTACTCCGAGTGGTACACCTACACTCAGCCCCGCCTTGGTGAAGTGAGTTTCCCTAAGTGACCTACAAATCTATTTTGCTTCCTTTTCAACTTTCTAAATGATTACAGTTTAGTGGCCTGATCTTTATTTTCAATTAATGATTAACCTGCTAATAAGAAATTTGATTTTCCTTAATTTTGATGTAGTTATGATCAGATGTTAAGTGGATATTGACTTTTCCTCTTATTTTGTTTGCTTTTTAATTGCTTCTGAAATCATATGATATTCAAATTCTTTTTCTCATGACTTTGTGTTGCCATTTCTCATCAGGCAAGTCATGTCTTAAAGACCAAAAGTGGGGTCCAAGGCAATTCCAGCCTAGACAGCCACTATGCCTATCTGGAAAGCTCTGAGCCCACATGCATTCAGGTTCAGTTTAAGGGATGCATTTCACATCAGCCATAATCTTGAAAGAGAAAGCAATGATTACTTAAAATGAACACTTGTATACTTGCTGCCACATGTGTGACTTTTAGAAACATGCTGTGTAGTGAACTGATGGTATAATTGATGATATAAACCAATCATGGGTGTTTTTTATATGTAGGAATCCATTAGAGGACACACTCTGATTAAAAATTAAACAATGAAAGGTAAATCAAAGCAATTATTTTTATGCTAGTAAGTTTCAGTGTTTAAAATAGTAATAAAATATGCTGTGTTTTTCCTCTTGGCAGAAGGTGCAGCAGTGTAATCAGGATAACAGTCATATGCATGCTCAAGACTACGTCCGGACGTATAACTATGAAGGAAAAGGATCGGCGGCTGGTTCTGTGGGTTGTTGCAGTGAACGACAAGAAGAAGATGGGCTTGAATTTTTGGATCATTTGGAACCCAAATTTAGGACACTAGCAGAAACATGCATGAAGAGATGAGTGCGTTCCATTTCGTCTACAAATGCCAGTGGCTTTAATTGTCTCTTTTAAATTATTATTACAAGCCAGGATTTTTTTAAAAATAGAAGATGCTATTTTGGGGGCTTTTCCCCTTTATTTTGTTGAGATCTCTTTAGTCAAACGTGCTTTTACAGAGGGATGCTGTAAATAACTACACAAATTTCCTGATTTTTCCATAGTTTTTAATTACTTGTCTTCCACGTAAGGACACCTGCAGATAGACAAGTTGAGAAAGTCTGCCTTACTGTTTACATTTGGGTATAGTGACAGCAGCCAATTCATAGTGCGATAATATGTAATTAACTCGTCTGTATCATAGACTACTTGGAGTATAACCGAATGGAAAATTGAAGAGATCTTGCTCTAACATTATCTTCAGTTACCTAAATTAATTGTTTGTGTGGTGCTTGAAGACTGTTGTTCTCCTAAACATTCTAAGGTGTATACGCGGCATTCTTGCTACTGTTTTAGACTTGTAACATGACCTTGCTTCATAACGCAAAGGGAGATTCCCAACTAGGTGTTGACTGTTATTATAATTCCGTTCTGGTGGACTTTAGTTTCTGTGGCGTATTCTCGGTGAAATCTGGCACTGAATCCACATTTCCTGTTACCCACCTTCTCAGCAAAATTTAAATTAAAAAAATGCTGAAGAACGTATTTTTACTTCTGCAAGGTTTTGGTCTTTGGTCCCCACCACTCCCCACCACCCCTTCTGTCTGCCTCTCACCCTCTTTCTTCTCTCTTTCCTCCTCTCACTCTCTTTTTTCCTTCTATCTCTCTCTTTCTCTTTCTCTTCTTTTGGTTCTTAAAATTCCGATTTGTGTTGGAGAATCTAAATATCGTTAAAAGCCGCCTCTTTTTTCCTCGCGTATAAAGTGACTTATTCTGTGTTTCTGTTTTATGTAAGCACCTGTATTCTTGGCTTTTCTTAAAATCAATGTAATGTTGATTTTTTTGTTTCAACTATGTTGGTGACTGCTTCATTATCTCCTCAACAAAAACCCTTTAATTTTGCCATTCAGCTGTAGAGATATGTCATGCTTTTATTTGATGCAACATTTTATGTTAACAAAAGGAATAGTGTAATTAAAATTAGGGTGTGGATGTTTGGTATATAATAGTATATTTACAGTTCATTATTGGAAGGATACAGTTTATAAATGCAAAATAGTGATGTTTTTTGAAATAAGCTTTGCAATACAGGGATCGTGAAATCTCTCTAGGAATAACTTTTATAGCTTTTTAGATGAGATGGCTAGATATAGCTATGTGTTTGTAAAGTTTTTTTTAAAAATATTTTGAGATTACAGTTTTTAACAAATGTCAAAGTGGTTCGAACTATTTAAATTTTGAAATAATACGACAAAATTAAACTTAATAGCCAACCAAATTCCAGGCTACATTTCACAGCTGATTTCAGTCAATGAATTTTCTATCCATACTAACCATATGGACATTTTAAAAGCATTTCTGGTATTTAGGATTGTTAAATAATATGCCTATTTTGAATTCACAGGATTGGCTTATAACAATTATTTTTAAAAATTAACACTGGGTAATTTATTCAGTAATCAGTTTATCTTTTCAATAGTTTCATCACTACTCAGTCAAAAATGCTATTTCTCAAAGTTATTTTTAATAAATTATGTATAAAATTCTTGTATATTACTAGTTATGATAAAATAAATCAAGTAGTTTTTAAAAATCAGTGTGTTAATCAAGCGTCTGATATGAGCTTCTGGGATTGCATTTTTCTTACTTAGAGAAATGAGTCTCTTTTTTAGGATCCTGTTCTACATTTTTTAGACTTTTAGAGTTTGATTTGGAGAGGAAATTTGTCCATTGTTATGACCACATTTATCTAATTTTACTATTCTGAAGACTGTGATGCTGTGGGATGTTGGTTAAGTTGCATAATCTCTCTGTGTCTGGTTTTCTTCATCCAAAATGGGGAATAATAATAGAACTCCTTTCCTAGGGTTCTATTAGGGTGGCTGTAAGACATTTGAATAAAAAGTGGTTTTTAAGCATGAAAGTCAGAGTGGTCCACCTAAAAGGCACTCCTAATAAAACCAAATAATTTTAAATAAGTCACATATACAACCCATTTCATATTACCAAAATCAATTAAGAAAACAGGATAATGAAAAGGTTGGGTTTTGGGGGGGATTATTTTGTTTTTTGTTTTTCATTTTCGAATGTTTGTCAATTGAGCATATGTTTCTCCATAATGATCATCTGATGACTGGGTCTTGTATTTCCAGTGGTTCAGAACATACATTGCAAAGATTGCTGAAGTATCTGCAAAGGATTGCTTTGTTTGAAATACTGTGAAACTACTCTATTCACATTGGCTGGAAAGAGGAACATCCACTTCTTAAAAAGGGGCACTAATTCTAAAGCTCTTTGAAAATTACATGTGCTTAAGATGCCTCCTGTCAAGCCCATCCTTAGCTGCTCTGCTAGCTTGTTCTGCTAAAGAATGGTTTGCCTCCGAGTTAAGCAGCTGCTTCCCTGGGAGTTTAAGACTCTTGGCAGTCACTATGGTAATCTAAATGCAGAAATTCCAGAGAAACTAACTTGATGCAAACTCCCAGCTCCACCGTTGTTAGCTGTGGGATTTGAGAAGTCATTCAAACTTTGAGTCTAGTTTCCTCACTTGTATGACACCTATTGAGGGGGTTGGAGGAGTCTACTTCATAGTTTTGTTGTCAGTTAAAAGAGTTAATTCTGGGCTTCCCTGGTGGCGCAGTGGTTGAGAGTCCGCCTGCCGATGCAGGGGACGCGGGTTCGTGCCCCAGTCTGGGAAGATCCCACATGCCGCGGAGTGGCTGGGCCTGCGCGTCCGGAGCCTGTGCTCCGCAATGGCAGAGGCCACAACGGTGAGAGGCCCGCGTACCGAAAAAAAAAAAAAGTTAATTCATGAAAAGACTTGGTACTGGGTTAGCCCTCAGTATATGTGTCAGCTGCTCCTATTATCATAGGAGCAGAGGATGCCATAGCTGGGAATAATCATAGCTCCTGTATCCACTTCTCTACAGCTGACAACTTGCCATCATGTTCCCGTTCATTTTCCCCAGAAGCTCGACCAGTGTTTTACCTGTGATGGCCTTTGGGAACTTCATGGCTAATAATAGTTTCCAGGTCTCTGATTCCTGGTAGTCAGCAAGCTACATCATATCCATAGCCCACAAATCAGTCTGTGATCAGTCTTAAGCCTTAAATGAAAAGCAGATAAAATTCCTAATAAGTCATACATTGCCTCAGAAAGTAAAAAGGAGGCAAAAATCTTAGAGATTTCCCCTACAAAATGTTGCTTCAACAGAGGAAGCCAACAGGGATCTGCTATTAGTTCAGTGCAATCTGCTTTTGCGGTCTCTGTATAATCATTTTCTGCTTTATTGGATTCCCTGTTTTAAGACTGGGTTTTATCTTCCTTCCTTTTCTTTCTTCTTCTTTTTTTTTTAAGTGCGAAATCTGACTTTGACCGCAAGCTTTCCCTTTAGTCTCTATCTCCAGCCTTTTCCTGGGCTCAAGATTGAAATCTCGACCCCAGATTTTGCCCTGGTCGACCCCTTAGGCAGTTATGTCCTGAGGGCAAAATGCTTTTCCTTCTCTGTACCTAGAACCATCATTTTTTTTACCTCCTTGAATAATGAAGCTGTAAGAGGTTACATGATATCTATGTAGAGCTACAGCTCTTATCCATATCTTCTTTAAGACCTCTGTTATCCTATTATTTACTTTTAGGTCAAGACCTCTGTTAGCCTAGTACTTTTAACTCATTATGCGTAAAGACAAAGAGCATGGTGCCACATCCAATCAGGCCTTCCTGAGTTTCCTGTATAAATAGTGCCCTCCTTCTTATTACTTACGCTTGAAGCTGAGAATCCTTAGCTTCTCTTTCTTGTCTGCATAGCACATCCTATTCGTTGTCCCCAACTGCCAAATTTTCTGAGAATTTTAAACACAATTTCATTCATTCATTTTTTTGCATACAGTCATTTAATGCGCTCCCATTACAGCCATGTAAGGCCTTCCTAATACAGACTGTTTGTGCTCATATGAGAAGGAACAAGCTGAATCAGCTACTCTTGCACAAGACAAGACATGGTGTAGTTGTCCCTTACATCCCTAAAGGAAATCTGTGCAGAGCTAAGAGGTTAGAACTGTGGAGTTTCTGCTAGTTGCCTGCTTGCTTTTATTTATGTTAGGATGCAGGAAGAAGGATGGAGCAAAATGCTGTTTCTTTCACAGTAGACAAAGAGTAGGGCGACCTTGCTGAAATATTTGCTTGCACTATTTTTTAGAGTGTGGTTCCCAGATCATCTACCTCAGAATCACCCATTGTGTTTGTTAAAATAAAGATCCCTCTGGGACTTCTCTGGTGGTCCAGTGGTTAAGACTCCATGCTTCTTCCACTGCAGGGGGTGCAGGTTTGATCCCTGGTTAGGGAAATAAGGTCCCAAAGATCCCTTGAATCAGAATCACAGGGATGAGAAGTTATTGGGAAGAAGTATGGAAGGCTGTACTTTTTAATAAGTTTGCTAGGTCACTTTTACACCCTTTAAAATTTGAGAACCATGGATAGGGATTAGTGTCTGGATTTAGGTGATTATTTGGAAATTTATGAAACTGAAGTATTTAAAGTTTGCTTCTTCATATCAGATACATTACACAAAATGCTAAAAATGTACCAAAGAGTTGAAACACATTAGTTTGTAAAATTCCACAATTTCAGTTGATTAACCATTTCAGAATGAACTCTGCTCTGTGATTCCTTCCAGCCACATGGAGGGCAAGTGGAGGCATTGTCTTAAGGTAGAATTGTGGGATGAGGACACTCAGTAAACACACAAAAAATGAGCTAATTTTGCCACATAAATGCTGCTAACCAATAACATGCATGCAAATTATGTTGCATCTCTTCCCAAAACAAATCAGGTTGTCAAATCTCCAGAGACAAATGGGGCAAGGAGGGTCAGCACAAGGTGCAACAGGTGACTGTCCATGAAGTGGCAGATACTTGGCAGTGCTATTCTGTCACGTGGAAGCCGTGTCAGGCAGGGTGACAGGCAGTGCTCACTGGGTAACCATGATGGCTAGGAGCTTCAGAGGGTTTTATGAAACAGGGAAGGGACGTGGTGGAAGAGTCAAGACTTGCAGCTTAAGGATTGTTCCCATGGGAAGTGGGCCAATTGGAAATTTTCTAAGAACCAAGGACATGAGGTGAACCTATAGGGAATGAGATGGTCTGAAAGCCAAAGTTGAAAGGAGAGGGGCGGGGTCAACCTACAGAATTGTGATGCAAACTTACCAGTAAGTCAGGTAAAAGGAAGTTATCCTGAAAAGGTAGGATAATGGTGCAAAGATTCCACACATAGGCAAGGATGTTTATCTCAGTAGCATGACATATGTAGATAATTGGAAATAAGCTAAATGTCCCATGATAGGAAAGTAAATGGTTTATAATACATTATTGTGATACAAGTTACCATAAATGAGGATAACAGATGTAGTGACCATGGGCACTGACTTTGTAGTCTGAAAGACATGAATCCAAATTGCAACTTTGTTATCACTAACTGAGGAACCTTGGTAAGTCATGGGAGCATCAGATTTGTTACATATAAAATGGGGACAAAATAGGAATAAATGACGTAATACATGTAAAGATCCTATCTTTTGAAAAATTTATTTATTTATTTGTTTTTGGTTGCCTCGGGTCTTAGTTGCAGTACACTGGGCCTTCATTGAGGCATGCGGGATCTTTTCATTGCTGTGCAGGCTCTTCGTTGTGACACGTGGGCTTCTCTCTAGCTGTGGCATGCGGGCTTAGCTGACCCGCGGCATGTGGGATCTTAGTTCCCGGACCAGGGCTCGAACCTGTGTCCCTTGCGTTGGAAGGCGGATTCTTTACCACTGGACCACGAGGGACGTCCCAAGGATCCTATCTTAATGCTTGACTCATCAATGTATTAATAAAGATAGCTATTGCTACTATTGTTATGATGATAATGGAATATCATGCAATTATTTTATCTTGAAGGCTATTTAATTAAATAAGAAAAGGCAAAATACAGTATTAATGAAAAAGTAGGACAATTCTCTAGTATAATTCCAAATTCATATAAATGTAAGATTCTATGTAATATACTAAAATATTGAGTGGTAATCTGCAGATGAAATATTTCTTTATTATGTTTTTGTGTTTCCATTTTACAATGAGCATTTATTATAAAATCGGGGGAAAATAATAAATGAAATAACAGAAAAGTTCATAGGTTTTAGATTTTTGGAGATTTATAGACCTGTGAGAAAAAAACCTTTAAATCTTAGCCTTACAACGTCAAGGCTACAACGAACATATTACATTCACAGTAAATGACTGAATTGAAACAAAAACAATATTTTATCATCTCATAATAATTGAGTGCACTCATGTTTTTGGTCTAAAAAGTTTGCATTAGCACACAAATTTTATCATCAGTAAATTTTCATGTGCTGGCTAGACTAAGAAAAAGTAATCAATTTACTAGACGTACCAAATGAAATATTTCAAACAGTATTTGCATGAGTGCAAGGGGGAACCAAGTAAATTGTTCATTTTGTAGCAAGCCAAGCTTTCCCTCTTCTTCCTGCCATAGACACAAAGTCAATCTTTGCACAAAGAAGACTATGATGAGGACTTCCCTGGTTGCGCGGTGGTTAAGAATCCGCCTGCCAATGCAGGAGACACCGGTTCGAGCCCTGGTCCGTTAAGATCCCACATGCTGTGGAGCATCCAAGCCAATGTGCCACAACTACTGAGCCTGCGCTCTAGAGTCCACGAGCCACAGCTACTGAGGCCCGCGTACCTAGAACTCGAGCTTTGCAACAAGAGAAGCCACCACAAGGAGAAGTCCGTGTTCCGCAGCAAAGAGTAACCCCCGCTTGCCATAACTAGAGAAAATCCACGCGCAGCAGCTAAGACCCAACATAGCCAAAAATAAATAAATAAAATAAATTTAAATAAAATAAATTTTAAAAAGACTGCTGAGTCTTCATTACATTTTAAACATTGTAACATTGTGGTCTGGTCTGGAGTCTGTACTTTTTACATATATATATATTTATTTATTTATTCTATTTATTTCTGGCTGTGTTGGGTCTTCGTTGCTGGGAGCGGGCTTTTCTCTGGTTGCAGCCAACGGGAGCTACTCTGTTGCAGTGCGTGGGCTTCTCATTGCAGTGGCTTCTCTCCTTGTGGAGCACGGACTCTAAGCACGCAGGTTTCAGTTGTTGTGGCGTGTGGGCTCAGTAGTTGTGACTCGCGGGTTCCAGAGTGCAGGCTCAGTAGCTGTGGTGCACTGGCTTAGTTACTCCATGGCATGTGGGATCTTCCATGACCAGGGATTGAACCCGTGTTCCCTGCACTGGCAGGCAGATTCTTAACCACTAAGCCACCAGGGAAGTCCCTGGAGTCTGTACTTTCTTTTTTTTAATTGAAAAATAGGAGTCACTTTCTAATTATTTTAATGTCTCCTTTATGCAAAAATTTCATATAAACATCAGTAATTTAAATTCCTCCTTTTTGCATAATGCATATAGAAATCTTAGAGAATAAATATCATTTTAAAACTTCTAATTAATAAAATTATTTCTAAAACTCTTTATATGGTTCATTGATCACAGTAAAAGAATTTGGATAGTTTCCTAGAACAGGATTTAACTTGCAAACACAGTTTTGTTTCTTATGGTTATAATTGGGTGCTGTTTCTTCCAACAATAATAATAATTTTAAACCTGCCAATACATCTTAGGTTTAAGCAGGAAAGAAAAAAACATTATGGGTTTCAACCATTTTTGGTTTTAACAGATTAATTTATCTCCATAAATATTTTTTAAGAGAGGGTATATGGGTCCAAAATTCTGAATTTTTATCTCAACATTCTTAAAACTCATCTGCATCTTTAGGTAAATCACATAACTCCTTCAATAAAATGAGGAGTTAGACCAGGTTAAATATCTAGTCACTTTGTTATAATTTTCTATGATTCCATGTTAATGAAATATAAGTGAAGTGGTAATTCAGTCTTAGTATATCATTGATTTCCAAACGTCCTCCAAGTCAAAGAGATTGTATTACAATGTCTGTGGTGTGTGGGGATGTATGTCAAGGACAGGTCAAGGGTAGTTGGATTAGTTTGATGTTAGCTCCATGCCAACATGAAGCTGGTAAGCATCCCTGATAAAATGTCTTTAACAGGTAAATGCACAAGTCTATCCCAGAACTCTTCTGATGCTTTGATTTATATAGTTTGTCTGGATATGTGCCTGAAACTCAATAACTTAGAGAAGTTTCCCTTTTCTTTCTTTTTGACTGAGTTTCTTTAGGAAAGCTTCCAATAACATCTTTGGCAATTTTCGGTCTCTTGGAAAACCCTACAACTTCTTCATCGTTTCATTGATCTCATCATTTCCTTCCTTTCTCAACTTCAACTTATTCATTGCTTTAATCTATTCCACTATAACTTTCACTTCTTTTGCCTTCTCTTAACATCCCATTTTAGTGGACCGGGTAAAGAGCTTCTTCTTGCTGACTTGCAATAAGCAGCCATATTAAGCAAGCGTATGTGACAAAGAACTGGTGTGACCTCTAGAAACTGCGGGTGGCCTGTAGGACTTAATGCTGCCCACCATCTATCCAACAGCCACAAAAAGCAGGCCATTTGTTACACAGCCATAAGGAAACCTGCCAAGAATCAGCATGAGCTTGAAAGTGGTTCCTTCCCCACCTGAGCCTCTAGATGAAAATGCAGCCCAGCCGACACCTCAGTTGCAGCCTGGTGAGAATAAAGCAGAGCACCCAACTAAGCCATGTCCAAATATTTGACACACAAAAACTATGGATAATACATGTGTGTTGTTTTAAGCCTCTAAGTTTGTGGCAGCTTACAATTGCCTGGTAATGTACTCTCTTTCCAGAATACAACTCTGAAGTGCAGTAGACCTCATTTCTCAGAGCGTGACAAATGGGACTGAGCCCACAGCATTAATCAAGTCAATGACACAACTTTTAGTGACTTTTATATTTTCCCAGTCTCTGATTCTGCCTCCAGGATTATCTCCCAGTAGACTGGCTTCTCTCACATCTGTGTTTCAGGCTTTGCTTTCAGGAGGACCAAAGCGTGGCAGGTGCAAGGAAGCGCTGATCTGATAGTCGCTTTTGTCTCTGTTTCCTCATCACCTCACCTAGTCCATCTGTGGCTCTGCAGTCGTGCCTTCATCAGCACTTCTCCAAGGAAACTCACTCTCCTGTCTTCACCAATGGCTTAGTCATGTCCAATCCAATGACTTGTTTTTAGCCTTACTCTTACTTGACTTTTCAAAAGCTTATGCCACAGTTAATTACTTCCTTCTTGGCTTATGGAACACCATGTTCACAGATCATTCCATTCCTTCTTAGTCTCTGGCCACTCCTCCTTAGTCTAGGAGAAGCTGCTTCCTTTTTCCTTCCTGACTCTTAGAGTAACTAAAGGATCTATCTTCACTCATTCCCTACATTTTCTCTTTCACTCTCAAAGTTTTAAATAGTACATCTTAGCTTGGGTATGTAATAGACATCTCAAACTTTACATGTCCAAATAAAACCCTTCGTGTCTTAATCCAAACCAGTTCCTCTCCCAATTTCCTTCCTTCCTTCAGTCATTGTGTTCACAATGCTGCTTAGTACAAAGCCTTTGGTAGGCACCCTTAAATCTTCTCTTTCTCTCACATCCCATCTCCAGTCTATCAACCAGTCCTATGAGGTTTGACTTCAAGTTATACCACAAATGCAAACTTCATCACTAGTTCCGTCACTGCCTTTCATAGGTCAAACTATCATCACCTTCAGCCTGAACTGCTACATCTGCCAGTGTTGCCCTCTATAATCTCTTTTCTTGCAGCAGCCATAAGTGATTAATAAAATATATAAATCAGATCATGCCTTCTTCCCCCACCACCACCCAAAAGCCTTTCTATGCCTTTTTATGAGCAGATGAAATTAAAATAAAACCTAAACTCTTTAACTGGGCCCATGAGTTTTTTTAAATCTCTGTTGCTTCTTTTCATTCCTTTATATGCTAGTAGCCTTCACTCCACTCCAGCACTTGTTGGCTTCTCTCTGTTCTCTGAACAGACAAGCTTGTTCTTGATTTCCAGGGCTTTTATACTTGGTATTTTCTCAGGCTGGGATGCTTTCCCTCCAGATCATTGGTCTCATCTATCATTCAGATCGCCAAGTTTACATCTCAGTAAATCTTTCCAGGTGACCCCTATAAAATACACATTTCTCAGGATATTTAAACTAGCTTGGGTGTCAGGACTGTTTGGTCTTCCTAAAAGAGGTGTGGCAGAAAACTTGTGGTTTCAGGAAGCATGACTTCACCACTGTCAATTATATGTGTCTTGAGAACATTTTTTTTTTTTTTTTTTTTTTTTTTTTGCGGTATGCGGGCCTCTCACTGCTGTGGCCTCTCCCGTTGCGGAGCACAGGCTCCGGACACGCAGGCCTAGCGGCCATGGCTCACGGGCTTAGTTGCTCCGCGGCATGTGGGATCTTCCCGGACCAGGGCACGAACCCGTGTCTCCTGCATCGGCAGGCGGATTCTCAACCACTGCGCCACCAGGGAAGCCTGAGAACATTTTTATTGTCCCAGTTGAGAGTGTGGAATGGAAAGATGAAAAAGTAGGTAAAGCATGAACTAAAGGAAGAGATTTTTAAAAACCAAAATGAAAAACAAGACCCATAACATCTAGGTAGAGATGAACAGAGGTATCTCAAAGGGAAGTGGATTTTGTTTCAAGATTGGCATTAGTCCCTGAGTAATAAGATATTGTGTTTCAGTACGTAGTATGAAGGCAATGGAAACACCGGTCTCTGTCCCGTGTTTACTGTGTCATGATGCTAAAAGTCTTACATGATAGCTTTGGTTATCTAAGTGGAAAGAATACCAAAACAATACCTGATTTTTTTTTCCTTTTTGCCAATAGCTGTGGACATCAAAGTAAATTGTGAGAATTGTGTCAATTGTAATCAGAGGGAAGTCTTAATAATATAGACAGTTTATCTGGAAACCATTTAAAAGACCTAGCCCCAAGAGTTAGTTAGAATAAATATTCTTGCTCTTGAGATAGGAAAGTGGAACCATTAGAATCTTTCTAGCCATTAATATTTCACCAATGATAGGAAACATCTAGACCTAAATGGGTGTGTGGAAGAAATACTTCCTTGATATATATTTCTCCTGCAATTTACTGAAATCTAGGGAAAGACTTTGAAAGTAAGAATAAACGAATACAAGTAACAACAGTCCAGGTAATAAATGAACTGGAAACCACAGTACATTTCATCATGCCCACCATGAAAGGACTTGATGAAGTACACAAAAGCAGACCTAAGCCTTTCTTTTAAAGTATTGATTAAATAGATTATATAAATGCTACAAAGAGGGCTAAAAAATGGGAAAAGGAGATTTACATCTAAATAAAAATGAAACATTAAAAAAAAGTTTAAGAATCTCCATCTTAGAAAAACCCAAAGGCCTGAATTCTTCCAACATCAATTTCATCATCTCCTGGGTTTTGTATGTGTCATCATATTTCAGAGTGAGTAAAGAGCTTCCACCTTCCTAATGGTGCTTGTGCTACTGGTTAAACAACCACATTTTGAGAACTGCTCATCTAGAGCAAGAATCTCATTTCTGATCTGTACAGTAGAATACTCTGGGAAGCTTTTAAATAAAACACTTAAGAGAGCCCTTCCCTTAGAGAATCCGATGTAATTGATCTGAGGGGGGCCTGAACGTTGGTGTTTATTAAAAGCTCCCCAGGGGATATCAATATGCAGTAAGAGTTATGAACTACTGTTCCTGGTGGTGATATTCCTAAGTTTGTAGTCAGTCCTGGACCCACTGCAGCCTTCCCAAACTTTTGAGTCAATTACAGAACTGGGACATTCTCCTCCATAACTATAAATTTTATCTTGGCATCCAAAAAGAAATTTTTAAAATGTTTTGTGGTCCAAAAGCTTAGACAATAATGCATTCTAGAAGATACCCTTGCCTCCATCTTCCTACTTGTAAATCCAACCTGTGAAACACAAGATTTTAACAGCTCCTGTGACTCTGGAACCACTTTTGTAATGAACATTAGCCAATATAAAGATGAAAAGGAAGAGGAGGAGGAGGAAGGAGGAGGACTTGAATTATGCATTCAACAAATAAAATTCTATTTAAAGTGTACAAAATTTGAATTTATTTTAATAAATATTTAAATAATTTGTATATTTATTACACATAAATAATTTAATTTTAAAAATATGTAGTGGGCTTCCCTGGTGGCGCAGTGGTTGAGAGTCCGCCTGCCGATGCAGGGGACACGGGTTCGTGCCCCGGTCCGGGAAGATCCCACATGCCGTGGAGCGGCTGGGTCCGTGAGCCATGCTGCTGAGATTGCGCATCCAAGGCCCGCGTACGGGAAAAAAAAAAAAGAAAAAAATGTAGTAAATATAGTCACAAAACAGTAACGAGGAGACAAATAGACAATGCAATTGTACTTAACATGGCCAATAAGCAAATGAAAAATTGCTCAACCTCATTAGTCATCAGGGAAAAGCAAATTCAAAACATTAAGATATCACTTCATCAGTGAAATGCAAATGAAAACCACAATGAGACACCCATAGTGGTAAAATTATAAGACTGACAAAAATGTGTTGGCAAGGACGTAGAACAACTGGAACTCATATATATTGATATATGCTGGTGGGGAATTGGTCAGGCAGTTTGAATGAAAGTGAAGTATAGCCTTATCCTATGCCCTATGTCCTAGTTATTCTACTACTAGGGATATATGGGGGAGAAATGAAAGTCTATGCACACAAAAAGACTTGCACATGTTCATAGCAGCTTTATTCATAACAGCTAAAATGTGGAAACAACAGAAAAGAGAAGAATTAAACACACAGTGGTATACAGACAATGCAATAGTACTCAGCAATAAAAGGGACAAGGTACTGATACACTCAACAACAATGTTGAATGAAAGACATGAGACACAAAAGCATACATTCTGTGTGGCTGTCAGCCTCTAAGATGGTGTCCCATGATCTCTGCCTCTTGGTGTTCATGCCCTTGTGTAATAATCGCCATCCCTTGACTTTGAAGTGCTTCTAGTGACTTACTTCTAGCCAACAGAATTAGGCAGAGGTGACAGAATCTCACTTCTGAGGTGGATTACAAAAAGACTGTGGCTTCCATTCTCGACACCTTATCTTTCTGGTTTGTTCTGAGGGAAGCCAGGTACCCATGGTGTGGGCTGCCCTAGAGAGGCCCACGTGGCAAGGAACTGATGTCTCAGCCAACATTTATCAAGGAAAACCTGCCAAAAGTCATGTACAGGAACTTGAAAACAGATCCAGTGGAGCCTTGATATGACTGTAGCCTCAGCTACACACCTTGACTGCAACCTGAGCCAGAGACAGCCAGCTAAGCCTGGATTCCACAGAAACTGTCAGATAACAAGTCCTAGTTGTTTTAACCCACTAAGTTGTGGAATAATGCAAAAGTGATGTCCGATAGATAACAAGTGATGCTGTAATAGATAACTAAGTTAGTGTGCAATTCCATTTATGTGAAATTCTAAGGAAGTCAAAACTACTCCTTAGTGACAGAAAGCAGAACAGTGGTTGCCTCAGAGTGGGGGTATTGACTAGGGTGAAGGAAATGTTCTCTATCTTGATTTGAATGAAGGTAACACTATGTATATATACAGATAAATAATTAGGTCGGCCAAAAATTTCGTTCGGGTTTTTCGTAAGATGTTACTGAAAAGCCCTAATGAACTTTTTGGCCAACCATATATATATTTATGTATATATTTGTCAAAACTTATTGAAGAAAAAAAACCTTATTGAAGTGTATGCTTAAGGTCTATGAATTTTACTCTATGTAATCCAGATGTAAAAGGAAAAATCTTTTCTTAAATTTTACATTTTTACAAGATGAAGAGGCCAGAGATTTAAAAACTACCTACCCCAGGGCAATTATGTCAAACAAGTTAACAGGCAATTAAAAAATTCAGTTAGAATCTCTAGACAGATGGGGTTAGAGTACCCAGGTCAGGCTGACTTGGATCCCTGTTACATTTGGAGGGGAAGGGGAGGAAAAAGCTAGAGGGCCTTGGACAAACTTGGGAAAAATAAGAAACCTGGCATATTCCTTGCCAAATGCCATGATAGAGTATGCCCTTCTTTGAACAGATGAGTCTGGAAAACTATTGCTGAGAGAGCCCAATAGAGCAAGGCTCAGGCCACCTATTCTCAGGGAATACTTTGTATACTATGATAAATGAATGGCAGAGAATAAGATGTCTTTATGTTTCATTATGTCATGAGAACATGTGTGTCCTTATCACTTTTCAGTATCTCTCTGGAGAGAGAAAACCTTATTCTCGGTGTGCCAAATGAGAAAGGAAAAGTTGATATTGGATGACATTGGTGTCAATTATCTTGGGACTATTACAGAAAGGCAGGTCACCATAAGGGGAAAGATGTCATAGTTACATCCACAGTGCTTGTCCATTCCAATTTCGTTTTGTCCACCCATCCTAGGATAAGACGAATGGGGAGAGGCAGTAGGCTCCAGTCTTTGCTCGGACCTTTGGAACAGTACAGCAGTTGAGATCAGATAACTCATCATTAGATGGTTGAGAAGCTGTTCCAAATAATATCTGATCACTACTTAACACTATTTTGGTTTTTTTTTTTCTTTTCTTTTCTTTTTTTAAATTTATTTTTTATACAGCAGGTTCTTATTAGTCATCAATTTTATACACATCAGTGTATACATGTCAATCCCAATCACTCAATTCATCACACCACCATCCCCACCCTTCCACCATTTTCCCCCCTTGGTGTCCATATGTTTGTTCTCTACATCTGTGTCTCGATTTCTGCCCTGCAAACAGGTTCATCTGTATCATTTTTCTAGGTTCCACATATATGCGTTAATATAAGATATTTGTTTTTCTCTTTCTGACTTACTTCACTCTGCATGACAGTCTCTAGATCCATCCACGTCTCAACAAATAACCCAATTTCATTCCTTTTTATGGCTGAGTAATATTCCATGCTATATATGTACCACATCTTCTTTATACATTCATCTGTCGATGGGCATTCATGTTGCTTCCATGACCTGGCTATTGAAAATAGTGCTGCAATGAACACTGGGGTGCATGTGTCTTTTTGAATTATGGTTTTCTCTGAGTATATGCCCAGTAGTGGGATTGCAGGATCATATGGTAATTTTATTTTTAGTTTTTTAAGGAACCTCCATACTGTTTGCCATAGTGGCTCTATAAATTAACATTCCCACCAACAGTGCAAGAGAGTTCCCTTTTCTCCACAGCCTCTCCAGCATTTGTTGCTTGTAGATTTTCTGATGATGTCCATTCTAACTGGTATGAGGTGATACCTCATTGTAATTTTGATTTGCATTTCTCTAATAATTAGTAATGTTGAGCAGCTTTTCACATGCTTCTTGGCCATCTGTATGTCTTCTTTGGAGAAATGTCTATTTTGGTCTTCTGCCCATTTTTGGATTGGGTTGTTTGTTTTTTTAATATTGAGCTGCATGAGCTGTTTGTATATTTTGGAGATTAATCCTTTGTCCGTTGATTCATTTGCAAATACTTTCTACCATTCTGAGGGTTGTCTTTTTGTCTTGTTTATGATTTCCTTTGCTGTGCAAAAGCTTTGAAGTTTCATTAGGTCCCATTTGTTTATTATTGTTTTGATTGCCATTACTCTAGGAGGTGGATCAAAAAAGATCTTGCTGTGATTTATGTCTAAGAGTGTTCTTCCTATGTTTTCCTCTAAGAGTTTTATAGTGTCCGGACTCACATTTAGGTCTTTAATCCATTTTGAGTTTATTTTTGCATATGGTGTTAGGGAGTGTTCTAATTTCATGCTTTTAAATGTAGCTGTCCAGTTTTCCCAGCACCATTTATTGAAGAGACTGTCTTTTCTCCATTGCATATCCTTTTCTGCTTTGTCATAGATTAGTTAACCATAGGTACGTGGGTTTATCTCTGGGCTTTCTATCTTGTTCCATTGATCTATGTTTCTGTTTTTGTGCCAGTACCACATTGCCTTGATTACTGTAGCTTTGTAGTATAGTCTGAAGTCAGGGAGTCTGATTCCTCCAGCTCCGTTTTTTTCCCCTCAAGACTGCTTTGGTTATTCGGGGTCTTTTGTGTCTCCATACAAATTTGAAGATTTTTGGTTCTAGTTTTGTAAAAAACGCCATTGGTAATTTGTTGATTTCATTGAATCTGTGGATTGCTTTGGGTAGTATAGTCATTTTCACAGTATTGATTCTTCCAATCCAAGAACATGGTATATGTCTCCATCTGTTGGTATCATCTTTAATTTCTTTCATCAGTGTCTTATAGTTTTCTGCATACAGGTCTTTTGTCTCCCTAGGTAAGTTTATTCCTAGGTATTTTATTCTTTTTGTTGCAATGGTAAATGGGAGTGTTTCCTTAATTTCTCTTTCAGATTTTTCATTATTAGTGTATAGAAATGCAAGAGATTTCTGTGCATTAATTTTGTATCCTGCAGATTTACCAAATTCATTGATTAGCTCTAGTAGTTTTCTGGTGGCATCTTTAGGATTCTCTATGTATAGTATCATGTCATCTGCAAACAGTGACAGTTTTACTTCTTCTATTCCAATTTGTATTCCTTTATTGCTTTTTCTTCTCTGATTGCAGTGGCTAGGGCTTCCAAAACTATATTGAATAATAGTGGTGAGCGTGGACATCCTTGTCTTGCTCCTGATGCTAGAGGAAATGCTTTCAGTTTTTCAGCATTGAGAATGATGTTTGCTGTGGGTTTGTTGTATATGGCCTTTATTATGTTGAGGTAGGTTCCCTCTATGCCCACTTTCTGGAGAGTTTTTATCATAAATGGGTGTTGAATTTTGTGAAAAGTTTTTTCTGCATCTATTCAGATGATCATATGGTTTTTATTCTTCAATTGTTAATATGGTGTATCACATTGATCGACTTGCGTGTATTGAAGAGTCAGTCCTTGCATCCCTGGGATAAATCTCACTTGATCATGGTGCAAGATCCTTTTAATGTGTTGTTGGATTCTGTTTGCTAGTATTTTGTTGAGGATTTTTGCATCTATATTCATCAGTGATTTGGTCTGTAATTTTCTTTTTGTGTAGTATCTTTGTCTGGTTTTCGTGTCAGGGTGATGAGGGCCTCATAGAATGAACTTGGGAGTATTCCTTTCTCTGCAATTTTTTGTAAGAGTTTGAGAAGGATGGGTGTTAGCTCTTCAGTCTAAGTGTTTGATAGAATTCACCTGTGAAGCCATCTGGTCCTGGACTTTTGATTGTTGGAAGATTTTAAATCACAGTTTCAATTTCATTACTTGTGGTCGTTCTGTTCATATTTTCTGTTTCTTCCTGGTTCAGTCTTGGAAGGTTCTACCTTTCTAAGAATTTTTCCATTCCTTCCAGGTTGTCCATTTTATTGGCATAGAGTTGCTTGTAGTAGTCTCTTAGGATGCTTTGTATTTCTGCAGTGTCTGTTGTAACTTCTCCTTTTTCATTTCTAATTTTAATGATTTGAGTCCTCTCCCTCCTTTTCTTGATGAGTCTGGCTAATGGTTTATGAATTTTCTTTATCTTCTCAAAGAACCAGCTTTTAGTTTTATTGATCTTTGCTATTGTTTTCTTTGTTTCTATTTCATTTATTTCTGCCCTGATCTTCATGATTTCTTTCCTTCTGCCAACTTTGGGTTTTGTTTGTTCTTCTTTCTCTAGTTCCTTTAGGTGTAAGTTTAGATTGTTTATTTGAGATTTTTCTTGTGTCTTGAGGTAGGCTTGTATAGCTATAAACTTCCCTCTTAGAACTGCTTTTGCTGCATCCTGTAGGTTTTGGATCATTGTGTTTTCATTGTCATTGGTCTCTAGGCATTTTTTGATTTCCTCTTTGACTTGTTCAGTGAATGATCTCTTGGTTATTCAGTATCGTATTGTTTAGCCTCCATGTGTTTGTGTTTTTTACATTATTTTCCCCAAAATTGATTCTGATCACAAAAGATGCCTTTGATCAGAAAAGATGCTTGATATGATTTCAATTTTCTTAAATTTACTGAGGCTTGATTTGTGACCTAAGATGTGATCTATCCCGGAGAATGTTCCATGCGCACTTGAGCAGAAAGTGTAATCTGTTGTTTCTGAATGGAATGTCCTATAAATATCAGTTAAATCTATCTCGTCTATTGTGTCATTTAAAGTTTCTGTGTCCTTATTTATTTTCATTTTGGATGATCTCTCCATTGGTGTAAGTGAGGTGTTAAAGTCTCCCACTATTATTGTGTTACTGTCGATTTCCTGTTTTATAGCTGTTAGCAGATGCCCTATGTATTGAGGTGCGCCTATGTTGGGTGCATATATATTTATAATTATATCTTCTTCTTGGATTGATCCCTTGATCATTATGTAGTGTCCTTCCTTGTCTCTTGTAACATTCTTTATTTTAAAATCTATTTTATCTGATATGAGTGTTGCTACTCCAGCTCTCTTTTGATTTCCATTTGCACGGAATATCTTTTTTCCATCCCCTCCCTTTCAGTCTGTATGTGTCCCTAGGTCTGAAGTGGATCTCTTGTAGACAGCATATATGTTGGTCTTGTTTTTGTATCTACTCATCAAGCCTTTGACTTTTGGTTGGAGGATTTAATCCATTCACGTTTAAGGTAATTATCGATATGTATGTTCCTATGACCATTTTCTTAATTGTTGTTTGTTTTTTTAGGTCATTTTCTTCTCTTGTGTTTCTCACTAAGAGAAGTTCCTTTAGCATTTGTTGTAAAGCTGGTTTGGTGGTGCTGAATTCTCTTAGCTTTTGCATGTCTGTAAAGCTTTTGATTCCTCCATTGAATCTGAATGGGATCCTTGCTAGGTAGAGTACTCTTGGTTGTAGCTTCTTCCCTTTCATCACTTTAAGTATATCATGCCACTCCCTTCTGGCTTGTAGAGTTTATGCTGATAAATCAGCTGTTAACCTTATGGGAGTTCCCTTGTATGATTTGTCTTTTGTCCCTTGCTGCTTTCAATAATTTTTCTTTGTCTTTAATTTTTGCCAATTTGGTTACTATGTGTCGCGGCATGTTTCTCCTTGGGTTAATCCTGTATGGGACTCTCTGCACTTCCTGAACTTGGGTGGCTATTTTCTTTCCCATGTTAGGGAAGTTTTCAACTATAATCTCATCATATATTTTCTCTGGTCCTTTCTCTCTCTCTTTTCCTTCTGGGACCCCTATAATGCGAATGTTCTTGCATTTAATGTTGTCCCAGATGTCTCTTAGGCTACTTCATTTCTGTTCATTCTTTTTTCTTTATTCTCTTCCACAGCAGTGAATTCCACCATTCTGTCTTCCAGGTCACATATCTGTTCTTCTGCCTCGGTTATTATGCTATTGATTCCTTTTAGTGTAGTTTTCATTTCAGTTATTGTATTGTTCATCTCTGTTTGTTTGTTCTTTAATTCTTCTAGGTCTTTGTTAAACATTTCTTGAGTCTTCTCAACGCTTGCCTCCATTCTTTTTCCAAGGTCCTGGATCATCTTCACTCTCATTATTCTGAATTCTTTATCTGGAAGGTTGCCTTTCTCCACTTCATTTAGTTGTTTTTCTGGGGTTTTATCTTGTTCCTTCATCTGGTACATAGCCCTTTGCCTTTTTGTCTTGTCTGTCTTTCTTTGAATGTGGTTTTTGTTCCACAGGCCACAGGATTGTAGTTTTTCTTGTTTCTGCTGTCTGCCCTCTGGTGAATGTGGCCATCTAAGAGGCTTGGGCAAGTTTCCTGATGGGAGGGACTGGTGGTGGGTAGAGCTGACTGTTGCTCTAGTGGGTAGAGCTCAGTAAAACTTTAATCTGCTTGACTGCTGATGGGTGGGGCTGGGTTCCCTCCCTGTTGGTTGTTTGGCCTGAGGCAACCCAACACTGGAGCCTACCTGGGCTCTTTGGTGGGGCTAATGGTGGACTCTGGGAGGGCTCACGCCAAGGAGTACTTCCCAGAACTTCTGCTGCCAGTGTCCTTGTCCCCACAGTGAGCCACAGCCACACTCGGCCTCTGCAGGAGACCCTCCCACACTAGCAGGTAGGTCTGGTTCTGTCTCCCCTGGTGTCACTGCTCCTTCCCCTGGGTCCCAATGCACACACTACTTTGTGTGTGCCCTCCAAGAGTGGAGTCTCTGTTTCCCTCAGTCCTGTTGAAGTCCTGCAATCAAATCCTACTAGCCTTCAAAGCCTGATTCTCTAGGAATTTCTCCTCCCGTTGTTGGACCCCCAGGTTGGGAAGCCTGACATGGGGCTCAGAACCTTCACTCCAGTGGGTAGACTTCTGTGGTATATGTGTTCTCCAGTCTGTGAGTCATTCAGCCAGCAGTTATGGGATTTGATTTTACTGTGATTGCGCCTCTCCTACTGTCTCATTGTGGCTTCTCCTTTGTCTTTGGATGTGGGGTATCTTTTTTGGTGAGTTCCAGTGTCTTCCTGTCGATAATTGTCCAGCAGCTAGTTGTGATTCTGGTGTTCTTGCACATCCTTCTACTCCACCATCTTGGTTCAGGGCTCTACTTAACTTTGTTTGAGTAAGAAATAAAGTTCTTAAGGATGTCTCTGTGAGTTTGGAATCATTTATTTTGAGATGTCTAAAAGTACTATTTATTACTTTGGGGGCCTGAAAGGGTGATTTTGGTCAAAGATTCTCATTTTTAAAGTGAAATATTATAGCTAAGATCAAGTCTTTCTCTGATCACCATCCAAACAGAACTTGGAATCTGGGAGAAGCAGCCAATTTTATTGCACATGTCAAGAACACTGCAACCTTAGGAGAAAGGGACAACAAAATAGTCTTTCTGGGACATGCCTACGTTCCTAATAGGAATATTTCTAGCTTCTCTCTCTCTTTTTCTTTTAACATTCAGGTAAGACCCCTGCATTAGGGTTGTTTAGAGGAATAGAGATCTGGTATAAACTTGCATAGATGTGTGTAAGTAAAGACTAGAACTTATCAATTAGGGAAAAGTGCAGCTTATCATAATGTTGAAAGGCAAACACAAGTATGATGCTTGACAGCAGTGCAAGGAAAGAACCTTGGTGTTTGGCTTGTTCAGTGAACACTAAGTAGCTCATTGGTAGAAAGCTATTCCTTATTTAGTGACAGAAGGGCTTGGGAAACTGGGCAGGCTAAAAAGAAAAGAACAAATCAAGATGAATAAATCTTGAGTAAATAAAATTAATGAGTAGATAATTAAAAATAAAATCAACAATTAAGAACAATAAATAATAACTGCTTAATTAAATAATTTACCCCCATAGGAACTGGTGGGAAAACCTGCTTCTCCACTCCTGAGCTAGCTGATACGCATCTGAGCTGGAGGTCTGCCACTTCCCCAACCTGATTTTGAGGGCTGGTCCTCCTAAACTTCTGGGAAAAATGAAGGCTGACAGGCCAATGAATCAGATGAATGACACGAGATCTGGAAGTTGGCCCATTCACACTTGTAGCCTTCATCCCTGAGTAATGCTCTTTGAACAACAGATACACACAATGCACTCTCCTGGCGACATGAGAACATACAGGAGAAACTAAAGCCTCACCCGGTGGGAAGAGACTTTCACGCTGACATGAAGCAAATAATTATGGGATGATTCCAAGATGAGAGGGACAAAATTGACCCTGTAGCAGGGCTTTGTTACCCTGGGTTTGTCTAGTTAATGTAAGAAGTTATCACTCACACAATGGAGTTGTTGTCTGTGTGGAAATCCGTCTTCCCTCCAGCCTGGTGAGAAGTCACCAGGAGACCATTCCTCTCTCCTTGAAAGGCCTGTTTGCAGAAGAGAGGCTATTTGTCAGGGCATCTGAGGATTTCCGTGGAGGAAGAGTAAAACCATTGTAATAGTTCTTGAATCATTTATTAATAAAGAGAGACTGAAAGGGAGCCTTTCTGAGCCTGGCACACCCTATCTGGATTGGACTATTATCATGGTGTTACTTAAACTGGATATTTCTGAGTTTCAGAGATGTACAAATGTTCAATTTTTGAATGTTTGTTGCAAGGTTAGAGTGAAAGGTCACACCTCTGTGGCTGGGAGTGTTTTCTCCAGAAAGGAATGGGTAATACTACTGTCAATCACTCTGGGTAGAAATTAATCCTGAGGAGTAAGGACACAGCACAGAAAAGGAGGAAAGGTAAACTTCTGTTCCCTGGGAGGCCAGGGCTCATTCTGGTCTAGGTTCGAGATTCTCTTTGTTTCCTGGAGCATTTCCATGGGGGTGGAAATAGAGCTGGGAGGGGTGCTTGCCGTGAGGTTGATGGAGATCGTGGGATGGCTCTCATCCTGAGCAGCAATGCAATATTATAGGTTACTCTTTTTTTTTTTTTTTTTTTTGTGGTACGCGGGCCTCTCCCGTTGCGGAGCGCAGGCTCCGGACGCGCAGGCTCAGCGGCCATGGCTCACGGGCCCAGCCGCTCCGCTGCATGTGGGATCTTCCCGGACCGGGGCACGAACCCGTGTCCCCTGCATTGGCAGGCGGATTCTCAACCACTGAGCCACCAGGGAAGCCCTATAGGTTACTCTTGATGTCAACTGTCTCCAGCAGTCTTTTTAAATGACCAAAATAAATAAATAAATAAATAAAATAAAGGCTGTTCTTAGCGGCACTGTGGGAAATTAGTGGAGGACCTACCGCCACACTTTGGGAAAGGTGCTACAGGAAAAGCAGCATCCTCTCCTGGAGGCTGGAAGGGCAGTAGCAGAGTTTAGTACTCTTAGAGGAAAACAGCAGTGGAGATGAGAGAATCTGACCGCCCAGTTGCCAAGCACCAGGGAAGAGCCTTCTCTAAAAGAGCAAGTGGATACACTAAGGGGAGCTAATTTCTAAAAATTAAGTCTGAGAACGCTCCTGGCATTTGAGTACATGTTTATACAGTATTTCCCACTCTTGCTCCAGCAAGCAGCTTGTTTGAATACTGTTCATTACCATGACTATTTACCCTAAATAATATTCTACAAATGCTTCGGAGCTAACGTCTCAGGGCAGAACTCATTCTGTGTCACTAGTAAGACTATTCAACATGAAACTTTTACTTGGTTTTAATTTAAGCTTTTCATAAATATCTCTTCCCTTGCCAGCAAATTTGTTCCAAACATCATACAGTTGTACTGGTTGTGTTTTATAGGCGTGTGTGAGGGGACCCACATTTGCCGTGTCACTGCCCATATAAACCACTGAGGTGAGTGGGTGTGTGAGACCAGCACCTGTGGGCACGGAGTTGTGCAAGGCAGCCTTCTCACTGGGCTAGGAGTCGGCTCCCAGCTCCTAGGGTCTTTACCCTTTCTGTGGCCAGAGATTCCTCCTAGCTACAGAGAACTCTTCCTGATGATCTTAAGTTTGCTTTCTACTGAAAATATGACAATTCACCTGGATCCCTGAAGTTTTAGACGTTAGCTTAAGATCACCTTCCATTGTTTTTGTTTGTTTGTTTTTGTTTTTTGCGGCACGCTGGCCTCTCATTGTTGTGGCCTCTCCCATTGCGGAGCACAGGCTCCGGACGCGCAGGCTCGGCGGCCATGGCTCACGGGCCCAGCCGCTCCGCGGCATGTGGGATCTTCCCGGACCGGGGCACGAACCCATGTCCCCTGCATCGGCAGGCGGACTCTCAACCACTTCCCCACCAGGGAAGCCCCACCTTCCATTTTTGATTTTCTATTTATTGCTGCTCTTACCCTCAAACTAAGAAGATAACAAGGAAAAATAATATTTCTTTCCCATTTTTGAACACTATTCTTTTAGTAGTGACTTCCAACTGACTTTCCAGTTGGGGGTACAGGGTATTAAAATAAAGACATTTCAGAATAACTCTATGCTTTATGATGTCTCATGATGATTTAAAATTAATTTTATTATAGAAGGCATCCAGTTCTAACTATACTCAAACTAAAGCTCATGTTTTAAATAAATTTTCAACATTTTCATTTAAAATTATAATCTCCACAGGGAAAAAAAAGCAATTTAAAAATTTGTCTTCAAGTCATATTTATAATTATAACCGCCTATGAAGATTCTTTTCTAAATTATAAAAACACGTTGCTTTTTATTAGGACTTTAATATACTCATGGTGGACAAATAATGTCTTAGCAAAACAGGAAATTCCAAGAGAGTTATACTCCATATTGTTATTATTCAGTATTCATATTGCACCTAGAATTTTACAATACAAATAGAAAATATCACCAATATGCTTTCTTACACTATTTCTGGAATAGATTCCTATAATTTTTATTTTGTAGAAGCTAAACATAGAAGCTCAGAGTAACTGCCATATATAGTCAGTTGGTTTAACAATCGCCTTAATTATACAGCAAATGATAGCTTTCTTATGGTTTTAGTCACATGGAAGACAGTAGTAATCAGGTCAGACTCTATGAGACAAAGTTGAAATCACTGAAAACTAGGGCTACTGAGCATAAAGAAAAACATTTCAAGTCTTTTATTTCCTAAATATTAAGGAAAAGCTCTACCATGGCAGAAGCAGCTTCATTAATGAAGTTAATGAGCCCGTTAACTCACCCAGAGTGATCATCTTTCTCACAGATTGAGTGGATGATTCTCCATATCCTCTAGGATGAAATTCAACTCCTCAGCCTGGTTTGTTAGGAGACTACCTTTCTAACCTAATTCTCAGGCACAGAGGTCTTCCGTACAGTGGTTCTGAAGAAACTCTTTTCTATTTCCTTGATGTGGGAAACCCTTACAAGACTCCTGAGAGCTCCGCTAGGGCTATGACTATGGTCTTTGCCCAAGACGTGTTCCTACCCTTCTCCTTTTCTCTGTTGGTTCTTATCGCAAGCATTATTTAGTTCTAGAGGCTGAGGGTCCAAAATCAAGTGCTAGCCAATTGCTTTCTGATGAGAGCTATCATCCTGGCTTGTCTCTAAAGTGGGCCTGGGGCCAGAGGACACTTTGAGAGGCTCGGTCTTGAGGTCATGGGTCAAGGTGAGGGTCTGGAGGATGGGAGGTGAAAATGGTTGGAGTGAAGAGTGGAGAGCGTTCTCTGAGGTTAGAAGAGCTCTTCCATACGAGGCCTCCAGAGGTGAAACAGGATCTCTGATGGGTGCATGGGAGCCTTGGATACCTCAGAGATGGGACTGGGAAGCTCAGCTTAGGGTCTGAGTCCTGAGAGCTTAGGCCTGTGAGTTTTAGGGAAACACATGGCTTAGACAAGCAGCCTATTGGGGTGACCAGGGGGGGATGAATGAAGGCCTTAGTGCCTTCTCTGATTAATCTGCAGAGTCTGAGGGTCCTGACCTTGGAACTTGTGCATGGGCTTTAAGAAGCAACAACACATATGTAAGAGGGAGTTCATCCTGAGTCTAGTAGGTGGGGCCGTAGAGGACACAAACTCAGTCTAGAGAGAAACAAAGGAATGTGCCCTAGTGTTGTAAGCTTCCTCTCTATTAAAAGGTTTAGCATACTGGGCTATGATGAATGCCTTTATTCCCTGTAGACTTTGAATTGCTTTGGGCAGGAACTGGGTTTTGTGCATTTCCTTTCCTCCAGCCCCAGTGCCTGTGCAACTCTGGGCAGTGATAAACATTTGTCGAATGATATTGAATCTGGAAGCCTCATTTTAGACTAGCAGCTTTTGTGTGGTAGACTTTTCTATTACCACAAACTGAAAAATTGCGTCTTAGTACAATTACCAGGTAATTACTCAAATCAATAATTTCATATAAGAAGAAGAAATTCTTAGAAAACTCAGGCCACGAGATTGGCAGGAAATGAAAGCTTTGAGTGTAATCCCTCATATTTTGGGTGCGTGAAAATGGTAAGATATCAGAATTTCCTTTATTTGCTTTTAATTTCTGGTATGATAAGTGTCAGCTTATTCATGCCTCTTGGGATAATTTCCCCTCCCGTCCTTTATCTTATCGTGTGAGTCAAATTTGGGAAGAATACATATATTTTGCATTAACCAGGAGACTTTGCCCAGCATTTGATCAGATGTTGAAGGGAGGATCCGCTGGTCCAATGACAAGGGTGTTGCTGGCACCCAGGAGCGCCTGCGTTGGGGCAGGGATCCCTGCAGACGGTTTTGGGTTCCGCAGTAGGAACGCTCCAAGCAGCGTCTGCGAGGAAGATGCCACTGAGCTTTGGGCGAAAGGCGTGGCAGCCGGGGGGGTGGGCGGGAGGGGCGTGGGAAAGCTGGCCGAGAGGGGGTGGCCTGCACAGCGAGCACCCGGCGCGGCCTCCGAGAAGCCTAAGGGCAGCCTTGGGCAGCTCCCCAGAGGCTCTCGCGGTGATAAAACTTGAGAAAAAAACGAGAAGGGGCGGCTCGGCGTCTCCCGAGTCCAATCCTGTCTCAGGAGTGAAAACGCTCTTGGGCAGGCAAGCCTGAAAAAGGCCCGGGCGACGTAACGAGCAGCTGAAAGAAGCGCACCTCCCCGTCGCTGCACCTCGGCGGGCTCTGGTCTCTTACGTCCCGCCCGGTGTCTGCGTCCTCCTCTCCGGCCCCGCGCCCGGATGGCCGCCGCCGGGCCCCGGAGCTCCCTGCGCGGAGCCCTCTGCAGGCAGCTACTGCTGACCCTTGTGGTGAGTGGAGCCCGGGCGGGGTGGGGCGCAACCACCTACCCGGAGCCGAGATGCTGCAGAGGGGCGAATGGGCCCTGGTCCTGCGGGGGGAGAGGTGCCGACCGAAAGGTGACATCCGCGGCTCAGCTCCATCTTGCGGGGGCGGGGGGGCACAGACGAGCCAGATTCGGGCTCTGAGGAATGAGGATGGGAAACGAGTACTCAGTCAGTTCCGGACTGAGGGTTTTGTTTCGGACTTGTTCGATTGTTTGAATTACGGGATGGGCTCCCGCTTCGCTGAGCTTTCTCGTGCGCCGTGGCGAGTGGGCCGGCTTGAGGTTCGCGCTCCTTTCCTGGCTCCTAGGGCTGGTGATGATGGTTGGGGTGGGTTTGGGTAGAGAGCGAAGAATAGTGTTGGGTTAGGTTTTGGAGGATCCCTGAGTGAGTTACAGGGGCTGACCCCCTACCCCAGGGTCACCTGGGTTGGGGACGCTGGTGAGAAGAGGGGTTGGAGCGGCGCCCCTGGGTCCCGGCGTTGAGTCACCTCTGAAAAACGGCTTCCAGGTTTTGCCTCCGTTGAAGCAGCTCACCGGAGCGGTCCACCCCCGCTGGCCACCCGGAGTGTACCTGGGGCGCGAGGGCGTGCGCGGCTCGATTAGGGAAGCGGGTTGGGTCGGCGGTGTGATGGGGGAGTGGGTTGGGGCAGAGGGGATAGAATCAGGCTGAGAGGAGTGTTGGGAGAGGCGTGGGATTGGGTGGTTCTTTGTCCGGCTTCAGGCAGGACTGCGCAAGCCCAGAGCCCAGCCTGGGGTCTTCTGTGCCCAGGAAACCTGAGACCCAAGATGAGATCCACCCCGAGAGGAGGATACGGACAAGTCTCGGAGAACTCGCGAGACACAAAGCAAAAAGTCGTGAACTGTGCGATTACGCGGAGCTGAGGGCGAGACCACGGCTGCGCTCAAGAAGTGCTCTGGAAAGAAGCTGCGAACCCCCGACTGCCCCGCGCTTGGTCCGGTGGCGAGAGGACCAGCTTGGCTCGGGAGCAGGTCGAAACTGGCTAGTTGGATTCTTGCTGCTCTTCTGCCCCCAAGCAGGGCGTGTGGGTGCAAGCTTTGACCTTTGAATTATCGAGTTATGAATAACGGTTTAGTAGTTATGATCTCAGATATATTTATGGACAAGGAATTGTACAGATGAGGACGTCGACCTGTCAGGTAGCTGTTACAACTAAATGAGCTGATGAAATGACTCTTTACAAGTGGGAACTGCTCTGAAAGTGTGTTCTTTTGTGATATCTTTGAAAGTGTTTCGAGCTAATATGTTTAAAAGCGTGAATTTAGTGTTTTGTGTTTTCCCTGCGAAAGGAATCCCGAATGGGGAGAAGAAAACAGCAGAGGTGCTGTGTTCTCAAGATTTCTCATGTATTCGCTAGAGGGGAGGGCGTGGAATACGAGGAGCTGTCCGGGTGGCGGGGTGTGGTGGTGGGAGTACTGGGGCGCGGCAAGGCAGGAGGGCAAGGAGAGACTTGCAAGGCCTGTACATCTAAACAGGGATAGCATCAGCTTTAGTGTATGACTTCCTCGTTTAGGATTATTTTTTAAAAGAATTTCCTAAAGTTTAGATTAAATGGTCTGCCTGGAGACTTGAATACTAGAGAATGTATATAGAATAATTTCTTTCACCTGCAATCCCCAGTTTACAGACAACTTCAATTTCTGTCCAGACGGATAAATTAAGACTTCTCTTGACCATCCTATATCTATGTGTATTTCCTTTTTTTTTTTTTTTTGTGGTACGCGGGCCTCTCACTGTCGTGGCCTCTCCCGTTGCGGAGCACAGGCTCCGGACGCGCAGGCCCAGTGGCCATGACTCACGGGCCCAGCCGCTCCGCGGCACGTGGGATCTTCCCGGACCGGGGCACGAACCCGTGTCCCCTGCATCGGCAGGCGGACTCTCAACCACTGCGCCACCAGGGAAGCCCTGTATTTCCTTTTGACTCCGAGGACTCTCTACTTTTCAGTATAATATTAAGGGCATAACATTTTAGAAACGCAGTTTTCATTTTATGGATCCCTTAATGGATCTCTCAAAGACAATTCCTTGTTTGAAGTGAGCTCTTCAAAGCAAGTCTTTAACAGAAAACTGAGACTTTTAAGGTGTTAGCTTTCCCACTGAGCTGCCCCATAGGTTGTGGAATCTTCCCTTCTGCATTTTCCTCCTGAATCTGCATCCCTTTCCCACCTTTCCATCCTCAGTATACTCCAAACTGCTACAATTAACTACAATTCCTAATCATCCTTTCATACACATATACAAAGAAAAGGAAGAAAGGAGAGGGGGAAACTAGAAAAGAAATGTGTCAGATCATCCCATTATTGTTGAAAGCACTGAGTATCTCTTAAAATGTTTCTCCTTTTAAAGTAGCAAAATTGTTAGGAATGGTGAAAACTAATTCACATTAGCTCAGTTGCTCAGATGTCTTCTGCCCTGTTATAAATAATGAGATCCTTTTATATGCGTGTTGAATATAGTTTGCCATATCCAATCCACTTTGGGAATTATATTTACTATTACATATTATAAATGGTATGTACTTGGATATGGTTAATCTATCACTTGCTAAAAGGGCTCTTGAAAAGGAATTAAAATAGTATTTTTCTTTGTAACATAACATGATTTTCCCCTTGGAGTATGTGAAATTCTGCCTGCAACCTATGTTGACAAATGGGCATTCTATCTTTTCAGACTTTATAGCATTTGAGAATAATGTGACTCCTTTAACAGACTTTTTTGTTATTATTGTTTTTGATAACATTTGACATATTCATTTTTTAAAATAAAAGTGAGTATAATACTTTCTATTACCTTTTGCATTAGTGGGGAAAAAAGCTTAGGACAAATAAAAGAAGTAAATGCTAACTAGTTTATTTCAAAACCACGATCTTAAGAAAGTCAGAGTTGTAGTATATATTTATATCAGTGCATTATCACCTACCTTCTTTAATGGAGATTATTGGTTCTTATACTGAGATACAGCTAAATGGTGCAGCACTCTCCGAGTCACTAAATACATGTAAGCTGTGCACAATTTTTGGCCCTGTTGTAATCCTTGTGGCAGTTGCCATCCCATATATGGCATCTCTGGTGACCTCCAGCTAATCATACTTTCCATTTAACTAGAATCCCATCATACAGAGTTTGGTTAGAAAGAAATTTAGTAGAATCATCAAAGCACTGAGAATACAGAAAGGTAAATCTTACAATTCAGGGTGGTAAGAACTTGACAGGTAAGATTTCTGTCTTGAAGATGGCAAGCGTCCACAGGAGAAACGACAAATTGAAAATTCTGTAACCGATATGCTCAGTCAAGATCTCCTTTATGTTTCAGATACTCTATAAATTTCTGTTCTTTGACTTATTTTTCCTCTATTGAAAAAGGTGTTATTTTAGAAAGCCTACCTTGCGTATTCACTCTAAAGTTGAACAACAGCACAAAAATGAAACCCTGGCAGGTATGCCTGTGTTTTCACTCTCCCTTTGGCATTACATAGTTCCATCAGGATTTAATGATTTGTATGATAAGCTTTCTATGGTACAATTAATACAATTGGGACAGTACTGTAAAGTGAGACAAAGCAATTCATTTTTCCTAGACTAGAGTAGATAATACTTTATATTATCATTTTTTAAAACTTAATTTGTTACATTTTAATTTAAAGTTGCTTGCAACTCTAAGTTTTATGTCAGATATTTAAAGTTGTCCTGGAGGGTTCTTCATTAAAATAAATTCTTTTATAACTCAAATAGTCAATCCATAATTCATTAATCTTTAAAAATTTTTTTGTATGTTGTATTTTTTTGGGGGGGGCACTCATCTGTACAAAAGTTACTTTTAAAATACCTTTAAAAGTCATTAGTTCATCATTGCTAATCTAATTGTGGCTTTATTTTATTTTTAAACTTTATTTTCAGTAATATATCCAATCCCCACAAACATAGTATCAAATTTCTTTATAATTCAGGAAACATGGCATAACTGAAATCTATGTATGAATATCATCCTTTCCAATATCGATCCCTTATATTAATGAATTAATTGTACCTGCTTTCCAGTGATGTACTATACAGTGACGAAGATGAATGGGCTGCTGCTATATATTCAGCATGGATCTATTTCACAAACATAATTTAAGGAAAGAAATCAAGTTGCATATAATTGGCATATGACTGCATATATTTAAAGCCTAAAGTTGGCAAAACAAACCAATCTTCTTTAGGGATACATACTCATGGGATAAAATTAAGCAGAAATGGGGAAGTAAATGATTTACAAAAATATATCATTCATTAGTGGTTACCTGAATTTGGAGAGGTTGAAGTCAGGAAGAAAATGCAGTTCGGGAGAGTTATATAGGGACTTTGAAAATAATAGTAATGTTTTATTTCTTAACTTTGAAGGTAAGTGCCCTAGTGTTTTTTTGATTATTTCTTAAAATACACGTGTACTTAGAATATATCTTATGAAGAACAGTTAAAAAAGGAAAAAGAAACAAGCAATATAGAGGATTAGCAAAACCAAACGCTATCATTTGAAAGTATAGACCAACCTGCTATGATTGAACAAGTGAAAAATAGAGAAGGCACAGATAAGACAATATTAGGAATAAAAAGAGGCACAGTTATGGAGAGGACAGATGTTTTAAAAAGTAGATAGTAATATTAATATATTATTCTAGTTAATTTGAAAAGAGACAAAATAGGCAATTTTCTACAAGATACAAATTACCAACGTTGACTCGAGGAGGTTTACAAACTGTAAATAGACTTATAAAGACACTGAATTGGAAGCCAAATGTCTCCACATACACACACTGTCATATCCGTCAAGCCCAGACCTGAGATAGGTGAATTTTTCCATAATTATATGGAACAGATAATCTCTACCTTATATACATTGTTTCAAAGAACAGAAAAAAGTGGAACTCTCCCTAACTCATTTTATGAGGATGGTATGAAGTTGATCTTACTTGTGGACATATATTTGAAATATTAAAATAAGTGGCAGCAAACAAAACCAATAATGTATTTTTAAATATGTAAGGGCCTCTTTATGGAATTTCAGTTCCATTCCATTCATCTGTATGTTTGTCCTTACACTAGTACTACTCTGCCTTGATTATTGTATTTTTGTAGTAAGTTTTGAAATTGGGAAATCCTTCAACTTTGTTCTTTTTCAAGTTTATTTCAGTCTTTGGGTCTCTTGCATTTCCTCAAGGATTGATTTTTCATTTCTGCAAGAAAAGCTATTTGGGATTTCAATAGGGAGCGCATTGAATCTGTTAGACGAATTTTCGGAATCTGTCTTTTAATCTATGAAGGTGGGATATCTATTGTGAATACAATTGTTTGCTTAATTTTGTTTTCAGATTTTTTTATTGCTAGTATATAGGAAAACAATTGTTTTTTGTATGTCGATCTTGTATCCTGCAACCTTGCTGAAACCACTTATTATTATTTTTTGATAGTTTTTAGTGGATTCCTTAGGATTTTCTATGTACAAGATCATATCATTTGAAAATAGAGACTATTTTATTTCTTTTTTCCTAATCTGGATGCCTTTAATTTTATTTTTTTGTGTGTTTAATTGCCCTGGCTAGAACCTCCAGTACAATGTTGAATAGAGGTGGTGAGAGTAGGCATCATTGTCTTGTTCTTTATATCAGAGGAAAGCATTCAGTCTTTCTCTGTTAAGTAGGATGTTTTTCATAGATGCCCTTTATCACATTGAGCAAAATCTCTTGAATTCCTAGTTTGTTGAAAGTTTTAAATTGTAAGTCGGCATTGGATTTTGTCAGTTGCTTGCATCTATTGAGATGATCATATGGCTTTGTTCTTTATTCTTTTTTAAAAACTATGTTATTGAGGTGAAATGGACACACAAAAATCTGTGCATATTCAGTGTACACCACTTGATGAGCTTGGAGATAAGTATGTACCCTTGAGAACATCATCACCATCTATCCCATAAACATATCCATTACCTCCAAGTTTCCTCTCACCTTCTTTATATATTATTTCTATTTTCTTTTGGTAAAAACACTTAACATAAGATTTGCTCTCAGCAAAAATTTTAAGTATACAATACAGTATTGCTAGCTGTAGATCTCTAGGACTTACTTATCTTGCATATCTAAAACTTAGTTCTTTATTCTATACTGTATTAATGTGACCATTTTTTCCTAGGTCTTCAGTTTTGCTTGTGAAGCTTGCAAAAAGGTGATATTTCATATACCTTCCAAACTAGAGGCAGACAAAGTTGTTGGCAGAGGTGAGCAATTTCAAAACAGTGTTTTTAAAACAGAAATTTAATTTAATTTAATGCTGGAAAGAGGATGTTATCCAATCTTTGCCTTTTGGAATTAGCCAGAACCAATAATTAGATACAAGTCAAGTTTAAAATATATGTTCTGTTCTTTAGAACTCTATAGAATTCTGTCATCGATTCTAATGAACGTGTACTAATCCATGCTTTTGTAGTCACTTATGTTTTAACAGTAAAAATAACATAAAGAATTACATGTAGAATGTAGCTCTTTCATTACTCTAGGATTCTAAGCACTGGAGAGATACAGGTAAGGACCTGAGCGAATCAGAGCAATATTTTTATCAATGCCATAGCTGCAGTGAGAACTATAACAAGGTGAGCTATTCCATTCAAAACTGAGCTTAATCAGCCATTTGCACACTTGAGAAGTTAGGGAACCTCAAACTTTCCCAATAGCTGGGAAGCTCTGCCCAGCTAGACTTTCCCTGTGGTACAGGGAATATTGGAGGAAAGCATCATGTGTTTTTTAGAGATATAGCTTGTCCCAGAGACACCACATTAATTTTCAACAGAGTGTCCCATTTCTGGGAAGGAAGAAAGGAGAGGATGTAAAGAGAAGTCGGGGGTGTTCATCCAGGGGAATAGACCAGAGGTTATCACTCTGCTAAAAATGTGAACACGAGAGAAATATGTCATCACTTCTAAAGATGTTCACTTCATTTTGACTTAACGTTTCCATCTGTGACAGATTTGGATTAAAGTGAAAATATTATACATGAGTAACATGAATCTTTTGAGATGATATTGCTTAAGTGAGTATTAGGTTATTACTTAAGTGTGTTTTAATGTATCAGTTTGGTTTCTGTCAAAGCAGATAGTGGAAGAATGGGATGGATTTGATACTTTTGATAAAGTATCAAAACACTTGTATGATACTTATATTTTATGACTTTTCACTTGGGAAAATTCCCAGGGGGAGAAGATTCCACGTAGAATTTCACTGGGGAGCCTGGGAAAGCGAGGAACAGGAACACAAAGAGAACTGTGGGCCCCGGGGGCATTGGTGAGGGTCGGGGGGGGGGGGATGTGACAGAAAAGTGCTAGTGGGAAGAATTTAAAGATTTTTTCTTACTTGACTATTTGCCAAACTCATACACTCTGTCACTCTTTGTGTGTAACTTCTGGCTTAACACAGGTGTATCTTAAAAGGCTCAGACTATATTGTTTTTTTTTTTTTTTTTTTTTTTTTTTTTTTTTTTCTGTATGCGGGCCTCTCACCCTTGTGGCCTCTCCCGTTGCGGAGCACAGGCTCCGGACGCGCAGGCTCAGCGGCCATGGCTCACGGGCTTAGTTGCTCCGCGGCATGTGGGATCTTCCCGGACCAGGGCACGAACCCGTGTCTCCTGCATCGGCAGGCGGATTCTCAACCACTGCGCCACCAGGGAAGCCCCAGACTATATTGTTAAGGAAAACTTTTCTGTTTGTTTATCCAGGTGTGTGTGGGGGCATGTAGCTCAGCTTTGTCATGATTGCAACACACAGACGTCTTTAATAAGAAGATCATTTTCATAAGCCTCTTAGAAGCATATAAAGGTTTAAAACACCTTATTTAATACAAATATACAATCCAGAATTATCATTTTTTTAACAGAGAAAGTATTATCACTTTAAAAAAATACATGTAAAGAGTCTTGTTAAGATATTTGATAAATGCAGAGTGATTGGTTCATTTCATTTCACTTCAGGATTTTGAAGAAGATTGTATAAATTATTTTAACACTGTTTTTATTTTTGCATGTATTTCTTACTTTACAACTTGGAAATTCCTACTTGCAGTTAATTTGAAAGAGTGCCTCGGATCTGCAGACCACATCCAATCCAGTGATCCTGATTTCAGAGTTCTAGAAGATGGGTCAGTATACACAGCCCATGCTGTTGTGTTGTCTGATGAGAAAAGATCTTTCACCATATGGCTTTCTGACTTAAAGAAACAGACACAGAAAGAGATTCCTGTGCTCCTGGAACATCAGAAGAAGGTATTCAAAGTACACTGATATTTTCAGGCATGTTTTTCTTCTCATTTAAATACTCTCATTAAAAATTGCAAAGAAGACAAAAGAAAATATAGGATTTATTTTCCTCATCTTTCCTCTCTCCTTCTGTTTGCTTTCCCTTCCTTCCTCCTCCCTTCCCTCCTTCCCCTTCCCTTTTCAACACTGGTTAGACATTGGATCTTACTTTGTTAAATCTAAATGACACCTCCTCTGTGAATCTTTCTTCTACCTCTGAAGTTTACTTGCTTTTGTGTGCCAGTTTCAGTTTGGTTATCCCTCTGTTGTAGCATTGGGAATTTTTTATTAGCGCAAACAATTTACCTGTAGTTGTTTAAGGGCATGAATCAATCCCTTTTGTGTTTATAGCCTCATTTACACCTGACCCATAGTCAATAGGTACATGTTATATTAATATTAAGTGCAGTAGTTCTCAGTGAATAAGAGGTTGATTTCAAGTGCCACAGTGATTCTGATGTTAAAATAGGATGGAAATCCTGGAGTATGTATGCGTCTGAATGGTATTAGCCACCACTCAGTGATTGTTGACTGTAGTTCTAAATTCCATGTCATGAGGAATGCCGTTGTGAAAGTACTCACTGGATTACAACTAATCGATGTGAAGCGTATTAATGAAAAAGTCATCTAAATGCTTAAATGACTGCTTAGATGGAAATCACTAAAAACTCCAATAGTACTTTCTACAGTGATGGAAATGTTCTGTAATCTGCACTGTGTGATATGGTCACCCAGTATTAATGGCTACTGATACTTAGCATGTGGCTAGTACAACTGAAGGATGGAATTTATATTTTATTTAATTCTAATTAGTTTAAACAGTCACATGTGGCTTGTGGCTACCATATTGGACAGTGCAGGTAGAGTGTTCAGGCAATGAAGAACACGCGTTACCTCACTATAGTTCACCTGAGAGCATGAGGTTTTAGCAGAAAGAACAAGTAAGTGCTGTCTATAGATTGTCTGAAAGAGGATGTGTTCTCCATCTCATTTTGGGATGGAACAGGAAGAACTGAGAGTACGGTGATAATTTTCCTAACCTGAAAGTATGGTCAGTGTTGGAAAGGTATGTGAAATGAAATTCTTTGGTTCATGAAACCTTTAAAGTCTGGATACATTTTTTCTTATCCTTCTAACACAAAGAAGACCTTATTATCTGGTCTTTAGTTTCAGCATGGAAATTACTGACACTGAGCCTCCAGAGAGGTGTTAGATTTATGGTTCATCCACTATTTTACAATGAAGTAGGCTGTGATGCTTTTGTTTATTGTTAATTTTCTTTCTCTAAATTCAGGTACTGAGGAAGAGACACACTAAAGAGACTGTTCTCAGGCGTTCCAAGAGGAGATGGGCACCTATCCCCTGCTCAATGCAAGAGAATTCCTTGGGCCCTTTCCCTTTGTTCCTTCAACAAGTAGGTTTTCCATTCCTTCTGATTGTGATTGCTAAATTAGTTCCAAGAGTCTGTTTTGTCCAGGTTTTAATAACTCTTTAAACATTTAAAAATCAACAGATTTGATTGAAGATATTCATGAAGAGTCATAAAAGTACATAAAGTGGGAAAATCACTGAAAAACTAGAAAATCACTAAAAAACTAATAATAATAATATGAGAAAGACTCTACAGCCATTAAATGATCTTTATTAGTTTATTCATTTACTTAGCAGCCGGCTATTGAGCACCTACCCTGTCCTGTGGAAGGCACTGCTCTAAGTACTGAAGCTAGAAATACATTTAGTCATGGCCTTTGCTCTCATGTATTTTATGAGTCTAGTGAGGAAGATAGAAGTAGGCAAATTATTGCAATACTGCATGATGAGTGCTGAGGTGGGGCTGGGTTGGGGTGATTTGAGAATTCATGGGCTGAAATGCTGTAAAAAACAGAAAAAAGACTTAGAGGGGGAGGCATCTGAGCTAAAGCCTGAAGGATGGGAGAGTGTCATGCAGGTAAATCATTGTGGAAGAAGAGAGGGGGACAGCGGTACAAGGAAGCATGGCTCCTCGCAGGAGCTCACAGAGCTTAGTCTTCCTGTGTGTGATGGGCGTGGAGCAGGGAGATGGGGCAGAAGAGGCAGGTAGGGTCCACCCAGAATTGGCCAGGTGTGCTCTGCTAGATAGTTTAACTTGTTCCTAAAAACAAGTCATTTTTAAGCAGGGTCAGGTTTACTTTTCACAAAGATCCAAATGGAATATACACAATGGAAATAATGACTGAGGTGAGGCTATGGCATTGTGCTTGCCTTTTTCCCTTAAATTTCTATTACTGTGGTTGATGTTTAATACCAATGGTGCCACCTGTGTCCTACTTGTTTCTGTTTTTAACTATGCCTCCAATGTCTTTCACACTTGTAGAAAATTCTATCCCGTTCTGGACCCTTGTTTCTTCTCTTAGATTATTGTACTTTAAGCACTGGTGAAAGCATATTAAGAAATGATTTCTGTTTACCAAACTTATATACTGATCAGAGGTAATTTTGGTCTTTGCACTGTTAAACCAGTCAGCCCTTCTAGTACTCATTTCCTTGACGTGTGTCCATTTGATTTAGCTGACCTGTCCCTCCTCCTTCACGTTGCTTCTAGGACAACATTCACCTAGTTTTCCACTTTTCTCACTGGCCAGTCCTTCTTAGTATGTTTTGCTGGTTCTTCTTCATTCCTACATCCTCCCAACCCTCACCACCCTGACCCCTCAGTCTGTAAATTTGGAGAGCTCCAGGGCTCAGACTATGAACCTTGTGTAATGTTTATTTATATTCACTCTCTCGGTGATCTCATCCAGCCTCATAGCTTTAAGTACATTTTATACATTGGAAACTTAAGACTTCATATCTCCAGCCCAAACTGCCTAATTAATATTCCCACTTTGAATTTCAGTAGACATTTCAAACTTAACGTATAAAAATCAAATGTTTGGGTTTTCTTATAAAAAATATCCTCCACTCTCAGTTAATGGCAGCTCCATCCTTTCAGTTCTTGGGGCGGTAGAGTCCATTCGGTAAGGTTTTAGTTGTGGAGAGCAAAATTCTCTTTAAGGAATTAATGGAGGGATTTACTATAGTGTATTAAACAGTTTACAGAATTGCTGGGAAGGCTGAAGAAACAAACTTTAGGTTGAATTTTCAGAAACGAATCTCCTAGTTACCCCACAGAATCTATAACCAAGGGACATACTGCTTTCTTCATGATGGGGAAGCCAGTCATTTTAGAGCCAAAGTGCCACTGCCATGGTCAGGAAGCTGCACTGGGCAAGGAACCACCACAGGCAGGAAGCTGCTCCTTCAATTGCAGCTCCAAAACAATCTTAACTGCTCCCATCCATGTCCACAAAAAGATTGATCTATATCCTGTCTCTCAACATCCACAAAGTCTGTGAAAAACCGCTAGAACTTCTGCTGCTGCAGGAAAAAAGAAAATAAAAATTGCACCACAAAGCACCAGCAAAAACAGTAGAAGCAGCAAAAAGGAGGCATCTATCTCCCTTATGGCTTCCAGATTTCATGCAAGCACACCTGACCATCTGTATTTTAATTCAGAACTCTCGTTTCAAGAGACCCTGGAAAAGGGAGAGTTTTTGGTTTGTTTTTACCTGAATCTTTCTAATATCTATACTATGAGAGGACACAGTAGAAGGAGATGAAATTGATGTTGAGCCCCAATTTACCATATCCATCCATTCTTTATAGTTAAAATTTTAATTCCTGTATTATAATAGGATAAGGATATAGCCACATTTTACCAAGATCTCAAATCATAGTGGCTAAAGCATGACAGAGATTTAGTCCTTTCGTGTCAACGTGTGATCTGGTAAAGAGATTCTAATTTGAGAAATCACCAGGGGCCCAGGCTTCTTTCCTTTTTAAGCTTGGCCATCCTTGCAGGTTCAAGATGGCTCATCATTGTGTCCCAATGAGGGAACACACTCCTCTACTTTCTAGAGTACAGTCTGGATCCTGCATGGATTATTTTTGCTCACACCCTATTGACCTGACCTTTTCGTGTGGTCATACCTAATTGCAAGGGAGACTGAGAAAAGTCTTCCTTCCAGGCAAGCTTGTGCTCAACTGTAAATTCTAATACTAAGGAAGAATAGACATAAGGCAGAATAGACATCAGGGGATACTTGTACCCACTGACATAGTGTCATCCCTGACTTCTATCTTCACACCACGCAGCTAACCAATTGGCACATTCTGTTGGCTGTATCTTCAAATTATATCCAGAATCTAACCACTTCTCACAACCCCTATTGCTACCATGCTGGTCTAACAAACAGTTCTCTCTCCCCTGAATTCTTGCAGTAACTTTCTAAATGGCCTTCCTGCTTCTTCCTTTACCTGCCTACCCAAGTCTAATCTTAACAGAACACCAAGAATTATCCTTCTAAAATATAAATCAGATACTACTCTTGTCTAAATTCTCCAATGGCTCCCCATCTGACTCCAAGCAGAAGTCAACATCCTTGGAATCTCTTACATGCCATGGCCCTATTACTGCATTCGTCCTCCTCTCCGACTTCCTTTTCCCCTAGTTCTCTCTATTCCAACCACAGTGGCCTCTTTGCTCCTTGAACTCTCCAGGAACGACCCTGGTCTGGTTGTTTTGCACTTCCTGTTTCCTGTGCCAGGAAGAGTCTTCCCTGTTGATTCTCATTCTTTTAATTTTTGTTAATTCCCCTCCCTAAGGAACATTACAACTGGCGTTCCTTTCAACAGTATATGATAGTCCCTGTTTGCCTCAGCCCTGTCCACAGTGGGTATTATTGTTTTTTTCTACCTTTGCCAAATCACTAGATGGGAAACTGTGCCTTAATGTGAGGTTGTCTTTGGCTACTATATGTTGAACATTGTTTTCCTTAAATTTGAGCAGTTTAAAAAATCTTTTGCCAAATCATCATCGTTCATTACCATTTTGCATGTTGATGAAGTGACAAAGGTGATTATTATATTATTAAAGTCAGCTCTTTAAAATAAAAAAATATATAAACATATAAGTTGTATTTTAAAATAGCATTTTCATGAAAAATTTTTTACATATGCTTTTTCCTCTTAGGTTCAATCTGACGCGGCACAGAACTATACCGTCTTCTACTCAATAAGTGGGCGTGGAGTTGACCAAGAACCTTTAAATCTGTTTTACATATCTAAAACCACTGGAAATCTGTATTGTACCCGGCCTGTGGATCGTGAAGAATATGATGTTTTTGATGTAGGAGTTTTATTGATACACATAACTTTAAATGATTAAACTATAATCATAGTTTAAACTAAACTTCTGATAGCGCATCTACTCTTTCCTGTCTTCTACACTTCTTCTTAGAGGGGATCTGAAAGACAAAGGAGATAGATTGTGTAATATTTTGGAATACTTGGTCTGCTCTTTATCTCAACTTCTATTAGGTAAGCCTGAAATGAAGCCAAGAAATTTAATTGTATTTGGATGTAAATTCCAGCAAATTTGCAGGAGTTAGTTTTGCTTATGAGATTCTTTCTCTCTCTGGTCGTGGTACTTTCTCCTCTCTCCGAGACAGGGGGCCACAGTTGATTGGAAGGGTCCTCTTCCAGTGTCCCTCTTCTGCTCTGTGTTTTTTGTTTTTCCTTTTTTGGTCTTTGTTCCACCTGTCTAATTATCTGATGATATCTGAGAAGTATATAAGGAAGCAAAACTGGGAGACCAAGTCCAAACACGGCGTAATAAGCCAGCATTCTGATGTGAATGAACTTACATCAATGGGGAATCATTCAGACAATTTTCAGTGTGATATGGTCAATGCTCTGGGGTCATGTGGTACAGGGGGACTGATTCCCCATAGGAAAGAGGGATTCTCTTCCTAAAAGAAGAGGGAAGAGATGCTGGGTAAGTAAACTTGACTGATGTTCGCCACATGACATTTCTTTGCTTTCGGCTGGAAAATTTTCAACTCAGTGTTGTAATCACATGCTGAATAGAAATACATTCTATTTGTCCACCGATAGGGGTCTAGTTAAATAAATTACAGTATGTCTATGTGGTAGATTATTAGACTGCCAATAAATCCCATTTTCAAAGCATGTTTAAGGGCTTTGGGAAATGGTTACAGCATAAAGTCAAGTTTGTTTGCTTTTTGGAAAAAAAGGATATAAGCTTACAGCAGTATGATCTCAATTTTTGTGTACAAATATATACACAGAAGGGACTGAAGGAATACATCAAATGTGAACAGTACTTATCTCTGGGTAGTAGGTCACGGATTTTTATTTTCTTCTTTTGTACTTTACTGAATTTTTAAATTTATCATGATAAGGATGTTTCTTTTATAATTGAAATAGTGCACTTTTAACTATGGAAAAATTGTTTATATTAAAAAATCATTTAAAAATAAAAAAAGTTCTATTTGACATTACATTGCTTTTGATTAATTAGTAATGTGGAAATTGTTAAATGTATGTTGTTAGAAAACCTCTTACAAATATGTGATCTATGAGGTTAAACAATAAAGGGGCTCAGTAGTGACAAAGTTGGGACTCATTGCCTTATTTAGATGATATAGTCAGGATTTTCCCCACGGCAGGGAGGTTAACTGTTCTTCCCAATACAATTTTATGATTATGGGGAGAATAAGGACTGTAATCCACATCTCCATATTCACATTTAATTCCTTAGTCTCATGACCTGAGTAGTCTCTGATTCTCTGTACTCTGACCTAGGTTTTATTTGAAGTGTAGCCACTTCTACCAAACATTGGATACTTTTAACTGTAGTTAAAGTCTTTCTACGTTCCATGTTTTGATAACTAAAGAAGCATGGAATAGGAATTTTTGAAGTGATTTATTATTGAAAAGATTTGTAGAGAAGGTAGTAGATAAAGCATAGTATTCTCTCATGCTGGAACCTTTTATAATGGATTGTTGAACTTGCTTTTCACTGTTTTACAGCTGATTGCCCATGTGTCAACTACAGATGGGTATTCTGCAGACTTACCTCTTCCACTTCCCATCAGAGTGGAGGATGAAAATGACAACCACCCTATTTTCACAAAAGGAATTTATAATTTTGAAGTTCCAGAAAGCAGTAAAATTGGTAAGACTACTTTTAGGAGTAAAATGTGCTAAGTTAAATGTTTATATACTTTGTTCGAGAGGTTGAGTTTTTACTCAAAGGCAGATAATCTGAGATGACACTGGACCAATAGCTACTTACCAGAATACATTTAATCCTATCAAATCTAATCAATGTGTAATTTACAAGGTATTATAGGAGTTTGTAGTGTTGTTGGTATGATACCAATGAATTATAAAGGCAGATAACAGTTATTCAAGCTTTGTACCATATTTGGCTTATATACTTTATTTCATCTTATTATTATGTGGGTTTATCATTATTTCTAGCTCCAAGGGAGGACATGCAGGGTAGAATGTACAATAAAACTAAAATCAATGTAGATAGTTTTATTAGGTTTTATTTAGGAAGGTGTTGAATGATGTCCACTGAGGATACAATTTTTTAAGCTCTTATCTATATTGTCTCTTCTCTTTAAACTACTACTTTACGACTTCCAATTTAGAGTGAATACTGGAATAACTTTAGAGGAACTTGCACTGTGTGTTCTCCATCCTAAACACTTGCTCTCACATGTGGAAAACCAAAGTGTTTCACTTCAATAGGCCCTTAAATGTGGCATTCTTAATGTCTTCTGAGACTTGCAATATGGAGAATAACCACTCACAATAAAGTTGAAAGGAAGTGAACTCAACCATAGAGGATTAGCTAACTTGCTTATTAAAGTTTCTAGGAGTTACTTAGATCTTCACTGGATTGTTGTAACTGCTCTTTCCTTTTATATTTTAGTTTGATAATTTGATGTCATAGATGTTAACCTCTTTATTACTCACATGGTACAATTAAAAAAATTATTGTTGCTTTGGAGTTTAGGAAACCTAGTTTTTGACTCAGGGTCTGTTATAATTTATTTCACTGTGGGAACTCATGGAAGTTCCTTTGAGTTCTCTGATCTATAAAATGAGTTAATTATGCTAGATGACTAATAATGTCTTTAACCTCACAAGTCTATGACTCTTACATTTTTCTATTTTCAAAGAGGGATGATTGGTTTTAGACTCTTTCTTGAACATTCTGTTCTCTTTGGTAGTAACAGAGAAGGATCTAGGGCAAACACTTTGATGCCCAGATTAACCCAGAATACTTTAAGCATATCACACCAGTAGGTCAGCCCTGTTAAGGCTGTGGTACTCTGAAGGTGTTCTTTGAGTTTGCCTTAACTCACACACAGAGGGTTTGGGCAAAGGGTGCTCAACGAATAGTGAAATATAGCACTCATGGAAAAGAATTTTCAAGTCAAGACTTTAGGAAGGTTTTATGTAATAAGTAAAGGAGTTCTGTATCCAGAGAATTAAAATAGTGTTTATGTCTTCCTGACTGTCAATGAAATTGCAGGAAGAAAATGTATGTCTTATAAAGATTATAAACAGTTTTCTATGAAAAGATAATTTATTTTCTTATAATAATAAGATTATTACTTCATGTCTTCATATTGATCCACTGCAGAAATCTTTTTGTTACTTTTAAGTATGTATTTGGACATTCTCTACAAATTTATATCTATATCTCTATATACATATATATGTATACACATATATATGTACTTAAGCATGCAAATACACACATATATAAAGTTTAAGGATATAATGACAAAATTATTTAAAACTAATACTTCCTTGCATTAATAGTTTTACTTGGCTTTTATTTCTCTCAGATATAAAATTTCAACGAATATATATATACATATATATGTATATGATTGTATGTGTCTATGTATTGTTCCTCAGGCCAACCTCACATACAGGGCTATAGGCAAAGTGTTTCTATGTATTATAATTTCATGGGCATTGGAACACTATCCTTAGACTATAAAAATACCACCTGTTGGGCTTCCCTGGTGGCGCAGTGGTTGAGAGTCCGCCTGCCGATGCAGGGGACACGGGTTCGTGCCCCGGTCCGGGAAGATCCCACATGCAGCGGAGCGGCTGGACCCATGAGCCATGGCCGCTGAGCCTGCGTGTGTGGAGCCTGTGCTCCACAACGGGAGGGGCCACAACACTGAGAGGCCCACGTACTGCAAAAACAACAACAACAACAAAAAAAACCCCACCTGTATGTACTCTTTGACACCTGAAGTCCTTTACCAGAGCAATATTCTTACTTTCCATACTGATGAAAAATACTAATAGCTCTAACTGCAGAAACAGTTAACTTAAATTCTCCCTGAATGGTAAATAGTATGAAATAAGATTAAGTGGGGCTGGGGGCAGTGAGGTTTGGATACAAATCTGGTGAAAGAGAAGGAAGCAAATCAACAACTAGCAAAAAATAGAATAGAAAAGAGACTGAGATGTGAAAGGTCAACTTCATCATCTATCCAGTTATAACCCAAGTCAGCCTTGATTTAGTTATTAATCAAAACTTTGATTTTAAAAAATATGATTTATTTAGGAGACATGGTTTCTCTCCCCAGCTAGGTTAGTTATTGCAATATGTGGGAATATGTATTGAAATTATTCTTGGATGCCATTTAAATAAGTTTTTAATAAATTTACTATCAAATAGTTTAAGCTGCAAAGTAAGAGTATGCCTTGATTTTCAGCATCAAAGTGTTTCATATTATAAATTTGAAGTCATCTTCATCAGTACTATGTAAAGATGGAATATCTCTGGTAAGAAATACATCATAAATGAGGTTTCCACCATCACTGTTAGAATTTGAGAAGTGTAGATATGCCTAAACATATTTTGCAATTCTGGAAAGTAAAGACTCTTTTTTTAAACATGTAGGTACTACAGTGGGAGTGGTTTATGCCACGGACAGAGATGAACCAGACACGATGCATACGCGCCTGAAGTATAGCATTTTAGAACAGACGCCAAGATCACCTGGGACCTTTTCTGTGCATCCCGGCACAGGTGTAATCACCATAATCTCTCATTATTTGGACAGAGAGGTAGCTTTCACAATCCATAGATTATCATTTTACTTGGGGTTGAACCCACCACCCCCAATTTACTATAATTTGCTATCCTGTGGATTAGGAGTTTCTCATTTTATTTTATTTAGGCATAAGACAATAAGAATTCCTGGCTATGTTACCTGTTTTTATATTATTTCTGTTTCCTTATGTAAGAGAAACCATGAGGAATAGAAATAAAGATCAACTGGTGTTCAGAAGGGGTGAGAAAAAAAGATATTGCTATGACTGTTGATACTAGTGAATAATACTTTGCTTCTTGTGTATGGCTAGTTGGTTCCAACTCAGTGTTCCAGCTCAATTCTCATGTAGGACAATTAGTGTTGTGTGTTCCATGGGTATAGATTATATATACCCTGATCCCTATCCCATTATTATAGATATGTACTTTTATCAGGAAAGGATTAGTTGAGAAAAAGTTGATAGATTATTAAAAATCTGTAACACTATTTGGATGATAGTAATAGCATGATGTTCAAATTCTTTATGCATAATTTGATCTCATCTTTATAATTTCCTTGTTTGATTGCTTATAGCCAATCTACAGGGGAGAAAGGTGACAGTCAGAGGATTGATTGACTTGCCCAGGTCAAACTACTGCACTGAATCTTCTGATCTTGCCCTTGTCCATTTCATCAGTCCATATTTAACTCAGAGTCTTGCATTATTGACTGAGGCAGATCAATCAATTTCATATGTACACAGTAGCTTTATTAGAACACTTCAGTGGTTCCCACTAAAACTAGAATAACATAAATAGAAGGATCGATATGATAGGGAGAGATATTATAAAGAAGAAACCAACGGGATTTGATGTCAGAGCAAAAGGGAGAGATGGTGAGAACCTATAAAAAAGAATAAAAAATAGTACAAAGGTTTTATTTATTTATTTATTTTAATTTTTGTGGGGTCAAGTCATACTATGTGATAAAATACATAATGGTCATAATAAATGGGAAAGTTTGAAGGGAACAATATGAATATGTTTTGAATCTGTGGAATATTTAGAGATGATATGGTAATCATGTGAAAACAAGGATGTTTTCTAATTTTTCAATATTGACAAATGAGGCTTAGAGAAATTAAATAAATTAAGGTTACACAGCTTGTAAGATATAGATTCGGGGTCAAACCCAGATGTGCTTGCTTGATCAAAAGAAATATAATGGGATTTTGTGGGGAACAACCATGAGGTGTGTTGTAGGGGACAATACAGGAAGTAAAGAAATGAACAAGGGAGCTAGAGAAACTGCATTTAGAGGAAGAAAAAGCAGGGTCTCAGAGAGTGCTGGAGCCTGTGGAAGGAGCATTTCATGGTGGGAATGTTGGTTTCCACTGTGAATGAAGGATGAGTAAAATAAAGACCAAGGAAGGGAGAGAGGGAAATAGAAAATGAAGAATAAAAGAACAAAAAGAGTGGCTAAAGAAGAGTAAAATAGAAGGGAAAGGCAACAGAAGTGATTGTGTCACAGACCAGGGACTCCATTTCATCAACACACCATTTGCAAACTCCATTCGCAGAAGTCAACAGCGACCACCTAATTGCCTAATCCAAAGGTTAATTATTAAAACTCTCTCTTCTCTTGGATTTCTGGTTCTCCTCCTGCTTCTCTGATCTTTTGTTTTGAGTGTCTGTCCTTTGCTTAGTCTTCTTACTTCCCTCCTGCTTGAAATGCTGTTGTTCCTTATATCCTCAGCTCTTCTCATCCTTTAACCTCTCCCAGGAAATCAGATTCTTGCCATAATCTCAACCACTATCTACATACTGCTGACTCCCAGATTGATGTTTCTGGCCTTTAACTCCCCGTAAGTATAGGGCCATCTATCCAGCTGCCTTCTGGACCTTTCTCCTTGGATTTCCCATAGGAACGTAAAATTCAATATCCACCAGACAAAACTCATTTTTTCGCCTCTCCTTGCCAACCTTGCCAGTGTTCACTTCCTCAGAGAACCGTTGTCTTCCTGTATTGGTTGGTGATACTTCTATGTGCCTGTTATCCAGGTAGTACACCTGAGCAGCATCCTCCACCCCCTCTTTCTCTCGTAACTTGTGCACACAATCTGTTCTTAAGTCCAACTCCATTCTGACTTACAAATAACTTTCCTCACCCTTTCTTTTTTTTTTTTTTTTTTTGTGGTATGCAGGCCTCTCACTGTTGTGGCCTCTCCTGTTGCGGAGCACAGGCTCCGGACGCCCAGGCTCAGCGGCCATGGCTCACGGGCCCAGCCGCTCCACGGCATGTGGGATCTTCCCGGACTGGGGCACGAACCCGCGTCCCCTGCATCGGCAGGCGGATTCTCAACCACTGTGCCACCAGGGAAGCCCTCCTCACCCTTTCTTTTTGTCCTCATTGCTAATGCCCCAGCTTTGTACTATTTCAGGAGCCTTTAATTGGTTTCTTTGAATCTCAGCTCAGCTCACTCCAAATTGTGCTCAACCTTCTTTTAAATATATTCTTTCTCAAACTCAAATATTTCTATTTTGTGCTCCCAATATGACTCCCATAAAACCTTCCCCATTACCTGCTGCTTAAGCATGTCTACATTTTTACTATGGATCTTGTAATTGAACTTCTGCTTACCTTTTCAGCTTTATTCCTGTCTACCATGTCTTTGGGTATATAGAAATAGGGACATCAAATAAAAGCATGGATACACACCAATAGAAGTGTGTACAACTGAGGTTTCCTTTATAAATCTAAACAAGGTTTTCAAAGCTAATTAAATATTTGCTTTGTTTTCAGGTTGTAGACAAGTACTCATTGATAATGAAAGTACAAGACATGGATGGTCAATTTTTTGGATTGATGAATACAGCAACTTGCATCATAACAGTAAAAGATTTAAATGACAATGTACCCACTTTCAGACGAAATGCTGTAAGTAGATAATATCAAAGATTTCTATTGTTATTTTTATTTAATCTGAATTAATTAAATATTTATCATACTTTGAAGTATGTATGTTTATTTGATCAATAAAATATCTGATGTATAAATATCTTTTATTTATTCATAATAGTATTTATATTATCTCCCTTTTGTTAAAGGCCATAGCATTAGTCTTTATTTGTAACAAAGTTCTTCATTCATTTAAAAGGTAACCCTTAGTAAAACAATGCTTTTGTGATTCATGTTTTAAAATAATCTAGGCAAAAACTGTAAACACAAGTACTTTTGGAGTGGAAGAAACATTTTACTTTCTTTGTAAAAGTTTCCTTTATAAAGTAAGTTTTTAATGAGTTTTCTCTGTTACAGTATGAAACATCAGTAGAGGAAAATGCGTTCAATGTGGAAATCTTACGAACACCTATACAAGATAAGGATTTAATTAACACTTCCAGTTGGAGAGCCATTTTTACTATTTTAAAGGGCAATGAAAATGGACATTTCAAAATCATTACAGACAAAGAAACTAATGAAGGTGTTCTCTATGTTGTAAAGGTAAAGTAATAATGAGTAATAGACAATTTGGCAAGTTAAGTTTTAATCAACTAATGGTTTAATCAACTAAGTAGTTTCAGATCATAGACTTTACAAGTTGGAAGAGAACTTCATCTATTTAGTTCACTTGTTCTGCTTTAATGCTGCCTTTCTTCTATAATTTGTTACCAGCTATTAGGCATCTAGCTTATGCTTGAACATTCTCAATCGTAAGAATCTCCGTATATCCATTGGCAGCTTATTTCATGTCTGGAGAACTCTAATTCTCAGAAGGCCTTACTTTTACTGTGCCTAAATTATTTTCCTTGTAACTCATGTCTTTGGACCAGGTTTTGTCTCTAATGTTATACAAAACAGGTATAATCCTTTGAAAAGGCTGTGATGTCTATTTGAGATTTACCTTCTCTAGGATAAATATTCCCAATTCCTCTAACTGTTCTTTACATGATATAATTTAGAGGCTCATATTCTTCTCTCTGTGTCTCTCTCTCTCTCTTGAATATATGACTGGTTGTAACTGATCTTCTTAAAGGTAATATTGAGAATGAAATATAGTATTACATCAAACAGCACTGAATGAACATATTCTTTGTTCTATTATGTTGTATTTTTGGTAGTACTATTACATTCTAGGGTCCAGGTTATAAGGGCAGAAAAGGCTCTTTTGGGAAGGACTCTTGGTTTTATATTCCTAACCCAGAAAAAGAAAGAAAATTGTCCTGTAGGGTAAAGCAGCACTTACTGTGTGCGCTAATGTTAAATGTCATTCTTATAACAATTGTACAGAAGAGAAAACTTAGTCTCAGAGACATTAAGAAACCTACCCAAAGTGACACAGCTCAGATGTAGTAGAGACAGGGTTTGAGTCTATGTTTCTTTGATTCCAAGTTATCTGCTCTTAAGCCCTGTGTTAAATTGCTTTGCATAGCTCTGTGATCTTGGAAAATTAGCCTCTGTATTACCTGTAAAATATAAATAATATTTCTCTCTGCCTTCCTAGTAGCTATTCAAATATGATAATGAAAATGAGAGAACTTGTCAAACTACCACTGGCATTTTTCACAGAATTAGAACAAAAAATTTCACAATTTGTATGGAAACACAAAAGACCCCGAATAGCCAAAGTAATCTTGAGAACAAAAAATGGAGCTGGAGGAATCAGGCTCCCTGACTTCAGACTATACTACAAAGCTACAGTAATCAAGACAGTATGGTACTGGCACAAAAACAGAAATATAGATCAATGGAATAGGATAGAAAGCCCAGAGATAAACCCACACACATATGGTCACCTTATCTTTGATAAAGGAGGCAAGAATATACAGTGGAGAAAAGACAGCCTCTTCAATAAGTGGTGCTGGGAAAACTGGACAGGTACACATAAAAGTCTGAATAAGGACACAGACCTACTAGAGAATGGACTTGAGGACACGGGGAGGGGGAAGGGTAAGCTGGGACGAAGTGAGAGAGTGGCATTGACATATATACACTACCAAATGTAAAATAGATAGCTAGTGGGGCCGGCTGCATAGCACAGGGACATTAGCTCCGTGGTTTGTGACCACCTAGAGGGGTGGGATATGGAGGGTGGGGGGGAGGGAGACACAAGAGATATGGGAACATATGTATATGTATAACTGATTCACTTTGTTATAAAGCAGAAACTAACACACCATTGTAAAGCAATTACACTCCAATAAAGATGTTAAAAAAAATGAGAGCACTTGGTAAACTATAGGATATTAGTATTATATTTTTAGAAGTCACATCATGTTCTTGGGAATAGTATTATATTTTTCCATAATAGATAACTTTTTTGAAACTGTAGAGTATGAGCTGATTCAGTCTTTAGCTGTGTCCTGGGTAATCTTTCCATCTTAGTATTTTCACTCCATTTCAGCAACAGCAGCAGTGCATCAGAGCTTGAGTGAGGAAGACAGAGTTCTTGGTCATTCTCAACGTAGAAAGTCCTCACATCCATCTTCACAACAATATATTTTCTAGGGAATTGTTAGCATCTTAGTGCAGATATGAGATATTTTTGGACAATTTTTTTTCAGTTGGTGAAACAAGAAGGTATCCTATGGTTGAAGAGAATTCATATTTTTTCATTAATCATTGATTTCATCCCACCAGATTTCTCAATCTTGCAGAGTTTTAAGCTACTACAGCAATATCCAGTTTAAGCCTTAAAAGATTGCATAAAAAAACTCTAGGGCTTTTAGCAAGTAACTCTAGATTGAATAACTGCACCTCTTCTAGGGCAGCAGCTGTTTTCTAAATTTCCATGCATTTCTCATTGCTAGCAGACTCTCAGCCTGATCATAGCAATACGAGCAATTTGTGAGGTAGTGTTCATTAGCAGAAAATAAACATATATTAATCTTTTTCTCTCTTGGCGCTCCAGGTCTGGCATATTAATAAAAGAATCAAAAAGAGTTTCACATACATTTTGTAGATTCAGAAATTTTCTTGACTTCTTATTGGACTTGTGGTATTATTAGTATCTCTGCTTGATAATGCCTAGATGTGGAGATGTGGAGAAAGGCTTAAACCCCCAATTTTACTCATCAGTTTGCATTTTGTTCAATGTTCAGCAAGTGGTTATTTTGATAAACAGAAAGAGAATGAAAGAAAAAGTGCGTTAGCTTTTCAGTACAGTGTAAAATACTGTTTTATGGATTTGGCTTGTTTGCTGTATAAAAATCAATTGTAACCAAAAAGAATTGATTTAGAAGATTTTAGAGGCTGGTGAGTCAATTAAGCAGAAAGATTATAGTGTGGTGGTTAGGAAAATGGACTCAGACCAGACTACCTGGCTTCAAACTCCAGCTCGAATGAGTTTCTTTTGGCTTTGAGAAACCCAGTTTATTTCCTCTTCTTCACTTTCCTGCTCTCTAAAATGCGGATGATGATAATAATAGTGCCAATAGCATATTATATTTTTCTTACCCCTCTGCATTCTTCACTGTGAGAGTTTCATTGGATAAATTACAGACAATGCCGAAGTATAATTCTCAAATTGTCAATAATAAAATTTTCATAAAAATAGATAGTTAGCACGGGTAAAAATTTTACTTAACTCATCAGTGAGGGACTCAGCAAAAAGCAAAAGCAGCTTTCTAGAAGAAATGAGGAAGCTGTATGGATTTTGATAAAAGGAAAAGCTGAAATAAAGATTGCTCAGTTATATACCTTAGAGGACAATTAAAATGTGCATTTGAAATACCATTTCTATCAGAGAGAAAATAAAATCACTGCACCATTTCAGCTTTAAGTCAACATCTAGTTTTATAAGAGCTGTAAAATATCTGGGCCCTCATCAATGGTAAATAGTAAGTTGAACATTCTCAAAGAGTCAGATGACCCTTAGGCCTGTCTTCTAAATAAGGCCAGAAGAACACTGTCATGCTTTTGCATTATCTTCAGGTTCAGAATAATTTTCCTTACTAAGAATGAGCTATAAAAATATTTTAGGAATTGCTTTCCCACAACTCCATAAAACCACCTGCAGAAACTTTCCGACCACTCTTGCTAAAGGCTTGGTGAAGAATCACCTCTCTCTTTAGCAAAGGATAAAAGTCAATATTGGCTAAGTGGGAGTACAGAATTTATGTAGCACTGTTCATATCGACAAAAGTTCACTTGCTATTTGAAATACCAAATGTATTTTACACTGATGTTCATATACTTGCCCTTTTTTTAAAGCCACTGAATTACGAAGAAAACCGTCAAGTGGTCCTGGAAATTGGAGTAGGCAATGAAGCTCCATTTACTGGAGATGTGACACTCAGAATGAAAAAAGCCACAGTCACAGTTCATGTGAAGGATCAGGACGAAGGGCCTGAATGCAAACCTGCGGTCCAATATATACAGATTAAAGAAAACTCCCCAGTGGGTTCAAAGATCAATGGATATAAGGCAACTGACCCTGAAAATAGAAGTAGCAGTGGTTTAAGGTACAAAGAAATCTATAACCACATACAAATTATGTATTTGTAATAATTGAGACAGTAATATATTTTAATAAATTTTATAGTGCTAAAAACTATTTTTACTTTTTATTAACAGGTACAAATTATTGCATGACCCGAAAGGGTGGATCACCATTAATGAAATTTCGGGCTCATTCGAAACTTCCAAAATCTTAGACAGGGAGGCTGCAACTCCCAGAAATGCCATGTATAATGTTACAGTCCTGGCAATAGATCAAGGTAAAACACCAGTTTTCATCTGGTATGTTAGAAAAGAATTAGAGAATAAACTTCATTTATTCTTGTGCAGAATTATCCTTGTGCCAAGTATATAGAATTCTTAGAAATTACTTTAAAGATTGTTTCTATTTATCTTAATCATCAAACAAGTTGAAACTGCTTGGTGACATGAAACCATGCCTTATTTATCTTTATATCCCTAGCATGGCAGCATCTTAAATGCCTATAGATCTCTATATCAGAGGACAGAGATGAAACTTAAGTCTAGGACGAGATGAAATGGTCTCACCAGACTCTTCTAGATCTCTTTACATCATTTTAAATTGTTAAATAGCTCAGCTGACTATTAAGTCAAAATAATTCTTTCCTTGAATTCTGTTCCCTAAAGTAACCCAGAGTTTCTCAATCCTGGCTACATATTAAAATAATTTGGGACATTTAAAAAAATATCAAGGTGTAGACACTACCTCAGACCAACTGAATCAGAATCCCTGGTTAGGCAGTCTGGACATCGTACATTAAAAAAAAATCTCCCTAGGTGGTTTAAATGTGTACCAGAATTAGAGTAATTTTTCTGTAGTCACTTTACTGTTCCTTAACATCTGGACCAAAAGAAATCCAAGGAAATAGAGAGTTTGAAATTCAGACATTTATTTTTACTTTTTGGTAATAATTCTGGTAAAAGGTTTATGGCCAGTTATATCTGATACTGTCAACAGCATACTCATTTTAGGTGATCTACAGGTTTCATTTATCCATCTACCTTCTTATTTACCATTTTCTCTAATTATCAGAGTTTATTTTTTAAAAAGCCCATACATCATATGTAGAATCTAGTTGATTATTTTTCTTAAGAAACTATAAAAGTCTATGAACTATACTAAACTTTTTTCCTTTCTTCCTAGATAGTAGATCATGTACTGGAATGCTTTCAGTTAGCATTGAAGATGAGAATGATAATCCACCAGAAATACTTCAAAATTATATAGTAATTTGCAAATCAGAGACGGAGTATGTTGACATTTCAGCTGTTGATCCTGACGAGCCCATCCACGGCCCTCCATTTTCCTTCAGCTTGGCAAAAACTTCTCCAGAAATCGACAGACTATGGACCCTCACCAGATTTAATGGTATTTCATCAAAAATAATGATTTATATGCTCTGAAATAATTAGGAATGGATTTACTGCTTTACTCACGTGAAGCATAATGTAAAATGGATTCTCATGAACATATTTTAGAAGGCTAACTTTAACTTTTGCACACATTGTGTGGGACCTGTGTTATATATTGTACATAAAATGAAAAAAAAAATCATAATTTTTATGAAGGCAGAATTTACATTTACAACAAAGACAAAAAATCCTTGTTAAAATACTGGGCAACTTATCATTAAAACAAATTGTTCTTGCTGTGTTTTTGAAGTAACTACTGTGCGATGAGGAAAGAACAGAAGGTGTGCGGCTTAAATTTTAGTGTAAGCAAACTCTGGAAATGAGGGATCTGGGTGTGTGGGATAAGCACTCTATAACATTCTGGAAGGAAACATGGTGGGCTGTGGACAGAGGCCTGGCATTGAAGCCTGCAGCGCAGACTGCTACAGTAGTGGTTTCTGGGGTGTACAGTCTTCTATGTTATGGCCATAGTTCACTGCTGTTTTGTTGCTATGTTGTGCTCTTTCATGCAATTCAACTTTTGCATATGCTGTTCCTTCTGCTTAGACTACCTCCTTCCCACTTCTTAGCTTGATATTAATTCATAATATTTATGGAGCACCTACTGTCTACCTGTTGTATCTACATGTAATCTACATGTTGTATTTTTATCTGTTTACCTTTCTGCGCTAATACATGACTTTCTCAGGACATTTGTAGCCCATCTGTGTATTTCCAGCACCTAGCCCAGTGCTTGGTAGACACTAACTGCTTAATAAATGTTTGTTTAATCAATAATTGATAAACAAATATGCATGAAATCAGGAAAATACTAGGGCAATAAGTAAATCAGGGTTGTTAGAGTTTAGAAGGTTTTAGTAGGAATGCTGAGAGATTTGGCAGGAGTGGTGATGAAGGGCCTTATGTACTAGCTGAGGAGGCCGACCTTTGCATGGTTGGTGACAGCAGGGACGCATTGAGGGTGTACAAGTAAGGCAATGCCGTACCAGATTTATGTCTTAAAAACAGTGACATTGATAACAGTTAGGAGGGCAGTTTGAAGAGTGCAGAGTTGAGTGGCAGGGAAAGTCAGAGGCTGCTGCACTAGTACAAGTGAATGGACATGAATATGGCTCAGCCTGTGGTCTTGAGGGATGAGAGAGATTTGAAGGATTTGACTTTAAACACAATATTATCCTGAAAAGTTCCAAATAAACCATAGTGATAATTCAAATTCCTCTGGGGAGCTTTGTGTCTGAGGTGTAGCCAGAAATCTTTGAAGTTCTCAACAGCTCTAACAGTGCATTTAAGAAAGGCTTAGAAATTACAGATCACTTCCAGGAGGTACATTATGGTATTTTGTCATTTCACTTATTGAAAAACCCAAAAGATTGCAATTGCCATTGAAAGTGTGTGGAGCTTTTGGTCAGTTGATAATAAAGTCATTGAAATAAGGTAACAAGATCATTGGGGAAATATCACTGTTCATAAAAACTTGTATTGTTAGGATATAGATATGTCTGTGTTTATGTAAGCCTTATACCTAGCCTGGGTGATGTTAATTAGTTTTCTGGCATTGAGGTTACTTCCACAGGGAAGGTGTTAAATACCAAGGGTCAGCTGTGCTTTGAGAAATTACCTTATACATAAAGACAATGGACAGGTACCAGAAGGTAAATGGATAAGAAAATATGAACTTCAGACATCTCTTGTGTGTAACTATTGGTGTTAATTCTTTACGAGTACCATAAACTGGTACTTCAGAGATATGCTTGGAGTGTATGTCAAGAGCCAATCTAGCATCAGTAGCTTGTAGATAAGGGAGGAAATAAGGGAATACTAAATATTGCTGAAAGGCTGCTGGGTCACTCCAATGCCAAATTATTTCTTTCATCCTCTCTTCTAAAAAGTTACAATGGGCAACATACATCTGGTGATATTAGTGCTTGAAAAAGTTGAAGATCGTCATCTTTTTTTATCCATTTTCACATGGAAGGTGGTTCCTTGAGAATAGTGTCTTTAAAAATAGGTGTGGTGGAACAGATGTTAAAGGAGGAATCAATGTTCATTAAAAATATAATTCTTTTCTTTCAGATACAGCTGCCCATCTTTTATATGAGAAAAATGCCAAATTTCAAGAATATAATATTCCTATAACTGTAACAGATACAGAAGGTCATTCTGCGACAAAATCCTTGAGAGTGAACCTCTGTGATTGTATTCGTCCAGTTCAATGTCGCACGATTTCGAGGAGTGCACGAGTGATACTTGGCAAATGGGCGATCCTTGTGATACTTCTGGGTATAGCATTGCTTTTCTGTAAGTCCTTTTACTTACCTGACTTTAAAATATAAAATAAATATCTGAGTGCAGGAAAAGGTCTTTAAAAAGAAATCTTGTCCAGCTATCTGTCAGGTGTGAGTCCCTTTTACAAATTCTTTTTGTGTTATTTTCTGAGTTCTGAGAGAAGAAGCAAAATCCTTTTTGAGATCAAAGATTTCATACTTGGACAGAACTGTTGAAAATTCCTTAGATTTTTGCCAAACCTGTCAATGTATAGCTTTTATTTCTTGGTCCTCGTACTACCCCTTTTAAGGCTAAATAAAACTATCTAAAACTTCTGCCATATGCCAGTCCACTAAAAGCCACTTTCATATCATGTCATTTTCATTTCAGCTACAGACTTATGGGAGGTGTTCAAATCACAGCAATAACTCTTCTTGGGTGTATCCTACCAGGTTAATTAAATTCTATTAACCTCCTCCTAACCAGTTGTGTAGTTCCCAGTGGTGCCGTTATTTTTTCTTCTCTTTTCATTTCCATTCAATCCTTCAGCTTATTTTAGCTGTTGTTCCTTTATTCTGTGATAGGACTAGTGGTTAAGAGTAAGACTCTGGAACCAGACTATCTGGGTTTGGACCCTAGCTCTATTATTTGTAAGCCATGTGACCTGGGGCAAGTTACTTCATGGTGCTTCAGTTTCCTCATAAAAAGGGATAATTGTAGTAGGTTATTTTATGGGGTAGCACCCGAGATTCATTGAGTTAATGCGTGTGAAGAGCTTAAAACAGTGCATGGTACATTTCTAATAGGTGTTTATTATTTTTTATCAACTCAAAAAATAAATATATATTGAACACCTACTATATACCAGAACTGTCTAGGTGCTTGGGATTCATCAATGAAAAAAGCAGACAATAGCAAACAAACCAAAACAAAGTCTTGCTTGTGACAGTAAAGTAATAAATTAAATGCTGTGGAGGAAAAAAATAGAGCCAGATAATTAGGGTCTCTGGAGCTGTAAAGAGTCAGCCAAAAATACTTAAGGAAGAGCCTTCAGTCAGAGGAGAAAGTCAGTTCAAAGGCCGTAAGGTGAGGGAATGCTTGAGAAATCAAGGAAGGCAGGGAGACCAGTGTGGCCTGAGAGTAGAGAGAGGATGAGGGAAGAGGAGTGTAGGAAATGGAACCAGAAAGGTAACAAGGGGCCACACAGAGTTGGCAAGGATTGGTACACTTTGTCTGTAAAGGGCAAGATAGTATATATTTTAAATTTTGCAGGCCATATGATTTCATTTGTAACCAATCAAATCTGCCCTTGTAGCAAGAGAGCAGCCATAGAAAACATTTAAACCACAGGCATGGCTGTGTTCCATTAGAAATTTATTTATGGACACTAAAATTTGAATTTCATATAATTTTCCCATGTAATAAACTATTACTCTTGATTTTTTTCAGTCATTTAAACATGTAAAAACCATAGCTCATGGGTCATACAAAACATGGTGGGCTGGATTGGGGCCGTAGGTTGGCAGTCCTTGGTATAGGGGCTTGTAGAACATTGTAAAGAGTTGTTGTTGTTGCTGTTAGCTTTATTATCATGTATTTCAACCTCCCACAATTATGAAGCAGAATGAAAATTCTGAATAGGCAAAATACAAAGTAAGTTTAATTAAGATACTTGGAGATAAATCTATTCTGGGAAGAAAAGTCTGCTTTGTTATCTTTTCATATTGGCAAACCATTCTTTTGGGAATCAGTAAATCTCTTTGAAGTCTTTGTCTTAAAAAATGTCATTGATTTTTTAAAAAATTCATGATTCAAAATACTTAAATGATGGGTGGAATTCACACTCTTGAAGATATGTGTATCAAAATATACATATAGTCACTTTAAATGTTAAAATCTAAGCCAACTCATGGCCTGTTAATTTAGAAGGGCCAAGGTAATTTGTGGGACACAATGCTCAGTGACTTGTTTTCCTCCTGTGCACCTTAGGTGATAAGAAATAAAAGATGAGTATTTTATTGTATGCATGTTAAACATTTTTGTTTTTGTTTTTAACTCAGCTATGTTGATAACTGTAGTATGGACATTTGTTAGTGCCAGAAATAAAAAAAGTTTTCGTGAAGATTTGGCACAGCAAAACTTAATCATCTCAAACACAGAAGCACCTGGAGATGATATAGTGGTAAGTAATTTTTTTATTTTTTGAATTTTTGAATTTTATTTTATTTATTTTTTATACAGCTATTTATCTCTGAGTAGTTCCCACAATTTCTTTAACTCATCCTTATGAAGTTATTTCAGAATTTAGGAGTTAATTTCTATTTTTCATTTGATCAGATTCTATAGACATAAATATGTTATCTGTCAATATTCAAATATTTTTGTAGGGCATTTATTAAACCAGATGTATTGTTTTAGTTATCTCTTTTCTACTCTCTAGTGTTATAGTTTAAAACTTGTTATTGATGTTGTGAATTTATTATAAGAAAAATCTTTTTGACTGCTCAATGTATATTTTCAGATATAGTTTGTTTGTCTAACTCTTTGACCATTTATAATAGGAAGAACTTGCTGAAAGTTCTTAAGATAACCAAAAATATCAAAAAGATATATGTTTTTAAAAAAAGTGTGTGTTTGGGGGGGCAGATTGGAAGAATACTGCCACTTTCTTTTCTTACATATTTCTTGGGACCTCTGAGGTGCTTGGCACTATGCTTCTTGTTCTGCGGGAAGTATGTAAAAAATTATTACAAGTCATGTTCTTCCCTTGAAAAGATTTCAATTCATTCTTGAGACATTGAAAAATAAATAGGAATGTGACAGTAAACTATTAGCACCAATATGATAGGACACTGGTGGAGTTCAAAGATACTGATGATACATAAGTATATTCATGATGTCTGGATATCAACCAGAAAGGCCTGGTGGAAGAGGTACAGATTACTCTGTAACATAAAGAACACGAAGGGTTTGAAAGTGAAGAGATGGAGAAAAACAGCCTAATGAATAAAAAAGGAGATGACAATGTTTAGGGATTATTCAACAAATAGTAAATAAATTGATTTGAAATGGAAGAAATGATGTTTTGGACTAGAGGCTTGACACTTAGGTTCCGGAGGGAGAAGATATAATAGGAGAGGGATGGGGGATGAAACTTTTTTTGTGGCACACTAAGGATTTTGGATTTATTCTCTTGGTAAGGGAGAGCCAGTCAAGGCTTTCTGCATGAAAGTGGCATAACGTGAGCAGTGTGATACTGAATCAGTAGGGTGACCAACAAGAACAGGAAGACAGTAGGAATGGGGAGGATAAAGGATTAGGATCTTTTGATAATTTAAGCATGAGATAACTCTACTAGGATAATGGTTATTGGAAAATTAAAATAGAGATGGATAAGAAATATTTTAAATGTATAAATAAAGTCGTTTTCTTTTAAGTAATAAAAAGTGGAGTCAATGTGACAGAAGCTATAGCCCGGGACAGTGACTTTATATCAGGCCTTTTCTGTATCTCAAGGTGACGATGCCTTTCTTATCGACTATTTCTTTCACTTCCTTCCCACCATCAGGCAAAATCATGACTCGTCTATGCTTGACATGCCTATGTGTGGAACCCTGTAATTATCTCTCCATTCAGGAAATAGATTTAGCCCCATGTTAGTCCTTGACTCATAGTAAGGTCTTATTTTATATCGGAGCATGGAATGATTGAGCTGTACTTAATATTTTTTCTTTGCCATTTGATGCTGGAGTCGGTGGCATTTATTGGCCACATACACCTGTTTACCTGTTCTCTATTAGGAACACTTCTCAAAAGGACTTGAAATTGTTAATTTATACCAGTATATAATTTTCGGCATATTTCTACAAAATGCAACAAAATTTCACAGTGAATGTGTAAACTCATTTTAATACAATGAGTAAAGGTGGTAACTTTAGTTTTGAATCTGAGTTTAAGTCAAAGGCATTCAGATGGGGTTAGGAGTTGTGTGAAAAATCAGGACTGGAAAAGTAAATTTGAAAATCACTGACATGGTGAAGGAGTTGTTGATGCCCTATGAGAATAAACTTGGGAGAAGGAACAGAGATTACAGAATGTGAAACAGTTCTGTGGATTCAGCTTTGATTTTAGTTTATTTTCAATTCTCCCTTTATTAGCTTAGAAATATGATCTCAATATGTATTTATAATGACAAAATTATACCCATCAAGGAGATTTGATAAACAGGATTTGTGTGTGTGTCTGTGTGTGTATGTGTGTGTGTGTGTGTGTGTGTGTGTGTGTGTGTGAGATAGAATTTTACTGTAGCAGCAACCTAAGCAAAAAATGTAGGGTAGCAGTGCCACCAAATGGCTACTTTTCAGTTCTCTTTTCTGGTATTTTTTTCAAAGGCAGTAAAATAATGTTTGACTTTTATAGATATATTTCAGATTCAGTTAATTATCTGAACTTGAAAATCTTTGTTTTGATAGAGACTCTGCTTATTAGATAGAAAAAATAAATTGGTAAGAAGATGACACAAAGACACCTGATTATAGTGGGGGTCTTGTCGTGAAAGTGATGGTTTAGAATTCAAACTGACATGCAGAGGTTATTGCTATAACTGAACATCTCACCTATGGCCTGGACGGTTGGTGTGCAGTTCCAGCGTTGAGTTAATGTTTAATCAAGTCTTTTCCATTTTAAAATATTCCCTTGACTCTTTGTCCTCCCCTAGATCCCTCCATATTTCTTTTTCTTTGAAACTGAATTTTTTGAGAGAAAGATTTTTTACTCGATTTCTCTATGACATTACTTCCTGTTCATTCCGCACTCGGTGGAAATTCTTTTGACACAGATCACCACTGGCCACTTTTTTACTTGACTCTCATGGGTGCTTACTTTATTTGAACCAGTTCTTACCCTACTTGGATTTTTTCCACACCATTGATCTCCTTACCGTAATCCTCTCTTGCCTAGAGAGTTATGCCTCTTTGGTTCCGTATTATCTCAGTGGCTATTCCAGATCAATTCTGTCACAGCTCTAATTCCTTTATCCACCCTTTAAAACATGATGTTTCTTGTCATTCTATTCTTTGCCTTGTTTTCTTTTAGACTGCAGCTTTCTCTGGCTGATATCATTTATTCCCATGGCTTCAACTCCCCCCTACATGGAAGTGACTCCCAGAATTATACTCCAGCTCAGATCTCTCACCTGAGCTCCAGACCACATATTCATATACTCATTTTGCAAATCCACAGGTTTCTCATTTACCACGTCCAGAATTGAATTGCTCACCCTCCTCTCACCTGCAAGTGCATCCTTCATCCCTGTTTCAGTTAATCATACCATCTATCTAGTTGCACAAGCAGGACACATAGGAATAATTCCTGACCCTTCCCTTTGCTGCCTCATCCATCTATCCACCAATAAGCACGCTATGGAGTCCATCCTCTTCTTTTAATCATCCTGCTTCGACTTTGGCTTAGATCCTTATCGTTTTTCACCTATAATGTTTCAGTGACCTCTCTGATATCCATGACTCTAAACTTGTCTCCTTTTTATTTGTCTTTCACATTATTGCCTAAAATAATTTTTTAAAAAATATGTCCCTTGCCTGTTATTTAAACCGTTCTTTTAGTCCCCATAATCTTCAAGATAGTCTAAAAATTTTAGCATGGCATATAGATCTTTATGTCCTCTGGCCTTTTATAACGTCTCTAGCTTCCTCTGTCTCTCTCTTGGAACTTTCTGTGGTAAGCATTCTTGACAGGCTGAAGTTGGGAACCCCCAAGGAACCCCGTTTGCCTTTGCCTCTAGACCCTCTTACAGATAATGCATTCTTCCTCGTATTTCTCAGTAGGAATCCCTCAGCTCAGAGTTTTCACAGTTTGCTCCACTTACTTTCTCCGAGTTTGAATTTTCATGCTCTTCCTCTGTGTCCCTATATCATTCTGTGTTCACCGTACATCAGCATAATCACATTCTTAAAGTAATTGTCTATTTTTCTGCCTCATTGGAGTAAGAGCTTCTTGGAGCCACTGAGGGACCATGTCTCTATCTTTGCACCTAATTGGAAAATGATAAGTCTGTTGAATGAATGAATGAATAAAAGGTTGAGTAAACGAGCTGTCTCCTTTGCCTTCTTGTGACTTTACTTGGAATCCATTTCTTCCCTGTATGAACTGTCTTATTTCATTTTATTTCAGTGTTCTGCCAGTGGGCTTACGACCCATATGGTCAACAACTCTAGCCAAGGCTTTTGTGGTTCTATGGGATCAGAAGTCAAAAATGGCAGGCAGGAAACCATTGAAATGATAAAAGGAGGAAACCAGACCTTGGAATTGTTCCAAGGGGCCGGGTATCCTCATACCCTGGATTCCCGCAGAGGAGGCACCATGGAGATGGACCATTCGGAGTGGTACGAATTCACTCTGCCCCACCTTGTTGAAGTGAGTTTCCTTGAGTGTTTTGACCCTGCAATTTAAATGTCCAAGTGGAGGACATTAGGAAATTGAGATTAACATATATTTTCAGAAACTTCTTTTTCAGATTCTCCAATGTATCCTTTCTCTCTCACTCTCTGATTATTTTTGCCCCTGCTCTTTGATTTTGTTACAGTATTTGATATAAAAGTTTTAATTTCATCTGTCACATTTCTCTTAATTTCTAAAATCTCATGAAAATTGGAGGATTCTACTATCCCTCACTAAAGTTACATTTCATTTTTAGGTGTGTGTTTATCTCATGAACTCTTTTAATGTAGAAGAATAGGGAAAAAAAATCTCATTGTCCACAATCACAAAAATCCCCAAATCAAATCTGCATCTCTCTGTGAAAACAGAATTCTGTACAGAATTCTGGAGTGAATATTAAATAATATGGTTCATATGAACTATTTTTTCATGTGAAAAGCATCATGCATATATAAAGTGTTTTCTAATTCAGAGGAAAGCAAGGATGTGAAAGATAGGGGGGTTCAATAAGGGATTTTCATTCCTGGCAGCACATCAGAATTCCCTGGGAAGCTTTTAAAAAATACTAATGCCTGTGCTTCACCTTGAAAGATTCTGATTTTAATTAGTTTAGCTTTTTTTTTTTTTTTTTTTTTTTAAGCTCCTCGGGTGATTCAAATGTGCAGCCTGAGTAGAGGACCACTGAATTAAGTATTCTTTCTGGTACTAAGTTTTCACTTCTTTTATCAGAGAGTACCAGTGCTGTTGTAATACAAACACTGGTCCAGAAACCCTAAAGCCTTTGATGGACTGCAGATGGGCAGCATTCTGTGACATGGCTGTAGGTTATCATAGGTCCACAGCATATTTATTTTTTTCATCAGATTCAAGTGTTAATCTCTTTTCTGTTTCTAGACAGTCAGTAGACATGTAAGATCAGGCTGAGGAGGAGGGAAGCTAAAGAAACACTCTTAGGGGTATTCTCCAATGTGCATATCAGGTAATGGGATGTGAGGCTAAAATGGTCATGAAGAGAGACACTTGCTAACTTAAGCCAAGGTAATAAGCGCTGGGTCTGAGAGGGGATGGGTACACAGGTGAGAAAGGGGAGAGGTGCACGAGTTTGACAAGGTGGCAGACAGGCCAGTGAAAAACAGCTAGGGTAAATGTGGCTGAATGCTTGGCTTCTCTTCTGGCCAGGTTTTTGCAGTGTGAGTTATCTTGATTATTTTAAATTCACTGAAACGTTTTGGTGCATCTTTTTATTTTGCCATGTTTTAGCTCTCTCGGAAGCTTGATTCTGAAGACAATGTGGTAATCTTACCAACATTATATCTGCAGAAAATAGCGATTTTAGTTTATTGAACATGTACTACATGCTGGACATAATAAGGGTATTTTTCATGCCTTATTATTTCATCATTTAATAATGATCCTGTGAGATAGTCATTGTCTGTATTCCTATTTTAGAAATGAGGAAACTGAGACTTAAAGATGTTCAGTATTATAACTTGCTCAAAGTCATGTAGCTAGTTGGTAAAGCCAAGCTATGACTCCAAATCAGGACTGCTTGACTATTCAAGCTCAAATTCCTAATCACTATGCATATTGCTACCATTTTGTGGACTAGCCTGACCTCTAGATATAAAATTTAGGGATAAGAATTTAATAATAATTTAAATGTACTTAAATATTTGGATTTGTATGGATTACTAGAAATGTAAAATATACTGACTTTGTGGTATGGCTGTGATATAGACCAACCTTGTGCATTTTTTGCATGTAGGAATCCATTAGAGGACACACTGGTTAAAAATTAAGCATAAAAGGTAAATAAAAAATAATTTTATGTTTATCTTTCAGTGTGTTTAAAACAATAATACAATACCTTTTTTTAAAATTTTACAGAAATTGCATCTATGTAATCAGGATGAAGACCACATGCCATCTCAAGACTATATTATTACGTATAACTATGAAGGAAGAGGGTCTCCAGCTCGTTCTGTAGGTTGCTGCAGTGAAAAACAGGAAGAAGATGGCCTTGACTTTTTAAATAATTTGGAAACCAAATTTACTGCCTTAGCAGAAACATGCACAAAGAAATAATGTTACAGTGCTACAATTAGACATATCTTTATCAGGCATTCTGGAGGTTTCTGAAAGGGATATTGTAAAATTTAATTTATATCTAGATATCTAGATATCTATGAATATGAATATATATGAATTTTTCTAAAATTTTTGAATTATGCTACGTAACAATTTGTACTTTAAAACAGTTTGTTACTTATCTTTTCAGGAAGTTTAAAATGTTAAAACAGATTTTGCCTCTTTTACTGCTGAGTAAATAGACAACCAGCAAATCTCATGCTATAGCACTGGAATTAGGTCTATAAAGGACCTCCTCTTCTTTTCATATATTTTTCCAATAAATACATTGGCTAAATATTAGTCCAACAATAGAAGCTGTATTTGACTGACTATAGCAGAACAGCTCTGTGGGCTAAAAATTCCATTCTTATTCCAGATTTAGATTAAAAGTAGAATATTAATCATTATGGTAAATTATGTTGGATTTTTTTAGCTCTAAAAAATCAATAGCACCTGATCATTTGCTCTGAAGGCTACTAGAATTTTGTTTTTCTTCTGAGTAGCAATTAGATCATGAAGAGCAGTTCTAGATACTAGATTGCCCTAATAAGGTCTCAAAAACACAGAGCCACAATGTGAAAACTAGACCAGGAAAGTGTAGACCAAAAAAAAGAAAATGTGTTGTTTTTATACTTTTGAAAGTGTGTTTTATGGTTTACAAAAGTATTGTTATGAGGAATATATCGAAGTTTCCTTAATCTCGAGAAAGAAAATTATATTCACCATACAGAGTTATTGCCAGTATTTTAATGTAAAGATCTTCTGTTGAGATTGTAATCACAAGTCTTTTTCCTGAGATTCAGAACTACCTTTGATAACTTGCCAGTAATGAGAATTATGCTGAGAAAAAGTTGCTTTTCTTCTCTTGAGAATTATACTTTCATGTTTTCATTTGCAAGTTTAGCACATATGGCTCTTTATTTTCTCTCGACAGTAGTCATTTGCAGTTAGAATATCTTATCCTTAGATGGACTGTAGTTACGCCATTGAATCAGTCTGAAGAAACAGACTCCCATCGTAGTTATGGTAGCAGTGAGCATTAACATTCATTTCTATTCACTACCATTTTCAAATAAAATACATTATTCCTTATTAAAGCAGGTAAATATTACACAATGCTATAATGAATCAAATGAATATAGGGAAACTTAAACCTTAGGTGCAATTTAATATCTTCCAAGGTGTTGCTTAAATTTTGTGCTTCTCAAATTTGTTCACATGCTACAGCCTCTGGAAGGCCTTGCAAAATTCCCCAGAGCAATGACGTTTAAACTTAAAATAATTAACATCTAATCTTATGATAAACCTAATAGCACATAATTATATACTCACTTCAAATGATAGTTTAAAAAATAGACAACAAATAATAGGTACCACTAGTTGAAGAAAAGTTTGAAAGAAAAATAATTAAGACTAAATTAATTTTAAAATTTTGCAGCTATGAAGAATTGGGACCTGCGCCCCATACCCGACCCCTGCAAAAAAAAAATTCTTTATTTTACTTTGGAGGCAGAATTTGTTGAGCTAGCCCATGAAGTGGCAATGTTCGATAGGAATACAGTTTGAACTGGATATATGTATATATATACACATACATATTAATGTTTATTGATTAATGGTTAAATATATAACCATTAATCATTAATGGTTAGATATATAACCACTAATCATTAATGGTTAAATCATTAATCAATGCAACATTTAAAACAAAGTGGAAAAAAGCATTTAAAACGAAGTGAAATGGGCTTCCCTGGTGGCGCAGTGGTTGAGAATCCGCCTGCGGATGCAGGGGACACGGGTTCGTGCACCTGTCTGGAAGGTCCCACATGCCACCGAGCGGCTGGGCCCGTGAGCCATGGCCGCTGAGCCTGCACGTCCGGAGCCCGTGCTCCGCAACGAGAGAGGCCACAGCAGTGAGAGGCCCGCGTACCGCAAAAAATAAAATAAAATAAATAAAGTGAAAAACATTTAATTTAAAATGAGGCGGGGGTGTGGTGTGTTCTATAATAGAAATCCGGGATTTAAAAAATAGAGAACTTATGTTTGGTTCTTAGGTGCTGCATGATAACTAAGCATATCAGGAAATAGTTCATGTGCATTTATGTAAGTTGTTTAAAATTGTATACAGTTAATTAGACTTTTCTGGTTTCAGTGGAAAGGAAAGAAGGGATCAGGTGGAACAGTAGATTTGCTTTTCCGTCTCCTTCTGCGTCTACAGACTGGGAGCAAACTGGTGACCGGCTATCACAGCTAGGGCTCCTTGACTTCCAGTGACAGGTTTCCAGAGATGAACTGTTTTTCTTGGGGCTAACACTAAAAACTGCTTTTAACCTAATTCTGGTAAAAATAAATCTTCTACAACCATTTTCATTCTCTCCTACCAATCGACATTTTAAAAAATTTAGAGCCAAACAACCAACCATGTTCTCTGGGTCAGATTTTAAAGGCTAAAGGGGGCTGCGGCGGGGTAAATCTTACGAAAGTGGGGCATGACTGTCCTAAGACCTCAAATCTGTCACCTTTACACTGTGTTCCAATCAAAGCCTGGAAACTATAAAATGTCATTTCCCTAATCACTGCCCTGTTTTAAAGAGACATAGATGTGATTCAAGGAAATCAGCCCTCCCATCAGGCCCCCTTTCTTTAATCTCTCTCCCAACCTTGTCAATAACACTTAGCTGGCAAATACTCTGGGCTGTCAATCACCCTTCAGTATAAATTAGTTTTTACGGGTTTGCTTTCTTACAAGGATGATTTTTTTTTTTTTTTTTTTTTTTTTTCGGTACGCGGGCCTCTCAGTGTTGTGGCCTCTCCCATTGCGGAGCACAGGCTCCGGACGCGCAGGCTCAGCGGCCATGGCTCACGGGCCCAGCCGTTCCGCGGCATGTGGGATCTTCCCGGACCGGGGCAGGAACCCATGTCCCCTGCATCGGCAGGCAGACTCTCAACCACTGCGCCACCAGGGAAGCCCCAACGAGGATTTTTTTTTAAATAACAGAAGAACTAAGAAGTTTGAATTCATGAAAGAAAAAGATCACGTGGTCAGGTGGGGACACAGAGAACTCCAGGAGAGGGCAAGCACAAGTGGTGTATTTGCACAGTCAGAGAGGAACATGAAAACCCAGGCCTTCAAGGGCAAAGAGAGAGGCCACAAAAGGGACATGAGTGGTAAACACTGAAGCAAATTTGTTTGCTTCTTAATTTGTCCTAGGCCAGGCCCTTCCTTTTCCTTTTTTCTCAGGCTAGTGGCAGCTGCCATTTGATTTTGGTGAAGTATCACCAACCCTTTCTCTGCCTCAGCTTATTTGGAGTGTGGAATCAAGAAGAGAGCTGACTCCTTGCTGAGTCTGAAAGCGTTTTCAGGACAGGACTGAACTGGTTGTGCAGGACAAACTCGGCATTCGTGCGGAATACTGGATTCCTAATGTAGCCGTCTGGTCACTGAGATAGATGTCTTCAATTAAACAGGTGTCTGAATTTCCTATTTGATGCTCCATTTTCTGTTTTCTAATTTGCTCCTGAAATCTGGCTTTTTATACTTAAATATTTTAAAGAGTAATTTTCCTTTTAAGGGCTTCTTATTTTTAAGGTAAACATTTTTAACATATTGTATTCTTCTTTCCTTACGTGTATAAGGTGAAAATTATGCTATTTTAGTGTGAAAGAAAATATCTTTTTGAAGCTTTAATTTTTCTTCCAGTGAATGTTCTTGAATTTTTATTTAAATGTACAAATTTTTTTTTTCTTATTTTTGTAAGGAAGCAGCTAACTATCTGTCTAAAATGCAGTGAGATTTTGCAACGTTTTTAATGGAGCTTTAATTTTGCTGTTCAGAGAAGTTACTTTGCTTTTAGAGAAACATGGCAGGTTAAAATAAGCAAAAATTTAATGTGTAAAGCAATATTTACAGATCTGGGATTAACAAAACAATGTTAACTTGATTTCTTGTCTTTGCTATTTTTAGAGATTAAATTATTCCAAGGTGGTCATGTTGCAAAATTGTGCTTAAGACTGGAATGGAAACAGATCCTTAGTAATAGTTTCATTGTATTTATAGGGAAATACTTTAGAGAAGGGGTCATTACCAAATTGTCAACATCATTATACTATTTGGGAGGAGGTCACCATTTGGGGCACAGCTTTACAAATATTAACTGTCTGCTAACTGTCTGTCTATATATCTGTCTAACTATCAGCTGATTTTGACTGGTGAAGAAGTACTGTAAGGTTGTAAGATTGTAATTGCAGAATGTTCCAGAATTAATACAGGATTCTTACTTGGAGGAGCAATGTAGTCAAGGAAAAACATTATGAATGAAAAAAAAAATCAAGCAATATTCCATTCTTGGTTCCACATGTCCAGCAGAATTGGTTTGGTTAGATTTGGGGTCATAGTGGCTGAGAAGCATGGAATCTAGAGTCAGATTGTTTGAATCTGAATCCTGGCTCTCCCACTTATTAAGTGTGTAACTTTAGAAAATCTACTTATCTTCTAAGTCTTAGTTTTCTTACCTTTAAAATCAAAAAAGCAATACCAACTTTACGGAGTTGTGGGGTTGATTAAATGAATTCATATATTTAAAGCATGTAGAACATTGCCTGTATATAGTAAAAGATTTATGAATGTTATGTATATAGGAAGTAAAATTATGTAGTTGAATATAATAGAAAACAATATCTGATCTCTTTTTGGAGAAAAGGTTATGGTTATATAGGAGAAGAGGAGGAGGGGGAAGAGACACATTCCCCCCCCCAAATTTGTGCTCATAATACACAAAACAATTCTATAGCATGTTTTTCTTTCTGATAGGTTGTTTTTATTCCACAACCCCCATCCCATTTAAGCAACTAAGTCCTTCTGTTTTTATTAGATTCTGTGTACATGTGGCAGAGAATTAACACCTAGAGATTCAAGGTCTAAGCCATCCAGGTAACCCTGATCAGACTAAGAGCTGCCTTAATGACCACTTGTGTGAGTCAAAGACCAACCACCAGACTCTCCCTACTCAGTGCCACTTGCCACTTGGTACTCTATTGGAGTGAGTGAGACTTAACCCCAGAAAAGAGAGCTGAAGACAAAATCCCAAATGACTGAGGTTTGTTGTCTGCCATGTTGACTCAATAATGACCTAAAAAAGAAATTGAATATTAGAGAAATGAAAGGAGACGTATTTCTGGAACTTCTGGAGAAGTGAACTTAGATTCTTTCCTACTATTCAAACAAGCAACTGGTGATTGTTGAAAGACAGGGAAGTATGTATACAGCACATTTTCTTATCCATTCATCTATCCATGGACATTTAGGTGTTTCCACCTTGTGGCTATTGTGAATGGAGCTGCAATGAGCATGAGAGTTTAGGTTTCTCTTCAAGATCATGAATTCAGTTCTTTTGGATCATACCGTAGTTCTGTTTTTAATTTGTTGAGGAACTTCCATATATTTTTCACAGCAGCTATACCATTCAGCCATTAAAAAGAAGGAAACCATGCCACATGCTACAACATGGACGAACCTTGAGAACGTTATGCTAAGTGAAATAAGCCAGTCACAGCAGGACAAATACTGCATGATTATGCTTATATGAGGTATGGAAAGTGGCCAAAATTATAGGAACAGAAGGTGGAATGGTGGTTGCCAGGGGCTGGGGGCAGAGCGGGAAATGGGCAGTTGCTGTTCAATGGGTGGTGGGGTTTCAGTCATGCAAGATGAAAGTTCTAGAGATGGGCATACAACACTGCTCACAGTTAACCATACTACACTGTACACCTAAACGTTTGTTGACGGTACATCTCAAGTCATGTGTTTCTCCCCACGTTGGGGAAAAAACCCCAATATACTTCCCTTCAGGAAAAACTGGTTTCAGGTGTCCTCAGGCAAGGTAATTTCCATGAGTCTTCAGGGTAGGAGAGGCTTGGTGTTCTGCCTTTTCCTCTGGTTCCCAGTGTCTCTGGCTCCTTTTCAGACACCCTTCAGTCACTCAGACATCTGCTGTGTTTGAGCACAGCCTGAAGATGCCTGGGGATGCACAAACATGTGGGCAGTGCCAGAGAAGCACGCTGTCGTCGTCACATGTAACTTCAAAAGCAGAGAGATCTTCAGAAGGCAATTTGAAACAAGCTAAAACATTGGCAGAAATGCCTGCAACCTATGTCTTCCGTAATTGTTCTATCTCCCGTGGACAGCACAACAATAGTGGGGAAAATACACACTTGGGATATTACAAGCTAGTATTTTACTTAGGGGCAAGCTAATAGATATAATATTCTAGAATAAACCTGAATATTTGTTACCAAGCTCCCACGTATTTATTAAATTAATTTTATTGTTTTTTTTCAAACTACGTAACATAAATACAAACTGTGTGATATGTGACTATACTTTTTTAAAATTAAAGGATAGATTTCCATGTTACCTTATTAGATTCACTTCCTGTGTAGAGACAAATTGTCTGTGGTGGTGGATTGTATTACTGGTGACAGCTGAGACATTGGCATTCTGACTCAGAGACTATGCAAGTTTCTCTGACATGATGAGTTCCAAGCAAAAGTGAAATTTCACAAAGATTCCTGCTACATTGAAATTTCTGTGTTTTTTTTCTTAATATGAATCATCATAGTCAAGTTAAAGCAGATAGAGAATAACAGAAGTTTATTTGGGGGAATGCAAGAAAACAGCTTAAACATATTAGGCATAGAAGGAAAATAAAGCAAAGCAGAGAGGAAAAAAGTGATGTGAATTTTATTAGAATCACATTGGTTTAGTCACATGTTGTTCTGTGATTCTAACTTGGTGATGCTGGATGTACCTGGTCCACTCTGGGAATGGTCCTCAGAATTAAATATGAATACTTTCCTCAGTCCAATTCTCAAAACACTGTATTTTTCAAACAGAAGCCTTATTCACCTCACCTTCTTGATTTGGAAAGATCATGTATGATTTAGAAGGAATTCTATGTTGTATGTGTGTAAACCTAGAACACAGATAATATCCATGATCACAATTCCAGATGTAGAAAATATGTCAATATTTTTTCATAACTTAATTTGTCTTTATCTTGAGAGTCCCCTCACACCCTATTTAGCTGGTTGGCCATAATAAAATAAAAATGGACATTTTATCAGACTAAAATTAGGGCTCTCTTTCACTCACCTATTCATAGATTGTGTCCGAGTTTCAGAGAGTTTATGCTACTTCAAGCAATTGGGGGTCAGAGGGAAGGGTTTCTCTTCCTGAGATCTTCACATCCAGGATGCCCCTTAATTTTTTTAAACTATTTTGCTAATCCTTGAAAAAGTTGTAAGCTCCTATTTTCTGACCAGATTTGTAGGTAACTTAATTGAGCAAATTATTATCTCAGGCAGCCAATTAGACTAATTTCTCATCTCCAGTCTACACACCAACACTCATGCTGAATGTGTAATGATAGAATAAGATTATTATCTTGATAGATGAGGATAACACATTAGAACAATGATCCAAAGAGAAGCACAAGAAAATAAAACAAAAACACACATGTATACACAAAGAAAACATCAGCTTTAAAGTTGAACGCAATTTATGTTCTAAATATCTACAAAGGTTGTTTGGCTCATTACAGTAAAATTATTTAACTTGCCAAGTAACCTGGACAAACTATTTAATTTCACTGTGCTTCTGTTTATTGTCTAAAGCAAGTCCCTTCCCTCTCCCCCCCTTCCTTCCTTCCTACCTTCTTTCCTTCCTTCCTTCCTTCCTTGTCAGTCAGTAAATCACTGACAATTATTTCTTGATCAACTACCACCTGCCAGGCACAGTTCTAGATGCTAAAGATACAGCAATGAATAAATAAAACAGCCAGTCTGTTCTCATGACAAATCCCAAGAAGCGGGGTGGGGGGAGACAGATAATGAGCAAATGTACAAATACATGTCATGGAGCAATGAATGATGTAAAGAAAAAAATAAAGCAGAAAAGGGGCACACATAAATATGGGAGATTTTTATTTTCTTAAACAGTGGTTATAATTATAAGTCTTTATAATTACGTGACTTTCGAGCAAAAACCTGAAGGAAGTGAATGAGGAAGCCCTGTTGCAGGGCTGGGGAGGGCAGAGAACGTTCTGGGAAAAGGCAATAGCTAACCCAGATGCTCTGAGGTAAGATTTTGCTTGGTGTGTTCCACGAAGCTGGTGTCGCTGAACTTGAGTGGAAGAGGAGGAACAGTGAGAGGGCCGGGAGGGGGCGTCACCGTGGGAAAATCCTGTAGGGCTCTGTGGCTATCATAATGGTTTGGGGTCTTACTATGGATAAGGTAAGCGTCCACTGGCAGGTCTTCGGCAGAGGAGAGACATGAATTATAACAGCACTTCCTACTACCCAAGTGAGATGAGTTAGTACATAGAAAGGGTTTTCTTCTTCCTCTTTCTCTCTTCCTTCTTTGCTGCCTTCTCTCTTAACATTTTCTTCTCTTCTCTGCTTCTTCCTCTTCCACATTTCTTCTTCTCCTTCCCATCCCCCCCCACCTCCTCCTCTTTCTCCTTTTTCTTCCTGTTGTCTTCTATTTACTGCCTCCCCGACTTAGACTTGAGTTGCCTCCTAACTTTACTACTTACCAGATCCCCTCCTTCACATGTCACGATGGAGGCACCCACGTGAGTGACTTTGGAATGTCACAAGGAATACATAAATAGGTGTGAACCGGCAAGTGTTCTGGGGGGAACCAAGCTGCCAGTGTCAGCGCTTGGCATCTTGTTTCTCCTCCAACAATGGGAATCCAACTTGTCTTCGAACATGTCTCTACAGCCATGAGCCAGGTCTGATTTCAGACCTGATGTTTGCCTTCCAGCCAGCTTATGTCACCTTTGAATGGTATGTCTCCACCCCAAGTCAATCCATTTTTCCTACAAGGCCTGAAAAACATCCCTCTTAAACAGAGCCTGCGTGTCTTTACTAATCTGATGTCATGTATTCCACAGTTTAGGTTTTCTATTTATCTCTACACCAACAGTCCTATAATTTTTCATTCTGGTAAGAAAGGTAAAGGACATAAGGATGTATGTTTCAAGGAGCCTACCAAATAAACGAACATACAGAACCATCTTCTTGACGATTAAGCAGATTCAAATGAAGATTTTTTTTTGTCTTTCTCTGTCTTATTTACTTCATTTAGCATAATGCTCTGCAGGTCCATCCATGTTGCCCCAAAGGGCAGAATTTCCTTCATTCTCATGGCTGAATAAAACTCCATGGTGTGTATATCTATTATCATCTATACCTATGTTTATACTATACCTAGATCTATAGACACATGTATAAGTCTATATATCTATATTTATCACATTTTCTTTATCCTTTTAATTGTTGATGAATACTTTGGTTGTTTCCATGTCTTGGCTATTGTGAATAATGTAAAGCGAAGATCTTAAGGAGATTAAATTTGGCAGTTTATCTAACTTTTATTATAAATTAAAAATCACCTTAATTGTGTTTACTGACATTCACTATAAGAGATGAGGGCACTTGTCCAGTTGTTTTACTACAGAGCTAATTTTATCTTTGAGTTTATTTTATGTCCTCAAATAACATTCAGATAATTTTAGGAAGCTGTCAGACATGGCTAGTGTATGATACAGTGATTATTAATACACTTTATTCTTAATTATGTCAGCTCTACCTGAACTCACAGTTAACTTACTGTTTTCTTTTTTTCCCCCTTTCCCCTTCTCTGTTCAAAACCAAATGCTTTATTTCACACACCATAAAAGCTCAGTGCAATTCATGTGTGGTGGATAGCTATTTACAAGTGCTTTCTTCCTGCTGCTGCTATGGCTTATATGAAACATGAATCAAATAAATGTACTGGAGATGGTTTCTATGAGAAAATTAATTTATTTTTCATACCTTGCCAACATTAGGTGAAAATCCCAGTTTTGGGCCATGGTCTATTTTTCTAAAATTCTATTTTAAAAGTAATGAGGTTAAGATTTCAGGATAGAGCCCAATCTAAGTGGTGCTTTTCCCTGCTCCTTTATTTTCTACCTGGAATAATATTAGCTAAACATGTAGATCTTGACCACATTCATTTCATACCTCTGTTGATTAGATGACTTTTTTCTTCTCCTCAAATCTAGGCAGTTTCAGAATCCCAGCATCTTGGACAGTCAATGGGGATTTTTTTCCCAAGCCAACTGGTGTATTTTACTAATTTGACTATGGCCTTCGAGGCAGAAATAATGGACAATTATTAGTGATACCAAATGTGTTACTTTATTTGAGGCAGTTTTAATGGACAGCTTCTTTTCTATTCCATAATAACGACATTACCCAGCAAGTTGGCATAATTTCTGGACCTAGAAATTTTTCAGAGGAATCTTGCAGAGTATTCTTTTGGATGTGACATAGAACTTTTGTAAATTTCTCGTGGGAGATTTTACTCTGAATGAAGTGAGAATCCATCGGTAGTTTTTAATCGGGGGAGATATGAAATCTGTCTACCCTCACTGGATCGCTCTGAGATTGAACTGAGCCAGTGTGCGTAAAATACTTAGAGCTCTGCCTGCCTCTGAGTGGCATTCAGGAAATGTCAGCATTTGTGTGGTTATTTGGTATTCCAGATCTAGAGTCAGACCTGGGCCACCCCGGTTCATTGCCACGTGGGCTTCTTCAACCCAGCTGCTTACTTGCCTCTCCCTCCAGTCCGCTGAGCTGGAGCCTCATCATGTAACCTAATCATGGGAGTCACATCCTCTCACCTTTGCCATATTCTGTTGGTTAGAAGCAAATCACAAGTCCAACTTGCATTCAAAAGGAGAGATGACACAAAGATGTGGACACTGGCAAGTGGGAAATCATTGGGGGTCACCTTTGGGTCTGTCACAACAGGCCATCTGGTTTCACTGAAAAATGGAGCTTCAGGGGTTCATGTTTATTTTGCTTTGTTTTTAATGTTTTTTGTTATGAATTTCCCGAGGAAAGGTAGAAAACCACTGACTTAGACCTCTATGTTCATACTGAAACTCCAGTGATAGAAACTATAATGATTTATTGAGGGATGCATTTCTTTCATCTATGTTATAATTTTTGATATGTAATATCTTACATCTGTATAGTAAACTTATCACATTACCTTCTGTAGCTATTCTATCTAGATACAGTCTAAGATTATAACTGGAGCCTGTGTTGTTTAGGATGATTGGGAAGAGGAAAGGAAGAAAGAAAACCAACATTACTGAGTACATGTTGGATGGCTTAGAATTTTATTCTGACATGTTAATATATTTATTTTATAGATCAAGTAACCCAAGGTCAGAGATTCAGGAATCTGGCTTAGAGCCATAGAGATGTGAGGGAGCATGGGGCTGAAAGAGCTTAAATTTTCACCTCAATTTGTTTCTTTTAGAAAGTTTATTCAATTTCCACTCTGTTTTTTTGTTCCTAAGTGGGTACAATGCTGAAAATTATATAGAAAATTTCTCAAATCAATGCAATAAACATTTCATTATTTGAAATTGTTGAAAAAATGGGGTATTCTACTTCCCTGCTTTTCAAAGTTTAAAAGAATATGTTTTTTGAAGTTGCTGCAGGTTAAGTTTTATATATGTCATTTAGGTCAATTTGGCTGATCAGGTTGCTGAAATACTGTAGTTTTTACCACATATTTGGTCTGCTCGTTCTATCACACATCTATACTGAGAGGGGTGTGTTAAAACCTCCTATTATGATTATGGATTTGCCTGTCTTAAATTTTTGGACAATTTTATATAAATTTTCATATCTTTCTGTTTAATTGATTTATCACTATGAAGTGTTTCTTTTTATCACTTGTAACATTTTTAGCCTTAAATTCTAATTTGTTTAATATATACAGCGATGCCAGCTTTCTCTTGCTAAGTATTTTGCTAAGAGTATATTTCTTTCCCTTTCCTTTATTTTCCTCACATCTGTGTCTTTATTTAAAGTGTGTTTCTTGCATACAGCATGTAGTTTGATCTTGTCTTATAATAAAGGAAAAATCTTTTAACTGGGTTAATTCATTTATTTAACTATTGATATAGTTGGATTTCAGTCTACCATCTTGCTATTAGTTTTCTTTTAGAACCATCTGTATTTTATTACTTTATTCCTCTTTCCTTACTATATTTGCATCAATCCAGTTAAAAAAATTCATTATATCTCTACTACCAGTTTTCTACATTTACTTATTTATTGATTTGCCAATTAACCAATCAGTTTATTTATTTTAACAGCTTTATTGAGATGCAATTCACATACCATACAATTAATCTAATGTGTAATTAACTGAATATCTTCATTGTAGTCAAAGTTGTGCAACCACGACCACAATCAATTTAAAGATATTTGCATCACCGCCAAAAGAAATCCTGTAGTCATTAGTAATAATCCCCTTGTACCCCCAGCTATATGCAACCACTAGTTTACTATGTTTCTAAAGATTTGTCTATTCTGGACATTTTATTTCAATAGAACCATATAGTGTGTGGTCTTTTGTGACTGGCTCCTTTCACTTAATTAACATAGTATTTTCAAGGTTTATCAATATTGTAACATGTATATTATTTCATTCATTTTATGGCTGAAAAATACTCCATTGTATGGCTATACACATTTTGTTTATTTATTCATCATTGATGAACATTTTGGTTGTTTACACCTTTTAGCTATTATGAGTAATGCTTCTATGAACATTCATGTGCACATTTTTGTGTGGACATATGTTTTCATTTCTTTTCTATATAGCTAAGAGTGAAATTGCTGGATCACATGGTAATTCTATGTTTAAATTCTTGAGGAACGGTTAAAATGTTTTTCAAAGCTGCTGTACCGTTTTACATGACCACAAATGGTGTATGAAGGTTCTGATTTCACCACATCTTTGCCAATGCTTATTATCGTACGCTTTTTGATTGTAGCTGTTTTAGCAGATGTAAAATCATATCTCATTGACAAACAAAAATACACCAAAAAAAAAAAAAAAAAGAAAAGAAAGAACAACTATCTCTTCCAGTTTTTGCAGACTGGCTTTTTGTTGAGACAGTCCTTCATGGATCAGTGCAAGGTGAAAGCTTAAGGTCTTCTCATGACTCTTCTGAACCTGCATCTTGCCTAGGCATGCGTGTGATATTCTAAAATCCCCCATATAAGCAGCTGCTTTTGAATGTCCGGATTTCTCAAAGAGTCTCACTACAGATTCTCCTCCAGATCTTAGATGGTCTATTGCATGTCTCTACCTATAATCTCTTACTCGAGGGGTCTGTGAGTTTGTAGCCCCCCTGTAGCTTTTTTGAGGAGTGTTTGCCACTTTACTCTGCCTGCATTCCAAGTTATGTGAGACAGAGACTAGTGAGTCAGCCCTTCAAATATCCTCCAGCCAGATTAGAACACACCTACACAATAACTTACAAATAAGGTCTGTTCTGTTCTCTCTGGTCCAAATACGAGGGGAATTGGGAATTGGATTGCTGCTGCTTAAAACCAAGCCTGCCACTGTACCATGGAGGAGGTGAAGGCAGATAAAAACACCGCAAAACTTTGCCACCATCTTGGAAATGACTTTTTTGTGGTTGGGTGTTTGCTATGTCACAAACCTTTGTGTCTAGAACTCTTGCAAAATTGGTTTAGATAGTTTCTGGTTGTTTTGTAGATGTTTTTATGTAGGAAGGAGAGTTTGGACCTTCCTAGTCTGCCATTTTGCTGATGTTGGATTCCATAGAGTTTTTAACTACACAAAAGATTCCAATTTTTTCCATGTTTCTCCCCACTTTCTGGCATTTCACTTACCGGATGTGCTAAGGAATGAAAGAAAATCAAAGGATCCATTGTTTACTGCCCCAAAGTTGAGCTTTATTCCCCATTGTGTTGTGTTGCAAGTAAGATACTAAATACTAATGATAGTATTTGCATATAAAATTATTTATAAAATTTTTCTGACTTGAGTAATATTGTTGTAAAATATCTTACGGTGCTATGTTTGATTTCCCTGTAGAGGTGGTAAATATCTTTATATTTCAAATGTTTTTTAATATATTCAAGTATAACATTTTATTTCAAGTCATAAAATTATTTATCAATTTAGAAGAAGGAATACCTGTTTCTCCTTTTAAAAATATAATTTAATATATCTACTAGCATTGCCTTCATGTTTAAAATCCTTTTTTTGAGATTTCTTATGTTTTTCATTTTCAAGTAATGATTCTTTTTCTTCTGAGAAAATGTAATAAATGGACATAGGAATTGTCTTCATGAAGGTAATTTTCAAAATGGTGTTGATTTAATCAACCCAATTAATGTTGTAATTATGAGATATCCTCACAAGCAGGCTTCAAAGTTGGTTTTTACTTTCAATTACCTTTTCAATTAACTAAGAAGTGCTTCACAGCTAAAAATTTGTCCAAATAAGACCTTTGAGAATAAAGGGGTCATTTTGAGAAAATGACCAGCCAAGCAGCTTTAAAGGATTATTTTTGTAATGAAGCAAGGGTAAACATTAAAGAGATGAGGTGCTTTATGATTTTGACAGCCTGTGAGAACATGCCAAGAACTATATTTAAAATATATAACCAACAAGGACCTACTGTAAAGCACAGGGAACTTGGCTTAAAATTCTGTAATAACCTAAATAGGAAAAGAATTTGAAAAAGAATGGATACTTGTATGGGTATAACTGAATCGCTTTGCTGTACACCCGTAACTTAACACATCATTGTTAATCAACTATACTCCAATGTAAAGTAAAAATTAAAAAAAAAAGGACATGCCAAGATAGTAATGACCACATGAGTCGATAACTGGTAATATTATGATCAACCTTCTTGTGCATGTATTTTGTGAATATCTTTGATTATCCCATTATACTTTTTATATTTCTGGCTTCTTAAAAAATAAGTATTGCTATAATAAAATAATACAAACTCATTATTCAAAAATATAAACATTGAAAGAAAAGTATAAATAACAAAATACATACCATCCCTGAATTTTACCAGTCTGAGCTATCAGTTAGAGATCTTTTCTATTCTCCTGGTAGCAAAATTTCATCACCCACTCAGCTTCATGCCCTGAAAGATGAAGAGCTGTGTATGATCTTTCTATCTAAGCTGAGGTCTCAAGGTGAACCCCAAGAACTTCTACTCACAGTGGATTTTCATTTGCAATTTCCAGGTCTGCTCATTTAAAGTATCTCGGAATTGAAGGCTATTAATAGGAACACTCAGGATTTAAAAACAAATAATTTATATTCTTTTCTCAGTATTCTCTCTTTGGGGTGGGGTGGGTGTCAGAAGTTGTGCTACACGAAAATTCCACAGATCATTTATTTCTTTACTTTGGTGTTGCTTTTCAAGGTTTGGGGCACACAGTTAAGCTTTATTCCTTATTTCATTGAGACTGGAGAATTTATCACAACTGGTTTTATATTACATTATGTTGAACTCAATTTGAGGAGAAACCATTATAGATTTATCTAGGTGTGTACACATTAGGATGTCATATTTTAACACTGTTTACCAACATCATAAATCTTTTATCCATTATTTACATCATGCCAAGAATCCAAAAATTATCAATAATAGACATTACAAACTATCTGTCCTTGGCCCATGAAAACAATGGTAGTGTTTGAACAAAATATTACCCTAGTCAATTTTTTAAATATATCAAAGATGAGTTTATACCAAAAAGCTTATTTAAGGCAGCACTTAGTCATTTCATTTATTTTTATTCTTACTTGCTATCTGTTTAATTTTTATACAGATGCTCTAGCTGGAAAAAAATACCCCCAAATCTTTATATTTCAATAACATTTCTATAGTATAAATATTTTCTCCTGAAATGGATTGCAAATTTAGACATGATTACTTTTCATTAGAGTAATCATGGAAATATTTTTAAAATATAAATATTTATAAATATTTTAAGACCATATTTTAAGTTACTTTGTGTAATGTGGGAATTTCCTTTTCCATGAAGGTGTGAGAGTAGTGAGAAGGAAATGAATGTCCAAGAAGTATTCCTACATTTCAAGGAGTATAGAATCCTAATTGGACATGGGTATTGTTCTGATACTTGGTAATGAGTGGGGTGTCTGATATTGATGCATTAAAGGGTATTTGATGAAAAAGATAAACATATACAAGATGATAAAAGTCAACATTTGAGAATGTGGCCAAGATCTTCAGAAAAAAAAAACAAGAGGCTGATAGCAAGAGAAATGGTGGACAAACATCCTAAATTGTGACTCTGAAACCCAAAACTAAGGTCAGAAATTTATTAGCTAAGTTGCAATTCTTATTTAGAAAAATAGACTCTATGCCAGAGTTTAGAGAAAGTAAAAACAAACAAACAAACAAATAAATAAAAACTAGAACTCTGGAAGCAAAAACATCCAATGGGACAGCATTCAAACTGAGGGCTTAGGTTATTTTATATCATAGTAGAATCTACTAAAATTAAAAAGGGTTTTACTGAGGCCCAGTGGGAAAGAAATGTTCAAGAGAAGCAAAGAAAAAAAAAAAAAAAGTAAGAGAAGGAGAGGAAAATTCCCAGCTATGATTAAAAAATACTGTGGACCAGCCAGATAACTTGGAACCATGAGTCTGTGCTCACATGCTGATAAGGTAAGTACTTAAAATAGCAACACATGCAGAACCACAGTAAACACAGTGGGAAGAAATAAGTGTAGCTGTCATAAAATCAAGGTGTGAAAAAAAAATCTAGAATCCAGTGGCAAGACATTAATGCTGGTTAAGAAAAGAAAATTGAAATTAATCTAGTCAACAAATCGGATCAGTGTGCACACTCTGGACATTATCATATGACACTGATTGATTGATTGTGAATGCTTCTTTGATTTGTGTCTCAGCTGCTAAAAGACAAGATCTATACCTTTGTATGTTATCAGTGAACTCTTCATCAGGTCACATGGGTTTTCTTTTCTTCTTGTAAGTTTACTGAAAGCAAAAATAACAATTGTAATCATGTTTAACTTCAACAAAATGTGATATTTTAAAAACTCTTAACCCAAAGCATAGTTGTTACAGCAGGAATAGTGTATACACATCAAGCAGAGATGGATCTCAGTTGGTGTGGTATCACAATCCCATGTTTTACTCCTCTTTCTTACTATGTGCTATATAGACATTGATGATTCAGCATTTGCTCCTGGAATACAACCAGGAAAGGGAGGTCAGAAGCTGGTACAATGATGGTGGAGGGATATGTGGCTACAGTCTTTCATCTAATGGTGCCAAGAATTCCTTTGAGTCAAATTCAAAGCCTGAAAAGCTGTCACTCTGATTGACCCAGGACCACTCAAAACACCTATTCTCTATTCCTCCTACTGTTCCTTCCTGTACAGTAGCGGATAAGCTAGAAAGAGAAAAGCTACATTCTTCAGACTCACTTGCATTTAGGGTTTTGGCTATAATTTAGGTTCCATCCATCAGATGCCCTTGCACAGGTGCTGGAAAGTCGAAGAGAATCAGAGGCCTGGCTTCTGTTTCTTCTGTGCTTTTCTTCTGAAAATAAGTCTTTTGGAGGTGTCATATTCCTGCGACAGCTTTCTGATAATTGATGCTTCTTGATTGTGGCTTTGTCTTGATGGTGGTAATTTCATGAACATGGTAGTGGTGGCTTAGTCCTGGAGCCAGACATTATAGAAGCAGCTCCCATGGTGACTTGTCCTTCAGTGTGGCTCTATATTATTTCATATTCAACATGTTTGGTTCAACCTTTTAAATGATTAGTCCAAATATCTGATATTATTGTTGCTCTAATCAGTGCAATTAAATATTGAAGTTAAATACTGGCTAGACTTTAGGTGGCCCTGAAAGTTTTGAGACTGGCTGTTGAGATGTGCACATTGGTGGATGTCACTAGTGCACAAGGGTTGCACACTATCCAATGAATTATCCAGTGCTGAGCCACTTCCCCACTATTCCTTTGGATTGAGACTTAGGGAATTTTCTTAGGTCTCAAAGATATGGTTGATGTGTCATTCCAGTTAGAATGGTAGATTCCAAGCTTTTTGTGTGTGTGTGATAAGAAGTTAAAACAGGTCTTCAGGATGACCATAAATCTCATCAAGAAGCTTCATCTCCTCTGTGATAGGAAGACTTCAGGAATGGTTCCCAATAATTCCCATATCCTAGCAATCACACCCTTAACAAATCTTTCCTTGAGTATGAGCTGGATATAGTGACTTGATTCTAACCAAAAGAGTACAGCAAAGTTGATGAGATATCACGTCTGTAATTTGATTACAAAATACTGTAACTTTTATCTTGCTTGAAGATTCTATTGCCTTCTTGGCTCATTCTTTGATGAAGCAAGCCTCCGTGTTGAGGATGCCTGTACAGCAGGGATCGGAGGCCAACAGTTAGAAAGGAACCAAGGCTCTCATTCCAACAGCCCATGAGGAACTGAATCCTTCCTACAACCATGTGAGCGTGGGGGCCTGCTGGAGCCTTGTGATGATTATAGCCCAGCCGGCACGCCTGCAAGCTGTGAGAGGCCCTAAAGCAGAACAATCAGCTAAGCTGTGCTGGACTTCTGACCTAAAGAAACTGTGAGATAATAAATATATTCTTTTTTTTTTTTCTTAAATACTGATGCCTAGTATGATAACACATATATATGGAATCTAAAAAAAAAAAAAAAAAAAAAAAGGTTCTGAAGAACGTAGGGGCAGGACAGGAATAAAGACACAGACCTAGAGAATGGACTTGAGGACATGTGGAGGGGGAAGAGTAAGCTGGGACGAAGTGAGAGAGTGGCATTGACATATATACACTACCAAATGTAAAATAGATAGCTAGTGGGAAGCAGCCCCATAGCACAGGGAGAGCAGCTCAGTGCTTTGTGACCGCGTCGGTGTTTCTGTGACAGCAGAAACTAACACAATATTGTAAAGCAATTATACTCCAATAAAGATGTTAAAAATAGTACTGATGCATAGGCCCTTTCCGACTGAATTGGACTAAGGGAAGGGTGCCTTGGGCATCAGTATATATATATATATAAAACATCTTTATTAGAGTATAATTGCTTTACAATGGTGTGTTAATTTCCACTTTATAACAAAGTGAATCAGTTATACATATACATATGTTCCCATATCTCTTCCCTCTTGCATCTTCCTCCCTCCCACACTCCCTATCCCACCCCTCTAGGTGGTCACAAAGCACCAAGCGGATCTCCCTGTGCTATGTGGCTGCTTCCCACTAGCTATCTACTTTACATTTGGTAGGGTATATATGTCCATGCCACTCTCTCACTTTGTCACAGCTTACCCTTCCCCCTCCCCATATCCTCAAGTCTATTCTCTAGTAGGTCTGTGTCTTTATTCCCGTCTTACCCCTAGGTTCTTCATGACATTTTTTTTTTTTTCTTAGATCCCATATATATGTGTTAGCATACAGCATTTGTTTTTCTCTTTCTGACTTACTTCACTCTCTATGACAGACTCTAGTTCCATCCACATCACTACAAATGACTCAAATTTCTTTCTTTTTATGTCTGAGTAATATTCCATTGTATATATGTGCCACATCTTCTTTATCCATTCATCTATTGATGGACATTTAGGTTGCTTCCATGTCCTGGCTATTGTAAATAGAGCTGCAGCAAACATTTTGGTACATGACTCTTTTTTTTTTGCGGTATGCGGGCCTCTCACTGTTGTGGCCTCTCCCGTTGCGGAGCACAGGCTCCGGACGCGCAGGCCTAGCGGCCATGGCTCACGGGCTTAGTTGCTCCGCGGCATGTGGGATCTTCCCGGACCAGGGCACGAACCCGTGTCTCCTACATCGGCAGGCGGATTCTCAACCACTGCGCCACCAGGGAAGCCCCGTGACTCTTTTTGAATTATGGTTTTCTCAGGGTATATGCCCAGTAGTGGGATTGCTGGGTCATATGTTAATTCTATTTTTAGTTTTTTTAAGGAACCTCCATACTGTTCTCCATAGTGGTTGTATCAATTTGCTTTCCCACCAACACTGCAAGAGTGTTCCCTTTTCTCCACACCCTCTCCAGTATTTATTGTTTGTATATTTTTTGATGATGGCCATTCTGACCAGTGTGAGGTGATACCCAATTGTAGTTTGGATTTGCATTTCCCTAATGAGTAGTGATGTTGAGTAGTATTCTTTTATGTGTTTCTTGGCAATCTGTATATCTTCTTTGGAGAAATGTCTATTTAGGTCTTCTGCCCATTTTTGGATCGGGTGTTTGTTTTTCTGCTATTGAGCTGCATGAGCCGCTTGTAAATTTTGGAGATTGATCCTTTGTCAGTTGCTTCATTTGCAAATATTTTCTCCCATCCATATTTCTATTTGGTTCAGTCTTGGAAGGTTGTGCGTTTCTAAGAATTTGCCCATTTCTTCCAGGTTGTCCATTTTATTGGCATAGAGCTGCTTGTAGTAATCTCTCATGATCCTTTGTATTTCTGCAGTGTTAGTGTTACTTCTCCTTTTTCGTTTCTAATTCTATTGATTTGAGTCTTCTCCCTTTTTTTCTTGATGAGTCTGGCTAATGGTTTATCAATTTTGTTTATCTTCTCAAAGAACCAGCTTTTAGTTTTACTGATATTTGCTATCATTTTCTTCATTTCTTTTTCATTTATTTCTGATCTGATCTTTATGATTTCTTTCCTTCTGCTAACTTTGGGTTTTTTTTGTTCTTTCTGTAATTGCTTTAGGTGCAGTTTAGGTTGTTTATTTGAGATGTTTCTTGTTTCTTAAGGTAGGACTGTATTGCTATAAACTTCCCTTTTAGAACTGCTTTTGCTGCATCCCATAGGTTTGGGGTCGTAGTGTTTTCATTGTCATTTGTTTCTAGGTATTTTTAGATTTCCTCTTTGATTTCTTCAGTGATCTCTTGGTTATTAAGTAGTGTATTGTTTAGCCTCCATGTGTTTGTATTTTTTACAGATCTTTTCCTGTAATTGATATCTAGTCTCATAGCGTTGTGGTCCAAAAAGATACTTGATACGATTTCAATTTTCGTAAATTTACCAAGGCTTGATTTGTGATGCAAGATATGATCTATCCTGGAGAATGTTCCTTGAGCACTTGAGAAAAATGTGTATTCTGTTGTTTTTGGATGGAATGTCCTATAAATATCAATTAAGTTCATCTTGTTTAATGTATCATTTAAAGCTTGTGTTTCCTTATTTATTTTCATTCTGAATGATCTATCCACTGCTGAAAGTGGGGTGTTAAGGTCTCCTACTATGATTGTTTTATGTTGATTTTCCCTTTTATGGCTGTTAGTATTTGCCTTAGGTATTGAGGTGCTCCTATGTTGGGTGCATAAATATTTACAATTGTTATATCTTCTTTTTGGATCGATCTCTTGATCATTATGTACTGTCCTTCTTTGTCTCTTGTAATAGTCTTTATTTTAAAGTCTTTTTTGTCTGATATGTGAATTCCTACTCCAGCTTTCTTTTGATTTCCCTTTGCATGGAATATCTTTTTCCATCCCCGCACTTTCAGTCTGTATGTGTCCCTAGGTCTGAAGTGAGTCTCTTGTAGACAGCATACATATGGGTTTTGTTTTTGTATCCATTCAGCCAGTCTGTGTCTTTTGGTTAGCGCATTAAATCCATTTACATTTAAGGTAATTATCGATATGTATGTTCCTATTCCCATTTTCTTAATTGTTTTGGGTTTGTTATTGTAGGTCTTTTCCTTCTCTTGTGCTTCTTGCCTAGAGAAGTTCCTTTAGCATTTGTTGTAAAGCTGGTTTTGTGGTGCTGAACTCTCTCAGCTTTGGCTTGTCTGTAAAGATTTTAATTTCTCCATCAAATCTGAATGAGATCCTTGCTGGGTAGAGTAATCTTGGTTGTAGCTTTTTCTCCTTCATCACTTTAAATATGTCCTGCCACTTCCTTCTGGCTTGCAGAGTTTCTGCTGAAAGATCAGCTGATAACCTTATAGGGATTCCCTTGTGTGTTATTTGTTGTTTTTCCTTTGCTGCTTTTAATGTGTTTTCTTTGTATTTATTTATTTTTGCGGTATGTGGGCCTCTCACTGCTGTGGCCTCTCCCGTTGCAGAGCACAGACTCTAGAGTTCAGGCTCAGCGGCCATGGCTCATGGGCCCAGTTGCTCCGCGGCATGTGGGATCTTCTGGGATCAGGGCACGAACCCATGTCCCCTGCATCAGCAGGAGGACGCTCAACCACTGCGCCACCAGGGAAGCCCTGTATTTATTTTTTGATAGTTTGATTAATATGTGTCTTGGCGTGTTTCTCCTTGGATTTATCCTTTATGGGACTCTCTGTGCTTCCTGGACTTGATTAACTATTTCCTTTCCCATATTAGGGAAGTTTTCAACTATAATCTCTTCAAATATTTTCTCAGTCCCTTTCTTTTTCTCTTCTTCTTCTGGGACCCCTGTAATTCAAATGTTTGTGCATTTAATGTTGTCCCAGAGGTCTCTGAGACTGTCCTCAATTTTTTTCATTCTTTTTTCTTTATTCTACTCTGTGGTAATTATTTCCACTATTTTATCTTCCAGGTCACTTATCTTTCTTTTGCCTTAGTTATTCTGCTATGGATGCCTTCTAGATCAATTAATTTTAATTTCATTTATTGTGCTGTTCATCATTGCTTGTTTCCTCTTTAGTTCTTCTAGGTCCTTGTTAAATGTTTCTTGCATTTCTCTATTCTATTTCCACGATTTTGGGTCATCTTTACTATCATTATTCTGAATTTTTTTTCAGGTAGATTGCCTATTTCCTCTTCATTTTTTAGGTCTGGTGGGTTTTTACCTTGCTCCTTCATCTGCTGTGTGTTTTTCTGTCTTCTCATTTTGCTTATCTTACTGTGTTTGGGGTCTCCTTTTCACAGGCTGCAGGTTTGTAGTTCCCTTGTTTTTGGTGTCTGCCCCCAGTGGCTAAGGTTGGTTCAGTGGGTTGTGTAGGCTTCCTGGTGGAGGGGACTAGTGCCTGTGTTCTGGCAGATGAGGCTGGATCTTGTCTTTCTGGTGGGCAGGTCCACATCTGGTGGTGTGTTTTGGGGTGTCTGTGGCCTTATTATGATTTTAGGCAGTCTCTCTGCTAATGGATGGGGCTGTGTTCCTGTCTTGCTAGTTGCTTGGCATAGGGTGTCCAGCACTGTAGCTTGCTTGTCATTGAGTGAAGCTGGGTCTTGGCGTTGAGATGGAGACCTCTGGGAGATTTTCGCCGTTTGATATTACGTGGAGCTGGGAGGTCTCTTGTGAATCAGTGTCCTGAAGTTGGCTCTCCTACCTCAGAGGCACAGCACTGAGTCCTGGCTGGAGCACCAAGAGCCTTTCATCTACACAGCTCAGAATAAAAGGGAGAAAAAATAGAAAGAAAGAAGGAGGATATAATAAAATAAAGTAGGATAAAATAAAATGAAGTTATTAAAATAAATTATTATGAAAAAAATTTTTTAAAGTTGAATAAAAGAGAAAAGAACGGATGGACAGAATCCTAGGGTAAATGGTGAAAGCAAAGCTATACAGACAAAATCTCACACAGAAGCATACACATACACACTCACAAAAAAAGGAAAAGGGGAAAAAATAATATATCTTGCTCCCAAAGTCCACCTCCTCAATTTGGGATGATTCGTTGTCTATTCAGGTTTTCCACCGATGCAGGGTACATCAAGTTGATTGTGGAGATTTAATCTGCTGCTCCTCAGGCTGCTGGGAGAAATTTCCCTTTCTCTTCTTTGTTTGCACAGCTCCTGGGACTCAGCTTTGGACTTGGCCCTGCCTCTGCATGTAGGGCGTCTGCTCTTCGCTCAGACAGGACGGGGTTAAAGAAGCAGCTGATTCAGGGGTTCTGGCTCACTCAGGCCGCGGGGAGGGAGGGGTATGGATGCGTGGTAAGCCTGCGGCGGCAGAGGCCAGTGTGACATTGCACCAGCCTGAGGCACGCCATGCATTCTCCTGGGGAAGTTGTCCCTGGATCCCGGAACCCTGGCAGTGGCGGGCTGCACAGGCTCCCGGGAGGGGCGGTGTGGAGAGTGACCTGTGCTCGCACACAGGCTTCTTGGTGGCGCAGCAGCGGCCTTAGCGTCTCATGCCCGTCTCTGGGGTCCGCACTGATAGCCGCGGCTCGCGCCCGTCTCTGGAGCTCCTTTAAGCGGCGCTCTTAATCACCTCTCCTCGCGCACCAGGATGCAGAGAGGGAAGAAAAAGTCTCTTGCCTCTTCGGCAGCTCCAGACTTTTTCCCGGACTCCCTCCCGGCTAGCCGTGGTGCACTAACCCCTTCAGGCTGTGTTCACACCGCCAACCCCAGTCCTCTCTCTTCGATCTGACCGAAGCCCGAGCCTCAGCTCCCAGCCCCGCCCACCCCGGTGGGTGAGCAGACAAGCCTCTCAGGCTGGTGAGTGCCGGTCGGCAGCGATCCTCTGTGCGGGAATCTCTCCGCTTTGCCCTCCGCACCCCTGTTACTGCGCTCTCTTCCGTGGCTCTGAAGCTCCCCCATCCGCCACCCGCGGTCTCCGCCCATGAAGGGGCTTCTAGTGTGTGGAAACCTTTCCTCCTTCACAGTTCCCTCCCACTGTTGCAGGTCCTGACCCTATTCCTTTGTTTCTGTTATTTTTTCTTTTGCCCTACCCAAGTACGTGGGAAGTTTCTTGACTTTTGGGAGGTCTGAGGTCTTCTGCCAGCGTTCAGTAGGTGTTCTATAGGAGCAGTTCCACGTGTAGATGTATTTCTGATGTATCTGTGGGGAGGAAGGTGATCTCCGCATCTTACTCTTCCGCCATCTTCTCCTGGTCTCTCTCTATATATTTTTGGTTGCACCGGGTCTTAGTTGGAGCACGCGGGCTCCTTAGTTGTGGCATGCTAAGTCTTAGTTGCAGCAGGCACGTGGGTTCTAGTTCCCGGACCAGGGATTGAACCCGGGCCCCCTGCATTGGGAGCGTGGAGTCTTATCCACTGCACCACCAGGGAAGTCCTTTAAATACGTTCTTTTAAGTCATAAGCCTTAGGATAATTTGTTATTCATCAATAGATACTTTTTACTTACTTTTATTTAGTTGTACTGAATTTTTAGTATGTTCATTAAAAAAGCATATGACTTTTCTGTTGGCAAGCTGGGAGTTTGATAGCTTCCAAAGTCTTCGTTTAAAATTCCAAAGATTCACAGCAAAGGAAAATATCAACAGAGTGAAAAGACAACCTACGGAATGGGAGAAAATGTTTGCAGACTACATATCTGATAAGGGGTTAATCTCCAAAATGTTTGAAGAACCCCTACAACTCAATAACCAAAACTAATAACCTGATTAAAAAATAGGCTAAAGACTTAAGTAGATATATCTCCAAAGAAGACATACATACAAATGGCCAATAGGTACATGAAAAAATGTTCAACATCATTAATCATCAGGGAAATGCAAGTCAAAACCACAATGAAATATCACCACACACTAGTCAGGATGGCTATTATCAAGAAAACAAAGGACAACAAGCGAAGGTATGGAGAAATTGTGACCCTTTACACTGTTAGTAAGAATAGGAAATGGTGCAGCTGCTATAGAAAATAGTATATTTTTTTCCTCCAAAAATTGAAAATAAAACTATGATATGATCTAACAATCCCACTTCTGGGTATTTATCTAAAAGAAGTGAAGTCAGGATCTTATAGACATCTTAACACTCTCATGTTCATTGCATTGCTATTCTCTATAGTCAAGATGTGGAAACAACCCAAGTTTCCACTGACAGATGGATAAAGAAAATGTAGTATACACATTCAATGGAATGTTATTTGGCCTTAAAAAAGAAGGGAATTATTCAATATGCAACGACATGGATGAACCTTGAGGACATTAAATAACATAAGCCAGTCACAGAAAGACAAGGATTGCATAATTTCACTTATATGAAGAATTTAAAATAGTCAAATTCATAGTAGCAAAGAGTAAAAAAGGCAGTTGCAAGGGGCTGGGAGAAGGGAAAATGGGGAAATACTGTTCAATGGTTATAGAGTTTCAGTTATGCAAAATGAGAACGTTCTGGAGATCTGCTGTGTGACACTGTAACAACAACACTGTATTATACACTTAAAAATTTGTTGAGGGTAGATTCATGTTAAATGTTCTTACCACAATAAAATACAATTTAAAAAATTGCAAAGATTAAAAATATCTGAAACAAGATGGAGACAGTTCTATCATTTTAGCCAAGCTTTGAAAAGTTGAAAGTCTATTGGTTAGGCATTGATTAAGAATATTCACTTTAAAAAAAAATCAGCCTCTTTCTCACTCTTTCATTGTCTCTAATTTCTCTGCTTTCTTAGGCCAGTCATCTCAAACTTTAGTCAGGTTGTGTTAACATTGTATCCTGTCCTAATTTTATTACACATCTAACCCCCCCCCCCCCCAGCTCATGTGATATTTGATACTTATATTTCCCCGGGTAATTTTGAACTTCTTTCCAAGTGAGCAAGCTGTGAAAACGCTACTTTCTCTTTCCCTCTCTCTCCACTGCCTCCTGATTTTGGGCAGGTCAAAATCACCCTGACGTCCAACCCCCTAAAATAGTAAACTATTGTTTATATAGAGGTACTCAGTAAATTTAGAAAAACAGATAAGTGAAATGAAAATCAAATAGAAGATTTCATGAAGAAAATACTCATCACAAGTTAAATTTATAGAATTATAAATTAATCTGAGTTTAGTAATAATCTACTCTAAAATTCTATTTCTGAATGTAATTACTGTACGACACCTTCCAACCAAGGGGCCACTCCTTTCTGAGAGTTCACTGTGATTTAAGAAATGGTCACTAGATGGCAACATATATCGATAAATTAGACCGTTTTCACAAGTCAACTCAGTTACACGGTGCACAATTTTCACACACAAGATTTATTTTAAATTAACTGAATGATTTACATCTTTTAAGATATATGAGAAATTTTTTAAAAATAGTCTAAAACTGTTGTCTAGGGAATTTTGGAATTGGATTGTATTTTCAGTGTTAACAAATATTCTGGGTTGGTAACAAAGTGATTTGTAATCGCAGTATTTGTGGTGTCAAAAATGCCAGTTTTGTATGTAAGAGATATTATGGATCTTGAACTGTAATCTTAATTCTTTGAGTTATATGTTCTAAATCAGCATTTCTTAATGCAAGTTAATAGCAGAGTTTAAAAACCTGGATTTGTAAAAGGTAAAATAGTTCTTTTTGGTGAGACTTTTCAGACTTCATATGTTAATGTGTATTCTTTCTTTTCAAAAGGAATCTTACATATAATTCCTCCAATGGACGTTCTTTTGTGAAACATTTCCTTAGGAAGTAGTACTCCACGATATCCCAATGAAAATGCTGTTCTGAGGATTTCTAAGCATGACAAATAATATCATGTGAAGCAATTGTAAGCATGTGAGAAAATAGGAAATACATGTAAAGTAAGGAAACATAGAATATGGGGGTTCTAAATCTAAACTAATTTTTTAAAATATTGCAATTTTTAAACTTTTAAGAAGTACCTAAAAGTACCTTAAAAGTTCTCATCACAAGAAAAGAAATTTGTAATTCTGTGTGGTGATGGATGTTAACTAGACTTACTGTGGTGTAAAATGTTAAATGTGGTGATCATTTCATGATAGATACAAATTTTGAACCATTTTGTTGTACATCTAAAGCTATTATAATGTTATATGTCAGTTATATTTCAATTCATAAGAAATTAAGGTGTAAACTCTCAAAGAGCAACTTGGTAGCAACAGAAAATATGGCTAGGCAAGAAAGTCTCAAGTGGTTCAACTGGGTGGGTGGTACACAGAGGGAAAATGCTAGGGAAAGCTGACCAGAGCTTCTTTGATAAACAAAGGCATCCAGATGGAGAGTAGAAGAAAGGAGATGAGCAAAGATAATGGCTCCCAAAAGGAAGAGAAGCAGAATTAGTGTAGGAGTGAGGAACACGCCCTCTGAGGCTTCCTAAGGCACAGGGGGGGAAAAAAAGTACCTAAAATTCATTGGCTAATCATCCAGCCTGAAGATAAATTACATCCTGTTCTGCAGAAGATAATGAGAATATTAAAAATCTTGTGTTAATGAGCCCAAATCACTTGATATAATCAGAATGGATTTTTGCACATTTTACTTTCTTCTTTATGAGAGAGGGAAATGGGGCCGGAAACAGGAAATCTGGGATTGATTTTTAAAAAGCAAACTCTCAGGCTGTCATGGACAGATCTTTTACATTTTCTTGTAAAAACTCTACTATTTCTCACTACAAATTCATGTTCACATTGGTAACACCTTATAAGATACTGCAGCGTGAAAGGCAGATTCTGTTATGGTTTCTACCAGGCCAAATTGAAAAATTACTTGGTAAGGTGTCACTGCAACCACACATGGCGGGACTAAATATCACACACATTTTCGCCATGAATAAATTTGTTACCAGTTCCATGTGTTAGGCATGAAAGAATTCACGTTGATTAATAACCTCTGGTGGATGATTTTGAATTAAGGAATCAACTTTGATTTATCATCCTATGCTGCCATCCGGTGGTTACTTGAGAAATGAATAAAGTGGAGAAATCTAATGTTTAAATAAATGATCTGAGGTATTTGCTTCTGTGAAATAAGAGAAATAAGGGACTCAAGCACGCACGTGCCTTCTGTCTGCAGAAAGAACGATATTGGGTGGCATTCCTTCATTTATTTTCTCTGTCTTTCACCCCTCAGAGATAGGCTGAGTTTAAAATAGTCGCTGCATATGTGCAGGAGACAAATCCTGAGAGGACTTCACCGTTCTGAGAAATAATTGTCTCTTATTCTTAAATATTTCCATGGGGGGAGGAAAGAAGGACATCAATTTTCACCTTAATTTTCGTTTGATCAGGAGAACTCATTTCTCTCTGAACAGTTTGTCTAAACTAGGTTTTGAAAAGTATCCATCATATCCATATAGTAACGAAAAAGCTAAACCCCACTAGCAGAGAGCTGGGCTGATTTATTTTGGAATGCGAATACTTCAGGTATTATCTATTTTTATCTTAATGAAACATGGTGCTACTATGCAGCTGATCTGGCCATTACCGGCAAATAATCTACCCTGTAATGGAATGAAAGTCTCTTTGAGGCAATTCAATGTAGAAACACTTTCATTTATTCACTGCAGATAATGAATTATCTTCTAAAAGAAGGGTAGCTCTTGATCACTTGTTTATAATTTAAAACAAATTACTTGTTCTTTCAGAGTTGTAGCTTATGAAAAGATAATTTAATGAACATTATATTAAGGATTAATCAATCATCATCATCATCATCTTACCACTGTATTGTCAAACCAGTTAACGTCATTAGTCGGTATACCTTAATCAAGAATTTTTCTGGGGCTTCCCTGGTGGCGCAGTGGTTGGGAGTCCGCCTGCCGATGCAGGGCACACGGGTTTGTGCCCCGGTCTGGGAAGATCCCACATGCCGCGGAGCGGCTGGGCCCGTGAGCCATGGCCGCTGAGCCTGCGCGTCCGGAGCCTGTGCTCCGCAACGGAAGAGGCCACAACAGTGAGAGGCCCGCGTACCGCAAAAAAAAAAAAAAAAGAATTTTTCTGTTAACGTTTCTATTTTACATAAATAGATGTGATGAAGTTTAGAATGAACATCAAAGTCACAGAAGAACACAGAAGTTGAAAGAAAATGAGAATTCTAAACTATTGATTCAGCTTTATGTTTAATTACTCATTCATATAGCTCTTGATACTGCATTCTAGAAAACATTAATAATTGGAATTTTCTTATGAAATATCTATATATGGCACCTCTATGTTAAAATAGTAACAAATCATGACTTTGCTTTCAAAAGGAAAGCCTTGATGCTAACTTGCTGAATTTTACTTTATCCCATTTCTGCCTTCTAGTTACCTACTAAATAAGGATATTATCTGTCAGATATTGTGTTGAAAATCTAGTTGTATAGGATATTACCACTAAATAATCCTTTTATCTTTTTACTGCATGTCGAATTTAGTAAACATCATATTAAAATGTAGCCACCTTATCAACTGTAAGTACATAGTTATAATCATCATTTCAACTTATAATTTCCTTCTGTAGGAGGAAAAAACTATATGCATAACAAATCAATATAAAATGAAAAAAATAAACAACAGCTTGCTAAATAAGTAACAAAAAGCAATTCGCCATCAAAGCCTCAGTAATTACTGTGTGGAACAGGCTGCCCTTAATACAACAATTAATTAATTTTTCCAAATGAATTATGCAAGCCAATATTTTCTCTTCATTAATGTTTTGTTGAAGTCATTAAGTTTCATTAATGAATAACAAAGGAGCAATTGGGTCTTTATTTTAACTGATATATATTAATGTCCTTAACTTGAACTAAATGTGTTTCCAGTCTGTAATCGAATTTGAATCAATCAAGTCAATTTACTAGTCAAATGTCCTTTTGGAGCTCCAGCTGCTTCATGTGGGTGGCTCTTCACAAGGAACAAACAGAAAGTGACCCAGAAGGCTCCATGGCTCTGCCAAATATCACAATAATTCTTAATTACAATCTGTTTGATTTTCTAAAGGAGGATACTGGTGCCTCACATAGAACTCCATGATCTGATTCTAATTATGATGAATGTGAATAAAAGCTTAAAATTAATCAGTGTAAGATAAATGACTATTAGCTAAAATTCCAGTTCCTTCCCCAAAGAAGTAAGAGAACAGATACATTTCTGCCAATGTTAGCTCTGTAAGAGTATGAATATAAGCAGGTATTATTATTCCATTTGCATGTGAGATGTGGCCTATAAATATTAAAAGTGTCTAGAGAGCAACAAAGCTCATCTTGTTTACATGTCATGGCTGTCTATATGAAAACAAAGAATACTGGTTATTGGACTACCTAATATAATGACATCATGACTTATGGTCTTACTGCTGGGATTAAGCCTGGCCACATCCTTGGGGAATGTCTGAACAGAAACACTAAGACACTGAAACACTAAAATATTAAGATGCTTGTATTGTCCACCAGTTCCTCAGTCCACAGAGGGCACTCCAACACCAGAGGTGCTTCTCTATTTTCTAGATTCTTCAGAAAGAAAGAAACTTTAAGATTTCTCATCAATACAACTTTCTATTTTCTACTTTTATATCTTTGCAACGAGACCATTTTCATTTACTTATAGAGCATCACACAAAAGATGGTAGTGTATCAAAGTCACCATTACACTTCTGAAAGAGTAATGAGTGCTTTGATGTCCTTTTAGAAAAGCTTGAGTAGTTCAAGTTTTGCTGGGTTTATGTTATGACATCTATAATGACAAGCCATCTGGATGAAAAGTAAAAGTTCTGTGAATTAACCAGATGTATCCAAGTATCTACATTTTCAGCATCAAAAGACTGAGTGAATTTTAAATATTACGATAATTAGCTTTCTTGCTTGACTGTAAAATTGGAAGACTGTTAACACCACTGATGGACAGCATCAGTCAGATGCCATTTGGCCAGCATCCCTTGATTGTAAAGAATTAGTAGAGGGCAGTGCTTAAGAGTGGGGCCTTGGGAGCTAGACAGTACCGGGTTCAAATCCCACCTTTCCCTCTTGTTAGCTGGCTACCCTTTGAGCAGGTCATAAAACCTTGCTATTCTCATTTACAGTACAAAGATTTTAATTATGTCTACCTTCTAGAGTTGATATGAGGGTTATAGACACTGTCTAACATAACACAAGTTTGTGTGTGTGTGTGTGTGTATTCACTTAGTAATTTATTGCTCATTTTGAAGTTTTTCTGTAAGTACTTAAGAGATTTAAAACTATATCTCTTTGTTATTGAAGTATAGTTGATGTACAGTATTATATAAGTTACAGGTGTACAATATAGTGATTTCACAAGTTTAAAAGTTATACTTATTTATAGTTATTATAAAATATTGGCTATATTTCTTGTGTTGTACAATATATCCTTATAGCTTATTTTATACATAATCGTATGTACCTCTTAATCCCTTACTCCTATATTGCTCCTCCCCTCTTCCTTCTCCCAACTGGTAACCACACACAAGTTTTAAGTAAATATTAGGTATCATTGTTGCATGCATATTTTATTTTTTTCCACATATTAATGTCTTTAATGTCAGGAACTGGCTTAAAATCCTGTATGCCTAGCATACAGGAAGTACTCAGTAAATATTTAATAAACATATTATAACAAAATTTTCTTATGTTATATAATGCCTCCTTTTAGTGTAGATTCGGTTTTTAATGCCTCCAAGCTCTACCTCTGATAGTGTCCATCAACTGATTAGCGGTGTCTCGTTTGGGTAAGGGGTTCCCAGCGGATACATTTCTTAGAAAAAAATTAGTTGAGAAAAGTAGAAATGTCTTACTACCAAAATTTAAAACCATGTCAAAATAGATCATTTTGCTCTCTATTATTATGATAAAAGCCCTTCTACTACAGATGAGCACAGTGAGAGTTAGAAATTGCTGAAACCTGCCCAGCTATTGTTGGGATGGGGGGAGAAGTAGGACTTGGACCAGGTGTTGTCTAACATCCAAGGCCCCACTCTAACCACTGCCCTCTACTAACTTCACAATCAATGGATGCTGGTTAAATGTCATCTGAGTGATGCAGACCATCGGCGGTGTAATAATCTTCTAATCTTACAGTCAAGCAAGAGGCTACCTTAAGATAAAAATTCAGTCAGTCTTTTGATACTGGAAATTTTGATATTTAGGTATTGCCATATTATTGTGACAAAGGCACATATTGAACATTATGAAATATATCCTTTTAAAATGTTTAAGAATGATACAGAAGTATGAATTTTATTTTATTCCTTTGTATATGTATTTTATATGCACTCATTGAGTCCCTATTATGTAGGAAGCTCTGAAGATGCAGAAGTGAATTAGGTATGGCTCTTGCCCCAACTTGCAGGCCGAAAGAAGGAGGCAGGAATAAATACAATTTCAATATAACTGTAATGCAGTATTGTATATATGTGTGAAATCTAGCAGTGCAGAAAGGATGGGGTGGTCAATTCTACCATAGGGAGGGAAGAGAAGGGTCAAGACAGGTGTAACAGAGAACGTGATGCTTAAACTGAGTATTGGGACCAGGAAAGACATTACAGGGAGAGGAGGCATTAAGAGCAGAGGCATTTTTACTGCAGTATTATTCACAATAACCAAGTTGTGGAAGCAATTCAAGTGTCCACTGGTGGATGAATAAATAAAGAAAATGTGGTATATATATGTATATAAAATGGAATATTAGTCAATCTTAAAAAAAATGAAGGAAATCCCCATTTGTGAAAACATGAATGAGGCTTGAGGACATTATACTAAGTGACATAAGCCAGTCACAGAGGAACAAATACTCATGATTCCACATATATGAAGTATCTAAAATAGTAAAATTCATAAAAGCAGAGAATACAAAAGTAGCTGCTAGGAGTTGGGGGCTGGAAAAAATGAGTTTTTCAGTGGATATAGAGTTTAAGTTAAGGTTAATTGTTAAGGTCTCAAAATCTGCTACACAACAGTGTCTAGTGTCTATAATTAACGACACTTCAAAATTGTTAGGAGAGTAGATGTCATGTTAAGTATTCTTAACACACACACACACACAGAAACCAAAAAACCCACATGTACACACAAAACATAAAGACAAAGAGGCACAAAGAAACTCTGGGAGGTGTTGCACATAACTATTACCTTCACTGTGGTGATGGTATAATGAGTGTTTGCATATGTCGAAATTCACCAAATTGTACAGATTAAATATGTATAGTCCTTTGTATATCAACTATAACTCAATACAGCTGTAAAAAGAGCAGAAACAATTACGAGACACCATGGTCCATTTGGTGAACTGCAAACAATTCAGTTTCTGACGCAAAAGAGTGCAAGAGGAGATGTTATAGCGAGAAATGACTTTGGCTAAATAAGTTGGGAATGGATGCTGGAGGATTGTGTCTGTCATGCTTCAGTATACGGGCTTAGTGCTGGGGTCAACATTAGCCACTGAAACACAAATTTTAAGAAAGATCACTCTATTATGAATAAGGAGAAATGGAAAGACTGAAGACTGAGAGATCAGTTAGGAGATTATTATAATAGTCTGTGAAGGGTGATGATGGTTTAAATGAGTGGCTCTCAGTGTTGGCTGCATGATAAAACAACCTAGGGAATTTTTCAAAATTACTGATTCCTGGATTCCACTCTAGATGGATTAAATCAGAATCTCCATGGGTAGAACCTGGCATGGGTATTTTAAAAAAAAATCCCCAATGTGTTGTAATATGCAGCTAATTTGGAGAGCTCATGGCCTGGATTATGACAGTAGGAGCGGAGATGGAGAGCTGAATTGGAGAGTTTTTAAGGTGTGAATTGTAGAGCAGTGCTTCTAAAATTTGGCTGTATATAAGTATAAACAGAGGATCTTGCAAAAACTTCAGATTCTGATTCAGTAGGTCTAGGGAGGGGGCTGAGATCTGCATTTCTAACAAGCTCTCAGGAGATGTCAAAGCTTTTAGCCTTTAGACCATATTTTGTGGAGCAAAATGATGTACTTTATAGGGCGGAGGGAGAGAGAAAATGTCATGAATGGTTTCTTGTTTCTTTTTTAAAAAAATAAATTAATTTATTTGGCTGCCTTGGGTCTTCGTTGCTGCACGTGGGCTTTCTCTAGTTGTGGCGAGCGGGGTCTACTCTTCGTTGCAGTGCGCAGGCTTCTCATTGTGGTGGCTTCTCTTGTGGAGCACGGGCTCTAGGCATGTGGGCTTCAGTAGTTGTGCCTCGCAGGCTCAGCAGCTGTGACTCGTGGGCTCAGTAGTTGTGGCTCACGGGCCCTAGAGCGCAGGCTCAGTAGTTGTGGCGCAGGGGCTTAGTTGCTCTGTGGCATGTGGGATTTTCACGGACCATGGCTGGAACACGTGTCCCTGCCACTGGCAGGCAGATTCTTAACCACTGTGCCACCAGGGAAGTCCCTGGTTTCTTATTTCTGATTAGAATGAGTAAGAAAATCTGGTAATAAAAGTTGGGGGAAAGATCATGAATTCAGTTTTGCACATATAACATGAAATGTGCCTGGGAAAACTACGAGAGAACATGCTGGTTCTAGAGCTTGGACTAAATATCTGGGCAGGAGACAAAGATGTTTATGTCATCAGCCTCTTGAGAGTAGCAGAAACGATAGGAGTTGATAAAAATGCCTGGGTAAAGTGTGATTTGTGGATGTGGCCAAAGACGGAGTCCCAAGAGCTATAAGAATGGGACGGTAAGGGACAAGTTAACCACTAGTGGAAAAAATAGTAAGAATTTCCAAGCTATGGGAGGGTAGTCCTTGTAAGATAGTGTCACAAGAACCAAGGTAAGAGAGAGGAATTCACGAGAGTGGTTAATGCTGTCAAAACCTGCTTGAGTCCCTGCAAGATAACTGAAAGCAGTCCATGGGATTTACCAGTAGTCACTGGTGATCTGGGTAGAGGTCAACTGGCTTCAGAGTCCCAGTGAATGGACAGTGAGTTGGAGGCAAAGAAGTAGTGTCATATTTCTTAGAGATGCCGGCTGGACTGTGAAGCGAAGAGGAAGAGGCAAATAGGTAGAGGTAGTCACAGGGTCCAGAGAAGGGACTTTTAAAAATTAACTTGTTTGCATATTAATTTTGACCATCTATCATTTAAGAAGTTGGTTTATTATCTCTCTTTAACATATGAAAAAAGTACACTTTTGATTTTAGCCTGATCCAGTATTTTAATTTACACTTTGCTGCTAGTTTAAGTCACTAAGTACCACCTTAATGTCTTTCTGTTTCTAATTCTCTTTTTAATTCTGAACATAAATTGCACACAAAGGGTCTTTAAGCTCTAATACAGACAACTTTCCCCATTCTCTGGTTCCCAGACTCACCAGCTATTCTCAGGTCCTTCCTCTCGGGCAAGTCCACTTCACAAAATCTGTTCTCAACACCGTTTTTTCCATGGTGCCTAAGCTGGTAGTAATTTCCTTACTCAAGGCTTCTCTGACAATTGCGGTGGGTTTTTAATCCTTGAATGTATATTAGAATTACTTTTAGGAATACAGATGCTTGGGACTCCCCCCAGACCATTTAAATCAGAATCTCTGAGGTAGGACCCAGGTCCCTGCATGTGATTCTTATGTGCAGCTGGGGTTGAGAAGTATCGCTTTATAGACACTGGGACTTTTAGTTCTTCTGCACAATGTGAAGAAAACCCAAATACCTATTTTAACAGATTAACAGGTTTATTCCTGCATATCGTATGAACATATTGATCTTGGGAATGTTATTTTTATAATGTCACAAAAACCTATTGAAAGAAGAAAGAATGATCCTAGGCAGAAAGTTTAGGGCTGAGATAATCCCTGGGAAGGAAGTGTGAATTAAGATAGGAGATGGAAGGATCTAGAAACATCATCTGAAAATCTATGAGGCTGAACAGAAGCTTGGAAAGATATTCAAATCACACCAGAAGTAGCTGGAAGAGTGACAATGAAATTGTACCCAGGACAGGACCACAGGGGACAGATGATTTCATGAGATTCTGTGTTTACAATGAAGGGAAAGAGTACTAGCAGCTTGGAGTGTCAGGTGGCTTTTAGGAAAACAGTCTCTACTTGAAACATGAAGTTGCATCTGAATTACAGACAAGGATAACCTTGCTTTATCAAGAGCTCAAGAAATAGCCTCTCCAGGCTGGAGCTAAAACACGTTAGTAATGAGAAAGCAAGAGTTTGGCAAACTCTTATATCCTGGCTCTCTCCTAGTAATTTGCCAACAACAGCTCCTCATTTCAGAGTATAATGATTCTTGTTAATTCTTCATTTGAGATATGGCTTAAATGGGGTTATATTTAAATTCCCATTTCTGGCTGTGCCTGTGACCATTGATTAATTTGAAGAGATGTTTCTGCTATGAGAATAGATGACCCATCAGTCAGTTGCTAAATGATCACTGCAATTTAGACCTTGGCACTGAGAATTTTATTCAGGAAGTCCAAATGACCATTTAAAAGCACCAAATTTAAACTTTCTTTCATGACTGAACAATTGCCTAGTTCTCGGTAATATAAAAGCTGAAAAAGTATAATCAACCAGACAACAAGCTAATTTAAGGCAGAACTAATTAAGTGTAGTTTTGCTCACACTGCAATCAATTTTAGTAGTTTTCTGTCTTTTTAAATTATTGAAAATAAAAATTAGAAAATGTTTAAATCCATTGTAAATTCATTTAATAGCTAAGTTACAATATTTGAAGGATAGATGTTATTAGCTCCTACAATTATTCCACATTTGTCACAGTAATTGTGAACTTGCTACTGTGTTTACTGTTGCATTAATTTGGTTATAAATGCCAAAATGGTTTTCAAGAAATACTTCTTTGTTAGTAAAGCACATTTAGTATGTGGTACTTGTATTGAAACTTCATAATTTGTTACAATGTTAATATGTAATCATTATAAAACAAAAAGGTAATACTCATAAGAGGAACAGCTATTAAATCTAAGATATTAGAATTTATTAGATTGCTAATTGTAATTTATATTGACATAAAATAATTTAGCTTAGCAATGAATACTTATTAGTTAGGAGGAAAGATTTTACTTCTTAGGCATTTTTTTTGACTTGAAACAATTTTCTAGCTTGTGAAGGAAACAATTTATTTAGTGACCTACGTTTCTCCTCATCTGATACTCTCATCGACATTAATGAATTGGTTTTCTAGAACTATATGTCCAGCATAAACACTACATGTGGCTGTTGAGTTCTAGAGGTGTGGCCAGTCTGAATGGAGGAGGGCTGATTCAGATTTTGACTATTTAGTATGACAAAATATGTATAAAGTATGTTATTGCTATTGTTATATTGGCTACGTGTTGAAATAATCATATGTGGATATGTTGGTATAAATAAAGAGGTGAGCAGCTGTCAAAACAATAGAACCCTGAGGCTCATAGTAAGGATTTTAAATTTCTTCCTAACTGCCCAAGAAGACATCAACAGGTTTTGAGATGAGAGTAACAAGACTGGTTTTTGAAGAGATAATTTGGCTTCTGTGAGAAGAATGGAATTGGGGTGGGGGAGTGAGATTGATGTAGAAAACCTAGGATTCTTGCACTAATCCAAGCAGTTTAGGTGTGAGTGCTGGAGGGGGAGAGGGACAGACTGATGGCTTTATTTTGAGGGTAAAATAAAATAAATTGATGACAGAAGCAATATTCTGGAATGTGCTTAGAAAAAGACATATGGAGGGAAAAGTCCAGTTTGTTTGGCACACAATTTCCAAATTTGCCCTGTTTATTGACCTAACTTAAAATTCAGTGTATCTGGGTATATAGCTCTGTAAAATATCAGAAACCCATTTAGCTGGGTTTTAGGATAACAAGGGATGTCTCAGAAGAGCCTGTACTCTATGTCTTCTGAAAGCATTAGATCATCAAAAAACTCACTGACCCTACTTACACATTTGCAGTCATAGAGAGAACTGTATTTTACAGTAGTGAAGGTGATTTTGTGTGCTATGCTATTAATCTTTATGAGCTTAATGATCACCAAAATTCAACAAGAGGGTAAAACTAATTATCCAAAGATGTGAGGGGAAAGAATCTGTGCCTTCCATGACTTTTATGTATTCTGCCTAAATGGAGCCTTTAAATTGAGTCTGCAACCCACTCCGGGAGATGCTTTTTAAAAATGAGCACAACTCAGACATTTTTACTTTGAATGCCTCACTCACTATTTAACATTCTATCTTCATATACTGTCTACATTGTTAAATTGCCTGAAACTGCAGAGCAGTCAAGCAGTACACAAATTAAGCCACAAAGTAATCGGATTTCAATCACTAAATATTCACAGCTCAATTAAGTTATTTACTGAGATGTTTGTCTTAGCTGTTGAAATCTTTGCATATTTATAGGCACTTCACACTAATCTTTTAAAAATATCCTGATGTGAAAATAAAAAGCCACATTTGTTTTATAAGGTAGGTTAAAATTATGGCTCCAGGTATTTTAAAATGAATAAAAAGTTAATTACCTTCAAGTTTTCTAAGAGTATGATTTGGTATCTATAACAGAAAGCTGACTACAAATTGCCTGATTATGCTTTTGTTTCTGAAAAAGAATATTAAAAAAAAAAAGTGATCCACGTTACAATTTAATCTTGTTTTTCCCTCCATTTTGTGATGTTATAGACGGATCATATTTCTCAGAATCGGCACTTCTATCTCCTGCTTCATATTTAACCATAAAATTGTGAGAATGGCTCTGTATAACTTGGTTCAATTCAACTTTTGGGATTTCATTTCCTTCACAGTAATGAAGGGATAATAATAGTTACCTAAGACAAGGTGGTTCCAGTGTTCACCCGATCAGAGTAAAAACTCTTGAATGCCTGGTAAAAAATTTGTCTTAATATATTTATAATACGTGATAACAGTGGCTAATAGTCGTAGCAAGCCTTGCTAAAGACTTAGACGCGATTTAAAGTGCTTTACAAATATCTCCTTTAATCTTTAGAAAAACCCTACTTTAATACCCATTTTACAAATAAGAAACATTTAGGCTGGAGGATGTTAATTGCCTAGCTTGGTAGTACATGACAAGAGGCAGAGAAGTAGATTCTAACTAGATCTGTCTGAATTCAGAGCCTAAGCTCTCAAATATTATACTTTATTGATTCTCTTACACCAAGTGATATAACCCATTGTATTAGTCTCCTATTGCTACAGCAACAAACTACTACAAATTTAGTGGATTAAAACAGCATTTATTCATTATTTTATAGTCTGAAGTCTGAAATGGGTCCTACAGGATTAAAAACAAAAGCGGAGTACCTACTGGAGACGGGAGGAGAGAGTTCATTCCTTGGCTTTTCCAGCTTCTAGAGGCTGCTTGCATTCCTCTGCTTCTGTGTCCCTTCTCCTTCTCTGATTTAACCCTCTGCCTCCCTCTTATAATCCTTGTGATTATATTGGACCCACCCGGATAATCTAGTAAATCTCTCCATCTCAAGACCATTTAGGTTATCACACCTGCAAAGTCCTTTTTACCATGTAAAGTAACATATTCACAGGTTCTGAGGATTAGGATATGGCATCTTTGGTGGAGACCTGCCATATTCATAAAAAATACTTTTTAGAACATGTCTTGGAAAATGGCTGCAAACTCTATGTATGGCCGTAAAGCATCTTATTAATAGAGTGATACAATTCAATAAATTTGATCATCCAAACTCAGTGTGAAACTGTAGGTTGTAAACTTTGACCAGTGGGAATGTAAAAGTTACAAAGACAAAAACAAATATCGTATATTAACACATATATGTGGAATCAGAAGACATTGGTATAGATGATCTTATTTACAAAGCAGAAATAGAAACATAGATGTAGAGAACAAACGTGTGGATACCAAGGGGGAAAGGCAGGGGTGGGATGAATTGGGAGATTGTGATTGACATATAAACACTATTGATACTGTATATAAAATAGATAACTAATGAGAACCTACTGTATAGCACAGGGAACTCTACTCAGTGCTCTGTGGTGACCTAAATAGGAAGGAAATCCAAAAAAGAGGGGATATATGTATATGTGTAGCTGATTCACTTGCTGTACAGTAGAAACTAACACAACATTGTAAAGCAACTATACTCCAATAAAATTTTTTTTTAAAGTTACTACGCCAGACTCCTCCTAGGAGATAAATTCTTTAATTCAAGCACCACCTGCCTAGGGCAACTCTCTGTCAGTTAATATTCACCAGACTTGGAGAATTTGTTTTATAATCATATGTGATAATTATATCATCCCATTTAAAAATTTCTACATAAAATACTCCTGGTGTAAAGACCATTTACTTCAATCTTAAATGATAGTAATTTAGAAAAAAATTATTTAAATAAGAGGGTAAGAGAGAATTTAAACAATATCTACTTTTAAAAAACATTGTTTAAAGTCTTTACTGAATTTGTTACAATATTGCTTCTGTTTTTATGTTTTTGGTTTTTTGGCCCCAAGGCATGTGGAATCTTAGCTCCCTGAACAGGGATCGAACCCGCAACCCCTGCATTGGAAGGTGAAGTCTTAACCACTGTACCTCTAGGGAAGTCCCTGAAAAACATTTCTTATAATTAGAAAATATTTAGGATATTATGAAGACATTTAGGGTATTAGAAGATACTATGAGATTGAAAAACATCATTAACTTAAGGTTTTTTTGTTTGTTTTACCTAAAAATAATTCTAATATATCCTATATTCGTATTAAAAGTGATACATATTAACCTTTCCATGAGTGGCTCAAAGAGAGAAAATAATCTGTATTATTATTAGTCTTACAATTCTTAAAGTCATAGTAGAGATTTCTGTCCTTCATTTCAGCCCTCAGAATATCAATACACACAAGGAACACTTTTTTGTTACATTCTGAGAGAATAATTCCTGTTTTCTCTACTTTTTTTCTCCCTCCCTCCTGCCTTTTTTCTCTTTCTCTTTCTTCTTCCTTTCTTTCTTGCTCTTTTTTCCCCCCCCTCTCTCTCTTTCCCTCTCTCTCTTTCTCTCTTTCTTTTACTTTCCTTCTTTCTTTCACAGTACTTCTCCTGTGACAAATATAAGAGGAAATTACACCATAAAAGGACATGGTTAGAACCTCTTTATGTCTTCTGGCCCAAGTTTTTTTTTTTTTTTTTTTTTTTCAGTACGCGGGCCTCTCACTGTTGTGGCCTCTCCCGTTGCGGAGCACAAGCTCCGGACGCGCAGGCTCAGCGGCCATGGCTCACGGGCCCAGCCGCTCCGCAGCATGTGGGATCTTCCCGGACCGGGGCACGAACCTGTGTCCCCTGCATTGGCAGGCGGACTCTCAACCACTGCGCCACCAGGGAAGCCCCTGGCCCAAGTTTTATATGACATGAAATTTTTCCTCAAAATGAAATATGGGAAGATTATTTCTCCCGCTCCCCCTTGTAGCTGGAGCATGTCCTTGCCATTTCAATTCTGTGACCAGTCACTTCCCACGTTAAGGAATGAGAGCGCTTCCCCTGCCCACTGCTTTCCCACCCCAGTGCAATTTAACACAAAGAAAGAGACAGACATTTTTAGCATAATGCACAAAATAAATGCTTCTAGGTGCATTGTTTTGGAAGTCTTCAGCATCAGAGAAAGTAAGAATGCTGGAGAGAGACCGCGGGGCCTCTGGATCAGAGGGTGAGGAGAAGAGGAGTGGACTTGGGGCGGGGTGTGGGAAGGAGAAAGATAATCGGTTTAAGAGCTTCAGAGACCAGTACGGATGGTGTTGGAGAGAGCCTGGGATACCCTAAGGATGAAAATCAGGCAGCTCACCAGCTGAAGGGCAAGTGAGTGAGGTACAGAGATTCCCTGTCCTTGGAGGACTCTGTACATTGCAACCCGAGGCTCCAGCCTGGAGTTAAGAGCTTTTCTTTCCTCATCTGTGCCACTGAGGAGGAAAATTGAGGTTTTGTTATTATTATTGCTCTTTCTTTCTCTTTATAGGAAATGAATGTGCTGCCCTGACTTTCTGATGTTAAGAACATAGGAAAAAGGAGTTACACAAGCATTAAATGTATGAGAAATTATATTTCAATGGAACAATGTTTTCTAGAGGTGACGGGCTTGGAACATGATTTGATGTGTCAGTGAAAACAAGAATGCTATTGTCACATTTTCTTCTCTGAGGCTGACAATACTGATTACTTCCTATAATACAAGACATGTGGGAGCTGGAAAATGGATGCTGTTTTTTTTTGCATCCAAAACTGCTTTCAAAATTGCTGAATCATCTTATTCTGTTATTAGCTTTACTTTCTCTGAGATAAGATATTAAAAAGTCTTGCTTTCTTTTCAGGACAAATGAAGGCTCTTAATGAGAGCTTAGAGCATTTTAGAATTCAGGGCAATGTGTGTTTTTCAAAAAATTTTCAATAAAGTAGTAACGCAATCTGTTATACTTATTTTCATCTCTTAAATTTTATGCTTCACCATAATGAGGCATATGCTTCCATTAGAACAGCGACTTCACAGCATTTACTTGCTTACATGTTTGCCTTATCATTAGACTAACAACTCACCGGGAAGAAGGATGGAGATTTTAGTCCTGTTACATAAGAGAAACTCAAAAAAGCTATCCTTTGATTAATAAATTAAAAATCAGCTGTCTTTTGGGATCTGGAACTCTCAGATAGGCAAGTTCACAAATAGACTCTGTTGTGGGTTGAATTGTGTCCCCCTCCACCACCCCCAAAAAGGCATGACATCCTGGGTCCCAGTATCTCAGAATGTGACCTTTTTTAAAGAAATAAGGTCATTGCAGATGTAATTGGTTAAGATGAGGTTATATTGGAGGAGGGTGAACTCCTATATCAATGTGACCGATGTCTTTACAGAAAGACAGCTGTGTGAAGAGAAAGACACATAGGGAGAAGCCATGGAATGACAGAAGACTCAAGTGATGCATCTACAAGCCAAAGATTGCCGGTGAGCCACTAGAAGGCAGGGAGAGGCCTGCAAGGACCGCTGACAGGTTTCAGAGGGAGAGGCAACATCTTGATTTTGAATTCTAGCTCCCAGACCTGTGAGGCAGTAAAGTTCTGTTGTTTTAAGCCATCCAGTTGGTTGTATTTTATTACAACAGCCCTAGGAAACGAATACAGAGCTTCCTCATGAAGTATTTCTTCATTATAAATCGAAAGGTCTTAAGGAATGTTCCTTTATATTATAATAAACTAGTTTATTTTAGAGATGGGATGTTGTGAACTTATCTAAGCCACTTTGGTGGTTTCCATTTTATTATATTTCCTTGTGGTGATATCAAGTGCTTTTAATTATTGAGGGTGGGTGATGGCTGTAGTCTTCCCACACAACCTCACTACATGGTTGTATTTTAAAATAAAACCAAGTTGCAAACCAAATTCTGCATACTTTGAAGGAGATACTAGCCAGTGGGCACAAAGCAGTCATTCATGTTGTGCTTGTACCACCTGTGAGTTCCCAGATCTGTCTTTTTAGGCCCTCCAATAAGCATCTTCTCTAAAAGGTTCACTTGAAGCAGATGCAACAATAATCTAAAGCAGCTCCTTCCATATCACGACACTCTGACACAACTGTGGGGAAAGGATGAGGTTAATCAAAGCCAGAGATGCTCGGCCCACGTGCTTTGGCTACCTAGGGCTGTACCCAGGAGCCCCAAGGCTCAGACTCCTCTGTACATTTCCGAGGAGACCTAACAGAGGCCTAAGTTATAAACATCATGGGCTACTGGGCATGATAGATTCTTAGACCACGCTCCTGCCAGGGCTGAGGGACCTATGATGTGTTTCTGGTCAATCCACATATAGTGGACAAAACACTTTCTACCAATCAAATATCACTTCTTAATGCTTTATGCCAATTCATACCTTAAAAGTGCTTATGATAAATAAAGACAATTAAAGCTGTTATTGAAGCTGCCTCTAGAATGACAACTGATAAGAGTCTTTAACATGCTAACCAATGACTATAGAGGGTGTAATCCTGATGAAAATATTTCGAGTTTTATCTAATTGCCCCTAGGGTGAACTATTATGCCAGATATCACACCATTTATGCTTAAGTATTTTAAAATAAATTTTATAGTAGATGGATTCATTTATTCAATAAACATTTATTGAACATTCACTATGTGCCAGACACCATGCTAGAATCTAGAAATACCAAGGCATATAAAATATATTTCTTGTCCTCAGGTTATTCAAAGTCTAGTGCTAATAAATAGGGACATTAAATACACAATTACTTGTGTTTCTGTGTGAGCTGAATGGATAATGAAAACCTGGATATGGTGCATGTAATAATTCAGATGTGTGTCTCTATAGTATCTCTATGCAAATTCCCTGCATCACACATTGGTAAACTTCCTCAAATTGTACAAATCCCTTTGCAGTAAATAATCTGACTTCATGTTTTTGATGTTTGACTGATGACAGCTTTTAAGATTCACCCCTCCCTTTTCTTCTCTACATCTGCACAAGCTAAGAAAGCCTGGATTCTCCCTCTTTTGGGCCTGGTGGAAAATTCAGACCACACGAGCTCCTACCTGCATGTGGGATCCCTCACTGTCCCCACCTCCTAACCACAAAAAAACCCACAAGTCAGTTTACTTTCCTTCTTCTCAAGCCATTTCAGACTAGCTGGGGAGATCTGCCTGTTCCTCCTGAAAGGCTCATTATGCCACTAAGAAACCTTGTTTTTTTGTACCCTCTTTGTGTGTGTGTGTGTGGCATCATCAATATTTGCTGAAAGAGAAAATGTTTTCTAAGGAGCGGTCATGGTGTTACTATTGTAAGGGGATCAGGTCAGATAAATCACAATCAGACTTTACGTGAAGGAAAGTTTACCTGCTTCAGTAGAGGTATTGAGAGTAGCTGCCGGCGGGCAGGTGGGTCGGGTAAAGGGTTTTTGCTTGAGCCGTAGAAGTTTGTCTCCTCATTTTAAACAGTTTCAAATAACTTTGTTAATCATAATGGAAATTTGATTTTTCATCATGTTTGTTTTGCCTATGGGCCTACACTTTTGATTTTTCTCATTAGAATTCAAAGTAAATGATGGGAAAGTTAACGGAAGGATAAGTAAGTAGTAGTACTCAAAAGGGGAAAATATTGAGCCAATTTTCGGCATCCTTATTAGTATGGCCAAGATGGGTGTTTTAAGTGTAAAAATTTAATTCAAATTCTGCATAAGTGAAATTATTGTCTTACACAAAGGGGTTCCTACTTTGAAGAAATAACTTCTAATTATATTCAGTTTAATTTGAATGTGAATGTGCTGCTGGCATTAGGACCCTGCTGAATCTAACAACTGCTGTCTCAAAAGGCGAATCATTTGGAGCTGTTGCAGCTTGAAACAGCCCGTTTTCATAGCTCCTGTTTCTTTTTTTTTTTTTTTTTAACATCTTTATTTGAGTATAACTGTTTTACAATAGTGTGTTAGTTTCTCCTTTACAACAAAGTGAATCAGTTATACATATACATATGTTCCCATATCTCTTCCCTCTTGCGTCACCCTCCCTCCCACCCTCCCTATCCCACCCCTCTAGGTGGTCACAAAGCACAGAGGTGATCTCCCTGTGCTATGCGGCTGCTTCCCACTAGCTATCTAATTTACATTTGGTAGTGTGTATATGTCCCTGCCACTCTCTCACTTGGTCACAGCTTACCCTTCCCCCTCCCCATATCCTCAAGTCAAAGCTCTAGTAGGTCTGTGTTTTATTCCCGTCCTACCACTAATCTCTTCATGACATATTATTTTTCTTAGATTCCATATATATGTGTTAGCATACGGTATTTGTTTTTCTCCTTCTGACTTACTTCACTCTGTATGACAGACTCCAGCTCTCATATTTGAAACTCTAGTTTTCTAAAAATTAAAAACAAAGATTTTGAAAGAAAAGCTACTTGCCATCACCAACAGAATGGGAAAAAAAAGGTAGTTCATTGAAAGACTTTAGTTTTAAAAGCAAAAAATTTTGGTCTTCTGCTAAATGCTAATGAGGCATACATAGCCTCTGAGTTGATAAGATAAATAAGGTTTAACTTTATCCTTAGTTACTAAGGAGGCTATTATATCTGATAACACATCCTAGTCTTACATAAGAAAAGCATAATTTGTCTGTTAACATGACATTGACTCTACAGCTTGTGAATCATCAAGCTTGCCATTGTTGGATTAAGAGCTGTTAATTCCTTCAGAAGACTGGCTTAAGTCATAAGAGTCACCTGATTAACAGTGAATAGCTTTGTTTTAGCCATCAGGATGGATGGCCTCTGGCTCCAGTTAGAATCTTTCTGATTCCAAATCCCTCTTCTAATTGGAAGGGATGAGTGTTAACATCTAGTTACAAAATAACATATAAAAGTTACTTGTTCTCAGCTTGCTAGAATTTCTACTTTACACCCCTAAAAATTTTTCATTAGGTAGTAATTTTTTCTCATGGTGCTAAATCAACATCATTATCATATTTGCTATTTACATAGAATTTGCTATGTGTCAGCCATCATTCTAAATGCTTTATATATATATATTCATTCATTTGATAGTTGTTTAAAATGATACTACACTTAGAAACATATATTCTTTTGCAGGTAAGTAAGTTTCCACATATAAGTCACAACAGCTTATTGTCTTTTCAGTTAATGTATATTAACTGTGTATTAGTTGTCTATGGCTACATAACAGATAACTGCAAAACAGCAGCTAAGGCAACAAAAATTTTTATCTCACACAGTTTCAGAAGGTCAAGAACCTAAGAGCGGCTTAACTGTGTGATTCCAGCTCAGGGTCTCTCCTGAGGCTGCAGTTAAATGTCAACTGGGACTATAGTCATTTTGGCTGGGGCTGGAGGTATCTGCCTTCAAGGTCACTCACTCACATGGCCTCAGTTCCTTGCTAAATGGACTGGCCCTTTGTACTGTCCATGACATGGCAGCTGGTTTTTCCTAGAGCAAGTAATGTGAGAGAGAAAGAAAGAGTTAGGGAGAGAGAGAGAATGACCAAGATAGAAGCCACAGTGACTTTCATAACTTAACTTTGGGAGTGAAATATCATCACTTTTGCCATGTTCTATTGGTTACACATACCAACGCTGGTAACAATGAATGAGGGGACTGCAAAAGGAAGTGAATACTGGAAGATGGGGATCTTAAGGGGTCAACTTGGAAGCTGGCTACCACACCATAACTGGTAAAATGTCTGCACATAACTGATAGAAACTTTGCCTGAAAGTTGTATGGTAAAATAATGAATATTACATTTCATAGAGTGTACTTATTTCAGTATTGTTCTTAACTTTATTATCTACTGATGTTTCATCAGTGATTAAATGTTAAAATGCATATTTTATAATAAATGAAAGTAGATGTGTTTTGATATACTTTACTTCCATATATTTATAATGAATAGAATTATAAATATTTTCAAGGGCACGTAGAAACAGTGGGACTAAGGCTTTTTGGGAGACACACACTAATCTTTTCTGTTTGTATCAGTCATCGAATGAGAACAATAAAAGATGCTGGAGTTAAACAAAACTGCCCTAAATCCAGGGCACCACTTACACAGTGGGGGATATAAGCTTGAGTTTTAATTAGACAGTTTTGGAAGCTTGAGGTTGAGACCTATTTTTCTCTCCTCACTGCTTTGCTTTTGCAACAATAATTTTAAAAAGTATTTAAAATTGCTGACTTCCTATATTATGTTACTGGAGCAAATGAGAAAACGAAAACAGTAATACAGAGAAAGACAGTAAGTGAAGGTAAGGCAATAAATGGATTAACATCAGACTTGTTTCATTTAATTATGCCCATTAATATAACCTATTCTAGCCTTAAAGATTTTATTCATATTACCAAAAAAGTTTTTTGAAATTAAGGTGACTAATAGCCATTTCTCCCTGTGATGATACTTCTAGTTGGATTTGAATGATCCTAAATGATTTTTACCATTGGGCAGGACTTCTCCGGCTTTTGTATAAGGGCCACTGTGTATGTTAATCTATCTCCATATGTTATTACAAAGAACCTTATTATTTTAAAATGCATTTAGGGGCGGGTGCGGCAGCAGCAGCAGCAACAGGTGGCAAACCCCAGGCTCTTCCTCCAGGGCACTTCCTTGGCTCTGCATGCTCCTTGTATCCGCTCCACTGCTGACACAAGTTAGCGAGGATACCCGATGCTGCTAGTGACAGGCGCGTACCAGAGGGACACTGCACTTGAGGACTCCGGCATGACCGGCCAGAAGAGGAAAGAGACCTTCAACACGGTGGAGGAGTAAGACATAGAGATCACCTTCCTCCCCACAAATACATCAGAAATACATCTACATGTGGAACAACTCCTACAGAACACCTACTGAATGATGGCAGAGGACCTCAGACTTACCAAAAGATGTATATATTTTTTCCTTTTTCTCCTTTTGTGAGGGTGTATTTGTATGCTTCTTTGTGTGATTTTGTCTGTATAGCTTTGTTTTTACCATTTGCCCTAGGGTTCTGTCCGACAGTTTTTTTGTTTTTTGGTTTTTTTTAGTATAGTTTTTAGCACTTCTTATCATTGGTGGATTTGTTTTTTGGTTTGGTTGCACTCTCCTTTCTTTCTTTCTTTCTTTCTTTTTTTTCTTTCTTTTTATTACTTTTTAATTTTTAATAAATTTTTAAATTTTTTATTTTAATAACTTTATTTTAGTTTTTTCTTTCTTTCTTTGTTTTTTTCTCACTTTTCTTCTGAGCCATGTGGCTGATAGGGTCTTGGTGCTCTGACCAGGTCCTCAGGCCTGAGCCTCTGAGGTAGGAGAGCTGAGTTCAGAACATTGGTTCATCAGAGATCTCCCAGCTCCAAGTAATATCAAACAGCAAAAACTCTCCCAGAGGTCTCCATCTCAAAGCTAAGACTCAGCTCCACTCAATGACCAGCAAGTTACAGTGCTGGACACCCTATGCCAAATAACTAGCAAAATAGGAACACAACAGCACCCATTAGCAGAGATGCTGCCTAAAATCATAATAAGGTCACAGACACCCCAAAACACACCACCGGACACGGTCCTGACCACGAGAAACACAAGATCCAGCCTCATCCACCAGACCACAGGCACCAGTCCCCTCCACAAGGAAGCCTACAAAACCCACTGAACCAATCTTAGTCACTGCAGGCAGACACCAAAAACAACAGGAACTACGAACCTGCAGCCTGCAAAAGGGAGACCCCAAACACAGTAAGTGAAGCAAAATGAAAAGACAGAGAAACACACAGCAGATGAAGGAACAAGGTAAAAACCCACCAGACCAAACAAATGAAGAGGAAATAGGCAGTCTACCTGAAAAAGAATTCAGAGTAATGACAGTAAAGATGATCCAAAATCTTGGAAATAGAATGGAGAAAATATAAGAAACATTTAAGAAGGACCTAGAAGAACTAAAGAGCAAACAAACAATGATGAACAATGCAATAAATGAAATTAAAAATTCTCTAGAAGGAATCAGTAGCAGAATAAGCAAGGCAGAAAAACGGATAAGTGACTTAGAAGATAAAATAGTGGAAATAACTACCACAGAGTAGAATAAAGAAAAAAGAATGAAAAAAAATGAGGACAAGTCTCAGAGATCTCTGTGACAACATTAAATGCACCAACATTCAAATTATAGGGGTCTCAGAAGAAGAGAAAAAAAAAGGACTGAGAAAATATTTGAAGAGATTATAGATGAAAAACTTCCCTAATATGGGAAAGGAAAGAGTCAATCAAGTCCAGGAAGCTCACAGAGTCCCATACAGGATAAATCCAAGGAGAAACATGCCAAGACACATATTAATCAAACTACCAAAAATGAAATACAAAGAAAAAATATTAAAAGCAGCAAGGGAAAAGCAACAAATAACATAAAAGGGAATCCCCATAAGGTTAACAGCTGACCTTTCAGGAGAAACTCTGCAAGGCAGAAGAGAATGCCAGGACATATTTAAAGTGATGAAAGGGAAAAACCTACAACCAAGATTACTCTACCCAGCAAGGATCTCATTCAGATTCGATGGAGAAATTAAAATCTTTACAGACAAGCAAAAGCTAAGAGAATTCAGCACCACAAAACCAGCTTTACAACAAATGTTAAAAGAATTTCTCTAGGCAGGAAACATAGAGAAGGAAAAGACCTACAGTAACAAACCCAAAACAATTAAGAAAATGGTAATAAGACCCATACTTATTAAGAATTGATAACTACCTTAAATGTAAATGGATTAAATGCTCCAACCAAAAGATACAGACCGGCTGAATGGATACAAAATGCTGTATATATGGAAAGATAGATAGATAGATAGATAGATAGATAGATAGATAGATAGATAGATAGATAGATTATAAATATAGATATAGATATATATGCTGTCTACAAAAGACCTATTTCAGACCTAGGGACACATACAGACTGAAAGTGAGGGGATGGAAAAAGATATTCCATGCAAATGGAAATCAAAAGAAAGTTGGAGTAGAAATTCTCATATCAGACAAAATAGACTTTAAAATAAAGACTATTACAAGAGACAAAGAAGGACACTACATAATGATCAAGGCATGGATCCAAGAAGAAGATATAAAAATTGTAAATATTTATGCACCTAACATGGGAGTACCTCAATACATAAGGCAAATGCTAACAGCCATAAAAGGAGAAATTGACAGTAACACAGTCATAGTAGGAGACCTTAACACCCCACTTTCAGCAATGGATAGATCATCCAAAATGAAAATAAATAAGGAAACACCAGCTTTAAATGATACATTAAACAAGATGGACTTAACTGATAATTATAGGACTTTCCATCCAAAAACAACAGAAAACACTTTCTTCTCAAGTGCTCATGGAACATTCTCCAGGATAGATCATACCTTGGGTCACAAATCAAGCCTTGGTAAATTTAAGAAAATTGAAATCGTATCAAGTATCTTTTTGGACCACAACGCTATGAGACTAGATATCAATTACAGGAAAAGATCTGTAAAAAATACAAATAAGGGCTTCCCTGGTGGCGCAGTGGTTGAGAGTCCGCCTGCTGATGCAGGGGACACGGGTTCGTGCCCCATTCTGGGAAGATCCCACATGCCGCGGAGCGGCCGGGCCCATGAGCCCTGGCCACTGAGCCTGCGCATCTGGAGCCTGTGCTCTGTAACAGGAGATGCCACAACAGCGAGAGGCCTGTGTACCGCAAAAAAACCCCAAAAACCCAAAAACAAAAAAACAAAAAAACCACAAATATATGAAGGCTAAACAATACACTAATAAATAACCAAGAGATCACTGAAGAAATCTAAAAATACCTAGAAACAAATGACAATGAAAACACAATGACCCAAAACCTGTGAGATGAAGCAAAAGCAGTTCTAAGAGGGAAGTTTATAGCAATACAATTCTACCTCAATAAAGAAGAAACATCTCAAATAAACAACCTAACCTTACACTTAAAGCAATTAGAGAAAGAAGAACAAACAAACCCCAAAGTTAGCAGAAGGAAAGAAATCATAAAGATCAGATCAGAAATAAATGAAAAAGAAATGGACACAATAGCAAAGATCAATAAAACTAAAAGCTGGTTCTTTGAGAAGATAAACAAAATTGATAAACCTTTAGCCAGAGTCATCAAGAAAAAAAGGGAGAAGACTCAAATCAATAGAATTAGAAATGAAAAAGGAGAAGTAACAACTGACATTGCAGAAATACTAAGGATTATGAGAGATTACTACAAGCAACTATATGTTAAAAATATGGATAACCTGGAAGAAATGGACAAATTCTTAGAAATGCACAACCTTCTGACACTGAACCAAGAAGAAATAGAAAATATAAAGAGACAAATAAGAAGCACTGAAATTGAAACTGTGATTTAAAAGTTTCCAACAAACAAAAGCCCAGGACCAGATGGCTTTACAGGAGAATTCTATCAAACATTTAGAGAAGAGCTAACACCTATCCTCTCAAACTCTTCCAAAATATAGCAGAGGGAGGAACACTCCCAAACTCATTCTACGAGGCCACCATCATCCTGATACCAAAACCAGACAAAGATGTCACAAAGAAAAGTACAGACCAAAATCACTGATGAACATCGATGCAAAAATCCTCAACAAAATACTAGCAAACAGAATCCAACAGCACATTAAAAAGATCATACTACATGATCAAGTGGGGTTTATCCCAGGAATGCAAGGATTCTTCAATATATGCAAATCAATCAATGTGACAAACCATATTAACAAACTGAAGTAGAAAAACCATATGACCATCTCAATAGATGCACCAAAAGCTTTTGAGAAAATTCAACACCCATTTATGATAAAATCCCTCCAGAAAGTATGCATAGAGGGAACTTACCTCAACATAATAAAGGCCATATATGACAAACCCACAGCCAACATCTTCCTCAATGGTGAAAAGCAAACCGTTTCCTCTAAGATCAGGAATAAGACAAGGTTGCCCACTCTCACCACTATTATTCAATACAGTTTTGGAAGTTTTAGTCAGAGCAATCAGAAAAGAAAAAGAAATAAAAGGAATCCAAATTGGAAAAGAAGTAACATTGTCACTGTTTGTAGCTGACATGATACTATACATGGAGAATCCTAAAGATGCTACCAGATAACTACTAGAGCTAATCAATGAATTTGGTTAAGTAGCAGGATACAAAATTAATGCACAGAAATCTCTTGCATTCCTATACACTAATGAGGAAACATCTGAAAGAGAAATTAAGGAAACACTGCTATTTACCACTGCAACAAAAAGAATAAAATATCTAGGAATAAACCTACCTAAGGAGACAAAAGACCTGTATGCAGACAACTGTAAGACACTGCTGAAAGAAATTAAAATGATACAAACAGATGGAGAGATATACAATGTTCTTGGATTTGAAGAATCAACACTGTGAAAATGACTATACTACCCAGAGCAATCTACAGATTCAATGCAATCCCTATCAAACTACCAATGGCATTTTTCACAGAACTAGATCAAAAAATTTCACAATGTGTATGGAAACAGAAAGACTCCAAATAGCCAAAGCAATCTTGAGAAAGAAAAATGGAGGTGGAGGAATCAGGCTCCCTGACTTCAGACTATACTACAAAGATACAGTAATCAAGACAGTATGGTACTGGCACAAAAACAGAAATATAGATCAATGGAACAGGATAGAAGGCCCAGAGATAAACCCACACACATATGGTCACCTTATTTTTGATAAAGGAGGCAAGAATATACAATGGAGAAAAGACAGCCTCTTCAATAAGTGGTGCTGGGAAAACTAGACAGCTACATGGAAAAGAATGAAATTAGAACACTCCCTAACATCCTACACAATAATAAATTCAAAATGGATTAAAGACCTAAATGTAAGGCTAGACACTATCAAACTCTTAGAGGAAAACATAGGTAGAACAATCTATTACATAAATCACAGCAAGCTCCTTTTTGACCCAGCTCCTAGAGTAATGGAAATAAAAACAAAAATAAACTAATGGAACCTAATTAAACTTAAAAGCTTTTGCACAGCCAAGGAAACCTTAAACAAGATGAAAAGACAAATCTCAGAATGGGAGAAAATATTTTCAAATGAAGCAACTGACAAAGGATTAATCTCCAAAATTTGCAAGCAGCTCATGCAGCTCAATATCAAAAAGCAAACAACCGAATCCAAAAATGTGCAGAAGACCTAAATAGACATTTCTCCAAAGAAGATATACAGATTGCCAAGAAACACATAAAAGAATACTACTCAACATCACTACTCATTAGGGAAATGCAAATCAAAACTACAATTAGGTGTCACCTCACACCGGTCAGAATGGCCATCATCAAAATATATACAAACAATAAATACTGGAGAGGGTGTGGAGAAAAGGGAACACTCTTGCACTGTTGGTGGGAATGTCAATTGATACAGCCACTATGGAGAACAGTATGGAGCTTCCTTAAAAAACTAAAAAGAGAACCACCATACGACCCAGCAATCCCACTACTGGGCATATACCCTGAGAAAACCATAATTCAAAAAGAGTCATGTACCGAAATGTTCATTGCAGCTCTATTTACAATAGCCAGGACATGGAAGCAACCTAAGTGTCCATTGACAGATGAATGGATAAAGAAGATGTGGCACATATATACAATGGAATATTACTCAGCCATAAAAAGAAACGAAATTGAGTTATTTGTAGCGAGGTGGATGGACGTAGAGTCTGTCATACAGAGTGAAGTAAGTCAGAAAGAGAAAAACAAATCCCGTATGCTAACACATATATATGGAATCTTAAAAAAAATAAAAGGTTATGAAGAACCTAGGGGCAAGATGGGAATAAAGACACGGACCTACTAGAGAATGGACTTGAGGATATGGGGAGGGAGAAGGGTAAGCTGTGACAAAGTGAGAGAGTGGCATGGACATATATACACTACCAAATGTAAAATAGATAGCTAGTGGGAAGCAGCCGCATAACACAGGGAGATCAGCTTGGTGCTTTGTGACCACCTAGAGGGGTCGGATAGGTTGGGTGGGAGGGAGATGCAAGAGGCAGGGTATATAGGGATATAAGTATACATATAGCTGATTCAGTTTGTTATACAGCAGAAACTAACACAACATTGTAAACAATTATACTCCAATAAGGGTGTTAAAAAAAACAAGATAAAATGAATTTAATACTTTATCAATTAAAATAGTAACTGCTGTGGCATAAATTAACACATTCTTTAGTCTGTACAATAAAACCAGTGATTCCCTCCTCCTTCATTTGTTGTATATTATCCTCTAGAATTCTTTTGCAAACATAGATGCAAACAGGAAGGAGAGATGCCATGAGAAGTCAGATGTAGATTCACTCACCAGCCCCTTTCCACTATTTCCTTGATGGCTGGAAATTAATGAAGATCACTTGAATGAGAACATGCAAGGGCTATTTATTGAGAGCTTGCTACGGCAGGGGAATCAGCCACCATCACCTGTGGTTGGCAGAAACTCAAAGGCAGGTAGGGAAGTGGGCAGTCTTTATAGTGGAAAAAAAGAAGCCTTCAGGCATATTCTGATTAAATAGGAGAGGGAATAGAGAAGCTGGCAGTTACCAAGTGTCCTCACTGTTCTGAGCTGGTTGCCATAGATGTTGTTGGTCAGAGTTCTATTGTCATATATGGTCTGCTGCTGTCCCTTTATATAATTAATTTCTCACTGGAATCTCCGAGTTGGGGCAGCAAAGACCCATTTATCCATCAGACCCTTGGACACAAGTCTAAGGCCCCAGAGAATTCAGGGGCCTCTGAAAATATCTTGGACTAGAAAGGAAATGTTTGGTGCAAAACATACAGAGAGAATCTAAACAAGTAAAATAAATAACATTTAACTGTCCACAAAATGTAATAATATGTCATCTGCAAAGAATTTGTGGGTTAAAATTTTCTCAATTGGCAACGGTTGCACAGAAATTGTTGTCAATTATAATTAAATGATGAGCTCAGCCAAAATTTTTTTTTCAGGCGAGCAATTTTAAAAGCAAATTTATAACACTCTTTGTAAAAACTTTTAAAGGGAACTTAGTGTGGTTCACGCAGACATCTAGTGAATTTAGTACGATAAGGGATGAGGCCAGAGTGCACCCTGCACGTGGGGAAACCCACCAGCAACTCTTGGCCTTAGTGAGACCTTGCAGTGGGGGTTCAGTTTACGATAAGGATAATGGTGAAGGTATACATCCATGTTGCCCAGACAGATTCATTTAACTCTAGTTAAACTGAATATTCTACTATCATTATACATCATTATAATTTAGAGTATGGAGGAGGAGCCTTCTGGGATGCTTCAGATGCATCAGAGTGGTAAAGATATATCACGCAATTAACCTCACAGAAAGATAAAAGAAAACTACCCAGCAGCACAAACTTGACTTATGTTTATTTTTGTATTTGTGCTTTTGACCTCATCTGGTTTCTTCTCCCCAGCCCACCGTGCCATATGCTGCAGGGACTCATCTGTAATTATCCTACCCATAGACGAAACACAAGGTGAAACAAAGCAAACAGAAATTTCACCATCACAAGTGGTTGGCTCTGCTTTAAGGAATGTGTCTGCATTTAACATGAGACAGAACAACTTATTTCACATGGAACAAGGATACTGGGACTTTTTCATTTCCTTAAACCTTTAGTGTGACCACAACTAATCCACAACTCATCAGTCTGAGCCTGTCTTGAAACAGGCTTGATTATGATCTGTTCTGATTTTGATAAATCAAAAAAAGAATTCTATCCACTGCAATTGCACATTAGAAATATCTGGAATGGGCTTCCCTGGTGGCGCAGTGGTTGAGAGTCCGCCTGCCGATGCAGGGGACGCGGGTTCGTGCCCCGGTCCGGGAGGATCCCTCATGCCGCGGAGCGGCTGGGCCCGTGAGCCATGGCCTCTGAGCCTGCGCGTCCGGGGCCTGTGATCCGCAACGGGAGAGGCCACAGCAGTGAGAGGCCCACAAAAAAAAAAAAAGAAAGGTACTGCAAAAAAAAAAAAAGAAAGAAATACCTGGAGTACTTTAAAAATTCACCCCTCAGCTCCATCAGAACCAAATAATTCAGAAATTCTTAGGGTATTTTTTCATCTCTGTTCCCCACACCACCTCTACTACCTATGTAAATGATTCTAATATGCTGCCATATTGAAAGACACTGAGTTATACTGTCTCTGTATTTGAAGTAATGTTATAACTGTGTGTATTTTCTCTGCATGTTCTCATTTGGGGTGGTTTTGATGATGAGTAAGAAATTAGTAATCATTCTTGTGTGGAATAGTTAGTGAAGACAAACTATCCAGTTGATTTTAAGATCTAAACAAGTTAGGGCTGCAGAATTGAAGCACTATTAAGTGAAATTTCAGAACCTTTTTCTTTCTCTTTTTCATATTGGTACAAGAGACTCCTGGAAGTTGAACTTAATTGTTCTGACTAAAGAGGTTAATTTGGCCAAACAGTGAAATTCCTTCCACATTTTTAGTAGACTGATTGATGTGGTGTTTTTACAGGTTTATTCTGCTTTAAAATAAGCCAGTAGAAGTTACTTAGCAAATAGATTAGAAGGTGGTAATTTACAACTATGCAAAGACCCAACTTGGAAGCCAGTAGCAAGGAATTCCATTTTTTCTTAAGTCTTGATGAGAAATAACAATGTATGTTTAATACTCCATTTTTCACTTACGTATTTCAGATCGAGAGAAACTTTACCAAAATTTATTGTCTAATAAACAGAGAGTGATTGCATTAAAGTTTGGTTAAATATAGCCAGTGACTGTTATGAAGAAACGAAGGCCACATCTTAAGGAATACTGCTACCTCACCAAAGAAGATGTACAGAGGGTAAATAAGCACATGAAAAGATATAACACCTCACATGTCATCAGGGAAATGCAAATGACAACAACAAGGTAATACCACTACACACCTAGTAGAATGGCCAAAATCTGGAACACTGACAACACCAAATGCTGATCAGGATGTGGAAAAACAGGAACTCTCATTCATTGCTGATGGGAATGCAAAATGGTACAGCCACATCGGAAGACAGTTTGGTGGTTTCTTATAAAGCTAAACACGCTCTTTATCATATGATCCAGGAATTGTGCTCCTTGGTATTGACCCAGAAGAGTTAAAAATGCATGTCCACACAAAAATATCTGCATACAGATGTGTATAGAAGCTTTATTCTTTTTTTTTTTTTTTTTTTTTCAGTACACGGGTCTCTCACTGTTGTGGCCTCTCCCGTTGCTGGAGCACAGGCTCCGGACGCGCAGGCTCAGCGGCCATGGCTCACGGGCCCAGCCGCTCCACGGCATGTGGGATCTTCCCGGACCGGGGGACGATCCCGTGTCCCCTGCATCGGCAGGCGGATTCTCAATCACTGAGCCACCAAGGAAGCCCCAGAAGCTTTATTCTTAATTGCCCAAACTTGGAAGCAACCAAGATGTCCTTCAGTAGGTGAATGGATAAATAAATAAATGGTGGTACATTCAGATAATGGATTATTATTCGGTTCTAAAAGAAAATGAACTATCAAGCCATGAAAAGACATAGAGGAAACTTCAATGCATATTACTGATTGAAAGAAGCCAATCTGAAAAGGCTGTATACTGTATGATTCCAACTATATGACATTCTGGAAAAGGTAAAACTATGGAGATGAAAAAAAAAAAAAAAAACCAGTGGTTGCCAGGGGAAGGGGAGGGAAAGGATGAATAGGTAGAGCACAGAGGGAATTTTAGGACAGTGAAAATACTCTGTACATTTTATAATGATCGATGTATATCATTATACACTTCTCCAAACCCATAGAATGTACAATACCAAGAGCAAACTCTAAGGTAGACTACAGGCTTTAGGTTATGATGGTGTCTCCATGTAGGCTCCTCTTTGGTAACAAATGTATCATTCTGGTGAATGATGTTGATAATGGAATATGCATGTATGGGGGCAGTGGGTATAGGAGAAATCTCTGTACCTTTCTCTCAAGTTTGTTGTGAACCTAAAACTACTCTAAAAAAATTAAGACTTAAAAATCCCCAGCCTTTTGCTAATTGTGGAATAGGCAATAAGGCTAACTCCTGATAATTCTTCAAGTTTTTGTTGGGTGTTGTTTTGGTTTTTTAGACCAGAAAAATAGAATTCAATTTTCATGTATCTAAAATCTCCCCAAATGCAAACAATGTAACTAGTTTTAAAAATGGGCTTATTCCACTGTTGGCTGTAACATTCTGAGCAGCAGTAAAATGAAAGAGATTAGACCTTAAAATGCAGGTCGAAAGCCTTCTTTTAAACAATTTCTTGTGGAATTCTACCTCCTAGCTCTGAGATTACAATTTACAGCAGTGAAAGGATGTATCTAATTTATAAAACTTCAACTCACATGTACTTGCTTTGGAGCATGACACTTTTCAGAAAGTGAAGTACATCTCTACACCCTGGCCAAAATCATGTGCTACCTAAAGCTGAAAGGGGTTATCTGCTTTTTAGGATAAGAAAGACACTTGTAGGAAAGACATTTTTCGCCACTTAGAGAATGTATGCTTTTTCCCCCCCTTTTTTCTTTTTCTTTTTTGCCTAAGGGGCTTTAGCATCATCAAGGTATATATTTGATCAAAACCTCTACCCTGAGAGCTTTGTTCTAAGCTAGAGTACTTTTTTTAAAGGAAATGCCCAAAGATTCTGTATCTCAAAGTCAAAAATAAAGTTGCTAAACTATTTAAGGTTATATGTCAGCTTGGGCTGTGAACTAAAAATAAAATAATGATGAGTATCATGACTTCTCTGGAAGAATAAAGATGGAAACTGAACTCAGAATGAAAACTTGGTGAACATTAATATCATAAAAGGGACATAAAGAATTGACTAGCCTGAAATGTGCTTGGCAATCTTTTATTTATTTATTTATGGCTGCGTTGGGTCTTCGTTGCTGCATGCGGGCTTTGTCTAGTTGCCACAAGCAGGGACTACTCTTCGTTGCAGTGCATGGGCTTCTCTTCGTTGCAGTGCATGGGCTTCTCATTGCTGTGGCTTCTCTTGTTGTGGGACATGGGCTCTAGGCACGCGGGCTTCAGTAGTTGTGGCTTGTGGGCTCTAGAGTGTGGGTTCTAGAGTGCAGTCTCAGTAGTTGTGGCGCACAGGCTTAGCTGCTCCATGGCACGTGGGATCTTCCCAGACCAGGGCTCGAACCCGTGTCCCCTGCATTGGCAGGCAGATTCTTAACCACTGTGCCACCAGGGAAGTCCTGCTTTGCAGTCCTAACAAAGGCAGTTGAGATGCAAAGAGTGTGTGCTGAATTGGATGGGGTTAGACACTAAAACCCAACTTCCACAGACAGGACTGGCTACAAAATTTGCAGGGTCCACTGTAAATTAAAAAATTAGGACCTCTTGCTAAAACATTATTAAAGCTTCAAGATGGTGACAGGAAAGCCCAGAATTCAGTGCAAGGGTGTTCTATGTGTGGGTCCCTGAGCGACTACACAGGTAGCAGGTGATGAAGCCAGCCCTGCCCATAGAAGATGTAACCCAGCAAGACTATGCATAAACAGTTTTGGCTGAACTGGGGAGTTTCTGTTGCAGAATGCTACAGGCTATTGGTGAACAGATATCCAGTTTTGCTGGTCTAGAAATATTTAGGGACTTGCAGAATGAGCTATTAGCAGTTTATCCTCTAGATAGTAAATAACTGCCGAGACTTTTGTGGGGTAAGACAGTGATATTTGTTTAGTATTGTTTAGGATGAAACTGATGTTCATGGGATTGTGAGGTGAATTGAAATAGATGAAAGACGGAGGACGAATAGTAAAAATTGAGGCTATTTCCATAGTCCAGGAATAAGGTGGGAAAGATTTGAACCAGTACCCACTCTGTCAGAGAAAACAAAAGTTATACGTACGATGTGGAAAAATTGGAACCATCATACATTGCTGCTGAGAATGTAAAGTGGTGCAGCTGCATTTCTGCAAATGTTAAATACTGAGCTACCACATAACCCAGCAATTCCATTCCTAGCGGTAGGTCCAAGAGAAGTGAAAACATATGTCTACATGTAAAAAATCTCATACATGAATGTGCATAGTAACACTCTTCATAATAGCCCCAAAGTTGAAACAACCCAAATGTCCATCGCTGTTGAATAACAAAACAAAAGGTGGCATATCATACAATGGAATATTATTCAGCATGAAAAAGAATGAAATACTGATACCTGCTACAGTGAGGATGAACCTTGAAAACGCTCTCCTAAGTGACAAAAGCCACACACAAAAGGGCATATATGATACGATTTCATTTGTATGAAACACCCAGAAAAGACAAACTCATAGAGACAGAAAGTAAATTGGTGTTTGCTAGGGGCGGAGAGGAGTGGGGAATAGGGAGTGATTGCGAAGGGTATGGGCTTTCTTCTTGTGGTGATCTAATTGTGACATCAGATTGTGGTGATGGTTGCACGATTCTGAATATACTAAACACCACTGAATTGTTTGCTTTAAAAGGGTGACTTCTGTGATAGGCGAATTACATCTCAGTAAAGCTGTTATTAAAAAACTAATACATAAGTAAAAATATATTGTACACTTTAAATATCTGTAACTTATTATATTTCTATTATACCTCAATACAACTGTTTTTTAAAAAAAACCTTTAAAAAATAATAGCTATATAGAAAATGCCAAGAGAAAAAAAAAGATTAAATTTGGAAACACAAAATATCTTCAACTATTTATAAATACAAACATTTGTATATTGTTATTGAGAGAATTTGAAGTGATACAAAACTGAGATTAGTATCTAGAAGATTCTTTTTTTCCCAGTATACACTTGTTTTGTTTGATAATGTGAAACCCTGAGATAAAGAGGAATCAAAGTGCTTGTTGTTTGAGTGCGTTATAGTAAATAATAGGGCATAAACTTGACACAGGTTGCTGTGTAAACAGAGGAGAATGTCATTATTAGCAGACGCAGGGGAAGTTCTTTTAAAATTTTAGATCATTGAGGGCAAGGAGCATGTCTTGCTTGTTCATTGCTGAATCTCTTAGTATCTACCACAGGAGTTGGTAAATTGTGGCCCATGGGTCTAATCCAGTCTGCCACTGGTTTACCTATGGCCTATGAACTAAGACTCATTGACAAAAAACCAAGAGTAATATTTCATGACATATTAAAATTATATGAAATTTAAATTTCAGATGCTCAAGTAGTTTTATCCTAACTCAAACGTGCTCACATTGTACACGTTGGCTTTTGTGCTACAATAGCAGACTCAAATAGTCTCAACAAAGATATAGCCCGCAAAGCCTAAAGTATTGACTGTCTGGATTTTATAGGAAAAGTGTGTTGATACCTGATCTAGATGAAAGCCAGAACATGGTAGGTATTCAAATATTATATCTGAATGAAGGAATAAAGGGAAAGGGAACTGGACCAAGGAAGGTTAATGCTTTTTGTATATGTGTGATTTAGCTAGTTAGAGGTTCCAGTGGATCATCAATTGACAAGTATCGATCAGGCACTGGGAGACAGAACACTGGGACATGAAGGAGGTGGATGGGATGGAGACATCAAGTTGGGGGTCATTCCTATACAATGAAAGTTACCATATTACTAAGAGAAAAATTTTCAAGAAGAAAGAGTACAGAAGTGGAGGGCTGGAATGTGGGGAGAACCCTATTTTATGGAGTGGTGAGGGAAAGAGGAGGATAAGAAGTAAAAATGGATCTGTTAGGTAAGGGGAGATGCTTGACAAAAATAGCCACACAGAAGCTCAGAGAAGGAAAGAGACATTTCAGGAGGGTCCATTTTGCTCAGTGCCAATACTGTGATTATGAAGGTATTTGTGACCTAGAGAATAAAGTTGTTTTACAGAGGAGGAGACAGCTATAATGCTGGGATGAATAACTAATCAAATGATTTTGCTAAACATTGTATTGGCTAAAGCATTGAGAGTTAAAAACACTTTTTCAAATAGTTATCATATAGGAAGCTCTGAAAAGGAAATCATGCTCTGTTCAATCTGTAGAGTGTTTTATTTTTTAGGGTCAAGCTATTTTAGTTTATTTTTATTTTTTAACATCTTTATTGGAGTATAATTGCTTTACAATGGTGTGTTAGTTTCTGCTGTATAACAAAGTGAATCAGCTATACATATACATATATCCCCATATCTCCTCCCTCCCAGCTTCCTTAACCCACCCCTCTAGGTGGTCACAAAGCACGGAGCTGATCTCTCTGTGCTATGCGGTTGCTCCCCACTAGCTATCTATTGTACATTTGGTAGTGTGTATATGTCCATGCCACTCTCTCACTTAGTCCCAGCTTACCCTTCCCCCTCCCAGTGTCCTCAACTCTATTTTCTACTTCTGCATCTTTATTCCTATCCTGCCACTAGGTTCATTAGAACCTTTTTTTTTTAGATTCCACATCTATGTGTTAGCACACAGTATTTGTTTTTCTCTTTCTGACTTACTTCACTCTGTATGACAGACTCTACGTCCATCCACATCACTACACATAGCTCAATTTCATTTCTTTTTAAGGCTGAGTAATATTCCATTGTATATATGTGCCACATCTTCTTTATCCATTCATCTGTCGATGGACACTTAGGTTCCTTCCATGTCCTGGCTATTGTAAATACAGCTGCAACAGACATTGTGGTACATGACTCTTTTTGAATTATGGTTTTCTCAGGGTATATGCCCAGTAGTGGGATTGCTGGGTCGTATGGTAGTTCTCTTTTTAGTTTTTAAGGAAGCTCCATACTGTTCTCCATAGTGGCTGTATCAATTGACATTCCCACCAACAGTGCAAGAGGGTTCCCTGTAGAGATGTTTTGATCATCCAAGCACAAAGACACACAGGAGAGCAATTCATCATTAAAAATAAATTGTCAAATTAATTTCTTCATAACTTAGGCCAAGAAATCCAACACAAAACACTTGACCCCCAGCTTTTTTTTTTTTTTGAGCTCAGAATGGCAGAATAAATCTGTACATCTTATGCATTCTTGAAAGGAGAAAGATAAATACTTTTCAAACAACAGACATTTTCCCCGTTTAATCTTTGCTGTTATTTTATGATTTACAATAAATGGCTCAATGAAAATGAAATATGATTTTCGCCATCATGCTGTGGTTTTCTTCTGATGTTCAGTAAGCCTTGTGTTGCATACAAGTCATTTAACTTTCCCCTAAGGTCTACTGGCATTAGGTAGAGATCTTGATTGATAACTGTTCCTATGCGACACTAAACCTTCTTGTGTTTTGCTTATTTCTAGTAAATGAAAGCAAGTCTCTCTAGACCTTGAGGCAAAATTTAAATCAGTATTTTACCTCATGCTGTACTATCTTTCCTCTCACTGATCTAATCCTGTCACAGCAAATGCTCTTTTCCTATCACAGCCAAAGTGGTCAGGCAAGTTTAATTGTTTCAAAATAATGCAATTGAATTTATACTTTTATTGGCTAATTTCCAGTTCTAGCAGTGGATGGAAAAACCTGGAGTCGAAGCACTTGTTATATATGTCACCTTCACCCAAGGGCTTATATGTGTTTATAGTTTTGTTCTTTAAACTACAATACAACAGCATGTTCTGTTACAGGGCCACCAAATAAAAGGTGTAAGAGTGGGCATTCTTTTTTTGTTGTTTGTTTTGTTTTGTTTTTTTTTGTTTTGCATTATGCGGGCCTCTCACTGTTGTGGCCTCTCCCGTTGCGGAGCACAGGCTCCGGACGCGCAGGCTCAGCGGCCATGGTTCACGGGCCCAGCCGCTCCGCGGCATGTGGGATCTTCCCGGACCGGGGCACGAACCCGCGTCCCCTGCATCGGCAGGCGGACTCTCAACCACTGCGCCACCAGGGAAGCCCAGAGTGGGCATTTTTTAAAGGCCCTCTCATTTATTTTGATTATATTCTATCTTACCTTTTTCATTTCAGACCCATTAAGGGCAGTAGAACACAATTCAAAAGACTGGATTATAAAAATACTATCTTTTTCATAGAACAATTTAGTTCAATATGATTTGTCTGAAAGATGGATATTTCAGAAATGTTTCAATAGAAATCAATGTGTGTCAAATATAATAAATGTAGGAAAGCAAATAACATTTATCATAAAATGCTTCTAAAACAGAAGTAAAGAATATCAATACATTGACCTACTACCAATGTAAGATAATCTATTTTTAATATTAATAGTGTTGACTTTTATTTTCATTTTATGAATTGCTCCCTCTTTTGAGTGTCACCAAGTTCCCACTGTTACCTTGGTATGATATTATTACTTGATTTCTGTAAGAGAATGTACTTGACTTGCTGGGTTCAAACCGAGACTTGACAAGAGTTCAGTTCCTAAAAGCTAAAATGGCAACAATCTGTAGAGCACCCTGCAAAAAGAGAATTCACTTTAATTTGATATTTTCCTAGATCTAAACATTTATTTCTAGCCGTATAGTGCTGCATGGTGGATGTTTTCTTCTTTTAACAATGACTGAGGAAAAGGGAAGTGCAAGGTACTTTAGGTTAGAGCTACAGCTAAAATTTGGCGTTGAGAGTTTTGAAATCATAAGAAGTTGGGCTTGGGCTTAAGAGATACTTGAAGCATTCTTATTTTAAAGCTACTAGCAGTTTTCTATCTTAGAAGCAGAGCTCTGAACACACTTTTCTTGCTAACGGTTTCTGCAATGGCAGACCAAAGCAAAGGACTGTTTCCTTAAGCAAAGATATATTTAAAAGTCCATAAGCAGTGTGAATTAAAGGGTTAACTCAGCATGCCTAGGTTGTCCAAACTCTGCACATTTCAAAGATCTTCAGATGGCCCTTGTCTGGCTCCTGGGAGTTAACCTCAGAGCCCTTGGAATATCCAGTCTAATAAGAGTACCTTTGTATAGCTGGCACCTTGGGCCAGATAGTTTATGCTAACAATGTGATTTATGGTGAATGCCTGTTTTTTTTGCCTGGGGTCCAAGGCTGTGCTGTATCAGTTTGACTTCTGGGGGTGCTGGAGACTGAATAGCCAAGGTCAGTCATGCAGATGTTCTATGTCTGTGTGACTGAGCCCCAATTCCCCAATTAAAAGAACCGGGACCCAAGGCTTGATGAGTTTCCCTGGTGAGTAGTACTTTGAATGTCTTGTCATACACGGCACTGGGAGAATTAAGTTCTGTCCGTGTGACTCCACCAAGAGAAGGCAACTGGAATCTTGAGTCTGGCTTCTGGACTGTACACTATATTCCTTTTCCTTTTGCTGATTTCAATCTGCATCTTTTTGTTTAACAAACTCTAACCTTGAGTAAAACAGCTTTTCTGAGTTCTGTGAAGCCTAGTGTGTCATCAGACCTGAGGGTGGTCTTGGGGACCCCCAACACAAGCAGAAGTTGAGATATGTGGGAAGTTGCGACTCTAAGTAGTTAAATTACCCTGGGTAGCAATGTATAATATTTTTGTGTTGTAAGCAGAATTGCATCTCTATGTTATGTTTCCTCTTGAGAAAAGTATCTTGTTCAAAATAGATTTTAATTATAGTGTGATTGCAAATTGTTGCTTGTTTTTTGGAGATACATATATTTTTTTTAAAGATGCAGCTTGGAAGAGCCTGGAAGTGAGACTTACAAACTGCAGGAAGGATATGAGTTATGTTCTTTATCTTATTTTTAGGGAGAAACCCCAACTCTCTGTCTTTGTGAGGCTCTAGCAGGACTGTAGTGTTGACAAGGACATCTGTAGTCATTTAAAGTTAAATAATCCAAATATTGAGAAATGTAAGAGGAAAGATTTGTCCTTTCTTTTGATAATTCAGAAGGGTGAAATGTGATAAAAATCACCCCTCTGCTATTGCACCCCTTGTACAGATACTGGGCTACTTCAACTGTATATTATTATTCTCCCAGGGCCATAGGTTAAAGTCATAGGTAGAAGGTGAGGTGTCTACTAAAGTAACTGTACATTCTAATTTCAATCATAGTGGAAAGAGGCAAGTCCCGAGGCAAGTCAATTAGCCTTGGGACCACCAGTTTTCCTTTGTTAGGTCTGGACTCTGGAGAGTCTAGGTGAGCTTGGAACTGTCCTGGGTACAGGGGAAATACAGTGTACCTCTGTCGCAGGAAAGCAAGGAGGAAGCAAGGCAGGAGGAGAACCCTGCCTGAGGTAGAGAAGCAAGTGTATAGGCAATGCCTGAGGATGGCCAACATTTTTCAGCTCTGGGAACACTGTTTCTAAGAGCCAGTGGTGAAAGATTCTAAGGGTAATTTTCTTTGCTGCTAACCTCAAGTGCTTTGTGAAATATTTAAAATGATACAGCCTGCTTTTCTCACTGCTGTGGGAAATTAAAGAACTGTACTGGGTATTTTCTGTTTACCCCTTCAGATCTCCTCTCTATTCTGTGCTCCACCAAGCAGAGTTATGAACAGCAATGCTTACTAGCAGGCTTCCATTTGCCTGTAGCCATGAGAGACATTATTGGGAGATCAGAGGTTGGGAAGAAATTAAGGTTAAGATTTTTATTGTCCTGGCTCCTTCCATGCTTGAGTGCAACAGGTTGGTAGCGTCTCTCTGGCAAAGGCCATGGCTCCTTTCAGAGCCTTTCAGAGCTGATTTGCTCCAGGTTCAGGTAACTATTCCCTCCCATTGTTCCTTTAAGCCCAAGGGTTGTAACAGCTTCCCCTGTTGCTAGTCCTGGTATTCACTATTCCCCGTTAGTTTCCCTTAACCCTGCCCATAACCCTGTAATCGTCAATCACCCTCTCTGAGTGTGCTTTGTCCTGCCAGGACCCTAAAAGACTTAGTAATGACCTGTGCAATCTTGGGTATTCTACAGAAAGAAGTATAAATACGATGGAAGAGTATTTTCACTATTATTTCTGCTCAGAATTCTTTCATTACACCTTCCTATCTTCCTAGTGTTAGCTTAGTAAGCCCTCCAGACTCAGCCTGAGCACCTCTTCTCCAGGAAACCATTTCTTATACTTTTCTCTGTTTTCTTTCTCTTGTCCACCTTTGTTTTCCCACTACCCAGTTTTGCTTGGTGTTTTTTCTATACATATTTTATCATACAAGTATTGCAATTATTTATTTGCCTGTTTTTTAATAAACAGACTATAAGTTCTTGTAGTACTATGCCTTCATATTTCTTAATTGCTTGAACTTTGGAAGTCTTTTTTTGTTCTTATTCATTCTTCATTTTGTTAATGAGGTAAACAATCGTTTCATAGAGAGCCAAAAAATAATTCTGAAATAAAATGATGAGGGACTATAATATATTGGTAACTATGCAAATATAGAAGGAAGAGTCAATATAAAAGGTATCGCAATGGAAAGCATGAAAAATGTGGTAACTGTGAAAATACTTGTAAGTTATTGGGATAAAAAACAGTTAAAGATATAGGTAAAATGTTGATGCCTTATACATTTTCAATCAAATACAATACTAGCAAGATTGTATTTTCAATCAAATACAATACTAACATACAAACAGAAAGTCTGTCCAAATTATAGTCAGTCTGTAATTGCAGATTTTAATGAGAAATATATTAGTTAATAGTATATTTAGTACAGTTACTATATTAATACATTAAATTAATAGTATTTATTAAGTGTGTACATTGTACTACTGAGGAGAAGTTGAAAAGGAATGTTAAGAGATGGTTTCTGATTTCCAGGAATTACAATCTAGTTACTAACATAAGAAATAGATGCAGAAAGCAGCTGAGTAATTATGTTGCCAGAACACAATCAAATGGATTGATAAAGTGCATTCAGATTTTAGAAAAGGGAGACCACCCTGTACTAGAAAGGATGGAAAAAGCAAAGCAAATGAACTGGGACTTCAGCTGAACTTGTAGTAAGACATGGAGAACTGAAGTTGAGGAGAAGGACCCTTGAGGTAGGAGAAACAAGCTAATGTAGACTAGAAGCCAAGATGGGTATAACTGAAACTGAAGGGAAGGACATAAGGTAGGAGAAACAAGCTAATATAGACTAGAAGTCAGGATGGGTATGATGTGGTTGAATGACAGGGATCTTACAAGGCGAGGGGTAGAGGCATGGGTTGTAAGGAGAAATAGTGAGGGAAATACGTTTAGACAAGTATGATTGAACTAAAATACACAGAACCTGGAATACTTGAATAAGCAGTTTGGGCTTTACCTACTGGAAAAGAGAATGGTGAGTACTGACATTTTTGAGTGGATGATTGAAATGATGGAACTGATGTTTAAAAAAGTTGGTCTGACTATGGTATATAAAATCAATTTGAATAGAAAGATGCTAGAGGCTAAACAGTTGGATAGGAAACTGATGTAGCAATTAAATTGTGAGGTGGCGAACACCAAATATGGTTTGTGACACTGGAATGGATATGAAGTCATGGAGCAAGAAAAAGGGAAAGCATTGTTTTAGGTGACACCTATTTGGATTTAAATTCTCTCTCTGATACTTAAAAGTTTTGAGTCCTTCAGTGAGTAACAACTCTAAGCTTGAGTTTTCTCATCAGAATCAAGGTAGCCACTTGAAAGATTGAGATAATTTAAAGTAAATTGCTATTGTGCTCTTCTTTTAATCACTGCTGCACCTCAAGTTGTTGGAGAAGTTCCTGACACATGGTAAGTTCTCAATAATAGTTGTTAAATGAATAAGTGAGTGAATAAATAGTAAATATAACTACTCTCATTATTATAAATGAAGGAATTTGATAATTGATAGGAATACACGGATAGCGAGGAAATAATATATTCCCAAAGTCAAGAACAAGACTTGTAAAGTCATGTTCATCTATCTGTGATCTCTGTGAATGGCTTTAAGATTTAGTTCAGAACCCTCCAAAACAATCTCAAAATATGCACAAGGGATGAAGCACATGGAAGTGTCAATCACCCTAGATGAGCACATTTTCTATTGATCTTCCATCCCCATATTGCTGCTAAGCTTCCCTTGAGGGCACAACAAGAGGGTGTGTGATTTTGAGAATATGTGCATTGAAAACAGATTTTATTCCTGTCCCAGCTCTAACTCTTATTAGCTATGTGACCTAAGGCAAGACATTTGAACCTTGATTTCATTCACTGATAAAACTAGATCAATATCATCTGTATCACAAGTGGAAAGTATACTGTGAAAATTTGTATTTTATAAAAAATATAAATATATAAATAAAAGACTTATCATTATGATGAACCTGGGGATAACATAACTATTATTCCAAGTGGAAGTGGTAAATTGCCTCATAAGAATTATGTTTAAATGAGAAAAAGGTCATAAAATTTGGCTATACAAAATCAAGTACTAACTTGAAGAATTGGAAGTGACTTAAATTACAATCATAAGGCAATATTTTGGTTGTCTTTTTTCCTCAGGAGGGTTTTTAATCTTGAGATTTAATTGAAATTATTGATTCTCCTGGTTTTCCATATGATACAAACAGTTTTTGTCATATGGATGGTATTAAGCAATCTAGAAATTATTCAGTACTTTTTGATACCAATGACTGCTAACGTTATACATGAGGTATTTCATTATGAGACAAGTCCTCAGTGTAATAAGTAAGTATTTCCTAAGAAAATAAACATTCAACATCAGTGCTCTCTGTCAGGAAGTCTTGACTCAATGTGTCAAAGCTATAAGTATGTCAAATAATCTTTTGATTAGATTACAAAATGCAGCTATTATATGTCAAATATCTATAGATCCAAGGGAGAAAATGGCTTGAGGTTTCTTAAGTATACAACACTAAAAACACTAAAATTCACTTACCATGCAATTAACTCCAAATTACTTCCTTGGGAAATTAATTTTAGAAAGAATGTTTAGGCATGGAAAAGTGTACAATTGACATTTAGCCAAAATCTTAGTGATAAACATTAAAACACTTATTGCCAATGTATACACAATTAAGCATTCTGCTAATATGTGGTTTTAATATGCATTTACCTAAGAATTTGTATGTTTTGCAAATGTAAAATTGTTTGAGCTCTGGGAAGAAGAGGAGTTTTCTTCTAGCTATATAAGCCAATGTACAACATTTGAGCATCAACTCTAGTTGACTCATGATTCATGATTCTGGTCACATTGTACCTACCACAGGGCCAAGTGAGGCAATACCACAGGAGGAGGAGTAAGGTACAGTGATCTGGGCAGGATCAGGGGGATGGGGTAAGCACCACACCGGTCAGAATGGCCATCATAAAAAACTCTAGAAACAATAAATGCTGGAGAGGGTGTGGAGAAAAGGGAACCCTCCTGCACTGTTGGTGGGAATGTAAATTGATACAGCCACTATGGAGAACAGTATGGAGCTTCCTTAAAAACTACAAATAGAACTACCATATGACCCAGCAATTTCACTACTGGGCACATACCCTGAGAAAACCACAATTCACAAAGAGTCATGTACCAAAATGTTCATTGCAGCTCTATTTACAATAGCCGGGACATGGAAGCAACCTAAGTGTCCATCAACAGATGAATGGATAAAGAAGATGTGGCACATGTTTACTCAGCCATAAAAAGAAACGAAATTGAGATATTTGTAGTGAGGTGGATGGACCTGGAGTCTGTCATACAGAGTGAAGTAAGTCAGAAAGAGAAAAACAAATACTGTATGCTAACACATAGATGTGGAATCTAAGAAAAAAAAATGTCATGAAGAGACTAGGGGTAGGATGGGAATAAAACACAGACCTTCTAGAGCGTGGACTTGAGGATATGGGGAGGGGGAAGGGTAAACTGACGAAGTGAGAGAGTGGCATGGACATATATACACTACCAAACGTAGGGTGGATATCTAGTGGGAAGCAGCCGCACGGAACAGGGAGATCAGCTCGGTGGTTTGTGACCACCTAGAGGGGTGGGAGAGGGAGGGTGGGAGGGAGGGAGATGCAAGAGGGAAGAGATATGGGAACATATGTATATGTATAACTGATTCAGAAACTAACACACCATTGTAAAGCAACTATACTCCAATAAAGATGTTAAAAAAAAAAAAGGAGAGGGGATATATACAAGCTGGACTGCTTCTGGATAACTCTCCATCCTCTTGATGGGTTTTGGCCATTTCTTGTAAGAGCTGGACTTTATTGTAGGAGATGTATGGACCAGTTGCTAAACACAGAACTGCCTGCTAAGGAGAGATGGAGAGGCACTGGTTTCTTTGGAACAACCAGGACCAGCCTTAGGAGACAAAACGGAGGCAAAGACACAAAAGCTGACTAAACCTGCAGAGAAGACTTGCGAGTGGGTTACAGTGCTCTGGAAATCACCAGTGCAGCTCCATTACCCACCAGGAAGTAGAACTGCAGGGACAGCAAGGCACAGAAGCAGGTCCCTGGGTTTACAATGGGAGGCTGAGGCTGAGGATATTTCATCCCTGCATTTAGTAGGAGATTGAGAAGTCAAGGAACACATTTTATTTACATGTTTTTCTCTAGAGCTTATAATTGATATTAAGAAATACTTATTTTATGACACTTTGGGCTCTTTATGTCTAGCAGCTATTTCCTAATTTGATGTTGACCCTGTCTTTGAATAACATCGTCTTTCACACTATGTAAGTTTAGTATCATGGTAGGTATCAGATTTCCCAGCAGATTTATTATCTAAGTTTTTTGTTGGAGGTTACAATGACGCTCCAAAAGATAATCGTTCTTACTACTATTTTTGGTTGCTAATGTATTAATTAAACATATTTACACAATTATCTACAAATATATATGACACATTTCACAAAATCCATACAGTTTCCTTAAAATTAAAGAGAGAGAGAAAATAAATGCATTTTATGGTATATACAAACTCAAATAAGGCCACCAAATTTCTTGAGAGACTCTGTAAGCCTGATTCCTGGAAAATCTGAGCATCAGTATTTAAACGCTATGAAAGCCAAGTACCCCAAGGAGATAACACACAGGAAAATTGATATAAGAGAAACTAGAATGATGAATAAAAAATGAAGAAGAAACAAAGGAGAGGGTGGGAAGATAGAGGCTATTCTTGGCAGTCGTTTGCATGTATTATCCTTGCTGAATCATTTCCCAGAGAAGATCTGATCAGTTTACTTATAAGGTTTAGGAAGTGATGGTGGAAGAAGAAGAAAAAGAGTAATTAAACAAAAAACTCAGACATATATGCATTTCTTAGTTTGTCTGGAATATGTTTGCGATATTCACGCAATAAATAAATAATGTAAAAATTTTTAAAGAGAATAAAGCAAGAGAAATGAGTACAAATTTAGGAAGTGGGGAAGAGGAAGGAGGAGAAAGAAGGAAGACACTGTTGAAAATAGTGTTACACACTAATACTGAGAACTCTGCATGGAGTTGGTTCAATTTCTGTTAACTGTAAATCAAGGGCACATACCTGGAGACCAGCAATGCTGAAAATTAAAAGCTTCAGAACTACTGTAAGGGAGATGATTCATGGCAATATTTTGCTTCCCTCTCCAGGCAAATCTCTATCTCCTACAGAGTTAGATAGTTCGCGGTTGACTTCTAAGACAGGCTGTCTTTCCCAATAGATATCTAATCCTTTCGAGAACCCAGTGCACAGATTTTTAAAAAGACAGTGTTTATGTTTGGGGGTGGGATTTATAGCAGGCATTTGATCATTTTTTTTTAAGCAGAAGCTTTTTTTCATATTTGTAGTCTGTGATTATATCAGTATAGTTCCTGACAAAGATCTGAAAATTCTGATTAAAAATCTGTGAGAACAAATAGGATTTGAAGTTTTGCAATATTCTTTAAAATTATTTCCTGAACCTTAAGGTAGTTGTGTAATAAGCCAGAGGATTTTGAAATAAATTTAAATTTATATGTTAAAGAGTGACATGTGACTAATCCTTATTAAATTTATATTTTAAAACATGTATTTGGTGCAATTATTGTGGTTTATTACTGACATCTGCTGTAAGTGGGCTCTGAAGTTGGACACTTTAGTCCTGCCCGGCCTCACCTTTCCTACCCATGTAACTTATTCTGCAAATCAATTTATTCATTTGCAAAGTAGAACAATAATAGTATCCATCTCATAAAACTATTTGAAGATTAACTTAAAACTTTCTGCACAGGACTTGGAACTGAGTAAACATCCACTAATAATGATCTGATTGTCTACTTAGAATCTACATTTCCATCTATGTAAACGTGTATATAACATATGGCAACACTTAGAAAATGTTATATTATTTCCTAATTTTATACTACACTATTTATTATTTATATTTACACTATTATTTTCCAAAAGGTGTTATTTGAAAATTAAATGGACAAAACAAAGGATAATTAATATTTATTCCAAATGCTTATTATGTGTTATGAACATCTCTGCTTATTTAATTTTCAAAACAATCTTCCATTCTTTGTGTTGTTATGCCTCTGAAATCAGGATGTGTCACCATTAGCTCTACTGGAACCACCCATGAAAATGCAACCAAATTCCCACTGTTTCCAAGTCTGCTCATGTAGCATAGTCCAATCTTGAAGTATAGCCTCAGCAATAACTGCCAATGCCTAGTCGACAAATATGCAAAGGATACAGGCTTTTTCAGGTTAGATGAATCCACCTTTCTTGAGTCCTAGTCAATGCTTGTTCTTCGGACATAATATGTAAAAAAAAAATCTTCAATTAAAAAGCAAAACACCGCCCTCAAAGTCTTCTTGTTTTTTCTAACATCTTTATTGGAGTATAATTGTTTTACAATGGTGTGTTAGCTTCTGCTGTATAACAAAGTGAATTAGCTATACATATACATATATCCCCATATCCCCTCCCTCTCACGTCTCCCTCCCACCCTCCCTATCCCAACCCTCTAGGTGGTCACAGAGCGCTAAGCTGATCTCCCTGTGCTTTGCAGCTGCTTCCCACTAGCTATCTATTTTATATTTGGTAGTGTATATAAGTCCATGCCACTCTCTCACTTCATCTCAACTTACCCTTCCTCCTCCCCGTGCCCTCAAGTCCATTCTTTACATCTGCATCTTTATTCCTGTCCTGCCACTAGGTTCTTCAGAACCATTTTTTTTTTTTTTTTAGATTCCACATCTATGTGTTAGCATATGGTATATGTTTTTCTCTTTCTGACTTACTTCACTCTATAAGACAGACACTACGTGCATCCACCTAACTACACATAACTCAATTTCATTTATTTTTATGGCTGAGTAATATTCCATTGTATATATGTGCCACATCTTCTTTATCCATTCATCTGTTGATGGACACTTAGGTTGCTTCCACATCCTGGCTATTGTAAATAGAGCTGCAACGAACATTGTGGTACATAACTCCTTTTGAATTATGGTTTTCTCAGGTATATACTCAGTAGTGGGATTGCTGGGTCATATGGTAGTTCTATTATTAGTTTTTTAAGGAACTTCCATAATATTCTCCATAGTGGCTGTATCAATTTACATTCCCACCAACAGTGCAAGACGGTTCCCTTTTCTCCACACCCACTCCAGTATTTATTATTTGTAGATTTTTTGACCATGGCCATTCTAACTGGTGTGAGGTGATACCTCATTGCTGTTATGATTTGCATTTCTCTAATGATTAGTGATGTTGAGTATCCTTTCATGTGTTTGTTGGCAATCTGCATATCTTCTTTGGAGAAATGTCTCTTTAGGCCTTCTGCTGATATTTGAATTGGGTCGTTTGATTTTTTGACATTGAATTGCATGAGCTGCTAGTAAATTTTGGAGATTAATCCTTTGTCAGTTGCTTCATTTGCATATATTTTCTCCCACTCTGAGGGTTGCCTTTTTGTCTTGTTTATGGTTTCCTTGGCTGTGCAAAAGCTTTTAAGTTTCATTAAGTCCCATTTGTTTATTTTTGTTTTTATTTCTATTTCTCTAGGAGCTGGGTCAAAAAGAATCTTGCTTGTGTGATTTATGTCATAGAGTGCTCTGCCTATGTTTTCCTCTAAGAGTTTGATAGTGTCTGGCCTTACATTTAGGTCTTTAACCTATTTTGAGTTTATTTTTGTGTATGGTGTTAGGGAGTGTTCTAATTTCATACTTTTACATGTAACTGTCCATTTTCCCAGCACCACTTATTGAAGAGGCTGTCTTTTCTCCATTGTATATTCTTGCCTCCTTTATCAAAAATAAGGTGACCATATGTGCGTGGGTTTATCTCTGGGCCTTCTATCCTGTTCCATTGATCTATATTTCTATTTTTGTGCCAGTACCATACTGTCTAGATTACTGTAGCTTTGTAGTATAGTCTGAAGTCATGGAGCCTAATTCCTCCAGCTCCGTTTTTCTTTCTCAAGATTGCTTTGGCTATTTGGGATCTTTTGTGTTTCCATACAAATTGTGAAATTTTTTGTTCTAGTTCTGTGAAAAAACCCATTGGTAGTTTGATAGGGATTGCATTGAATCTGTAGATTGCTTTGGGTAGTATAGTCATTTTCACAATGTTGACTCTTCAAATCCAAGAATATGGTATATCTCTCCATCTATTTGTATCATCTTTAATTTCTTTCATTAGTGTCTTATAATTTTCGGCATACAGGTCTTTTGTCTCCTTAGGTAGGTTTATCCCTAGATATTATATTCTTTTTGTTGCAATGGTAAATACGAGTGTTTTCTTAATTTCACTTTCAGAGTTTTCATCAGTGTATAGGAATGCTAGAGATTTCTGTGCATTAATTTGTATCCTTCCATTTAACCAAATCATTGATTAGCTCTAGTAGTTTTCTGGTAGCATCTTGTGGATTCTCTATGTGTAGTATCATGTCATCTGCAAACAGTGACAGCTTTACTTCTTTTCCGATTTGGATTCCTTTTATATCTTTTTCTTCTCTGATTGCTCTGGATAACACTTCCAAAACTATGTTGAATAATAGTGGTGAGAGTGGGCAACCTTGTCTTGTTCCTGATCTTAGTGAAAATGGTTTCAGTTTTTCACCATTGAGAATGATGTTGGCTGTGAGTTTTTCATATATGGCCTTTATTATGTTGAGGAAATTTCCCTCTATGCCTACTTTCTGGAGGGTTTTTATCATAAATGGCTGTTGAATTTTGTTGAAAGCTTTCTCTGCATCAACTGAGGTGATCATATGGTTTTTCTCCTTCAATTTGTTAATATGGTGTATCACGTTGATTGATTTGGGTATACTGAAGAATCCTTGCATTCCTGGGGTAAACCCCACTTGATCATGGTGTATGATCCTTTTTTTTTTTTTTTTTTTTGCAGTACGCGGGCCTCTCACTGTTGTGGCCTCTCCCATTGTGGAGCACAGGCTCCAGACGCACAGGCCCAGCGGCCATGGCTCACGGGACCAGCCGCTCCACGGCACGTGGGATCTTCCCGGACCTGGGCACAAACCCGTGTTCCCTGCATCGGCAGGCAGACACTCAACCACTGCGCCACCAGGGAAGCCCTGTATGATCCTTTTAATGTGCTGTTGGATTCTGTTTGCTAGTATTTCATTGAGGATTTTTGCATCAATGTCCATTAGTGATATTGGCCTGTAGTTTTCTTTCTTTGTGACATCTTTTTCTGGTTTTGGTATCAGGATGATGGTGGCCTTGTAGAATGAGTTTGGGAGTGTTCCTCCATCTGCTATAGTTTGGAAGAGTTTGAGAATGATAGGTGTTAGCGCTTCTCTAAGTATTTGATAGAATTCGGCTGTGAAGCCGTCTGTTCCTGGGCTTTTGTTTGTTGGAAGATTTTTAATCACAGTTTCAATTTCAGTGCTTGTGATTGGTCTGTTCATATTTTCTATTTCTTCCTGGTTCAGTCTCGGAAGGTCGTGCATTTCTAGGAATTTGTCCATTTCTTCCAGGTTGTCCATTTTATTGACATAGAGTTGCTTGTAGCAATCTCTCATGATCCTTTGTATTTCTGCAGTGTCAGTTGTTACTTCTTCATTTTCATTTCTAATTCTATTGATTTGAGTCTTCTCCCTTTTTTTCTTGATGTATCTGGCTAATGGTTTATCAATTTTGTTTATCTTCTCAGAGAACCAGCTTTTGGTTTTATTCATCTTTGCTAATGTTTCCTTCATTTCTTTTTCATTTATTTCTGATCTGATCTTTATGATTTCTTTCCTTCTGCTAACTTTGGAGTTTTTTTGTTCTTCTTTCTCTAATTGCTTTATGTGTAAAGTTAGGTTGTTTATTTGAGATGTTTCTTGTTTCCTAAGGTAGGATTGTATTGCTATAAACTTCCCTCTTAGAACTGCTTTTACTGCATCCCATAGGTTTGAGGTAGTCGTGTTTTCATTGTCTTTTGTTTCTAGGTATTTTTTGATTTTCTCTTTGATTTCTTCAGTGATCTCTTGGTTATCAAGTATTGTATTGTTTAGCCTCCCTGTGTTTGTAATTTTTACAGATCTTTTCTGTAATTGATATCTAGTCTCATAGCGTTGTGGTTGGAAAAGATACTTGATATGATTTCAATTTTCTTAAGTTTGCCAAGGCTTGATTTGTGACCCAAGATATGTATCCTGGAGAATGTTCCATGAGCACTTGAGAAGAACGTGTATTCTGTTGTTTTTGGATGGAAAGTCCTATAAATATCAATTAAGTCCATCTTGTTTAATGTATCATTTAAAGTTTGTGTTTCTTTATTTATTTTCATTTTGGATGATCTGTTCATTTGTGACAGTGGGTATTAAAGTGCACTACTATGATTGTGTTACTCTTGATTTCCCATTTTATGGCTGTTAGCATTTGTCTTATGTATTGAGGTGCTTCTATGTTAGGTGCATAAATATTTACAATTGTTATATCCTCTTCTTGGATTGATCCCTCTATCATTATGTAGTGTCCTTCTTTGTCTCTTGTAATAATCTTTATTTTAAGGTCTATGTTGTCTGATATGAAAATTTCTACTTCAGCTTTCTTTTGATTTCCACTTGCATGGAATATCTTTTTCTATCCCCTCACTTTCAGTCTGTATGTGTCCCTAGGTCTGAAGTGGGTCTCTTCTAGATAGGATATATACCGGTCTTGTTTTTGTATCCATTCAGCCAGTCTACGTCTTTTCGTTGGAGCATTTAATCCATTTACATTTAAGGTAGTTATCGATTCTTAATAAGTATGGGTCTTATTACCATTTTCTTAATTGTTTTGGGTTTGTTATTGTAGGTCTTTTCGTTCTCTTGTGTTTCCTGCCTAGAGAACATCCTTTAGCATTTGTTGTAAAGCTGGATTGGTAGTGCTGAGTTCTCTTAGCTTTTGCTTGTCTGTAAAGGTTTTAATTTCTCTGTCGAATCTGAATGAGATCCTTGCGAGGTAGAGTAATCTTGGTTGTAGTTTTTTCCCTTTCATCACTTTAAATATGTTCTGCCACTCCCTTCAGGCTTGCAGAGTTTCTGCTGAAAGGTCAGCTGTTAACCTTATGGAGATTCCCTTGTATCTTATTTTTTGTTTTCCCCTTGCTGCTTTTAATATTTTTTCTCTGTATTTAGTTTTTGATAGTTTGATTAATATGTGTCTTGGTGTGTTTCTCCTTGGGTTTATTCTGTATGGGACTCTCTGTGCTTCCTGGACTTGATTATTTCCTTTCCCATATTAGGGAAGTTTTCAACTATAATCTATTCAAATATTTTCTCAGTCCCTTTCTTTTTCTCTTCTTCTTTTGGGACCCCTGTAATTCAAATGTTGGTGCATTTAAAGTTGTCCCAGAGGTCTCTGAGACTGTCTTCTATTCTTTTCATTTTTTTTTTTTTCTTTATTCTGCTCTGTGGTAGTTACTTCCACTATTTTATTTTCCAGGTCACTTATCCATTCTTCTGCTTCAGTTATTCTGCTATTGCTTCCTTCCAGAGACTTTTCAATTTCATTTATTGTTTTGTTCATTATTGTTTGTTTGCTCTTTAGTTCTTCTAGGTCCTTGTTAAATGTTTCTTGTTTTTTCTCCATCCTATTTCCAACATTTTGATCATCTTTACTATAATTACTCTGATTTTTTTTTCAGGTAGACTGCTTATTTCCTCTCCCTCAAAGTCTTTTAAAGTAGATGCATTTTATTCAGTTATAGAGCCAAGGCCATAAGTAAAGAGAAAGTAAGTAATCTACCAAAAGGAAGGGTTGCAAAACCCCAACTTTGGGTTTTGAACCAACCTTTTCAACCTGTTCAGTCCATGCTCTTTACATGTCATCACTCTGTGTCTCCTATACAGGACTGATAGTGATTTTGTGTATACAGAATGAATAGGCTCACTATTAGCAATAGATGCCGTCAACATACACAAATTATTGCTATGTTAGTTACTCCTTTTCATCACCTACTGTGATTAAACATCTGTTCTTTTGTTTTTATGGAGAAAATGGGTGATAAGATTAACATAAATAGAATGGTTAATTGATAATATGATGGGAAAATTTCTTGCATTTTTTTGTTTTCCTTTTGAAATGCAATGGATAGAAATTAAATTTAAAAATGATGCAAAATCACTGTTATATAATTGTACACATTAAAGCTTAAAAGCACTTGGACTCAGTTTAGATATAAAATCTTTCATGTTGTTCAGGATTAAGGGGCTCAGAAAGTAATATCCTTAAGCTAGCTATGTGAGAGATGCATTTCAAGCTATTCAGATGACAGTATTTCTTCTTTTGGACCAAGCACAGAAACAAGATTTAAATGTGGATCCAACATAGTGGATCTTTATAAGAGGATTTAGATGTTAAATTCAAAAGAACCATAATTTAGTTATTCTTATGAAATCATGCTATTCATTGTCTGTTTTTTGAGCTTATCTTACTTTTATCTACAGCTACTAACAGATGCTATTATAATTACCTATAGGAAAACTTGAAAATGTGCTGAATTTTGTATATATAAAAGCTTAAGCTTTAGACATGTTACACTTCAAAGAAATATATCATGTGGCGGAATTAAAATCTGTAGCTCAGGGGCACTGCAGAAGTTGCTAAGGAAACACTGTGGGATATAGTATAATGTCTCTAAGTACAGCTTTTAAATAAAGGTAGGATAGAAAATGATAGTAGAAAATAGATAAGAGCAAGATTTTGTTTAGGTCAGTTCATAGGCTTACTTTCAGGTCTTAGAATTAATCACAGAAACTTTGCTGTATGAAAATATTATTCTGGCTGTGAATGTTAAGAATGTAAAGAAAGGTGATGATACAAACTAAGGGACCTTAACCAAAACATGATGAATGGCTGAGACAATTAGATGGATAATACAGGTGATAGAATTGTGGATTTTAGGCTTTATCTCAGAGCATCATTTTAATGTTTGCCTTAGTATCCAAATAAAATACATTAGATTGATTTTTTTTAGTCTTTCTCTGTCTCTCTGTCTCTCTCCCTGAATAAAGACAATTTCTACAGTTCTGCTTTGGATGTGGTATTCAGATGCCTAGGGCCTAAGATCTAAGCATTTTTATTGTGATATTCATTATGAACTTTTAATAAGTGTCAAAGTCACAATTTTATGTAGGATTACAGCGTATGTTTAGTCACTTTAATTTAAATGAACATTGAAATGGAGAACTGAGAAATTGCTTGCCGTTTTTATGTGTTCATCATGGCACTCTGTCACCTAGGATATGTATCACTTTTTATATGGCACCCAATGCAAAACCATAAACAAAGAACAGATGCAAACAATGGCACATGCCAAGCCATAAATACTGTTTATGGACGATGAAGCTTTATTGAGCTTCACTTGGATGAACTTGTGTTTAATAATTGGATGCAGAAGTTAAACTTAATATTGCAAACATTTATTTTAACTTTAGGTAGGTACTTAATGAAGTAAACAGATACATGTAACTTTATATACAATTTAATAGGTAATTATGATTTTTATCTGATCTTGCTTTCGTTTTGAGAAAATCTGTAGTGAATAATAGAGAAATTGTGAGAAAGTGATGAAAGAAAAATCTTATATTCAAAAATTGTTATTTAACACCACAGATCTGTAGAGCAACTATTTATCTTACTCTTAGAATTAAATGTGGAACAGAAGCCATTAAATTGCCCGATCCTTAATATTTTGTTTTTAAAAGAACATTTGGTATTTAAATATAGATTACTTCTATTAAAATGTTATTTTCATTTATATTCCTTCCTTGTAAAGGTAACTTGTTGTATTTGCACATCAGTTTTGTAGCCAGCTGTGCAGCATTTCTTCAGACGTATATCTTTGTTTCCTTGGTTTCAGAGCTAATCACTTTAAAAATATCCTATATATCCTATCCTTGAGACTTAATTTTACTTCATTTTTTTGTTTGATAATATCTTCAAGTATTTTTTAAAACAGTGTATTTTTATAGCTCTGTTCTTGTTTTTTTCACACTTGAAAAATAACTTTGCTTAGTATGAAATATGCAGAACCTAGACATTTTCCCTTTATTTTTAAAATTAAACTTTATATTTTGAGATATTATAGATTCACAAGCAGTTGTGAAAAATAAGACCGAAAGATACCCTGTATGTTTTATCGTTTTCTCTCACCATAACATCTTACGGAAAGATAGTATAACATTACAGCAAGAATGTTGACATTGATACAGTTAAGTATAGAATACTTTCATCACCGTAAGGATCTTTCCTGTTACCCTTTTGTAGCCATTTCTACCTCCTTCTGCCCCCACTCCGGGAACCATTCAGCTCATGTCCATTTCTATCATTTCATCAATTCAAGAAGGTTATATAAATGGAATCATAAAGCACGTACACTTTTTGGTGTGGCTCTTTTTTTACTTAGCATCATTCTCTGGAGATTCCTTGAGGATGTTGAGTGTATCAAAGGTTTGTTCCTTTTTACTGATGATCATTTTCCATGGTATGGATGGACCACTGTTTAACCATTCACCTGTTGAAGGACATCTGGGTTGTTTCTAGTTTTGAGCTATTATGAATAAAGCTTCTACGATGATCCTTGCATAGATTTTTGTGTGAACATTAGTTTGAATGTCTGTTATAAATGTCCAAGAGTGCAATTGTTGGGTTTCATGATAATTGCACAGTTAGTTTTACAAGAAATTTGCAAGTTATTTTACAGCATCTATACCATTTTTCATTCCTACCAGCAATATATGAGTGATCCAGTTTCTCTGTATCCTTGTCAGCTTTTGATGTTGTCACTATTTTTCATTTTAGTTATTTTGAAGTTAAGTAGTGACATCTCATTATGGTTTAATTTACATTTCCCTAAAGGTTAATCTTATTGAACATTTTTTCCTGTGCTAACTTGCCATCTGTATATTCTCTTTGTTGAAATGTCTGTTTGCATATTTTGCTATTTTGTAATTGGATTGTTTGTTTTATTACTGTTGAGTTTTGAGAATTCTTTATATATTCTAGATACTAGTCCTTTGTCAGATATGTGGTTTGCAAATATCTTCCCCAAGTCTATAATTTTTATCTTTATCTATTTGATATGGACTTTGGCAGAATAAGTTTTCATTTTGATGATATTCATTTTTATCAAATTATCATTTTATTGATTATGCTTTTGCTATCAAGTCTAAGAATTCTTTGTCTAGGCCTAGATATCAAAGATTTTCTTATTTAAAAAGTTTTTTATAGTTTTACATTTTACACTAAGTCCATCATTCATTTTGAGTTTAGGTCAAGTTTCATCAATTGCCTATAGATATCCATTTGTTCCAGCACCATTTATTGAAAAGACTATGTTGAGTCTTCCAATCCATGAACATGGATATGTTTTTCCATTTATTTAGGTCTTCTCTGATGTTTTTTACATCAGCATCTTGTGATTAACAACATGCAAATCCTACACTTGTTCTGTTGAGTTTATGCCTAAGTATTTAATTTTCCTTGGGTTGCTTGTAAATGACATTGTGTTTTTAACTTTGATCTCCACAGGTTCATTGTTAGTATATAGAAATGTCATTGATTTTTGTGTATCCTACTTTGCTAACTCACTTATTAGTTCTAGGAGACTCTTACAGACTCCTTGGGGATTTCACAGTAGACAATCGTATCATCTACAAATGGGATAGTTCATTTCTTCCTTTCCAATCTGTATGCTTTTTATTTCTTTATCTTGCCTATTCAATAGCTAGAACTCCCACAACTGTATTGAATACAAATAATAAAAGTGGACAATCTTGCCTTTTCCCAGATATTAGTGGAAAAGAATTCAGTCTTTCACTCTTAAGTAAGATGTTAGCTGTAGGGTCTTTTTGTGATTTATCAAGTTGATGCAATTCTTCTCTATTCACAGTGTGTTGAGAGATTTTATCATGGATGGGTATTCATTTATCTTATTTTTTAAACAGTTTGAGGTAAAATTGACATACTATAAACTGCATATGTATTAACTATGTAATTTTCTTAAGTTTAAACATACACACATACATACATATACTTGTGAAACAATCACCACATTCAAGATAATGAACATATCCATCACCTTCTAAAGTTGCTTCCTGTTTTGTTGCTTGTATCTATAGCTTATTCTTCTATTGCTGAGTAGTATTACATTGCATGGGTATTCTAAATTGTACTTATTCATTCGTTAATGGACATTTGGGTTGTTCTAGTTTGTGGGCATTACATATAAGGCTCCTGTGAATATTTGTGCATAATCTTTGTATGGGACATATGCTTTCATTTCTCTTGAGTAAATTCCTAGAAGTGGAGTGGCTGGATAATATATAGGTATATAGTAATTTGTAATAAAACCATCAAACTATTTTCCAAAGTGTTTGTAGCATTTTATATTACTAAAGCAATACATGAGGGTTTTAGTTCCTCCACATTCGGAACAATAACTGGTATGGTTAGTCTTATTGATTTTTAGCACTTTTAATAGGTGTATAGTGATATCTCAATGTGATTTTAAAGTGCTTTTCCCTAATGATTAATGATTTGGGATTTCTTTTCATGTGCTTTTTTGGTCAAGTGCCTTTTCAAATCTTCGCTCATTAAAAATTTTTGTTATTCGTTCTCTTATGATTGCATTTGAGGTATTATTTTTATTTTTTAGATACAAGCCTTTCTTGTATCTTTATTTCTTCTTTCTTTCTCTCTCTCTTTTTCTTTTCCAAAAATTAAGTTTTTCAGAGCAGTTTTAGGTTCACAACAAATTGAGAGGGAAGTATAGAGATTTCCTATATATACCCCTTGCCTCGATACGTGCATAGCCACCCATCCCCCCATTATCAATATTATTTACCGAAATGGTACATTTGTTACCAAGGATGAGCCTACATTGGGATGTTCTAATCACTCAAAGTTCATAGTTTACTTTATGGTTTACTTTTGGGGCTGTACATTCTATGGGTTTAGACAAATGTATAATGATATATGGCTATCAGTATAATATCATACATATTATTTTCACTATTCTAAAAATCCTCTTTGTTTTGCCTATTCATCCTTCCCCTCCCCGACTACTGGCATTCACTGATCTTTTCATGGTCTTCATTGTTTGACTTTTCCAGAATGTAATCTAGTTGGAATCATGTAGAACCTAGCCCATTCAGATTGCTTTGTTTCATTTAATAATATGCATTTAAGTGTCCTCCATGTCTTTTCATGGCTCGATAGCTCATATCTTTTTAGCACTGAATAATATTCCACTGTCTGTATGTACCACCATTTACTTATCCATTCACCTACTGAAGGACATCTTCATTGCTTCCAAGTTTTGGCAATTATGAATAAAACTTCTATAAACATTCATGTGCAGGTTTTTGTGTGAACATAGGTTTTCAACTGTTTTGGGTCAATACCAAGGGGCACAATTGCTAGATTGCATATTAAGAGTATGTTTAGATTTGTAAGAAACTGAAGTCTTCCAAAGCGGCTATACTATTTTGCATTCTTACCAGCAATGTGTGAAAGTTACTGTCGCTCCACATGCTTGCCAGCATTTGGTAATATTAGTGTTCCAGATTTTGGCCACTGTAATAGATGATTAGTGGTATCTCATTGTTGCTTATTTTGCATTTCCCTAATGACATAGGAGGTGGAGTATCTTTTCATATGCTTACTTGCCATGTTTATATTTTCTTAGGTGAGGTGTCTGTTAAGGTCTATGGGTCATTTTTTAACTGGGTTGTTCATTTTCTTAATTCTGAGTTCTTAGTATATATATATATTATTATTTTTAAATAAATTTATTTATTTTTGGCTGTGTTTGGTCTTCGTTGCTGTGCGCAGGCTTTCTCTAGTTGCGGTGAGCGGGGGTTTCTCTTGTGCAGCATGGGCTCTAGGCGCACAGGCTTCAGTAGTTGTGGCTCGCGGGCTCTAGAGCGCAGGCTCAGTAGTTGTGGCGCACAGGTTTAGTTGCTCCGCGGCATGTGGGATCTTCCCGGATCGGGGCTCGAATCCGTGTCCCCTGCATTGACAGGCGGGTTCTTAACCACTGAGCCACCAGGGAAGCCCTTAGTATATTTTTGATAACAACCCTTCATCAGATGTGTCTCTTGCAAGTTTTTCTCACAGTATGTGGCTGGTATTCTAATTTTTTATAGTGTATTCCGCAGAGCAGAAGTTTTTAATTTTAACAAAGTCTGGCTTACCTATTATGTCTTTCATGGATCAGGTCTTTGGTGTTGTATCTAAAACCCAAGTGTCACCAAACCCAAGGTCACCTAGGTTTCCTTCTATTTTATCTTCTAGAAGTTTTGCATTTTATATTTAGGTTTATGATCAATTTTGAATTAATTTTTGTGAAGGGTATAAGATTTGCCTCTAGATTTATCTTTGCTTGTGGATGTCTGCACTTGTTTTCTATATCTTAGAAATTACTTTTTATTATTGACCGATACCTAGTATACTGGAAAACAATGATTTTGTATTTTAATTGATTTTCAGTAGTTTAGTTTAGATAGGAGAGTTAAACCAGTCATTATGTCATCTTGCTGGAAGTGAAAGTCTCTTCTCTTTGCTTTTTTATTATGATATTTGATGCATAAAAGAATATATGGGGCTTCCCTGGTGGCGCAGTGGTTGAGAGTCCGACTGCCGATGCAGGGGACACGGGTTCGTGCCCCGGTCCGGGAAGATCCCACATGCCGCAGAGCAGCTGGGCCCAGTGAGTCATGGCCGCTGAGCCTGTGCGTATAGAACCTGTGCTCCGCAATGGGAGAGGCCACAACGGTGAGAGGCCCGCGTACCGCAAAACAAAAAAGAATATATGTAATTTATATGTAAATTATAAAGAATAATATAAATAATATCAGTGAATGCACCATGCAACGCAAGAAATACAATATTATCGATGACTTGCAGCTACCCATGTGTTCTTCCTTATGCCATTCCACTTCTTAACAGTATCATCCCTTCAGTATTAATAATAACTCTTTCTTAGGTCTATTATTCCCTTGATATTTAAAAGTAGCTTTATCCAGTGCATGTATGCTTAATCAATGTAATGTTTATTGTGTTTTTTTAGCTGTATAAAAATGAGTATTCCTTGTATTACTTAATATCAAAATTTCAACCACATTCTTTAGTTGTGAATCATTTACTTTTATAGCTTATTATTATTATATTTTATGAATATATTAAGATTTAGCCATTCTCCTGACAGTGTACATTTGTGAGGTTTCAATTTTATAAACATTGATTTTTATGAACATTTTTGTCTAATGTTATTCGCTCTATTTTTTTTTTTTTTTTTTTTTTTGGTAAGTAACTTGGTTGTCTTTTTTACCCCAGCTGTCTGATGGTAGGACCTTACTGTTGTCATTAACACATTACAAAATGTGTAAAAATATGTCTCTTTACATAATTTTTTGCTTTGAATATGCTGAAGTGTTAGAATTATCAGATCCAGTTCTTTTTTCTCTGGGAAACATCTTTTTTAAAGTGTCTTTGGCTATTTCTCCCAGTGTCATTTGTTTTAGTTTCTTCTTAAGGAAATTTATCAGCATGTAGATAGGATTTCTATTCTCTAGTCTCCTTATCATCAGTTTCTCTACATTATTTTTATCTACTTGGTTTTATATTTCAAGAAAGCACAAGTTTACAACTCACAGATTTATTTTTTTAGCCTTTGAATAATTTAACTCATATTTATTGAATCCCTAATATGGGTCTTCATATTCTCTCAACTTTGTAGCCTCTAAAGTAGATTTTAATTTTTTGGTTTATCTGTATCCGTTCTTATTCCATCTACCTAATTTTCTTCTCATTCTGTCAATATTCCATTCCATCCTGTTGCCTTCTCAGAAAAGCCATGACATAAACTATTGTTAGCAGTTTTCTGCTATTGTTTTTTAGATCCTGAGCCAAATACAATTTAGAAGACAACTCTTTTTCTGACTTTTTACAGTTCTTTTTCTTTCCCTTTTCTGAATTTTTTCACAATGTATAAACAAATTTTATTGGTTTTATGATTTTTTTCTTTATTCACTTTCATTTAAGACAAGATTGTTCTTCACTCAGTATTTGTTAAATAAGAAGTTGGTTTTACTGACCCGGTTCTGTCTTCTCTCCACCTTTGGGCTGGGAAAATTATATTTTCAGAGAGCAGATGTATGCAACTCATAATTCTAATTTTTAGCAGACATTTGTCAGTTGGAACTCTGCTCTACTCTGGTGTTATTTTCTCCTACTATATGGCTTTGCTGTTTCCCACTCAAACAATTGTTGTAATAACATATCTAGTTACCAACAGTCATTCTTTCCCCTCTGTCTTCAATGCTCTTTAATTTAAGGGGCTGGAGTTCTTACAAATCAATATATGAGTCATTGTCACTTCCAAATCCTCCATTTGTAAATATGTCAATGCTTTCCAAATTAATCTAGACATAGAATTTATTTCCAATTCCAATGAACTTGTTAAAGTAATTATAATCTAATCTCAAATAACATACACAAGTCTATACAATGATATTCTCTGAAGAAATGTATTCAATACAAAATAATTCAAAATAGCATGCATAGCCACTAGTTAAATGAACTATGGTAGTCAATGTTACCAGTATTATTTTTGTGGGACTTGGGGGTTCTGGGATGAAATAAACATCTTTCACCAGAGACCTTATGCAGATCGCTCAGTTTCTTTAGAGATATCTTAAGAGAGATACTTTTGTTGATTATGATTTTTGATGTTGGTGAGAGAACTGGAACTAACTGGCATAGTTATCCCTAGAATGTTCTTGAACAGATTAATCTGTTGACTTCCCCATATCTCACACTTGCTCACTGTTCTTTGGTAACTACAAACTTAGAAATTTTCCAAGGCTCAACCAGGAAGAATGTCTACTATATATTTTGTAGCCACCTACAGTACATGTTCTAAGTTTCAGATCTCCATCTCCAATTTATTTAATGCACTTTGTTTATCTTTTCTAAACATCCTTCAGAGTCTGCAGTCTACTAATCTTCTCTTTCCCTCTGCTGTTTTCAGTGCTTTTATGATTTATTCCTTTATGTAACTTTTCAGTTCTGTTTAAACAAGATTTTGGTGGGGTTGGTAAACAATGCATGTGCTCAGTCCACCACCTTAAACCAAAAGTCTGAAGTTACTTTTATAAGGAGAAAAAAACCTCTAGATTTTCAAAAAGAAAAAGCATATAAGCCTGAAACTATTAAATATTGAAGTCATTTCCATTTTAGGAAAAAATATGGTTTCACTAAAAGATTGACTCAATTTTTAAAAGGTGCTATATATTAAAAGCCTTAATATATCAAACAAACTCAAGAAGGTAATGTAAACAAATGAAATTGTGTAAGATATATGGGTAATGGTGAACTCTGTGACATTCAAATTCACATGCAAACATGACTCTTAGCTGGATTCTGCCTGTAAGTAGTATGTAATCCTTGCTGTTCACAGAGGTGTAGTCAGATTCTAACATCAGGGGATGTCAGCATGTGAGGGTGAGGCTGGGCTATGGCTATGGTTAGAGCCAGTGTGGGAATGAGCTTAAAGCCCTTCTTTATGTATCACAGTCTTGTTTCCACATCGTTTCTTCTGCTGTCTTTCATCATCCTAATAAAAAAAAATGGCACATCGAAGTATTACTCTGGAGAATTCTGTTAAAATATCTTCTTTTAGAGAATGTGTTCCTCCACTGAGATGATACAGGGTATAATGTCTCAAAGAGAAGTTCAATTAGATAAGTTAAGCAGGCAAAAAAGATTCTATTCCAGCCTATTGTAATAGGGGAGAGAGATTGACCTCAAGTTCACTGAAACAAAAAGCAGGAAGAATTTTTAAGCACTGGTATAAGCTAGTGGAGAAGTACTGGGGGAAGTTAGAGGGGAGATTGGTCAATATGATTATGTCATCTGTGGTTGCTAATTGCCACTTACAGGATTGCTAAGTGTCACTTATCCCTCAGAGACTGACTGGGAGATAAAGGCACTGTCTTTCAATTATATTTCAAAGGAACGGCTCTCAGGTTCTTGAGAAAGACGTTCTGGGTTTGTAAAACTGGCAAAAATCTGGGAGACTATTTACATCTCAAAGGGGCAGAGAAATAATTTATGATTGCAAGCTTTCTAAAGTAAATGCTCTAGTATGTATAACTGATTTAGTTTGTTGTAGAGGGAAAACTAACACACTATTGTAAAACAATTATACTCCAATAAAGATGTTAAAAAAAAAAAAAAAAAAAAAAAAAAAAAAAAATAAAGTAAATGCTCTAAGCAAAGGGAGGTCAGTGGTCCAGAATCAGAAAACAACGTGCCTACAGTTTAGTCAAGCTGAGGTTTCTGTCGAGGCCATCTTAGTCAAATGAGAGATAAGGTGATATTTAAATTAATTATATAATTTTTTCAGGGCCATATCCTAGAATATTTTACATGAGACATAAATTATACTTTTTATAGAAAATTATTAAATTTTTATAAGTAAAATTATTATAAAATGTGTATCAATGGTAACAAGGTCATCATTATCAACATATATGTACATAGTGAAGTATGATAGAGTACTTTGGAGAATATTTAGGAAAAGACAAGGCTTATATTATTATTTCTTAATAATTTCAGAAGATATGACCTCTTCTGGAGTGTTCAACCAGCTAACAGAGAGATGCAATGGTTGAATTCATGTATAGAGACAACTGATTTCCAGCTAAAGCATTAAAATTAGATCAGAACATTTCTTCCCCAATTTTTAATCAGAATGTTTTAACTAGAAACACTTATGAAAACACTGTAACGCAGAATGCCTGAAATGTATAAATAGTTAAATGCATTAATTTACAGTCCTGACGTTCATAAATACAAACACACTTTTTTGTTTTGTTTTAATCTTTGCTATTGTTTGATTGCAGTTGATGATTACAGTTAGAAAACAAAAGAATTGTATCAGATATTTTGGACTTCTAACTTTGAGAACAGACTCGGAGGACTGTGTGTTAAATTTATATCAATCTTAAGTTTAAAGTTTTACTTTAAAGTTAAAGGTTCTCTCTAGACAGCATGATTAAATGTATATAATTGTAAATTAACAAAGTACTCCTCATATGGTGTAAGTTACTATTTAAGTTAATACAACCCAAATTGCCTTCTAAGTATCTTCCATGTTTTTCGTTTTCATTCTCTACAAGTTTCTTAGTGCAGCAAAATAAAAGTGAATGGGTGGCTTCCCTGGTGGCACAGTGGTTGAGAATCCGCCTGCCGATGCGGGGGACACGGGTTCGTGGCCCGGTCCGGGAAGATCCCACATGCCGCGGAGCGGCTGGGCCCGTGAGCCATGGCCGCTGAGCCTGCGCGTCCGGAGCCTGTGTTCCGCAACGGGAGAGGCCACAACAGTGAGAGGCCCCCCTAGCACACACACACACACACACACACACACACACACACACACACACACAAAAAGTGAATGGGAACAGCATTGTAAATCAACTATACTTCAATAAAATTAAAAAAAAAAAAGTGAATGGGAGGAACTCTGCAGATAGGAGAAGTGGATGCATGCCTTGCCTGAAATGTGCCTATTCTGCCTATAATTTCTGATTCTCATGATCTTGTTCTCATAACTGTTCCTTCTAATGGCTTTTCATCACAGTCCTAACCATCATGTCAATATATTATCTTTAAAATTTGGTTGATTTAGTGTCAGTTTTAAAGAATCTCCTCAGAGGAGCACCTATTGGCCAGCTAGGGTCATAGAAAAGTGAGATTCCTGTTCAGTGGTGGTTTCAATGGAGTGACCCTTTTATGCAAAACACGATAAATGTGTCTAAGCTTTCCTGCTTTAGCATTGCCTTCTTCTTGGTAATTCTTACTTCCTATTCCCAGGATACAAACCCTGAAAGAGATTAAAAATCATTTCTGCCCAACTATGCATCCTATTTTTAACTTTTCTTTGTTGTAGGACCTTGTAGGATTTAGATTAAATGTTAATGGTTAAGTTTGCTTCTACTGTTACTTATTCTTCTAATAGGATTTCCTTTGCTTTTAATTTTTAGTAACTCTTGACAGCACTTTTAATCAATTTTGTACTCTCTCCAACTGCATTCTAGTCCTTGTCCTGATTGATATATTATCATAAGCATAATAATTAACTTATTGCTGCTTTAATCAAGTGTTAGCATTTGCCATTATAACTTAATAATGCAATTAGCCCAATTGAAATGCTAAAATAGTTTGCCTTTTCAACATTCAGTTTCTGAATATGGCTCATTGTTTCTTGTACCAATGGATCATGTGCCAACGGTTGGAATTTCCTTTTTTTTCCTGTCAAGGACACAAAAAGTTCTAAAAGCTTTGGGAAGAATTTTCCTACAAACTACAAAATAAAACAGTTCTATGAAAACATTTTGTTTGTATCAATACTCCCCTGAGTCTCTTTTCTTTTTCTCTATGCCTTTTTAAAAAACCTACATATCCCCCTTACCTGTTTCTTATTTTTTCTCTTTGTGACTCTCCAGTAATTGGCCTATAATATAAAACTGAATTATTAAATAAATCATTGCATTTTTAATAAACTTGTATGTCCTATATTATTTATTTTAATTAGAGGTTTTTTTTTTTTTTCAGAAACAAACCACAATTCAAACAGTGCTAAAGGCTAGATTAGGCTGAGCTTTCTTTATGTGATCCATGGTTGGTATTTTTTCTCCTGTGCAGGAGGAGACCTGTCCTTTAGTTCCTATAGTGCTAAAGCTCTTTACTTTGCTCTCGGTGAATTATTGGTAACTGGTAAACCTCTGCTGGGTCTATCTGATGCCAAAAGATGACTAGAGATGCCAAGAAATGACAGATGTGGTTAGGAAGGGGGCACTTCAAAACATGGATAGTTGTTAAATATAACACTAACTTATGCATGGGCAGAATTATTGCAAATGGACTGTTATGAAGTCTGACACTTTGGCAACATGAATGTATGTTATGGGGATAAGGAAAAAATACAACTTTATATTCTCAATTCATTTTAGGGAAATATTTGTCATGTGACGTCACAAGCAATTTTCTGTGATAGCAATAAAACTGACTTGGACAGGTATCTCTAAGTGATTTAACATAATAATTAATATGATTTTATTAACACAACCAATATGTTTTCCTCCTGGAAAATTTGACAGCAGTACTTGGCCACTGGCAAAGTAGAACTGTGCCCCCTTTCCTCCCCTCCCCCCGCCCCCCTGCCCACACCCCTGCCATATCCCTGTCGGTATTGGTCCTATGAGTTTTCATAGGCAGAACTCTTCAAGATCCTAGGAATATGAGGGACCTCAGTTAAGTGAATGTGACGATTAATAACTTTTGTTGAGTGTCCAATTGTTCAAGCCCTAGACACTACGGGTGATTAAAGAGAAACAGAAGGAAACAAGTAATCTCTTTTTGCCTCTTAGGGGTATATGTATAGTCATGGCAAAAAGAGGTCATCTACTGGGACCATGCAGCACAGGAGTTAGGAACCAGTGCAAGTTGTATGAAGAATATGTTGAGATTCAAGGAACGAGAATAGAATTGCCACTTGGATAAATGTTACAAAATTTTTATATTTTCTAAGAAGCACTGTGACTCACCACTTCAGTGGCATCCTAATCTTTTGTGACTTGCAAATCCTGTCCTTCTTAAATTAAATTCAGCAAACATTTAAAAATATATGCTGCTATGTGTAATATACCCTGTCGGGTCTCACTGCTGCCATAATGTTAAACAGAGTTTTATTTTTCTTTTCAAAAATGAATATTCTGTCTCTCCCTTTTTACCTGTGTGTCTTTCTGTCTCTTTCTCTCTCTCTATACACACGCCCACACCCACACACGTTTATGCATATATATGTAATAGATACACATAAGCACACGCACATACATGATGCAGATGCTAACAAGCACTGTACTTATAATTACAAAAAGAGATATGGCAGTGTAAGGGAAGGAGTAAGTACTTTCTGATAAGAGTATTAAATTTGTATTGTGAATCTCTGTACTGATGTTATTGTTTAGAAAAATCTCACATAAATGTTAATTATGATGGGCAGATATTACCATAAATTTATAAGCAATAAATGAGCAGCAGAATAATGAATCAGAATGGATCTATTGAAAGCAGAACAACACCTGAGCATTTAAGTGATGGGAAAGGATGACGTGGGTTGTAGACAGCAGGAAAATAAGAAAAGATAAGTAACAGAATAAACATAGGAGCTCCTTTTTTTTTCCAGCAGCCTGGCATAGCATAGTGTTAACGTTTTACATATCCTATTCAATGTGATTCTTCTAACAACTCGATGACCTAGGAATTGTGTTCCTACTTATAGATGAAGAAACATTTTTGAGTGATTTCCTTGGCTAGGAAAACTTACAAGATTATAGAGAAGCTTTAATGAATGAGAAGCCAGGGGACTACTTTATAACAATGAGTGGGAAAAAATTATGTACTTAGATTCCTGGAGGAAAAGGGGAATGTTTGGTACTGCTAATAGGAGAAGATTAAATTTATACAAAGAGTATGAGTAATTAAGCAGACACAGACCTAGACTAGGAAGAAGAGTCATTGGGGAGTAGAATGAAAATAATCTGAAGAAATGTGAACATAATCTATATTCCTCTCCTCTATTCTGTGGAGAAAAATTCTGGGGTCTCCACTTATATAGTTTACATGCTGCTTCTTCACACGATGGTAAAATAGTATTTTCGTATGCTAGATGGTTGACCTAATGATATGGTTGATGACCAACTTATCATGAAACGGATCGGAAAGAACTAAAGGGCAAAGCTGTGCTAGGAACAGTGTAAATAAATAAAGGATCTTTCTTTTTCCTCCCAACTAGGAGAACAGTATCAGAATTTGCATAAGAGGATAAGCAGGGTGCTTCCTCTTTGTACATTGCTGTCATTTCATCTAGGTTCAGTGCAGAAACTAGTTCATATGGTATTTCTTTGAACGTTTTTTGTGACTCACATGGGACAAACCTGTGTCTCTAGGAGCAATTTTCAATTACACTAATAGTCAAAAAATAATAAATTGCAGAAATGTCAAAATTCTCAGCCTGATTTACTTGATGAAAAGCTCCGGGTTTGATTGTTTTGATGTATATCAGTTGTAAAGTTTCAAGGATTTTGTGTGATTTGAAAAAGTGGCTAAGCATTCAGAACTCTCACTTATTTATACAGATCTGTTTGAAACAAACTGTTTAGTCTTTACTATTAGCCCAGCAGTTTTAATGACAGCAGACAGGATACTTTCCGTGGTGGACATAAGCAAAAAACAAAGGGTTTAGCATTTTTCTTACTTGGCCAAGATCAATTCTTTAAGACATGTCACTGTAATAAAAAGCACATGTCAAAGCAAGTGATATCCTCATTTTTAGGAATTGGTAAGAGAAAAGAGTTTATAGTAATCTGAGCACATTTGGCTGAACTATATATCTTTACTTAGATCATCTTCAAAGAGCACAACTTTCCTTGACACTCTAAGACTCTTCATGAATTTGGAATTAGAATACAAATTACTTTATTCCCTCAAAGGCTTCAGGAATTCACTATTAGCAAGGCAGTCTGTACGTGTACTCTGTGAGGTCTTCTGATTTATTTAGGAATGGATTTTTTTCCCCTACTTCTTCACATATTGGGAAGAGAGTCAAACAAATAGAAGGTAAGTGAAATCACTCTTGTGGTTGTTAACGTGATTTCTGAGGGATAAACTGACAACAACAGTATTTTATCTGTTATATTCACTGCTCCATCCCCAGGGTTTATTATACTGCTTAGCACATAGAAGTGTTCATACATATCTGTTGTATAAATGAATCGGTGAATGAATCTGTGTTAGTCATAGGTTCTTAGGAAGTGCTTCTCAGGATGGCATCAAGCCAAATAATTAGAGACGAATTAACTTCAGACTTAGAGGATGACATATAGATGACAAATTTCTTAACACAACGTAAAATAATGTTGAAACATATCTGTTGACAGAAAGAATACAATAGTTTTCTTAACTTTCCTAATCATTTTTGTTAGTGTAGTTATTTTAAACTTTATTCTTCAGAAAATCTCTGAACATCAAAATATCTAAATTTTGAAGACTTCCCTGAAGACAAAACTGGATCTAGTACTGGGAGTACCAAAGAGGAAGATTTTGCCTTAAAAAAAGCTAGAGATCTTTATCAATTAGGAAATAAGAGATGACCTAAGAAGGATTCAACTTTGGAGGATGTTTCAAATGATAATTCTAAGATTTCTTCCAATTAGAACATTTTCTGATGTTATGATTCTTTTCCTGGTTTCTTTGATCACTGTTTAATCTGAACTACAAATTTTTTTCTACTCAAAGCATAATTTAGCTCTATGTTTCTTTTTTAATTTATTTTTTAAATTGGAGTATAGTTGATTTACAATATTGTGTTAGTTTCTGCTGTACCGCAAAGTGAGTCCGTTATATATGCATATATCCACATATGCATATATCCACTCTTTTTAAGATTCTGTTCCCATATAGGTCATTACAGAGTATTTAATAGAGTTCCCTGTGCTATACAGCAGGTCCTTATTAGTTATCTATTTTATATATAGTAGTGTGTATATGTCAATACCAAACTCCCAATTTATCCCTCCCCCCTTTCCCGCTTTGGTAACCATAAGTTTGTTTTCTACATCTGTGACTCAATTTCTGTTTTGTAAATTGGTTCATTTGTACCATATTTTTAGATTCCACATATAAGTGATGTCATATGATATTTCCCTTTCTCTGACTTTCTTCACTCAGTATGACAATCTCTAGGTCCATCCCTGGCACTGCAAATGGCATTACTTCGTTCCTTCTTATTAGCTGTATGTTTCTTTCTTTCTTTTTAAAATATATTTATTTATTTATATTTGGCAGCATCGGGCCTTAGTTGTGGCACACAGGATCTTCATTGCAGCACATGGGATCTCGCACTGTGGCACCCGGGCTTCTCTCTAGTTACGGCCTACGGGCTCCAGAGCACACAGGCTCAGTAGTTGCGGCATGCAGGCCCACGGCCTGTGAGATCTTAGTTCCCCAACCAGGGATCGAACCCGCATCTCCTGCATTGGAAGGCAGATTCTTAACCACTGGACCACTAGAGAAGTCCCTAGCTGTATGTTTCTTAACTGCCTGTCTTTTCTGTAAGCCCCTTAACGGCAGAAGTTGTGTCATATAGTCTTGTGATTTCTCTATGGAACCCAGCACAGTGTTGTCTACTAAGTATGCTGTAAGTATCTACTGATTGTCAAGTAGTTGAATAGGATACCAGACAATCTTATTATTTGCAGCAATAGGCTCTAAGTACTTCACCTATATTACCTACTCTAATCCTGACTACAACCACATGAGTAAATAGTAGAACTAAATTCAGAATCTAGGCCTCTCTGCGTATATCTCTGCTTAATCCATACAACCTAAATGATTATCTGTCAGCATTTCTAATCTGAAGTCTTGAATAAATGCTCTGTTTTTTATGGTAATACAGTCTTCTTGGATTCTGTGGTTTGCCAAGTAGTATATAGAGCTTTTGATGTATATTTTTCTCTCTAGGTATTTCTTAGTCATTGGCAAAGTAATATCTTTTCTTATATATTGGATGTTTGGAGGAAAAATCATAGATGGAACATGCATACAAACTATGAATTTTGCTTCAAAATTGTTAAGAATGACAAGAGTTGTCATGGCTAAATGTTTTCATCTCTTTTTGTTCCTTGAATTAAATACAGCTAAGATTTAGCCTGGAATAAGTAAAGAAATGTGTTGTTTAAAATCTATCAGTCACCATCACTTATTTTTTTTCTGTTAATTGCCAAGCAACATAAAACAATTTAAAACTTACTTAGTAAGTACTTTAAGAATATTTAATAAAAATACTTGGTGTTTTTATTTTCTTTTCAACTCATTTATTTTTTGTTACTTGTAGAGTCTACTACTTTTTATTTCTAGTAATTATTATAAAAACAAGTTTACACAGAGAAATAAGACTAGTTTTTTATAGGAGGATAAAAGACTGGCTTGTCTTTTGCCTGGTTTGGTGCTGGTGTAGACCCTTGTTTATCATGTTATCATTTCTCAGTGTGACCCTGCGCTTTCATTAGCAGGGTTTAGAAACCCTTATCAGTCTTCATTTTGCAAATGGTCATTTATGTTATAATGCTAATAAGATGAATTAGTTTAACATTGGCCTAGGAGTGAATTTGAGTAAGCTTCTGGGAAACCTCTACAAATTCACAAAGTTAATGGCTTGACCTCCCAATTCTCCAATGTAAAATAAGCTATAATGATTTTTTACGCTCTTAGCTCCCCTGAATTAAAAAAAAAATGAGCTCCCGTTTACTTCAAAGGACTTGCCTTTCTTGATCATCTCATTGTAAATGAATAATCCCTTATTTATCTTCTAAAATGATTCACGTCTGTCTTTGCTTCAGACCCTTCTTCATGACAGAGAAGGAAAATTTCTTAGTAGATATTCTGAACAGTGAATTCTTCAGAATTTATGACAACAGAAGGATATTTTAAAGTGGCAGCTCATAATTTGCTTAAGCAAATACCCAAGGAAGAAGTATGATAAATACTTTCAATACTTATTTGCTTGATAGAGCAGAAAGTTGGTAAAATAGGAAGAAATATATGTAACATGTAAAGATTTGGCATGTGTCAGTTTAAGAATTTAGAAAGGAACAGTTGGATTTTAGTTTCTTTAGCATCACTACATTCTAATAATTTCTTTTTTAAATGAAACTTTGCCCACCACATTACATACATATCTCTGTTCATTTTGTTTGTTTGTTTTGTTTAGTTTTGTTTTGCATATCTCTGTTCTTAACCAATGGCTTATTCATTCATAGGTAATACTTAGACAAGTGCCAGCCTAAAGGGAGGTGAATCCTTCCTGTATTTCTGTAGTTGAAATTAATGCAAATAGGGAAAAAAGCAGGGTGATTTTAGTTACTGTAATGTTGGTGTAAAGTTGTATTTTTGCTATACACACAGAAAAGATGATTAATGGTAGAAGGTAATATTGTAGTTTTAAAAAAGAAGTTACTCAAATAATTATCAAATTTGGCAAATACTGATTTCAGTCTGGCCAGTGATCATCTCTATATTTATTTATAAGGTGATAACAAAACTTCTTATTTGTGGCTTTTTGTTTCAAAAGCCAGCGTATTTCTGGAACAGTCATATTATGGGATATATTTTGATAGGCTTTTACCCTTGAGTTTTTTTTACCCTCTCTTGATATAGGAATTTACAAAGCAACAAACAGATCATTGTATTAGAAGAGGCAAAGAATATCAGTGTTCCCTGATATTATGGGGGAAAGGGAAGGCCAATATTTTGTTTCTTTTGGACCAGAGTCCTTCCCTTTCATGGATTCCTTGATGTTGCTCACTTATTGTAGTGCTTTCTAATCTGTATCTTGATTAATTTTGAGTTTTAAGAGGGAGGTACAGAAGGGCTGGTTTTATAACACCTAGCATAAAGATTTATTCAGAACCAACTTTAGTATTCTTAATCTTTAGGGTCCTGCTCTGAGCAGAAATAATTCACATACTAATTTCTTTCCAATTCTGTAATAGCTGACTAAAGCAGTGGCATAGTTAAGCAAAGTAGGAGCTAAGCATTTGCCTTCTGTCCTGGATGATTTTTCCCTGACACTATTTCACATTAAGAATATGATTAAAATCCAAAGGAGAACAAGGGGAGACAGCTTTGAATGAAAAGCTGAATCCCAATGTGAAATGGCCTGTTTCTCCTGGATTAAAATTGGCAGGGAACACAGGGCAAAGGGAGACACTAGAGAGACCTGCCTAGTGCCTGGTTAACAAAGCAGATGATGCTTTTATAAACTGAACGGCTGTGGCTGTGCTGTCTCAGAAAGTCATTGTGTGTTGGTAAAAGACCCACAGTAAGTCTGCAACATAGGATAATGTGCTGAAAGGTACTTGTTCAGATATTAACCATAAAAAAAATATACCCTCCAAGTGGCAATTTATGTTGCTGGTAGTTTGAAAATGGTCTACCCTTTGGGAAACTTAAGGAATATTCCCTTAAAATAACATTCTCATCTCTCATTAAAAGAGTCTTTGAAAAGCAGCTATCCTTAAAGTATTATTTACAAGGAGGATAATTTACTTGCTGACAGTGTTCTTATAAGAGGGAAACTAAGAAAATATAGCACCATGAGTATTGGTTCTGAGAACTTTTTAATGAGATTTTAATGCAGACTGTGAAAGATTAAAGAGAAGTGTAAATTATGAAAAACTCACGAATATTTCTACCTGATGGTTAATTTATATTCTTTTTATTGCAACCTATTATTCTGCTTGTATTTTTGCATTGATCAGTGGGTTCCTGTAGCCAATGGTTTCTAAAAATTGAATTGCAGTGATTGAAATTTATGTAAGCAGTTCTATTCTGGAAGAAAAGACACTTGTTTGCCATTGAAATGACATTTGGGACACCTACATTTCTATACTTGGCATGATTTTGGTTCCTATAGTGTACACAGGAATACTGGCACTGTGGCTTAGTCCTTGGGAATCAGTGACTTTGGGACTTGGGCAGAGTTTTGCCATGAAACTTTTGGCTCTAATTGGAACTTCTTTCTGTAGAAACTTTTAAACAATGTAACAAACGGAATCACAGATAGGAAGGAACTTTAAGAGATCATTTATTCCCTTCTATGTCTCCAGGCAGTGAAAAAAATACCTCTTGATAATGTCGAAGTCTACCTATCTAACCAAAACTAAATGGAGAGTTGTATAATTTGCCAGTGAATTTTGGTTGACTGCACAGGAAATGTAGGTAATTTTTTAAGGGTAAAGATTGCATTTCTGCCTGAAGGATCCATCTTAAATTAACTCATAACTTTCTATAATACTTTGACTATGTAGAGATAATTCAAAAAGGATGGATACAGCCCTTTGAGAAATAAAATATCAATGATATGTGTCTTTTTCTCCTGTTTTTCCAGAATTGAGCCTTCTCATGTTCACACTTGGGTTCTATAATCTCACAAGTGGAAATGGAGGGCTTATGATAACAATGATAACTGCAATTGCATTCTCTCTGTCTGTCTGTCTGTCTGTCTCTCTCTCTCACAGTGAGCCTCACCATCTCCTGCAAATCCTTCCTCCTTAGGTATCCTTCCTGCCCATTTTGGGTACCATGTATTTTCAGAAGTCCTACTAGGATGTTTTTCAAATGGATTCACCAAAACTGTCTTCTGCAAAAGTTCTCTCTCCAAGCACTGGAGATACTTTGCCTGACATCATCATCAATAATGAACAGGACTTCTACAATTTCAATATTGCATGGTGGTGTGTGGTAAATTTGGATAGAAAACCTCACTCCTCTTAAGAGATGTTTTTTATAGTGGTAGGTCTGCCCATGTTCCAACGTGTTACAGAGTTTTAGTGTCATAGCTTTCTCAGTTTTTATGAGGCAGATCTGAGGATGGAAGCCATGTTTTCATAATTGTCCTACTGCCTATGGTTTAGGATGAAGGACTGGTTTAAGATCATGGTACCTGAATGAGTTCTTCCAAGAGCTCTCCTGAAGACAGACTCCTGGAGAAACCATGTCCCTGTTCTATAGACTTACCCAGATATTATCCAAGGACCACTTAGACTCCCGCTGTGACCTCCTCCACATTTATTTACATTGTTATTCATGACATTACTAAATGAATTTTATGAACTTAGTAGCAAATTAACGTTGGCTTTATAATTTCTTTAATTGCTCAAGGCTTCAGTTATTTCACTTACCTGAACTACAGCGCAGAAAAGAGCAACAATGTGCGCTTCACACAGCTTTTTGTTTGGAAGGCACACATACTTCAAGGGGTTGTGACTTTACTCATACCCCTAGATCTCTTTTTTTCCCCATACTGTAACAGCAGATGGAGGCAACTACAAGATGTGAGACATGGTTCTCTAAATCATTCCAGTTGTAACAGACTAGGGCTCACACTTTCTTTTTTGTAAAAACCATTACATTTGCAGCCTATTTTGGAGAATTTCCATTACGGGGAGAATAGATAAAAGGACATACCTGGGGCTTCCCTGGTGGCGCAGTGGTTGAGAGTCGGCCTGCCAATGCAGAGGATACGGGTTCGTGCGCCGGTCCGGGAAGATCCCACATGCCGCAGAGCGGCTGGGCCCGTGAGCCATGGCCGCTGAGCCTGCGCGTCCGGAGCCTGTGCTCTGCAACGGGAGAGGCCACAACAGTGAGAGGCCCGCGTACTGCAAAAAAAAAAAAAAAAAAAAAAAAAAAGGATATACCTGGAATAGCTTAGCAGGTCTAGCAGAACTATAGTGAAACTGTGATGTTTCTTTACATGTGCTTCATTGTAATTATTAGTTTATTTGTCCTAAAATGCAGTTTTGGCTATTTGAAAATAATTTTGATTCACTGATGTCAAATAAGGAGAAAATGGGATTTACAATATTTGCCTAAGCCCCCAATTAGGCTCCCACATGGCGAAGTAAGTTTTGCTTTCACTGGGACCTGGTATTTCTGCAGACAGAAGGTGGTGCTGTTGCTTAGGAACAATACAGAGCCCACACTTTTCTATCAAACTCATGATCAAGTTATCACAATCGTTCTTTACGGAACAGGAAAAAAAAAAATCCCAGTCAACTGGAACTTATTCTGACATTTGACTTCAGTTACTTCTCTGCTTAAAACCAACCTGAAGAATGCTTTAACCATGTTATTCTTGCTATTTATGTAAATCTTGGAAGCTGCATGAAAAAAAATATGTTCTAAAATATTGGACGTGTTGTTTCCCTTTATGCAGTGAGGTTGAAAATTACCTGCAAGGACTGCAAGCCTGGATGACTCACTGGTTACAAGAAAAAGCCAGACATTGAAAAGCAATGCAATATTGTTGCATTTGAATATTAATGTTTTCGAACACAGACTAGTGAAGAAATGTTTTCTGACTATAGGTTGTTCACTGGATAAACACCTCTGTGGCATGCTATTCAAGCCAGCTCGGGTGTCAGGAAAGGAGCCTGCCTTCCCCTGCTCCTGCCAGATGTACTGTGGTCCTATCCCGAGGCCTCTGGGTATGGTTCTGGGTAGGGATGACAGTGCCAGATGTTGACAGAGGCTCATGTCCTTGCGAAAGACCTAGGGAATGGCAGGAAAGATAGAGGTCAGGTCACCTACAATCACCTGCAATATCATGGAAACAGGTCGATATTGCAAAGCAGTTTTAAAGTTTAAAAGCAAGGATTAGAGCTAAAAATCAAATCTAGGGAACCACAGACTGACTAAAAATGTAGGCAGCAAGAGCCAAAGGACAGCAAGGCGGGTTTTATATATAGTCACTGAGAGAGAGAGGTCCAGATACCTCCTATTAACATATTAGTTAACACCAATTTGGGAGAACTGTGTTTAGCTTGAAAGATCTGTTTATGCCTTGTGAAACATGGTGACATCCTTTGAAGGAAAGCTCAGACAAGAAGAGAATCTTAATCAGCAATAACTGTAAACTTGAATCTTTCCACTGAACTTGCGAATATGGATGTTCTCCTTTTTAAAAAATCCCCAACATTTCCTCTTAGGTTCCCCTTCTTCAGGGGTTGTAGGTGAATGTGTATCTCTGGTGGCAGTAAGTAGCATAAACATCTGGGGCAGGAAGCAGTATAATATACTGGTTTGAAAACAGACTCTGAAACCAGGTTGTCTGTATTTTAAATCAGTTTTCACCATTTGCTGGTTTCTTTTCTCGGTCTCAATTTCTTACTTGGGGATAATGAGAGTACCTAACTCATGGGGTTGTAAGGACGCCAATCAGTTTACATAGGTGAAGCATGATGAAAATTATGTGGTTCATAGTAAGTGTGGCATAAGAGCTTGCAATTACTATTCTTGTTCACTTAGGGAAGGCTGTGAAAGGATGCATAGAACTGAAGCCTTACCAGTGAGCATGTTTTCTTTCAGATGATACTCATTCTCTATGCCGTATCACAAACACTTTTCGGAATATGCCCTGGGGCTTCTGGCATCACAGGTGCTTTAAGCTTCACTGTGTAAATGTATAGACAGAAGTCATAAGTATGTCAATGATGGCAGTAATTTGCCACTTGAAAGCCAGAGACGATAAGCTTGTAAGATATATACTTAATTTGGTACCTAAATGACTTCCCAAACAGAAATATTTTAAGAAAAAAAAAAAAGATGTTTGGTATAGTTGTACTGAGATCTTCATACACTTAAGTGAGCATATACATATGTGATCTTAAACACTGACAAAAACAAAAACAAAAGCATGCGTTTGGAGATCCTCTGGATACTAAAGATCCTTTTTCAGTGAGTTGGCGAATCTGATACTCTTCCAACAGAATTCCTATGAAGTGATTGTCTATTTTCCAAAGTGCCTCAAAATGCCATCCCAAAGAGCAGCGCTTTAAGTTTACATACTTTGCTTTTGTCTATGTAGCTCTGATACCATTTTTGGAGGTGCATTATGACGTAGGCTTTATTGTTTTTTCCTTTAATGGTTTAAAAGGTACAACTCTTTCAAATGTTTCCCGATTTTAGAGACTTTATTTTTAAAGGATGGAAAAAAGTATGTTTATGTTAGAGTACATCATTTAAGTGAAAACTGAGCCCTACAGAGAATAATATTGGTATATGATATATAAGGATAACTTTAGACTTTTGGTTTATATGACACTTCTCAAATTCCCCAGATTGGCCAGTTGACTTGTCTATGTATTCCCATAACACGTTATGCTCTTTCCTACTTAGAAGAATAGCATGATAATTGAGTAATTGCTTCTTTAGCTTTTCCCACTACCTCTGTTTGTGAGCAAAGACTGAATTTTGTTCATCACTGTGTCCATAAAATTAATCAAGGTATCTATAGTAGACATTCAATAATATCTAATATTTCTTGAATTAATGAATGAAATGAGTGGTGGAAGGTGATCAGTTGTGTGTGTGTGTGTGTGTGTGTGTGTGTGTGTTTGCGAGAGAGAGAGAGAGAGAGAGAGAGAGAGAGAGAGAGAGAGAGAGAGAGAGGAGAGAGAGGGAGATGAAATTGGTATTGGAAGCAAAAGATCAAAAGATCGTCATCTGGGCTTTAAAGAGAAGGACAGGCATACAACTAGCTTGTCTGATTACCCTCTAGAATTTCTTTGAGGGAGGTAGGTCCCAAACTCTGTGCTGTTTCTCTGGGGGCTTCAATGAATTTAGAGTTGCTTTGGGAATTTTAATTTTTTGAAAGAAGTGCCAATACTTGACATTGGTTGAACGCTGGGAAAATTACTAGCTCAATGCTGTTCTCATAGACTGGACATTAGATCGTATGATATTCCATTCAATTACATAATATCTTTGAAAAGCTGGGGGGTTTTTGTCAGTTGTTGCCATAAAAAGAACAAGCCAGTACTTGAAATGTTCAATCTGGTTCCAAAATTTCGGAAGTTGCACAGTGCCCAGCAGGTAAGTAAGAAATTACAGTTATTTAAGAATGAAATAATGCTATTACTTTTTTCTTTCAATTATGTGTATTATCTTTTCAATATTCAACTAAGCTGTTAGGACATAAATACTTATTAAGTTGTTTGCATATCACAACTTAATAAGAGGAACTCAGTTATTTCTTTTGGCTTAAGCGCACTGTTAAGAAATTGGTGAGACACGAAAGGTCCCATGTTTGAGAAACTTTGCTCAAGGGTGAAAAATGGAAAACTGGAGACAGAGCCTAGGATGAGAAGATTCTGTTTTTTTGAAGGTGGGATGCTGCCAGTATTACAGTTTTTTTCCTCAACATTGGTCTGCAATTAAAGGTCAGGACAGATAATTAAACAGAGACCTTCAATTCAAGTCTAGGTGAACAATTTAATTATATTATTGTTTAATAGAGTTATTGCTACATGAGACTTGGTTTTATTTCCTCACAGACCATGAAGCCTTTCTGATTAAATATTTTTTTCATTACCCATGGATCAAATATTATAGAGCCTAGAAATATGACAGGCAAATATAAAATAATTTCTAAATTTTCCCTTAGAAATGTAAGATAATACTTTATTTTAATCCGTCTTTTCAATACTGCTGCAAAATTCTAAAGCAATGATTGAAGTATTGTTTCACTGAATTTGATCTGTAGGCTTTTTAAGCTTTCTGTTCGTCTAATTAGCAAAATTAATGGAGAAGTAGAATATGTCATGACGACTTTGGGCACCATCAAAATTAAGATTCTGTTTTGTTCTTACTTTCCACGGCTAATTAACAATCTAACTTGCTAACAGATTTTTTCCTTATCTGAGTTTCAGAAAAGATCATGATTCAAGAGACTTTGGAAAACAATGCAGTTCTGAATTTTAGATTCATATTTTAATAAAAAGGCTGTTTAGTAACCTCATTTTTTTCATAAAAGCTTTAAGATATCTCTCTAAAAGCACCAACAATGTATAGCAAGTGTCTTCCATATTTGTTGCTTGTGACATACATAGAAAATATTTCCAGGGTCCGCATATTAATCTTGTGATTTTCTCTGTTTGAAAAGAAAAAGAATATGCATGACCTGGCAGTCAGTATAAAGGCAGTATTTTCCCTTGATGAATATCTCACCTTTTTTCTTTAGCCTTGCAAAGTACTTTTGTCCTTTATTTGCCACTAATGCTTGTGATAAAAAATTATATTACGGTTCATCCTTTCAATATGTTTTCCTCAGAGGATCTCTGCTGAAGAACAAACATTTAAAAGAGGATGCAGAAAGTTTAGTTTTATACACAGCCCTGCTATATTATTCATTGCAATGAATTTTTAATGTTAAAGAAAGCAAAGTAAAATATATGTTAATTTCTAAGGTGAGACAGGTAGTCATCAAGGGAATGATAAATTCACAGAGGCTGGAGATGTGTGTGTGATAATAAAATAAGAATGCTTCCTTCTCTCTTGGAATCCTGGGCTTTTTCTGCATGTGGGAGTGTATCTCGTAAAGTTTTCTGAATGAAAGTATCCAGACCCAATCACCAATAGCTAACGTGCCTCAGACTCTTCGTGTTTTCAGTTGAGAAAAAAGTCACTAGAGCAAGATTATTAAAAACAAAAACAATACAAACAAAACAAAAAAAGGAAGCCCGGACTGTCAACATAACTGATAAGACTGTGCTGTATCCTGTGTGAGATTCCCCAGCTTTCATTTCTCCATTAATTTTACATTCCTTGATGAAATTTCTACTCTTGTTGTTCATAAATAAGCCAATTATTTTTCCTAAATAGGTGAAAATATGTACATGAATGTTCTTTTAACTTTTAACTTTTTGATACTCTTTTACGAGAACAGCAAATGAATAATGTGCTTTATTTGGTCTTTGAATTGTCAAGGTTAATGGTTTTCTTAGTATTGTATTCTCTTGGAATTCAACAATTTATCTTCAGGCCAAAAGAATTACAGTATCTGGTAAGGAATCGATTTACAAACTGCTCACAATGTAAAAAAGCAGATTAAACCTTATGGACTCTGTTCTTCAAGCTCCCATAAGCTTCTCTGCTCCTGAGAAAGGGATGGGCAGTGTTTGATGTGAACAGGAGATAGTGAAAGCACAGGAGTTCTAGGATATTTTCTCAAATTCTCCAAAGACATGTTCAATCTGTTGTCATCAGAAGACACATATTTTGAATTTAGGGAGGACGAATGTGTGGGAAGAAAAAAAAAACTGTCATGTGGAGAATTGTCTACTCTTGGTTGTCTGCCAAATACCAAGTAGTAATTGAGTCAGTAGTTTAAAAGAAAAAGGGGGTTATTTTCCATTTTCTTTTGTTGAATACAGGTGAACAAAAAGGGCAGAACCATACTTTTAGGGAAACTTGTATGAGGTATGGACTGATATTTCAAAATCAGTTTTGAAATTTAATTTTAGAACCCCCGAACCAAAACCAATATGCTTTATTACATACTCTTAGTCTCACTATAGAACATCTTACATGATTCACTTTTTTCATGCGATCACTCTATGTTAACTTTTCTTCTTTTTACCTCTTTCTATGCATTAATGTAGAACTGGAGATGCCAACTGATTAGGGCAAATGTAATTCTATTTCTGTGCTCTAACAATATATAAAAAACCAAATGTCTACTTTTAAATGATTACCTTATTGAGTTTTCCCTATACACGTAGTGGTCTTAATTTTATTTTACTCATTTTATAATGACTATCACCATAGCACCTAGGCAGATTTCACAGAAATGAAAAAAAAAAAATTATATGTAGCTAGCTACCTACAATAATATACAACAGACTACACAGCAGACCTGAACAAGTGATAATAAAATTCAAATTAATCAGTCACAATCGAAGGCTAATGATGTCAATCACTCCAAAATATGTAGTTTTGTCTTATTTGTTTCTACTTCTTTATCTTCTTCCGCTCTATTGCCAAGGCACCTAGACTCTTCATTAGTTTAAATTACAGAAACATGGGATTACCCCAAGTTTTTAGTATAGTCCCAATGTGTCTGGATCTCAGAAAGCAGTGTTTATATAAGCATAAAATATTTGTTCTGGAAGGCAGGGTGGTATCTTGTCCTAGAACCTTGTGAACCTGACATTTTTCGCATTGTGTAACCTTAAGTCATTGACCTAAAAATCCTAAAGCTCACCTCTTTTATCTTTAAAATGGGGTTCTGGGCTTCCCTGGTGGCGCACTGGGTGAGAGTCCGCCTGCAGATGCAGGGGACACGGGTTCGTGCCCCGGGCCGGGAAGGTCCCACGTGCCACGGAGCGGCTGGGCCCGTGAGCCATGGCCACTGAGCCTGCGCATCCGGAGCCTGTGCTCCGCAACGGGAGAGGCCACAACAGTGAGAGGTCCGTGTACTGCAAAATAAATAAATAAATAAATAAATAAAATAAAATAAAATGGGGTTTCTGAAAGAATTAAAACATTGTGTATATGTTCAAACACAATGGCTGATACGTGAAAATTGCTTGAAGATGTTAACTATGATATTGATGGTGTTAATGGTGGAATGATAATACTTCCCTTATAAATGTATCTTTCTCCTTTTCCATCTGTAATCATATTTAGTCATATTACTTGCTGGAATAAAAGTTAAATTTCTAAAACCTTTACTTTCAAATATATTTATCAAGTCAACTTAAAAACAATAGGTCCATCCTGTCTGTCAAGCATGGTGTGTAGCCTTATGAGCTATGCTTCAGTATCAGCATCTAATAACATTTCAGTCTTCTATCTATTTATCTTGGAAAAATACTGAAATGTGCAAAAATTAACTTTTTTTGCCTATAAAACATCTGTTACTTATAATTACAAAATATTAATTTGAAACTCTTAACAGTATTTTCTTGGAAAAAAATTATTTTTTTCTTACAGTTCTACTGGGCTTGGGCCATATATTAGTATTCTTTTCCTTACTATAACCGAGGACCATGAGTCTAAGACTTGAACGCTGTAGCTCAGATCCGAAAGAAGTGGGGATTCCAGGTTTTCTTTGTATTTACTTTTATAATTATTGCATCCAGTCCAAGATATAAGTCAAAACACAGTCACTTGGAAATTTACTTCTAGAAACTACAGTCAGAGGGATGAAAAGACCAGATCTTGAGGTCAAATCTGAGATCTGTGCTAATTATTCTCAAAGGGTCTTATCCTTTGATTAAGTCAATGAAACACATGTACACTCTAAGATACAAAAAGAGATAAGTGATAGAGGTCTGGAGTTGGATTCAAAATTTACTTCTGCCCCCCAACAACCCCCAGCCCGCTAACCCAAGAAATTAACTAAATAGCATCCAATCTTTACTGTGTATAGCATAGTGATTATATTAATAATTATATACTTAAAAGTTGGTACGATCTTAAATGTCTCCTCACTACAAAGGATGCTAATTATGCGATGTGATGCATGCGTTAGATAAGGCTATAATGGTAATTATTTAGTAATATATAAATGTATCAAATCAACAAGTTGTACACTTTAAACTAACACCATGTTAATTATATCTCAAAGCTGGAAAAAATAGCATTCACTCTTTATTGTGCATAGATTATGTACTGAACATAGATTTCAACTCTCAAGCAGTTAATTGGGGGAGAAATTTATTTATTTTACAAGCTAGCACTTAGACCTTTTGGGAAGTGATGTATTTTCATTTGGAAACACTTTGTATGCATTCTTAGGAACAGATGGGGCCAGGGTGGCATGAATGTTGTGAGATACCAAATCATCATATGTAGGGGAAGGAAGCTATATTTATGATGGGTGGGGGATTAGTAATTTGTACTTTTTGGTCCAAAATGGAGAAGAGAAAAATAAGGAGTGATAAAAAAGAGAGTAAAAGAGATGCTCATAAAACGAAAAGAAGCTGGAATGATGGAGATCAGTAAGCTTTGGGGAGCTGAATAGACTGAAGGATAATTTAAAATTATGCTGGTTCATGTTCCCTTAAAGGTTGTTTGTCTTGCTGTGATACAAAGCACTCCTCCATCTCCCCTGGTGAAATTTTCTATGCTTATGTAAAATTTTGGGAGTGGATCTTTGGATCATCTCAAAGATTCTTTTGGGTTTCGTATCTGGAGAGACATGGTAAAGCCTAGAAGTAACATACACAGAAACAGAAGCCTACCAGGCAAAGTGAACCATGAAAATGTGTCTGAGACATCTGCAGATCTTTTGGGATGTTAATAGGACCTGGTATTGAAAAATATTCAAGTCAAGTATACCTAGCTGACCAAGGTGATGTGCTGACATCTGTATGGCATTTTAAAGTATTGATTGACTGTTTACTTCAAGGCAGGACCAAAGTAAGGGTTCCTTCACATACCTTTGCTTCTTAGATGTTGGCATATAGCAAAGACTTATTAACAATGCTTTTCTGAAATACAACTCTCAGAGGTCAACTCTCAGATAGTCAAGATCAATCTTCTTTAAAGTAGCCTAGGGCTTCCCTGGTGGCACAGTGGTTGAGAGTCCGCCAGCCAATGCAGGGGACACGGGTTCGTGTCCCGGTCCATGAAGATCCCACATGCCGCGGAGCGGCTGGGCCTGTGAGCTATAGCCACTGAGCCTGCGCGTCCGGAGCCTGTGCTCCACAACAGGAGAGGCCACAACAGTGAGAGGCCTGTGTATTGAAAAAAAAAAAAAAAAAAGTAGCCTATAATTTTGCCACTGCCTACCTTAGTGTTCTTTTATGATTCAACACTGCCTACTGAATAATGTCTCAAGTTCTCCTTCTGGAATTTATGTACTGTAAATCTGATTCCTTTCCACTTCTCTACCTAATTTTCTCATTATCTTTTATTCTAGCCAAACCAAAAAAAGATTTAATTCCTTAGTTTTTTCTTATTTGGTTAAACTGCAGTGGAATAAGGAAAAATGTTTTAATGAAACAAATAATTATAACCCTTTTCTCAAAATAATTTGCCTAAAACAATTTAAATTTTCTTAAAATTAACCTATACCTTCAACAAACAGTCTTTGACTCTACACTCTTGGGAATGGATTTTGTGGATAATATTTTAAACTGAGACATTATTTTTGTGTCTAACCAAGTACTGCTTCTATCTTCCAACTCTGAAAACAAGGAAAATAATTTTTATTATTTAAATATACACAGAGGGAGAGGAACCAAGATGGTGGAGTAGAAGGACATGCTCTCACTCCGTGTTGCGAGAACACCAGAATCACAACTAGCTGCTGGACAATCATCAAAAGGAAGAAACTGGAACTCACCAAAAAAGATACCCCACATCCAAAGACAAAGGGGAAGTCACAATGAGATGGTAGGAGGGGCGCAATCACAGTAAAATCAAATCCCATAACTGGTGGGTAGGTGACTCACAGACTGGAGAACACTTATACCACAGAAGTCCACACGCTGGAGTGAAGGTTATGAGCCCTATGGGAGTAGGAATTCCTAGAGAATCAGACTTTGAAGCCTAATGGGAATTGACTGCAGGACTTTGACAGGACTGGGGGAAACAGAGACTCCACTCTTGGAGGGCACACACAAAGTAGTAGGTGCGTCGGGACGCAGGGGAAGGAGCAGTGACCCCAGGGGAGAATGAACCAGACCTACCTGCTAGTGTTGGAGGGTCTCCGGCAGAGGTGAGGGGTGGCTGTGGCTCACCATTGGGACAAGGACACTGGCAGCAGAAGTTCTGGGAAGTACTCCTTGGTGTGAGCCCTCCCAGAGTCTGTCATTAGCCTCACCAAAGAGCCCAGGTAGGCTCCAGTGTTGAGTTGCCTCAGGCCAAACAACCAACAGAGAGGGAACCCAGCTCCACCCATAAACAGTCAAGCGGATTAAAGTTTTACTGAGCTCTTCCCACCAGAGGAACAGCCAGCTCTACACACCACCAGTCCCTCCCATAAGGAAACTTCCACAAGTCTCTTAGATAGCCTCATCCACCAGAGGGCAGACAGCAGAAGCAAGAAGAACTACAACCCTGCAGCCTGTGGAACAAAAACCACATTCACAGAAAGATAGACAAGATGAAAAGGCAGAGTGCTATGTACCAGATGAAGGAACAAGATAAAACCCTAGAAAAACAACTAAATGAAGTGGAGATAGGCAACCTTCCAGAAAAAGAATTCAGAATAATGATAGTGACGATGATCCAGGACCTTGGAAAAAGAATGGAGACAAAGGTCTAGAAGATGCAAGAGGGGCTTCCCTGGTGGCGCAGTGGTTGAGAGCCTGCCTGCCGATGCAGGGGACACGGGTTCGTGCCCCGGTCCGGGAAGATCCCACATGCCGCGGAGCGGCGGGGCCCGTGAGCCATGGCCGCTGAGCCTGCACGTCCGGAGCCTGTGTTCCGCAATGGGAGAGGCCACAACAGTGAGAGACCTGCGTACCTCAAAAAAAAAAAAAAGAAGATGCAAGAAATGTTTAACAAAGACCTAGAAGAGTTAAAGAACAGAGATGAACAATACAATAACTGAAATGAAAACTACACTAGAGGGAATCAATAGTAGAATAACTGAGGCAGAAGAATGGATAAGTGACCTGGAAGACAGAATGGTGGAATTCACTGCTGTGAAACAGAATAAAGAAAAAAGAATAAAAAGGAATGAAGACAGCCTAAGAGACCTGTGGGACAAAATTAAATGCAACAGCATTCGCATTCTAGGGATCCCAGAAGGAGAAGAAAGAGCAAAAGGACCAGAGAAAGTATTTGAAGAAATTATAATTGAAAACTTCCCTAACAAAGGAAAGGAAATAGCCACCCAAGTCCAGGAGGTGCAGCAAGTCCCATACAGGATAAAACCAAGGAGAAACACACTGAGACACATAGTAAGTCCAGGACCAGATGGCTTCACAGGTGAATTCTATCAAACATTTAGAGAAGAGCTAACACCCATCCTTCTCAAACTCTTCCAAAAAAGTGCAGAGGAAGGAACACTACCAAACTCATTCTATGAGGCCACCGTCACCCTGATACCAAAACCAGACCAAGATACTACAAAAAAGAGAAAATTACAGACCAATATCACTGATGAATATAGATGCAAAAATCCTCAACAAAATACTAGCAAACAGAATCCAACAACACATTAAAAGGATCATACACCATGATCAAGTGGGATTTATCCCAGGAATGCAAGGATTCTTCAATATACAAAAATCAATCAATGTGATACACCATATTAACAAACTGAAGAATAAAAACCATATGATCATCTCAACAGATGCAGAAAAAGCTTTTGACAAAATTCAACACCCATTTATGATAAAAACTCTCCAGAAAGTGGGCATAGAGGGAACCTACCTCAATATTATAAAGGCCATATATGACAAACCCACAGCAAACATTCCCAATGGTGAAAAACTGAAAGCATTTCCTCTAAGATCAGGAACGAGACACGGATGTCCACTCTCACCACTATTAGTCAACATAATTTTGGAAGTCCTAGCCACGGCAATCAGAGAAGAAAAAGAAATGAAAGGAATCCAAATTGGAAAAGAAGAAGTAAAGCTGTCATTGTTTGCAGATGACATGATACTATACAGAGAGAATCCTAAAGATGCCACCAGAAAACTACTAGAGCTAATCAGTGAATTTGGTAAAGTTGCAGGATACAAAATGAATGCACAGAAATCTCTTGCATCTGAAAGAGAAATTATTTTGTCAGCTCATAGACTTCTTGCATATACCACTCACGCATTGAGGGGTTACATTCAAAATCAGTTAATAAATTAATGCAAAACGATATCAATGGACAAAGGATTAATCTCCAAAATATATAAACAGCTCATGCAGCTCAATATTAAAGAAAGAAACAACCCAATCCAAAAATGGGCAGAAGACCTAAATAGACATTTCTCCAAAGAAGACATACAGATGGCCAAGAAGCACATGAAAAGCTGCTCAACATCACTAATTATTAGAGAAATGAAAATCAAAACTACAGTGAGGTATCACCTCACACCAGTTAGAATGGGCATCATCATAAAATCTACAAACAACAAATGCTGGAGAGGGTGTGGAGAAAAGGGAACCCTCTTGCACTGTTGGTGGGAATGTCAATTGATACAGCCACTATGGAGGTTCTTTAAAAAACTAAAAATAGAACTATCATATGCTCCAGCAATCCCACTACTGGGCATATACCCAGAGAAAACCATAATTCAAAAAGACACATGCACCGCAATGTTCATTGCAGCACTATTTAGCCAGCCAGCACTATATAGCCAGGTCATGGAAGCAACCTAAATGCCCATCAACTGATGAATGGATAAAGAAGATGTGGTACATAAATACAATGGAATATTACTCAGCCATAAAAAGGAATGAAATTGAGTCATTTGTTAAGACGTGGATGGATCTAGAGACTGTCATGCAGAGTTAAGTAAGTCAGAAGGAGAAAAACAAATATCGTATATTAATGCATATATATGGAACCCAGAAAAATGGTACAGATGCACCGGTTTGCAGGGCACACGTTGAGACACAGATGTAGAGAACAAATGTATGGACACCAAGGGGGTAAAACCATGGGGGGGTGGGGACGGTGGTGTGCTGAATTGGGCAATTGGGATTGACATATATACACTGACGTGTATAAAATTGATGACTAATAAGAACCTGCTGTATAAAAAACAAACAAACAAAAACTAAAAATATATATATACACAGAAATTCATCATATTTAGAAATAAAATTTGGTACAAAATTGTCACTTCTGCTAGCATGATGGCACTATACTTTTTTGGGGGTATTTTATGATATTTAAAGACAGTTTTCTATGTGATTTCTACCTCAAAAATGAAAAAAAAAACATTTTAAAAGTAACTTGTTTTGGGTTTTGACTGTATGGTTCTATCAAAACAGTATATTATTGACCAGGTATTTTTATTGTATCCTATGCCTTATGAAACAGCTCAATAATAACTATAAAATATAAATAACATTTTCTTTCCCTTTTTCTCTTTCCAAACTTCTCATTTGATTTACTTGTGACCCTATGACAGGTAGAGAACATACAGGTATTTGATGACAAAGACAGAATTATAAGTGATAATCCTCAACTTCTAGTCCAGAAATGTTTTAGCAGTTTGCCTTTCAATTTCTTTCTTTCTTTTTTTTTACATTATAAGAACTTTTATTCTTTTTTATTTTATTTATTTTATTTTTGGCTGTGTTGTGTCTTTGTTGCTGTGCTCATGCTTTCTCTAGTTGTGGCGAGGGGGGGCTATTCTTCATTGTGGTGCACGGGCTTCTCATTGCAGTAGCTTCTCTTGCTGTGGAGCATGGGCTCTAGGTATGTGGCCTTCAGTAGTTGTGGCGCACGGGCTTAGTTGCTCTGCGGCATGTGGGATCTTCCTGGACCAGGGCTTGAACCCGTGTCCCTTGCATTGGCTGGCGTATTCTTAACCTCTGCGCCACCAGGGAAGCCTCTCAATTTCTTTTGGATGTTTCACTAAATTAAAATTTTTGAATGTTATGAGAAAAAGTAAATTCTCCTTCTATTTTGTATCTCACTTTTTATTTCTAAGAAAATAATTGAAATGACTTTATGTCTCAATTTCAATAAACATAGAAGTAGAAGATTTTGAGGAGAATCTAGAATGAGAAAAAACCAACAACAAAGCAATGAGTATTTTCTCAACTTTCTCATGTTTCCACCAACACTGTTACTCAATCCCTGGATGTCATTCACTTCTTCAGGTCCTACAGCAGAATAGTGACCAACTGTGATAAGTTTGAAGGGTTTGGTGATTGCTACATGGAATCATCTCTTGCACTAGCCCATCTAAACTTCCACCACCAGAGTACTTTCTAATTAAGGCATTATTTACATTAAGTAACGATTAAAATATCCATTATCTGCGAAAGATAGTACACATAGTTGCCGTTTGAATTTGTACAAGGAGTTTGTCAGATTTGCTTACTGGATACCTGGGTAACAAAAGCTTCCTGAACAAAAGAAACTCAGACCGTGTGTTTAATGGAGATATAAGAAGGTCAATAACGGTCCATACACTCACTTTTTCTTTTCCCACGATGCTCCTACAGTTCATGCTGGAAACAGTGGCTCCTCAGCAGTTTTCTTCTTCCACATTATCTGGATGCTTGGATCACTCAGAATTCTTCTCTCTGGCATAGGAGAAATAAAATGTAATCTTATTGCCATGCTGTTTTTCAAGCATTAAGGTTGTAGCTTTGACATAGTGAATTGACTTTCCAGCAAAATAGACTTGCATAATTTGGAAATCCAAGAAGCTTTATTTTGAACTATCCAATAATCATTCAAAAATTTACCTTGAACCTGCTTTGTGGCACCTATTCAACAGGGGTCTGACAATGGGTTATAAACCTGTCTTTGGCCTCCTGTAAGCTGTTACTTGGCTAATGAATAGTTTACTAATGAATTCTAATTTCATTTGGATTTCCTCACCTAGGATATCCATTCAGTGCACACAATGCAATATCACTAAGATTGCACCTTCCCTGTGATTTCTTTATTATCACTCTAAGAAACAGCTGACTGATGAACAGCAAAATAGTGGCAAAGGCTTAACTTGGTCACAGATGATTTTTCCAGACTATCTCATATAGTTCTCATACAATCTTGCTTTCAAAAAGAATTATTGGGCTTCCCTAGTGGTGCAGTGGTTGCGAATCTGCCCGCCAATGCAAAGGACACGGGCTCGAGACCTGGTCCGGGAAGATCCCACATGCCCGCGCAGCAACTGGGCCCGTGAGCCACAACTACTGAGCCTGCGCGTCTGGAGCCTGTGCTCCACAGCAAGAGAGGCCGCGATAGTGAGAGGCCCGCGCACTGCGATGAAGAGTGGCCCCCGCTCGCCGCAACTAGAGAAAGCCCTCGCACAGAAACGAAGACCCAACACAGCAAAAATAAATAAATAAATTTATAAAAAAGAATTGTTATTTTAAAGTGTAGAGGTGTGGCCACCACTTTAGTTCAGGTCCTTCTTTTCCTCCTCCATAATCCAGGAAGGAATACCCTTTCATCATTTAAATGTTTTTAATTAGTCTCATACATGTGGTCAAAAATTAAATATCCCAGAAGAATTATTACCACTGCTCTCCACTGTTTCACTCCACAGAGGCAACTACTTTTAACCACATATATTTCTTACTTACTTTTTCATATTTAAAAAATGGTTATACTAATATTTCCTGATTTGCAACTTTAGATTTGTGTTCTGACTTAGTGCTGTGCTAGGATTTAGTCCTTTCCTTACTTTTTCTGATTGTTACTTTTTCATAGGATCTGATTCCTTTTTTTTTTTTTTTTTTTTTTTTTTTTTTTTTTTTTTTTGCGGTACGCTGGCCTCTCATTGTTGTGGCCTCTCCTGTTGCAGAGCACAGGCTCCGGACGCGCAGGCTCAGCAGCCATGGCTCACGGGCTCAGCCGCTCCGCGGCATGTGGGATCTTCCCGGACCGGGGCACGAACCCGCGTCCCCTGCATCGGCAGGCAGACTCCCAACCACTGCGCCACCAGGGAAGCCCAGGATCTGATTCTTGTTTTGTGGATGCAATGTTGAATATCTATGAAGACAATAATTAGGCTCCTTCTTTCCTTCCTTCCATCCTTCCTTCCTTTCTTTCCTTCATTGACTTTCTCTGTTCCCTGAATTATCTCTGTTTCCTCTAGGGTCCATTTTCTTTTTATCTTTGATTCTTCCTCTGGCTTGTAAGTGTTCCTCAAATGTCTAATGATTCTCATTTGGTCTTTCATAATAAGAATGAAGGAATAAGAAGCTGGCTTGAGTTTTTGTTTACATGGATAGAACTTTTGGGTGGCAAGTACTGCTTAACCCATGAAGAACTGGTTATTTCACTGAAGGCTCCTCCAATGCCTGAATCTAGAGTGTTCTTCCACTATACCACACAAAAAGTACAGAGAGTTTGTGCACATTTTTCCTTCGTTAAAAGCCTAGCTATTGGCCTTTCCACATGCCAGAGTACCTTCAATTAGTACCTGATTTTTTACCACACTTCTAATTGTTCTGCCTCTGTTATATCTGACATAAATGAGTCTGGGGTCATTTTGGGTTTTATTAACCAGCTTCCTTCCCTCCATTATTTTCAGCCTCTCTGCACAGACACCAAATTTTCACCATATGTTAGAGCACCTGTCACATGCCAGGCATTGTTCTTGGTGCCGGGGTTGTGCCATCAGTAAACAGGACAGAAATTATTCCCTCTTGGGACTTACATCCTTTTTGAGGAGATATGTCTTCTACTTTTTATGAGGCTGAGCATTTTTTAGTCTGATTATTGGCCACTTCGATTTCCTTTTTTGAATTGCTTATTCATAATCCTGTACATTTTTCCATTGGGGTGTTTTCTCTTGTTATTAGTTTATAGGAGATTATTGCATTTTGGAGATATTGATGTTTTGTGTCATATATTTTGTAAATTAAACCAACAATGAGGTATCATGATTATCTCTTCAAATTTAGAAAAACTACAAAGAGTAATACTATCTAGTGCTATTAATTATGCAAGGAAATGAACACCATCTTACATTGCTTATGAAGTCTGAATTGATGCAACATTTTAAAAAGTAACTTGGAAATTTTTATTTAAATTTAAAAGCCAGATTCCATTGATTAGCAATCCCATTTCAAAATAAAAACACCAGCAGATAAAGATATTGCATACCGAAGACATTTTTACAGTAGGAATACAAGACAATATAAAAAGGTGATGGCTAATGTTTCTGCTAAAGTTATTTGTGTTGCTGTTATATTACCTGCATTCTATGTCTTCTTCTGTAATTATCAATAAACTATATTGTGTTCAAGAATATATTGGATTTGGAGGCCACCTAAAAAATTCTTCTAGGTTTCACCTCTGGGGCACTCAGTGCAGGACAAAGAACAGGTGTAGAAATGATACTTAAACATTCATCAGTGTGTAAAGGATTTTTAAAAATGTAGCATATTATGGCATGAAATATTGTATAATTTGGCCTAAATATATTGACATAATGTTTGTAATGCAGATGAGTTTGGCCTAAATATATTGACATAATATCTGTAATGCATTATTCAGTGAAAAAAAGCTGCAGACTGCAGAGAATGTCTATTATATAACCCCATTTATAAACAAGTAAAACAGATAAATATGTTTATTTTTGCATAAACAAAATTGTAGAGGGATTCACAGCAGATTGTTACCTAATAGGTATAAAAAAGGAAGAAAAGTAGACAGGGGAATATTTAACTTATGCTTTGTGAATATTTAGATTCAGCTTTTTTTCTTTAAACAAACGTGTGCTTTTTAAAAAATAACTAAAGAAATTTTTTATAAAGGAAAAAACCAAGTATGTTACAGTCCCTGGCTGATAATTTCTGAATCAGAATCGTCGGCATGAAAGTCTTAGAATTTTAACTTTTAAAACACTCCTTCCATGGTTCTAATGTATACTTTAGTGTTACACTCAGTCACTTAGAGAAAAATCAATAATTAGGAAAGTAATAAAAACAATTTTTAAATTACTGTATGCAGATTAAGATTTATCCATGTATATATAAATGACATGAATTAAATTTAATGACTAAATTAAAGAACTCACCATAGTATAATGTAGTCCTGTAGGGGAAAGTTAATTGGACACTGATTCAAAGGACAGGTTGACAAAATGCTTATCAGTGAGTTTTGCTATTTCAAAAGAGTCAACAATTCCATCTTCTGAAGATGTTTAGAAGAATGTGTGCAGGCTATAAGAACCATTTCAAATGATGACTTAAGTTACAAAAAGTCTTTAATTGTATAACATCATTGGAATGGGTGGACAGTCACTCGGTAATTAATTAAACACTGATTTTTATGTAAAATTTCTGATATAAATACAACTCAGCTGGGTTCTAACATAAGCAAGGTTACAACAGACAAGACAAAGTGTGGTAATTAAAGCGAGGAATCACGGATGTAGGTCTGGAGTCAGAATCCTGGCGTAAGACTGACCCCCAAGAAGAGTGGGCAGCAAATAGAAACAGGTAAAGCGTCTCCAAAAACATTGTGCACTGTAGTATTTTCTTGACAGATTTGGCAATACAAGGCAACTCAGTCTCCTGGGAGAGGTAATTTCCAGAAAGTGACAAAACTCAGGCTCTGGGAGGTGGCATAATTGGTCTCACTGCTTTCAAGGTCTGAATTGGAGAAGAGCCAGGCTTTCTTATTCCAAGTCTATTCTGCATGTCTTGTATCTGACCACTATTTTTCGATGCTTTAAAAGCACATGAATACACACACACATGCATACATGCATATGCTGGATGAAGATATAATTGTGTGATGAACATTTGCTGTCTCTACTGCTCTACATCCTTCACTCTTCTGATAACAGGAAACTGAGAGCCAGAAGTTGGGAAATGACCGGTTCCTAGATCCAGAGAGGTCAAGACCCTGGATCAGGCTGCATACAAAGCCCATGTCTTTTTTTGGTTCTGTGACCAACAGTGTCTCCTTATTGTTTAATTCAGTTTCAATTTAGTTTTCTGTTATTTGCAACCAAAAGAGCCCTGGTTAATTATGGCAGCTTAAAAATGGCTGCAAATTCTTTGTTACTCTCCTTATTTAGAGATTGAATCTGTGACCCACCTCCCTGAATCTTGGGGTGCTCTGTGACAGCTAGGACAAATAGAAAATGGCAAAAGAGACACTATGTCAGCTTCCAGCTCCAGGCCATAAGAAACTGGCAGTTTCTGTATCCTTTCTCTGAAACACAATCTCTGTGAGCTCTGAGACACTGAAAGAAGGCCAGCAGCCCTGGGACTAATATGCTCAAGAGACCAGGGGTAAGCACTTTGGTGAACAGTCCCAGCTGAGAACAGCCTTCCAGCCAAGGCACAGGGAATGTGACTGAAGCTGTCTTGGAGTCTCCAGGCTGGTTCATCCATTTGAGATCTATTTATTCAATTAGAGAAAATAAGTAGTCGAATACCACTGAGTGACCACTGAGTTGACACTACATAGAGCCAAAGAATCACTTAGTGATTTAGTGAATTTAGTCAGAGCCCTGACTAAATTCTTGACCCATAAGCATGTTAGATTATACCCAAATGGCTATGTTTTGCAGTAATTTGTTATGTAGCAATATATAACCTAAAAACAGATAACATTTTTTAAACCTATTAAAATTTAAACTAAAGTCACTTAAATCATTCACCTATTACTACTTAGTTTCTTTTTTTTAAAAAAACTAGTATTCAGAGCCAGTAGGTATTGAAAAGTAAGAAAAGATTTTCTTTTCCAGACAGACAGTGATAAAAATGCTGAGGGACTTCGCATTTGCAAGGTGAATATGGAACTCCTTACTTCCGAAATGTGAGCTCCATCAGACAGTGTTTGTTGAGTATTACAATTCTAATCAAATTAACTTGTTTGGTCCTGGATCTTTAGGGTTAATAAGGTAAAGCCTGTCTATTAAAAAGGTTAAACATAAGTTTCAGTAAATGTCATAAAATATAATTATCTGTACAAATTTTAAGGTATCATTGCGACATTACAATTACGTTCCTAAATTCATACATATAAAGTGTGCATCATGAATACCTTAGTGTTTTAAAATTGATTCCTACCATCACCACCACCACCTATACTTTCTTTTGTGGAACTATATACATATTGCATGTAAAATGTTATTTACATTGAAAGGAAGATGTAGAATTATAGGTAAGGAAAGACTACTTGCAAAGGAAAAATAAAACATTCACACAAAGTTTGGTGAAAACATGGGAATTCAAATGAATAAGACTCTTGTGATCAAAAGTAACATGCACCTATCTCTGCAGGGAGGAAGGGTGGTGCGATGATGGTATAACCGGATTTGTGGCTCAGAAGATATTCAAATTTTGGCTCTGGCACTCACTAGTTTTGTATTTAGGACTCATATTTGTAGCTTCTACATACCATACATATAACATTGTTTTGTGTTAATTTATTAACTCTTTTTGAATGTAACCCCTCTTGCAGTGGTATATGCAAGAAGTCTATGAGCTGACAAAATGAGTATCTTGCAAGGATATACATTTTGTATGTATATATTCAGAGGAGTCCACTAAAGACATGTGTCCTACCTTTATATCCATGTTATATATCGTTGCCTGCATTCCTCAGTATTGTGAATGAATGGAAAAAGATAGAGCTGTAGGCCACTTTTCACAAAGCTCCAAATTTACTTAAAAAGTAATGTAAGATAATGTGCATTGAAAATTGCTTTAATACAATTAAAATTTAATAAAGTTAGAGCTGTTTAATTATTTCCTGACATTTTACAAATATTAAACAATGGCTTGTTTCTTTAGTTTCAGAAGATAGTTGCAAACATTACTGTGTATAGATAGAGGCACTGTCAGGACTTTCTACTCCCTTTTGTTGTTATGATGCAACATTTTCCATAATATCTTTTGTAACTGGTAACGAGTGATGCTTGATTTCTTTGCCTTTCCTGCTTTGTAACTCAGAAGCCTAATTTTAAATGATGCAATTTTTCACTTCAGAAAATTTTCAGGTTTCTGTAAAAATTTAAACCTATCAATATTTCCTGCTTGGTTCCTAACCTACAGCAGAGTTGTGGAAAACATTGATTTTCCTCTAGTAGTTCTATTTGATGCTGTAGTTCATAACGTTGGAACAAAACACATTTGCAATCCTATTTCCATTAACTAGCCCCTGACATGGGAAATTATATCCAGACATTTGCTTTAGCATGGTTACACTAAAAATGATGCCCTGTTTTACCAGTTCTTTCTACCTGAGCCTATTAGATTAGAGTTAATGGACCACCCAGAATCAGAATCGCCCTTAGGAGCTTGTCAAACACAAAGATCCAAGTATCTTATACACAAGATGCTAATTTAGTCGGGCTGGGATGGAACCCAAGGATCTGCATTGTTAATACATGTTCCCCAGGAGGTTCTTATGGATACCTACAATGGTCCACACAGTAAATATTAGACCCTTTGGTAATAAAGTTTTCTTATACATATAATATGTGCTCATAGACAAAATGAAATGAAAAATGGAGATAATAACTTGACTAGTTTTGGGGTAAAGATTCTTAGTGTGCAGGAACATCTATTTGGATGATTATATGACTCATTTTATTGTAAAATTGAAAATCTCCCAACCTCATTTATTTCCCCTTCATGAATATAGCAATGGATAAGGAGCTTACATATAAAATCAGTTAAATAGTTTTGGTGGTTTAAAAATATGTCCACAAATATATTCTTCCTTTCCGAGGGAGCAGCCTCAGTCTTCCCCTCTGCTGAATGTGGGCTGCACTTAGTGACCCCTTTCAAAAGATGGGATATCATGAAAGTGACAGAGTGTGACTTCTGAGCCTAGGGTGCAAAAGACACTGTGGCTTCTATCTTTAGCCCTCTTCATGACTCATTCTCAGGCCACAAGGCTGCCATGTTCTGAGCGTGCTCCAGAAGCCATGATAAAAGCCCGGGTGGGGGGACTCTGAGATCTCCTGCTAACAGCACCAACTTGTCAGTCTCGTGAGTGAGCCTTCTTTACAGCAGATCTGCAAACCTGAGACAGACCTACAGATGACTCCAGATTTGGCTGACATCTTGGCTGTAACCTTACAAGAGACCCTGAGTCAGACCTTCCCAGATGAGCCTGCTGACACAGACATTGTAAAACTATTAAAGTTCATTTGGTTTAAGCCACTACGTTTTGGATATGAAGAAATAAATAACCAGTAAACATACTCAGATAGATATATCACGTACTAGTATCTTTATTGCTCCATTTTATGAAGAAATTATTGAAAGCATTTACATATCCAGTAATCTAATAATTCATGCTGAAGATTGAAGGCAGTTCATGGGCCTGTGTTCATCTACTTTTGCATTCACCATCACCTTTTTGTTACCCCTACAACTAAACTGCTAAGCTTCTTTCTAAATACTACATTTCTGAGAGGGACATTTTAACAATAATATAACTCAATGAGCTTAGGTGAGAAACTGGATATTTTTCCTGTGTATCATCTGTTCTTTCTTTTGACAAATATTTATTGACACCTACTATGTGCCAGTCACTTTTCTAGGAGGTTGGTATACATCTGTCAACAAAAAGACAAAAATTCCTGCTCCCATGGAACTTACTTTTCAGTATTAGTTATTAATTGTTAAATATATATGTATTGAGGACAATGTATGTATACATAGAAATATGTATACGGAATAGGCCCTGCCTTTACTTAATTTATTATGCATTTTCCACATGACTTTTTTATGAATGCAAAATTTTTCAAAAAAGAACTTTTAAAAAATTTCTGTGTCAATTAAAATGCATATAACAATGACAAAATAAATTAAGATAGTAATTTTGTTTAGCTCCTGTCTCTTGGCTATTCATACAAATGCAGTAAGTACATTCGAGGCTTTCAGATTATCCTGTCAGCCAGTCACATTTTAATGTCAACCCTGTTCATTAGGGACATGCTACCCAGGGGACTCTCTATCTTTTTGTTTCATTTAGTAAAGAGTTATAATGTCATATGTACATGAGATTTTTTTCAAATGGCTCCTTGACACTCCAGTACTCTTACAATAAGAAAGAAGGCAAGATAGCTATTTTATCTAAGTTGAGGATGATACCGCCTACTATTTTTATGGATTTATTTAAAAATTGTGTATCTCTGGATTTATCAGTGATGTATAAAATTACATTTTAAGCATAAAAAGATAAGTGTAGGTTTACAAGTATAAACCTTATTTCAAATGAGGTTCACTTTACAATGGAAATGTAATTAGTTGTAGCTGTTTGTAATAGCAGCCTTTCATAGACTTAAAATGTTTTTATTCTTTTTTTTTAAAGCTTTTTATAGACCAATAGCTAATTGAGTTCAGATTGATCAGTTCATAGATAAGTAACTACAGTCCAAGAAATTTTAGTCAGAGTTAGGTATTGGCTATTGACAGAAAAGCAACAAAAACCCCAGCCTGTGACTCTCAGCCCATGGTCTATTTTTTTTTTTTTTTTTTTAAATCACACTGAGGCTTCATCTCATTATTATGTATAGAATGAAGCAAAGAAATATTCATTTCATAAGTGTTTAATTTTTCATCTTGAAGGAAGTAACTTCAAGCCTCAGTGTCTTACATTCTTAATTATTTGTTAGGCTAATGTGAATTTATTCTTTATTTTTATTTAAAAATGGACTTGAGAAAATGACATTACAGAAAGTTTTTAAAATAGAGAAAAAAAAATATAAAATCACTGTCCTCCAAAACAATCACATTTATTTTTGTACTTTTACATTCTAATTCTTAAAGTAATCTAGAAATAGCAGACATGCAATTATATGTGTGTGTGTTTGTGTGTGTTTACTTAATAGTCTATCGGTTGCCTAACTTTTGGTATTGCAGACATCATTGCAAGAAAGATCTTGTGTACTGGACTTTATCGTCTATAACTGCCCTATTCCATTAGAATTAATTGTTGAGGAACATTAATAACCTAAAAGATATGGACATATATGCCCTTGTTATATATTTCTATGTTACTTCCCCCAAAAGCATGGTCCCAATTCTCCACGTTATTAGCAATGGAGCCCCATCAAAGGCAAATAAATCTTTTTCTGTTTTGTTCCTTGTCATTCCTCCGTCACCTAGTCCACAGACTGGCACAAAATAAACACATAAACATTAAAATATGTAAGACGTGAGTACAGTAAATAAATAACCTAAGATGTATTTATACTATCTGGTTGACATTTTGCTTTTATTTCTTTTCCTGAGACACAAATAGGAGAAAAGTCAATAAAGAAATGGAGTTCACTGAAATTAAAAATCTTGATGCACATTATTAATTAATATTTCAAATGCCTTTCTCTTTATACTCTCAAAGTAAATGGAATGTATATGTATCATCTGAGAAGGGATGCTGCTTTTATATCACCCTCACAGTATCTATAGCTGAGGTTTTTATTTCTTTTTGACCCCTCTTAACCTACACAGGCACAATCATGGTCTGTATCTTACCCGTACTGTGTCTAGACCAGGACAACAGCCACTTATGCTGATGTCAGTATCTTGTGCCTTCAACTGAGACTTTCTAAAGCAACAAGAATCAAGAATCCGTCTGTATAAATTGGACAGCCAAGCTCCTCTTCTGAGAAGGAAAATGACTACTAGCTAAAGTCTAATTAAAATTCTAAATTACGGGCTTCAAAATTCTTAATCACTAGGATTCTCTCTGCTTACTTGATCTCATTTTCTGTAACATTTAAAGTCAAACACTGCACTCCACAAAAGCAAATATATTCACTCTCACCCACATAAGAATCAGCAGCCTCAACCTCCAGTCCTGGTCTCCTATCATTTCACTGCCTACTGCTGACTCATTGCTTTCCACAAGTCATGACACTCTTCTCTCAGTCAAAACTTTTTTTTTTATAACGCATCCTCACAACGACAACTTCTCTGACTCTAGGTAGAATGATCATGAGATTTATTATTCAAACGGGAACACCTTTAAGTGTAATAAAGATGCTCTTAGTAATTACACCAGGAAAAGGCAAAATCTACCACTGTCTCTGGCAAACCAAGATAAATGTTCACCCTAACTATAGTCCTAATCATTCATAAAACTCTGAGCATCATAGGCACATCTCAGCAAATACAGATAGACACAGATATCCTCTCTCTTCTTTCCCCTCCCCTATTTTCCACTTATTATTCACCAACGCTTTGATTTTGCCCATGGTCGAAGGAAAGCATTATTTTGATACATAAACGCATGAGTTTTTCCAACAAAAAATAGTTTAGTCTTTGGTGACCATTGAATACTATTTACATTGTCTAACTGCATTGTCTGTTCATAACTGATAGGGTTTTAAAGAATGGAAGACTTGTGGTAACTTTGGGTAAAGGTAGGATGCCTTTTTGTCACACTGGGGTTTAGGAGACAATAGGATAAGACTGACCAACAAGAGTAAGGATCAGTCTGACTGGCCAGGGAAAGGCCATAAAATACTGTGGGTCTAGGTGAGAAAGTTGTTAAGATAGAAAGTTCAGCTAAAGGGAAGGTAAGAAAGCCATAGCCTGTTCTAGACAGCTGTTCAACAAGGATTCAGATTACAGGAGATCAGCATTATTAGGTGGTGCGCGCTGGTGCCAGGCTAACGCATGCTTTCCGTTTCTCTTGTAGGATGATGTGTATGAGACATTTTTTAACCACAACTATTAATCCTAGGAAAATGTCACCTTGTTGGTGCATGCAGCTTCGTGAGCCAGTTCAGCAACGGAAGGTTCCTAATTCTTTGACCAGCAAGTTTGCCTGAGATTTTCTGAACTTAGAATTGAATTCACAATATTTGCATTCTGTTTTTGAAATATCTTGTAAACTTTTAGCTAATATTTGGGACTTTCAGTTGAATAAATAAGTTGCATCTCTTACATCCAGAAAAACCATTTTCAGTTGTGTAACAGACTGATTTATGATCATTAACCAATAAAAATGGACATTAATTTTTTTGGAATGTTTTCAAAGTTCTTAAATTTTTTAACTTTGTCTTATAATGGATGTAAAAAGATGAAAGAAAAGAGTTGAGCTTACAGCTTTTGTGCTAGTTAACGTGTCAGTAAAGCAGCATGTTCCTTTCAGTTCTCCTGCCCTCTCCTTTGATCAAACACCAATATCTATCTGTGGCAGAAGAGCCCATCTAAAACCTGAAACCACTCACCATCAACAAAATAGTCTAGGAAATGGGAATAACAAGGGGATTTAAAGTGGTAGTTTAGATGTCTCAACTCATTTTCTATCTTTTGCGTTGAATTTTTACTTGTTATTCTTTTGTTGAAAGTTTTCTCTGTTCCATCAATGGTTCTTATCCAACTAGAAATTCCTAGCCCCAATATTAGATAACTTCTGAATGCCATATCCCTCTTTCTCTCTCTCACACACATATAAATATACACACATACGTTTATACATACACATACACACATGTACGTATACACAATATATAATATTCATATATAATATATATAATTATATTTGATTAATTCATATGTTTATAGTACATAAATATATACAAACAATATAAAATTATGACTATTTCTTCAACATATTTTAAAAATGAATTTATTTATTATTTATTTTTGGCTGCATTGGGTCTTTGTTGCTGCGTGCGGCTTTCTCTAGTTGTGTCAAGCGGGGGCTACTCTTCGTTGTGCAGCTCGGGCTCTAGGTGCATGGGCTTCAGTACTTGTGGCTCGTGGGCTCTAGAGTGCAGGCTCAGTAATCGTGGCGCATGGGCTTAGTTGCTCCGCGACATGTGGGATCTTCCCGGACCAGGGCTCAAACCCGTGTCCCCTGCATTGGCAGGCGGATTCTTAACCACTGCGCTACCAGGTAAGCCCAATGACAATCTTTTATACTTGATTATGTATTGTTTCAGAGACCTTATATTCCTAGAGGCCAGCAACTGCATTATTTTTTCCTCTTTTCTTGGTGTCCCCCAAATGTCTCCAACAATCATGTTCATATGACAGGTGTTCAAGAAATAGCTGCTTAGCAGAGAAATACTTTGCTTGTAAGAAATTCATCAAACAGACTTTGACTATTATAAGAAAATAATTGTGGTACAGTTTATTTTTAATCAACTTGAATAATATCAAATAAGAAGGAAATCAGAATCATCTTTCTGTATCTCTATACCTGGAACTGGTGCTATGTACATTTAAATATCAATCAATGAAGAGTAGAGAATTTATTCTAGAATCATAGAGATGATTTAGGGGTTTAAAATGAGGTCAACATCAAAAGGCAGTATCTAGCTTACTCTTGACCCTCTGAGATGGAAAGCTATGCCCTATAAACTCCTTGTTGTCAAAGCAGCAGAGAGATTCAGGGGACTATTCCATTTCCCTGAAGGCCCCAGAGATGTGAATCTGTTTTTGGACTGGTTCTCTGCTCATGCACATTCTGGAATAGAGCGGGCAACCAACACTGGTGAATATGATGGTGTAACAGGTCCCTGGTCCACTTTGCAAGATGTCTGGTGTGAGAAAGATTATTATTTTGAAATTATAATTCATTACTCTTCATCAATACCAAGAAAAGGATAAGGAAAAAATAGTTTTTACACTATGCTAGATTTCATGTATATATAAGGAAGAGTCTTTTGGAGATAGGCCAGTGAAAGAATTTCTTTGGAGATCTTAAAAACTTCAAAATTTTCCTCTGGTATGATTTATGTAACATCTTGCTTAGAGATTGGAGGATAATTTAAAGATGAGCCTTAATTCCTTTCAAATACCCCCTTCCATGAATCTCCCAAATATTTGTGTATCTTATGCATTAATGTGGTATGGATCTTTTAATTTTGTACTTTAATTTTATAATTTAATTTGAAAGTGTATAGATTCACTCATTAAAAACACTTTAAGGACAAGTAAAATCTGGGTTATTCTTTCTTTCCCAAATACTCTATTTTTTAAAAATAACCAGCTGTTGAGATAAAAATGAAGTTGACCACATATGGAATTAAGGTGAAATTTTTCATGCAAGGGTATACAAAAGAACTACAAAAGTGACTCAAATTGCTTTATTTTTTAAAAATCATGAATGAATATATCTGTACCTTTAATATAGCTGGAGGCTGATAAACACAGCTGTCCATAATGAGAAAGCAGATTACATCATGTTACTCTAAATAAGCCTTCTAATGAGAAATCAGAATTAAGTTGAATCTGGATGAAAAATTTGTATTTGCCTTGAGAATTTCAAGCTGATCTCCCCTGGGGAGAATGACAGAGCATTAAGAGATTTTAATTTGAAATGAGGTTATGAGATTGTAAATTGCTGACAGATATTTCGCAAATGATTTAGTGTTTGTGTTTACATTCTAGCTTAGGAAAGATTTTGACTTTTTCAGCAAACTGAAAAAATGTCTTCAAAACACATTTAGCTAATCAAAATGAAGTGTCCAAAGAATGGGGAAGAATGAGCAATTAAACTGATATATTTGAATTATGCATTAAAATTCAACAGTAAACTTTCATTCTCTGAGCAAGCCTCCATCTTTATTATTTTAGGGCCATACAATTAATTTATTACTATCAATTAAAGATCTAGTGATAATATCCTTTAGCAAATGTTATAATTCACAGTATCAGCCTTTTTAAAAATACATGTACACCTCTCCACATTTCTACAAGAGTCCGTGATTATACAAAATCCAAGAAGATTTCTTTTCTGGTGATTTATCACATACTCTTTCTGAAAACATTTGCGAAGTGAAGAATATGTTTGTAAGATATTGTGTTTATTGTACACCCACCAGGGGTGAACAGCATAGCTCATGTCCAGCTAGATCTGTAAAAAGGTAGCCCTCTGGGGAAGATGGATTAGACCAAGATTGATAACATAACTTACTCCTTTTCCTTTTGAAACTTTTATTTTCAATGTGACACCTACTATCATACACAGTCTCTTTCTCTTCTTTGTGACAAACTCACACAGCTTGCAAAAAGTGATTCAGCCTTCATTAGAGAAATGCCACCCAGAGGGTCGCTTTCAAAAGCTTTGTGTTTTTCAGCTGGAGGCAAGACTGAATGCATTGTGGTTTCTATGGCCCTAAATATCTAGTCCAAGATAGACGCCACTGTCATTACAGATATTGCAGTAAAATGTGCTTTTTCTTACTGAGCTGCCTTGTGGGTCAGTGTCACTGGGGAAATATCACAGCCTGGCTTACAGGAGGACATCCTATTTTATATGCAGGTACATCATAAAGAGCTTTATGCTTGGGAGGCGAGCAAGGAATACAGCGCTTTCCACTCAGCCAAGATTCTCCTTTTTATTTCTTCTATTGAAAAAAGTGGCTCACCATTTACCTTTTAATGTCCATTTCTAATTTGGAATAATCTTTTTTCTCTCAAATTTCTAAATCTGACACCCTTTCGGAGTTTGTGTCCTTTCCCTTTGCTTCTTCACATACATTTTCTTCTTCCCTAAAACCTGTGCAGTTAACTTCTGCCACCTTAAAAGCCTTCCTTACAGCACATTGCTACAGCTGTTGAAGCATATGTAATTGCATCCTACCCTTCCTGTCCTGGGGCATGTTAGTTTCATACAATTTTCATATCACTCTTTTTCATTATTCAAGCAGAGTGAAAATTTAAGGACTGTGTGATTAGGCTGAAATTGGAACTCTTCAAGGTTTGGCATTGTGTAAAAGCAGGCTCTTTCCTTCCTTACACTGAACGAAAAAGCTATTGTTAAAAAAATGGTTCAATTAGCTTGGCACACACACTGGTCACACACTCAGGACCATCACAGTTGAGACTTTTCATAGAGCCATATTAAGATTCATTAATATTTTCGTGACTGAGTTGGAGTTTAATGTGAGGGAAATGGTGTTAATGATTAAGGATTTTAGAGATTTATATAGATTCTGTCCTGATTTTGGCAATGAGAACCAAGAAAGGCACAATGAAGCAATGTGAACAATACAGGTAAATACCTGTATTGGCAAAGTATTCCAGTATGGTGCTTAAAGAATACTGAACGTTACTTTAAAAAATCATTGTATGAGAAGAGAAAAAGGAACAAAAGCTTAAATAGGTCTACTCTCTTTACGTTACATCTAAACAAATGCCTATGAAGCAGACATAAACATGGAAAATGAACTCAATCCATTTTATTTATTTATCAGAAATTTTTATTGGAGTATAATTGATTTACAATGTTGTGTTAGTTTCTGCTGTACAGCAAAGTGAATTAGTTATACGTATACATATATCCACTCTTTTAGATTCTTTTCCCATGTAGGTCATCACAGAGTATTGAGTAGAGTTCCCTGTTGCTATACAGTAGGTCCTTATTAGCTATCTATTTTATGTATAGTAGTGTGTATAAGTCAATCCAAATCTTGCAACTTATCCACCTCTCTCATTCACCCCTGGTAACCACAAGTTTGTTTTTTACATCTGTGACTCTATTTTTGTTTTGTAAATAAGTTCATTTGCACCATTTTTTTAGATTCCATGTGTAAGTGATATCAAATGATATTTGTCTTTCTCTGTCTGACTTAGTTCACTCAGTATGACAATCTCTAAGTCCATCCATGTTACTGCAAATAGCATTATTTCATTCTTTTTGTTTGTTTTTTATTTCTTTTTTATGTCTGAGTAATATTCCATTGTATATATGTACCACATCTTCTTTATCTATTCCACTGTCGATGGACATTTAGGTTGCTTCCATGTTCTGGCTATTGTAAACAGTGCTACAATGAACAGTGGGGTGCATAACTTTTCAAATTATGGTTTTCTCTGGATATATGCCCAGGAGTGGGATTGTTGGATCTATTTTTAGTTTTTTAAGGAATATCCATGTTCTCCATAATGGTTGTACCAATTTACATTCCTGCCAACAGTGTAGGAGGGTTCCCTTTTTCTCCACACCCTACTGTATAGCACAGGGAACTCTACTCATTTTTCTGTAATAACTTATATGGGAAAAGAATCTGAAAGTGAATGGATATTATATATGTATAACTGAACCACTTTGCTGTACACCTGAAACTAACACAACATGGTAAATCAACTATACCCCAATATAAAATAAAAATTAAATTATAAAAAACTTGTCTTAGGAAAATACAAATAGTGTTATTTATATGAAGGTTAAAAAACTGATGAAACAAAGATCGTTTCTTGGAGATACATGTATATTTGGTAAAAGTATAAAGAAATGCAAGAGAATGATTAGTCTCCAATTCAAGGGTAGTGGCTATTTCCGAGTGAGACATCACTGAGGAAGGGGATGCACAGGCATTCAGAGGTAAAAATAGTTTAGTTTCTTAAGGTGGGTGGTAGGCTTGTCAACATTATTTCTTATTCCTTAAACTACAGCTATAGATGTAGATGTAGTCTTTTGTATGCTTGATATATTTAAAATAAAAAATAAAATAAATTAAAAATTATACTTATCCTTTAAAGTTTAGCTCAACTATCTCATATCATCTTATAAATTCTGCTTGGATAGTTTCTAAGTGCACATTATTTCTGTAAACATTTAACAATCTAACAAATGTTCCTTTGATTGATATTTACTGTAATCTGCTGGTTCTTGTTATGTGAAATACGATGGCAGACAACAGAAAGTGGTAATGCTGGGGTTAGAGACAAGGCCATCATATTTTCTTAACCCTCTACAATACTTCCTTCAAAATGTTTTTCTGATATTTTGAAGTAGTTCTCAATACTAGTGTTATGTAAAAAAAGATACATTGACTGTGCCATATACATAAGTAAAAATGAAAGAAAACAATGTTACATAGTATGTAAAATTGCATAATAGTGTGTACCTTGGACTTCTCCTCTGAAATTGAACAATATTCGTCATTAATATAAAAATAAACTTGTTCAAACAAATCAATTGGTTGTTCTTTTCACTTCTACTTATCGGCATGAGATTTTTTTAAAGAGATGTGGGACACATACATTTTGATTCTTTGCTGTCACAAACCACTCAGCTTATTTTAATGGATACTAAAAGCATTCCAACTTTGAAATTCCTTTGGAATATGGCATTCTATGCATTGTCTGAATGATGTGACCACTGTGAACCGGTTACAGCCCAGATCTGAAGCAATAACTGTTGATGAGACCCGCTGTGGAGTCCAGGCATATGGTGATTAGTGTTTGCTTAAGGATAGAGGTGGAGATGGAGATGGGGATAGAGAGGGAAGAGAAGGAGAAAGAGAGAGACTGATTCAGATCCTGTGAGAATGGCAAACAAAGCCAACAAAAAACCGTCCTCGGTATTGGTACTTGGAACACTTGTGATGTATTTTGTACTTCAGCTCATTTGCCTGTAGGATTTAGCAGACATTAAATATATAATAATATACTAAATGATTTATTAAAAATTAATTGAAGCAACTAATATTGCTCAAAATACTGTTATGAGAACATCGCTACCATGGCTGTTCTTTTTGAGGAGAGACAATAATTGGTGGATATTAAACTCTGAAAGAGCATTTTGCCAAAAGAATTTCACTCCTTTTCGATGTACAAGAGGAGGCAGTTATAGGTTTTTTAAACAGATAATTTGTTTTTTATAATCAGTTCTTTACTAGTTTATTGTTTGTAAACTGTGATCAATTTTTCATAGGTTTCTTTTATCGAGCTATCACTGCATTCTGGCACGATCCTGAGCACTTTACGTTATTTAATTTATCCACAGCAACACTTTGAAGTATGTATTAGTTACCTCATATACGTGAGAAAACAGAGACACCAAGAGTTTCAATAACTTGCAGGAGGTTACAAGCCTGAGTCTGGATTTGAACCCAGGTGTTGACTCCAGTGTTCATGTTCTTAATTACTTTCTTCATACCGTTCTCTTTAGCCTCCCAGGTTTTCTCATGCTCGAATTTTTCCTGCTAAAGTAATCTCATGACAAAATTGAATTTTTGGGCAATCCAATCAACCAATCTAAAACATATTTCCATTAAGTATGATATTTTTTTCTACATGCTGTCTAATCTGTAAGGGCTGATGCTTTCTGACATGCCACACCACACACACTTCTTAGGCTGATCTTCTTGGTTACCCTTTAATCCTTAATTTCTTTGTAATCTGACTTTCAACCTCACCATTTTGTACTGAGGAGATGTGCAATGTAAAAAGGAGCTTGGAGATACAAGAAGAGTTATTAATCTCAGAATAAAAATAATTATTTTGTCTTATTTTCTAGTAATATCAAGAAAATTCCATATCAGTGAGAACTATATCCCTGTAAAGTCACCAGTTAACTTCCAGAGTAGAGTCTATTTCTCTTTTTGTTCGTGTACCCAGTCTCTTTTCTGGAATTTATGTCGCTATTTTTATATTTTATTCTTTTATAATCTTGTTGTCTCTGTCTGGAATGTCTTTGCCCCATTTTCATCTATTATAATCCAATTTAGTTTTTATTACATTCCAATGATTTTTTAAAAATTCTTTCCAGGAAAAGTTACTCTTTGCGCCTCTATTATAACACCACAATTTCCCTGAAATCATTCTTTTTATGTCTTCTTCTATGCTTGGTTTCTCCCACTGGAAAAGAAGCTTCAAATTGTCAGATATTATTTCATAGCCATCTTTGTTCTTCTGCCATGCCAAGCACGATGGATAGTACATGTGAGTTTTCAATAAACATTTGATAAATTGAATCAAGATTTTATTATAGTATTTTGTCAACAGTTAGGAAGATGACCAATATAAAGTATTTGCTGGAAAAATAAGGAGATGGGGCATTGTTTATTTGAGTAGCTATAATCAGTTTGTGTTCTTTTGTCTGTCTAGCTCAGAATCATGAAAATGATACAGGAGATAATCAAATAGTAATTTATTTTTATTTCCCATCATTAAAAAAATCTACGTATGTCTTCAATGAAATCAAAGCCATTAAATATAATATCCTTCTTAGAGTGAAACTCATCACATGCAATGTTTTATACCATCTTGAAAAAAATGCTCTTTGGAGCCATTTAGAATCAGGATAAAATTATGTAAGATGTACATGATAAAACTTCAAGGAATTTTTCCAACACATGTATAACATTTTCTGTGAAGATGTTATTGACTTTTGCAAAATAAAAACAATAACATTAAATGCAGAACGCCCCAAATTCATGGTTCAGAGGGCTTGGAAAACTGGGGACATGGTTCTTCTATAGGAGCCTTGAAGTGAGTGTGGATGTTTCAATTACTGCCAATTCACAGTCCATGAGAGCTGTGGAGAGCTACCATCTGGTGGCTGACTACACACGGAGAAGAAATGAATGTCTCGTGGATATAACTAACTTCCTGACAGACCATTTCTCTGTGAATAAATCCTCAAAGCAATTCAAGTGTATATTTATTTCAGCTTTTTATTGGAATAGATGAGACAGGTGAAAAAATATCCATTAAAGAGTTACTGCCTTTCATGGAACTTATGGTGACAAGGAGGCAATATAAGGTTCTCAATCATTCACAGAAGAATTATGCAGCATGGTTTTAAGAGAGCCAATGGCACATTTGGACAGAATAAACGTCTGTTGTTCTCTTAGATTAATATTCCAAAAGTTGAATTTAAAGCCCCAAATCATGTGGATTTATTTTAAAGTTCAGCTATAAAACTTCCCAAAGTTATTACCCAGCCAACCAGGAAGGTTTTGAGCTAGGAATTTTGTGGTTCATACTACTGGAGGATGAATATGGAAATATGGTATTAGACAGCTTGCTGTCAGTTCCTAAAAGTCATTACACCCACAGAAATTCTACTTGGCCCACCAAATTTGCTCTCTGCCATCTCATATTTCCTAGTATCACATCTGCTTTGCTGTTTCACATCATGAAGCTAAAGCAAGCACTTGCAAAAAAATAGAGTCCATCTCCTTTAAAATTTAGATTCCTTCCAAAACTGAGTTATAGGGAAACGAAGTGAGAGAATGACTATATTTAATTAAGTTGCCTCAGACTAAACCCTGGATTTTATTAAGCTCACTGAGTATTTAGGTTATCAGCACTCAGATGAGCATTTCTCTTTCTCTTCCTATGCTACCCTTCAAAGTAAGCTAGTGACATAATGACCATTACTGAGTGCTTATTAAATGACAGATCTTCTGCCGAGACAGTATGTGCATTTATCATTTAGTGTTAAAAATGTGCCTCTAGGATGGTTACCATCTCCATTTTCTGATACGGAAACTTGCCCAGTGTCACCAGCTGGGAAGCAATGGAGCCAAGTTTCAAATTCAGTTCTATCTCTTATGCCTGTGCTCATAGACTGTACGACATTTATCTTAAATGTTTATATTTGCAAGCTCTTCTTCTATACTGCATATCCACCAAAATATTGCATCATATCTGAGGTCTCCTCCAAACATTTAATTTATTAAGGTAAATAGAGTACCATAATTCAATCATTGATATTTGAGATTTTTGGATGCATATGTGAAAACATAGAGAAAATGTTGGGTTATTTTAGGAAAAAATGCTCTTAAAAAAACTTTACTGAGGTATGACTGACATATCAAAAACTGTATGTAATTAATGTATAAACTTGACAAGTTTGGAGATAAGTATATACCTGTGAAGCCATCACCAATTTATGCCATAATGTATCTATCACATCCAAATGTTTCCTCCCACCCTTTTTATTAGTATTAATTTTGTAATAATAAAACTTAACATCTATTCTCAGCAAATTTTAAGTATATAGTGCATTATTATTAATTATAGGCTCTACGTGCTACAGTAGATCTTTAGGACTAATTCATCTTGTAGAAGTGAAACTTTGTATTCTGATTAATACTTTCTCCTTTTCCCCCTTCTCCCAGTCTCTGGCAATCTGTATATACTCTCCGTTTCTATGAGTTTGGCTTATTTATTTATTTATTTAAACATCTTTATTGGAGCATAATTGTTTACAATGTTGTGTTAGTTTCTGCTGTATAACAAAGTGAATCAGCTATATATGTATATGTGTATATATATATGCATATGTATACATATATCTCCATGTCTCTTCCCTCATGCATCTCCCTCCAAACCTTCCCATCCCACCCCTCTAGGTAGACACAAAGCACCAAGCTGATCTCCCTGTGCTATGCGGCTGCTTCCCACTATCTAGCTATTTTACATTTGGTATATATGTCCATGTCACCCTCTCACTTTGTCCCAACTTACCCTATGCCCACCCCGTTACCTCAAGTCCATTCTCTACATCTGAGTCTTTATTCCTGTCCTGCCCCTACGTTCTTCAGAACATTTTTTTTTTTTTAGAATCCATACATACATGTTAGCATACGGTATTTGTTTTTCTCTTTCTAACTTCATTCGTATGACAGTCTCTAGATCCATCCACCTCGCTACAAATAACTCAAATTCGTTTCCTTTTTATGGCTGAGTAATATTCCATTGTATATATGTGCCACATCTTCTTTATCCATTCATCTGTCGATGGACACTTAGGTTGCTTCCATTTCCTGGCTATTGTAAATAGTGCTGCAATGAACATTGTAGTACATGACTCTTTTTGAATTATGGATTTCTCAGGGTATATACTCAGTAGTGGAATTGCTGGATCATATGGTAGTTCTATTTTTAGTTTTTTAAGGAACCTCCATACTGTTCTCCATAGTGGCTGTATCAATTTACATTCCCACCAATAGTGCAAGAGGGTTCCCTTTTCTCCACACCCTCTCCAGCATTTATTGTTTGTAGATTTTCTGATGAAGGCCATTGTGACTAGTGTGAGGTGATACCTCATTGTAGTTTTGAGTTGCATTTCTCTAATGATTAGTGATGTTGAGCATCCTTTCATGTGTTTTTTGGCAATATGTGTATCTTCTTTGGAGAAATATCTGTTAGTTCTTCTGTGCATTTTTGAATTGGGTTGTTTGTTTTTTTGAAATTGAGCTGCATGAGCTGCTTGTTAATTTTGGAGATTAATCCTTTGTCAGTTGCTTTGTTTGCAAGTATTTTCTCCCATTCTAAGGGTTGTCTTTTTGTCTTATTTATGGTTTCCTTGGCTGTACAAAAGCTTTTAAGTTTCATTAGGTCCCATTAGTTTATTTTTGTTTTTAATTCCATTTTTCTAGGAAGTGGGTCAAAAAGGATCTTGCTGTGATTTATGTCATAGAGTGTTCTGCCTATGTTTTCTTCTAAGAGTTTTATAGTGTCTGGCCTTACATTTAGGTCTTTAATCCATTTTGAGCTTATTTCTGTGTATGGTGTTAGGGAGTGTTCTAATTTCATTCTTTTACATGCAGCTGTCCAGTTTTCCCAGCACCACTTATTGAAGAGGCTGTCTTTTCTCCACTGAATATTCTAGCCTCCTTTATCAAAGATAAGGTGACCATATGCGTGTGGGTTTAACTCTGGAATTTCTATCCCATTCCATTGATCTATATTTCTGTTTTTGTGCCTGTACCATATTGTCTTGATTACTGTAGCTTTGTAGTGTAGCCTGAAGTCTGGGAGCCTGATTCCTCCAGCTCCACTTTTCTTTCTCAAGATTGCTTTGGCTATTCGGGATCTTTTGTGTTTCCATACAAATTGTGAAATTTTTTGTTCTAGTTCTGTGAAAAATGCCATTGGTAGTTTGACAGGGATTGCACTGAATTTGTAGATTGCTTTGGGTAATACAGTCATTTTCACAATGTTGATCCTTCCAATCTAAGAACATGGTATGTCCCTCCATCTGTTTGTGTCATCTTTCATTTCTTTCATCAGTGTCTTATGATTTTCTGCATACAGGTCTTTTGTCTCCTAATGTGGGGTTATTCTTAGGTATTTTATTATTTTGGTTGCAATGATAAATGGGAGTGTTTCCTTAATTTCTCTTTCAGATATTTCATCATTAGTGTATAGGAATGCAAGAAATTTCTGTGCATTAATTTTGTATCCTGCTACTTAACCAAATTCATTGATTAACTCTAGTCGTTTTTTGGTACCATCTTGAGGATTCTCTATGTATAGTATCATATCATCTGCAAATAGGGACAGTTTTACTTCCTCTTTTCCAATTTGGATTCCTTTTATTTCATTTTCTTCTCTGATTGCTGTAGCTAAAACTTCCAAAACTATGTTGAATAACAGTGGTGAGAGTGGGCAACCTTGTCTTGTTCCTGATCTTAGTGGAAATATTTTCAATTTTTCACCACTGAGAACATGTTGCCTGTGGGTTTCTCATATATGACCTTAATTATGTTGAGGTAAGTTCCCTCTATGCATACTTTCTGGAGGGTTTTTATCATAAATGGGTGTTGAATTTTGTCAAAAGCTTTCTCTGCATCTATTGAGATGATCATATGGTTTTTATCCTTCATTTGTTAATATGGTGTATCACATTGATTGATTTGTATATATGGAAGAATCCTGCATTCCTGTGATAAAACACACTTCATCATAGTGTATGATCTTTTTAATGTGCTGTTGGATTCTGTTTGCTAGTATTTTGTTGAGGATTTTTGCACCTATATTCAACAGTGATACTGGACTGTAGTTTTATTTCTTTGTGGTATCTTTGTCTGGTTTTGGTATCAGGGTGATTGTGGCCTTTTAGAATGAGTTTAGGAGTATTCCTCCCTCTGCAATATTTTGGAAGAGTTTGAGAAGGGTAGGTGTTAGCTCTTCTCTAAATGTTTGATAGAATTTGCTTGTGAAGCCATCTGTTCATGGGCTTTTATTTGTTGGAAGATTTTTAATCACATTTTTTATTTCAGTACTTGTGATTGGTCTGTGTATATTTTCTATTTCTTCCTGTCCAGTCTTGGAAGGTTGTGCATTTCTAAGAATTTGTCCATTCCTTCCAGGTTGCCCATTTTATTGTCATAGAGTTACTTGTAGTAATCTCTCATGATCCTTTGTATTTCTGTAGTGTCAGTTGTTACTTCTCCTTTTTCATTTCTAATTCTATTGATTTGAGTCTTCTCCCTTTTTTTCTTGATGAGTCTGGCTAATGGTTTATCAATTTTTTTTATCTTCTCAAAGAACCAGCTTTTAGTTTTATTGATCTTTGCTATTTTTTCTTTCATTTCTTTTTCATTTATTTCTGATCTGATATATATGTTTTCTTTCCTTCTGCTATCTTTGGAGATTTTTTGTTCTTCTTTCTCTAATTGCTTTAAGTGTAAGGTTAGGTTGTTTATTTGAGATGTTTCTTGTTTCTTGAGGTAGGATTTTATTGCTGTAAACTTCCCTCTTAGAACTGCTTTTGCTGCATCCCATAGGTTGTAGGTCATAGTATTTTCACTGTCATTTGTTTCTAGGTATTTTTTGATTTCCTCTTTGATTTCTTCAGTGATCTCTTGGTTATTTAGTAGTGTATTGTTTAGCCTCCATGTGTTTGTATTTTTTTATATATTTTTTCCTGTAATTGATGTCTAGTCTCATAGAGTTTTGGTCAGAAAAGATACTTGATACGATTTCAATTTTCTTAAATTTATTGAGGCTTGATTTGTGACCCAAGATATGATCTATCCTGGAGAATGTTCCATGAGCACTTGAGAAGAAAAGCCATTCTTTTGTTTTTGGATGGAATGTCCTATAAATATCAATTAAGTCCATCTTGTTTAATGTATCATTTAAAGCTTGTGTTTCCTTATTTGATTTCATTTTGGATGAACTGTCCATTGGTGAAAGTGGGGTGTTAAAGTCCCCTACTATGATTCTGTTACTGTCAATTTCCCCTTCTATGGCTGTTAGTACTTGCCTTATGTATTTAGGCGTTCCTATTTTGGGTGCATAAATATTTAAAATTTTTATATCTTCTTCTTGGATTGATCCCTTGATCATTATGCAGTGTCCTTCTTTTTCTCTTGTAATAGTGTTTATTTTAAAGCCTATTTTTTCTGATATGAGACTTGGTGCTCCACCTTTCTTTTGATTTCTATTTGCATGGAATATCTTCTTCCATCCCCTCACTTTCAGTCTGTATGTGTCCCTCGGTCTGAAGTGGGTCTCTTATAGACAGCATATATATGGTTCTTGTTTTTGTATCCATTCTGGCAGTCTATGTCTTTTGGTTGGAGCATTTAATCAATTTACATTTAAGGTAGCTATCGATATGTATGTTCTTATTATCATTTTCATAATTGTTTTGGATTTGTTATTGTAGGTCTTTTTCTTCTCTTGTGTTTCCTGCCTAGAGAAGTTCCTTTAGCATTTGTTGTAAAGCTGGTTTGGTGGTGCTGAATTCCCTTAGCTTTTGCTTGTCTGTTAGGTTTTGATTCCTCCATTGAATCTGAATGAGATCCTTGCTGGGTATAGTAATCTTGGTTGTAGGTTTTTCTCTTTCATCACTTTAAATATGTCCTGCCACTCCTTTCTGGCTTGAAAAGTTTCTGCTGAAACATCAGCTGTTAACCTTATGGGGATTCTCTTGTATGTTATTTGTTGTTTTTCCCTTGTTGCTTTTAATAGTTTTTCTTTGTATTTAATTTTTGATAGTTTGATTAGTATGTGTCTTGGCATGTTTTTCCTTGGATTTATCTTGTATGGGACTCTCTGAACTTCTTAGTGTTATTTCCTTTCCCATATTAGGGTAGTTTTCAATTATAATCTCTTCAAATAGTTTCTCAGTCCTTTTTTTTTTTTTTTTTCTCTTCTTCTTTTGGGACCCCTATAATTCAAATGTTGGTGCATTTAATGTTGTCCCAGAGGTCTTGAGACTGTCCTGAATTCTTTTCATTCTTTTTTCTTTATTCTGCTCTGCGGTTGTTATTTCCACTCTTTTTATCTTCCAGGTCACTTATCCGTTTTTCTGCCTCAATTATTCTGCTATTGATTCCTTCTAGAGAATTTTTTATTTCATTTATTGTGTTGTTCATCATTGTTTGTTTGCTCCTTATTTCTTCTAGGTCCTTGTTAAACGTTAATTTTTTTTTTTTATTTTTTCCATTCTAGTTCCAAGATTTTGGATCATCTTTACTATCATTACTCTGAATTCTTTTTCAGGTAAACTACCTATTTCCTCTTCATTTGTTTGGTCTAGTGGGTTTTTAACTTGTTCCTTCATCTGCTGTGTATTTCTCTGTCTTCTCATTTTGCTTGACTTACTGTGTTTGGGGTCTTCTTTTCACAGACTGCAAGTTCATAGTTCCCATTGTTTTTTGTGTCTGTCCTCAGTGGCTAAGGTTGGTTCAGTGGGTTGTGTAGGCTCCCTGGTGGAGGGGACTGGGGCCTGTGTTCTGGTGGATAAGGCTGGATCTTGTCTTTCTATTGGCCAGGACTATGTCCAGCGGTGTGTTTTGGGGTGTGTGTGTGTGTGACCTTATTATGATTTTTAGGCAGCCTCTCTGCTAATGGGTGGGGTTGTGTTCCTGTCTTTCTATTTGTTTGGTATAGACCAGCACTGTAGCTTGCTGGTCATTGAGTGGATCTGGGTCTTAGCATTGAGGTGGAGATATCTGGGAGAGCTTTTGCTGTTTGATATTACATGTGACTGGGAGGTTTCTGATGAAACAATGTCCTGAACTTGGCTCTCCCACCTCGGAGGTTCAGGCCTGACACCGGCCAAACCACCAAGACCCTGTCAGCCACATGCCTCCAAACTCTGGAACTCCACACTCCAGAAGCCGTCCTTTCACTGTGCTGCCTCTCCCCTTCTGCTTGGTTCTTTTAGATTTCTCATAAAAGTAAAGCCTTATCAATTTCTCATAAACAATATGTCAACTCCTGATAAGTAAAAGGTCTGGATTGTGGTGATTGTTTCACAAGTGTATACTTATCTTCAAACTCATCACATTGTTTATATTAAATATGTACAGATTTTAATATGTCAATTATAGTTCAATACAGTGGTTTAAGAAAATAAAAGAAATGCAGGAAAAAAAGTTTCTGCACTGCAAAGGAAACAACCAACAAAATCAAAAGCAACCTACAGAATGAGAGAAAATATTTGCCAACTATCTCATAAATGGTTAATATCTAAAATATGTAACTCAATAACAAGAAAACTAATAATCCAATTAATAAATGAGCAAAGGTACTTAATACACATCTTCCCAAAGACACATAACTGGCCAACAGCTATATGAAGAGGTGTTCAGCATCACTAATCACCAAAGAAATGCAAGTCAAGGCCTCAATGAGATATCACCTCACACCTGTAAAGATAGCTGTCACCAAACAACAAAAAAAAGCAAGTGTTGCTGAGAATGTGGAGAAAAGGGAATCCTTGTGCACTGTTTGTAAGAGTGTAAATTGACACAGCCACTATGGAAAACAGTATGGAATTGCCTCGAAAATTAAAAATGGAATTACCACATGATCCAGCAATCCCACTTTTGTGTATATATCCAGAATAATTGATATCAGGATCTTGAAGAGATATCTGCACTCCCATATCCACTGAAGCATTATTCACAATAGTGAAGACTTGGAAGCTAACTAAATGTCCATTGACAAATGAATGGATAAAGAAATGTGGTATATACAAGAAATGGAATATTATTCATCCTTAAAAAAGGAAACCTGCCATTTGTGACAGCATAGATTAATCTGGAGGATAAACGTACCTTACATTGAATATGTCTTACTTATTATGTTTATTTATGCCTGTATATCTCATTTATGCCTATATATTATATTTCTATAGAGCTATTCAAGTTCTTGTTATGGTATAAAAATTGGCTGTTGCTCTAAATCTTCAGTGATGCAAGGAAAGAAATCTTGGAAGCTACATTATAAAGTTTCTTTGAACTGAGCTGAAGTTATTTACAGTCTTATTCTTACACCAGCAGCTATCATGAAAGATTACTATATATGTATTAGGCTAATTTGAAGTCTTTGAAGCAGTACTCTTTTCTGAAAGAATCTATAACAAGTTTTCTAGGAACATATTTACTTCTATTAAACCTCATCAAAGATCTTTTTGATAGAAAAATATGCTAATACAAACATTTAATATCTATATTTTCAGGTGTGAAAGACTTGTTAATACAGATGACATATGGAAAATGTAAGAATTTGATATAGTCCCTTGATAATGTTCATTAAAAACTAATAGTAGGGCTTCCCTGCTGGCTCAGTGGTTAAGAATCTGCCTGCCAATGTAGGGGACATGAGTTCGAGCCCTGGACCAGGAAGATTCCACATGCTGTGGAGCAACTAAGCTTGTGTGCCACAACTACTGAGCCTGCGCTCTAGAGCCCACAAGCCACAACTACTGAGCCCATGTGCCACAACTACTGAAGCCCGTGCACCTAGAGCCCAACTCTGCAACAAGAGAAGCTACCGCAAAGAGAAGCCCAAGCTCTGCAACGAGAAGCCACCACAATGAGAAGCCCAGGCACCACAGTGAAGAGTAGCCCCCACTCGCTGCAACTAGAGAAAGCTGTGTGCAGCAACGAAGACCTTATGCAGTCAAAAATAAATTTAAAATTTTTTTTAAAAATTATTATAAAAAAAAAACTACTAGTAAAGTCAAGTATAAAGATTCCATTACAAATATATGATTGTTTTAATAAAAGAACAAGTTGAAATGTGTGTGTTGAGCTTATATAAATTTTGGTCAAAAATATATCATTTGAGCTTGGCTGAATTTATCTGTAGCTTTATGCCAATGTTGTCAGCAGCCATCATGGGATCAACAAATCCTGGCAAGACTCTGTGATCCAAATCAGTGTCTTTCTTTCTCTATATTGCTACTCAGGGCCAAGGTGACACAAAGTGATGACAGAAATAATATTAAGTGATATAGAACTAATGGAGACAGTAGTTCAAAATGCATCGTGATCTAAAATAACAACTAATAATTTGCAAAATGAAATCAGAGAACGTTCATGAACATAGTCATCCTGAATCATTTCTCTCTAGGTAATTTATATTTGATATTGCCCTTAAACTATATCCGCCATATAATGCCTCCTGTACTTACTGCAGCATTTCAAGTTCACCTTATTTCTTTCTAAGCCTGTGTACAACCATTAGAAGCAGATTATTAACTATTTAATTTGATAATAGGTGTCTTTTCTGTGTGTAATAGAAAAGAGGTTCAGAGTCCATGACGCTAGGAAATCATGCTGTAGCTGTGCTTTCCATCTCAACCCTGAGGGGAGAAAAGCAATCGATGTTGATAAGGACTATTCACAGAGTACATCTATAAAGTTGAGAGCTGTTTCTTTCTTTTGTAAGATTTTAACAATTATTAACAGTAAAATAATTGTATTAAGTAATTTTTTTTCTCGTGATCTACTTCTTATGTTCAGTTAATTAATGGATAAAGATTATTTTTTGTTTGGTGTTTTATTATAACCCAGACCTTGGTTAATGATGCACTATTATTTTGGTCTATGTTTGCTTGCTATCTTATTATGATACAATGTAAACCCACGAACCAACTCACATATAAAAAAATTCAACACTGCTTGTAACATACATTTGTGAATGTGCTCCTCCCTTATCCCATCCTTTTATCTGCCTCCCCATCCTTTTAGCATAACCACTATTCCAAAAATACAGTAAGTATAGTTTTATCACACATATATGCAATCCTATATAACATACAGTGTTTAGGTTAATAATTTGGAATTATATAAAAGAATATCATAAGAATATAACATAATGCATTGTATTTTAAGTATTAATCTGTGTTGACATTGATTTTCTCTCAATCCTTTAAAGACACCATTTCATGTCTCTGACTTCTGTTGCTGTTGTTGAGATCCTGTGGTCCTTTTAACAGTCATTCCATTGTAGGTAGTCTTTCCTTTTTTCTATTTTTCATTTCCTTACATTTTATACATAGCTATCCTATCCTCTATATCTGTCAGTTCCTAAATTTGCAGTCCGTGCTTTCGCATTTTTGTGTCTTGTTTCTGCTGTTTATCATGATAGAGGCTTGGCTTCTTAGTTTTTGATCATCTCTGTCTGCAATCCTAATCCTGCAGTTATCTTGGGGAAGCTTTCCTCCAGATATAGTTTGCTTTTAATTCTGACAGTGGCCACCCCTGATTTACAGCTCTTACATTCCTCTTTTGACTCAGAAGAGATGTCTCAAGTTCTACTTTCTCACCTTACTACTTTCCTATAGCCATATGACAAAGGGCAACTAGGCTCAGGTCAGTGCACCAGCTTGTCTGCTCCAACTCTCTGCTGCTCTGTATTTGCCCCTATGCTTCCAAATCTCTCAGCCCCATCTCCAAGTCCAACTTTCTGATGTTCCAACTCCAGGCCACTGAAGCTCTAATTCTTGGTCCCCTGACCTCGTGGGTTTTTTTTGTTTGTTTGTTTTTGTTTTTTGTGGTGAGGGAAGTGGCAGAAGTTGAGCCTGAAGACTCCTCTTACCATTTCTCAAGAGAGCAATAGGTATAAAGAGTGAATCTTTTTTTTTTTTTTTTTGCTCCGGACGCGCAGGCTCCTCGGCCATGGCTCACGGGCCCAGCCGCTCCGCAGCATGTGGGATCTTCCCGGACCCGGGCACGAACCCGCGTCCCCTGCATCGGCAAGCGGACTCTCAACCACTGCACCACTAGGGAAGCCCAAGAGTGAATCTTAGGTTGGGGACACCTCACCACTCTGGTGAAGTGTTGGTAAGTTTTCAATATTCTCTTTAAACACTTGCATATAGACATAGAGATAGAGACAGAGATGATATATGACAGATAGATAGATAGATAGATGATATAGAGGTAGCTATAGAGTTTTCTCTGCCACTTTGCTTTCATATTCTTTTAAAGAAGCCAATAAACTATTCCACATAGGGGAATTATTTTACGTAGCTCAGAAGAGTATCACAGAATTTAAAGACTTCCATACTATTTCCCTAATATTCAAAATCAATTTTCTTTTTTGTAATTTTATACTTCTGTTTCCTGAAAACAATTCTTTCTGTAATTGTAGATAATAATCACAGTCTCTTGAGCTCATATATTGTATTCATTTCTTCCATTTTAATAATATTCTTTTATGTTAGCTTAAGCTTTATTAAGGATTTTGTAGACTTTTCAAAGCATGGTTAACTACTTACATAGTCCTTAAAAGGAGACATGCAGTGGGAAAATTAAGTCTGTGTAAAATAGTAATTGGAAATACTACACAATATATAGTAAAAATGTAATTACTTTTAAAATGGAATCTGTGAACTAGGTCACTGAAAATTTGTACAGAATATTTTGGTTTTCTTTTGGTCTCTAACTTATTAGCGACACTATTTTCAAAGAAAAGGAAGTGAAACTACTGTCTGTGAGTTAAAGAATTGAAAGAAAACATGGCATTATAAGAAAAGCTAATGATTTCCATACGCCTAGATTAAAAAATATATGATGATAAATTAAATATATTTACTCAATTGCAGCACCTAGATGAACATGCAAATGTGGTATATAAAACCATAAACAGTACTTAATTAAATAATGACTCAGAGTCTGGAGAAAAAGAGACCTGTGCAATAACTGTTGTGTTTTTTTTTTTCCTTCTTGATGAAAATGCAAATTAAATCATTAATAGTTTATAAATGAACCTAGCAAAGAGAAAGCTAATGCATATCCTGTTCTAAATTAAATAAAAGCAACAAATGTTCCATTATATTCATTGAGGTAAACTCCAAAATCACTTTATATTTATGAAATATGAGTTTTAAATGTTTATTTTGTTTTTCTCCTCCAAAATCATTCTTTATGCCACTGTGAATTTTGGCAGAAAAGAAAAATCAGTTGGAACATCATTTTCTTTCATTATTCTATCCAATTTCCCCTTTCCTCCCTCTCTCTCCCTTTCTCCACATATACATATGCATAAACACACACCAAATGTTTATATTAGAAAAGAGAGGATAAAAGACACATTAAAATCACATGAACTTATTAGCTTTTGGGTCAACGGCTAGAATTGGTGACAACAACAGAATTAGGTGACAATATTCTTGCTACTTAGAGTTACTGAACATATCCAGACTTGGATACCATCCAAGGGCTTGGTATGGTACATTTCACTTTAATAGTTATATAATTTATTTGCAGCTGGTCCATCTACTCAGTGACTTTATAATATGGTGGAGAAATGGAATGAACATAAGCAAATGTGTTATGTGATCAGCTGTGAATGATTGGTATATTTTAAAACTGTGTCTCTTCTTCATGATGGAATTTTGTTTATATCCAGACCATCTTCTCTCTGTACTCAGAATTCTCCTCAGTATCTCACACTTTCCTGCCCAAGGAATGCAAATAAAGTTTAATTCTAGTGAGAAAAAAAAATATAATTTTGAAACAAATCCTCTGAAAAAATTCACCTCTCTCAAGCAAATATGAATTGCCCTGAACACTTTTTTAGATTATCAGTGCCCTGCTTCTCTTCATTATAGTTAACAGTTGAATTTTCTGTAAATAAATTATTTGAATAGGGTGATATATTGCAAAGAGTATAAATTATAGAAATGAATAAATAACTATTCAAATATTCAAATATACTTTGAAATTCACGTTGGTTAGTGCAGTGGGATGTGAGAGTAATAAGTAGGATGGCAAACTAGGGGAGAATTTTCAGAAGAATATAAAATCATGGCTTTATTTAATTTCTTTTACTTTCATTTTAATTATGAAGGATTGCCATGCCATTAGAAGATGATGTGTTTTTATGAAATCATTACTGAGCAAAGAATTTGTGTGGGAGAAGGAATAATGTTGATATAGAGCAGAACAAGAGGAGCCAAAGCAAAGTATAATAATAACAACAATTCATATTTGTACAGTAATTTGTGGCTGGTGAAAAACTCTCATTCCGTTATCTGATCTAACATGTAATCTTGTTTTGATTAATGAGGTAGGTGATATCATTCCAATTTTAAATATGAGAAAACTCATAAAATACTAACTATCATAATCAAGATAGTCAAACTGAAATTTACAGAATGGGTCAAATGAAACAAAATAGTATGGTAGAGAATTTTATGCTTCTTATGGGGCAACTATCCCTGAAAAATGTAGGTGGAGAGTTTAAAATTAGTCAAGTCTCAGGGTACTGTCTCCGAGTGAATGCATACTTCAGAGAATTTTGACCTTGGTAAGGAAAGCTAATGTAGCAGGTGGTTATTCAGCCACTCAGCCTACCAAAATAACATTGATCACCTTATGAAATGTACAATTTTTTTTCATAAATGGATATAGAAATTCCTGCCATGATTCTCTAACAAAGATGTAGAATTGAGACAGGTTGAGACCTGGGACCTGGTACCCTTTACTGGAGTGCTTGCACCTGGACAAACATCTCCTAGAGCAACAGAATACAAAGAAACACCAAGGGACTAAAAATAACTTCACACATGCCCAGTAGTCAGTAGCCCCATGAACAATAAGATACAAAAAAGGCCCAAATCGAATTGCCACCTCTGAGATGCTGGGAGCAAAAGCAGGGTACTGCCTATGATCCCTGCACACGACACCACCAAGAGGGTGGGCGGACCACCTAAGCCACCCCTCCTGCCCTAACCAATGATCCCACCCTACCCTTACCTCATTTAAGTGTACAGCTTGCCCTCCCCTCAAGAAGAGACTAGGGGAACCTGTTTATTGTTTTTGCTCCCTCATGCTGCAGCAGAAGTCCCAATAAAGCCTTGCTTGAATTTCTCATCTGGCCTCTTATCAATTTCTATTGATTAAAGAGTTGAAGAACCCAAGTCTGTAACAGATTCAGCTTCCCCATCCTTTATATTAGCCTTGGGATTTCTGCACCAAGTTTTCATTAAGCTTTTAAAATAGACTTGCTGATGGGAAAAAACGATTTATAAATATTATTTTATTATCTTTTTCCAAGACATCTGGAACAACACTAAATAGGTGCCCTCAAAAATACCATAGACTGGGTGGCTTAAATAAGAAACATTTAATATCACAGTTCTGGAGGCTGGGAAGTCCAAGATCAAGGCTCCAGCAGATCCAGTATCCACTTCCTCATTCATAGATGGTCCTGTGTTCTCCCATGATGGAAAGGGTGAGGGAGATTCCTGGGGTCTGTTTAACATATATACAATGGAATATTACTCAGCCATAAAAAGGAACAGAATAATGCCATTTGCAGCAACATGGATGGACCTAGAGATTGTCATACAGAGTGAAATAAGTCAGACAGAGAAAGACAAATATTGTATAATATTGCTTTTATGTGGAATCTAGAAAAATGGTACAGATGAATTTATTTGCAAAGCAGAAATAGAGTTACAGATGTAGAAAACTAACTTATGGTTACCAAGGGGGGAAGGGGGTGGGATGAATTGGGAGATAGGGATTGAAGTATATACACTACTGTATATAAAATAGATAACTAATGAGAACATACTGTATAGCACAGGGAACTCTGCTCAGTGCTCCGTGGTGACATAGATGGGAAGGGAATCTAAAAAAGAGGGGATATATGTAGACATATAACTGATTCATTTTTCTGTAAAACAGAAACTAACACAACGTTGTAAGGCAACTATACTCCAATAAAAAATAAAAAAATTTAAAAGTCACTATTTCCATTCATGAAGGCTCTATTCTCATGACCCAATCACCTCCCAAAGGTCCCATCTCCTAATACTATCACTTTTTAGATTAGGTTTCAACATATGAATTTTGGGGGACACAAATAGTCTAGAGCAAGCATTTTACTTATCTTATTCATCACTGGACATGCTTTGTTCTCCATCTCAACCACTGAAAAATACTTAACCCTAAATGCCTATGCAATAAATGTTGATTATATACATAAACAGATTACTCTTGTGACTAAAACAGCTAGTTTATTACTCAAAATTTATTCTTCTCAATCTCCTTAACAGAGTTTTGAATTTGTTGGATGTGCAAACGAACAGTTAAAAAACTACATTTCCTAACACCCCTTGTAAATATGTGATAGTTCTTGCCATTGAGATATAAGGGAAGGTATAGCATGTGCCTAACTCCTTAAAAGGAAGCTAACTCAGCCAGACTGACCCTTTGAACTTTTGTTCTTCCCATCTTTCCGCCTGCAATATTGTGATACTGAAGCTCCAACGGCCACCTGTCACCATAAAATGAGGTGAACATGTTAAGGACAGTTGAGCAGGGGGGCAGGAAGAAATTGGGTCTTTGATAGTACCGTGGAGCTGTAAAGTCTGACTTAAATTGCCAGTAAAGGAATTTTTATTATTTGAAGAAAAATATATGTTCATCCTGTTTAAGACTTTAGTACTCACTTAGATTTTCTGTTATATATGACTGAACTCAATATATTATCCTCATGCAGTGCACATTATTCCATTTCCGGATGACTAAACTGAGGCACCCAGAGGTTAAATGATGGCAAAGATCATATACCAAGTAGGTTTCAAAGTGGGAGGAACTTTGGTTTTCTGAATTTTGCCCCCACCCCAAGCTTTTTTCACTGTAATACAACTGGAGTACTTACTTGAGGGTAAGAAGTTACTTTTATTTTATTTCTTTCATATATCTTTGTATCTTCTTGATGTAAGCATATGTGCCAGACATTGTTTTTTAGTACTGGATCCCCAGAGAAGAGAAACAAGTCTCCTGTCTGAATGGAGCTTATATTTTAATGAGTGAATAAATGAATGAATTAATGTGAGTAACTAATCCTTTGCTCTTTCTTTCTGAATGACTGACTGACTTACAGTAAATAATGATTTATTTCGTTTCTCGTATTTAGAATAGCACATGAATTTGTCTATCCCTTACATCCTCCATTTTACCCATGAGTAATTTGAGACACACTGATAAGAAATGTTATGTTCAAGGACACACAATCCTGGAACAAACTTTAACATTAGATGACAAGTTGATATTACTGAGGTCATGGAGAAAAGTCAGTCCATTAGGATTCATGTAGGGAATTGCAGGATTCCTCTACTAGGCTAGCTGTAGCTGGAAGCTGAAGGGAGTCAGGGTTTCTACTCCTTTACTGAGCATATGGTGGTGGAAGGAATTTCGTACACTCTAAGCAGGCTCATAGACATCAAAGCCAACAAAGAGTGATGGTTTCAGAATGTCTGCAAACAGAAAGGTCTACACCAAATTGTGTGGAAACAAAATGCTTTCTTTTACATCAGGGCACTAGATAACCACCCGAGGCCAAAGGACCAAACAGAGTCTAAAATAGCAGGTGGATCCACAAAGAAGCAGCAGCTTTTGCAAGATAGAACACCAAACACATCTCTGAGATAGCAATTCAGTGCACAAAGGATCAGCCCTGGGCAAAGTTGCTCCCACAGAAGCTTCTCTACCAAGTGACAGGATAGCTTTGGTTGATGCTGAGTACAAAGAAACCAACCAGAGCTGGGATTTTAAGAAGTACTTAATCCTTAATACAATATGTTAACAGTTTGGACCAAATGTGGCACTTCTTTGTTATGGGCCAAATATTTCTCAGCTACTTGAGGAAAATGAATACTCTTTACACATAGAATAAAACGTAGTGTGGATCTTTAATCTTGACCCTCCTATTTACTAGTTTTATCAGTAAATCCTTTAAGACAGGTGTGTTCCTAGAGGATTAAGACCATGTAGGTGACCATGTATTTTGAATGGAATAATAGGTTTTGTTTTCATTTTTATTTATTTATTTTTTAACGCATGGAAGCAAGTCAGGCTTAATGCATTTTATTGATTTTCTGTCACCCAGCTTTTAATACATGTGTGCCTGGTTGGTACAAAGGCATTAAGATAACTACTTCTAACAGTTTTCTTTTCAAGTATGTTATATCAATCTAGATTTCTAGGCTTTTGTTTTACACCTTCAAATTATGAAGAGAATGTAAAGGACTGTGCAGAATAACTACGGAAGCCTCATGAGGATACTTGCTGTCCACATGAGAAGAAACTTCCAGAAAATGTACTGCTTGTGTGATATACTGACTGAATGTTTTACTCACATAAAGAGTCACTCTGTAGGGAGAGATGACATTAAAGCTAAATGTTAAGCTCATTTTAGCTCACGGCATTTATTTTTGTGTGTGTGTTTTTCACATGATTACAAAAAAAAAAAGTAAAAGAGAACCGTTTGAAGTTTAGGAAGTTTATCCTGAGATACCATTATTTTTTATGGCAAAATGAGATTTAAAAAATTATCAGAACTTGAAAGGTTTTCTATACATGTGGTATCTTGTGTCTTTTCATATGGATTTCCATAATGTGTAAACAAAAATTTTATTACATTCATTTTACATAAACATCATGGGAAATGATTATCTTTATATGGAGTCTGATATTAGGTATAAAGTTGAAGCTTATAGATTTGAATACCGCATGCAGTTTTAGAAAACCAAACCATTCTATATGAACTGTAAAATTTACCCTTTCAAGAAAGATGTTTATACTGCACACTCGTGTTTTTGCAGCTCTAGAAATTATTGATCTTATGATAGTCTTTTACACTTAACACATTCTAAGTGTAACACAGACGTCAGCTGAAGTCACCCTGAGCCTTAAGAAATGTGTGTATACACATGTGTGTGTATACGCGCGTGTGTGTGTGTGTGTGTGTGTACAAGTGTGTGTTTCAAATTAACACAATTTATGACTTATCCTCTAAGTATCCACTGCCTCATTTCCTTTGTCCCTTCTGCCCTCTATCTAACCAGTTATGGAATGTCAACCAAATTTTCATGATGTCCTAACCTACAAAAATATCTCATGCAAAATATTTGTGTGTGGCCTTTTCTACCGAAGAGTCAGCTTCTTGAAAACTCAACTTCATTTGCTCTAACATACGAAGAAGTTTAATTCTCTACTCCTTCTGACTTTACCTTGCTATAAAAAACACTCATTAATGTGTCCTGTTTGACAACACATAAATGATCTATTTCAGGTTCCATCATTTAGCAGCACAGAAAATACTGAATCCGTTTTGGCATTTGCAGAATAGAGATGTATTTCCAAATAATATGAGCTGTACCATTACCCTGAGAGGGAGCGAGTGACTGCTGTAGATTTCGGTTCTAAGTATAATATGTCCACTCCACTATATAGCCATTTAAAAGAGATTTTGTATTCACAAGAATAGATTTCAGGACAATTTGGCTTTGAGAATAAAGTTGGCATTGAGAAAAATCATTTCTTTAATTTTTGTTTCATTACATGTAAAAGGGAAGCTCATTTCAGAATTAAGTATGAACACTGATGTTGAGGAGCTTTACATGGGACTTTTTATGGCCGTCATAGTCGAGTGCACAGGTCATGGTTTTTCTTAAGAGTTTTATAACCTCCCAATGCAGGCAATCCAATAGGGAAAACAATAACAAAAATAACATTAATTAAACACTCCTATGCTTTGCACTAAATGCTGTAAATATATCCTTTCAGATGATCTTTGTCTTTCCAAGTTTTCTCAGTGACTGGAACTACCATCCTTTGACTTGTTCAAGCTCCCAGACATTGGATTCTTCTATGTCTCTCACCCCTATATGCAACTCTTCAGGGCATCCTATCAACTCTAAGCTGCTATTGCCTCTCGTCAAGGCTACAGTGGTAACCTCATGATGGGTCTTCAGCTTCCATTTCCGCCCCACAATCCATTTTCTATACAGTAGACTGAATGAACGTTTGAAAATGCCAATTTGGTCATGTTACTGACCTGCTTTAACCTTCTAGTGGCTTCAGAGTTGCACTAAACTTCATTTTCTTTACCTGCATTGACCTGAGTCCCCGCCACTGGCTGCTTGTCCGACCATCTCTGTCAATTCTCAGTGCCTCCACTGTAGCCAGTCACCAGGCCTTGTTCTATTTTTCATGAATTCCACGTTCGTCCTCACCTCAGGGGCTTGCCATTTACTGTTGCTTCTTGCCGAGACAGCTCTGTCCCAAGTGCTTCACAGCGCTGGCTCTTTCTTGTTAAATGTTACCTCCTCAAGGCCAACTGCTCAGGAAGAGTTCCTGGAGTCTTACAGTTGCTTTTACTACATTCTATCTCTTTAGTGTCAAAATCAGCTCTCAGGTGGTATCAGGTCTCCTTAGGTATATGCCCTGGAGCAATTTGTCATTGGTGTACAGTGCCATGTTGTGTGATTGTGTATAGGTGCTTGTTTGAAACAAACGCATATATAATCCATGATAGTGGAGGACTTCTCCCCGGGGCCTCTGCACTGTGTAAGAGAGAAAATCTGTCACATGCATATTTTATATAGGATATTTTATCAGGCAACAATCTGGAAATTTAGGATTACGCTCCTGAAAGAGTTCACATAATAAATACTAGAATATGAACACTCATACACCCATAAAAATACTAAATCATGCGTGGATAGCTTGGTTGATTGTTACTGCATTACACCCCCCATGAACCAGCACCCGTATTAACAAATAGCATTGCTATTTGCCCTGTGAAGCTGGCCCCTGAGAAGCTACCCTCATTTTTACTTCCAGGTACTGTTACCTCCCATCCCCCCTACGAGGGGTAACCATTATCCTGATTTCTAAGACATTAGGTTAGTTTTTCCTGGTTTTGAACTTTTTACAAGTAGAATTGTATGTACTCATTTTTGTGTGGCTTCTTTTTGTTTGTCTGTTTGTCAAGATTTGTCCATGTTGCCCTCTATAGTTGCAGATTTTTCAGGGATTTCTCTATAATATTCCACTAATTGAATAGAACAAATGTGTTCCATTTGGATCATTTTTGTGTTTGTTGGCTATTAAAAGTAGGCAGCTCTGGACATTCTTGACCATGTCACTGGTGACCATGTGCACGTGTTTGGTGGGTGTGTGACTAGGAGCAGAATTGCTTGGCCACAGAGTGTGCATTTGTTCACCCTGAGTCAATACTGACAAATGGTTTTTCAAAGTGACTGTCCTGAATTTTACTCCCAAGAGAAGTGTAGCCCTCTTGCAAAATTATTTTTTTCACTTTTTATGGCAGTATGTTGTAGGCACAGAATAGAACACTCATTTAATTAAACATCTTCTTCAGATTATGTTCATTCTGCTAAATCAACTAAATAAGAACTTAGAATAGAATATTTCTCCCAGTCATTTTGAGAAAGGTGCTAGTTTCAAAACAAGAGAACTCTAAGTAATATGAGTCAGTGGAATTCTGAAAGAGCCAGGCACTTTGATATATGGAAAGACCATAGAGCCTCTGGCTAAAAGATCTGCATTCCAATCTTGCCTCTTCCTAGACTGGCTCTGGATTGTTTAAATCATTCAGTCTCTCATGCATAAAATGGGGATTAAAGAAAAATTTTATTTAACTAAGCTTTTGTGAGGCTTTAAAAAGCAATGTGTGGGATTCTCTTTCTTTACCAAGAAGTATAAAAATCCCTACTTCAGTCCAAAAAAAAAAGTTAATAAAAAAAGAACAAAAATGACTGCCATATTTGACAGACACTTGTTTATGCCTCTACTGTATTCTTTGCCCACTCCCTCCTTTCAAAAACTCCTGAATTGCATTTGGAGATCCAAGTGGTTCTTTAGGAACTGATTCCATCCATGGTCTTATGAGCAGAATTGCAATACTCAGGCTTTGCCAAGCCATGTGTGTCATTTTTCTTGGCCACAGGGAAGAATTTGGAAGCAAGTCCTTCAATAAGCGTAACAGTTAGATTTCTTCTAAGATTGTGGGCAGCCTTTCCTTCAATTTCATTTCTTATAACAGCTTTATTGAGGTATAATTTACATATCATATAATTCACCGATTTAGAACATACAATATAATGTTTCTAATGTAGTCACAGAATTGTGCAACCATCAACACTATTTAATTTCAGAGTATTTTCAACAACCTCCAAAGAAAGCTACTATACGCATTAGCAGCCATTCCCCATTTCCCCCAGCCCCAGTTCCTCACAGACCAAGGCAATCACTAGATTATTTTTCATCTTTATATAAATGACAAAATATAATATGTGGTCTTTTGTGACTGACTTCTTTCACTTAGCGTAATGTTTTCAGGGTTTATCTATGTTGTACCTTGATTTTTGGCTTGAACAGTCAATGCGTACTTTGTCAGATACTGCTGCTGAATTGCGAATGCTTCCTGAAACTAGCAGGGCTTAAAGATCAACTTTCTTAAAGACCCACCAAGAAAAAAAGGGAGAGGGATCAAATCAATAAAATTAGAAATGAAAAAGGAGAAGCTACAACTGACACCACAGAAGTACAATGGACCATAAGAGATCACTACAAGCAACTATATAAAATGGACAACCTAGAAGAAATGGACAAATTCCTAGAATTTGGTACAATCTCCCAAGATAAACCAGGAAAAAAGAGAAATTATGAACAGACAAATCACAAGTACTGAAATTGAAACTGTGATTAAAAAACTCCCAACAAACAAAAGTTCAGGACCAGATGGCTTCACAGGTAAATTCCATCAAACACTTAGAGAAGAGTTAATACCTATCCTTCTGAAACTATTTCAAAAAATTTCAGAGGAAGGAACACTCCCAAACTCATTCTATGAGGCCACCATCCCTCTGATATCAAAACCAGAAAAAGATACCAAAAAAAAGAAAATTACAGGCCAGTATCACTGATTAACATAGAAGCAAATGTCCTCATCAAAACACCAGCAAACCGAATCCAACAACACATTAAAAGAATCATACACCACCATCAAGTGGGATTTATCCCAGGGATGCAAGGACATTTCAACATTTTAAAGACCACAATAGCACATATTTGTTGTATCTTCTGCAATTTCTAAAAGACAGAAAGAAACCTGGCAGAGGGTCCTTTGTTCATTTCTCGAGCTTGTGAAATAATTTGAGTGACTTTCTGGACAGCAGTATCCAAATGCTCTTATACATAAATCATGGATTTTTGTTTCTGTTGTTATTACTGAAAGCTGATTATGTCATGTAACTCACAATGATTTTACTAGCTTTGTACTACTTTTATACATACTACTCGTGCAACAGTCCAAAAAGTTTTAATTTTGCAATATGATCCCACTTCCAAAACAAAAAGAAACCACACACAACAAGGGAAGAAATCATGCAAATAAGACCACTAGGCAGAATGAAGAGAAAAATAATTATCTTTAAAATTAAAACAGTGTAGAAAATCACTTCAGGCAATGCAATACAAATAAATGTACCTTCTGCCCCATGATTTATATGGCTTTGGTATGGATTTGGACTAGACTCATTCAACAAACACATCTTAGGTATTTACTATAGTCACAGCATGAAGGAGCAATAACAAACTGAGTAAAACATAGAGATTGTTTCAAAATTTAGAAGTTTGAACAGTTGCCTGTGTTCTAATTCACTTTGCTAGGACCAAGAAAAGATGAATTTTGCAACAGAAAATTCATTGAACAGATTCTCACAATTAAAGTTTAAGAAGCTCATTCTATTCAAATTAAATTTTCCTTTGGATTTTTTTGTTATTTATTTTATGATAGAAATAATTCTATATTAGGGCATTTGGATTTCCTCCAAAAGACAATATTTGACCAAAAGGACAGGTACCATCTTTATCAAAAACTAATACCACCAAAACCAAAGCAAAAGTCCAAGGGTTTCTCAGTTGGAGGATGGTGATTTCAAGATAACATGTGATTCAACTGGGGTGTTACGTGAAAGTCTCAAGCCAATAACACAGGGGAGGACATGCTTGTAAATCAATAATTAGAAACAAATTGTAAGTGGGGATCTGGCGGGAGGGGGGACATGCCATTGGAGAGGAAATAAGATGATTCTGAGCAGTTTAACCTAAAGAAATGCAGATTTAGGAAAATATTTATTTATGAAAGTTAAAGTTATTGTTAAAGACTTCGTTGAAACCATCTCTGATTTGCCTTCAATACCGTTTCCCAGCTTGTCCATCCTGGCAATTTTAGGTCTAGTTCCTGGTCCATGACTTAAGACACCTCATGAGACCTTCTATAGAGGATTGGGATTGAAAGGGGAACTTTGGCTAGAGTAAGTAAGGCTTTAACATGGAAAGCCTACATTTATGCTTTTTCTCCTTGCCAGAAAAATGGGAAGAAAATGAGAGTGAAGGAAAGTTAAAAAAATAAAATATTTCTTTAAGGGTAATAGATATAAATCATATATACAATTATGGCTGTGTTATGATTTGAGATGAAGATACAATGTTCTCAGTTACCTCACTGTTGCCTATAGAGAAGTGAGTTACTGATACTTCCACTCACTCAGGTGAGAATTCTGACCGATGGAAAAACTTGCTCTCTCCCATACTCTCGTGGTCGTTTTGCTTTTTAGTGTCTCTGGAGATGCTGCTACCTGTCTCTCTGGTCTCTACAAGCAAGGAAACGTTACAAGACTATAATTGTTCATTCTTGAATATTTGCCATGAGGCTAGTAAACTGAAGATTAAATTTTCAAGTATTCTTGAGGCTTCTACCAAGACTAAACTCCAGGCATATCTGAGATCCATTCTACCTGTTGAGTGCTTGCTGGGTCCTATAGTAAGTAACTTTAATGCATTATTTTATCTAATCCTCAAAGCAATTTCAGAGTTGTTTTCTATTTTTATCCCCATTGTATAGATTAGAAAACTGAGGTTTAAAGGGCTGGATAATTTATCTGATAGAGGTTATACAATTAGGAAGTTATGGTACCATAATTCAAACTCATGTCTATTTCTATCATCTGCTAACTAATCTGTTGTACTATGATGTCTGTGCAAGAAATGTTTCCAAATAATTTATTTTCCCTTTCTACTTGTTCTACTGCTTTTGTTGATATGGATTTCTTTCCTTTACTTGCATTTCACCATGGTGTTTAATCAGGTAAAGGTAATTTTATTGTCAAAGTGTTTTACTTTCGTTGTGTAGGATAATCACTGTTTCTTTAGAGAAAAGAGAATTTTCATATGATTTTAACTTAATTTTATTTATATTTTTATCAAAAGAAAATTTAAGGAGTTGTCTCAGAGTTTCTTATTTTGGGAAATAAATAGAACAAAAAGTTCATTATTTAAACTTATTTTATCATAAAACCATAGAACAGTGGAATAAACTAGGTGCATAGAAGTGGTTTTGTTTTTTTCCATTCATTTCTATTTGGGAAAAACTGAGATGTAAGGATTTAAAGCTCATTCAAACTAAACACACAAACAACCCATAGCAGAACCAGGTCTCAAGTCTTTTGATTCTAACTTCAGAGATTAAAAAAGAAATTGGGCTTCCCTGGTGGCGCAGTGGTTGAGAGTCCGCCTGCCGATGCAGGAGACACGGGTTCGTGCCCTGGTCCAGGAAGATCCCACATGCCGCGGAGCAACTAAGCCCGTGAGCCATGGCCGCTAGGCCTGCGCGTCCGGAGCCTGTGCTCCGCAACGGGAGAGGCCACAACAGTGAGAGACCCGCATACCGCAAAAAAAAAAAAAAAAATTAATTTAATTAGACATTTAAAGATGTTCTCCTCTTTTGTTCACTAGAGTCTGTCCTTCTGATCCTGTCTTACGTACGGAGGAAGTGTGGAAATGTCTTAATGAAGTAAACAATTGTGATTTGAAAGTTCAACATTGTCATTCAGGTCATGTTTTACTATATCCCTCAGCAAAACTTGCTTCATAAGGTCAAAGGATGAAATAATAGGCTAAATGTAAACAATTTAATGGAGGCTTTGAATGATGCTGAAGAAAATACACATTATTTGAATATCTCAGCATGATTGGCATGTTAGAATTTGACCAAGTTTAACAATAAATCTTTACTCTTCTAAATTCTTAACGTGAATTAAAATGATTGTCTTTATTTCTGCTGTCTTAGAAAAACACTGTAGTTGTTGTTTTGGTTGAGTGCTCTAGTTCTAGAAGAACAATTTACATTTCTAACTCTAAAATTTACAGAATGAAGTATAAAATGACAGATATTAAGAAAAGAATTTCAGTTTTTGACAGCCTTTCTCTCATCAAAGTCTGTTAAATGAATCTATTTATAAGAATGTTTACAATCAGTGGAATTTAAGACTTAAAAAATGCCACATCTCTAGGACATATCCAATTAGAACAAAAGAAAAAATTGTGCATGCTCTTTTGTTTGGACCTATATCAATACTTTCAAAGCTTTTTGCTGCTTTGAAACACAGGATTGGTTTCCTGACAATGATTTATGTACTAATATCCCCAGCATATTGCCTCTTTTTCATAATCATAAACCTGTTCAAGTTTGGACATTAGAGGTAAACATGCCAATATAAAACACACTGACCCTAAAAGAGGTGTTTCTATCACATGCAAGCACACCATAGATAATAGCAAATGGGTAGAAGTGAAAAATGGAAGGAAAAACAAAACCTTTTAGACCATGAAGGACTTTTTTTGGAGCATTTTAAATTTATCTTCTTGGACTAAGTGGATTAAATGCATGAGTACTCTAAGAATATTAATAATTGGGTGCTTCACACAGGCCAAGTAATTTGGCACCTTTTTAAACAAGTAAAATTTTGACAATTTTTAGAGGAGAGGTTGAGACCGAGGCAGAGAAGGATGCACCCATGGAGGAAGAGTCGGCTGTTTCCTAATTTATAACTAAGAGATTAGTTCTGTCTCAGAAACTGCATGCTCTTTTCCAGAAAGCCCTTGCATATATATAATAGGACTCACCTTTCTTAGAAGACCATTTAGTGACCATATGTTGTTATTCAATAATGGCCCATGGGATTCTTATAAACCTCCACCCTGACCTTACATGATTTATCAGTATCTTCCTTCCAACCATGTCTAATATTCTGCTCAAGATGAGCTTTGGTAATGCAATGTTATCCATCTTACTGTACTCCAGGGCCATTTTCAAAAACATTTGAAGTCAAAGCCTTAGAGCATGATACTAAAAATGACAATTTGGCATTAATAAACATTCTTTTTTTAAAGAGTAGAGATCCAATAGTTTATATTTTCTTTAAACCATGTGCTTCCAACACAATTTCTGGATTAATTACTCTAATATCAGTGGTTTAAGTATTACTAACATTAGATATCAGCTTTATTTGACCATTTATAGAGATTTTATGAAAACATCCTAATCATGTGAAACGAAAAGAAAAGTAGTTTTAAAAATAGTTTTTTCTCCAGTAGGAAAATCCATAAAGGTTTTCATAGGAACTTCCATTTCAATGTAACATAAAGAGAACTTTCTTTTCCTCAAACTCCTGCTAAATACAAAACAAAACAAATTTATCTTCCATTTTATATCCCTTGTCTTAAGATCATCCTCTCATTAGCCCAATCCAGAAACGGAGGAACTTCAGCCGAGACATCTCCTCTTGGTTACCTTCTGGAGTCAAAAATTTAGCACCTTCTCACTGTTTTAAACGTCTCTCTTCTTGGTCCCCTCCTCTTCATCCTCACTGCCCCTGCCCTATTTCTCTTCCCTCCTTCTCACTTGGATAATTATATTAATCTCTTTAATTATCTTTCTTCTTCTATGCTTACTTTTCTCTAGTCCAGACTCAATATCATCTGCAGAATGATCTTTTCAACACAGAAAGCTAACTGGTCATCTACAAATGGAAATGCAATTTAAAAAACTTAATTAAAGAATAAAATCTAGGGCTTCCCTGGTGGCGCAGTGGTTGAGAATCCGCCTGCCGATGCAGGAGACACGGGTTCGTGCCCTGGTCTGGGAAGATCCCACGTGCCGCGGAGCGGCTGGGCCCGTGAGCCATGGCTGCTGAGCCTGCGCGTCCGGAGCCTGTGCTCCGCAACGGGAGAGGCCGCAACAGTGAGAGGCCCGCGTATAGCAAAAAAAAAAAAAGAAAAAAAAAAAGAATAAAATCTAGTCTTCTGCATAACAAACCAGATTCTTCTTCGTATGAACCTTACCTAAATGCTGTATCTCACCTGATTCAACATGCCATTTCCTGCTTCCGAATCACTTAGCGTTGTCAGACCCCGTCAGGCTCATGCCTTCACGTCTGACAGTCCTCTCATCTGTCATGCCTGCCGCTCATTGTCACCCAAGTGCCTCTTCATCCTCTCAGTCTTGAGTTCTTCTTGCATTTGTATGTGACTTTATTATAGCAACAACACTTTGCACTATAATTTTTGGTTAGCATGCCTATTTCATTCTATCTCCATTCTATACAGTCCTAGAAGGTAGAAACTAGTTCCCCGCTTCCCCAATATTTGTATCCTGAGTACCTAACGTAGTGTTTGAACGGAGTAGATTCATGGCACATATTTTGTAGAATAAACAAATTTACCAAATAATCTCTTCTTCTTTTTTTTTTTTTTTTGTGGTACGCGGGCCTCTCACTTCTTGTGGCCTCTCCCGTTGCGGGGCACAGGCTCCAGACGCGCAGGCTCAGCGGCCATGGCTCACGGGCCCAGCCGCTCCGCGGCACGTGGGATCCTCCCGGACCGGGGCACGAACCCGTATCCCCTGCATCGGCAGGCGGATTCTCAACCACTGCGCCACCAGGGAAGCCCCAAATAATCTCTTCTTGAATGCAAGTATAGAGAAACACTTGATAGCTTTTCCAAAATATGATTAAATAATTACTCATTCATAACCACATCTTGAACCCTAGCTCTTAAAACTCTTTGGTCTTTGTGAGAGACAAACTACATAGACACTGACATTGCCATCCTTTTTGACAATAGTGATAAACAGGGAATCATTTCCCACTGGTTGCCAGACAAATATCAAGTGAAAAATCTTGTCTATTAGAAAGCAGAAATCCTAAATTCAGATGTATATATTTGTTCTGTGACATCAAAGCTGTAATAGAAATGTGTATTTTATTTTCCTGTGGTGACAAGTAAGTGACAAGATACTCATCTCCATTTTCCCCTACAAGGACTAGGGCGAGATACGTTATCAATTTCAAAAACATAGATGCTGATTGTAGTATGTGGGTGGTGAGCTTACTGATTAGATCCTGTAGAGTTAGGTACTTGCTAGGGATGCAGACATAAGCAATACCTTATTCATCCTTATGTTAGTTTTTGTCAACAAATATGAAAATTGAATTTCTTTTATTTGAAATAGCATATTTTGCAAACAGTTTAATGCAAAGTTACAACATCAACTTACTTTGACTTGAAAATTCCTCACTTGACTAATTGCTTCTTTTTCTAGTGGTTATTTTTAAGCTATTATTTTGAAGTTCCTGATAAGCTGAATCTATGCATATATAGGAGAAGTATTAAAATAATTTATTCTTGGGTCTTTCCTGGTCTAGAAAATATCTTGAAAAATTTCTTACATACCACTCAATGTAGAAACTAATGCTAAAGTTATTTTTAAAAAGCTCAAAGATATCACATATTACATATTTATTATATATATAATATATAAATCACATATACATTATATAAATTGTATTTATAAGTATATACACAAAATATAATTACAACCAAGATTAAGATACCATGACGGGTGCTTGAGAAGTAGTATGAATACGATTAAACTGGATAATACATTTTTATGCAAGCTTTCAGAGTTTGAGTATAAGTGCTGCCTTAGGTATAGTGCTGTGTGAAAATGATTCTCCCAAACCACTCACCCAGTTTGGTTTCTGGGTTTAGAGATCCTCCTTCCTTGTCTGGGTACTGCCGTCTTCAACTACACTCACTGTCATGCCTCTCCAGCCAAACGTTTTGAATTGACAAATTAAAAGCAAATACATATTTCCTATCCAATAGTTCTTTGGAGTGATATGAAGTATGACGGGGGATAAGAAAGCCCAAAAGAAAGACGTATTTCCCCAGGAAGTGGGAGGGAATCCATGGATGGCCTACCATGGCCTCAGAATAGACAGAAATAAGATTTTCCTGACTCCTTGCTTGTTCTTTCAATAGCTTAGAGAAGGAGGAGGAAAGGGGAAGAGGAGAGAATAAGGAGAGGGGCCAGGCAGCTCCCTACTGATTTCCACTTGAAGTGTTCTTGCCTTCAATAGGCCCAAGAAAAGGTAGGGAAGAAGCTTTGAATTTTATCGAAGTTTGGAGTTTTGGCTATTACTTTGTCTGAACATACCAGTTACTGGAATGGATCTCTTGGATGATTAGAGAGAGTAATGTGACTGGAGGGCTTTATAAAAGCAGACAGTGACCGAAAAATAAATGGGCACTGCTTGAAATTTCATTCGGAAAAGAAGACAAGCCTCACTGAAAGGGTTTGCAAGGACAGTGGAAGAAAAAAAATCAGTTTGCTTCATTATTGCATGAGTTCTACCTGTGTGGTGTTGACAAGTATGTCTTGTAGCAGCTTTATATACTGCTGCAACTAGGAAGGAGGAAATTTTGTTTTTACCCTAATTCATACAAATTCACTGCACGTGGAGCAAACTAGACTTAATTTATATACAAGAACAATTATAAGTATTCATTTTAAATATGGATAAACAATTTGCTCTTGTACATAAGATATGCTAATATGGTACTTTTTATTCTTCTAAGCCTTCAGAGAGGTAAATTTTAAAGTAGACACATTTTTAAAATCTGTGTTTCAGTTTATATTTACAATGCTTTCTTTTTTTTTTTTTTTTTTTTTTTTGCAGTACACGGGCCTCTCACCGCCGTGGCCTCTCCCTCCGCGGAGCACAGGCTCCGGACGCGCAGGCTCAGCGGCCATGGCTCACGGGCCCAGCCGCTCCACGGCATGTGGGATCCTCCCGGACCGGGGCACAAACCCATGTGACCCGCATCGGCAGGCGGACCCCCAACCACTGTGCCACCAGGGAAGCCCTACAATGCATGTTTAAACTTTTTTTTTTTTTTTTTTTTGGTGTACACGGGCCTCTCACTGCTGTGGTCTCTCCCTTTGCGGACCACAGGCTCCGGACGCGCAGGCTCAGCGGCCATGGCTCACGGGCCCAGCCGCTCCGCGGCATGTGGGATCTTCCCGGACCAGGGCACGAACCCGTGTCCCCTGCATCGGCAGGTGGACTCTCAACCACTGCACCACCAGGGAAGCCCTACAATGCATTTTTAAATGCAACATTTTGTCTCTAAGATGTTTATGTGCGTGGAATGTGGGGATTTGGGAGTAGTTACCATTAAAATTGTATTATATTCATCTATAATTTACATGGCTGTTATGAAGGTCAAATAAGATATGAGCCTTTGACATTATGAGCCTTTAAAAAAGTTAGATATTATAAATATCTAACAATTACTCTATATTTATGACACAAAATACTTTTATCTTTCATTTTGTGTTTTTAGCATTAGGAATATCAAGATATAAAGTTATAAAAGCATCAATATATTAGAGTGTATTATTCCAGTTTTGAATTTTAAAACTTATTTGATTATGGCTTTTATATTTGGATAAGTATAGAAATTTGACCATATCACAGAATAAGTATTTTTACTATACTGCTTGGCATTTTATATTTAAATATTTTGCAATAATTTAAAATGGTCTATTAAAAAAGTAGTAATACAAACCACTATATGACAAACCAATAGCACACACACAAAGATACAGAGGGTATATTATATGAATAAAAGTTCAAAAAGTCAGTCTTTATGATCCCATCCTCTCTTTCCAAGAACTAGCCAGTTTTGTATGATAAAACATGTACTCATAAATAGCTTATTTCATACAATATGATTATTCTTAACTCACCATTCTGTGATGTACCCTTTACTTTATTTTATGTTTGCTAAGCATTTATTACAATCCACTTTTTTGTCAATTTACCACAGTCTTTTTAATCCCTGCATAATACTCCATTGTATAGATTTATAATAATTTATTAGATCTGTCTCCTACTTCTTGATATTAATATTGTTTTTACTATTTAAAGGAGTTTTCAGACATTTATATCTTTAAAACTTTTAGTTTTAAAGTTGCTGGATATTTTCTGAAAGTGGGTTTGCTGATATGTTGACCTGTAGTAAGAATACTTCCAAATTGCTTTTCAAAATTAGACATATCTCATCAACAACAGGTGACGATATCCACCCTTTCACAGCTTCACTAACATGATTTTATAAATATTTACCTTGAATCATTTTAGAAATGGGGCTTTATTGTTGTTTAGAAATGGAGCATTATTGTTGTTTTGTAGTATATTTCTTGTGAATAAATCTGAGCATTAATTTTTAAATTTATTTCCATTTTGTTTTTACTTTTTGTGAAATTCTTGTTCATGTAATTTGCCTTTTTATTTAAGTGACATATTGTTTTTTAATCTCATTTCTTTGTAAAGGCAGTTTAATATTTAGATTAGTTCTGTTTCCTTTTTTCACTTAATATAATTTGGACCCATCCAAAAGCCAACGACATATTTATTTTTGATTTCCGCAGAATATTTTTTTGTTGTATGAATCTAGACTATGTAACTAAATACTGTTGATGAGCATTTAGGCTAATGATACTTTGCACCACTATAAACAACTCAGCTGTGCATATCCTTGTAATATATTTACCACTTATAATATGTCTATTTATTTCCTAAATTTTCAGAAGTGATATTTATAGGTCAAAGTATATGCACATTAAAAATCGTGATATCTATTGTCAAATTGCCCTCCAAAATGTTGGATCTGGCACTGGGCTTTTATCATTTTTATTCTCATTTTTTATTATCAATTTTTAATTTGCCAATTTTATTTTTGAAAAAACTCATTTAATTTAAATTATTGGATTATTAGTGAGGTTAATTCTCATATCTTAATGATCATATGTTTAAAGTAACTTTCTAATGATTTCTTATACATTTTCATTGCTTACTCTCTCTCTTTAATTTTATCTTTTTGTATTTGACTTGGAATATTTCTTGTCCTATATACTAAAATATTTTCCTCTTTTTGAAGTATATCTTTCCATTTATATTTGTTGTGTTCTGTAATCTAAAATATTTTCCTTAATGATATCTGGCTTAGTTTTATATCTTAGAAAATTACTCCTCTAACCTGAGTTTTAGTCCCCAAACATTCTTGTAGTACCTTTGAAAATCATCATACATGTAGAAACAGTCAGATTCCCGGACAGAAACCCCTTTCACGGGACTACTTGTCTCTACAAGTATCTTATTCCTTCCCAAATGTGCTTTACCTTTTCTTCTTAAAGTGGAACAGGTAGATCAAGTATCAAGTATGATGGCAAAATAAGCAGTGAATTTCCAATGCCTTTGGAGGTACTGAGTAGGATATGCGGAGGCATTGGTTTTACAGCCTTGGAGGATGTTCGTAATTTCATGTTGAAGTTTCAGATCACAGTCCATGCTGCTGGTCAACTGCATTTGAACTGAAGTTTTTACAAGAGCAGGTTCCTGAATAAGCAAATACCAACGAGGCTAACAACAGTATCTCGATCGCCATCAAGTGACATCCATTACCACTGAAGAGAAAGAACAGGTAAATACCCAAAAGTACATGGGAAGTAGGATACTAATAAAGGGAATAATGCAAAATTGGGGAAAGAGCTAAGGAAAAAAATGTGGAGGGACCTATGACAGGATGTGGTCCCTAGTGGGGACCACCAGAACATCTGATGGAAGACCTTTCTCCAATGACCAGACTGCAGTGCTATACAGCTGGCTACTTTGGCCAGTCATTGAATAGTAGAACATACATCTCTGTTTTTTATTTTTGGGTTTCAATACCTTCCCTTATGTTGACCCAATACTCCTTCAGGCCCCATTTACTAAATAGGTAGCTAGTAATTATTAAACTGGTCAGCTGATGGCAGTAGATGCAACTCAAGTGACAGCATGTGTCTTTTAGGCAGAATGTGTGTTAGCCACCCACACACTATTAGGCATTACTAACTTGCTTTATCTCTGCTAGTAAAATCTCCACGAATAATAAATTCGTTTCTCAATGATTAGCCCAATGAATGAGAGGCCCCTTGTCTCAGGTCTATTTGGAATTTCCAAAGTTTTCATTACAGACACATTCCTGTAACTCCTGACATTGACCATGAAAACATGGCAACCACAATCCAATAGAATAGGATAATGTACAGGGTATATCCATATACAATGACTAAGGGTCTAGCAAAGCACTGATTTTGTATCTTTTAAAATGTAAGTACCACAAACACATTTTGTCCTTACAACTGAAATGATGCCATCATCTGGCCAAAATAAATAGATGAATTTATATTACTCAATTAATCAGTGCTTAGAAAGTAACAGCCATTTCAAGAGAAGCTGCACCTTTAATTTTATAAGGTCCCCTCCATCTGTTACCCTATAAATATTTGGGAGTAGAACACTAAAATTTGTAGTGATAGGATCAATTTGGGAATATCTGCTGAGAGACCAAAAAGTTCATTTTTTAAAGTTCCTTGGTTAAAGAGTAAAGATTTTTATTCCTCTTATTTTTTAAAAGAAGAATGCTCTTTAACAAACACAGAGCTGCATGGGCAATTCAAACAAATCCGTGAAGTACAGTATCCATTCAGAAATCATACTTCCTGGAAACCATTCAAAACCACAGTCTAGACGGGCTGTTGATCTCACTGGCTGGAGGTTGAAGCTCAGACTCCATTCAATTTTGAGGCAAGCAGGGATGCTTCAAAAGAGCAATGTGAATACAGCCAGAAGCTTCAGTCAGGTCTGTAAAATGGCGGGTCCCGTATTTACCACTATCTAGCAAAACTGACAGAAAAACTCATAGAGAAAAAAGAATCCTTACTGCTGGTATGCACTCCTTACAATAGCAGACCTTTGCAGATGGAATTTTACAGTCTATATTTTAAAAATTGCATGTTTGTAACAAAGTATGAGAAAAAGAGAAAAAAAAAAAGAAAAAGAAAAAAAGAGAAAGTACCAGCCATGTTTTCAGGATTATGTTAGGAGCCAAAGGAGATTTAAAAGCAGATTTCGAACAAGGAGTTTGCTTTCAAAAAACCTGAAAGTTAGTAGGAGGGAAGAGATGATTATAAGTGAGAGGGCCTCATAATATTGGGGTGAAGAAGGCTCTGCCATTTGTACACTGTGAGATCTTTCAGAAGTTATTTAATTTCTCTGTGCCCTGATACTCTCACCTGTAAAAAGAAAATAATAGAAGTATCTACTTTATAGGGTTGTTGTTTAGGTATTAAATATTTTTAATTTTGTTACATGCTTAGGACATACCTGGCACATTACATCCTAAATAATAAATTTAATAATAAATAAATAATTTAATAATAAAAAATAAATCCTAAATAATAAATAAAATGAATAAATGGGAAATAATTAGAAAATAATAAGTGCTAAGTGATGAGATATAGACAGTGTACACTATTAAGCCATAATACAAACAATAATGGTAATAATAACCACTATATATTTAAGGCTGATTTTAAATGCTGTACCATAGTAAACACTGTACCGGCATTACCTGACTAAATTCTCATAAGAATCCAGGGAGAGAGGTATCATTATCTTTATTTTACTGTTAAGAAAATAAGTCTTAGAGAGTTAAAATAAGTTAACTGGCAGGCTAAGATTTAAATCATGGTTTTTGTTATTTTGGGAGGCAAGTAATCCTTTATTCCTTTTTTTCTCCTCTCCTCCCTTCCTTCCTTCCCTCCTTCCTTCCTTCTTTCTTTTCTTACTATATGTTTGTTGAGTGCCAACTTAATGCCACAGGTATAACTCAAGGCACTGGAGATATAACAAGGACAGGTAAATTTAATAAGGTAGAGACTAGAGACCAGACGAGAGTTTCTCAAAAGACAACATAAGCAAATAATTGAAAGCTCACAAAAAGAGAGACCTAATTTTGTGAACACAATTTCAAGCTACAACTCGGGTGTGCCAAGTGGTAACTTTGTTTGTTTCAACAGAAATGTTCCCATTCAACTTGATTGGGGAAAAATATAATCTTCCTCGGTCAATTCATACAAACTCAGTCAATTTGAGGTTTAAAAAAATGAATTTAGGATTCTTTCTCAACCCTGCATCTTCCCAGGGACACTTTTTCCTCCGCGTACTGTACATAGAATCATATCTGGAAGAGTAGAAGCTCCCAGTCAGTGCTGTTGGCATCGTTCCCACTGGCTTGTCCCCAGAGACCTCCCATCTGATTCATTCTCCAAGCCCAACAAGGCATCTTTTTCAGGACCACCTGCTGAGTGTCATATCCTTGACACTCTCCATCAAGGGGCATGGAAGGGGTAGGGGGTTGGTTGCTCCTTGTGCGCTATCAGAGCATGTGGGGACTCTCTTGACATTGCCACAGGCTGCTTCCTAGCACACAAGACCCATGTCACCCCTGAAACATCTGTAGGATCAATCTCCTCCTCAGGTGCACATACACTCTGGAGCTAATGCTAGGTTAGGCAAGACCCAATGCCCCTTCAATGCCTCTCACTTTCTGCCTTTTTTCCCTTCTTCCCAAACCACAAAAATCTTTAGCAGTTTTAGATGCCTGGGGATATCATGAACTGATCAATGACTTATTCACCTCTGCCTATATGAATAACAAGAACTTGGCTCTTGCTCTAGTAATGTAGCCTCTTGCAAGTCAAAAAGCTAAAGAATTGGCCAAGGGGTTAATTTGTTTACTTTGATACAAAAGTTGAATATTGATTGTTTCTTCCTATCTTCATTTCAGTTACAATAATTACCTATTATTGTAACTGAATAGGTAATTGGAGGGCACTGTGTCCAAGCTTGATCTTTTTTTGGTTCTCTTTTTTTCTGTTACTCTCTTTTTACTTCTCTCCTATATAGCATCCTCACTCAAAGATCTTTGGTTTGATCACAAAAAGAACTTAGGCAACTTAAATGCTGTCTAAAATCTTTCACTATAAAAAGGTTGCAAGTATTAAGAATTTATAAACTTTAATAGGATTTGTAGTCACTTTCAAGACTGACAAATCTTGGGGAGATATTTATAGTGAATTCCTTATAGATTTTGCCTGCTGTTTCTCACACTTCTTATACTAAATCTGTAAAACATGCCCTGCAGATGTTTCTTGCTTAGTCACTACATGGGAAAGAAAGGTCAATCAAAGAATGAGACATAGTGTTCCAACCTCTGAACCTGAAAAAAATTGGGGAGAAAAGGATCAACTGTTTTTTAGAAAGAATATTTCCTTTAACTCATGTTTTTCCCATTCCCTTCAATCATATTGTTTTCATGTTCCCTGGAATTGAGCACCAGTAATTAAATATTTTCACCCAATTTACAATCCTGCCATCCGAAGATGCTTTTAGCAATAATGTTTGTTCCTGTGTGTACAAATGTACTAAAAAAGATAAATGCAGAGTGTATGAAAAAGGTTACTTTGAGTTGAATCACTGCCAACTTGTCTAGATTCTACAGAAACGTACCTTTCTTTGGCTGCATTTAATGACTTATTTTCTAGGTTAATTTAACTGTAGGCAGTAAACTGCTAGAGAGATTAGTATAGGATCACATTTGAATTCAAATGTTAGAATTAGATTCAAATCTATCACCCCCCGCCATCAATTGCTTTATCCCAGATCCTGCTGTGCTGCTTCAGCCCTAAATTCTCCATTTACTCCAGAATCCTACAGAGCTCAAACTAAGTATTCTAACATTGATGCTTCGTTGAAGGTCTTAGACAATCAGTAAAAATCTCATTGCAGTAGAAACACATAAGGGGTTAAGGGTTGGTTGCCCTTTCTTATAGTTTATGGTAGTCTAATGGTGGTGGAGTAGTCAGCTCACTGCAGTTTGTTATTTCAAAGCTATTAATGCTACTCACACATAATAATGAAAAAAGCCAAGAATTTTTACTTCTTTGAGGTTATGTTTAAGTGTCTTGGGAAGGGTAATTGATTAGTGTGCTCATCAGAAACAGAATATCTATAATTTTCTTAAATATCCTCTCTTCAAGGTATGGAAATGCTGCCAGAGCACATAGGAACAATTGTTGAGCACAGTATTAATTTTAGAGCAACTTTATAGAGAAATGGTTATTTAGACATGACTTTGGGCAGAACTACCACTGAAATATTCTATAAATATAATAGCACAGAATAACTTTAAATATATAATTTCTGAAAAATGCAGTTACCCAAGGAAAAAGGTGCAAAGTAGAACTTCTGTATATGTTGCTGCTTCTGCTGGAGTATGGTAGCAATTCCACAGATCTATGGGATATAGATTTTTACTTGCCTACCTGGCTTTATTTTAGCAACACTAGTTTTTACTCACTTTACCCTAAAAATTTAGAGGCAAAGCCTTATAATGCATCATGCTCATAGTATATACATGCAAAAATGCTGTTCAAAGAGTATAATTTTGAGATTTTTTTTAATGGGAAATAAACTGCAGGTGATTTTCTATTAATTTATTCATTAAGTATTTCATTTTACATGTTTACTGAGCTCCTAATTTGTTCCACCGATTCTGAGTAAGATGATATGGTGTCATTTTGATGTATGTAGAATAATTTGGCAATGAAGTGATCAATGAAAAATTTGTAGGTCAGGTGAAACAACTTTTGTTATTTCCTCTAACTTCCCGGCCTTTATTTGGCGATATGGAAAGAGACAGAGAGTATTTTAGCAGAACTGTAGAAATAAATATTATTTTTCCCTTGGAAAGTAATGAACCCTGTCCTAAGGGAGCCTGCCTTGTTTAATCTTGAAACCTCTTACTGACATTTCTATACATTCCAGAAAGTTCTGCAGACTGACAATTTTGGAATTCAGGAAAATAGTTAACTTATACATATTTTTCCAATCAATTCTGTGAAACTCTGCACTTTATATTTTGCCTATTGCAGACACATATTTTGAATTGAAAGTAAAGGTAATGATATTTTAACCAGAAAGATTTTCATAATTTGCAGTGAAAATCTAAATAAATTAAGTGAGACGACTTGCCAGGAGAAGTTCCCCAGAGGAGATGAATGTCAAGTTTGTCATTATCAGATGTGTAGGATTTACATAAGGAGAGAAGAAAAGGCAAAATGGCCTGTGAATCAGCACAGCAGTAGCGATTTCTAGATCCTCATGTGTGCTTGTCTGGACTTCACACCTACTTCTGGAAGAACAACTATCTGGTTTTATTCACATTTATTTTACATGTTCGTTTTCCTCTCCTAGTTTATAGGGAAAGAAGCCTACAGGGAAGAAAGCGTGGTTTACTCATCTTTGAAATCAAGTACGTGAATGAATAAATGATTGCATGAGTGTGATTAATTTGCTAAAGGGAGAAGAAAGGCCGGCCTTGACAAGCATTTATGGTGATATCTTCTTTGAAATAAAGCCAGCTTAGGTGGGCCTTGCAGATTTATTTTTTGGGAAGCCAACTGTGAGATGGCGTTGGTTGAGCAAGGTCCTCTTAAGGACAGCCCTTGGGATTAATACCTGTGAAAGGGAGGGGATGATGCAGAAGTGACCAAAAGGATCAGTGGAGGATGCAACTCCAATCATGGTCTCAGCCAACGTTATGGTGAGCTCTGAGCTACAATGACCTTTTGGAGTTACAGGCCAACTTGATCAGGACATTCTGTGCATGCACTGATGAGTCATTGGAGGTAGCGAAGGGAGGGGACCTTGTGAAAACTGGCATATTGTATTGGAGGCCCACTCTACTCCAGGTTGACTTCATCTTAACTAATTACAACTGCAAAAAACTTACGTCCAAATAAGGTTACATTCTGAGGTACTGGGGAGCAGGACTTCAACATATATTTTTTGAAGGCACACAATTTAACTCCTAATGCTTGCATACATGAAAATCAACATTTGTGGCCAAAATTACTTTATGTTCCTTGCCATGTGTATAAAGAAGGTAGATGAACCTTTGCTAGGCATATTCCATGTATAGCATTCTCTTTGTTTAATTTAGCTGAACAAATTTTGATAGAAAATTATTCCTGGTGGGTTAGAATCTAACATTGTTATTTCTCTTTGTATAATATTCCAACTGATATTATTGTGGGGAGCAAACAACTTTACTGATATTACTTATGATTTTGTTATTCCCAGTGAATTGCATTTCCTTTTTGCTCATTTAAGTAAGTTCCCTCTGGAGCACAGAGTCAAAATTTGTAGGGTAGGCTTGGGGAATTTGTTCCTCCTAATGTGCTTTATTCTAATTATATTTTTTATTACCCATATTGTAAATGAGATAGACTGAAGAGGCATTGTCAGACTAATTGTTTTTTTCAACTTTTGTGATTTGAATTACTCTTCTTCCACATGCATCTAATTATAAGAGTATATTAGATATAAATATCAAAGAATCTTAATATTTGATTTGCCCCTAGAAATATGAAGGGCAAGGTGTAATGTTTATTAAATTGGACTTAGGGTAGGCAGCCCTAAAGTCAGATGCTGTGATCCATAATTTGTATTTAGATATCATTAAACCATGTGCAGATTATGTGATTACTTCATATATATGTGTAGCTTGGAAATAATACCTCTTAATTGTCAAATGTAATTATCTATTTCTCGGTCTTAGCGCTATTTACCTTTTTGTACATGTTATGACTTCTTCCTCCCTCAAATTCTTTTTTTCTTCTGGCGTCTACCACACCGCTGACATGTACTTTACTTTATACATGGATGCTCCTTCTTAGCCTCCTCTTCCGTCTTCTTTTCCACAATCTATCATCACACATTTGCATTTATTCCAAAATACTACCCCCTTTATCCTTCTCATATTGTATGTACTGCAAAGTTTTTACACATCTATATAGCAGTGTTGCCCAAATCTGTTTCCCTAGCTTTGATATCACCAAGTCTTTGACCTCAGTTGCCTCCTGGATATACCCAAATGTTTGCATACATTTTTGAGTATAAAATGTAACAAACTCATTATCTTTTCTACAAAAGTGTTTTGGTAGTAAAGTAGATCCCATTCCTTCCTCAACTGATACCTTTTTCACATAATTTTTCAATCCCTCCCTAAAAATACACAGAGTTCTTCGCCACACTTAGATTCTGGGCTTGGATAATGGGACAACTTGCTTTGGCCAATGTTAAATGCAAGGGCTTTTTCAGCATGTAGGGACTGAAATGTGCTTGTGTGCCTGATTCTTTTGCACCTTTGCTGTTGACATAAGAGTACTGTGCCCTGGCTGGCTTGCAGGTCCAAGGAGGTTCTGTGAATCATGCAGCAGAGCTCCTTGGCCAATCCACAGCCTTATGTTTGAAGTAGAACTACTCAGGTAAGCCCAACTAAACTCAATAGGCCCACTGATGTGGGAGTGAGTCCAGTCAACAAAAGCAGAGGTACCTCAGTCAATGTGTAAGATGTGTGAGAAATAAATTCTTGCTTTGGCATGTTATTGATTTTTGTGGTTATTGCAGCAAAAGTTATCTGATGCCAAAATTGGTACTTTAAGTGGAGTGCTGATAAAACAAGAGATTAAAATATGGGGCACTGATTTAAGGCTTGGATGGCAAGTGACAAGGAAGCTAATATAAGAGGCTTAGAAAATGGTAGCCCATAAGACATAGTCATGAAATGTTTGTAAAAACTGTCACTTGTGATCATCTGGAAGGCTGACGTCAGATTTAATTAATTTGTGGATTTGGGCAGGTTGGATTCCAAGCAGAGTGTAGAATGAGTGATCTAGCATCATTAGACGTATTTAATAAAGGTAACAAAAGAGAGATGATCTCAGAAAAGGACTATCTAGTTAGTAAAGAGAATGAAGAGAAAATAGAGAGCTCCCCAAATGTGCTGGTTTGTAAAACTCTAAAATTCTTCTGCCTCTTTAACCCTGCCAGACAGTAAAATATTATCAAATTAAGATACAGCTTTGGGGCAAAGATAAAATCAAGGGTCTTTAAGACATAGCTTAGGGGTATAGACCAAATTAAGGAATAACCCTCCTATGCTTTCTTAAGATGTCTGAAAGAATTAAGGTGGCACCTAGAACATCCTCACAGGGATTAAAGGTCTCTAGAAAGCGTGGTCTCACAAATTCCTGATGGGCCAATAGTACTCAAAGCACCCAAAGATCTGTGGCTTTTGTAAATATAGTTTATGGTAATAGACTACATAATAAAACTCACAAATTTGTTACTTTTGTAAATGTAGTTGACTGTAATCAAGTACATAAAACCCTCAGGGATGTTGGGGAACAGGGCTAAAGCACCACTAGCCAAGGCTAAAAGGGACTGAAGCTGTTTAAAAACTAAAATAACTCTTGGTCCCCAGTTTTGCAGGCAGAAATTAGACTAAGAAAGCTACTTAGCTGCCACAGAGCATATCTTCCTTAACAACCTTTTTTAGAATTGGATAATGAAAATGAAAAAGAATAATCCCCCACAGCAGTGAGATTAAAGCCATGGGGAGGTATAGAATGAGAGCCACACCCAGGACTTGGACCTAATCAAGGACCATTCCTTACCTCCAGATAGGGGGGACTGGACAGACTTGAATAGCAGGATTCTGAGTTACCATGGAATGGTGATTTCTATGTGCTTCTCCTTTTCCAATGTGATTGTTTATGGGAGTCCTCGTCTCTATTGCACAGATTGTGTGATGTATGTATGAGGGAAAAAATTGACTTGTTTATCGCTTTCTTTCTCTTTCTCAATCTATTTACATTCATAGGTCTCTAGATCAAGAGGCTCCATATCTAAACTTGATATATAACACCAGGTCCCAGTCTTTGAGCCTGATACTATGATTAGATAAGACTTTTGAGGGCTTTTGGATGGGGTGGGGGTGAGTGTTATTTTGCATGAGAGAGAAATTTGTGTTATTATGGCCAAAAGGGCCTCTCTGGCCTGGAATTGTATGTAGCATGAGTCCTAAGGAAAGTTACACCACCTTATGAAGGCCCCACAATGCTAAGCACTGACATGCACTGCCTTCAGTTTTGTTCTCTGTTGCAGATGCAGACACAAATAGAATGCTTATTTTGTACTTTAAATGTCTATTATTGCTTATTTAGATCTACAAATAGACTTGTCAAATATATCTTCTTATTTCAGGATGTTTCTATCATTTGAAATATTTCTAATGATCTTGTTCTATCCACATCAACATTAACTATATAATCAGTTGCATGCATCATATTTTAATTATCTTTAAAATATATTCAGAAAAAAATATATATTCAGAAAGTTTAAAAAATTATTAAAACAAACACCATTTAAACTGAGTTCTGCTTATAGATGGACCAGAGACAAACAATAAATTGCTCTTCCACAACTAGAAATTCTTGACTAGTCGTACCTTACTGGAGACTTAAAGATTTTATTTTTGAATATTTAACTGAGTTTGATAGAACCAAAGTGATATAAATTCAAGAATGATCAACATGAAGTAATGGTCTAAATTTGAAGTAATGCTTTTCTGCCATTTAAATATCAAACTAAAAATGTGCCAGGAGACAGATGGGAGAGGAGTTTCCTCCACCACGCCTTTCCTGCCGTCTCCTTGCTCTACGGTAGCAATTGTGGTCCCCAAGTCTCCAGCTTCATAACTGTCAGATACACCATGTCTCTGAATACCTCAGAGATGCGCAGCAATGTAACTGAAGGGATGCCCAGTTCCATTTCTCGGTCTCGAGATTGCCTGGGGGGTCGTGTACTGACCTCTGAGGAAGCCCATGCATGTTGAAAGGTGATTTTCGGTGCTACCACTTAGTGGCAAGAATGCTCCTCCCCTGTATGGCTCCGTGAAAAATTTGCTTCTAAGAATTTATTACTTCCTACTTTCCAAATTGGTCCTGGGCACAAGACATAATCATAAAATTCCGTTTCAACTTAAATGGAAATTTCTGGCATGTAATCATGACTATAATAGCAAATATTAAAAACCAAACAAAGTGGAAATTTTACAAGATGAGATACATGTGAGGTTTATATGTGAACACTATTTCTATGCTAATTGACCTCAGTAACTGTTAAATGAATGAATGTTTTTTCCCTTTCTTTACTTCCTTTCTGAAGCTTGAAGCTTGAAGCTTGGACAGTTTAGCCTGTACAATTTATTATCCAAAACTCTGAATTTTTTTACAGATATTAACTTCAAGGTTTTGACACTGAGACCAGGTGGTTGAATCCAGGGCCTTACATTTGGGAGAGTGGATTCCCCTAGGGTAGCAGTCTGTCAAGAAAACCTTTTTGTGACACACAGATAAGTCCAGATTCTTGTGCCAAGACTTGAGGGCAGTGAGGCTCTCTGCACGAACTAATCTAAAGTTCCAACTGTGTTGATGAGCAGGAAATGTTGAAATTGCAAATGCATAGTTTTCACGCTGTTATTATTGAGAGGAAGGCATTACCATTTAGAGATTTCTTCTGGTTTCATTCTACTCTAGGGATACAAGAGCAGGAATATTTATTCACCAGTTTAAGGTATCAGAGCAGTGTGGAAATACTGTTCTGGATAGAAGGGTTTTCCTATCTGTGAAATTTTCTAAGTTAACATGACTTATTTATTCTTTAGTTTACCAAGGTTATATTGAGCAAAATTTCTTTCAACTATCTGCTTTTGCTTATGTGCTGTCAAACCTCCCCAAATCCGTAACATTCTTGTTTGTGTTTTGGCACTGTTTTTTATTTTTATTTTTTCCAATATCTCTAGATTTTTCAACTCATTTCGCCTCAATTTCCAAAAAAATATATTTCAATCAAAGTTTTTACCCTGGAATATTTACTTTCTGAAAACTGGATTAGACAATGTATTGTGGATTTAGGGTTTTGCACTGTAGCTCAGAGACTTGGTGGCTCTGACTGAATTCCCAAGCAGAGGTGATGTGCACTTCCTCAGGACACCAGTGTTCTCAGCTTGTTGCTCAAGCCCCAAATAGAGTCTATCTCTCATAATGAGATTGACATCCCAAAAGCTAGATTAAAAAAAAAATTATTGGAGTAGAGTTGATTTACAATATTGTGTTACTTTCTGCTGTACAGCACAGTGAATCAGTTATACATATACATATATCCATTCTTTTTTATACTCTTTTCCCATGTAGGTCATTACAGAGTACTGAGTAGAGTTCCCTGTGCTATATAGTAGGTCCTTATTAGTTATCTATTTTATATGTAGTAGTATGAATGGATAAAGAAGACGTGGTACATATATAAAATGGAATATCACTCAACCATAAAAAAAGAATGAAATGATGTCATTTGCAGCAACATGGATGGAACTAGAGATTGTCATACTGAGTGAAGTAAGTCAGACAGCAAAGGACAAATACTGTGTGATATTGCTTATATGTAGAATCTAAAAAAATGGTACAAATGAACTTATTTCCAAAAATAAGAAACAGTTATAGATGTAGAAAACAATCTTATGGTTACCAGGGGGACAGAGGAGAGGGATAAATTGGGAGATTGGGATTGACAAAAGCTAGATTTTGATGCAGGCCACACAGCCGTTACATCATAAAACGATAGTCCTACAAATGGGCACAGTGCACAGTCACTACACACTCCTAGAGTATTGAGGAGTAGAAAAAATAAGTTTTGATCATACATTATTATTATAGAAGTATCACTTTGGTGACCCATAACAAATGCTTGCCTTCTAAATTCATTCCATAGCTAAAAAATAAAAATCAAAAGTTTCCCAACCCTATGCTAAATTTCTTAGCATTTAATGCAGAATTAGAACCCCGCCCTTAAAACAGCCTCACTGTCCTACAGAAACCCTGTGCTCTGAGCATATTTACGTATGCTTTCACATTTTTGTCAAAATTGCTATGTCCTCTGATATTTATGATGCTTTTTCCTGCTCCTTCTTCATCCAGATGAAGTCTTACTTCCTCCATGAAGAAATCATGAAGGTGTCTTAAATGATTGAAGCTCCCCTTGATCTCACCTATTTATATTTCAACGTGCAATGTGTTGTATACAGTCTTTTTCTACGTGTAGTTCGTGAATCCTGGAAGACTGAGATCAATCTTTTTACTTTCGTTAATGCCTTTCGTATTAACGAAATGCCTTTCCCAAATTAATCTCCACATACCCATAATTAATTATCTTATTGATTTGGGGATTTTTTTTTTAAAGAAAAAAGTCATTGAAACCAATCTTTCAATTCATTGCATTGACAATTTCTGACAGAATAATTAGCTACTAGTTTCTTGTCCAACATAATTCTCCACAGTAGCTTATTGGCTAGTCTCTCAGTTTGTGCCCATCTTTTGTCACCGTGTGTGTTGGAATTATTGCAAAAATTCAAATTATTTTTGTGAAAAAAGTGAGGAAATGGATTATACATCTAGGACCTTAAGGTAATCTGAAGTCAGTGAGTGGAAGAAATGGATTGATTTGCTCAGAGTTTGAGCTTTCCTAAAATTGGTTCCTTGGCAAAAAAATCTTAACAGCAGAAATAATGGCAGTTAAGAAAATAACTCATCAGTTGTGTTATCTCCTCTGACAGACAGCTCTTTATCGAAAATTACTTTTCCTTACTTGAAGTGATGGTAGTAGTGTGCACTTAAATATATCTGTTGATTCCCTGAAATGCTCCCAAATGGAATCTTTTTTCACTAATTAATTCTACCAAATTAGAATTTAGATTCACAAAGTTGTTGCACCCTACATATTTCTAAGTTTAAATTTTGGACTGTTGTTTGGACCTCTGTTTCAAGGACACTGGAAAATAAAGATGAGTTTATAGGAAATTATTTTTTTGAAATTTGTTCTAAGTTACACTGTCATTTCAGAGTGACACAGAATTAAAAGATCATTGTTCTGAGTCCTTCAGAAGAAAAAAGGCATGCTTTTTTTAGAGGGTTAAATATGATGTATGCTCTGCTCTTTAAATAAAGACTGATTAGAAGATGGTTTGATTAGGAGCTCTGAAAGAATGATGGTTGCAATGTTGATGAGAAGGTGCAGAAGTAGCTGGTGTTCCTTGAGTTAACACAACTGAAATTCTAATACTGAAAACCCACATTCTTAAGCATGTCGGTTATGTGAAACTACATACTGAGAAAGAAGTGCTACATATAAGTAAACTGTTATATTATACAAATATATATATATATATAAAGTCTATGCCCATGGATTTAAAATATTCAGTTTGATCTTATTGATCAAAAATGCATTATCTTTATAAAAATGTTTATCAGAAAATTTATTAGCATGATCCAATCCAATAAGAAAAGAGAATACAATGGATATAAGTACAAAATTGTATGAATAGCTCAAAAGCCCAGTAATATTTTTTTTGTTTTAGTTTTTATTTTTTAACATCTTTATTGGAGTATAATTGCTTTAAAATGGTATGTTAGTTTCTGCTTTATAACAAAGTGAATCAGTTATACATATACTTATGTTCCCATATCTCTTCCCTCTTATGTCTCCCTCCCTCCCACCCTCCCTATCCCACCCCTCTAGGTGGTCACAAAGCACTGAGCTCATCTCCCTGTGCTATGCGGCAGCTTCCCACTAGCTATCTATTTTAGGTTTGGAGGTGTATATATGTCCATGCCACACTCTCACGTTATCACAACTTACCCTTCCCCCTCCCCATATCCTCAAGTCCATTCTCTAGTAAGTCTGTGTCTTTATTCCTGTCTTGCCCCTAGGTTCTTCATGACCATTTATTTTTTCTTAGATTCCATATATATGTGTTAGCATACGGTATTTGTTTTTCTCTTTCTGACTTACTTCACTCTGTATGACAGACTCTAGATCCATCCATCTCACTACAAATAACTCAATTTCATTTTTTATGGCTGAGTAATATTCCATTGTATATATATATGCCACATCTTCTTTAGCCATTCATCTGTTGATGGACACTTAGGTGGCTTCCATGTCCTGGCTATTGTAAATAGAGCTGCAATGAACATTGTGGTACCTGACACTTTTTGAATTATGTTTTTCTCAGGGTATATGCCCAGTAGTGGGATTGCTGGGTCGCATGGTAGTTCTATTTTTAGTTTTTAAAGGAACCTCCATACTGTTCTCCATAGTGGCTGTATCAATTTACATTCCCACCAAGAGTGCAAGAGGGTTCCCTTTTATCCACACCCTCTCCAGCATTTATTGTTTGTAGATTTTTTGATGATAGCCATTCTGACTGGTGTGAGATGATATCTCATTGTAGTTTTGATTTACATTTCTTTAATGATTAATGATGTTGAGCATTCTTTCATGTGTTTGTTGGCAATCTGTATATCTTCTTTGGAGAAATGTTTATTTAGATCTTCTGCCCATTTTTAGATTGGGTTGTTTGTTTTTTTGTTATTGAGCTGGAGGAGCTGCTTGTAAATTTTGGAGATTAATCCTTTATCAGTTGCTTCATTTGCAAATATTTTCTCCCATTCTGAGGGTTGTCTTTTCATCTTGTTTGGCAAAAGCTTTTATGTTTCATTAGGTCCCATTTGTTTATTTTTGTTTTTATTTCCATTTCTCTAGGAGGTGGGTCAAAAAGGATCTTGCTGTGATTTATGTCATAGAGTGTTCTACCTATGTTTTCCTCTAAGAGTTTGATAGTGTCTGGCCTTACATTTAGGTCTTTAATCCATTTTGAGTTTATTTTTGTGTATGGTGTTAGGGAGCGTTCTAATTTCATTCTTTTACATGTACCTCTCCAGTTTTCCCAGCACCACATATTGAACAGGCTGTCTTTTCTCCACTGTATATTCTTGCCTCCTTTATCAAAGATAAGGTGACTATATGTGTGTGGGTTTATCTCTGGGCTTTCTATCCTGTTCCATTGATCTATATTTCTGTTTTTGAGCCAGTACCATACTGTCTTGATTACTGTAGCTTTGTAGTATAGTCGAAGTCAGGGAACCTGATTCCTCCCACCTGTTTTTCTTTCTCAAGATTGCTTTGGCTATTCGGGGTCTTTTGTGTTTCCCCAAAAATTGTGAAATTTTTTGTTCTAGTTCTGTGAAAAATGCCAGTGGTAGTTTGATAGGGATTGCCTTGAATCTGTAGATTGCTTTGGGTAGTAGAGTCATTTTTGCAATATTGATTCTTCCAATCCAAGAACGTGGTATATCTCTCCATCTGTTGGTATCATCTTTAACTTTTTTCATCAGTGTCTTATAGTTTTCTGCATACAGGTCTTTTGTCTCCCTAGGTAGGTTATTCCTAGGTATTTTATTCTTTTTCTTGCAATGGTAAATTGGAGTGTTTCCTTAATTTCTCTTTCAGATGTTTCATCATTAGTGTATAGGAATGCAAGAGATTTCTGTGCATTAATTTTGTATCTTGCAACATTACCAAATTCATTGATTAGCTCTGGTAGTTTTCTGGTGGCATCTTTAGGATTCTCTATGCATAGTATCATGTCATCTGCAAACAGTGACAGTTTTACTTCTTTTCCAATTTGTATTCCTTTTATTTCTTTTTCTTCTGATTGCCATGGCTAGGACTTCCAAAACTATGTTGAATAAGAGTGGTGAGAGTGGACATCCTTGTATTGTTCCTGATCTTAGAGGAAATGCTTTCAGTTTTTCACAGTTGAGAATGATGTTTGCTGTGGGTTTTTTCATATATGACCTTTATTATGTTGAAGTAGTTTCCCTCTATGCCCACTTTCTGGAGACTTTTTATCATAAATGTGTGTAGAATTTGTCAAAAGCTTTTTCTGCATCTACTGAGATGATCATATGCTTTTTGGCTTCTTCAGTTTGTTAATATGTTGTATCACATTGATTGATTTGCATATATTGAAGAATCCTTGCATCTCTTGTATAAATCCCACTTGATCATGGTGTATGATCCTTTTAATGTGGTGTTGGATTCTGATTGCTAGTATTTTGTTGAGGATTTTTGCATCTATATTCATCAGTGATATTGGTCTGTAATTTTCTTTTTTTGTAGTATCTTTGCCTGGTTTTGGTATTAGGATGATGGTAGCCACATAGAATAAGTTTGGGAGTATTCCTTTCTCCGCAATTTTTTGTAAGAGTTTGAGAAGGATGGGTGTTAGCTCTTCTCTAAGTGTTTGATAGAATTCACCTGTGAAGCCATCTGGTCCTGGACTTTTGATTGTTGGAAGATTTTTAATCACAGTTTCAATTCATTACTTGTGATAGGTCTGTTCATATTTTCTATTTCTTCCTGCTTCAGTCTTGGAAGGTCATACCTCTCTAAGAATTTGTCCATTTCTTCCAGGTTGTTCATTTTTTTGGCATAGAGTTGCTTGTAGTAGTCTCTTAGGATGCTTTGTATTTCTATGGTGTCTGTTGTAACTTCTCCTTTTTCTTTGTTTGTTTGTTTGTTTGTGGCATGCGGGCCTCTCACTGTTGTGGCATCTCCTGTTGTGGAGCACAGGCTCTGGACACACAGGCTCAGTGGCCATGGCTCACGGGCCCAGCCACTCTGTGGCATGTGGGATCTTCCCGGACCAGGGCACGAACCCGTGTCCCCTGCACTGGCAGGCGGATTCTCAACCACTGCGCCACCAGGGAAGCCCACTTCTCCTTTTTCATTTCTAAATTTATTGATTTGAGTCCTCTCTCTTTTTTTCTTGATGAGTGGTTAATGGTTTATCAATTTTGTTTATCTGCTCAAAGAACCAGCTTTTAGTTTTATTGATCTTTGCTATTGTTTTGTTTCTATTTCATTTATTTCTGCTCTGATCTTTATGATTTCTTTCCTTCTGCTAACTTTGGGTTTTGTTTGTTCTTCTTTCTCTAGCTCCTTTAGGTGTAACGTTAGATTGTTTATTTGAGATTTTTCTTGTTTCTTGATGTAGGCATGTATAGCTATAAACTTCCCTCTTACAACTTTTGCTGCATCCCATAGGTTTTGGATCATCGTGTTTTCATTGTCATTTGTCTCTAGGTATTTTTTGATTTCCTCAGTGATCTCTTGGTTATTTAGTAACGTATTGTTTAGCCTCCGTGTGTTTGTGTTTTTTTTACTTTTTTTCCCTGTAATTCATTTCTAATCTCATAGCATTATGGTCAGAAAAGATGCTTGATCTGATGTCAGTTTTCTTAAATTTACTGAGGCTTGATTTGTGACCCAAGATGTGATCTATCCTGGAGAATGTTCCGTGTGCACTTGAGAAGAAAGTGTAATCTGCTGTTTTAGGATGGAATGTCCTATAAATATCAATTAAATCTATCTAGTCTATTGTGTCATTTAAAACTTCAGTTTCCTTATTTATTTTCATTTTGGACCATCTGTCCATTGGTGTAACTGAGGTGTTAAAGTCCCCCACTATTATTGTGTTACTGTCGATTTCCTCTTTTATAGCTGTTAGCAGTTGCCTTATGTATTGAGGTGCTCCTATGTTGGGTGCATATATATTGATAATTGTTATATCTTCTTCTTGGATTGATCCCTTGATCATTATGTAGTGTCCTTCCTTGTCTCTTGTAACATTCTTTATTTTAAAGTCTATTTTATCTGATATGAGTATAGCTACTACAGTTTTCTTTTGATTTCCATTTGCATGGAATATCTTTTTCCATCCCCTGACTTTCAGTCTGTATGTTTCCCTAGGTCTGAAGTGGGTCTCTTGTAGACAGCATATAGATGGGTCTTGTTTTTGTATCCATTCAGCAAGCCTGTGTCTTTTGGTTTCAGCATTTTATCCATTCATGTTTAAGGTAATTATCGATATGTATGTTCCCTTACCATTTTCTTAATTGTTTTGTGTTTGTTTTTGTAGGTCCTTTTCTTCTCTTGTGTTTTCCACTTAGAGAAGTTTCTTTAGCATTTGTTGTAGAGCTAGTTTGGTGGTGCTGAATTCTCTTAGTTTTTGCATGTCTTTAAAGTTTTTGCTTTCTCCATCGAATCTGAATGAGATCCTTGCCAGGTAGAGTAATCTTGGTTGTAGGTTCTTCCCTTTCATCACTTTAAGTATACCATGCCACTACCTTCTGGCTTGTAGAGCTTCTGCTGAGAAATAAGCTGTTAACCTTACGGGAGTTCCCTTGTTATGTTATTTGTCATTTGTTCCTTGCTGCTTTCAATAATTTTTCTTTGTCTTTAATTTTTGCCAATTTGATTACTATGTGTCTCAGTGTGTTTCTCCTTGGGTTTATCCTGTATGGGACTCTCTGCGCTTCCAGGACTTGGGTGGCTATTTCCTTTCCCATGTTAAGGAAGTTTTCAAGTATAATCTCTTCAAATATTTTCTCGGGTCCTTTCTCTCTCTCTTCTCTTTCTAGGACCCCTATAATGTGAATATTATTGAGTTTAATGTTGTCCCAGAGGTCTCTTAGTTTGTCTTCCTTTCTTTTCATTCTTTTTCCTTTATTGTTTTCACAGCAGTGAATTCCACCATCCTGTCTTCCAGATCACTTATCCGTTCTTCTGCCTCAGTTATTCTGCTATTTATTCCTTCTAGGTTAGTTTTCATTTCAGTTATTGTATTGTTCATCTCTGTTTGTTTGTTCTTTAACTCTTCTAGATCTTTATTAAACATTTCTTGCATCTTCTCGATCTTTCCCTCCATTCTTTTTCCGAGGTCCTGGATCATCTTCAGTATCATTATTCTGAATTATTTTTCTAGAAGGTTGCCTATCTCCACTTCATTTAGTTGTTTTTCTAGGGTTTTATCTTGCCCCTTCATCTGGTACATAGCCCTCTACTGTTTCACCTTGTCTATCTTTCTGTGAATGTGGTTTTTGTTCCACAGGCTGTAGGACTGTAGTTCTTCTTGCTTCTGCTGTCTACCCTCTGTTGGATGAGGCTATCTAAGAGGCTTGAGCAAGTTTCCTGATGGGAGGGACTTGTGGTGTGTAGAGCTGGCTGTTGCTCTGGTGGCCAGAGCTCAGTAAAATTTTAATCTGCTTGTGTGTTGATGGGTGGGGTTGGGTTCCTTCCCTGTTGGTTGTTTGGCCTCAGGCAACCCAACACTGGAGCCTACCTGGGCTCTTTGGTTGGGCTAATGGCAGACTCTGTGAGCGTTGACGCCAAGGAGTACTTCGCAGAACTTCTGCTGCCAGTGTCCTTGTCCTCATGGTGAGGCACAGCTACCTCCCACCTCTGCAGGAGACCTTCCAACACTAGCAGGTAGGTCTGGTTCAGTCCCCTATGGTGTCACTGCTCCTTCCCCTGGGTCCTAGGTGTACACTACTTTGTGTGTGCCCTCCAAGAGTGGAGTCTCTGTTTCCCCCAGTCCTGTTGAAGTTGTGCAATCATATCCTGCTGGCCTTCAAAGTCTGATTCTCTAGGAATTCTTCCTCCTGTTTCCTGACTCCCAGTTTTGGAAGACTGGCATGAGGCTCAGAACCTTCACTCCAGTGGGTGTACTTCTGTGGTATAAGTGTTCTCAAGTTTGTGAGTCACCCACCCAGAAGTGATGGGATTTGATTTTATTGTGATTGGGCCCCTCCTAGCATCTCACTGTGACTTCTCCTTTGTCTTTGGATGTGGGGTATCATTTTTGGTGAGTTCCAGTGTCTTCCTGTCGATGATTGTTCAGCAGTTAGTTGTGATTCTGGTGTTCTCACAAGAGGGAGTGAGAGCACGTCCTACTCCACCATCTTGAACCAATCTCTCTATAAATTTTAGTGAGATTTTTATGTAGAATCAAAATAGGTCACTCATATGATAATATGTAATTAGGTTTTGTATGTAATATTAGAAAAATAAATTTAGCTAAGCCTACAAGTCATATGTTCTATACAATGATTACAAGGTTATTTTATTTATTTCTCCCCTTTCTTCTTTTTTTCCCCCAAATACATTAATTTAGGTTTTGAGGAACATCCAACTTGATTTTTAAAGTTTATTGACCATACTTTTACCAAGTTATAAATCTTTTGGTCCATTGAAAGATAGTAATATTTTTTTTAATTAACCTTAAACCAACTCCCTGAATTGTCTTAACCTCAAGCTATGGAATACTCAACTTAAGGAAATATGCCCATAAAATCATAGTTTTGAGGTAGTAGTTATTGCTGTTCTAATGTAAAATAAGTATATAACTATCAAAATAGATTCTTTCACATATCACATAAGATCAATTCAAAGTACATGTTCATCATTCTGGGCAACTCTGCTTTCCATTATTTCATGTATCCTGAAATAATTTATATAGTGCTCTTAGTAGATGCCATTTGACTACACTGTTATTTACAAAAAATCTTTAAGGTAATTATCATTTGACCCATTTCACACAATGGGGAGAATCAGTAGCTTGCTAAATGCCATGGAGCTAGTTAATGCAGGACTAGGATTCAGTCTTGGGTCTGGTTGACTCCAAAGCTCAGACTCTTAGACACTATCCACTGACTTACTGATTGTCCTTTGATTTCAAGTCAGATTTAACTCTGGATAAATGTCACCAATATTCACTTGGTAAGAAAGTACTGGTACAAGAGATCTTTTGACAAGAAAGTATTAATGTTGATGTCTTGGAAATCAACATTAATCATAAATACTGATTTCTTGACACAGTCTTCCAAGACAGTTGTGTTCCAGCCTTGCCATGTACTAACTTGCTAGGTAATTATAATCTCTACTTCCATGAGTTCTATAAAGCCTAAGTGAAATTATTTGATTGGCACAGTATAAACCATGGAACAAAAGTAAGCCTGAATGGAGCTCAAGGAATGTTGTTGTGTTAAATACATTTTCAAAATCCTTCCAAGAGTTGGATTTCATGCTTTGCTGATTTAGGATTTAGGGTAATATTGCAGGATTTACTTCCTTTAATTTCCACAGTTCTTTTTATCCATGTCCTTTAAAGTAGTGATGCTTCAGTTTATTTGCTGAGTTTCTTAAATTTTTACTACATGGATGCTAACCTTTGTACATGGAATCAGATTAATTGGTATCAATTGATGTGTCTGAGATTTATTTAAAATTGGAAATGGGCCTAAATGGACATCTAGTATAAAACAACAAGTTGAAAGCATGACCTCTCCTTGGTGACAAAATATATTTGATTTAGAATTGCCAAAAGGTATCATTCTTTAGAGGTTTTTCTTTTATTAGAACTCAATCCTAATTGAGTTCAATTAGAATCAATCCTAAAACTTGTTTTTACCTGGCAGAGAAATAAAGTGATAAGTTGTATTTGGAGATGTAATGTTAATTGTTTCTTAAAACAACTTTTCTCCGTGAAACTTTAGAACATCATGGAAAATACCGATTTCACCTCTAAACACATTTTGGAGGATACTAACTAACAACATTACTTTTCTAATACAGAAAAGGAGGACTTGCCACATTCTACAGAGTATATTCTCTTGAGCATTAGGGCTCATGCTTAGGTGCACCAAGCAAATTAGAACATCTGCCCTGGAGACGCCAGGTGTATGCTCTCTGAGAGAGAGGTTAGCAAAGCATATTTTCAAGATGTGTGGATGTAATAAAGTTATATTTTGAAAACCATAGATTCTATTTTTGCCCATGTTTTTCTAAATATCAGGCACAGATTTAAAAATATGGAAGTGCAGCCACTTATCATGCATATTTACATGAAGAATATTTCTATCAAAAGTCAGGATGGTTAAATATTTAAAAGTTATTTGTTAAGAGCAAATGTACTTAAGTTCCTATATAGCACCTCATAAAGAACAGAGCAAAATATCTTAAAAGAGGGTTTTAGCAATATTTTCCCATTTTTAGAGAGTCCATCTCTATTTTACAAACACGATATTATTATTCAGCACATATATAAATTCTAATACTAGCTGGGTTGAATTCAAAAATATAAAAGTATTTTTAAGTTGTAATTAAAACAATCAGGTTAAGTAGGGAAAGTAAGAAAATGATTAATAAGAAAAGAAAAGTTGATTAAATGGTGAACTCTATTAGGTTTAGTATTGTAAATTGAAACAAAAAGTAATATAATGAAAAAAAGTTAGAAAGTGAGGTGACCAATATTTAGATTTAAAGGTAGCTGGTAAAAATTCCATTTAGTTAGTTTAGTTTTAATGTGTCAGGGCCCCTCTAGAGACCAAGTGAAAATCAGATGTGCTTGGGTATGTCTGGTAAAATAGAGAGGACCTGAATCCTGAGTCGTTGCCAGAGTTCTGGCTACACAAGGAATGAGGAGTCTCTGAGGAAAACTCATTCCACAAGAGGGAAGAATGCCCCAACAATATTAAACATAATTTTCTGAGATGAATAGACATTTCTTGGTATTATTGAATTGTTGGCTCGAGACCAGTACCATGGGAGCAGAAGAAACAGTACCATGAGACCCATTAATAAAGCATAGTGAGAAACTGAAAACCAAATGTATCACTTACCCCCACTTTACTATGTGCAGCCATCAGAGCATTATAAGTGGCTGAAACCACAGAGGTCACCAGAGGGACACTGTCATCATGTTGGCATACTGGGAAACTCTGTAGTGCTGCCTGGGTGACATGGTGCCAGATGAAAGAGATACATTGCTAAACATGTGAGGAATCACATAAATAAATACTCAAAGGAAAATATGCATGGGAGAAATGTCTTGAGAAAGACATTTCCTGGCTTGTAAAGTTGGCAAAAGTCTAGAAGATTCACATGCATTTCAAAGGGGCAGAGAGAGAACTTACATTACAAATTTTCTAAAATAAATGCTCTAAGGAAGTGGAGGTTAGGGGCCTAGAGTCAGAAAGAAATCTGTCTGAAGTTCATTCAAGCTGAGAGGAACTTTAAGGCCATCTTGATCACCATCATCCTGATGCTTCTTGACACATCTACAACTTTCTTAAGAGTGCTCTTTGCCGTTTCGATGACCACCAATAATGTGTCAGCCACAGTTGTTATGAGAGCTCTTAATGTTCTTATTGTCCAAGCTGAGAGAGTATTCCAGCTCTCAGCATTCCTCCAAATCCATACAGAGTTTGAGACTCCAGATTTATCTTTGCTGCTTTTTAACAATCTCCTTTTCATGCTACATTTAATCCAGCTGTGGTTGGCTGTCCTGGAGGCAGCCTCTATTACTCCTCTATGTCAATATTGAAACAACATTTTTATCACATTAAAAAAAAGTCAGTTTTGCAAAGTACTAGTGAATAATGTAGATTTTACTAAAGAACCCATAGCAGGAAAAGGATAAGAATTTAGGTCACCCAAAAAAATACAGTTCTAATTTACCTCAAAGGCCCCCTATCCTCCATCCCTTTTGAACTTTCTGTGAACATTCGTCCTTCTCCTGGAGCACAGAAAAGGCTTTCTTCCAGCTTCCTCAAAGACAACTGCAGGGCCAGGTGGTAGAGACAAAGTCTTTGTATGTGCCTGTCAAAATACCCACCCCATTCCCCTCATTCCCCACACAGTGGGCTCTTCCATCAGGAGATTTTACTGCTAAGATAAAGAAGATAGTTCTCTAGCAATAGTTATATTTGGATCCTTTGTCTCTAAATGCGAATAGTACTTTGGCTGTTGAAGAACATTTTTCAAATTTATAAAAACTCTAAAGAAAAATCCCAAGGAAAGAACATGCCTATGTTAAGTTATCATTCCCAAGATCCTGAAACTACCAGCCAGGGCTAACTAACTGCTCCCTTGAACCGTGATTTTTCTGAGAATTCTGGCTCTTCCCTACTCATGTATAATTAAGTTAGGTCTTCATGATTCTGCTACAGCTCTCAGGCAAGTCAACTTAACTTTTCCTAAGAGTTCCTCCCTGTTATGTGGCTAAAGTTCAGTTTTGTTTCCCTTTAGTGAAGAATTAAACCATAGATTCCATTCAGATCATACAAATTTTAAAACAAGTCGTGATAGTCTAGTGATTTCACAAAACCTTTGTGCTTTTATTCCTTTTTGTAAAAAAGGTAATAAAGTAAGTTTTTACTCTCTGGGATACGTAGTTCTCAGGTATTATTTTCAGATCATAGCATAGTTATTCAGCATAGATACAGGCTGTAGGGTCAGATCCTAAGAAACTTTTAAGCAATAAGATGTACACAGAAAGGAATCTAAGACTTAAGACTTTTCAATGAAAGAATAAAATTCATTATCACAGTGTCATGAGCTTCTTAGTGTTAAAAGAATCACGTTCAGCGAGTGAGGGTAAGATACTCTCTTACAGCAAAAAAAACCCAAAAAACAAAAAACAGTTTTCTTTGAAATGGAAAGTTGGTAAGACCTTTAATTAATGATTGGTTAAAAATTTTCTAATAGGGCTTCCCTGGTGGTGCAGTGGTTAAGAATCCATCTGCCAAAGCAAGGGACACGGGTTCGAGCCCTGGCCCAGGAAGATTCCACATGCCCCGGAGCAACTAAGCCTGTGTGCCACAACTACTGAGCCTGAGCTCTAGAGCCCACAAGCCACAACTACTGAGCCCACGTGCCACAACTACTGAAGTCTTCGTGCCTAGAGCCCGTGCTCGCAACAAGAGAAGCCACGACAATGAGAAGCCCGCGCACTGCAACAAAGAGTAGCCCCCGTTCACCGCAACTAGATAAAGCTCGCGCACAGCAATGAAGACCCAACACAGCCATACACAAATAAATTAATTAATTAAAAATTTTTTTTTCTAATAAAAAGGGAAATTTCCCATTTGTAGTCTAAGGAACTCAAACAATATGTCATTAATGGGTTTAAATTCCTAGACAAATCCAGAAATGTTGTTTTAATCTGTAATGTAGCTGATAAAGTGTATAGATACAATAAATGGTAATGGAACAATGTCCATTGTTGGCTTTTTTTCCTTCAAAATATTACTATCTAGTAAAGGCATTAAAGGTATCAAATAGATGAATAACCTACAGGTCTTTGTCTTGATCGACTAGTTCCAGGTAAAAATTATACGAAAGTTTCAGAAAGATGATTGAGGTAAAAGGTAGCCTAATCCCTTACATTTCCCACTGATATCAAAAATTAAGAGGAAAGATATAGAAACAGGAAGATAATAATTGCCAAGGAGAAATGATGCTGTGGAAAATGAAGCTAAGAAGTCTGAATATTTTACACATTTCTTACTATAAAATTTAAAGTAATACCCATTCCAGTTAAAGACACTTGGAGAAATGGAAATTTGGTATTAAAGAGGACAGAGGAGAGAGCACCAGTTCACAAATCATCTTCTTGCCTCCCTATCCATTCAATCAGCCATGTGTCAAAGAAGCAAGCATAAAAGTTGATACCAGGAAAAAGAATTTCTCCAAAGGAAAAGGAGATGGATAAGACATAACCAATGACAATAGTTTTTGATTAGAGGAAAACAAGGACAGATTAAAAAGAAGAAAGTTTCATCCAGCAGTCCCATGTTGAAAAGGAGGTAGAGGGAGGGAGAAATGAGTAACAATATAATTATGCAAAGGCAACATATCTTGGCCCAAATACCTTCCTTGCAGCCTTGGTAACGTGAAGAATGTAAAGACAAGACACACAGAGGAAATATCTCTGTAGAAGCAGTCTAGGGGAAGGGATAATAGCACAAGGCAGAAGTGATGGCTAGAAGACATGAAGGTGGCAATCTGGTATCCAAGATGGTGTGGAAATGGTTGTTTGGGAATGAATCTCATTTTCAAGGTAAGAGCTGCCTGTGTAAAGTTCATTCTAGTAATTTGGACTTCATAAACCATGTTTTGATAAATGATTCTCATATATAGACAGAGCCTTCAGAGAATGTAACAAAAGCTCCTGAGTACATTTGTTAGAATCCATGCCATTTCTGGACTATATTATATAGCACAGTATACCATGTAATGTATAGCAAGAAGTTGGGAATCTAAAGATAGCATTAAACTAATGAAGTGTTGTACAGACAAGGGACATTCTCATTATGTTTCATTATGTTTTGAAATAAGTTTTTGGGTCTTAATTTTTTCTCAAATTCTTTTTAAGGAAGATTAACTTAAAATATTTGTTATGTTAAATATTTGTTAATGTACCAGTTACTTCAAAGCCGTTTAATAAATTTGATGGAAGAGTACGTAAATTTTCATATCTTAAACATCGTTATATAATACAAAACATTTTTGATGGGTTTAAACTTTAATTTTTATTATCTTTATTCAATATTGTAAGTTGATATAATTTTAAACAATTCCTTGACTTAACCTCAAATAGGAGAAATATTGGAAGTTGCAATGGATTTCAAAATCCAAGTAGGATGCATAGTCCCTAAAACAAAAGAGAAGAACATGATAAAATATAAGGAAATTTAAAAATATTAACCTATTCCCTGCATGAACTTTTATATGAAAAAAAATTTTTTAATCATTAAAATGGCTAATGAAAATTCACTTTGCAGGTATAATCAATTCTGGAGATTTTAAGTACAAAAAGACTGATGTCCGCTTTAGAATTATTGGAGAGGTTTGGTTTTTGCCTTTAGCTTTCAGCCCTATCCTTCATGATAACACAGCTGAGGTGGATATACATATCTTTATGACTCATTCACTGATGAATGCAATTTCCTTCCAATAAAACAAGGGGTGTTTAGAACTTTTCATAGCAACCAGATTCCACAAGTGCTGCCTAATTTAACATAGCATTCAAAGTCAGAGAATGTGGCTGTTTTTGCAAATAAGAAATAACATTGAGAAGAATACATTGTAATTAAAGCAAACTTTAGAACTTGAATATAGATATTATATGTGGAAACTCCAACTTTTCTCCCATAAAAATGAGATTTAAGCGACCTGTGACTGCCAACCTCATTTTATTTTTTTAATAAGTTGCATGTTCAACTTAATGTTCTTACAAAAGTTTATTTAGTCAAGTTCAACATATGGATGCTTAAATCAAGTTTATGTCTAAATTTCACATAGATCATGCTGTGTTTTACCCTTACTTCTAGTTAAAGGACACCTTGGACCAGAGACAGACACTGGTCCAGTGTATTTGCTGGTGACAAATAGAGGTGGGTGGTATTTTCCTGATGGAATGCATCTGCTAGTTTTATGTTTGTATAAAATGGGTCATTATTTCTTTTATTTTAAATTTAACAGCAAGTAAAAATCTATGCATCTTATATTTTTTTGCTTTGTGATGATAAGAATATTCGATTAAAATCTTTAACTGCCCCCAGGGGCACAGACAATTAAAAATTGTATTCTCTGGTAGAAGCCAAAGATTTATATTTTAAAATTTTTATTATTTTATTGGCTTTTATAGTTTTAAAGTATTATTCCCCTGTTGACAATATATTTGTAATTATGAGTTGCCAGTAGATGCTTTTAAGTCTTCTGTCTTTTTTAACTTATGCTTTTATTAGCTTTTGCACATAACAGTAGGAAATCCATTTGCAATAATTTAGGCAGTATATATTAGTGCCTAAGAGAGCAAAGGAGAGATCCCATAATAAAATAGAGTGGTATAGTCATATTTACAGTAATAGAGAAATTTTCATTAATGGCTGGTTAATCATGTATGAATAAAAATAGGGACTACAATGAGTATATTTTGGAAAAACATCTTGCCTATATTTTCCATACAAGTATAGTTCAAATTAGAGTTTTTAAGTTATGTATCACCTCAACTGTGCTATCTTAAAAATGACAGTTGTTTAAGTGTCATGACTTAGAGTTATATTAGGGTAAATGTACATGAGATATGCAATATTACCTATTTACCTTAAAAAGTTATGTAACAGAAAAATTGATTATACTTTATTTTTTAATTTTGCTACATAAATGTAATAGTCTGAATTAGCCTAATTTGTCACTATGGATAGAATAACATTGTTATAGGAGTTTGTTATTTAGATATGTGAAGAAGAAAAGATGACATATCAATTTACACTAGTAGATTTCCAGTCCTAAAAAGTTAGAATATATTAAAAAGAAAAAGCTTGCTAAATATCCTCTACAGTTAGAAAATAATGGAAAATACAACTTATAGTTGGCCCTCCGTATCTGTAGTTCCACATCCTTGGATTCAACCAACCATGGATCGTGTAGCACTGTATTATTTACTATTGAAAAATTCCATGTATAAGTGAACCCACACGGTTCAAACCCATGTTGTTCAAGGGTCAAGTGTAGTTTGTTAATGAATTCTTTGTAGGTTAGAAGTTTTGAAACTATTTTTTTCATAAAGTTGTTATGAACATTTCGTATCTCAGTTTCTAGGTTCATAAACTTTGAGGATTGTTATGTCCTTTTAATGAATTGACCACTTTGTCGTTATAAAATGATCCTCTTTAGCCTTGGCAGTATTCTTTGTTTTGTAGTCTGATTTATCTGATATCAATATAATTATTCCAACTTTCTTTAGATTAATATTAGCATGATATACATTTTCTGTCTTTTAAATTTTCATCCATGCTTGTCTTTACATTTAAAGTGTGTTTCTCATAAGCAGCATATAGTAGACTCTTGCTTTTGTTATCCAGTCCTACAATCGCTATAGTTGAAATGAATTTTTAGGCAATTTATATTTAATGTAATTATTGATAAGTTTGATTTTAAGTCTTTCCTCTTGGTATTTCTTTTCTATTTTCCCCAACAGTTCTTTATTGCTGTCTCCCTCTTTTTTGCCTTCTTTTTGATTAAATCCTTTTTATGATTCTATTTTATTTCCTTTGTTATTTTATTAGTTATAAATCTTTGCTTTATTTTTTGTATTTGCATTAGGGTTTATAGTATACATCTTTATTATCACAGTATACCTTCAAGTGATATTATAGCACTTCACGTACAAGAACTTTCCAATAGTATACTTGTATTTCTCCCATTCCAGTCTTTATGTTATCACATACTGTGTATTAAATATATAATAAACCACACAAAAATTGATACTTTTTTCTTTAACAAGCAATTACCTTTTAAAAGATTAAAATACTATGCGATAATTATGTATTTTCAATATCCTTCATTTCTTTCTGTGTATTCACAATTGCATGTGGAATCATTTCATTCTGTAGGAAGAGATTAATTTTAACAACTGTGACAGTTATGAGTTGGTTTTGGTTGATTGATTTTTACTCCTTGTTATGGGACATATTTTCCTGTCTCTGTCCATACCTGGAAATTTTTAATTGAATTTCAGACATTGTTAATTTTAACTTGTTGGTCCTGGATATTCTTGTATTCCTATAGATATTCTTGAATTTTGTTGTAGGATGCAGCTATGTACTTGGAACAGTTTTATCCTTTAGGTCTTCCTTTTAAGATTTGTTTTATGGGACCAGACCAAGATTTAGTGTATGGCTATTTTCTACTACTGAGATAAGACTCTTCTGAGTACTCTAGCCAATGCCCAGTGAGTCAGGAGGTCTTCCAATCTAGCTAGTGGGATCAGTCACTATCCTCTGCCAAGTGTAAGCATCAGCACTGTTTCTTTTAATCCTTCTGGATTGCCCTCAGCCCTGAACTAGTTTCCTTGGAAGTATATGCTGATCAGTACTCAGCTGAATACTTGAGAAGGACCCTTTACATATCTAGAGTATGCTTTCTGAGCAGCACTCTCCTCATAGGTACTCAGTCCTGCCAACGCCAGCATTTTTGGTCACCCTGAACTTTCAGTTCAACTCAGGTGTTCTGTTGGGTTCCCCCTGCCTGCACCATGGCCAGGAAACAAATTGAAGTCAGTAAGCTGGGGCAGACATAGTGCTCTCATTGTTTGTTTTCTGTTTCTCAGGAATCACCTTTGATCAGTGGCTGATGTCCATTGTCTTTAAAATAATTTTTTTACATATGTTGTGATTGATTGACTGATTGATTTTGGTTGTGCAAGGCAAGTGGGTAACTATGGTTCCTTTTAGTCCATCTTGTTTGGAAATGTAACAGCATTCTCTCTTTACCTGGTCTCTAAATAGGAACAAATTTTTAGCCATTTTCCCAATGCTAGATGCTTTCTCTTACCTCTAGGCTTTGTAACATGCCTTACTTCTGTTCAAAGGCTTATTTTCTCCATTTTTCCCCATAGTTAAATTGAAAAATTCTTTATCACTCCATGAAATAATTCCTTCCTTTCCATCAAGGTTACCTAAAATGTCTCTATTTTCACAAGACCTGTGATTACACCTACCCTGCACTTACAGTGGATTATAAATTTTGATTTACTTCTCTGCTCCCTCAGCAGCCTACGAATTATTTAAAGACAGAGATAGTGTCTTTTGTTATGGTATTTTGATGCTCAGTAGTATCTGGAATACAGTAGTAACACAATAATGATTTATATAATGAATGTTTGGGTCTTATGTAAGGTGAACCAATAATAGAGAGTAAAATTGCTTTTATTCCATTATTTTTATTAAAAAAGGATGATATATATTAAATTAAGATGCCACTGAAGAAGCCACTAAAGATCAATTTAATTATTTCTAGGATTCTCTTCTAATAATCCAATTCTGAGACCATGTGATCCCACCTACAGACAAATAACTTGTTCCAAACAAATTATTAATTGATGGTTGGAGGTTTTAAAAGTTTAAAATTCAGGTGACTTTGCATGAAGTTAACCTCACTACTGTACTAGTTTAATTATATTATCTGACAACATGTGGATTTTCTCATTTTTCCTTCTCTTTGTCCTCATTTATTTGGGTTATCAATTGTTAATTTGCTTAATATTTTGGGGGCATGCTTTGCTCCATTAGCCCTTCAGAGATTCTATAATGTGGCATAGAGGATAAGCATAATGATATGACTGGTTTAAATTCCAGCTTGGCTACTTACTGTGTGACCATGAGGAAGTCAATTAAACTCTCTGTACTTCAGTTTCCTCCTTTATAAAATGGGAATAATAATAGTAAATAGCCCATAGATGGGAGTGTGGATTAACTTTTATTACACAGGACACATTTTAGAATAGTTCTAGAAGAGTTCCTGGCAATTGTAAGAATCATGTAAATATTAATTATTATCATTATAGTAATTACCATTTGTCTTTAATCCAACCTTGCAATTTATCACTTCCTTTTAATTCAACTTTACTATTTTCATTGCTATAAAAAAAACTGCAAGTTACAAAATCAAGTAAAGTATCTATTTATATTATTTTGGGGATGTAAAAGTTTTGGGAAATGGAGGCCTTAGTATCAGGCTTCAACCATCTAAAGGACGGTTATATGGAAGGGATTGAAATTATTCTCTTATTTTTCAGAGACAATATGCTAAAATGTATGGAAGCTACAGAAAGTTTTTTTTGACTTTCTAATAAATACAGATGACAAAAATGCAATGCAAGCATTGAAATTTCCCTTTCTACAAGTGCAGGAGATGAGTCTTTACACTAGATGGCCTCTGAGATGTCTTTTGATTCTAAATACCTACATAATTCTAAGTAACATTTTTAGGCAGAGGAGACTTTCTTCATCCCTACACTACATGCTACAGGCCCCAATTCTGTTTATCAAGTGAGAAAAATATCTGTTTGTCTTGTGAACATTTAGAGTGGAAACCTGGGAAGTACTGATACATAAAATGATAAAGTTTATGCTCATATCCACAACACCGTCTTTCATAACTAATAGTATGTTACCCATTTGTGGGTAAAGGAGACATTAGAAGCTGGTGTATTACTTCATAACAACCCTTAAAAAGTTCTTTAATTAATTTTGGTATGTAAACTTTCATATCTCTGAAGAGAATTCTAAGTTTGTTGAGGGTAGAAGAAATAGGATAGCTGGATCTGTAAAGAAATGTTCCTTTTCAGTTGACAAGCTTATTTTGAAAACATCAGTGAGTGTCTACTATTAGTCAAATATTTATTTGATGGTGCACCATATTAATTGAAAAGTTGACTTTCACTTTGGGTAAATATCCACTTACAGTTTTGAAGGACTGTCACTTTAGTAAGTTATAGACTGAGAGACATATCTATATATCTTTTCTTAGAGGACTTGTGAATAGTTTGACCATAAGCCAATTTACACAAGAATAAAAATTACATGTTGTCCTTTACTCATTCTGGACAAGTAGTATATTTGAAACGGAGCTACTGTGATCTAAAATCTCTAAGTGTTTATTGCACTGGTTAAAAATCTTCTTTATCTAGCAAATAGGTTTTTGAAGAAAGCCATCAAAGCACTGGACCTGAAATGAGAGTTACCTGGAAGTGTGACCTTGGGTGAGCTTCTTTAACCACTAGGAACTGGTTTTTTCATCATTAAATTGACCATATAAACGATGGCCCACAACATATTATATAAAACCTGTGGATCCAATTGTGTTTAAATTCAAATTTAGGAAAATCATGTAGTGCATCTATCATATTTATTTAACACTAAATAGGGTCTGGAGCAGCATCCCACAAAGAAACATTCATATATTTGCAGTGATTCATGAATATTTATACTAAGTGGGGAAAGCAAGGTCTATAAACATACTGATGAAAGCTCAGATTAGTTTTGCCTTTAAATGAGTTTTGGCAACAAACTTTGAAAAATTTTTTTAAAAAACCTTTTGGTCTTCAGAGATTTTTGAATTTTGAAAGAGGAGATAAAAGATCATACATCTATACTTGTAAAGTGTGAAAGGCAGTTCTGAAGATCAAATGAGATAACTTTGAGAAAGAACTCTACAAATTATAAAGCAGTATATAAAGTAAGGCATTATTATCAGCTATGTACTTGACTTTACAGCTATTTTCCAGGCTTTCACTGAGTATGAAGAGTTGGGAGATAAATTTTTATTATGCTGGGTTTGAATCTAGTTTAAAGAAAAGAGATTAAAAGTTTTCTTCTAGAAGTGTATGGTGCTCATACTACTTAGATTTCATTGAAATCAGCATGGATATATGTGTTTTCCAGGCATGCAAGTTCTCTTTCTTACCAAAATAATGTTTGCACATTTCTGCTATTATAACATTCTTTTAAATTATATCTCAGAGATATCAAAAGCTTAGAATTTATTCATTTATTCAGTCAGTAATTGCTAATTTTGAATAATTATGTGTGGAGTAGGAAAAAGTATTAGTTCAAGAACTTGACAGAAGAGTTGTTTGACAAAAAAGAAAGATTGGAGATATACAAGAAATTCCAATTTACATGATAATTGGGCACAACATAAGACTAATTAAAATGTTCATATATAGACCTTGGATATTCATGTGTAAATAAAAGTAACAAATTGAGAACAGTCTTGTTGGGATGTGTAGGAAACTTCTTTTGCACTTGGCCAAGAAGCCATAATTAGAATTTCAGTGAGATGCTATTGGCAACTGTGGCCAGGAAAAGCAGTGAGTGCTCATCTGGACTTTCCCTGGGTGGGATTGGGCAGGATTCGGCTCCCCAGAGAACTCTAGGATGCTGGTCACATTTCAAAACCTTCTTTGGTAAACCACTCTGTGAATGACCTTAAGTGTGAGTATAGGAACCACTATACCAATCATTAGTCTCTTCTACCATTATCTGATATATACATTACTTAACTCTACATAATTCTAATCAAATGCAATCAACAGGAAGTATGGGAATCTATCAACTAGTGTTTGATTTATTTAATTCAGCAGCATCCAAACAGATGCTAATACTCCACCTTCTTGGAAAAAAGTGGATGAAACTTTTTCTCACAAAGTGAGAATGTGAACGTAAGGCATGAACTTAAAGGAAAGAGTAATGATGAAAGTAATATATATGTTAACATACATGGTCTAGTCTTACTTGTCTCCTAAATCAACCTGACTTTAAACATAGAAACTTACCTGAGTCTTAATTTTCTCATGTATAAACTGTAGGGATAGATGTGATAAACCTGGCCCTGCTACCTGCTCAAAACTTTTCTTTGAAGCTTAGCATAATTTGGCGCTTTTCAATTTCACTTTAGCCATACACTATGCTTCAATAATCCACCCTACATTTTGAAATGTCAGTGATAATTTCACCAGTTTGATATAGTTTTTCTTTTCATGTTTGTTCTTGAATGAAAAACCAGGCAATTTAGAAATCAGCTCCCCCACTCCTCAGCATTCCCCAAGTTCTCTGGGCTTTGTTAGGTTAATGAAAAACTGACATTGCTGTCTATGCACTTAGTGATGAATGCACTTTAATACAACTGGATATTTTACACCAAATATATTTTCTCAAATACTAATAATATTGTCATTTCTAACTTTTCAAACCCTTTTCTAGCTTTTTAAAAAAAAATAATTATGAATCTTTCTAGAAGTGACATGGTGTAAGTTTCAGAGCAAAGATAAGTTATTAAATGGTGCATGAGTAATGCAAGTGAATGAAAAGAAAGACATGATATGTAGGGCATTAGTAAAATAAAATTTATCTTGAAACTGGGCTTTGAAAATTGATAACATAAGAACTGTAGTTAAAACACTGTGCTTCTAAAAAAATATGATTCTGCAAAGTGTCCTACTGTTCATCTTCATTATCTTCCAATGTAGTCAATTCTTTTACCTTGAAAATACCTCACCTCAACTGTGTCTCAGTTGGCTAAACTCATGCATTAAAATGTTGATCAATCTGAATTTAAGGAGATAGCAGGAAGAAAGAATGTGTTTTATTGTTGTTTATATATGTAGTCTCTTATCTTGTATTTTGTAATCAAGACTGTCATTGGTTTCTTAATGGTACTGTAATGTTACAAGTCAGGATGTGATAAAGATAAATTCAAGGAGTGTAAAATTTTATCTTTCCTTTGACATTTTTATTCCAAGTTCTTTTTTAATTTGATAAATATAACTTGCTTTGTATATACTGAGCAATGTGTAATCAGGGACTGGAGATAAAATAATGAAAATGTATTTTTTTTCCTTTCAAATAGCTTATTGTCCAGCAAAGGAGAGCAGTGCATTAACTATTACTGATTGTGATAAGAAATAGTAATAATTTCCATCTTTGGAGTGCTTACTATGCACCAGGAACTGTACTTCCCATTTTACATAAATGGTCTCATTTAACTAGCACCATAATGCCATGAAGTAGATATTATAATGTCATTTGTCAGATTAGGAAACTGAGGCTTAAGAAGCTAACTTGCTCCAAGTCTCCTAGCAAGTTCATGGCAGAATAGATACTTAAACTTGGGCTCTCTGACTCCAAAGCCAAAGCTCATAACAATTATATTAGTACAATGGGGCAAGTATTGACATAGAAGTATGTATAAAAATTTAAGGTAGTGTAGATGTATGAAGTGATGGACTTTAAACCAAATTAGGAAAGGGAAAATATATGGAAAACCTTCATAGGGAGAATGATGTTGAAGGGTGAACTGTTATTCACCAGGACAAGTGAAGGAAGATGATTACAGCAGAGGAATTAGGATTAGCGAGGGGATTGAGTAAATGTTGGTGTCTGAGGATGGTGGGCTGTCTGAAGAGACGAGGCTTCTGACCCCAAGGTGTGGAGTGGAGGGAAAAGGGGTGAGCCTGAACAGGTGTATAGGAGTGGGTCAAGAACAATCTAGTTAAACAACCTTAAAGACTTAGACTTTTCTTTATGCGTATATAGAACCTCCAAATGATTTCTCAACAGGGAAGTGCCAAAATCAGCTCTGCTTTACTGAGAACTGGCAACTATGAAGAGTAGATTGGAATAGAAAAACTGGATAGGGAGAGGAGCTACAGTTATTAGAAGTGTGGCGGGAAGTAAACAGACCTTAATTAAAACAGTAGTAATGTGGAAGGAGAGGAGAGAAGAAATGCAAGAGAGAATTCAGGGATGGAATCAATTCAGTTGGATAATATACTGTGGCGGATGGGGAACAGTTTGGAATAATTCCATGATTAACTATATTTGGTTAATAGGGTGGGTAGGAAAAACAGAAAAATGAGCAAGTTTATGAAATCAACAACAAGAGAGAATTGTTATGACAAAGTTGAGTTTCAGGAATCTATGGTACAGCCATGTTGATGCCTGGTAGTTGTAGATAAGATGATGTAACTATTATTCTCATAAAAATAAAGTAAAAATTAATTATTCTGACTCAAAAATTGCAGCAGGGGGCTTCCCTGGTGGCACAGTGGTTGGGAGACCGCCTGCCGATGCAGGGGACACGGGTTCGTGCCCCAGTCCGGGAAGATCCCACATGCCGCGGAGCGGCTGGGCCCGTGAGCCATGGCCGCTGAGCCTGCGCGTCCAGAGCCTGTGCTTCGCAACGGGAGAGGCCACAACAGTGAGAGGCCCGCCTCCCGAAAAAAAAAAAAAAAATTGCACCAGGGAATTCCCACCAGAGAAAATACTGATGGCCACTCTGAGCAACGGACACATTATTCATATGTGACTATTTTCTCTGCTCTTCAGTTGCCTCCAAGGAGGGCTTGGCACCAGTTTCTGTTTGAAGCCAGAGATTCCTTCTTTGGAACAGTCTCTATTGAATCTGCACATAGAGTAGGTACCCCTTCTTTCTCCAAAGGTGAAGAATTAGATTCATCCTTAAAACACAGCTTAGCGAAAATAATCTATAGATACATTTATTTTAAATAGTTTCCTTTGACTGAATATTTTTACTTTTATTTTGGGTTATTACATTTCTATACATGAATCATGTATTTTTTTATTTTTTTGAATGAACGTTGGGTTTTGTCTTTTATCACGGGAATAATTCATTTTTAAGCATGTCTTTTTGTTTTTTAATTTTTATTTTATATTAAGAGTATAGTTGATTAGCAATATTGTGTTAGTTTCAGGTGTACAGCAAAGTGATTCAGTTATACATGTACATGTATCTATTCTTTTTCAAATTATTTAATAAATAAGCACAATTAGGCTTTCAAATATTGTTTCAAATTTTGTTTCTTCTGACATGTTGTGATGTTAACATACATATGTAGGAGTCTCCCAGGTCAGAATTTCTAAAAAATCCTTGTGTTAGGAAATGTAATTTTCAGGTATTCAAGTAAAATTCTGTTAGCCCATTAATTATTTAGGTATACATATAGTTAATTTGGTGTTTGGTCATTTTAAAAAACAAAAATAAAAGCAAATCTTATCATATAACGTTATAGATAAATACGTATTTGGTGCAATTTCAATACATAGCCAATAGTCTTATAGCAGTTTTCTAATTTTAAGCTCAAATTTTTACTTTTAAAGGATGGGTGCATCACTAAACATTCATTTAAGGCCTTTAAGTTTGAAAATAATTTCTCATCTTCTATCTCATTTTACACTTGAAAATAACCTGAGGAGATATTAATAACTCATTTTACAGATGAAAAACAGATGCTAAAAGATTAAATGGAAAATATGTGAAAAGTCCATGTTTTAGTTTTACAAAGTGTACAGTAAAATAACTGGCCCTTAATCTATAGTAATATTACCTTATGAACAAAGTTAAATGTCTTGCAAATAGCTCTAAGAATTCACAACATATAGAATCTTGTTTTAACCTTAGAAGTGACATGAAAAGTCAATTGAATGGTGTTGATTATAAGATGATCTATACAGCTAAAACCCAGAAATTTCTTCTTTGACTTTTTTCGCAGTTTCATTGAGGTGTATAATTGACCAAAAATTGTAAAATTGTTAAAGTGTACAATGGAATGATTTGATATGCATATATATTGTGAAAAGATTCACCCCCTTGATGTAAATAACATATCCATCACTTCACATATTTACCTTTTAGTGTCTGTGTGAGAATATTTTTCTATTCTCTTAGCAAATTTCTACTATATAATACAATGTTATCAACTATAGTCAACATGTTACACTTTAGATCCTCAAAACTGTACATCTTGTAACTGAAAGTTTGTACCCTTTCATTAACCTCTACCTATTTCTCCCACCCCCTAGTCTCTGCAACCCCTTTTTCACTCTGTTTCTGAGTTTGACTTTTTTAAGATTCCACTTATAAGTGATACCATGCACCATGCAGTATTTGTCTTTCTGTCTGGTTTATTTTACTTGGCAGAATGCTCTACAGTTTCATCCATGTTGTGCAAATGACAAGTTTTCTTCTTTTTTAAGGCTGGATAATAATGTTCCATTGTATATAGAGAGATATATATATACCACAACTTCTTTATCCATTTATCCACAGATGGACACTTAGGTTTTTCCATATTTTGTCTTGTAAATGATGCTGCTATTATGAACATGGCAGTAAAGATATCTCTTCAAAATAATGATTTTGTTTCCTTTGGATATATACTCAGAAGTGGGATTGCCAGATCATGTGGTAATTCTATTTTTAATTTCTTGAGGAACTTCCATACTGTTTGTCATAGTGGCTGTTCCAGTTTACATACCACCACAAGGGTTCCCTTTTCTCCACATCTTCGCCAACACTTGTTATTTGTTGTCATTTTGATAATAGTCATCCTAACAAGTGTGAGCTGATGTATCACTGTGGTTTTGATTTGTCTTTCCCTGATGTTTAGTGTTGTTGGGCACCTTTTTATGTACTTTTTGGCCAGCTGTGTGTCTTCTTTGGAAAGATCTATTTTGATCCTTTGCCTATTTTTAAAAATTGAGGTTTGTTTGTTTGCTTTTTTTCTATTGAGTTGTATGAGTTCATTGTATATTTTGGATATTTATCCCTTAGTTGATATGTTTGTAAATATTTTCTTTCATTCCATAGGTTGTCTTTTCATTTCGTTATGGTTTCTTTTGTCATGCAGAAGCTGTTTAGTTGGATGTAGTCCTACTTGTTTTTGCTTTTATTGCCTTTGCTTTTGCTGTCCAAAATATTGCCAAGACCAATGTCAAGGAGCTTTTTTCCTATGTTTTCTTTCAGAAGTTTTACAGTTTCAGGTCTTATGTTCAAGTCTAATCCATTTTGAGTTGATTTTTGTGTATGGTATACAATTGGAGTCCAATTTCATTTGTTTTGCTCGTGGCTACCTAGTTTTCCCAACACTTTATTGAAGAGACTACCTTTTCCCCATTATATTTTTGGCACCTCTGTCAAAAATTAATTGACCATATATGCATAGGTTTATTTCTGAGCTTTCTATTCTACTTCATCAATCTATGTGTCTATATGATCTATATGACATTTATGCCACTATCATACTCTTTTGATTACTGTAGCTTTGTAATACAATTTGAAATCAGGAGGCGTAATACCTCTAGCTTTGCTCTTTCTTTTCATGGTTGCTTTGGCTATTCAGAGTCTTTTGTGGTTCCATGCAAATTTTAGGATTGTTCTATTTCTGTGAAAAATGCCATTGAAATTTCAAGAGGGATTAAATTAAATCTGTAGATTAATTTGTGTAGTATGAACATTTCAACAATATTAATTCTTCCAATCCATAAACACAGGATATCTATACATTTACTTGTATCATCTTCAATCTGTTGAATCAAAGTCTTATAGTTTTCTGTGTACAGGTCTTTTACCTCCTTGGTTAAATTTATTCCTAAGTATTTTAATGTTTTCAGTGCTACAGTATATGCATTTTTTTTCTTAATTTCTCTCTCTGATAGTTTGTTGTTGGTATGTAGAAGTACAACACATTTTTGTATATTGATTTTTGTATCCTATAACTTTACCAAAATTGTTTATTAGTTCTAACAGTATTTTGGTGGAGTCTTTAGGGTTTTATCTATATAAAATCATATTATCTGCAAATACAGACAATTTTACTTCTTCCTTTCAGATTTGGATGCCTTTTATTTCTTTTTCTTGCCTAACTGCTCTGGCTAGGACTTGCAGTACTAGGTTGAATAAAAGTGGTGAGAGTAGGCATTCCTGTCTTGTTCCTGATCTCCTTCTTTGACTTTTGATTAACTAATTTTCCCTTTCTCTGTCTCTCTGTCTTTGTCTCTCTATCTCTTTCTCTGTCTCTCTCTTATTCTCCTTTTCTCTCTCTCTCTGTCTCATGTTACTGATAAAACCCCACAACTTTTGAGTCTGGTTTTTCTACTAAAGAATTAGCAGTCAACTGCAAACGTGGTATCTGGGAGAAGAGAATGTGAGAGAAAAGAAAAGAAGGCAATATTTTGATATTATGTTCTTTCTTCATGTCTCTTGACCTTCTTTCCCCTTTATATTTTCCTCCCTCTCTTGGCTTTCTCACTCCTCAGGCATAAAGTGATGAAATAATGGGAAGTTTCACCTATGGCACTAGAAAGATGTTATTCAAAGGGAAGAGGAATAAAATATTTAGGGCTTTGACTCAGTCTGTGACCTGCTTCTTTTTATGGCTATAGTTCACAGGATGCTAAAAGGATTTTACTAATGTGGTAGGGGCTAAACACAGACTTATAGTGCTTGTAATTTGTACCATCTTATTTTATAAAGTTCATCTATTATCCTAATTCTAATTATTTTTTCAGCTAATTTTTTCTTATTCATTTTGTATCACATACTGTTGATCATTATTTGGTAGTAATCAAATCAATATCTAAACCTTACAGATAAGTTCAAGCACAGTCCATACCAATGTCCTTGTTTTCTATAATCTAGTTCCAGATCAGTTTTCTAAAGAGAGGCTTGTCAAATTTCCAGGGAGTTTAAGTGATCAGGCAGACATCTCTTTTAAATTATGGGTTATTTTATAAATTTCTCTTCATTGTTCAATTGTGTGTATATATATATGGCAATTTAATGGTAATTTAATAAATATCCTCGGTTTTTAACCAGGAAAAATTACATCACTGAATTGAATTGCTTGGTGAATATCATATTCCATACAAGTTATAGCAGTGAAATATTTCATGAGTAAAATTATAATTTTATTTCCAGGTTGAAAAATTGCACTACTGTGATCAAGGGAAAGAATGAACTATTTTTTAAATTATTACAAATAGTTTTTCAAATATAAAATGTATTTATTATATACATTATTGTGAATATTGTAACTGATTTAAATTAGTAATTATTAAAACAGTAATTATATTTATGTTATAGATTCACAATCTCACTGTAGATAATATTTCATTCCTTGATATAGAACTTGGTATGAAATTCCTGGACAAGAATTACCTTTAGTTCAATGTGATTCAATCTACAGTAATCCAAATGTTACGGTAAATCAATATTGGGGGGAGGGAGCAAACACATTCCCATAATGGTGGGAAGTGCCAATTGTACATTTTTTCTGAGAGCAGAATGAATCATCTGTGGGTGTCAGAATTGCAATATATCTGTATTTCCGTGTTTCTGGCATTTTACAGTAGTAGGCTCAGAAATCTACTATTAAGCAGCTACTACTACTAATGAGACATCAACTACTAAGAAGCTCTTGAGCCTGGAAACAATAATGTGAATTCCAATCTTAATATTTTGATTTATTATTATTACTTGAAAATATTTATAGAAAAATAGATCTAAAACTCAGATGTTTAAACTATATTGTTAAAGGAAGTGACAAGGACATGGTTAAAGAGGATAAATACAGCACAGAACTGAGATGAGGTATATGGGGTAATTATAGAACTAATGAGCTAGTTAATCATTCTGAGAACAAACCAGTGTTTCCATTTGATCCATCTGGTGGGAGGTTTGAATAAATGACTTACATAGTTCTCATGGGACCTAGGATTCTATGACTCTGCAATTTAATATAATTTATGATTTGGGTACCGGATTAATTAGAATGTTTGAGAAGCATATTATGTCTTTTAGGCCATTACAATAATGGCCTCAGTCAGCTAAGTAAGAGGAAAGAGTTAATATCCAAAGTTCCCAACACATTATTGTGAAGTTCTGAATCAATTAACATATGAGGATGGTAAAATGTCAAAAACCAAGCAATATACACGAAGTGTTCTCTAATGAATTATTTTTCTGTCCCATGTCTAAAATTGTATCCTAAAATTACTGATGTATTCATTGTATCAGTCTATTCACTGTATCATTCAATTCATTGTATGATGTGAAATTCTGGATAAAAATAAACAACATCAAAAATTAATGCACTGATTAATAGATTAGGCTAAATTATCTTGTTTTTTCTTTTTATGATGTTGTGAAAACCTAGCCTATCAAAGTGCCAATTCAATTCAAGAGAGACAATTTATTAACGTCAGTCAGCTAGGGTATAATTAACTTCTAACTCCCTGGAATCATATTGTCTAAGTGGCAGCCCAATGATCTAAAACAGTTGTAGATCTTGACCTCCCTAGCTACCACTCCCAGCATTAGAGAGTAATTTTACTCTGAGGGGTGTCTAATCCATTAGGGTATATGTTATAACACTATATATCTGAAATAGTGGAATATAATTTAGGTAATGGAAAAAAGAAGTACAAAAAGTTTTTTGCTATATACATTTTAAGTCCATTCCTTACATTTGCCTTTTTATAAAACATGTGTTATATATATGATATATATATTACATACCTAAAACATTTATTTATGTGTGTATATACACAGTTTATGTGTATACTTTTAATATCAAAGATTAAATTAATTTGCTTTTTGTTCTAGAGTGACCATTCTTCAGTAGCTGAGGCAAACTTTGTTTACGCTGGGAGTCTTTGTATGCCCTAGTTTGGACAATGAATTCTCCCTCTACTATAACAAATACACAATGTCAGTTATCTCTTTGAATCATAAATTGAGTGTGTTATATCCTTACCAAGGCCCTTATTCATAAAAAGTTATAAGCCTGGTGTACATCTAAAAGCTTCATATGAAAGTGAAAAAATGTGAATTTTTTAATGAATTCAAAGTGCATTTCATCACTGTATCATATAATAATTTTTCCAGAGGTTTTCAATCAAGGTATAAATTTTCTAATTTTCTCTTTTCAAAGGTAACAAGTAATCAACTTGATTGATCCAATCACAGTATGGTCAAAATGGATGTATAATGCTGAAAACAGCAAAAATAACATACTTTACATTCTTTGGTAACAAAAATTTCAGAACATATTTTTAGATTTTTATAAACTTTTGTATTAACTTTATTCTCTTTAACTTACCTTTTTTTTTTTTTTTTTTTTTTTTTTTGCGATACGCGGGCCTCTCACTGTTGTGGCCTCTCCCGTTGCGGAGCACAGGCTCCGGACGCGCAGGCTCAGCGGCCACGGCTCACGGGCCCAGCCGCTCCGCGGCATGTGGGATCTTCCCGGACCGGGGCACGAACCCGTGTCCCCTGCATCGGCAGGCGGATTCTCAACCACTGCGCCACCAGGGAAGCCCTAACTTACCTTTTAAACTGCCTTAAGTCAGATTGGAGATGATTGATATAAAAAAAAACTAGTTTATATGTCAAAGGAAATTTTAACTTTTTATACAACTTTAGAGTTCACTTTTAGGAAGAAGATAAGCAATTATACAAATGATAGGCTGAAAATAGCCAATACTGATCATCACTTAAGGGAAGTTCCTCTTTGCAGAAACTTCAGGTTAATATTATAATATTGTGTTCACTGTTTAGATCTGACAGTTCATTTTTCCTACTTTAAATGATCTCTGAAACAATGACCTCTTGGGGAATAACTGTTATTTTCCAGATTTTCTGTACGTGAGTTTACCTTGATGTTTAAGTCATCCCGTAATATGATCCTGTCTGATAGATACTCAGGAAGTGTTGTTAAGTGACTGTCTGGCTTACTGCTAGAGGCTTTATGTACAAAATCTCATTGATATGAGACCTTGATGGAATTTGAATTTGATCAAAGACAAAGGATTTGTACTTGAGCTTTCATCACTATATTCATGCTCACCTAAAAAACAAAATGAAGCAAAACAAGACCCATACAGTTAGATCTCTATATCAGACATATTGGTGTGGGGATTTTGTTGGTTTTCTGTGGCTGTGTGTGTATGTACAGGCTGTAATTCAATCTATATTAGTCTTATGTATAATGTTGAGTTAGTTCACTATGATATTAACTAAAATCAGAAAGACCAAGTTTCAGTTGAATCTACCAAAGACAACTTGGCACGTTTTTGGATAGGGCAGGATCCTGAATGTTTTGGTGAGTGGAATGGGTTTCTAAAATCTTGAGTCATTTTTGAATAGATTATGTTAATGTCAGTTGGCAAGATTAGAAGACTTTTAAAAAAGTGATTCAATATTTTTATAGATTATAAAAATAATCTATTTTTATAATAGATTTGTTATTCCATTTTAAAGTTATTATAAAGTATTGGCTATATTCCGTGTGCTGTACAATATATCCTTGAAGCTTATTACTTTTATGCTTAGTAGTTTGTACCTCTTAATCCCTTACCCCTATCTTGCCCCTGCTCCCTTCCGTCTTCCCATTGGTAACCACTAGTTTGTTCTCTATATCAGTGAGTCTGTTTGTTTTGTTATATTCATTGTTTTGTTTTGTTTTTAAGATTCCACATATAAGGGACAGCATATAGTATTTATCTTTCTCTTTCTGACATATTTCACTAAGCATAATGCACTTCAGGTCCATCCATGTTGTTGCAAATGGCAAAATTTCATTTTTTTTCTATGGCTAAGTCGTATTCCATTCTAAATATATATAGTTGATCTTTGTTTTGCTGTTGTCACTCTACTACATTTAAGGACAGGGAATTTAATTTTCAAGAAATGTGATAGTTAAGACCCTCAGGGTGAGACAAGATATACTTATTTATCTTTTCAGTTTTAGAGTCATTCGTTTCCACTATAATTGCATCATTAATACCACCCAAATCTCTGGGCTATCTATGATGAAATGCATCATTGCACAACATTTTTGTTATCGAGGATTTAAAAGCTTTCTAGCTTATTCTATTCGGGAAGAAGACTAAAAATGGCCAAAGACACAAATTGATTATGATTTATGGTTTATAAGAGGGATAGTAAATGAATGTAATGTCAACCAACAAAACAATATTTTCTGGAAAAAAAGTCTTGGGGCAAATTATATGGTCTTGTAAGCAAAGGTGTAGTTAGGACCCATGCCACAGATGGATCTGTATTGTTACTCTGATGTATTCTTAAAAGTTAATCGGATGAAGGGGTGGATTGATTTGTAATTTTAGTGCAGTGAGTAATAGTGAAAATTGATATCATTTTACTAATAATACTGATATTTAAATTTAAAATCTACCTTGTCATAAAAAAGAGTAAAAATGGGTTTTGGAGTGAACAATAACAAATATACACATACAACTTTTTATCCCAGATATATTGCTTAGCTGTGGACCTTGGGTAAATGTTTAACTTTTCTGCCAATAATTACGAATAATAATTATACATAATAAATATAAAATTGAAATTATAATAAAGCTTTTTTTTTTTTTTTGCGGTACGCGGGCCTCTCACTGTTGTGGCCTCTCCCGTTGCGGAGCACAGGCTCCGGACGCGCAGGCTCAGCGGCCATGGCTTACGGGCCCAGCCGCTCTGCGGCATGTGGGATCCTCCTGGACCGGGGCATGAACCCTTGTCCCCTGCATCGGCAGGCGGACTCTCAACCACTGCGCCACCAGGGAAGCCCATAATAAAGCTCTTAATGAGATGTTTTCTTATTTGTGAAGGGATCCAAATGAACACTGATACATGTCTCACTTTTCTTTCTTGTCCATTTTCCCAGATCACTTTGCATTTGCTTTGCGTTGGCATGACTCCACTCATTTGCCTTTTATCTACTGTACCTTTCCCTCCCATTCTCTGCCTAACTCCTCTCATCCTTTAAGATTCAGCTCAGAAATCACTTCTCTTGAGAAAATTTCCTGATCTCCTTCTTCTCTCTTAGCACCCTATGCTTTGTCCTGGTAGAATACTGTTTACTGTTGTTTGCTTACTCACCTCATATCCCATCCGCTAGACTAGGGGCTCACTGAAGACAGGTACACTTTCATATTCACGTATATCTCAGTGCCTAGCACAGTGCTTGACACTTAGGAAGTGCCTAACCAATATTCATTCATTTCTTGAATAAATTTTTATCACACATCATTTAGTTGTGCCAGGCACTGTGTAAGGTTGTTGAGGGCAGGAGAGTGGACAATATAGAAGCAACACTCCACTCCTAGAAATATTAGATTAGTGGGAGAGACAGACACATATTAAACAGTCAGATAGACACAGCTTTGCAAACCTTTCTGAACACTCTGAGTTGGATCAGTTCAAGGAACTGGGAGAAGGTCAATATAGGACATGAAGGAACACGGCAAGGCATGAAGCTGGAAGGCCTTCAGAACCTGACAGCCTAACTGAGGTCTTTGGATTTTATTGTGAGTACAATCGTCAGGCACTGAAGGCCTTACGCAAGGGAGTGGCACAAACATTTTGGTGTTTTGAAAGCATTTATCTGGCTTCTGTGTGGACAGTGAATTGGAGGGACCCAACTTTCATTAGATTCTAGTGAATCTAGAAAGGTGAGTTAGGAAACCCTTGCAGCCATGCAGGTGGGAGATAACGGTGGGTTAGATAAGAGACACATTGTGGAAGTTGAAATGAGATGGACAAATTTAACATGTACTGTAAATAAATGTAAAAAACATATTTTCAAAATTCATGCTGTTACTGTGCTGTTGGGCTAAGGCACAATGTATTATAGGGCCTGGTTAAATTTCAACTTTCTTCATGTTTTCTATTTGATTGTATGCTTCACTTCACTTAATAAAACTCATTATCAGCATCAAATATTTCAATATGGTAGGCAGAAAATAGCAGAAACATTTTCATTTCCATAAGTAGCATGTGCAATTACTACATATTTTTATTGGCTAAAGAATCAAATGAGGCAAAATGTAAAAATACCAGGCAAGTACAATTACAAAAGAGAGACCATTCAATTCTGTGAGATAATAATACTCGCAAGTGCTTTACTATATTTGTATTGGCTATTGTGTTGGCCCGATGAGGTAGGGCCCCTTCTTGTCTTCATTTTTCAAATGTGAAGTGAGGTATGGGGTTACTGTTTCTCAGTAAAGACAGAAACAGTATTCATAGTTGAAACCCCCCAAATTTTCAAAATTTGGATAACTAGGCAATGTTATTTTTTTCTCCTACATTGTGATAAGATTTGCAGGAGGACCCAGTGCACTTACATTGAGAAATACCACATTTATGATTTGATTAAAAATGCATTATGGGTTAATTTTGGAGTAACTAAGGCCCATATGGATTTTAAAAATTATGATGAATGAATTTTGCTTGGAAATATCATTTCAGGAAAACAGCATCACTAAATAAAAGCAATTTTCTGCTCTAATATGCACACAGAGTCCATAAACCTTTTATGTAAATCTGAGGACAAAATTTTATCCACAAATCTCTTAGAACAAAACATGCAATAAAACTCCATAACCATCTCATCTTTTCTTCTCTTGTAAATCACAAATGGAGTTTTCTTTAATCCATTTGGACAAAAGCTACTCTACCTATTTAGTCTGAACTCTTGGCAAATAACATTAAGCATTCATCCCTGAGTAAGAGCTAATTTTTCACTGTTTACCATCCCATGTGCTATCGGACAACTACAGTATAAACACTGCACTCTAATATTGAGCCATGTCACACTGACCTTGGGAAGCAATTTTGCTAATGAGTGACAGAAGACCAATAACTGTGGAAAACCTTTCTTTATAAAGTCATAAAATGAGTTTTACAAGAAGTCAGTTCCTCATGCCCCTTTTTAAACAAACATCGAAGGCTACAACACCCTTATCCCATGCACATAGAACCAGGACAGACAACAGGGTTCTAAATAGTCCCCGACTGGGCTGTGAACCTGCAGTTGCTCAAAATGATGCCAGCTGCCAGCTTGAGCGTTTCATACCGTCAAGATCAAATGCACTGAAAAAATTGGATAAGAAGGTGACCATTCTAGTCCGTGCTGATATCCTCATTTTGTGGATTTCCTCAAAATCATTTACTTCACATTATAATGACAGGTAGCTGTAGATTCACAACAATCCTGCAGCTTTATCACTTGTCAGTTTTATAAAAAATAATCTTCTCAGGGGCTTCCCTGGTGGCGCAGTGGTTGAGAGACCGCCTGCCGATGCAGGGGACACGGGTTCGTGCCCCGGTCCGGGAGGATCCCACATGCCGCGGAGCGGCTGGGCCCGTGAGCCATGGCTGCTGGGCCTGCGCGTCCGGAGCCTGTGCTCCGCAACGGTGCGGGAGAGGCCACAACAGTGAGAGGCCCGCGTACCGCAAAAAAATAAATAAATAAATAAATAATCTTTTCAGAATTATAAGATTCAAACCTCTAGCTCTGCATAAGGAAATACATGTTTCACACCACTCTTCAAGTATCGTAAAAAATATTGTTCAACTGAATATTTACTGAACACTGTCATGTCCATATTCTTACCACGTAATCATCACACTATCACATGAACAAGGATTAGTACTTGACATTTTAGGAAACTTACTGAACTATTCCATGATTAAATTTAGAGTTTTCATAGGAACTAGAATTTAACTTGTAAATATATAGTACTCTTTTGCGATTTTCAAATAGCCAAGAAAGTACTGAATATTTAATTTTAATAATTTAGAACTTATTATTATGTGCATTGCTAAGTTAAAATTATTTAAAGTGAGAGAATGATCATTTGGCCTGATCCAGCATTTTGAGCATTTAAAAAATGCTAAAGTTTAAAATTCGATATTCAAAGGAAAGGTATTTATATATGTTAATATTAGGGAATTGTTTCTGCCTCTCTACAAAAATATTTATATTAAAAATATTTATATTAATACTTTGTTATAAGGTCATTTTCAAGACCAATATAAATCTTCCAGGCCAAATATGTAATAATAGCAACGGAGGGTCACAAAGAACTAATAGAGTCATATAATTTTTCTCACTTAATCCTTTTTCTGGAGGTAGATATTTTTTATTGTCCCCATTTTTCAAAGGAGAGAGGAAACAGATATTCAAATAGCTCTAAACTCTTCAGAAGTCCTCGAATGCTTAATAAATAATGTCCAAAATCGTTATTAAGGACATAAACTGTACACAGTCAAGGTTCTGCAGACATATCTGGCTTTATTTCTGCAGCCTTTCTCCCTGCATCGCCACTTTCTCTAACAAAATTAATGAATACCTGAATTAAAATGAAATAATAACTCCTCATGCTAGAGCCTCAGTGTCAAGCCTACATGATGATCTCCATGCCTTCATTCGTAGTGCTTCCATAGCCTGAAATATATTGGACCCAATGTGTGTTGAAAACGGACATTCCAATATTTCAAGATGCAGCTCAAAGGTCACTTCCTCTCTGAAGTGTACTGGCCTCCTCCACAAGTTGTCTCCTTTTCTTCCTCCATTTCCTTCTTTTCCTGTGTACTGTATAACATTTTACTGGACTTATTTGTTTAAATGTTGTTTCTCTTTTCCTAGAATGTACCTACCTCTCTTGAGGGCAGGGGCAAGGACTTTATTATTGCTTTTGTATCCTCAGCACCAGGCAAAGTGTTAGCCCACAGTTTATAATGCACTAAATGCAGTTACAATAAGATATCAAGTGCTAGGTACAAAGTACAAGGTGCAATATTGGCTCAAAAGAGTGGTTGACAAGGAAAGAGGAGTTCCTAGCTTAAATTTAAGAAGGTCCTAGGTAACCTATTAAATTTTTGTGACAATATTTATTAGAATGTGTAGAACAAAATAAATTCGCTTTCAAGTCAAAGCAAAAATTAAAAATGTAAACAAAAGAAAAACATAAAGCTTCTTTCAAAAAAGTTTGCTTTAATATGTGACCTAGATAAGGTATTGGAGTTTATTTTAAAGCTCAGTTTTGTATTTTTTCTACATCTTTTCAAAGGTCTTTTCTTGGAAACACATTCTTTTATTGAATCCAAGATGCAGTCCATCCAAAGCTAGGAGTATTTTTACCCAAATGGTTCTGAACCCAAGACCCCAAGCTCATATTTTTACTTAGTCCCACTTCACCCTCTAATCCCCTCACTGATGGAAATTGTCTTTCTAATTCCATGGGGTTTTCATAAATTTAAATGGGTACACTCTGTGAGTTATTGCTTTTTTTGCCAAAATATCTTTTTGCAATTGCCTTTTCTTTTAGAAGGAATGTTTTGTGTGTGTTTGTGTTTGCAAGATTAACTCCTGATATTGTTTGTATCTTTATTCTATGTAACACAAATATTCATTAATCAGGATGTCAAAGGATGCTATGTTCCTAGCACAGTGTTTTTCCACTGTCTGACTTCTCAAGTATGGTGGCTACATTGCTGACTGTCCTGAGCCTTATATGGTGTTATGATATAAATCACTATGAGAGGTGAAACCTGCAAAAGCATAAATTGAAGGTAAGCCTATTTGGGGGGCAATTTACTATCCAGAGTTTGTATGCACCTGAGAGTAATTTTTATTGCACACTGTGACAATAACACATTCATAATATAGGACAAAAAAGGAACTCGGGCTCAGTGTTTAGGACAGCAATTCACAACTAGCCATAGAATTAGCACCACATGCCAGGAACAATTTTAATGCAAGGTACAAGTTAGAATTGGGACCTTCTAATTCTATCAGGTTCCTTCTGTCCACTATTAAAAGCAATCTTGTTTTTGTTTTGATCTTTTGTTTGTTTGTTTTGCTTAAAATTTCTGGAGCTGTTGTAAGTATGTGAGCAACAGAAAATGGATCCTGAATAAGCAAAAGTTTCAATGAAGGAACAGATGTAGGATTTAGGTGTTTTAAGGAAAACAGAAGTTTCTCACCTAACAAACCTTGAATGATATCTTTTAAAAATAGTAATTCAAACTCATTCCTGTTTAAAAATAGTAAACAAAACCTCCAGTGTATCAGTTAGGGTCCTAGAAGGCAAGTGTATCCAACTCAGATGGTTCAAGAGACTTTAATTGAAGGCGCTACTTGTAGAAGTGTGGATGGTGTAAGGAACAGAGAAAGAACATTAAGCACCAGAGACCAGAGACTACCAGTAGCAGTGGGAAGCTACTAACAACTTTCGGTCTGAAGGGACAAGTGCTGGGGACAGTGTTCCTTGGGCCCAGTGCAAGATGGAGCCAAGAGCCAAGGATGAAGGGGACCTGGCAGGAGCTGTCATCATGGGTGGGAATGAGAGATGTGATACCACTGCCCCAGTGAAGCAGCAGGGAAGAACAAACACAGCATCTTTCCCCTTCTGCCTTCTAATCGCCCTGTGATTCTTCCCCCAGAGCACCCCGAGGAGAAAGCAAGAGAATGAAAAAAAAATAGCTATGGGGAACGGGCAAGACATGGTGGTGGTGCAGGGGAATATCAGCACAGTTTGGTGTCATTTTAACATACTAAAATGCCAAGATCCTCTTTTATTTTTATACCTAACCCTGGGGATGATCTTTGAAATAATTTTTGAGTGAAAACAGTTTTGTGCTGTGTAATCTGGAGCAATATTCCTCAGGAAATTTTATCTGCACTCATAAAATGAGACAGCATTCTTCTCATAGAATCCCAGTGACTCAATTTGCTGACGGTTCTACACTTCTTCAACTTCCTGCACTGGCCACCTCTCTCCTCCAGCACCAAATCGCATTTGTCGTAACTGAATTCCACATCTTTTCCCTTTACGTCGCTGTTTCTGTTAAGAATATCATCTAGGGGCTTCCCTGGTGGCGCAGTGGTTGAGGATCTGCCTGCCGATGCAGCGGACACGGGTTCGTGCCCCGGTCCGGGAGGATCCCACGTGCCGCTGAGCGGCTGGGCCCGTGAGCCATGGCCGCTGAGCCTGCGCGTCTGGAGCCTGTGCTCCGCAACGGGAGAGGCCACAACAGTGAGAGGTCCGCGTACCACAAAAAAAAAAAAAAAGAATATCATCTAGGCCTATATGTAAACTCCTGTGGAAGTATATTTCTTTTCTAATTGTTCTCTGCTTAACTCAACAACTAGCCCAAATGTGGGAAGAGTATTATAAAGAACTATTCAATAAATAAATGAATTCATAATTTCATGAATTTCCACATTAATTTTGAATGCTTTTTCTTTCTTGTCCCTCAAATCTAGTTGTTTTAGATTTTGTGAATGATCTTTCAAATTGATCATTTGTATTCCCACTATCTCAATCATAATTTATACCTTTATTAAATTTCTTTTTTGATATTGCAAAATCTTCTACAACTGCTTATTTCCATTCTTTCCTATCTTGTAACTTCTACCCAAAGCATCAGGATTGATTTGCCAAAACTGTAGGTCAAAATTCCACTTCTGTAGTTATCCAGAACAAAGAAACAAAAAGCTGGGAAAATGTACATACATTTTTCTAAAAATTTTATTTATTTATTTATTTTTGGCTGCATTGGGTCTTTGGCGCTGCGCGTGGGCCTTCTCTAGTTGCGGTGAGTGAGGGCTACTCTTTGTTGCGGTGCACGGGCTCAGTAGTTGTGGCACACGGGCTTAGTTGCTCTGAGGCATGTGGGATCTTCCCGGACCAGGGCTTGAACCCATGTCCCCTTCATTAGCAGATGGATTCTTAACCACTGAGCCACCAGGGAAGCTCCAGGGAAAATGTACATAAATTCTTAACTAAAGTTAATAGAATCACAGATTTTTACCATTTTTGTTTGTTTATCATCATTTTCTATACCTTATACAATTATCTTGTATTGCTTGAATAATAAAATTAATAAAACAGCCTTGTGCTTTAACTGGTTTTTACATAGGACTACCTATATATTGATCACTCAATGGAGTAAACAAAGTCAATGGATTATGCGGGACTAGAAAAACATGTCATAGATGAGTGTTGGAAATAATATACTTCATTTGGCAATTGATTAAAAGCTAGTTTATAATGATTCAATTAAAACATTCCTATTATATCCCTTGATAATAAATCTGTTGATTACAGCTTTTGAGGCAAAGTCCTATTTTTTTCTTTTTGACTCAACATCTACTAGAACATAGGTCATAGTGTCTGTTATGTTCTAGAAATTGTTTTACATATTAAGAATACAACAAAGTTCCCTGACTTCATGGACATTTATTGAGTGAGGAAAAACAAACATTAAACAAGTTATTAAATAGGACAATTTCAGAGAGTAATAAAGAAGAAAACAAACAGACTAAAGTGATAATGTATGTGGGGGAGGAAGGAGGCTGCTTAAGAGTCAGTGGTCAGGGAAAGCTTTTCTAAGATGTGAAATTGGATTGAAGCTGAGGCAGAATTACCAAAGGAAGCCAGTCATGTAAAATTTGGGGCATGTAAATCTAAAGAAAATGTTAAGATGAATGGTTTATAATTCATCTCCTTAGTATAGTAAAAATGAAAGTGATGTTTATGCTGATGAAATAACTAGGGCAAAGGCCCTGGGGTGGCAGAAAGCTTGGTGTGTTAAAGAAATAGAGAATTCATGGTACAGTACATATAAACAGGGGAATAGAGAGGCGGGGGAGAGAGAGAGAGATTGAAATGTAAGAAGATGAGGCTTGAGAGAAAGACAGGAGACTGGAGATGTGAGGACTTCTAAGCCATGGGGGAAAAAAAATGTATATGTGTGTGTGTGTGTGTGTGTGTGTGTGTGTGTGTGTGTGTGTGTGTGTGTGTGTATTTTCTAAGTGATAAAGGTCCTTTAGAGGACCTTAAGCAGAGGAGTGGTGAAATCATATTCAAGTTGTGAGACATCACTGGCTGCTGTCTGAATAACAGAAAGACAAGAGAAGAAGCCGAGGAATCAGTGTGTAGACTATGACAGTCATCTAGGAAAAGTGACAGTGGCCTGTTCATACAGCTCAGGACAAAGCTTAGGATCACTGGCTGGTTTCAACACTGGATAAGTGTATTAAAGTTTATCAGAAATGTCATTTTCTAAAGAACTGTTATTGGTAGGGGGCCGATAAGTGTAATTTTTTTGCTTTATTTATTGAGATGCCTGTGGACCTGAAAAAAAGAAGGAAGAAAGATTAAAAGGTCCAGTGAAAATGCCTTACAAAATTTATCTGGGGCAATCTGATGCTTTCATTATCTCTGGCCTTGTTCCCAGCACTTATTTATTTACGTGATGTTAAAATAAGTGGATTAAAAAATTATATTATGAACTCAATGTTTTCTTAAATGATGTCAAACATCTACCACTAAATATTAAATATACAAATAGAAATACAAGAATTTTCTATTAAATATATACTGATGTCCATTTAATGAAATTTGAAAGTTTAATATGTTCATTCAATGCCTTTTAAATTTTTTTTCAGGAAGCTTTGGTACCATGGAGAGAGAATCAAATGATTTTATTTCAAATTACATTAAATATAGTCAAAATATATCGAATTGTCAAGTTTTTACTTCTCTAAAGTATTGAATTTGTGGGCTTTGTTTTATTAACTCCTACATCTTATTTATAAGCTATAAAATATTTCTAAAGAACTAAGGTAAACACCCTCCTAGGGTTTATTTTTCCCCCATTTAAAAGAAAATCACTTTATGATATTTCTCATTCTTCTTTTGCCTGACCTTGACTCGTCATTTCTGAGAATTAATGGAACTCAGTCACCTGAACTTTTCTCAATTCGCATTTCACATTTCTCTAGTTTGGGTTTCTTGACAAACACAGAAGTTAATGTGATTTATTTGAAAGGGAAAAAATGACCTCACACATGGCATACATAACTACATGTTGAAAAACAAGAAAAGCCTAGAAAAGAATAAAATATATAATAGGTCACATTGATCAGTGACAGTGAAGAATTACTGTAGGGATTTCTGACCCATGCAGGTCCTCACACAGCTTCAGAACCAAGGCTTTGATTCAGGAAGAGGAGGCTACTTTGGTGTGATTTAAGGCCGCCAAAATCTCTCCCTACCCTGAGTCCCCCTTTCAAGTTAGAATTATGGAGCTGGAGGTAGGCTTTAGAGAATAAAACCAGCTTCCTTAATTTTCCAATTAGAAACACGAGACCCGATGTGGTGAGCAGAGGAGTTGCAGGTGAGTTACTCTGGGAAGCAGACACTGAGAAGGAAATTAGCAATTAGCCTGTAGGACATTTATTGGGGGAGTGCTCTTCAAATCAACATCCTGGAAGGGTGAATGAAACAGAATAGGCAGAGAGGGAAGCTGAGCTGGAATAAAGTCACAACGAAGGTCACAGCTCCAGAGCTCTAGGTCAGGGATGGCCTTGCAGAGTTGGCCAAAGGGACCTACGTACACCTGTATTCACCAGTCGCTGGATACAGGCCATCTTTGAGAATGGGGCATGAAGGACATGATCTTAGATGAGGCAGCCCTCTTCAGCCAAAAACAATCTGTGGAAGGGAGTGAGTGTTTCCATGTTAATCTGGCTGGAGTGGCATCTGAGTGCTGCAACATCTGTCCATTAGACCGTATCACCTGACTCCTGGTTCTGTGCTCTCAGTCTGCTGGAACGGCCTAGGTGCAGAACTTAGCCGAGATCCTGACACGTAATAAGCACTCAATAAATGGAAGGGCCCTCTTGTCCCCCTCTCCACTCCCACCTACCACCTTGGGTTAAGGCATATCTTGGAACTACGTTTTGCTTAAACCTTAATCATCAAAGTGGGTCTTTTGCTTAAACCTTGACCATCAAAGCCCCAAGTGGCTCAGACAAGAGAGAAATAAGTAGAATAGTGAGGCCTGGGCAAGGCCATGTGTATGGGAGCTATTCGGGGCCTGGAAATGACCATGGACACCTCAAAAATGAGGTACAGCTGTAAGGAAATAGACTTCTTCCCTGCAATTTTGAAAAGAACAGTTCTGGCACATACCAGAGATGTCTCAGCACAATAAGAAGATCTGGAAGCAGTTAGATCAGACCGTGATATTTAAGTGCAATCAGTGCCTGGTGCCAGGTGTGAGAATATGGACAAGTAAAGAAGACTGCTAGAGTGGGCTTTCCAGCCAGAGGGGCCAGAGAGTAAAGACCCTAGACTCAAACTAGGAGTTTACCTAGTTCATCCTCCAAAGAAAATTCATGGGGGAAAATATAATCAAAACTTCATAGTAATCAGTTAACAATCAAGTAATCAGTTTAAAAAATAAGTTAAATTAAATTTAGCCTTTCAAAATGCCGTAACTGCTGTGTTAGGTCAAAATATCCCCTGCATATGTATAGAGAGCAGCTGGCAGGAATATGCTGACACAGAGAATATTCCACATTAGCTGTGTCAATATTATTTCCAAGATGGGTAGCAGCAAACATCATTATACCACCAGGACTGAACAGAAAAGGTAAATCTCTCACATTGGGTGAGCTGCTGGCACAGGTTTAAAGCCAGGCATAAGTCCTCAGATGCTTTCTTCGGACCATTCTTTTTGGAGCTCACTATAGTAACTCTTCCTTCCAGCTCCCACTGGGGAATTTTGATTAAGTACTTTCACTGATTTACCAGTCACATTGTGAGGTGTATCTCAACTCAAAATTTAGGACATGACAAATTTGAAGATTCTATATTCTTATGATATGATTCTAATTTATGATTTTGATTCTAATCTTATGATTCTAATTTCTTATGATATGAAACCAAATATATTAATCCATTGTAAAAGCAGACCAAAATATTTTGGCTACCTGCAACAGTGATGCAGCAATTTATCCTTTTTATCATCTCACACAATAAATAATCTGGAAGTAGGCAGTTCCAGGATTGGTAAAGTGATTGAGTAGTATTAGTGCCCTAGACTGGCATCTCAGCCATTCCCTTGACCTTCTTTACCTCCTGATCACAAAATAGCTGCTAGAGTTTCAGGTATTGCATCCACACATATAAAATATATGTGATATAAAATAAAGAGGACAAATATGGGCAAAATTTGGCTTTCTTTTGTCAAAGAGAATAAAGACTCTTCTTACATGTCATTGGCCAGAACTGGATCATACGCAGGGCTGGCTGGAAACTGTCTTTCAAAAGGGAAGGCTGCTTTAAGCTTACCACAGTGGGCATGTTGCCATCTCAACACAAATCAGGATTCTTTTAACGAGGAAGTGGGTGGGGTGGGAAGGAATGATTCTAGGTTAGGCAATTAACCATATTTGGCACATAACATAAGGGAACCTTAAAATGTAATAGGAGAGGATAATGGGATCAGGGGAATTCAATTTTCCCCACTTTTGTGCATGTTTAGTAATTTCCACATATAAAGCCTAAATAGTTTTTATCATTCAGTAGCAGTAAAACTCAGAAAGTTTGATTTAACATATACTCAAAAATCAAAATAAAGTTTTACTTTTTTCTTAAAAATATAAAATAAAATAGGAGAGCAAAGGAAGAAGAAAACAAATTCAAATGGGTTCCTTCCTCTTTCTCTACATTTCTCACTATTTCTCTCCTCATTTCAGGTCTTCTAGCTCATGCAGCCTCAGCTGAGAGCTGGCAGCTTGTTTAGGAATCATAGGCACTTTCTCACTTTGCTCCACTTTGACAGAGAAGTGTTCATAGAGGCACAAAGTGTTAAGTAATATTTCCAGAAGAGCATGGGGGTGGTATTACAGATATGGAGAAGGAAAATGATCAGGGCTCAGGGCGAGAGACCTGTGTGCCATTGTGGCTCCAACCTGGCTGGTCATACGCAGATCATGTGCAAGCCAGGCAGCGTATTCATGAGAAAGCCTAAGATGCCCTTGAGAGGGACAATCACAGGAAACATCAAGAGTATCCCGTCTATCCAGGGCCATGTCCCATAAGCATTCATCACACAATCTAGTCTTCTTAATCAGGAACTCAAGGGGGAAAGGGAAAGAAGCTGACACAAACTTGGTTCAGAGACAATAATTGGGCTCAGGAAAAGGTTATCACTAAGTGATAGTCAATGTTTTTCTGTACCAGACCTTAAGAACATGGGCTAGCATGTTGAATAAGAAGAGCTAAGTAAAGAAGCCATCCAATGAAGCTTCTGTGTTACCACTGAGATGCACTAAATCTGAGGACAAAAGTAGAGGAACTTACATGTATTAAATATCTACTGCACACGTGTGTGTGTATAAGGTGAGTGTAAAGAATACATTTTATGTTTTGATTTCTGTATATTATTTAAATGTCCATTATGTGATACGATCTATCTATGTGATACATACAATATTTAATTTTCCTTATAGCTATGCTAGACAAGGATATTTTTCCCATAGTGGGCAGATGAGGAAACAATCAGAGCAAGAATTAACTTGTCCAAGGTTTATCACCAGGCATCATATCAAGAATTATGACATGAACTGCACTTGTCACTAGGGGTGGATAAAGAGCTAACTCTCGGGGATAGATAAATGATTTAAACTCTGAGGCGGAAGATGTGGCCAATCATGGTTCTTCACATCTGCCTGAGGGGAACCTCTGCCATTCGATAGACCCATAGGGAGGGATCTGACACAGCATGCCAGTGACTCTGCTGCAAAACGGTGAGGTGTCTGAAAGCTAATATTTTATTAACAGTTGTTATGACTCTATTGAACCCCCAGCTGCTGCAGTCTGAGGAGTAAGTATTACATTAGATAATTGATGATACAGAAAAGCAGATGAAAAGTTGATTCTTTGTTATGCTAGAAAATCAGAAAGTGTTAAAAAACAACCACCGCACTGATAGGGGGATGTCAAAGGGGGTACAGAAACTACTGGAAGAGATCCCAATAGTCAAACCTGCAACTATTTGACCAACAGAATAAAGTAATATTGGATCATAACTCAAAGTATAAAGTAAATATCCATGAGTCCACACTGATATAAATGATACTGACTGCACAAATAAATGGGGAAGAATATACAAACCTCCCATGAATAGTATTTCAAATAATTTATGTAGATACACTGTTCTCAAAAGTGCAGCAGACCTCAAGCCTGGGCTGTGCACAGAAGGAAGTATCGAGTATCTTAAGGGGGGTAAAGGACTATCTTTACATTGTAAAACCTGGCACACACTACCTTATCCAGGTGCTCAAGGTCAATGTCAACAGCGATACATCATGTTGATTGTATGTATCCTTGGTATGATGTAATAACAATGGCACGTTATCTCTGAGGTCCTCCTCACATAACCCTAGTCTAATCATAAGAAAAGCATCAGATAAATTCCAATAGAGGGCATTCTACAAAATATGTGATTGTGGTCTTCAAGAACTGTCAAAGTTATCAAAAACAAGGAAAGTCTGAGAAATTGTCCCTTCCAAGAGAAGCTTATGAAGATAAGACCACTAAATGTAATGTGGTGTCCTGGTTGGGATTCTGGAACAGAAAAAGGACATTTGGGAAAACTAAGGAAATGTGAATATAGTGTTGGCTTTACTTAATAATAATACATCAATATTATTTCATAATTAGGGAAATTGGATTGGTTATATGGAAAATCTCTGTACTATTTTTATAACTTTTCTAAATATCTAAACCTATTCTAAAATATAAAGTGTATTATTATTTTTTTAAGTTGTAGAGAACAAACTAGTAGTTGCCAGAGGGGAGGGAAGTGGAGGAATGGGTGAAAGAGGTGAAGGGGATTAAGAGAAACAACCTATCAGTTATATGAGTCACAAGGATGTAATGTACAGCACAGGGAATATATTCAATTATATTATAATAACTTTGCATGGTGCATAATGTATAAAAATTTCAAATCACTGTGCTGTACACCTAAAACTAATAAAATAACTCAACTATGCTTCAATTAAAAAAAGTTGATCCATGAAAGTGTCTGTGGTATAAATAGAATAAAAAGCAGGACATGCAATCATATGTCCAGTATGCTGAAAGTCTGAAAATGGAAGCATGTATTAGGAAAAAAATAATAGGAACACAACAAAGCTTTTATAATATCTGTGTTTAGGTGGTATGACTATGGTGATTTTCCCCTATATTTATCAGTTTGCCAACTTTCTTTAGTGATACGCATTGATTTTATAATAAAAAGAAAAGAAAAGCAAGAAGATGCTTCATGGATCAAAGAACTAAGAGGTGCATTTTTTCTAGATGTAAGGATTTACAGAGCAGAGACTTGGCAGTGTTCCTTTGATATACAGTATTTAAAGGAACACACAACACTGGTAAAGTCATCAAAATAAAAATCAAAGCAAGAATAAAATCATAGCACAGTTACAGTTCCAGCTAATGCCTATATTTAATAGCTACCTCATAGAATAATTTTTCGCTTTTGTGATAGACAGTTTCAGACTTACATATGATTTCTATTTGAGAATACTCTTTACAACACATGAATTATACCTGTACGGGAAGTGTCTGTGAACTCACCTGTGTACTATATTAAATGACAGTGATTATGAGGTTCTGAAACAAAAAACATCACCTTTCTTTATATGGTAACATTATACTTATATACAACTATAAGTATAAAATATGGTTCATTTAAAAATACATGTTCACATTCCTTGTTTCCACTACTTACGCATCTGCATATATGTGCATGGTAGTTGTAAATGACACTCAGTAATAATAGCCAATATGTTTATAGTCTTTTGACTGCCACACTATCCCTGATAGTAGACTATATAAAAGTGCATTTCTTAAAATGATACATAAAGAGAATGGGAAAAGAAATCTTGGAAGCACAATATTCTTTACCATAGACGTTCATTACAAAGTAGGTAGATGCTCATCATAAACTATATAAAAGCATGTGGTCTATGTAAATATAAGAATGTATTCCTCAAGTAGTGTATCATGAATAAATACCAGAAAGTTAACTTAAGTAATCAGTGAGCACAATTTTTAAAAATTGCTAAAAATAATTGATGACTAAGATACATATACAGCCAAGGCATGAACTGAATCATATCTAGACCTAATGTTAAATGAGAACCACCAAATTCATCTTTATTAGTTTTTACACATTTTTACAAATCGAATATTCAAGATATTTACTCAAAGTTTACCCCATGCTTTAGGAGCTCAAGTGTGTTTTTAAATAAATGTGTGATTATCTCCATTAAAACCACTTCAACATAATTATTTTACATGTGATTTTTTTCCTGGCCAAATTCGTTTTATCACCCAGTGTATTGCCTCAATAATGTAATAATGAACTCCATCCTTGCTGCAATCAACAATATGGTGTGGTGTGCTCTTTTTAATCAAATATGTTGCAAATGAGAAAATTGGATACCAATTAAGAAAATGGGTTGTTTTCATTATAAAGCTAGCATCGGCACTAATTAGATTGTGTTTACACAACTACATATCAAAGCATAGAAATAAATACACATCATAGAGTTCAACAATAACTGGCTGGCCTTTTGGTCTCTTTTTCAGCAGTCCAACTATGGCCTTTGTAGGTGATGCTCCCGAAACTGCAGCATGCCACTGATGGCCAAATAAGTGCATGTAATGAAAGCAGCTGCTGAGATGCCATAAACTTTCACCAGCCAGAGGTGACAACCTCTTAAAGGTACTGAAAGCTTTAATGGAAGCAGTTCTGTTTACTTGCAGGAAGCAAGACTTCTCGCTTGAAAAGACTAATCAGTTCTTTCATCTGATAGAAAATTTAATTGAAGACAACATCCAGAGGTGAAAATATTGTTCAGCTAGCTGCTTCTCTTGCCATTCTGTCATATTAATTGGGATTGTCCTAGTATTTTCATTGTTGAATTCACTTGACAGAATCACTAAATTACATTAAAGTTGTTTAAGCATTAATTCTGTGAGAGGCAATCTTTTTAAATTTGAGCAGTATGTAGAAAGCATGAAACTGATATATTAGAAGGATAATTTCATAATTCTTTAACAATGCAATATAGTGTGTACTTCCATTTACCCATGAGGTGTGACACTCATCTCACACTCATATCAGTAATATGGGTAATATGTTTTGAAGCAAATGTTTACTCTGAAGTTGACATGGAATGTTTATTAATCATTTTCTGCTATGTTTTCTTGTCTCCCATGAGAAGAGATGTTGTATTTTTACTTCTTTTGTACATGCTCAATTGTATAATTAACAGCAATAGATTACTAAGGAACATTGCTTCCAGAATGTAAAGAAAAAACAATATTGAGAAAAAAAGCCTCTATAACCTGCGTACTACACCATCCGATCACTCTGTTAGGCACTGTTTCTGGAACTGTAAACTGTCTCCATAGAGTCTTCTCCCAGTGGGGTTGCCATACTCTTAAACGCTACCTGAGGACAACTAGACAATATTTTTCCATTGACTAACGTCCAAGTGTGTTGTGCTCTGTTGCTTACATTCTACCTACATGCTCAAAAAGAGAAATTTAGAAGTCACAGGAAAGTCTCCTTGTACTTTTAATATCAAGTCCTACATCATTTACCTCTGAAATATTTTTCAAACATCCTTTGCATTATTTTGTTTCACTTCCAAGTCATGTTGTAGCACATAGAGGCTATGCCACCAGCCTTCGCAATGCTGTTGCTAGTTTCTTCACACTGCCATTAAGTGACCTGCTTAAAATTTACACCTGCATTTTAGTACCACTTTGAAACTCCATAAATAATCCCCATAGTGTCTATAGGTGTCATCTAAGCTCTCCAGCATGGTTTACAATGACCTTTGTCAAGTGAATCCTATTTGCAGGTACCTTCTACCTTCATCCTATAGTTCTCCCAAGCACTTCACTTAGCACCTGAACATACATCACCCTCTGGCTTAATTTCATGCTTCCTTCATATTCTCCAGTCTGCTGGAAATGCCCCACACCCCTACTCTTAGCTTTAGGTATACCCCCTCCCCTCCAGGCATTCTTCCTGAGACAATCGCCCTTCACTGAACTCTACTTTTTCTATGTTATAACGCAGCTGTTGTTTTCCTCAGTCATTGCCCTTATTATAAGGCATTTGTTTCCCTCACCAGTGAGTTTTTTAAAATGAGGACTAGATCCTTTCATCTTTGTAGTCCTGTTACCTTAGCGTGGCACCTGACACATACCAGGTGCTCATTAAATGCTCAGGGATGGCTGAATGTGTTTCAGTTGTAGAATGATTTTTTGATCTACGCCTTTTTGGTTAAAATCTTTTTTTTTTTTATCAGAATGACCAGGTAAACTGCTCTTAATTAATCATCAACTTTTCCCAAATTTGTCAGCAATTTTAATCAGTCAGGAAAGTACACTCTGGAAGCTACTTATTTAAGAATAATGAAGTCAGAGATACCTTGGCCAGGAAAAAGACACAGACACAGACACAGGGCTGCTCTCCCTGAAGCATCAGTGTTCTTGCTGCCTAGAGGCCTGAACTCCACTGTTGAAAAACCAGATGCCTCTGCTACTGTGGTTCCCCAGAGACCTGATGTCCTCATCTCACACAGCTCACAATTCCATAGTTGATGGAATGCTAAGTGACATAGATGATCTTGGGCTGAGGGGAGCCTGGGAAAGGTCATTCTGTCTTTTCAGCCTTCACATTAGATGACGTCAAGTTAGAAGACAGAGGGTTGTATGAGCAATCTTGTAATATCCACCACACCCTCAAATGTATAGCTGGAAGAATTAGCATTTTTTGAGCCAATAGAAATCAATCTATCGACAGCCTACAGCTGTTTTCTCTGGAACCTTGGGCACTAGAAATAACAATGGCAGAATTCTGAAAATTGTAGTGTAATACCTTTACAGAGTTTTCTACCAGCCCATATTGTTGGCTTCTAAGGAAACCTAAAAACTCCATCTTTAACCACTTCCCCATCCCTTATCTACTATCATTCCATCCACAGAATTAGGAAATGTTGATGGAGACAGGTGGAGTGCAAGAACACAACTGCATCTCAAATGGGCATCATCTCTTTTAGGGTTCCAAAGCTTTAGGAATTCTTGCTAATGAGTGTGATTCGCTCTCAGCTCCTTCCCAAGCCCAAGAGAGAGATTTCAGCTCTTCTGTGAAATTCAAAGAGAAGCCATCTTTTGGGATTCAGATACTTGGAAATCCATTCGTTCTTCCCTCAATTGCACAGGGGCTGCGTGTGTTCATGAGTGGACTCTTGGCTCCTTAGGCTTGGGTTGTTGGAGTAGGTGAGGACCGCAGTAACACGTAGGAAGAAACACTGCTTCCTTTCTGAATTTCTGGTCTTCAGGATGTTTTCCCAGAATGCATTTTCCCCTCAATATTATATTGTTAAGAGACAGAGGTCTTTCAAGAAAGGGAAGTCACTTAGACTTCCTATTAGCTTAGGAAAACAGAGGTTTCCACAAGGCCTAGGGTGTGTGTTAGGAAAACCACATGATAATAAAGACTGCTATTGTCAGGATTGGTCCTCTGCACATGAATTTTTCTTGTAAAAGATGATTAAAACCATTGTAGGTGGTTGGACAAGGATGAGACTCTTGGTGGTCAGGATTCTGCTTCTTTGGCCAAAGGGTACTATTTATTGTTATTAACATGGTATATATACTGGGTTTCCTAGCCCAAATGCTCTTTGCAATGCATAAAAGTGGGGGCAAGAGAACAAACCAACCAAAACAGGATAACTTCAATTTATCGGTGTGCACTTGAAAGTGTACATGCACTGATCCTTTGTACATGTAGTTCTCCTAGGAAATTTAGGAGTTATAACAGAGTTGCTATCTAAATGTGCCTTGCCATAAGTCACACTCAAGTGATTGTGAACTCAAATAGCAATTACCATCTGTGGACTTCATTTGGTAATTTATCAGATATAATCTTTTGATATCTGTTTCATTGTTGCCTTGAATTTGTACTTAAATGTTTTAGTGATGTTTAATATTTCACCTATTTCTCTATCTTATCTTTCTTACCAGATTATGATTCTCTAAGAACAGGGACAGAATCTTTTTTTTTTTTTGTATCCCCATTCTGCCCGGCCCAATTCTTTGGAATTGGGTAAGAACTCAATAAGTATTTACCAATGAGTCTCTTATACAGTGTATATTGTTTCCATGCTATTAGATTGAATCATAATGTAGCAGAAAATCTTATATTTCCCAGGGTGCCTTTAAGACTCTAGTCTTGGTTTCATCTTTCTCTTCAGCTTCTTTAATTTCTCAGCAAGACAAGTGCCCTGAGATTTTTACAGGCATTGAAACTTTGGAATATTATATACTGAACTGTTACCACTGGCTATTTCTGGTTGGAGTGTTTATGGATAGCTTTAATTGTTTTATGCTCTTCTAAATTTCCCAAAATTATTTCACATCAATTTTGAAATTATAAAAGATATTTTATATTAATTTTTAAATAAATAAATGATCATCATAACTATTCTAGTTGTTTTACGAAAGGATAAATCAACTTAGTCTCTGCCCTTAATGGGTATTAGATTCATTGTTTTATTTAACTTTACATTTGTCTTTTCTATAGTCTTTTTGATTATGCTCCCTTTAGGGTGGATACAGAATTTGGCATGGTTAGGTAATAGACCACTCAGCCTCTCTTGACATTAAACTAACCAGACTTGGGCTCATTTTCTACCTTACTGAAAATCTTTACAAAATACTTTTCACTATTTTGCTAAGAATTATATATAAATACAAAGTCATAAGATCCCATGATCTATACAGTTGCAATCTTGTTTTGTGTGTATACAAATATAAATACGACTGATTTAATAACTTTTATTCATTCGAGTCCCATAAAAATAAAATAGTTTCTGGAATAGTAAAGGGAATATAATCTTTACTTCTTCACAAACCTCTCTCCCTAAATCTTTGTACAAGTTGTATAAGAAGTCAATTTTGAATGTTGAGGAACAGTGAAAGATAAGCACAAGATGGCATCTCTAGCCTTGAGGAGCTTACAGGCTTTTACAGACAAGATATATCCATGAAATATTTGGAAGAAAATGTCATGCGTGTATGGTATAAGTTTATATTATCAAGATAGACTATACAAGATAAGAACATTTAAGAAGAGAAATCACAGAAGAGAGAGAAAAGAAAGGAACAGAGATTTCTTTAAGGAGACACAACTAATTTATCACTGAAGGCTATGTAGGCTTTAATTGGTTAGAGAGAGGGCAGGCAGACAACAATCCAGGGAGAAAAAAACATCCATTATTTCACCAAATTCTGTTAATTCCTTTTGTACTCTCACTTCTCTGTTCATCTTTTCTTTTTTTCTACTTTAATGATGACTTATCTTGAATTTACTAAAAAGATTCTGAATTATTTCTATCAATCGATAAATACCTACAATAATTTTCTTTCCATATCAACATTTTTTTTTAAATTTACTTAATCTTTCTGTAATCTTACTGCTCTGAGAAGAAGAGCTGTTTCCTTTTCCCAGTGTTAACATCTATGAGACACTTCAAATTCCATTTCCCAGCTTTTTTATTTTTCAGAAATGCAACCTTCCCTCCGTGTCTCTAGCTGTACATCATCTCTTCTCTCCCTGAGTTTCTGTAGTACTTGTGTTCTTCTCTATGACAACACTAGTGACATTTCCCTGTGTATTTACACACACACACACACACACACACACACACACACACACCTTATCTCCTCTACTAGAGTTTTGGTTTGTTTAGGATCAGTGCTGTATTTATTTTATCCTTTCAATCTCAAAAATTTTGCACATGATATCCACTAAGTAAATCTTTTGTTAAGTACATGAAAAGCTGTGCACTTGCTTTTACTGTTTGTCAAATACTTTATCTCTTGGCAGTTTACAGTTTTCCATATGTAACTTTTTCTCTTATACATGGGGAAACTGAGATGCAGGACAGTTGTGCTCAAGGTGAAGCAGCTAGAAAGTGACCATGACAGAATTCAAATTCATATTTGCCCTCTAAATCTATAGCCATTTAAAATCATTATTTGGACTTCCTTCTGTCTCTTTGATACTTAATCTCATCCCTGATATCTGTTGAGCAACAAATACACTACCCCATTGCTCGCTTGGATATCCCAACCTTGTTTCATCATATGCCCCTTCAGGGTAGATAATATAGACATTCTTAATATAGCAGGGGACATTGTTCCAACTGCTCTAGGGGCAGAAGCTCTCATACCTATCATATATACCTTTTTCTCTTAAGGTTTAATTTTTTTAGTTTGGGGTAACTAGAGAGGAATTTGGAGATGATGGATAAGGTGATAATCAGTTAGCTTGTTGTGCTTGATGCCCCTCTTTATGGAGGATGGACCAAAGTTAGAGTAGCTCAGGAGAGAACTCGTGAGAAATTGAAGACAAGCAAAGCAGCTTAGGGTCCTGGTGACAAAGTGTGGCAAGAGCTGAGAAGCTGACCCTTTCCCATCCACTCCTCCTCTCTAGGGGTGGCTACTTTAGAGGCATCAGGAGGCACAGCCTGGCAAGGAGAGTTCACTGTGGCTCTACTGAGTGTGATACGTGGCGTTTGGTTCTATAGCAGAACAACATTTCAAGAAGCACAGTTTGAGAGGGTAAAAATAATGAAATAAAAATTCTATTCTCCCTCATAGCTCCTGGAAGAAATTAAAGAAAACATAATTCATAAACTCTCCCTTTTTTTCACTTCCAATTTTCCAGCATAACAACACACTCCTGATCATCCTGTTTACGAAACAGTCTCACAAAATTCTCTCCAGCATTCTTCTCCTTTGCTCCAACTCTTTGCCCACCCTCAGACACCCATTCTTTGCTTTTTTTTCTATACATATATACATTCTTTTTAAAAATATTCTTTTCCATTATAGTTTATCCAAGGAGATTGGATATAGTTTCCTGTGCTATACCATAGGACCTTGTTTTTTGTCCATTCTAAATGTAATAGTTTGCATCTGCTAATCCCAAATTCTCAGTCCATCCCTCTCCCTCCCCACCCATCCTTTGCTCTTTTGAGGTATATTGATTTTTTACAACTTTATCGAGGTATAATTGATATACCAAAACATGTATGTATTTAATGTACACAATTTGATGAGTTTAGACATATGAGTTTGGACTTATAATACTAGGTATTAAACATATTCACCAATTCCAAAATTCCCTGTGTCCTTTTGTTTTTGTGGTAAGAACACTTAACATGAGTCTATGCTCTAAACGAATTTTTGAGTGCACAATATTGTATTGTGAATTATGTACTATGTTGTACAGCAGATCTCTACAACGTATTGTTTGTTTTGTATAATTATAACTTTATACCCACTGAACAACAACTCCCCATTTCCCCCTCCTCCCAGGCTTTGGCAACCACCATTCTATTTTCTGCTTCTACAAATTTTACTATTTTAGATATCTCATATAAACTGAATCATGCAGTATCTGTCCTTCTGTGACTTATTTATTTCGCTTAGCAAAATATTTTCAAAGATCATCTATATTGTCACAAATAGTAGAATTTCCTTTTCTAAGGCTGAATAATATTCTATTGTATATATATCCACTCAATTTATTCCTTATCCATTCATCTGTGGATGGATATTTGGGTTGTTGTGAATAATGATGCAATGAACATGGGAGTGAAGAATATCTCTTTGAGATTTTAATTTCAGTTTTTTAAAATATATACCCAGAAGTGAAATTGCTAGAGCATATGGTAGTTTTATTTTTAATTTTTTGAGGAATGTCCATACTATTTTCCACAGTGGCTGTACCATTTTACATTCCCACCAACCATGTGCAAGTGCTCCAATTCCTTAACAATCTCACTAACATTTGTTATCTTTTTTTCTTTCTTTTAATAACAGCCATCCTAACAAGTGTGAGATGCCTTTATTCAGCATAATACTGGAAGTTCTAGCCAGTGCAATTAGGCAAGATAAAGAAATAAAAGGCATCCAAGCAGAAAAGAAAGCAGTAAAATTATCTCTGCAAATAACATGGTTTTATATCTAGAAAAAACTAAAGACACCACAAAAAATGGTAGAACTAATAAACAGATTCAGTAAAGGTGAAGGATTCAGAATCAACATGCAAAAATCAGTTGTGTTCTGTATACTGACAACAAACGATCCTAAAAGGAAATTAATAAAACAGTGCCATTTGAAGTAGAATAAATCACTTAGGAATAAACTTAACCAAGGAGGTGAAAGACTGGTACACTGAAAACTATAATACATTGATGAAAGAAATTAAAGAAGACACAAATAAATGGAAGGACATCCTATATTTGTGGATTGGAAGACTTAATGTTGTCAAAATGTTCATACTACCCAAAGCAGTCTATAGATTCAATACTATCTGCATCCAAATCCCAATGACATTTTTTATAGAAGTAGGTGAGACATTCCTATGATTCATGTGGAACAACAAATGATCCAGAATAGCCAAAGTGATCTTGAAAAAAAAGAACAATGCTGGAGACATCAAACTTCCTGATTTCAAGATATATTACAAAGTTACAGTAATTAAAGCTGTATGGTATTGGCATAAAGACTAATAGAACAGAATAGACAGCCCAGAAATAAACTCACCCATACACAGTCAAGTGATCTTCAACAAGGGTGTAGATTGACTTAAACTACCACGATTGAACCTTTCTTCTTCTCCAGATCCGTGTCTGCTCACTGATTCTGCCTAAAAAAAACAAAAAAAAAAACCCTAACATTTAGACACACACTAAATGTCTCTTAAGAGAATGGTGATGAGTAGGAAGGAGTAGGTGATTAAGCTGGAAAGGTTTTTCTTTGGCTAGTTAGGAGAGGAAAGAGTCTGTGATTATGTTAGCATGTTGTATAACATTACTCTAGGAAAAGCAAGGATAATGGTGAAACATCCAAAAAACTTTATAAACTGTGAACATGGAAAAAAGGACCCCAGGCAAGAAAGAAGGAAGCACACTGACATTTGTTGAGCACTGCAGATATACTAGTGTGTTTGATACCAAAACTCAATAACAAGGAGTGCCAGTCAGGAAGCTGATTGGAGCACCAATTCATAAGCACAAAATACCACTGAAATAAATTAGAAACGATACCAAATGGTACATCCATTTGTAACATCTTACTATTGAAATGCATTCATTCCTTCCTGCAGTAGATAATGCCCTTAAGAATAACTTTAAAAAACAAACAAAAAAATGTTTCTGATTGACTATATTTTACTATACAGTTGTTGAGCCAAAACTTAAAAGACATCTTTCTGAAGGAGCTCTAAATTACCTCCCTGCCTGAGGTACTTATATCACTCTCTAGCCCTTCTTGAAAATCTTTTTTTCGTCTCAGAAATAAATGGAGTAAGTTTGGTTCAGGCTGTTTGGGAACAAGGACAGTGGCCCTACTATTAAGCAAACAAGTAATGATGATCTCAAAACAGCACAATTTGGGGTTAAATAGATATAGACAAAACACATATAGAAGAAATGAATAGAAGAATAGACATTAAATTGAGACATTAAATAATTATTTAAAATTAAAGACGTGATTTTAAAGAATAAGTTTGACAAGATTTATCGGAACTTAGATCTTAAAATTTTTAAATAAAAAGGAATGATAGAGATTGATTAGCTCATTTGTTTTTTTTTAAGGGAAATGAGGATAAGAAAGTTCAGGGTCTTTCAGCTCTTGATATCTTTGTAAAGTGTTACTTATGAAGATATCTTATTACTGTTCTTTTGATATATTTTTGTTTTACATGTAAGATTAAAAAAATAAATATATGCACGTAGTTTAAAAACTCAAATGTTATTGTAAGGCTTGTAACCAACTCAGCAATCTCCTTTTTCTATTGCCCATCCACCAGACACTCCTTATGATATTAATTACATGCTTATATTAGTTCTTGATTTTTTTCAAGTCTCAACATTATTATAGTTCTGTTTTTCCTACAATTAATAATTGTTGAATGTGTTTGTGTGCCTGGTTTTCTATGTGTCTATTACTAATTTATCCCTAAACTTTCACTCAGAACTATTAAAACTCCTCTCAAAATATCAGAAAATACAAAAGGTATCATTTTACATTTTTTTAGAGATTATGGCAGAGAGATTGCATTAATCACCCAAGTTTTTCACCTCTCCCTGCATCCATGCCCTTTGATAGCACTCTTCCAATGACTCCCGGCTTGGTCATATGATTTGCATTGGCCTCTAGGAGAGTAGCAAACTAAGTACCAGGAGCAGCTTGAAAATGTGCTTGTGCATTTTTGCTTCCTTTCATGAGATTATTTTTTTGTTAGTTTGCTGTTAAGGTATGAGATAAATATAAAGGAGAAGAGTTGTCCCACAAGACCAATTTAGCACAGTCAGCCCACAGACGATCTACTAGCTGATCACATAGTGATCAGAGAACAAGTCTAGCCAAGATCAGTCTGGCCCAGCCCAGATATGCAATCAACTGCTCAGTCGGTCTATAAATGTTAGTAATAATAATAAAAAAAATTTAAATAACTAAGTTTGGGAGTGGCTTTTACTCAACAATATTCAGTCAGTACAGCAATATTCTCACTAGAGCCTTTAGCTATGCTTCAACCTTGATCAGGATTCTTTTTTTTTTTGGCCACACCGCACAACATGCAAGATTTTGCAGTGGAAGCGTACAGCGTCCTAACCAGTGGACTTCCAGGGAACTTCTTGATCAGGATGCTTTAAGCCTGCTGTACAGCTATTGTCCTGGGATGTCCCCTTACCATCTTGGGAATTCCCTTTGTCTGTCTCCTACTTTGGAGACTTTTTTCCTGAGTCTCTGTACCTTTTGTGTTTTTTATTTCCTCCCTCATTTCAGATCACATACCCCAGTAGCACTTTAAGAAAGGATAATAGACGGATATAAATTTTTAAAGAACTATCAAGTCTGAAACACTTTTATGTTCTTTAGAATTAATTCATACTTTGATCAAACAAAAAATTATCAGTTAAAATTTATTTCTCAGAATTTTGATGTTTTTCTCCTGCTAACCTCTAATGTTATTGTTAAGAAATGTTTTTAGCTTTTTGAAAGCTTCTCACCTCTTTTCACTGCAAGATTCAGAAATTTCACGAAGCTTTGATATGAGCTTTATTTTATTTATTGTGTAAAATACTAAATGGGTTGCTACTATCTGGGAAATGATGATTTTTCAGATCCAGTATTTTTTTAAAAAACTTATTTCTCTAATAATTTTCCTTCATCTATTTTCTCCCTCTGGAGCCCCTAGTTTTAATATGTTAAACTTTCTGAATCCATCCTTTATTTTTCACCAATTATCCATTTTTAAATTTTATTTTCTGGAAAAATTTTCAACATTACATTTCAAACTAATGGATTTGAAAATACTTCTGCCATATTATATTTAATTTCTAAAGGCTCTTTCTTATTCTCCAAATGTTTCTTTTAAAAAGGACTCTGCTTTAAGGGATGTACATCTTCTTTTATCTCTCTGAAGATTATTAAATTTTTAAAACTGTTTTCTAGCCTTGTCTTCCATTATCTTTTTTTTCCCCTGACTCCTTTCATTTCTGTTTATTTTCTTAGGTTTCTATGTTTTGTGTTGGAGGTACTCTTCAACTGTTTGATGATCTCTGAGTCTAGTTTATATTTAGACCAACATCCTAAAAGCACATAGGAAACGGAATCTTGAGTAGATCTTGCTGATTTGAGATTCCCTAACGTGAGTGGGACGATACCAGGCCCACGGCTGTTAGTATCTGTGTGCCTTTTCTCTTGGGTTGGTTATTTTCCCCAAAGAAAACTCTTTTAATTATGTGACTGGATATTAAAAATCTGCTTTGTTGCTGAGCAAGATAATGGGGTTGCAGGGTGTCAGGATTTAAGACCCACACTTTCACTCGATCCCTTTGTATTTCATAGAGCCACACCCTCTCCCCAGCCTACCTCACCACCACTCCCAGCTCTGATATTTTTACAGAGAAAAAACTTTTGCCTTTTGCCAGATGGAAAAGGGGTAATTTTGTTGTTGAAGGGCCTCAAGAAGAGAATCTGGGGTATAATCGCTCTTTATAATGATGTGCAATCAATTCTCTTGGTTTCTTTTGTCCTGCTCTCCAAAGATTCCTTCATGCCTTCATTCCCAGATTTTCTCTGTTTCCCGTGCAGGGAATCGACCTGCCTCAGATTGCTCTTCCTCCTCCTCCAGGCTCCTCGGACCTACTCGTCAGTTGCCACGTCTATCCATCTGCTTTCCAAGGTCCAAACTATTGAAGACATATTACTTCTCCCATTACCTTTTCCCCTTTGTCCCTCTGGGTTTATACCATTATTTTTAATTTTCACTATCATTTTTATAGAATTGGTGGAAGGGGTACATGCTTTCTCTATGCTATATTTAATTTATTAAAACCCTGAGCTCATGACTTTAAACTTCAAAATATACATTAAACTGCATGTAATTATAGTGTAACCTCTATTACTGTAGTTAAACAAAGTCAGACTAAAGATGCTTTTAAATACTTTTTGAAAATAGTACTGATTATTAATATGTAATAGTTATTAATTCACAAGTGCAGAAGGAGAGTAAATACTAAATATTACTTTAAGTGATGTGCTGCTGTGAGTTTTAGGAGCTATAAAAATTAGGTAAATATTTCTCATGTCCTTGAAAAAATATATATATATTTTAAGATGATTAATTCTAGGAAAACAAATGTTATAAAAGCTTACCTGTTAAACAAGATCAGATTTTCCCACTATGAAATAAATGTTATTTTTTTCTGCATGTATTTTTTCTTTACAAATTTGTGAGTAGTAACTTTTCTAACCTACTATTATCTCTGTAAATAATGTTTCCTCAGAACATAAGTTAATGAGGTAAGTCTTAGTGATCTACTCATTAAAGTTCTAAAAATAGATCGAGAAATAGATGTGGTGTCAGAATTTCCAGGCAAGGGGAAAATCTGTATCTAACAGTGATCAGTGCCCAATTCCAACGTCATGACACTGCATATTCATTTAATGAACCTCTTATCTGTTAATTACTACTCTTCCGTGGATTAGGCTGATTCTGCTTTCTGTGAAAAACCTGTAATAATATTGGACTTTTGTATATGATCATCTGTCATTTGCTGAATTTTGGGGGTGATGTGACTTGGACTACATTTTCCAAAGCTCTGAAGAGCTTCCATTATAATTTAAAGATAAAAGGAATAACCTTCTCAGTAAAAACTTACTATAAAGGACTATTTTAAGAAACAATTCTTTTGAAAGAATTCAGTGCAGGAAAACTGGCGCCACTGAATTTTGTCCTGCAGTGCTATCTGTTATGAATCCATGCACATATTAAAAATGTACGGCTCCAAGACCTACCGCTACTGAATTCCACCTCCACTGAACAGCTAGGGGTTGTAAAGTTACTATTGCAATCAGGCAGTCCAGGCTTGAATACCTACCATGTGTTAGCCGTAATGACCTTGGGAGAGTCAATCACTCTGACAGTCTGCATACTCATCTGTAAAATGGGGGCACTGCCATCCACCTCCTAAACAATGGAATCTTGTAAATCTGTTTAAGCTGTGCATGTGAAACACAGTGCCTAGTGCCAGGTGTGCCGCAGGTAATCAATCCATGTCGATTTTCTTTCCACAGTCAAAAAAAAAATATAAAAGATACACAAAGGTCCTAACAATAAGAACTTTAAAAACAAAAGATTTAACTGACCTGAATCATAAATTAACCTGATTTATGAATCAGGTTAATCAGTGTGTAATGAATTCAGTTCTTGATTCCACCTTTCTACTGGGAAGTGGGCTTTTTCCCCCTGAATTTATTAGTAAGTATTTGAATAAATTGTTCTCACCAGTTAGTGGAGGGAATGTGTATGTGTCAGAATCAGCTGGGTAACATTTTCAACCGTTATTCTCTATGCTAGATCCTTAGCGCCAGAGATTCCGATATATCAACTTCTCCTGTCAAAAATTCACTGTTTCAGGCCTATGAAATCCAATTCTTATAAAGACTTTCTGAAATTGCATGTCAGGAATGTGAATTTCTAGGAAATCATACTTGCTTTCAATTATGTTTGGATAAATGACAAAGTTCTTTCCACTAATTTCATGGTTTATGACAGTATGCTGCTTCCTCATCCAAGGTGCTCACGTACTCATTGGTATACCCAAGGGCCATAGAAGCTGCAAATTCTAAGCAGATGTATCAGGGCAGAAAAGAAACTAAAATATTTCTTTAAAATTTGGCATGTCAATAAATAAAGCATGTCTGTTTATAATGTTCAGACAGTGTCACAATGTTAAAACAAATTCACTCCATTTTATCAATTTTTAAATCATGGAAATTCTAGGTTAAAGATAATTTATTTTTACTGCTGCTGCAACTACTACTACTAGCAGTAATCAGTGGGAAATATTTGAGTCATTACTATGTGTTTACTACTGTGTTAAACAACTTTAACACAGTAAATTGCATAATTTCATCTAATCCTTCCAACTATATGAGAAAGTTCCTCCTAAGAATAATCTAATATAGTAGTTACAGTTCCAGCTTATTGAACTATAAAGGGTATCTAATCCTTACTCCTTATAAAAGTCTTTTAAACAATAGTGGACAATTTTATGTCTCATTCTTTCAGATCTATATTTTTATTCTTCCTGAAATGGTGAGATTGTGATTTTCCTTTCCACTTTGGTAATTGACCTCTTAGTGTCCTCTGGTTTCTCTATTTTCCTCTTCTAGATGCTACGTGGAACTGAATACTCCTGTACACAACAGCCAAGGAGTATCACCTCCTTTGTGTTGGATTTAGCTTCACTCTTCAACCTAACAGCACATTAGCTCTTTTGGCCTCTGTGCCACGTATCTATTAGGGGTTGTGTTACCCATATTTATTGTCCTTCTTCATCTCACTGTCTTCTGAAAATTATTAGTGAAATGTGTAGATATGAATTTATAATATCTGTATCTCAAATTTATATAGTTAATTACCATTTTTGTAAGCTTGTAGAAATGATGAGGGCTACATACAATTTTTTAAAATGTGAAAAGTCAATTTGTATTTTTTTTTTAAGAATGTAGACAGAGACAGAAGCTGAGACACATACTCATGCCATCACTGATGTTTTCTTGACTTCGTTCAACTCTTAGCAATGTAGGAGCTGGTTGAAGTAAAACTAAAAATATACCCCAATAAATAATAAGTATAGTCATGGAAAATTGAAAACTGACACTCTAATTTCAATAATGTGAGTAAAATGAAAAGCAAGTCTAAACAAAATTTGTAGACATTAAAAATATCCAATGTGTCCAAGTATACACACACACACACACACACACACACACACACACATACACACAGAGGAATGCTTAATTTAAAGAAGTTGTGAAGATTCCTACAGCAAATCTATGCATGTAGGTAACATATTATGTTGGTAAAGGGCCAATTTCATGGCTATGTGGAACTTAAAGGACACAGAAACTATTTAAAAATAATGCTTCCAAAGCTTCAGTAGCTTTCTCCATTTTTATCTTTTATCATTTTCCCAGATTATTACAAAAGAAGATAAAGAAACAAATATGAGTTTCCTTTTGTAGACATGGCCAAATAACTACAAAGAAAGTATTCTATAAAAGCCTTATTTTTTGACTTATAAAATTATATTCTTTGGACTGAACTGGACATTTGGACTTGGCCTTTTACTGCTCCATTGTTGAAAAAAACAGAATTTCTAAAAAGAAAACGTGCCTTTGGTATTTTTCCCCTCTATTTACTCAAAGTATTTTATTGGTTGGTTGTAAATATATTTATATCTTAGGTGATGCTTTTTCTTCTCCCTAGTAGATTCATTTCTCCCAGAGGCTCTCTACTGTTACATATTTTTAAAATTATATATGAACTTTAAGATTCGATCTTTTCAGCATACTTCTTTCTCTTCCATATAACACTGAATTTTATCCATGATTTCTTAGTTTATCCGGGGTCTATTCAAAAGAACGCTATCTTATGAATGCTCCTTTATAGATAGATAATATAGATAAGTGGCCTTTCTATAACTTTGAAATTGTCAAAAATATTTCTATATGCAAACTGATGGTAATATCCAGAGTTGCCCCAAACCCATCATTTTTCTTTCTTATGTTTCCTTTTTCTTCATTTCCTGACCCTATCACTTGTATTTAGCTCATAGAGTTTTTCTCCATTAATTTAGGTAAGATGAGAATCATTTCTTTACAAATTTGCAATTTTTGAAAGCCTTTGGCCAGTCGTAATAATGGTATTTTTAAAACATCTTTATTGGGGTATAATTGCTTTACAGTGCTGTGCTAGTTTCTGCTGTACAACAAAGTGAATCAGCTACATCCGTACGTATAAACCAAATACCCTCCCTCTTGTGTCTCCCTCCCACCATCCTTATCCCACCCCTCTAGGTGGTCACAAAGCACCAAGCTGAACTCCCTGTGCTATGAGGCTGCTTCCCATTAGCTATCTATTTTATATTTGGTAGTGTATATATATCAGTGCCACTCTCTCACTCCGTCCCAGGTTAACTTTTCCCCTCCCCGTGTCCTCAAGTCCATTCCCTAAGTCTGTGTCTTTATTTCTGTCCTGCCCATAGGTTCATCTTTTTTTTTTTTTTTGTAATTCCATATATATGTGTTAGCATACGGTATTTGTTTTTCTCTTTCTGCTTACTTCACTCTATATGACAGACTCTAGGTCCATCCACCTTACAACAAATAACTCAGTTTCGTTTCTTTCTAAGACTGAGTAATATTCCATTGTATATATGTGCCACATCTTCTTTATTCATTCATCTGTCGATGGACATTTAGGTTGCTTCCATGTCCTGGCTATTGTAAATAGTGCTGCAATGGACATTGGGGTACATGATTCTTTTTGAATTATGGTATTTTCAGAGTATATGCCCAGTAGTGGGGTTGCTGGGTCATATGGTAGTTCTATTTTTAGTTTTTTAAGGAACCTCTATACTGTTCAAAATAGTGGCTGTATCAATTTACATTCCTACCAACAGTGCAAGAGGGTTCCTTTTTCTCCACACCCTCTCCAGAATTTATTGCTTGTAGACTTTTTGATAATGGGCATTCCGACCAGTGTGAGGTGATAACTCACTGTAGTTTTCATTTGCATTTCTCTAATTATTAGTGAGGTTGAGCATTCTTTCATGTGTTTGTTGGCAATCTTTATATCTTCTTTAGAGAAATGTCTATTTAGGTCTTCAGACCATTTTTGGATTGGGTTGTTTGTTTTTTTATTATTGAGCTGCATGAGGTGCTTGTAAATTTTGGAGATTAATCCTTTGTCAGTTGCTTCATTTGCAAATATTTTCTCCCATTCTGAGGGTTGTCTTTTCATCTTGATTATGGTGTCATTTGCTGTGCAAAAGCTTTCAAGTTTCATTAGGTCCCATTTGTTTATTTTTGTTTTTATTTCCATTTCCCTAGGAGGTGGGTGAAAAAGGATCTCGCTGTGATTTATGTCATACAGTGTTCTGCCTCTGTTTTCCTCTAACAGTTTTATAGTGTCTGGTCTTACATTTAGGTCTTTAATCCATTTTGAGTTTATTTTTGTGTATGGTGTTGGGGAGTGTTCTAATTTCATTCTTTTACATGTAGCTGTCCAGTTTTCCCAGCACCATTTATTGAAGAGGCTGTCTTCTCCATTGTATATTCTTGCCTCCTTTATCAAATATAAGGTGACCATAGGTACATGGGTTTATCTCTGGGCTTTCTATCCTGTTCCATTGATCTATATTTCTGTTTTTGTGCCAGTACCATACTGTCTTGATTACTACAGCTTTGTAGTAGAGTCTGAAGTCAGGGAGCCTGATTCCTCCAGCTCCGTTTTTCTTTCTCAAGATTGCTTTGGCTATTCGGAATCTTTTGTGTTTCCATACACATTGTGAAGTTTTTTGTTTTAGTTCTGTGAAAAATGCATTGGTAGTTTGATAGGGATTGCATTGAATCTGTAGATTGCTTTGGGTAGTATAGTCATTTTCACATTACTGATTCTTCAAATCCAAGAACATGGTATACGTCTCCATCTGTTTGTATCACCTTTAATTTCTTTCATCAGTACCTTATAGTGCTCTGCATACAGGTCTTTTGTCTCCTTTGGTAGGTTTATTCCTAGGTATTTTATTCTTTTAGTTGCAATGGTAAATGGGAGTGTTTCCTTAATTTCTCTTTCAAATTTTTCATCATTAGTGTATAGGAATACAAGAGATTTCTGTGCATTAATTTTGTATCCTGCTACTTCACCAAATTCATTGATTATCTCTAGTAGTTTTCTGGTAGCATCTTTAGGATTCTCTATGTATAGTATCATGTCACCTGCAAACAATGACAGTTTTACTTCTTTTTTTCCGAATTGGATTCTTTTATTTCTTTTTCTTCTCTGATTGCTCTGGCTAAAACTTCCAAAACTATGTTGAATAATAGTGGTGAGAGTGGGCAACCTTGTCTTGTTCCTGATTTTAGTGGAAATGGTTTCAGTTTTTCACCATTGAGAATGATGTTGGCTGTGGGTTTTTCATCTATGGCCTTTATTATGTTGAGGTAAGTTCCCTCTATGCCTACATTCTGGAAGGTTTTTAGCATAAATTGGTGTTGAATTTTGTTGAAAGCTTTTTCTGTATCTATTGAGATGATCATATGGTTTTTCTCCTTCAATTTGTTAATATGGTTTATTACATTGGTTGATTTGAAGAATCCTTGCATTCCTTGGATACACCATGGTGTATGATCCTTTTAATATGCTGTTGGATTTTGTTTGCAAGTATTTAGTTGAGGATTTTTGCGTCTATGTCCATCAGTGATATTGGCCTGTAGTTTACTTTTTTTGTAATATCTTTGTCTGGTTTTGGTATCACAGTGATGGTGGTCTTGTAGAATGCGTTTGGGAGTGTTCCTCCCTGTGCTATATTTTGGAAGAGTTTGAGAAGGATAGGTGTTAACTCTTCTCTAAATGCTTGATAGAATTTGCCTGTGAAGCATCTGGTCCTGGATTTTAGTCTGTTGGAAGATTTTTAATCACAGTCTCAATTTCAGTGCTTGTGATTGGTCTGTTCATATGTTCTATTTCTTCCTAGTTCAGTCTCAGAAGGTTGTGCTTTTCTAAGTATTTGTCCATTTCTTCCAGGTTGTCCATTTTATTGGCATACTATTGCTTATAGTAATCTCTTATGATCCTTTGTACTTCTGCAGTGTCACTTATTACCTCTCCTTTTTCATTTCTAATACGAGTGATCTGAGTCTTCTCCCTTTTTATCTTGATGCGTCTGGCTAATGGTTTATCAATTTTGTTTATCTTCTCAAAGAACCAGCTTTTAGTTTTATTGATCTTTGCTATCATTTCTTTCATTTCTTTTCCATTCATTTCTGATCTGATCTTTATGATTTCTTTCCTTCTATTAACTTTTGGGTTTGTTTGTTCTTCTTTCTCTAGTTCCTTTAGGTGTAAGGTTAGGATGTATATTTAAGGTGTTTCTTGTTTCTTGAGGTAGGATTGTATTGCTATAAACTTCCCTCTTAGAACTGCTTTTGCTGCATCCCATAGGTTTTTGGTCGTCATGTTTTCATTGCCATTTTTTTCTAGGTATTTCTTGATTTCCTCTTTGATTTTTTCAGTGATCTCTTGGTTATTTTATTAGTGTATTGTTTAGCCTCCATGTGTATTTTTTACAGATATTTTCCTGTAATTGATATCTAGTCTCATAGCATTATGTTTGGAAAAGATACTTGGTATGATTTCAATTTTCTTAAATTTACCAAGGCTTGATTTGGGACCCAAGATATGATGTATCCTGGATAATGTTCCATGAGCACTTGAGAAGAATGTGTATTCTGTTGTTTTGGGATGGAATGTCTGATAAATATCAACTAAGTCTATCTTGTTTAATGTCTCATATAAAGCTTGTATTTCCTTCTTTATTTTCATTTTGGATGATCTGTCCATTGGTAAAAGTTGGGTGTTAAAGTCCCCTACTATGATTGTGTTACTGTCGATTTCCCCTTTTATGGCTGTTAGTATTTGCCTTATGTATTGAGGTGCTCCTATGTTAGATGCATAAATATTTACAATTGTTATATCTTCTTCCGTGATTGATCCCTTGATCATTATGTAGTGTCCTTCTTTGTCTCTTGTAATAGTCTTTATTTTAAAGTCTATTTTGTCTGATATGAGAATTTCTACTCCAGCTTTTTTTTGATTTCCATTTGCTTGAAATATCTTTTTCCATCCCCTCACTTTCAGTCTCTATGTGTCACTAGGTCTGAAGTGGTCACTTGTAGACAGCATATATATGGGTCTTGTTTTTAGATCAATTCAGTCTATGTCGTTTGGTTGGAGCATTTAATCCATTTACATTTAAGGTAGTTATCGATATGTATGTTCCCATTACCATTTTCTTAATTGTTTGTGGTTTGTTATTGTAAGTCTTTTCCTTCTCTTGTGTTTCCTACCTAGAGAATTTCCTTTAGCATTTGTTGTAAAGCTGGTTTTGTGGTGCTGAATTCTCTTAGCTTTTCCTTGTCTGTAAAGGTTTTAATTTCTCCGTGGAATCTGAATGAGATCCTTGCTGTGGAGAGTAATCTTGGTTGTAGGTTTTTCCCTTTCATCAATTTAAATATGTCCTGCCACTCTCTTCTGGCTTGCAGAGTTTCTGCTGAGAATTCATCTGTTAACCCTACGGGGATTCCCTTGTATGGTATTTGTTGGTTTTCCCTTGTTGCTTTTAATATTTTTTCTTTGTATTTAATGTTTGAAAGTTTGACTAGTATGTGTCTTGGCATGTTTCTCCTTGGATTTATCCTGTATAGGACTCTGTGTGCCTCCTGGACTTGAGCGACTATTTCCTTTCCCATGTTAGGGAAGTTTTCAACTATAATGTCTTCAAATATTTTCTCACTCCCCCTTTTTTTTTTTTTTTTCTCTGCTTCCTCTGGGACCCCTATAATTCGAATGTTTGTGCATTTAATATTTTCCCAGAGGTCTCTGAGACTGTCAACTATTCTTTTCATTCTTTTTTCTTTATTCTGTTCTGTGGTAGTTATTTCCACTATTTTATCTTCCAGGTCACTTATCTGTTCTTCTGGCTCAGTTATTCTGCTATTGATTCCTTCTAGAGAATTTAATTTCATTTATATTGTTCATCATTGTTTGTTCACTCTTTACTTCTTCTAGGTCCTTGTTAAACGTTTCTTATATTTTCTCCATTATATTTCCAAGATTTTGGATCATCTTTACCATCATTACTCTGAATTCTTTTTCAGGTAGACTGACTATTTTCTCTTCATTTGTTTGGTCTGGTGGGTTTTTACCTTGCTCCTTCATCTGCTGTGTATTTCTCTGTCTTCTCATTTTGCTTAACTCACTGTGTTTGGGGTCTCCTTTTCCCAGGCTGCAGGTTCATAGTTCCCATTGTTTTTGGTGTCTGCCCCCAGTGGGTAAGGTTGATTCAGTGGGTTGTGTAGGCTTCCTGGTGGAGGGGATTGGTGCCTGTGTTCTCGTGGATGAGGCTGAATCTTGTCTTTCCAGTGGCAGGACCACATCCGGTGTTGTGTTTTTGGGTGTCTGTGAACTTTTTATGATTTTAGGCTGATGGGTAGGGTTGTGTTCCTGTATTGGTAGTTGTTTGGTATAGCATGTTCAGCACTGTAGCTTGCTGGTCATTGAGTGGAGGTGGGTCTTAGGGTTGAGATGGATATCTCTGGGTAGGTTTCTTGGCTTGATATTACGTGGACCCGGGAGGTCTCTGGTGAACCAATGTTCTGAACATGGCTCTCCCACCTCAGAAGCTCAGGCCTGACACGTGGCCAGAGCACCAAGACCCTGTCAGCTATACAGCCCAGAAGAAAAAATAGAAAGAAAGAAATAAAGCAAATAAAAATAATAATAATAAAATAAAGATACTGAACATCTTTCCATGTGCCTGTTGGCAATCTATATGTCTTCTTTGGGAAAAGGTCCATTCAGATCCTCTCCCATTTTTAAAAAATGGGTTGTTTGGTTTTTTGCTGTTGGACTCAAATCTGTTTCATCTTTCTTCTAAAAGTCTCCTTCCAGGACCCCAGTCCTCCTCTTTTTGGCTCTCAATTTCAAAATAGATGTTCCATCCTTTAATGATTTATTCACAGACAACTGAGTTTGACTGTCCACTACAAAGGGCTCTTCCTTGGAAACTCACACATTTCTTCCTTGAGTACAGCTCTGCCAAATCCCAGACATTACAAACAAAGGTGTCTATTCATCTTCTCTGTGGAGAGAGGAATAGTATTTTCTACTTTCATTTTTCCCTGACACATCTTAAAATGTCTCCACATTTTAAGAATGAACAAAGGGAGTTATTTACTTGTAATGTCTTACTGAAGGGGGACAACAATGACAAAGTCAAGTCTTCAATGCAATACCATTGATAACTTTGGTGGTCTTGTATTTAAGTTCCAAAACCCTGATTAAAGTTTCTTAAGTTTCCTCTCAAGCAGAAGATTTTATTTCAAGATTATTGAATGATAAATACAAATAGACAAAAATGTATTAAACACCTTTCAAAGTGTTTATTTTTTTCTGTTTCTATCTCCCTTATAATTTACCAGAGAATGAAAAAATATAGGAAGGGGGTGGGCATCTTAGAACACCTCCCATAACTTTGGTTAACTTAATATTAAGGAAGAAAAAGGTTGCAACAGAAGAGGAGGTAAATCCAATCAGCTTTGTGGAGTGGCAGGCTTTGAGTAGACAATGTAGATATTTCATGGAATTTGGAGATGGAAATGATTCCCAAACCGGTTCTATCTTTGAGTGGCATGTTCCAAGTCATATCCAATCACTGGATTGTGTATATTTTGAAGTGCAGGCAGTGCAAGTGCGATTCTAATCCAGAAAGGAAACTAAAAATCAAGACTTGATTAAGCAATCATGTCAAGCCATCTAAAACAGAGGTTTTTAAACAGAGGTCAATGAAAATACTTTAAGTAGTCTGTGGACCTATGAAAATTGGAATTGGAATTTAATGTTTGTACAAATATTCAGTTTTCTAGTGGAAGAGTCATAAAGTTTCCACAAATCAAAGTTTTAAGAATGAATGATGAATGGCAGAGGGTTGGGGAAAGAGTGGGATGTAGGGGATGGTAGAGAAAAATCCTTGTGTGGGCCAGATCATCTATGACCCTGAGCAGGTGGCTCCTGAAATCACAGAGAGCTGCACTAGCAACAGTGGATCACCAGGAAGAACTAGTAATGGCTCTGAAAAAGAAGTAGTTTCTGGGTCTCTGAAGAGGATGGTTTGACTTTTGTTTGAACTTTTTCAATACTCTGAAAGGTGTACAGAAAGGAAAAAGGGGAAGAAGCTGCATGGTATAATGTGTTTACACATTCCAAGGTATAAGAGGATGCAGGATAAATTAAGAAAAAGATGTGAACGAACAACTTGTACCTTGTACAAAATAACAGCCCTTACTATTCGTTGAGAATTATTTTTTAAAACAAAGCCAAGGACATTTTCTGATGTATCTTCAGGTGGAGTTAAACCTGTAAATAATAGAAAAAACAAAAAGCCCCAAACTTAACCTCAAATAACTCATTTTCTGGAACCTCATAGAAGAATATGTTCAATAAACATATTTTTATAATTGTCTAAAATGGGTGATCACAATTAAAGTTTTATTTTTTTTATAAGGCAGACCTGAGCTCTGGACCTATCCCTTCAGCACCCCAATAAATCGACCTGGAACAAAGCTTCCTGAGAATTGTCCCATAATAACTGACTAAGAATATTTCCTGTAATCTCCAGGTGAGATGATATAAATACCCCATTTATTATTATTATAATTAGTGGCTGTGTAATGAAGAAAACCAAGGCAAGAATAGAATTTAAATCTTGGCACAGGATTAAAGTTATATTAAAAGTTCAAAGAAGAGAATTGAGCAATCTATGTAGTACTAAAAATAATTTCCCTCTGGACTTCCATGGTGGTGCAGTGGTTAAGAATCCACCTGTCAATGCAGGGGACATGGGTTCGACCCCTGGTCTGGGAAGATACCACATGCCATGGAGCAACTAAGCCTGTGCACCACAACTACTGAGCCTGTGCTCTAGAGCCCACGAGCCACAACTACTGAGCCTGCGTGCCGCAACTACTGAAGCCCGTGTGCTCTAGGGCCTTCATGCTGCAACTACTGAAGCCCACATGCCTAGAGCCCATGCTCTGCAACAAGAGAAGCCACCGCAATGAGAAGCCCACACATCACAATGAAAAGTAGCTCCTGTTTGCTGCAACTAGAGAAAGCCCACACACAGCAACAAAGACCCATGCAGCCAAAAATTTTTAAAAATTTTAAAAATAAAGATAATTTCCCTCAAAATCTTTAAAATATTTTAAAATACTTGTTTTTTATTAGTCTCAAATTAATTTAGCTTAAATAGCATAAGCAAATCACTTTACATTAATTATGGTTAATAATCAATATTAAATTTTTGTTTCAATTTATGAATGTTTTATAAGTAAAACAAGACAAGAGAAATAAACCAGCATTGATTTTACTCTTCAAAAATTTTTCTTTGAAAAAAATTTTTTTTTTCTTGGTAAGGTCTTATTTCCCTTCTTTGTAATAAGTCTTCAAATTTGTAAAAAAAAAAAAAAGTCACTACTATTGAACGGCTGGCAAATGGCTTGAGCTGTGTAGTACATAATCAGACACTGTGCATTTTATGGTTTTATTCTACAGAGAAATATTTATAAAAAGATATGCAATGATTCTCCATTTTAGATCATTTTCTCCACGTGAATGTAGAGATTCTATTCAAAATAGAAACTGTGTTTATATCTATGAAAGTGTGGTGTATTTGAGGAGACCAGTCATAACAAGAAATCAGAGAGCTAATTATAAATCATTTATTAAAACTCCGTCAGTCAGAAGAGGTATTTTTCTGCCAGTGGGGATGTCTATAATTTTTCCACAAGTGGCTCACTTATAATAAAGACTAAATAAACAAACATTCTGAATAGATACATAAATTATTAAACATTCTCAAAAAGAAAAATGAATAAGGGATGCTATTATGTTTATAAACCGCCATAGTCCTCCTGGTGCCATACATAAGTAATAATGTAGATCAGGGGGCATGGTGCATCTACAGAATTGGGATCATAACTAGTAATTTTTCTCTACATTTTCCCTGACTTTGAAAATGAGAATAATTAAGCAATGTAAAGAACTCTAGAGCTAAGAAGTCATGAATAATAGATTTTAAGTAGAGATGAATAAGGAAGTTATGAAGAAAGGGAAACATGACATAAAATGAGTCCAAAGGAATTGAGGCTGTGCTCATTCAGTTAAAGGGATAAAACTAGCCCAATATTATTCACCTAACATTCTTTTAACTGTATCACAATTCAAGCTACTATTTTTAAAGCTTAATAATTACCTCTGAAAAAGTTTAAAATGTTACCCCAAACAGGTAAACCCTGAAACTCAATGGCTAAACACAAGAGCATTTTCTCTTCCTCATGCAGTCCAAGGCATTTAGGGATCCAAGCTGTTTAAAACTCTGTAAGCTTTTGCACAGCAAAGGAAACCATAAACAAAACAAAAAGACAGCCCTCAGAATGGGAGAAAATTTTTGCAAATGAAGCAACTGACAAGGGATTAATCTCCAAAATATACAAACAGCTCATGCAGCTCAATATCAAAAAAACAAACAACCCAATCAAAAAATGGACAGATCTAAATAGACATTTCTCCAAAGAAGACATAGAGATGGCCAAAAAACACATGAAAAGATGCTTAACATCTCTAATTACTACAGAAATGCAAATCAAAACTACAATGAGGGATCACTTCACACCGGTCAGAAGGCCATCATCAAAAAGTCTGCAAACAATAAATGCTGAAGAAGGTGTGGAGAAAAGGGAACCCTCCTACGCTGTTGGTGGGAATGTAAATTGGTACAGCTACTATGGAGAACGGTATGGAGGTTCATTAAAACACTAAAAATAGAACTACCATATGACCCAGTGATCCCACTCCTAGGCATATACCTGGAGGAAACCATAAATCGAAAAGATACATGCATCCCAATGTTCATTGCAGCATTATTTACAATAGCCAGGACATGGAAGCAACTTAAATGTCCATCAACAGAAGAATGGATAAAGAAGATGTGGTATATATACACAATGGAATATTACTCAGCCATAAAAAAGAACAAAATAATGCCATTTGCAGCAACATGGATGGGCCTAGAGACTGTCATACTGAATGAAGTAAGTCAGACACAGAAAGACAAATACATGATATCGCTTATATGTGGAATATAAAAAAGGGTACAAATGAACTTATTTACAAAAGAGAAGTAGAGTTGCAGATGTAGAAAACGAATTTATGGTTAGCTGGGGACAAGGTGGGGGGAGGGATAAATTGGGAGACTGGGATTGACATATACACACACTACTATATATAAAATAGAAAACTAATAAGAACTTACTCTATAGCACATGGAACTCTACTTAATACTCTGTAATGGCCTATATGGTAAAAGAATTTTTAAAAAGAGTGGATATATGTATAATTTATGTATAACTGATTCACTTTGTGGTACACCTGAAACTAACATAACATTGTAAATCAACTGTACTCCAATAAATATTAAAAAAAAAAAAACAAAAAAAAAAACCAACTCTGTTAACTTCAGTGCATTCACTACTTTCCCAGTCACGCTCTAAACTGAGATAAGAATGAGAGACGCAACGTGCATAGGGTCATGTGGGCTAGACTAAAAAGAGTGCTTATCACATCCACCCATCTGTAATTGGCCAAAGCTCAGATACGTGATCACACCTAACTGCAAGAGAAAGTGGGAAATGTAATCCTGCAGTGTTCTCAGAAGGAAAGAGAAATGAAGTTGGTGAATGGCTACCCAGTATCTGCCATCTACATATGTGTAGGGAGAATCTTAAAAAGCATGCAAGTTGTTAGGTCTTTTTAATGCAATAGTCTCTTACTTCTCAAACTTCAGTGAACATGCAAGTCATTTGGCTATCTCGGTAAACACAGATTATGGCTCAGTGGGTCTGAAGTGAGGCCTGAGAGTCTAATTTCTAATAGGTTCCCAGGTGATGCTGATACTGCTCGTCCATGGGTCTCAGGAGCAAAACAACCGTCATTATGTGAAAACAAATCCCTAACTAACAAACAAAAACACAGATTCAATGGGATGAAGTTTAAGTCCTATAACCATCTTGCTGTTTTTCTTGGAATACATATTCCCTCTCTGTGCCCTGATTCAGCTAAGTAAAGTGACTTTAATAATACATAGTTCCTCCAAAGCGCACAGAAATCTGGAGATTTATGAGATAATATTTGCAAAATGCTGTGGCCTCCTTGGGGAAGAGGTATGAGAAATATACTAGGTATTATATTGTTATTAGCTTGTCATTGGCTGGAAGAAAAGAATGTCCTATGGGGGAAGGATGTTTCATGTTCCTCTAAGTTGCCGAAAACCTGTGCAAAGAAAAGGAGCCCTTTTCCCTGTATGGATTATTTTTGCCATTATTGTTTCCATTATTCTATTTTGACATTTTCTACTGGGGCCTACACAAATCCAACCATAGCATACATATAACCATACAAATAATCATAGAAATGTGATGATTCATCTAGCTTCATAACACACCTACTAATAGTAGAGGACTAAGCATTAAAATACATGTACATACCTATTACTTGCTGCAGAAGCATGGGAATTATGTGAGCAATAGCGTATAAGCATTCACAGAACCTCAGAAGATTATAGATCCTGCAAACTTTGTGAAGATTTCCCGTTAGTTACTTTTACTCTTTGTCTTTCTCTGCCTTGAAACAAATAAATATCCCTTTTCATCGTCTCTCTGTAGCTGAAGACATGAAGCCCAGGTTGTCAAGATTGGTTGATTCTTTGATTTATTCATTCATTCATTTAGACTGATCTTTACTCCTCCCCTCCATCCCCAAACTCTCAGATAGACTCAGAATTCGTTGGAGAAAAACATTAAGGGGGAAGAAAGGGATAAAATGGGAAACTGCAGTCTTCTTTTATCTCTCCAGTTTATAGCTTACTTTCCCATTTCAGCTGGGAGGTTGTTTTGTAGAACTTTCAAAAATACAAATCAAGAATTGCAGTTAATGTATCCTATGGGAGTAGAAAAACCAATCAAAATATTGGTAAAAGTCAAAGACCTATACTCTTATCATCACTCTTGGTGAGTCTTTCCTAATGAGTTAAAATGAATGCTAAGTGAAAGAAATGTCAAATATGGGATTTTGAATAATAATATCGATCCTCCAGTACTTTTTGTCTCGAAAACTTATGAAATAGCTATTTTAAGGTATAAATATTCTGCAACATTGTCAGCATATAGCCTTCATTTAAAAATATAATTTTGATATTTTGAATGAATATCTGGTTTTGTTGGTAGCATTATTCAAGCAAATGGAAATTTTCTGAATATCTACAAAACTGCCTCCATCTCCTGATAGCTAGACACGACCACAGTTTACTACCATAATAATACTAATAATACAGTATGTTACAGTAAGTCTGGTTTTAGCCCTAATAGAGCTCTGAAAGATAGACTAGGTCTGATTATATTGTTGCAATTTCATTGATGAGAAAGATCAATCAAATGAAGTCCTTCAATATCAATTGCAGTACTGCTAGTAGAAAAGAAAAACTAACTTGATTTCCTGATTCCAAGTGCAAAATTACTCTTTAAAACTAGACTGATTAGATCAAATTAGATTTAATATCCAATTCCCTTTTTTAATTAGATGAGTGTTTTTTTAATTATATAAAGTAATATAGGTTCAGGATTTCAAAACAATCAGAGTACAGGAAGGTAACTGATAAAAAGTTAAAATTTCTCCTCTCCAAACTTCCCTGCCAACCAAAATTTTATTCTACTCCCAAGAGATATGCGTTATTAATTTTTTTGCATGTACCTCCAGGAATTTTCTGTGCATATACAGGCATGTATATGTGGGTAAATATCTCAATTTCCTTTCTAACTATAAACCCAATGTAGACATAATAGGAATTGTATCACATATAATTTAATGTGTTATGTTAATGACTAAAATCCTGATAATTATTGTGAATTGAAGGCTTCATTTGTATTATTTTTAAAAAATTTTTCCCTTAAATCCAAAAAAGTTTAATTTTATAATTTTCATTAACATGAGAAAGCTACATTATTATATTCTTAGATCATACATACACAAGCACAAACATATACATGTTTCTTTGTCTAAGTAGAAACACCTCTCATTTCAGCTTTTTAAAATCATGAAAACCGGGCTTCCCTGGTGGCGCAGTGGTTGAGAACCCGCCTGCCGATGCAGGGGACACGGGTTCGTGCCCCGGTCCGGGAAGATCCCACATGCCGCGGAGCGGCTGGGCCCGTGAGCCATGGCCGCTGAGCCTGCGCGTCCGGAGCCTGTGCTCCGCGGCGGCAGAGGCCACAGCGGCGAGAGGCCCACGTACCGAAAAAAAAAAAAAAAAAAAAATTATGAAAACCACTGAGGTAGGTGAATTCCCTTAATCACACTTCTCTTGTTATGCCTTATTGCTGAAAGGTAGCAGATGCTGGGCTCATTGTCCAAATTACACGAGTAGCGGTATGTAGTGCTGTTCAGAGTGCAGTCACAATGAATTCAAATCCCATCCAAATACATCCTAAAAATGTTGGTTTGACCCCTAATTAGTTGGTGCATGTCCGTGAGCCACCCAGCAAGGCTGTAGGGGCTGAAGAATCGCATTATCCTTTCTTAGTGAGCCTTTTTCCTCCTTTCTCAGCAGACAGATGAGTCTCTTATCAGAAGGAGCAGATGGCAGCGTGAGTCTGTTTGAAATTGCAGACATGCACTTGGAGAACAGTTCCTAGAATTTTTTTGTTAGAGTGTATTACATAGAAGGACAATGGGTGTTAGAAGCCTAGGGAAAAACTTCTGAATTTTGGCTCAGAAATATTTCCTGGGTTTGGTTTTAATAGTTATGCAATGTTGGAATTGAAAATGAGACAGCTCATTGGCCCTTTGTCTTCTGAGATGTGGAACACTGATAACCATTTCAGATTTAAGAATTCCTGAACTTTAAACCAGTGGCCCCAGAATAACATTAGCGAATTATTTTAACAGTTTACAAGTGCTTTCATACCCTGGATCTCACTTAATTCTCAGGGCAAATTGATTTTTTGTAAGTCCTCTTTCATAGGTAAAGAAACTGTGGATCAAAGAGGCAAAATGGTTTATTCTAGGACATATGACTCACAAACAGCAAATCTGCAATTTAGTTCACTGGTCAATATGCACATAATAAGTGAAATTCAAGAGGTGGGTAGGTAGTTATTATGTCAATCATTGTGGCATATGCTCTATATACATAATGGCTTATTTGTCAGAAAATTGCTGTAAGGAATTGCCTCCATTACACATATGAGGTTACCATGCATAGCTTGCCCAAAGCTGCCCTTCTTGGAATGGAAATGTGTTTCAAGCATACATTTAGTTAACTCCAACGTTCATGCACCCCTAGAGCTTCCAAAAGGTACACAACCCTAACAATATCTTGATTTAAGCCCAGTGAGACCTGAGTCAGACTTCTACAGAACTGTAGATAATAAATTATGTTGTTTAAGCCACTAATTTTTATGGTAATTTGTTACAGCAGCAATAGACAACTAATACAGGAGTTTTGTGGGTATTAAATGAGATTAGATAGATGAATTAGGTACATAAATATACAACGTGGCATTTAGTAAGGATTCCATGAATGATAGTTATTATTTTAACAATATTTTATTTTCTTTGGCTATGGCAGTGTTTTGTACTTTGGGAAGTATCCCGCACCTTACTTTGTGTGTCTTAGAAAGTAGTCCAGAAACTCACATAGTTTTTGTATGCACATGTGTTTTGCATAAAGACTCATATATATATGTATAGTGCATAGGTTTGAAAGCAGATCTATCCATCTATTTCTTTTTTGTTTTATTTAACTGTACATTAGGAAAATGTAGTTAACTTTTAAATGTTAAAGGGAAGAAAGACAAAACAAAATAAAGCAAAGACAGACACAAAGTAAAAAGTTCTACCAGGGATATACAGAGAAAGAATTGTTTTTATTTAACATGCTCGAGATCACACTAGGATTAGTTCTATTACTATTTTTTCTATTAGCATTATTTGTCATTTTATTTACTTACATTTTACTAACTTTGTTAGGAATGGGTTTTTAATTGAAGAGGTTTGCTCCCAGGAATTAAAGATGGAGGCTTAAATAACAAAAGTGCTATGGGTTAATATTAGTTTTGCAGAGTGGTATCACAAAATATGCTTTTAATATTCCTTTATTCCTCATGAATTATAAATCAAAAATAAAAATTATTACACAACTAGTATGTGCCAGCATTAATTTATGTGCTGCGGATACACCAATAAACAGAGACAAAAATTCCCACCCTTCTAGTGGGGAAGACAATCAGGTAAGTAAAGCAAATGTTTACTTATCTTAAGGCAACATGGCATTTAATGCATTTAAAATCTTGATGGTTAATGTTATAGAATCAAAGAGTTGACATTTAGTCAGCTCTAGAGTAAAACAATGGCTTACTTCTCAGGCATTATATAGAAATAAAGCACTTCACATAAATGAAACTTCTTCCTGTAAAAGTCATTATTTGTTTGTATGTTCTACATTTAAAACTTTTTGAGGTAAAGTTTTTACTTTGACACCAATTTTTTGTGGACTTTGGAACAGGGTATAAAAAGCATAATTTAACATGTGGTGATTATTCTGGTCTACTTTTATTACAAAGATGAACTTGGAAGCTATTTAGCTGTACATGGATGATTAGCTTTACAAAAATGGCCCCAGACTGTTAAGCCTTTTTAATTTGTATGTTTATCAAAAATCTTTTTCTCTCCCTCCTTCTTTTTTATTTTATGGCACCTAATCAGTATACCTGATTTTTGCAGTTCCTTTGCTGTTATATTTTAGTGAACTTATTTCTAGCCTTGGATTCAAGATAACCATACCAGTAAATTTTGGTTTAAAATAAAGAGAGCCTTAAGTAAAACTTTTTCAAAACGTGTTTTCCAAAAAGTAAAGGCAGTGGTCCATACATTTTGGTTCATAGATGTTTGTGTTATCAGAGAATTTGGTGGCTTACTTCTAGGATCCTGGTTTTATTTACTATGGCTGAGGTTACCATGGAAATGAGGTAGTCATACATGGATGAGCTCTGATTGACTCCTCAGAAACAACTCTACTTAAACATAGTTGGAGTCAGAAACCCTGCATTAATCCTATTCATTTTTTTACAAGATATGTGAATCCCAGTACCTCTAGATCCAGAATCTGAAATACAATATTATTAAAGAAACTCCTTGACCAGTTTCCAGGAACACCATGCTTTCTTTCCTCAGTTTTTGTGGCCGAAGGGTTTTCAGTTAGAATATACTCTAGGCCTTTAGAATAAAAAACTTTTAGTAAAAAACATCCTGGTGTGAACATCCAAGAAAGCCAGCCTTATCTAATTCTTTCCTTTTAAAGTTTGAGAGTCCCCACCATAATTGGCACTCTTTGGAAGTTAAGATCTTTATAAAGTTCTAGAAATAATATATTATAAACAAATGTAGTAAACAATAGAAAAAAACAGGTTGAGATTTTTAAAAAATGAAGCACAATGATTTTAAGGAAATTACAAAGAATTGACAATGAGATATCTTAGATTTTAGTTAATATGGTTTTAGCTTATAATCATAGAATGCCAAAGTTGAAGGCATTTTTATACATGATGCCCAGGGAAATTAAGTGAATTTCCTAAAGTGATATATTACAGAGGGAAAGAACTAGGATGTTAAATGTGAATTTAGGATTTTGGCTCCTAGCCCAGACTTTTTAGAAAATAGCATACCATGGTATATTGCTCTATTGTAATTTTAGTAATAACAATACCTTCAATGCTTTCAGATTTCTTTGAATCCTCATATCAATTATGTAATGGTGAATATATTTAATCAAATTTAAGAGTTGAACACAAAACAGCCGAGCTGGGCATACCAGCTAGGTGTTAATTATTACAAAAATTTTGTGTAAGATGCTGAAAATAACAACCACACTATTTATGTTATGTAAGTATTTGAGGATAGACTATGTGATAAAAGTTTTTGAAATATTGAAAATATCTCTGTGAGATTTTATTATTTTATCAGTTTTAAGAGAAAAGGCTGAACTATCGATGGCTGCAGGGGTAAATGTTGGTCTTGTATCTGAACCTGAGCCAACCTTGCTAAACTTCACTTGCTTTACATGAAATTACTAACTGTGCTCACCCAGCCACCAGACCAAAGTGTGTTCCTGATTAACCAACGACTTGCTTTTGGCAGTGCAAACAATCTGACATACCCAGGACTTAGCTGCTAGATTCAAGTAGTATACTTGTGCTCTCTAGCCATCCACAACTTTTCTGATTAGTTTCTTTCATTTCTACATAGGTTCTGTTTCAGAGGATTGGCTTTTGGAATTTAATGGATCTGGATAGATAAGAATATCTTTTCATCTGAGCTTTATTCCTATTTGTTGAATAGATTTTAATATGGAAACATGGAATAATGCCTCATTGTCTATGTAGAAAAGATAAGAATCCTAAATTTAGTATTTATTATAAGACACCAAAGTGCCTTAACTACTATGCTCACTGGTAGGTATAGGGGTGAACGTCCTTTCTCCTTTACTTCATTTATTTCTGGAGTGATTTCCATTGGCCATGGGTACCACCTCTGTCTTCTTCCTTACTTCTCACACCTTTCTGTGGTATCTTTGGAAAAAAATGTCTGTACAAGTTTAGTTTAGGTCTTTCCTCCTTCCTTTTGGGAATAATTACCTGCAGAGACAGTGTGTCCTGGACTGCTCCCAATTTTATGGGAGTCTTAGTAGGGTAGGATATTTTCCTGTGTGGTACTCTGCTGGGTAAATCTGTGTAATTCAAGTACAATTAGCAAGGTATCTGACCAAAGGTTCAAAGCTCTGCCTCCAATCAGATTTAATAGTCATAAAGATGTCTTTAGGAAACACATGGTAAAATGAGTTAAGTGGCTCAATTCTAATTTTTATTTATAAGGCCATTTGAATTTTTCCCATTAGTTGTCTTATAACAATCAAAACATTTTCTAAACAAGAACACATGAATAAATTCAGAAGCCTCATTTTAGAATTGATATTACTTTAAAGAATAATGTTTGTTGTGTCGAAGGTTAAATTTTTCATTACGGAAAATTTGATTTATTTTTTCTGTTGGTACAAGGCTACTCTATTTTTTCCAAAATGTATTCGTATCCTATAGTTCTAAAATTTCTTGACATACAGATGTTTGTAATAGTATTTTGTAACTCTTGTCTCTTTGTTTTATCTTTAATTTCTGTCCCTCCTCCCTCTGGTTTTTATTTGTTATGTTTTTTGGTGATCGATTTTTTCTTCATTTTTTTGTCTAGATTATGTATCTTTGCAAACAATCAGTTTTGTTTTTGATAAATTACTTTTATTGTCCTTTCTACTCATTTCTGGCCTTTTTAAATTAATTTTTCTACCTTTTGTGGAATAACTGTTTTGCTTTTCACCATTTTTGCTCATTTATTTTTAGGCTTTCTTATTTCCTTATAGATAAAAATATGCAAAATCTCCTCTAAGTATTGCCTTAACTATATCCCCTGACGCTTTTACCATTAGTGCTTTAATTGTCATTAAATACTAAATATTTTATAATTTCCTTAGGAAATGCTCTTTAGCTAAATGTTATGTAGGGTTATTATTTTCAGACATCAATTTTTACCATTGATTTTTAATTGTATCATACTTTTGCTAGAGACCATAAGTAATCTGTATTTTGTGGTCTTGCTAAAATATCCTATCTTGGTCTAGTACATAGCTTATTTTTGTGAATGTTTCATGTAGACTCAAAATGTTTATGCACTCCATGTTTTTTCTGTAAGCAGTTGTTACATGTGTGTGTATGTACATATACATATATTCATAGATACATATATAAACTCAAACTTATAAATTGTGATTTTTTTTTACCTTTCCAATAATTTGCTGAGTTTTAATTTTTGACATATTCACTTCTTAAATAGTACATTAAAATGTCTAATTATAGTTGTTGATTTTTCTGTTTCTTCCAGATAATCCTGTAAATTATTGTTTTAATATGTAAGCTGTACTGTAAATGCATATATTTGTTTGTGTGACATATCCTCTTGATCTTTTTTCTTTTTTCAATGTACATTATTTCTCTATGATTCCTTCACCTTTTATTCTATTCTGCCTAATATTGAAGTTACTACCTTAGCAATTTTATTTGGTTAGTATTTATCTTTGTATTTTTTCAGCTTTTCTTTTCAAATATTCTTTATCTTTTAAATAGTCTTCTTTGGGGGCTACATATTGCTGAATCTTCTTTCATACCCCGTTTATGTGTCACTTTTCTCACTGTGTTTAATCATTTTACATTTGTAGTGATTACTTCAATTAATAAACTTTATATTATTAACATAAATGTTTTATATATTAATACTACTTATAGTATAAAAATATATATACTAAAATTATATTGTCTGTCCTCCTTTGTCAAAATTCAGTTGCCTATATTGAGGGTCTCTATTCTGTTCTACTTGTCTGTTGTTTATTCTTTTACCAATATCACAATGTCTTGATTACTGTTGGTTTAGGATAGGGCTTGAAATTGGGTAATTCCAGTACAATGACTTTGTTTCTCTCCTTTAATACTGAGTTGCTTACACTGGGTCTTTTGTCTCTCCACATAAGAGTTAGAATCAATTTGTCAAAATCCACAAAATAACGTCCTTGGATTTTTATAGTGATTGCATTGAATCTATAGCTTAACTTGGGAAGAACTGACATTGTGCCCCTCCCTGAATCTTCTACCATGAACATGGAATATCTGTCCATTTGTTTAGTTCTTATTTGATATCTTTATAAGAGTTTTGTAGTTTTCCTCATATAGATCCTGTACATATTTTGTTAGAACTATACTTAAATATTTTGCTTGGGGATGCTAATGTAAATGGTCAAGGAGATCTATGTGTATTTGTTGAGTGAGGCAAAAAATGAAAGTCTAAGTCCAAGGCCCTTTCTAGTACAAGGTAATGAGGAAGGGAAATATTTAGTACTTAATATATTTTTTTTCCTAGAGAACAGCACTTATTTTCTTATTTGACATTTATTTTCTTATTTTATACTTTATTTATTTTTAACATATTTATTGGAATATAACTGCTTTGAATTGTTGTGTTAGTTGCTGCTGTATAACAAAGCGAATCAGCTATACGTATACGTATATCCCCATATTCCCTCCCTCTTGTGTCTCCCTCCCAGCCTCCCTATCCCACCCCTCTAGGTGGTCACAAAGCACAAGCTGAACTCCCTGTGCTATGCAGCTGCTTCCCACTAGCTACCTATTTTACATTTGGTAGTGTATATATGTCAATGCCACTCTCTCACTTTGGCTCAGCTTACCCTTCCCCCTCCCTATGTCCTCAAGTCCATTCTCTACGTTTGCATCTTTATTCCTGTCCTGCCCCTAGGTTCTTCAGAACCTTTTGTTGTTGTTGTTAGATTCCATATATATGTGTTAGGATACGGTGTTTGTTTTTCTCTTTCTGACTTACTTCACTCTGTATGACAGACTCTAGGTACATCCACCTCAATACAAATAACTCAATTTCATTTCCTTTTTATGGCTGAGTAATATTCCATTGTATCTATGTGCCACATCTTCTTTATCCATTCATCTGTCGATGGACACTGAGGTTGCTTCCGTGTCCTGGCTATTGTAAATAGAGCTGCAATGAACATTTTGGTACATGACTCTTTTTGAATTATGGTTTTCTCAGGGTATATGCCCAGTAGTGGGATTGCTGGGTCTGGGTCATATGGTAGTTCTATTTTTAGTTTTTTAAGGAACCTCCATACGGTTCTCCATAGTGGCTGTATCAATTTACATTCCACCAAGAGTGCAAGAGGGTTCCCTTTTCTCCACACCCTCTCCAGCATTTAGTGTTTGTAGATTTTTTGATGATGGCCATTCTGAATGGTGTGAGGTCATACCTCATTGTAGTTTTGATTTGCATTTCTCTAAAGGTTAGTGATGTTGAGCATCCTTTCATGTGTTTGTTGGCAATCTTTATATCTTCTTTGGAGAAATGTCTATTTAGGTCTTCTGCCCATTTTTGGATTGGGTTGTTTTTTTGATATTGAGCTGTATGATTACTTGTATATTTTGGACATTAATCCTTTGTCAGTTGCTTGACTTGCAAATATTTTCTCCCATTCTGAGGGTTGTCTTTTCATCCTGTTTATGGTTTCCTTCACTGTGCAAAAAGACTTTAAGTTTCATTAGGTCCCATTTGTTTATTTTTGTTTTTATTTCCATTTCCCTAGGAGGTGGGTGAAAAAGGATCTCGCTGTGATTTATGTCATACAGTGTTCTGCCTCTGTTTTCCTCTAACAGTTTTATAGTGTCTGGTCTTACATTTAGGTCTTTAATCCATTTTGAGTTTATTTTTGTGTATGGTGTTGGGGAGTGTTCTAATTTCATTCTTTTACATGTAGTTGTCCAGTTTTCTCAACACCACTTATTGAGGAGGCTGCCTTTTCTCCACTGTATATTCTTGCCTCCTTTATCAAATATAAGGTGACCATAGGTACATGGGTTTATCTCTGGGCTTTCTATCCTGTTCCATTGATCCCTATTTCTGTTTTTGTGCCAGTACCATATTATTTTGATTTCTATAGCTTTGTAGTAGAGTCTGAAGTCAGGCAGCCTGATTCCTACAGCTCTGTTTTTCTTTCTCAAGATTGCTTTGGCTATTTGGGGTCTTTTGTGTTTCCATACAAATTGTGCAATTTTTTGTTCTAGTTCTGTGAAAAATGCCACTGGTAGTTTGATAGGGATTGCACTGAATCTGTAGATTGCTTTGGGTAGTATAGCCGTTTTCACAATATTGATTCTTCCAATTCAAGACCATGGTATATCTCTCTATCTGTTTGTATCATATTTCTTTCTTTCATCAGTACCTTATAGTTTTCTGCATACAGGTCTTTTGTCTCCTTTGGTAGGTTTATTCCTAGGTATTTTATTCTTTTAGTTGCGATGGTAAATGGGAGTGTTTCCTTAATTTCTCTTTCAAGTCTTTCATCATTATTGTATAGGAATGCAAGAGATTTCTGTGCATTAATTTTGTATCCTGCTACTTCACAAAATTCATTGATTATCTCTAGTAGTTTTCTGGTAGCATCTTTAGGATTCTCTATGTATAGTATCATGTCATCTGCAGACAGTTTTACTTCTTCTTTTACTTCTTCTTTTCCGATTTGGATTCCTTTTATTTCTTTTTCGTCTCTTGATTGCTGCGGCTAAAACTTCCAAAACTATGTTGAATAATAGTGGTGAGAGTGGGCATCCTTGTCTTGTCCCTGATCTTAGTGGAAATGGTTTCAGTTTTTCACCATTGAGAACAATGTTGGCTGTGGGTTTGTCATACATGGCCTTTATTATGTTGAGGTAAGTTCCCTCTATGCCTACTTTCTGGAGAGTTTTTATCATAAATGGATGTGGAATTTGTTGAAAGCTTTTTCTGTATCTATTGAGATTATCATATTGTTTTTCTCCTTCAATTTGTTAATATGGTGTATGACACTGATTGAATTGCGTATACTGAAAAATCTCTGCATTCCTGGGATAAACCCCCTTGATCATGGTGTATGATCCTTTTAATGTGCTGCTGTATTCTGTTTAGTATTTTGTTGAGAATTTTTGCATCTATGATTATCAGTGATATTGGCCTGTAGTTTTCTTTTTTTGTAACATCTTTGTTTTGGTATCAGGGTAATGGTGGCCTTGTAGCATGAGTTGGGGAGTGTTCCTCCCTCTGCTATATTTTGGAAAAGTTTGAGAAGGATAGGTGTTAACTTTTCTCTAACTGTTTGATAGAATTCACATGTAAAGCCATCTGTTCATGGGCTTTTGTTTATTGGAAGGTTTTTAATCACAGTTTCAATTTCAGTGCCTGTGCTTGGTCTGCTTATATTTTCTATTTCTTCCTGGTCAGTCTCAGAAGGTTGTACATTTCTAAGAATTGTCTATTTCTTACAGGTTCTTATTGTATTGGCATATAGTTACTTGTAGTAATCTCTCATGATCCTTTGTATTTCTGCAGTGTCAGTTGTTACTTCTCCTTTTTCATTTCTAATTCTGTTTATTTGAGACTTCTCCATTTTTTTCTCGATGCGTCTGGCTAATGGTTTATCAATTTTGTTTTTCTTCTCAAAGAACTAGCTTTTAGTTTTATTGATCTTTGCTATCTTTTACTTCATTTCTTTTCACTTATTTCTGATCTGATCTTTAAGATTTCTTTCCTTCTGCTAACTTTGGGGTGTTTTGTTCTTCTTTCTCTAATTGCTTTAGGTGTAAGGTTAGGTTTTTTTTTTTGTTTGTTTGTTTGTTTGTTTGTTTGTTTTTTTGTGGTGGTCTGGAACCAAACCGGTTAGGTTGTTTATTTGAGATGTTTCTTGTTTGTGGTTTGTTATTGTAGGTCTTATCCTTCTTTTGTGTTTCCTGCCTAGAGAAGTTCCTTTAACATTCGTTGTAAAGCTGGTTTGGTGGTGGTGAATTCTCTTAGCTTTTGCTTGTCTGTATAGGTTTTATTTTCTCTGTCGACTCTGAACGAGATCCTTGCTGGGTAGAGTAATCTTGGTTGTAAGTTTTTCCCTTTCATCACTTTAAATATGTCCTGCCACTCTCTTCTGGTTTGCAGAGTTTCTGCTGAAAGGTCAGCTGTTAACCTTATGGGGATTCCCTTATATGTCATTTGTTGCTTTTCCCTTGCTGCTTTTAATATATTTTCTTTGTATTTAATTTTTTATTATTTGATTAATATGTGTCTTGGTGTGTTTATCCTTTGATTTATCCTGTATGGGACTCTCTGTGCTTCCTGGACTTGACTATTTCTCTTCCCATATTAGGGAAGTTTTCAAGTGTAATCTCTTCAAATATTTTCTCAGTCCCTTTCTTTTACTCTTCTTCTTCTGGGACCCCTATAATTTGAATGTTGGAGCGTTTAATGTTTTCCCAGAGGTCTGTGAGACTGTCCTCAATTCTTTTCATTCTTTTTCTTTATTCTGCTCTGCAGTAGTTATTTCCACTATTTTATCTTCCAGGTTACTTATCCATTCTTCTGCCTCAGTTATTCTGCTATTGATTTCTTCTAGAGAATTTATTTTCATTTATTGTGTTGTCCATCATTGTTTACTTGCTCTTTAGTTCTTCTAGGTCCTTGTTATATGTTTCTTGTATTTTCTGCATTCCATTTCCAAGATTTTGGATCATCTTTACTATCATTACTCTGAATTCTTTTTCAGGTAGACTGCCTATTTCCTCTTCATTTGTTTGGTCTGGCGGGTTTTTACCTTGCTCCTTCATCTGCTGTGTATTTTTCTGTCTTCTGATTTTGCTTATCTTACTGTGTTTGGGGTCTCCTTTTGCAGGCTACAGGTTTGTAGTCCCCATTGTTTTTGGTGTCTGCCCCTAGTGGGTAAGGTTGTTTCAGTGGGTTGTGTAGGCTTCCTGGTGGAGGGGATTAGTGCCTGTGTTCTGGAGCATGAGGCTAGATCGCGTCTTTCTGGCGGGCAGGACTGCATCCAGTGGTGTGTTTTGGGGTGTCTGTGACCTTAATATGATTTTACGCAGCCTCTAGGTTAGTAGGTGTGGTTGTGTTCCTGTCTTGCTAGTTGTTTAGCATGGGGTGTCCACCACTGGAGCTTGCTGGTCGTTGAGTGGAGCTGGGTCTTAACGTTGAGATGGAGATCTGGGAGAGCTCTAGCTGATTTATATTACATGGGGTCAGGAGGTCTCTGGTGGTCCAATGTCCTGAACTTGGCTTTCCCACCTCCGAGGCTCAGGCCTACCTGGCTGGAGCACCAAGACCCTGTCAGCCAGACAGCCAGGTATGTGGGCAGTTTCTTGCCTTTTGGGAAGTCTGAGGTCTTCTGCCAGCATTCAGTAGGTTTTCTGTAGTTGTTCCACATGTAGATGTATTTTTATGTATTTGGGGGGTGGAAGGTGATCTCCAAGTCTTACTCCTCTGCCATTTTGAAGGTCCTCTCTTATTTTATCCTTTAAATAAAATCTTTATTTAAAGGATAATTCTTTTTGCCTTTACATCACAAATAAAAAATTGAGTTTGGCAAGATCGATAACTTGTTCTGGGGCCCACTGTCAATATGCGCTAGGCCTGATGTTTAAATTATGTTGTCTAATATCAAAACCTGTGCTATTTTTATTTTATCATAAGATATACACACCTTATAGTTAAAAAGTAAGCTTGAGTAATATTTTAAACTAAAAATTGCATGTTTTCACACTAATGCTAATTGGATGTTGACACAAAAATAATCATCCTGTATTCAGATGAACTGTGAACTGATCACTGTTTAGATCACTGAAAAATCTAAATGTTTCAATTTATTAGTGTTAGTAAAGTTACATGATCAGCACATAAGTAATCAGTTGAATTTTTTGAAAATTTAGAATGATTTGAGACTATTACTATGATTTGTATAGATTAGACATACTCTTAATTATTTAACAGAATCAATAATCTATAAAAATGGATTCCTAATTAAGTGCAAAAGTGAGTTTCTTTTTATTTACTCTCTTTGTGGTACTGATGAGGATGAGGACTAAATTTCAGGTTGATACAGGAATAGAAAGTATGTATAATGTTGATTATAAATTCAACTGCTGAGTTAAAATTAGCAATGTTTAATGAGAAGGAATGTGTCAATATATAAATACCTTTTTTTTTTTTGCTATTTGGAAGCTTTCTTCTATTTATCTTTTAATTTAAAATGCATCCTCATCACTAAGTTAAAGAGGTCTGTTGAAAATAAAAAGTAAAAAATATATATATGAATTCTCTGTGGCTCAGAGATTTACATACATATGTTTGTCTGTACTAGCTATGAACATACATATGTGTGTATGCATATATACGTGCCTATATGTGTATCAGTTATGCTTATTTTCATTTAGTCCTCAACTTGAAGATTTTTTTGTCAGTTTGTTTGTTTGTTGTTGCTTAGCTGAATGATGCCATATCATTTTTTCCTGTTAGAAAACAGAAAACATGAGAAAGAGAACTTTTTTTTCTCCTGCTGTTTTATAATAGGGAAAGATGATGTGGGGAAGATGTGTGGCTCTGATAAAGTAGAAATATATATTTAAAAAGATATTTCTACCTGAAGTATTTTGGAGGAGCACCACACACAGGCTTTAGGGTGAGATTTATAGATAGTGGCAAAGTTGAGTCTCTAATATTTATTTTCAGGAGAATATAGGGAGACTTCAATTAGAGCAAGTTAAAGAGTGTCACGTGTGTCTGAAACTGCCTCAGGTCAGCTATAAATAAATGGCAAACTATACTAGTTAGATGGAATTCTAACTTGTAACTAGTTTAGGATGTGCAACAGCAAGTCACTATCTGATGTGTAGCAGGAATAATAGTGCAGACTGAATTCTCAGAGTAGCTCATATTATCACACTGACTCAGGACAATGGTCTCTCTAGGGCTGGAGGAACTGTAATCACAAATCACTGAGGTAGCTAAGCCACTAAAATAGCATCATAATATTAAAAAAGTAGCCTGAAAAACCAGTGTATAACATTACTCTATGGAGAAAGCAGTTGTTAAAATTTACATCTAAGCCATCTGATATTGTACTATCAACAATAGAAGATTTCCTCCAAAATGTTGTTTATCAGGGTCAGCCTCAGGTATCTAATAGAGTAGCTTGCCAGTGATTTAAGCTGGAAGGCTCTGTTTTCCCTGGCTTTTGCACAGAGAATTGAATTTATGGACTATTCACGCAGCAGGGGCTATTACATGCAAGGTGCCAATGACTACTTGATTATCTTGGAAGGACCTCAAAGCTAGTTGGGCATGTAGTAGAGGACCTCTTCAAATGAAAGGGATCAGAATATTCGACACAGTTTATAAAGTGTGACAATTCTATTATGTAAGTTTGAACAGCAGCCACTGTTGGGAAAAAAAACCATGAGAATATCCAGGAGAAAAATAGCTTGGCAGGACTAGTGACTGTGAAAAAATATAGGCTTCATTACTAGTGGGAGAACAATGTTTGGAGATTTTCTATCTTGAAAACTTGAATTATTCTCCATAGAATATGAAACTGGTTCCCAGTAATGTGAAGCTATTATAGCATAGATAATATTTGTAATAGCTGGCTTTAGATTTAATGTAGAAAAAATTCTCCATGATTGGGTTTTGAAATTAGTGATAATATCTAGTCAACTTTGGTCTCTATGGTAAATAAAAATCATGCATAGTTGTGTGAAAGAACAAAGAACAGGTTGGTTATCCATCCTTTCCTAAGGGAGGAGGAAATGTTTTTATAAAATACACTTTTAATCTTAGAACAGTATTAAATTTGTAGAATTACTGTGAAAACTGTGCAAGAGGTCCCATTTGCCCCACACTCAACTTCTCTTATTATGAACATATTACATTAGCATGGTACATTTGTCACCATTAATGAACAAAGAACTGTTACATTATTATTAGTTAACTTTCATACTTTATTCAGATTTCCTTAGTTATTACCTAATGTCTTTTTTCTGTTCCAGGGTCCCATCCACGATACCTAATTATATCAATTTATCATGTCCCTCTTGGTTGCAACAGTTTCTCAGACTTTTCTTGTTTTTGGCGACCTTGAGAGTTTTGAAGAGTGCTGGTCAGATATTTTGTAAAATCTCCTTCAGCTGGGATTTGTCTGGTATTTTCTCATAATTAGACTGGTGTGATATATTTTAAGGAGAAAGACCATAAAGGCAAATTGCCATTTTCCTCACATCAAGGGGACATAATATCAGTATGATTTATCATTGTTGATCTTAGCCATCACTCCACTTAATGTAATGTTTGTCAGTTTTACCCACTATAAACTTATCTTTCGTTCTCCCTATCTGTACTGTATTCTTTGAAAGTCATTGTGCAGAGCCCACATTTAAGGAGTGAGCTTATGCCCTACCTCCTTAAAAACAGAACATTTACATCAATTACTTGGAGTTCTTTTGCACTGGAGATTTGTCTCTTTTCTTCCTTTTAATTTATTTGATCCATCATTTATTTATAACTAATGGACTCATGAATATCTATTTTGTATGTTGGGTTATAATTCAATATGAGTTTACTTATTTTGTTGCTGATATCATTCCAGCTTTGGCCATCGAGAGCTCTTTCAGATGGCTTTTGTATTTCTTTGACATATTTCCAACTTTGTTTAATTTTGAATTTTGTTTGTTTGCTTTTAGTACTTTCTGGCACTACAAGATTTTGGTGCTAGTTGAGCTCATTGAAACTGGGATATCACTGTTTCTATGACCTTTCAGATGACAGAGCAAAAAGGTATCATGTATATGTATATTCACTTACCTACGAATATTTCTGTATGTAACCATATGCATCTATTTTAAGTTAAACACCAGTTCATACTGAAATAGGACTTTTTAAATTTAGCATCCAGGCCTGTATTATGATGTTCAGAAACTGCACATTCTATATGTCTTTTTGGACACTCTTTAATAAATTTGTTTTATACAATCTTGCACTGGTCTGTAATTTTGTTAAAAATAAAAATATTTTCTCATAGAACTATAACTACTCTTATTTTAAGTAAAATTCTCAGTTTTTATTTGCTAGGGTTCTGGGTTTGAGAATATAATCTCCAAACTCTGATGGTCTGAGATGTCTGTGGTCTCTCCTTTCAGAAATGGCAGATTGTTGGAGAACTAGTTTATATTTTTCCAGCCCATCAAACACTGGTTTTTCTCCTAGAAAATGATTGGGTTTTTTTTTCCTCTCAATTTGGCAGAGTGCCTATATATATGTGTCTTTCAAACTTGTCTAAATAATTAAATCACCTGGAGAACTTAAAAGAAAAAAAGTACTAATATGATCTCTCTACTCCAGACCAAATTCAGTTTGTGCAGGATGAGACCGTGAAAATATATATTTTTAAATCTCCCAGATGATTATATTATAGAGCCAGTAATGAGGGTAGCATTGATATAGATGACTTCTAAGATCCTTTGGTCCTGAGATTCAGCAAATCTCTTATCTTCAATATGATCTGTCTGGATCAGTTGGTGTTTCATTCCCAATACAATTTAATACATGTAAAATAAACAGTTCTAAAAGTTATTTGGTGCTTGAACAGTCAGATTAAAGAGCGTTTGCTTTATATTTGCTGTAGACCCTTTTATCCTGGTACCATATAAACCCCATTTTAGACAATGGGGCTGGTAGCCATCTGAGAAAATAAAATCGAACCAGGCCAATGTGAAACTGTTATTCCAGAATTCAAAGTTCAAGTCCACTGTGGGTGATTTGAACTGCTTCCCATATTGGTGAATTGCATACGCTTTGTTGACCTACTTTGAGATAGAAAGATTCAGCTCTTAAAAAGCAGTAAAAATAGTGTTTCTCCACCTTCTAAGTAGGACTGTACCCAAAGCAAAATAACAGTGTGGGTTGTTCTCAGAGATCCTCGGGGAAGATTTCACAGAACACTAATAATACATTCAGGTGTTGAGTGAGGCCCAAGGTCAGGAAACAGTGAAATCTAATGACAAAGTATTAAACTAGAAACCTAGATATTTGGATTTTAGTTCTGAGTCTCTGTAAAAGGCTTTTTGATACCAGGGAAGTCACAACACTTCTGTGTGCTTTGGTTTCTCCATCTGTAAAACCAGGATAATTTTTCTTCTTCGTTAGAATGCCAAACAGATGCATGAAGAAATCTGTAAGAAAACACTTCAGATGCTATAGTGAAAAAGTCACCTACACTGTACCAAATGCCAAGTTGTTATTGCTCTTCTATTTGATCCAAATATCTTTTGTAATCTAAATAAATTGCTTCCTTGACAGTGTTTAGGAAAATTAGAAAACTAGTTTACCACAGCTTATTTGCTGATTTGCAATGAGGTCCTTCCCAATGTTTGGCCCAGTGTTTTTCTTTTTAATGCCAATCATCTTTGTGTAGTTATATATTTGTGTGTGTGTGTATATATATATATATATATATATATATATATATATATATATACACACACACACATACATGTACATGTATGTTCTGCATGTTAAATTATGAGTCCCCTAAGGTGAACCTAGAGTATTCCCCAAGAATAAACAGAGCCTGCTACTGCTGATTTACCCAGGTTAAAAGAGTGACTTGGGCTTCCCTGGTGGCACAGTGGTTGAGAGTCCGCCTGCCGATTCAGGGGACACAGGTTCGTGCCCCGGTCTAGGAAGATCCCACATGCCGCGGAGCAGCTGGGCCCGTGAGCCATGGCCACTGAGCCTGTGCGTCTGGAGCCTGTGCTCCCCAACGGGAGAGGCCACAACAGTGAGAGGCCCACGTACCACAAAAAAAAAAAAAAGTGATGTGATTTAATTTAACCGTTTTATCAGCTTTTGCTTTTCCAGCTCTGAAATTCTGTGATTCTAATGGTGTATGTGAAAATTCTAAATGGATTTAGCTTCTGCATTATAAAGATCTATGACCCAATCACACACTAAATAAGGTATTTTGGAGCAAATTATATTAAGAACCTTTATTTTGGGTTTTGATTACGAGCTATTTAGTTGGATGTCTTTCTCCATTAGCTCTTCTAAAGGGCTGCATTTAGCGGAGCATGAGATAATGTAACAGTATACGTACAGTGCTGCTGGGTTCCAAAATTAAGCTTCTTAATTATTTTTTAGCTATACTTTTTTACAGCTTCTCTGGTAGTTCTTGACTCAGAACATTTGAATGCTATTTCTCTGTAGGTGAAGATGGTGACACACAGTTGGAACTAACTCATTACCTGCAGTGCCATATGCAGCTCAAGAGAAAGTTCAGTGAAGGGCAGGAAAAGTAGTTCAGACTTTTACCATTGTCTTTGTGCACCAATCACCTTTCATCCAGACAGCCTAGAAGGGTAGTGTGTACAAAAGCGGGTTCAGCAGACATGAACCTAAAGACAGGATTGGACTGTAGTTTTTATATCAAAAAAAAAAAGCAAACTATAAAAACACATTGGATAATCCCCTTATAAACTGTATCTTCACAAATATTCCTGGCTTCTTAGACTCTCTTGAACTAAAGAACCTTTAAAACAAGATATATATGGTCTATCTTCTAGAAAGAGTAAATTTTTTGTTAAAAAATATTAAAAAGGGATTGGGAAGACACGGACATCTGAACACTAATGCAATATAGGGAAAGAATCTCAGTGTCCCATATCTGAAAAGAAACTAAAGATTTTTCTTTAACAGTGAACAATAGATTTATTTTTAGAGAGAAACTGTAAAACAAACTATAACTTGGGTTTTCGTTTAGTACTTTGAAAGTGCCAGGTATTTTTATATGATGCCTGATACTTTCTTGAGGTCCTATCTATTTACCCAAAATCCACCCAGCTTTTTCAACCACAGTTGTCTCAAATACATCATCCGCTCCTCATTGTATACAGCTTTTGATAATAGACGGAAATGGACTCAACCCATTTTCCCTGAGACAAATCAGAATGTGAGACTCTAATCAAAAGGGAAAGGAGAGGATTTCTGATTCCTTGAAAACCTCACCTCAGTGTTTAGCTAGACTTGGGTCACAATTGAGACTTCAGTTCTGAGTCACAAAGGGCAGCGGCGGGCGGGAATGGAGGCGCCTTGCTCAGGGGCTTTTCCTTTGTGCTTGGATACGAGGCAGAGCTCCTTAGAGCCAGGCTGAGGAGCAACACACACCTAGGTTCCTCCACCACTCACCACTTTACTAACTTTGGAAGGGCCACTTGATCATACAGAGTATTTAACCCAGAAGGTTAGCATAAGGATTGACAAAGTCAGGTTATATGCATACTCTGTAGAAAGCAGACAATTAATATAGTAATTATTATGTTATTATAGTGTTCATAAATAATATATCAATATATTATCCAAAGTGTCAGTAATATAGAGTTCTAAGTAAATTACTCAATACCTGAAACCGCACTGTCAAATAATTAAACCCTGGTTTTGATCTTTGACTCTTCTGCCACCTAGTAGCTGGGTCCTTCCGACAGCTGAACTTCCGTCCTCACCCTGTCAATCTAGGCCTGCCCTCTGTTTCCCAATTCCAGGTGACAGAGCTGTACCATGGAAGGAAACATTTCAAATCCCTGAAACATATTCTGAATGGCACAGTGGTTGAGAGTCCGCCTGCCGATGCAGGGGACACGGGTTCGTGGGCTGTAGGATCCCACATGCCGTGGAGCGGCTGGGCCCGTGAGCCATGGCCGCTGAGCCTGCGCGTCCGGAGCCTGTGCTCCGCGACGGGAGAGGCCACAACAGTGAGAGGCCTGCGTACCGCAAAAAAAAAAAAAAAAATTTTAAACACTCTAAAAGATAAGCATTCTAAAATGTATCCCTTATATCCCTGTAGGGTAAACAAACATGGCTTTTCTGGTGTATTGAAGCTGTGTCATTAGAGTACTCCATCCAGTTGACTGGCACTCATTTATTACTCTCACCCCTATAGCTAATTCAGCCATGATATCCAGCTGATTCCTCCTACCAAATTTCTCTTAAACCCATTACTTTTTCCTTCCCATCTGCCACCATAGTAGTCCATGCTGCCATCATCTCTCATCGCCTTGGAATACTGCAACGCCTCCTAGCAGGTCTCCCAGTTTCACTAGAGCCAACTCCCTTCACTCTCCCCAAATCACTCTGATAGGATTTCCCTTGTTCTCCGGATAAATTACAAAGTTCTAGGGCAGCCTGAATGTCCTGCATGATCTGGTTTCTGCCTTCTAGCCTGATCTCATGTCACTCTTACTTCTTGGCACTCTAGTCCCTCTGTGTTTATCTCAGTCCTTTCTGCCAGGTCTTCAGAAGAGATGTTTCTTCTTCTGAAATGACCATCCTTCTCCTCCTTCCTTATCATTAGAGTTAACTTCAGCTCACCCTTTGGAATTTAGTTTAAATAACATTTCCTCTAGGAAGCTCTCCCTGATTTTCCAGACTCCCCAGATTAGTCAGGTCTACAGTATGCAATATATTCCCAGTGTGTCTGACCTTGTCATAACACTTACTGCTATAATCACTTAATGATTAATTTTGTAATTAGTTATTTATTATTATATAATTATTTAATAATTATCTCTGCTGCTAGAATTTAGCTTCAAGAGGGCAGGGGCAAGTTAACTTTCCTTTGAGTATCTATGTTTGTAAAATTGTTATAATAGTAGCCTCTACCACGGGAATAAATAGATGATTCAAGAAAAGTGCTGAGTATGGTGACTTGTATACAGTATGTTCTCACTAAAACAACATTAGCATAACTGTTGTGTTGTGTACTGGGGGGGGGGGGGGGGGGGAGGAGGGGCTGTAGGACCAAGACAGTAATGCCTAGTCTTTTACTGACTAGTGATGTCTTATCAAGAGGTGGTGTCAGAAGGAAAGGCTGCCTTGCCAGACCTGCGGTGGGCTTAATTTTAGCACAAATTAAGCAGTGTGTGCATAGAATTGAGGCAGAGCATCGGAAAAGAACAAACATGGTGGGTGACTGTGTTACTTATACATCCAGAAAATGGAAGCAATTTTAAAACCTCAAGCTGAGGTTTGAGTATCAGGCTCATGGAACTCTCAGCAGACTTGAGAATGCACTGGTCTTTTCTATAGACAAGGATAATCACCAATAGGGGGTTGGTTAAATATGCCGATGTCCTGTGCTAAAACATTTATTCTCAAGTTAACTGAGGTGCTGAAGAGTTTTACTCTTTTCCTGAAGAAACTACATAGTTGACATTTTCTCTGTTGATGGTAAACTGCCTACAGAGAAAGCTTTTTGCTTTACATCAAAAATTGGCCAAGAAGAAAGTAATGAGCAAAATGCAAAAGGACAAATCACTACAGAGTCATTATTCTCACTCTCTGACCTTAAGGAAAGGCACATTTTGTGTGATTAAGAAGAGTCAGAGAACTGTAGTTTTTCTACTAAAGTTTCTCCTTTGCCTAGGCCATTGAAAAATTTTAAAACAGTCAGCAGAAGCAGAGAAAAAAGCTGTAAATATTTTTGAGACTCTAAAAATGTTTCTAAATATCCCCAGTCTATCATTTTTAAATGTAGACAAAGGTAGAAGAAAATCAGCATGTCTTGAGCACCTATTATGTGCCTGGTCCTGTAATAGGTGTTTTCTTTATATTTTTCTTCTTTGTCTTATTTTAATCTTTAAACTACTCTGAAAGAAATATGTTATTGTTTCCGATTTACTGTTTTTTTAAAAAATTTGCTGTCTAATAATAGATGTATCTGGCATTTGGAAACAAGTTCACCCAGCTTCAAAAACTGTGTTCTGAAATATATTTTCTCCCAAAGCTAATAAAAACTTTTGGAGTCTCTTCCAATTCTAAAATTCTAAAAATATATTTAAATCATAGCATTAACAATCTTCCTCTAGCAAAATTTCAACATGGTTAAATGCAACTCTGAACATATTCCTTGCCTGCACCTGAAAAACTAAAAGTGGATTGAGAAAAGCCATAAAAATGCTGACTGGACTCACTTTAAATTCATAATTACAAACCTGAAGGGGACTTAGGTCCTTCCAGGCAATCCTCCCTGTTTCCCTGGTAGAGTCACTCTCACTCAACTCTTTCTCATCTGCTCCTCTTTCCTCCAGCCTCTACCACCTTTTCTCCTTCTCACTCTCAGTTACTAACCATGCTTTTCATTAATAAAGAAATCAGAAAATTTCTAGATGCTTCCATTTACATGTCTACCAACTCAGTTGTATCTGTAGATATATATTTTGTCTTTCCTCACATTACAACAGATGGGCTGACTGTCACAATCTACTGACAGCACCTAAATTTATGCGCTGGATTCCAACATCGCATTAATTTAAAGAATTTCCTTCCTAAATAGTTCCTTCTCTCAATCATTATCAGTTTTTTTCATATCTACTGGAAAATTTCAGAGTATGTACATGTGTATATGTGCTTATGAATATATAAGCATACATGAATTCATACACATGAATACACATATATATGAATACATATATATGAATGCATATATATGTGAATACATACATACATATATATATATATATATATATATATATATATATATACACAATCAGTTCTATTCATACTAGTTTTGTTCTATAAATTCACCACGAGTGCTGAATTAGTGAATATGGAAGTTTTGCTCCTAGTAGAAACACAGGGTTATGTTCCTGAGAGCCTCAGTTTACAGCATTTTGTTTTACATGTGTTTCTGTTAAAAGGAACCATATTTGATATATATTTCTTAAATATAATTAATTTCATGGTCTTTGAATATTTAAGGTCAGGAACTTTGGAATTTATTTGCACTATGTAGGTTTGTTTTCCAAAGTCCTTGTAAAACAAGCCAATCTCATCAGTGTTGAAACATACTTAACCATATAACTTTTTCCCTGTATAATGTTTAGCAGTTATTTTTTTCTAATTCTCCCACAGGCTCCTGATCTGTGGAATCTGCCCTGCCTTCAAGTTTAACATTTTCATGCCAGATCCTTTTTTTGAAATGTGTGAACCAGCCAGAACTAGCTGAGATGGGTTTAACATTTCCCTGAACCTGGATAATGGGACTACAAATTTATTTGGCTTTCAGCCTCACTACAGTACAGTTCACTATGCCTTTTTAAAAATCAGTCAGCATCTCATGAATCTACAAATTTAGCCACTTTTCCATATTCACCATAGTTTCATTACACACTTTATGGAGTAGACTCACATATGAGTTAATTGAATTTCCTCATCCTTTTTCTAATTGTACTGTATTGTTGCTTCATCAACAGTGAACTCAAAACCAATGGCATGATAACTCATGCCCAAATGAAGCTTATCTAACACACATATTTCTCCCTAAGGTACATTGAACCTTCTCATGCTTAGGGGCACTAGATAGCTGCACTTAGTATCGCACTTGGAGGGTGTTTTAAACAGGGAAATCACTAGACAAAAAGCACAAAAATGAAAAAATTGTGACACTAAGTAGACCATGAAAAAACAACAACAACACTTGTTTACAGTTTGAGAGCTGAAACAAGAAGGCAGAACACTGCCTTGTTGACCTCAATGGAGAATGTACATGTCAGACCACTCAGAGTTTTCACCAGGTGTTGATTTTGGGGTTACAAATAAATTTGAGCAAGTAGTGAATTGGCAAATTCAGAATCTGTGAATAATGGGCATTGACTACATATATGTATAATGTATACATTCTCTGTACACATGCAGTAATTATATTTTGTAATTAAAATCACAAATATACTTCGTATATAAGTGCTGTAATTGAAAGTTAACAAAACCAAAAAGTTTTGCCCCTGATTCATCTGCAATTCATTGCCCTATATCTCTGCTCCCTTTGAAATTTTATACAGTCTTACTAGTTCCAGTAACTTTTATCCTATTCTTTCTTAAACTGCAGTATCAAAACTCCACTGTCAAGCTCATCAACAACTATACGTTGTTAAATCCTACAGTCAATACTTAATCCTCATCTTACTCAACCAAACTCATCATCTGATACAGTTGACCATCTCCCCCTTCTTAAAACTCTCCTCCAATTACTTTCTGGACACCGTTTTCAGTTGGTTCTTCTTTTCTGGGGCTTTCTCCTCTACAGCAGGGATTTTCAAATTTATGAGTGCATATTTACTGGGGTCTACAAAGACTTTTCAAGTATCACAATGACAAACACTTTTAAGGGAATCACTGTATCCATTTTATTTTTGCCTGAGACTAAATCATGCTGGTTCTTTTTTGTTTCCTTTCATAGTCACTCTTCTCACTTTACCAAAGAAGAATATACCCTTCGCCTTTCCTGAAACTCACTATAATGAACTGCCCTAAACACAAGAGGGTGCCACACAGATGCTAATGTAGGTGCTGAGAAAATGAAAGACTATAACTGAGTGACGAATAGCTTTACAAATCAGTCTTGCCAGATCTTTCCAATCTTTATTTTTAACGAAATTGAAGGAGAACCCTGTGATCTGTTGGGGAGAATCCTATGAGAACCAGAACTCATGAACCACCAAACACAGCTTGGACACTGAGAATCAAAACCACCGACTCCATCCCCATCCCCACCCCCACCATACACACATCCTACAGTCTACATTAAGGTGACTTTACCGTTTTAATGTTATAAGAATTAAAGTTATAAAAATGTACAGCTTTATTATTCCAGGAGAGAATATTCTGGTGACAAATAACTAAAGTGTTTACTACAGGAATTTCCTGAAAGATTCAAATTCTTCAGTAGAAAGCATCAACAGGCAGGTTACCCTGCTTCACAAAATACTTGCATTCTGGTTCCAGTAATTATAAACTTATATCATGATTCTTACCCAATTCTAATCAAATCACTGTACCCTCCTCCTGCCATTTACTGAAACTCATACTTTAAGCCTGACTTGAAATTCTCCATACGATCTGACCATATGTTTTGGGCACTACTGCAAGACACTACCACAAAGCTCTGACTGGTTGGTGTTCTCTCTTACCACTATAAACCTAAACTCAGCTTTGACTTATCAACAGGTTGTGTTGGTGATATTTGGAGATGGGGCATTTGACAGTTAAAAACCAATCTTTGTAGATTACTACATGTCTTTGGCAAAAACTTTAAGGGTTTTAAAATCAAGTGACTGTTGATTCCCATCTACATATTTATTTGAGCAAGGCTTTTTGAAGATTTTATACACACACACACACACACACACACACACACACGTAATGAAAAATATTAGTAGAATTGATGCTACCCTATCTTATTATTAACTTTGTAATCAAAATTTAATGTTTTTGTTTTTATATTTAATAATTGTACTACTAATAATCGTAGTAACATAGAAACGATAATTCAATCAGAAAATAATTTTCACACTTAGAACTTTATGGAAATGTTTACAGAGAAGTCTTATCTCCCAATGGTTACAAGACATAACAAATTTACACTTAAAAATATACACAAACTTTTTTTTGTCAGAGAAATATTTTAGTGGGCGACCTTAAAATTTTTTCAAGCTCAACAGTACATAATATTAAATATATTTTACAAAATAAGTAGAATAGAAATATTAGCTGAATAGAAAAAGTGTAAAATTCCTGACTATCAAAGAAGCACTTGATCAGGTATTTTTAGATGTACAAGGGTAACCATCAAGGTTCATGATCCTAGAATCAGTAAGTATGCTTAAGATGTGATATAACAGTGTTATTTTAAATTTTTAAAATTTATAACACAATAAAATTATCTTCCTTATAACATCTTGGGCTCATGATAAAAAACATTATTTTAAAATGTGCAAATGGACAGCTGGTTGTTTCAAAATCCTTTCATGGGACACAGGGAAACACGGTTTGAAGCCCACTGTCCTATTTTGCCTCTAAGCTTAAGTATCAGGAGTTAATCTTTTGCCTATTTTCTCCTCTAAGAGCTTCCTCTGGGGGATATTCTTGCGTCTCATGGCATTAAATAATATCGTGTCACTGAGTACCACCTAATTTATATCTCCACTCTCCACTCCCAGACTCATATACACAATCTTACATGTGGCATATCTACTTAGATATTGCTGGGGAGGAAGAAAACTTTCCTCTACCTCTCTAGGTTCTTCTGGCTGGTCTGAGAATTAAATTAACATGAAACAAATGGACAGGAGAAAATCAAATTTAATTTTGTACCCGTGGGAATCCCACACATGAGAGATTGAAAGACAGAAGAGTAAAATGAGGTAGACCACGCCATCCTGAGCTAAGGAATGGGACAGGGCTCTGGGGCTTCCAAGGAGAGGAGGGTCATTCACAGGACGATAAGAAGAGCAGGTGTTTGGTAATTAGGTATTTGCACTATATAGATGAAGCCACTCAGACATCATTTATCTCTGGTAATAACTCTTTTTCTGGGAAAAAAAAAAAAACCCAATTTAAATTCTTCCAGGTGGTTAAGGGAGGGACAGTAGTTTCTCTTGAACCCGCAGGATTTAGATTGCTTTTAGTTCAAAATTATTCTCTTGCAAAGGTGGAACAAATTGGGGAGGCCTATTCTGAACCCCTACAGTGTCAAATATGCATCTCAAAACCTAACATATCCCCAAAAGAAATCTCGACTTTTACTCCCAGACCACCTAATATTTTCCTCTCCATTCTTTCCATTTCTGTGCTATTGAAAAAGAAAACTGAAAAAAATATATATATAACTTGAAGTTATCACAGACCCATCTAGTTTTCTCTTTCTGTGAAATCTGAGGGCTCTACCTTGGGAGTACATCTGGAATCTGACCATGTCTCATCATCTTCACCTCAGAAATCGAAGGAAGTCACAATCACTTGCTCCCTCTCCCCATATCCCCCCATCTTGATCACAGCAAATGAATCTGAACTAGTCTTGCTCATAATAGTCTCTAGAAAGTAGGAACAAGTCTTTACAATTTAAGTGAAATTTTGTTATTTCTCTTTTCAAACCCACCAATGTCTTCCCCTCTACACTTCAAGGTCCTCGCTGATCTAGGCCCCCATTTCTTTTATTTCCCACTTCTCTTCCTAAACTCTGCAGTGCCAGTCACTCGGGCCTCCTTTGTCACTTACCTTTCCTTCAGCCTAGAATGCAATTTCCCCAGCTAGCCACATTTTGTCAGGCTCTTCAGCCATTCAGGCCATCTTGTCTCTGACTACCCCGTGTATTAACACCTTCATGTAGCTTTCCTCCTGCCACTATTCCTTACCATGCTATATTTGTCCCTCACAACACTTATCACTGTCTGACATATAAATATGTATTGGCTACCATTCTTATTATCTTCTTTCACCTCACACCAGAATATTAGCTTCTTGAGACCAGGAAAAATTTCTGTTTTACTACCAAATTCGAAGAGCTTCAAACACTACTTAGCACAGAGTAGGTACTCAGTAAATGTTTGGTTAATATATAAATGGATATCTTTTGGGGAAGAAAAAAACCAAGCAAGTAAGGGAATTGACTTTATTCAGTCTGTTGCATTAGGGAGATCTAAAAGTCAGTGTCTCAGCCATGTGGGTTTGCCTTAGACTTCTACAGGGAGGAGTAGACAAGATAAAGGTGAGGTGATTCACCGGTGGGGTTGTTTTGGCAGTCAGGAGATGTCTCAGTCAGTGAGCTGAACAGAAAATGTTTATCCCTGTGTCTAGCTAGTTTCAGGAGGACCAACAGTTCTCATGTCAGCTAATTAGTCATGAGACAGAATCTGGGAGTTGGAGGATCTGCATCTGGCATTGCAGGAGGTTCAGGTAAAAGGGGAAAGGTTTGTATTTGGCCTTGTCACAGGTAAATAAGGGAGTTTTATGAGAGTCACGAGAAAGGGTGGACAATGAATCTTATCATGAAGTCATATGGGGTAGGGAGGTTCTTTGTGGGAAGCCTTTTCTGGACCCCAAAAAGAGTGAGGTATTTCTTAACCATCCTTGTTTTCTGGACTCAGATGAAGTTCAACATTGTCACCTACATTATTTTAGCTTTTCTTAAAAACGTTTCTGATAAGATACTGTAATATTTGGATATGTCAGGTATTTTGTTTTGTTATTGTTTTCGTAACTAGTAAAGTTGCTCTATATTGGGTACCAGTATTGAACACGCAAAATTTTAAACTTCTTTGAGTTTTATTACTTTTTATATTTTTAACATACCTCCATATGCCAAAAACAACTTTACTTACTGCTAACAATTTGTATAACCCAAAGAATACTATGAAAGATGGAGAGTAGGAAGAAACTGAGGCTCATGGGGATCACAGAAGTCCTCTAAGGCCATGGAACATGTAAAAACTGGACCAAATCAAATCGTGTTGCTAATGAATACATCTTATTATTTCTATCTTGTAGAACAGTTATCATTGGGAAGTCTAATAATACGTTTCTGATTCTTGACTTTATGGTATATTATTACAATTGCTCTTTTGCATAAGTGTTAAAAATAGCTATCACGTATATGTACTGTAGCTTATTTGACCAAACAATATCAGCATTTTGAGACTGCCACACTTTTTAATATAATTTCCTCCCTGATATTTTCCCCAACATTCTACTCCTGTCACTCAGGCAGGAATATGTATTTAGGTTTTTGCCATAGGTGACTTTGAATATTTATGGTACTCAGTGCCATCCCACACATCCAATAAACAGCAGCTAAATATATCACTGCAGACATCCTACAAGGATTTGGTCTTTCCTTAATCAAAGAGCATATGACTAAAATGAGAACTAATTGCTCTGTTGAACAACTTGTATTATTCATAATTTGGAGCATTTCTCATACTGACATTCATTCAGAATTCACCAACTTATTGATAAGCTAGTACCATATACTAATCACGGTAGGGAATAAACCTGGCATGATCCTAAATTATAATAGAGGGAAAAGAAAGTTATGTTAGTGACTACTTGGACACCATTCTTGAGCCTCTGAAAAGGAAGGAAGGAAGGAAGGAAGAAAGGAAGGAAGGGAAGAAAGAAGGGAGGAAGGAAGGAAGGAAAGAAGGAAGGGAGGAAAGTGTCTTCCCTCTCTGGTTTTACCTGGTGTTCATTTATTAGGGATTAGGTAGCCATCATCTTGAATCCTCTTTTTCAGAGACTTATGATGCTTTAGAGCAATTATTTCCTTATAAGTCTGTCTATACCAGACCTAAGTCTATCTAACCTCTAAATTCATTGAGTATAGGCACCATGTATCAATATTATGTTTTTGTTTCATCTCTGAGTAGTTGAATGAAAAAAATGAATAAAAAAATAAGGTTGTTTTGTTTCTGAGTTTTTAGGTTACTGTTTATTAATTGTATTTTTTTAATTTAATTTAATTTTTTTATACAGCAGGTTCTTATTTGTTATCTATTTTATACATATTAGTGTATATATGTCAATCCCAATCTCCCAATTCATCCCACCCCCCTTATTTATTAACTTTAGCAATACTGTTAAGCTTTTGAAAAAAAAAGTCATTCATTTGTCCATTCATTTATTTAAAAGTATTTAAAGAAAAATTACTATGTGCCAAGCACTGTGCTATGTGCTAAATGTAAGTAGTCAATAAAATGGACTTGATCTATGTTTTCATGTATTTATAATACAGGAGAAACTGTTGATATTAAAGTAATAAACAGGCAAAAAGAAACACAAATAAAAATATGTAAATGTAGCTCCATAAAGACAGGCTAAGTTTCTGTCTTAGTCATCAGTGTATTTACTTACAGTAGCTCTTTGTACCTAGTAAGCATTTGATCAACTTTGTCTAATTAATTTAAGTGAAATGGTAAGAAAATTACATAATGACTATAACTTGTGAATATAATTTAAAATCTGGACAGGGAAGGGGTGCTATGAATAGAATAAACTAAATTAGAAATGGACTCTAACACTATCCTACCAGTACTATGTATAGCAACAGACCATTGTAGGAGACGAAAAATAATTTTCCCTCTACCCTTCTAGGTTCTTGGCTGAGATCACCCTGTAATAAATAAAAGATTAATAGGAGAAAAACAAACAGAAGTTTAATAATGTGTATACCTCCCCTATACATGGGAGATATCCAGGAAAACTGAATAACTCCTGGAAATGGCCCACATTTCCACATTTAAGCTACCACATTAAATACCATCTCCAGCTAAAGACAAAAGAAGATGTTTTGGGTGGGGGAGGCTGGTTCTGGCAGGTTATCAGGCAAAGCACAGTAAACAAGGGTACAGTTGTTATGCAGACTTAAATTCCTGCATTCTCCATTGATAAATTTCTAGAGAATTAGTCATCCTCCTCTTCCTGGTACAGAGAGGGAGACACCCTTACAATGGCGATTTCCCTTATAAATGTAAATTTCTCTTATCTTTTCTTGTTTTCACCATACTTTGCAACCAGATTAAGGCACAAGGGTACTGTCACTCCTCCCCCAATTAAATAAACTCATGTGTTTTTCTCAAAATAAGAATTAATCAAATTGAAAAATGAATAAACTCTAGTTCTGGTAACAGAATTCCATCTAAGTTAGTATACATGGAGGGTTTTTTTTTTTTTTTTTTTTTTAAATAATCAGGTGTACTGAGGTATAATTTACATACAGTAAAATTTACAATTTAAAGTGTATAATTCAATGAATGTTGACCTAAATGAGATAATATAGAAAGTGCCTAATCTATTACATATCATACAATAGTATCTCAGTAAGAAGCTACTCATCATCTCAAAGTCTATCCAGTTCATATTTCTAATCTCTGTACTACAAGATTCATAAAAATCATGATTTGTTTTTGCTTCATAATCTCCCTCTAATGCTTACTCCAAACTGTGGAAGAGATAGAAGCCAAATGTGATAAAGGATATATAAATGAAAATTCCTCTTATGTTCCTATTCTCCAGCTGAAAAATTTCCCCTTGCTTTGTTTTTCTAGTTTTTAATCCTTGTAACTATTTATGAGACTCCAGTTCCCATGCTATACCTTTCTGTCCTGCTATTTGTTTGTGGTATCTCTGTTTCTCTAGAACACATTCCTCAACATGATCCACATGTCATGATACTGCTTCCACTACTTTGCCTTACGTGAAATCTAGTTTTTCCCATGATACTCATTCCTTGAAACATTTCTTATTGATGTGGATACTTCAGAGCTGAATGATTTAAGGCCTAGGTGAACCCCAGTGATGAGTCCCAATCCATCAGACACCAATCTGCTGGCCCAGATAGATTGCATTTACCATATTTCCTCCTGGGAAATGTAATATATGTATTTAGACTGCATTTACCATATTTCCTCCTGGGAAATGTAATATATGTATTTTCAAGAGAACCTTGGATAAGCCACTTGGGCTAGGGGGCGAGATCTCTGGAGGGACATGACAGAGATGATTTCAGGACTTTTAGACTCAGTACTCACATTTTATAACACACATTATTATAAAATGTTAGTTCTATAAGGCATACCCCATTTACTATCCTGGAATAAAGTTCATGGATAACATAACACAAAATTTCCAAAAAATTATATATATTTCTTATCTAAAATATAAAGGCAAATGAAAAAATAATTGATAATAGAACATTGCATTTCAATGTAAATTGCTTGGACATGATGAAACATAAAGACATAATGAAATAGCCTGATACCAGAACTCAGTAATAATTAATTAAGTAAAGTAAAAGAAAAAATCAGAGACCATCTATATAAAAAGTACAGAAAAATACAGAATAAAAATTGGTGATAGGAAAAGTAAAAATACACCAGGTTTTAGTTTTCTTTTGTTTTTGTTTTTGATGAAAGAAATAAGGAAATGACATTAATGGGCATAGGAATAACATGTCAAGACAAATTACAGACTGTGGAGGTTGGAAGCAATGAAGAAGAAAGTATTCTCACAAATAAGCAGGTCCTTAGGTGTAAGTTAATGTCAAAACACTCCTCGGTGTTATGACATAGACTGGGGTAGTCACAAGTATCACAGAAAACAAGTCATACAAATAAACAATTTGTATTGTTAAGAAATAGGCTAACGATGGGATTCAAATGTGGAGGCTTACATGCAATAGATTTAACCTATGATATCGTCTAGAGGTGAGCCGTCCAGGGCAGATCAGATGGCCAATGCCAACATGTCGCTTTCAAGGAAGCAGCAGTATCACTCATTTCCCAGCCACCAGCAAGTGCAGAAGGAGCAGCCAGATACAGGGCTCCATCACTAAGGAGATGATTCAAAAGTGCAGACATTAACTCTGTAATGCCATTGACCAAACTTAGTCACATGGACATACCTAGCTGCAGAAGAGAGTTGAGAATGTGACCATGTGACCAGTGAAACCGCTCAAAGGAACAGGGGACAATCTTTGACACAAAATTCCTCTGTAGAGGCAAGTATTCAGTTTCTGCAACTTAAAAAGACTTTAGTGATCATATAGAACTAGAGGAAAAGTTGGAAATTTTAAAGAAAAAGACAATATACAAAAGGCTATAGAGATATAGAGTAGACGTTCTGGGACTGTGTCATTGTAGACTGAAAAACAATGATGCCTCTAACAAACAATTTTAATGTATACTTTTCAAGTTAGGAAGTGAATATGAAATATATTTTAAATCACCTTTACTAAAGAAATTCAATGAGATCTCTGCATTTCATGTGTCTCTGCTACATGAAAGGATTTTGTTCCTCTGCTATTAAAAAATAAATCCTGAAATTTCTTTGTTATTTATTTGCAACTAGTGTTGTTGCCATTCAAACACCTGTTTTAATTGAAATACATAGTTGGAAATGCTCTAATAAGAAATTTAGTTTCTTTCCAAGGAGTGATTTTGTAAGTTTTAATTGGGTCCAAAACTTATCATAATTAGATATATTAAATCATGCTTTGGCTTCAGAATAATCTTTTAATTAATTCTTCCTGAATTATTGACTAGCATGATTCATATCCATTTGAAATGGATTAATCATCCAATCTAGTATTGCATGTTCATACAGATTTTTAAATTTAAGCATTATATCTTTTTAAATAGAACACAAATGAGAGCAGTGTAGTTCCATTTCTGTGTGCTTGAGCTTATCCTTATTTAACGACTGCAAAGATAGAAAGTGAAAGTTCTTGGCAAGCAAGGATTTTTAAAATAGCATACGATTGTTAATAAATTTACTAATACTCCCTTTACTTTATGGCATAAAAGAACCTCACTTATCTTTTCAAATACATATTAAAAATGTCACATCATTTCATAATATTTTAACTTTGGTATTCAATTTTTATTTGATTAACTAAAAGAATTGTACAACAGAATCAATTAGTGAACAAAATTCTTTTAGAATAATTTTAGGATCAGTTGTTCATTTCTTCTTTATTGTCTTTTCACAGTTTATGAAATTTATCATTCAGTGGGTTACATTAATTATCCATGATAATGTTGTTATCATTAATAACAACATTATTTGGTGTATGAAATCTTTAACTTTAATTCTTGGTGGTTAAGTGTGATTGATGAATATTGAAATATATGCTAAAATACTTGATTCAACTTTAAAATGAGACTTTAAACCCATCTTACTGACTTCCTATCCCTAAGGCTCCATCTGTTTCATAAGCAATGATATTGGAGAGAGGAAATTTTTCATGTAAACTGATATATAAAGGTTATAAAAATTGCCAACAAGTATAAATACTTGTTGCTAGGGTGTCAGCTCAGGTTCTTCAAGAGGCAGACACCAAGGCAGGATTAGATATTTAAAAATTTTTTGGAGGAAATGCCTATGAAGAACAAAGGGAAGGAAACAGAAGACGACAAGGAGTGTCTTCAGAATGCAGCACAGGTCTGACACCTGTGAAAGGAGAGAGGAAAAGAAGGAGGACTAGGAATAAAGAACCTTGGATTACAGAGCAGTTTTAAGAAAAATTAGAATAGGCAGATGGGAGATCCTCAAGCTAAAGTCACCCACTACAGGAACCTACTGCCCTGTTAGAATGGACCTGTGCTGGTACCTCCACTGTACTCACTGGAACAGCCCAAAGGAAGCATGGCTTCAGTATGAATACAATGGCAGATCCAGAGGGTAGATAAGTCCAGCTGACATCAGTGAATGTCACCCCCCTGTAGCAGATCTGAGCAGCATATTTCCATTGCTGCCAAGTTAGCAATTCTGAAAGCCACATGTCCTCTATGGTTTTTTAATTAGTGATAAACCATACATCTCCAAGCAGTAGAACTTTATTTTTATGAGGATACTTCTATTCACTTCTAAAGAAAAGATGCTTATCTGCTGTTCATTACAGAGACGGATTTTTTTTTTAACTTTCACTATCTTATAGATTCTTCTTCAATCATTTCCACTGCTTAATTCAATAGAAGAAAATAATTTGATTTGGGTTTTTCTCCTTCCTTAAACTAATGACCTGCTGAAGCTGATAAATTTATTTTTTCTCCAATATTTTGTAGCTTTTGATATTTTTGTATCAGTTTGCTATTCTTTAAGAAACGAGTGCTTTATTATTCTGATTGGAATATTTATAAGCATTCCAGGGACAGTATTATAGCTCTCAGACATTACTTTAAATCCTGGAAGTATAATTTTGTCAGACACAATGGTATATTGTTGGAAAACGTACACTTAATTTTGACCATTCATAGTGTAATTAAAAAAAGAAAAAGTGTTGGCAGAGTAATTTGTAACTGTGGATTTGTGGGCAAAGCTATAAAACTCAACTTCAAATTTCAACTAAATATTGTCAACATTTTGCATTTATTTGGCATTTTGAGATGAGAACTAATTAAACACACACACACTCACACACACACGTATATATACACACGTGTGTATATAATTATCTTGTCGATATAAATTTATATTTTATCATGAATACAACACCCACAAACTTACATTGATAGGTATCTTTAAATGGTGAATCAAACACCACCATTGGTAATTTAATTTCTCTAAATGTTAAACAACTCTTGGTAATGTTCTAAAGAGAACAGTGTTAAAAATTTCCCTAAATTTCCAGTTATATGACTGTAGAACTTAATGCCTTCTAAAATCATGCAAAAATAAGTTCAGAAAGTCATAAGTACATTTTTGACCCATGAAGTTCCAGTAAGACATTTAAAATCCGTGGGACAGAAGCAGTTCCTTACTGTGTAGAAAAACTATCCCTTATGTTGCAAAATGTCTCCCATTCATGGCTCCTTCAACCGATTCCAGCAATGCCCCTCAGCTGTGATAGTCAAAAGTATCCTTACTTTTATCCAGAATACCCCAGGAAATGCCTTCTGAGGAAAGAGTCCTGTGAAGTACAGAACTTTTTCTATGTTAAAGAGAGTATGTGAGCTAAAGCATTTCTCCTGGACTACTCAACTGCTTTTCTAAAATAATGATGAATAGGTACTTTAAATGTATTTGTTTGAAGGGCCATCAATTCATTGTCCTGTCAGAACACTTGAACTGTTTTTGGCTCTGATCTGTTTTCTATAACGCCTGGAAAAAAGAGTGAAGTGAATTGCTCAGTATATACACAGGACCCCAGAATTTCAAGTTCAGGTAGGCCTTTAAGAAAGTTGATCTTATAAAGAAAAATAAGCAATTATTTCTGCCCTGAATTCTTGTGGTCCAGAGCATAAGCGTCTGCAAGCTACAACAGGTTTGTCAGGTCTCCCCTGTAGGACTCTTGCTGGGAACAATAGTATTGGGCACTGGACTGCTTGTGTTTTGTCAGTCTCGCCTGAGAAGGAGTAGATAATTATCTCCTTATCATAATTTTCAACATTTATTCCTAAGAACAAATTATAGCCAAGTACAAATGGAATCATAAAAAAGATATAATTAAGAAACAAGAGGAAATAAAGAATTTTTTTTTTAAGTTTGCTGTTTTACCCAGAGACCAGATCCCAGTTTATTTCTTTGCCCTGAGCAGAAAACACTGATTTTCCTAAGTATAGCCTGATCTTGTGAAGCCTAGACAGTCTGTTTGGCATGGTTCTTAGAAGCCTCTCTCTCATGCCATCCTTAATTCAACTCTCTGGTTGACCAGTCCTCTTGGAAATATCTTATTTCAGACCTTACTTCAGATTGTTTTGCTGTTAATGTCCCTTCTCAGTCACTGAAATATTAATCTCCCTGTCACTGAAAGAGACATTCTTCTTGGGATTATCAGTTTAAATGTGATGCCGACAAATGTCATCATTAGGTCTACGGATACAATAAATTACTTAGTTTTCTGTGGAAATGAATGCAAATATTAATTTTTTTCTGAATTTATGGTGGTTGGAGCAAAAATCTCAGTATACACACATATGGGTTGGAATCCTGACTCTAGTAGATTCTGACTTTAATATTTGCTGGATGAGTAACCGGAAATCAGTTCTGTGACCTCTTTATGCCTTCAGTTGCCTTACTGGTAAAATGAAGAACATGTGTGGTAAGGATTCTCTCTACTACCAGGGAGTAAAAATATGGGAAGTGGGTTTTTACTTGAGCCTCTGGGACACTGTTTCTTAAACTTAGAGCCAATATGCAACTGTAACCCAACCTCCTGGAGAACTTGTTAAAATTGTAGATTCCAGGCCTCTAGATGACCCATTGATCAACCTCCCAGGGGCATGACCTAGAAATTTATTAACTTTTACCAAGTAAGGTCGGTGATCCTTACATGCATTCAATTTGAGAACTATTGCCATAAAATCTAAGATGATACTTCATTTTAAAGTCACAGGTGACCAAATTTCAATTCTTCAAAGACTGCTACTATTTGTTCTTTAACATGATAGGAGTAAAAATTTAAAACACAGAAAACAAAAAAAACAACTCATGGTGATTCTCTCTCCATGATGAGTCTTTTTATCTTTTAAATGACATTGCTGTTCTTCATATGAAAGACAGACAGTGATGAATTAGTTTCAGTAGAAATTACATCATTTGGTGTCTTACCTTCTATGACCATCCCAATCCAGAATTATAATATTGTGAATAAAATTATCATTAAGAGATATGAGAAGTTGGTTGTTATTAAGGGAAACTTTGATTTTTTTTCAATAATCATATTTTCTTCAATGATCAAAATTTATTTTATAACCTTGATTTAAATCACTACTAAATATCTTATTTTAAACAATTCAACTTTACAGGGAAAATATCCTTTAAAATAAAACTCTAAATGATTAAATATTTTACATAACTTATTTCATTCATTAGCGTATTGTATTATAACCTATATCTTCAAATATAGTCTTTAAATTTTTTTCAGTTGTTGTATGTTATTGTATAACAATATTGTTATATGTTATTGTTAAAACTACATCATTTTAGTACAGTAGTTTTATGTGTTCCTTGATATCCTAAATGATTTTATTTTGTTATATATTTGGTTTCAGGCTTTCAAAAATGCTATTTCTGTTTTTGAAAGTATTTTCTTAACATTCACGATTTGACTGGAAAATCTCTCATCTTACATTGAGCTAGCAAGAGATAAGGCTTTCCCACTTTTTTTTTTTTAACATAAAGATCAAGGTTTCTCCAAACTTGGTGTGACCTTTTTCACTTTTGATGTTTTTTTATATGCCTAAGGCCAGTGAGTTTCATATTTCAGTTTCCACAGAGCTCAGATCTGTGAGAATTAGCAAGGGATTAAAGTGTTATTTTCTCCCCTGTGCTCTTGCTTCTGGCTACTGTGCTCTTTCTTTTACTGAATAAAGTTTTCAGGAGATTTTTTAAAAATTCACTATTCTTTATTATGTCTTCTATTTTTCTAATATTCTTGTCAGATTTTCTTGACATCACTTTGGCCAACAATGCCATCAATGTTGGCTTTATTTCCCTGTAAATAGATTTGGATGATTTTGAAGAAGAGATAGAATGTGGAGCTGTAAACCAAATTCATGTTTACCTGCCACAAAAATTTGAACTAGGAATGAATTTCTCACCTCTCATTAAAGAAAACAATTGAAATGTAGCTTAGTGGATATTGAGTATGATTACTGGGTATTGGGTTTGTTAGAAAGGAATCAATGTTTTGACATGTTACCTACCAGGTTAAGTGAATTTCCCCACTCATTATTTACAGGGGCAAGGCACAATCACATACTTAAATGTATTTGCCTATGCTCAAAAAGAAAAGTCAAATTTTCATATTATGAATAGAATATAATAGGTAATTCTGAATTCTTGAGTATAAAGTTTTTCTTTTACAATGACATTTATGATTAAATCAAAACAGTCCTCCTGAAAGAACTCATTGTAAGTCTCAAAAGATCTTATTTTTAAAATTTTAAGGATGCTTACATGGCATACAATGTGAGGTTCTGCTCATTGAGTTCATTATAAATAAAAGAAAATAATTAATTGGTTGTAAATAAGTGGTTAATCACCAAAATGCCTTTGCATTCTTGATTCTAGAGCTTATAGATAAGCTGAAACATTAACAAAGGGATAGACGTATGATCTGTGTGGAGAAGAAAAAAATTGTGACTATATTGTTGAGGCTTTGCTGAAATTTCATTGAATTTTAACTTTTATATAAATATTGCTCCCCACTCTGACATTAACTCTTGATACTGTGTTGATTCTAAGACCAAATCTAATCTATAGATCTAACAGGAAATGCCATCCATCATTTCATGAAGTAAATGTGGGAAAAGAATTAGCCTCTCTTCCTCCATCTCTTGAGAGACAAAAAAATAATGAGGCACTATGCTAAGGCTCCTGTGTACACTATCTTATTTAATTACATTGCTGTTATACCCCTCTTTTATAAACGAGGAGCCTGACCCAAGGGATGAAATGATCTGTCTGAGACAAACAGTAAATAAAGAGAGGAACCAGGAGATGCAAGCACAAATCCAACCATGAAAGACTGGGCTGAAGTCTAGACCTACTGATTTTATATCCTAGGGACACTTGGGATTTATTTCACATTAAACCCAGGTGGGCCTGGAAAGTCTTATTTACATAGATAATAGGAATGATGGGAATGAATATTCTAGGGGTAAGATATCTTTATGCTGGTAATTATACCATCTAGTGTTGTTTACGGCTCACTTTTGGCCACAGTTTACCCCAGTAGCACATATCAGAATTTCCATAAACTTCTAGGAACAGTTGGATCCAGCCACAAGGCTATCAAGGCCCCTTGAGAAGGGTGCAGGCTGAACTTCCCAAAAGACCTGACAAGGTCTTTACAGTAGTCTGTAACACATTCCTTGTGATTCAAGGCCAAAAAAAAGTGCACATCTGACTGTATGTCGTATACCTCCTAGTCTTTGAAAAAAATATTGTAGTCTTCAAGGAAGGTTTATTTATTTAGCTTTGACATCTTTCCACCAATCAAAGACTCTCTTGTGATAACTGCTAAAACACCAGCACCAACACTCTTCCCACTTAGGCTATCTCTCACTTCGGCATACTTCTGTGATAGTATACAAGTATTAATTTACTTACTTAGGCACTTTGGCATGAGCCAGTTTCTACCTGAGATTTCCCATTCTGTGATAACACAGAGTATATTGATTGAAGCAAACTCTCAACCAAAAAGTGAATTGTGTGCGCCTTTAAAACGCAGGCATATTATTTTTACTCTATCATTAAATACCAGAATTATCAGCATCAACCATAAATAAATTGAACTCTTTCTGGCAGAACGATTCCATGTTTTTACTTAAAAATAAAATTAACAATCTCTCTTTTGAGTGCCTACAATTAATTTGGAGAGACAGTGTGTAGATAAAATACGTTGTACTCTAAAAATAATAACTGTGAGGCTAAAATATTTTATAGACACAAAGAAAGATAAACATTTAGGGATGTATAATACTTTCCTAACATTGAAAGTAGCCAGCAAAAAACTCAGGGGACCTGGATGGAGCAAGCAAAATGTTTGTTTCCAAAAAAACTGTGAACACGATGTTCTTTTAATGAATTATCAAAGGGTTGTAGATATTATCACAAATTCTCTTTAGCCTTAACACATGTGTTGAACAGTAAACAAAAGCAATTTATTTTGAAAAAAAGATATTAAGTTTTATCCGTTTAAAATTTCAACTCTGACAGTTCTAAAGATAACAGTTCCCTTAGATCTAATGAACATTATCTCCATATGTTTTAGGCACTTATTTGGAGCAAAATCTCATTAGGCAGTGAGAAAAAATTAGCCCCTTATAAAATTACACATCAAAGAGAATTGACAACTTTTTTTTTTTTTTTTGATAGTGCCAGCATTTGTCAGAAAGAGGAACAGACAGACCCCGAGTCACAAAACATGGTGTGTTTTGTATTATAACAGTGCCAAGTTAACTAGGCATTTCTGTCAGTTTGGAAAGTCCAGGATCTCAGTATCACAGACTCTCCTTCTAGGGCTAACTGGATAAAAAACTGACATTCTTTTAAATTTAGGAATATTTTAGTGACTTGGTGGAGTGCTACAAAATGATTTCAGTTGAATGGGCTTGACAGGAATCTGACAAAATCTTGTTATTAAAGTAAGGTTAATTTTGAGATTTTTTTTTTTTTTTAATAAAAAGCTCACAGTAATTTAACATGAAAATTATCAACCATCTTGGTTTGTAAGTTAGGTCTGGTTTATTCTATATTATTTCATATTCATATACAATGTTTATTATCTCTGTAGGCTCTTTTACAATTTATATTTCTCTTATATGTTCAATTAGACTTTTAAAACTGAGGAACTAAAAATGTTAACGTTTTTCTTAAGTTATTAACTTATAATACAACCAGCAGATAACTAGAAACACATTCATTTATACAAATGGGGAATTACATTTTCTCACCTAACCAATAATAGTCTTGAGGCAGGAGTTGCACAACCAGCCATACAGCTGCCAACAATGTCACAGACAGTTATATTCTTTTGTTCTCATGTTTATTTCCTCACATATGCAAATTGTTGCTATAGCTCCAGCCATCATGTCCACTTTCAAGGCAGGACGAAGGGCAAGCAGGGTTGTGCTGGAACATCTGTCTTCTTTATCAGAATTTAACCAGCAAACTTCTCAGTGTACTCCGCTGGCCAGGACTAAACCTATGCCAACTGCTAGCTTCTAAAGAGGGTTGGAAATTGGGGACTAAGTGAGATTTTATTGGTTGATCATTGGATTATATTATTTTATTAGCAGGGAAGTCAGAAAATGAAACTGTGTCTGTCAAATACATACTCATTGTAATAAAAAAGCAATGACAATAAAATCTATACAGTAAAGACTAAAGATGGGAAGTGCTTGCTCTTTTCCTTCAATTCAAATCCAGAATGAAACCTTATTATTGCTTTGTTTTTTTAAAAAAAATTAATTTAAATTAATTACTTTTTCTTAATTTAACTTTAATTTTTTTAAAAAGTGTTTTTTTCTGTTTTCTTCTTGTATTATAATTATACACGTATTGTAACTGTAATCATTTTTATATATCAATCAAAAAATCAAACAAGTAAAGAACAAATATATATCTATTTGCTCTAATTTGCTCTTTACTTTTTTGACTGCCCCATGGGCCCCTACTACCCTTTGTACCTGATGACTCTGAGATTAGAGTTTCTTCAGGCCTCAGTACGGAGGGAGGACATTCATCTATGCAGCAGTTCTTGCCTACACTTTTTTTTTGGACTGTGGTTTCTCTGATCTGTTTCCTGTATCTTTTTTTTTTTTTTTTTTTTTTTTTTTTTTTTGCGGTACGCGGGCCTCTCACTGTTGTGGCCTCTTCCGTTGCGGAGCACAGGCTCCGGATGCGCAGGCTCAGCGGCCATAGCTCATGGGCCCAGCCGCTCTGCGGTATGTGGGATCTTCCCAGACCGGGGCACGAACCCGTGTCCCCTGCATCGGCAGGCGGACTCTCAACCACTGTGCCACCAGGGAAGCCCTCCAGTATCATTTTAAAACCACTTTTTGAAAATAGAAATTCCCCCAAGTTTCTAATAGCTAAAGGAACTCTTTCTTATTTTCCAAGACTGTCATATATTAATTCTTTAAAGTATTGTTCCTATCACTTCAATGGCATATGGGGTGGGATGGGTGATAAACACATATTTATCATTGGAAATAGAAGTTCCTTCTATTGATATAATTCTCAATGTTCCTTATTCAGTTGAACTATGCAAGTTTACTGAGAACGCATCAAGATCAAAGCATAGTGCTGGTTCTTAAGGCATACATGCAGATGACTAATACACCCTTTTTGACAGAAGAGGAACGCTCAGTCTAAAATAGGATCCAGGAAGAAATGACTCTTATGTACTATTTACAGCGCTATTAAAGCAATTATTAATAGAACACTAATGGTAGACAGGAAAATCTCATGTGGCCGAAAAGTCTCAATCTAAGAAAAAAGTGTAATAATGAGAGGTAGAATGCCCCCAGAGAGATACAAAGCATATATTCTAGGTGTGTAAAATAGGGTAGATAACAAAGTCAATAATCCCTGAGAATCAGACAGAAAAAAGGTGCCCTCTGGCAACAAGTCAAACATGTATAATTATTTTGTGGGTTGTAACAAATTTTCTATGTGAATGTAGAAGTCATTGAGGAAGATGGCAGGAGGGAGGTGAGAGTGAAAATTTTAATAAGGAAGTAGAGGTGAATTTTGGGTTGCAGTAGGCCATAGTAGATAGTGATTGAACAGAAACAAGAGTATAAGCTTCAAAATATAAAAGCAGAAGACAAGGATGAAGAGAACTGGTACAGAGTTGGTATCAAGTCTGCAGAAAGAAAAGATGGTCTAAGACTATTCTTCTAGATGGCCAAGTGCCATTAATTGTATACTATGGAAACCCAAATCAGTTCTTATCCATTTCAAGCATAATCCTCAATATGCAAATGCAATTTAGTAACTGAATTAGTAGTATTGATATCAGGTAAATTATCTTAACTGCTTCCAAAAAGTTCTAAAATTCATGCATTAAAATAATTTGCCTAGAGCTGCACATCATGTCAACAACAGATCCAGATCCAGATCACCTATAGTTCTACTAGACAAAGTTGAGTAAAATATACATGCATGTTGTGTGTATACATGTCTGTGTATATATGCATGTAATATGTATGTTTTTTCTGCATTTGATTTCATGTATTTTACTCAATGTATATAAATAAAAAAATATGATTATGCTAATTAATGATGAATATATGCAAACAAAATAGGAGCAATGGCAAAATGAATCTGTCTCCATTGCTGAAAATACATTTCATGCCCTGAGACTCAGTTTTAATTGCTCCTATAGGGAGAGTATGATAAGCAGTTATTTACCTGGCTGAAATGAATACTTTGGCAAATCATAGTTTGCACTATTCCCTCTACAGCTGACATTCCCTTTATGGTCAGTGATGGCTCCCAATTTCATTTACTTACTAGATTTGGGTGCTGATGCATGGCAAGCAATAATTTCTAAACATGAATACTGAATTGAAATTGCTCAATTACTAAAGTTTTATTTTTGTGATATTTATAAATGTTTGGCTATGGCTGCAAGTAAAATGACTTTTAGATTTTGCACAGGTGAAGAGCTTTAGTGGGTTAGCACTGTATTGAAATATTTTGTGGTGTCTTGTGGAAACTATCAGCATGTCTATCTGCAAGCAGAATGAGAGCAGCAAAAAATAGCAATCTTGGGGTAAGTGATACCGATCAGACCAACCTCTCTCACTACACATCCCAGCTCACAGTTCTGTGAGATTTCAAGTGATGAAGCTGTTAAATGTTTGAGTTCTTCAGAGAAAAAGTATAATTTATTGAATTAGTCCTACATGTTGCAAATTAATAGAAATATTTAATCAACTTGAATTTAGTATTTCTAGACATTCATTTATTAGTGGAATTTCAGAAAAGACATGGGACTCTTTCTGTATAGAAGCTTCTTTAGTTATTCCTATATATTATACAAGGAAGCCCAAATCATTGCTATCTTATTCTTTCAACAGAGTGTGCAGTTAAGCAAACAACTGACAATGTCAGGAATTTCAGGTACTTACCATAAAGAATTAAAAAATTCTCATTATAGTAATAGTTTCTAATCTCTTAAGTAATAGTTTTTATGAAAATGCAACACCTAATCAAAAAGAGAAAAAAAGATGTTCACATGTCAAGAAAAAAAAATAGGGGGCCTTTTTCAGAATCAATATGTATAAAATGTCTGGTTACAATAGATATACACATTTTTGTGAAAACCAAAAAATGTGTGCCAATTATCAAAAATACCAACTATTTGCAAAAAACAGACTGCTTGGCAAATATGTGTTAGGAGTGAAAAGATAGACAGAATGAGGAGAAAAGAGAAGTTCATCGGTGTAACCTACAAGCAGGCTGGGCAAAGGATACCTCATGAGAGACTCAAAAGCCAATAGAAAAGTATTTCATTGTTATCTAGTGCAGAAATCCAGCTGGGGCATCATCCCTGGGATCTTTGGGTGAATTTAGGACAGACAATATACTCCAGAATAAAAATGTGAGGTATTATAGACAGAAGTAAATCTTTGCCATAGATTTTTTTTTTTTTTTTTTTTTTTTTTTTTTTTTTTGCTGTATGCGGGCCTCTCACTGCTGTGGTCTCTCCCCGTTGCAGAGCACAGGCTCCGTACGTGCAGGCTCAGTGGCCATGGCTCACGGGCCCAGCTGCTCCGCGGCATGTGGGATCTTCCCAGACCGGGGCACGAACCCCTGTCCCCTGCATCGGCAGGCAGACTCTCAACCACTGCGCCACCAGGGAAGCCCTGCCATAGACTTTTTTTTTTTTAACATCTTTATTTGAGTATAATGCCATAGACTTTTATTAGGAACATATTAGGGAGATTCCCAAATCCAGTTTGTTCCAGGAAATGAGTAGGTTGGATATACAAGATCAAATATTGGTCCATAGTCAGGATGTTTTCACAAAATTCATAAAGTAAATGTAGATTAATCACCAAGACCAAATGGTATCTACCTGAGGGTTTTAAGGAACTCTAGGATGAAACTGAGAAACTGTTGGCCATGTGCAACCAATCATTACAAAGAAACACTGTGCCAGAAGACTATTTGTTTGCAAATTTAACTTTTTTAGAGGGTGTTTCAGGGAACTACAGCCTGTCAGTTTATGTAAGAGACAAAAATAGTGCATCTAAAAAAAGAACAGTTATTATGTACCTTCAAAATGTCTATTCTTTTTATTTAAAAAAGAGATTCCAGGGCTTCCCTGGTGGCGCAGTGGTTGAGAGTCCGCCTGCCGATGCAGGGGACGCGGGTTCGTGCCCCGGTCCGGGAGGATCCCACGTGCCGCAGAGCGGCTGGGCCCGTGAGCCATGGCCGCTGAGCCTGCGCGTCTGGAGCCTGCTGCGCTCTGCAACGGGAGAGGCCACAACAGTGTGAGGCCTGCGTACCGAAAAAAAAAAAAGAAGCCAAATGCAGAAACTACCAAAGAGTACCAAAGAGCAGTCATTAGTCCACAAGCCAGTCATTAAGACAAACAAATGCTGTGCCAAAGGCAAAAGGTGAAGAGTCAAGAACAAGGACTTGTTAGAATGGTATAGAAGTGAGGACAACTTATATAATGAGCATAAATGTAAAAGGAAACCTGGAAACTATTTTCTATTGCAAGTATTCTTTTTTTTCTTTTTGCGGTATGTGGGCCTCTCATTGTTGTGGCCTCTCCCATTGCGGAGCACAGGCTCCAGACGCGCAGGCTCAGCGGCCATGGCTCACGGGCCCAGCCGCTCCGCGGCATGTGGGATCTTCCCGGACCGGGGCACGAACCCGTGTCCCCTGCATCGGCAGGCGGACTCTCAACCACTGCGCCACCAGGGAAGCCCGCAAGTATTCTTTATCAATCTTTACCTTACCAATTATTTGAACCTTAATTCTCATTGCACATTTAATTAGCTTCTGCTTTTCTGAATCCAACAGGCCATTCCGGATGAATCTTTTATTGGAGATATTTTTACTAAATCTCTTCATGTTGATTCATCTTTTTCGTACCAAGAGAGGTACAGTCTACTGGTCCTCTACCAGGCATATTCAGCTACATGATTATTATTCACTTGAAACAATACTGTCTACATGACTACACGGCTCCAGGCCTTGTGACAGGCACTAGAAGGGGAAAGTTAAGATGTACTATTCACTAGTATATGTGTTATACAGCTGAGAATCTTTAAGAAATATATTAAATACCACATGTAAACTGCACAGAGCATTTCAAAGTCACAAGTTATAAAAGCACAAAAGCACAGCCCTAGATCAGGGGGGTTCAGGGGAAGTCTTTCTAGAAGAGATGATACATGATAAGTCTTAAAGAATGAGTTGGATACAGCCAAGGGAACAATTAGGAGAAGGCAGCTGGCAGATGGAAGATCACAAAGTCTCTGTCACCTTGGTAGGAAATTATAAGCAATTCAGTGTTGTTATAAAGACAGGGAATAAATACATAAATAAATAAATAAAGACAGGGAATTACAGCAGCTGAAGCTGAGAGGCAGGCAATAATCAGACCACGAAAGGCCTGAAATGTCAAGTTACAAATTTGGGGCTTTATCTTGAAGGTTGTGTTCACATTCATATTTCAAAAAAATAGGAGTCGGTGTGAAAAATAATGTGATGATAGGGCAAAACAACAAAAGAGAAGTTCATTGTCATGGTCCAAACAAAATGTGATAGGACCGGAACTAGGATAATGGTCAATTGGTGGAATGAACATATTCAGGTAGTTCTTGCTATTCTGGCCCAAGATCTGAGATAGGAATTACTGGCAGAGGAGAGGTTCAATTGAGATTTTGAGTCATCTGAGTGTATGTTGACTTTGAGTTGCTTCTAGACCATCCAAAGGATATACTCAGCAGGCCCTTAGATATCAGATCTCATGGTGAAAAGATCAGGACTGGGTGGGCCAGCTCACCAATATGCCAAATGGGTGAACCCAGGATAAATCTGGTCAAGAGCCAATGTACAGACAGAAACATACTCTACTACGGGAAGGTTTAAATGAAACTGAGCAGACATGAACCAGTTAAAAATATATAAAAAGTAAAAGCTGGGGCTATTTTAAAATAGAGTGTGTTAATGGAAATTTTGAGGTATAGCAAGGCCAACAGATCAGGAGATGCTTATCACTGAAAAGATATTTGTTACTCACAGCTCCTAGGGGAAGGGAACACTCATTTTGTGGGGGGCTCAGATGGATCTGTCACAAGATAGAAAGAGAGGGGAAATGTCAGCAAGAGGCTTTAGTGTGCTTTTGTGAGAAGGAATAGGAAAGGCTGGGTAAGCAGGCTTAGGACTGGCTAGAGTGAATAATTTCAGTGGGTACTGGGGCATAGGGACATTCTCTTGTCTGGAATTTTGCCCTGGGTGATTGGGGCAGGTAGGTAATGACCCAGAGTGTGAGACAGTCTGATAGGGGTGGTGGTTGGGGGTGTAGCCTCTGGACTGGTTGGTTTGCATGTGAAAGGCGTGCTCCTAGGAGGAGGACTCTTTGCAAAGAGGGAGGGTAATGAAGGAGGCAGAAGCCAAGACAAGGTGACTCAGGCACGTTATCATGTTGTTTGGAACAAAGAGTGTTGGACATTTGAATAATGGGTAGATGTTAAAGCATGAAGTTTACAGAAGCTAGAAACATGGTTAAGACAAGGACCCAAGGCGTGAAGGAGAGGGGGGCTAGTTTCTAGAGAAGACGTTGAATGTACAAGAAGATTCACAAATCAAAGAAACAGGCTAATATAAACAATAATGTCTGCTATATGCCAGGCACTGAGTGGTGTGCCAAAGAGTAACTTCTGCAAATGATAGAGAATACAGTGCCAAACTCAAGAAGCACATAGGACATGGTGGTTATTTCAGGCTTTTCTTCCTGGCCTCTAGGAAAGAAAGTCGCAGAATTCCCAATACTTCTTCCCCTAACCACAGAAATACTTAGTTAGCATATTTCTTAGCCTAGAAGGGGACACGATTAATTAGAAACGTGATGAAGTTATTAACAAAGGGTGATACATTAAGAAATGTTTCAGGGAGCTTCAGAAAGAAAAACTGATAGCCTTCAGAGAAGTTTGTTTATTCAGGTATTTAAATGATGTTCATCATTGCAGCATCTCAGTGTTTCACATCTCAGAAAACCATCATTACTGAAGAAGAGGTAATTTCAATAGCAGAAAGCAAAATAATAGAACTGAATTGTTGCCTACAGGACTGAATGACCCATAAACAACAGAAATTTTGAATAATCACACTGAAGAATAAAAGAGGAAGGTAAAAAAATTAAGCAAAATAGGGAAACACTGAGTTTAATGCTCTTAACTGGTTACCAGTTTACAGTCCTGACAGATTATTTCTGAGTGTGAAAACAGAACAAACTTTATCCACCCATCTCTCATAATCTCTGCTTGGAGCCATGTAATGCCTGCTGTTTTTTCATAACTGTGGATTTGTAGATTCAAACGTTTAAAATGGTTTATTCTTTTATAAAAAGAATCAATCATACAATTTATTTGCTGCCAGCAGGTTGCAATTAGGTCTCATTCATTACCACATAGTTGAAGTGGTCAATACTTAGGTGTGTCCAAAACTGTTTTCAATGAACATGAAAGATACCAACTCCTTATTTAAAAAGTGAGACTTAAACTGAATTAAACAAATGCTGTGAACAAAGAAGCTTTAAAAATCAATTTCTCTTTCCAATTCTTAAAAAAAAATTCTAAAAGTATTTAAGGGAGAGTCTTTTTACCTATGTTGTGAGAAACACTGGTATTTTGGATCAGTGATAGAGAAAAAAATGAAATGTTATCTCATGGTGTACCGTTAATCACTACGCTCTAATCTGTAAAGCTTTGTTGGCCCATGGAAAAAAGTTGCATATGAAACGATAAGTAATCTGGTTGTTTGATGGAAAAAGAGATTGTGAATCACAATAATAAGATATACTTTAAATATTTTTCAATGTAAGCTCTTGCTTTACTTATAAACTCATCCAAACTATAATCTTAAGAGTTTTAAGACCATTTCACCATTTTTCCTTTATAAAAAAGCAACAACAACAACAGCAACAACAAAACTCTGAAATAATGTTCACTAAATTTCAACTCTCTTGGTGGTGCTTAGTGTTCCCTCCTTGGTGGAATGATTAATATTTCTTCTTGCTGCTTCTCTGTTTTGCCACATTTTATCATATTTGTTCTAAGTCTATTTTAATGAAATAAAACATTGTAAATAAATCTAAAGTGACCTGTGTCCCTCATCCCCAATTCTACCCCTTTGTACCTTCCCAGTACTACAAGCAACTTTCCAGTATGTCTTTTGATTGTGTGTGTGAGAGAGAGAGCAACATATAATAGTACTTTATGTGAGTTTCATTTAAATATTGAGCATAATACTGCAATTTCTTTTTTTTCACAATTGTTTTGCTCTTTATTGTATCAGTATATGCTAATGTAGTTAATTCCTTTTCTTCTATATATAGTATTCCATCATAGAGTTAATAACACATTTTATTTATCTGTTAGTCTGTTGATGGACATATAAAATTGTTTCCAATTATTTCTTATTACAAAAGGAGCTAAAATGGAAATCATCACATGTATATTTTTGTGCAACTGTGTACCAACTTTTAAAAATAGATTATAGGTAGAATAGAATGATTGGTTTGAAAGGGATATAATTATAATATTTTCGCCAATTTTTCTCTTAAATTATTGTAACATTTTACACTCCCATATATAACTATGACAGTCTTCCCAAGACCCTTTTCAGTATATTATGTTATCAAATTTTTAAAAATTTTGCCTGTATGAATAAGAGATATTATTTTCTTCATAAGCTGGTACTTCTTATATTGTTGAAAATGTTTTGGTATATTCTTATACTTTTATTGGACTCTTGGGTTCCTCTTCAGTGAATTGCTTATCATTGAATCTTTTAATTCTTTTCCTACTAGGATGTATGTGTTCTTTCTTACTGAAATGCAATTGGATAATAATTATCTGCTACAAAGTGGCATATATTGTCTCTTAGTCAACCCTAGCTTATCTTTTAACTTGGTTGATGATGATGTTAGTCATGAAGAAGTTCATAGTTTTGATAGTCAAATTCATCAACCTTTATTTTATAAGATGTGTTTATGTATTCGATTTAAAAATTCTTTCACTATCATATATCAGATATTTTACCTTCTCCTACAACTTTCTTCTGATATTTCTAAATTTCAGTGTCCCTATTGAGTTATTTCCTCCATCTGGAAATACTTCATATAACGTAAGATAAGAACCAACTTTTTTCTTCCTTTATGCAACAACTATGGTTGTAACATCATTTACTTAATAGTTCTACTTTAGCCTACTGATTTGTAATGTCCCCTCTACCAAGAGTGTGTTTTCCTGGGTCTATTTATTACTTCTCTATTCTATTCTACTTGTGTATTATCCATTTATGATCTTGAATCATACTTATAATAAGTTGTAATATTTGGCAAGAAGAAACCTTCCATTAATTTTTCCCCAGAACTATCCTAGATATTTTTGTTGCATTCTCATTAAATTTAGGATCAGTTTGTTTAAGATCTACAAGAAAACTTTGTTTTTTTAGATTATCATTGTAATTACATTGCACTGATCAATATATTTGGGACAGAATTAACTTACTTAAGATATAAAATATTTCACTCATGAACTTACTATCTACTTCTATTTATTCAGAGCTTCTTTTATATTTTTCAGTACTTCATAATCTTTTATTTCATAAAGAACTTGCACATATATACTTGCAATTTTCGCTCTTAATATTTTAGTTTATGTTGATATTGTGAATGGAGTATTTTTTAATACTACATATTTTTAGTTAAATTCAGATTGTGATCTTGAATACAACACATTTGCTGTGTGTTCTTATTGGTTCTAATGATTTACAGATTGTCTTAGGTTATCCTGTAGACAGAGTCTGCAAATAACTATGAGTTTGCTTTCCTTTAAAATATTTATGCCTCTATTTCTGTTTTTCTGTCATTTAATTGGCTAGCTACCAGAATTTTCAGTTCAATATGAAATAATTGGGATATAGAGGTCATCTTTACTTTTGTTCAGTCTTTAAATTTTTTTTAAGGTGGACTTATCTATGGGATGTATAAAGTTTTGGTACATAAACTTCATCAGGTTAAGGGAATTCCCTTACATTAGTAGTTTGATGAGAATTTAAAAGAAGAATTAATTATTAATTCTATCAAACATTCTGGTGCACCTCTTGAGATAATACTTTTTATCATCAGTGTAATAAAAGAAACTTATACTGATAGCATTTTCTAATGCTAGAATATCCTTGTTCTCCTTCAGTAAACTTAAGTATTATATTAACTTGATGAAGGTGCATTCATTTAAAAATTTTATTCAATATTTCAGCCTGTACATTCAAATGTAACACTGCTCTCTAATTGTCTTTTTTAAAAAAAATTCTTCCCACTTTTTTGTGAAGTCAATGAAAGCCATAAAAAATAAATCACATGGCTCTCCTTGTATTTTTACACCTAAAAAAACTTTTTTACAAGATGAACAGTCTCCATCATTTAAAAATTAGTAAATCTGCAAAGTGCCTAGCCTACAAATGTTTTTAACAGCATTATTGTGTTAATGATTTAATTGCTCTAATGTTCAAGTTTTTCTTTACTTTTAATAATATTTTAGTAATTTATGTTTTTCTAAAAATATTACATCCTTATCTGACCCCAAACCATTGCCACTTATCATATAAATCAGTGATTAAAAAAAATCTCTATCTGCTACTATGTCCCCTCTTTTCTAAACTATTTTGTATCTACAGTTACATTTCATCTTCTTTAAAAAAGTTTTTTTCAGTTTCTTAGAATATGGAAATAATGGAAATAAAGTAAATAACGTGACCCTAATTAACACCCTAACTGAACTAACTAAAAGTCTATTTAAACGTTCTTATAAAATAGATGAGCTATTAAAATTTCATTGTGGAAATAAACAAAAACTTTCTTATTCCTAAATTAGGTTACTTCCTACAAAAGATTACTCCCTATACTATATATTTTATAGACAATATTTCATGATTTTATTTTAAATATGGCATATTTTTCTATAAAGGTCAAATACACTGGTCTATTCCAATAAATATATTCTTGTAAATAAGATTCTAATGAGATTAAGAAGATCTGCTTTTGTCTGTATTTAAGGTTATATTTTACTGCCTCATTTCAGAACTATCTAGGACAAAAATCTTTGCTCAAGATGTTACCTTTCATATTCTCTTGAATAAATAGTCTACCTACAGGAGAGACCTTCAAGATGGCAGAAGAGTAAGACGTGGAGATCACCATCCTCCCCACAAATACATCAGATATACATCTACATGTGGAACAACTCCTACAGAACACCTACTGAACGTTGGCAGAAGACCTCAGACTTCCCCAAAGGCAAGAAACTCCCCACGTACCTGGGTACGGCAAAAGAAAAAAGGAAAAACAGAGATGAAAGAATAGGGATGGGACCTGCACCTCTGGGAGGGAGCTGTGAAGGAGGAAAAGCTTCTACACACTAGAAGGCCCTTCACTGGTGGAGATGGGAGGGGTGGCAGGAGGGAAGCTTCGGAGCCACGGAGGAGAGCGCAGCAACAGGGGTGCGAGGGCAAAGCGGAGAGATTCCCGCACAGAGGATCCGTGCCGACCAGCACTCAGCAGCCCGAGAGGCTTGTCTGCTCACCCGCCGGGATGGGCGGGGGATGGGAGCTGAGGCTGGGGCTTCGGAGGTCAGGTCCCAGGGAGAAGACTGGCTTTGGCTGCGCAGCCTGAAGGGGGCTAGTAAGCCACAGCTAGCGGGAGGGCGTCCGGGAAAAAGTCTGGACCTGCCTAAGAGGCAAGAGACCATTGTTTTAGGGTGCACGAGGAGAGGGGATTCAAAGCACCACCTAAACAAGCTCCAGAGACGGGCACGAGGCACGGCTCTCAGCGCAGACCCCAGAGACGGGCATGAAATGCTAAGGCTGCTGCTGCAGCCACCAAGAAGCTTGTGTGCGAGCACAGGTCACTATCCACACCTCCTCTCCCAGAAACCTGTGCAGCCTGCCACTGCCAGGGTCTCATGATCCAGGGACAACTTCCCTGGGGAGAACACACGGTGTGCCTCAGGCTGTTGCAACGTCACGCCGGCCTCTGCCACTGCAGAGTCGCCCCGCATCTGTACCCCTCCCTCCACCCGGCCTGAGTTACCCAAAGCCCCTGAGCCAGCTGCTCCTTTAACCTCATCCTGTCTCAGTGGGAACAGATGCCCTCAGATGACCTACACTTAGAGGCGGGTCCAAATCCAAAGCTGAACCCCAAGAGCTGTGCGAACAAAGAAGAGAATGGGAAATCTTTCCCAGCAGCCTCAGGAGCAGTGGATTAGATCTCCACAATCAACTTGATGTACCCTGCATCTGTGGAATACCTGAAGAGACAACAAATCATCCAAAAATTGAGGCAGTGGACTTTGGAAGCAACGATATAGATATATTTTTTTCCTTTTTCTCTTTTTGTGAGTGTGTATGTGTATGCTTCTTTGTGTGATTTTGTCTGTATAACTTTGCTTTTACCATTTGTCCTAGGCTTCTGTCTGTCCTTTTTTTTCAGTATAGTTTCTAGTGCTTGATACCATTGGTGGATGTGTTTATTGGTTTGGTTGCTCTCCCCTTTCTTTCTTTCTTTTATTACTTTAAAAATTTTTTTAATATGTTTTTTATTTTAATAACTTTCTTTCTTTCTCTCTCTCTCTTTCTCTCTTTCTTTCTTTCTTTCTTTTTACATTTTCTTCTGATCCGTGTGGCTGACAGGGTCTTGGTGCTCCAGCCACATGTCAGGCCTGTACCTCTGAGGTGGGAGACCTGAGTTCAGGACATTGGTCCACCAGAGACCTCCCAGCTCGACATAATATCAAACGGCAAAAGCTCTCCCAGAGATCTCCATCTCAACACTAAGACCCAGCTCCACTCAACGACCAGCAAGCTCCAGTGCTGGACACCCCATGCCAAACAACAAGTAAGACAGGAACACAAACCCACCCATTAGCATAGAGGCTGCCTAAAATCATAATAAGGTCACAGAAACCCCAAAACACACCACCAGACACTGTACGGCCCACCAGAAAGACAAGTTCCAGCCTCATTCACAAGAACACAGGCACTAGTCCCCTCCACCAGGACGCCTACACAACCCACTAAACCAACCTCACCCACTGGGGGCAGACACCAAAAACAACAGGAACTATGAACCTGCAGCCTGAGAGGAGGAGACCCCAAACACAGTAAGTTAAGCAAAATGAGAAGACAGAGAAACAAACAGCAGATGAAGGAGCAAGGCAAAAACCCACCGGACCAAACAAAGAAGTGGAAATAGGCAGTCTACCTGAAAAAGAATTCAGAGTAATGATAGTAAAGATGATCCAAAATCTTGGAAATAGAATGGAGAAAATATAAGAAACGTTTAACAAGGACCTAGAAGAACTAAAGAGCAAACAAACAATGATGAACAACACAATAAATGAAATTAAAAATACTGTAGAAGGAAGCAAAGCAGAATAACTGAGGCAGAAGAACGGATAAGTGACCTGGAAGATAAAACAGAGCAGAATAAAGAAAAAAGAATGAAAAGAATTGAGGACAGTCTCAGAGACCTCTGGGACAATATTAAACTCACCAACATTCAATTTATAAAGGTCCCAGAAGAAGAAGAAAAAAAGAAAAGTACTGAGAAAATAATTGAAGAGATTATAGTTGAAAACTACTCGAATATGGGAAAGGAAATAGTTAATCAAGTCCAGGAAGCATAGAGAGTCCCATAAAGGATAAATCCAAGGAGAAACACACCAAGGCACATATTAATCAAACTATCAAAAATTAAACACAAAGAAAGAATATTAAAAGCAGGAAGGGAAAAGCAACAAATAACATACAAGGGAATTCCCATAAGGTTAACAGCTGATCTTTCAGCAGAAGGTCTGCAAGCCAGAAGGGAGTGGCATGATGTACTTAAAATGATAAATGGTAACAACCTCCAATCAATATTACTCTACCCAGCAAGGATCTCATTTAGATTCAACAGAGAAATTAAAACCTTTACAGACAAGTGAAATCTAAGAGAATTTAGCACCACCAAACCAGTTATACAACAAATGCTAAAGGAACTTCTCTAGGCAGGAAACACAAGATAAGGAAAAGACCTACAATAACAAACCCAAAACAATAAAGAAAATGGTAATAGGAACAAGGATATCGATAACTACCTTAAATGTAAATGGATTAAATGCTCCAACCAAAAGATATAGACTGGCTAAATGGATAAAAAAATAAGACCTGTATATATGCTGTCTACAAGAGACCCATTTCAGACCTAGGGACACATACAGACTGAAAGTGAGGGGATGGAAAAATATATTCCATGGAAATGAAAATATGATGACCCAAAATTTATGGGATGCAGCAAAAGCTGTTCTAAGAGGGAAGTTTATAGCAATACAACCTTATCTCAAGGAATAAGAAACAATTCAAATAAACAACCTAACCTTACACCTAAAGCAATTAGAGAAAGAACAACAAAAAAAACCCAACATTAACAGAAGGAAAGAAATCATAAAGATCAGGTAAGAAATAAATGAAAAAGAAATGAAGGAACTGATAGCAAAAATCAATAAAACCAAAAGCTGGTTCTTTGAGATGATAAACAAAATTGATACACCATTAGCCAGACTCATCAAGAAAAAAAGGAGAAGACTCAAATCAATAGAATTAGAAATGAAAATAGAGCAGTAAAAACTGGCACTGCAGAAATACAAGATTATGAGAGATTACTACAAGCAACTATATGCCAATAAAATGGACAACCTGGAAGAAATGGAGAAATTCTTAGAAAAGTACAACCTTCTGAGACTAACCAGGAAGAAATAGAAGATATAAACTGACCAATCACAAACACTGAAATTGAAACTGTGATTAAAAATCTTCCAACAAGTTAAAGCTCAGTACCAGATGGCTTCACAGGCAAATTCTATCAACCATTTACCAAAGAGGTAACTCCTATCATTCTCAAACTCTTTGAAAATATAACAGAGGGAGGAACACTCCCAAACTCATTCTACGAGACCAGCATCACCCTGATACCAAAACCAGACAAAGATGTCACAAAGAAAGAAAACTACAGGCCAATAACACTGATTAACATAGATGCAAAAATCCTCAACAAAATACTAGCAAACAGAATGCAACAGCACATTAAAAGGATCATAAACCATGATCTAGTGGGGTTTATCCCAGGAATGCAAGGTTTCTTCAATATACACAAATCAATCAATGTGATACACCAAATTAACAAACTGAAGGATAAAAACCATATGATCATCTCAATAGATGTAGAGAACACTTTAGACAAAATTCAACACCCATTTATGATAAAAACCCTCCAGAAAGTAGGCATAGAGGGAACTTACCTCGACATAATAAAGGCCATACATGACAAACCCACAGTCTGTCACGAAGAGTGAAGTAAGTCAGAAATAGAAAAACAAATACCGTATTCTAACACATATATATGGAATCTAAAAAAAATAAATAGTTCTGAAGAAGCAAGGGCCCGGACAGGAATAAAGATACAGACATAGAGAATGGATTTGAGGACACGGGGAGGGGGAAGTGCAGCTGAGATAAAGTGAGAGAGTGGCATGGACTTATATACACTACCAAATGTAAAATAGATAGCTAGTGGGAAGCAGCCACATAGCACAGGGAGATCATCTCAGTGCTTTGTGACCTCCTAGAGGGGTGGGAAAGGGAGTGTGGGAGGGAGATGAAAGAGGGAGGAGATATGGGGATATATGTATAGCTGATTCACCTTCTTATAAAGCAGAAACTAACACACCATTGTGAAGCAATTATACTACAATAAAGATGTTAAAAAAAAATAGTCTACCTACAGAAACACAGCTAATTGAATTGACCATTTCTAGTTCTATGACATTTGTTGTGCACATTCTTTTGTTTTCTTAACCTACCTAATCAAATATTGATTGATAAAAATGGTTAGTTAAAAGCAATGGACATTTTTATTTTGCTACGTGTGTTTATTTTGCCTTCAGAAATAATATAAGAAATTATATTCTTACCAGCACAAAATAAATTCTATTTTTTAATTAGAATATTTCTTTGTAACTGATCCTATTTTTAAATTTAATTTTTATTTTATGTTGGAGTATGGTTGATTTACAATGGTGTGTTACTTTCAGGTATACAGCAAAGTGATTCAGTTTTACATATGCATATATCCATTCTTTTTCAGATTCTTTCCCCATATAGGTTATTACAGAATATTGAATATTGAGTATTGAATATTCCCTATGCTATATTATAGGTCCTTGTTGATTATCTATTTTATATATAGTGTGTAAATGTTAAACTCAAAGTCCTAATTTATCCCTCACCCTCACTTTTCCCCTTTGGTAACCATAAGTTTGTTTTCAAAGTCTGTGAGTCTGTTTCTGTTTTGTAAATAAGTTCATTTGTACCATTTTTTTAGATTCCACATATAAGTGATATCATAAAATATTTTCTTTCTCTGACTTACTTCACTTAATATGATAATCTCTAGGCCCATCCATGTTGCTGCAAATGGCATTATATCATTCTTTTTATGGCCAAGTAATATTCCATTGTATATATGTACCACATCTTCTTTATCCATTCCTCTGTTGATGGGCCTTTAGGTTGCTACCATGTCTTGGCTATTGTATATAGCTCCGTAATGAACACTGGGGTGCATGTATCTTTCGAATTGTGGTTTTTTCCATATATATGTCCAGGAATGGAACTGCTGGATCATAAGGTAGTTCTATTTTTAGTTTTTTAAGGAAGCTCCATACTGTTCTCCAGGTAGTTGTACCAATTTACATTCCCACCAACAGTGTAGGAGGGGTCCCTTTTCTTCACACCCTCTCCAGCATTTATTGTTTGTAGACTTTTTGATAATGGCCATTCTGACCAATGTGAGGCGATACTTCATTGTATCAAGGGTTTTGATTTGCATTTCTCTAATAATTAGTGATGTTGAGTATCTTTTCACGTGCATTTTGGCCATCTGTATGTCTTCTTTGGAGAAATGTCTAGTTAGGTCTTCTGCCCATTTTGAATTGTGTTGTTTTTCTGATATTGAGCTGAATGAGCTCTTTGTATAATTGGAGATTAATCCCTTGTCAGTCACTTCACTGGCAAATATTTTCTCCCATTCTGTGGCTTGTCTTTTCATTTTATTTATGGTTTCATTTGCTGTGCAAAACTTTTAAGTTTAATTAGGTCCCATTTGTTTGTTTTTGTTTTTATTTTCATTACTCTAGAAGGTGAATCCAAAAGGATATTGTTGCAATTTATGTCAAAGAGTGTTCTGCCTATGTTTTCCTCTAAGAGTTTTATAGTGTCTGGTCTTACATTTAGGTTTTTAAACCATTTTGAGTTTATTTTTGTGTATGGTGTTAGAGAATGTTCTAATTTCATTCTTTTACATGTAGCTGTCCAGTTTTCCCAGCACCACTTATTGAAGAGACTGTCTTTTCACCAGTGTATTTTCTTGCCTCCTTTGTCATAGATTAGCTGACCATAGGTGTATTGGTTTATTTCTGGGCTTTCTATCCTTTAAATCCTATTTATTTTCAAGGCAGTCAAATGCACTTGTATTTTATCCTGGCCTCCTTTCAGGTGTGGTTCCCTTTGGGATAGTTTTTTTTTTTTTCGGTACACAGGCCTCTCACTGCTGTGGCCTCTCCCGCTGCGGAGCACAGCCTCCGGATGCACAGGCCCAGCGGCCATGGCTCACAGGCCCAGCTGCTCCATGGCACCTGGGATCCTCCCGGACCGGGGCACGAACCCACTTCCCCCACATCGGCAGGTGAACTCTCAACCACTGCACCGCCAGGGAAACCCTGGGGTAGTTTTAGTGCTATCCTACCCATGCTCTTCTGCTAACATAACAGAGCAGTTTTGCTACTTTTTAAAATGCCATGTAACAAAGACTTTTTATGTATTTATTTATTTTGAGTTTCTGTTGACATTATTTAAATGTAATCATAGAGAATGTATTCTTTAATGTCTGGTTTCCTTCATTATGCTTGTAAGATTCTTTTTCTTTATCCAGCTTTGTTGAGACATAATTGATATATAACATTGTGTTAAGTTCAAGGTGTACAAAGAAATGATTTGATATATGTATATATTGTGAAATGATTGCCACAATAAGCTCATCATGGCACAGTATGCCATCACCTCATAAAGTCACCATTTGTGTGTGTGTTTGTGCATGTGTGTAAAGTGTACAGTATAATATTGCTAACTATAGTCACCAAGCTGTACATTACATACCCAGAATTTACTCATCTTATAACTGGAAGTTTGTACCCTTTGGCCACCTTCATCCATTTCCCCCATGCACCCAACCACTGTCTTTGACAACTACCACTCTGTTTGCTGTAATTATGAGTTCAGTTTCTTTAGATTTCATGTATAAGAAATCACACAGTATTTGTCTTTCTCTGCTTACTTATTTTACTTAGCATAGTGCTCTCAAGGTTCATTCATTTTGTTGCAAATGACAGGATTACTGTTTTTATGGCCGAGTAGTATTTCATCATGTATATATAATAGCTAGAGTGAATAATGCTGCAATGAACACAGGGCAGGGGTGCAGGTATCTTTTTGAGGCAGTGATTTCAATTCCTTCAAATATACACCCAATTTGGAATTGCTGGATCATATGGTAGTGCTATTTTTTACTGGGGGTATTAACTCTATTTTCCATAGCGGCTATACCAATTTACATTACCACCTTTTCTCCACAGCCTCGCCAGCACTTGTTATCACTTGTCATCTTGATAACAGACATCTTAACAGGTAAGGGGTGATATTCCTTTGTGGTTTTGATTCATATTTCCCTGATGATTATTGATGTGGAACACCTTTTCATGCATCTGTTCACAATTTGTATTTATTCTTTGGAAAAATGTCTATTCAGGTTATCTGCCCATTTTTTAACCATATATATATATATATATATATATATAAATTTATGAGTTTCTTACATATTTTGGATACTAACCCTTGATCAGATTTGTAATTATTTTCTCCCATTTCATAGGTTTCCTTTTCAATTTGTTTTTTTCCTCTGCAGAAACTTTTTAGTTTGATGTAATCTCATTAATTTTGTTTTTGTTTTTATTTTTTTTTTGCTTGTGCTTTTGGTGTCAAATAATTGTTTTAATAAATGCACTTTTCAGTTGAATCAAATCTAAGTCTCTTTTTTACCAGGTTTTGACAAATAGAAGAATTTAAACATACCTGTAGGAGCACAGTAGATGTCTTTTGAAGTCAGTCTCCCATGGATGCAAATTGTCTTTAATTTCCTCTAGAAATAGAAATTTAAAAGAAAGCATTTGCTAAAAAGATCTCCGATCTCCGATAACTTGTTGCACAACCTGAAGTGTTAACACTGTATCAGGCATAATTGATGCAATGGGGCTATTACTTTAATAAGACCTCTATAATGCTCAATCGATCCCCACTATTCATCAGCTTTTCTCTAGGCCATACTATACTGTTAAAGAAGGACTTTGTGGGGATAAATACCTCTGTGTCTAACATATCCTTTAATAAACCTAACATTTTTGATACTTCCCATGTATTCCACATTGCTTTAAATTAATTTGAATTAATCTTTAATTCTGAAGGTTTTAATCTTATATGGGTATTTAAATAAAACATGATGAAGAGTAGGTTTGCATGAAGTTCTTTTCCTCAGTGGTTTGGATAAAGGAAGAATACCTCTTGCATAATATTGTCTCCCTAATGCACATTGGTAAGCTGAAGCAACAGCCACTCATAACTTTTCTTTAATAAATTCCTATTTTGAACCACCATCCAATCTCATCGAGGCCCTGAATAGAGCACAAAGGTGGAGGTTGGGCGAATTCACTCTCTGCCGGAGCTGAGGCCTTTTGGCTCCAACAGGGACTTAGCACACTTGGTTCTGATTCTCAAGTCTTCGGTATCAGACTGAATTTCATCACCAGTTCTCCTGGTTTTCCAATTTGCAGATGGCATATCAAGGGACTTCTCAGCCTCCATGACAGCATGAGCCACTTCCTGTAATAACTCTCTTTTACATAAGAAAAAAAAGCCTATTTTGAGACATACTTTTGCTTGTAAGCCTTCTACAGTTGCATAACAGTATTTCCCTAATTATTTTGAACTTTAACTGTCCATCAGAACATTTAGAGTATGACAACACATTGTGCACCAGTGTCTAGCAATCCCTATTAAGGTGTCTTCACTACCCCAGCCACTTTGCTTATACTAATACAGGCAACCTTTCCCTGCTGGAGTTTGCACAAGACACCATGGTCAGCCTATTACCCAGAATCATAATTCTCTCCATTATATCACACCTTTTAAATCAGCATGCGTCCCAGGTACTGTAGATTTCTCTTTGGGTCAGTGTCCAATTTTTAATATTTATCAAACCTAGAATGATTTGAAGGAATCTGATGTGGTCCTTTTCTAGCTTGAGGGGTTGATGGAGTAGCCAGATCATCTATTCACTTATAGTGACCCTTAAAATTTTGGCAGATACTTCATCTATCACGTTCTGTTTCTGGCAATTTTTAATGAATCATCTGGACATTTCCATCCAATTTAATTGCCTGAAGGTTTTCTTTATCCCTTTTGTTTTTGTTTCCTTTTTTCCTAAATAATCCTAATCTTTTCCCCTTCATTTAATCTCATCTGTGGGACCTGAGCTGGTCGAGTCCCAAAAGCATTCTTTATATTATTGTGCTCATAGCACCAACTACAGTAATAAGAGTGAGATCATTGAAAGAGCCTGTAAGACTTCACTGAGCACACTCATATAGGCTTTTAATAAAGGTAACAGTATAGCAGGTAAACACAGCGATGTGCAACAAATTCCAGGCACATCTCCCAGGGTCCTTTCTCGGTTGCACAGGATGCTTTATCTTAAAATTGTTATCCAACAAGATACATGCAAAGATACCTTGGTCTCAAGGAAGCCAAGGTGCAAATTTACTGAGGGTCTTTTGTGCCTCACTGTTCATAAAACCAGGCTAGGGAACTGTTTAAGCCAGGTGCAAACAATCAATTTATATGTTTCAGTAAACAATGTAGACAAATTAGCACAGAGTGACTTCAAGGGAGTTTTTGACTTTATACAACATATTTTAAATCACTAGCTAGTACATTTTATCCCTACTTTGGCCAAGGGTCAGTAGCAGACTTCTGGAGTCCCTGGGGATAACATAGTTCTATATCAGAGACCAACCACAAGTTATCCCTATTCTTATACAGATTGTTTACAATTTCAGTTATCTTATTTCATTTAAAAATATTTACAGTGAAATAAAAATCATGACCTATATGACTGATTTTTAGAAAGATTTTTAGACTTGCTTTAAGACCTAGAGATTGTTCTACTTTATCATAAATGTTTCTTGTATGCTTGAGAAGGATATGAATTCTATAATTGCTAGAATTAATTATTCTATAGACATATGTCTTTCAAACCAATTTGTCAATTAAATTTGTCAAATCTTTCAAAACCTTATTATTTTGTCCTTATTTGTTCACTTTCTGTCAATTAGTGAAATAAGGCTGTTAAAGGAATTTTATCATGCTTGATTTGTCCATCTATACATGTAACACTGCCAGTTATTTCCCTTATATATTTGAGAATAGATTATTATGTTCACACAGGTTATAGAGTTTTACATAATCCTGGTGAATTTAAGGTTTTTTTCCTATACCATTACTATTTTCCCCCTAATATGTATTTTATAAGATATAGCCATCAGTGCATTTTTAGGTCATTTCTGTCCTAATGTATTTGTTCTAATACTTATTTTCAACAGTTTTATGGTTTTCTATTTGTTGATTTCTGTAAAATTATACAGATGCACCTTTTAAGAGTATTAGAATATATCTTTTAATTGGCAACTTAATTTACTTTACACTTATTGTGATTATTTATTTATTTGAATTCTTTCCCTTATCTTATTTTCTATTTTTTATTTATTGTGATTTTTTTCTCTGCTTCCTTTAGCTTTCTTTTACTCCATTCTTTATGATGGGTAAATGCTTTTCCTTTATTGTTTGGAAATTATACATTTAGTGCTTATTCATTTTTTTAAGTGAAATTTTTTAAAAAGTCAAAATTTCTGCCTTTCTCAGATCAATTTAAATACTGACCACCCCCTCCCATTTTAAATGCTGTTTTAGGGAGCTATCTCCCAAAGAGATGTATGTGCCATCTGCTGGAAGGATCCCTCCTCTTAGTGGTTATATAATTCAACTCTATTCCCATTTAATTTTCAGTGAATACTTCATGAGATCACACCTGTGTTAAACCTGAAAATAAAATGGTCATATTAGTGACTTAACTGTTCTTTGTTATATAGCCAACCTTTGAAACCAAGTCACTGTGCTTTTACCTGCTGAATACTGTGATGTGCACGTGTCTCATATCGCAGTATTTGTGCATTCATTTCACATAAGAATGTACTTTTTCTCCTCTATCAGCCCCCTCATGGTTCCTGAGATAATATATAACTTCCAATGCAATAGAAGTTCTTTTCAAATTTTTTCCACTTTCAGACATTGCTGTCTATAATAGGTAATAATGTATTTTTTTAAATGTGGAAATAAATTATTTATGCCAAGATACTAATATTACCTTCTAGGCAGTAGCCATATTGCCTTCATTTCATTGATTTGTTTATTCCCTGTAACACACTGAATTATGATACATTCAGTGATGGAATTGCAGCAGCGTTTTAACACTAAAATGTATTCAACATGGGCCATTTCAGGAAAAATGAAAATGAGAATTGATAGGCAGAAACCTATGTTTTTAATAATCAAAATGTAAATGGAGTATATCTGAAGGTATGTTCTCATTAAACAACAAGTATACTATGTTAACAGCTGTAATGGAATGGTTAAAATCCCAGTTTTGAAACTAAAGCTTTAAAATGATCGCATTTATCAGTAATGTATTCAGAATTATTTTTATTTTAAAAAGTTTTGTTTTGCACTGTTTTATTTAATAAACAGTTAATATTTTTCACATGAATACATTCTCCAAGAGAAATCAGAATTGAATTTTTCAACTAAAATGTAATTCAAAGGCTAAATTATTCTTATTTTAAACAAATGCATTAATGTATTACTATAATTCACTTGGGGACACATTCTATTTATTTCTTCTCTTGAGAATTACTTAGTTTTTGCTCAGTGGCCTGAAAATCTGAAATTTGGCAAACAACCTCTCTACTTGGGACTTTTAAATCAGAATTTCTTTCTTTTTTCAATATTTGGGAGATTTTATGTCTCCTCCATTGCTGTAGGAGGGTGTTGATATGCTTTATTTTGTTCATTACACTACCTGAGAATCTAATTTTCATCTTCATTTCTAGTGTGTATTTGGAATCTCAATTGTATTATTGAATAATCTCACCAATAAGAACCATCCTATCTTTTGAATTATAGGTTTACTCAGGAGAGAGTCAACTGATTTTACTATTCCCAGCTGGGAATTTTTTACTTAATTTATTTATTGCTTCTATAATCCAAAATCTGATTAACCATAAAGGGTATGTTTTACTTAAGAAGTTGAAGACTGGTATCTCAACTAATTATGACCAATTATGAGTAAAATCAAGATAAATATTTTTTAGAATATTAGTTGTTTTACTGTGTACAGCATTAAAACCAAGGAAATATAAAATTCTGCCTTTGCCTTCGATAAGTTTACAATTTTGCCTGGAAGATAGAGGCTAAATACATAGAAAGTAAACTGAAAGTTATCTGCATGTCTAGGTACTTTGAGGATAATGAAAACCAATTTTGTCTAGCTAAAAGATGATACTAGCCTTTGTCTGGTAACTAATAGTGAAACAACTTAGTCTGAAATGTAGAACTCATCAATAACTGATATGAATATTCCAGTCTTTCAACTTGTGTAAGTGAATTACTTTTGGTTCATTAACACTGCCCCAAAGTCATTTACTTTAATACATAGTTAGATGACAGTATTTGAATTGTAAGTACTTCCACTCATATTTTTTCTTTTCCATTTTAGCTTATGTGTAAATCAATTTACTGGCAAGATAGAGAAACATTTCTTCTGCACTGGATTTTTACCACATAGCCATTAGAGAAGAAGGCTCAAGGCATAGCCACTTTAGATGAATGCTTTAAAAATATTATGAGAGTGGTATCTCCTGATGAGTATAAAGAGTTAGTTAAATGCTCACATATTGTATATGTGCAAACATATTTAAACAAGATAGTGTTTTTAAAATATATTTGAACATAAGTGTAGTACTTGAGATTTAGTCCAAAATTTGATATAACCCAGATAATTCCTCTTATACTACAGTGCATAGAATAGAGCTATTGTTCTGTTTCAAGAAAAACTTTATGGTAGAGAGGGTTATATGTGGAAACCAGGGTCTACAAGGGTTAAATAACTTGTCCACAGTATGCAGCTGGTGGATTGAAAACTCAGCTTTGTAGGTCTTCAGATAATTTGTTCTTTCCATTATATCATTTTAGTATGTTGGTATCTCAAAGCGGATTCTTAGATGTAATTTAGTTTGCAGGATGTTTATTAAGGAGTGTCTTTGGAGGCAACATTTGTGGAAAGAATGGGAAGGAAGCAGAACTAGATAGATGGAGATCCTGTAATGCAAACCCAGCAATAATTTTGGCCAAGATTTTGGGGAACTCTGGAGCTAAAATGGACTACTAGAACTGTCCCACATTAGGAAGAAATGGATAGGCCTTTATAACCACATCTACTGGATCTGGGCTACTCAGTGTATGATGAGATGGAGGTTTTGGTGTTTGTAGTGGTAGGGTGAGGAAGAAAGCTGTTCCCTGCAACTGAAATAATTTCTGAAGTTATTGATACATTAAGGCTATCTCTGTCGGCACCCCATGCATCTGGGGCAAGAAATCATTTCATGAAAGAGAATCCGAATGAGGTATTTCTAAGTCCACTGTAATCCACCAACTGTACTACCCAGCTCCATTTCTTTACAGGGCTCATCAATGGTCTTTGTTGCTGGACCTTTGCTATCCATGGTAGCTACATCATCCATAGTAAGTAAGATCCCATGCATAATCTCCATCTCTGCCACTGTGATCACTCATTGTTCTAGAAGTAGGGTGGCCAATGACAGAGGATGGGTGACTTCAAATGATTAAGTCATTCAGTCTATGTGGTTGTTTAATAACTCTTCCATGAAAAATGATTTCTGGTAGGCAGGCATTGGCATGTGGTACAAAGATCTTCACATTTTTCTCCCATTTCCACATGTCCCTCTATGTTCCTCTACTCCAGGACTTTCTTGCCTCTGTTCTGCCAATTTGTCTCCTTCCAGACTTCTACCAAGGGCATTCCCCACTGCCTATAAGTCAGGCCACTTCTCTTTCCACACAAAATGGATAATAATTGCTACTGTTTGGGAGAATTGTTCTTCACAACTTAATTTTTAAGGGCACGCATGTGTGAGGTTGTAGGGCAACTGGTGTCTACTTTCTGCTTCAATCCACATACCAAGCCAACTGTGCTGAGAAGCCGGAGCTGGTGTATTGAATTAAGAATATGCAGATTATGACCTGCCAAATGAATGAGAGGGCACAAGCCACCTACACGGAGTTGGCTCCCTCAGCATCTGAGCTCCCACTTTGGGGAAATAAAACCATGGGGTCGTTTTGAATAAAGGTGTAGTTTCAATACACCCACACAAAGGAAGCAGAGTCACAAGATTTCTTGTAGATACCAGAAGCAGGGAATGGGTGATGGAATAAACCAGGGTAAGGGCAGTCCTCAGTCCCAGGTCCCAAGAGGGCAGATTTCTCTCAGGAAGCTCCTGAGGAGGTTGCTAAGCAACACCTGGATGTGTTCTCTAACCAAATGTCTTCTCTAAGGCCCATTCAAAGCTTTCTTACTGAAGGGAGCAGTATTCCCACGTATGGCATACACTAACTCTGGAACCCAGAGAAGCATAATAGGGGGTTATGCTTCTTTCATCATGGTGTAAAGTGTAAGATTCAATAACTTGTATGTTGCTCTGAATGGGATATTCTGGCATGAATAAAACTTTTGCTGATGTGGCAGACCCATGAAAATTTGTATTTACAAAGAACAGACCATATTATACATTTACTCTCCCAACTTTGTCATAGTATAGTCTGAATATCATATAGTCTGGTGCAGCTAATCAGCTTTTTCTGCTTTTCCCTTGAAGGTTATGCTACCAAGAAGGCCCTATGGATTTCATACCTGGCTTTCAGTTGCCTGCTAATCACTTAGCTTTTTGTTATCTTTTTTTTTTTTTTTAATCTAGAATCTCAGTGAAGTTTAGCAACAGTCATACAATTCCATTGTCTTTATAATTACTATTTCCTTCATACTTTTCAAACCAGATATATCACACCCATAGTGCAATCTTCCACCGCCAGTGAACGTTTTAAAAATTCTTTCACAATTACCACCAGTGATGGTGTTCTCGTTGAGACCTGGGTGGGGCCTGATCCATCCCTAAGACTCCATCTTTATGACCTGCTTCTTGTACTACAACCAAGAGTACTTTCTTCAGCAACCATACTTCAGTGCAGAGGTGAGTGGGAAGTACTCATTAAGGAGTACTTTTTAGACTAATAGCTATAGAATATGAAGGAATAAGTAAAGCCAGAATGCAGGCCAGAGATCAACCTCAGCTAATCAAATAGAGAGCTCTTGGGTTAAAATCACCTATCAGAATTGTCCCATATCAGACCCTTAATACCTATGCAGTGATCAGTCCTTGAATGTGGATTGTCCTGACCTTGTGGCAGACAGTTTTCTATAGACAAGCCAATCCCTGCAGGGACTGATAGGTGTAGACTGTTTGCTAAAGGTACTCTCTGCAGGTGGATTTGCTCTAGGCAGCATATCTCTGTATCCATCACAATCATGGCATTGCTGATTAATACAGCTACTCAAAAAAAAAAAAAAGAAATATAATAAAAATAATCTAAAATAATATTTTGATTATATACTATATCTAAGTCAATAAGGCAGCATATCTCTAGTACCAGCTTAATAAAGAAATTCCCAGTTAGCTTTAAACACATTAGTTTCCCTATAAGGAGAAGCTTATAATAATAATAAAACATTACTTTCCTAATTATGAAAAATCGAGTAATTTCTCTGTACTCCCACTTTAGCCTGTGGTGTGCTTTTTGCTTGATAACTTCCATGTATAACTCTTGATGAAGAATTGTTAACATGGCTTATAATTCTTTCCTGAATTATCCAGATACTTGCCTTAATTTCCTTATCCCCTCTGAATGTGTTGAGATGCAAGCAAAGTAGAACATGGAAAATATCCCAGATATTTGATACCACAGTTTCTGAATTGATTTTTGTGGGGAATTGCCTTAACAGTTTAAGCCCTTGTTGTATTTGAAAGGATTTCAAACAATAGTTTTATTGTCTTTACTTATTTGTTTTTAACTTGAATTATGCAAACATTTTTTTTCAGTTTTTGCTCTCACCTATTGAAAAGACACAGGAGAGTTTGTTATAATTAGTCACTTATTAAGTACCTGTTTACTATTGAAACTGAAATCTCAGACTCTGAAAGTATGTCATAAATTATAACAGCTAATATAAAAATGAAGATAAAACTACACTTTCTAAGATATTTCCATAAACATGGTGACAACATGTTACTTCCACTAAGGTGTTATTTTTGTTGTAATAGCATTGATAAAAATTTGGAAAATTACAAAAGAAGTCATCATTTGCCATGGCACAGAGTCACTATAAATATAAAATACAGGGTCAACATAGGAAAAAGATTTATTTTGGTTTGTTTTTTGTTGAGGAGAACAAGTTAGAATTCAGAAAACTCTCTAAATATAAAAAAAATCTTTTATTAAAGTTAAAACACAGAACAGTATAATGTGCATGATAAGTGCATGTTTGGCCTTAAATTGCTTATTTTTCATACAACAATGCTACATTTTCTCAAATAAATTGCTCAAATTGTCTTAAAAGAAAGACTTAAAATTGGCCTCATAAAGACTTCCACTTCTATCCAACATGGAGTAAAAGGGACCTCATTTACTTCTTTGCATGAAAAAACTAAAAATCAAGGGAATTAGGAAAATGCTATCTATAATAAGGGGAAATATTAATTAATCTAAATTGAATCAGAAATGATAAAGATGATATAATTAGTACAAAAATACATTAAAATAGCAATTATGTCTGTCTTCTGTATGTTTGAGAAAGTAGCAAAAAATTGAGCATATAAAGTAGAGAAATGGAAGGTTTAAAAAAGAGTCAAATTTAACTTTTAAAAATGCAAATATAATATTTGAGGTGAAAGTGTCCTGAATATAATTAGCAGTAGATTAAGCCCTGTAGAAATATGGGTAATGAACTTGGAGCCATAGCAATAGAGTGTACTCAGAATAAAACAGAGACAAAAAAAGAACAGAGCTTTAGTGAACTATGGGACAAATTCAGGAGTTAAAGGAGAAGTTAAAAAAAATTACTGGAAGAAGTGATGACTGATGTTTCTTCCTGAACTTGATGACAAGTATTAGCCCAAAGATTCAAAAAGTTAAAATGAACCCAAGCACAAAGAATACTCCAATGCACATCATCATAAAATTATTTACCTCCAGAGATAAAGAGAAAATATTAAACTCCAAGAGAAATGAGAAGCATTGCATTCAGATGAACAAAGATAAGTGTGACAGATTTTTTTTTGTCAGAAACAACATAAGCAAGAAGACAAATGAAAAGATCTTTAAAGCTTAAAAAAAGAATTTCCAATCTAGATCGCTTTACCCAACAAAAATACTTTTCAAAAATAAAGACTTTTTCAAATACACTTAAGTGAAATAATTGAATATCTATCACTAGACCTGCGTTATAAGAGAAGTTCTTCATGTAAAAGGGAAATGATAGCAGAAGAAAATCTGGGCTTACCCAAAGGGATAAAAAGAACTGGAAATTGCAAATATAAAGAATTTTTGTTTGTAAAAATATTTAAAAAGAGAATCAACTGTTTCAAGCAAAAGTAAGAGCAATATATTGTGGAGTTTATGGTATAGACAGAAGTAAATTGTAGAACAATAATATAACAAAGTCTGAGAAGAGTGGAATAGAAATATACTATTGTAAGGTTCTTTTACGATACATGAAACAGTACAGTATAATATAGTGTGAAGATATCTCATGATATGTTAAAGATGTGTACTATAATTCCTAAAGAAACCATTAATATAACACAGCAAAGAGCTATAGCTCACAAATGAAGAAAAGAGATAAAATAAAATAATACCTATACAATTAATTCAATAGAAAGCAGAAAAGGAGGAGAAGCAGAACAAAGAAGATATGGGGCGAAAATTTTAAACCAAATCATATCAACAATTATTGTACATTAAATATAAATGACAGAAACAAATCAATTAAAAAGTGAAGATTCTCAAATTGACTGAAAAAGGAAGAAAGCTTATCCTACTTATGGGAAAATAACTTTAAACATAAAAACACAAATATTTTAAGAATAATATGAAGGAAAAGTACATATATTCCTAACATTGATTAAGATAAATCTGAAATGGCTCTATTAAGATCAGATAAAGTAGATTTCAAAGCAAAGAAAATTACCAGAAAGAAAGGAAGTCATATAATGAGAAAGCGACAAACTTATATGGAAAACTTAACAATCCTAAAAGTTTATGAACCTAATAACATAGCTTAAAAAATCACAAAGTGAAAATGGACAGGATTTCAAGGAGAAATAGACAAAGCTACACCTATTGTATAAGTTTTCAGATATCTTCTCTAATTAATAGAATTAGAGAGATGATCAGAAGATATAGATTTTAATAATGTTATAAACTGAATTGACCTAATTGACATTTATAGAATACTTCACTGAACAAAAGCAGAATACACATTATTTTCAAGTATACATGAAACATTTACCTAAATAGGCCAAATTCTGAGTCATAGAACAAGTCTCAATAAGTTTAAAATGATTCAAGCAATATAAAGTATGTTTTAAAATTACTATGGCATTAAATTAGAAATTAATAACATAAAGATACCTGGAATGACCCTCAAGTATCTGCAAACAAAATAATACACTTCTAAATAACCCACTGGTCAAACAAATAATCAAAATAGAAATTTAAAAGTGTTTTGAACTGAAAGAAAATAAAATATCAAAATTTTGCAAATGCAGTTAGAGAGTAGTTAGAATATTTTTAGCAGCAAATGTTTATATTAGAAAAGACCGGTATCAAATCAAGAGCCTCATTTTCCACCTTAAAAACTAGGAAAGTAAGAGGAAATAAAACCAAAAGTAAGCAGAAGAAAGCAAATATCACAGTGGAAATAATGAAAGAGAAAACGGAACACAATAAAGAAAATCAATGAAGCCAAACCTGTTTGATGAGATAGATAAATAAAATTGATAAAATTCTAGCCATATTGATCAGAAAATAAAGAGTGCAAATGACCAACATTAGGAATGAGTGGATGGATGTCACTCAATATTCTACAGATATTTAAAGCATAAAAAGATAATATTACAAACAACCATTCCAATTAATTTGAAAAGAGATGATATAAGCAAATTTCTTGAAAGAAGCTACAAACTCACTAAAAATAAAACAGATAACCTAAATACTTTTACGTCTATCTTTTTAATTAATTAATTAATTTATTTATTTATTTTTTGTGGTACACGGGCCTCTCATTGTTGTGGCCTCTCCCATTGCAGGGCACAGGCTCCGGACGTGCAGGCTCAGCAGCCATGACTCATGGGCCCAGCTGCTCCGCGGCATGTGGGATCTTCCCGGACCAGGGCACGAACCCGTGTCCCCTGCATCGGCAGGCAGATTCTCAACCACTGCGCCACCAGGGAAGCTCTTTACGTCTATTTTAAAAATTCAATTTGTAGTTAAAAATCTTCCCACAAGAAAACTCTAGGCCCACCTAGCTTCACTAGTGAATTCTGTCAAATATTTATGGAAGAAATATTACCAATTTTACATAACCTCTTGCACAAAATTTAAAAAGAGGGACTTCTTCTCAAATCATTATATATAGCTATAATTATTCTAATACCAGAAGGAAAAAAGATAATAAAGAAGCTACAGCCCAATAACCTTCATGAAAATGGATGCAAAAATTTTCTGAATAAAATTTTAGCAAGATGAATCCAACAATATAATTTGAAAAATTACACATTGTAAGTGATGTTTATACCAGGAATTTAGAGTTTGATTAATGTTCAAAATTCAGTGTAATGCAACACATTAACAGATCGAAAAATAAAAATGATATGTTTATACCAAGAGATGCAGAAAAGGCATAAGAAAAAAAACTTGCATTTGTGATTAAAAAAAAAAAAACCTCTCAGAGGTCTTAGAAATTTCCTCAGCCTGAGAAAGGAATATGTGAAAAACCTAGAACTAACATCATAATGGTAGAAGATGGAATGTTTTCTTCTCTAAGGTAAGAAAAAATGCAAATGTGTCTATTCTGATCATTTCTACTTAACATTACACTCAAGAATCTAGACCATACATTAAGGCAAGAAAAAGAAACAAAAAAATTCAAATTGGACAAGAAGAAACAAAAGTTTTTGCAGATGGCATAACCATCAACATAGAAAATCCTAAGGAATGTAAAAAAATGTGACTAATTTAGCAAAGATGCAGAATAAAAGATCAACATAAAAATCAATTGCATTTTTATTACTAACAATCAGAAATAATTGGTGAAATATCCCATGTTTATGGGTTTGAAGTCACGCAGTATTTTTGTTACCAATCTCCTAAAAATGATTAAATAGATCTCTGTGATTATTTTCCTTCTTCCCCATTCTCAGTATCTATATGGAAAAATATATAAATCACTAGAGATCAAGTAAAATGATGCATGTGAAAGCATTATACAAAGGGAAGCAGTAATATTATCAGATTGCTACTACTGCTAGTACTATTACTACCACCATTACTACTACCATTATTACTATGACTACTAACTACTACCACTATTACTGCTACTTACAAGAGCCAGAAAGTGGAGGGAAAAGGAGGAAGAGAAACAATAAAACAGAAAGAAGAGAAGGAGTAAAAAGGATAATTGGCTATCACCACTATTCTAATTTTTTATGTTAAGGGATTTTAGTCTTCTGTTCCAGAAATCAGGATAGACAATATTAGCCCTCTAACTGCCTTCCCCCTTTCTGGAGTTGCCAGATTTAACAAAGAAAAATACAGAGCACTAGGTTAAATTTGAAATCAAGATAAACAACAAATTATTTTTTACATAAGTAAGTCCCATGCAATATTTGGAATTTATACTAAAAAATTATTTGTTGTTTATCTACAACTAAATTTAAGTGCATCCTACATTTTATCTGGCAATTCTACCCTTTCCTCCTGTATTTTTCACTTTTCATATAATATGTTCTTCCAATAAAGCATGCAAGAGTAGCTTTCATGAGTCATATAATTCAGTAGTTTCATCGGAGTGCAAATTTCCTATCACCAGCTAAGTGTGGAAGCAAAACCTTCTACCTTCTTTGTTTGGCAAATACCCAATTGTAAGGAATGAAAGATAAAGAGGAAAGAAAGCAGGAGGAGAAGAGCACGTGAGTGTTTTCAGAGAGATCATAACAGTGACTAAGTTGTGTGGAAATTAAGGAAATATGCCTTGGAACATAGGAAGGCAGAACATGGATTTATTGTTCTAACTGGGAGATTTGGGTAGTAAATGGACTATTAGTAACAACCCCAGGACAACAGATATAAACGGGGATTATCCCAGGCAAACTTGAGTTATGTGGTCAATCTAGATCTGGAAAACTCATCTTGAAGCTGCATTTACATAGACTGTACAGCATTTTTACTGATTACATGTTTGTTTTGAGTGACTGAGAAGAAGCGGAGTGATGGAGATTTGGAGGCAAATAGGGATTCCCAAAGAAAGGAAAACTGTTCAGAGTTAGATATTTTAAATTATTTATAGAAAAAGAGGTCTCAAAAACTAAGAAAAGGTTTGAAAATTTGTATGTCTGGAGACTCCAAAAGGATAAAAAATATTTTATAGCATTTAATTTTCACATTCTAGCAACACTGAAAAGTATTTAAAAAGTTAAAGTGTGGTAAGTTTTGTAGCCATTTGAAAAATTTTACTTAAAATGGAAATAAGTGAGGATTATATTCCAAGTTGCTTTATGCATCAAACATTATATCAATACACATATTTTTAAAATTAGATGACAAGGAAAAAATATTCCAAAATTCTTCAAAAGATTATATACTTTATCAATGAGTACATAAAGGAGGACACTACACTACAATGATGAAAAGGAAGATTATTTTACATTATGAGAACTTTATTTAATCAATATGAACTATGAAATAGGTGTTGCTTTCCATATTTTATGGAATAACTTAGAAAAGAATTAGGTGACCAGTTAAACTCAAAACAGCTAGTAAGTGATAAAATTAGGAATCAATTCTCTCTTGACAAAAAATAGTCAATTGCTGTAAAAAATAAACCATTAAGTTGTGATCAATATTTGAATTGATAAATTGTCCAAAATCATACAATGAAATCCTATATATAATTAAAAATGAATAAAATACTACAATACCCCAAAATATGATTGAATCTTTCAAAAGTAATATTGAACAAAAGAAGCCAGAGATAAACAATGCAATGTGAACTCATTTATATGAAGTTAAAACATAGGTATCACTAACTATAATAATTAATAATGCTAATTAGGTATTAAGATCATAAGGGAAAACATAAGTGATTATCACAAAAATCAGAGTAATATACTTTTCTAGGAAGGAGGATTTAGTTAACATTGTTAAGCAACATATATTGGACTTCTGAGGTGCTAGAGATGTTCTTTATTTTCATGTGGTTTTTGAATATACAAGTTTTTGCTTGTTGAGAAATTATTAAACTATATTTATGTTTTATGTACTTTTCTGTATGTGTGTTATATCATAATACAAAGTTTTATTGTTAGTAAGAGGAATTTATGGATATTTTTGTGCCAATAATTTTTAAAAATTATTTGAAGAATTATACTTGTTAGGAATATGCAATATATCAGAACTGACTCTAAAAGAAACAGAAAATCCAAAAGAATCATAACCATTAAAGAAAGCACATCTAAATTTTAGTGTTGCTGAAATGGTTTTAGAGAGTAGTTCTATTAAGTATTTAATAAATACATAAGTTCAATTTATACAAACTCTTTTTTTTTTTTTTTTTTTTTTGCGGTACGCGGGCCTCTCACTGTTGTGGCCTCGCCCCTTGCGTAGCAGAGGCTCCGGACGCGCAGGCTCAGCGGCCATGGCTCACGGGCCCAGCCGCTCCGCGGCAATGTGGGATCTTCCCAGACCGGGGCACGAACCCATGTCCCCTGCATCGGCAGGCGGATTCTCTACCACTGCGCCACCAGGGAAGCCCCATACAAACTCTTTTAAAGTAGAGAAAATTGGAAAGCACTCCCAAAGTATTTTATGAGAATAATAAAACCTTAATTTCAAAACCAAGTAAGGACTAATAAAAACAAGAAAAATAACCTGTACCACTCCCAAACATAAATAATACCCTAAACAAAGTGTTAGCAAATACAAAAAGAGATAATATACCGTGATAAAGTTGTGTCTATTGGGTTATTCTTTTTAATAGTATTCTTGAAATGGCAAAATTATAAAAATGCAGAACATTACGGTTTGACAGAGGTTAGAGACTGTGGTATGAGTTGGATGTGGCTATGAAAAGGTGACACAGGAATCCTTATGGTGATGTACTGTTCTTATCTTGACTTTTTCAATGTCAATATCCTGGTTATGATATCATACATAGTTTTGCAGAATGTTCTCACTGGGGATAAGTGAAGGCTACATGGGGTCTTTGTATTATTTCAAACAACTGCCGGTGAGTTAATAATCATCTCACCTTCTTCATATCACCTTCTTTTAATTAAAATAAGTATATTAATAGTAGCTAAAAATAATAAATCTTAGATATACAAAATTTTTACAGAAAAAAATACTACTGAAAATTTCAAAGTAAAAAAAAGGACAGCTATGTCACAACTTATATAGGAAAACTCAATTTTATAAAGATTTCAATGTTATAAAAATTTCATACCAAATTAGTTAGAAATTTCTATACTGACTTCAAGAGAAATACTAAATTCACTAGGTTGAGAAGTATAATTTCATCTCTTTTTAAATGCCTTTATTTTTCTGCTAGTAAGCTTTTAGACTACTCACAGCAGTGTCATTGGATGATGAATTTGTGGGATTTGAATTTTTAATTTTTTTAATTGTTTACAGAAGCTCCATTCACAATAGTCTAAAGTTGAAAACAACTGAATGTCGGACAACAGTAGGATGGATAAACTGTAATATATATGTACATATATAAACATATATATACACATACATATATTCAGTGAAATACTACTCAATAATTAAAGATAAATTTAAAAAACAAAACACGTAATGCTACACACAGTAACATGAGCAGATCCCAAAACACGTTGAAAAAAAGGAAGCCAGACAAAAACATACCAGCTGTATGATTCTATTTACATAAAATTTTGAAGCAGACAAAACTAATCTATGGTGATGGAGGTCAGAAGAGTGATTAACCTGCCCAGGGTGGGGGTGGGAGAGGGGGTTATGGAATCAGAAGGGTACAAAGGAGCCTACTGGATGCTGGGATATTCTGAATCTTCATTAGGGTGGTGGTTCCATGGGTGTATACAATGAAAAATTCATCATCTGCGCACTTAATATTTGTGCAGTTTACTCTAAGTTATGCCTCAACTTAAAAAAGAAAAAGGAACACAAAATTAAATATAGAGGTAAACAGGATCTGTGTTATCTGGGTGGCTTTTGTAAGACTCTGGGATCACAAATTCAAGAGCTATGACCCTGTGGGAGAGAAAATGTGAATCCCATACGGTTAGATTTTGTGGGATTTGAATTTTGTAGCTGTTGCTTACCACTAGTTACTGGACAAGATTACTGGTAGATTTGGGGTTTGCCTTGCCTAAGTTCACACAACAAATATGTGTTTAAATGAGAATTAAACCCCAGATAAACTCAGTGTATACAAACGGAATCTTTAGATTCAATGTAATCTTTTCTCATAAAGCACCACTGCCTTTTACAAATAAATTATATGTTTGGGATGAAACTAAACTTCCTAGTAGGCCCGTAAGAGCTCTTCATGATCCTGCTTCCTATTGTGAAGTGTTATTCTGCTGACAGAGGTATCCCACCCTTCTCCCTTTCCCAGGAAACACTCCCAGCTTAGCCCTCGCCTGGAATTTGGTTATGTGCTCTTCTACATGTTGATCTAGGACACTCCCTTGAAGCATCTTCTAAATTTTTTCCCCTGCATTAATTTTCTGATGGTTGTTACTAACATAGAGCAAAGATTTATTCGTCGAGTAATGCCCTCACTGCCCTACTGAATATAACACCATATTTATCCCCTATCTCTGCATTTAGAGTTGGTCGTCCATCTCAACTCTTTCCCCTTCTCACCCATCCTGCCATCTCCTTATTCACCTACCTATGCAAATCGCTGAATTCATTGCTTCCTTTTATTTGAAGGGCAGGAGATAATTATGTAAACGTAACTATGCTTTTAAAAGAGAAAAACTTAACTGCTTCTTGTCTGCTCATTCCATTCAGTTTATTCTTTTGTCTGTTTATTAAATTTAGTTTAAAACTTAGTAAGAGGTAGTATAGACTTAGAATCAGAATAATTATTGTGATGTAGATAATCATTATAATTTCTGTTTCAAATACTTAGCATATTGTGAATTTTCGGCAATTGATATTGATTTAAATAAAGGTATCTTTTCAAAATATCTGTATATACTTTCCCATACAACTATAATTTAAAATTTATTTTCATTATTTAGTATAGCAATTCATACTGATTTTTATTAGGAACATCAGTTATTGTTTTGAATATGCTTCATGTTATAATTAACTTTTTCTTTCTTCCTTTATAAAAGTTAACAATATAATTTTAGTAACTAGTTATTCATAAATGAATATATTTCTGAATTATACTGAGAAACCGTCCATCGTTTTTTCACTTTATTCTTGAGTACATTCTATCCTAGCTTGCTTGGGGGAAAACCAGATTCGGGTTCCAATCACTAGAGGCAGTCCTAAAATTGTGAACAAACAATAAAATTGGCATTTCTGATTCTCACTGACATCTTGCAGCTGCGTAGATAAATAAATCATATGGGGTAAATGTTTCTGTTTCATCTAATTGGACTATACTCTTATAGACTAGCCTTACTATGCAAAAATAGTTATTGCTCTCTTATATCTTCATTTTCATCATCATCATCATCATATCTTATTCAGATGAGTTGATTAGAAAAACTCTAATGAGTTATAGGATTTGGTATCATGCAAATGTACTTTTTCACTAGCTGATGAGTTTATTCTCATCTTTCGCTTAAGAATACAAACTCCTAACAAGGGTGAATCAAGCCTATGAATATGTAATGATGTAGAAATATTTCCAGTCGATGTATGTGTGCATGTGTGTCTGCATTTCTTATGTCTATTTTTTCTACCACCCTCTTTTCAATAAAATTTGCTGTAAGCTTTTTCTACTCTTAAACAACAAAAAAAAATCTGTACCCCATGATTATTGAAAAAGTTGACATTATTTTAATTTTGACTTAAAATGACCCTTGAAATGGATTTTGCAGAAATAATTTAAGAAACATATTTTATGCCTAAGTAATCATCAAATTCTGTAAAAACTTCCATTTGCAATGTTAAAGATTAATGACATCAACATAAATAGGCTGTAGTGTATCTCATACTTTGATGTATTAAGAATAAACAAAAATCCTTTGACTACAAAGACATACTTACTAAAAGCTTTAATATTGCATGCACCACATACAAATACAATTTACATCAAAGCACTTCACAGTTGAGATGGTAGAGAGTCTGAATTAAATATATGGAGGAAGATATCTTAAATAATAATCATTTCAAAGTAATAACCTGTCTAAAAATGATGGCTTAGTGCTTCTGCATTTGGTGGTATTCAGCAAGTAGTTGGCCGGTCAAAACTGCTAGTGCTGACTGATAAATGTTCAAAAGATTCTATTGGAATACTGACAAACCCTCAACTTGCATGTATTATGAAGAAAAGAAGACTAAATTTATATTTACTCTAATTCATAGCCCAGCACTGAACTTTACAAAACAAAAAAAGCTTTGTTAATAATTTTTCAGGATGATGAGCATTATATGTGAATAAGAATACACACACACACACACACACACACACACACACACATTCCTCCATCATTTTTATTACTGAATACACAAGCATATGGCATTGTATCAGTCAGGGTTCTACCAGAGAAACAGAAGAAGTAGGATGTTTGTATTATGAGATTTATTGCAAGGGACAGACTTATGGGATTGTTGGGGCTGGCAAAGCAATTCTGAAATTTATAGGGCAGACCGTCAGGAACGGCAGGCTGGAACTCTTGAGCACAAGGAAATGGAAGCTGCTATCCATAGGTAAAGTTTCTTCTTAAGGAAAGTCTCTGTTTTGCTCTTATGGTCTGTCAACTGATTGAATCAGGCCCACCGAGTTTATCTAGGATACTCTCCCTTACTTAAAGTCAACTGATTATTTAATCCTATTTACAAAATCTCTACATTAGTATTTGATTGGGTACTGGAACATAAAATTAACCATCAGGTGCATAGTTTAATGATGTGGGTGTCTTGCTGCCTTTGACACTGTCATGAAGTCAAATATTTAAGGTAATATCATAAATACAGTTCTTATGGCGGCATGAAATGCTAAATGTGTGAGTATGCCAGCCATTTAAAAATTTATTAGAGTGTCCAATGAACACTGCATCCTCTGCATCAAAAGCATTGTCGAAACTCTTGAATTTTCTCAGAGAATTTTCTTGCTGTACAATGAGAATCTAATATTATTTACAGTATTATTTGCACGCTCTTCTTAAACTAGTAAGTAGTTCACAAAGTGACATCTTTTCACTTTATCTCTTCTGGTCTGCAAATTTCACCATCATTCTTTGCATACTGCTCTGCTCTGATGTGTTTAAAGCATTAAACGTAATAATTAATTAGTTATTGACTAGCACATTAAGTAGCACAGTAAATAGTTTATATCTTATTTGTCTTATAGAATCAGATTATTGTGCATTCTTAGAATGACACGTAGGTCTTTGTTCATTTCTTCATTTATCTTATAAACATTCATTATACAAGGAGAAATTAAAGATTTCAAAGAGAGAATAATTAAAGCAATAAGACCATGGTTAGGTCGAGAAGGAGATGTAGGTTAAAGTCGGCTTATTTACTTAGGAAACAGGTGAAAAGAAGACATAAAAGTAAATTATAATAGTATTCAAGAGTACAATATGGAATCAGATAAACTTTTCTTTGAATTACAGATTTTTCACTTAGTAACCAGCTTTAAGCTGGTTACAGGCACACATATAACATATGTGTGCCTGTTTCTTCACCTGTAAATGGGCTTAATAACTACCAATCATTTGTTAAATAAATATCTAATAGAACAAAATATGTGAGCCAGGTACTAACTACATGCTTCACTGGATACACAATAGTGAATGAGATGGATATATTCTGTTTTCTTATAGATCCTATATTCTAAGCTACAGGGCTAGTACCTAAGGAGATACTGCCTGTAAAGCACTTAGTAGCATGCTTGACTCACAGAAAATAACCAATGAATAGAAATTTCCATTATTATTATAATTATTTTTTGTAGTGTGTCATCATGTATGTAATAATCAGGGTTCTCCAGAGAAAAACAATGAATAGAGGAGATGTGTGTGTGTATATATATATATATATATATATATATATATATATATATATATAGAGAGAGAGAGAGAGAGAGAGAGAGAGAGAGAGAGAAAGAGAGAGGGAGAGAGAGAGAGGGAGAGAGAGAGAGACATTTTAAGGTATTGACTGAGAGTCTCATGATCTGCCTCTGCAAGCCGGAGATGCAGGAAAGCTGGTGTGTAGTTTGAAGGACTGAGAACCAGGAGCACTAAGGACAGGAGAAAATGGATCTTTCAGTTCAACAGTCAGGCAGAGAGGGAAATTCAACTTTTCTTCACTTTTTGTTCTATGCAGACCCTCAAGAGATTGTATGATGCCCACCGCATTGGGGACAACCACTGCTTATTCAGCCCACCAATTCAAATGCTAACCTCTTCCAGAAACATTCTCACAGACACATTCAGAAATAATGTTCAACCAGATATCTGGGCATCCCCTGGCCTAGTCAAGTTGACAAATAAAATTAGCCATCACAAGCTATATATGAAATTACTGCATGAGATAGCTAGAAATCTGTGGTTAAAGTGGAATACAGAAAATAGTAATGAATACTTGAAATATTGTGGAGGTATCATTTGGTTAGAGTATTTCAAAGACTGTGAGACTAAAATATTAGAAACGTCATATATTGGATATTTATCAATTAATATTGATAAACAATGCAGTCCACAGGAAGATTTTGGGAAAGTATCTAGGTAAAATCGATGGTAAGTATACTCAGAAAATATACACTAGAGACTGTCCAATCACAATTAGGAACAAGAACAAACCAACAGTATTTTTACAAATGTTGTAGAAACTCTAGGCTCTGTAAAAGGACAGGAGAAAATCAATTTAAATATTGGAAAGTGGGAGCTGATTTATTATTATTTATAGGTCATTCACATATTCATTGAACAAGTATTTCATAAGGATATGCCATGACTTTAGGAGCACCTAAAGATTTCCCTAGGAAGTGACATTCATGAATGGATTTAAAAATGAATTAAACTTATCCATTGAAAGAGGAGGACAAAGTGTATTCCAACAAAGAGAAAAAGTAAAAGACAGAGAGAAAACAGAACATATAAGAACACAAAAGTATTTGAAATCTAGATGGAGGGCAGTGGTTAATGGCATATGTAGGCATGAAGCTGGAAAGAGAAGTGAGGGACCGATCAATAAGGATCTTGCAAATTCCTTTTTTTTTCCAAATTGGGAAAATGGAAAGCCTTTCCAGAGAGTATATAGGCCCTGACAGTTATTGATAATCAATATTCAGATCCTTTACTTCCAAAGTCATTTTATAAAACTGATCTACTTAAGAAGGCTGACTCATAATAAACACTATATAAATGTTACTGATCATTGGGTGTTATTGTTGACCAAAGGCATGCAAGGCTCACTGATTTTTTTTCCCTATTTATTTTTATTAAGCATGTAGGGTTTTACTCAAAAAAAAAAAAAAATTTTCAAGAGCTAGTTGAGGACTTGGATCCATCCCAGTATGCACAGAATGAGTCAGAATAACGATTTCACAATTGTTCAGTTAATATAGACAATCTTACTTGATTACCAGAAAGGCAACTTAAAGGAATAAATCATATGCTTGAATTGTCTTTATCTGGTTCTACACACGGCAGCAGCAGCAGCAGAATTCTTCTCAAATAAGTCTGGCTGTAGATTTTGGCTAAAGAATTCAACCATTGACTGAATATGGTTAAACTGGAAAGACATATGGTCTTGAGTCACTCCAGTCACACTGAGATACTGACAGGTTGCAAGGAAACAGCTCTGCACGTTTCTACATTTTCCTCTGACTTGACCGATAGAACAGTTAGCACTGTACCTCATCTGGTGGTGTGCAGACTTGCTTTTCACAAAAGCAACAAATGAGATATGCTGAACTAATCTTTTCTGGAGTATTAGGATCTGCTGTTTGCTTTCTCTTAAAAAAATTATCAGCCAAATTACCCATTTAAATTATAGTTGCTTTTACATTGAGGACTTGTTGTGACTCTGTGAAATTAACATTTGTTAGGTAGAACCCCCAAGATGGTGGATGATGAAGTTCAACAAAAGACCACAGGGAAACTGAAACAGAGCAATTTATGACTCACAGGTGTGGGAGAGGCACACAGCATGCCTTGAGGTGTCACATGGGGATGCTAAGGCAGGGCTCGGGGAGTGAGCAGCAGGACGAAGGCCCACAGGTGGAGCGCTCTGGGTTTCCCGAGCCAAGGCCAGATAGGCCAACTCACACCAAAAAGAGTAGGATTTGGTAATCTCTGAGGGAGTCTTACCTAAGGGGCACACAAGGGAAAGGAGCAGGGAGGCAGGAGAGGCTGTTATTACAAGGGGTGCTGGGGAAATCGTATCGGGAGCTTACATTTAGTTGTAACTCTGCAGGTCATTTTCTTTTGTTTTTTTTCGCGGTACGCGGGCCTCTCACTGCTGTGGCCTCTCCCGTTGCGGAGCACAGGCTCCGGAGGCGCAGGCTCAGCGGCCATGGCTCACGGGCCCAGCCGCTCCGCGTCATGTGGGATCTTCCCGGACCGGGGCACGAACCCGTGTCCCCCTGCATCGGCAGGCGGACTCCCAATCACTGCGCCACCAGGGAAGCCCTCTGCAGGTCATTTTTAAGGCAGGCATTAGTGGGGGAAGCCAGTGTCACTTCAAGGTCCCTGCAGGCCATTAGCCACACAAAACTGATGCTGAAGCAGCAATATTATGGAGAAGGTTAACTAACTCTCAATAGGACTATATTAAGTTTTGTTATTTTTTGGTACTTGTGGTTTTAAAATTGCTAATTAAGGGCACAGATGTCTATCTCCTGATTCAAAATCATGAAATGTGGGAAGCATGTTCATGAATAGAGATGCAGTGACTTGGAGCTATAATAGATGTCCCTCAGCAGGGAAAGATGGAGGTGAAAGGAAGATTCCCTCCACAACTATTGCCTCCCCCACTTTTAAAAAAATTCCTGCTTCTACTTGTCCTTGATACAAGATGGTAATTTTAGACTGCAAAAGTATATCTATCCAGTCATTGCTGGATGTGTGTATCAATGTAACTACTCCCAAAAGGTAAAGTATCACTTTGTCCTCTACGTTGTGTGCCCTGCTGAGTTAAGGGAAAGATTTCTTATAGGAGTCAGGGCCACCTTGAGATCTTGGCTCTACTTCATTCTTTGCTGTTGTTATCTTACAATTATTTTGGACATCAGGAGAAAAATACACATCATAGACCTAAAAGGAAATACGTGTGTCCCTTTACTTTGTCACAGACAATGTAGTCCTGACCATTTTACACTAAAAGGTATAACAGTCCCCCAATAGAGAGTCAGTTCCTTGACAATGAGGAATGTCATAAGATTGTTTTAAAATATCTATTGAATAAGTGAAATATGAATGTTTCATTTTGTCATCCAGGGGACTACACATAAAGATGATTTTCAACTAATGTCACTAAACACTACTCTAGTTGAACAGTTCTTGATAAATTTATACATTAGACGAGCTTGTAATGCTTTTAAAAATGTATATTTTAGACTGACCCTTGATACTCTAAAATAAGATTTTAGGGTAGCATCTAGGCTTCTGTGCATTAAAAATCTCCCCCAGGTTATTCTGATATAATAACTCTTTGTCAGGAATTTTGCTAATGTGAGATAACTTGATCTTAATCTAACAAATGACATTAGTGTTCCAAAATGCAGTGGATTTCTTAAACAAATTACGAAATGCTCACATTTCTGCACATTGGTTTCTCTCTGTCTAGAAAGCCCTGATATACTAATTAACTCATAATCATTTTTCATGAAATTAATTTTTGTTCTTATCATCCCTCTCACTCCCATCAGCAGACAGAGTCAAGCACTTACTGTAATGGAAAGATCAGAAGCTTATTAAGCATAGTGATTTGAACTCACATTTAGCATCTGTTCTTCCCTAAAATCTCACTGAAAGAACTATCAAGATATTTTTATAGACAGAAATCTGTAAGAACAAAGAAAAGTTGAGAGAAATGAACACTAGAGAGAAGACAATAAAATTTTAAATGCTGGAAGGTAGACTGATGAGTGATGGCTGACTTAGAAGAAAGGACAAAGCTGACCACCGGGGGTTTTCAAGGAGGGTGGGTACAGGAGCCTCAGAGCAAGCCTGTGGTTCCTATGGGGCCCTGGGTAGCTCAGGATTTGGAAGCAGTGAGAACCTTTATATTTGACTAGAGGTGAGCGAGGGGCAGGAAACAAGTGCATTGGTTAAGAATCTGTCTTAGAAAGTTACTAGGCACCTAGAGCCTCTCTCCAATTCCCCTCAGCCAGGTAACTCCACCTCCTTCTCCCTGGTGGCTGGAGGTTTAATGCCTGGAAAGGTTTAACTGAAGTGTCTTTGAACATGGGAATGCTGGCCACTGAGGCAAAACCAAATAAATAAAATTCACATATTGAAAGGTAAAACAACAGTTTGTGGTGTGAAAACAGCCAGGCTGAAAGCACCCGGCAGAGTTTGGAGGAGTCTTCCCTGCAAATTTTGATGGCTACTGAAAAAGATTTACAAGACTTGGATATTGGGTAACTATCCCACATAGGCAGGCAACCACTCCAAAATATGGCTGGAGTCCATTTAACACATATATATTGCATTCCTTTTGTGTGCACAGCACTGTTCTAGTTGTTGGGAATACAGCAGAAAATATCTATACTGAGATAGATAGAGAGGTAGATAGATAATGCATATGTGTATGTAACGTATATTCAAAAATATACGGTACTATGTGTAAAACTGATAGCTAGTGGGAACCTGATGTATAGCACAGGGAGATCAGCTCAGTGCTCTGTGATGACTTAGATGGGTAGGATGGCGGGGGGAGAGGGAGGTCCAAGAGGGAGGGGATATATGTATACATATAGCTGAATCACTTCATTGTACAGCAGAAACTAACACAACATTGTAAAGCAACTATACTCCAATAAAAAAGAAATCCCCTGGGCTTCCCTGGTGGCGCAGTGGTTGAGAGTCCGCCTGCCGATGCGGGGACACGGGTTTGTGCCCCGGTCCGGGAAGATCCCACATGCTGCGGAGCGGCTGGGCCCGTGAGCCATGGCCACTGAGCCTGCACGTCTGGAGCCTGTGCTCCACAACGGGAGAGGCCACAACAGTGAGAGGCCCGCGAACTGAAAAAAAAAAAAAGAAAAGAAAAGAAAAGAAATCCCTGCCCTCATGGAACTTATAATCTAGTCTAGAGAGAGAGAGAGAGAGAGAGACAGAAAGAGAGAAAGAAAAAAGAAAAAACAAATAAGCAATTTTTAATAATAATGGCTAATATTAGCAAATAGGTAGCATTTACTATGTTCACCACACTCTTTTAAGTACTTCATATACATACACTAACTTGTTTAAACCTCATATCAGTTTTATGAGGGAGGAACTATTATTACCCATATTATACAGATTCAGTAACTTAAGCACAGAGAAAAATTAATTTGTCCAAGATTCACAACTTTTAAGTGGCAGGCTGACATCTGAATCCAGTGCCAGAGTTTAAACTGCAGGATGTGACGTTAGTAGCACATAAGGCATCAGTGGGATTTTCACAGGGTAATCTCCTCAGTGTGGGTATGCTTCTGCTGTGTATTTTCTGAGCTCAGCTTTACTACCATGTGTAAAACTGATAGCTAGTGCGAACCTGCTGTATAGCACAGGGAGCTCAGTTCAGTGCTCTGTGATAACCTAGTTAATACTATAATATTATACTATACTACCATAAGTTATATGGTGATAAGTGCTACCCAGAAAGAGAAAGCTAGGAATAAGGTATCAAGACATTGGTTCCCAGAGCCTCCACAAATACCAAAATCCAAGGGTGCTCAAGTCCCATAGTTGGCCTTCTGTATCCTTGGTTTCACATTTGCAGATTCAGCCAAACTTTGTTCGTGTAGTACCGTCCATATTTGTTGAAAAAAAACCCAGATATGAATGTACTTGTGCAGTTCAATCCTGTGTTGTTCAAGGGTCAGCTCTATAAGAAATATATATTTTCTCTTCATCCAGGGTTCCTGATTTACAGCTCGCTAAAAGCCTTGGAATTTCCTGTTATGTTAATGAGGCTACTTCTGGAAAGCACCTAAAAATGGGGACTGGTTGCCAGGGAACCAACCCTGTGATTAGAGGGTTGGAATTTCCAGTCCCAGCCCCTGACCTCTGGGGAAGAGAGAGGAGCTGGAGGTTAAATTAATTGACAATGACCAATGATTTAATCAATTGTGCCTATGTAATGAAGCCTCCATAAAAACCCAAAAGGACAAGTTCAAAGAGCTTTTGAGTTGGTGAACATGTGGAGGCACTGGGAGAGTCAGAGGGTGGGGAGAGCATGGAAGCTACCTTCCCTTTCCTCATCGCTTCCCTACGCATCTTTGCCATCTGGTCGTTCTTGAGTCACATCCTTTTATTTATTTTTTTCTTTACTCCTTTTTTGAATTTTATTTTATTTTTTTATACAGCAGGTTCTTATTAATTATCTATTTTATACATATTAGTGTATTCTTTTATAATGAACCAATAATCTCATGAGTAAAATGTTTCTCAGAGTTCTGTGAGCTACTCAACAAATTAATTGAACCTAAGGAGGAGGTCTTGGGAAACTCTGATTTATGTTCAATTGGTCAGAAGCACAGGTCACAGCTGGGCTTGTGACTGGCACCTGAAGTGGGGGGTGGGGTGATGTCTTATAGGAATTAACTCTTAACTTATAGGATCAAATGCTATCTCCAAGTAGATAGGACCCCCACACACATTGGCAACTGAATCTCATAACACCAAAAGAGACATAGAGAATCCTGTGCTTGGTGGGGCCTGGGCTGTGGGGAATAGTAGGATTATGATTTTAAATAGGGTTGTCAGGGAAGACTACACACACACTGAGAGAAGGACATCTGAACAATGTTTGGAAGGAGATAAAGGAGCCAGCCATGCAGCTATTTGATATAGAAATTATTCAGGCAAAGGGAATAGGTGAAAACTGAAGTCAGAACAAGCCTGGTATGTGCAAGGAACCAATGTGGCTGTAGCAGAATAAAAGAGGTCCAGAGTAACAGGGGAAACGTTCAGGGCAGATCCAGGACCGAGACCATGCAGGGTCTTGTGCAATGGTGATGACTTTGGCTTTCAGTCCAATAGAGATAATTTTGGCTCTTTGTTGAGAATAGATTTAGGGTCAAGGGTAAAAATGGGGAGACTTTAACAATAATCCAGAAAGAGATGATGCAGCTTGGATGACAGAGAAAACAACGGAGGAGGTTATACATCCAGCACTCAATCAGCCCTACATATGATAAAAAGCTTTTAATCAAAATCAAAATTTTCATGGCAAATGATTTCTAAAGTAGAATTCTATACCCAGACATGTTAACAACATGAGTGCTCGTTAAGGACATTTTCAGGAATATCAGGCAAGATTCTTAGTAACAAACAACAAAATCCTCTTGGCTTAGTTTTAATAAACTGGAAAGTATTACAGTCCATTACGTAGCTCTCAAAATCTCTAGGTGGACAAGAAAGCTGAGCTCAGGAAACACACAGAGGAAGCATATCCACACTGAGGAGATTACTCTAGTGGTAATCCCACTGATGCTTTATGTGTTACTAATATCACATCCTACAGAAATATCACAACTCCAACACTGGAACCTCTAAAGAGCTTGCTCCACCATGATGCTGGCCAAAAGACAGACTTTTATCTATATCTGTGTCCTTTTCTTCAAGTAACAGTCTCATATAGTTGTATATATGAACTACTGTTAAAACCAGGGTCATGTGCCTACACGCTAGCAACAAGAAAAGCTGGGGAAAATGAGCTGTACCATTTGTATTGGGGACGTGCAAGTTAAATATGAAACACTCCAAACTTAGGAAGTGATTTCCAAATATGTTGGATGCAAACACAGACTACAAACATGACAGATTTTTCACTACATTCCACATTTCCTACTGAAAATAAAAATACACCCTTTTCGTATGCATACATTTCCTTAAACAACACAAATAATGTTTCTTTTAACATAATGCAACTCTCTCTCATTCGATAAAAGTAAGCACATCCTCTTGCTAAAAGGGAAACCAAATAAGACACATCAATTATTTCATCTAGGTTTAAATGTAGGTCTTTGGATAAACCCCAAGTGAAGTATAGAATCTATTGTTTAATTATAAAATCAATATAAAGCTACATTTTAAATTTAACTACCATATACATGTCTTATTTAAGTAGAGGAATTGTGGATTAAAAATATAGGAAAATATTACACAATAAGGAACAAAATATGAGTAGATACTTTAGTTCTAAATAATGCAACATGTCACAGATCTATAGTTTGTATTTATAACTTTCTTGTTTTACTACCAATTTCCTCTTCCCTTTACCCCTAACCAGCATATCAGCTCCTCAGGAATTTTACCTGAGAGTAAGATTTTTTTTTTACTTTACTCATGACTTCATTACTGAGTTCATGGTAATCTTGTTCATAGATATTATATTATCTTTTATCAGTAAGTAAAGCAGAATTAGGAGTCATATTAGTGCATTCCCCTGGGTTTCAAACATCCTCTTTACCATCCCGACTTGTGTTAGCAGCTCCATTTTTCTTAATAATATACACCAGTCATGTAGCCATCATCAAAACCTGTTTTTAACCTTTAGGTACTAATAGAGCATGAAAAGCCCGAAATGGCCAGAATGCAGCCATATACTCCTATACAATTTTTTTGTGTTCACTAGGTTTGAGACAATTGTTAGGAGACATTTTTGTATGTCTGCTAGTGTAGGCACTAAGAGATTTTGTTCTGGATTATTTCTTCCAGCATTTTTGTGTAGCAGAAAGGCTTGGAACGTGAAAGCAGTACTCCTCCTCCCCAACAGAGGGCAGGTTTGTTTGCTGCCCGGTATAATAAAGATAATATCTCTATGTGGGGCAAATTTTGGATGTGTTTGCTTACAGTCTGTTACAAAAAAAAAAAAAAAAAAAAATGAGGTTTTCTAAGATTCAGGCTGTTCAGACTGTCATAACAAAATAACACAGACTGGGTGGCTTAAACAACAGAAGTTTATTTTCTTACATTTCTGGAGACTGGGAAGTTCAAGATCAAGGTGCTGGCAAAGTAAGTTTCATTCTGTGGCCTCTTTTCTTGGCTTGTAGGCAGTCACCTCTTTGCTATGTGTACATATGGCCTTTCTGCCACTGAGAAAGAGAGTGTGCTCTGATATCTCTTCCTTTGAGGACACTAATCCTGTTAGATCAGGGCCCCACTCTTATGACATCAATTAACTTTAATTGCTTTCTTAGAGGCCTCATGTCCAAATACAGCTACATGGAGTGTTAGGACTTCAACATTTGAATGTGGGGGGGACATAAGCATTCAGTCTATAACAGCTGTGATACAAACTCACTGCACATGCAGCATCTATCTACCTCTGCTAACCCACTGGCTTGCGTTGGGAGTAAGCTCATTCTACTTGCTATTCTGTGAATAATAAAGTTCTTTTCTCTTACCCAATCATCTCACTCATTAAACTGTGACCAAGCTAACTTGTCAGTTTGCAAGTAGGATAAAATATCAGAGCCTTCACAATTCTTGACTCCTGGCACAAGTAACCATCCCTGCTCTACCAAGGCTAAACCAATAGAGCCCATATTTATATAGACAGAGGGAACAAATTTAATTTAAACTCATTAGAGTTTGTTCATATAATTGTCAGAATTGTCACTCCAAATTGATCCATTAATAATACTTCTGAACCTATATAAACTTGGTATTAGTGTAGCAGCTATACATACTGATAGCTTTTTCAGAGCACAAACTATACAACTTTGAAAACATACTAACCTCAAAAAAATGCTATGACTTGCTATGATTATCTTATTTTACTATCTATAAGGCCAGTTCTCTAAAATATGTTTCTTCTGAATAAGACAGGAGTATATATGTAAAATATATATTTATATGTAAAATATAATTATACATTACTTATATTTATATTGCATATAAATATAAAATAAATACATATGTAATAAACATACATACATATATATATATATATATATATATATATATATATATATATATATATGAGATATCCAGTTATAGATAGGTGCTCCAGAATATAGCAGTACATCACGGCTCAGAGCTAATCCCTGCTTTGGCATGTTGAATAGTAGCGGCTATAGTCAGTTAAGTCTTAGTGAGGAAAATCTAATTGAGGAATCCATAAAATTTCTCCATCCCTGCAAAAATGGATACTTCATTCATGAGCTAATTGAGCAGGTAATGATGTGACATAGGAAAAAATTGATAACCACAGGACAGTTAATTTTTTTTCATTTGCTTATTGAAAGTCTCCCTTGCAACTTAGACTTGTGTTTAAAAAAATCACACGGAACAAAAACATCACATTCTAGTCCCATTCTGAGAGATCTGTTCATGTCACTCTTTCCCAGAACTCCTTGTCTTCAATCCTTCTATATGGTTCTTTTCAAGTCCCTGAACATCTACCAAATGATTAGTCACCACTCATGAATAAAATGATATCTCTTTCCAGGCATCTCCACCAGAAATAACCTTTCTGGGAAGAGAGATGCTTCCTCCAGGAAAAATAAACCACAGTACATACCACCTGAAGTTCTCTCCCTTTGAAAGCTTTCCTTCTCCACTTTTGTTTCAAGGTCACATATGAGTGGGAGCTATAATGTTACAGCAGTCTCCTTCCACATATCCCCTGTTACCCAGGCTTGCTATTTTCCTCCTTAGTCAGTCATAGGGAAACTCCCACGAGATCAAAGGTGGGACTGAAGTGACAGGGAGGCAAGAGCAGGTACACTGAGTGTAAGCCACATGCTCGTGAAACTTTCTTTGCCTTAGGTTCCTACTAGAACTAAGTCCTCTACATATCACTTCTACCTGATGATAGTGGACTGCTGGTCATTCTTGAATTAAGGTCAATATTTCCAATAACATCCTAGTGATTATTGGCAGCTTAGTTCATTTGGTCACCTGGTATTCAGTCAGTTTCTACTAGGGGCCAAGAGTAAACCAAAGCCTGTGTCTTGAAAGGAGAGTAGCATTTGACAAGTAAATTTCTCCCAATATTAAGAAAATACTCTGTGAACCACTTATCCTGGGGTTAGCATTTTCTTTTTCTTAAAGGGCCGATTAGTCGATACTTTGGGCATATGGCCCATTTAGTCTCAGTCACAACAGCTGAATTTGTCCATTGCAGAACACATGAAAGTAGTCAAAGACAATAAGTAAGTGAATGAACATGGTGTTCCAATAAGGCAATAACATCAGGCAGTTGCCCTGCAGGCTGTAGTTTATTGAGCCCTGCTCTTATTGGGGCTTGTCACTAACTCCATAGAGCATTTTGGTCTTCCCCCAAAACTTAAGTAACTTTGGGTTTTCTGGTTTATAGGGTCAAGTAGAGAGCTGGTAGGTAGTATCATGCTTGGAGAATGGAGAGCCTTCTCTTGCTTTGGACCTTATTCAAAGTAGGTAGTCAGAGAACTCATTTAACAAATGGGTTAGACCCAAATGCTTTTTTCCCAAACCCAAAGGGTGCTCCATAAAACGCTGTACATTTTTTTTAGTTCTAGTGAGTGTATTGTACTTTTGGGTGGATTTTCCAAGTGTCCTGAAACACCAGAAACACTGAAATGACACAGAGTTGGCAGACCCAGTTGTTCATGGGATTTATCTTATACCTCATGGCATACATTTGTACTATAAGTTATCCACAAAACAGCATGGTATTGGCACAAAAACCAACACTTGGATCAATGAATAAGCCCCCACACCTATGGTCAATTAATCTTCAACAAAGGAGGCAAGAATGTACAATGGGAAAAAGACAGTCTCTTCAGCAAGTGGTGTTGGGAAAGTTGGACAGCTGCAAGTAAATCAATGAAATTAGAACACACCCTCTCACCATACACAAAAATAAACTCAAAATGGCTTAAAGACTTAAACATAAGATGTGACACCATAAAACTCCTCGAAGAGAACGTAGGCAAAACATTCTCTAACATAAATCATACCAATGTTTTCTTAGGTCAGTCTCTCAAGGCAATAGAAATAAAAACAAAAATAAACATATGGGACCTAATCAAACTTACAAGCTTTTGCACATCAAAGGAAACCATAAATAAAACAAAAAGACAACATACAGAATCGGAGAAAATATTTACAAATGATGTGACCAACAAGGGCTCAATTTCCAAAATACACAAACAGCTCATACAACTCAACAACAAAAAAAAACCCCAATCAAAAAATGGGCAGAAGACCTAAATAGACATTTCTCCAAAGACATACAGATGGCCAACAGGCACATGAAAAGATGCTCAACATCACTAATTATTAGAGAAATGCACATCAAAACTATAATGAGGTACCATCTCACTCCAGTCAGAACGGCCGTCATTAAAAAGTCTACAAATAACAAATGCTGAAGAAGGTGTGGAGAAAAGGGAACCCTCCTACACTGCTGGTGGGAATGTAGGTTGGTGGAGCCACTATGGAAAATGGAGATTCCTCAGAAAACTAAAAATAGAATTACCAGCATTCCCACTCCGGGGCATATATCCAGACAAAACTATAATTCAAAAAGATACCTGCACGCCTATTTTCATAGCAGCACTATTCACAATAGCCAAGACATGGAAGCAACCTAAATGTCTATTGACAGATGAATAAATAAAGAAGATGTGGTATGTTTATACAATAGAATATTACTCAGCTATAAAAAAGAATGAAATAATGCCATTTGCAGCAATATGGATGCAACCAGAGACTATCATACTAAGTGAAGTAAGTCAGAAAGAGAAAGACAAATACCCTATGATATCACTTACATGTGGAATCTAAAATATGACACAAATGAACCTATCTATGAAGCAAAAACAGGGTCATGAATATAGAGAACAGACTTGTGGTAGCCAAGGGGGAGGGGGTTGGGGAAAGGGTGGAGTGGTAGGTTGGGGTTAGCAGATGTAAGCTATTATATATAGAATGAATAAACAATAAAGTCCTACTGTATAGCAAAGGGAACTATATTGAATATCCTATGGTAAACCATAAAGGAAATGAATATTAAGAAAGAATGTATATATATGTATAACTGAATCACTTTGCTGTACAGAATTAACACAGCATTGTAAATCAACTCGACTTCAGCAGAAAAGAAAGTTATCCACACTGCTGTCACTTCCTGCTTACTAGATTCTATAATATTAATATGATGTTATTGATGTAGTCAGTTTTATTTATTTATTTTTTGGTCTAAGAGTAGAAAAATTTTCTACAGCAAATATTTTCTCTGAAGCACCAGAGCATAAATAGCTTAGGGTTTGTGGGGCATATTTAGTTCCTGTCATATATTCGTGTGTGTGTGTGTGTGTATGTGTGTGTATGTGTGTTTACAACATTTTACAAGTGTAACAACCATATTTAGCCCACAGGCCTTACAAAAACAGGTTGTACACTGAATTCGGCTAATTGACCATAGTTTGTCAATCACTTTAGTAGCCCAATTTCATTTACTCTGAAATTCTGGGATGATCAAAGATCTGTAAAATTGAATTATGGCATAGATTCCAATAATTTATTCAGATCTAAAGCATAAGAATAAAGATACAGTGCTGTGTTGACCGAATGCAAATTGCTTCTGTTGTTCTTTACCTTGTCGTAGTAGACACAAATATAACAGAGACAAAGGCCTTTGTTGATTTCCTACAGCAAAGAGACAAGAGGAAGAATCGACACTATTTTGGTTATTTTTGTTTACATTCACCATAAATACTGTCATTGTCCTGGATACATCTGTCACTGCACAAACTAAACAGGTGAGTTAAGTGAGGAAGTGATAGGAATCACCCCCTTGGCATCTTTCAAATCGTTGATGTTGGCTTTACACTCTGCAATCTCCCAAGTATATAGTATTACTTTTGATTTATTATTTTGGGAGGAAAGCAAAATTACAGGAACTCCTAACGGGCACTTTCTGTCCCAGAATTTAGGTAGGAATTCTGATCATTGTTGAGTATATCCATTTATACCCAGACACATATAAGACCATGTTATCCTTGTGGTCCACAGTGATATTGTGAATCCCTCAAAGTTATCATTAGCTCAGAATCAGTATTCAATCATCCTCAAACAGTGTGGATATTTTACTTTACTCACTGCACAGTAAACCTGAAAAATAAATATAAGTGAAAACTACGAATGAAGTTTAAAGTACTTACGGTACATTTTTATGACATTATTAGCGTTTCCTTACTCAAGTGTACCCAGAGTACTTCAAAGGACTTGGATTCTCTGCTCTGATACAGGTTTGGGAATTGGGTACCAGGTCACGGTTATTGTGATGGCTAATATCAGATCTCTGATTGGCACACATAAAATATTTCCAGTCCACGAACCAAGTAGGAACTTTCTGAGTAGTTGTTAAATTTATCACTAAGGACTCCATGATCAATAAGTAACCACCAAAGATTCATCTAGTTTAGCTCGTTCTGGTGCTGAGTAGGGTATATATATCTTCATCCTATAAATTAGAGCAGCTTTTGATTGCTTCCAGCATTGGTACTGAAAATAAATATCCATTCCATTATCATTATCTCTCATTACCCTTTGGCCTATAGAAATTAGTCATTACAACAGTTATCAAAGATTCTATTTGTACTCCCATCAAAGTATTTCTGAAAGTCATGGTGAATAGATGTCCATAGACTTTATTATAGGACCTAGATAGGTTGTGAGTGTGGGGATATCTTGACTTTCAGCAATATATCTGAAATTATTTTTTTCCCTCTGTGATTTAACATCATAAAAATACATTCCCACACCTGTTTTCCAGATTTGTGTTGATACAATTTAGCAAAATCTTTTAATACTTTTGATTTGTAATCCTCTTTTGTAGCTTTAATGTTCTAACTAATCTTCTGAAACATGCTGAGATCTGACTAACATTATAGATTGGAAGCCAATGAACACTATACAGGAAGTGACAAATAAAGAGAAATTATTTTGTTCTACAAGGTAACTAACTGTCCTATGGGAATACATTGCAGACTTCAAGCAAGGCAGGAAAGGTCCCTTCAGGCTGAAGAGAACGTTGCTGATTCTCCTGGATAGAAGTATCAAAGGGATTGCTATTTAGTATTCTAGTTTTCTGCAACTGAGCTTAGAATAACATTTCTGTGGTCATAATTATGTTAACACTGCATATGTATTTAAGCAAAATTATGAAATATATGTCCTAGAAGAAAGAGGAAAAAATGTAAAAAAAGCAAATCTCCATCTTCTCTGGTGGGAATTTAATAATAATATCTAAATATGAAAGTAAAAATAATATAGCATAATAATAAGCGTGCTATTTAGAAATAAGAAAAAAATACAAGAGGAAACAGCTAAAAGGTGAAATTGGTAGTCTCTGGGGAATAGGAATCCAGAGTGAGACAGATAACCATTGTTTTTAGCTGTAAGTATTGTAATACTATTTGACTATATAAAACTAGGTATGTATGTAATAATGCTGCAAGTTAAATATATATTATACATGTATGTGTGTATATATATATTAAAATATACATTAACACACACACTCACACACACACACACACACACACACACACACACACACACACACACATATATATAAATTAGTTTGTTAGGAATGCCTAATAAAATACCATTGATTAGGTGGCCTAAACAACAGAAATTTATTTTCTCACAATTCTGGGAGCTGGTTATGCAAAATCAAAGGTGTTGGCAGATTTAGTTTCTCCTGAGGTCTCTCTCCTTGGGCTGAAGACGGCGCTTTCTCCTTATATCTTCACGTGGCCTTTTCCCTGGTGTCTCTTTGTAAGTCCAAATTTCCTCTTCTTAGGAGGACACCAGTCAGACTGGATTATGGCACACTCCAGAGGTTTCATTTTAATTTAATACCTCTTTAAAGGCCCTATATCCAAATACAGTGCATTCTGAGGTATTGGAATTTCATCTCTTCATATGTATTTTGGGGAGATATGATTCAGTCCATAACATAACATAACATAATAATGGCTACTGTACTGAAAGTGAAAAACAGGTTGTTGTAAGCCTATCGGTTGTTTACAGCCTTTATAAAATGGCTAATTGGGAGTTACCGCTCACTGCTGCTTCCCAGTATCACAGGAGTATCTATCACTAGCCAGGGAAAGATAAAAATTCAAAATTCATAGTATGGTTTTTCCTAAATGTGTATCACTCTCCACACCATCATGAAGTTGAAAAATCATTGTTGAACCACCATAAGTAAGGGGTTGTCTATATATATTTTATATGTATGTATGTATATATAATACACTGTCACCATATATATATATATATATATATATATATATATATATATATATATATATATATATATCTTCTCTCTTCCCTTCTTTCTCCCTTGGGGAGAGAGGGAGAGAGAGAGATTGGAGCTTTAAATCATTGCAGCCTTCACTGCCAATGCCAATTTTGCCATGTTTTTAGAAAACTTATTTCTAATTTTCTAATATTTGTTTCTTGCTTATAAATACAGGTTTCGGTGGGTTAAATAATATACATTTTATGAAGTTCCTAAGCTCACTGCAAGCTCTCTGGGAACTCATTGAATCATGTACATTCCCGTTATACCCATAATAATGACATTAGGCATAAAATATGCATTTATTCATGCTGTCATCCATTCAACACTTACTGCATGTTAAATATATTTCAGGCACTTTTCTGAGGAAGAGTATATGAATATGAAGTACTTCTAAGGCTTCAGGAATTTTTATTTAGTTAAGGAAACAAAGATGTAAACAAAAAGTGAAACAGAAATTTGTGTTTGCTATGACAGAAACCTCCATGACACATACAGGAAGTATAAAAGTGAGGAAAGTCAATTCTACCTGTCGGGAGGATGGGGAGAGAAGGCAGAGTCAATACAGATTTTGTAACAGAGATGATGGGTAACTTAGAACTTCATTGTTAAATAAGAGTTCACTGTAGAAAAGAAGTGCATTTTAGGTAGTGCAGATAGAAAAGCAAAACAAACCAGGAATAAAATGAAGGGCCCAGTCAGAAAAAAGAAAAAAATAAATATAATCAGAACAGAAGGCATAGGAGGACTACACTGTACCAAATACATTTTCTTAACATTATTTTATTTAGTACTGGTAGCATCACTATGAATAAGTACTTTTATTTTCTCAGGTTATGAATGAGAAAAATAAGTTTGTAAAGGTTAAACCCATTCTTCTGTTTCACCCTTATAACAATGGATAGACTCCAGGACTGAATCCAAGCACCTTTCTCTTTGTCCTTACCAATCAACTAATACTTGCTGAATAAAGCTTTGAGTAAAGGAACGGTTGACTAATAGATACCCTGTCAATGTGCTGAAACCATGTCTACTTCTGAGGAAACAAACTTTTTTTTAAGTAAAAATAAACAGAGAAGCAAAGGTTTAATGAACAATCTGAAAGTAAGATTTGGTCTATTTCAGGCTAGAATAAACCCAATTCTGCTATTCTAAAAATATCTTTGACATAATTTTTTTTTTCTTATTTAGGTCAAGACCATTGTGCTTACTAATTGATACTAGTGATTAGAATATAATGACCACTTTCTCAATGTATTATGAGGCCAGGATGTTATAAGTGAAACATCCTTCATATGTAAAATAATTCTTTTTTTTTCTGAAAATGCTTACTGATATGGATAATTGTCAAATATTTAAAGTTTTCATGCACAGAAGACGCCAACTACACTAGATCCATAAAACTTGGTTTCATTCATTACAGACCATTTATTATGACAAAAATGTGAAATCACTATTAATTAGTCTTTAAAGGATATGCCTATCCTATAGCTTACAGAACACCAAATTTAACAGTTCTTTATGTCTCTTTCTGAGCTAAACAGATCTTGAATTTTATCTCTTCCCAAGACAAGTAGACGCAATACATGCTTGTTTTATTTTTGCATTTCCTGAGGCTCAGGACCTGTGTAGAAGAGTGACAACTCCATGCCAGGGCTACTAGAATTTCATCTCTCCAGAGGGCACATTCAACTTGAGTGGTACAAGGGGAGTGGGGGTGAGGGTTCCACTGGGAAGGTAATAATATAGATTATAGGTTACATGGATTTTTGAACCAAAGTGTTAAAAATATCAGCTACAATATGAAAGTGATTTATTTGTTTTTTAATGGTGACTATTTCTCAATCTCTTTGCAAAATGCAAAAGACTGCAGTTTCACCATTTAAAAACAATTTGGGGAAAAAAGAAAAAAAATCAGACAAGAGAAGATAATAGCATGTGTGTTAAGGTCTAAAAGTTTGGAAATCAACCACTAGAATATTTTTCTTCAATCTCTTAATTATATTTTTAACTTCAACTCCACTGTCATTGTAGAGCAGCTTTGAAGAAGTTCTATGAGTTTTAGGCTTCAGATTAATAACATTTCAGATAATTAGCAGAAGAATAGAGTACCTTAATATCTTTGGAGGCATGAGGCCTATAGAAAGAAAAAAACAAAAAAACAAAAAAACCCTTAGTTGAAATTGGGGGTCACACTAGTATTTAATCAACATGGGAGGGTTAATGGTAACAACCGTGAGGCTGACTGGTTCAACAGGCACAGAGTCTTCTTCAGAAGTACGTATCTCAATAGCAGATAATGTTTTCAAAGTTTGATAGTAATTTCCAGGAGTTTCCATTAACTTCAAATTAGAGACACAGTTTATAACATAGTGAAAATTAGTTCTACTTTAATGAACCTAGAGTAACTGCCTATTAAATTCAGAATCCTGGTCTCCGTAATTGATAATTTAGAAAACTTTAACCATCTAGATGTATAATACCTACTGAAAACGATGGTTTCACTCAAAAAAATAAAACAATGCTCCTGTTCATGGTGACAAACCGACTATGCTTTGCTGTTCCTAAGGAAGCGAATGGGATTCATTCTCACATTCTTGCAGCAGTACATTTATTGCTTCAGAAATGACAGAAAGGCAGACAGTTGATATGCAAATAATTCACTTCCTGCTCTTCAAGTGACTTGGTGACAATGTGGATTGTTCTGGAACCTTTAAAGACCTTTCCTTCCATTCAGCCTTGGTGCCAACCAGTCAGGAGTTATATCCTCTCTTCTGTCCTTCCTTCCTTACATATGCATTTTGGCCCGGGATTATACCAAGGAGAAATGTCACTGTAATTTTGTAGTTACATTCCGGAGGACTTGCCAGTAACTGAAGCGTTATACGTTTACTTCTTCTCTGTATGTTGTTTGTCTTCCCCACCAGAACGTAAGCTTCAAGAGGGAGGAACTTTTATCTTTCATCATTTGTTTGCTTGTTTATTTTGCACTATTTTATCCCCAGTACCTAAAACTCTTCCTGGCACCTAGTAGGTACCCAACGCATTTTTATAGAATGAATAATTGAATTGATTTATATTCTTGTTTTGTCCCAGTATCTCTTACAGAAATCATGGTTACTTACTGTGTCAGTCCTTCTTAGCATAAGAGTAAATATTCTCCTATCTGATCCCTGGGCCTAGAAATGTTCTGACTGCACATGGAGCCATTTCTTAGTGTTTTATAAACAGCTTGCTAAGTTTGATCAGAACACCACGTAATAGATGTCTTATCCCTTCTCCTCTTGGGGGTAGGGAAGTATTCCTCTCTGAATTTTCTAGTCAGTTTCCTGCTGCCCAGTGTTTTCTCATGCCTGTCACCTTCCCCTCACCCTTCCTAGCTACCCCACATGCACATCCAGGATAGACAGAGCCCGGAAATTGCCCTTGATCCCAGCCGTATCTTGGGACATCTGACGCTCTTGCCTGCTTCCTAAAATTGTTGATCTCCCAAGGATTATCTGAATTTTTGCCTTATGGTAAATAAATGCCCTTGATAATGATCTAATCTTTCACCTAACATCAAATATTACCACTATCCAGAACTCTCAACCTCACGCTTTGTGGTCATTGTTATCTTGCTGAATTAGATTAAATTTTCGCACCGTTTTGTATTTGGTTGATGGGCAATTCATCCTTATAGTCAGGCTTAGATCCTCTGGGAACGCACAGCAGTTGACAGTCTATTGCCCATCAATTGACATCAAAACCTCTTTAGACCTAAGCAGAGCATTGGCCTGTCTATGCTGTCCTCCTGCTCTTCGTTCATCAGATGATACCCCAGCCAACTGTCTACTCCCTCTCCCCATACACACTCAGAGTTCCCCTGCTCTGTTTTTCTCTCTACTCTCCACTTGATCTGGCAGACTCTCCTCTCAATTTCTAGCCAAAAGAAAAGTAAGTAAAACATCAGGCTTTGGAGTGAAAGACCTGGGATCAAACCCACACCTTGTAGTTCTGTGATCTCGAGCAAGTTTTACTTCATCTGATTTTTTTTTTTTTAATTTGTAAGTGGATGACATAATATCTACTCTACACCATTAGTGCAAGAATGAATAATACAGGTAAGGTAAATACCTCAATCCCTGATATAAATGATATCTTTTACCTGATTTCCTGAATACACTTTAAATTTCAAGCGTTCTTTGCTGCCCTTATTTGAAGTAATGTAGAGGAAAGAGCACAGGCTTTGGATGCAAAAAAGAGTACTTTCAATCTTGGCTTTGGCATTCATCTGCAATGTGTCTCAGTCAAGTACTTAACTTATTTGAGCTCACTGACTTATCTGTAGAAAGTAGGAGCCAGTACTTTACATTACTTAACATTCTGAATGTTATTTACATTATTTAACATTAATATGTTAAATATTATGTTAATATTTAACACATTAATGTTAAATATGTTAAATATTTACATTATTTAACTTAATTTCTGAACGAAATGATATGCAAAAATGACTGCCACAGAGTTCCTTTCCTTTCTTTCTTTGAACACATAAAGCACTTTGTACATATATCTCTTATGACATTTGAAATGTTCTAACAGTTTTACTGTGAACTTATTATACTAAGAAGATTTTACCTGTCTTTAGGATAGGAACTGAGTTGTTTTCAGGTTTTTATCTTAATGCTCTGCTTTGAATATATATGCTATAGGTATTTTTGTGTATAATATAAGAGATGAGTAATATAACAATTATGACTAACTTTTGCTAGAATTATTTTATCAAATTAGAGGACAGTGTCCAAAATTCTGAGAACTAGAATTATGAACAAATATGTTTTGATGGAAGGAGAGCAAGGAGTGAAATGAATGATGGTTTTCCCACAAGGAAATTCTAAGGGGAGTTTAAAGGCACAGCACTCTTGAAGAGGGACCAAAAAAGGTGCAAGAGAAAGGGTGGTGAAGAATAAGATATATGATAGTAAAGGTTACCAGAACCCTTTTTTTTCTTTAGTTACTGAAGCCCCTCTGCTCCTCTAACCTTCACCAAAATGCCTTTGCTCTTTTTGTTAGGGTGGCTTAATCCCATGGTGCCAGGCTGCGTCATGGGTTGAGATCCCCAGAAGCAGACCCTGAGGCGTGGATTGACAGGTGAGAGATTTATTAAGAAAATGCTTCATGGGGAATTGGCAAGGGAGTAGGGAAAGCAGGGCAGGGAAGGGTTACGAAATGGAAAATCTAAGCGAGGTATCATCTCAGGCAAATTTCTGCAAAAAGCGGCTTCATCCTGATCTTGCAAGGGTTTTCTGAAATGTAAGTTATGCCTCACTGTCTTTTTGACTTGGTGAGGGAGATGTAAATTCCCAGGTGCTTCCTGATCTCTACAAGACAGGCAAATGAGGCTCTGGCAACCTAAGGGCAGTCCTCTGAAAAAGAATTGCACATGCAGAGTTTTGGAAATAAAAGCACAAAATGTGACCAACTCCTGTCCCCACTTTCACCCCTGTATACACATCCAAGACTCTCTGGGCAGAGCACCAGCATTTTCCAAAACACCAGCTAAGGTGAGTAAGAGTTGTGATATCATTACCGTTTATTAAATACTGCAGTGGGAATGCAGAACTCTTAGGTGCTTCTCTTTTGCTCCTCTCTCTTGATTACTCTGAGAGTTTGAATGTATGACATCCATGACCAGAAACACCAAAAAGAAAGACTAAGCACTCCCAGGAGGAACACTTTAGAAACTGAAGTAAAGGATGTCTTTAGGCTGAGAGAATTCAGATGATCGCTATTTCACTTAGCTTTGAAATCTGGCATTTTTAGAATCAGTTCTCCTGGGATGCTAGGCCATTTACTTTGAATTTAGGCTTCAGAACCTTAAGATTCTATTCAACATGTGACCCCTTCAATGCATAAATAGGCCATGGGGTTTGGTCTGGAATATCAATGCAACTTCCACAGTCGTGTAACTTATTTCAAGGGTTATCTGCCCATTTCATTCACCCAATTTCTATATTCTTACTCCATTATTTACAAGAAAGGATGTACTGTGAGCAGACGTGGGAGCAAACTGTGTTAGTGGCCTCGGAAGCAGAATAAGCCCTTGTGAGTTACTGGCAGGAATGCTTCAGAGACACCAAAGAAGTCTGTACCTGTATTGCAGGCTTTTTCTCTGTGCTTTAATTTTGAAGCAGAGTATTAGCTTTGACATTTTTCAGTTGATAGGCATTTTTCTAGGTATTATTTGGGAATTTCAAAGTAGGCAAAAAGGCTTTTTGAAGGATGGGGAAATGAAGCTTTCATATTTGATATTTCCATTGCAGCTTTTATTGTGAAAATTAGCTCTATGTCAAGAGAACAGAACAAACAACACAAGATTACATTCCTGAATCTCAAACCACACTTCTGACAATGTATTGTGCTCTGCATCATTCCTCAATGTGCTCCCCCAAATGATCCATTTTTTATTTAAAAGATGGCACAACCAAAACTAGCTGGAAGAACAAATTAATAATATTAGCCTTCATGAAAATATGAAATGTTAAAAACCAGCCAAACATATTCTTTCTTCTAGGGAAGCAGAATTAAAAATGGCATAGCTTATAACTCTCTAAAGCTGGATCTTTCCATGACAACAAGTTGACAAGCTCCTTAAAGAATCAGTGGAGTATACTGTGAAAACCCAACATGTACAATATTCTTGGTATGGTTAAGACTCAGCCAGCAGAGTGAATCTTCCTAACACCTAAAAATGAGAGAGTTAAGGTCATATATGAACAAAAAAAAAGTATGTCCTTTAGCTGTCGGCTCAAAATTCCACATAAACACATAATGTGGTTCCCATGTGAGCCAATCATTCTCTAAAGAGCTAAGAGCAAATGGCTGCTTCCTTTATGCTCATGACTTTGGGAAACAGTTTGAAAACTTAGTTACCTCTGTCTTCTTTTTTCTTAGCTAATTGTTTGCAACAATCACAACTGTCAGAAGGAAAATATTTTCCTTCACTCTAAAGAGCTCATGGCACAAAACCCATATGGTTATAAAGATTGAAGAACCCTTCCCACTCCTCACTCCAGGAGAGGAGTATTTAGATGTGAAGATATTTTTAATTCTTATATTATTGGGAGTATTAGGTGCATATACATTTATAATCATCATATCTTCTTAATATATTCTTTCATCTTTATGACATGTCTCTCTTTATCTCTAGAAAGATTTCTTACAAGAAATATAAGTCAATTTCTGTGATATTCATATAGCCACTTCAGTTAGTTTATGGAGACAACTTGTAGGGCACACATATTTCTATCTTTTCAGCCTATTTGTGTCTTTGAATATAAAATGTATCTTTATAGATAGCATGTAAGAAAGTCATGCTTTTTTGTATCTAGTCTAACAAACTCTGCCTTTTGATTGAAGTGACTAGTCCATTCACATTTAATGTAATTATTGATATAGCTGGGTTTACATCTGCCATTTTGGTGTTTATTTTCTTTATTTCTTCTTTCTTGTCATTGTTGTTGATTCCTCTGTTGATTTTTTAAACTATATTTTGAGTTATTATTTACTTAATAGCTGTTCTCCAGATCACAATATCCACATTTGATTTTTATGTTTTATTTTTTTGTTCCTGTATCAGTTCCTTCTGTACTCTGTTCTTTTGTGTTAAACACATATATTTAAGCACGATTTTAGTTTTTCTGTTAATTTAAAGTATTTTTCAGTTATTTAATTAGAGAAATAAAAACTACTAAAAAAAATTAAATGGAAATTCGAGAGTTTAAAAGTGCAGTAGCCAAAAAGAGAGAGGAAGAGAGAACCTATTGGAAGTGCTGAATAGTAGATATAAAACAGCAGAGAAAAAAAAAATCAGTGAATATGAAGTGTGATCTACGCCAGATGTTATCTAATCTGAAGAAAAATTTATAGAATAACATTAAACATAGTAAAGTACATGTAATGGGAGTCCCATAAAGAAGGAAGAAGAAAAGATGTTTGAAGAAATAATAGCTGACGATTTTAAAACTTGGAAAAAAATTAATCTATAGGAGCAGGAATCTCAACAAACCCTAAGCAGTATATATTCAAAGAGAATTACGCATAGGATCATTATTGAGGAGGTTGCTTCAGAGTGAGTTTTGCATTTCTTTTGTTAAATTTATTCCCAAATACGTTATCTTTTTTGGTGATATTCTAAATGGAATTTTAAAAAATTTTATATTGTTCCTTACTAGTGTATAAGAATACAATTTTGTACGTTTATCTTTTACCTACAACTTTACTGAACAAATGTATTAGTTCTAATAGATTTTTTAATGGATTCCTTAGGACTTTCTAATATACAGGATCATGTAATCTACAAGTTGAGATAGCTTTAGTTCTTCTGTTCCAATCTGGAGAACTTTTATTTTCTTTTTCTTGCCTAACTGCCACATCATTTTACTTTTTGTTTTATATGTCTCATACTTTTCTTCTGTTTCTCCTTTACTGCTTTCTTTTGTATTTAGTGAATATTTTCTAGGATAACATTTCAACTACTTTAGTAATTTTGTATTATAGTTATTGAGTTATCTTCTTAATGATTGTTCTAGGGCTTATCATATACAACCTAACATCAGAATCTACTTCAGATTTATACTAACTTGATACTCCAGTGATTATTATATATATTACATTTATATGTTTTATAAACCCAAGAATATATTATTATATTACTTTGTATAATTTTATGTCTTTTAAGGAAGATAAGAGAAGAATAGCAAGCACATATAGAGAGAGCTCATTATGCTAAACTTATTAATTATAATTTTTGCCTCTCCTCATTTGTTCCTATCGATTCAACTTAATCTCTGAGCTCCTTTTCTCACTCCATTATAACTTTGCTCCCATCTGTCTCTTTTATTCTTTTAGTTTGTATTCTGGTTAAATTCTAACATAAAAATGTGTTACCATAGAAATGAATAGGTAAAGTTATTTCACTTAGAAAAAGTACAAGTAAAGATATGAAGTTATTTCACTTATCTATGGAAAGCATCTTTAAATAATTGTGAAGTAATTATATGTATATATTTATACACATATAATTATCAAGTAGTAATAGTGGTTGTATTTAAAACCAACATCTAAAATGATTTAGCTTCTATTCATGGGGGACAAGACCACTAAAGGAGAGACTTAAGACATGAATAGTTAATAGTCTCCTTTTTCTCTGCATTCAATTGAGCACACATAAAACATTACAGTCAATTTTGTACACTTTGCTTTTAGAGTAGTAAAATTAATTAGTGATGATTAAAAAAAGGAGAGTAACAATATAAGTCATGCCATCTAAGAAAGTGTTCTAGGGACTAATATGGAATTAATATGGAAAAGATAAAGAGTTCAATAATTTGAAAGAATGGCACTATGGAAGAAGATTTGGATCTCCTTTTATATCCCTAAGGAAATAAAAGAAGAACTAATGGAGGAAGCTATAGGGCTCAAGTTTCAGCTCTAGAAAAGGGAGAGTATTTTTAACATATAAAGATAGTACATGAGGTAATTTGTTCTATCACAAGTGGTATTTAAGCAGAGACTAATTAAACACATTAATTAAAATTTGAAGAATAATTAAAGCATCAAAGGAAAAGCTAAACAACCTGGCTTTGAAAAAAAGCAAAAACTAGAAACAGGTAATGGAATCAAAGCAGCATTACTTTCAGGGCTGCTTTCCTATTTGCAGAACCCTACCCAAGATTCAAAGACCCTTAAAGACTTTATTTGGCATTCGATTTATATATCCTTGGTCACTTTCTTTGACAGTTCCCAAGATTTCAGGCCATGAAGGAGGGAGAGTTTCCCAAAGGAAACTCCGGAGTCTAATTAAAAACAGGGATGATGGATGCACAAAAACTCTGCATGTCCTCTGCAACAGGAATGTTTTCCAGAGATATCTATCAAGTGGTACAGATATTTTTTATTAAATTTTTCTCTATGATATCACTTCATATGGCAATATTGATATTGTGATTTTTGTCTTTTGTCTTAATTATTGTCAGCAAAACATTACAAATGAAATATTTAGAATTTTCTGTTTGAGGTCTCTTGGAAGGAATGCATTTTCTTCTTCCTGATATTTCCTTTCATGTGGAAGGAACTCAACTAACAGAATCACTTCTGGTCTCTCTGCCCTTTTATCTGATGTGTGAGGCTGGAAGGAGAAATTGGCATGTGTAAGCTGTTCCTTCTTATTTCTTTTCTATGGCATGAGCTGCCTGTAGGGAGAAAGCATTCTTCTCTTCTCCTTCTTGCCATAAATTTTTCAGAGCCAGGTCCTTGTTCTGTTCAAACCTCAACAAAGTCACTGGTCTTGAATTGTCTTAGCCACATGCCAGTTCTAAGAGAAACAAATGTCAGTTTGTGGCCCCTGTCAGCTATGTGGGGTCTCAGGATTAAAAACTCTTTCAACTGACCTTGAACTATGCAAGCACTACTTTCCCTAAACAGAAGTGGCTGAGACAACTACTTGGCTTTAGGGAAAATCTTTTCTACAATTAGTTCTATTAAACATCGGGGAGCGGGGAGGGATGGATTGGGAGTTTGAGGTTAGTAGATGAAAACTATTACATATAGAATGGATAAACAAGGTCCTACTGTATATCACAGGGAATTATATTCAATACCCTGGGATAAAACATAATGGGAAAGAATATAAAAAAGAAGGTATATAAGTGTATAACTGAATCACTTTGCTGTACAGCAGAAGTTAATACAACATTATAAATCAACTATACTTCAATAAAAAGTAAATAAATAAATAAAACTAGAATACTTAAATTTTGTAGGTGGGGTAGGGTTCATTAAACAGCTTCATCTCCCCCCCCAGAAAAGAAAAGTCAGGGGCATATCAATACTTGTTGCTATTAAGTTACATGGGAAGTAGAAGTTTTAAACCGGTGGGGGGTTATGGACTGAATTTTGTGCCCCACAGACCCCCAAAACTCATATTTGGAAGCTATAACCCCTATTGCGGCTATATTTGAGATGGAGCCTCTAAAGAGGTAATTAAGGGTAAAAGAGATCGTAAGGGTGAGGCCATGATTTGATAGGATTGGTGTCATTGTTAGAAGAGGCTCTCTCTCTCTCTCTCTCTCTATATATATATATATATCTATCTCTCCTTTTCTCTCTTCTGTTCACTCAACCCCCATGCACATGCACAAGCACATGCCAAGTGAAGACATAGAGAGAAGGAGCCACCTGCAAGGCAGGAAGAGAGTCCTCACCAGAAACCAGTCCTGCCAAACCTTGATTTGGAACTTTTAGCCTCGGGAAATGTAAGAAAATTAATTTATTTTGTTTAAGCCACCCAGTCTATGGTAAATATTTTGTTATGGCAGCCCAAGCAGCTAACAGAGTAGGCAAAAGCCTTAGGCCACTAGGGGGCAGGCTGCAAATCTCTCACCCACAGGACTCAATTGGAGGTTATCAGAGGTTTCAGGGAGAGAGAGAGAGGGGGTGACTCACTTGGTTAGTTGAATCTTGTAGCATCTTTTCAAATGTGATGCACACTTAAAATTCTATTATGTTTCCTATACTCTCCAAAAAAAAAAAAACCCAAAACAAAATGAAAACTTTTAACCAATAGCTTTTACTACCTAGGAAGTGTTTGAAATGTTTTCTTCCTCATCTCGGTGCTTAGGTACTTAGATTATGAAAAAGACAGAATTTGAGATAAAAGTTCTGTAACCACATAACAAATTCTAGGAAGTGAGAACCAAAATTAACTATAAAGAACTTCAGAGAAACCAAAGTAAGAAACTCAGAATGTTTTTCCATCATACTTTATTCCTTTTTAGCTGTATATTTGTGTGTGTGTGTGTGTGTGTGTGTGTTGATCTTAAATTGAGATGTGAATTACAATTATACCCTCTTATTATCACTTTTGGGCAGGTGGCAGTTGTGATGTAGTTTCATTACTTGTTTGTGTGGACACATTTAGCCATAGCTGTATATTCTTCTTCCCTCAAAAGAGTTATGTGTCCTCTTGTTACAACACATGCTAAGTGTAATTGCCATTTAAAATGTCTTTAAAGGATTACACCACGATTTGGCATTAAATGAAAAAGTTACTATGTTCTCAGGGAGGCGTGAAAAGTGAGCAATGGGGGGTAAATTTGATATTTGTGAAAAAAATATTCATCATTAGAGAAATGACTATAATTATTCATTTTCTTGCAAAGCAGCAGCCAAGTGCTTATAGGATCTCAGGGAGAAAGATATCCTCAAGAAGCAGTTTAACTTTTATTGTTAAGATCGGTAGTAGACTATTGCTCACCACAGTGTAGCTAAAGGCAGAAGCCATTACTAAAACCCCAGAATAGAGGAAAAGTTAGTGTGACTATTTCCTGCATTGAGTAAGACAATTGTTAAAACACTGAGTTATCCTTTCATTGGCAGCATTTTTTCTTTACTGTTGGTATACATGGTAAAATAATGGTGTATCTTACGATGAATGGCTTAAGGTAGATGAAATATAATGAAATAAACCCAGCCAAAGCATTATGTGCTTCAAAAGATAATCTCTTTGGTTTGTTGTAGTGTTATTTGTGAGTAGAAACTGTTTGCTTCTTTTAAGAAATAATATTCTTCTTGTGAAGAGCCATAGCAAGACTTTTTGCTTATTGAATTTGACACCTTCTTAACCATATATATTTCTCATACGTGAAAAAAAAAATCTATGAACAGTCAGTACATTTCTGCAAGGTAAAACCAAATTTGAAGACTTGTGCAGTTTTTTCTTGCAGTTTTTTCATTCAAAAAGATATCTTGGATTTCCTATTTGAATTGATTCCATAAATATAATTGCCATAAAATAAGGTCATATGTACTACTGCTTCAGGCAGTTAAACCTGCAATTTATTGTTGCACAAAGCTCAATATCTAGTCTATTTCAATGTTTAGAGCTCATTTAGCCATATGGTCATTTAAGAGCAGTCTTGCAATTTCATTCCAGTATACTTATAGGGGGGTGACGGAAAGCAAAGTTTTACTTGTCATTGAAAGGTAATCAAGAGATAGTCCAACAGTTAATCAGTCACACTCTGGGCAGGATTTTGGAGGGGGTCTTCTATCTCTACAAACAAAGGTTGAAAGAACAGACCTATTTCACTTCAAAATTTGTTAGGAGGGCAAATATCATGGTAAGTGTTCTTAACACACACACATCAAAACAAACAAACAAACACAACAACAATGACAACAAAGAAACACAAGGAAACTCTGGGAGGTGTTGGATCTATCCTTGACCTCAATTGTGGTGATGGTATCACAGGTGTTTGCATATGTTCAAATTTATTAAATTGTATACATTAAAATATTTGTAGTTTTTTGTATATCATTTATACAACAATTAAGCTATTAAGGAAACCGGACCTATTGTCATCTTTTTTGCCATACATAGAACCCAAGCTGATCATTCACATTAAATTCATGTTATTTTTGTTTCAGTTATAAGGAATATTCCTTCATCCCTCCACTTGAATTAATCTGTGAAAGTACAATCTTAGTTGAGATTTGAAACATCAGTGACTTAGAGTGTACTAAGAAACAGAAATCTATTTTTGGATGCTTTTTTTCTTGTAAAACATAAAAAAAGAACTTGGCAGTCCACTCAGGCCTTGATTAAATACAGCTCTGATTCAATAAGAAAAGCAAACCTTTACTTGATAAAATTCTTCTGTAAAGGTATTTTCTTTCTTCAATTACTAAGGAATTTTGATTTTATTTTTCAGCCATGTAGTTAGGATGTAATTTGATTCCTTTGGGAACTATTGGGATCCACTCAGAAAATTCCATAATATGTTCAGAAATTTTACTTTCCTTAGAAACTGAAGGTGATGCGAAAGAATCAATAGATTATAATTTACTGCTTGACTAAATTTTCAGGGGTAAAGTTTCCTTTTTGTGTCTATTTCTTCTTATATTCCAACGTGCCAAGTATTTATATAAGCACACATATTCATATAGTTACGCAATACTTAGCATATAATTGTTACCATGTACTTAGTAATTGATTAAAAGGATTTGTGGGGCTTCCCTGGTGGCGCAGTGGTTGAGAGTCCTCCTGCCAATGCAGGGTATGCAGGTTCGTGCCCCGGTCTGGGAAGATCCCACATGCCGTGGAGCGGCTGGACCCGTGAGCCATGGCCGCTGAGTCTGTGTGTCCAGAGCCTGTGCTCCGCAACGGGAGAGGCCACAACCCTGAGAGGCCCGAATACCGCAAAAAAAAAAGATTTGTGGATTCACTTTTTGTATAGGAACATAAGTAGATGTCATGCATATCAGTATGGCCTTGGCACATAACAAATTGTAATAAGATATATTCTCATCTGAGGGTTAAGTGAAAATGGGCCTGAAGACTGAAGCCCCAAGGCCAGGGCCAAAAAACCTATGTAGCTACAGGATAGCACTTCAAACCAGAGACACATATCTCCATAGAATACCAGCTTTATTGGACTCCTTTTTTTATTATCAGTTTGTTTTTTGAAGATCTCAGAGGAGGGCAATTCTTTCATGGCTGTTCCCTCCCCACCACATATAGAGTACTTTAACCTATATTGTGTTTAACCTATATTGTGTTTCCTCCACCTATCATGATACTTATCATTCCTACTTATGAATGCTCATCTATTTTTAAAGATCATCTTTAGTTTGTCACCTCTGTTAGGGCAGGGACTGTGCCCATTTTGGCTGCCCTTTTATCTAAGCACCACAATATCTGGTAACTTGAAGAACTAGAATATGTGTTTATTGAATGTATGACAAATTGAGTAAATTCTTTATTTGTTTAATACTTCTTCCCCACAAGAGCAAAGAATCAATCATTTCTTATACATCTTTGTACTTCTCAGTACAACAAGGTGCTTTTTATGAAGTGAATGCTCTATGAGAGGATCAAGATGACAAGCCTCTTGCCCATCAAAATCCTATGAAATGACAGAATAAACCCGTTATCACAATAAAATAAGAAAGAAAGCCATGTCGTGGAATTCCTGAAAGCTAGAAAGCAGGTACTGTTAGATATACTGAGAAATAAACCCGGAAGTAGTCATAAGCCAGAGGAGAACATGCTTAAGTAGGGAAAGTTTGGGGGAGGAAGAGTCACCTTGGAGCCACTTAGCCTGGGAGCTTCACAGCCTGCCCCTCTGTGACTTCGCTGACCAGGGCATTTGGCCAAAGACGAAAGCACTGAGTGGGATGCTTGGACTAAGGCCTAAGGGGATGATCCAAGGTTACTGCTAACTCTCTTGAGGGGGTCCTGTCAACACCCCGAAGACCAGCATTACCTGCATCCCCCACAGCCCCTCACCGGTTGAACAGGCATTTTCAAAACCAAACATAAACTGACAGAAAATCTTTGAGTTATAGCAAAATACTATGAAAGTGAGATACCAAACTTTAAAAAAGAAAGGAAGCGTTAACATCTGAGAAAATGGAATTTGTAACGCCCACAGGACAACTATACATAATAAAATGAGAGAAATGTGAAAAATATTACATTTAGGAGATCTTGAAAATTTTTAAATTCTATTACAAAAGTAAAACAAATGTTCCACGTGGTAGGCAGCTTTCTAGAGTGACCCTCCCGCCCTGGTTTCTTTGTAATCTCAGAAACTGTGATTATGCGTTTGATGGCAAAGAGGATTTTGTAGATTCAGTTAAGGTTGCTAAGCACTTAGTTTTGAATTAATCAAAAGGAAGTTTATCCAAGAAATTGCAATTTCATTGCATGAGCCCTCTAAAAGCAGAGTTCTCCCTCCAGCTGGAGGCAGAAGGGCAGGCCGGGACTCCGGAGCATGAGGAGGAGTCCGTCCTCCACTGGTGGCTTGAATATGTAGGAAGCTTTGTGGAAAGGACTAGAGAGGTGACTCTGGGGGGCTCAGACAGCTGCTAGCTGACAGTCAAAAAGGAAACAGGGACTTCAAACCTATGGCCACAGGGAACTGCATTCTGCCAACTCAAATGAGCTTTAAAGCAGATTCTTCCTCAGAGCCTCCAAATAAGAGCTTTTACCCTGGCTGATAATTTTATTTCAGCCTTGTGAGAGCCTAAGCAGAAAAACTGGTCAAGCCAGCCAGACTTTTGATTTTAAATCATATTTAAAATCATATTTAATTCTACTTAAAATCATATTTAAAATCATATTTAATTCTACTCTTTCTTTTGTTCTCAGTAAACAGTCATGATATTTAAACTTCCTTTGAATTATTTTTCACACTTATCTCTTACAAACATTACCTTTAGGGCCTATCTCTTCATACCTAGAGATTTGAAAAGTTCTGAAGAGCTGTACCATCATTAGTTTTCCTCTCCTATCAAGTGATCATAAATGCCACCAGTGTGATATTATTAAAAAGCCTCTTTAATAAAATTGCCTTCTTGTTCACAAAACTACCCAGAGTTCTCGTTGTCTAAAAAATATTTAAATTCTTATGTTGACAATTCACAAGCTTCTATAATCTAGTTTCTACAGTCCTCCTAGTTCATCTAAAATTTCCCTTTTGAATTCTCTAATCCAGTCAAGTTATAATGTATTAAATATTGTCCACTGAATTTATCTTATGTTTGTTACATATTGATTTGGCTTATAGGATGATTTATACATGAGATGACTTTATGTCTCTTAGCAAAATTCTTTTCTTCCTCCAAAATCCATTTCAAATCTCATCTGATCCAATAAAGTCTTCCCTGAATATATCAGATGAAAATAGTTTTCTATCATAATATCCAACTTCAATGATTCTTGGATAAATTCTTACATACAAACTTGGCCTGTTGGTTCCAAACTTTCATGTTAGGTTTTAGATAACATGATACTTCATCAGACAATTCAATCTAATTCTTTATATAACTGCATCCTTAAAAAGTAACTAGGGGCAGGGGAGGGAGAGTAGGAACATTTCTTAGGAATTTGGAAACTAAATTTTCTATTACATATGAAGAGCGAAAATTTCTGTTGACTATAATTGACAAAGTGTTTATTGCTTTCTGTACAAAAGCCAATATCAGATGAGCATTCAGGATGAACATCTCTCTCTTCTCCAAAGAAGGAGATGCTTGGGGTCAGCATTAAATATCAGCGACAATGATGACAAATGTAACCTGACTGACCATGTCTTATCAATTCTACAGGCAAAACTCAAGTCTTCAGTGTTCAGAATAAATTCATTAACAATATGTTAAATTGTAGGAAACACTGGTGGCAGTAACAGTATACCCTAAATGGTTTTGCTTTAAATTATGAAAGTCTAGAAAAAAATCAGCTGACACACACTTCAGATCAAATACTACTTACCCACTATCCTAGAAGTTATTTTGCTAAAACTGAACAGCATTCTATATTCTTAATAGTTGAAAAGAAAATATATATTCCTTAAGATGCTGCAACTTATACATATATATATTGTTTGTTTTTATCCAAATTAACACCAAAGTTTATATATAAGATATTCTACATGTTATTTTTTGTTCCTAAAATGACTGGAAACGCATCTCAAATTCAACCTGAGACCTGGCAGCCATATGTTTCTTCAAGAAAATCTCCGTTTTTTTGCCTGTCTTGGTTCATGCACTTTTCATCTTTTACACTTCAATACTGTCATATAACGAGTTTTCTTGCTCCAATTTTTGCTACTCTATGATCTTTATCTTACATGGATATAGAAGACTTTTTCTAAAAGGCCAATCTTGTTATTTACTCCCCATTGAATGGCTTCCATTTGACTAGAGGAGAAAGTCAAACTTTCTACTTTGGCCGGAACTGGGTTTTGCATTCCTTTCACTCCTCACTCCTCACCGTGTTCAGAACAGCATCCAAAGCCATACTATAAAGCTCTGCAAAGTCACCACGCTTCTCCTCATTGCTGCTTTCTTCTGTGGAATGTACAAGCTCCACTCCCGTCCCACTACTCTCCTCCCCTTCCTGACCTGTGTGTCTGGCAAGATCCTATGAGTCTTTTAAGTTTCAGTTCATGCACCATACTCTAGAAAAATATATGATGAATTTTCTTATTTCCAAAAGAAATTTAGCCATAACTTTTTCCATAGATCTGACATACACTGTATTTACAACATTGTAAAATTTATAATTTTATAATTCATTTATAATTTTATAATTCATTCCCTATTCCACATGGTTGCTGTAACTACACGGTTTAGCATCCATGATATAGTACAGTTACCATCACAAAAAAGTTAGTCAAACATGACCTATTAATGAATATATTTATTCATACAAGAAAATTTACATGTGGGAATAACTGTTACTGCATTGGAACATTATAGATGTCTTGATGATTAGGACATTTCTATCAAATATCAGCAAAATTGCAGAAGTGAATATTCATTATGAGAAAAAGCAATACTAATATCAAATAATCATACAGCATTTTCAATAAGCTTAGGCAAAATCTAAGCACTTTTTGTGTATTGATTCATTGAGGTCTCTAAACTCCATTCAATTCCTTGGAGATACAATTCTGTGCCATTTATCAGTTTAAACCCAGTACTTTGAATAGCACTTGACCATAATAGATGCTGATCATATAAATAAACTCTATTAGCATTTTTGGAGACATATAAAGGCTTGCTGGTAATTAAGTCTTTGATATATTACTATAAATTAAATTTTGTCTTAGTTTGGCCCTTACACTTCTAGTCCAGTGTAGCGCAATTTAAAGCAATTTGAAATATTCTAGATAACGGAGGTAGTTTTTCACTTATTATTTTAAAAATTATTATTAATATACTCTTACTATGAAGATATATTTAATTCAAAAGATACTTCATACATAAAATATCCTATTTTTCACACACAGGAATGCATTGCTTTTTCTTTGTTTCAGCATTCTATGAAATCATTTGTTTTATTCTGTTTTGGTTTATCCTTAATTATTTGCATATATATTTTCTTATTATATTGTTGGTTCCAGTGGGCTACTGTCTATCTGCCAGACTGTGCCTCACCTATCTTTTCATTCCTAAACAAAACCTAGATATAAGATAAACACTATAACCTAGTGGAAAGAAAGACTATAAAGTAGGATTATTGGATGTAATGCCAGGTCTTCCAGGAAGTATCTCTGCTACCTTAACTAATTTTTTTTCTGGGATTCACTTTATTCTTAAGTGAATAAGTGTTTAGGGTTAAATCATCTCAAGTTTCTCTCTAGTTCTAATATTCTATTATTCAATGAGACAATTGTTTATGTTAAATTTAGTCGTATCTATGAATGAGTCATGGTTATTTGACTAGAACATAGAATTCTTTAAAAAAACTTGGCTCTATAGAATAATAAATTACATATTAGCCCAGCATTTGTTCATCCATCTTTCATTAATGTTAGAATCCCTAAATCTGAGCACACGGGGAGCCAGCTAAAGATACATTACACAGCCTTCCTTGCTGTTGCTAGTTCTGGTCTGGTGACTAGGTTTTGACCAATGGAATATTAATAGAAGCAATGTGTTCATTTCTCAGGTTGTCCCACTAAAGGGAATGGACATGCCCATCACTTTCTTCATATTCCTTCCTGCTGAAAGGGATACAGACTTAGTGGTGAATTATGCAGGTAAGAGCAGGACTCAAGAAGAGTTAATTAACGAAATAGGGAGATGTAGGTTCCCAACCCAGCAGTACAGTATATATGCCTGTACTTGCTTATGTACAGCTGATCCTTGAACAACGCGGCGGTTACGGGTGCTGACCCGTTTGAGGAGTCAAAACTCTGTAAATAACTTACAGTTGGCCCTGTGTATCCACAGTTCTGCATCTGTGGATTCAACCAACTTCAGATTGTGTAGTACCGTAGTATTTACTGTTGAAAAAAAGTCCACATGGAAGTGGACCCATGCAGTTCAAACCTGTGTTAAGAGTCAACTGTAATCTATTATACACAAAACAGAGAAATAATTTATGTTACAACAAACCAGTATTACATCAGCTAAACCAATATTCTAACTAATATTCAGGGCCTAATAAAGCTCAACAGAGTTGTAACTGGAAAAAGCATCTGTAAAGCATCTTGAAAAGAAATATCAATAGAACATCATGTTCCTCATTTATATTGAAGATGCTGTGCCAGATAGATATGGTAATCAGGGAGCAGTAAATATTCTAGATGCCCCAGTAAGATTTATGCATGCCAAAGGATGAGAGATATACTCTGTGAATGTTTAGGGGCCTGACACATTGGTAAACTTGCTAGCACACTTTGATTCATCATATCAGAATATCCTTTCTACAGTGAGAGATAAGTTACTTCACCATTCACCACAAAAAGAAAGTGACCATATGTCATTATGGTTTTGGATTTTGAAGTCAAGTTATACCACAATTTGGTATGCTACATCAATACTTTTACTGGGTAATCCATAAAACTGTTAGTTTGAGAGGACCTGAAGTAAGAACCACTTACTCAGCAGGTCTAGCCTGCAGTTCAAGCTGCCATGCTACTTGGGCCTCATGTCACAGTAGACCAGGGGTGCCACACTACAGTCTGTTGGCCAAATCTGGCCCATCACCTATTTTTGTATAACCTGTAAGCTAAGAATAGTTTCCATATTATTAAATAGTTGAAACAAATATCAAGAGTAATATTTCATAACGTGAAAATTACATGAAATCTGAATTTCCATGCACACAAAGCAAATTTTATTGGAATGTAGCTACACTTCTCCTTTCACTTATTGTCTATGGATGCTTTCGTGCTATGATGACAAAGATGGATAGTTGTGAAAGAGATTGTATGGCCCATGAAACCTTAAATATTTAATACCTGTCTCTTTATAGAAAAAGTTGCCGCCACTCCCTGCAGTAGAAAAAAACCAGAAATTGTAGTGGAGCCTCTGGCAGCACTTAAGAAGAAACCATGGCTCAGACTCAGTCTGAGTTTTATACTAGGGTCATGCTCTCTTTCTCAAGGATAAAACTTTTGTGGGTTCAACATCATAGATGTCCCCTCACCCAGACTGATCTAGATATTGCCACTATTAAATGTTTCACCTGCCAATCTCAGAGCCCATTTGAAAAGTTGCTCCTGGGGTGTTTCTAGTATCAAAACTCCTGATAATAAAGCACCAAGTAAAAGTGTGACCTAAAATACCTATGATGATTTGGGCATTATCTAATTCACTAAGTCATAAAGCTGGGTGTATATCTCAACATTCCACTGAAAACTGGAGATAAAGTGTGTAAGAACAAAACAAAGATGGATCAGAGGAAAAAAGTACACTACACAAACACGTACCTTAGACACCCGTGGTAACTGTTCCTTTTGTTTTACTCTCTCTCCTTCATATCACATGTCAAGCTTCAAAAGGAGTTCTCTATGAGCACCTTGTGCTGGAGGAGAAAGCAGCCACCCACATACTATACTGACACCACCTGGCAATGGATAGCCACTGTATTATGGCCCCACTCAGGGGAGAACTGAAAGTTTCAGTAAAGGGCAATTCTCCTAGTGGACAGAACTTGGGGCAGCTTACCTATTTGTCTCCTTCATGTCAAAGGAGAGACTGTCTAAAGAAAATGCCTATGCTAGCTAATGGGTTGGATGACCTATTGAGGTTTTGAAAAGAACAAGATTTGCAGGATTGGTGACAAGTCTAGACAAGAAATAACTGAAAGAACTTCTGGATATAGGCATCAGTGATGAAGGTAATTGTGTTTGCTGCAAATGATCGTAAGAGAAGATTCATTTCAGAGGACGCTTTAAATAAAAGGAGACAGACTATGACCCTTCAGATGATGTCACTGACTCTTATCCAAACATCTTTCTGCTTGCTTGATAGAGCTGCATATGAAGTAGCCATGGAGGTTGGCATAAAGGCCATGCATGATTTTGGTTACTTAGAATTATCCTCACCAAGGCTGAACTGGTTACTGCCGGAACCCAGAGGCTAATGCTAAGCACCTAATAATGTATTATTTCCCCAAAAAGTAGCCATCCACCTGGTAGCAGGCTAATTACATTGTCCCCTTTCATCGTATCTATCAGATCTACCCCCACACAGGGGTAGATATATATATATATATATATATGTAAAATCTGGGATGCAAATATGCCTTCCTGTCTGTAACACTTCTGGTAGTGACACTATTCAGGGAATTTCAGATATCCTAACATGTCAAATAACATCACCACCAATCAAAGTGTATGCTATTCATTTGTATGGCAAAGAAGTGAAGCAATGAGCTGGCATCCATGAAGTTTACTTACTTAGCACGTACTCATGATTCAATTGCAGCTGGCTTTATAGAATTGTGGAACAGCCTGCTAAAAGTTTTGTTATACCACTGAGGGACAGACAAGTCTCTTTAAGGTCATGACATTCTCCATTTATCATGTAATATATGCCATAAACCAGAAGCCACTATATGGCTCTCCCTTTACTATAGCTAGAGTACTTAGAATAGGGAAACTAAGGGGTTAGAGGTAGGGGTGTTCTTTTTTTACTATAACATAAAATAAATCACCAGAAGCATTTTTTGCTTTCTGTTTCCATGACCTTGATTTTGGTGTCTTTAGATGTCTCAATGTCCAAGGTAGAAATGCTTCTACTAGAGAACACAATTACGCTCCTTTAAATTAAAACAAAATGAAACAAAAGAACTGAAATTACTCTTTGTGCTCCTCACGTCATTCAGTGAAAAGGGTCAGTATCCTGATTAAGTGATTGATATTCATTATCAAGGAGAAAGTGGATGGCTGCTACATAATAGGACAAGAAGACAATGTCTGGAACTAGAGTATTCACTGGCTTTTAGTACCTTTTAGTACTTTTTCCCAATAATAATCAATGGAACACTCAGCAGTCTAATAAAGATGGGGCCAAAAAGATTCAGATCTCAAGAATAAACGTTTGGGTCACGGCACTTGATAAAGAATCTTACCCATTCTAGCTAATTGCACAGGGTAAAAGGAACATTATATGGGTGTTGAAACACAGAAGGTGCAGAAATGGGACTGTTAAGCCAGGTTTTATATTAATTGTTTGTTTCTCTCCACTTATATTAAGAAATGGTGGTGGCAAAAGACATACTTTAGGTGGGAATATATCTACAGTGCTATCATCCCATGATTAAATGAGAACTTATGATATTTTGCATGGGCTCACACATTTTTCATCAAGAAAAAGAATAAGAGTAGATATTGAGAAGCAAAAGGGGTGGACTGTGCTGCATAGTTTTGTTTGCATCTCCAGGTCTCCTCCTCACCCTTTCCCACCATATTCTGTTTCCTGAGAAGTTAACTTTATAGAATGCATCAATGAGCTCCTTTCCCATACTGTTGGATTTAATCAGTGGGAAACACTTGCAAAAGATAGGATGGAAGCGGGGCATTGAGGCTGGGACACACATTACACTGACTCCTGTTGAGTCTATTAAACACCACAGTCCCTTCCTGGGAGCCCCCTCTTACAGCTATAGTTACATTTTCCAGTTCTAGTAACTGCTCAATCCTCTTACCTCTTCAGATATATGATTACTAACAGTTTTTGCTAGCCCCAAGTAGCTTCACCCAAACTTTTTGGTTTGCTTAATTGCCCACACTTTGTAAATAGTCTTTTCACTAATATCTCCTCAGATATATTTTAAATACACCTTGTTTGTGTGTGAAATCTGTTTCCTGTGGAGAGCCTGAATGATACAAATAGAGAGTGACACAATATTAAATGTTGTATATTATTTTTTCTTCTACCTCTTAAGTCTAAAGTATTAAAAGTTCCATATAAAATAGATATCACTGTCTTAGAAAATGTCACCAATACCATATTTCCCTATGGCAATTTAGTCCTAGTTTTGATGAAAGGGTAATATGAGAATAAATGGATCTTCTTTGTCTTTTTGTCTCTTTGTGCATGCTTTAGAAAAGTGACCTTTAGAAGCAGTGCACTGGAATATAAATGCAAACTGCCTTTAAACATTTTTGACAAGCTTAGTGCACTTAAAGCCTCTACTGCTGTATAAAAACAAGTTGTTTAAATAACTTACATTTAATAGTTACTAATAATTATTGCTACCTCCATATAGCTTTGGATTTCATCATGTTGTATAGATTTATTATAGTTGTGAAGAATGGTGAAATTTTATATGGATGAGAAATACATTATGACATGGCAAAATAAAAATGAGTAATCTAAGTTTAATTCCTAGATTTGGATCACCCTTCTAGTTATTCTCAGTAAAACTGACTAAATGATAAAAAAAACACAATCAATAAATATATCCAAGTAATACTGAACTGGCAAATAATACTGCATGTCATAGTAATTTGTGTCAATGTTTTAATCATTTCTACACGGTAACAGTATACACTTATAATTTTGTAAAATTATTTTTGTATTTCTTTATTGTGTTGCTTTGTTCTTATATCTTTAGTAATGTTAATAAACACTTTTTAACATGGAGTCATATCTGTATAACACATTGCATAATATGGTTTCAAGTACTGAAGAGTTTGCCCACAAATATAATAAAACCATTTTCACTTTATATGTATAACTTCAGTATGGCTTTTTGCATATATATTTATTTACATTTGAAAATACCAATTGGTAAGCATATATGGGATATTTTCTAAAATACACCATGAAAGTGATAATTAATTTTTAAAAGAATCAACGTGATGATTAACAATGATCATTAAAACTGTTCTCTTTAGAATCATTTGGAGATTGGGTAGTTAGGTGGCTTTCAAGGATGTTTTGGCAGCTGCAAGTAGCAGTTATGTGTGGATTTACCTCTAGAAGATAGAAAAATATAACTAGAAGAATCTTTCATAAAGTATTTATGAAAGGAGATTAAGACAATGGAGATATTGAGGCTCAATCAATTAATCTAACCTAGGAAACTCAGTCAACATACTGCTTTCAGAGAAAGGAATGTATTTATAAAGTTTTCTTATGTAAAAATAATTCAAATTTCATGTGGTATTTCCTGCCCCTAATCCCAACAGATTAAATTGTATCAATCCCCACCCCTAATATCCTAACTTTTCTTTTTGGACATTCAAAGCTCCTGAAGTAACAGAGGTAGTAAGGCAGTCTACTTCCTGGGAGTCTATTTTTCTTCTGGCTCCAAATTCTCTTTCTGCTGAATTGGTTCAATTTCTGGATCATCTTATGTGTTTTTCCTACTACTAGGGTTGCCATATTTAACAAATAGAAATACAGCATTTTAAGTTAAATTTGAATTTCAGATAAAAATGAGTATTTTTTTTTTTTAGTATAAGTCTGTTCCATGTAATATTTGGGACATACCTATACAAAAAACTTATTTATTGTTTATTTTGTTATTTATTTGATACATTTAACTGGGTGTCTGTATTGTATCTGACAACCCTACCTATTGCATGCTAGATTAGGTCTTTGATGAAATTCAGCTTCTTTTCATTAGTTGCTCCTTCTCTCCCCACCCCAGTGCAATAAGATTTTTTTCATGAAATAGTTTTCAGTTAAGTTTTAGGAGAGCTAGAGAAAAAAAATATCAACAATAGGAGATGTTGTAAAACAATTTATTATTCCTCCTAACATGAAAGTAAAATTTACTGCTCTTTATCACCAGTGTATGCATTTTTAATTGGTAGTGATTGACTCTTGATTACAAGGAAACAGAGAGAGAGATTCTTTTTTTTTTTTTTTTTTTTTTTTTTTTTTTTTGCGGTATGCGGGCCTCTCACTGTTGTGGCCTCTCCCATTGCGGGGCACAGGCTCCGGACGCGCAGGCCCAGCGGTCATGGCTCACGGGCTTAGTTGCTCCGCGGCATGTGGGATCCTCCCGGACCAGGGCACGAACCCGTGTCCCCTGCATCGGCAGGCGGACTCTCAACCACTGCGCCACCAGGGAAGCCCTAGAGAGAGAGATTCTTAAATGCAACTTTGAGTAAATTTAGAATGTCTGTACTTGTTTCCTCATATATAGTATGAAAAGATTGATTATTTATATGAAGAGTATGTAGATCTATCTATCTATCAAATTTAAAGTTGCATTAAGATTTTTGGGACATCTTATATATACATATCAATTTTAAGAAATAAGAATTTTTTTGCCATTAAGGAAGGAAGCAGAATAGATGAGCTAAGGAAACACAGAATGTTAGGGTTAGAAAATATTTATCTGGAAAAGGCCCTGAGGCCTGTTTTGTTGCTGTTGTTTGTTTGTTTCAGTATTCCCTACTTCTACTCTTCCTACCTCTGTGGACCAGTGGAATAAGCCTAGACTTTGTAACTGGGGAGACTGACTCAGCATTCCATTGGTTTTATAAATTTTATAATTTTTAACTTTTCTGAGCCCTAACTGATTTTTAGAGTCTGATATTTTCATCAGGAATTTGCTCATATGCAGCTTTGTCACTGAGGCCATCTCTTACCACCCTGTTAGTATAGCACATCAAATGTATACTTTATTTTTCTGCACAGCACATATCATCTCTCACATCATATGATCCTTCATATATTAACTTGCTTATTTTTATTGCCTATCTCTTCATGCCAGAAGGTAACCACCAAAATGACCAGGAATTTGCCTATAATTTCTTTCCTGTATCCCCAACATTTCAGACTATTCCTAGCACATAAAAGGATACAATACATATTTGCTGACTGAAAGGTGAGCTTTACCTATTTCCATATATCATAAGGGGCTAAACCAAATTCCAGAAGATTTTTCTGAAGCTTTAAAGGTGTACTGCATATAGAGAATTAGGATAGTGCCTGGCTCATGGTTTGCAGGAAATTAATGATTAATTTTATTGTTACCAACACAGTGCACACTCCCTGACATGTAGTAGTAAATCAATGGATTTTAATACTCTTTCCTTTCCTTCCCAATTTCTTTGATTTATCTCCTTCGTTGAAGTCCTAGCTTCTCTGAAAGCTAGGACTGAACAGAATCATGGAAATGCAGGAAAATACAAAGAACAATGAAAATGCTAAATTTACAAAGTATTAATAATAATGTGTGTTGCTTTAGTTACATAAATATATTATATTTATAATAATTAAATGAAAATGCTTAAAAACAATAGCACAAAAGTTGCAGGGGTGTCTATAATGTCACATTATTTTAAAATTTTAGCATCTTGGAGGTAGCAGGGAGAGTATTCAGGTATATTAAATCTTACTAAGTCAAAGATTCTTGTAGTCTCTTGGGTAATAAAGTAGAAAAAGAGCTTGCAACTAACAATCTCATAAAGAAGAAAAATAAATTTTAAATAACTTGATCAATTCAAAAGTGTGCAAGAAACAGGAGAAAAACCTGTAATCTAATAGATATACATAAATCCAAATGTATAAACAAATCCAGTAATTTGATGAGGAATAAATAATGAAATGAAAGTGGTCACTGCGTTTAAAAATAGAATCTAAATATAGGCTGCTTTAAAAAGACACCTGACATTTAAAAGACACCTGACGTTATTATAAAAGTATGGGAAATATGCCAAAACAAAATGAAAAAACAATAAGAAAATTGGTATAGCTATGATAACATCAAAGATGACTTTAGGGCTTCCCTGATGGCGCAGTGGTTGAGAGTCCGCCTGCCAATGCAGGGGACATGGGTTTGTGCCCCAATCTGGGAAGATCCCACATGCCGCAGAGCGGCTGGGCCCGTGAGCCATGGCCGCTGAGCCTGCACATCTGGAGCCTGTGCTCCGCAACGGGAGGGCCCACAACAGTGAGAGGCCCGCGTACCAAAAAAAAAAAAAAAAAAAGATGACTAAGGCAGTAAGAATTACTAGAGCTGTAGAGAGATACTTCAACATGATAATAGGGTCAATAAAAAATGTGCCAGGAGGGTAATCAATTCTAAATTCATATGCATATAGTAACCTAGGTTTATGCTATGTTAAGCAAAAATTGATAGAAATAAAAAAGAAATAAATACTACCACAAATATATTGGGAAACTTTTCAGGTATTCCTCTCAGTAATAGAACAAGAACACAAAAAGAACACTAAAGCAATAGAAGATGAGACAAAATTATTTTTTTTAAATTCAACCTAAAACTGACAACAAGAATGCCACCAATAAGAACTAAAGAACATGTATTCATTCCAAGCGTGCTTGGAACATTTACCAAAATTGATTATAGGCATAGCAATAAAGCATGTATCAACAAATTTAAAAGATCTCATATAATACAGAATAAATTTTCTGGCCACAGTGGAACTATGCTAAGAAGCAATAACAAAAAGATAGCTGATCAGCTCGGTGCTTTGTGACCATCTAGAGGGGTGGGATAGGGAGGGTGGGAGGGAGACCCAAGAGGGAGGAGACATGGGGATATATGTATATGTATAGCTGATTCACTGTGTTATACAGCAGAAACTAACACATCATTGTAAAGCAATTATACGCCAATAATAATTTTTAAAAGCTGAAAAATCCTCAAATGTCTAAAAAATAGAAAACTCTTTTTTTTTTTTTTTTTTTGCGGTATGCAGGCCTCCCACCGCTGTGGCCTCTCCCGCCGCGGAGCACAGGCTCCGGACGCGCAGGCTCAGAGGCCATGGCTCACGGGCCCAGCTGCTCTGCGTCATGTGGGATCCTCCCGGACCGGGGCACGAACCCGTGTCCCCTGCATCGGCAGGTGTACTCTCAACCACTGCGCCACCAGGGAAGCCTCTAGAGAACTCTTCTAAATAACTTGGGTCTAAAAGAAATCACAATGGAAATTTCAAATATTTTCAACTGTATGATAATGAAAATGAGGTTTGGTGGCCTTTTTGGATGCAATGAAGATACAATTTGAGAAAAAAATATAATGTGTCAGTGAATATGTTAGAAACAATTTAAGTAGCAGCTTCTAAAAGTTATAAAAAGACTTCTAGCAATTCCATGTTCCTACCAAAGACTAGAAAAGAGATAGAAAATTTAAAATGTGTGTGTGTGTATTTTAACATATTAGACAGCTGATGAAGCAACCTGGACTTAAAGGGAACAAAATGCCTAAGAAGGCAAAACCTTTTGGAGAGGTATGACGACATTCTGCAGTTGTTTTTTGTTTGTTTGTTTGTTTTTCTCCCATTTGAATAGGAACCACACTCAAGGTGAAACAAAGTGCTCAAGATTCTGAAGAACAGCATAGTGTTAGGGAGTTTCACGGGGATAGGATGACAAAAAAAAAAAGCATAAATTAGAGTATTTGCGAATCAGGATCAGATTCTAAGGAAAAAATGAGAGGAAGAGAACTGAGTCCCAAGCTCTTCAGCTTCTCTGTTTGTGATATTCACTGAATTCTAAAGTCAAAGGGACCATCTAGGAAGCTAAGATGAAATCTTACACAAACTAAAGACTTTCAGTTTTCAGGTCCTCATGTAATGAGCCTGGAAGTCACCACTCCCCATCCTAACAAGTCAAACACTGAACACACTGAGCTGTCAACTCTCCTTGGACCCATAAGAGAGGGGAGGACAAGGACAAACCACTGCCCCCAAGATTAGAGGGACAGACAGGTAAATACAGGGAATCATGGCTTCCTAGAGCTCAGACTCAAGGACAGAAAACCACTGTGGGAACCAGAGCTACAGTAGGAAAATCTGAACTGTAATTGACAAATTGCTGGAGACACAGTGTAGACAACGTTGAGAATGTAAAAGTCCAGGGGGATCTTATTATAGGAGGCCCCCACAATACTGTGAGATTTACCTTCAGGAGTTCAAGCAGATTCCCACAGTAAATATCAGAGGGAAAAAAATCCCACTGAGTTTCATGCTGGGGGTTGGGAAAAGGAATTAGTTTAAAATATGCCAGAACACTCTTAACACGATCTATCCCCAGGAGAAACTAGTTAACCAGAGCCTAGCCTGCTGGGGTATTTTCAGAGCCTAACTGACCTAGGGAAGAGAAGTACCTAAACCCCCTACCCACTCTAGCCATGCTGTCCTACCTCATCAGGAAGAAAGAAAGAAAAAAAAAAATCCCTGAGAAACATTTGTGATGTTCCCAGTCCACAGGCATAGACTCACTAAAAGACTGAGACTTGGGGCTTCCCTGGTGGCGCAGTGGTTGAGAATCCGCCTGCCGATGCAGGAAACACGGGTTCGTGCCCTGGTCCGGGAAGATCCCACATGCCGCGGAGCAACTAAGCCCGTGAGCCATGGCCGCTGAGCCTGTGCGTCCGGAGCCTGTGCTCCGCAACGGGAGAGGCCACAACAGTGAGAGGCCCGCATACCGCAAAAAAAAAAAAAAAAAAAAAAAAAAAAGACTGAGACTTAACCATAGGACTGTAGAATGCCTTCCCTCCCTACACATCACCACATTGCTAAAGGTCTATTTATAGAAGTTCCTTTTACCTGGAACATCATATCCAACTACCAAGAAAAAATTACAAGGCATACCAAAAGGCAAAAAACCCCACAATTTGAAGAAACAGAGCAGGCATCAGAAGCAGACATGACAGGGATGCTGGAATAATCAAACTGGGAATTTAAAACAACTGGGATTCATACACTAAGGTCTCTAATGGATAAAGTAGACAGCATGCAGGAACCGATGGGCAATGTCAGCAGAGAGATGGAAAGGACCAAAACAAAAAAACAAATGCTAGCAATAAAAAAGCACTGCAACAGAAATAATGACTTTGATGAGCTTATTAGTAGACCAAGCATGGCTGAGCAAAGAAGAGTGGAGTTTTCAGCAGGAGCTTAGCTGCAATTAACAAAGTAATAGTTCAGAGGTCAGTGGAGGAAGAGGAGATTTTGAAAGACCAAAAATCTAAGGTGGGACCTCTCAAAGTTTATGACCTAGAAATAGGTTGAGCAGACCAGAGCTAGAACTCTTACCAAGCCTACAACCTAGACTCAAGCCAAGTCAGCCCCTAATTGGATTAATGTGATCAGCTTCCTCCCTATCCACCTAGAGAGAGAGACAGTAAACTTCCTCGAGAAAAGGTGACACAGATGCTATAAAAAATGCTCTTTACATAATGTCTGGTATCACTCAAAACATTAACAAAACATGCCAAGAGAAAGGACTAAATGACTGAAAGTCAACAGGATAAAATAAATACAGACAGTAAAAACAGACCTATGTGAAACAGATTTTAGAGTAATCAGACAAGTATTCTAATTAGAAAAATGTAGATATATATGGGGAAAAGAGATGAAATATGGAGAATTCCCCAAATAATTGAAATTTATATAAAGAATCAAAGTAAAATACTGGTATGAAAAAACACAATAACCAGTAAAGAGAACTCTTTGGATAGATTTAACAACAAGTTAGTGGAAGAGAGAGTCCTTGATCTAGAATATAGATCAATAGAAAATATACAGACTAAAACACAGAAAGGAGAATAATTGAATGTACCAAAAAGAATGTGTGTGTCTGTGCACAAAAGTGTGTGTACATATATCACTGAAATGTCTAATATATCTGTAATAGAGTTCCTAGAAGGAAAGAGAAAATTAGGCAGAAGAAATTTTTCAAGATATGATAGTAACTTACGATTTTCCAAAACTGATGAAAAGTTTCAGCCCATAGATCCAAGAAACTGCAAACTCTAATTGTTAATGAATACAAGAAAATCATGACTAGGCATACACTAGTCCAACTGCTGAGAACCAAAGACAAAGAAAGAATATTTTGAAGGCAGCAAGAGAAAAAAGCTACACTATCCTTAAAATAGCAACATTTAGGACCACCAACTGACTTTTAGAAAAAATTATCAAAACCAAAAGACAATATAATGTAATCATTAGAGTGCTAAATTAAAATAATTGGCAAACTATAACACTATGTCCAGAAAAAAGTTTTAAAACTGAAAGCAAAACGAAATGTTTTTAAGATACATATCTATATCTATATCTATATCTATATACAACAATATATATACTGGTAGTATCTGTCACAAGTACAAGAATTATACTTTAAAAATATTGAAAGTAATTCTCAGGCAGAAGAAACATGATTTGAGTCGGGAACAGAGAAATATAAGAAAGAATGAGGAGCAAAAGAGATAAATTTGCCAAAATAGAAACAGAAGTAAAAAGAAAACCATAATTATCCTGTATTTACTAAAGAAACCGGATTTGTATTTTAAAATGTTTTTATAAAATATGATCAGCCCCATACAGTTTTAGTAGTGATTTAGTGAAACATTTAAGATGATAATATCAATTTTTTAAAAAGTTATTTCGGTGAATGCAAAAACAGGAAACAGATCCTACCCCATTTTATGAGGTAGCATAATTTTGAAGCCAAAATCTCATGAGGACATAGAAAGATAAAAAATTAGAAGCCAAGATCTCTCATGGGCATAAATGCAAAATGCTAAATAAAGTATAAGCAAAAGGAATCTAGTAATATATAAAGCATGATTATATATCATAATTTCTTTGCATTTCTTACATCAAAGAAAAATTTGGGGTTAGCAGTCAAAACTCTACAAACATAATTAACTACAGTAGCAGACATATTGAAGGAAAAAAAATGATCATTTGAATTGATATACAAAAATATTTGATAAAATGTCATCATTTATATTAAAAAATAAACAGCGTACAAGAATTAGAAGGAACTTTCTTAACCATATTACTATATCTAGAAAAATTGGCAAAAATACAGTTGCTAGTGAAATAATGAAGAATGTCCCTTAAAGACTGGGCAAAACAGACCCAGATGCCTGTTCTCACCAGTTATTCAACATTTCATAGGAGATTCTATTCAAGGCAATACACACAGAGAAAAATGTAAGGCACAAGAGTTAAAAAGGAAAAAATAAAATTGCCATTAGTCACATAAGATACTATGTCCTTAAAAAATACAGAATAATATACAAACTATAAGAATTTATCAGTAAATTTGGCAAAGTATTTGGATACTAGGATAGTACAGAAAAAAAACCAAGAAAATCAAATACAAAATTACCATTTATAATAGTATTTAAAAATCACAAATATTTAGGGATATATCCAATGAAATATGTGCAAACCCTCCAGAAATTTTAAAAGGCCTAAATAAGTGAACCATGAAACACAATCATAATTTGAAAGATTTGATGTTGTAAAGATGCCAATTTCCCTAAATTGATCAGTAAATTCAGCAGTCCCAAACATAATTTTATATCCAGAACATATAAGAATACAAATCAGTTAGTACATAGCAAGCAACCAAATAGGAAAATAGGTGAAAACCTGGGACAGGTACTTAACAAAAGAGTATATTCAAACAGTCAATAGATAATAGAAAAGGTGTTCAATATCATAAGTGATAAAGGAGGTGCAAAGTAAAAAGTATATTATCACATTTCCATTAAAAGGGATAACATTTTTAAAAATGATGTCATCAGTTCTTGGTAAAAGCTATCATATGCTGCTGGCAGAAGTATAAATTTGTATAAATACACTGGAAATTTAACTATATCTTGAAGACTAAGCATATGCACATATTATGACTCAGTAATATATCCCTAGGTATACAGCCCAGGAATTGTGCATATATGCTCACAAAAGGCATGCATAAGAATATTCATAGCAATACTATTTGAAAGGATCTCAAAATGGAAATAGCCCTGATGCCTATCAATAGAAGAATGGATAAAGATATTGTGTATTCATTTAATGGAATGTTAGAAATCAATGGAAGTGAATAAGCTACTGAGTGGATTAATCTCAAAATATAATATTAAACTATATAATTCCATTTATATGAAGCTGAAGACTATCAAAACTAAGTGATGCTAAAAGGATGGTGTTTTTTGAGGGGAGACAGTGACTCTAAGCAGGATAATGGAGGATATTAGATAATATTCTATTTCTCGATCTGACTGTTGATCACATGAATCTACTCAGTCATGAAAACGAAATGATCTGCACAGTTATTATTTTTGTACTTGTCTGTCTGTATGTAAATATAATTACTATATAGAATATTACACACATTATGCTTTAATAGAAACTTTAAAAAATTATACAACTAACCTCTTCAGCCTGTGTCTCATTTCTTTTAATATCCAAATGATAATACCCTCAAGTTCTCATCTAATGAATTCTGTCACTGCCATTTTTTCCTAGGGTTTCCTGCTTCCAGTATTATTGAAAGTTCACAAGCTTACTTACATTGTTTCTTCAATCAGTACTTCTGAAAGAAGAAGCTCATTATAATAATTGTTTTGCTCTTAAATCACACACATCACACAGTCCAGATTTTGCTGGACTGTTCCTCCATTAATACATTTTGTAAAAGAACGTTGCCACTCTCTTGAATTTCGTAGCACCAGTGTATTACAGGATATGAGATGGTTGGGAACTGCTAGAACTATGGAAAAACACCACCATACTATTTGTAAAAATGGATTTTCTAGTTATATCCGCTAGCCCATAGTAAGTAGGAGATATTCTCACAGATATCTTATCATCCAATTCAGCAGTTTATTTTTCCCCATTTAAGAAAGATAGGGGCTTCCCTGGTGGCGCAGTGGTTGAGAGTCTGCCTGCCGATGCAGGCGACATGGGTTCGTGCCCCGGTCCGGGAGGATCCCACATGCCGCGGAGCAGCTGGGCCCGTGAGCCATGGCCGCTGAGCCTGTGCGTCCGGAGCCTGTGCTCCGCAACGGGAGAGGCCACAACAATGAGAGGCCCCATAACGTGCAAAAAAAAAAAAAAAAGAAAGAAAGATAGAAGTATAGCTACCCCAGGGGAGTTGTTATGGCCTATTCTTTTGCAAATGCCCTATTTCTTTGTCCGTAGATATGAGAATGTGTCCAATTCCTTTGTGAGATTTTAGCAACTTTGAGAAAATTTCACAAATGAGTGAAGGAAATTTCTGCCGTTTCTCCTCAAAATATACCATCACCTTCCCCTCACCTATGCGGTCTAAAATAAAACTCAAGTTCAGGTTCTATCTTACAAAGTAAAAGTCCAGAAAGGGATGAAAAAATTGTGAAATGTGACTATGAATTACAATAATCACTTGGTCTTTCCCATAGGAAGTGAAAGAAATTAGAGAAAATTAGATTTTACTGAGCTAATGAGGCACGCAGTAAAAGGTTTAGTTTTGCTTTCACTTTTTTATTGAAGCAAGCAATGTGAAATTGCAGCTAATTTTGCAATCACTTTCATCTATTTAAGTCATAAATCAGATAAATGTAAAAGTCAACTGAAAATCTTGTAAGACAAAAGGGATGCGGAGAAGGATCTAGCATTTACTGGGTACCTATTATTAATATATTTGTTTTAATCCTCACAATAATCTTATAAAATAAATATTATTGTAATCTTACAGATGGGTAAAGTAGGTTCGGTGGGCTTAAATACCACGCCCAGTTTCACAAAGCTAGTACATTACAGAGGCAGGAGTCAAGGTCTGTATTCTTATCATGCGAACCATGCTGCTACTGCCCAACGGTAGAATTAGTCCACTGTAACAAATGGTCATTCGACTTTTATTTCTATGTGTATTTTATCTCTTTGTGGTTTTTACCACTATGTGTACTTAAACTCTAATTTATGATGTAAGTCATTTTAATTTGCGCCAAACCGTATTTCATTTGTGACCACACGGCAGCTTCTTTTCTGGAAAATATGTGGAATATTTTCAATTTGTATCATGGTCTTTGGATTTTCTAAAGAGCAGAAAACATTTAAAATTCAATTTTTGCCTACACACCTGGAATGCAATTTTAAAAGATGTCTACAGTAACATTCATGTTTTTCCATGTGAATTGCTGAGCAGGAAGGAAGAAGCACTGAAGTGAAATCTGGTAACAAACCATGATACCATGAACCAAACAGCCATCTTACCCAATGCAGTCCATAACTTAAGGGGATACACATTGTAGATAGTGATTAAAATGATGGATTTTGAAATCAAAGATGACCTGTGGATTACTATATTTCATTAAATCTAAGACACTGTTGACTGTGAAAACTAACATTGCTTTCTAATGAAGGAAAAAGTGCCAGCAGATAATTTTAAGATACCTTTGATTGCATGATGAATCCTGACTTCAGAAGAGTTCAGTTTTGGGGGAAAAAAAGAATGAATGCAGAATTGACTACATGAGGCAGCCATATCACATAAACTATAAACATTATAGGGGCTGAAACAAGATAAAAATTTATTCCTCAGTTACTAATGTACATAATGGGTGTTACTTATTGTGGCTGTTGTCTCCTTTTGAGAACTGATTCAGGGATCCAGATTCTTTCCATCTTGGGTCTGGCCCATCTTTAATGTATGACTTCCAGGATCCTGGTGATTATCTGCATCAAGATGGTGGGAGGGAAAAGAACCTGAGGGATTATGCCTGAGAATTGCGTATGAACCAGGGCTGGGAATGAAATTTATCACTAGCACTCACATTTCATTGTTGGAATTCATTCACAATGTCACAAAGCAAGCTGGGCAACTTCATCAAGGCACGTGCCCACAAAGAAAAGGAATCGGTTTTGGTGCAGAGTGGAGCTCTACCATGACCTACCAAGTTAGTGTGCTCTCCAGCATCCATGATTCTCTCCACTTACAGACACATGCAAGACTGTTTCCCAGCCTCATCTTGGCTGGATGGATCACTCAGTGGACATACCAAGAGCAGCTGCCCTAAAGAAACACCCAGATCTACCCTGGACTCTCTGTGTGCAAGATGTTAGCATTTACTGTCTTAAGGCTTTGAGATTTGGTAATGTCGTATGTTTATTACTATAGCATAATTTAGTCCAATGTGATTCATAAACTCAGGTTCCTCATTTTATTTGTTAAAGATAACAATGATTACATCACAGAGTAGCTGTAGGGATTAAATGTGGCATAACATCTAAGCATTGAATATAGTGCCTGGCATGTAACAGTGTAATCAATAAGCAAAATGTATTACTCTGATTTTCATCAGATCGTTACCAACTTTTGAATGTGGAATCTTTACTCTCATTTTACTTCCATCTTGTGTAAATATTTAAATAATTAACTTCATGTTATACTTGCAAACTAATTTTTACTTAGATTACTTCATCTTTTAAATTTTCTGGGAAAGAAAAATCCCGTAACATAGGCTTCAGATAAAATTAGAGTGTTTTGGAACCCTTCATATGATAGTATGCCAAGATGTTCTGTTTATAGACACCAAGAATAACGTTGGTAATTGTGTGAGAGTTCTGGTGCTTCACTTAGGATGAACACAAATTGACAGAAGTTCAGTCTTCAGCTACTCTAGAGAATTTATCCTAAATTCAAACCTTATTAAAGTTTTCAGAACCCATGAGAAAGCAATGAATTTGCTCCAGAAAGATGATAATAGTTTTGAGATTAAATATGCCTTAACTCCATGCTGATAATACTCTATTTCCACTGTGAGACCACCACCTCATTTTAGATGTGAAGCCAAGATTCATGCCAAAGTGTGCTACGGGGAAAAGATGAGACCAAAAAATGTCTTATCACACATGAAATTAAAGGGGAAGCATATCTTATAATCGGCTGAAATACACCTACAATTCAAGAAAAAAATTTTAAAAAGTGAAACTAGACCATATTTTGATGTTATTATGAATTGAATACGTGTACGTGGAAATAGAATGAGTGGGACAAAATGAGAATTTAGGGTCAAAACAGTTTTGCCTTTTTGCCTCTTTTTGTTTTGTTTTGTTTCATGGCCATTCCTACTTTTTTTTTTCTTTTTTTGATATAATTGACATTGTCAAAGTTCCATTCTTAGGGCAAAAGTGTAGATTAAGTTTCAAACTTTGAAAAGTGCACAACAGATATAATCCAAAGCAAAATTATTATTCAAAAATAATTTCAGTTTATAAACTTCCTCAAATACCCAGGTGTATTTTGGGGAGAAAGGCTATAAATACAGATTACCCATCTATCGTTGTCTTTGAAAAATTTGCTGCTTTTTACTGTGATTTTATTTCTCCTTTGCTTTCATGCTGTCATCAACTTCAAAGTGAGGATCTTACACAGTAAAGATATGCAAAGCATACAGAAGTTTATGTAAATCAGGCCCAGAATGTACTGATTTTTAGATACAGCTATTACTCAATTTTACAACATACAGTCACTGTACTTTTGTATTTTTCTAAACTAAATTATGAAAGTCAGTAATTTAAGTGATTCTGGTAAGAGAGTTCAAACTATCTTTACCTATTTCAACCATTTGATTATTTTACTTTCATTTCAGTGAAATTATTCTCACTTTTAAAAGTGGTAATTTTGTGGGGTTTTTTGTTTTTTGCTTTGTGCAAAACAGTAAAGTATGTATATTCCTGAGATTGATTACTATAGAAAAACATTTTATTCTCTATAGTTTGTAATCTTTTCCTATAAAATCATATTAAGATTTCTAAAAGTTGTCTATACTATGAAGATGAAATAATTACTTTGTAATTTTTATAAAGATGATATTTTTTCATACCTATCAAATATAAAATATCCAGATGTGAAAAAATGGCACATTTCATATTGTTGGGGAGGAAGAAATTTTCCTTTACCCTTCTAGTTTCTTTTGGCTCTTCTAAGAATTAAGTTGACATGGTATAGATTAACAGGAGAAAATCAAACAAAAGTTTGACAGCGTGTACACATGGGAGAGAGCCAGAAAAACTGAGTAACTCACCAATATGGTTAAAGCTCTCACCTTAAATATCATCTTCCCCTAAAGACTAAACAGGATGCTGGGGGTAGTGGTTTGGGACTTCAAAGGGGAGGAAGGCACTGAGATGGAGATGGAAAGCAAATGTTTGGTAAACAAATGTTTACTGGGTCATGAAGAGACAACTGAACAGAAAAAGTAATTCTAACAGGAATTTTTTTGCTTTGTTCCTCCCTGTCTACCATACCTAGTTCATGCTATAGTTTTATCTATGGTGATAGCTCCCTTTCTGGGACAGGTCCTCTGTCTATATCCTTTTAGGCAGTTAAGGGGAAGGTCAAAGTTTTTTCCTGAGTCCTTGGGGCCTTGATTGTTTTCAGTTCAAAGTAATCCAAACAGACATTTTAGGATGGCAAATTTTCCTTCCCTACAATATACATGACGATTTTCTATCATTGTATGTTTTACAAGTTATTCTTGAGGCTGGTCATCTCAGACATGTTAGGCATGAAATTGTTAATTGCAGAGACAAGATTTTTGGCATGCAAAAGCAACTTCTGTTTTGAAACTAGCTCTTTTACTTTATATGTTTATGACAAAATATGCAATAAACTTGTGTGAAATTTAATATTTGAAGACCTTCCTAAAGCTAATGATTAAAATCACATTGAAATAATTACATGAAAAGGGTAGTTACTCTTTCTTCACATATTATAGGAGTTATCTGTGAGATACTGTTTGTTCAAATTACCATTTGAACTTACATTTATTATTCTCTGTATGTCAAATAATAATTAGTACCATTTTTATTAACTGGAGATATTATATTAAAATTTCACCTCTAGGTCCACTCTGAATAGTTTGTGAAACTGTCAGGAATTTTTTAGTGAACTAATGAAAGCCCATTTCCTGGATATCTGGGATATCTCTAGTTATAAGACTTCCTGGGATATCTCCAGTTATAAGACTTCTCTTAACACATTGTAGTAAAAAACTCACTTGAAAGATTTCATGAAATATTTACAAACTTTTGTTTTAACTTCTAAAAGATGATTAATGAAGGTAACTTACTTGTAATCCTTTTTAATTCCTTTTCATTTTTTTAAACTTCTTCATTCTCTTTTCCTACCTCCTCAAATTTTTATTCTAAGGCAAGAAAAGTATGCACATAAAGGCAAAATCTTTTGTCCATGAATTCCATAAGCTTTCTAGTGAGAAAAGATGTTCCACTTAAAAATTTAAAGTGAAACCAAGTTAAAATGCAAAAACTGATGTTGAAATTAACATTGCAAAATGTAAGGACTTCTTGAATTTCACTAAATATCCTTCATTTATCTTTAGAATGGTGACCTTAAAAACAGTTACACATTTTGGTTTTTACTTTCAAGTGCTACTTGAAAACCATTTTACATTTTCCAAGTTGAATTTTGTTTTGTGGTTGCCCTTTAATCACTGAAGGTCCCTTTTTATCATTTCTGCACTAATTGGTATTAAAACACTTGACAATTTATTGTGATTTAAGTTTCATTAGCTTGCATCTCTTTCCCCACTAGATGATTAACAAAGATGTTAAATAAGATTACAACCTAATAAAAATGCCCTCTGTACCCTGATAGCATCTCTCCTCAACTAGATAGCAATGTTTTCTTGCCCATGGTTTCAGCCTGTGTTCTGTGAAGAATTAGGCTGCTTGTCTTAGATAATTTGAAGATTTGTAATCTCCCTTCAGGCTATTATACATGTAAATTGAGAGTAAAATTGTCATTTATTTAATTGATATAAATTTATATTAGTATTTGTATAAAACTAAGCTTCTTAATTATTCAGCTTTTAAAATATGAACCTCATTTCCAAAAAAAAAGGAATTTCATACACACGCATATACACACCCACACACCCACACACACAGCACTTAAGATATAGATATGTTTAAAGCTAATTTATAATTTCAATTTATACTTTTCAATTTCTTGAAGACACCTTAAAGTGGATTTACTCTGAAAGGTGGGTTTCAATTAATTTCACCTTAGGCTGACAATTCTTGCACCCTTTTTAGAAACAGCTTTATTGAGATAAAACCTATATGTTATAAAATTCACCCTGTTAAAATGTACAACTCAGGGTTTTTTTTTCCATATATTCACTGTTGTTCAACACTCATATCTTCAGCTGTATCCTATAAACTTTCATATGCTGTTGTTGCAACATTTTTAATATTACTTGACTATACTATTGATTATAACTTGCATATTTACTTCTTTATATAGACATTCTTAACATGATTGTAAGTTCATTATTGGCTGGACTTATATGCTTATAAGGGGATACTTAATTGGAAGTTCTGAGTGCAGCAACAAGGTAAAATAGATGTGAAATGTCAAAGTGCATACGAGTCAGATCACATTAAGCTGAGTTTATAAGAAAAATACCCCAAATTCCTTTATACAACTCATTGTCTCACACCCATATACTGTCCTTAGACCCTGAGAGGTGGAGCCTTTATCTAGGGCTGTATGTCTCAGAGATTGCACTGAGTTGAATAGAATCTCCCCAAAATTCATGTCTATCCAGAACCTCAGAATGTAATCTTATTTGTAAATAGGGTCTTTGCTGATATTATCAAGTTGAGATCATAATGGATTAGCATGTGCCCCCTAAATCTCATATAACTGGTGTCCTTATAAAAAGAAGAAAATGTGGTATTTATATATCACATGGACCCATGAATTTTGTAACTTATTTATAATGAAATGGTTTTATAGACAGAATTCTCTAAAAAACTGTTGACTCTGGGACCCACACAGCCTAGGAATGGCCCAGCCACACCCATATTAAATACCAGAAACTAGGGGGAAAGAGAATTTGTAAAGATGGTTGTTTGAAGAGATATGTCCCCTACAACTCTCCCATCTAAACTTCCAACAGAAAACAAGACCATTTTCTCCTTCTCTTCAAGATAAGATGTTTGATTTCCATGTGATAAATAGACGAGCTTAGTACATATCCTCTAGATTTTGGAGGGGCATACTTGTGTCTGATATATGGTTGAGGAGTCTGAAAGCAAGAGGCTGTTTGCATTGGCCTGGGGCAAGCAAGGAAGAGAAGACAGATAGAGATAGAGATGGAGATGGAAGTGGAGATGGAGATGGGGAGAGGGGGAGAGAGAGAGAGATTCAGAGAGAAACAAGACTTTGTTGAGAAGTAACTGAACTCCCACAAAATGTAGAATAAAGATTGATTTAGAGTTTTCTGTGGCCCTATGACAACCTCCAGGAGAGAGGAAAGAGCTTCATGGGAATCATTTAGGAATTTCATGTCTTAACAGAGAAGAAGCTAGGGGTTGACCACTGAGCATCTGATTCCTAGAGGCAATCACAAAAAAATAAATACCAAAAAAAAAGGTCCATTCCATTTAAGGGAAAAAATAATGAAAAACTAATAACAATGTTAGTTTCTCCAAAGACCATAAGTAATAAACACCCCATGAGAGAGTGTGAGATTTAAGTTTGGATCAGGCCTAGAGATCACAAATAAGATTAGAAAATATCAGTCAATAAAGAACTTTCTGCTACCCTTACTACTGCTCCATCCCTCTGCTTTTTCCAGGAAGGTGAAAATGGCATCTAGTAGCAAAGGTGGAAATAAGCACGCAAAAAGAAAATCAACACTCTCTTCATACAGACCAAGCCACACCTAGGTGAGAAAAAAAAGTCACCTTCATCGTGTTAATTATTTGCTGAATTGAGACTGTTTGTTACTTAAAATGGGAGTTACAAAACCTTTTTTAGTTTTTTAACTGAGAGTGATCAGCAATGCTGAGGGGCTCCCTGAGTGTCATCCTGTGATGAGAGACAGACTACTCTTTAAAAGAAGATTTCAAGAGTACGTGGGGGAAAAATGAATTCCTTTCTGTTACATTCCTTGAGTTTTGTTAATTAGGGATACCAGTCAAAATATGTTTTAACTAATATAGCAGAGGTTATGCTTTGCTAACACATAGCATGATACAGGCCATGGTATACAGTGCTAAATGGAAGGAGGGAATTAAAATTTTCTCTAAAGTTTTTACAATACATTTTCTTTCTTTCTAGCTTAGATGTCACAACCCAATATTTCAAGCTCTCCCTGAAGAATTTCTAAACAAGGTTGACCTGATATCTTTTCATCCCACTTGCCCTGCAAGGATTTAATGTTGGGTAAATCTCTTTGTCTGTACACAGACTTCTGAGGTTGCTGGAGAAAATCATACACCTGAGCCAACCGGTGACACTACACATTCATGGTCACCTGTTTGATCCCTGTCTAACAGCGATTTCAATTGAATTATGTTTCGCTAGGCAATGTTCCTTTTCATTTCCTACAAGAGGAATTTTATCTTATACACTTGTCTCTCTTTCTTCCAAAATCCCTTTTATCCTCAATAGATGAGCTAGGCCTTCATTTCACAATGAAAATAGAGTACATTGAGCAGTAAAGCCTAGTTCCGGCTTCCAAAAAACCAGCAACCCTATAAGCACCAGCACACACATGTTCCTTTCATTAAAAATGGAAATTCTCTCACCAGTGTCAGGCCCATATTTGCTCCTGTATTTATGAGTGGTGTCCTGCCCTGACTCTTTAGGTTGTAACAGTATTAATTAACCCATATTTCTTTAGAATATCAAACTTGCCCTTTTACCCAGGAAACTTTTCTATCTTCATGGGAGTTTGTTCAAATCCTCCAAACAATAGCAAATAGAAAAAAAGGAAAAAGCAAGTTCTTTCATGTTAAAAAAAAATACAACAATGATAATACACACACACAAACATCAGAAAAAGTACAGAAATAAATAAAAACAGAAACAGATACTCATATTGCTGGCAGGAATGTGACTTATTCAACTTCCACTGGGAGACATTTTTGACAATACCTGTCAAATTTACAAAAGCGTATATCCTTTTCCCTGTAATCCTAAATCTGGGAATGATCATACAATATTTGTACATACATAGAATATGCACAAGTTTATTTACTGCAATATTGTCAGTGATAATACAATGCGAGTCAAATCAATCTACTGCTTTTAAAGCCTGCAGTGGTTCTAGCATTTCACTCAAAGAATTATTCAAGTATTTCCAGTGGCTGCTCATCTACCATTCTCCCTTCACCTCCTGTGCTCTAGGCACAATGTCTCTTTTTCCAACATAGAAGGCATGTGCTGTAATAAGCCCCTTCCCTTTGATTGGAACAGTGTTCCCATATTACCTGTCTCTTCCATCAAGAATATAAATTCCATGAAGGTTTTAATCTTTATCTGGTTTGTTCACTGATAAAGTTCTGAGATAATTCTGGTACATAGTAGGCACTTAATAAATGTTTGTTGAGGGCTTCCCTGGTGGCGCAGTGGTTGGGAGTCCGCCTGCCGATGCGGGGGACACGGGTTCGTGCCCCCGTCCGGGGGGATCCCACATGCCGCGGAGCGGCTGGGCCCGTGAGCCATGGCCGCTGGGACTGCGCGTCCGGAGCCTGTGCTCCACGGCGGGAGGGGCCACAGCAGTGGAAGGCCCGCGTATCACAAAAAAAAAAAAAAAAAAAAGTTTGTTGAATTAATGAATAATCCCAGATAATCCTTTAAAGCTGAGTGTTTAGATAAAATATAGTAAATATCTAAAACATAGTACTACACACTACAAAAAAAGTCAAACAATGATTATACTTTTTATGTATATCTATAAGACATGTTAAATGAAAAAAGAAAAGGATACTGAAAGTGGTATATAATATATTACATTTGTATAAATTGTGGAAAAAGAAAATATTCATTTATAGTTGCTTGCATTTTCATTAAAAAACCCTAGAAATACACTAAGATATTAAAAACTTTAATAATTGTTCTCACACCCATTGTTTTGAACTTAGTCCCATGGCCATACCTCATTGCCAGGGGAGCTGAAAAACGTTGGCTAGCTGGACAGCCTTGAATCCAGATATTCATTAGGATGGAAAATGAGGAGAATGAGCTTTTATGGACAGCTGGAAGTCTCCTCTATGGTCTTTAAAAAGTACCATAAATCTACGTAGTCCAGAGTATAAATATCCTGATTTATCCCAGAATTTTTAAAACTCAGGGTTTTATTTTTCTTTATCTTTTTTTAGTCATGTACTTGAATGGCAACTGCTATTTAAACCCTTAGATAATGCCAAGTGCTGAAAGTTCCCCCTTGTCTTGTGTCTTCCTTTGAATCATTCACAGAAGTCTACCATGCTGCTGCTAATATCTCCAAAATGCCTGCCCAGCCTTTATGTAATCCTTTCCACAAACGTGCCTTTCTGCAGGTTTTGAATTCTACGGGTTTCAAATAACTTGGTCTATTTCAATAGCAGCTGAATATTACTTCCTGTCACTTATTTGCCTGAATCCTAGGAACCTTGTATATAACCTAGGGTATATGTTTTTGGTGTCTCATCTTCCATCATTTGGCTAGTCCCTTCCAGCCCTAATTCAAATCTGGCTGCTTCTTGAACAAACTTCTTTGCTTGCACGCCTCTCAGGTAACACTGGGTCAGGAAATGAAAACTGATCTCCTTGCTCCCCACTGTCACTTTCAAGTCATTTCTCCTCATTTCTCTTTCCAAAAAACTGAGATCCTTTGACATCTGACAAAATCCCATCGACAACCTACATCCTGGTCCCACAACTTTACTCACTGAAGATCTTAGCTCCTGCCCCACTGTTTTTCTCTGTGACTCTGCCCCATACATGGGTGTTCCTTTTGACATCTTGACATTTCGTGTTTTGATAAGTCTATCAATTGGGAGTCTCTACAGGAAACATTATCACGCCTTATGATTCGTAGGAAGAGATTTTAATGAAAACAACTTATGTAAGGGAAGACAGTTATAGGAAAAATGGTGAAATAACCTGCAAAAAAATCAAATAAAAACAAAAGGAAAACAGAAAAAGAAAACAGCAAACAAGCAAGCAAGCAAGCAAGAATACAATAACTAAGAAAGACAGAATGCAGGAGGATAAAAAGAAAGATTTATGTAGACAGATCTCAGTTCTGCCATTTATCAGCTATGGATTGTGATTATATAATGAGCAGGGCTCCATGGTTACAGCTCTGGTCCTGGGTTGACCAATCCAGCGCTCTTCCTTCTGAACATGAAAACTCCTAAGTTTTCCTGGTAAGTCTGTAGTTCACAGAGCTGTGCCAAAGACAGGAACTTTTGAACAAAATCACCACACATTTCTCAGTTCTGTGCTGCCCAAGACGCTGTCCAAAACTAAGATAAATGTATTCACCCAAACACTCTGTATAGCCCAGATGTCACAGATTTCACTCATCTGCGATTATACATAAGGTTGTATCCCCATTTAATCACTAAATCTATGATAGATCAAGAACTTTTAATCCTCTTTGCTGAAAATTACTTCTCAAAGAGCACTAAAAAAGATGAGTAACTAGTCTTCCAGCCACAGTTGATCCTGTTTTTCTCCCCGTTTTCTAGCTCCCACTTACCCATTTCAGCTACCTTAGTATCTGTGCACTGGCTCACACTACTCTCTGAACTTCTTTCAGTCAGGATTTCTGAGTCAGTGATCTTTCTCACTTTGGCTTACAGCTCAGATACTACCTTCTCAGAGAAGACTCACTACCTGTCTTATTCAAAGTAGGTCTTCTCTACCCTGTGACATTATAGATTGGGGTAATATTTTATACAGACCTTGTTATTATTTGAAATAGTTAATTTTCTGTTTACCTATTTAAAGTTTTAAATAGTTAAAGTTTTACTTACTTAAAGTTTTCCTCCCCTTACTAAGTTATTAACCCCCTGTGGGGAAGAAGACTGTCTTGCTTACTGTTGAATTCCCATGGTCCGGCACTATGTGTTCCTTTAAACATCATGTATAGGTTGTTTCTATCATACATGTGACCTGAGATTAAAAATTGTAAAATTGAGTAGTAACCTGTACTCACTATACAGCTATATCTATATATCATATGATATATATAGACAATAATATCTTTAAAAATGTATTGATTGAACATTCCTTTCCTTTACATGTAGGAAAAGACTGTATTTTGAGAAATCACCAATAAGAGGGTTATATGCTCTTTATTTGAAAAACTATCTTTTAGAATAGCTTTTTGAGAACAAAACATTTACCTTGTCTTTAGATTCGATAATACAGAAGCATTATATGCATTTCTGAGTTTTACTTATTATTCCGAGAGTTTGAGCTCTCGTACAACACATCACTCCATCAGATATGAAATAAAGAAATCCCATGTTTTTAACCCTCGGGGTTTGAAGAGTGGAAATTTAGCCACTGAAATATATAATTTTTATTAGAATGAAGGAGAAGCAAGTTCTATGTGTTTTCTTAAAAAACACATGCTTTTAGTAGAAAAACACAACCGCCTAACAGTACAATGGCAATTACTACTGACTGGTTATCTGGCATCCAACATATCTGCGTTTTGTATTAAATTTCTTATGTTTTGTGTAATGATATTTGTTTACTTATTTATTAATGACAAGTTCCAGGGAATAATACCATGTCTTTTTTCTTTTTTGGCTAAGCACTTCAGGTTGTTGTGGCTGATAAAATATGACATCCTCAGTTGCTGTAATGAAGTCTACTCATAACTCTTTCCCTGAAAAATGGGCCCCTAATACTCCATAATCCATGAAGGATTCTCATATAGCATTATGGAGCTCTTAGGTCCAGAATATCAATAAAATCTGAAAAGGGGAATGTATGTTTGCTTTATGTCTCAGATTTCTGATATGTCCCATCAGATTTATTTTTTTATTCTCTGTTCATGGTACTGTATAACATTTTACCTTCAGAGCTGCTTGCAATTTTCATGCCAAGCTTCTCCCTAAAAGTTTTACTAACCTAGAGATTTAGGAAGGGAAATAAAATGGACTAGCAAAGATTAGCCTTGTGGTCGATGTCTTTCTTTCAGTGATATGATTTAGACAAAGGAATTTCTATGATGTCAGAATCGAGCAGAAATTGTCAACTACTCAAAAAAATACAAATAACTGTAAATAGATAATAAATCTTTATATGACAACACTATTAAATGAGCCCTTTCACATAGATGTAAATGTCTATGTTTAATGCCTTGTAAGTTTTTCTGATACCTATCTCAAAAGTTATGGAAAAGTGAGGTATCAAAATTCTGGTTGTGCTGCAGTTAACTTTCTAAAATATGCCAGACAGATTTCCTATATTAGGAATATAGAGAGAGGAGTTTGGTTGTGACTTTGCTGGAACCTGATTCAGTGAAAAGGATATGGGTATAAGCACCTTATTTTTAAGAGAGTTGAGGCAGTAACACAGTCAGTGAAGCAATTCAATTTGGGTTTTAAGTTGGTGGTTTGAACTAGACCACCAAGTTTCCTTCCAGCTCAGACAGTGCATGGATCGGTCCATAATATTACAAATAATCCATGGCATTTTATGAAATGCACTGATAATAGAGGCCAAAGCTAATGCCATTTGAGAGTTGAACCGGGAACCTATCAGTAGCTTGGTCTTACTTCAGGCTTGTAAATACTTGGAACTTTCAGCAAACTTTTAATAAAAGTTCCAAATCACTATGGGCGTGAATGTATGTAGCAATTTTATAGTCTTTTTAATCTCTCTCCTCTTAGATAAGTACTTATGGGAATTTTGCTGATTAGCTAGTAAACTCTCAGCCTGAGGAAAAGCCTAAAAAAGAAAATGCTAAGTCAGGAAGGATTTTTTTTTTTTTTAATACAAGGGGAAATGTCCTTATTTAGAGGAATAGGAAAGCTATTGAATATTTTACTCTGAAAATGGTTTTACTAAATGTCTATTTTCATTCAATAGAAAGCCTATCGAAACATCTAAGTGACACATACAAAATCAATTTATCAAGTAGCTATATTATCCTTGTGGGTAACATACATCCCGGTACTTTTGAATAGAGTTATCAAGAAATATTGGTTAAATCATTGCTAACAAAAGGTTTATATTTTTCTGTCTAATTTTTATTTTACATATATATATGGAAATCATTTAGTGCATATTTAATTGATAATATAATTTAAAAAGAATACAAAGTTTCTTGCTTAAATGTAATCTTGGTACAGAATATTTTAAAAGTAAAAATAGCTTCTAAATTTGAGCATTGATTTGCATACAAAAATTACTGACAGTTAATGTGGGTCTGACTCTGGAACATCCTGTAATTAGAGAATTGTGCTGGAAATTTTTGAAGTTAAGGCTTTGTCATGAACTCCACTTCTTTTTCTTCTTATTAGAATAAGATTGTACATACAGTTGTAGCACCTGAGCATTCCAAGTACCTACTGCTGTATAACAATCACCTCAGAATTCAGTGGCATAAAACCACAATCCTTTTATTATGCTCAGAAGACCTGTGGGTCAGGAGTTTGGACAGGTACCATAGGGATGGCATATCTCTGCTTCACGAGGCCTGAGCCTCAACTTAGAAACCTCAGCTACTGAGGAATAACTCAAAGGGCCAGAACTGGAACCATCTCGAGGATCTTGTACTTGCATGTTTGGCACCTAGGTGGGGTGACTAAGCCTGAGCTCAGATTGGTCTGCAGACCTGAGCTCTTACCTCAGTCTTCTCCACATGGCTTGGGCTTCCTCAAACTTTGGTTGCCCGAAGATAGTCAAACTTCTTCCATCATGTTCCTGGACTCCAAGAGCAAGTTTTCCATGGAACAAGGCAGAAGATACATGACTTCTTGACTTAGCCTTGAAAACCTCAGTCATTTCTACCATAATCTCCTGGTCAAAGAAATTACAAACCCACTCAGATACAAAGGGAGGGGGGTCCACCTCGCAATAAGATGATTGTCAAAAAATTTGTAGCCATATTTTAAAAGCAGCATTCCCTCCTATTTAAGAAATTATACTTTTAGTTAGTGTTACAGTCTATTTATTTATTCCCAACGAATCCACATATATTTTTATTTAACTGAAGTTAAACACATATATACGTTTAAAGTTAATGGAAAGTTTTGACAGCACAATCTAATTTCATTACTAATTTAATTGAATCGAGCAGCACTTCATGGGAAGAAGTTCATTCTCATCACTAGTCCTCATAGGTGGAACACTCTGGAATTGTGAAAAAAGCCTATTGGTATCTTTCCAGTATCTTCTCTTTCAGAGAGTATTTTAGGCTGTTAAGTGACCTTTTACTTCTAGGCTTTCAAAATTTAGTAGTCCCCTGAAGAATGTTTTTGACCATGAAATCTCTGATAAGCCAATTCATAATTTTAATGGTAATAGAGACAGTTAAGATTGCCAAAGTAAAGATATTTACTTTCATATTGTCCCCCTTTGAAACAACATTTTTTCAAGGTCCAGGATGGTAAGGCTTAGCTACATATGAGACTTAGTTTCATATCATATTACTTATTTCTTAGGGTTGCATATGACCCATGTCACATGTATGGGTCATATGCATTCGTTAGCAATAACAAACAAAAAGGGAAGCCAAGTGGGCAGTAAAGTAACTAATTATTTTGGGTTGGAGGGTGAGATGTACTGGAAAGAAAAAAAATTCACTATATCAAAAAATCATGAGTGAAGGAAAGAGAAACACTTTTATAATTGCCACTAGCAGGAGATTTCTGTGGCCAGAGTAGAAGAGTACTAGGCACCTATGGAAGTAAAAAACAAGACTGAACTAAGCATCCTTTTATCTTTAAATTGTACAAGAGTGAATGTTAGAACCTGTCTTCTGCTGTATCTTGGTGAAGAGGAATGAGATTACATTCCAAATGCATGCTCAAGACTCTCCTGGACGAAAAGGCAACAAGTAGCAGCAAGTATGCTTTCATCCTCATGATTAGGGAAGATGGGAATTAACACTATGATTGTGGTAAAATCCTTTATTATTCAGATCAGTTATAGGAAATATCCTAACTCCTTTCATAGTTTGTTAAATCAGGCTAAAATGACTACAAAATCCTTTCAAATGCTTCACATCCAATTTGGAATGCAAATACCGAGAGCAACTGACTGTGTTAATTATAATACATTTACCTCTATTTCTTCAGTTAAGTTCCTAACATTTAATTCTCTATAGTATAACCCCAAGATTGACACCATGACAATTACATCATTTTCTAGACAATGAATACTACATGATTTAAGTACATTGCCAACTAAGAATATTTGGAATCTATAGTAGACATGGCAACGTGTTGCCCAAATCCTTCCTTGTAGAAGGGCTCAAAGACCAGCTTCCAGGAATGACAGCCTTCAGCCGCCAATCCAATCTGAGAAGTCATGCCCTTTCCAGGATGTATACAGCCAATGTCTGATGGAGGAAGGCTCTAAAATCCTGGATTATATGTCATTATATGTGGGACAACCCTGGTGGGTCATTTAGCACCAGCTCTCTTGTAGGTTCAGTCGAGGCTGTTGCCAGACCTGCATCGCAGCTGAACTTGTCCTGCCCACTCTTGCTTCCTTCCTCTTCCTTTCCCAGCAGTTGATTTCTACCAATGTCACACCCTAACAAACATCTTGCATTCTAAACTCCACTCCAGAATCAGTTTCTAGAAAACACAACCTTCAATAGAGTCTAAAAAATTAAGGTTAATCAAACCCAAATATAAACGGTCAGAATACCCTTAAAGTTTTAAGATATGCAAAAACACATTCTACTAGAAAAGGAGTAACTTATTCTCTCTGTGAAAGAGTTTCTCCTTCAACTGATTATGTCATTTTGAATTAAAATAACCCACTTGCCAATAATAGAAAGTGTCAGTGTCAATGTAAGTACACATTTCAAAAGTATACTTAGTATAGTGTATTGAGTAGAGGCTTGATAAATGTACATTGACTTGCTAGATAATGCTGCTGCCATATAATGTAGTGGTAAATAAAATTGTTAAAACAGCCATAAAATATATAACAGTTTTCCTTTGTGCAAGGTAAAAAACAAGTTTTAACACAACAAAAAACACTTAAAAATTTTCTTTAATGTAAACAAACTTCAGTTCTCGTAAAAGCAGCTAGCGAGTTATAGACTCTTTTCAGTGACTTAAAATGAAAAGGGGCAGACTGATGTGGAACCTATAATGGGAATAATTGACCAAGATGAACAGAGTCAGACATTTCTCTTTGCAAAGTAGAAAAATGTCAAGTTTTATCATTTACTTTCTTTCCATGTTTCTTCTTAGTTCAGTATTTTGTTTTTGAGTGTATGTGGTTTTGAGGTACGTTTTTCATTTCTCCAGTCTTTATTTTTACACTAACATACTACATAATCATTTCTTTGTGGATATCTTTGTGGTGCTTTATTGCTTTATTCACTTTTTTCCCCTATTTACGAAAATGTAAACACATTCTGGAACACATGAAGACATTTACCATAAGTACATAATTCTTGAAACTTGGAAATATTTATTGGAGTCATTAAATTAAAAAATGCAAGTTTGTTTTCCTTCTTTTAGTAAATGATTTACTATATGCAATTTAAGCTATAGAATATAATTGCCACAGACCTTAAAGAGCATCCTTATTATATTATTAAAATAAGCACTCTTTTATTTTAACACAAAAAAGTTTTAATTTATTTTCTCCTTTATTAAGATACGGACTTCTATTTAAAACCTTGTATAGTTTTTTTACATATTGTTTTATATATATTGCAAATACATAAATAATGCATTTTATGTTAATGTAATAGAAATTGATTTTAGTAAAAATACTCCTCTATTACATATAACAGAGAAAAGTCAATTAAAAGATGTTAGATCCAATAGTATATGCATACAACAGAAAATTTTTTGAAAGAGGGCGTCTATTCACCCTAACTAGATCTCAAGTTAGAACACCACAACAACTCCTGCAAAAACAACTATGAACCAATTTATTACTGGTATGCATAATACAAGGATACAGAAGGAAATCCAACTATACGCCATAAAGAAAAATCTTCTACTATGTGAATGGACAGGCTCAACTTTACTATGTTATAAATGCACTGTGTTATCATAAGTGAATATTCTTTTTGTCGTTCGTTCATCAGGCACCTACCAAGCAATCTCTAACTATCAGAAACTCTGCTAGCAAAAATTCCTGCTTTCAAAAAATAATCAAAGCCTAGGAGTGAGAAATTACAGACTCTTAATTTCAAAATGGGAATGTTTTTAAAATTTAGTGGGTCATTGTAGTAATTCGTGGTCAAGATAATAAACAAAAGCACAAATTAAGTGTTTTAGTAAAAACTGAAGTCACACCTTAATCAAAGATAAAATTAATAAACATTTATTTCTTTGCCTAGCTATTCAGACTTCTTTATGCATACTGTTGTTTCTGTTTGCCAAAAAAGTCTGGTAATAACATGGTACTGCTCATTTGGGGAAGTGTCTTTCCACTATTCCATGCGACACTAGTTGATTTGCTTCTCTATTTAAGCAACTATCATTCATCTGTGGACTGAGCTCTTGGCCCCAGCAGGCTAATGAGAGTCTTTTCTTGGGGCTAATCTATTACTTTTCCACCTAAAGGAAATATAAACTTTTCATGCTCCTATCTAAAATCATTCATTTTCATACTACATCCATCCCTCTGGCCTATTCAAGAACCTTGACTCAGATAAAATATGCCCACTTGAAACTCTGCCCCCTTATTATAACTCTTTTAGTCATTCCCATCAGAACCTAAAAAAGCTGCTATTACTTCCTACTAATTAACAACAACAGTCTTTAGATGCCACTGCCTTCAGTGAATACTGCTGTATCTCTTTACTTTCTTTTTTAAAATTAAACTCCACAGGAAAGCTGTCTATAAGCACTGTATCCAATTTCTCCTCTCCTTTTCTCTCTCACATTTAACCCAATCAAAATTTTACCCCATCACCCTACCAATATCAAGATCTTCAATTACCTCTACTTTCTTTAACTCAAAGAGTAATTCTCAGTCCTCAGATTTTCTTTATCAACGGCACTTGACACAACTGATCTCTCCCTCCTCCTTGCTACACTTTCTTCACATGGCTTCAGACACCATGATCTCTTGGTCTTCCTCCTATCCCATTGGCTGCTTTTGATGTTTCATTTGATGGTTTCTTCTTTCCTCAAGCACTTAAAGTAGGTGTGACCCAAGCTGTGTCCTTGATTTTCCTTTTTTTTTCTTTTTCCTTAAAATGTTATCTAATGATGGCATATAGCCCCTACATACAAATATCATTTATATCCTAAGTATTCCCAAATTCGTATCTCAGACCAGATAGCTCTCCTGAATTTCAGACTCATATCCATCTGCCAACCTCATACATATATATCAAAGAAGACTGTTAAGATGATACAAGCTTATTTAACACTTCATGAAGCAGGTAATCTCAACTCTCAAGAGTGCAGAGAACTGTAAAGTAAGGGGAAAGGGCTGGATTCAAAGAAGCAAGCCAAGAAACAAGGAAGAAGTACTTGGCTTAAATTTCTTGGCTGGGGTTGCATATCTGACCTTATTTAGAAAGACTAAGGAAGAGGAAATAAGTATAGACCCCAAGGTTATTTAGCTTGGAGTTTGGGGATTTGCTGACTGGATATACTGCATTTCTGGTCTAGTGGAACATTCACAGGGACACAAAAGTTACCTAAGTTTTGGTTGGCTGACGTGGTACCCTGAGCAGGAGTGGTTCCATCTGGAGCTTAAAAAATTTATTCAACAATATATATAATCTCTTTAGGGTTAACCCTTTACTTCTCTATTTCCTTTTCTTCCCATATTTATTCTGCCAGGAAATTCTGTTGGATCTTCCTTCAGGTTCATACAGAATATAATTACTTATCTTTATCTACACTAAGAGCACGTGTCTATCATTTCTCCTAGTCTCTGCTGCAGAACCCCCATCAGCTTTTCCAAGACTCCATTATTTCACTCCAAAATTACTAAACTAGTTTCCTAACAGATCTCTTTGCTTCTTTCCTTTCCACTCATAGTCTATTCTCACCATTGCAGGTCTTCCTTGATATTCCTGTGAAAAACTGCAGTTGAGTTGTTCCAGCCCTCTTATCCTCAGTTCCACTTTAATTTTTTCCATAACACTCTCATTCTCTGAAATGCTATATTGTAACTTATCTATTTGGTTATCTTTATATTCTTCCTCAAATCATAACGATGGCGATTTTTGTTTGTGTCCTGTATTGCATTCCAGAGTTCAAAAGTGCTGGTAAATAACAGTTGGTTAACACATACCTGTTGAATGAGTGAAGGTAACAATTATACAGTGGCTGGAACATAAACTATGTGTCTGCAAAGTCATACGCAGCAAGAAATCAAACAACTCATCCCAACAATCCTTTAATCTATTAGGAATTTTAAGTGTGTGATACCACAGAAAATGAGTATAAAATAGTATGTGAAAAGAAGAGTTATTGAAAGCTTGCTTTAGGATCAGTTACTGCCTCAGGTCCCCACATACTGGGAAGAGCAATTCAATTACTACTTCCCTATCGCCTCAGGTTAAAAGAGGTTTACTCTTTGATAAATGCTCCAGGTGTTGGCAAGGTTGAGGACAGGAGTGAGGCCATGGGTTGAAAATAGAGAAATTGTCATGAAAATCTATATACTAATTATAGACACCTCCAAGGTTTCCTCCTTCTCCTAGTTTCCAAAATGTTGGCAGTCAAGCTTAAATGCTGAGGCAGTAGATAAGAGAATTCCTCAGAGAAATGGTGGCCAGATAGAAAAGACATATATATCATAAAGACCAAAAAAAGTCCACTCCCTAGTCAAAATCCAACCAAACTTACAGAGACAAAACTAATATTTTAAAGGCTCTCTCTTAAATATTAATGGACAATCAAGGACATTCAAGGAAAGCACAGAAATTGAGAGACCAAAATAAGTACAAACAGGATCACCAGAAGTAAGGGAAGCAGGATAGGGCAGGGGAAGAAAGGTAAGCAAGGAGAAAAGCTTCAGCCTGACTCCAAGGGAGTTCTGGAACAAGAGTTGTAGCTGAATATGTCTTCCCTTGAGACAGGGTTTGGATCCCCATATCAGTCTATCATTAAATGGGGACATAACCTCTGGGTAAGGCTACTTCCTTTAAACCAAGGGCAATTCTACTCAAAGCAGCTAGGAAGGTGTGCACAGTCCCAGTGAAAAGGCAAAATACTTTTATTTAACACACTATGGGAGCACAGAGGAAAAAAACTGTGACTTTTAGATGGTTAGGGAAAGCTTCCTTGGTTACTTGAGCTAGGTTCAGCGAGCTGTCAGTGTAATAATTCCCCTACCTACATCATATAGTTATAAATACCACATAAAATCATGTATAATGAGGTATTTTATAAATGATAATAGCTTTGCTGTGCTATAACAAGGATAACTTGGGATGGCATCAGAAAAAAAATACAGTTCTTGATAAGAATTATGTCACAGTTTAGCCAAGATAATTGCTTTCTGAATTTTCAGATTTCAAGAGAATTCTAAGCCAAAGATGTTGGGCTTATAATTTTTAAAAATTTTGTTTGTCTTTTATCTGTAGTGGGACAAAGACAGATGTCTCAACAATAAGTTAACAGAGAAACTTCAGATTTCTAAGAAAAAATTTTATTGATTTTAAGAATATTTTATTTTTTAACTATATAATGTTGTAAAACTTTTTAAAGACTTAGCTCAGAATGGGCCTCTTGTTTCAATGTAAAATGAGCTATAATATTTCAGATAAAATAAGGTCACTTAAGTACACTTAGGGGAAGTAATATTTTTAAAAGTTGCCGGCATCATTTTTTCCTTGAAAAAATAGACAATAGAAACAATGCTTTTTTAGAAAATAATTTTGTGACTAATATATTTCCTTTATCTGGAGTAGAAATTCTCTTTAGTTTGGACCTTCCAGAATTTGAATTGTTTTTCTCATTACTTGCTTTCAAAAAAAAATCACTTCTATTCTCACCCATCAGTATAGTCAATGGCTGTACTCTTGCTTTCACAGTTTTCCCTTGAAATCAAAGTATTCTTTTTAGAAGTGTCCAGATAATTTGTTGTTTATTAAAATTTGCCAAAACTATGAATATTTTGGTAAACATTTGAAAAAAAAAGAACATATCACAAAATGCACATTTTTCATTTTTCCTGACCACTATTGTTCAATCATTTTAATGATTTACAATTGCATTTCAAAGCAAATTGCTAAATGAGCTATTGTATTTATGTTTTTAAAAGTATAAGCTCTTCATGATATCTGATCTCATTACTGGTGACTGTTACTATTAAAATCATAGACAGTAAGATTTTCAAAGACTATCATTATTTTCAGATAAATATAAAGATATTTAGTAAAAACTACTGTCTGGATTACCCGAGAAGATGGAATAAAAATTGAGCCATTGTCCAGGAAAACTGATCTGTGTGGGTTCATTCAAATCCAGAAGGTAAATTTCCATCAGTTAGGAATAGCTAAATATTTGCCTTAATCTTCCCACTGACATGGTATGGTTTATACCACTCACTGATGCTTTAAAGAATGGCAAATGAACATATTAAAAAAGTAAAAACTTTCTACCCATAAAACTGGTACGTATGGAATAGACTGTAAAAGAATGCTTTTAGATATGTACATTTGCTTTTAATACAATAAAAGGGGTATTACTGGGAGCAACTAAAGAGAGAATTAAAACTTGAGGAGACATGGCAATTAAACTGACACTGTGGACCCCCATGGGGAGACTGTGAGTTTTGCCTAGTGGCTGTGTTTCAAAGACAGCTCATGGTAGAGGTGAGGTATGAGACTGTGATTCAAACTGTGGGACCTGGAAGTGAGAAAACATACGAAATTTTGATCACCAAAGTGCTACATCACCGATGAAAATGAGAGAACTAAAATTTTCCTCCTTTGGCCCAATGTATGAAAATGATATTCAGGATGTTTTTTGAGTTCTGAATGGGAAGAAAAGAAGACTCCTAGAGAATTCATAACCAGCAGCTTTTCCCTCACATTAATTTGATGGTCAAGTTTAGATTACCTAGGTCATCTAGCAACACACATAATAAAATATATTCACGAAATTTTTGTTTCACAGTTGTTGCTAAAATTACATAAGATATATGGAAGCAATCCTCAATAAGTAAGAACTGATAGACACTACAAACATGGGATTATATGCCAAGGAATTTCAGATAATAGAACTATCTCTGATAATGAGTATAAAATTAAAAACATGAGAAAATAATAACACATTGTGAAGCCAGATGTGTGATTTTGCAAAATAACAAAATAGATGTTCTAGAAATAAAAATGTCATTATTGAAATGAAAACTCAGTGGGGAAAAAGGATTAAACAGCAGATCTGAGACAACTGCAGAGAGAATTGATGAACTGGGAAATATAAAAAGATGTTTACCAAAAGTCCTTGCAGAAAAATAAAGACATGAAGGGCACAAAGAATAGGGTAAGAAGGTTCAGCATATAATAATGAGGAATTCCAGAAGTACAGAAGAGAGAAAATGAGGGAGAAAAAATATTCAAAGAGTTATAAACAAGGATTTTTCAGGTTCCTAAATTCTACAAATAATAATAAAGCCATATCCAGGATAGATATTGCAGCTCTAGAATGATAGAGACAAAGTTTCTTAAAAATTGCTCTCATATATAGGAAAATTAAACTGACTGCCGACTCTGCAACAGGAAAAAAACAGAAGATACTGTGATACTATCTTAAAAACAATGAGAAAAAATCATTCTCAGTGTGGAACACCATATTTATTTAAATGATCATTCAAAGCTGAAGGTGAAATAAACACATTTTCAGGGAAACAAATGCAGCTGTTATCAAAAGAGTCACTAAAGGATGTATTTGAGAAAGAAGGGGATTTATCCCAGAAGAAATGAAGTGCCAGAAGCAGTGGGAGTCACTTGGCAAACAAATGGGCACATGTAAATAACACTTTGCTATTTAAAACTGAATAATAAAGCTACTTCTTTGAAAATAAATGTTTAATTTAGAATTCGCAAACGTGTAATAATAATGACTATTTGGTGAAACTAAGTAGAATTTAGAATGAATCAAGATCAAGGTCAAACTAAATACTAAATAGAAATCTGTAAAAGAAGGAATGACAGAATTTGACATTAGAATATCATGTCATAAATTTCTTAGTTTTGTGAGGATAACGTGAAAGATACTGATCAAGTACTGACATATTAAGCTGAATATGCATACACTCACTAAAATAATAAAGTATGTGTACATGACAAAAAAAAAGAATAATGGCAACTTAACCAATAGATGTGAACAATGTTAAGAACAAAAAAGAAGCACCCCCCCACCTCCAACAAAAAGAGAAAGGAAGCACAAAATGAGGTGGTGTCTAAATACATCAGAAATGTGAAAGCTAGTGCATTTCAGGTTGATCAAAAACAAAATTTGTTTCTTTATTCTGTTTACAGAAGACATGACTACAATTTAAGAGCAAAGAAAATGTGTCGCTAAAAAGAAAACTAAAGGAATACCAAGAAAGACAAATTGAAAGCTAGTATATGTGAATAACAAAAAAAATAGGCATTAAAGGCATTAAAGGAAAAATAAAACTCCTGATATAACAAGAACATAAATATTTTGAAATTAACGTGCAGCAAAAATATGACAGAATTACAATGAAGAAACTGACACATCCACAATCATATAGCAGATTTTTAACAAAGTCTCACAGTAATTGATAAATAAGGAAAAGTTAAATTTTTCTGAGTAGTAGAGAAAACAAAATCCACATAACATGTATCCATGGCAAACAAAAACAGGGCCTATGTGATCACTTTTTGGCTTAAATAAACATGTTTAATATACCATAATACATGTAACTTTTATAAATAGATAAATATAATTTCTGAAAAAAATGCATGGCTTAAATATTTAAATAGTTATATTATTACATTTACCAATCTTACTTCTCCCCACTGATGAATAAAATGTGGGAGAAAATTTTGTATCTGTGATAGGAAAAAAATACAAAATTTAATTCTAGAAAAATGTCACTCTATTTATTAGAGTTTTTCCCCTGAGGTAACTGAAATAGAAAACTTCCCTAACCTTTGTCTTCTCATCTTGATGAGGTAGCCTAGCACTGGATTTCATAAGCCTTACTTCATAACTGAAACTTATGATTCTGTATCTCTGCCTATTATTAAAAAACATATTTTCAAAGCAAACACATAAACAAACATTTTCCACCCCTGCTCCCCTCACCACCTGTCACCTCTCAGACTGATGCTCACACATATGCAGTTGCAAATGGATAGTCTTTAAAAACCAATTTGTCTTGGTATTTTAATGTCTTGTTCAATTAAATCAATCTCTGGATTGATTTGAAATTATCAGTAGAGTTTCTTTTCGATAGTGAATCCAACAACTGCCAGCATTCCTAATCATAAATTTAAATGTCAAACAGGGAGCACTCACACTATTAAAAATGAAACAAAATAAAAAATTCTGAAAGGATTGATACTATGTCTAACATAACACAAGGTGTTAAATATTCACTCATTATTAGACAGCTTTCATGCCATGTCAAGCTCATACACAGGTCCTGGGCAGCTGTCTTGGATGACATTTTATGGCATGTGCCCAAGAATGCTGCAGTTGTCTACTGCCTTGAAAAATTCTGCAATAACTGCAATACAAAGGCCATAATCAAAAAAAACAAAACAGAAAAACCACAACGCCGCTATCTTTCTAGTCATCAACACATGTACAAAAAATTTTTTGAAAGGAAGACTTATATTTCGATATCTTCAAACAAAAATGATTGGCTTAGACATCCCCTACCATACTGGTGTTAAGTTGTTAAGGGGAAGAGTGCTGTGGAACTCTGGGGAGGGTCTCTCAATTCAAGATGTTTATAAGCCAAGTCGGTGACTTCCTGTCCATAGGTGGGGTTGTTCGTGTGCACTAGGCATGAAGATGTAGCCATGAGGAGAAGCTAAGAGTGCTGGAAGAGTAAAGGGTCTGAAACCACTGAAGTATATTATCCAATCTGGAGCAACCCCAATTTGAGACTCATTTTTCTGTGATATAATAAATGTCTACATTTGTAGGCCTGTGCTAGTTGTGCTTTCTGTAACTTGAAATCAAATGCATCCTAATAGATATAGTACCATTACTGAAAGAAACAGACATGGAATAATTTTTTTTGAATCAAACATTTTACCAGTATGTTACTATAGAAAGGAAGCCAAAAGGTGCTGCCTATCTCTGTTTGAAACTTTCTGTTTGTGTTTGTGAAGAAGTTACATAGCTTCTCTGAGGCTTAATTTTTTAATTCTTCAAAAAGTAGTAATAATACCTCTTCTGAATTCCCATCCCTGAAGGTGTGAAATCTAATGATAACATCACATGTAAAGGTGTTTTTTTTTTTTCTTGAATTTAATCAGTTGTGAAATTCTATGTGGGCAAGGAGAATGTGAGTCATTAAATGTGAACAATTTGTTTTTCTATTACCCCTGTTAAGTGGGGCTATAAGGCATCTAAACTCCTTTCCGTTTGAAAGGAATCACACACAGGCGCGGTGGAGCCCTGCTTCCGTCTATTAGTAGCCCAAGAGTGTCTGATGGTCTCGCCCCCACTCTCTGGCATCTACAGGCTCACGTATGACAGGGCTTGGCCAATTAACTCCTTTCACTAGGACGTGGATTCGTCAAGAGTGAAACTAAACTGTCGTGGGTAGTCAGAGTTTACCGACACAGCGGTGGAGAGGTTAAGGTCTGGCAGCCAGGACTAGTGTCTGGGAGCAATGGCATCACCTCTTCCTACAGCCCACTCGTTGGGAGCTCCTGTCTTGACTGCACCTTTTAGACTGAAAGCTGTCATATCTTCTGATATGTTTAAGTCAGCCACAGGGGATTTCTGTTATTTGCAGTTAAGAAGCATCTGAGTACATCTAAAAGTTTTTAATGCATAATTTAAAATGTAAGGAAGGTTAAAGATTTTATTTGTAAAAATTATGTCCTAGACTCTATTAACTGCATCCTAAGTCTATTGTTCATGGAATACTTCATGATTTGAAAAACTGAAGATGTGAAAGTTAAAAAAAAATAAATAGCATAATATTATCTACTTTTGTTTCCAGTTTTATTTAAATCAAACTTAGGTAAGAATATTAGCTATTTTACTAATATTGATGTTATTGTAGATGATGAAAACTTGCTCAATTCAAAAGTAGATTAGGGTTTTATCTATGAATTTGAATAGAGTTCACTAAGCTTTTGTGTGAATCACAAGAAGGAAGGTGAGGAAATTGGAACAGCTTTCTACATATCATCCTGAGTGTTAAAATGTAACTTTCCTAAACACTTGTGTCGATGTTCTTTAAAAAGAAAAAATAGAGAAGTAGAGGAGGAAAAAGTAAAGACGTTTTAAGGCTATTTTATAGACAGGTGGATGTGGTTGCATTATATAGTATGTATATTGTATTATGTATTGGAAATGGTTGCAATAAAGACTCAAAAACAAATTCTCAAAGTATGATCCCAGTAAAGCACCAACAGCATCACCTGGAAACTCGTAACAAATGAAAATTCTCAAACCTCACCCTAGACCTACAGGCTCAAAAGCTCTGAAGGTGTCCCAGCAACTTTTGTTATAGTGAACACTGTTCTGCTGTTCTGTTGCATGTTAAAGTTTGAAAACCGCCACTAGCCTGCACAGTTTGGTAAAAGAAAACCAAAACAATGGAAGTAAATCATTCAACTCTGCTTGATGCTGATGCACCTCACACTCTGTTGTAATTTATTTGGTAGCATGTCTATCTCCCCTAATTGATTATATTTATATCAGCAGTTATGTCTTCTGTGAATCTCTGTCACTTGCCAAAATATATCTATCAGATACCAAACTTAACATTTCAGATGAACTCCAAACAAGGAAACAAACACTGACAATTGAATAAAGCTTTTTAATGGGTTATACAGTAGCTATTGTCATATTTTTCTTCTCACTACTCTTATATTAATTTTAAAAAATGACAAAGGTTATCTTTGGGTATTTGTCTTTGGGTGAGCTGTGTGTCAATACCAACAGGCTGATTGTAATACTTTCTAAAATAAAACCTGCCTTTATTTAGTCATTCATATTATATGGTAGAGATATTCTTATTTTTAAAATGATTTTACTATGATAAAGAAAAATTACTTCAGCAGTATCTCAATCCAGCTCAAAATGGTAGTGATGCACGTTAGCTGCAATTATTGTGAAAAGCATTGTTCTATTTTCCTGAAACAATCTGAAATCATGCAGAAAAAGTATTCATAGAGAAAAAGTAGAAGCAGTAGCTGCTTGTTTCACTCTGTTCTTGTTTTGCTTCTGAGCTCAAAATGAAGAAAGAGATTGTTATAGCACTCTAAATAGTAAAATGTTTCTTCCTCAAAATCTTAATTTTTTTCCCTCATGATAATTAAAGGAAAAAAAAGATATTTGCTGTTTCAAGGTATCAGTTGATTATATAGTTTAAAACAGCTCAACTATACCATTTCATATATACATTTAAGTAATTGCCAGTATTCTCTCAAATAAAATTTAACTATGGGACCTTTCAGCATTAACAGTTATGCATGAAGGAAATTAGGCATCTCCATATCCAGAGAACTAACAAGACATTGAACCAATAGGACTGTATGTGTTTCTTGTTTTGTATCTTATAACCTACAATTTAAAAGTAATGTATTTTCCACATCATTTTATCAGCAAACTGTTAGAGATAAAATATTAGGACCAATGCCTCTGATTTCAATCATGGCATTCAAATTGGTTGCAGTTCGGAATAATAAACAACTTTGGGAGCCTCAGGTATAAGATGAAAATAAATTACCAACATTTACCAAAAGTAATTAAAAATCATTTATTTCTGCCACATGTGATTCCTTATATTCTCTTTAAAAATCTTTACTTAATTACACAAAATATATTTGTCCTTTGAAGAAGAAATGGATATACTGCTAAATGCACAAATTAAAATGCAAAATAAATCTGTAATCATGTCTTGTTGTATAACCTTCCAAATTTTGTCTATATGTATGTTTCTTTAAGAAAATACATAACATATATAAACCTACATCGACAATTCTTTAGAAAAAATGACAGTAATGTGACTCCATGTGTTACAAATACACATATCTTTATCATCATTTTTAATGGCTGGACAGTATTTCATGGCAATATTATGTCATAATTTGCTTAATAAATCTTAGGTTGATAATATTAACTTTTAACTGGCTTTTTTCCCCTAAATTTAGGTATTTTAAACTGTGCCTTTCTATATTTTTATACATAGAGCTATGCAATTTATTCTCTTATGATACATTCTTAGAAATGTTTGCATGTCTTAAATATCTTTTTCTTTACTAATACTTTATTTTTTAGAGCAGTTTTAGGATCACAGTAAAATTGAAGGGAAGATACAGAGACTTTCTCTGTACCTCTGTCCCCCACACATGTGTAGCCTCCCCTGTTATCCACATCCTCCATGAAAGCGGAAAGTGGTACATTTATTATAACTGAAGAAACACTGAAACATGGTAAGCACTCAAAGTCTATAGTTAACATTAGGGTTCACTCTTGGTGGTGTACATTCTGTGGGTTTAAACAAATGTATAAGGACATGTATCCATCATTATGGTACCATGCAGAGTATTTTCACCCCCCACCCCAAACCCTCTGTGCTCTGCCAATTCATTCCTACTCCCCACCCCCAACCTCTGATCTTCTTATTGTTTCCAAAGTTTTGCCTTTTCCAGAATGTCATATAGTTGGAATCCTACAAAATATAGCCTTTTCAGATTGGCTTCTTTCACTTAGTAAAATGCATTTAAATTCCTCCATGTCTTTCCATGGCTTGATATCTCATTTTTTAGCCTTGAATAATAATATTCTACTGTCTGGATCAACCACATTTTATTCAACTGTTCACCTACTGAAGGACCTTGGTTGCTTCCAAGTTTTGGCAATTATGAATAAAGTGGCTATAAATATCTGTGGGCTGATTTTTGTGTGCACATAGTTTTCAACGCCTTTGGGTAAATAATAAGGAGTACGATTGCTGGAAGAATACGTTTAGTTTTGTGAGGAATCTTCAAACTGTCTTCCAAAGTGTTTGTACCATTTTGCATTTCAATCAGCAACATTTGAGAGTTCTGTTGCTCCATATCCTTTGGCCATTCTAATATGTATACAGTGATATCTCGTTGTTGTTTTAATTTGCATTTTTCTGATAACATATGATGTGGAGAATCTTTTCCTATACTTGTTTGTCATCTGTATAGCTTCTTTGGTGAGGTGTTTGTTAAGGTCTTTGGCCCATTTTTTTTTTTAATTGGGTTTTGTTTTCTTATTTTTGAGCTTTAAGAATTCTTTGTATGTTCTGGATAACAATCCTTATCAGATATGTCTTTTGCAAATATATTCTCCCAGTCTGTGGTTTGTCTTCTCATTCTCTTGACATTGCCTTTTGCATAGCAGAAGTTTTTAATTTTAATGAAGTCCAGATGCACTGTTGTCTCCTATGCTTATAGCGTGTTCAAGACTCCTTATCTGAATAGTAGACAGAAACAACACAACCTTTTGAAATATCCTATATTGTATGTTCATATTCCATGCTTTTATTTTTTTCCCAGGGCAATAATCTTGTTGTTGTTGATTTATTAAAAAGCTATACTTTGACACAATAAAACCAATGTACAAATTGTAGATGATTCAAAAATTGAATTTTGAGATGATTCATATAATTATATTTATAATGGGTATAACTAAACAGAAACTTTAAAATCTTATATCAAGATAACTTTCTACATCATCCTTTATGTTATTTGAATACACTGACAAAACAAATCATCAAATCATATGGTAAGGATGATTATTTTCTTCCAACTTACGTTAAGTGATTTTGAAGGCAGAGAGCTGAGTTTTCTCAGGCAGCAATCAAATCGAAAAGAAAGCCTAATGTTTGGGGGAAAGTAGTAAATAGTATGAGATTGCTCATGATTAAAATAGTGTCTTGTAATTTGTTCAGTATTATAGTGTGAGACAGGATATTGTGATACTTAAGAAAAGAGAATACATTGTACATGTACAAAATTTTTAATACAAAATTTGGATTATTTTATGACTGTGTCTGCTTTTCCATAATTAAGCAATCCTATTTCAGTGATCTATCAATGAACTAATGATATGTAAACTTTTTTAGCATTCAGGAAAATTATATGCAAAACTATCAGGATTTCTAACTCAAGAGTTTAGTTTAACCTCTGCTTTTTAAGGGAAAAAAAGTGTTTACTTAGAAAAAGGTAGAATCCTATAATCTTCTGCTAAGGATGAGTAGAGTTTAAAGGGATGAAAGAGTGAGGGCTCAAAAGGTGAGGATTATGTATGGAAAACTGTTTTTGTAGATGACAGGGAAACTTCTGTCTCTGTTTGGGAGTATAATGCTGGATGTCATAACCTGGAGAATATCTTGAAGTCAAATCTAGGAAAGCAATAATCCATGATTCTAGGAGGACAATTTACTAAGCACCCAAAATGAGGAAGGTAAACAGCCTAGATATTCCATAGAGAGAAGCAAAATTATCCTTACTAAAGGATTCTGGTTATATTCCAGATCTGTGGAAAATCCTGCAAAAAATTTTTATATATTCAATGAAAAGTTTATGATGATTAAACAAGTGTATTTTAAAAAGCTACCATGAAATAAAGCTGTGAGATATATAGTTCCATTATAAAAAAAGTTTATTTTTGGTAGGTTTCTTAGGATGTCCCTATCACCTGGTTTTAAACCGATCTACTGACAATTTTTTAAAATATTTATTTATTTATTTATTTAATTTATTCTTTTGGTTGCTTCGGGTCTTCGTTGCAGTGCGTGGGCTTCTCTCTAGCTGTGGCATGAGGGTCTTCTCTCTCTAGTTGTGGCGCATGGACTCCAGGGCTAGTGGGCTCTCTAGTTGAGGCATGCAAGCTCAGCAGTTGTGGTGTGTGGGCTTAGTTGCCCCGAGGCATGTGGGATCTTAGTTCCCTGATGAGGGATCGAACCTGCGTCCCCTGCATTGGAAGGCAGATTCCTTACCGCCGGACTACCAGGGAAGTCCCCTCTACTGACAGTTTATAACAGAAAAATGACAACAATGAAAACACATAAACAGTCATTCAAGTTAAGGATTAAGGTTCTGACAAACCTCTGCTCAAATATGGACTCTATAATTAGCAGGTTGTGTGATCTTGAATAATGTAATTTTTTTAAGACTCCCTTTTCTCATTTGTACAATAACAACTACTGTGTCATTATATGTAATATAATTCTCTATGACGATGGAAGAGGTTCTGAGCAAGTACCAGCATTTGAAGCAGGAATTTATAAAACAGAACAAGTTCTCTTGGCATCCTTTGGAGAGATGTGCTTGGCCTAGGGCACAGCTGGCCACACAGTGAGTCTGGAATTCTGTAGAATGACTCCAGCAGAGAAAAGCCTCTCCGCTGTTGTTTTGTTTTTAATGAATCGAGCATGGGAGTGGACTTATGGGACTCAATGACAAAGAGAATGCTATAACAACAAAAACCTTGGAGAGAAACTCTTCAAGGAAGGATGGGAGAGCTGGCTGTAGTCCCTGGAGACTAAAGAACTGGGATCTTTCTCCCTTAAAGCTGAGGTCAAGAATAGCCTTTCCTCCTGGAAAGGAGAACCCCATTTTTCCAACCAGCTCTTCACCAGGCAATCCAGAGAGTGCCCCGAGGTCATTTACTGGACAGTGCTGTTTGTGTATAAAGTGCACAATGCACTGTTTGTATTTTCATAAAGAATTAATGAGGGATAGCTATTTTAACTACTGTTATGCATAAGTATTTGAAAGCAGTAACTGATTTGAGGCTCCCCTGTGATGCAAAATGTGTTAAATCTCTACTAGGGGCTCATTTCTGTGCTTGTGGCTCATTCACAGATGGTTGAAGTAGCTACAAATCTGATCATTAACTTAATTATAATAATTCTATTTGTCATTAGGAGAATAAAAAGGTGGTTTATAGATTTGGATATTAACTGTGCTAAACCTAATTGGCATGAAAAATGCAATATTCCTTTAAGACCTCAACAAGTCTCTTAGAGCTTCAAAATACTACTGTTCTATCTATTATTATCATCATTATTATTATTCACATACATAAGAATGTCAACACTTAAAATGTTCAAGTAAAAATTAAAACGTGGAACCAATGTCAATAGCATACAATGTCAATAGTATTTCAAATCAGTGCAATTACATGAATCACTGTTTTACAGTACAATGGCTTGACATTAATAATTGTTTCTGAAGGATAATGTCATTCTGCTTTCCATAGCTTTCTTACATGGATGAGGGAAATTAATGAAAATGACCCTAATCAATTAAGTGACCTGTGAGGAGGTTGAAAGTCAATCTATGGATATCATCAATGCAAAATATCCTTATTTATTTATTTTCTGAATATAGTGTGAAGCTATACAGTGAAGTGTCTCTCACCTTGTCTCCAATCCAAGCACTTACCCTCCCCACAGGCAACTACTATTAGCAGGTTTCTTTGAATATAATTTAAGGGATATTCTATACAAATATAGGTAAATTAATAACTGAATTTTTTAGAAATAAAAATTGTACAATATATATGCTTTTTTCATAACTTTATTAGCAATAATGATTTTTTCCTCAACAGTCATAAATACATTTTTATTCTCTTATGGCATGTTGCATAGATTTGATTAGCTCTGTAGATCAGTTCCTGGAAGAGGAAATGTTGGTCAAATGGCTTGAACATTTGTTATTCTTAGAAATATTTCAATTAGGCTCCCACCAGGAATATATAATTGCTATTTCTCCATATCTTTATCAACACAGTATTTTGTCAAACTTTTAAAAACCTGATAAAATTTTAGTATAATTTTAAATTTCATTTACTTTCATTTAAAATGAGTTTGGCATTGTGCACATATTTAAGAGAAATATGTATTTCCTTTTTGTTGAACTGTATGTTCAAATAATTTGCACACATTTTCCTAGTGGATCATTGGTCTTTTCAGTGAATCACAGATGCCATTTGTATTTTAGGAAAATTAGATCTTTGAGAAATGGGTGTTTTATTTTTCAGGTTATCACTTAAAATTTAAACTTGATTATATTGATTATTGCAGTCATAACTTATTAATGAATGACTATAAGCTCTTTATTTTATAGCTTCTGAGTTTTGTGTAAGCTCATTAGTCTGTACTCTGATTCGTGATGCTGTGGCAGAGATGCTGAAACTCCATTTTTGTTCTGCCAGCTCCCTGTTAGCTCTGCCAGTAGGAGTGCTAGAGGGATACTGCAGATCCGGAGAAGGAAGACACTTGCTCCTTACTGCTTGCTTCCCTGTTTGTTCTATTCCTGTCCATTTCCCCACATAATGATTCTACCACTGCAGTTTTTTTTCCTGTATCAACTCTTAGCAATTTTTGCAATATTTAAAGAACAAGCTGCATGGTGTCTCTCAGAGACACCAGCACCAACCATGGGGCGTTTCCAGACCTGGTGTCTGGGTGCCGGCTCCACAGGTCCCTTCTCCAAGTACAGAGCAATACTCTCTTCCCAGAGGTCTAGGTTTCTGTACCTTGAGATTGTTCTTTCAATCTTCCATGATTTAAAAAAGCCAATATCTTCCCTTTGTGCTTCAGTCATAGAAGGGAGAATGTTCCTTGTAGTTGTTGCTGCTGTGATTCTATGGTGTGATTCCTCTTTTTGCATTTTTTAGGTCATCAGTAAGTAAACAATTCGTTTTAGTAAAGCACTCCTGTTAAAATAGCTGATGAGCTGTCTCCTGACTGGATGCTGGTACGAACAAACATCAAGACAAAGGGTGATCTAAAAAGAGTGAAAAAAACCTTCACAGAGTGAACACACCTGTGTAAAAAGCACCTAGAACAAGAAACAGGCATTTCTAGCAACTGAGACATATCTCTCATGTCTCCTTCCAGTGTCTAAATTCTCCACCATATGGATAACCACTCTTCTGGTTCCTAAACCCATGTTTGCATTTTTCTCTGTTCTTAAACTTTACAGAATCATGTAATGTGTACTCCTTTTTAGTAATTTCTTTTACGGAATACTGCTCTTGAGATTCATCCATGTTACTGACTACAGTTGTTTACTTATCCTCATTAATATATATTATTCCATCATCTGAGTGTATCACAATTTATTCATGAATGGAATTTGAGGTGATTTATAAGAATAGTTTTATGAACAGTGTTGTATATGACTTTGGTAAATATATGCACAAATATTTTAGGAGTATATATCTAGAAGTAGACTTACTGGGTCACAGGTAGCTTTATTATATATTGGCAAATGTTTTTCTAGTGAAACAACTGCAAGAAATTCCAGAAACTCCACATTGCTATTAATACATCTCTTATCTATCTTTTCATTTTATTAATTTTCATTGGTATAGAGTAATACTATACTTTGAATTTATTTTCTCTAATGATCAATGAGTTAGAGCCTCTTTTCAGTTTGTAGTGGACATTTGGATATTCCCTTTCTTTAAGAGCTCAACTACTTTCTCCAATTTTCCATTTGATTTCCCCCCCTTTTCTTATTGCTCTATAAGATTTTACATATGTATACATACATATATACTTCAACTCTACAGCTTATCTTTTCACTGTCTTAATTTTGCCTTTCCATAAAAATAGTTCATATTTTATATAGACAGTTTATAAACTTTGATTTTTTTCCTTTATGTTCTTGTTTTTGTATTATTTAATACATATTTCTCTACCCCAAGTTCATGGAAATTTTTTCTCCGATTTTTGTCAGGAATAATTATATTATGTGATATATCAATAGAATATTCTTTTCATTTACCCAATATGAATACAAATTGGTCCTCCAATATTTTTTGAAAATACTATCCTTTTAACTTTACTTCAATGTGTCCTCTGTCATAAATTAGTAGACCACACATCTGTTTGTCTCTATTCTATTGCACTGGTCTATTTGATATTCCTTACACTAAAACTGCTCTGTCTTAATGAATTCAGTGTTATAATACGTGTTTCTATCTGATAAAGTCTATCCTCCAACTTTGTTCTTATTCTTTGAAAAGTCTGCCTTTGCTTTCCTTGTTTTTTTATATTCACATATAAATTTTAGAATCACTTTATAGAATTCCCCACCCCACCCCAAAATCTGGTTGTCAGATATTGCTTTGAATTTATTGTCTAATTTTATGAGAGTTAACATCTTTTAATACTAAATCTTTCAATTTATGAATATTGAGAGTTATTAGTACTTATTCATGACTGGGAAGAATTAATATCCTAAAACTATCTTCATTATATTAATATATAATTTCAATATAATTCTTATCAAATTCTAATAGCATTTTTTGAGGTTGACAAATAAGTATTTAAAAATTGGAGTGAAATTTCTCAAATTGCAAAGACAAACAAACTGAAAACCTGAAAACAAAAATCTGCTAAAGAACCTCTCAGGCAGAAAATTAAAGATACAAATGTCAACATGTATTGCAAAGCCAGAATTACCAAACAGTCTGATATGTACATAGAAAGAGACAAACATTAATATATAAACCAGAGAGCCCAGAAACATATGCCTGTCTGATGGATACAATATACAAAAATAAAAGGTGGTGGACAAATTGCTGGAGAAAGGGCTTTAACTATTAACTGAATTATTAGGCAGATTATTAGCTGTCCATCTGCAGAAAGAATATAAATGGTTCCCAACTACATGCTATAGTAAATAAAAACTTAAAATTAATTACAAACCCAGAATATGGGGCCAAACTATGTGAAACTAGGAAGAAAGTGCATAAGTATTTTTATGACTTCAGTATAAAAACAGATTTCTTACATAGGAGAACAAAAGCATAAATCACTAAGGCAAAGGGATAAATAAACAAGTATATTTGACTAGGCCAAAATTAAGTAGTCCGGTACCCCAGATATACCATAAGACAGCATAGAGTTAAAAGATAAGCAGCAAACTGAATGAACATAATTGCATCACAGATTTTTTAAAATATATATTTCAAGGAAAAAAATCCTATAAACTAATAATAAAAAACAAAAAACCCTTACAAAATATTGGCAGAAAAAAATAAAAAGCAAATCATAGGTGAGTAAATCCAAATGACCAACTAACCTGTGAAAACATGCTCAACTCACTAGTAAACAAAATAAAATTGAGAAAACAATAAATACATTGCATACCCATTACACTGGTCAGTATTAATAACTCATAAAAAATCAAATGTTGAAAGAAATGTGGTATGGCAAGAGCTTGCATACATTTCAGCTTTCACCAGTCTTGAAAATATTAGGGAAACCTAATAAAATTGAAAAAATATATATACTATTGATATAACCTAACTCTCTCTCTCTGGCTAGCTAACTAGCTATTCATCTCAGAAAACACCTTTTTTGCTTACCAGAAAACTTGTTCAAGGATTGTAAACAAAAACAATAGAAATGAGATACAACCTTTTAGGTTGGAAACAACCTATAATCTGTCAATAGGCATATAAATAAACTCAAATATATTAAAATGTTAAATAACTGCACAACAGATTTGAAAAATCCCTTCAAATATTGACAAGATTGAGAAAAAAAACTTTAGTGGTTAAAGCAAGTTGCTGAATCATGTATATAATATGTAGAGTTTATATAAAATTAATAAACAAAACATACTCATATTTTTAATGATATATAAATATATCTAGTAAAAATGACAAATATGGAAGGAAATTATACAAAATCTTAGACTGGAAGGAAATAAAAGGGATTATGACTGGTATAAAGTGGGTTCAACTGTATTAATAATGTACTGCTTCATTTTACAAAGAAAACACTACAAAAAGATTAGTTAATTCTGTGCAGTAGCCAAATGAATGCTTACTATATTTTTCTCTCGGCTTTTTTTTCTATTCATGCAAAAAACCTCCACCACATCAAGGCTTAACAACAACAAAAATGACTTGGCTACTACTTCCATGCTTTTGCACAATCCTGGGGTGCACTTCCCCCTCTACCCTCAAAAATCAACAAAGTGTAGTCTTATCCAAAAACACATTCTGTGGCCTCCTCTATAATTCAGAATAAGCTAAAAAAAGTTTTAAAATAATAACTAAAAAAAAACCTCTCACACGTAAAACCGTATTTCTTTCCTTTTAGAAAATTCTGATTAGGTGAACTATTTATTAGAATAGTATTTTTTCCAGTGAATAAAAATTGGATAGTAGATGACTATTTTTTTCAGTGCTATTCTGCAATACTGGTTCTTTAACGAATTGTCCTTTTCCACTGTAGGGATATTTGTATCTAAGGCATTGGGGTTAATCATCTGTTATCAGACCATTTGGTGTCTTAGACCTTTTAGCAGAAACAATGATGAATTCTTGTTCGATTTTTTTCAATTATTGGTACTTTAATGGCTATTTATTATTTTTTTAAATACACCTTTATTGGAGTATAATTGCTTCACAATGCTGTGTTAGTTTCTGTTGTACAACAAAGTGAATCAGCCATATGTATACATATATCTCCATATCCCCTCCCTCTTGAGCCTCCCTCACACTCTCCCTATCCCACCCCTCTAGGTCATAACAAAGCATAGAGCTTATCTCCCTGTGCTATGCAGCTGCTTCCCACTAGCTATTTTACATTCGGTAGTATATATATGTCCATGCTTCTCTCACTTCGTCCCAGCTTCCCCCTCCCCCACCCTGTGTCCTCAAGTCCATCCTCTACATCTGTGTCTTCATTCCTGCCCTGCCACTAGCTTCATCAGTACCATTTTTTTTTAGATTCCATATATATGCGTTAGCATACGGTATTTGTTTTTCTCTTTCTGACTTACTTCACTCTGTATGACAGACTCTAGGTCCATCCACCTCACTACGAATAACTCAATTTCATTTCTTCTTATGGCTGAGTAATAGTCCATTGTATATATGTGCCACATCTTCTTTATCCATTCATCGTCGATGGACACTTAGGTTGCTTCCATGTCCTGGCTATTGTAAATCGTGCTGCAGTGAACATTGTGGTGCATGACTCTTTTTGAATTATGGTTTTCTCAGGGCTATTTAAGTCCATATATTTTCTTTTTGATGAGCTTTTAAGAATAGTAATTCGTCATAATTTTGCCCCCCTTGGGCCACCAATAACGAAATCTAAGAATCAAGTATTGTTTTCAAAAATCACACTACCAGTTTTATTATTGGTAAGGCTGGGGCGGAAACCAAGGGCGGGGTAGAAAGTCATCATCAAGTTTTCTAATATTTGTTATCCTGGTCTAGGCCTTTCATAGCATGTGTAAAATAGACTTTAGTTCTACAGAACAGAGACTCACTGTCTCACAGCTTGTGCGTGCTTACAAAAAGGACTGAGAGAAAAATGTGCCCAAAACTGGTGTAAGAAGGCAGGCTGGGCCCTGACTCAGATGATTTTTCCAAGTGGAAGCAGTAACAAGACACAGCATATACTCTCTTCAAGAAGGAAAAATCCTAAAAGGGAATGGAAGGTGTTGGCCACAAATTCTCCATTCCTTCACACCGATCTTACCAATCAGCTACTCACTCTTCCTCTTAAAACTTTTAAAAGAAGAGATTCTTTTTTTGAGAGAGAGATTGTTTCTGAGTCAAGGTAGAAACAAAAGAGAGTTTCTCTTGCACTTATCCTTTTCACTTATGATGGAAGTCTCACTTATTTCATCAAAGCATTGCATTCCCTCTAAGTTTTACACAGACTGAATGTTAAAATGACTATTCTTTCTTATGAAATCTGTGAAAACTAAGAACCTAGTAACTTTTTTGTCACTGAAAGCTTCATTGACTGCCTTCCCTTGCAGACTGTACATTCACTGAAGGCAAGGATCCTTATCTTTTCTCCACAAAAGTCCCACTGACAAAATTAGTATCTGGAACAGACTAAGTTTTCAATAAGTATCTATTGACTGAGTGGTTCTGAACAGTGCACTTTCTCCCAATTACATTGTTACTGAGTGAGCCACCTTTGGGAAGGATTCATGGAGACAGCTTATCATTTGTGCATGATAAATGAGATTTTTAGCTAAAATGAGAAGACAGGCTGACTTTGACCACCTCCAGAATTTTCTAGACTATGCCTCACATATCTATCTTCTATCCCAAATCAATGGATCTCAACCTTAAATGCACATTGGAATTACCTAAAGAACTTTTACAAATTACCCATGCCCAAGCCCTGATGAAAATTTTGATTTATTTAGTTTGGGATGGATCCTAGATATAAGTATTTTTTAAAAGCCCTTCAGGTTATACTAATATGAAGTCAGGGCTGTAAACTACTGTCCTAAGTCATGGAGTCCTCTTTACATTTAAATGTCTATCAACTGATGATAAATAATAAATTGATGGGGAAATATTACAGTTCATAAAAAAAACAGGATCCAAGAATGGGAGAAGTTCTACATGTGTACATGTGTTATTACTATAATGACAAATAAATTTTGTGCTCATATTATTTATTAAGGAATCTGAAAGTTGTTATCAGGAACACAGTTCTTTCTGGATATTTCTCAGGTGACTCCAATGTTAAGTTTTTTCTTCTTTAGAAAAAAAGACTTGATTTTAAATTAAAATTTATAATCAATAACTGCTTTACTTCCCTTGATTTAAAGGACTGAACTCATAATTTAATTTTCCCTCTTAGACTTAGATTGCAATTAGATTCTATACCCTACTCAATAAATGTTCAAATCTGCTTTAGGCTAATATTACAGAAAAAGGTTTTGCATTTTGTATAAAAAGTTTTGCATACTTATTAATTGCAAAATCTAAACTATCTGGATATATTGGTTACCATTTCCAATACTTTTAAATTTTGTTATCATACCTATAATAATCTCTGCTCTTCACAGTAACACATACAAGTAATACCTATTTTAACTTGATAACATAATAATATCTAAAATACATAGAAAATATTTTTTACTCTATATTGAAATATTTTATACGTATACTGAGACCAAAAACACTCAGACACAAACACAGATACAGATTTTTAGAAGCTTTGACTCCAATTGCCCAACTTACAGAACTTACTTCTGTTTCAGCTCAGAACAAAAATCTTTGAGATTTTCTTATTCTTATCAAGAGACATTAGCTAAATTCAATCTTTTCCTTAAAATACGGGGAAGAAAAACTCTGCCTTTTATGTTGATTGAATGTGCTTACAGCTTTACCAATTACATCCAAGGCATAATTTGAATGATGGAATCCCTAACCTCTTTCATTCATTTACCAAGTAGCCATTTATGCATTAAAAACCACATGACTAGGCATTAGAGACACAATAGTCCCTGTCTTTTTTGAGCTTAGCAAGAGCTTAGTATTGGCTAGAAACAGCTATTTCTCTAAATGGACGGAAGGTGAGAAGAATCTATCTGCAGGATCAAGTTAAGTTGGGAGGAGTAGGTATAGAACAAACATTTGAAATTTAGAAAATCCATCAGAGCCATTAAATGAGAAAAAATACAACTTCTCCAGAAGACGTAAGGTAATAAATAGCACTTTATGCTATTTTTAAGGACTTAATAAATTATGTTCACAGGAATGAAGGTTCAACATTGTAAAGCTGTTAGATCCTCCCAAAATAATACATATATTTAAAGCACTTATCATCAAAATCCTAAATGTTCTTATTGGAATTGGGAGATAAAAACTCCATTTGAAAGTATAAACTTATGAAAAGTACCCCAAAATTTTGAACAGGTATGTCAAGAGCCTGAATGAGTAGATATCAATATATAATCTAAAATGACAGCAATTAAAAGAGGTGCTCTTTTTAAAAAATGGCAAACATATTAATAAAACAATATAAAATCCAATAATACAGCCATATAAAATGACAAATGAAATACAGAGGGAGGTAGTATCACCCACAAAGTCCATTAACAATACCCGGGAAATAAAAATAGAATCTGGGTAATAAAAAAGTCTAACCTTTTTTTTTTCTTTTCCTTTGTGCTTAGTCTAGTTTCATGTGCTCAGAGGGTGCTGCATGCAGAAGCCTCTCACCCGGCACTTCAGACCGACGTTCCTGGTGCAAAATGGCTGCGCCGACACGTCACCTCCTCTGCGTGGTGGGCCGTGTGCAAAAGTGCTGCGCAAGACACTCAATTCAAGCCGGCAGCCAGTGGGCAGTGCGCAGAGCCAGTGGGCAGTGCGCAGAGCCACTGAGCCGGGCACTGTGATCTGGAGCCTCGAGCAGCACAGCTGCACCGGCCTCGCGAGAACTCACCCCACCACCGCCCAACCCCACTGCGTGATCCCTATAAAGCAGCCCCGCCCACACCTGTGGAGAGAGCATGTGCTCTCGTGGTGGGAACCCGAACCTTTCCATTCTTTGATCAAAATATAAAACTTTTCCTTTGCTTCTGAACTGAACTCGGTCTCCCTCTATTGGCCCAAATGACACTGGGCAGGAGGACCTTTGTTGGGGTCCAACTCTGTAACAACAGGGTTTACCCAGTAAATAATGTTGCCTAAATGTTTGGAAAAAAATAAATAAGTTCCTAATGGGATGAATTTCCACCTATGTGATAAAGTGCTGATGAACTCTTCCCCTAAACAATATCTGTTGCAAATCTATTGAAAAATAGAATGCTTGTAAAAGGACCTTGGAGTATAATAAGAAACATATTTGGTCTTTTCCTGGGTTCCAGGAACAGAGATTGTAAAACCCTTAAGTGATAGCAGTGTGTTTTGTTATTCATAATGAGCTCCTTTTGTACATACCTGCATTTATGCTATTTAGGCTGGGGTTCCTAGATAGTCTCAGGATGTATCTGGTCATCAGAAAAATTAGGTGATCCTAGGGCTAGAACATTCAGCCCCACCCAGACCTCTACAGAAGGAAGGGATACTTGAGATGAAGCTAGATTTTGATGAGCTTGCTGTTTGTAGAACACAGCCACCTGCCAGGACAGAGGTGCACCCCAACTCTATGGGGACAGAAACTCCTATGCTTGGGATTCTCTATGTACCTCTTCATCTGGGTGTTTATCTGTTTCCTTTTTAATATTCTTTATGATAAACTGGTAAATGTAAGTAGATGCTTTCCTGAGTTTTGTGAGTTGTTCCAACAAATTATTGAACCTGAAGGAGGAATAGGCAACCCCTATTTACAGCTGGTGATCCAGACCTGCAATTGAATCTGAAGTGGGAGGCAGCCTTGCAGGAATGAGCCCTGAACCTGTGGGGTCTGTGCTAACTCCAGGTAGTGAGTGACAGAATTAGACTGAAAGGATGGACATCCAGTTGGTGTCCGGAGGATCAGAGATTGGTTGGTGACGTTAGAAAACACCCCAGATGTAAAAAACACAAAAACAATACACAAAAATATGCTTAACCCTATTATCAATTCAATGTAATTCAAAATATAGTGTATAACAATGAAATTAACTGCAAAATAAATATGTTAAATATGTATAATTTTTTACTTAAGATATAAAAATGACATTTTCATCAGTATTAGCCACAAGGGTCTTGCTTTTAACAGGGAGGAGGGAGCATTATTTAGTCAGTATTTGTGTATATGTTAATAGTTTATGAAACATTGTCCTCAAATAATCTTTGTTTTCTGTCTTTGAGTAATTAGTGGATGTTATCTATGATCCTAGTGATTACCCTGGTCATTGGATTTAAAAAATGAATAAATAAAGCCCACAATCCTAGTAATATATTTACTTCATCTTATTTATTCAACAATACTTGGTAGAACCAGGCATTCTCTGCTCTCCTAGAGCTTCCATGTTCTATGGGGGGAAACAGATGGCAGAGGTGGAGAGCTAGGTGTGAGAGAGGTAATTGAAATAGGGTCATGAAGCCTCACCAGGACAGGGAGTTTAGGACAAAGACAGTTGGTAAGCAGTCCAATAATGCCACATTATTGTCTGAGATGAGAGGATTCTCGATGGAGATAACATTGGTGCAAAGCCCTGAGGAGAGAGCAGGCCCGTTGTGCTCTAGAACCAGAAGGAAAGCAGTCTTTTGGGATGAGCAGGAGAAATGAGGTCAGAGATTTTAGGGTCTTGGGGTCACTGGAAGAATGTGAGATGAGAAACCATCAGAGTTATATAATCTGCTAAAATGTAAAAGGATCATTTTGACTGCTTTGTTGAGCATATACTGTAGTGTTGAAAAGGTGGAAGCAGGAATTAGGAGCCAACTGCAACAAACTAGGTGAGAAATTATGGCACTTTGGATTAAAGATGTTAGCAGCAGAAGTGGTAAGAAGTAAGATTTGGAATAAATTTGAAGATCTAATAGGGTTTCTTGACATACTGAGTGTAAGCTATAAGAAAAAGATAACAATTACAGATGACTCCAAAATAACACTCATAATAAGATAAATGAAAATTTAAATTATACTGACATAACCATCTCTCACTTGCCAAATAGGGAATACAGTGTATGAAGCTAAATAGACTGTGTTATACATCACTAGTAGGAATACAAAGTGATTCAATACCTATGGAGGGGAATCTGGCAGCATCTAACAAAATTACATAGTCATACCTGGCAACCTGACTTCTAAGAATTTTCTCATAAAGATACATCATCCATAATTCAAAAATACATATGCACAAGTTTATTTATTGTGGTATTATTTTTAATTGCAAAACATCGAAAATAATCTGAATCCCATACTGAAGTTATTGTTGTATTATGAAGCTATACAAAAAAAGAGGGTGATGTGTATGAATTATTAATTATTTGTGAATTTCAGGATATACTGTTAAGTTTTTTTTTTAAAGTAAAGGTAGCATGCTTTTTAATGTCAGAAATTAAGAGGAAATATGTATGTATGCATGTTTGTTTATACATATACAGTCCTTATTTTTGCAATTGAAAACTAGAGTGGTATTATAATAATAAACTGGTCACTAACAGAGGGTGATTTGTAAATAAGGAGAAAGGAAAGAGGAATGAACGATACTTCTTTACATGTACCTTTTGCATAGTTTTGATTTTGGAATTTGTCAATATGCATATTAATAAAAGAAATTAAATCAACAAAAATGGAGAAAAAGTAAGATTGAATGTAAATATAAAAAACCCTGAGTGTATTTCCAATGAACAGCTCATCACATAGAAAAAAAAAAAAACAAAAACAAATAATTTTGAACACAGCACTTTGACTGTATTCCCTCAGTCTAAAGGTAAAAAGAACTTCAAAAATATGGAGCCCTAATTAGTAAGCTTGTTGTTCATAGTGGTAAGGGTGTAATAATTCTGAAACTGCATTGTGTTTTATAGGACTGAGCAAATAAATAAATATATTGATGTTGGGAGCCAGAGGTTTCACTGTAGAATGAACATGTTGATATGACATGGGGGAAGCCATGAAAAATTCAGTAGAATGGTACTGAAAATAGAGTTATCAGTAAGAAGTTCTGATTTACATGTATGTATGTAAAATATATACATATATGAGCACACCTAACATGTAGACCTCCGTTTCTAAATAACTGTCCTCAGTAGAATGATGGATCCAGGGAGGGTTGTCTGATTCTAAGGTTGGGGTAAGGAGCGTAAAAGGTGACTGTGGCGTTTCTTGGGTGTTAGAAAATAGGGAATTAAGAAAAATTAATGAGAGCATGACAAAAGGCCTACTTGAAGGAGCTTCCACTAGTCAAATCTGAGACCATTTCAGCACCAAAATAAATACTGACAGTAATGAAAACCCAACGGGAGAAAAATAAGAATCTATGAGCTCAAACTTATAAAAAAGTACATAAATAATTGAATTAGCTAATTAATAAGAAAGATGGGAGAGCTCTTTCTTACAGTGGCATATAAATTACTAACTGTAGAAAGAATTAAATAGTGATAAAATCATCTTTTTATCATCTATAATCATCAATATTATAGTTATAATTAATTTAGCCGAGAATCATCAATAAATGCTAATAATATTGGGTGACAATTTGGTGGAGAATAAAACATTTACTAAGTCTTAAGTTGCTTTCTCCCAGACTGCAAATGGAAAGTGGTAACTTTATGATGTGAAACCTGGCAGACACCAACTTCACAAGTGTGAAATTAACATCAATATTGTACCAATATTGAGTACAAACTGTCATGACATTCCTCCTAATGTGATACTCTGAGAAGATAACACCACTCATGCTGTGTTCTTGCCAAAAAGGCATAATCTGAATGTAATCACGAACAAACATCAGACAAGCCCACTCTACAAAAGAACAAGTCTGTATCTTCAAAAACAGAAATGCCATGAAAGACAGTTTCCAGATTAAACGAGGCCAAAGAGATGACAGCTCAATGCAATGGGTATGTTTGGTTTGGATTCTGATTTGGAAAAAGAAATACATAGAGGTAATTATTGGACAATCAGGAAAATATAATATGGACTCTACATTAGGTAATAAAAGGCACACAGTTTAAATTAAATGAATTTGATAGTCATACTGATGGTATATAAGTGAATGTCCTTATTCTTAAGAGATACATATTCCAGTTACTCTCAGATAGTTCAGCAACGATAATAGGACTAATAATAATGTAGATAAATGGAGAAAAAGAAAATGTACCAAAATGCTAACAATTAGCGAATCTATATGAAGAATAAAAGGCAGTACTTTTAACTGTGCTTACAACTTTTTGGTGACTTTGAAACTACTTCAAAATCAAAAATTAAAATTAAAACAATCTCCACTACAAATCCCAAGGACTTTGTCAGCAGACTGATCTTTAGAAACTTGTTGGAACTACATCAGAACTTTCAGCCATGTTTACACATTGCTGTTTTTGCAGTTTGTGCTTCAACTTACTAAATTATTGGTTAAGCATTGCCATATAATTGTCTTGTTACAGATATGTAACATGACATACCATCTGGGTAACTTCAGCATTTTTGTTGCTATCTGCTAGCACTAATGATATTTTGCCTTATGTTTTGAATAATTGTGTAGGACAATGTTCCCCCAAATGGGGCTAAGAGTGATAATTGAAAAAGAAATTAATACTGTATTATCCTCCCTAAAGTGGTTTAACATCTATTCAGGAATACCAACATATAAACAAATATGTTTGATATGATTTGTGAATACTTAAGAAGGAGTTATATAGAGTATACTTCTGAGGGCACCAAAGAGAGGTGTCTAACTCAATTGAATAAGGTTGGAAAGAGGCAGGTTAGGACAGGTTAAGGCATAAGCAAGAAAGGCTTCCAGGAAGAGATGATCCTGGAGCTGAATCTGAAGGAGATGGCTGAATTAAGTAGGTGAAAGTGTGGATTCCCCGCAGACAGAGGAATAAAGACTGAAAGCAAGTTTGGTGTGCTTGAGAAGCTACAAGTGAACATAAACTACGGGAGAAGGAGAGTTGATGGCTAGTGATAGGGGTTGAGGTTGGTGGTGAAAGAGCATCCATTTCAATGTTCAAATGTTTTCATGGCCTTTAGATTATGCACGTGGCACATATATTAGATTACATTATCTCATTAACATTCAGGAAGAGAAATGTTACTTGTATCTCAGTCTGTATACTCCACACCAACTTTTCTACTCAAGAGAATTGTATTACATTGTTTATGGTTTACCTCCTTGTTAGATTTTTAAGCTCAGTGAAGGGGACCAAACCTCATATAGTCAATGCTGTTTACTTTTTTTTTTTTTTTTTTTTTTGCGGTACATGGGCCTCTCACTGTTGTGGCGCCTCCCATTGCGGAGCACAGGCTCCGGACGCGCAGGCTCAGCGGCCATGGCTCACGGACCCAGCCGCTCCACTGCATGTGGGATCTTCCCAGACCGGGGCACGAACCTGTGTCCCCTGCATCGGCAGACAGATTCTCAACCACTGCACCACCAGGGAAGCCCGTCAATGCTGTTTAGATTTGCCCCCAAGTTTAAAATTCTAGGATACCATTCCTATTGGCACGCCATTCCTTCCTATGCCTTCCATTTCTTTCTTTCTGAATTGCCTTCTCCAGAATTTCTTCAGTGAGGATCTGTTAGTGGTAGACTCTATGCATTATTGTGGATCCTCAACAAGAATGTTATTTAACTTCATTTTTTGTTAGAAGTTTAATTGGTTGCCATATTCTATTTGGTTTCTATTATGACAATAGATATACTTTTATATTTTTATTTAGAACTATTTTCTCTCAACACCTTAAAAATATTACTCCATCTGCCAATCTGTGGACAGATATTATTTCCCCATAAATGGATAAGACAACAGAGGCTTAGAAAAGTTAAATATCACAGAGCTAACAACCAAATGCTTCTTTTAAAGCCAGAATCTTTGGCTCTAGTATATGGATATAGCTTCTCTTCTTACAGATACTGCCTCTTTGCCTTTTGTCACATGTAAAAGTAGGAAAAGGTTTAGATCAACGAGTGGCTACAGTGGCCCTACTGAAGTCTAAATGACTGTTTCCATTCTTCCTATACACACTGGGAGTAACAGGTAGTAGTGGATTGGTTAAAGTACAGGTTCTGAAATCATTTGATTGCAATTGTGTTCTAGTTCCAATTTAATACTTCTGCCCCTTGCAAAAAAATCTCTGTGCATTGGTTTCTTTATCTCCAATATGGGGATAAATAATGTCATCTATTAGACGTTAAATACATATGAGAATTAAATACATGATGAATAAAAATGGTTAGCACAAAGTCTGGCACATAATGATCAAATGTGAGAAACCATTATGTTGAATGTAACTTTTAATTTTCCTACTCCTGGTAGGACTGACTGATTACTGCATTGGCCAAGTCAAATCTTTCATATGAGTCTGTTTATGAATGACCTTAAAACAAAAATCTGTAAGACATATATCAGGATAACATATCAATGGATGGGCAAAAATTAATTCAATATGTTAAATATAAAATGAAAAACGAACTTTTGACATATATAGACATATGTAGATGAACATAAAAATTTATAATTTCTACATTATTTATAAGGATAAATTTAATCTAACTTGCTTATATTGCTTTTTCCTCAATAAATTCAAAGAATTAATCCCTGAGCTAAAAGCATCCAAGAAGCAATCATGCATCAAGGACTATGGGATCATGAGTGTCCATATATTTTTCTTGTTATATAAATGGAAACATCAGAGATAGCCACAATTCACAGTGAAGGTCTGTGAAAGCAGGGCTAATTCTTCAGGTCGAAATACATGGGTCTCAGGGACAATTATCTACCACATCTATCATTTTTGTTACTCTCCAAATACTGGCCCATAAAGTATAACAAATGTCCCTTTTGTCAGGTCTTAATCACCATTTTTTAAGTTTTAAAAGCACTTGTTTTGTGCTGCTTTTTAAAGATGTATACCAAGAAGAATAAAGCAGAAATACATGCAAAATGGAAAATCCATGGTTGCCGTGATAATTTTTACCTTTAGAAAAGATTTCTCTCTTCAGCTTAGATGTTTTCATCCACTAATGATAATATATCTTAGTGGCAAATACTAATGACTTCTGAAAATATAAAAAGGACCTGAAGATATTTGTTTTAGACCACATACATACTTTTTAACTTTATAAAACAGACCAATACTTGAAAAATTGTGTAATTATATTCACTTTCACATACTGTCTATATATCAGTTCAGTAAGACTTTCCAAATGGTAATAAATTAGTGCTCTTGCAAATCAAATGTGTTTCAGCCACCACTTAGAGAAAACAAAAGCAGGATTATATTGCTTTGTTTTTACTTAGTGTAGTGCCTGTCATCATAAGCAAATTTAATCTGCATTATTAGTAACTGTCAACAGCATACTTTGAGCATAAGGCAAATACAGCAGGTGGTTTAAAAAATGGCTGAAAGCAAAAAATGCAAAACAAATGATTGCTAGGAAATGCTAACCTATTTTTGCATAAATTTAAGATGAATTAAAATGCATGCAAAGCCCTCACTGAAGGTTAACACTGGGGAGAAAAGAAAATAAATTAACCAATTTTTGTTATTAGACCATTTGTCTAAAAGCTAAAGCACTAAATATTTTACTATATACTAATTGATTGATTCAAGACGTGTGGTTTACTTACTTACATTTATAAAATATGAGACTATAAAATTTGGAGTGTAAGTAATAGTTATTTATACTAACAAATTTGAAAGTTGTTGCAACACAATATTATTGTTGTGGCATATTTGTTTATTTAATACATAGCACTAATTGTAACTAAAAAGAAATTATTAAAAATATAAATAGGAAATGTGTAATGAGATTGTTTTTATCCACATATAATTTTATCTTGAGTCAATTTAAGATTACCTTTCTGGTTTGGAGGGAAACCAGGTAAAACACATCATCCAAGGTAACCTGCACCTATTAAGATCACTACATATGATTATCTGAGAAGTAAATGACAAATTTTAAAGATAAATAATTTTATGGTTCTCCACTCACTGTTTTCTTTTCCATAGGGTGGGGAAAGCACCAGGGGATATCTTCTGAACTTTCTATGGGTATCACAGAAACCGTCATCTGAATCCATACTGCCAGGTATCTTAACAGGTGCTTAGATAATAGAAGCTATTTCATAAATAAGAAAGAACTTTACTCCAGAGAACCATTTACCCACCTGCCAAACTAGATACAGAAATCTCAAAGGGGCTCTTGTTATTTTAATCTTCTAAAAAAGGTATGATAAAACAGTTGAGACCAGGGACTTTTGCAATGATTACACTTAATGTCTTTTAGTGTGAGTTGGGGCAAGAATGTGAAAATTCAAGTGAAATGCATATAATCATCAATTAAAGTTTAGATACCCACAGGATACTGACCCAAGTACTGAGAACTCCTTGAGAGAGGAGAGTTGGTTACACAACACAGAATTTCTACAATTGTGAACAGTTTTATGTTGAATGGATATTTCTCAGTTTTTATACAAGGTATATATATTCATTTCAAAAGAGGTCCCAACCAAAGTTAAAGATGTTAACGTTAACCAAGTTATTGGTTTCTTTGAAAAAATTCTATGAAAATTTTTTTTTCCAAGCATGGTGGAACTTAAAATTAGAATCTATTTGATCTTTATATTTTATATAAGGTAACCTTTCATGATTCTCTAATAAAAATTAAAGTAGTTGTGTTATTTAATTATGAAATATGTAACCTCATTTCAGCTTTCCTATCAGGCAAGTATTGAAGCTGACACTTCAGTTGAGTTTATCCAAGGGTTCATAAGCTTGGAGTGTTAAACACAAGCAGCTATCAAGGCACAGGCATCATCACAGACTCCCCATACCTAATTACCACAAGTGAAAAGTTTCCTCCTGAGAGAGACCACGTTCGTTCCAAATCTGACAGGTAGAAATTAGTTGCCTAATGGAATGGAATAGTTCTGCAAATTGAAGGAATTAAGTATGCTTTTTAAAATTTAAGCTCCCTCTAAATTAGATTTTAATTTGGATCCAAATGTGAAAAGGTTGATGGCATAAAGCAGCTTAGTTTGGCCTGGAGTCAATTATTTTATATTGCCCTTCTCCAGATATAGTGTGTGTGTTTTATAGCCACCAGCCATTATGGGGCAGAAAAACTGTCATGCCTTTATCAAGGGGAGTTTTCCTGAGAGCACTATATCACTTTGGAATATTACTAAATGGTTTGCTTCTCTCTTAAGCAACTTCACCATCACAGAGACATCAAAAGTGGAACAAGGATGAGTTAGTGTGTGTGTATTTTAAAACAAAAATTGTTAAAAAGAAGAGTAATGAAGAAAGTTTTAGCCCATCAGAAGTGGAATACAATAAAGAGAGACAATATACGCAGCCCAATTGTAGCGTGATTCCTTTCTCAAGTGATAAAACAGCAATACCAAAGAAATCAGTAAGGAGATTCTTATAATAGGTAATATACCAACAGATCAAAGTAACTGATGGAAGACTCTACAGAACATCTATTTCATTCAATAAACATAAATATACCAGGAGTGTGTCCAATGATACTCAAAGGGTAGTTGTGGATGTTATCGGTATACATATGAATTGAGAACTTCAGTTTATTTTTCCAAATGAATACATATATTACTTATATTAGAGGACATATCACACTTAAATCTAATAAGAACAAGCTTTTTCTAAATATTTTTTAAAACTTTCAGATGAAAAACCCAGATAACCATGAAACCACCCAATTAGTCTTTAAACACCTCTTAATATGCATATAATGATAATGACATGTTATCACCATGCCAGTATTGGTATATGGAGCCCAATTGATGAAATGACGATAGGGAAGGAAGGCTTGTGTTAGGGTGTAAGAGAACAGGTAAAGGTATTTCACAGGTAATGACCACACAATAAATGCCTTCTGGGCAATAGGGTTGAAAACATATTGTTTAACACTCAAACTGGAAAATATCCTTCATTTCTCACCAAAAACAAAGTCAGTCTATTGCTTCTCTATCACTAATAGCCAAGAACTGTGTCGTTCCTGGGTAACAGATCAGTTCCAGAACATTCTTTAGAAGGAAGAATCTCTTTAATACCTGGCATTAACACTGACTTGCTAAGGAGGTGGGTAATAGGGAAAGGTATGAGAGAAAACCGACTTCAACAAAAGGGTTCTGCTCAAGTTAGAGTTTCACACAGTTGAGTCTCACTTTTGCCCTGAGAGCCTTTACTGGTAAGGGGTTGTGTGTGTGTGCTTCACAAAGTGAGAAGATAAGAAATCAAGGCCCAGTGCTAACACAGGAGGGAAGTTTAACAGAAATCTTCACCATTTGAAGCCAGGATCCAGAAGGGTCCACACTCAGGGTAAATGTGAAACTGATGTCCCCCTACCACCATGTACCTTGACCTTAGTAGTCTACAAAGAAGGGCTTTCTGTTGATTCTGTTCTTTGTTCGCTTGTTTAGTTTTGTGCCATTCTTTTCTTTGGCATTAAATGGGCTAGATATAAAACAGTAAAGGTAAAAACAAAGTCCCTGAGAAGTTGTGGTCACAGCTCAGCCACCATTCCTCTAGCAGACATCTGTAGCCTGGATAAGCTAGGTAGCTTAAAACCACACTTGGTTTGAGGTGGCTCTCAACAGATTTTATGCACAGTTGCATGGAAGAATCAAATGTAAATCCCTTGCGGATGAAGATATTTTATCCTAGGCCCAGAGAATTCTGAGTTTTAAGCATAGTGACCAACACCAGCGCTCAATCAAAAATACTATTAATGAGCTCAGCAGAAGCAAGAAGTACAGTAGGTGCAATCTTGACTTCCATCATTACTGGAAGCAGAAATTCACTAATATAAGTTTAAAACAGAGAAGAGAGAAATTATAAGGTTATAAGGCAATGAAAGTATTTAAGAGATAAAAGCTGATTCCAAAACTGATGAGATAAACCATTAAAAAAAGAAACTAATGGCTTACTAGAATAAATAAAATAAACTTTAGATAGAGGTAGTTGAGCTGAAGGAAACAAAGATAATTTTTTTTAAAGAGAAAAAAGACAAAGGACTAGATCTAGAACATGCAAAGAATTTCTAAACCTCAATAACACAATAAAGTAATAGATGAATGGTCAATGTCAGTCATATCTAAAAAAAAAACTGGAAAAAGAAAAAAGGTCAAAAGACTTGCTTAGACATGCCACTAAAGAGAAAATCTAAACAGTTAACCACGTTGGATATAAGGGAGAAAAATTAAAGCCTTAATGAGATACTATAAAATAGACAAAATTTAAAATTTTACATTAACTACTGTTGGCAAGGAACAGTGCAACAGGAACTCTCAGGGCTGGTGAGAAGATACATTGATTCAATCTTTTTATATAATAGTTCGGCATTACCTAGTAAACTTGGGTAAACAGATACCAGACACCCATCAGTTTCAAACCTAGGTATATATCATAAAGTTATGTGTGCATAAGAACACTGGGATAGGGCTTCCCTGGTGGCGCAATGGTTGAGAATCCGCCTGCCGATGCAGGGGACACGGGTTCGTGCCCCAGTTTGGGAAGATCCCACATGCCGCGGAGCGGCTGGGCCCGTGAGCCATGGCCGCTGAGCCTGCGCGTCCGGAGCCTGTGCTCCGCAACGGGAGAGGCCGCAACAGTGAGGCCCACATGCCACACACACACACAAAAAAAAGAACACTGGGATAGATAAAAAAGAATGTTCACATCAGTGATGTTCTCAATACTCAAAGCTAGACATCATCCAAATATCCAGACATCAACTGTAGAAGGGATAAATTGTAGTGTATTCATATAATAGAAAAGTAAGAGTACTATAAAAATAAATGCATTGTAGCTAAACAAAAAAGCATAGGTGTTTTTATAAACAAAATGTTGAGTGAAAGAAGCAAGATACAAACATTGTATTATGTGAAATTCATTTTGTATAAGTTAAACTAAATTGTACATGGATGAATGCCCATTTAGTGAAAGAATAAAGAAAAAGAGAAATTGCTATTACAAATGATGATTAGTTTTGTGTCTTGTATGCACAACCATTTTCCTTCCCCTATTTAGTCTCTGCTGAAAAAAACAGCCAAAACTTCAAGTTTTTAGCCATGGGATTCCTTGACACAGGAGAGAAGATACCACTTTTGTGGTTACACTGCTCAAAAATTGGGTCATCAAGATACATAAAGAATAGTTCTTAGGTAAGAAAATAGTTTTTCTATTTACAATGTGACAATCTTATGTGTCAACAAAACTGGGCCAGGGGTGTCCAAATATTTGGCCAAACACTACTCTCGGTGTTTCTGCTAGGGTTTTTGGGGGATGTGATTAATATTTAAATTGGTAGATCTCACCATTTGATTAAATTAACATTTTAATTAATAAAGTAGATTACCTTCTATAACGTGGTTGGGCTTTATCCAACCAGTTGAAGGCCTGAATAGACTATAAAGACCAACTTTTCTCTGCATAAGAGGACTCTCTAGCCCTCTGTCTTCAGATTTCATATCAACACTGGATCTTCATGCCTGATGGCCTTTGATCTGGAACGCTGGCTTTTCCTGGGGCTCCCACACCACTAGCCCACTCTGCAGACTTTGAACCTACCAGACTCCATAATTATGTCAGCCAATTCTTTATGATAAATATATACTTATTATTTCTTTCTCTCTCTCTTTTTCTGTCTATCATCTATCATCTCCTATTGGTTTTATTTCTATAGAGAACTCTAATACCTAAGTGTAATAGAAGTATGGCTATGTTCCATGAATAAGACTGATATTGGAAGAATGGAAGAGGATGGATATTGATACCTCATTTATATGTAGCTCCCCGGGAATAGCTGGTACTCTGAAGATGGTGGTTGCACTGTTGCCCATAATTGATCTGTTAAATGACATTTCCTTTGAAATGATAGTCAAGGTCCAGTAGCCTCATTTGGGGAAGAGAGTAAATGTGCTGCCACCATGTAGTAATGGACCAAAAAGAGCATCCTAATGAAAATTACAGTTGATGGGTCCACAAAACATTCCTAAGTACTGACCCTACATCCCTCTTTCTCACCTCTGTCCTACAATAAAGAGATATGTTCTCACATATCTAAAATTAGATGTTCAGTTACCTAGGCAAATTGAGACTAATTCAGACTTAATTTAAGGAAAAAAAGGAAATAATCTTAACCATTCATCCAAGTGAAATGGAGTAGTTTATCCTTATTACACAAAAGAAAGAAGATAAGCCAAACTTATTTAACATTTAACTGTAAATCCTCTATAAAAGTAAGCCTTCCCTTTTTAACCATATAGTCAACTCATGCAAAAGTATGTATTTTTTAAATCAGAAAAAGGATAATTGTCAAGGCAAATTATATCTAAGGCTAATAGAAGGAATTAACTAGTCCTATTTACATATAAACCTATTCATATTACCTACGTGTAATGTAGTCAGTGAAATAGATAGCATAAATGATAAAAACATAATTTATTTAGTAGTAAAATGAACACATCCAGTTTGATTATTCATAGCCAGACCATAAAACTGTTAGTTGTACTAAAAATACTAACAGAGCTTTGAAGGTAAGCAGATATCTAGAAGTTTCTTGCCCTGATACTAACTGGCCTAGGAAATTCTGAAGCTTCCTTAAACCTTGCACTTTTCTAGAATGCCCTTCTCTCTCCTTCCCAAATAGCTTGTTCCCTCCCAGGCAAGCCATTATTCAGCATTTAAGGCCCCAAACCAAAAATCACTGAAAAATTTTAAATTTTAACCTGGCTTCCTAAGCATTACTTTATTTTTTTCATGTGAAAAAAAAAATCTACTGGTAATTTTATGTTTTTGCATTGAATTTGTACATTAATTTGGAAGGCATATAGTCTATTTAAAGTTTATATTTTAATTTTAAAATTAATTTTTAAAATTAATTATTTTCTATTGAAGTATAGTTGATTTACAATGTTGTATTAGTTTCAGGTGTACAGCAAAATGATTCAGTTATACATACATATATGTCAATTTTTTTCAGATTCTTTTCCCTTATAGGTTATTACAAAATATTGAGCATAGTTCCCTGTGCTATACAGTAGGTCCTTTTTGGTTATCTATTTTATATACAGTAGTGTGTATATGTTAATCTTTAAATCTTCAGGGGTTCTCTCCCACTTTATTCATTCATTAAAAATTTATTGACTGACTCAACAGCAAAAAAAACTACCTGATTCAAAAATGGATAAAGGGCTAGAACAGATGTTTCTCTACAGAAGGTATAAAAAATATAAGCACATAAAACTATGCTCCAAAGCACTAATCATTAGGCAAATGCAAATCAAAACTACAATGAGATAATACCTCATACCCATTAGGACCAGCTACTATCAAAAATCATAAAATAACAAGTATTGGTGAGGATGTGGAGTAACTAGAACCCTGCACACTGTTGGTGGGATTGTAAAATGGTACAGCCACTGTGGAAAACAGTATGGAAGTTCCTCAAAACTTAAAAATAAAATTACCAGATTATCTAGCAATTCTACTTCTGGGTATATACCCAAAAGAATTGAAGATTAAGTTTGGAAGAGCTATTTGTATACCCATGTTCATAGCAGCATATTTACAATTGCTAAAATGTGGAAGCAACCCAAGTATCCATCGTCAGATGATTGGATAAGCACAATGTGGTATATACACACAATGGAATGTTATTCAGCCTTACAAAGGAAGGAAGTTCTGACATATGCTGCAACATGAATGAATCTCGAGAACATTATGCTATATGAAATAAGCCAGTCACAAAAAGACAAATATTGTATTACTCTACTTATAAGAAGTGCTTGAAATAGTCAAAATCATAGATACAGAAAGTTGAATTGTAGTTACCAGGGGCTGTGGGAAAGCAGTAAATAGGGCGTTATTGTTTAAGGGGTATAGAGTTTCAGTTTTACAAAGTATAAGTTCTGGAGATGAATGACAGTGATGCTGGCACATTATGAGTGTATTTAATGCCCCTGGACTGTACACTTAAAAATGGTTAGGGTGGCAAGTTTTATGTTATGTATATTTTACCACAACAAAAAGAGTTGGGAAAAATGCTTTGACTACATACTTTATGCTAAATATAATGTTAGACTTACAAGGATGAATAAGAATGAAAATCCCTCAAACTTTTTACTGTCTAACGGAGGACACGATATAGAGCAAAATATCGGAGTGGGGAACTACAAGGTACTTCTATAGTGTTTATACTGTGTCAGGACCTAAAAGCATCATCTTCTCTAGGACAGAACTTCTCTCAACCTGTGCTGCCTATTGTGTTATATCTGAAGATATTTCTTTGCTATATTTTTGTTAGGTTTCCTTGTTCTTTAAGATGAGAGGGTATTTCCAGACACTGTTACTGATTTGTGGCTCAGAATGGAAATCCCTATCTTGCATTTTATCTTTCTCAGGTTGCTAAAGCAGTTATCACTCATCTTTGGCTTTTCATTTTCCAAATTATATTTCTGATCTGTTATCTGCTCTCTCATCCATTTAGTCCTTTTGACTTTACATTAATTCTTCTTTTATTCCTTTACTATCATTTTAATTGGGTTTAAGAAATTAGAAGATAAATGCACATGTTCTATTTCCCATGTTAGCCAGAATTCTCTGTATCCTCCAATTTGTTTTCTTATCTTCTCAAGTGAACCAATCTCTTCTTTCACCATTGTCAAATGACATTCTGCTTTTGAAATTGTTGTAATATATTGTATTCATTTTGTATTGTTGCTGTAGCAAATTACCACAAATGTAGTAGCTTAAAGCAACAAAATGTATTCTCTTACAGTCATGGAAGTCAGAAGCCTGAAATCATTTTCACTAGGCTAAAGTCAAGGATTTGTCAAGGCTGTTTTCTTCTGGGGCCTCTGATGAAAGAGTCTTGTTTCCTCACTTTTTTCAATTTCTAGAGGCCACCTATATTTTTTATCTAGTGACCCTTTGCTCCATATTCAAAACACATCACTCCAGTTTCTGCTCTCATCATCACATCACCTTCTTCTCGCTCTATACTCTCAGCACACCTGTGATTGCATTACTGGGCCCACCTAGATAATTCAGTACAATCTCTCCATCTCAAAATCCTTAATTATTCACATCTACAAAGTCCCCTTTGCCATATAAATGAACATTGTCATGTGGTCCAGGTCTTGGCATCTTTGGAGGACCATTTACTCAGAATACCACACATATTCCTAATTCCACTTTTTGTAATATTTTAATGCGTTTTGTTCAACAATTGTCACTAAAAGCCTGGAAGATAGGAACTGAGCCTTTATTATTTTTTAAAATCCTTGAACAATAGTGGTTCACATGTGAAAACTATAAAATAAATTCAGGAATTGGTATAGGACATTTGTATATTGTCATCTGTATGTTGAAGCACATGTTCGTGATCATACTTGCACAGTCATGTTGAAGCACTGTTAAGGAGGTACAGGAGTCATTCTATAAATAGCAGGAGATTGTATGAGAAGAGATGAGGATCTGAGATGGTATTTGGTGTACTTAACTGTATGTGATTTTAGCCAGTTTCTTAAGAACGTTATGTCCATGTTTCCCATTTTGAAAATGAAGATCTGGATAATTCTATGGCAAGATAACTGTGAACCTGCTCTGTGGGTTTGTTTTTTCCTCATACTTTATCTTATTTTACCCTGAACACAAACTTTAGATACATTTAAGACAGATACACTTGGAAATAAATCTCAATGACTCAAACTCCTAGGCTATTTTGCTATCATATTTGCATTGCTTACCTGTCAATACAGACATGTTATGCCACCTTCACAACAAGTCTCCTTCTCTGATAACCCGTTTATTAGCATAAATTTGGATAAATTCCAAAAGTGTCCTTGAGGAAGCAAAAATCAAGATTTTTTTAGACAAGACTTTTTAAACAAGCAAATTCAATTCTGAATATAATCCAGTATCTTTGATGACATGCTTTTTACAAACGTCACGAAAAATTACATGACTTTACAAACTAAAGAGCTGAATCAGTATTACCTTTGTAACTCTGCAGGCATTCTTTCAAGTAGCAATCTAAAGCCCCAAACAGACTGCAACTTCGTTAACTTCAGAATTCATGAAAAAAGAGAAAAAATCAAAAATCTTCAACAGAGTATTCTAAATGAAAGACAGCATCTAATGTGAATCAATAGACAGCATAAATTAATAATTATCTCACATTGTGAGGTCGACACTAAAATTTGCCCTAGGATATATGTTTAAAAGATACATTTAAAAATAAAGAGATGAAAGAAAAAAATAAGACTAAATGAAAAGAAGTAACATCTAAAGAATGGTGATTTTAAAATTCCAAAATTCACTGAAAAGAAATATTGATTGGCTACTCCCACAAAAAGAATTCTAAAATTACTCACAAGGACAAATATGCTCAGCAACGTGGAACTCAGAGGAATGGTGGTCCAGGGAGGTGGTGCTAAGGTTGCTGTAGTTACTGACCTGTCCATCCTAGCTGAACAGGTAGATTTTACCTAGGGAGTTTACCACATTCATTGCAAAGCATTCAAGAGTTTTCAGATTTTGTCACCTGGGAAACCTATGCCCCTGTCCTTTTCAATCTCAGACAAGTTTCTTCTCAAAGGTGACAATCCCTCTTTCATTTTAATCATGTGCTACTATTCTCTAATTGAGAATGCTTGATTTTTTTGCACTGGAAGAGCCCATATCTTTGAAAACAATGACCTATTCACTGCCTGTTGAGAACTTCAAAGTTTAAACATCTAAGATATACAACCTTCACTACTTGGGTAGAGAAAATTAACTCTTTATTCATTTCTGTCAAACCTATGGTGAAATAAAGCATAGGTGGGGATTAAATAAATTAACAAGTGATGAGTTCTTAGTGTGGTATTAGCTGTTAATTCTCCTATTTTTTTTTTAATGTTTTTAGATGAACTTGGGAAGAAAGGCATCTAAGAAAATGAAACAAATGTAAATAATTTTGCAACTGCGAATTTCTTAATTTTTTGGAAGCCCTCAATCTTCATATTTCATATCCCAATTCTTTTATCCTTTAGAGTAAAGTATAAAGTGAATTATAAACTGTGTTATCATTTATATCTCAGTAACAACCAACAAGAATGTATGTAGTCATTTTATTAATTGTACAGTATATTCAGAGAAATTAAAAGTACATCTATAAATGCTTTTTGGCTTGTCATTCCTGTTTTTGTTATGAACAATATTTTTTTTTCTTTTTTTTAACTGAGATCTTCCCGGACCGGGGCACGAACCCGTGTCACCTGCATCGGCAGGCGGACTCTAACCACTGCGCCACCAGGGAAGCCCTGTTATGAACAATATTAATGAATATATTGTAAGAGTATACTGTGAGTTCAAAGCTCACAAACTTACAAAACATACAAAACTTACAAATCAGTCTTTAAGAAATAGTTTAATATTATGGAAACTCAGGAAAAACAAAACATCCAAACAAAATAAACAACACAGTGGTACAAAAAACAGACTCATAATACACATTTTATCTGTCAGACATTTTGCACAGCTCATTTTCACAGAATTTAATTATAAAATGATTAAAATAATTAGTACAAAAATGGAGATTCTGAATTAAGGGTTGAAGTTTATGTTACTTTTCTAGATGATTATTGAAACTGTTTCTTTTGCCTACTTTTTCTAGTAAATGAGATGTATTAAAATATGTTTCTATATCACTGGTATGCAAAAATAATAAAATGAAGACTACTGAGTTCACCAAGTGTTAGGGATACCACTGGATTGTTTCAAAAACAGAAGCTTGATTAAGGGCTTGACATGGAAGATGAGAGATTCCCGGGACAGAGCCCCAAATGGAATATCTGTGATAAGATTTCTCTTCCCTGCACTGTGTTTTAAAGTTTTTTAAAACATCACAAACATTTGAAATTACTCTCTTCTCTGCAGATCTTCACAAGGTTTGCTCTCTCTCACTTCTTTCAGGTTTAAGATAAAAAGGGCTTTTCCTGATCCACCATCAAAAATAACACCTGCCAGTTACTAAATCGCTAACACTTTATTTTTCTTTATAGCTCTTACCATACCTAAAATCATTTACTATATTCATTTGTGTATTATGTGTTCCCCATTATATAATCTCTATTGTTTTTCTTGTTTTGAATCCCCTGTGCATAGAACAGTGATTAAAGCCATAAATTTTAGAGTCATATAGCCAAGGTTTGAAACCAGGTCCACTACTTAGTAGTCATACATATTAACGTTGTGCCATAGTTTTCTAATTTTCAAAATGACAGTTATAATGCAGCCTATCTAATAGGCTTATACTGATGATTAAATGATATTCTAGAATAGTGCTTGGCATCTGCTTAGCACTATGTAAATGGTTTGCAATTAGTTTCCTTCCTTCCTCCCTCCTTCCCTCCCTCCCTCCCTTCCTTCCTTCCTTTCTCTATTCCATTTTCGCCTTTTTTCTTCCATAAGTAGGTTTACCCAAGATGTTCCCATCATGCCCCATTTCCTACTGGCAACAGTTTTTACACCTTTACATTTTACTAATGAAGTAAAGGCCAGCACCCATGAAACATCCCCACGTTCTCCTAAAATTTTTGAAAAGTTATCTATTCCTTCATATTTTTTGAACTTGACTTCCAAAGTTTTCCATAAGTTGTTTAAAGAGTTGCAAATAATGTTATTTATAGAATATTATAAATCTTAAAATTTTTAAATCGTTTCAGTTCATTTTTAAACACGTCCAGTAGAATCTAAATATGTAGCAATTTTATACCCAACATTATCCATTTAAGAAAAGAAAAAGATCTCATCTTTATCCATTCAGAAATTTTGCATCATTTTTTTCTTTAAACTTATGTATCTGTTTCAATTCTTTCATACAACTTTATCTTAAAGCAATGTATTTTATACTTGAAAATAGTTTATTTTTTTACTCTATCATACTTCTTTATAATAATATGTTAATGCTTTGAAATGATCTCTTTACTTATGTGCTAAAAATTATTCTGGATTAAATTTTCATTACGATATCTATTAGTAAACAACTGATCAAAAATACACTATATTACAAAGTTGGATAAATGATTATTAAACATAAGCAATAAATATTTCTAGGAAAGAACCTTCTAATAAGATATAGGAGGCTTTGTTTTCTCCTAATTGGTTTAATTATTTGAGAATGAACATTTTTCAATGCATGAATGCGAAATGGTTTTAGCATCAACTCTATTTCTGCTTTTTCCCTTAAAATGTGTAAGCTCTGAGAAAATGCGTTCACATAAACAAATAGATGGGAGTGGAAGGAATTTTATTATAGAAGTGTAAATTAATTATTTGAACTCCATCCAAAAGTCATATAATAATCTATGTGTCAAAAATCATAAAATGATCTATCATGAAAAATTATTTTAATGACTTATCAGCTGACAGCTAGATTAGATTTTGCTTCAATTTCTTTGTTTCCAGAGAGTTCTTAATTGTCTGTTGAAACACTTTTATGATGGCTGCGTGAAAGTCCTTGTCAGATAATTACAACATCTGATTCATCTCGATGTTAGCCTCTGTTGACTGTCTTTTCTCATTCGTATTGTGATTTTCTTGGTTCTTGTTATGAAGAGTGATTTTTTCCATTGCTTCCTGGACATTTTGGACATTACGAGACTGGATTCCTTTCAGTCTTCTTTTTTTAGCAAGTGGTCACACTTTGAAGTGCAGCATGAGAGCTGGGTGGGTGTGTATGCTAGGCTCACTGATTCCGGCTACCTTGTTGCAGAGGGTGGCTTGGAAATTCAGCTCCTCTCTTTCCTAGAGAAGGTGGGAAACTGATTTGTACTTCTCATTGTTTCCTGGGGGTGGGGACTGGGGGTGTGTCGTAAAAGTAGGTCCTTGCTGAGCCCTGAGGTAATCAAGCAAAGGTAAGCAGAGGGGAAACTCTTACTCCTTTGTTGTCTCAGGATGAATAGGAAGGTTGATGTCAGGTAGAGGTGGAAGTCCAGTTCTCTGCTGGCTCTAACTGACACCAGGAGTTGCAGATCATGGAGTCTGTATCAGCCCCAACTTGCAGCACCTTGTTCAGTCTCATTAACGCCAGGTGGAGGTGGAGGCTGATTCACTTTGAACCCTGCTGACACTGGAGAGTGGGTGAAACATTGGTGACTGGTAGCCCTGCCTTCCACCGCCTTATCAAGCTTTGTTTCTTCTGCTGATGGACCCCACTGATAGCAAACTGGGACTAAACTCTGAGCATAGACTGCTTTTGCCAGGTAAGAGGATGGAAGAGCAATTTCTTGCTCAGCCTCTCCCCAAGGGTGGGTGGGACAGGGTAAGAAGTGTGAGGTGGGGGGTAGGAAATCAGTTTCCTGCGTCTCACTGCTAAAATCATGACTGTGGTGGTGTTTTTACACTAATGGGCTACAGTGGGTACTGCTAAAAATGTTTTCTGTTGTAAGGCATCCCTTTTCCTGTGTCACTGGACAGGGAGAACAGTTTTTCCCTGGAGTGTTTTTGATCTCTGCCTGTTGGTGGCCTAGGCTGGAGGCTTTGGCAGCGCCCTGACTTGCATATAGCAGAGGCAATGAGGAAACCTAGGGGACTTAATTTTAGGTAAATGTATTTAAAAGAGCTTAATGAAGCTCATTAACCAATTCTTAATTTTTCTCTGCAATTTTTTCACTTAAAACCACCCTCTTTAACCCAATAAAATAATATTTGATTATTTTAAGTTTGGTCAAGTCTGATATTTTGTCCAGATTGACCAGTGTGTACAGACATTTCAGCCAATCACTTATGAGGCAAAGAAAAGGAAGTTGGAGGACCTGTGTCTAGCCTTGTCGTAGGTAAATAAGGAGGGTGTCTGTAAGTTTCAGTCTTATGGGGAAGGGTGATTCTTGGCATTAGCCATTTCCTGGAACACAAAAGAGTGGGTGAATTAAACCCTCACTGTTTTCTGGGATCACAGGACTCAGGTGAAGTTCAACATTGTCAGTTTTAAAAGGTTCACCCTGGCTGGTATGGTAAGAATAGACTCTTGGGGGCCAGCATAGAATGAAGAAGGATAGTTAAGAGTTTATCACTGTAATAATGCTGGCTTGGACCCCATGGGTGATTAGGTTTTAGATATATTTTGAAGGACCATTATTAAGATGTATGTATTGCCATGTGAACAGCTATTTTTGTGCTTCCAACTGCTGCTTCATAGTGTGTTATGTAGATATCCACACTACATATGTAAAATTAAGAAACAGAAACCTCAAATAAACAGAGCTGGGAGACCACAACAGGGAGCTCTCCTGCCCTGTGATAATAGCAGAGCCCAACAGAAAGAAGACTCTTATTCTTTCCTGTCAAGGACTCAGCCAATGAAAAGCCATGGACTCTTTGTTCACTATAGCCCTCCCAACTTTTCCTTTTCCTCTATATAGAAGCTTTCTCCTTACCCTGCTGTGTAGGGACTTGAAGGTTGTGGACCGTGAATTGCAAATCTCTTCTGATCCTATATAAGCCCATCTTTGCTGGAGAAATAGCTGTTAGTCTGTTTGTTTCGGATCAACAACATATAACTTATCCACAGTCCCAGGAATGGATCCTCAGATTGCCTTCAACATTCTGCCACCATAAACATAACTTTGGATCCTTACAGGGTCCATTCAGATATTCTCTTCATATATATACTGAGGAACAGAGTTACTTCAACATGGAGTACAAATACACTAAAGTTACCGAGGTTCTTCTGGATCATTCTCTAGAAAGGATGCAAAACGACATTTTCATCAACAGTATGTGGAGTTGTGTCTCTCTCTAATTACTCCTGAAATTAACCAATGTTACAATTATCCGAATTTAAATAATTCAAAATGAAATAAAATTAAAATTTTAGTGCCTTAGTTTCACTAGTCACATTTTAAATGCACAAGAGCAGAATTTACATTGTTACAGAAAGTTTTAGAATTTCCAATATCTTTCCCCATTCTCTCATCTCTATATAAATGTTGCTTTTGGTATACTTTTTGGAATAGAAATTCCTAATTTTTTTTTTTTTTTTTTTTTTTGCGGTACGCGGGCCTCTCACTGTTGTGGCCTCTCCCGTTGCGGAGCACAGGCTCCGGACGCGCAGGCCTAGCGGCCATGGCTCACGGGCTTAGTTGCTCCGCGGCATGTGGGATCTTCCCGGACCAGGGCACGAACCCGTGTCTCCTGCATCGGCAGGCGGATTCTCAACCACTGCGCCACCAGGGAAGCCCTAGAAATTCCTAATTTTGATGAAAACTAAACAAAAAAATCTTTTCCTTAACAAAATGCCTTAAATTATACAACACCGGAAGCTCTAATCAGGTGGTTGTTTTATATATGGAGAAACTGATGAGAAAACTTAAGATTTGTCTATTGAGTCTATGCTTTTCCTACTTTACTATATTAGAAAACTGTGGGTCAATCTGTCCATATCATTATTTCCTTCAACCATATATAACCAGAAATGGTTTGCAGACAGCTTAAGGGTGAGTTCTATGTTTAGGGCTTAGAAAATTCAAATCTTGACATTGATTTAAGACATATCCATATTCTTTCAAAAGCACCTGAGTAGCTGGCAAGATTTGCAAGTTTAAAGAAACCAGGGATCTAATTAATACTGGGGTATCATAAAATTGATTTTGCAAGGGTCTGTATCTGAGATAATGTTCATTAGAGCAATTTATAAATCCCCAAAGCACTGTACAGATTATAGTTACTGAGCCAGAGATACATGGTGAGAGAAATTATGAGCCAGGATTGGAGTAGGTCCTTCAGAGCTGAACTGGCAGTTTGTTATGTGTCTGAGCTTTGTTTGGTTTGTTTTTACTTTTGTTTTACTTTTGTTCACCATTCTTCCTACTTTTCTGCCATTTGCAACTACAGATTCGCATCTGATTGGGGCAAATGGCTCACTACCGACATGGGAAAACCTCAGCTGTAGTAATCTCCAGCAATGGGAGAAATGAAAGGTTTTTTTTCCCCCTTGTCTCTTCAGTGCCATCGTTACCAATCTTAGCTCCTAAAAAATAGAGGATCTCCCACTGCTCCCAGGCAAAACCACATTTTATCCTCTGCTAATAATTAGGCAGGTCATAATATGAATTTTATTTATCATTTATTTCATTTCCCAATGCTGGTTTTACTCACACTGTTGCTTGTCCTTCTGCTTAAAGTAGGAAGTTTTCAAATATTTTGGCAACTTGATCCCTGAAATGCTGTGAAATGATCACACCTGGTAAAGGATAAAAATGGCAGAGGGTGTTGTTCATACAATGCCACACAGTTTCTGGGGATACATTCTCAGATTCACTCTGCTATCCTAGGGTCCCTCTCACATCCAATAACAACTCTTCTCTCCCACATTTGGAACACTGGAAGACAAGATATGTAATTTAGTAAATTAATAACTGATTAATTAATAATGTATTAATAGTAATTCTCAAAGAAGGACTTACTGCATAGACTCTTTAGGAACAATGTAACCATATCAGAGGACTTCAACAAAGTCAGCATAGCCCTTGTACAATATATCTTCCACCATGATGACAGAAAAAGGACATCTTGCCAAGGAAACATAGGTCCTTGCTTAACTTGCCTAACAATAATAATTTCAGTCAATTGACTCCATCCAGGGTCCACAAGAGAGAATCAATCATGGACTGTTGGTGCCAGTGGGTTCTCATGCACCATTCAAGAAAATTTCCATGTACTTTCAAAAATTTGTCAAACCGTAGATATTTGTGAGGTGATTGGATTTTATTATTAAAAAGTCAATTCTTTTTTTAGTATATTTTAATGCTCCACATTAATCTTCCCAACTATGGTGAATTATAAAGAATTATAATAATAATATCTTGGCCGATGAAATGAATGTTTCTTTTTCTTTATAAACATTTAAGTTACACTAATGTGAATTCACAACATGTTTTGCAATGTGCTATGATGGATTGGTTGGAATATTAAGAAGTAATTATGGAGACTGTATTTTTACAAAGGAGGATAAGCATATAGGGAAAGAGAATGTGAAACTTATTTGTTATATCTTTTAATTTAAAATGTTGCCATGTTAGAGCATAAGAAGCTGGAATTTTTTAATTATAAATTTATCTGATCTAGTCTTTATTTACACATTAGTTGCCCAAGTCTAACAGCCTTCTTTCACCAGAAATAGAGCCTAGTTAGTGCACTCTGTCATTTTATTTTATATTATATCTTGGTTTTTTTTTTTTTTTTTTTTTTTTTTTTTGCGGTACGCGGGCCTCTCACTGTTGTGGCCTCTCCCGTTGCGGAGCACAGGCTCTGGACGCGCAGGCTCAGCGGCCACGGCTCACGGGCCCAGCCGCTCCGCGGCACGTGGGATCCTCCCGGACCGGGGCGCGAACCCGCGTCCCCTGAATCGGCAGGCGGACTCTCAACCACTGCGCCACCAGGGAAGCCCTATCTTGGTATTTTGGAAGTGTTTCTGAAAGTCTGAAAAGTAGGAGTGCTGATATAATTTTAATTTGGGGAAATGACTAAGCTTGACATCAAGTGAGAACAAGAAAATTATATATTTAGTCTTTTCAAAAATCTTTCCATGTTATAGAAAGTCTAGGGTGTATCTAATAAAAACAAGAAGTTGCAAGTTACATTGGATTTACACTCAAAGATTACCTTTGTATCTGTTGTAAAAACTTAAACAGAAACCTCAGTTAAACAGAATGGACACCAGAAGGGGGAGCTCCCATGCCCTGTGAGATAGTAGAGCCCAACAGGAAGAAGGACTTCTCTTCTTTCCTGTCAAGAACGCAGCCAATGAAAAGCCACGGACTCTTTGTTTATGAAAGTCCTCCCAATTTCCTTTCCACCTCTGTAAAAGTGTTCTCCTTCCCTTGCTGTGGGAGGGACTTGCATGTGGCTCACCAGGCTTGCAGATGCTGAATTGCAATTCTCTGCTGATCTCAAATAAAACCATTTTTGCTGGAGAAGCATCTGGAAGTCCATTTGTTTCAGGTCAACAAGGTTTAAGGGATTAGACATTTTGCTCAATAATGTAGCATTTTGTAATAAACATTTATGATTTTATTAAAATTTAAATAATTTAACTTTTCATACTTTGAGAACAATTAAATACTTTTAGCATATAACTATCATAAATATGTAGGTGAAATGAAAGATATGTGTTATTACATATGAAATTTTATTTATAATTTTATGTCCACCAAATTTTATTTCTTTCCTATTATCATTATTGCAACGATGAAATTATTTAAAATGCAAGAAACTGTAAGAATATCTTATGAAAGGTCACAGAAATTTAAAGCATATGAAACTCAGCAGTATTTTAACATACACTGTCTCAGAAGACTTATTACTTTTCAAAATGTCGAATATAATGAGTGACAATTTTGAATTTTTCTAAACTGACAGGCAAAATGTTAAATAGGACATTATTTCTGCAGAATCCTAACTTGTTTTTATAGAAAAATAAATATCAGTGATGAGATGTTATCACCTTAATTTTTCTGTTTTAATGAGGAAGTATTCATATGGAACAAAGAACCAGTTCATTTGCTTAACTTGCAGAGGGTTTTTAGATTTAATTAAGACTCATTTTTAAAAGATATAAAGTACTGAGGTTAAAGGCAAACAGAGTTTTATTCTATTCTGTTTAATAATAGAAAATAATATCTTGCAATGAAATTGCCATTAGTGCATTCACTTGGTAGAGGCAGTGTGGGTGAGGTGGGGTGGAGAAGAAAGCATTATTAAATGACCCCAAAATCTTCCTGAAAGTACTGGCCATGTCAGTAAGAAGGAAACAAGAAACGCAGTAACAAATAGTTCCTTGAAAATGGGTCAAATAGACAATAGACAAATATACTTTTTTCTTCTATAGAAAAAAACATGATCAAAATACAGTTATGTCCAATTAAAGATTTGAAATTTTCCAATAATTATGCTGGCAGGAAGCAAAGACATACGTAAACTGATCAGGGAGAAGGGGGTTAAGCTGTGCAAAATTCACTAATCAGACAAAAGGTCACGTATTGATATTACCAAAATTTCATTAGGCTCAGGATCCATGTACTAGAAATCAATGTTTCCTTGGCTTCTGCATTTCTGCTCTGTAATATGTCATTCTCCAGAGGTCTCGCTTCTAATAGGAGGGCATAACAGTGTTACATCCTCTCTGGAGCACAAAGACAGCAAGAATTAGGAAGAATTTGCAGGTTAAAACAGACAGGGATTGTAATTCCTATAGCTGAGGGATTTAGGAAGCAGAAATGGGAAAAAATAGCTGTGACTATGAAGCTAAAAGACTTGTTGTGCTGGCCAATGCTCAGAGGAAAAATAAAACTGGTCCTGGGAACTTAAAGCTTTTTGCAGCCTTCCAAGTACAATCTAGTCAAATTAGAACAAATCCACATAGGGCCTTGCACTTCAAATTGCTGCAAAGTGGTTGTAGAACAGGGAATTACCAAAGTAATCGGATTTAACAAAGTAAAATACAAAAACGATGAACAAAAATAAATAAGTAAATAAAAATAAATCCACTTCAAAGCAGGATTAAGTTACATAGGCTTTAGTTTCATGTGATTTTATAGATAAAAAGAGGAGCAGAAATATCTGCTTTTACTTAAATTGTATTTATCTCATTTAAATAAAAATGATAGACAGCATTTATTAAACTTACTACCAGACAGGACAAAATGTTACACATTTTAAAGTGCATTAACTCATTTATATTTTCATTATCACAATAACCCTGTGACATAGATATTGTTATTCCCATTCCATAGATGAGTATGCTCAGTTTTAGATAAATAACCTGCCCCTTGCCCACACAGCTCAAGGGGCTGTATCACTAAAGTTCTTGTTTGTAATAAATACTGCCCATGTTGACTGATGCTGATCACTTGATAAACTTGTTTCATCCTGGTTAAAATTTTCTATAACTTAACTTCACCCTCTCTTTCCTCCACAGATTCTCTTTGATTATTGCCCTATTCCTTTCCATTCTATCTTCCTTCTTTTCTTTTTCTTTCTTTTTTTTTTTTTTTTTGGTAGTTGCTCTTTATTTCCCTCTCTAACATCCTCTATTCATTTACACCCTTTCGTCCCAACAAACACACACCCCTCACACTACATGGTCTCCTTTGCATTTTTCCAACCATGAAGAGTTTTACTACTAGGCTTCTCCTCATGCAAATCTCAGCTCAAATGTCATCTTTCCAGCTAGAATGCAACCTGCACAAGGAGACTTTCTTTGACCATCCAATCTACATTAGCTCTCCAAGTCTCTACTACATTATCATGTTTTATGTTCTACACAGGACTTACTAATACCTAAAACTATTTTGTTTTTATCTGCTTGATTATTAGAATGTAATATCTATTAGATTATTTTAACTCAAAGAAGAATAGTTCATGATGCATAGTAATAAATTTTGGGTTTTTTTTTTTTTTGCTGCGTTGGGTCTTCTTTGCTGCATGCGGGTTTTCTCTAGTTGTGGCGAGCAGGGGCTACTCTTCGTTGTGGTGCGCAGGCTTCTCATTGTGGTGGCTTATCTTGTTGTGGAGCATGGGCTCTAGGTGCACAGGCTTCAGCAGTTGTGGCATCTGGGCTCAGTAAATTGTGGCTCAAGGACGCTAGAGTGCAGGCTCAGTAGTTGTGACACACGGGCTTAGTTGCTCCGCAGCATGTGGGATCTTCCCGGACCAGGGCTTGAACCTGTGTCCCCTGCATTGGCAGGCAGATTCTTAACCACTGTGCCACCAGGGAAGCCCACGTAATAATAAATTAATAAATATTTTGGGATAAAGACATGGGCTGTCGTGGTTCAGACACTAAGCTTGCCGGTGATGCAAGTTAAATAACAATTTTTCATGAATGAAATAAATAAATGAATAAATAAGTAAATAAATCCTCTTTAGGCTACTCAAGATTTTGGTCTATATTTTTGTGAGTACTTATTTTTGTTCTTTTTCAAGATAGTTTTGAGTTAGTTTTCTTTTTACTACAAGTGTAAGAACTTCCAACTCTCAAGAGAAAATATTTGTAAATTCTTCAAGGCAGTTGCTATACAACTTGGGAAAAATAACCGAAGTTAAGCAGGGTATGAAGTGGAAACTTTGTAAGTTGAACTTTCAGTTCACTTTACTGGAATTCAGTTCTTAACAGCCCCAAAGCAGTTTATATATTTTAGAACTGCAAGCAAATCATGCCTTTCTCCGGACATTCTTTTGAAGGCAGAAAGATGTAACACTGGGAAGAAACATAACATTATATAATTATTTACTCTTTTGCTCTGAAAATAATGCTGGTCATGGACTATTCTAAGTATTCTACTCATGTTGTAGGCATTTAGTGTGTATATATGCCCAGGGCATTGCATGTGGCACTGAAGTCATTATGAAAATGAATGGCATCAAGCTTCATCTTTTATGGAGTTCACACTCCCATTGGCATGGCTGGGGCAGCACTTAATGCCTTAAGGAATTTCTTGCAAGACAGAGAAACTTGTTTGAGGTATTAACTACCTTACATGCCCTACGTGCAGATAATTATACTTGAGGATGGAATGGCATGGGATATATATCCATAGGGAAAATAAAACCTGGCACAGAAAATGGATCATCAGAAGTAATAATGATAAAAGAAGTTATTTATAGTGGCATGTATACCTTTATTAATATAAACGATTTTAAAAGTTTCATTTTGTTATTAGAAAAATTATATATGTTCATGGTAGAAAATTTAGTGATTAAAGAAGTTTTGGATAAGCACAAACAATAGACAATAACTATTTTTAGGATTCTGTATATATTTCTTATGAACAAATTAAAGTGCCCAACCAAGTAGCCTTAAACATTAGTGAATGGTGGGAAATTTTAAAATCAAATACAATATCTATCAAAATTGGTTAATATTGTTCCATCATCAAAAGCCATACTACTGAATGGAGATGTTCTAATGTACTCAGTATTTTAAAATCCTGGTGTGCCAAATGCCAACTGATAAATGAAAAAGTTTCCATTCTAGGAAGTCAAGTGATTTCTAATTTTAAATAATTATTTAGAATATGGTACTAATGAGTATGAACATGATTGCCTATGGACTTAAGAACTGAGAATGAGAAAAATGAGACGTAAGCTTGTTATTTTATTATAAAAAAACATTACTTATATTACTATTGCTCTTAATACTTTTTATTAGTAGTATGAAACTTGCAATACCACTTTCCTTTTAAAATAGTGTGTATATATTATTTTTTAAATAAGAAAATAATGTAAAAATATATCTTAAGCAAATAAATATACATGTATGCAAATATATAAGAATGTTCTTTGAAGCATGGATTTAATAATAAAAGGGACAATCTAAATGCCCAACAAGACAAAATCAGTGTAAATATAATTATATATAATGGAATATGCTGAAGCTATCAAAATAATGGTGTGGAATATTATTTAATGGCATGAGAAATGTTCATCATGCATTGTTAAGTGAATATAAAACAGATTATAAAACAGTATGATTTCAATAGTACTTGTTAACATTTGTTGATTTCTTTTTAAGTGGTAGGCACTGTATTAAGTGCTATTCATGCATTTTTCTCATTTGTTCTCCATAATAGCCCCGTGAAATCGGTAATGTTGGTAAGTCTAAGTGACTTTAAACAAGACTATAAAATATGTACAATAATGGTTCTCTGTTTTTAAAAATAAATAAAACTAAAATACACATGTGTGTGTGTACACACACATACACAGATGTTAGCGATTACCTCTGTTGTAAAATGATATTCATTTTATCTTTCTTGCCAATTTGTATTTTTGATCTTCTACAATAAACATATATGGTATGTTTAATAAGAAAAAATTAAGCCAAAGATCATTAAGTCTTGTCTATATAAAGCATTTATTAAGTCCTTATTGTGTGCCAGGTACATTACTGGGTTTGGAGGATGTGAAAATAAAAAGATAGTGTTTTTGCCTCTTTATAAATATATATCATTTTTTTCAAGATAATCCCTTGACTACCTTCATGATCATATGTGGAGACCCCAAGGTTGATTATGTTATTACAAGACAGCTTATATTTTTCAAATATTATATTTTCATCACAGGAGTATGTAAACTTTATTTAACAGAAAGAAATCAGTATGTTACAAAGTTTTTCATAAGAGGACACATAAAACAGACAAAACACATATAATAATTTGGCTTGTAAAACGTAAAGCCTTTGGAGTTTTTAGGCTGATAAGGTTTACTATTTTAATATTTCAGTTATCCTACTTGGTTGTCTCCTTCATTCAACAAATACTAATTCAGCACGTACTGTGTACCTGATAGTTTTTTAGTGACTGGGACACAGCACAGAACAAGAATGATAAAGTCTCTGTCCTAGTGAAACTTATATCCTGATGGGAGAGACAAAGACAAATACACACACACACACACACACACACACACACACACAAATACATTTTGTTTTACTTCCACTAGCAATAATCATTAGTGCCTTAGACAAAAATATCTTGCCTATTGTGTATGTTTTCTCTTGTATTTCATGATTTCCTTCATAGCATTAAAGCTCACTACAATCTAATTTATGTTTTGTTTATTCCGTAACTAATTCTCCCACCTATAGCCCTCTTTAGATTAATCTTTCCTATTTATCACTGATAATTGATGCTGCTATAGTGTATTTTTCAAACTCCAGAAACACATTATGAAATAAATGTAATTGGTGCAAACCGGCATTTTTATAATAAAACAGAAATGTAAGTGAACAGAAAAATCAGAGTGCTTTGTAGCTAGTAAGAATAAGTAATGTTTCATGAAATATTTTTTCAAAGGTAAGGGGATTGAGTCTAATGTAAAATGTATTTCTTACAGAAGATCACAGTCAAAATTTTTGAAAGCCACATTACACTCCTAAACTATTATGCTCCCCATATTATCAGTTTGCTCAAAAGCATACTGTAACAACCTATTTTCTACCTAATTATATATTTTATTATCAACTCTTGTCACTGCCATGGGATATTTTCTTTTCCATAGTTTCCTCTAACCTCAGATTTATTTCTCTCTTCAACTTGACAGATAAATAGATAATAGATAGACAGATAGATAGATATCTCTATGTGTAGATAGATAGAAAGATAAATAGATATAATTAAACCACATGTTGCTTCATGCTTAATCTTTACTCAGAATATTCTCATACTATCTTCCACATTTTCACTGTCAATTTCCCATGCTCTCCAGTTTGCATGGCATTGTTCAAAGCCATTTTTTTATGAAGCAATGTTTTTGCCCAAATTAAGAGCTCACATTTATCTTAACTACATGACTGCTTTATTAACATTCCTCAAAATGTATGTTTTACATGGAAGAGGTAATTTTTTTATCATATTCCTTTCAGAACAGCTTAATTATGTCCTTATAGTTTTTGCTCAATAAATTAAGTTCATTGAAATTGAATTGGGTAGAGACGCTAGATTTAAATCCAGAAAATAATCATAGGAATACCCAGGGCTTTTCCTAAAACAAGAATGAAAATATGTAGAGATTTTAATTTTATATAGCAATAGTGAATGAGTTTCATGTTCTTTTTTGTTGGTCTGTGCCTAGCATATAAGAGGTATTCAATAAATGACATTTCTCAGAAGAGTTTGTCCTGCTTTAATACCCTGATCTACTTTAAAATTTCTCAGTTCCTAAATGGAAAATGTTTGTTGAAAGAAGAAACATAGCAGAGAACTTTTGATTCTTAGGTTGTTCTGGTTTATTACACATTTTCTGCACTTTTACTGCCCCAGTGTTTCAGAAAATTACTTGAAGAGCTGTAACTTTCCATAATAAATTACTTTATAGAATCTTTTATGTTTACTGACTGTAATACAAACTTTGATAAACACAAAGAAAAAGAAAGTAAACTTGAATAGAGTGATTCTAAACAGTGTTTGTTTATTACAGTAGAATTTCATTTAGTCTGAACATTTGACTTCTCTTTCCGTGTTTTCTACTTGTCATAAATGTTCTTTATTCATATTAGAATTAATCATCACTGGATATAATAAAAAATATGAGTGAATTATAACTGGAATTTTTAATACTGATTTTCATCACAGTTTTATCTTTGTGCAGTTTTCATACCAAGTGAAATTTCTCACTCTGGTGTACTAGAAGCCAAACCCCATAAAATGGTGTTGCACTTTAATGGTGGTAACATATCCCCATGAAGAAGCATGCACGGAGATGGCCTTAAGCATATTAAATGAAAACAATAATTTGGTATAAATGACCATACCACACTAGATATGTATAGCATGAAATACACAGAACTAGCTTTCAACAATTCATCTTAATGCCAAAAGATTGGCAGTTTGCTCTGTCACATAATTCTAACACAGAAATAATGAAGCATGCCAAAACAGAATAACAATATTTTAGTACCCTGGGTCAGAAATAATGATAAATTAGAAATCTTCTCTCCCTGTCAAATACCCTCATTGAGTTACATTACTAGCCATCATGCGAGAACTACAGAAAAATTTTCATTATAACAGTGGAGAAGTTTGACTAAGTGCTTAAGTTAATTAAAAATGAAAAGCAATGCTTCATAAGTTATAATATGATTCTAACAGTTTAATTTATGAAATATGGCTAACTAGAAAAGGATATACATTATTAAGTGATGCAAAAGTATTTTATGCATAATTGTACAATGAACATTAGTAAGCATAGGGAGATACTCAGAACACCTAAACAAATGTCCTTATTACTGACTGCTCTAACAGTACTGAAATACCATCGACTCAAGTGACTCTGCAGATTTTCATAAGTTGTGAGCATCTGAGGAGTCAAGATGTCTATATCATTGGGGAACAGTAGACAGAAAATAGTTTTAGTGCAATTTGGGGAAAAACGCATTTTGAGTCAAGTGTGACAGCACAAAGAGAACTGCCCACTGACATTTAGGTTCCAAAATAAGTTACTGGGTTCAGAGTTGAATAGGAAGTGGGAAATGGGTTGGAGGAAGAGGACAGGGGGTAAGATGGAGAGAATATACATTAAAAATGTTAAGCTACACAAAATTTTGTATTTTGACACTTTCTCAATTTTCTTGTTTAGGGACGTATGGAAGAAAATAAATTTATAGAAATAAGGGTATTTATTTCGCCATAGAGTTAATTCCCTCACTGAATACAACAACCATAGAAAGGAGTATTATGCCCAAATTACAAGAGTAAGTAAATATTGATAAATCCTGGTACACGCATAGAACAGAATGTCACACACTTTAAAATATTTTTGAATAATTTTAATAATAGTTAAATTTATTTTAGATAATAATAATATATTACTACACATTAAATATAATCCTAGATATTTGTTGAAAACTACTACAAAGTAATTCACAAATATCACATATGGTGGTTATATATGTGTTGGTATTATAGGTATTTCTCATTTCATTTTTACTACTTCATCCTTTTCCCAAACTTTTAAATAATAGTCATCCATTCCGTTTAAAATATGAATAAAAGGAAACAGTATAAAAAAATGACTTTGGAAAAATTATTCAGTAATCACAGCCATTTTATTTCCTCATTTTGTTTGATATCAATGTTGCGGGAAATTTTCTGGTTTTGTTTATTCTGGTTGTATTTTCTTCTTCAATGTAAACACTTTATAAAGGTAGTTATGGAATCTTCATTATTTCATCATAGCCCAGTTAACTTGAAAACACATATTTTTTACAAATCTTTTTCTATTCTGTGCAGAATGATGTGTATCAGGTGAATTTCGGGTTAAAGGCTGGGGGCAGGGCAGGAATACAAATGTAAGTAATACTTTGATGTGGACAATATTATAGCAGGTTTATGTTGTGAAAAAAATTCAGGTCTTCCACATTAGCTCCTACCTGTTTGATCGTGGAAAAAAACAGTTAACTTCTGATCACTTCAACATGATTTAATCATATATGTTCTCTCTAGGGCACTCAGTTTTTGCCAGGACGGACAAGGTAAGTGAAGTGGTGCCCTCCCCTCTCCTTCCACACCCACTCTCCATATGTCATCTAGCTGAATGGGGAAAGGAGAAAGACACCATGAGGTCACTTGCTCCCCTTTACTGCTTTCAGCTCTATCTCTGTCCTCTCCTCACTGCTTACCTTCCAGGCATTTAAGGCTAAAGTTACCTAATGGTAGAACTTATAATCTGTTCTTGGCTTCTCTGAGAAACTTCCCTGGATGGTTTATGTGAGAATTTAAAATTCAGGGCTTCCTTTTTCTCCACCAGATTCAATTTGACAAGAGATAATTTGACCAAGAATAATGTCAATTTAACTCTAAAAATGTTATCTAAAACACTTGAATATAAAGGTGAAGATAGAAAAGTTTTTGTAGGTAAAATTTCAAAGGTATGTAGTGAGATTTCATATCTTCTAGCTGTGATTATTGCTTTGAAATTTGTGATAACAGATCATGAGTTTTCTACTTTATATTCCTGAGTTCATACTTATATCAGATTAAGTCAGTCTGTTACTTCCTGCATAGTAGCTGCATGGCAACATTTTTACCAGGCGTACAAATCTTATTCTCTCACTGTCATCCCTTGGCTAGTCTCTTGATGTTCATTGCTACAGCTCGACGGATTTTTCCTGACTCTAATTTAGCTATTTTTCATGACTAATTATCTTAGCAGTCACCACCACAAAAGTTATTGAGCATTCACTCTGTGCAAAATCCTGTCCTACATAGTTAAAGGCAGGGGGTTACAAAGGAAATAAAATACTTGTTCCCTGCTGTCAATGACATTACAATCTAATGGGCTTTAAAAATCTCTGCTGTCTTAGTGTTTAGCCTAGTGCCGTATCAGTTTCTGTCTTAGTATTAAACACACCAGAAACTCACTTAAAACACCTTTTACTACAGAGCAGAATTTGCTTTGGAGATTAACTTTGACATTATTCTTGGTTAATGATAAATTCAAAAGACTTTTTAAGTTTTAAGTTTTCATGGATATTGGGGACAATATTATGTGCCACTTTAGAATAATAATAATTTTAATTTATTTAAATAGCATTTTACATTTAAACTATTAAATATATAATATATAAAATATGCTTATTATATAAACATTATTTTATTTTTATATAAATATATATAAACTTACTACTAACAGAAAAAATGGTTGATGTTGATAGTCTTAAAGTTGAGGAAATCTAGGCTCACAGTAGATTCTATTACTGCTGGCAGAGTATGATGAGAAGTCAGTGTCTTGTTTTCAAGACAAGTGTTTAGAAAGAGGCTCTGCTTTAAGAAAAGCAAACTGATAAACATTTGCAAAGAATATATTTAGTTAAAAGGTCAATCGAATATTGCCACTACTTGTTGTCTATGTTAGATAAAACACTTCTAATGCACTGCTGCCATCTGAAACTCTAATCTCATGTGACAAAGCTCCAGTCACATATGGAGAAAGCTTGATATAAACTGTAATTCTACCTCTAACCAAATGTCCTGCAAATGTAGGCAACCAACTTAGATAATTGCTATTCAAAGCAGTAATCCCTAGCCAACAAGTAACAACATAAAGATCATACTGGTGAGTAAATATCAAATCCTTAAACAGGAAAATAAACTTTATTCTAACTATTAAAATGTATTTCTTTTATATGGGTTTATTCAGCATTTTGGTGCATAAAGAGAAGTAACACAGGACTTGCAAAATACATGGGAAGTACATTTTAGACTCTGGAGAACAAAGAGAAGAAATGATTAAATCTAATTTTCTAAACGCTTCTGTGTTGCATGCACTACTTATGAATCTTTTCCTTAATTGTGAATTTTCCCTTTGTGGGATGTTATCCTGTATTTTATTTTTAAAAGTTTATATAATGCTATATATTATTTGTTATGTAAACAAAATAATTACATAAATTTAGCAAATATGGTATTATCTACAATAAGATTTACAGTTTTCTGTATTTAGAAAATAAACCTTATACTGTCTTTTTTTCAGAGCTATAGTTTTTATTTAATATGGAACTATAGAACCTACTCAACTGACAAAAATTTGATCTTACCTAATTATAACATGATATAACATGCACAGCTGTACACAGGCATGGGTTATGCGTTAAAGCTTGAAGGATGTACAATTAGCTTAACAAATATTTGGAAAAGGACTTCCAATTGTTTAATGTCTCCTCTTTACACTTCGAATACTATTATTGCTCTGGCAGCCTATAGGTCTTGCTCACTAGCATATAATCTTGAAAAAATAAAGGGTGTCTAGGCTGAGTTATTCCTTAGTTTAACAATTTTTTAAGCATTTTAGAATGCCCTCTGATCATTATAGTTCATATCCTTGCAGAGATCAAAATCTATCCAGAGAACGCCTTTGCAGTTTTCTTCTTCCCACGAGGTAATTTCAAACAGCATGTCTCTAGGCTGTGAAGTGTTTTTTTTTTTTTCCCCTACATTGAGAAATAATTTTTTTAGAAGCCAAAAAATTAGTTTACTTTCTAGTGGCAATCTTTTACTCTCCAACAATCTAAGTTATGACCACTGTGTTTTTTCAGGAGTAGATATTCTTAAAGATTGTATTTATTATTCATATTTTTTTCAAATGCTAGATTGACATTTCAATTTATTGATGCTAAAATTCTGGCTAACATACAGTCACAATAGTAATTTTTTTCTGATGTTATCAGAAACTCAGCGCTTTCTTTATATTTTATAATTACTTTTCTGACATTTCCCATAGTCTCAAAACAAAAAAATAAAAGCTTTTAAAAATAGAACATCTTACATTACTTTATTATGAAAATGCCAGAAAGATATAGATTGCTTAACAAAGAGCAAAGCAAGGGACATGTGTAAAAGTGTTTATTAGATGAATCTTAGAGAAAACTGAATCCTTCAAATTAATATTAAAATATGGTCAGGATATTATATAATCTAGCTATTTTTTACCCATGTGTTCTACTTATAAATAAGAGTTTAAAAGATTCATGTTGGTATTGCCTGGGATAAAACCATTTAAAATATCTGATTATTTGGTTAAACCCAAATCTGTCATATTTTTTTAGGGAGTTAAAATTGATCTATTGATATATTTTAGTGCAAATTTGTATGTCTCCAATGAGCCTGTACATATAATTTACATAACTTATTTCAAGGTTTATTGTCCCATCATTAATTATAACTACACCTTCTATTTTAGTAAGCACGAAGCATATCTATTCAATTTATGCTAGGTTTGATTAGGTCATATATGTCTTCTTAGTGACATTAGACCAGAAACAAATCATTGATATCAACATTTTCCAAGAGTCCAGAATATGATGGGCTTGGTTTCTGGTGGGAGAATGTGTGCCATACTCTGAATTTTAATCATCTCGTGGTTAAGGGTATCTTATACCAGCTTGAAATAAAGAGTAAGGTAGTCCAAATTTCTAGGTTGATAGAAGAAAATTATTTGCATAAAATCTGGAAATAATTAGCATGTCCTGACATCATCAGGTGATATCACCAAGTGATACTGGGATGAGAGTTACATCGGTGTGTGTGCCTGAATTCAGTAGTGGAGGGGGTTCCCCTACCATCCTTGGCTTGATGCTCTACACTGAACCACCAGGCAGATCAATAAAATGCAAAAGATGAAGGGCAGAAAAATAGCCAGTAGTTTTTTACACATTCTTACTACTGTTTCTTGTATAATGAGGTAAAGAAAGTCGTTGGGATCAAGGTAGGGATAGAAGCATCATCTCAGGGTCAGTGATCCTTCTATGTCACAGATAAGATTTTCAGTGATATTTCCAAGTACCTTAATGTCAGTGAGACTCTAAATGGTACACAGATAGAAAATGAAATTTTTCATCCATCTAAAACATATTTAAATATTATATTCTGTTTAAAAGAAAGATATCAATTTCAATCACCAGAAAGACTAGTTTAGTGTCAAGGAGAATTCTCTTATAGACCCTGAATTCAAGAATAGAGAATCTCTCCTCAAACGTCAGTTTACCTTAGACAGAAGTTGGGAAGAGTATAAAGCAAGAGTGGAATAAAGAGTCAACCATTCAGACATGAATTCTGAAAAACATTAATTATTCATAAAAAGGAACCAACATTGAATAGGAATAGCTTAAGCCTCTCATTGTGTACTCTATCCTTGAAAAGAAGACTGTATTTTAAGTCTCTTATTGAAACATTAATGGAAGGGGAAATCCAACTATTTTATACAAGAAGTTTTCCTTATTTAAAAGACATATTTAAAATCTTCCAAAATCCCCATTCTACTCAGAGCAAAAGACAAAGTATGTACAAAGGCCTACAGAGCACTGTATCATTTAAGTGATACAGATAACTGTATCACTTAACACCCTATCACCTGTAAGACTTCATCTCTAGTATTTGTAACCTCGGCTCACTTGAGTTCAAACACACATGGCCCTCTTGTTGTTCACTGAATACACTCAGCATGCTATTGTATAGGTCCTTCATTCTTTTTGTTCCCTCTCCCAGAAATACTCTTTATAGAGCTATTACCTTGGCTCATTCCCTGTATTCCTCAAGTCTTTGCTTTAATCACTGAGGCCTACTCTGACCAACCTTAAACTTGTAACCCATCCCCTCTCCTTGACCATAGTTTATACTTTTCAACATGTACTATCTTTTAACATACAGTATGCATCTCTTATTTATTATATTTTTGTTTTCTAATTTTCTTATTATATACATTGTTTATTGTCTGATTTTTCCAACTTGAGTGAAAGTTCTATGAAGATAGGGCTTTTTGCCCTTTTAGTTTTTCTAACCGATGCATCACAAGCACTTACAACAGTGTCCAGCACATAGAAGGCACTCAGTAAATATTCATTGAATGAATGAATTCTAACACAAATCATATTTTTAAAAGAAAGCCCTACAAAGATCACGAATGAAGGTTTAACAACTGTATGATTCAAATGGAGCTGTTTTTTCCTTTTATAGGAGAATTGAGTGTTCTCTTCTCCTTCATGCTTTGGCATACCATCCAGGAGAAGGCAGTGAACACTGTGATCCTTTCCACAAATTTTCATGACAATCTGTACTCCTAATTCTTTTAGTTGCTCAATCACCCCAGAAGTGCTCACTGAAAACAAGTTTTTTTTTCTTTTTTCTTTTGGGATCTTCCCAGACCGGGGCACGAACCCGCGTCCCCTGCATCAGCAGGCAGACTCCCAACCACTGCGCCACCAGGGAAGCCCTGAAAACAAGTTTTAATTCTCCCAGTTGAGATGCCTTCGGTTTTTTTCTTTCTGGCCTCATTCATGTCTGGGCTCCTTGTGTCAACACTTTAGACAAAGTTGGCATTTTTCAATGGTTTTCCCTTAGAATTACGGCTTATATCTCCTGGACAAAGTAGATCCCCTATTGCTTTCTCTGTATGTGATAAAATACCTAACAAATAAATAAGCAAATGCACACATAAAGAAAATCTGATCTCAGAATGCACTTTTGTGTCCTGTCAGCTCTCTCCTCTCTCTTTACTCTTTGAAAAACCATGAAAACTATATATTTCTGGGGGACAGTTTTTACACTGCACAGTAAACATATGTTGCAGGAAGGTCTAGGATGAAAAGCTCAGTCTTCTCCATTAAACACAAGGTAATTGATGCCAAGTAGATTTAAGGTGCCTATTATACAGATACCTGCTTAATACTCGAGTGTGTGACTGTTCTCTCATGTATAGACGTTCAATGGCAAAACAAGTTTGAAGAAGCCTGTAAGCACCATTAAAGACCAACAAAGCTGTTTCACTTTACATTGTTTTTTACAGTACAACATTTACAGTTGAATTTGTGATTTTGGATCAAACAGGTAGGAACTTACTTTTTTCTCCAAAGGTAGAGAGATAGAGGGAGGGATGATCCTCACTGCAACCAGATTCATTTCCAGTTTGTGATATTTTCCCTTCACCACATAGTTCCCACACAGACTCTCTAATCTTCTTTTATGAATCCCATTTGGTCTGTTTATATTAGAAGAAAGCATGGAAAGAAGATGAGATTTTTTTCCCCCTGTGGAGCTTCAGAGGGTAGTTAGTAGCTAGGATGGCGATATGACTTAATATTGCAGAGCACTCCTGATGTGTCCACTATTTCAGGCAGAAAAGTCTTTTAGAAATTCAATCATATTTAAAATGAATCCTTTGACCCTGCAACTCCATATGAGGGTGGTAGTCTATCCTAAATACACACACACACACACACACAGACTATATCAGCAACCGTTTTTCTATATAGGTGCCCAGTTCCTCATATAAATGTCAATATAAAGAAGAGAGATGACTTTCCTATGCAGCCCATCCAAATGTAAGCATGCTCTACTGGGTAGGAATATGTAAAATGTCCCTGGCCTTATGAGAATTAGAAGTCTTCTGAGATGTATATTATAGCTTATGTTCTATACTGCTTGTCTTTCAGTGAGGAGGAAAGAAATATAAATGTTAAAACTTAAGTATAATTTACTAGAATAGTAGAAATAGAAAGTTACTGGGTAGAAGAAAGTAAGAAAATAGAGAAAAATTAATCAATGAAAAAGAAGTCGGAAAAAAGAAGTTAAATGTAGTAAATTAAATTTCAAAATAAACAGTAATAATAAACCCTAATATCTCAGCAACTGTAATTAACTTTTAAGTAGGATTTACTTCTCCTATAATTCATGTATTAATTCTAGGAGATTTTTTGTATGTTCTTTATGATTGTCTACATAGACACTTGTTATCTGTGGATAAAAACATTATTTTTGCTACTCACATCAGCATGTTTACTTATTTCTCTTGCTTTCTTGTAGTGCCTAGGACTTCCATCCAATCTAAGGTCCTTGACATAGTTTAAAAGGCCCAGCTTAGGTTTTCAATTTCACTGAATTCTCTCTCTTTTACACCAAATGAACCTTTCAGTTCATTCAAAAGTCCCAGGCTCTTCTCTCCTTCAAACTGTCTTCAGTGGTTTCTTCTCCCTGAAACTCTCCCCCTACATCCCTAATTTTGTCACTTGTTAATTACTACTCATCTTTGGACTTTAACTGCTTCGGGATATAATTTCCTGAGCTTCACAATCCAGGACATACCTTCTTGTTATTGCCATCCATCCAATTACCATGTTCATAGAGCTTTTAAAATTGTAAGTACATGTATTATATCCATTTACTCAGTAGACTATTTTCATTCAGGTAGAGACTACATCTATTTGGTTTAGTCCTGCATTCCTGGTGCCTAACAGAGTGATAAGCTACAAAATAGATGTTCTTTAAATATCTCTTGAGTATAGCTGAACAAATAATATGTAAGCTAATAATACATAAAGAAATTGATTACTGCAGTAGTTGATTAAATCCTTGAATATAAAAATATATTTCTTCTTTCTAAATTTATACATCTGGGATATCAGGTTAATAAAGTCCAACTATAGCAGACTGAATAATCCTTGTCATTATTAGCAGCAGCAGTGCAACTTGACCAACTACTATTTACTGAGCACTTTTCACATAATAAGCATAATAATGGGTGATTTACAAACACTTTATTATTTATAAATTATACAATCAAATGTTTAGCTATTATAATCCCTTCTTGCCATTAAACATAGCAAATATGTCCACATATTAGGAATTTTGAGGTGATTCTCTGAATTTCACAAGTAAGATAAAACCACCTTACTAGTGAGATAATCATTTCAGTATGAACACACAAATTCATATAGCTATAGCCAGTCAGAGTTTAAGACAATTCTACTATATTCATTAATTACTTACTGTTGGCCTGCTGGTCACTAACAGTTACAGATGTTACAAATGAATGAAACATAATCCCTCCTTTCCCAATTAAAGAACTGTGTCAATAAATACATTGATGATTTTATGGTAAATCAAACAATTATATATAAAGACCAATGTAGGTACAAAGTATCTGAGGGCTTGAAGAGAGAAAAATTAGTTCTGAAGTCTTTTAGGAGGGACAAGACTCAGGTAGATTCTTAATTGATTATGAAAGAAAAATATTTGCTAAGCATAATGTAAAATAAAGAATTAAAATAATGATATGAGTAATTTTGCAAGCTCCATTCTCCTACCTTTTTAATAATCAAATAATATGATTCTCTTGTGCTTGAAAGAAATAAAAACCCACCCTTAGCAAATTTTTCTTATTTTAAATCAGTACTCACTATATTAATAACACCCAAACATTTCCTTTATATTTCTCAGAAAATGTAGGCAGTCAAGAAAGATATTTCTATTAATTTTGAAATATTTCCCTATATTCTCATCTTTATCTTTAATATATTTTAAATGCTACCATTTCACCATTGGATGGCAATATTGCTTATTATTTTCTTTTTAGTATTCCAGTAAGCATTTAACTAGTAATGAAAATATAATGTTGCCTAAGAATTAAAATTCGTTATTCAATTTTATTTATTTATTTATTTGAGTTATTTTATTTCATACTGGCATATCATAATGAAAATACACGCAAAATGATGTTCCCCTCCAGGCTGTTGATGTAATCTTAATTAAGTCAATACACCCAACATTCTTTCCTCTGGCTGGAAGATGAGGTTATCTGTCTTACAGGAAGCCTGACTCTACTTTTAACTTGCTGTTATGGATAAATATTCTGTGCCCTAGTCCTTCCAGAGCCAAAAATTGCAACAATTAAGAACCATATGAAAAGATGGTCAATAATCATTTGCTATGAATCATTAGAATCTCAACTCCCTGAAAATAACCTTTGCTCAATAAGTATTATTAAAATGGTTTGAATCAGTAGACATAAATTTCAAAGAAGAAAAGTTATAATGTGTTATTTCAATAGCTGTAATTTATGTTCTGATATCACAGTTTACCCGGTCCTCAAAGTAGTCCAGCTCTAGCTAATAATGCAAATGTTAAAGTATTTCTCAAAGGAAAAGGTGTTTTTTATAGAATATTATGGTGGCCTACCATTCGTAAGAAAGGGAAGACTAAGAATTGTTACAAAATATTATCCCATAAATAGAATGCTAATAGGACAATTTTCAACTAAACAATAATTTATATTATAAGTGGATTAGACTAGAAAGCTATGATCTTGTCCACAGTCAATGACAAAAATATTTTCCTACTATGCATTTCCAGTTATGGATTATAGTTATTTATATTCATATTCATATTTATAAGTAAATAAAATATTTATAATTCATTAGTGAATTATAAATAATTGAGTTTTACTATGACTTCCAGTTTAAGACTACTTATAAACGTCATAGAGATGTTTGTCTTTGTAAGGATTATTTTAATCAAAATGATATCTTTTATTCATCTTAATTTAGTAACGTAGTCATGCATGTTCAATATATCTAATCCTCTGAATAAATTGGGTAAGTTTGTACAAATTTTATCTTTTAAAATTAAACACTGAGACCAAGATCATTTCCTAAATTGATAAATCATCTGATATGTTCATAGTTTAGTTTTATTTATAGTAGTGTTTCATAGAGTTGAGTAGTACATTTTCATAACTGTAAAATTAGCTCATTATTATCCCCACTCTGTTTACTAAAATTTGTTTCATAATGTTAGGAATACAAGTCAGCTTTCATAGAGAAATACCATTTCAGTCCAGATCAGGCAGTGTATTGGTTCAGATCAGATGAGTCCCAGTCTATGACTTGGGTGATCTTTGATTATTGCATGCCAAGAGAGTCTACCTACTATGACCACCATAGTAATATTAACAGTATGTCTGATGTCCTGATGCTATGTTATATAAAAATTCATCATTTTCTAATATCTAACAACTTACTATTCATTATTCATGAGTTATATTTAAAGTATCTCAATACATATATGGTAGCACTAGATATATTTCTGGGAAATATTTACATAAATTCAAGTTACTTAATAATATTTGCACTTTGGAACAGTAGCACCTGTAGTACTTGGTGAGTACACTAAGTATATATTCAGGACAAATGAGAATTCATATTGTTTCAATGGTCCCAGAGTCAGATATTATGTATGAAAGATTCACGGTTTGGAGTTTGTCCTTAGATTGTAAAATAGCTTATAAGTTGGGCCCATTTACCAGGATACAGCTTTCATAAAATTACAGATAATCATATTCTGTATTAGTTTTGCATTGTTGTAGTTTAGAAACACAGGCTTCAGCTTCTATATAAACACATAAAGATTTAAAGGTCTTCAATTCTTTTATACTGACAATTCCAAAGGAAACAGTCTTAACTTTACCAGTGTCTCTATATCATCACCAGATTCTTTCTATTGAAATATATTCTTTTAATTCTTTTTCCTTTCAAATCATGAAGTTGAATGAGACAGTGTTTCTAGAGTCATCTGATAATGCACTACCTCCACATACCTTCCTAGGACAATTTCTGTTTTTTATTTTGATGAGTAATAAACTCATCTTAGAAAAACATTAGGATTTTAAATATGAAAACACAGTCATTTTCAAACAGATAGCTCTTTCTTCTGCTAAAATTATAGGCAGATTTCTATGAAAACTGTGACTCATGCAATATGTTAAAATGAAAATGTTACATATTTTATAAACCTCATCTCATTCTACAAATGGCAACTTTCTTGAACAAATAAAATGAGTACTGTGGACTTGTAAATAAAGTATTCACTTTTTTAAGAAAACCATTACTCTGGGACATATTTGACAAATGGCATTGAAGTTACTTAAATCCTATTTTCATGTCTATGACCTGAAAGTAACAATAGAAACAGCAAGAGTAGCCTACTCTTACAAGAGGAAAGAAAAATTAGATTTGTATGCAGAGATCAGTGTAGTCTTTTGAATTGAAACAGATTCTAAGGAAAATAATTATTGGATACATTGCCATGGTAAGGCTATATGCAAAGTTTCTATTTGCCCTCTGTGACTTGTGGTGACCTGAAATGTCCTCATGTTCTTTTGGAGTTGTGATGACCTTGCTGGCACCATGAGCCTTGTGCCTCATTTCAAAGAAAATGCACAAGCTGATTACCTAGTGTCAATGATAATGAAAGAGGATTTTGAGAGTTAGCTATTAATGGCTCAGGAAACTATCTGCAAACACAATTAAACACTTCATTTAAAACTTTTTATCAATTATTAAAAACCAACAGAATTGCTATGGTAACAACATACCACACTGAATTAAATGACTTTGTTAGATTAATTTCTTGAATCATAAATAAGTGAATAAAAAAGAGATGACAGGGCTATATGAAATGCTTAAACATTCCAAAACTAAATAAAATATTTTTACCTGCTTGATGATTAGATATAAATAAACCAACTTACAGCACTGATCAGATGTCTTCATTTAGAAGCCATTCACATTTAGTTGTTGAACTTTACCATAGAAATTTCAGGGGAAAGTAATTATAGAGGCAAATTCAATTTAAAACCACATAGGGAAGTAATTAAGGGTAATAATAACATTAGCCTATAAACAAAGATATAGAAAATAGACTCTGTATCTTATTTAAATGAAAGAGGTTAAAAAGAAAATGTGGCTTTGGGTTAAGGAAAACAACAGTATTAATAAAACATCTATTTCCAGATATACATCACTCACACAATTATGCATGGCAAGATTGTGCTCTGGTATTTTCTAGTAATAATTTTTTAAAATATGATATAGATACACATAAACAGATTGCATATGTTGCTTCTTATATTGTTATAAATATTAGTTTTGGTCTGACAGCTCCGGTCTTCTGATAATCACATTTCAAAGACTTCCCTTTAGCGCTCAAAGGAAGCTCTTTCAGCTTTGCAGCCCTGAGTCTGGTGTTCAGAGAAGAGAAGGCATAGAGATAGAAAGAGAGAATAAGGAGGAAGAAATGTAATAAAGATAGTGCAAGATAGTAGTAAGATACATGGTTTTATGGATCAAGAGAGGCAGCATATCAGAATGCTAAGAAGTCATCTTAGCAACCAGAGTTGTAGGTTCAGATAACAGCTTCAAAACTGTAGGAAGGATGATTTTGGTGAACTATTTAAATCCCTTTTTCATTTTTAATTTGGAACAATAATATAAATTGTTTTTTTAACTCCTAATTTAAAATAATAAAACCAAATTTCATGTTTAATTTACTATAACAATAGTGGCGATACTGTCTTTAGAATACATTGAGCAGAGTTTGGTATGTACTTCATAAACTCTTAATGATTATTTATTATTATTATTCAAAGTTCTTTAACAGCCTTTTCTTAACAAATCTTCCACTCTCACATTCTATTTTTCCCCATTTCAATTCATTATGATCCAATGATTCTGCACAAATGAGAGGTTCAGGGGTCTACGTGCTATGCTGTGTTTCTATCATCTATCTGTTTATCTGTCTATCTATCTATCTATCAATCTACCTATCTATCTTATTTCTATCTTTATCTCTCTAGCTATCCACCTTTATTTCTATTTCTATCTCTGCTGCTTTTTACTCCTAAAATTACTTTTCCTCCATTTTCACACATTGAAATCTACAGATATTTCATAATGTGTTTTCATGTTTGCACAGTCTTCATGTGCCAGGAATCCTTTGGGTATATAGATTCACAAGTATCCTTCACTCTCACTGGGGGAAGTGCAGATAAGACAATTGAAAGAAGTTATGGGACTGCTTTTAGCTTGGTTATGAGAGATATGTAGCACTCCAGGTTATGCAAGGAAGATTAGCTGGAGGTCAATACTGTCTTTAAATATTCAAAGAGATTTCATATAAGAAGAGACTTGGTCTCTGTTATACTAGAGAACAATGAGTTACCTGTTAAATGTGTTGGGTCTAGGCTGAGGGACTGCCAGAAGAAAGATTTCAGTTTGGTGTAAAGAAGACTATGCTAATTATTACAGCCAGGCAGTACTAGAAAACACTCTTTAGTTATCTAGATATCCGTTTATACTTGAACAGGTTAAGGGGAAACTGGACATCCATTTGTCAAGTAAACCGTTTCCCTGAATATACATGAGATTACAGTAGATGGTGTATGAGATTCATGTAGCTGCTGTAACATAGTACCAAACACTTGGTTCTCATCGTTTTGAAGGATAGAAGTCCGATATCAAGGAGGGAGTCCCTGCACTCCCTCCAGAGGCTCTTGGGGAGGATTCATGACTTTCTTTTAGCTTCTGGAGGCTACTGGCAGCCCTTGGTATTCCGTGACTCACAGTCACATCATTCTAATCTTGGCCTCCATTTTCACATGGCCTTCTCCTCTTTGTATCTGTCTCAAAACTGCTTTTCTCTTAGAAGAATACATATAATTATATTTAGGGCCCATCCAGATAATCCAGGATAAGATCCTCCTTTCAAGAGCCTTAAGCACATCTTTTGCTAGATATGGTAATATTCACAGGTTCCAGAAATTAGGACGTGTACATATAGTTTTGGGGGCCACCATTTAGCCCATTGCAGATGGCTTCAAATGTTCTAAGTCTTAGATTCTATTATTCTGTGTTTCAATAAATGATTTCAGTTTTGAATAAGTACTAAAGGAAGCAAATAATAAACAAGCTCCAAGGAGAGTTAGCAATTAATAGGGTCAACACCTCCAGTTAAAACATAATATATATCAAATTTCAGGTTTACCACATCAATAGAATGGGCATATCCTGATTGCCCTGCCCACTTTATCTCTCTGCCATATTACGGATTTTGTTAATATAGGACTTTCGGCATATGAATAAAAATATATTACTAGCCAACAAATATGTGTCAAACAGATGGAGTCAGACAAAAATGGCCCTGCTTCTGAGAAGTAATGTGCAAATATATATGTATTTTTAAAATATACGGACATATTGAACTACTTCAAGACTTGAATATATTCATAAAAATTAACACATGTGAGAAAAATAAATCCACTTGTTTCACAAAGACTGGTGTATAGGTAAAGAGTAAGGGAAAGTGATTTCACTAATTCTTCTTTCAATATCTGTCATACATACAACATATTTTGCCCATATTCACTTAGGTGTATAAGAACTACTGAACAATGTATCTTGGATCTAGCTCCTCACTTCTCTAGAATGTTAACAATTCTAGTAGCTATTTTTTAAAAGAATTAAATCCTCATGTAATTTACTATCATTTCATTAAATCATTCATCTGTATTTTTACAGAAAACTTAAGTTAGACAGATAAAAGCAGTTATATATGACTCTACTTATTTTTCAAAACTTAGTTTGACAGTTCAGTCTCATGATTGCATCTTCTACTTTTACTCCGTAGTAAAATAAACATTCAGTAAGTTCTTGGGTAATGGAGCAAACCAAGTATAGGAAATTTCAAACAACTAGCTATTATTTTTATTTTACATAAAACAAATATTTATGTTTTATGCATGTAAATGTTTACATGTAAACTTTTTGCATTTAATAATTGTTGCAATGTCTTTTTTTTTTTTTTTTTTTTGTGGTTTTTGTGGTATGCGGGCCTCTCACTGTTGTGGCCTCTCCGTTTGCGGGGCACAGGCTCCGGATGCGCAGGCTCAGTGGCCATGGCTCACGGGCCCAGCCGCTCTGCGGCACGTGGGATCTTCCCGGACCGGGGCACGAACCCGTATCCCCTGCATCGTCAGGCGGATTCTCAACCACTGCGCCACCAGGGAAGCCCCTGCAATGTCTTTTGAAAAATAAGATGTTTTTTCACTTTTTATGATGGCAACTGCCAAGTATGAGTTGGATATAAGAAAATTGTTACTTTAAAGATACATTAAAATGTTTGAATGCTTAGAAAAAACACATTAGCTTATAAAATAGAGTATTACATACAGACTATAACAACATGTTATTATATTTATTAACTTCATAGATTATTTTCATCTACTGATTTATTTAGCACTTCATCTAGCATTTTGTGATTCACATTGTTCTTTGGATCCATCTCAAGGTCCTAAATAGAGTTAAGAGATTCAGTGGTTTCCTGAAAGTAATCATTTACAAACAGATTGTGGTATCATCCATAAATAAATGTTGTTTTAGGTCAAATTCACAATGGTTTACTTTGGAGCATGTTAATTCAATTTAAATTATACCTTAACTAATTAAAATTGTGGGTATATAGGTATTAAAGAAATTACCAGACTATAGAACACTTTCTCTCTTACAAAAAAAATTTTAACTCAAAAAAGAATGTATAAAGATTTTGAGATATGCTAAGTGCAAATGATACACATCCATATATAACTCTAATAAGCTTTACCTTTTTTTTTCACCAAGACAATGCTGATGTACCATCTGTAAAATTGGTACCTTATTTTATTTTATTTTTTCTATCAGATGAAAAATTTCATTGACATACTTTCAGTCTCCTCCTGGCACCTTCTTACCATTTATAATATGATCTTAAATAGAATCTGTGAAATAAAGAAAGGGAACTGTTCACAAAGCTATCTCTTTTTCTTAAAAACTTAACCAAACCTAAACATTACATCTGAATTAATCTATTTGTGTCACCTTGCTCATAAATTCAGATTGCTCTGCAAGACCCATACATATGCTGTCTACAAGAGACCCACTTCAGACCTAGGGACACATACAGACTGAAAGTGAGGGGATGGAAAAAGATATTCCATGCAAATGGAAATCAAAAGAAAGCTGCAGTAGCAATTCACCTATCGGACAAAATAGACTTTAAAATAAAGACTACTACAAGAGACAAAGAAGGACACTACATAATGATTAAGGGATCGATCCAAGAAGAAGATATGACACTTGCAAATATTTATGCACCCAACATAGGAGCACCTCAATACCTAAGGCAAATGTTAACAGCCATAAAAGGGGAAATTGACCGTAACACAATCATAGAAAGGGACTTTAACCCCCACTTTCACCAATGGACAGATCATCCAAAATGAAAATAAATAAGGAAACACAAGCCTTAAAAAACACATGAAACAAAAAGGACTTAATTGATATTTACAGGACATTCCATCCAAAAACAACAGAATGCACTTTCTTCTCAAATGCTCATGGAACATTCTCCAGGATAGATCATATCTTGCATCACAAATCAAGCTTTGGTAAATTTAAGAAAAAATTTAAGAAATCATATCAAGTATCTCTTCCGACAACAATGCTATGAGGCTAGATATCAATTACAGGAAAAAATCTGTAAAAAATACAAACATATGGAGGCTAAACAATACACTACTAAATAACCAAGAGATCACTGAAGAAATCAAAAAATACCTAGAAAAAAATGATGATGAAAACATGATGACCCAAAACCTATGGGATGCAGCAAAAATAGTTCTAAGACAGAAGTTTATAGCAATACAATCCTACCTCAAGAAACAAGAAACATCTCAAATAAACAACCTAACCTCACACATAAAGCAATTACAGAAAGAAGAAAAACAAAAACAAAAAAACCCAAACTTAGCAAAAGGAAAGAAATCATAAAAATCATATCAGAAATAAATGAACAAGAAATGAAGGACACAATAGCAAAGATCAATAAAACTAAAAGCTTGTTCTTTGAGAAGATAAACAAAATTGATAAGCCATTAGCCAGACTCATCAGGAAAAAAAAGGGAAAAGACTAAAATCAACAGAATTAGACATGAAAAAGGAGAAGTAACAACTGACAGTGCTGAAATACAAAGGATCATGAGAGATTACTACAAGAAACTATATGCCAATAAAATGGAAAACCTGGAAGAAATGGACAAATTCTTAGAAAAGCACAACCTTCTGAAACTGAACCAGGAAGAAATAGAAAATATAAACAGACCAATCACAAGCACTGAAATTGAAACTGTGATTTAAAATCTTCCAACAAACAAAAGTCCAGGACCAGATGGCTTCACACATGAATTCTATCAAACATTTAGAGAAGAGCTAACACCTATCCTTCTCAAACTCTTCCAAAAGATAGCAGAGGGAGGAACACTCCCAAACTCATTCTATGAGGCCAACATCACCCTGATACCAAAAGCAGACAAAGGTGTCACAAAAAAAGATAACTACAGGCCAATATCACTGATGAACATAGACACAAAACTCCTCAACAAAATACTAGCAAACAGAATTCATCAACACATTGAAAGGATCATAAACCATGATCAAGTGGGGTTTATCCCAGGAATGCAAGGATTCTTCAATATATGCAAATCAATCAATGTGATACACCATATTAACAAACTGAAGGAGAAAAATCATATGATCATCTTAATAGATGCACAAAAAACTTTCGACAAAATTCAACACCCATTTATGAAAAAAACTCTCCAGAAAGTAGGCTTAGAGGAAACTTAACACAACATATAAAAGGCCATATATGACAAACTTACAGCCAGAATCATTTTCAATGGTGAAAAACTGAAACCATTTCCTTTAAGTTCAGGAACAAGATAAGGTTGCCCACTCTCACCACTATTATTCAACACAGTTTTGGAAGTTTTAGACACAGCAATCAGAGAAGGAAAAGAAATAAAAGGAATCCAAATTGGAAAAGAAGTAAAACTGTCACTGTTGGCAGATGGCATGGTACTATACATAGAGAATCCTAAAGATGCTACCAGAGCTAATCAATGAATTGGGGAAAGTAGCAGGATACAAAATTAATGCACAGAAATCTCTTGCATTCCAATACACTAATGATGAAAAATCTGAAAGAGAAATTAAGGAAACACTCCCATTTACCACTGCAAAATAAAGAATAAAATACCTAGGAATAAACCTACCTATGGAGACAAAAGACCTGTATGCAGAAAACTATAAGACACTGATGAAAGAAATTAAAAATTATACCAACAGATGGAGAGATATACCATGTTCTTGGATTGGAAGAGTCAACATTGTGAAAATGACTATACTACCCAAAGCAATCTACAGATTCAGTGCAATCCCTATGAAACTACCGTGGCATTTTTCACAGAAATAGAATTAAAAATTTCACAATTTGTATGAAAATACAAAAGACACTGAATAGCCAAAGCATTCTTGAGAAAGAAAAACGGAGCTGGAGGAATCAGGCTCCCTGACTTCAGACTCTACTACAAAGCTACAGTAATCAAGACAGTACGGTACTGGCACAAAAACAGAAATACAGATCAATGGAACAGGATTGAAAGCCCAGAGATAAACCCACGCAATATGGATACCTTATCTTTGATAAAGGAGGCAAGAATATACAGTGGAGAAAAGACAGCTTCTTCAATAAGTGGTGCTGGGAAAACTGGTCAGGTACATGTAAAAGTGAAATTACAACACTCCCTAACACCATACACAAAAATAAACCTAAAATGAATGAAAAACCTAAATGTAAGGCCAGACACTATAAAACTCTTAGAGGAAAACATAGGCAGAACACTCTATGACATAAATCACAGCAAGACCTTTTTGACCCACCTCCTAGAGAAATGGAAATAAAAACAAAAATAAACAAATGCAACTGAATGAAATTTAAAAGCTTTTGCACAGCAAAGGAAACCATAAACAAAATGAAAAGACAACCCTCAGAATGGGAGAAAATATTTGCAAATGAAGCAACTAATAAAGGATTAATCTCCAAGATATACAAGCAGCTCATGCAGCTCAATATCAAAATACAAACAACCCAGTGCAAAAATGGGCAGAAAACCTAAATAGAGATTTCTCCAAAGAAGATATACAGATTGCCAACAAACACATGAAAGGATGCTCAACATCACTAATCACTAGTGAAATGCAAGTCAAAAGTACAGTGAGGGATCACCTCACACCAGTCAGAATGGGCATCATCACAAAATCTACAAACAATAAATGCTGGAGAGTGTGTGGAGAGAAGCGAATCCTCTTGCACTGTTGGTTGGAATGTAAATTGATACAGCCACTGTGGAGAACAGTATGGAGGTTCCTTAAAAAACTAAAAATAGAACTACAATATGACCCAGCAATCCCACTACTGGGCATATACCCTGAGAAAACCATAATTCAAAAAGAGTCATGTACCAAAATGTTCATTGCAGCACTATTTACAGTAGCCAGGACATGGAAGCAAACTAACTGTCCATTGACAGATGAATGGATAAAGATGTGGCACATATATACAATGGAATATTTCTCAGCCATAAAAAGAAGCAAAACTGAGTTATTTGTAGTGAGGTGGATGGACCTAGAGACTGTCATACAGAGTAAAGTAAGTCAGAAAGAGAAAAACAAATACTTTATGCTAACACATATATATATGGAATCTAAAAAAAAAAAAAAAAAAAAAAACGGTTCTGAAGAACCTAGGGGCAGGACAGGAATAAAGACACAGACGTGGAGAATGGACTTGAGGATACTGGGATGAAGTGAGTGGCATGGACATATATACACTATCAAATGTAAAATAGATAGCTAGTGGGAAGCAGCCGCATAGCACAGGGAGATAAGCTCCGTGCTTTGTGATCACCTAGAGGGGTGGGCTAGGGAGTGTGGGAGGGAGACGTGAGAGGGAGGGGATATGGGGATATATGTATATGTATAGCTGATTCACTTTGTCATACAGCAGAAACTAACACAACATTGTAAAGCAATATACTCCAATAAAGATATTTTTTAAAAGAATGTGTCTCTATCAGGATTCAATGATTTTTAGTGATTTTGTGTTTATATATTCCACAACTTTGAAGATTTATAACATTAATGTTGACATTTCAACTTTTAATTTTTAGAAGCCCTTTTCTGCTGACTGCATAACAAAAGAAAGCCGATATAGAGTCATTCAAGTCTAGATTTTGGTACTTCTTATCTCATGTGATTTTTAGTAAATTACTTCACTTCCCTGACCCTTAGTTTCTTTACCTTTAAAATAGCAATGATAATAAAATTAATACCTACCTGATAGGATTGCCATGGTGATTAAATGACATAATGTAATAGTATTCCTGGAACCTATTAAAGAGTTCCTCTGTTTCTCTAGTGAAGTGAGGGTGAGGGTTATGGTTATGGTTAGGCTTAGGGTCATATGCAAAATTGCACCCAGTATTAAGTGCAAACCACCGATATTCTACAAGGCTAAAATAACGAGTCCTGTTTTTTCCTGATTGTTTTTCCAGCTATTGTTCATCATTTAAATGGTCTCTTTTGCAGCATCTTAATGTTAGGCTACTATCTTCAGAAAGCAGTTTGCCCTGATTGCCTTGCTGTTGACTGAGGATTCAGAGCCCCAGTCCTAAGAAGTGGCATTTGATTTATACTAGATCACTGACTTTCTCCTTAAGAGACCTGCACTGATCATTTCACGAATCTGTAAAACTCCCAATACTATTATAGAATGTAATTTCTCTCATAAAATTCAGTAAAACATGAAACTCCTAAGTGACCCCTTGGATTTTTAATGATTCTATAAATGCATTACTAGAATAATGCCTTTATTAAGGCTAAGTGATTTGTTCAACACATCAGTGTGGGTAATTCAAATAGGTGCTTCAGCAAAATTCCAAACTGCTACAAGTCATGGACCTTATCGCTTTACTCCACTTACTGCTAAATGCATCTCCTCAACTACACCACTAACCTCACTTCGTAAATTATGTAAACCTGATGATTCCAAATCAACTTTCTCAGATCATTAAATTATATTAAGATTACTCCCTGAATGCAGATGATTGCATTTCTTTACTAAGAGAATTTATCAATCTTTTTTAGGATTTTATTTCTGTTTCTAAGCATGTTGATTATTATTTGTTTTTTTTTAAATTATTAATAGTAAATACTTCAAATATATTATGTGTTTATTGTGCCTGATGAACTAAAAGTCTTTCATTATTTTTGTAAAAAAACACTCAACTTTGCTTTCATAGACTTCATGGTAAAGGGGCACTTTTAGAGTAAATGAATATCTGGATTTTAATCCAGTTACAATTTTTTTAAAGCACTGTGACTATCCAAGTTACATAAGACTCACTTTCCTTGTCCATAAAATATTGATATAGTATGAGATTGTCAGGAGGATTAAAAATAGTAGAATATGTCAATATTTATTATAGGAAAGGTGTTGAATAAATATTAGTTCTCTTCGCATTTCCTTCTAATCACACACAGGTTTCTTTTATGCTCTCACATGGTGAACATAGTATTTTAAAAATAGAGAACATGTTTAGAAATGTATTTGCAAGCCCTTTTATTATCATTGCTTCTTTCTTTTTTTTTTAACATCTTTGTTGGAGTATAACTGCTTTACAATGGTGTGTTAGTTTCTGGTTTACAACAAAATTAATCAGTTATACATATACATATGTTCCCATATCTCTTCCCTCTTGCGTCTCCCTCCCTCCCACCCTCCCTATCCTACCCCTCTAGGTGGTCACAAACCACCTAGCTGATCTCCCTGTTCCATGCGGCTGCTTCGCACTAGCTATCTACCCTACGCTTGGCAGTGTATATATGTCCATACCACTCTCTCACTTCGTCACAGCTTACCCTTCCCCCTCCCCATATCCTCAAGTCCATGCTCTAATAGGTCTGTGTTTTATTATCGTCCTACCCTTAGTCTCTTCATGACATTTTTTTTTCTTAGATTCCATATACATGTGTTAGCATACGGTATTTGTTTTTCTCCTTTGCTTATTTCTATATCAAACAAATAGTAAACATTTTCCTATTATCCTCTCTTACGTTTAACATCTCAGGATCATATTTTCTTCCCAAACAATTTTACTTGCTGGCTATTCTTTTAAAAAGTTTTTATATTATTTCCTATTGGCATTGCCATTTCTTTGATCCCTATTTTAATAACAGACATGATTTCTATTTTTGGAAAAATTACTATTTGGCTTTGTATGAAGCTTTCTTTATTCATAATTTTGTTAACTTTCAGCATTACTGGGCTAATTCATTAAGGAAGGTATTTTATTACCAGTTTTTTCAGATGTATATTGTGATAAGGAAGTAAGTGACATCTAATAGTTTGAATGACAGGGGAGATCTAGACTTTGGCAAAAGTCTATTTATTGTCATTAATTAGCGACAGTAAGGTATTAAATATGTTGTTTTCAATATCAAGATATTGAAGGGCTTCCCTGGTGACGCAGTTGTTGAAAATCCGCCTGCCGATGCAGGGGACACGCGTTCGTGTCCTGGTCCAGGAAGAATCCATATGCCGCGGAGCGGCTGGGCCCGTGAGCCATGGCCGCTGAGCCTGCGCATCCAGAGCCTGTGCTCCGCAATGGGAGAGGCCACAACAGTGAGAGGCCCATGTACCACACACACACACACACACACACACACACACACACACACACACACACACAAAGATATTGAAAAAAATCATAATTGATTTACAATTAGCCACAACTTAAATGTTTATGAATTTTAGGGTCCCTCTCAGTATTCAAATCTCAGGGTAAGCAAATCTCAAAATGCTCTTTCTGAAAGGTACACAGAATCAGCACTTTTTATAGAACTTCTCCCTATACTCTTTTCTTTCCCCATAGATATACTCATTCCATAATATTTATTGAAAAGATGGACAGATTTTCATATTCCTGTCGTTTCTTCTTCCTTAATTACTTTTATTTTCATTATAATTTTTAGTTCTGTCAATACAGAAGTTATTTTTACACAGCAATTGGGGTTTAAAATGTGCATTCACATTTTTTGTTGAATAAGTGAGTTAATGTATTAATGATGTGTGTAGGGTAAATGAAGTAATCCTATACTCTTCTGTGAGTAAAAAGTGATTCTGATAGTTTATAGCTTTGGCCAAGATCCCAGAGCTGGGACTCCAACCCTGATTTTCTAAGTCCTTTATGCCTTCAACTATTCTCTACTTTTCAACTTTGCATTTTCTCTTCAAATCTTCCTAATATCAAGATCAACACTCTTCCTAAAGATTTTAGTTGACTTAGTAGGCCTTGTTTTTGCCTTCCTCTTTATGAAACAATAACAAGCATAATTTATAAACGTAGGAAGAGTATTAGTCTCTAGAAAAACAAAATCATTATGAGATATATAAATACATATATGAATTGGCTCATGTGATTTTGGAGGCTGGGAAGCCCCAAGGTCTGCAGTTGGCACCTGGAGGCTCAGGAGAGCCAATAGTATAAGTTACTATCTGAAAGCCATCAGACTCAAGATCCAAGAAGAGCTGATGAATAAGTTAGAGTCCAAAGGCAGGAAAAAGGAAAAGACCTATGTCCCAGCTCAAAGCAGTCAGACAGGAGGAGTCCCCTCTTACTCACAGGAGAGTTAGTCTTTTTGTTCTATTAATTCTTTCAACTGATTGGATGAGGACCACCCACATTAGGGAGGGCAATCTGCTTTACTCAGATTAACATTCAAATGTTAATCTCAGTTAAAAACACCCTCACAGACACACCCAGAATAATGTTTAATGAAAAATCCAGGCACACAGCAGACCAATCAAGTTGACACATAAAATTAACCATCACATCATCTCTTTTTTTCATGTTGTATGAGAGACATCATTTATGTGGAAAGCAAAACAAATTATTAAGGCAATATGCATCACTTAGGCTCTGCATAACCAATAAATCAGAAAATGACAAACCTTCTTGAAGATGTACTTAATTTTTTTAGGCTTTAATACTTTCTAAGCATTTTCTCAATGTGGTTGCAGAATCAATTGAAAATTATTTCAGAAGAAAATTTAATTACTTTCCAGGATTAAAATTTTAATTATGAGTAGTCAATTAAATGCTAATATTAAGAATTACTCTTCAGATTTGTATGCAAATATGTACTTTCTTATGCACAAACTGAAGATAAAGCAAGTTCATAGCAGAGATTTTTTTGCAGTTCACTAAACCAGTGATAATTTGCTTTGAGAAGCATTTTGTGCTCATGATATGAAAAGTAGTAAGTCCACTCTTACCTGGTCTACTGGAAAAAAAATTGGTTGGTTGATAGAGAATGTAGCTACATAGAAAATTTAGGAGATGGGCTTTTCTTACGCAAAATTGGAAGTAATTTAGCATTTTAGAAAAGAAATAAATGAATAAAATGGATTTTTATATTTCTCTTTTGTCACTTTCTAACTCCCACTAACATAGAAATGTATTTACAGTTTCATTTAATTTTAAAGTTGAAAGGGCATTATATTTTACCTAATTTAACTTTCTTAATATTGCTGATGAAAAATGTGAGGCTAGAAGAGTTACGTGACTGTTAGTGAAAAACTTATGCCTAGAAAAAAACTTTCCTGTTTGAAACACTGTACCAGTATACTATTCAACATCACCCGTGGAAGACAAGAACACTAGCTCACAGACCTGGTGACTTGAGTTTTACTTACAAACCTACCAAACTAGTATGAGATGTAGATCAAGTGAGTCTCTGTGCTTTTGATTCTTCCTCTCTAAAATGAGGTTGTTAGAATACATAATTTTTATGATACCTTCCAACTCTGATGGAGGGGAAGCAATAGGTATGTGTAAAAAAAGAAAAAGAATATAAAATAAAATATGATGGTCTTTACATTGATGAATGGTGATGGTATGCAATGAACAACGTATTTGTTTCCATGGAGATTCCTCCTCAAAATAAAAAGATAATTTTTAAGCATATTACCTACCCATCTGATACTACACTTACCTCTATTATGTGATAAGATTAATATTAATCTTTTAAGTAGTGTGGATTAAAACTTCAAATTATCGGTATATTTCTGCTAAATCAAATTATGAAATAAAATTTTTAATTTAGCTTAGCTAAATTTTATAAAGTCTGGGATTTTTATTTGCTACATTTAGTTTCTCTTTGAAATTTGAAATGGACTGAATTATTTGGCTAATAATGTAATGTCATATCTTATTGGGGGTTTTGAAGAAAAAAAAACCCACCAAAATAAGTCATCTGTAGTAAAATTTTCTTTACATTTTAATTATTTTATTCGTGAAAAAATTAACACTACAATGATTCAATCTAAAACTCAACAAATTGAAAACAATAATTTTGATAACAATATAGGATAAGGAGTTTATGACATGGTATGATGTCATCTTTATGGATGAAAACATGGACTAAAAGTAAAATTTCGTGATAAAAGTTGAAGGAATTCATTGTCAGAGCATCTGAGAATATCAACATTTAGCAGGCATTCTTTTCATTTCAGCACACATCTAAAATGTCATGAAGTGTATTCTGGTTGTTGCAAAGTGTGTAACATAGGAAATCCTTTAAAATTGAATCTACTTTTAACAACTGAGATAAGTTTTTTCCACTATTTTCTTTGTTGTTTATAAAATATATTTTATCTCTGTCATTGATACTATGAAAAATATCATAATATAAATATATATTTATATCATATATAAATATGAATTAATAAAATATATCAGTATATATTTTTACACACATAAGATTTCAGCTTCTTTGAATACTTTTGACATAATTAATTTAGATAATTTTTATTATGTTGAACTAATAAGTCTAATTGGAAATGGAAAACAGATCTTGTGCATTTATGATAATATTTCTAGACAAAATTCCATATTAATACAGCTGACCCTTGAACAAAGTGAGGGTTAGGGGTGCTGACCCCTACATAGTCAAACATCTGCATATAACTTTACAGCTGCCTTCCATTTCACTGTTTCTCATCTGTGGATTTAACCAACCATGGATTATGTAGTACTGTAGAACATATTTAGTGAAAAAAATTCATGTATAAGTGGACACATGAAGTCTAAACCTGTGTTGTTCAAGGGTCAACTGTATGTTATTTACTATGGTTAAGTTAAAATGGTATTTTCCAATATAAATAGTTGAGGTAATTTCATAGATATTCTACAATCTTATTACACTCCCTGAAAACAGAGTGTGAGGAAAGTGTTAAGTACTAATGTGTTATTTAGTAGATGCAATCCCGTGCCAGCAGGAGAGAAGAGGAAAGGAAAAGAAGAGGGCAGAATGGAAAAGAAAATAAAGTGATGTGTTACTCTACTGGTCACCACTTTGCATCAAGTTGTAGAACAGGTGCAGTCACTTGGCAAGAAACCACAGGACATCACCAGACAGGCAGTTGAGAGAAGATGTCACAGAGCAGTCCATAGGAAAAAGACAGTTTTATTGTTCCACTATTGTTTCTTATTGGTCAAAGTACATCCTATGAAGAATTAGTTATTTTCTTCTTTAGAGTTGCTTTCTTGTACATTTTCCCCTTTGCCAGCTTCTCCAGAAGCCCCACCCATGCCCCAAGGTGTTGAGTTCTTCCATATCTAGAAGTGATCACAAATGGCAAAAAGTCAAAAATTGTGGCAAGTTGGACTTCCAGAGCAGCAGTAACCAAGGGTGAGCTCCCAGTCTTATTGGGCAAGGAAGTGCCTAATTAGCCAAAGTGGTAAAGTTGAAAGCATGACTTTAAGAAGTAACTACAGATGCAGCTGAATCAGAAAAGTTGATAACGATCTGGAATTGGGGGAGCCACACTGTATTTGCTTGAGAAATATATAGTAACTCCTTGAATGTTTTACATATTTCATTTATGTCATATGTATTTTTGATAACTGACTGATATCTAACTTCTGGATGATATTGTTTTGTTTTGTTTTTTGCGGTACGCGGGCCTCTCACTGTTGTGGCCTCTCCCGTTGCGGAGCACAGGCTCCAGACGCTCAGGCTCAGCGGCCATGGCTCACGGGCCCAGCTGCTCTGCTGGGACTTCAGGCTTCGAAGTCTGATTCTCTAGGAATTCCTCCTCCCGTTGCCGGACCCCCAGGTTGGGAAGCCTAATGTAGGGCTCAGAACCTTCACTCCAGTGGGTGGACTTCTGTGGTATAAGTGTTCTCCAGTCTGTGAGTCACCCACCCAGCAGTTATGGGATTTGATTTTACTGTGATTGCGCCCCTCCTACTGTCTCATTGTGGCTTCTCCTTTGTCTTTGGATGTGGGGTATCTTTTTTGGTGAGTTCCAGTGTCTTCCTGTCAATGATTGTCCAGCAGCTAGTTGTGATTCTGGTGTTCTCGCAAGAGGGAGTGAGAGCACATCCTTCTACTCAATCATCTTGGTTCCTCCGCAAATATCATTTCTATTTTCTCTTTGAATTACCTTGTTTAATAGTAAAAAAAAAAAAAAATGCAATGGCATGATGTAACACAGGCGCCAGTGGTCAATGACATAAAATTTAACTTAAAAACTATGACTTGGGCTTCCCTGGTGGCGCAGTGGTTGAGAGTCCGCCTGCCAATGCAGGGGACACGGGTTTGTGCCCCGGTCCGGGAAGATTCCACATGTCGCAGAGCAGCTGGTCCCGTGAGCCATGGCCGTTGAGCCTGCGTGTCCAGAGCCTGTGTTCCACAACGGGAGAGGCCACAACAGTGAGAGGCCCGCGTACCACAAAAAAATCCGCCAAAAACAATAAACTATGACAATTTTAGAGGCACTTGTTATGAGAATGCTATAATATTTAACACTTAAAATTTGAAGGATTAATTCCAGTTAAGCCAGTGACTTTGTCGTAAATCAGGAATATCTGATTAATACTTAACTTTCTACTTTGTTAAGTCACGTCTAGATGCTTATCTCTTAGATGTCATAGGATTAAAGGCAAAAGCTGAACTGTAATAAAAAACAAAGGAAAGCAGGGAGATTGAGGATTACAGAAGTGATAATACTTCTGTAAAAATGTCATGTGCAGACCGTATTTGCTTCTCTTCTCTTTCTGTACAGGCAAAGGACATCTTTTGTATTTCGCCAGAAAAACCTAACTTGCTGATATACAAATGCACAAACTGTCTTAAAAAGTCAGAATATACAAATGAGTTTTGTTAAATTGACAATGTAAAATTTTTCATCAATAGTTCCACTGTCTTATATTTCATAGTCTTCACAACTCCCCAAAGCATTGCCTTATTATTTCTTATTTCTTATTATTCCTGCCAGAGAAAAAGTAATCTAACAAACTAATAAGCTAATTTTTATTATATTTAAAGAGTTTAAATGATGATGTTTTTAAGGGAATTTGCATTTGAGACCAATATAATGATTTGTCTCAAATAATGACTGTAATGGAAGAATTACAGGCATGATCAAAATAAACAGGAAAGGTATTTTATAACTGTGATTAGAAACATTTAAAAGTTAGAAAATAATCTGGAAGAAAATTAAATAATCTCATAATTCCACTAACCAGAGATAAGCCCTATTATCACTTTGGAATATATTCTTCCTTTTACATAAAGATGATCCCTGAGTAGAATTGTAAGTTGGAATTTTGACTTCTTTTCAGGCATTGGGACTTGGAGCATTGAACTGTTTTTAAGCTTTTAATTTTTTCTATGAAGTGAAGATGTTCATAATTAAATAGCTTTTATGTTTACTAAATTGAACTCATTTAATACATGATAATCATTAATATAATCATAATTTTATTATTAGTCATAATTAATGTCCATAACAACTGTTTATCCATTTTTACCATACATAGTCATTGACAATATGAGAATGAGGCAGGCCAGTAGTACTCAGCACTCACTCATACTGAGCTAACTGGGAGCATGGAGAAAATCTTGCTTATAGAACTATTTGATCTCCAGTGAAAGAAGAGAAAAAAACATGATGCATCAGTTTCTTACTCTAAACTTGTTATAGAAGTCATTTTTAGGACCATTCAGAAGGACCAAATGAATAAAGGGGCAGAGAGAAGATACAGATGAGATACTCTTGGGGCTTCTTTCATATGGAAGTAGATGCCACGGTTTTGGGAGAAGCAACTAGGTGAAGACATGACCTATTAAGTTACCTTTAAATTTCATATTAGTAAACCTTGTAATACATTTATTTTTAATTGCTGGACTACACATATATTAATTATATATATACATAAAATTTAAATTAAAGAATAAAAAGGTTATGGTCAAGATCAATGTAAACTTTTATGAGTCTGTTGTAGTCAAAGAATAACTCAGTTAAATTAGTGCTTCATGGTGGGAATATATGTAATCAGATTCTCTTAAAAACTATTTATTAAATTTGCTCAGAGAATGAGGTACTGCTTTTGTATTTATTTACTGGGCTCTAAACTATACCCAAAACACTGCACACACACACACATACACACACACACACACACACACACACACACACACACACACACACACCAAGAATCTCAGATTCAGTACTGAAATTTTCAAATAGTGTTACCCATGCCTTAGCCTGGGTTTCCAAGAATGCAGAGGGTGAAGTAAAGAAATATGCTGTTATTATATGAAAGAGTACAAACCTAGGGATAAGGAGTGAGCAGAAAGGTGAAAAGAAGAGTTAGAAAGATGTTATTGAAAAGGCTGCTGCTAAGTGCTAGTGTGATTTGGTCATGTGGGACTGTGTGTTAAATAACCAAGAAACTTCATTTTCACACGATCCATCCAGTGATATAAAAAAGGAAGGATGGGTCCTGAGTCCCACTGGACAAAAATTCATCCTATGAAATGTTAAATCTCTTGTTCTTCTGGCTGTTGTGTTCATGGGTACCAAACTACATCCTTTTGTGCCTCAAACCTCATTACGGAAAATGCCCTCAGTATGAGGCAAGAACACATGATATAAACATAATATGAAGTACTGTCAAGTTGCACCTGCATGAAGTTGTGAAGGCCATACAGAAAGGGTCACCCAGTGTGGCTGGAATAAAGACAACTGAAATAAGAGATCAGAGGTTACCTAAACCAGTGCATGAGAAGTATCTACTATAGTCCATATCAGACTTGATACTTAATCTTTTGTTTATTCATTCAAAAATTGCATTGAATGTCACTAATTGAAAATCTTTTTAGGGAATATATTAATGAATCATTTATCTATCCATTGAAATATATGCATTGAAAAGGTCTTTTGTACCTTAGGTTCTGAAGTTGACAGACGTCATTTCCTTTAAGAAACTAGAGTATAATTGGTAAGAATACATGCGGTTTTCAAAACTAATACATTTTAAAATTTGGTATGCTACTTTTTTTCATAGTAAGTGTTTAAAATTTTTTATTTTTCTTTTACTCACCATTAATACTTTCTTCTTGGGTTCTTGTGCCTAGCTCTTAAATGCTGATTAAACTTTTAAAAAAAACTCTAAATCTGAATAGTATTTTTCCCCTCCTGATACAAAAAGTCAAATCTAATAGCTCAGAATATTAAACAACAGTAAAGTAATTAAATCAAAGATACTACACAGCCAGGTACATGGAGTGGATTCATTTCTACCACAGAGTTCTATTGAAACCAGAGGTCATAGCTCCCTTTAACAACAGATCCCAGTGCAGCACTTAGGAAATTCTTATTGCTTTTCCAGTTTGACTAGTTCCTTAATTCTCCTTGATTTTCACAACATACTTGAGTTGAATGAACATGTTTTTTGGTAGATACATTGTTTAAAACATTCAGCTCTTCCTTAGGGTTTCTCTTCATAATTTCACAATATGCTTCAAAAGCAAGTTTCTAGGAGCAGAAACATTTAAACTTTTTCACAACAGTTGTCAACACCTTCATGAAACTAAAGCCACTGCTTGACAGATGACTCTTTGCTTGAATTGATGGTGACCTGATGGCATTCAGTATGAAAGCAGGATCCATAAATATGGGAGCTCATTGACAGTGTTTAAATTCATCATGTGATGTCGGGCCAGCACAGTTTTAGAAGTGGCTGCCCCTCTTGTCCATGTTTCTTTTTCTAAGAAACAAATAGATTTTGTCTCTTCCACCCACCTCTTCCCTCTTCTCAATCTTTTAAATTTTCCTTTCATGGTTAGAAAAATATGTGAACAATTTTGAGCAGGACAAAAAATGGAAGGTATATGGAAGGGAGAGGTAAAGAAGGAAAAGAAATAGTTAAGAAAGACCTGAAAGCCTAGCTGAGGAGTTGTCTCTTGGACATCCTGGTTGTGTCTAAGATTGCATAGTCGCATTAAGTTTTGCGTTTCTTTGTACATTTGATCAGTTGAAGTCAAGAAAGAATACACCTGTTCTCATTTAGATATGCATTGGTTTGCAAGAATTTTATTCTACCACTCATCCTGTTTGGTAGTATGGTGTATAAAGCCTATTTCCCAGTTATGTTTCATGAGTGGAGTAACAATATGATCTTACCAGGTGTTGATAACATTGATTACATTTTTGAAAGCTTTAGCATGGGTCAGGTAACTACTCATCCCTAAGGATAGCTTCTCTACCAGATATTTAAGTATTCCACTTACTTAAATTAAAAAAAAAAAAAAAGATGTGTATTATTTGATCCCTCAGATGCTTTCTGCAGTGTCAGATGTCTGGTAAATGTATCTGTCAGTCTAGAACACACACTTCGTCTTTTCCCCAGGCATACCAGGACGTGTGCATTAAGATTGAGAAAGAAGTTTTAAAACTATTTTATTTGAGAGCCTTTCCTGCAATTTTGCTCCCATGATCCTTCACAAAACAAACCCACCAGGGAGAAAAATATAAAATGTTGATACATCCATACAAATAAAACGTTCAAATTATGTTGAAGATAGCAATTTTTATTTTTATAAATTTAAAGTGAGAAAGTCATATTAAGATGTTTTAGTATATATATACCTCCCACTGTGAAAATTTTGCTAGTAAATTGTTTTTTATAGATAGATGCTTTTTTTGTACATTTGGGGCAAAATTGGAATAAAATGTTTGAATAGATGGGTTACAAGTGTTCAGCACATATTGTAAACAGGCCTACTGTGTATTTTAGAGTGAATGGTAGGTAAAATAATAAATGTAGCTAACTATTGATTGCTACTAATGGCTCAACCCTGGAAGATAGTACATCTGACCAGGCCTTACAAAGACATTCTTTGAATTAGTTCTCTTCTAGAATTATGAAATACAAGAACACAAAATCAAAAAAGTGAAAATGTCATAAACCAAAGTTTGATGCTGAAATGATGTGTTGTTATAACGCAGGCTATCAATTGTTTTTCTTCCCAACTGAGACACTTTTTATTGAATAGAAAAAAATCATGCAGAATAGATAAGTAAAATGTCATCTCAACAAATTAAGAATAAATATGTATATATTTCTTTGATTTCAGAAATATGGTAGGTAATGTTTATACATCTCTAAGAGCTTAAAACAAACTGTAAGTTTTTAATCCAAGGAATACAATTTGTAAAACCCTGATTGAGTAATTTTAAAAGAATGATAAACGCCCAGGGTCTAAGCTATGGATTAAGTAAGCAAGTGACCTAAGGACTTTCAGTGAGCACCCTAAACCAAATACCTTTGACCTAAATATAGATATATCATCCTTTTTCATGCTTTTTCAAAAGTGCAATTTATGACTAACCTACTATGTGTGATTTTGCATATGATCGGACAGGAATTTCTAAGTCATTTTCTCTGAATCCACAATTCTGTGGATTGTAAGTGTTCTATAATATTTATGCTTATGATAATATCAATGTAAGAATAATAAATGTTCCAGTAATGTGCCTTTAATAAATATATTAATAGAACTTAAAATAGTGAATACAAAAAAGGTAAATATAATAGAAAGACCTAAATATTCTATGGGGGGGGGCCTTCAAGATGGCAGAGGAGTAAGATGTGGAGATCACCTTCATCACCATAAATACATCAAAACTACTTCTACATGTGGAACAACTCCTACAGAACACCTACTGAACACTGGCAGAAGACCTTAGACCTCCCAAAAATGCAAGAAACTCCCCCACGTACCTGGGTAGGGCAAAAGAAAAAAAGAAAAAGCAGAGACAAAAGAATAGGGATGGGACCTGCACCTCTGGGAGAGAGCTGTGAAGGAGGAAAAGTTTCCACACACTAGGAAACCCCATCACTGGTGGAGACACAGGGTGGGCAGGGGGGAAGCTTCAGAGCCATTAAGGAGAGCGCAGCAACAGGGGTGCAGAGGACAAAGTGGAGAGATTCCCACACAGAGGACCACTGCCAACCAGCACTCACCAGCCTGAGGGCTTGTCTGCTCACACGCCAGGGCAGGTGGGGGCTGAGAGCTGAAGCTTGGGCTTTGGAGGCCAGATCCCAGGGAGAGGACTGGGATTCACTGCATGAACCCAGCCTGAAGGGGGCTAGTGCACCACAGCTAGCTGGGAGGGAGTCTGGGAAAAAGTTTTGAACTGCCTAAGTGGCAAGAAACCATTGTTTTGGGGTGCGCGAGGAGAAAGGATTCAGAGCACTGCCTAAACGAGCTCCAGAGATGGGTGTGAGCCATGGCTATCAGCGCGGACACAAGAGATGGGCGTGAAATGCTAAGACTGCTGCTGCAGCCACCAAGAAGCCTGTGTGCAAGCAGAGGTCACTATCCACACCTCCCTTCAAGGGAAACTATGCAGCCCGCTACTGCCAGGGTCTTGTGATCCAGGGGCAACTTCCCCAGGGGAACACATGGCATGCCACAGGCTCTTGCAACGTCATACTGGACTCTGCTGCTGCCACAGGCTCGCCCTGCATTCTGTACCCCTCCACCCAGCCTGGGTGAGCCAGAACCCCCTAATCAGCCGCTACTTTAACCCCATCCTGTCTGGGCAGGGAACAGATGCCCTCAGGCGACCTACACACAGAGGCAGGGCCAAATCCAAAGCTGAACACCAGGAGCTGTGCTAACAAAGAAGAGAAAGGGAAATCTCTCCCAGCAGCCTCAGGAGAAGCAGATAAAATCTCCACAATCAACTTGATGTATCCAGCATCAGTGGAATACCTGAATAGACAACAAATCATCCCAAAATTGAGGCAGTGGACTTTGGGATCAACTGTAGACTTGGGATTTGCTTTCTGCATCTAATTTATTTCTGGTTTTATGTTTATCTTAGTTTAGTATTTACAGCTTACTATCATTGATAGATTTGTTTATTGATTTGGTAGCTCTCTTCCTTTTTATTTTATATATATATATAAATATATATATATATATATATATATATATGCACATACATACTTTTTCCTTTTTCTCTTTTTGTGAGTGTCTGTGTGTATGCTTCGTTGTGTGATTTTTTTATGTATAGCTTTGCTTTTACCATTTGTCCTGGGGTTCTCTCTGTCCTTTTTTTTTTTTTTTTTTAGTATAGTCTATAGAAATTATCATTGGTGGATTTATTTATTCATTTGGTTGCTCTCCCCTTTCTTTTTTTTAAATTACTTTTTTAAATAATATTTTTTTTATTTTAATAACTTTATTTCTTTTTTTTTCCCCTCCCTTTTCTTCTGAGCCATGTGGCTGACAGGATCTTGGTGCTCTGGCTGGGTGTCAGGCCTGTGCCTCTTAGCTGGGAGAGCTGAGTTCAGGACATTGGTCCAACAGAGACCACTGAGCCCCATGTAATATCATATGGCAAAAGCTCTCCCTGAGATCTCCATCTCAAAAGTCCAACCCACCTCCACTCAATGACCAGCAAGCTACAGTGCTGGACACACCGTGCCAAACAACTAGCAACACAGGAACACAACCCCACACATTAATACAGACATGGCATAAAATCATAATAAGTTCACAGACACCCCAAAACACACCACCGAACACAGTTCTGCCCACCAGAAAGACAAGAACCAGCCTCACCCACCAGAATATAGGCACCAGTCTCCTCCACCAGGAAGCCTACACGGAGCCAAATTTACCCACTGGGGACAGAAACCAGAAACAATGGGAAACACGAAGCTGCAGCCTGTGAAAAGGAGACTCCAAACACAGTAAGTTAAGCTAAATGAGAAAATGGAGAAATACACAACAGATGAAGGAGCAAAGTAAAAACCCACCATACCAAACAAATGAAGAGGAAATAGGCAGACTACCTGAAAAATAATTCAGAGTAATGATAGTAAAGAATATACAAACTCTTGGAAATAGAATGGAGAAAATACAAGAAACTTTTAACAAGGAACTAGAAGAACTAAAGAGCAAACAAACAATGATGAACAACACAATAAATGAAATTTAAAATCTCTAGAAGGAATCAATAGCAGAATAACTGAGGCTGAAGAATGCATAAGTGACCTAGAAGATAAAATGTTGGAAATAACTACCATAGAGGAGAATAAAGAAAAAAGAATGAAAAGAATTGAGGACAGTCTCAGAGACCTCTGGGACATCATTAAATGCACCAACATTCGAATTACAGGGGTCCCAGAAGTAGAAGACAGAAAGGGACTGAGAAAATATTTGAAGAGATTATAGTTGAAAATTTCCCTAAAATGGAAAAGGAAATAGTCAATCAAGTCCCATACAGGATAAATGCAAGGAGAGACACGCCAGGATACATATTAATCAAACTATCAAAAATTAAATACAAAGAAAAAATATTGAAAGCAGCAAGGGATAAACAACAAATAACATACAAGGGAATTCCCATAAGGTTAACAGCTAATCTTTCAGCAGAAACTCTGCAAGCCAGAAGTGAATGGCAAGACATATTTAAAGTGATGAAAGGGAAAAACCTACGACCAAGATTATTCTACACAGCAAGTGTCTCATTCAGATTTGAGAGAGACATTAAAACCTTTACAGGCAAGCAAAAGCTAAGAGAATTCAGCACCAACAAACTAGCTTTATAACAAATGCTAAAGGAAATTCTCTAGGCAGGAGACACAAGAGATGGAAAAGACCTACAATATCAACCCAAACAATTACGAAAATGGTAATAGGAACGTACATATCGATAACTATATTAAATGTAAATGGATTAAATGCTCCAACCAAAAGACATAGATCGGCTGAATGGATACAAGAACGAGACCCCCATATATGCTGTCTCCAGGAGACCCACTTCAGACCTAGGGACACATACAGACTGAAAGTGATGGGGTGGAAAAAGATATTCCATGCAAATGGAAATCAAAAGAAAGCTGGAATAGCAATTCTCATATCAGACAAAAATAGACTTAATAAAGACTGTTACAGGAGACAAAGAAGGACACTACATAATGATCAAGGGATCAATCCAAGAAGATATAACAATTTTAAATGAATCCAACATAGGAGCGCCTCAATACATAAGACAAATGCTAACACCCATAAAAGGGGAAATCAACAGTTACACAATCATAGTAGAGGACTTTAACGTCCCACTTTCACAAATGGACAGATCATCCAAAATGAAAATAAATAAGGAAACACAAACTTTAAATGACACATAAAACAAGATGGACTTAAGTGATATTTATAGAACATTCCATCCAAAAACAACAGAATACACTTTCATCTCAAGTGCTCATGGAAGATTCTCCAGGATAGATCATATCTTGGGTCACAAATCAAGCCTTGGTAAATTTAAGAAAATTAAAATAGTATCAAATGTCTTTTCTGACCACAACACTATGAGACTAGATATCAATTACAGGAAAAAAAATCTGTAAAAAATACAAACACATGGAGGCTAAACCATACACTACTAAATAACCAAGAGAATACTGAAGAAATCAAAGTGGAAATCAAGAAATACTTAGAAACAGGGATTCCCTGGTGGCGCAGTGGTTGGGGGTCTGCCTGCCGATGCAGGGGACATGGGTTTATGTCCCAGTCCGGGAGGATCCCACATGCTGCTGAGCAGCTGGGCCCGTGAGCCATGGCCACTGAGCCTGTGCGTCCTGAGCCTGTGCTCCACGGCGGGAGAGGCCACAGCGGTGAGAAGACCGTGTACCACACACACACACACACAAAGAAATACCTAGAAACAAATGACAATGAAAACATGACGACCCCAAACCTATGAGATACAGCAAAAGCAGTTCTAAGAGGGAAGTTTATAGCAATACAATCCTACCTCAAGAAACAAGAAACATCTCAAACAAACAACCTAATATTACACATAAAGCAATTACAGAAAGAAGAACAAAAAAGCCCAAAGTTGGCAGAAGGAAAGAAATCCTAAACAACAGATCAGAAAAAAATGAAAAGAAATGAAGGAAATTATAGCAAAGATCAATAAAACTAAAAGCTGGTTCTTTGAGGAGATAAACAAAATTGATAAACCAGTAGCCAGACTCAACAAGAAAAAAAGGAATATTCAAATAAATAGAATTAGAAATGAAAAAGAAGTAACAACTGACACTGCAGAAATACAAAGGATCATGAGAGATTACTACAAGCAACTATATGCAAATAAAATGGACAACCTGGAAGAAATGGACAAATTCTTAGAAATGCACAACATTCCGAGACTGAACCAGGAAGAAATAGAAGATATGAACAGACCAATCACAAGCTCTGAAATTGAAACTGTGATTTAAAATATTCCAACAAACAAAAGCAAAGGACCAGATGGCTTCACAGGCAAATGATATCAAACATTTAGAGAAGAGCTAACACCTATCCTTCTCAAACTCTTCCAAAATATAGCAGAGGGAGGAACTCTCCCAAACTCAAATTCTACAAGGTCATCATCACCCTGATAGCAAAAACAGGCAAAGATGTCACAAAGAAAGAAAACTACAGGCCAATATCACTGATGAACAAAGATGCAAAAATCCTCAACAAAATACTAGCAAACAGAGTCCATCAGCATATTGTAAGGATCATGCACCATGATCAAGTGGAGTTTATCCCAGGAATGCAAGGATTCTTCAATATATGCAAATCAACCAATGTGATAAACCATATTAACAAATTGAAGGAGAAAAACCATATGATCATCTCAATTGATGCAGAAAAAGCTTTTGACAAAATTCAACACCATTTATGATAAAAACCCTCCAGAAAGTAGGCATAGAGGGAACTTAACCTCAACATAATGAAGGCCATATATGACAAACCCACAGCCAACATCATTCTCATTGGTGTCAAACTGAAACTATTTCCAATAAGATCAGGAACAAGACAAGGTTACCCATTCTCATCACTATCATTCAACATAGATTGGGAAGTTTTAGCCACAGCAATCAGAGAAGAAAAATAAATTGAATCCAAATCAGAAAAGAAGAAGTAAAACTGTCACTGTTTGCAGATGACATGATACTATACATAGAAAATCCAAAAGATGCTACCAGAAAACTCCTAGAACTAATCAATGAATCTGGTAAAGGAGTAGAATACAAAATCAATGCACAGATATCTCTTGCATTCCTATACACTTATGATTAAATATCTGAAAGAGAAATTAAGGAAACACTCCCATTTTTCATTGCAACAAAAAGAATAAAATATCTAGGAATAAACCTACCTAAGGAGACAAAAGACCTGTATGTAGAAAACTATAAGACACTGATAAAAGAAATTAAAGACGATATAAACTTATGGAGAGATATACCGTATTCTTGGATTGTAAGAATCAATATTGTGAAAATGACTCTACTACCCAAGGCAGTCTACAGATTTAATGCAATCCCTACCAAACTACCAATGGCATTTTTCAGAGAACTTGAATAAAAAATTTCACAATTTTTATGGAAACACAAAAGACTCCAAATAGCTAAAGCAATCTAGAGAAAGAAAAACGGAGCTGGAGGAATCAGGCTCCCTGACTTCAGACTCTAGTACAAAGGTACAGTAATCAAGACAGTATGGTACTGGGACAAAAACAGAAATATAAATAAATGGAACAGGACAGAAAACACAGAGATAAACCCACGTACATATGGTCACCTTATCTTTGATAAAGGAGTCAAAAATATACAATGGAGAAAAGACAACCTCTTCAATAAGTGGTGCTGTGAAAACTGGACAGTTCCATGTAAAAGAATGAAATTAGAACAATCCTTAAAACCACACAAATATAAACTCAAAATGGGTTAAAGACTTAAATGTAAGGCCAGACAATATGAAACTGTTAGAGGAAATAATAGGCAGAACACTCTATGACATAAATCACAGGAAGGTCCTTTTTGACCCACCTCCTAGAGAAATCGAAATAAAAACAAAAATAAACAAATATGACCTAATGAAACTTGAAAGGTTTTGCACAGCAAAGGAAACCATAAACAAGACAAATAGAGAACTGTCAGAATGGGAGAAAATATATGCAAGCGAAGCAACTGACAAATGAATAATCTCCAAGATATACAAGTAGGTCATGCAGCTCAATATCAAAATACAAACAACCCAATCCAAAAATGGGCAGAAGACGTAAATAGATATTTTTTTAAAGAAGATATACAGATTGTCAACAAACACATAAAAGGATGCTCAACATCACTAATCATTAGAGAAATGCAAATCAAAACTACAGTGAGGGATCACCTCACACCAGTTGGAATGGCCATCATCAAAATATCTCCAAACAGTAAATGCTGGAGAAGGTGTGGAGAAAAGGGAAACTTCTTGCACTGTTGGTGGGAATGTAAATTGATACGGCCACTGTGGATAAAAGTATGGTTGTTCCTTAAAAAACGAAAACTAGAACTACCATATGACCCAGCAATCCCACTCCTGGACATATACCCTGAGGAAACCATAATTCAAAAAGTGTCATGTACCACAGTGTTCATTGAAGCTCTGTTTACAATAGCCAGGAAATAGAAACAACCTAAGTGTCCATCAACAGATGAATGGATAAAGAAGATGTGGCACATATATACAATGGAATATTACTCAGCCATAAAAAGAAATGAAATTGAGTTATTTGTAGTGAGGTGGATGCACCTAGGGACTGTCATACAGAGTGAAGTAAGTCAGAAAGAGAAAAAAATACTGTATGCTAACACATATATACGGAATTATTTTTAAAAAATGGTTCTGAAGAACCTAGGGACAGGACAGGAATAAAGACACAGATGTAGAGAATGGGCTTGAGGACATAGGGATGGGGAAGGGTAAACTGGCATGAAGTGAGTGGCATGGACATATATACACTACCAAATGTAAAATAGATAGCTAGTGCGAAGCAGCCACATAGCACAGGGAGATCAGCTCAGTGCTTTGTGTCCAAATTGAGGGGTGGGATAGGGAGGGTGGGAGGAAGGGAGATGCAAGAGGGAGGGGATATGGGAACATATGTATACGTATAGCTGATTCACTTTGTTATACAGCAGAAACTAACACACCATTGTAAACAATTATACTCCAATAAGATGTTAAAAAAATGTATATATATATTCTATAAATGAACGTGTTAAGAATCTCAAAAATATGTAGAAATTGTTATTTTGCGGTTAAAGTAGGGGAAGTGCATTTTTTGCTGTTTATAAAATATATATATATAGAAAGAGAGAGAGAGAGAGAGAGAGAGAGAGAGAGAGAGAGAGAGAGAGAGAGAGATATTTACCTCCTATTTGTCAAGTACCTATATCACAGAGCAAGAACATTGTATAGCCATATTTAAACCCAGGAAGTGTAAGTTCTGAATCTGCATTTTAATGCATTAGACTATAGAGTAAGTTTATATTGTAGAGCAGTGAACAAATTCCCTTTCCCTTCTCATAGCTCCCTCACTGCCTGTATTCATTTGACTTTCTTATCAAGGGAAATATAGCCACCCGTTTGTTTATATCCAAACTCTACCCCAGCTGCACACATTTTATATCAAATGTTACCTTTTAATGCACTTTGCTAAACAAAAGACCATCACATATCTTCAGAAAGGGATTATGTAAATACTTTAGAAGTAGAAGCAGAGGCCACATTCCCCTCTCCCTGCCAAAGTTGTATGATATTTAGAAATACTCTGGCTGGATCAAACATTCAAAATCTAGATTTATCATTAGACCTGATCATCATGTAGACAGAGCTACTCGCATGTAAACCTGCAACATTTCTTCTCTGACATGAGCAGAGAGGTGGTGAGCATAGCAAATCATCTTTTAGCATTTTGCAGACTAAATTGATGTTAACAGCTGCAGAAAAATACTGTAGATGGCATGGCTTCAAAAAGATGTTTTAAGATGGAATAGAGATAATATTCCAAATGGTTGCAATTCTTTAGACATGATGTTAGAGTAAATAATACATTATTAACTGCAGTTAAATAATGTTTGAGCACAGTAGAAACCTATATGTTCTAAATTTAGAACAAGAGCCTTCTAGTTCCGTATTATACTTGTCTCTTTAAAAACATAAATTAAGAATAGCTCTTTTTTCTGTCATTCTGAATTATATCTGAATACTAAAAGTATCATTTTTAAAGGTAGACGTTTTGCAGTTTTCTATAAATGATTTCCATTCAGTTAGAATGGTAAATGGTATGTTTATTTGAAACTTTGAGTGTATTAAAGATAAAATGACTTACAAACTTGAAATTACTCTTTTTAATGAACAATTCCAACATTATTGTTAGGAAAGATTTAAAGTCTCAATGTGACAGGATATAAAATTATAGCCACTGAAGAAATGAAGAAAAGGACTTGTAGATTATGACATTGTTCAAATGTATAATTCTAAGCGTCTGAAATTGTTTGCTAGTGCTCTTTATCTTTTTCTCCAATAGTAATTTGTGAATTTTCTCTGCCTCAATCTTCTTATCTACTAAATGGTGATAATACGCATTTTACCTATTTATTATTGCTTGAGCTCTCTGAGGCCTATTTTGCTCCTCTGTAAAATGGAATGTTGATAAATTTAGTACCTACTTTTGAGAGTTATTGTGGTGTAGATACTGAAAGTATTTATGCAAATTTCTCCTGGTATGTCAGTTAAAACCTTTGGATGAAAAATCAATTAGCCCTTTCAAGGAGCCATTTCTTCTCCTGAAAGTGAAAATTGATTAAAAGTCTTTTTTTATGATCCCATCTCTTTCCTTCACCACTTATTGCTGCTTCCCTTCTCCTCCTTCCAGGTCAGAAAGAAAGAATTGTTAGAGGAGGAAGTACTGTATACCTGACCACATAGGCACACAAATTCTATCTCCAATCCTGGTCTGATTTTCCTTAATTCAGGATAATTTTCTTTCATTAACAAACTTCTAAATCAATTAGAATTTCCCTTCCAAGTAGACAAGATATTAAAAATTCTAAGTCACTAAAAACGTGAAAAAATATCTAGCAGTTCTTGATCAAGTCTTACTAAACATCAACTAAATTCATCAACCGCTGACTAAGTTCTTTGTTGTCTATGAAACTAATATTTATTTTGCCTGCATTATATGCCAGGTACATTTTTGAGTGCTTAAATGTCTTTATCCCATTATTATCTACACTTCTCTGATGAGAAAACTGAAACACAAAAGGGTAAGTTTTATAAGTTCGTAAGACAATAAATAAGAGGCAGAATCAATAACTGTACCCAGGCAATTTGTCTTTAAAACCATGCTAGTAAGCATCACTCTCTACTGCATGTCTAATGATCTGTATCTCCATTTGAAATCAGCAGGAAATATCTAAATGTTATTTCAAATAAGATGTAATTATAAACCACAGAATGAATATCCATATTCAATCACATATTTATATATTTTTACTCTCACATATTGAAGACTTAAGGTTTTAGGAGCTTTTCAAATCTACATAGTGACTTTTAACCAAAGAAAACAAGAACTTACCAAAGCCCTTATATCAACTTATAATCACATTTGCTAAGAATCATCAGTATTTTTTCTCACTCAACAGATTTGCCCCCCACCTCTTATATCCAAAACCACCTACCTATCTGTTTAATTCTGTATATATCAGTATTATAGAAATGTAGCCTGTAGAGTTTCCATAGAAATCTCTATATACCACTTTTAGAATTCTCCAAGTCTATATTTCCAGCATCTGTGTTTTCTAAGAGAAAAATGGGTTTTAATATCACAAAATGAAAAGTATTTGATTATTTAAATGTTTGTATAATCAATGCATGAATTTATTGTTTGCTATAAAAGCATTATTTGAAACCACAGATGATAGAGTTTTCAACCATTCAAAGTTGTTTTTAAACAATCTGTTACTAAAAAGCTTCCAACAAATAATGGAAAAAAATAAAAGCAAGTATTAAGAACCCAGAAGTTATCTCATTCTTGAGAAAACTTCTTCCATATACAGATGCAAAAAGACAAAGATTTTTCAAAGAGTGAGTGCCCACAGAAGAAAAGAGGAAAAGATGGGCCATTAAAAAATTTTAAATAATGATGAACAGAAAAGTTTACAAAAAAGAAAAATATACCCATTAATATTTTGAATTCATACTTAAGTTTAAGCCTAGCATTATATAAAGGCCACAGGGTATTTTGATTAGAATTTACTTTCTGAATGTGTTCTAGAAAATCGTGGATAATAAGGCTTCAAGATTAAGATTTGTACTTCTTAAAGTAATTTTTAGAAAAGCAGCCTCTGAAAGTTTACTGCCTATTTGAAATTATGCTAAACGATTAATTTATTTTGGTGCATAAGAAAGGATGTACCATGTAAAAATCTTCTCATCATTTCTTCTTATCACTTTCTGTCAGTTTCCTGGGAGATATCCCATTCAGAAATAGCATGCTGACATTTAATTGTACCACCTCTTATATATGGCGAAAAATCAGCCATAAACCTTTCTTAGTAATCTCTTTCTTTGCATATTTCCTTTTTTTTTTTTTTTTTTTTTTTTTAGCAGTACGTGGGCCACTCACTGTTGTGGCCTCTCCCGTTGTGGAACACAGGCTCTGGACGTGCAGGCTCAGTGGCCATGGCTCATGGGACCAGCCGCTCCACAGCATGTGGGATCTTCCTGGACGGGGGCATGAACCCATGTCCCCTGCATTGGCAGGTGGACTCTCAACCACTGTGCCACCAGGGAAGTCCCATATTTCCTTTTTTCTTTTATTCCATTTCTTTTTTTCTCTCTTATATTGTAATCAAAGTTGTGGTCTCTGTAAAATTGTATATTCTCTCTTAAAATACTGATATTTTTCCTGAGATGCCATTTTCAGTTTAATTCCTAACTTTCATTATTCCTAAAGATAAATATAATCATCTTGATAATTGCAATGGTAAACTAAATGGGCAGCTTGTGAATCTACTTTTATAATTATTTAAAATTATAAACTTCTCAGTTTTGCAGCAAGCAAGAGGAACAATACCCACAAATTTAGGTGAAACCTACCTGATATTATTACTGATTGAAAGTGCTTGTTACTCTACTAATAAGAAAGTTTCTTTAGTTAGATAGCCTCATCCACCAGAGGGCAGACAGCAGAAGCAAGAACTACAGTCCTGCAGCCTGTGGAACAAAAACCACATTCACAGAAAGATAGACAAATGAAAAGGCAGAGGGCTATGTAGCAGATGAAGGAACAAGATAAAGCCCCAGAAAAACAACTAAATGAAGTGGAGGTAGGCAACCTTCCAGAAAAATAATTCAGAATAATGATAGTGAAGATGATCCAGGACCTCGGAAAAAGAATGCAGACAAAGATCAAGAAGATGCAAGAAATGATTAACAAGGAACTAGAAGAATTAAAGAACAAACAAACAGAGATGAATAATACAATAACTGAAATGAAAACTACACTAGAAGGAATCAATAACAGAATAACTGAGGCAGAAAGTGACCTGGAAGACAGAATGGTGGAATTCACTGCTGAAGAACAGAATAAAGAAAAAAGAATGAAAGAAATGAAGACAGCCTAAAAGACCTCTGGGACAACATTAAACACAACAACATTTGCATTATAGGGGACCCAGAAGGAGAAGAGAGAGAAAGGACCAGGGAAAATATTCGCAGAGATTATAGTTGAAAACTTCCCTAACATGGGAAAGGAAATAGCCACCCAAGTCCAGGAAGCGCAGTGAGTTCCATACAGGATAAACCCAAGGACAAACACGTGGAGACATATAGTAATCAAATTGGCAAAAATTAAAGACAAAGAAAAATTATTGAAAGCAGCAAGGGAAAAAGGACAAATAACATACAAGGGAACTCCCATAAGGTTAACAGCTGATTTATCAGCAAAAACTCTACAAGCCAGAAGGGAGTGGCATGATATACTTAAAGGGATGAACGGGAAGAACCTAAAACCAAGATTACTCTACACAGCAAAGATCTCATTCAGATTCAATGGAGAAATCAAAAGCTTTACAGACAAGCAAAAGTTAAGAGAATTCAGCACTGCCAAACCAGCTGTTCAACAAATGCTAAAGGAACTTCTCTAAGTGGGAAACACAAGAGAAGAAAAGGACCTACAAAAATAAGCCAAAAACAATTAAGAAAATGGTCATAGGAACATACATATCCATAATTACCTTAAACATGAATGGATTAAATACTCCAAACAAAAGACACAGGCTTGCTGAATGGATACAAAAACAAGACCCATCTATATGCTGTCTAAAAGAGACCCACTTCAGACCTAGGGATGCATACAGACTGAAAGTGAAGGGATGGAAAAAGATATTGCATTAAAATGGAAATCAAAAGAAAGCTGGAGTAGCTATACTCATATCAGATAAAAATAGACTTTAAAATAAAGAATGTTACAAGAGACAAGGAAGGACACTACATAATGATCAAGGGATCAATCCAAGAAGATGATATAACAATTATAAACATATATGCACTCAACATAGGAGCACCTCAATACATAAGGCAACTGCTAATAGCTATGAAAGAGGAAATCGACAGTAACACAATAATAGTCAGGGATTTTAAGACCTCACTTATACCAATGGACAGATCATCCAAAATGAAAATAAAAAAGGAGCCACAAGCTTTAAATGACACAATAGACCAGATAGATTTAATTGATATTTATAGGACATTCCATCCCCAAACAGCAGATTACACTTTCTTCTCAAGTGCCCACGGAACATTCTCCAGGGTAGATCACATCTTGAGTCACAAATCAAGCCTCAGTAAATTTAAGAAAACTGAAATCATATCAAGCACCTTTTCTGACCATAACATTATGAGATAATAAATGAATTACAGGGAAATAAATGTAGAAAACAGAAAAAAATGAAGGCTAAAGTATATGTTGCTAAATAACCAAGAGATAACTGAAGAAATCAAAGACAAAACCAAAAAATACCTAGGGACAAAGACAATGAAAACACGACGATCCAAAATCTATGGGATGCAGCAAAAGCAGTTCTAAGATGGAAGTTTATAGCTATGCAAGCCTACCTCAAGAAACAATAAAAATCTCAAGTAAAAACTCTAACCTTACAACTAAAGGAACTAGAGAAAGAAGAACAAATAAAATACAAAGTTAGCTGAAGGAAAGAAATCACAAAGATCAGAGCAGAAATAAATGAAATAGAAACAAGGAAAACAATAGCAAAGATCAAAAAAACTAAAAGCTGGTTTTTTGAGAAGATAAACAAAAGTGATAAACCATTAGGCAGACTCATGAAGAAAAAGAGGGAGAGGACTCAAATCAATAAAATTGGAAATGAAAAAGGAGAAGTTACAACAGACACCGCAGAAATACAAAGCATCCTAAGCGACTGCTACAAGGAACTCTATGCCAATAAAATGGACAACCTGGAAGAAATGGACAAATTCTTAGAAATGTATAACCTTCGAAGACTGAACCAGGAAGAAATAGAAAGTATGAGCAGACCAATCCCAAGCACTGACTTTGAAACTGTGTTTAAAAATCTTCCAACAAACAAAAGTCCAGGATCACATGGCTTCACAGGTGAATTCTATCAAACATTTACAGAAGAGCTAACACCCATCTTTCTCAAACTTTTCCAAAAAATGGCAGAGGAAGGAACACTCCTAAACTCATTCTATGAGGCCACCATCACCCTGATACCAAAATCAGATAAAGATACTACAAAAAAAGAAAATTACAGACCTATATCACTGATGACTATAGATACAGAAATCCTCAACAAAATACTAGCAAACAGAATCCAACAACACATTAAAAGGATCATACACCATGATCAAGTGGGATTTATCCCAGAGATGCAAGGATTCTTCAATATATGCAAATCAATCAATGTGATACACCATATTAACAAATTGAAGAAGAAAAACCATATGATCATCTCAATAGATGCAGAAAAAGCTTTTGAAAAAATTCAACACCAATTTATGATAAAAACCCTCCAGAAAATGGGGATAGAGGGAAACTGCCTCAACATAAGAAAGGCCATATATGACAATCCCACAGCAAACATCATTCTCAATGGTGAAAAACTGAAAGCATTTCCTCTAAGATCAGGAATGAGACACGGATGTCCACTCTCACCACTATTATTCAACATAGTTTTGGAAGTCCTAGCCATGGCAATCACAGAAGAACAAGAAATAAAAGGAATACAAATTGGAAAATAAGAAGTAAAACTGTCACTGTTTGCAGTTGACACGATACTATACATAGAGAATCCTAAAAGTGCCACCAGAAAACTACTAAAGCTAGTCAATGAATTTGGTAAAGTTGCAGGATACAAAATTAATGCGCAGAAATCTCTTGCATTCCAATACACTAATGATGAGAAATCTGGAAGAGAAATTAAGGAAACACTCCCATTTACCACTGCAACAAAAAGAATTAAATACCTAGGAATAAACCTACCTAGGAGACAAAAGACCTATATGCAGAAAACTATAAGACACTGATGAAAGGAATTAAAGATGATACCAACAGATGGAAAGATATACCACGTTCTTGGATTGGAAGAATCAATACTGTGAAAATGACTATACTACACAAAGCAATCTACAGATTCAATGTAATCCCTATCAAATTACCAATAGCATTTTTTATGGAACTAGAACAAACAATCTTAAAATTTGTATGGAGACACAAAAGACCCCAAATAGCCAAAGCAGTCTTGTGGGGAAAAAACAGAGCTAGAGGAATCAGACTCTCTGACTTCAGACTACACTACAAATCTACAGTAATCAAGACAATATGGTACTGGCACAACAAAAGAAACATAGATCAATGGAACAACATAGAAAGCCCAGAGATTAAACTCACACACCTATGGTCATCTAATCTATGACAAAGGGGGCAAGGATATACAATGGAGAAAAGACAGTCTCTTCAATAAGTGGTGCTGGGAAAAGTGGACAGCTACATGTAAAAGAAAGAAATTAGAACACTCCCTAACACCATACATAAAAATAAACTCAAAATGGATTTGAGACCTAAATGTAAGACCAGGCACTATAAAACTCTTAGAGGAAAACATAGGAAGAACACTCTTTGACATAAATCACAGCAAGATCTTGTTTGATCCACCTCCTAGAGTATTGGAAATAAAAACAAAAATAAACAAATGGGACCTAATGAAACTTCAAAGCTTTTGCACAGCAAAGGAAACCATAAATAAGATGAAAAGACAACCCTTATAACGGGAGAAAATATTTGCAAATGAATCAATGGACAAAGGATGAATCTTCAAATATATAAACAGCTCATGAAGCTCAGTATTATAAAAAACAAACAACCCAATCCAAAAATGGGCCGAAGACCTACGTAGACATTTCTCCAATGAAGACATACAGATGGCCAAGAAGTACATGAAAAGCTGTTCAACATCACTAACTGTTAGAGAAATGCAAGTCAAAACTACAATGAGGTATCACCTCATACCAGTTAGAATGGGCATCATCAGAAAATGTACAAACAACAAATGCTGGAGAGGGGGAGAAAAGGGAACCCTCTTGCACTCTTGGTGGGAATATAAATTGATACAGCCACTGTGGAGAACAGTATGGAGGTTCCTTTAAAAGCTAAAAATAGAATTACCTTACCATATGATCCAGCAATCCCACTGCTGGGCATATACCCATAGTAAACCATAATTCAAAAAAACACATGCACTCCAATGTTCATTGTAGCACTATTTACAATAGTCAGGTCATGGAAGCAACCTAAATGCCCATCGACAGAGATGAATGGCTAAAGAAGTTGTGGTACATATATACAATGGAATATTACTCAGTCATAAAAAGGAACGAAATTAGGTCATTTGTTGAGACATGGATGGATCTAGAGACTGTCATACAGAATGAAGTCAGAAAGAGTAAAACGAATATCGTCTATCAACACATATATGTGGAACCCAGAAAAATGGTACAGATGAACCAATTTGAAGGGCAGAAATTGAGACACAGATGTAGAGAATAAATATATGGACACCAAAGGGGTAAAGCCACGGGGGGGTGGGGGTGGGGGTGTGATGAATTGGGTGATTGGGATTGACCTGTATACACTGATGTATATAAAATTGATGACTGGTAAGAACATGCTGTATTTTAAAAAGTGCCTTCTTGATAAAATGTTTAAAATTAAAAAAAAATTTTGAGAAAATATATTACTCAGATTTTTTAAACTCACAAAAAATGCACCAAAATCTTTGAGAAATTAATAGGGAAATCTGAAAATTGAAACAGTAATACTGAAAAGAATAGTCAATAGCAATTAAGCCAATTATACAAGATAAAGACAGAAAGATGTACTTACCTTACATTTAGAGTGATTATGATGCTAAATAGCTGTCACGTGTTTATAATAGAAAATGAAAATGAAATAAAAATATTTAAATTAAAAAGCAAATCAAGACAATAAGTAACTTTTGAAAAGTCAAAAGTTGTTTTTTTTATTTTCAATTAGGTAAATATGTCTGTAAAAATCTTGGAAAATGAATTTTTACCTAAGGTCTGTTTGGATTAAAAAGAAGGATACATATATTCTAAATCATTTCAGAATGATTTACACAACAAAAACTTCACAAAAGATAGAATAAATACACTAGATATGGCAAAATGTTATGGTTTAAATTCTGTTTATAGGAAACAAACATTTGAGATTGTATCAAAATACAAAATTGGGAAAAAATCTGCTTCTAAAGAATTAGATTAAAACAAAATGATGTGGAAGAGCTTAAAGCCAAAAATATATGTTACAGAAACATATACCCAATTAAGGAAAAGACAACAATATTAATATCAGGCAAAAATAATAGAAGAGAAGCACAGTCAGTGATGAATACCAATCAAACTTGAACTTCAATGCACCAAATTAATAGGCATGCAATTAAAAACAAGGTTATGGACTTCCCTAGTGGTGCAGTGGTTAAGAATCCACCTGCCAGTGCAGGGGACACAAGTTCAATCCCTGGTCTGGGAATTTCCCACATGCCACGAGCAACTAAGCCCGTGTGCCACAACTACTGAGCCTGTGCTCTAGGGCCCACGTGCTGCAAGTACTGAAGCCCGCACACCTAGAGCCCACAACAAGAGAAGCCACCGCAATGAGAAGCCTGTGCACCACAAGGAAGAGTAGCCCCCGCTTGCCACAACTAGAGGAAAGCCCACGCACGTAGCAAAAAAGACCCAACGCAGCCAAAACAAAACAAAACAAAAAAAAAACAAAGTTAGCCATTGAAAGACAAACCAACAACTTTCTAATTTTACTGGCATGCTTTAACACATTACCTTATTTCACCCTACGCAAGAATACCTGAATTTAAAACAGAGGATTTGGTTAATCCAATCAACATAATGGAAGTAACGGATATGCAAATCCTTATGCTTTACTAAGATTTTACTCACATTTTATATCTCTATTTGAACATATGTTCAATGGGCTATTTATATAAATTTTCTTTATAAATTTAAAAAAATTAAAAATAATTGTGTACATTAAAAACCTAAAGTGCTTTTCTTTCTTTTTCTTTCTTTTTTTTGGCCACGCAGCTTGCAGGATCTTAGTTCCATCACCAGGGATCCAATCCTGCCCTGGCAGTGAAAGCACCAAGTCCTAAACACTGGACCACCAGGGAATTCCCCAAAAGCACTTTTCAAAGTAAACTTTCTATTTGACACAGCAGACTATTTGCATTAATAAGAACAGAGTATTTTTTAATATTTATATAGAAACCATAAATAATGATATTTTAAGGAAAAAACTGAATAATGTAGATTGAAATGTATGGACAGTGGCTAAATAATTATTTGTAAAGTTTTCATTATTAGTGTAGGCAAAGAAAGTCAAATTAGCTATTCAAGATAGAACTTAGAGAAGTATAAATATTTTTAAATTAAAAATTAAGACAATAAAAACAGTTATAAATAAATGGAAGTCGTAAAAGCATTACTACATCTAAGATTTTATTTCTTAAGCCAAAAATAGACAAAAATTAGTTTCTTGAAACTATGATTAATAATAAAAGAACAAAATGTTCCTAATTCATACCCATCAGCAGCATTTTAGGTGATACACAAACATCAGATAGAAGGGGAAAATTGTTGAGGGAAAAATTACCATCTCAGCTTTTATATTTTGTAAAAAAAAAAAAAAAAAGATACTTAATATGAACATAGATCATGCTTCTTTGAAAAGAAAATAGGGTTAGTCTTGAATTCTAACAAGCTGTGATGTTGCTGAAAAGTAGGTGTAGAAAATGCTGTATACTTTCTGAGGGATACATTATATTCAATCTTTGTATATCCTGTAAATGTATTCATTTATACTTATATAGATTTCAGTGTGCTTTCAAATTTGGTTTGCCTAATTCTAGAAGGTTGCTTATTAAATTGTACAATGGAGTTTTAAAACAGACTTTTAAAAAAGAAATTAAATAGAAAATTTTCTCTCTGAATATGCTTTTGCTGTAACTAACATTACTATTGACCCAATGATTTCTATTTTGCATTGTGATTGTCAAAGTTCTATTCTTAAACTTCTTGCTGTACATCTTTTTCCTAGACAATTATATCCAATTCATTATTTTAACACATACACTGATAACGTCTGATCATTATGACCATCTTAGACCAATAATACCTGTGGATTCAATATTTTTAGTTGAAGTCCTCAAAATGCCTCACTTTTGATATAGCTCAAATATAGAACCTAACACTAACTCACCTCCAAAATCTTCATTTCCTTGCACATGCTTATTCAGTAAGTGTATTCACTATTCCCCAAGGCAGGAATCTTTCAACTATCTAAAGTGCTATTCTTTTTTTTAACCAACCTAACAAATCAAATTAAATTTAGGGTTATATTTAAAAATATTACCTTCTTAAGCTATTTTCTATTCCATATCCCTACTGCGATTGCCAAGAATCTCCAAGGTGGTTATCTTCACTCCAAGATTTCAAATTCCTACTTCTAATTTATCCTCCAGACTGCTTCCACTGTTATCATTCCTGTCCTCTAAAGTCTACATCTAAGCTCTATTACATTTGAGACAAGTTCCCCCAATATTCTCTTGTTTGCCTTTATAAACATTTCACATCTGTTGCTTTCTTGACCCTCTACTCTAGACTTACCAAATTGCTTTTTGTCCTGATACCATGCTTTTTCTCATCTCCATGACATTGAACTTGTTCTTTCCTGAAACATCTTCCTCATCCTTCCTGTTATCCCTCTCTGCATTTCTCAAGGCTGTGTAAGCATGCTCTATAAAGACCCCTTTGATTTCTTATAAGCAGAATAAGTTGCTTATTCTTTCTTGTAAATTGTCATACTTCCTCAATTACATAGTCCTCATCTGCTCTGCTTGATTATATAAGAATTTACTTATGTTGAGATTAGAAAAGGTTAAAAGAGGCAAAGAGTTAGATCTTTTAAATTTAAGCCTTGGGAGAAATAAACATAGCTGCAATTAAGGCAACTTTAACTTAGACCTAAAGTAAGGATGGTATTCGGAAACAACAGCTACAAGTATATGCTTTAACATGAACTAATCATGCACAAAGCTAAGATTACATTCAAATACATGTTTCTTTCTCCAGATCTATACTTTCTGCATAGTATTTCTCACCATACAACAGCTGTAAAAAATATATTGTAATCTTACCATACACATTTTTCTCTTTGCTGAAATGTCATGCAAAGAGAAAACTCCTCAAACTTGAATTCAGAGTGCTTTAAGATTTTATTGCAAGTCAATTTGAAGACATTTAAAATTGGCTCTTTTACTAATCAGAAAATCTTTGCAAGTATTTGCATATTTTTTCCATTGAAATGCCTTTAGAGACAAATTTGTCTTCCCTTATTTTAGTATGTTTTTTATATTTTAGCTATCTGAAGACTGTGTTGTGTTTTATGTTAATTTGCTTGCTTATTTGTTTTTATAATTAAAAACATTATTATTAATTCCTTAGTATAATATTTCTGCCACAAGTAAAAATAATTGTACTCCTTGGTCTCTAAGTATTAAAACTGAAGGGGAGTTGTCAGGAATAAAGGGAATTTAATTTAATTTATTTTATTTTAAATAAGTTATGACTTTTTCAAAAGTTCCTTTTTTTTTAGGTTGGCCTATGGTAGTCAATATAATGATCCTTAAGAGATGTTCATTACTAATCTCTGAAAACTGTGAATGTGATACCTTACATAGAAAAAGGGCTTTGCAGATGTGATTAATGATCCTGAGATGGACAGAATACCATGAATTATCAGGGTGGGCCCAACAGAGTAACAAGCGTCGTAATAATGGAAAGAGGAAGGTAGAATAGTCAACCAGAATAGGAGATGCAACTACAGAAGAGGTCAGAGAGAAAGAGTTTGAAGACACAAGTGGTCTCTAGAAGCTAGAAACAGATTCCTTCCCGGTTCTTACCCTGTCAGCACCTTGATTTTAAAATTTCTGGCCCCCAGAACTGTAAGATAATGAAATTTTATTGTCCTAAGACACTAAGTTTATGGCAATTTGTTACAGCAGCAATAGGAAACTAGACCATGGCCAAGACTAGAAACGTCTTGGATAATAGAAATAATTTTGTAAAACATGGGGAAGAGAACTAATATATATCAAATACTTCAATGTACCAGGAATAACAGAGGCTACACAATTTGCAAATATTATTTTCAAAATTTTGTGAGGTAGATCTTTCTCCAGTTTTTCAACTAAGACTTGGTAACTTGAACAACACCAAAAACCAAAAAAAAAAAAAAAAAAAAAAAAAAAAACCCAAAAATAATCACAGTTAAACTATGTAATTGGTTTTCAAAATGAGTATCCTTGGCCTTAAAATGTATTGTTGTTCTAATGCATGCTTGACTAATTTTACATCAAAATTATTTCTGAATCTGAAAACATCTGAAGGAACACCATCATCCCTGGCTTATTTTCAATATAAAGACTATTTTTTTCATTGACTTTATGAGACCTTTATTTGTGATTCATAAAGGATACTATTTAAAATACCATGCTTTGATTCTGTACCATTTATGTTTCTGATATCATTACTTTGCAAGCTTATATTTAAAAAGTTGAGATATCATAAATTGTATTTGCCATTTCATTTCAGATATGTAAAAATTAGTTTATATTCTAATTTATTCTACATAATTGTGGGTTTTCCCTACTAACCGAATTCTTAGCTTTATAGAGTCTTTTTTATCTACTTTTACTTCTTCTTCCGATGCATCTGTTCGTAAAATAGTGACTTACATCTGGCATTATCAAAGAACCACCAAAGGAAGTCTTAAGTTTTCTGTTAGTATGCATCTTCTGCTGTGGCTAAACACTGCTCTCCTGAATCATTATTTAATATCTCAAAGTTTCAAAATGTTCAGCGTTAGGTAAAGCATGGCACAGACACATTCATGTGCCACTCATTATACCACTCAGTACAAGTAGAATATTGGAGCTATTGGGGAATCTTACAAGCAGAGAAACAAAGGGGTTAGAATCATCCCATGCTTAATACCTAGCCTAACTGGATTGCAAGCATCATGGAAAGTGCTCCCAAAAAGTCCTTCTATTTGCTGAAAGCTCTCTATATTTAAGGGAGTAGATGAGAAAACATCTAAGTTCTCTAATCAAGGAAGGGCTTTGCTAGAAAGGGGAAGCTTTTGAAACTCAGTGGTCCATATCACTCACATCTTCCATTGAACTAACTCTGAGCTCTAGGAAAAGTTACTAAGCTACTGAAAAAGAAGAGGAGATGTATCAAGGCCAGATAAATTTTATCAGTGGCTAGCAGAATCTGGGAAACTTGAGGCAATTTGCCTTTTCACCATGCAACTGATGTTGGTCTAAACACATGCAAAGTCTATATTAGATATTCTTAAACTATTGCATGCTCAGTAATCACCTGGAGGGTTTGTTAAATTAAAATGCAGAGCAGTGGGCCCCATCCTAAGAGTTTCTCAGAAGTTCCCAGGAAATGCTGATGCTTCTGATCCATTATGAGAGGACCTATCTTTGAGAACCTCCCTTACTTCATGGTATATGTGACTTCCAAGTTATTTCATTCAATATATTCCAGCCTGAAAAAGAGCTAAAGTTAACAGATATATACATATTGGCTCAGTCACGTCTGGATCCCAGTTCTACCACCCACTAATAAGCTGTTCCCTGTTGTGAAGTCAAAATGTAAAGTGCAAAACACATCAAAAACGTGTTCTGTTATAACAGCAAATTGGAAATAAACAGAATCTTTTTTAAAAAGCAAGAATGTAGGAGTACAGAGAGCATTTTGTGTATGATTTTAATACGAGAAATACTTTCCTTGTAAACCCGTATGTGGTTTACCAAATACATAAGTGACAACAGAGGAAAACTGTGAAGAGAGCTATGTACACATCTTGGGGCTCTGATTTAATCAGAATTGCTTGAGCATTGGCTCCTGAGATTTTTCATCAGAATGTCACCTTTTGAGATGAAGAATATGAATAAATTGGAATATATACTTTAGAATATGCTGTATATATTTAATATAACATGATCATGGAGTAAACCTTTAAGGTTAATCAATTAATAATTAAAATGTGAAAAGGAAATTGTACTGGACACTTGTGAAAAATGGCAAGAAAGAATCTATTAACACTTATTGCAATAGGAAATAATTCAGGTGTAATTTTTGGTTCCAGTGGTTCCAATTCCACTTTCCTGTGGAATTAAGCTGAAATTAGTCTCTGCTGCAATCACATACTTGTTTAGATTTAATCTTTCACTTCTCCTGCCTTCCTCACTCCTCCTGAGGCACTGTTTTCTAATGAATTGCTTGGACTTCTCTGACTCTGCTTCGTGGAAATGCAACCTAAGACGATTGCCGTGTGGCTGACAGGGTCTTGGTCTTGCTCTGGCAGGGTGTCAGGCCTGTGCCTCTGAGGGTGGGAGAGCCAAGTTCAGGACATTGGCCCACCAGAGACCTCCAAGCTCCACATAATATCAAACGGCAAAAGCTCTCCCAGAGAACTCCATCTCAATGCTAAGACTGAGCTCCACTCAATGACCAGCAAGCTACAGTGCTGGACACCTTATGCCAAACAACTAGCAAAACAGGAACACAACCCCACCCATTAGCACAGAGGCTGCCTAAAATCATAAAAAGCTCATAGGAACCCCAAAACACACCACCGGACATGGTCCTGCCCACCAGAAAGACAAGATCTAGCCTCATCCACCAGAACAGAGGCACCAGTCTCCTCCACCAGGAAGCATACACAACCCACTGAACTAACCTGAGCCACTGGGGGCAGACACCAAAAACAACGGGAACTACAAATCTGCAGCCTGTGAAAAGGAGACCCCCAAACACAGTAAGTTAAGCAAAATGAGAAGACAGAGAGACACACAGCAGATGAGGGAGCAAGATAAAAACCCACCAGACCAAATAAATGACAAGGAAATAGGCAGTCTACCTGAAAAATAATTCAGAATAATGATAGTAGACATGATCCAAAATCTTGGAAATAGAATGCAGAAAATAAATGAAACATTTAACAAGGACCTAGAAGAACTAAAGAGCAAAAAAACAATGATGAAAAACACAATAAATGAAATTACAAATTCTCTAGAAGGAATCAACAGCAGAATAACTGATGCAGAAGACCGCATAAGTCACCTGGAAGATAAAATAGTGGAAATAACTATCACAGAGGAGAATAAAGAAAAAAGAATGAAAAGAATTGAGGACAGTCTCAGAGATCGCTGGGACAATATTAAATGCACAAACATTCAAATTATATGGGTCCCAGAAGAAGAAGAGAAAAACAAAGGGAATCAGAAAATATTCAAATGGAGTATAGTTGAAAACTTCCCTAATATGGGAAAGGAAACAGTCAATCAAGCCCAGGAAGCACAGAGAGTGCCATAGGATAAATATAAGGAGAAACACACCAAGATACATATTAATCAAACTATCAAAAATTAAATACAAAGACAAAATATTAAAAGCAGCAAGGAAAAACAACAAATAACATACAAGGGAATCCCCATACGGTTAAAAGCTGATCTTTCAGCAGAAACTCTACAAGCCAGAAGGGAGTGGCAGGACATATTTAAGGTGATGAAAGGGAAAAACCTACAACCAAGATTACTCTATCCAGCAAGGACCTCATTCAGATTTGACGGAGAAATTAAAACCTTTACAGGCAAGCAAAAGCTAAGAGAATTCAGCACCACCAAACCACTTTACAACAAATGCTAAAGGAACTTCGATAGGCAGGAAGCACAAGAGAAGGAAGAGACCTACAATAATACACACAAAACAATTAAGAAAATGGTAACAGGTACATACATATTGATAACTACCATAAATGTAAATGGACTAAATGCTCCAACCAAAAGACATAGACTGGCTGAACGGATACAAAAACAAGATCCATATATATGCTGTCTACAAGAGACCCACTTCAGACCTAGGGACACATACAGACTGAAAGTGAGGGGATGGCAAAAGATATTCCATGCAAATGGAAATCAAAAGAAAGCTGGAGTAGCAATTCTCGTATCAGAAAAAAATAGACACTAAAATAAAGACTATTACAAGGGACAAAGAAGGACACTACATAATGATCAAGGGATCAATCCAAGAAGATATAACAATTGTAAATATTTATGCACCCAACATAGGAGCACCTCAATACATAAGGCAAATGTTAACAGCCATAAAGGGGGAAATCAACAGTAACACAATCATAGTAGGAGACTTTAACACCCCACTTTCACCAATGGACAGATCATCCAAAATGAAAATAAATAAGGAAACACAAACTTTAAATGACACATAAAACAAGATGGACTTAAGTGATATTTATAGGACATTCCATCCAAAAACAACAAAATACACTTTCTTCTCAAGTGCTCATGGAAGATTCTCTAGGATACATCATATCTTGGGTTACAAATCAAGCCATGGTAAATTTAAGAAAATTGAAATTGCATCAAGTGTCTTTTCTGACCACAGCACTATGAGACTAGATATCAATTGCAGGAAAAAAATTTGTAAAAATTACAAACACATGGAGGCTAAACAATACACTACTAAATAACAAAGAGATCACTGAAGAAATCAAAGAGGAAATCAAAAAATACCTAGAAACAAATAACAATGAAAACACAATGACCCAAAACCTATGGGATGCAGCAAAAGCAGTTCTAAGATGGAATTTTATAGCAATACTATCCTACCACAAGAAACAAGAAACATCTCAAATAAACAAACTAATGTTACACCTAAAGCAATTAGAGAAAGAAGAACAAAAAACCCCCAAAGTTAGCGGAATGAAAGGAATCATAAAGATCAGATCAGAAGTAAATGAAAAGAAATGAAGGAAATTATAGCAAAGATCAATAAAACTAAAAGCTGGCTCTGTGAGAAGATAAAAAAAATGTGATAAACCATTAGCCAGACAGAAGAAGAAAAAAAGGAAGACTCAATAGAATTAGGAATGAAAAATGAGGGGTAACATCTGACACTGTAGAATTACAAAGGATCATGAGAGATGACTACAAGCAACTATATGCGAATAAAATGGACAACCTGGAAGAAATGAACAAATTCTTAGAATAGCACAACCTTCTGAGACTGAACCAGGAAGAAACAGAACATATAAACACACAAAAAACAAGCACTGAAATCGAGACTGTGATTAAATTCTTCCAACAAACAAAAGCCCAGGACCAGATAGCTTCACAGGCAAATTCTATCAAATATTTAGAGAAGAGCTAATACCTATCCTTCTCAAATTCTTCCAAAATATAGCAGAGGGAAGAACACTCCCAAACTCATTCGATGAAGCCAGAATCATCCTGATACCAAAACCAGACAAAGATGTCACAAAGAAAGAAAAGTACAGGCCAATATCACTGATGAACAAAGATGCAAAAATCCTCAACAAAATACTAGCAAACAGAATCCAACAGCACATTAAAAAGATCATACACCATGATCAAATGGGGTTTATCCAGGAATGCAAGGATTCATCAATATATGCAAATCAATCAATGTGATAAACCATATTAACAAATTGAAGGAGAAAAAATTTATGATCATCTCAATAGATGCAGAAAAAGCTTTTGACAAAATTCAACACCCATTTACGATAAAAACCCTCCAGAAAGTAGGCATAGAGGGACGTTACCTCAACATAATAAAGGCCATATATGATAAACCTACAGCCAACATCATTCTCATAGGTGAAAAACTGAAACTGTTTCCAATAAGATCAGGAACAAGACAAGGTTTTCCACTGTCACCAGTATTATTCAACATAGTTTTGGAAGTTTTAGCCACAGCAATTGGAGAAGAAAAAGAAATAAAAGGAATACAAATTGGAAAAGAAGAAGCAAAGCTGTCAGTATTTGCAGATGACATGATACTATACATAGAGAATCCTAAAGATGCTACCAAAAAACTACTAGAGGTAATCAATGAATTTGGTAAAGTAGCAGGATACAAAATTAATGCACAGAAATCTCTTGCATTCCTATACACAGACAATGAAAAATCTGAAAGAGGAATTAAGGAAACATTCCCTTTTATCACTGCAAATAAAAGAATAAAATACCTAGGAATAAACCTACTTAAGGAGACAAAAGACCTGTATGCAGAAAACTATAAAACCCTAATGAAAGAAATTAAAGATGATACAAACAGATGGAGAGATATACCATGTTCTTGGATTCCAAGAATCAACATTTTAAAAATGATTATACTACCCAAAGCATTCTACAGATTCAATGCAATCCCTATCAAACTACCAATGGCATTTTTCACAGAACTAGTACAGAAAATTTCACGACTTGTAAGGAAACACAAAAGACCCCAAATAGCCAAAACAATCTTGAGAACGAGAAATGGAGCTGGAGGAATCAGGCTCCCGGACTTCAGACTATACGACAAAGCTACAGTAATCAAGACAGTATGGTACTGGCACAAAAACAGAAATAGAGATCAATGAAACAGGATAGAAAGCCCAGAGAAAAACCCACGCACCTATGGTCACCTTATTTTTGATTAAGTTGGCAAGAATATACAATGGAGAAAAGACAGCCTCTTCAATAAGTTGTGCTGGGAAAACTGGACATCTCCATGTGAAAGAATGAAATTAGAACACTCCCTAACACCATATACAAAAATAAACTCAAAATGGATTAAAGCCCTAAATGTAAGGCCAGACACTATAAAGCTTTTAGAGGAAAACATGGGCAGAACACTCTATGACATAATCACAGGAAGATACTTTTTGACCCACCTCCTAGAGAAATGGAAATAAAAACCACAATAAACAAATGGTACCTAATGAAACTTAAAAGCTTTTGCACAGCAAAGGAAACCATAAACAAGACAAAGAAACAACTCTCAGAATGGGAAAAAATATTTGCAGATGAAGCAACTGACAAAGGATTAATCTCCAAAATTTACAAGCAGCTCATGCAGCTCAATTTCAAAAAAACAAACAACCCCAACTAATATTGGGCAGAAAACCTAAATAAACATTTCTCCAAAGAAGATATACAGATTGCCAACAAACACATGAAAGGATGCTCAACATCACTAATCATTAGAGAAATGCAAATCAAAACTACAGTGAGGTGTCACCTCACACCAGTCAGAATGGCCATCATCAAAAACATCCAGAAACAATAAATGTTGGACAGGGTGTGGAGAAAAGGGAACCCTCTTGCACTGTTGGTGGGAATGTAAATTGATACAGCCACTGTGGAGAACAGTATGGAGGTTCCTTAAAAAACTAATAATAGAACTACCATATGACCCAGCAATCCCACTAGTGGGCAAATACCCTGAGAAAACCATAAGTCAAAAAGAGTCATGTACCACAATGTTCATTGCAGCTCTATTTACAATAGCCAGAACATGGAAGCAATCAAAGCGTTCACTGACAGATGAATGGATAAAGATATGGCACATACATACAATGGAATATTACTCAGCCATATAAAGAGATGAAATTGAGTTATTTGTAGTGAGGTGGATGGACCTAGAGTCTGTCATACAGAGTAAAGTCAGAAAGAGAAAAACAAATACCATATGCTAACACATACATATGGAATCTAAAAAAATCAAAAACAAAACCAAAAACAAATGGTTCTGAAGAACCTAGGGGCAGGACAGGAATAAAGACACAGAGGCAGAGAATAGACTTGAGGAAACAGGGTTGGGGAAGCATAAGCTGAGACGAAGTGAGAGAGTGGTATTGGCACATATACACTACCAAATGTAAAATAGGTAGCTAGTGGGAAATAGCCGCATAGCACAGGGATATCAGCTCAGTGCTTTGTGACCACCTGGAGTGGTGGGATAGGGAGGGTGGGGGGGAGACGCAAGAGGGAGGAGATATGTGGATATATGTATATGTATATCTGATTCACTTTGTTATAAAGCAGAAACTAAGGCAACATTGTAAATCAATTATACTGGAATAAAGATGTTAAAAAAAATTAGTGCAATAGAGGTCAAATTTATAGAGAAGAGATATTAAACTCAACTCCAATGAAACAAAAGGCAGAAGGACTTTTAAACTCTAGGTGGATGAACTGAAAAGTACTGGAGATCTTAGTGGAGGAGTGGTCTATGTGATTAAGCTATCAGGGTTTGCTAATTGGTGCTTATCACAGTGAGGCTCCTATTCTCTCACAGAGAATGGGAGATAGAGGCCTTACTTTTCTTTTTTTTTTTTCTTTTTTTTTTTGTGTGTGTGTGTGGTATGCGGGCCTCTCACTGTTGTGGCCTCTCCTGCTCCGGACGCGCAGGCTCAGGGGCCATGGCTCACAGGCCCAGCCGCTCTGCGGCATGTGGGATCTTCCCGGACCAGGGCACGAACCCGTGTCCCCTGCATCGGCAGGTGGATTCTCAACCACTGCACCACCAGGGAAGCCCGGCCTTACTTTTCTAATGATTACATTTCAAAAGGATGGTCCCTGGTCCTAGAGAAAGAACGCATGCATTGTAGAATATTTATATCTATTTTTAAAAGGTTAGAGAAATAACTTACAATTCAAGGTTTTCTATAGTAAATGCTTTAAGAAAAAGGGAGGTCAGGGGATTATAGTCAGAAAGGAACCTGTCTAAAGTCTAGTGAACCTGAAGGGAATAGTAAGGCCTTACATAATTGGAACAACATAATTATAATACTAAAAACATTAAAATTATCTTCAACAAATTTTAATGTTTTCTTTAGGATTTAAAATTTACTATAGAAATGTGATATTTCAGGATGTTCCTTTTTCTCCCCTATCTTATAAATGTATAAAAAGGCCAGTGGGTAAATAATTCAGTTAGGAGGATGTTGGGTTATATTTTTTCTCTAGTTCAAGAACATAAGGCAGGAGAATGTTCTTCTGGTATTTTTAAAAACATGACAGAGTTTTTTGTTATTGCTACCAATGCTATCAAACTGAATTTTGAACAGTTTGGAAATCTAATTCATACCATATAGGTTTTTGTGAGGAGTACAACTATGAAAACTGGATAGTTATAATGGTGGTGATTTACATTTTCAATACATTTAAAAATATATATATCAACACAAAATTTGGTACCATAAATTACATAGTTTTGTAACCCTGATTCATTTTTCTGTATTTATAATCAGATCAGTAACATGTTGACATGAGTAATAAAAAAAAATTCTATCCAAGTTTACTATTTTAACTTTTGCTGGTGAGATCAAGTAAATTGTTTTTATAAGTGATGTGGGTGAGGAGAGTTCAGTTATTTTGCTTGTCTAACTGTGAAATTATTAAAACTGGTAAAGATAAGAAAACACTTTAAAAAAAAAGAAATAAGTTTTATGGAAATTTAGAATAACAGTACAGAGCTGAGTAATTTTGAAGTAAATTTAAACAATCTCCACTAGGTTATGCATAAAAACAAAAGCAAAAACAAACAAAAACCAAAAAACCTATCAAGCCAAGAAAAAAACGAAACAAAACAAAACTATAGGGACTTTATTTAAATTATTCTAGCACTAAGGAGAAAAGAAGAAAAAAAAAATCACCTCTCCAAATTCGGTGCTATTCTTGGCCCACTGAAGGGGGGCAGAATTTGCCACCCCAAAATAGGTATCTTTGGCATTAAGATTATTTTGAGCTGGTTATTTTTAAGAAACTGCAGTCACTGGAGAAGCTGTGAAAAACTAGTAGAAGTTACCCTTTTGTAAAAGACATTTACATTTATATGGAAAATCTCCATTTGTAAGGGTGTTTCCCTCTCTGTACCAGGATTACTTCATCTCTAGAAACATCAATGGAGAAGGTGGGAACTTAAATTTGCGTAACAACCATACCCTTGTTTACTGTGCTTCGCCTGATAACCTCCCATAACTGACTGTCCCCATACCCAACATCTTCCTTTTGTTTTTAGCTGAAGATGGTATTTAAGGTCATGGCTTGGGCCATTTCAGGGAGTTACTCAGTTTTCCTAGGTCTCTCCCATGTATACAGGAGGTATACATATTACTAAATTTCTGTTCATTTTTCTCCTTAATCTGTCTATTATTACAGAGTGTCTCAGCCAAGAACCTAGAAAGGTAGAGGGAAATTTATTTTTCCTCCCCCACACCCCTGAGATTTATTGTGTATCAAAATAAAATTAGTTTGTACTTTGAAAAGGGTCCAAATCATCTGGCTGTAGCATTTCCAAGGTTCTTAGGAATAAGACTGAATCGAAGACATCAAATGTCATTGGAGTAAGCAACAATAATAGTGCTATGGTAATACTGATAATGATGCATATAATGAACTGGACTTCATTTTGGAGATCCTCAGTGACCAAAAAGAGAATTGCAAATGAAGTGGAAATTTAGAGAAGATTAGTCAGGGATGATGAGAAAAGACTATTTTAAAAGGTAAAATTTCAGGTTGGTGACAATTTAGTGTAATGAGATTCTACACTTAAGTGAAAATCCATTAAATGACAGAAATAATTTAAACAATGAGAAATTCTATGAGATGAGACAGCAAAGTCCATATATTCAGAAGAGATGTTCTATTTCGACATCAGTTCCTGAAAACCACAAAACCACAATGAATCTTTTTCAGTCACTAGTCCATTTTGATCAATTCAATCAATGTAAATAAGCCAAATAATCCAAGAACTTTTTCTTTACCTCATTGAATTAATTTATTGTTAAACTTTTGTTGAACTATTGTGCAAATTAACAGGTATATTTTATTACTTAAATGTATAAGTCTGTAAACAATTTGCTGAATTTATTTGCTTTTTTCAAGCTTACTTTATAAATTTTTTTGTGTATATAGTGATGCAAGTCTATCTACCTATCTATGTTTACATAGAAAATAACCACAGAGCAACCTTTAAAATGTAACAGTAATGATTCATCTATGTAAGTATTTTTTGTTCTTAGAAAAATGTCCTTTACCATAAAAGCCTCTTTGAGAAAGTCACTTTTCCACTAACAGTGTTGTTTTCCACTGTTAAAAGTAGATACCTAGTTCCACCATCTATCATCTGTATGAACTTCAACAAGCCTGTTACCCTTTCTAAATTTTGGTTTCCTCACTGGTGAAATGGTGATTAATTGCCATTCTAACAGGGTTGTTCTGAGGAGTAAATGAGTTTCTTCAGATTATGCCAAATTATGGGGATGGGGATTGGGAGATGGACCATTTAGGGAAGCTCGCTGATGTTCATCAATGAAATATATAACTGGAAGTGACTTTCAAAAGCATTTAGCCCTTTCCATCATTTACAAATAAGAGAATAAAAGAATCATAGGGTAAATTGATTTATAAAAGTTAAAACGTTGAAAACCATGACAGTATTAGAATCCAGTATTTTTAATGTCTATATTAGTCCTTAGAAAGGATTTCTTTAAATATTCTACTAAGTAGATAGCATTAACTGTAGTGGTAATAAAAATAATAAATTAAAATTGTTTCAACCAACACTTTTTGCCTCCACTTCTAAATTCTCAGCATATTTATTGAGAGTCACATCCAAATTTCTAGTTCATTTCCCATTTCATTTTTTATATTCTAAAAAATAAGTAAAAGTTTGAAACTAATTTCAAGAAAGATATGTGCCTGCTTTCAGATTATAGTTTTATCACCTATCCTTTCTTCAGGAAAAAAAGGAGTTAGTTGAGTAAACATATACGTATTTTACTGCATACAAGGAAATACTAAAATAATATGTAATACTCAAAATCTAGAAAGGAAATATGTAAAATTAATCATTTTCAATACCCTGGAAGTTTTCCATTTACACACATACACACACACACACACAAACACACACACATACACACACACACATAATCTCTTAATCAATATTTGAGTAGAACAAATTTAACTGGTAATATTTAAGAAAAAGCCTATTGTAAAGAGGATGCTGGGATAAGTGAAACTGAGCCCCCCCAAATACCGAGTTCCCCCACTGAGTCAATTTTCCTCTCTATCCAAAACTTTATGGCCTTTCTTTTCCTTCCCCTGTTGCCCTCAGGATTGAGGAGTATCAAAGAAAAGGTGGGACTGAAATCAAGCAGGACCATGCAGGGCCTTCTTGGGTCCAAATGCCCCACCATGTTCCCTGTTTCTTGTTTGTAGAAAAAGGCTTTAGTCTCCTAGGCCTTCCCTGAGTTCCAAAGAACAGACTCAAGCAGTGAACTAAATAGGGAAATAAATGAATGCAGAAACAAAAGAAAAGCAGTCACGGAAGAAAAGGAATGATATCTTAATAGTTCAGCAATAAAACAGAATCCTAATTCCTTCTCAAAGGATACACATAACCATATGTTGCATATCTTTGAGTTGGTTTGCAGAAACTAAGGCCCTCACCCAGGTGGAGGATGGTGACTACACACTGACCACAAGCACATAGACTCCAGATGGGTTAAAACAAGTGGTTGATGATTAAGATTCCTGAAACATCCTGTTACCTCACCACCAGCCAATCATAAAATCTCGCACTCTGCAACCCTCACTCCCAATGTTGCCTTTAAAACCCTTCCCTGAAAGCTATTGGGGAGTTCAGAATTTTTGAGCATAAGCTGCCCATTCTCCTTGCTGGGAGCCATGCAATAAAGGTTGTGTTTTCCTTCACCACAACCCCATGTCAGTAGATTGGCTTTGCTGTGCAAGTGGGCAAGCAGATCCAAGTTCAGTTCGGTAACATAAGTACTACAGTTTTGTAGATTTTTCTCTCATCAGTCCTCCCTGCTCTTTTCTAACTGGATAATTCAAGATTAATTCATAAATTTGGACAGAAGCTTTGGTTATGAGCATGGAATATTCAGTGCCATAACTCCTAATTTCATGAGAAAAACTGAATCATAACATGCTGTATCATCTGGTAGGGTTCAAATATTTGCCTCTGGCAAATAGTAATCTTATGCTTATTGGTGTAAGTATCTTGTTTGAACAAAAATAATTAGTACTTAATATAATAATTGTAATATGTAAAAATAAAAATTTATGTAATTCTTCATTATGTATTTATTTAAAATCTCTATAATCCTTTACCAGTCTACATAATAATTAAATACCAATTACCTGATATAAAGAAAAATTGGATTTTATGTATTGTAAGTTGCAGTGTTGTCTTACTAATATTTAATTTCTTTTAAAATATACAATTATAAATACAAGTAAATAAAACAATTATTTTTACCTACAAGTTAATAATTATTAACATTATTATCCTTTTTTTGGTTGAGATATTGTTTCTTTTTAATGTTCTTCCAAGTGAAATAGTTAGGGACATTATGAGTATAAATGATCTCCAAGATCATTGTCAATAACAAGTATTATTTTCATTTAGTTAATGAAACACAGTTATTGTGGTTGACAATTCAGGGTGAAGAGAGAATAAGTAGTTATATTCTCAGCTTGAAACTGATGACTGACTCCTCAGAAGCCTTACTAAAATATTACTCTGTATGTGGATTCCTCCTGGGCCCAAGTTATTGAAAGTGTCAGCAGTAATTTGGTAGAACAGTTTCTCTCCTGTAACATAGACTTGTAGGCTGAATTTGGATGATATTTCCTTTTTATAACAACTCTTTAGTGTGGTTGAAATAAGCTCCATTTTACAGATTAGTCAATCTGTAGGAAACAAAATTTCCATTAATCCTCATTTAAAATACAAAAAGCAAGCTTAATTTTTTTCCTCAAGCTGCTCAAGTTACTAGAAAATAGCATAAATGATCAGAAAAGGAATTACCTAATTGATTATTTTGTGCAATATTTTAAAAATATGAAGTAAATTATTTTATGAAAATTAATGTATATTTTGGTCTTCTCGTTAGTCATGTGTAAATGTGCCAGGTACATACATCTACTGCATATATTTATAACCTTTGTTCCATAAGAGATCATGTCCAGGAGGGTGTCAAAAGTGAAATACCACAAAACACCCAAAGTCAATGAAAATATATTTCTGATTTACCAAATAAATCTTGCTCAATTGCCCTAAAACATTAAACTCTTCACACTTCAAGTGGTCTTCTCTAATTGTTTTCATTAGCTTTGGATTTATAGCATAAGCTGGTCTATTGGGTCAAAGGGGATAGTGGAAGATCAGTTAAGAACACACAAAGGCAAGTTGAATAGGGCATTTCAGAACTTAGATAAGGAAATACCATTTTTAATATAGTAATGGGAGGAGAAAGATGTCTATAATATCATGTCTTAATGAGTATATTTATTCTATTACTCTTCTCAGTTACTCAAAACATTTGTGTAAATTTCCAAAGGAAAGCAACGGTCTATTTCTGCGACAAGTCAGCAGGGGGCAGTAGGTATCACGGAAAGATGACTGAAGAAGCCTGAACAGTCTTTTCCAACGAGTTCCCTCGCAAACTCTTCTAAGAACAAACTTGTTACCAACAAATCATTTTGATGTTTCTCTGTGAGTTCTTTTATACACCTGGTTTGGAAATGAGCTGATGTAAAAAGCAAACTGTTATTCTCAATTTCCCAAGAGTATATTTGTTGAGTGTAGTTATTTTCAATGGGAGAAGTTTAATCCATCTAAGTAAAAATCCCTTTTGGAACATCAAGAATAACATGGTGAGACTTAAATGAGCCCTTATCTTGATTTGAACAGCTTAGAATTTTACATGGGTGGTACCCTCACCCAGTCCCCCATTCAGTAAAGATATTTAACTATAAATTTTTATTTTTCTATCTTTTGAGATTAAAACAATATTTAGAATGTAGACTGTAAAGCTAAGGTTTTCTAAAATAAATCATTAAAACGTTAGAAATACTGTAGTGTCTTATAGTTCAAAAGCTGCTTCAATGAGAATTTTTGCTTTGCTTTGTTTTCTGAAGTCCATTTAAAATACAGCTCTCTGTGGTTACTATGCGATAATGGTTGCTGATTATGTGATAGAGCTGCACGATAATAATTTGCAATCTGTCATGTGTGAAATCTTGCATTGAAGCAGATAAACCCAGGCTGCTGAAGTGTGCTCTATATCATTGCATTGGATGTAGTAGCACAGATTGCATAACAGTATATAATAAAAACACTGTGTTTCTTCTATGATTAGAAATCAGATTACTATAAATTATCATTCTGCCAAATGTTTTAAAGCTGTTTTATAAGTTTAACTGGAACTTTACACATTAAGTAAAATGATTTCCCACAAAGTAGAAAATCTATTAGGAAGAAAAAACAGAGTTTGCTCTACCTAGTTATTTTTCACAACCTCGAGAAGGTTTGAATAAACGTCATGTTCAATTCTACCCATTATCCTATTTCATTTTATTCTGTAATGAATATGGAAAAGATGATGAGGGGAGTTTACAAATGAGACAGGTTATGACACTCACATGCTGAATAACATTACCATGATTTTTATCTCCCAAGGAAGCTAGAAAATTAAAATTGTTCTGCAGAATGACCCTCATGTAAAAGTAAGGTCTTGTCCTTGAATGTTGTGATAAAAGGAAACATTCCAAGTGTATTATGCCACCTGTCACAACTTACGTGTCACAACTTGGACACATAAGATGTAGTATGCTGTCATCAAAATTTGCTAGCTGCTTCTAGCAACATTGTTGTTAAAAATTTTCCTAGGTTTGTGCAGAAATCATAAAATTATCTTTATGTCTATGATAAAAAAACAATAACAGAAAAGCAGAAAGAATCAGCTTTGTGTGTGTGTGCATAAATTTTATCCACTTGAAGTATATCTGGAACTTAACCAAGGTAAATATGAAATGCAAAATGTGGGAAATTAGTTTGGCAAGAAGGTTTAATAGGTTGCAAGGCTGGTTAAGAGAATGTAGAATCTTTATGGAATGGGAAAGAGGTATCATAGTTAATTAACATTAGTTTAGGATGGACCAGGTGAAAAGAGACTGCTTGCCCATCTTTTTAGCTAGAATAGGATAACTGGCTATGATGCCAAGACAAAAAAGATGCCCCAGTCAAAATGAAGTATGAACATAATAAGCAGCAACCTTTTTCGAAATTGGGTACTTTCAATCTAAAAAAAAAAAAAAAAGTATAAAATTAAGTTACAGGAAAAATCAAATATTAACACTTATTTTCTGAGTGAAAAATCTCTATCAATCCAGGATTTCAGTGGCATCAAATTTCTTAGGGAATAGGGCAATTACTCCCTGCCACAAAAACAGATATTTAATCAATACTAGTAGTAATGATGATGACAATAATAATAGCTAAAATTTCGTATTCTAAAATGATGTGCCAGGAACATTTCAAAGTACTTTCCCCATATTGTCTTATTAAATCCTCATGGCAAATCTTTGAGGCTGATATTAATTTCATGCCCATTGTATAGATGAAAATATTGAGGCAAAGAATGGATGGCATGCTCAACATTCTGGGAGCTAGTAAGTTGTAGAGCTGAGATTTGAATCTAAGAAATCTGAATTGAGAAATATAGCCTCCTTAATCAGATCAGTAAAGTTATATATTGAGAACTTGAAATAGTTAACAAATTTATGTTCTGATTTTCTGTTTCTAATTAATTTTTTTGACCATTAACATGTTACTAAAAAGCTTTTGGCTATATATTATAATCGTCAAAAATTTAAATCAACTAACACTGAAATTGTCTATTTCTATTAATTAACACACAGTGTAGGGCCTTTTCAACCATGCTTGGAGGTTTTCAATATGTCAGCTCTGATGGAGTTGAATGAAATGACATGAGATTTTATTTCACTAAACAAAAAAATTGTAGAGAACTACATGGGGTCTGAAGAGGTTTTGGTTTTGTCTAAGCTGTTCATATGAGGAAGGGGATAAAAATAATTTAGGTGGAAAAATGCAGAGTAGAAGTCAGAAATAGAAAACACGAACATTCTATTTCCTCTAAGTTGTTAGTTATAATATAACTCATATATTTCTCTGATTCTCTTCTTCTTTGCTTTCTCTATTATATTAATGCTGTGCATTTTTCTTTTTATCCCATGATATTCTCACCTGTTTGAGATCAAGGTCCTTATTCATGTCATTTATTGGCCAGCAAAATGCATTGAATGATAATGAAAGAGGACAACATCTTTTGGGAAGTAACTATGTATCAGAATCTGTGCTAATTATTATATGTTCATTAGTTTCAATTAATGTTTACAACACGAAGTCCTGATAAATAAGTAGCTTAAGTTAAGCTTAAGCAATACTTAGCGGTGAGGTTGGAGTCCCTTCTGCTAACTCCAGAACTTAAGGTCAAAAAATGGGGAGTGGAAAGAAAGTGTGGTGAATAAACGAATGAATAAATGAACATACATATGAATGAGGCATGGTTCTCTGTTTTGCCTTATATTGCATGAAACTAGCTGTTTCTGTATGTGCTGTGAAGTTTTTTGTTTTTTAAATTCTACTCTCATAAAGTGTTTCCTTATATTTTGGAACCCTTTCTCACTAACAGAATTTATTTTCAGGATAAAAACAATTGAATGATCTATACCACTGTGACTGTTTTGAAGTTTACACGGAATTGCTTAAGGTATAAGAAATTTACTGAGCTTCTGATAAACTGCCAAAAGCTTTTACTGTTGTAATGTGATTTAAGAAAAATCCTTTTTCCCTGATTTTACATTCTTTTCTTCTAATATGATGTGTGTGTATATGTGTTTATTATGTGGATAATGGTTAAAAGTCAATGTAGTGAATTGTTAAGAAATTTTCATCATTGCTTTAATTTTCAGGGGAGTAAAGGAACTACTGGAGAGAGCTGGCTGCCATTTCTATCACAGACACCTTGCTTCTGCTATGTGTCTTGAATCAGAGAGGTGAGATGCGAAATACATCCATAAATTATGAAATATGCAATTTAGCATGATCTTCAATAGGACTTCTGACATGACCAGATTTCCAATGTTCTGATCCTCACCTCTACAAACAAAGAGAAGTGGGCACAACTTAGGTAGATGAGAGATTGATTTCATTCATTAAAAAAAATATATATGTTTATTCTGTCTCTGTCAAATAAATTAAAATCAGATTTTAAAAATCATCAAGATTTTAACACAATTATCATGCTATGTTAGTGGATTTATAAAAGCAATAAAAAGCTTTTCTACAATTTCTATGAACTAGATATATTATTGATAGGAAATTGAAATCTTGTGCTTGTAACTTACATGTATATAAAATGGAACAGAACATGGATATTTCAATTTAAGAATCCTGTTGTTATTTTTTGTATGTTTTCATTTTCATATTTCAGGTCTTTTATTATGCAACAGCTACCATGAACATTTAAACAAAATAAAATTTAGAAGTAACATTTTGCTTCAGAAGAAATACAGACTACCAAAGCATTCAATGGAACTTTCTTTTGAATTTATTAAATATTTGTTAGTTCAAGAAGTCATCATAAACTGACCCACCCAAGAAACTTATATATGAAAGGGAATTTTTGAACTAGCTGAAGTAAAAATCATTGAGCAAATAGTGATTCAAATAATCAAGTGAAAACTTTAAAAATCTTAATAGTATGGCCAATGCTCATATTATACTTACTACAGGGCAGATACAATTATAAATAATATTTTTGTGTACAGCTGACCCATGAAAACTTGGATTTGAACTGCATGAGTCCACTTATACACATATTTTGTTTCAATAGTAAACACAATACTACAGTACTACATGATCCATGGTTGGCTGAGTCCATGAATGTGGAACCACAGATGTGGAGGACAGACTATGAATAATATCGGGATTTTCTGACTCCTTGGAGGGTCAGCACTCCTGCTCCTAACCCCCTGCATTATTCAAGGGTCAACTGTAATTTAATTTAATTCATGAGAGGGTCATAATTATCCTCATCTTAGAGGTACGAAAACAGAGGTAGAAAGAGGTAAATAAGTTACCCAGGGACATGTCATTACCAGCAAAACACTGGTTCAGAGTTTTGAGCCTTTAATTACTATTCTAGACTGACCCCTCTATTTCGCTATCATCTCAAGAACCTAGAGATACTAGATTATTTTTGTACTCACCAATCCTTTTTATCTAACGTGTATTATTATCATTTGGGAAAGTACCTATATCTAGCATTTGACCTTAGGGAGATGTGAGTTTCTTTTCTAAGTTTCTTCCTTTCTTCTTTCCTCCCTTCCTTCCTCCCTTTCTTCTTCCCCTTGTATATTAGATAATTAAAAATAAAAACAATATCTCAGCAAAATCTAAAATCACTTCAGTTTGACCCCACAAATCAGTAACACAGCCCAGGTTAGAATCCACAGCTTTTCCATGATCAAACTTTTGTAAGTGGCTTACCCTGGAGCATCATAAAGACTGTCTATTGAGGTAATAAGTGACAGATGTTTTGATCCAAACTGTCATTGAAATGATGCTCAGATGAAATTCTTAGAGTCCCCCAAATAGAAATTTTTGATATTCTTCTTGAGCAAATCAGAAGTATTACAAAACCCCTCACCCAAATGATAGAAAACTCATCTTTTCAGAAAATTTTATGTCAAAGTTTAGTCAATTGACTTCATTATCCTCAGCATTATTACTTTTGCATTATCTTGAAAAAAATGAATGAATTAATTAACATATTAAGCTGAAAAGACTGACCAATAAAAAACTAATTTCAGGGAAACAATATATCAAAATGTGAACACAATGTTAATTCATTTGGCAGATTTTTTTTGTATGCTTTTTTTTTTTTTTTTTTTGCGGTACGCGGGCCTCTCACTGTTGTGGCCTCTCCCGTTGCGGAGCACAGGCTCCGGACGTGCAGGCTCAGCGGCCATGGCTCACGGGCCCAGCAGCTCCGCGGCATGTGGGATCTTCCCGGACCGGGGCACGAACCCGTGTCCCCTGCATCGGCAGGCAGACTCTCAACCACTGCGCCACCAGGGAAGCCCTTGTATGCTTATTATGTGAAATACCGTACTGTAGTGGCTAAGATCCTGGACTCCAGAGAAGATAGTCTTGGTTCAAATTTCCAATTTACCACATTCTATCTGTGCAAACTTGGGCATTTTACTTAATCTTTGTGCCTTATCTTCTTCTGTACAAAAAGGCTAATACTAGCATCTGTTGCAAAGGATTGCTATATCTGGGACTTCCCTGGTGGTGCAGTGGTTAAGAATCTGCCTGCCAGTACAGGGGACACAGGTTCGATCCCTGGTCTGGGAAGATCCCACATGCCGCAGAGCAACTAAGCCCGTGCACAACTACTGAGCCTGTGCTCTAAGCCCACAAGCCACAGCTACTGAGCCCATGTGCCACAACTGCTGAAGCCCAAGCGCTTTAGGGCCTGCATGCCACAACTACTGAGCCCGCGTGCTACAACTACTGAAGGCTGAGTGCCTAGAGCCCATGTACTGCAACAAGAGAAGCCACTGCAATGAGCAGGACACTTACTGTAATGAAGAGTAAACCCCGCTCGCTGCAACTAGAGAAAGCCTATGCGCAGCAATGAAGACCCAATGCAGCCATGAAAAAAACAGATTACTATATCTCTGTCTCTAATATCTTTTTATCTATGTATCTATGTATCTATCTAATCTATCTAAACTCAAACAGAGCCTGACAACTAATGATAATGTAAAACTTAGCATTTACTATGTGTAGGATATGATATAGGGTAGTGGTTAAACAACAATTGTATAGTTATGCTGTATGGATTCAAGACCTGAATCTTCCATTTACTTAGTCATTCAGTCTTAATCAAGTTACCAAAAGTTTTTGTGCCTCAGTTTTCTCATCTATAAAATTGATATAGAATCCAATAAATGCAGTTGTTGTAAGAAACTGGCAAAGACTAATAGATAAAAGGTTACTATTTATTTGTATATACAGATCTAAAAGTAAATGTAAATTAAAATATATTAGCATTTTAATTCACCTTATGTAATAAGTATATTTTTGTATATTAAAAGTGTTTGTAAAGTTCATGTTTGCTTTAGATTCTGTTTAGATTATATACTTAATATCTTAAAAGCTTTTGCTATTAATACATGTAAAAATTTAAATTCAATTCTGGAGCTTATGTCTATATATTCTCTTCCCTATCCTGTACCAATAATTGCCAGTTTCAATTGAAAGTAAATTCCAATGTCACAAAAAATTGGTTATTAAACCTGATCATCATATTTTGAAGACTATACTATATTGTAAATTTGTGAGTAATGGGACAAGAAGCAGGACTGGGTTTAGTGATCAAAGGAGACTTTAAATCTTTATAAGCAGAATAATAAGTAATTTAAAACATAAAGTTTAAGTAGTGATTTATAGATAATTTAGTATATATGTTCTTATAAATGGGAGTTTTACAGCCCATTTGATTGCCCTCTATTGCTCTAGCTTCTGTCTAGCTATTGAATATTCAGTATCTTTTATCAGATAGCATTTCACTCCTGCATAAACCAGCTAAAAAGAGTTCATTTCTTTATGATGTAGCTGACACTCTATTTTTACTTAATTTTCAGTAAGTTTGCATCTATACACACACACACACACACACACACACACACACACACACACACACACACATATATATTTTTTGTGGTATGCGGGCCTCTCACTGTTGTGACCTCTCCCGTTGCGGAGCACAGGCTCTGGATGCGCAGGCTCAGCGGCCATGGCTCACAGGCCCATCCGCTCTGCGGCATGTGGGATCTTCCCGGACCGGGGCACAAACCCGTGTCCCCTGCATCGGCAGGCGGATTCTCAACCACTGCGCCACCAGGGAAGCCCTTGCATCTATATTAAATCAAATATGTATCTGTACATTTGTACTTTTTGTCATTAAGCAGTTATAAGTGACTGTTATGAATATATGTAGAATTATAAATAACAAATTTGTTCAATCAACCAACAACCACGTAGTATTTGTGCAAACTCTGTATCCAAACTGATGCTAAGGACCTATAAGGGTGACCAAAATATAAGGTGGTGTCTTTGCCCACCAAGACCCAGAGGAAATAAGAGAAGACCAATTAAGAGCTAAATAGTGAGACACTGATTTTAAGGGTAATAGAATTCAGAGAATGAAGGACTCACTGTGGGCTGAAATTCAGTGGAAGAGGTTAGGAGCGAATACTCAAGAAGAAGAATAAAGAAATTGAAAGAATAAGACTTCCTGTGATTGAAAGGAATCCAGACCAAAGGAATCCACACAAATTTGTAGTTTTTGAGGTAACTCATAAGATTAGATATTAGGAGATGACCTAAGCAAGCCCTGGAGAAATCATCGGGGATCAGTAAAGGGAAAGAGACAAATGTGGAAGGGAAAAAAATGCCTGAGTCAAGAGATGAATTCTGAGTGAAGATACAGGGTCAGAGTTAAGAAAAAGCAGTCACTGGTTTCAGACTGAGTCTTAAAGTTTTAGCCTGTAGAAACAGAAAATAAGACAAAATTTTAAGTGAAAATTACATTTAAAAGAAAATTACTAGGTACAGCAAAAATTACAAAAGGGAAATCACACATATTTATTTTTCAAGAATGGTCATAACTATGATTAGTGGTTAAACGAAACTACTTAAGTGATACTCATTTACAGCTCATTAGAATAATACTGTTATCCTTCATTTGCACAGGATTACATAATTTGTTATTGAAAACTTCATGTGTTTTCATATTCAGCGTAATTTAAAAAGAACTTTGGGGAATCAGGGTGGGATTAGTTATTGTTTTGTTTTACTAAATTTTTGAGAGAAGAGAAATATTAATAGATATTAACATTTTGTGATCCCAATAACAAGGCCTGAAAGTGTCAGACAGATCTCAGAACTTTTGAATTCTAGTTTTATGTTCTTTTATCAGTATACCTCATTTGTTCTCCATTATTCATGAATGTGTTTACATGTATTCAATGTATTATAAATAATATACACACATATAAAGTCTTCTATATATGTGCATTATATACACATAATATGTAAATTTTTAATACAAAATAAATGCTTGAATTTTCTTAACTTTAATTTTTAAATTGTTCCTTAAAGATTCAGTAGCTTTATTTTTTAAACTGCTTTATTGACATATGACTGACATGTAAAAAGCTGTACATATTTAATGTATACAACTTGATGAGTTTGGGCATAAATATACACCTATGAAATCTTCACCACCATCAAGGCCATAAACATATCCAGGGTTGTGACAGTTAATTTTTCTCCAACTAAATGTTGTATCACCTTGGCTCACTAAAAGGTATTCTAATTGGAAGTGATCAATAGGGTTTAGAGGGTCTGAGCCCAGAACAAGTTTGAACTCTTAAACAACAATGTTCTTTAAGTCCTGGCATTTAGGAAGTCTTAAACAGTGGTATAGGGATCTAAGTTTACAGAACAACCAATATCTTCTCCATGTGGAGCCTGCATTCTTCAAAGGCATTGAGGTAGTAACTGGCTCAGGAGAAAGAGGAGAAAAAAAAGAAAGTAAAGATAAAACAAGGAAGGGAACATGATATGGGAACACTGACAAATGAAGCAGTTTCAAGTTTTTACAGTCTTCATTGGTATCAGACAAAGAATTGTTCAGTGAGGTAATGTTTGAGCTCAACTTGCATTTGGAAGCCTCCTCATACTGATTAAAGAATGCAGGCAAGTGTATAGTATGATATTCTTGTCTCTTTTTGTTCTAAAGCATCTCTCACATAAACAATCTTATTTACATTCAAAAGTTCTTCAAAGTAACTGCTCCAAATCCAAATTGTCCTTGATGAGACTGTGCCAGTTAGAAAGAATCACATGATTTAGCCTTACAGTAGAAAACAAAATTTAAAATAGTGGGTGTTTTGTCTCGGAGAGGTGCAGTTTTGACTGAGAAAACCCCATGAGAACTACAAGGCACAAAGGATGGTGCTTGTGCAAACTTGTATCTCTGGAACTTGGTAAAAGACCAATTTTGTCCAGTTTGAGGTCAGACCCCAGCCATCAATATCAACAGTGGTTCTTAGGGATTGACAGTGGCCCTTACAAGATTTTAGAAAACAGTTTTATTACTGCACATTAACTATACCTCAATGAATAAACTCCACTATCTAGATAATGAGCCCATCTACCAACCCCTAAATTTTCCTCATGCTCCTTTATAATTCCTGCCTTGCACACTTCCACATCCTCCTTCTTCATTCTCAGACAACCACCAATCTACTTTTACTGCTATACTAGATTAGTTGCACCTTCTAGACTTTCATGTAACTGGAATAACGCAGAATGTATTTTTTTGCCTAACTTCTTTTATCAGCATAATTATTTTGAGAGTCATTTGTTATAGCCTGTATCAGTGGTTCTCTTTTATTTCTGAATAACATGTTGTGTGCCTCTACCACAGTTTGTCTGTTTATCTATTAATGAATGTTATGGACTGAATGTTTGTGTTCCTCTCAAGTTCATATTCTAAAGTTCTAATTCCAAGTGTAAGCATATTTAGAAATGGGGCCTCTAAGGAAGTAATTAAGGCTAAATGAGGTCAAAGGGCTGAGTTCTGGGCCAATAGGATTAGTGGCCTTTTAAGAAGAAACGTCAGAGTCCTCCCTCTCTCTCTCCACACCAGCAAAAAGAAAAGGTGAAGTGATGGCACAAGAGGAAGGCAGTCACCTGCAAGCCAGGAAGAGAGGCATTAGCAGAAACCAACTTGTCTGGCATTGTGATCTTGGACTTCTCAGCCTCTAGAACTGTGAGAAATAAATTTTTGTTGTTTAAGCCATCCAGTCTTTGGTATTTTGGTATGGCAGCATGAGCAGACTAATACATTGGATGTTTGGGTTGCTTACAGATTTCCTATTAAAAATAAAGCTATTATAAACATTCATGTGCAAGTAGAATTACCATAATTAGTAAATAAAAATACAAGGCACCCAGTTAAATCTGAATGATTTCTAACTGCCTATGTATACGTACATTGACATAAAATAATATTGCACTATACTAAAAATTATTCCTTGTTTATTTGAAATAAATTACAATGATCAAAACTATATTTTTCTTTCTTTAATTTTATTCCTTTAAAGATTTCACTCTCCTTAAAAGTTTTTTCTGAATTTGCATATAGAATTCCTTGCAATTATAATCTGTTCCATTTTCATTATAAGTGGTTATATACAACTTATTCCTCTTTTTTTTTTCTTGCTCATTGAACGTTCATGATAGAAAACTCATTAAGCATTAACATTATGAGCTGGTATACTGATTATTCTGTCATAAAATCAACAACTCTGAAAATCAATCTTTGATTTGTACAAATCACACAATATCATTCTTGCACATAATATCATCATTCATGCCATAACCTGTGTTCCTTCTTCAAGATTCCATTGCATCTCTTGATCAAGACTCTTAAAAATAATGTTTACTGCCAAAAAAAAAAAGAACATTGCCATCAATTTTTATTTCCTTCTCTCCGACACCACATGTGATGATTCCATGCTGGAAGAGTATTTAGAAACATCCTTGTAAAAGAATCAAATTCTTTAAAAGATGAAATCCATTTCAAAAGAGTCATGGCAAATGCCATAAGAATTATACACTTAAAGTTGGAATGCCTTTTCCTCTTTATTAGTAATGCTGTCCCTTTTAAGGACAGCTTTGACACTTAAAAGGATAACTTTTTGGTCCATTCTTTCTTTAACACATTCAGCGATTTCTTTTAAGCAATGGAGCACTTCAACAACACAGTTTTCTTTTCTTTCAATTTGCATAATCCTATTGCTAAAGAGATGTTGAAAACTACTTACGAGAAAGTAATAGGCTTTACTCAGTGGATTATTTAAAAAGTAAACAAAAATTTTCAGAACCTTAGGAATTAAAGCATGATGTCAGGACTTCAAATAAACTGAGGATTCTCTTCATCTGTTAGAGAGCCAGAAGAGTTTTGAAGGCAAGAGAATTCGAGAATACAGAATACCAATAAAATCACAAATATAATTGCTCAGTTCAAACAGTATAAATGAAATAAGAGTAATATTTCATGACAATTACTTCAATGTTAATAGAAAGGACACTGAATACTATTTGAGAAGCATTATTCAGAATATAGGTAGGACACCCAACACCTTCAAGAGAACCATGCATGTCTTTTTTTGCCTTTGGATAAATATTTTTTGTACCTTTATGCAAGCATCCACAAAAATTTGGATTTATATTATCTTGATCATAAACAGTATGATTTTTCTCATCAACTCTAAACTTAAGACTTTCTCTGCCAAAAGTTGCTCTTGTTTCTGAGGTCTTATCTGGGTTAAACAAGCATTGGGGCTAAGAGACTGTTGATGTACAGTTTGGAAGGTCATTATATCTTTTTCTGTGATTATTTTATCTTCTTCATCTGAATTTCTCTTAAAGAAAATTTTTATTTAAATCACTTTGTTTGGTACTAGCTGAAAAAAAAATACATCTTTTATGCTTAGCTGTTAGTATAACTGATTTATATCTGACTTTCCATGATTTCTGAAATTGAATGAACAATAACAAATGTACAAAGAGCTTCAAAAGACATTTTTTCTCTTTATAAATGTCCACTGTTCAGAATACTCATCATAAAATGTATACTTTTGTTTTGCCACTTCAGCATTCAAAAATATACAAATAGAAAAACAGATAATATCAAGTATTGCAAGAGTTGAAAAAAATGAGTGTGATGATCTCATGCACACATGAATCTGTTATTCCTGATTCCTTGTAACTGATCATAAACTGAGTTGAATTACTGAAAGGTTTATGAACTTAAAAATTAAAAATAGACTGAAGTATCTTTGCCATTTAAGTGATTAAAACTTTAATTACCATGGTGAAAAATAAAAGCTTTAACTACTTAATGTATGTAATTTATCAAAAAAAAATCTGAATGCAGGATAGAGTATCCTGACAATGTGAATACAGGATACAAATCCAAATCATTCAATACCTATAAGACATGCATATATATGAGGTATCTGGCAACTTAAAATACAAGTCTTTTTACAAACATATGCTTTAACTTATATCAGGTAAATGCCTTAGAGTAGAAAGGCTAGACCTTATGGTAGGTATGTATTTAATGTTTGTAAACTATCAAGTTCATTTCCAAATTGGTTGTATCATTTTGCCTTCCTACCAGCATTGTATGAGAACTCCTGGTCCTCCATCTCTTCCTCAAAACTTGACATAGTTAGTCTTTTACTTTTTAGCCATTCTAAAAGGTATGTCTTTTCATTTTCATTTGAAATTCCCTAAAAATGAATGATGATATTGACATCTTTCCATGTGATTAGCATATTTGCCATTCTCATATCTATCTCACTACCTATCTAGTTAAGTGTCTGTTCAAATAATTTGCCCATATTTTACTGGGATATTAGTTTTCTTAAAATCAGTGTTTTAGAGTTTTAATGTATCCTGAATATAAGTTCTTTATCTGATATGTGATTTGCAAATATTTTTTTCCCAGTCAGTGACTAGCCTTTTTCTTCTCTTAACAATATCTCTCAATGAGTGGAAGTTTTATATTTTCCTACTACTTTGCATTCCTGGTAATCATTTTTTCTTGTTGGGTGTTAGATATTTTTGTATGCTTATAAATATTCTTAAGCCTTATCATGGAGTGCAGTTAAATTACTTAAAACAGTTTAAGCTTTCTAGTCTTTCTTTTAATATTTGTTAGATGAGACCAGAGCAAAGGTAAGCCTCAGAGCAATGCTTCTTAAATATTTTTCATTATCCTCTAGGAAGCCTTTTTAGATTTTTTTTTTTCAAATCACCCTTCTCATGAAATTTTAATGCCACAAATATACAGCATTTCAATTTATACACTGTGGCTATTTAGAGGTACACAAAATATTTTGATATCTAAGATTTCCTTGACTCTCAAGAACTGATTTTTAACCCCTTGGAAGTAATATTGTCCCTGTTGAGAATACGTGATCTAATAATAATTATTTATACCACTGAGATCAAATCCTCTGTTATTCTGCCCAAGGCATTATGAATCATAAGATTTTCCATCCATCTGTTGGGAATAGGCATTCTTCCCAGTCCTATATATTGGGTTAAAGTAGAAATTTCCCTTTATAAGGTTTTGAAATGGTAATTCAAGACAAAGTTTGTCAAAAAGGCAAGGGTTTGAGAATTAACCTTTTAAACTCTTTCATTCCAGGAGCCAGCTCAAGAACTGCCTTACCACTCCTCTGCCTACCCTCTTCATATAAATTTTTTCTTCTATAGACAAACAGTACTCAAGACCTGGGCAAACATATAGATAGTAGGAGCAGGTATTAGAATACTCAAAATCAATTTCACCCAGGAACAATAAGAATCTGTTCAGATAACCAAAAATGTCCCTGGAAAATTTATTCCTGAGAAAACAAAATAAACTCAACATTGCAAAACCTCAATGAAATAATAATTGGAGCTTGATTCAGTGTGAAGCTTTCCACATAGCCATGAAACTATGACCTCACATAGGTGAGCACACAAAGGGTCTCAAATATTCACACAAGGAATCTCAGGTATCTTTGTGTAGGTTTTTATGTGGACATACGTTTTCAACTCATTTGAGTAAATACCAAGGAGTATGATCATGGATAATGTGGTAAGAGTTTTGTAAGAAGCAGCCAATCTGTCTTCCAATTTACTCTTTTAAAACTCTCAATCTCTAAAACAACAATGAGACATCACTTCACAGCTATCTGAATGGCTAAAATCCAACAAAATAAAAAAATGTCAACATGAAATGCTGGCAAGAAAGTAGAGAAATAGAAATTCTCATTCATTGCTGTTAAGAATGCAAAATGGCATAGCCACTTTGGAAGACAGTTTGGTTTCTGGGAAACCAGCATGGGGGCTCTGGGGGTATGTGGAAACTCTTTGTAAGTTCTGCTCAATTTTTCTGTATACTTAAAACTGTGAAATTTTTTGAGTCTATTAAAAAAATATGAGGACTTCATCAGACCTGCAAATCTGCTTCTGCTGTGGTAGTAGGAGAATTTCTCTCCAGTATAAATCAATTTTCCCACCACTACGTACTATAACATAAAGTACTTATTTAAAACAACTTAAAACAGTGAGGGCCTATATCCTTTTTTGAAATGCAATCTGAATATTCACACATGATTACTACAACCACCATATAACATGTTTCTTCCCCATTTTGCAGATTAAGGGGAAAAAAACCCAGTAAAAATAAACCAAGCATTCATTCACAGAGCTCAGGCTGGAGCATGGAATACTTTCCCTCTCAGTACAGGATTGTTACACACACACACACACACACACACACACACACATATATATATTCTATGAAATGTTCTATTACACTAATTCCTTCTAGATCCATGACATTCATGAGAGATATAATTTCTAGTTTTTCCAAATCCTAAAAATCATTGAAAACACTGAAAGATAATTCTTAACTAGGATGAGCATCACCACAACATTTGAAAGTACTATGTAAGCTAATGAATGCCCAGGACCAACCCTCAGATATTATGATTCAGTAGGTCTAGATTTTGGCCTTGGCATCTGTATTTATGAAAAGTTTTTTAGGTGTCTCAATCTACCTTCCTTGTATTGAAACTCTGCACTGAATCACAAAACTATCTCCATTATATTAAGATGAATTTAATTGAAAAATGTTAGTAATAACTTTGGACTCAATACATTAATATGGGATTGAAGTAAAATACAAAGACACTATATTTGCTTGAGAGATAAACTTCACACTGCATTAATCCAACAACGAGTGTTGCACAATTGAGCACACACCTGCTACAAAACCAAAGTGAAGGTGATGACTGATGCAGTTCAGTACATGACATGGACGAGTGTAAGGCAATATATAGTATTGCAGGGGAAGCCAGTTAACAGCATCACCTTCTTCTGGGTCATCAGCATCAACCTATATACATAAAGGAAAGTAGGGCAATGGAAGAGAAGGAAAACAGCTGTAACTAGAATGTGAAGGACCAGCTGAAGAGAACAACTTGAGGCTCGTAGTGCAATCTTTACAAAAACATTACCAGCACAAGGTACTCATATAGAAGAGGAGGGAAATAGCCTCTTCCTTTTGATGGGGATGGCAAGCTTCTGGAGGAGCATATGGAGTGAGAATACTGTTAAGGGCAGTTTAGAGAATACAATCTGCCTCTAAACATTAACTTTTTATATCACACAGGGATAAATATAATTACTAAGGGTTCTTAGACGCTTTAGCTATGTTTTAGATCAAAATTGTTTGTACATCTAATATTTTTACTTGATTAGTTATGTGAACAGATGATTATTCCTTTAAGTTAAGATTTCCTAGGGATTTAAAATCTATAATTTAATAAAAATAAATCTGTTTATTCACCTTTTTCAGAATTTATTAGATTTAAAAATATCTTGAAATTTCTTTCATTTTCAACTGTTAAATGTTACAAAACAAGCTTGCTAAGTATTTGCCTCAGTAAACTCGGTTTTTATTTGTTACAAGAAATGTGATTTCCAAAGATAGTTATGTGGTTTTTTACTGTTATTGTGATGAAAATTCAGTATAACATATTTAAGTTTCTATTTGAATTTACTGTAGTTCCATGATAATTCACTATAATACCTCTTAGAGCAGCGACAAAGGAGAACAGTTTTGTATTTATTTTATGGGATATATTATAACTATAATGGCATTCTCCTTTGAAGGACAAGCTCCCTGTTTGTCTGTTGGACTGGTTGGTTGTTAGTTTTTATTATTTTAAAAAAATAACTGTGTGCTTTTAGTTATTCCCAGGAATCCTGGGAAAGGATAACATCTAGCTGGGCAATAATTTATTATATAATTACATGGAAAATTTTCATTAAGTTTATGAATTGGATGTGGTTTATTAGATAAAAGATTTCTATTGAATCAAAACCATCTGATTTTTTTTGTTTACAACTGATTTTCATTTCTTACTGTCTTGAAATCAGTCGTGATCATAACAATAATCAATTGAATGATCAAACTATCTATAATTTGATGATACTATCTATAATTGAGATTTTTATGGTAGTCTCATAATAGACTTTCTACATCTCACCAAAATGGTTTTTGTAAGATGTGACCAATATTTAGACAGTCTGGTTACAAAATAATTTTTTATTATCGATTTTTCTCAATTTCTATAATAATGTAGACTGGGTTTACTTTTGCATCATATGTAAATGGGATAGGACTAAACAGTGAATTTAGGATATTCGAAAGAACAGGACTTGCTGGGAATTTTTCCGAATATGGTCTAGCTAAGCTTCTCAATTAAATGTGTTTACATACTGCATCAGACTCCTAAATTTTCTTAGCTTAATACTACCTATAATACTACACATTAGTATTAGTATATATTAGTATTACAATCAGAAAGTGAAGGAAGCAACACTTAAATTGTACTACTCTTTATGATATTACATTTTTAAAAATTTCATAAATGGCTTATGTTTTAAGACAATTATGATCTGGGAAAATAATCCAGAAATTTAATTTTTCTAATTCACTAAATCTCAATTCTTATGTTTTCAAGGTATGAAGCCAAGTGCTCCCCAATATTTTCAATTAATTCTTCATCACATTTGAAAACAGTATTTATCTCTGACTTGTATATAATTCATATATATGGATATATGTTTGTGATTTGACACATTTAAAGCCACTTTTATGTGGATGTTCTATTTTTCAACCAGACTATGATATCCTTAATGTCTATTCTTCTTAAAAAACCCTAACAGAGTTTTCCTCTAAGGTAAGTTCATTATGTTTGCCACATCCTTAAAAAGTACAGGTTTAAACAGAATCATAGTTCTAGAGATTTCTGCCCAGTATCTTGCCCGAAGAGATGCTGCTCATAGTTGTCTTCCAGGCTTTCAGATTGAATAATCTGATTCTAGAGGACCATTTTTATAAAAAAGCACCTCTTGGGAATTAGAGAGAAGAGGCTCTAAATTTTAGCTTTTCAAGTAACTATCTCTGTGACCTTGAGCAAGTATAACCTCCCTAAGCTTCAGTTTCTTCTGTAAAACAATAAAATCGATGACATAAGTAAGTTATAAAAATAGAATTTTAAAATGAGTGCACAGTGACTCGTAGATCTTAAACCTAAGTAGATAGTTTACTTGTTTTATCATTTTCTTAAATTTTTTCCTGTTAGAAATGAAGAAACTTACATTTTCAAAACTAGATTGGCTCTATCTAAGACATATGAGCTTTTAAATATCTATTTGACATTATTTTCAAGCAAGACAGAACATTTAAGGGAATTGAACATATTCTGAATTTACGGGGACATTTTCACCTATTAATTTAGAGTTAAAAGGGAAACAGTATTTTAGTTCATGATGAAAAGGGTGCTGAATAATGCATGGAGTGAAAAATGCATTCTCAACTCATTCAAATAAGTCTTAGATGAGCAATATTTCTTAACCAGACAATTGAGGTAATCTGTGCATTGCCATATTTAAACAACAGATAGTATATTTGTTTCGGTGAATACAATCAGTGTGGACTTAAATAAATTACTATTCAGATTTAAAATCTAGCCTATAAAATACAACATTAAATTTGAAATTTAGCATTTTTGTTTCTTCTAAGTCAAAACTGTACTTGCTTTTAACAGGATGTTAGCAAGAGCATTTTTTGTTTTTCAATGATTTTCTTTTCCAAAGCAAATCACCCAGTTGGTCTCTGAAGATAAATATTTAAATGTTTGGTATTTACATTTTTCTGAACTTTTCCAATCAGTTTGAAATGCAGTTGTAGTCTAAGACTACATCTAAGACTAAATGTAGTCTTTAGAAATCAGAATGTGAATTTGTCTCAAGCTTGATACATTTACTTAGGTTCTTAGAAATTCAATATATTCAGATGGATATTTTGTAGCCAGCATTTTGTGGTTCTCTAACATGCAATATATATAACAAATTGCCAGCTAGGCTATTATATGTTTAAGAGTTTTAATTGCTGTGTACTTTAAACATTTCTTACATTGTGCCATCTGGTACATAGAAACATTAGTGAATTTTTACACTTAATTGGATATACTTTGCATTAGGAATGTCTGAAAATTAGTTGCTAACTAATTTATATTGACAGATTTATCAATACAAACTTCACAAAACTACAAACCATTGCTTTGTGCCATTAAGGTAGCAACACATTGTTAAGTGCTAGTAAAAGTTGCTCAAACAATTGTCTGCATGGAAATAACGATTTACAAATACAGTAGCTCTCTGCTATTTAAATAAATTGCACTTATAATATAGTAAACTTTTTCTTTTAAAGAAGTTTTAGAGAAATATATTTTACATTAAGTAGAAAAAGTCAATTAATTTTTTTTTTTTTTTTTTTTTTTTTTTTTTTTTTGCGGTATGCGGGCCTCTCACTTCTGTGGCCTCTCCCGTCGGGGAGCACAGGCTCCGGACGCGCAGGCTCAGCGGCCATGGCTCATGGGCCTAGCGGCTCCGCGGCATGTGGGATCTTCCCGGACCAGGGCACGAACCCGCGTCCCCTGCATCGGCAGGCGGACTCTCAACCACTGCGCCACCAGGGAAGCCCAGTCACTTAAATTTTAAACATTTTTGACATGGTGGAAAAGTTTGATAATGTTTTCACATGCTCTTATTTTATTGAAAAGTTTCTGTTTCTGTTGTTAGAAGAAAATCTCTTTTTATCAGTCTTCCATTTCTATTGTAACTGTATTTTACATACATTAAATCTGGCAATAATATACAATGACTAGCTACCAGAACATCTATTTCAAAAGAGTATAAGCTACCATGCTCTTCTCCCCTAATAATCTTAGTCTCTACGAATGCACTAAAGATGAGATTCCCTGTAGTTATGTCAAAAAGCAAAATGCAAAGAATCAATCAAGAAAGCAAGCAGTAAACAGAAATCCATTCAATAGTATATGAAACAGAGGAAACAACTGAAGCAATCTGTTGGGTAAACTGGAGGAAATCTCTTTACAAAGAAAATATATGTGAAAATTACAGAGAAATATTATCATAGTTTTTAGAATTATAAGTGTACATTTACAAAGTATAAAAAATATGAAAAAACCAACTTAAAACCACCAGTTCAGAATTTTAAAAATTATTATAGGGATTAGCATAAAATTCATCTTAATATTCTCTATGAAAATATCCCATGTAGAAAATTACTAGAATGCCCACAATTATACTAATATAACATACAAGGTTTTGTTATTAGATAACAAAACCTTGTATGGTTATAAGATACTTTGCTTTATCTTTCAGTTGTATTATGTAAATACATACATTATAAGTATAGGCTTTCACTGCTTAAAGTATTGCTTTGCTATGTTAATTTTAAAACTGTATGATTTCAAATATAATTTCATCAGAAAGTTGATGAGAATCAAGATAGATTCCTATTAAAAATAATTTGTAAATCCCTCTCCCATCAGTTCTCACTTCTCCCTGAAAACAATATCCTTCCTGATGTTAGAGATGGTATAAGGTGAGGTTCAGGGGGATCGCTCCCTATAGTGGGTGTCAGAGAAAAACCGCCATTACACATGCCAACCCTTGCCAGGTTGGTAACTACCTACAAATGCAACACATCTTCTAGCCAGGATAAATAGTCTTGTGGGAGCAGGCAAAACTGTCTCATTAGAGAAAAGTTAGAAGATCAAAATGTACAGTGAAGACTAAAAGACCTTCGGAGGTATGAGGGGTCAGAGCAGATGGAAGTATGAAGCAAAGGAGAGAATCAAACAAAAGCAATCCTTATCCCTGCCTCTCATAAAGCTGCATTTTATTTGAAGTAACGGTGCTCTACCAATCTCTAGCCAACCATTTTCTGCCTCCTTTCAACTCCTGACTGGCTCTGCAGTTATATGCTATCTGCTTTTCACAGCCGCAGCTGTTCCAAGTTACTTGTAAGTTTCCAGAAGCAGAGAAATTATACAGGTTATCTCCTTTCCCTCTGTTTCCATTGTGTTTATTATTTAGCCAGTACAAGACAGTTACACACTTGTTTGCTAATTGTATCATGTGCTATTAGCCTGATATCCTCAATGGGATCCTAAACCCCAAGAAGGAAGGGATCCTGTTATAGCTTTTATTGTTTACAACACTAAGTTAATTCATAGTATATTCTCAGTAAACATTGGGATACTGATAACACTTCTATTGACAACCCATGTTTTCCTAGTTTAGTGGGGTTTTTTTCTGCAAGCTTTTGTAGTTTCCTGTTAGATATAGGGGATGGCTGGTTTATAATGGAAAAAGATGGTTTACCTTCAGTTGTCAACAACTGAAACATGATATCAGTCTATAAAAATATACAGAGATAATAGACTATGATAAAATTGTTTAAAAAAATTGAACAACAAATTAATTCAAAGTGTAACCAATATTTGCATGAAAGGTAGAATTTCAAAGATAGAATTAGGGCATAGAAAGTTTTTTCTTTTTTGGGGGGGGGTCAGATTTTCTGTCTATTCAGTAGCTGTGTGGACTTTGGGCAAGTTACTAAACTACCCTCCACTGTGTAAAATTGTGAAAACAATTATTCATCCTTCAAAGCATTGTTAAGAGAATTAAATGACTTAATGTTGTATAGTAAAGAATTTCTGGCCTTTGATCCTGGTTCCCTTGAATTTCATGAGTGATAGGAGGGTCTTTGTTATTCATAGGGGGTCCCTTGGACTACATCTGAGTTTAAACTAACAAGGTAGCTCATGGTGGGCCTGTGGATAGTTTCAAGTTGGAATTTGAGTGTTGGTGCTTTGAGCCATGTGATACCAGCCTGACCTCGTGACCTCTTGGTACACAGACTACAGATTGAGCTCAATCACTTGGTTACTGATTCAGTCAATCATACTTCTGTAATGGAACCCCAATAAAAGATCACCTGAGCACAGGTGAGCTTCCCTAGTTGGTAAGCATATATTGATGTGCCAAGAAGGTGAGGACTGAGAAATTTCCTGTTTAGTATCCTCCCAGATCTTACCATACACATCTCTTCTTTTGGCTAGTCTTGATTTTCCCCTTTATAATAAAACTGTAATTGTGAATATAGTGCTTTCCTAAGTCTGTGAGGAATTATTTTTTTAACATTTTAATTTGAGTATAATTGCTTTACAATGGTGTGTTAGTTTCTGCTTTGTAACATTGAATCATCTATATACATACATATATCCCCATGTCCCTCCCCTCCTTCTTGCATCTCCCTCCCACCCTCCCTATCCTACCCCGCTAGGTGGTTAAAAGTCACCAAGCTGATCTCCCTGTGCTGTGCAGCTGCTTCCTACTGGCTATCTATTTTACATTTGGTAGTGTATATATGTCCATGCCACTCTCACACTTCATCCCAGCTTACCCTTCCCCCTCCCCGTGTCCTCAAGTCCATTCTCTATGTCTGTGTCTTTATTCCTGTCCTGCCTCTAGGTTCTTCAGAACCATTTTTTTTTTTTTTTTAGATTCCATAAATATGTGTTAGCATACGGTATTTATTTTTCTCTTTCTGATTTACTTCATTCTGTAGGATAGACTCTAGGTCCATCCGCCTCACTACAAATAACTCAATTTCGTTGCTTTTAGTGGCTGAGTAATATTCCATTGTATATATGTACCACATCTTCTTTATCCATTCATCTGTAAATGGACACTTAGATTGCTTCCAGGTCCTGGCTACTGTAAACAAAGCTGCAGTGAACATTGTGGTACATGACTCTCTTTGAATTATGGTTTTCTCAGGGTATATGCCCAGTAGTGGGATTGCTGGGTCATATGATAGTTCTATTTTTAGTTTTTTAAGGAACCTCCATACTGTTCTCCATAGTGGCTGTATCAATTTACATTCCCACCAACAGTGCGAGAGGGTTCCCTTTTCTCCACACCCTCTCCAGCATGTATTGTTTGTAGATTGTTTGATGCTGGCCATTCTGACTGGTGTGAGGTGATACCTCATTGTAGTTTTGATTTGCATTTCTCTGATGATTAGTGATGTTGAGCATCCTTTCATGTGTTTGTTGGCAATCTGTATATCTTCTTTGGAGAAATGTCTATTTAGGTCTTCTGCCCATTTTTGGATTGGGTTGTTTCTTTTCTTCATATTGATTTGCATGAGCTGCTTGTAAATTTTGGAGATTAATCCTCTGTCAGCTGCTTCATTTGCAAATATTTTCTCCCATTCTGAGGGCTGTCTTTTCGTTTTGTTTATGGTTTCCTTTGCTGTGCAAAAGCTTTTAAGTTTCATTAGGTACCATTTGTTTATTGTGGTTTTTATTTCCATTTCTCTAGGAGGTGGGTCAAAAAGGATCTTGCTGTGATTTGTCACAGAATGTTCTGCTTATGTTTTCCTCTAACAGTTTTAGAGTGTCTGCCCTTACATTTAGGTCTTTAATCCATTTGAGTTTATTTTTGTGTATGGTGTTAGGGAGTATTCTAATATCATTCTTTCACATTGAGCTGTCCAATTTTCCCAGCACCACTTATTAAAGAGGCTGTCTTTTCTCCATTGTATAATCTTGCCTCCTTTATAAAAAATAAGTTGACCATATGTTCATGGGTTTATCCCTAGGCTTTGATCTGTTCCATTGATCTATATTTCTGTTTTTTTGCCAGTACCATACTGTCTTGATTACTGTAGATTTGTAGTATAGTCTGAAGTCTGGGAGCCTGAATCCTCCAGCTCTGTTTTTCTTTCTCAAGATTGCTTTGGCTATTCGAGGTCTTTTGTGTTTCCATTAAAAAGTGTGAAATTTTTTGTTCTAGTTCTGTGAAAAATGCCATTGTAATTTGATAGGGATTGCATTGAATCTATAGATTGCTTTGGGTCACATAGTCATTTTCACAATGTTGATTCTTCCATTCCAAGAACATGTTATATCTCTCCATCTGTTTATATCATCTTTAACTTCTTTCATCAGTGTCTTATAGTTTTCTCAGTACAGGTCTTTTGTCTCCATAGATAGGTTTATTCCTAGGTATTTTATTCTTTTGTTGCAAAGGTAAATGGGAGTGTTTCCTTAATTTCTCTTTCAGATTTTTCATCATTAGCGTATTGGAATGCAAGAGATTTCTGTGCATTAATTTTGTATCCTGATACTTTACCAAATTAAGTGATTAGCTCTAGTAAGTTTCTGGTGGCATCTTTAGGATTCTCTATGCATAGTATCATATCATCTGAAAACAGTGACAGCTTTATTCCTTCTTTTTCAATTTGGATTCCTTTTATTTCTTTTTCTTCTCTGATTGCTGTGGCTAAAACTTCCAAAACTATGTTGAATAATAGTGGCGAGAGTGGGTAACCTTGTCTTATTCCTTATCTTAGAAGAAATGGTTTCAGTTTTTCAACATTGAGAATGATGTTGGCTTTGGGTTTGTCATATATGGACTTTATTATGTTGAGGTAAGTTCCCTCTATGCCTACTTTCTGGAGGGTTTTTATCATAAATAGGTGTTGAATTTTGTGGAAAGCTTTTTCTGTATCTATTGAGATGATCACATGGTTTTTCTCCTTCAGTTTGTTAATATGGTTTATCACATTGATTGATTTGTGTATACTGAAGAATCCTTGCATTCCTGGGATAAACCCCAATTGATCATGGTGTATGATCCTTTTAATGTGCTGTTGGATTCTGTTTCCTAGTATTTTGTTGAGGATTTTTGCATCTTTGTTCATCAGTGATATTGGCCTGTACTTTTCTTTCTTTGTGACATCTTTGTCTGGTTTTGTTATCAGGATGATGGTGGTCTTGTAGAATGAGTTTGGGAGTGTTCTTCCCTCTGTTATATTTTGGAAGAGTTTGAGAAGGAAAGGTGTTAGCTCTTCTTTAAATGTTTGATAGGATTCGCCTGTGAAGCCATTGGGTCCTGGGCTTTTTTTTGTTGGAAGATTTTCAATCACAGTCTCAATTTCAGTGCTTCTCATTGGGTTGTTTATATTTGTTATTTCATCCTGGTTCAGGCTCAGAAGGTTGTGCTTTTGTAAAAATATGTCCATTTTTCCAGGTTGTCCATTTTATTGGCATAGAGTTGCTTGTAATAATCTCTCATGATCCATTGTATTTCTGCAGTGTCAGTTGTTACTTCACCTTTTTCATTTCTATTTCTATTGATTCGAGTCTTCTCCTTTTTTTTTTTCTTGATGTGTCTGGCTAATGGTTTCTCAATTTTGTTTAACTTCTCAAAGAACCAGCTTTTAGTGTTATTGATCTTGGCTATTTTTTCCTTTATTTCTGATCTGATCTTTATGACTCCTTTCCTTCTGCTAACTTTGGGGGTTTTTTGTTCTTCTTTCTCTAATTGCTTTAGGTGTAAGTTTAGGTTGTTTCTTGAGGTAGGATTGTATTGCTATAAACTTCCTTCTTAGAACTGCTTTTGCTGCATCCCATAGGTTTGGGGTCATCGTGTTTATATTGTCATTTGTTTCTAGGTATTTTTTGATTTCCTCTTTGATTTCTTCAGTGATCTCTTGATTATTTAGTAGTGAATTGTTGAGCCTCCATGTTTTTGTATTTTTCCCAGATATTTTTCTGTATTTGATATCTAGTTTCATAGCACTGTGGTCAGAAAAGATACTTGATATGATTTCAATTTTCTTAAATTTACCAAGGCTTGATTTGTGACACAAGATGTGATCTATCCTGGAGAATGTTCCATAAGCACTTGAGAAGAATGTGTATTCTGCTGTTTTTGGATGTAATGTCCTATAAATATCAATTAAGTCCACCTTGTTTAATGTATCATTTAAAGTTTGTGTTTCCTTATTTATTTTCATTTTGGACGATCTGTCCATTGGTGAAAGTGGGGTGTTAAAGTCCCCTACTATGATTCTGTTACTGTCGATTTCCCTTTTATGGCTGTTAGCATTTGCTTTATGTATTGAGGTGCTCCTATGTTGGGTGCATAAGTATTTACAATTGTTATATCTTCTTCTTGGATTGATCCCTTGATCATTATGTAGTGCCCTTCTTTGTCTCTTTTAATAGTCTTTATTTAAAAGTCTATTTTTTCTGATATGAGAATTGCTACTCCAGCTTTCTTTTGATTTCCATTTGCATGGAATATATTTTTCCATCCCCTCACTTTCAGTCTGTACGTTTCCCTAGGTCTGAAGTGGGTCTCTTGTAGACAGCATATATATGGGTCTTGCTTTTGTATCCATTCAGCCAGTCTATGTCTTTTGGTTGGAGCATTTAAATCCATTTACATTTAAGGTAGTTATTATTGATATGTATGTTCCTGTTACCATTTTCTTAATTGTTTTGCATTTGCTATTGTAGCTCTTTTACTTCTCTTGTGTTTCCTGCCTAGAGAAGTTCCTTTAGCATTTGCTGTAAAGCTGGATTGGTAGTGCTGAGTTCTCTTAGCTTTTGCTTGTCTGTAAAGGTTTTGACTTCTCCGTTGAATCTGAATGAGATCCTTGCTGGGTAGAGTAATCTTGGTTTTAGGTTTTTTCCTTTCATCACTTTAAATATGTCCTGCCACTCCCTTCTGGTTTACAGATTTTCTGCTGAAAGATCAGCTGTTAACCTTATGCGGATTCCATTGTATGATATTTGTTGTTTTTCCCTTTTTGCTGTTAATATTTTTCTTTGTATTTAACTTTTGATAGTTTGATTAATATGTGTCTTGGTGTGTTTCTCCTTGTATTTATCCTGTATGGGACTCTCTGTGCTTCCTGGACTTTACTATTTCCTTTCCCATATTAGTGAAGCTTTCAACTATAATCTCTTCAAATATTTTCTTAGTCTCTCTTTTTTCTCTTCTTCTTCTTCTGGGACCCGAATAATTCAAGTGTTGGTGCATTTAATGTTGTCCCAGAGGTCTTTAAGACTGTCCTCAATTCTTTTCATTCTTTTTTGTTTATTCTTCTCTGTGGTAGTTATTTCCACTATTTTATCTTCCAAGTCACTTATCCATTCTTCTGCCTCAGTTAATTCTGCTATTGATACATTCTAGATTATTTTTAATTTCATTTATTGTGTTGTTCATCATTGTTTGTTTGCTCTTTAGTTTTTGTAGGACCTTGTTAAACGTTTCTTGTATTTTCTCCATTCTATTTCCAAGATTTTAGATCAGTTTTACTATCATTACTCTGAATTCTTTTTTAGGTAGACTGCCTATTTCCTCTTCATTTGTTTGGTCTGATGGGTTTTTACCCTGCTCCTTCATCTGCTGTGTTTGTCTGTCTTCTCATTTTGCTTAACTTACTGTGTTTGGGGTCTCCTTTTCACAGGCTGCAGGTCCATAGTTCCCATTGTACTTTGTGTCTGCCCCCAGTGGCTAAGGTTGGTTCAGTGTGTTGTGTAGGCTTCCTGGTTCACGGGACTGATGCCTGTGTTCTGGTGGATGAGGCTGGATCTTATATTTCTGGTGGGTAGGACTGTGTCTAGTGGTGTGTTTTGGGGTGCCTGTGAACTTATTATGATTTTAGGCAGCCTCTCTGCTAATGGGTGTGGTTGTGTTCCTGTCTTGCTAGTTGTTTGGTGCAGGGTGTCCAGCACTGTAGCTTGCTGGTTGATGAGTGGAGCTAGGTATTAGTGCTGAGATGGAGATCTTTGGGAGAGCTTTCACCATTTGAAATTACATGGAGCCGCGATGTCTCTGGTGGACCAATGTCCTCAACTCAGCTCTCCCACCTCAGAGGCACAGGCCTGTAACCCAGCTGGAGCTCCAAGACCCTGTCAGCCACATGGCTCAGAAGAAAATGGAGAAAAAAAGAAAGAAGGAGAGGAAAAAAATAAAGTTATATAAAAAATTAAATGTAAAAAAATTAAAAAGTAATTTTAAAAAAGAAAAGAAAAAGATAGAAAGAAGAGAGAAACCAAACCAGAAAGAAATCTACCAGTGATATCAAGTGCTATAAAACTATACAAAAAAAAGAAAACAGACCGATAGAACCCTAGGACAAATGGTAAAACCAAATGTATACAGACAAAATCACACAAAGTCCACTGCCTCAATTTGGGGATGATCTGTGTCTATTCAGGTATTCCAGAGATGCAGGGTACATCAAGTTAATTGTGGAGATTTAATCCGCTGCTCCTGAGTCTGCTGGGAGGAATTTCCCTTTCTCCTCTCTGCACAGCTCCTGGGGTTCAGCTTTGGATTTGGCCCTACCTCCGCATGTAGGTAGCTTGAGGGCGTCTGTTCCCCGCCCAGACAGGACGGGGTTAGAGGAGCAGCTGATTATGGGGCTCTGGCTCACTCTGGCCAGGGGTAGGGAGGGGTATGGAATGAGGGGCGAGTCTGCAGCGGCAGAGGCTGGCATGACATTGCAACATCCCCCGGAGAAGTTGTCCCTGAATCACGGGACCCTGGCAGTGGCGAGCTGCACAGGCTCCCGGGAGGGAAGGTGTGGATAGTGACCTGTGGTTGCACACAGGGTTCTTGGTGGCTGCAGTAGCAGCCTTAGCGTCTCATGCCTGTCTCTGATGTCCACACTGATAGCTGCGGCTCATGCCTGTCTCTGAAGCTCATTTAGGCGGTGCTCTGAATCCCCTCTCCTCACGCACCCTGAAACAATGGTCTCTTGCCTCTTAGGCAGTTCCAGACTTTTTCCTGGACTCCATCCTGGCTAGCTGTGGTGCACTAGCCCCCTTCAGGTTGTGTTCACTCAGCCAACCACAGTCCTCTCCCTGGGATCTGACCTCCGAAGCCCCAGCCTCAGCTCCCAGCCCCCCTGTAAGGAATTCTTAACAAAGCAGAAACTCTTTTTAGCTCCTGCCATCTTCACCTGTGAAGTCCAGGCCAACTGGAAAGGGGGCAGGGAAAACCCTGTTAACAGTCTTCCTGGTTGTCACGTGCAAATGGCTTGCTTTGTACCTTGCTGTGCTGTTTCCCACTGGTGTTGAGGGATTCTCTCCATCCATTCTGTGCTGTGTTGCTTTTCTAGGCCACAAATCTGTGTCCTTGACCTCTAAGATATTTTCAGTGCTTTGCAATTTAGGATCTGCACTACTACTCTGCTGTAGTCTATGCTCTCTGGGTGCTGCCATAGAAGAGACAGGACCAGAAGATATTCTGAGTCAGATTCCCCCTTTCCCTCCCATTCTAACAATTATTTCTGTGATTATCTAAAATTTCTTAAGCACTTCTCTTATCTTTCTTTAAAAGAGTTTATTCTGAAATAGTTGTACAAACTGAGACTTTAAGAGATGGCTCATGGATTTCAGTACCATGGAAGTCAGGATGAAGCCAGCAGCCCAAATACTTCTGATCGTTTTCTTTCCCATTGTCCCCTTAAATCATCTTACGGATTTAACCCCTGGAAGATTGTCTCCGTAAATCTCCAAATATGTTCAGACAAGTATGAATTTGCAATATTGGCTTTGAAGTTCCTACATAATATAGATTAAAATATATACATTTCTAAACTGCTGTTTGAATTACTGAATTCTCTCTTCCCTACAATGCCAATTTAAAGATTACTTTGAGGGCTTCCCTGGTGATGCAGTGGTTGAGAGTCCGCCTGCTGATGCAGGGGACACGGGTTCGTGCCCTAGTACGGGAAGATCCCACATGCCACGGAGCGGCTGGGCCCGTGAGCCATGGCCGCTGAGCCTGCACGTCCGGAGCCTGTGCGGAAAGATTACTTTGAGTTATTGTGCAGTGATGACACTGCCTGCTGTGGGAAGACTGGAACCCATGTTGCATGGAAGTGAATTCAGTTATTTGTTGCTAAGGATGTGTAGACATTCCTATAGTAAATGTGCAGAGCTCAGTTCCTTTCCAGTTCTACAACTTCATATTTTAAAATTCCCTATTGCCCAAAGCTGCTATAACTGTCACTCATACATATGTATATTTTTTTCAAAGAAGCTTCTGATTAACTTTAATAACCAATTTTATTAAAACACCATAGAAATTATTTATGTTGGAGATTCCCAGGATGGTACCTAAAACCATCTATTCTCAGAGTGCTAGTCACAGATTCAGATCTGATAGAATGACTTAGCTTTACCATCTTGGCTACTGCCACATTTACCTAAGAAGACTTGTTCAGGTCAAAGGTTTGAGTAGGGGTAACCATAATACTTATATTTCATTTACTTTTTATATAAATTAAAGGTTTATAATGAAGGAATGTTAAGGGATCATAGGAACAAACTCACATGTGCATTTGGGATTTCGTAAGGGTCAGCTTGTCAAAATTTGTGTTAATAGAGCTTAAACAAAACCTCTAAAAGATGAATGCTAGTGGTAATTCTGAAACTTTGTGGTCCAGCATACCCTGTCTCTGACTTCCTCCTCCTCCTCTCCCACCCCTGGATTCCGAGATGTGCCACAGAGAACTCAAGGAGGCCTTGAGCTTGTCTCTCAGTTCAGGAAACTCACAATTTCCTGGTGATGGTAGGAACTGAGATAATACGCAAAGTAAAGCTCTGCCTTTTGTTGCTATGATCTGTGGTCACTAGGGAAAAACAGAGAGAAAAAAAAACCCAACACAACAACCTTTATTTTTGAGAGAACAAGTGTAGCTGAATGTATAGGTTCAATTATTTTGTTGGAATCCAACCACCACCTTGGAGTTAGTGCAGAAGGAGGAGCCCCTAGAGGAGAAAATATCAGGGTCAAATTCCCCAGCTCCTGTCTCTGGGGACAGCTGACAAGGCTCTATGGCCCTCCCCTCAAAGCCTCTAGCCACCTGTGAAAATGCTTATTCTCAGGATTTTGGGATCCATGAACAGGAGATGCTTTCACGAAAAATAATTAGAAATTTTAATGTGTATTTAGAAGTCTGGTTAAATGACACTTTTAAAAAATTTGACTTTTGCACATTTCAGTAGAACACATTTCATGTAAAACGTGGGTATTCTCTGCAAAATTCTTCTTTTTTAAGGAAGGGCTGTAACTACAGAGTGTACAATAACCCTGTAGGTGTCCTTGGTGTCAGCTTAAACTCCTGCTATGTTTTCTGTGGGAGTAACTGACGTGCCTTCTATTTTATAATTCTGAATGTCAATACTGAAAACAGTCGGCAGCAGCCACGAGTCCTCATGTACATCTAGACAATGGTATATTGCTCAGGGCTAAAAATAAATGAGCTATCAAGCCAGAAAAAGACATGGAGAAATAGTTAATGCATATTACTAAGTGAAAAAAGCTAATCTGTAAAGATTACATACTATATGATTCCAACTACATGACACTCTGGACTATATGACATTCCAGAAAAGGCAAAATTATGGAGACAGTGGTTAGGGGGAAGGGCGAAATGAATAGGTAGAGTACAGAGGAATTTTAGGGCAATGAACCTATTCTGTATGATAGTACAATGGAGGGTACACGTCATTACACATTTGTCAAAACCCATAGAATGGACAATATCAAGAGTAAATCTAATGTGAACCATGAACTTTGGGTGATAATGATGCGTCACTGTAGGTTCACTGGGATGTTGATCGTGTGGAGGCTGTGTATATGTGGAGTCAGTGGGTATATGAGGACTCCCTGCACTTCTTGCTCAATTTTGCTTTGGACTTAAAACTGTTCTAAAACATAAAGTCTGTTTTAAAAAATATTAAAATGATATTTTCTGATTCTATAAGTGAAATGCTAAAAGTCTAAAATCTCATAAGCTTAGTTTTTATTACATTTTTTCTATGTATATAATAAAGTCATTGATACCATACTGTATACATACAGAATTTATAAAATTTTGTATATAACTTGGAAGTCTGTTTTTTATTTTCCTTTCCTAAGCCAGTTCACATTAAGACCTCTTTATAAGTATTCTTTCTAATTACTTAAGTATTCATACATATTAATATACTAATAATTTATATAATCCTTCTATTATTGGATATTTGGGATATTTCCAATTGTTGATTATTCTAATAATGCTCTATGTGCATTTTCTATACACTGATTGTTTTATTTTGATATATTACTGTATGTGAAATGACAAAGTATGGGTTATGAACATTGTTGAATACTGTGAAATACTTTCCCAAAGATTAAATCAAATGTTACTATTAATAGGAGCATATGAGCATGCTTTCACATTCTATATTTTAAATTGAAACTTATTTATAATTTCTGATAGGTAATAATTATTCAATCAACCTTGCCAGTATTTTTTTTAAAGGCATTCCCCTATTTCCTCTTCTTTATCCAGAAGCATAAGAATCTGATTAAATACAGAGGGTTGAAAGTACTGCTTAAGGGATTTATTCACAGTGCATCTACAGTGTCATTTCATTAATAGGGTTTGACATAAACCCTAGTGACATAATCAACCAGATATGTACAGTTGTTTTCAGAACACAATGTGTGAATAAATGGTCAGTCTTTTAAATTTTTTTTAAGTTTTGTGTGAATGGATGTATCTCTCTTTTAAGTTCTAGTCTCTCAGATCATGTCCTTGGTAAATTGGTGAGAAATTCCTATGGTAAAGTGGTTTGATGGGATCCTCAGTGAATAATTACTATGAGTATGAACATACATGCTACTAAGACTTTCAACAAATTTTCCCCCCAAAATCATAGTGTACATTTATAACAAGCTTCTAGAATCATGTGATCTTTGAAATCCTGATAAAGTCTCAATTCTCCTGGAAAGTTTGTCAAAGGGCATCTTGAGGAAATGCTGTAGGTTCATGAATATTTATAAATATTGTTGTAAATCTGGCAACATCCTCAGGCTTTTTGCCTTTCACCTTTGGATGTGATATACAATGTGATCTAAATTATGATATGAATGACTAGGAAAACTGATTAGGTGATGTGATTGCTGTGACATTTCCTTAAGTCCAATATATTATACTGCATATATATTACTCTTTCAAGATAGTTCTTGCTTTGGCAAAATATGCACTTTTCATCCTCTAATCTGAAGAATTTTCTTTACTGTAACATTCCAAAGTCATGTTAGGGATTAGTTGGCCTGCAATTTTCAGTTATTTTGAAGGATGTGTGGTTGACAAGCTGTATATAACAGTCATTTGTATTAGAAGTTACTACTTTAATTTGTGGTACATTGAATATACTTTAATTTGTCAAACACTGGCTTTTTGCCAGCCTCTGTTCTAGCTGTTTGTTTACCACAATATCTAAGCCTGACTCTGGCTCTACTCTCATGGAGGTGCTGGTTATGGGAACAAAGAATTTGATGACCTACGATGACAGCTACAAAAAAGGAAGTAAAGTGTGGGGCAAAAGCACATGCAGTGGAAACTAAACTTAGAATGATAGATGGAAAATCTTTTTTTGAAAAGTAGTACTTAACCTGAGACTGGAAGAGCACATAAGCATGAGCTAAGAGATTTTGTAGAGGAAAGAGGAAGCAATATAGTGAACACCATAAAGTATGATATAACAAAGGGATTAGAAAAAAGACCATTAGAGCTGGAGCATGGACAGTGAATGTTAAGCCCAGAAATGTGGACTGACGCTGTGTTGTAGAGGTATACCTAAGCCTTGTCAAACATTTTGAACTTTACCTCAAAGGACATAAGTGAAGACTTTTAAGCAGAGGAGCAATGTAAAAATATTTGTTTTTAAAATATCACATTGGGTGAAGTAAAGAAAGGAACTGGAATGAAGTAGGGGTAAGGTACAGAGACCTGGTAGATGTAATGGTGGCAGGGGAGGCATGTTACTATTGCGACCAGTGCAGGTCACCCTAAAATACTCCTCAGTGGCATATCGATCATTTTGAATTAAAGTTACTCAAGAAACTGCCAGTGCAAGACCCTCCTCTGTCACCTTGAGAGCAGGAAATAAATCTCTCATGTGAAAGGTGCACCTTCTGTGTCTGGAGGTAGAAGGACACCCTTATCACTAGAGATAGAGAATTTGGGGCCCAGAAGCCTGTATAAACAAAAATTGTTATTTCTTTAATTTACTACCTAAACCCAAACTCTGTTTAGATTCTTCACTCATTAAGCACCAAAGCCAAAGTTTCTATGTCCTGTCAATTCCTCACAATTTTATTGTTTCTTTTTCTAAAAAGTTTAAAAGCTGCCTGTCTTGGCCACTTTGTAGGCCCCATTTCTATGAGACCTCTGTGTGCAAGAATTAAACTTGTTTCTTTTTTGTCCTGTTAATCTGTCTTGTGTCAATTCTAGTATTAGTCCAGCCACAAGAACTCAAGAAGGCGGGGATGAGATTTCTTCTGCCCTAACATTACTATATTGGCTTGATTGGTCTACTGTGTAAACAATGGCAAAGTGGGAAACAAACTATTTTAAAGAGACACTAGGAAGAGAAAATTAATAGAGCATAGTAACTTATTCTATTTGGAGCTGAGTTATGAGTGAAAGGGTTAGGGTTAGCATTAGAATTTGAGCATGTTGAAGGGCCTGTGGAACATTAAAGTGGAGACAGGATTTAGGCAGTTAATTACAGAGGTCTGAAGTACAAATGACAGTGCTGGGCTAGGATTTGGGCATTATTAGAATACAGATGATGAAGCCATGAGAGAGGACAAGAATGCCTATGGAAGAAATTTAAAAGAAAAAAATAAAGCACTGAAAAACAAAACTCCAAATTCAAACGGCTGGTAAAGAGAGCTGACCTCAACATTTCCTGTGGCTTGACAGGGTTCTTCAAGGAGACAGGAGTCTATCTCCAGGCTCTTAATCTCCCTTTTCTTAACCCATTTAGAAAATTAGAAAACTTATCATTTAAAATTCTTTCCCTGCCCTTTGAGATGTAAATCATTTAAAAAGCTTGTTGCTAGATTTACAATACAGGTTTGTTTTTCTCAAGGACCTGGAAGCCATCCTTTTGAAACAGTAGCTCCCAGTTTTGTGGGAGGACAAGAGACTAATACTGGAGAATAACCAGCTCCAAGTTGTTAAAATATCTCCTTTCATTAAGATATTAGACCTGTACTGGGAAAACTATAAGACACTGATGAAAGAAATTGAAGATGACAAAAACATATGAAAAGATATACCTTGTTCTTGGATCAGAAGAATTAATAATGTTAAAATGACCATACTACCCAAGTCAATCTACAGATACAATGTGATCCCTTTCAAAATACGAATGGCATTTTTCACAGAACTAGAACAAATAATTCTAAAGTCTGTATGGAAACACAAAAGATGCCAAATAGCCAAAACGATCTTGAGAAAGAAGAACAGAGCTGGAGGAATCATGTTCCCTGACTTCAGACTATTCTACAAAGATACAGTGATCAAAACAGTATGGTACTGGACAAAAACCAGACACATAGGTCAATGGAACAGGATAGAGAGCCCAGAAATAAACCTATGAACTTATGGCCAATTCATCTAGGACAAAGGAAGTAAGAATATACAATGGAGAAAAGACAGTCTCTTCAATAAACAGTGCTGGGAAAACTGGACAGCCACATGTAAAAGAATGAAATTGAAACATTCTCTAACACCATATACAAAAATAATCTCAAATGTATTAAAGATCTACACGTAAGATCTGAAACTATAAAACTCCTAGAAGGGAACATTGGCAGAATATTCTTTGACATAAATTGAAGCAGTATTCTTTTTTTTTTTTTGGATCTGTCTCCTAATGCAAAATAAATAAAAGCAAAAATAAACGTAAAAGCTTTTGCACAGCAAAGGAAAACACTGACAAAACAAAAGACAACCTACTGAATGAGATAAAATATTTGCAAATGGTATGATTGATAAGGCATTACTATCCAAAATATATAAACAGCATATACAATTCAACTCAAAAAACAAACTGATTTAAAAACGGGCAGAACACCTGAGTAGACATTTTTCCAAAGAGGACATGCAGATGGCCAACAGACACATGAAAAAAATGCACAAAATTGCTAATCACTGAAGAAATGCAAATCAGAACTACAATGAGCTATCACCTCACACCTGTCAGAAGTGTTGTCATCAAAAAGAACACAAATAACAAATGTTGGAGAGGATGTGGTGAAAAGGGGACACTTTTACACTGTTGGGGGGAATGCAAATTGTTGCAGCCACTGTGGAAAACAGTATGGAGATTTCTCAAAAAAATAAAAAATAGAACTACTATATGACCCAGCAATTCCACTCCTGGGTATATATTTGAAAAAAGGAAAACATTAATTCAAAAAGATAGATGCACCCCAATGTTCACAGAAGCATTATTTACAATTGCCAAGATATGGAAGCAATCTAAGTGTCCATCAACAGAAGAATGGATAGAGAAGATGTGATATATAGAAATATATATATATAGATATCACTGTATATATATATATATATATATATACATATATATATATCACAGTAATGAAATACTATTCAGCCATTCAAAGAATGAAGTATTGCCTTTTGTAACAACATGAATGGACTTGAAGGGTGTTATGCTACGTGAATGAGCCAGAAAAATACTGTATGATATCACTTACATAGGGAATCTAAAAAATACTACAAAATGGTGAATACAACGAAAACGAAGCAGACTCACAGACAGATTTAGAGAACAAACTAGTGGTTACCAGTAGGGAGAGGGAAGGGAGAAGGGGAAATATAAGGGCAGGGTATTAAGAGTTACAAACTATTATGTATAACTTAAGCTACAAGGATATATTGTAGAACACACTATTTTATATATACCATAAATATTTCATAATATTTTTAATAACTATAAGTGGATATTTTATTGTAACTATACATGGAGTATAACCTTTCAAAATTGTGAATCACTATATTGTACACTCTCATATATAATATTGTACATCAACTATACTTCAATTTTAAAAAGATATTGAGTAAAACCAGTTAGCAAACACAGATGGCCTACTAGGTCGCATTCACCTCAGCTCTTAAAATCCCTACCTCCTGCCTTTCATTTCAGAGAAGTTGAGTTCAGACTGAGTTCTGGCCTCTCTTCTGTACTGAAACAGCCATGAATACAGTCTTCATTATCTGGTCCCACAAAAACAAACTGAAGTGTTATAGATAGGAAGAAAACCAGGATGTTAACAGCATTATGGAAGCCAGGGAAAGATAATGGTTCAAGAAAGAAGGAATGTCCATCACTGTCAAAATTTGCTGAAATGTCAAGCAAGATAAGAACTAAACAAATTGTATTGGATTACACGTTACCTAAGATATAAATGAACATATTGAAGTGGAAGTGTATCGAGTGTGTAGATGGAAACCATTTTGGAGTGTGTTCAGTGGAAAGAAAATAAATGGAAATGGTAAGGGTAAACAAGAATAAGATACACAGTCTCTTAATTAGAGGTCTTTATTAAGTTATATATTTGTACAGTTATGAAAACCCATTGAAGACATCGTTTCTACTACATACCATTTTTATAACAGAACCAATTTAAGAAATCCATATAAGAAATTCTGCAACTACATTGTTGACTTCATTTGTGAAATTCAAGGACCCATAATGTTGTTACTGAAAAGCGTTCTTTTAATAATTTTACAGGTTCCTAAAATATGTTACTTCTATGTGAATCTGAAGGCCATGAGAAATCTTATTAGCACAAGTATACAGGATAAAGCCAATAAGTAGCATCTCATCATATTGTTTAGGTCATTTATTTTGTTTCCTTAAAGATGAATTGAGAACTTCTTAGTACATCATATTTGGAAGTTGCCTTACTGACAAAACTGCCATCCATATGTCCTCACTCAGTCATTTCATGCCATGGTTCTGCTCAAAATCTCAGATGGAAATTGTATTTCACAGCTTATTAATAATATTTTAGAATGGATTTCTTTGACCTGATTTTGATCAGAATTATTTTTACATAAGTATTTACCCATTTTGATTGGGACAGAATGCTATAGTGGGAAGCTGTAAATACCCAATAACTGAACAGGCATTAAAACTGTTATTTCTGAAACTGTGACAAATCTTTGTACTGATAGTAGAAATCAGGGCATTGTATAATTATATGGATCCACAAGGAAAATGGCTCATGGTCATCGTAACTCTGGCTCATGCTTTTCTAACAGAAGCTCAGTGAGGTTTGTATTCTCTTGGACATTGTATTTCATTTAAAGGAAGATAGTTCCACGTGCTCATAAGTGTTACGTTTTTGACAGTGAGGATGTATAAGAAAGACTGGAAAAGAAATTCGAAGGCCTCTTGATGGTAATAGAAGGGTCCATTTTGACACAAAGTTCAATTCCTGTGCTAGGCAAGCCCAGTGCTCTGGAAGAATATATAATTACAGTTTGCAATGATTTCTCCAATTCCAGGAAAGAATAAAAGTGAGTTTATTTTTTCCAAGACATAGTTCCCTTTGGCAGCAAAGCCAATGGGAAGTACTGACAATGCAACATGGGTATTAAGCTGTATGACTTGCTGCACATAATGGCCTGACCATGTTCAGGTAATAACCAGAAGTCTCCAGAAGTACATTCAACTGCTCTTTCATAACTCAAAATCTTACCCAGCATGAATCTATTCTTTGCCAGTAGGACAACCCAGAGCAAATTCCCCCCCACCCCCAGTTTTTCACCCAAGGTTGAGCTAAAGAGCTCCTAATTGCTGTTTATTTCATTTACATGATATTTTCCTCATGCTAATGTTACTAGCTTGAAGCTTCTATTGTCAGGACCACAGGGAGTGGCATTCACCCAACTTCAGTCTTGTTAGAGACCTGGAACCCATCAATCAGATGCCCTCTGTTTTGTCTACTTAAATCTTTTGGTGATCACTAACAGTCCAAATCATTTCACAATTTGGTGAAATTGTTTTTTTATCCTTGCATTTCTGTCTCCTTAATATCTGGTTGACCTGTATAATTTTTCTTAAATTTACTATTTTAATTCAAAAGAATAAAAGCTCCCTTCCATCTACATGGCTATCATAAATCCAAGCTCTTTGGGGCTTTCATTCCTGTGAAGAATTGACAGTGTGATTTAATTCTCTTAAATTTACTACATAATTTCATTTATTTTTAAAAGTAAATGTTTCATTCCTCTTTTATTATATAATAGAATTCCCCTTTAATCAAGACTACCCACCCAACATGTCTCTTTCTAAATATTTATATCTCCCTAAAGTTATCACATTTATTTCATCATTTAATATTTAATTTCCTTTTTCTTCTTTCATTTTATTTATTTCTTTATTACAAATTACACTAACAAAGGATAATGATTCCCCATTTATGCAACCAGCATTAACAACACCCCAGATCTGCTTTGTCACTTCTGCCTTTTAGATCACAGCCATTTTTCTTGCTTTGGGACCTAAAGGGGACTGTCTTTTGCATGGTCACAAAGAGGAAGTTCTGTCCCTCTTGTTTCAACTCTTAGTACACAGACTGTGGGGAGGCTGTGAGGTAGCAGGTTTTCCATCATGCCTCCCAGGCAGGGTTCCTGGCAATTCCAGCAGAGTCTGGAAGCTCCAACTTCCCAGGCAGTTGAATGCAAGGGAAAGGTAATATAAACCCTATATACCAGGGGTTAACACTTCTTGGGGTTGAGTTTGGCCACCCTGTCCTTCCCTCACCCAGTGGTCTTTCCTGAGGCAATGATTCCATGTATCTTCTACCATGTACCTTCACATGACAGATTCCTTATCCATCATATAGGAAAATCTGTGTTTGTTTTCTTTCTCTCCTCCCTTCACCCTCCTGGGACTGCAGGTCTCAGCCTTAGCCAGTAAACTTGAGTCATGCTCTGTTTTCGACTCCACTATCACTTCTATTATAATTCTTCTTTCACAGCTACTGTTAGATAAACTTTTCACAGCCTCAATTTCTCCTCTAAAGAGTGGTATCCTCATAATAGGACCCTGGTGCTGCATCCAGGAATACTAGCATTTCAATACTTCAGAAAATTCTGATCAATTTCATTGTCTTTTTAGTCTAAGTACTATCATGTTTACCAAACACTGTAATTGCTACACATTGCTACTAACAATTTTTCACTGCTCTTGCAATAAACACCAATATTTCACGTGATTTCCCCTTATGCCATAACCACAGTGTTTCCTCTACCATGTGCCACTCTAATTTAACTTGTAAACCAAAAGTCTTCCATGATGCATTTTGCATGGTCCATGTTTTTGAGTGAAACCAGAGAAGATTCTCAGGGCCTCTTCTCTTTTTCCCAATATAAAATATAGAAAATTTTCTTTTTCCTCTAAATGAACGTAAAACATAATTACATATCCCTGACAACTGCACTTAGAGCCAGATCATATCCTGTATAACTTTCATCTCAAGCACAGTCTTTTTAGTCCAGAACTGGGGCCCAGATATCCTGGTAAAAGTCAGAAGTGACAGTCCAAAGTACCAACATTGACACAGATGGGATTTCCAAAGTTTTGCAGGCTGAGTGACCAAGTAGAAGATTGCAAAGTAGTTTGATACTAAGAAAACAGGGAAATGCCAAAAAAACCCCTTATCACCCCTTCTTAAAATTTTGCATAAATCTTTTTACTTATTTTATCTCCATTTAGAAAACAAGAGCCACGTTTATATCTTAAACCACTTAAATTTTTAAAATTTCAGTTTAGGACTCATATAATTTGTATTGATCAGGAAATTTATATATGCATGTCAGTTACTTTTTAATTGTAATTTGTAAGATAGTACCTTTTTCTTGCATCGTTATACTTTCATGAATTTTTCAGAAGATTACACTTATTCTTATCAACTGTAAATGTTGCTACCCTTTCTGATGCACAAATCATTCATATTTGTCCACTAGCAGAACTCTGTTCAGGTCGGCCTATTTGTCCTGTTTAGTAAATTCAAGTAAGATCTGAGAGCATTCTTGCTTTCTTCAAACAACACATTTCAGATTCAATATATTTATTATTTTCTTTGTTGGCTCCAGAATATGGCATCAGCTACTCTCTGGATACCAAGGATGCACACTGATAAGTAGGAGAAAGAATAGGTTCAGTCCTTTTTGATGATAAAACAGGAATTTTCTTTTTTTTAGTATATCATAAACCAATGTTGTAATTAAATTTACTCCTTCCTTTCTTCTATATTTCATATTTTAGTTTACTTGAACTTGAATTTCGAGTTATACATTTTTTGTTTTGGCCTTTTGGGCTGAACAATCCTAAAAGTGAGTCCAAATCACACAGTTCCAGGAAGTACTTATTTTCAGTATCACTAGAACACCAACCATCTGAAAAGTAAAGTAATCCCCCAAACACTGAACTATTGTATCAAAAATAGAAACTCAATACATTCATAAGACACAGTGATTAAAAATAAAGACAAATGCTTACAAATGCTAACTAGACTTATGGTGAACATTTCACAGTGTATAAAAATACTGAATGTTGTACACCTGAAAGTAATATAATATTGTATCTCAATTATAATTCAATAAAAATAATAAAATAAAAAAAATTTTAATTCTGTTTTTCAAAGTTTGGCTTAATATCTTCTAGTCTTTTGTGTTTGGACCCCACTAACCAAATTTCTTTACCTTTATATAGTGCTTTACTAGTGTCATTATTTTCTTATTGCATGTGCTTTTAAGTCATTACTTATAGAATCACAGAGGTCCCTGTATATTCATGTTACCATGGTATTGTTCTATTTCAATTCCCCAAATTAAATAAATGATTCAATAACACCATCCAGAATTAATATCCATAATTACCAAAGTCAGATATGGAAGAACAAATGTGAAAGTTACAACTCAGAAAACTAGTATATACTAGCTTCTGTAAATTCATATAACCTCCTTAATATTAAGCAGTATTTTGTAATACAAGAGCTTTCTTAAGATGAATAGATGATAACTATGTAAATAGATAAAAGATAGATGATAGATAGGTTAGATAGATAATCGATGAATAACAAACCAATAGGTTTGGGTTTACTCTATCTGCAATATATTTTCCCCTTTACTTGCTGATCAGCAGTCCTTTCTTTCTCCTATTCCCAGCAGCAGTGGTATAGTAAAGTCACTTTGTGTTTCTTTGTAGACCATCTGGTCTCTCTCTACTCTCTTATATCTTCCGTGGCACAATGGGGAATATTTTGGGTTATATTTTTTTAAATGTATCAACATATGAGCTTACAAATGTAATTCAGATTCTAATGATATATTAACAGAAGGCAATGTTGTTCAAATGAAATTATTCTATTTTTCCCATTCTTTATTTTTAAACTCATTATAAGAAATTGGGTACAATATGCACATATCCCATCAAATTTAAATTCTCTCTTTAAGTCCACTTGAACTCAAATATCAGGTTACAGCCCCATTTTTATAAGGCACAGTATATACCAATGCTGGCATCTCTTTCAGTTCCCTTGATACACATCCAAAATTTACGGATGAGATTTTGGAGCCTCTTGTTGAAAATTTAGCCGTAATGGCAAGAGAAGTGACTGCACACATCCACAATGCATATCACTAAAATTACACCTCATGGAGACATAGAAAGACAGTGTTTATCCTTGTCAAACTGGAGGAACACCTGCAAACATAGATGGGGATGAAGGTCAAGAGTACCATAGAGCACCTGGTATAGGGAGTATTTTTAATCATTCATCTCTTGGAAAAGAAAATGTTAAATCCCTCTCTCAATTGAACTAACTCATTACTGGCAAATTCTTGCCAAGTTTCTGTTGTGGGATTTTTCTATTCACTAGAGGTAGGCTATTTAACCAAGTGAAATACACTCCTTTCCAGAACCATGTCTTTTCACGTGAACTACTAGCAACAGTGCATTCCTGTGTCATGAATAAGAACAGCCATTGGACACCTGTGTTAGATTTCATTTTACCTAAGAGGAACACTCTGCGTATGTTTTTTTCTGTATTTCTATTTTACTCCGCTATCCCCACTAGGCTTATAAGAAAAACAAATATTTCGATCTTAGAAGAGTAGAAAATATAACGTTATATGCAACTGAAATTTATAGCAAATTGTCATTAAATGGCTGATTCAAAGGAATTAACCTGCCATATATTTTTTTAGTACCTTATTCTTCGAGTTAAACAGGAGAACTGCAAGAGTCTTTTAGTTTTTCTAAAGACATGAGAATTTACACAATGTTAAAGCAGAAAACATTGTAACAGTTTGCAAAGATTTAGGAGGTATTCTGGTAATATTAGGCTAGGAAAAATACACAGATTGTAACCATGAGAATTTCAAGATTATAGAGCAGTTGTATTTGTGGACATATAGTCATGAACAATAGTTCATGGAAGAAAAATTGCATTTATAATGAGTTATTGCTCAGCTTGAGGCAAGATATAGTTGATACTTTTTTCCCATGCTCACTGAAGACTTTAGAAAATGTAAAAACGACAACAGCAAAACTTCCGTGCTATAATTCAAGCTAACATTATATATATTTACATGTAATTTCATGGGGCTGCTTCTGTGTTAATGCTAAGATGGTCTCACATCTCTGAATGTTATTTGAGTGCTTACATTGGGTCAAGAACTCAAGGTTAACCTTATCCTATATATGTTGTAGCTAGACGGTGCTAGCCATCACATATTAATAATCTGATAGACAAGCAAAACCAGCTCGATATTTCTCCATAATTATGAAATCCTTTCAAGGCACTACTGATGTCAGCTGGGCAGGGGAGGCAACCTATTTAATTCTAAATTCCTTCAATTGTTGTGGTAATTCTTAAAGGTAGGACTCGGTTGAGAAATGCCCGGTGGACAACCGCAGGGCGGTGCGACATTTTTAGCATTTCTTCAGTCTAATCTTCAGAAAATTACAGAAATCTTTTCTACATGTTTATTCCCTATTAAAGTAAAAATATCTGCAACTGCAGAACTCTATCCTTTGGTGTGTTTCACGTTGTCATATTCATGCAAGATTTTTCTTTTTCTTTTTTTTTTTTTGAAACTGGGTCATTTGATCATTTTAGATTTCTTGGGACAAAACAGAAATGCAAGTGAAAAACATCTACTTGAGTAATTTCTTCCTTACTTTTCCCTTTACCCTTCATTTTATATTCTGTCTGCCCTCTGAGGATCACTGTAGCAATGGAAATGCAAAATCTCTATTCAGCAACTTCAATATTTAACAGCATGACAAGAATAAGTCAGTTGAGTTAAACAAATCTCCCATTCTTCTTTGGATTTTTTGTTTTTTTCATTGCTTCAAAGCTATGGGAAGGAAAGAATTAATATTTGTCATTTTGATATGAATTTGACTAATTTTACCAGATGAAAATACAAAAGCAAAGAAAAAATTTTCTCTAGCTCTTTCTAACCATTTTAGTAATAGAAATATATCTTATTTATAATTTTTAGAAGGCAGTCAGTAAGGATAATAAGATGATATTTTATAAATACCTAATACTGAGCATTGTTTTCAGTGTTAGCAAAATATATGGTTTCTCTCTTGAGTCACCTGGGAAAGAAATCCAGGTGAGGAAGACTCATCATTTTTTTTTTTTTTTTCCCCAGCCAGGACTTTATTTTCCTGCACAACTAATGAAGACTAGAAAGCAGAGTGAAATACTGAGGGATCATTTTTGATGGAAAATAACATCTGCACATACACATATGCCCACACACATCATAAATATAATCACATAAAGAAAAAATAAGAGGGGACACTTGACAGGAAAGCATGAACCACCTGTTTTCACAATAGTTGTTTCTCTATCCTATCCATCTTATGTACAGAAGCCATATTTTCTATGGATTGTCTATGATATTGCCAGGATACTCTAACCACCATCAACACTTCCCACGTAGGCAACTGCTGCCAAAATTATATGTTTGTTAAGGCATTTTAAAAAAAGATTTATTTATATAACAAAACAAATATAAAGTTTCAATAAATGTGGGCATAAAATGTTTTTAAGTTTCCATGAATTTTTGTTACTTCAAGAAATGTCTCTTGCTACTAAACAAAGTCAGAATGTATCCAATCTAAACTGAAAAATTATACGTGTTTGATCTCCCAAGGAAAATAAAATAGTGAATTTCCCTATACTCAATAAATAGCTAATAATGGAAGCTATTTCCTTAGAAAACAGTCTTACGGATAAACGTGTAGGAGTCACTGAAAAGGCTTGCATATTTTTCACACGAAATTAATGACATTTCCTCTTAGAGTATAAAGCAAAAGCATGTTGTTAAAGCTTAAAAACTACTTGAAAGTCATCTGTCCATAATTATATTAGCAATATTGGTAGCACTTTAATATAATTGATGTGACTATTACGTATGCTTTTATATAATTTCTACTTTTGTTTTGCATGAATGAACTGGTCCATTATTGTATACTGCCACCTAATTTGAGTTCTTCTATATGGCTATGATGATTTATCTTTGAGTTATGAAATACGATGTTTTTATACTCTCAATTAACGATACATATAGTACATATTTTGAATATGCCATTTATTTTAGTCAATTTACATATGAGATTAATGAAATGAATCTGAGTAAAGCCCCCAGTACAAGAGTCAAGTCCCCTCTTTTAGTTGGAGGACTGGCATATTAGAAATAAACTGGCACATGGTAGGACCAAACATTCCTATACCACTTCTCCCTCAAATCCTTCTACTGTGGAGCCTGGAGTTCTAGACTCTTCCTGTTTTCTGTACCTCGTAAGGTATGGTGAAACCCAGTTCGGAACAATGAAATCTCATGGAAGGCTTGCTGACATGCTGCTTGCCTGATAAAAGGACAAAACAAAACTAATGTGTTTTTCACCTTCCTTTCTGCCTCAAAAGAGTTATGAGATCTGGAACTGAGATAGCCTTCTTGTAACCATGAAGTACAAAAATAAGTTAAAAATGTCAACACACTAAGGATAAAGGAACAGAAATAAAGAGAGAGCACAGTTCCTGGAGTCTAAACAAATTGTCTTCTACTAGGACTTGTTTCATGAAAAAAAAAAAAAAAGAAAAGAAAGCCAACCTCTTTTTATAATTAATATGTTTTATAGTAATATGCTGTTTATAATTTTATAACTGGGTCTTCTGTTACTTGAAGATGTAAATGTTCCTAATTGAGTCACATTTCATTTATATTTGTTAAATTTTTAAATAAAATAGTTACTGTATTATATTTGGCTACGAGGGACAGAAAACCCCAAATTGCAATTGTTTAAATAGTTAAAAGTTTACTTCTCTCTCGTGGAAAATATTGAATGAAGGTGGTCCATGGCAGATATCCTAGGCTATAATGCTACGGGTCCATGTATCTTTTATATACACATATATGTGGCCTACATCTCAAGATCATTTTAAGGTCCAAGGAGGATATTTCAGGCCCATATAGCATATTTGCCTTCCAACCAGAAGGAAGGAGTAAAAGGGGGGAAAAAACACGAAAAATCCACTCCACTTGATTCTTAAGGGCAAGGAAGCCTATCTGCATACATCCTGTTCACTAGAACTTAGTTATATAACCACACCTTACTAAAAGGGAGGTTGAGAAATATGTCCAGTTGTAAATTCTATTACCAAAAAGAAGAGGAGACTAATATTGGAGGGTCTGATATCAGTTGTTGCTCCTGTCCTCCTCTTTGGCCTCCTAAATATCCAAGTTTTCTACAAATAGAATATTTTTCCTACCCATAGACTATTTCACCTTCTTCCCAAGAGTGAAAAATCCTAATATCTCCTCCAGCTTCTGCAAAGTTCAGTAGATTTTAATGTGTGGAGCAGTCTTCTCCATCAGGTGTACATATAAAATGGTGAAATATATGCAGGAAACCACAAAAACATACAGCAATTGCTGGGTCATAGCAATAATAAATCCATTTAGGCAGGGACAATGAACACTCTTTCCTCTAATAGAGGTATAAATTCCTTTATTAGCACATCTGGCAGCCCTGATTGTACTCTCTGAGAAGAACGCCCTTTTTCATTGTCTTCTGAGCACCATCTGTGTCCTCAGAGTACTGCTTCAATATTCTTTATTCTTTATAACCACATCTATAGCGGGCATCAGAAAGTATGTTTTTCCTGGGGACTGGGCAGACTTAGGAGGCCACCTTCTGTTGGTACAGATCTGTGATTCCTGAGACTGCTGTTGGATAGAAAATTTACTGACTTTTGTGGTCCAGTCTGTCTTTTGTTTTCTGTATCAATATAATCTATTTGTAAGCGTCTTATTTGTTTCTACTTAATTTCATACTCGTGTTCCCTTAGTAGAATATCTTGTTTAAACCTAGTTTTTAACCTTGAATTCTCTGGTGTTTTATATAAAGAATTCTATCGATCCTTGATCTTCTCAATTAGCCATAGTTATCTTGACACTATCTGAAATAATGTTATGGAAGAGGAAGACAACACCTCTGACACAAATATGCCATTATATTTGCAACCTTTGTGTGGAAGGGCATCAGTATTACTTCTTTTTAAGTTTGCCATTCTGAAGCCACTACTTAACTGGTCCAGTTTTTGGTACAAAAGTAGTTGGTTTTCTCAATCCTTCAAGGCCACAAAGTATGGGTCTTCCTGTCAAATTCCATCCCTGGACCAAGATACAAAGTGCTTCCTGTAACACACCTAATCTCCTTTCTATCCTGCTGGTGGTCTGGATAGTTCTGACCTGAGTCCATCTCTCTAAGCATTTTGTTGATAACAATAATAATACTTTCTGAAATAGTAGGAACCATTACTTCTGGGTCAGCAAATGGTCTGGCTTCCAAGTTGCAATAGAAAACAGCTACAAGTTTTTCTATGGCATGAGAAGGATAATGAATAACTCGGCCTTCATAATCTGAATCTTTGCTACGATTCTCATAAATACTTCCACTAAGCCTACATTTATTGATTCTAAGATGAGAAGTCCAAATTCCAGTAGACAAAATCTTTATCGGTCTTCAATTCAGCCAAAATAAGAGCAATTTAGAAGTTCATTGCCACCAATCTAAAAGCCCAAAGGTCAACATGGAAGGATTAGTGCAGCAGTATTGTTCCACTCAGTTCTTCATGACCCAGAGTTCTCCATCTCTAGGGAATGGGCTTATTGTAATGGTTCAAGATGGTAGCATTTGCATTCTAGACAGCAAGATGAAGGAAATGATTTAGAAGAAGGACAATGTGTGCACAGAAACTATGTCTCATAGAGGATACCCTAGATTCTGTCAAACAAACTTTTGCTTATATCTCACTGGCCAGAATTTAGTCACATGGCTGCATTTAGCTGCGAGGGAGTTTGGAAATACAGTCTTTATTATGAGCAGTATTAAGCCCATACAGAATACAAGGAAAAGGGGAAGAATAACATTAAGAGAAAATTGCGATTTTTATTATATTATTCTACCATTGTTTTTCTTTCTTTAACACAAGCATTGGGGTATTGTGAATTCGAGGTTGCTATTTGGGGATGAGTAGATAGAGGTGGTACAAACTACCCAATTCCTATTCAAAGCAACAGTAGCAGAGGAATAAGTGATTTCTTAGAGTTGGCAATCTTTTGATATGAACAACACTTTCTATGTTCCCTAAGGAAAGCCTATGTGAACAATGGGGTATCATATCATCTACATACGATATTACTCAGCCATAAAAATGGAAGAAATATTGTCATTCACAACAACATGGATAGGCCTGGAGGGTGTTATGCTAAGTGAAATAAGTCAGATGGAGAAAGGTAAATACTGTATGATCTCACTTATATGTTGAATTTAAAAATGCCAAACTTATAGAAACAAAGTAGAATGGTGGATGCCAGGCCCTGGGGACTTGATGGAATGGGGAGATGTTGGTCAAAGGGTATAAACTTCCATTTACAAGATGAATACATTATGGGGATCTAATGTACAACATTGTGTCTGTAGTTAACAATATTGTATTACATGCTTGAAAGTTGCTAAGAGCAGGTCCCACAAGTTCTCTCACACACACACACACACACACACACACACACACACAGAAAAGGGAATTATGTGAGGTGATGGACATTTATTTATTCTGATTATCATTTTGTTGCAGGAAGAGGGTCCCCTTCCAGGGCCCAAGAGTGGACTCTTGCCTAACACTCAGAAATGAATTGTCCGAGGAGACACGTGTGCTGACAAAGCAAGAGACTTTACTGGGCAGGAGCGCCTGGGCAGAGAGCATCAGGGTAAGGGAACCCAGGAGGACTGCTCTGCCACGTGGCTCGGCAGTCTTGGGTTTTATGGTAATGGGGTTAGTTTATGGGTTGTCTCTGGCTAATCATACTGACTCAGGGTCCTTCCTCGTGGCACGAGCATCACTCAGCCAAGATGGATTCCAGCAAGAAGGATTCTGGGAGGTTGGTAGGACATACGAACTGGCCTCCTCTCCTTTCGACCTTTCCCAAATTCTTCCGGTTGGTGGTGGCTTGTTAGTTCCACTTTCCTTACCAGGACCTCCTGTTGTAGGATAACTCATGCAAGTGGTTACTATCGGGCCTGGCGAGGGCGGGCGGTTTTGGTCAGTGTTTCCCCTAACAATTTCACAATATATACATGTATGAAATCATCAAGTTGTACAACTTAAACTTACACAATTTATATGTCAAGTATATATCAAAATAGCTGGCAAAATTTTTGAAAACTAAAAAAAAGGTTTTTAAATGAGGAAAAATAACTTTAAAACGTGTATTTGTTTAATAATATGTATTTGTCCATATGTATAAATGAATATTTAATTATGTATTCATTTGGAATATGGAAATTTAGGGACATTTAAGTACATTAATAATTGATAAATACCATTTTATAGTAAAACATATCATGTATATTATAAACAGAAATACTGATTTTAAATCAAAGCTATCACTGATACATACAGACAGAAATAAGTTTTTTTTAAAGCAACATTCCCATAATAAATGTCACTTTGCCTATTTTGCCCATTCTGTGCAGCAGAAATTGTGACATTCAGGAAAAAAAACTTAGAGTAGACAGCCATCATAGTAGATTTTTAGACGTGTGACATATAGTATACTAGTCCTCAGAAATATTCAGGAAAAAAAAAAGAATTTCTTGGCTAAATCATTTCGGGATATTACCCCTTTTAGAGATCTACAGTGCACTGCAGCAATTTAGAGGATCCAACAATTCCCAGAATTTCTTTAGAAGCTGTCTTTTTTACACAGAACTAATTACTTTTCTCTGAATAATACTGTGATCCCATCCCCTCCCTCCCCCAAGGTTAGGAGTAACTTGTTGGTCCTCTCTGACAAGGACAATTGGACTGATTATTTGTCACCACCTATTCATTAACTTTCCTTCTTTACCTAGAATTTTGCCCTGCAGGGTTAACCAGAGTCCAGGTATGTTTAGACAATGACTGACACTGATTGATAGAGATAAAACACCATGGGTAGAGAGGTGGAGTTTTGCTCCCTCCTGTCCTGGTGTACCACCTGATATTTGCTCTCTTTCTTTGCCTAAGGCAGAACTGCCATCTGGCAACCCCATACCCATGGCTACACCTCTCCCTGGGACACCATAAGGTTCCCTGCCCTTGTCTGTTCAGGCCTAGGGATGGTAATGGCTCCCAACTTCACCATTGCTTTCACTTAAACTCCACCCACTGCACAGTAAATCATACTTTATTGAATTCTCTTTAACTCAAGTAAATATAAGTTTTGTTTTTTACTGCAACTCTGACTGATACAGAAATAATATGCAGTTTTCAAAGTCAAACTTAAATTTGTCTCTTCTTTATGAGAACTACATAGAACACTTAAATTTATAATGATTACACACTCTCTGAATCAAAACCTTTGACTTTTATTTGATAACTTCAACATTTAATCAGGTATGACCTTATAAAATAATCTTGTCTTTATTTCTTTAGTATTAACCCCTGTATCACTATTAATCTTTTCATGTGTTTGTATCTCTATATTTTAAACTCCTTGAGAGAAGTTAATACCTTATTTATGATATAAATATTTCTTGATTGTATTTGAGTGACTGTATAATAGTGGCCACTAAATACATTTTTATATAAGGAGTTTTGACACAGTATATTATATTACTTCTCCATAGACATCAACCATTTCCAAGGAAGCATGTACAGTGCATGGACACCTAGTTTGATGATTCAATTTAAAGTCCCAGTTGACATTTTCCTCTGCTGAATTTACTAAAATCATTAACTTTTGATTTAGGTGATTGCCCATATCAGTCCAGGAAAGACTTTAATGAAAAGATAAAAATATACCTAATGAGACGTCAGATCTACCAACTTCTACTTCATTTTTCACAAGCCATGAGACCCAAAACTAAATAAAATAAACAAACAGAAGAACATTAAGGAAGTGAACTGGTTGGTATATATACATAGTAAATACTAATGTAGCACTGCGTGTGCATTAAGAGAAGTAGTTCTGAAATCAGCCAGCCAGGATCCAGAATACTGGCTAGTTGTGTAACTTTGAGAAAGACACTTGAGCTTCTGTTTTCCCCTTTGACAAATGAGGTTACTAGAACTTACTTCAGAGAGTTGTGGTGAAAACTGAGGCAATCCGTGTAACATATAATGGGCTAGTGTCTGGCTGCTTGCACATGCACAAAATAAACAGCAACTATTTTCAAGGTGTATACATTATATTTGAAACTTACATGTTAAATTACAAAATTAGAAACAGAAAATTAATATACAAATGTGAAAATATGTATTAATATAAAACAAGAATTTGAACATGATACCCTTCCTCTATATCTACATGGCTGTCTTTCCTAAAGGCAACATTGGTTAGGTTGACTTTTCACTTATGAAAAGTGTTAAATTATTATTAGAATAATTGTCAATCTACAATGTCATATTTTTGTAAGCTATATGACCCAGTGACATGTAAAATAGACAAGTGACTAGAGTGAATGTAGTGTACATTATTTAGGGTTATTTCTATGACTCCATTCAGATTAGACCCTTTAGATATATTGTCTAAACATATCACTGATAACTGAAAAATTCCATTCTATTTATTTTTAAAGGAACATTAATATATTTTAGTTTGCCACTGTGAGGCATTTATGCTATGCACTAAACTTCTCAAAACTTTCCTTTCTAAAAATTTGTATTTCTCACCTTTTGAATTGGCTCAAAAGTCTTGTCTACTATGACATTAACCTACAATGACTCTATGTGATTCTATTTGCGACTCTGTTAAAAACACCTCAGAACTTTGGTAGAGTATGTTAAATTCATATTGTAATATTTTGTCTTGGAAAATCATACAAATTTTATAGTATTTCCAAAACATTCTGATAATATTTTGAATATACAGTAGCATTGTATGTAATATATTATAGAATGAATAAAATACCAATTTACATAACCTTTACAAATGGAAATGTGGTCACTTAGTTCTGAAAGTGAAAGATTAACTTATGACACTGCAATTCTGGGTTTTGTTTCTTAAGAGTATAGAAAAATGTGTCAGCAGATGTCAAGTGAATAAATTTAACAATAAAAATAACAGAATGGCTATCATCAAAAAGAACATAAATTAACAAATGTTGACGACAATGTGGAGAAAAGGGAACCCTCATACACTGTTGATGTGAATGTAAATTTGTGCAGCCACTGTGAAAAACAGTATGGAGGCTTCTGAAAAAAACTAAAAATAGAACTACCATGTGACCCAGCAATGCCACTTCTGGGTATATATCCAGAAAAACCCCAAAACACTAATTTGAAAAGATACATGCACACCAACGTTCATAGCAGCATTATTTACAATTGCCAAGATATGGAAGCAACCTAAGTGTCCATCAAGAGATGAATGGATAAAGATGATATGGTACACATGTACAATGGAATGCTCCTCAGTCATAAAAAAGAATGAAATTTTGACATTTGCAACAACATGGATGAACTTGGAGGGTATTATGCTAAGTGAAATAAATCAGACAGAGAAAGATAAATATTCTATGATATCACTTACATGGGGAATTTAAAAAATACAACAAACTAGTGAATGTAACAAAAAAGAAGCAGACTCACAGACAGAGAACAAATCAGTGGTTACCAGTGGAGAGAAGGACGGCGGGAGGGGCAATATAGGGGTAGGAGATTAAGAGGTACACTATTATGTATAAAATAAATAAGCTACAAGGATATATTGTACAATACAGAGAATATAGCCAATATTTTATAATAACTATAAATGCAGTATAACACTTAAAAAGTATGAATCACTATGTTGACACTTGTAACTTATATAATATTCTGCATTAACTATATTTCAATTTTTAAAAGTCCAGAAAAAAATATTGTTGGTTCAGTTTAGAGATAACTCTATTATAAATTTCCAATGAAAACCTGACTATCCAGAAATATTTGTGAATTAAATATTCTAAAAAGCCAAGTAATACAGGTAAATGATGGTTACTCTTTGTAGCTGGAAAATGATTTGGCTGTATTTTTTGTTTTGTTTTAATCATGTTAAAGAAAAATTTTGATAAAAAATAGAGAAATAAATGGACAAAAACAAAGTTTTTAAAAAAGAATGGAAATTGAATGTGCTCTCAAATTCCTGGTTTTGGACCACATTTTTACCACAATATTTCTCATAATTTTATTGGATATTACATCACAAAATCTGATTTATTTCAAATATTATTTTCTAGTTCCAGATAATGAAGTCATTTTTTTTTCCCCCAGGGAAAGTAACCAAATTAAGAGACACTTCTCTTTCCATGAGTCTGCAGAAGCTGAATCTGTTACTAACTGCACTCTCCAGGCGCTCTGCAGCCACCTAAGTCAAGAATGTGTGCACAGTCAGTTGAACGACTTGACATTAAAAAGCAAGATTTCGAGCCAGGTTCTAATGAGAAGAGAATTCTTAAGGGGAGGAGAAAAAAAAAAAAAACAAAGAAAGAAAAGAAAAGAAAACCCGGAAGAGACTTGACCACATTTGTAGACAATTAGGAGGTTTTGTGTTAGGATGATGATGGGCATTCCTGGAATAAAATATAATAGTATCAGTTGTTGCAGAACACCTAGCAATTCTGATCCCTGACTGATACCAAAATGAAAATTAAAGCTACCTACTCTGGAGGTTCAAAATAAATACATAAAACAGATATGTATAAAGTTTAAAGATAGTCTATTTATAACCAGTATTATTTTCTCAATAGCATTAATCATGTATATACACTCCCATCACATATCATATATATAATTTATATCTATCTACATAGACAGACATAGATTTACATATACTTTTCAAAGTCTGCCACCAAATCCCTAGCCTAATCTCTGAAATCTTCATTAAGTTTTTTTTTATCCCTTTGGTAAACTATAACTTTTTAAAAAAACTAATTCCCTTTTCTTGTCCAAAATTTAGTCATTCCTTAATGGTGGTTTATCCTTGTCCTTAACTCCCTTTACTCAACTTCATTCATTCTCCCTTTTCCTCATCTCTGCTGCACAGATCTCCTTCTAGCCATGTTTGTCACATAGCAGGTTTACCTCATTCAGATCTCTTTTCCTTACCTTAAATATTTCTCTAAACTCTCCAATATCTGAACCCCTAAACTTTGAACCACAATGTAAGGTCATAGCTGTAATGCAGTTGCTGACTCATCTGTCACATCCTCAGAAGTCACCCAAATTTAAGTAGCTCCCCCACCACTACATCCAGGGCATGCTGCACCACATCATCCAGTCATATTTTCCTATTAGTGCCTATCATTTGAAATTATTTTACTTTTTATTCAATTTACCATATTTACATTTGTCCTGTTAGATTTTATGTATACTCAATGCTTGGAGAATCATAGAGCCCTTAATAACAAGTACTTGCAAAATAAATATGTGCTATAAAATTTTCATAAATTGATCTTCTAAATCACTAACTCAGTTATTAACCCCAAACAAGGCACATTATAATGAGAATTATATAAGTTATACAGTTAAATTTTATGTGAGAAAATAATAATAATATTATTATTATTTCTAGTTTACAGATTTAGAAACAGATTCATATAAGTTAAATAACTTGCTTATCTTTTCATCAAAAGTAATTATAAGGCCAGATTTCTAACTCATTTCTGTTTTCCTCCAATGACAAGCTCTTTCAAGAATACTATGAGATTCCAAATTTTTTGAAAATAAAGGCTATATTAAACTATGCAACCTTTCTTCACTTTCTAGTATATTATATTCTAGAGAAAATAAAATGCTAGCTTAAAATAAAATCTAAACTGCCAAATTTGGCTCTTACGGCTTCCTAAGGACTGGCCCTTTCCTAACCCTTAAACTTCTAATCCTCTCTACATTTTGTTCCCTAGATGTTTCTAACGTTTGAGATATTTGTGTATAGATATTGCAGTCTTATCCCCTTTTATCATTCAAGTTCTGACTTTAATATATCTCCTCACAGTGGCTTTCCTTTATTATCTCAACAAAAGGAGTCCCTCCTCAGATATCTTCTCTGTGTATTCAAAAAGAAAACCATCATCTGATGCCAGTACAAGAACTGTGTGTATTCAGTCAACGGCAAGATAAGTACAGAAAGTACAGAATGTGTCCTGAGCAAAATTTACAGCAATTTGATATTGCTGTAATGTTTGTGTTGTATGAAAATATTGGCCTGCAATGACTTGGGGGAGAGTGAGAGTTTGAGATGTACTGGTGTAGCCCATTACCTATTTTTATGCTGTTGAGAGCCCTTATTGATGCATGGATTTGGTTATTTATTTTTAATTTTTTTCCCTATTCTAATTAGAAAAACTCCTTGAGACTATCGATTTGGGGAAACTTCTTCACATGAATATCCCAAAGCATAGAACAGTACTGAAGCGCTCAGAAATGCTCAGTGTAAATATATTAAAAGGCTGTGTAATACATATATTCTTGAATTTGGCAGGTAGAGACCATAACAATAAATTGTATAATTTGTAGAATTCTCTGATAGAGAAAATTTCACAATAGATTAGTTCCAAAAATGCTAAAGAAAGTAGGTACCTTGTCAATAAATCATGAGTGGTTAGTGGATATACATACAAGTATATTGGAATCCACTGGGAGTTGCTTATTATCTTTGGAGTTTATTTGTAAAAAACAAAGATCATTTCCACTTTTTATTTAAATGTGATTTATAGCATTTAAATATAACTCATCACAGAGAAGCAGTTGGTATTGACCACAGATCAATAAGATGCCATTTACTTCTGAAGAATAATCAATTATTGGATAACTGCAAGTTATTTTCATCTCCATTAATGTAGATAGCTGAGAAATGACTATGTATTTTTTAATCTTATTTAAAGTGTGTTCTCTTTCATGAATAAATCTTTTTAATTTAAAGTTTGTTGACTTCTGATTCCCATGTCCCTCCATGCATCTTTTTTTCAGAATTCAACCAATTATTGGCATTTTCAATACTGTTATCTCTATTATTTTAAGAATAAACAATTATATGCTTGAATATTTATTTGTTTGTTTCTCAAGTTTATAGGACCCTCTTTAAAAATCTTAGGTTTTCTTAAGGTTTTAAAGCACTTAATAATTAGTTGAAACAGGAAAATTTTCTCCAGTTCAAATCATTTTGTAATGATTTAAATAATACTGCCACTCCTCAAAATTGAGATTTTTTTTAAAAAAATCAGCATTTTTGAAGTATGATTTACATACAAACATTCAACAATTTTATATGTACAACTAGATGGATTTTGACAAATGTATACAGTCATGTAAGGGTCACAATAATCATGATATAAAAACCTCCATTAATCAAAAATTTCCTTCATGCCCCTTGCCAGCTAGTTACTCCTCCAGTACCAAGCCTCTGATAACTGACTTGTCTTGGACACAACTGTTTGTTTCTTCTGAAATTTCATACAAAGGGCACCACACAAAATGTAGTCTTTTTTTTATGGCTTTTTACTTATATTTTTGAAGTACACCCATGTTGTTGAATGTATCAGTAGTTTGTTTATACTGCTGAGTGCTATGCCATTGCATGATTATTCTGTAATCTTTGTATCCATTTTTCAGTTGACAGACAATTGGGTTGCAATTGGGAAGATCTGAGGTTGGTTGCAGGGAAGATTTGAGTAAAATATTATATATGCCTATCTATATGTTTTGATTTATCTTGTGTAAATACCTAGGAGTAGATATGTTGTTCTGTATTCTAAGTGTACGTTTAACTTTATAAGAAACTTTATTTGTATAAAGTTGGATTATCTATGCCTGGAATGATTGGTAGATCTAAGCCATAAAGCTTTCTCAGACTGGTGGTTATACTGTGGCGTCATTTTTAACAACTAAATCAATTTCTTAATGACAGTTGAGAATTTCTGTGTTTTCTTGAGGCAGTTTGGATGGTATACGATTCCAAATATTTTTTTAAATACAAAATATTAAACATTTTATCACTGTCATTTACAGTTTTCTCTTATTAGTTTTAATCTCTGTTGTTCTAAATTAATGTCCCCCTTTCAAACTTTTTCTTTTCTCTTAATCAATCTTGCCCAAGCTGTATGTATAGTTTTTCAAAGAGCCATTTTTTGCTTTATTACTGCCCTCTTTTAAATCTTTTAAGTTTTTTATATTTAATATTATATTTATGATGAAATTGTTTTACCTTTCTCTTTTTGGTTTTATTATTTGTTCATTTTCTAAATTCGTAAATGAGATGCTTAGCTCATTATTTATCAGTTGTTCTGATATTTTAATAAAAGTAAGGAAATTTACTTCTAAATATTGCTTAAGATGTACACCATTTTATAAAATAGCATTTTCAATATTGCTCAGACATGTATGTTTATTACTTTTCTTTGACCCTTGAAATATTTAGAAGTGTATTTTCTAATTTTCACTCACCTTTTAAATTACCATTTTGATGATTTGATTCTAAATTGCACTAAGAACAAAAACAGTATCTGTATAATATTATATTTTTTTGAAATTTGTTGAAATTTTATTTGCCACCTAATATATTATCAAATTATTCATGTTACCTATGTGCTTTAAACAATATGGATTCTATTAGCATTGAATACAGGCTTTTGCATATACACAAGTCGGTTATCACTTCAAGTTAATTAACCATGCTGATAAAATTTTTGAACACTTTTTTGTTTCCTTTATCTATTAATTACTGGGATAGGAATGTTAAATTATTCTGTAGTCCTTCATTATGGACTTTTACTCTCTCCTTGTATATAAGTTCATTTTTGTTTTATTTATATCAGAACAATTGTAATTGATACATACAAATTTAGTTTTATCTCCCTGGTAAATTGTATGCTTTTTTCCCCCTTATAATATTTTCTTAAAGTCTATTTCTGGGATTAATATAGGTACACCAAATTCTTAGTATTCTCTATTCCATTTCAGTTTAGAAACATGATCTACTATTAAGACACTATAAGATCTAAAAGTAAGCACATACTTTAGTCTCTAGTTTTTAAGTTCCCACATTTCATCTTCTAAGAGTCTGGTAAATATACCTAATCAGAATATTCCACTCTCTGATCCTCAGCATTTAATCTCCTGAAATTGAAGCTAATGCTACTGAAATCTATTTTAACTGTCAGTTGCAGCTTCACAAAGTTTAATGAGTTGGAGAGAACATAAAAGCAGAAGTGGCAATTGGTAACAATTTTCTGAATGAGAGAAATGTTCTTCAGCAACTCAAGTGTTGTGCATGAAATTATTGTCTTTAACATGATTTTGAATGCGATTTTTGTGATTTAAGTCCTAGGTAAGTACACAATCTTTTTCTAGATTAATGCAAGTAGGTTGGCAGATGTATTAAGAGGATTCTCAGTGTTCCATCTGAACTGTTGCCATCTCTTTTGCACTTAATAATCACTGCCTCTTGATTTGCTAATACCTAAACAGCCAAGTACAGCACATAGGCTACCTTACATGATTTTTTCTATTCATGACTAAAAAAATTTAAAAAATTAGTGTACTTAAATTTTTTAAAAAGCATTTATAATGTTAGAGAGGTAGCACCTGGCCTTTGAAACTATCCAGTTGAAACATCAATTGTCCAAACTGCATTTCTTTGTAAATTTAGAACTATGTGGAATAAAGATTAGTCCCATGGAGAATTTAAAGCAGTACAGTTATAGGAGTTAGAGTTTGTTGACTCTAATTTTTGGTTCTTTACATAAAATTTGATATTATATGCTATATTTTTAATACTTGAAGTGCCCTTGAAATCATCTTTAAGTGAATGTGTCATCTTGATATGAGTTACTACTGGCACCTTAAAGAAAATGGTCTATTCCATTCTTTTACCTATTCTCTGTGTTTCTTTGGGAAAATTACTCTCTACTAGATGGTATGCTTGATGATGCAGAAAATTAGTCTCTATATTTACTGGTCTGGCCCTGAATATTAATAGTGCTTGGTACATTGTAGGTGCTCAATAATTACTCATTTAACAGATTCAGTGAGTAATTATTTTAATACCCAAACCTATTTTAGCCTTTTTTCCTCATATACCTAATGCCTTTCTCACAAATACATTGAAAGTATCTTCTGATTTTTTAAAGGTGAATAAGCACCCCCCAAATTTAATAGCTGAAAACAAAAATAATCACTTTCTATCTCTAACAGCTTTTGTGGGTCTGGAATTTAGAAAGAGACTTACTAGGTGTCTTAGTCCATTTGCGCTGCTATAACATAAATACCATCGACTAAGTGGTTTATAAACAGCAGAAATTTATTCTTACAGTTCTGGAGGCTGGAAGTCCAAGATCAAGGCATTGGCAGATTAGGTGTCTGATGAGATCTCACTTCCTAAATGGTTGTCTTTTCTCTGTAACCTCATATGGCAGAAGGGGCAAGGAATCTCTCTGGGATCTCTTTTATAAGGGTACTAATTCTACTCATGACGTTTCTGCCCTTGTGACCTAGTCACATCCCTGATTACCACCACTTTGCGCATTAGGATTTCAATATATGAATTTAGGGGTGACGTATACATTTACTCTATTGCATTAGGGTATTATGGCTAAGAGTCACTCTGCAGTAAAATGGTGACTGTATCTTGAACTGAAGAGGACCAGAGCAGCTGCAAGTTTGCAAGCATCTCTCTCTCTCACTGTCTCTCTTTCTCTATCTCTCAGTCTCTGTCTCTCCCCCCACTCTTATTTAGTCTTGAGGACTCATTATTGCCTCTCCTAGTGGAGGCTTTTGGGTTTCTTCACACATGGTGGTCTCAGGGCAGTGCGAGTGCTTACCTACTGGCCTAAGACTTCACGAAGTAGTATTAGAGTAAGCAAGGTGAAAGCTGCATCATTTTTTATGACCAATCTCAGAACTCACATAGTTTCAGTTATAGGATACTATATTTATTTAAAAAGTCAGAAAAATCCAGCCCAACTGCAAGGAAAGATGACAAAGACCTCACCATTCACTGTGAGAAATGTCATAGAATTTTTATACACATTTTAAAACTACCACAGAAGATTAAGATAATGTATATAAAGATGAAACTGCCATTCATCTGACAATACATAGCTAATTGAATTAAATGAGGAATGCCAATTTCTAATAAAACCTGTGTTCATCTATAAATGAATATCCAGTCAAAATAATAAAAATAAAACCCAATGACCTACTGATTGCAAACTTAAAGTATAAACTCATGCAGTATCTTTGTATGGGATGAGGACAGCAATTTTCTTATAATTATTAGCTATGTGTGTGATTGGATATTTTTATATTCAAGTTCAGGTTTGAGTAGTAGTTTCAAATATACATTGAATTAGAATCAGATGGTAATTAAAAAGAAAGCACTGAAAAAAAAGGACTAGGCTATTGCTCTGGCATCTTAGTTTTCACGTGAAAGATTTTAAATGATGTTGATAAGAGTAAAATCAGGCAAAAAAACCCCAGTATTTCCTTATTTCTGAAATTTTATAGGAGCACTCATACTCTCAATGGCACTGACTCCATTAAATATTTGCTTATGTTCTTCTCAAAGATTATCTAAAGATATATCAGAGAAGGCACTTAAAATAGATATAGATATGTAGAAACAGAATTACAGATAATATCTATATATTAATAGATTAATAGATAATTTAAAATGACATGAATTAAACAGTTCAATAAAATTTGGTTATTTAGCACTATTTAGGAAGAACAGATTTTGGGGTATGGGGTCTGCTATTCAGCATACTGTTTTGGTATTATGGAGAAAATCTTAATCTCTCTTTTATAAGATAAGACAAGGATGAAATTACTATGTATGTATTTTCAAGAACAGGAAACTGGAGTTTTATGGAGTACCCAAGAAAAGTAGGCAATTCTTACTTAGACTTTATATGCTGATTGTTTCAAGAAATTAGGAAAACAAAAGTCCTCAGAGCTGGTCGCAGACAGTTACCAGTGCTTTTCTTAGTGGGAAGGAAAGAATTAGTAGCAGCTCTGTAATACGTTTGCTCTGTATTTAGAACTGGACAATCAGAAGGAATAAAGGACCTCAAGTATTATAAATCTTCTTATAAACTAACATGCTAATGTAATAACCCCCCCAACCCCTACAGACCTCCTGATTGAAGTGCTAATATTATTTACTAGTGGAAAAGAAACAGAGTTCTTATCTATGCAATGGTTTTAGCAGGATTTACTAGAGATGATTAGGCACTTTATTTGTAAATAAACCAGGAACTTATGGTTGGCTGGAGAATGGAGCCTAGTTAAGTAAGCTGTGTAATTAATGAATTATATAACAGGAATGTTCCAAAATCTAAAGAGCTCCCTCCATAAAAGCAATGCCTCTGCATATACACCTTGCTCAAGAAGAAATGTATCTTTTAAGCCTGAAAGCAAAATATGTCTGAATCTGGGAATTTTTTTTTTTTTTCATTTTAAGAACTACATTTACTAGTCTAAGACGTCTCTAAGATAAGAATGTTTCTGCTGACCCAAGTTATTGCTTCTTTTGAATTATTAGTAAAGTTTAATATGACTTATGACTCCTCTGAATCTGATTTACAAATAAACCACTTGTCAATAATGCATAAAGAGATAAACATTTATCCAGAAATATGACTTGAATTAAGCTCAGTCTATTGTACATGGTGTCAACATTAGCAGACAAAGGTAGGAAAAGAATCTGCACAAGTTGTTCAGTGAACAAACCATGAAACCTGACTTCAATGTAGAATATAAGTCATATTTCTAAAAATTAATCTAAAATTACAATAGATATGTTGACATAATATTAACTTATGTTGAAATATTATTTTATAAAACTTTCAGTAACTCAGTTAATATTCTGTACTTTTTTTCTTCTTGCAACATTTAACTACTTTAATGAAACATTTATTAAAATTTGGAAGTGACTATTTTAACCAAAAGGGGAGAAGTAGGTCAACATAAGAAGAAGCAATTGACTTAGCACCTAGGGCATTAAAAATTACTATCTTTAGATCACTATTAAAAAACATATTTGAATTTTGCCTTTTGGTCCTTATTCCTTCAGGTAAAAAATAATATTTATTGAAGATAAAAGAAATTATTCAATGGAAGCTTTAGGTGATCCATAAAAATATGTTACCATTACTTTTTCCTTTGTAGAGTATATTTCTTTATTATATTTCATTTTCCCCCAAATTTTATAAGCTTTGGCACAGAATTATACTGGTAGTTGAATTAAAACAAAATATTAAAACAATTCAATCTGCTGAAAATTTAAATTAAAGAAATATTTTCCCCCCGCTTTTTTGACATTGCAATCTATTTATTGAACCCCTAGAGCTAGATGCCATGCCCTGTTCAAGGCTTTGGGGATAGAGCTGTAAACAAATTAGGCATAGTATCTGCATTCAAAGGTCTTATGATCCAGTGGGGGATATACAACAAAAGTAAAAACTGATACCTGCAAAACCGCACAAACTATATATATACATATATATAAATAATTGGTAATTTAATTAGGTGCTATAAAAGAAAAATATGTATCTGTGAAAGAGATTGAAGTAGATATTCCATCTATTTTACTTAATTGTTTTTTAGGGAAAATCCTAAAAACAAATCCTAAAAAAATTAAGAAAATCTTAAAAAGTTAAGATTTGAAGCATGAGTACAAGGCATGTTTATTTTTATTCAAAAATTGAGTTGCTTTCTCATTACATGGACATTAACAATGTAGTAGCTTAAGAAATCACTCAAAAATGTATCCAAAGGATTTGAATAAAATATATTTGTGAGAAGCCTCAAATAGATCTTTACTCAGTGTTTAATTTTCATAGGTTGAAGTATCTCAAGAAATATTGGATTGAACATTTGTCTATGGCAGGGATTATATCTTAGTCATTTTTTTTCCTCTGGCATTAGCTTAGTGCTAATTCTGAATATGGAATCATAGAGGGTATTTCTAACAAGAGAACTAATCAGCAAGTCCTTATTAGCATCCTACTCTAATAAAATTTTTGCATATTATTTTAAATATAGCTGATATTTTCCTGCCTTAGATGAATATAATCATTCAAGTAGCACAAGCTACTTCACTATTTGAGAAAGTCAAGGAGACTTAAAAAGCATATTAACCCTTTTGAGTATGCTATTTTAATAATCCAGTGTTCAATGCAGTCATCCACATCCCAGGAAGAATCAAAATGATTTAGTCACTAAGGACTGTACTGCCTAATAGAAAAAATGTTTAAATAATAGTTCTCTCTCCCCCCCAAAATAGAAGGCCAGGATTTTTGAGGTAAAACTTGTCTACCTCTGACTTAAGAATTTCTTCTAGTAGTATAAACTGATTTCAGCATCTAAATCTGGATTTTGGTAACATACAACAAATTTACACACTTTAACAAAAATGTACACAAAAATAATTGCAAACAGTACCTAATTCTGTTCTATACAAATAAATTTGATTATGATATATTGAAGAATTAATAATTTTTCATATTTTTGAATTGATTAAAAAAATGAGGCCCGGGCTTCCCTGGTGGCGCAGTGGTTGAGAATCCGCCTGCCGATGCAAGGGACACGGGTTCGTGCCCCGGTCCGGGAAGATCCCACATGCCACGGAGCGGCTGGGCCCGTGAGCCATGGCCGCTGAGCCTGCGCGTCTGGAGCCTGTGCTCCGCAATGGGAGAGACCACAACAGTGAGAGGCCCGCGTACCACAAAAAAAAAAAAAAAAAAAAAAAAAAAAAAAAAAAAAAAAAAAAAAAATGAGGCCCAATCAGTAAAAAATTTTAATGCATAAGATTTCACCACCCTTTTTCCTCTGTCTTCTACAAAGGACTCTGTGGTTGCTTATTAGATTTGGGTTATTAGGTTTTTAATTGATGTAATGCATTCTGTTGTTGATGGTGAAGAAGAAAGTGAGAAGAAACCTAGAAAAGTTAAATTAATTTGTATAAAAAGAGATGGAGATTCTACTGATAGAAAAGTTCAATATCAAGGGCTAAAAAGACAGAGGGTAGAGTTAAGGGAACAAGTAGGACAAAAACATGCCTTTGGGCTGTGGGAATGATAAACAGCTGATGTGATTAGTGAGACTTTGAAAGCAGAAATTTTTAAGAAGAAATTGAGAAAACTGCTGAATTCCATGTACAGAAATATGAAGTAAACGTATTTTTTCCTATTTCTCCTGTTAACTAAAGCTAAACTTCTTGAATATTATATAATATAATGAACATAAGAGGACTCTGAAAAGTAAAGAAGGCAGGCTGGTTAGGGACTTCAAGGCCCAAGGAACAATACAAAGATGAATTCTCTGTGGCTTGTTCTTAGTGTTTGTTTATTTGTGCTTTGCTTTATATATTCTAGACTGGGTTCTGGAGAAATCAGCAATCTGGAAACACCAATGATGCAGACACAAAAAACCACAAGAAAATCCTACTCCCTCTAGCCAAAGGACCTGGAAAAGGGCAGTCTGGCAAAACAGAAAACTTTCAGTCAATAAACTACTCTACGCCAGGCAAACACCACAGAAGAACTGTAGCCCTACCCCCAACCCCACCAGCAAGGCACAGTGAAGAGCCTAGATTTCCAATCTTTGTCTGTCACATTCATCCCTGCTGGACAGTACCAAGCCCCCACCTTGACATCAGTGAGACCAAATGGGGAGCCTAGACTTCCACCTGCACCCAGAGGTAAAATGGTACCTCTCTCTCTCCGTACTTGGCTGGTGTCAGTAGAGGCTTACTAGAGAGCAGTAAACAGGTGCTCCTTCCTTTTCTAGCCAGAGTTGTACCAAAATAGGCTTTGTGGAGAGCTTGAATTCCCAGGCTAGCACAATGGTAATGAGAATGCCTTCCCTACATGGGTCAATAGAGGCTGATGGAGAACCTGAACTTCCACCCCCATGGTTCAGTTACCGTCAACTAAATTGTTATGAGTTGTAGATAACTTAAAAGTAAAGAGAAACAGCTTCCTTATATATCCAGAAAATAAAACATTAAACATCAACAGTATTCCACCCAAAAACCACAATCACCCCTCACCAGTTTATTTAGTCCTATGTAATTGATTCTCATCCCACTCGGTCTTGGGTGAGCAGTCTCATGAAACTACCTGCTTCTAGACTTGTGTTCTGAATATCCTGACTCAGTCCACCTGTATGACCTCAACTCAAAGTCGCTGCAGTGTTGCCCTCTGGAGGCTGTAGCCGAAAGCACGTAGCAAGTCCTTTTCCACAGGGCTATGCAACACTCCATCTTTATTGAATATAAAGTCCACTGGCCTGAGCTGATAGCAGGAGCCTTCGGGAAGGCATCAGAGCAAAACAACAACAACAACAACAGAGTATCTGTTGATGACAGAACACTTAAAATATTGAAGATTAGATGTCCATGCCCATGATGTGCTCATACAAAGTTGATTATTTTTTGTTACTAGAGAAAGGACCTTGATAGTCATTCCAAAAAGACAAAGGGATCAAAAAATAAATGAGAATAGTTATTGTTCCTCCAGACTTCTATTTTGAATGGCACTTCTTTCTTATGCACACTTGCACTGACAACCAGCAGACAACAGTGGCAGTGTTCTCTAGTGCTTGAATTAATGAAAATAGCCTATTCTTAATATGTCAGAATTTGGAGAAAAAATTGTAGCATATGTTTAGACATAGCAATGAATAAAGGGCCATAGGGTCATTTGAGAGCTATCTTTCCATTTTGCAGAGACTATAAAACTCTCCTTTCTCCTACTATCCACAAAAAGGAAACAACAATCAAAATCACTTCCTAAGCCAGTAACTATATATTCTTTCCTTATTCTAGTACACAGCAGCCTGCCAACTCATTTTATTGGTCATAGTCTGTAAATTGGTTTTACAATTCTGCACCCTTTTTAGAAGTGATAAGGAAATAATGATTTCTATTGGAACTCTGAATTACTTTTTAGCATATCACAACTAAAATGTATCTTTGCATGATTTTATATATGTTTGTGTGTATATATATGTACTTATATATAGAGAGATAGATATGTTTATTTACTTATTTTTTGTGGACAGATGCCTTTAGTTAAAAATAATACTTTTTCTTTGTTTAAGTAACTTGGACTTGTGGTAAATTCTCTTCTGCAGGAGCTCAGACAACATATTCTGCAAGAAAAGCCAGTTTCCAAGAGGTCTTTAATTTAATGAAAGGTAAGTCTTTAACTTAATGTCATTGAGATGGTCCCTCCAGATGAACACAATGGATTAACAATACTCAATTCAAATTAATTATATTCTTATTATAGAGTAGTTCATAAGATTATATAGTTATAAGCAGACTTTAGTAGATGAATCACAATTTCTTGAATTTCAATAGACTATTTCATAGTTTGAAACAATTTTAAATGAATTTTAGTAATAGAAATAATATACTATTCTGTTTTATGCATACAAATGTATTGATAAATATCTATGGCAATTATGAATTGATGGGGAAAAAGTAAGCCAAATAAAACTTTCTTATTTAAAAATATAGTTTGAAATCACAACAGTCAGAATATTTGGAACAGATTTCTTTAACATTCTCCCAGCTGTTGCAAATATTCTGACCTCAAAGCCAGAAAGTTTTGGATGGAAAGTGTGGCTGATAAATGTGGGTAAGTGAGGGTCCTATCATTGTATAGGACTCTGTATTATCCAGCATACTGTCATCTACAATATGGGGCAATCAGATGTGAATATAGTCATTATGTAGGACACGGTCTCTGAGACTAATCCAGACTAATTAAATTCTGAAATTTAGGGCTATGTAGATAGTACACATTTTGTAACAGATTCATCTAAGGGAGAGCATTATAATACACCCTTGGACCAGTTGACAGCAGTGAATATTTAAGATGAGTTCAAAGCAACTTAAAGACAATTATTTTAAACAACGTTTAAATAAACAATTTGCATTTTTAGGAGAGATGGAACATGTTTTAATAGTCCTAACAATTTGTTTGAACAATCTTAATGAACTCCTTTCAACAGTTTAAGAATCCTTTACATTACAATCCATACATCATAGATTCAAATTCTGAGATACTTCCAACATTTACCTGGTCCCAAGTCACAATGGGTGGCATGTATCTCCCAAATTATTTCCACCGAAGATTTTAGCAAGTAGAGTGATTTTGGCTTGCATATGGTCTCACCAGTGGGCAAAATTAGTAATAAAATAAAAGTAAACTCCAGAAATATAGTTTTTATGGATTGAATGACATATTTCACTTTATTGGTCTGAGCACCGATTTCATTTTGGAAAGGCAAAAAGTTTTATTTCTCACTCATGTAAATGTCCATTGAGGGTTGGCCTCATCTTTTTCCCCACATTGACTTTACCCAGGGGCTTAGGCTGGCTGAAAACTATCTATATGAAATTTTGGAGGAGGAGAAAAAAGAAAAATGTCAAAATATGCCCTGTATCTTTAGGTTTCTCTTTTGAAGGAAAACCAATCATTTCCACACAAACTTCACTGGATAAAACAAGTTCAATGATAAGCCGAAGACCAATGGGACGAAGGTAAAACATGACTATGTATTTACATCTTATTCACTTTCTCTTATGTTAAACTGACATAAATGTGACCACAAATATAAACTTCACATCGACACAAACACGTTATATGTTGTATATGCAGACTTCCTAACAGAAATTCCCTCTTAAACAACTGTTTGCAAAAAGATGCTTTAATATTCCTACCAAAGAACAAAAAGTTGTCTAATAAATATACTTCACATGAAATAATGGAACTATGATTGGATATATCTCTTGCCCCTTTTATATTTGTATTAAGATAGAAAGAGTATGTGAACAGAACCTTCCCACCCCTGCATTTAAGCAGATGTATCTGCTGGCAAAACCACATTACTGTTCTATTCAGGGGGTCTACTTCTGGTCAGACATGAAAAGGACTGAAATCTCACAAGCAGACAGATAAAAACAGCATGCTTATATTAAATGTTATAAATAAATAAATTCACATACCTTTAAAGATAAATACAAACTTTTTTTAAAAGTAGAGAATAAAGGGGCAAGAGAAAAACCTTTGGTTTCTAGGAATGTCATACTAAAATTTCCATCTCCTTATCCATTTTAAAATAAATCAAATAATAAGGTTTAATCTAGAGATTATGTATTTGAATATATAGAGGGAATCTTTATGTTTTAAATTATCATGACTTCTTCTTCAGCCTAGTCCAGGACTGGGAATGATGAGGAAGAATGATTTCTTTGCCCAGGACAAGCCAATAATGACCTCCTGGACAGGTAAAAGATTCCCTGGAGGTGGAAACTTTAAGAAAACTGCACAATGATGATACTACAGTGTGGCAGAGATGTACAATGAATATATGATTTTTTTCTTGTTCTTTTTGTAGGGAAGAAAGTAAGAAAAAAACTTTTTTTTCACTATCCTTACAATTCAGTACTTTTACCACTATATGCCTAGGTGTGCACTTTTTCCAATTCGACAGGATTTTGATGTGACCTTTTGATCTGGAGTCCTCTTCAAAGCCCAGGGAGATTTTCTCTGAGTATTTGTTTAACCCTTGACATTCTTTGAACTGTTTGTTCTACTTATAAATATCCTCCGAGTCTCTTTTTTAAAAATAATATTTGTATTTCAATATTTTTTATTGTTTTCTTTGTAATATTTCCTTCACTTGGTTTTCAGGTCATTGTTTTAGGTCTCAACAATAATTTTCTTCTCCTTTAATTCATATACTGAATATGTTTTTCAAAACCATTTTTAAGCTCAATAATGCATGTGTGTGTATACACACACACACACACACACACACACACACACATCTTACTATATATAAGTTCTGGAGGATGAAAGTCCAAGATCAGGGTGCCATCATGGTTGGCTCGGATATTTTATTTCACTGCATGTAACAGTTTGGGTTCTGCCTAGAAAACAGACAAAGTCTAATGTATTTTAAGAATAAAGATACAATATAGGAATGAAGGTTTACTTGAATATTGAAAAAGTGAGGAATGAAGTCCAGGGAAAGTACCAAAGATCAGAGCATCTGTGGCAGGAAGGTCAGGAAAGCAAAGATTTAGGAATTCATCCTGAAACTCCTAAGTTTTTGATTCACAAAATGCATCAGGAAATTTCAGCCACTCTCAAGAGTGCTGAGTGAGTCCCCAAGATGCCTCTACATTTGAAATAGTGAAAAGGATGATGATCAAGTGCTTATCAAGAAGCAGTTGTGAATGTCATGGTTGTAACCTTTTCCATAAAGAAACTTCCTTCCATTGCACTTTCACAATCTCACTCAAGTTCCTCTCATGGAGAAAACTCTTAACTCAAAACCAAGCAGGGGAGAGGACTCTGGAAAGCATAGCTCCAAAATGCAGAGGAGGTCCTAGATAGAGGGGTGGTGGTCGCAAGTTGAGGAAAGACAAGCGAGTAGTCTGTTTTCACGTCCTAATTGTTTTACTTATTCCTTTTTTTCTCTGGTTGCTGGAGTCCTTTAAATAGGTCTGCTATTTTGCTCTGTTTCCTGATTTGGGGCTCAAATGCTGGTAACTAATATGTTCTTAAAAACAGGAATTATATAATATTGCTAAAATGACCATACTACTCAAAGCAATCTACAGATTCAATGCAATTCCTATCAAAATACCAGTGGCATTTTTCACAGAACTAGAATAAATAATTTTAAAATTTGTATGGAAACACAAAAGAACTCACATAGCCAAAGCAATCTTGAGAAAGAAGAACAGAGCTGGAGGGATCACACCTCTGTGACTACAGACTATACTACAAAGATACAGTCATCTAAACAGTTTGGTACTGGCACAAAAACAGACATATAGATCAATGAAAAAGAATAGAGAACCCAGAAATGAACCAACTTATGTTCAAGTAATCTATGACAAAGGAGACAAGAATATCCAATGAGGAAAAGACAGTCTCTTCAATAAGTGGTGCTGGAAAAACTGGACAGCTATATGTAAAAGAATGAAATTAGAATATTGTCTAACACTATATACAAAAAAAAAAAAAAACTCAAAATGGATTAAAAACCTAAATGTAAGACTGGAAACCATAAAACTCCTAGAAGAGAACATCGGCAGAACATTCTTTGCCACAACTCATAGTAATATTTTTATCAATCTGTCTCCTAAGGCAAAAGAAAGGAAAACAAAAATAGACAAATGGGACCTAATTAAACTTAAAAGCATTTGCATACCAAAGGAAACCATTGACAAAATGAAAATACAACCTATTGAAGGGGAGAAAATATTTGCAAATATGACCAATAAGGAGTTAATATCCAAAATGAATAAACAGCTCATACAACTCAATATAAAAAAAAAACAAAGAACCCAGAATAGACATTTTTCCAAAGAGGATCTACACATGATCAACAAGCACATGAAAAAATGCTCAATATTGCTAATTATCAGAGAAATGCAAATCAAAACCACAATGAGATATCATCTCACACCTATCAATATGGCTATCATCAAAAAGTATAAAAATAGGGTTTCCCTGGTGGCACAGTGGTTGAGAGTCTGCCTGCTGATGCAGGGGACACGGGTTTGCACCCCAGTCCGGGAAGATCCCACATGCCGTGGAGCGGCTGGGCCTGTGAGCCATGGCTGCTGAGCCTGTGTGCCTGGAGCCTGTGCTCCTCAATGCGAGAGGCCACAACAGTGAGAGGCTGGTGTACCGCAAAAAAAAAAAAAAAAAAAAAAAAAAGTATACAAATAACAACGTTGGTGAGGAAGTGAAGTACACTGTTGATGGGATTGTAAACTGGTGCAGCCACTATGGAAAACATTATGGAGGTTCATGAAAAAACTGAAAATAGAACTGTCATATGATCCAGCATTTCCATTACTGGTTATATATCTGAAGAAAATGAAAACACTATTTCAAAAAGATACATGCACCCCAATGTCCATAGCAGCATTATTTACAGTAGTCAAATATGTAAACAAATGCCCATCAACAGATGAATGGATAAAGGAAATGTAGTATGTACATAAAATGGAATATTACTCAGACATAAAAAGAATGAAATTCTGTCATTTGCAACAATGTGGATGGACCTAGAGAGTATTATGCTTAGTGAAATAAGTCAGAGAAAGATAAATACTCCATGTTAACACTTATATATGTTATCACTCACAGATGTAGAGAGCACACTAGAGGTTACCAGTGGAGAGAGGGATGAAGGGAGGGGCAAGATAAGGGTAGGGGATTAAGAGGTACAAACTACTATGTATAAAATAGATAAACAAGAAGCATATATTGTTTGGCACAGGGAAATATAGCCATGATTTTATAAGTTCAAATGGAGTATAGTGTATAAAAATTTTGAATCACTATGTTGTACACCTGAAACTAATATGATATTGTAACTCAACTCTACCTTAAAAAGAGGAATTATATAATTTCTGAAAGACTAAGAGGACTCTGGACCTTTGGAATCATGTTGCAAGGAGAGCCTGTTATTTGAGGAAAGTAATTTTTTTTCTCAATGGATTTTGCGTTCACCTAGCTTCTAGAATAATAACCAATTTGGCCTTCTCTTTGTCAGTGACTAAATCAGCCTCCACTCTCTGTCAGATCCACACAGAGCTGAATTTCCCTCTCACTTCAACATCAGGGCTGTATTCCTTGCCCTGGGCTCCAGTGCAACATTCTTGTGGACTCTGAAGACCATGAAGAAGGAAGCTGCAGTCCTCTCTCCAGAGCCCAAACAACTTTGACCTAACTTTTATCCAGTCAGCTTATGTTCACCAGAACTGCTTGGCTTAGAGAAAGTTGAGATTTGGAAGTTGGAGGGAAAGTGAACAGCAGTCTGGTTGCCATATTCCAAGATTAGCTCCTGAAATATGACTTTTTTCCTGGTGAAGTAGTTTTTTTTCTGGTGAAGTATTTTTAAAGGGAATAATAATTAATTAAAACCCTTTTAAAGAATATGATATATACACAGAAACCATTAATTCAAAGCTAATATGCCATGCACTTGCTGGTTACATGTTTAGAGAGCTTTTCTTAAAAACACTTCATATAGCATTCTCTCTAAATGTTGGGAATGACTGCTAATTATTTCTAAAAATTATGTGTGTTGAAAAGAATGTATTTTATTATAAATTACGGTATTAAATAAAGACACAAACGGTGATCATACACATTTTCTTTTCATTTTAAGAAATTAGTAAATAAAATCAAAACAGTACTTTATATTATGCTCTTTACTCTGATTTGACTTGAAATTCTTACTTACATAGTATTAGTAGAATTATCTTGCCTTAATGTTTATTTACTGTCTACTAGAAGTATGTTATAGAGCAAATACTAGAGTAATAATTAAAAAAATCACAATTGAAGTACTATCAAAATCTTCCCTAAAATTTTACTTGTGAATGAAGGGTTAAAAAACAGATTTTAAAATAATTGTACTGATATTGCTTTTATATTGTAAATGACTAATGTGTGTGCTAAAGTTTTTTAAATGATGGCTGATGAAATGTTTGAACTATTAAAAGCCTGCAAATCTTTTATGCCTCCCACTAGTGAAATTTAATGACAACTTCTCTGTTGAATTAGCTTGTTCAGTGAATAAATCTGAAATGCAACAATTATTCAAAAGCAGTATGGTACATACAGTGACAATTTCATAAACAAGTAACCACTGTGAGAAAAATTTTCTATTATTTTTGATGTTTCAGAGTCAATCAACCTGGAACACTCAATTTTGTAAGGTTAAGTTTTGCATGACTTCCTTTCTCATAATTGTACCAACTTGGCTCTACAATAGTCATATGGGGATTGCTTATGACTTGTCGCTTGTTCTTAATTGTAACTAACATCTTCTTTGAACAAGCAAGACAATGCCTTTTCATACTTCTATCAAATTATGGTAGACTTGGAATTCTCTAACCTCCATGAGCTAGTAGTGTATGATAAGTAGAATTCTAACTATACAGCTTGAATGATGGGGGGCAGTTTCTAACTCTCCGAGAGCTAAAAACTATATGACCTTAATAACACTGGGTAATATCTTTGAGGGTCAATATTTTTTATTTGTGAAATAGCTAACCACTTTGAGTATCGTTTTTTTTCATTCATAAAATGTACTTTATTGTTATTTTGTTGATTAAATGTTGTAATATATACCAGGTAGAGAAATACAGATGGCTTGTGAATGGTTTTCTCAATAACAACAAAAAACTATATGAGTGTAATTTCTATCAAATCTCAACTGATTGAGAAGAATTAGGCAGGAAGAGTTGCTAAAAAGGACATGCTTGGGGATAATGTGAGGAGACAAACTCAGAAACCTGAGATCACTCCCTGACATTTCTACTAAATAGATTTAAACTGTGGGCAGATCACTTCATGGTTTTGTTTCTGATTTCTTTATAGTAACCTAAAGGGCTCAGGTTAAAATCTTTATTTTTCTAACAATTCTAAATTCAATACACATTATAAATTAGTTAGGCATGCAGATATAGGTCACATTTGAATGTACACAAAATCTGGTATGTGAGAGATTTTTACTATCCACTATAAGAAACTAGTGCTGTAAGGCTGATTAGAGCAGCTGAATGTCACAGATATCTCATCAGAAATCATTCTTCTTTCATGCTGACTAAATTCTAGATGCACTGTTACCAAAGAGACAATGGCTCCAACTGAGCATATGGGATGGTAATGGCACATTTGATGGTTATTCAGTCTGAGAAACAGAATGCCCAGTGCCTTCCCTTCTGGCAATTGGGTTAAGATGTTTTCTCCTTAGATCTAAGAGTCTTCTAGCTACTCTATTGTATGGTATCAGCGGGGATTCATGTTGGATCGAATATAGGTGGACACAAATTATCCTCAGTCTTGAAGCATCGAGTTTAATTGAAAAGACACTGTGTGTTAAAAATTTCTCACAATATATCATAAGGAGTTTCTTTGAGTTCAGTCAAGGCACAATTAAAATTTTACTTTTGATAAGGAGTATAAAAACACAAAACTAGTCTTTCTTAAGTGAATTTCTTTTTATAACAGCTGTATTGAGGTATAATTCATATACCTCAATTTTTAAATGTACAGTTAAGTGGTATATTCACAGAAGTGTACCATCATCACTATAACCTAGAAACTCCATGCCAATTTTCAGTCCCTCTCCCATTCCCTGCTCCTCCTGGCCCCCAGCAACTACTAAGGTGCTTTCTGTCTCCATGAATTTGCCTATTATGGAAATTTCATACAAGTGGAATGATATATTATGTGGCCTTTTGCATCTGGCTTCTATCATTTATCATATTTTCAAGGTTAATCCATGTTGGAGCACATATCAGTACTTTCTTTTTATGGCTCTATAAAATTCCATTTTATGATATGCCACAATTTATTTATCCATTCATTAGTTGATGAACACTTGAGTTGTTTCACATTTGGCTATTATTTCAAAAAAGAATAATACCATTAACGTTCATTCACAAGTTTTTGTATGCACATGATTTCAATTATCTTGTGTATATACCCAGGAGTGGAATTGCTGAGTCATGTTTAACTATTAGAGCAACTGCCAACTGTTTCCCAAAGCAGCAGCACCATTTTATAGCCCTACAAGCACTGTGTGAATGTTCCAACAATTGCTGCTGGTTTGTTTTTGTTTTGTTTTGTTTTTATGTTATCCATCCTAGTTGTTATGGAGAGGTATCTCATTATGTCTTTGATTATTTGAAGTTCCCTAGTGACTAATGTTTTTGAGCACCTTTTAATGTGATTATTGGCCGTTTATATCTTCTTTGGAGAGATGTCAATTCAGGTGCTTTGTTCATTTTTGTTGTTGTTGTAGGGCTGTTTGTCTTCTTATTGTTAAACATTTAAAAGTCCTTTATAAATTCTGGATTCAAGTCTCTAACAAGATGTATAATTTGCAAATATTTTCTCATCCTGTGGGTTGTTTTTTTCAGTTTCTTTATAATATTTTTGAAATATAATTTTTTTTTAATTTTAATGACTCTTAACACATCTTTTCAATTGCTTTTGTCAATTATGCTTTTGGTGTCATATCTAAAAAACTATTGCCTAATCCAAGGTCATGAAAAGTTTCTCCAATTATTTATTTATTTATTTATTTATTTATTTATTTATTTATAGCTGTGTTGGGTCTGTTGCTGCACATGCACTTCCTTTAGTTGTGGTGAGCGGGGGCTACTCTTCATTGTGGTGCACAGGCTTCTCATTGCAGTGCCTTCTCTTGTTGTGGAGCAAGGGCTCTAGGCGCTTGGGCTTCAGTAGTTGTGGCACATGGGCTTGGTAGTTGTGGCTTGTGGGCTCTAGAGTGCAGGCTCAGTAGTTGTGGCACATGGGCTCAGTAGTTGTGGTTCATGGTTTAGTTTAGTTGTGAAACCACAGGGTTTAGTTGCTCTGTGGCATGTGGGATCTTCCTGTACCAGGGCTCAAACCTGTGTCCCATGCATTGGCAGGCGGATTCTTAACCACTGTGCCACCAGGAATGTCCCAATGGTAACTTTTTCAGAGAAGATATTTTTAATTTTAATATGTCCACTTATAAATTTTTTCTTTTATGAATCATGCCTTCATTATTGTATCATGCATTCAGAATTATATTGTATTTGAAAACTAATTATCAAATTCAAGGTTACATAGATTAATTTTCTCCTATTTTTTCTTCTGTAGGTTTTATATTTATCTCTATGGCCCATTTTGCTGATTTTTCTAAAACTATATGAGTTATGTATATAAATTTAGTTTTTTTGCATACTGTTGTCCAATTTGTCCAGCACCATTTGTTCAAAAGACTATCCTTCCTCTGTTGAATTGCTTTTACCCTTTGTCAAAGATCAGTTGGATATATACTGGGTAGGTCTATTTCTTGTGTTCCATTGATCTATGTATCTATTCTTTTTCTAGTACCACATTGTATTGATCACTGTAGATTTATGCTTGTCTTGAAGTCAAATAATGTCAGTCCTCCAATTTTCTGGGGTTTTTTTTCAATGCTTTGATAGCTACTCTGAGTATTCTGTCTCTCTACATGAACTATGAAATCATTTAGTTCATATCTACAAAATAGCTTGCAGAGATTTTGTTGGGGTTGTATTAATTCGACAGATCAAGTTGTGAAGAACTGACATCTTAAAAATATTAGATCTTCCAATCCACAAACATAGACTATTTTTACATTTATTTAGATCTTAATTACTCTCATGAGTTTGTAGTTTTCTGCATATAGATATTTAGATTTATACCTAATCATTTCATTTTCTGGGTGCTATTACAAATTATATTTTTTATTTTGAATTTTATTTGATTATTGTTGGTATATAGGAGAGCAATTAACTTTTGTAATAGAAACCTCTATCCTGCAAACTTGCTAAAGTCCTATAAGTGTTATATTTGCTTACAAGTTCCAGAAGATTTTTATTATTATTCTTTTTTATACAGAAAAAATAAAAATTAGCAAAATTTTATAGTATGCAATAACTTTTAACAAAGATTTAACAAAAGGATGTAGCATAAAATAATGGCTAGCAACTTGGGTCTGAAATTATAAATCTATGACTGCAACTTAGTAATGTAATCTTTCTAGGCTTCAGTTGTTTCCATTGTAAAACAGGGATATTAATAATTGTCTTATAAATTGTTATGATTATTAAGAAAATATATGTTTTAGCACAATTCTAAAGAAGCAAAGTTTAAAGAAGCAAAAAAAAAATCAAAGAATTTAAACAAAAATAATAAACTAAAACAAGCATGTCATTTAAATATTGGTAAGTATTGACAGAATTAGGATATGTCAATACCAAAATATATATATGGATGTATAACTAATTTAATACATACAGTAGTTATATAAAAGAGTAACTCTTTTTTTCTCTCAATAAACTCAATCAATTTCAAATAGATCAAACAGTTATATATATTTTAAAATCTAGAACATAAGATATAATATATATCCTAGTATATAGAGAGAGATTGAGGAAATAGTGGATGTGGTCATTAGTCACAAAAGATATATGCAAATGTATAAAAATAAAATTTGTATATCAAAATATAAATTAGAAAGATACATTAAAAACTACACAATTAAGTAATAGTTTGAGAAAGTGCTGATCTGTATATGACATCACTTGTAGCAGTTTCGATATGTATGGACATGTGTATGAAGTTAATGAGAAACACTTTTTCTACTGCCCACCAAATAAGCTGTTTACACATGGCCTGAGGGACTTCTTGGCATATTTCACTTTTCAGAGGGAGGCATGGTGACCCAGACCAGTAAATAGGCTTTTCTGTTAAACAGACAACATGTCTTTCAGATTCTTTTGGAACGTTGGCTTAGTCTTATATGTAGCATAGTGAGTGTAAAATAAAATGAATTAAAAAAAAAACAAAACTGACCAAAGGTCTTCTTTGGGGAAAATAACTGTAAAAGGAAAAATAGTTATAATGTATATAAAAGCAAAATTAGCCCTGCTAAAGTTCTCCTTTAAGGTACAGTAACACAAAACACAGAATGAGAGAGGGAAGCCTTCCCCCTTGGCCAGAATCCTTTATACACGTTTGTACTTTGCGCCCAGTACATCAGAGATGTGGGAGCAGTGGAGGCCAAGGTGCCCTGTGGACCTGCAGCAATCTTAAGACACTTGTAAGACTCCCTTCTGATGACTCTGAAAAGCACCTCTCTGAAGGAGAGAATTTACAGGGGATCAAATGACATCATTTAATATGCACTTAAATGAGACAAGACAATATAATATGTATTATTAATTGATTTACTGTTTCTATTTGTGCCCACAGAATTGTACAATCTGAGTAAATTCTGTTTTCTAAAAGAAAGGAGTTAAGTTTACATAAATATTTCATAGGGGAGGAAAGAGAAAGAAATGGCTAGATATTATGTCACAAATTACAAATTTTAAATTAAAGAAATGTATAGATTTAGTAACACTTAATAGAAAAGCAATTAAAAGACTTCTCTAGCATGATTTGAAAATGCATTAAAGTAGCTAAAGTAAACAAAAGTGATAAAAACCAACATTGCCAAGATTACTGATGACACTCAAATTTGGTTCTCTTTCCAGAGAGCAAACACATATGTTACAAAAGCTAAAACTGCTCACATTTTGCCTAGTAAATTTTACTGTATGCATCCAAAATAGCTCATAATGGATTTTATTTAAAATATAATGTATTCATAGATCCAAAGATAGTACTGTTTGTAATATTCTAAGTTCAACACAACAGTACAGAAACACCTATGCATCTTGTGATAAACAATGGTATTCCATAAACACTGAAGTCCACAGGAAAAAAATTATTGCATTATTTCTTCACATTCTGCAGTGTGTAGTGTACTATGCCAACCTGGAATGGTATCTATGTTGTCTCACAGCCAGGTGGTTTCCAAACTGCCTTGAATTAATATACACAGGAATAATAAGAGTGCTGTGACATTGGAATATGCATTTTTGAATACTGATGATTTTATTTTCTTAAGATCTTTCATGAAAATGCAGTTCAAATCCTGTCCCAGTTACCACAGAAAACAATTCCATGGAATGATCACCTTGTGATGCCACTTGATGAGGGTCACTCAGCTATGTAACACATTCAATTTGCTAAAATCAACTTTAAAATATGCTGTGAATTAAGATGTGATGTACGCTGTAATGGTTATATTTTAACAGCTTTAATTATGCCTCATTTCTAGAAAGATTCCTGCAAGTAAAAATAAAGTACTAATGCAACAAAAAAATAATTTCTTCTGATAAATCAAAATAGACAAGAACGCTACACCTGGAGAACAGATGCCTCCTGCCTCCTTCCCCTCTGCTACTGAGCAGAAGAGGTTCATTGGTCCACTAGTCATTCAAAAGGAGGACAGAAAGTGTTGTTTCAGAGCTGGTGTGGATAAAATAATATTTCTGGCTTTTGCATTATATGCCATATGCTACCTTATGATAGGACACCAAACACTGGATGGACAACAAAATAACTTGATATGAAAGAGGAAGACAGGTAATGGTCAGATAGCATATCCCTCATAAGCTGAATTCTTTAACACTTGTCAACATAGGTGTGAGAAAATTGACCTGCTCATTTATACCACGTTAACATTTGTTGGCACAGTCCACAGGAAAATAAAAATCAGTGTGAGAAACTAGGTGATTATATGTGACAATGTAGAAAATATTTGTCATCTTTAGTCATTGTCTTTTGAAGTTGTATTTATTTTGTTGTTTTGAAATAAAGTATCAAATTAAACTCAGAGGAGTGGGTCTTTTTATAGTGACTATATTTTCAGTTGAGATAAAAATAATTTGTGATCTGAATTGTCCAATAAGATGACTAAAGTCAGAGACCCAAAGGACATTTAATCCAAATGAGCAGAAGCCTGAGGGATCTCTTTTAATTGCACCATTCCCAGTTTCAGAGACATTCAGGTGGCACATAGAATCACATAGTCTGTCCCTTCTGCTCTCATACATTCCATTCTTAGAGTTGAGTTCAGAGAAATAACATCTTGTGTTTTAGAGTCAACTCTGTCACAGAAATGATCGAATTGTTTCTATTCTTAGAATTAGTCTACATAAAATACCTTTTAAGTGACAAAGTTCTAGGTAACAATTTCAATGCCAAAAGCATCAGGAGTCATTTATAGTTATAAATCAGAGCCCTGATTCCAATTGTTGGTTTTGAATTCCAAATCTTTGTCAGCACAGACACGGAAAGCAGATAAATGTACATGTGCTTCTTACACATACATCTTGGAGAAAACAGATCTAAGACTGAGTTGAGCACAGGATTTTGACATAATAGTGAATAACATTTTAGTAACTTGTTTTACTCAACATGTTTTTGCTACTCCCACAGAATCCTTCATGTAAATTTGGTAATTGTTCACTTAGAAACTTCTGCAGACATTAATCTGCAACTTCTGGAATTAAATTTATCAAAACAACTGGGAAACTATTTGACAGGCAACAGGAAGAGAGGAAGAGTGCTTGGCGTAGTCTGTTGTTGGAAGAATGATGCATATAAAAATAATAAGATGTGGTTTCTACAAGGAGTCATCAAGATGAGAATTTCAAACTCCAGTAAAATTCAATAAAATATTTCCACTATTTTTGGAAGTTGAGTAATTCAATTAAGCACTCTTTTCAGCAAGATAGCACCTAGCATTTTAAAATGAATTCAAGTCTCCAAGCTCTGATGAATTACAATAAAATGCAGTGTAATAATTTTTGGTTTTAAAAGCCAGTGTCCTAACCCCACATGAAGGGACTTATACGCAGTATATCACTGATTTTTGATTATAGGTGCATTGGATATTCTCTTTAATGAATACGTTTTTTAATAATAAAAATATGCTTCTATCATTTTAATTTTAATCATGAAGTGTTCATGGGCTCCAGGATTACTGACTGGGTTACATGGCGAAACATAAAAACAAGTTATTCATAATCTCTAGAGCAGCAATTATTCAGTTGAAATAATCCTTATAAGAAAGCTAAAAAACTGATCTAAATATCAAATAAAAATAGCTCTATTGAGTCAGTGCCCCCATCCCTTCCAAGATATATCTATATTCTTTCTCTCTCTCAAATACAGGTGTGCATGTATATATATGCATAAATCATCACATTTTATTTTTTTAACATCTTTATTGGAGTATAATTGCTTTACAATGGTGTATTGGTTTCTGCTTCATAACAAAGTAAATCAGCTATACATATACATAGAACCCCATAACTCCTCCCTTTTGGTCTCCCTTCCACCATCCCTATCCCACCCCTCTAGGTGGAAACAGAGCATGGAGCTGATCTCCCTGTGCTATGTGGCTGCTTCCCACAGGCTATCTACTTTACATTTGGTAGTGTACATATGTACATGGCACTCTCTCACTTCGTCCCAGCTTATGCTTCCCCCTCCCCGTGTCCTCAAGTCTATTCCCTATGTCTGCATCTTTATTCCTGTCCTGCCCCTAGGTTCTTCAGAACCTTTTTTTTTTTTTTTTTTTTAGATTATATATGTGTTAGCATACAGTATTTGTTTTTCTCTTTCTGACTTACTTCATTCTGTATGAGTCTCTAGGTCCATCCACCTCACTACAAATAACTCAATTTCATTTATAGCTGAGTAAAAGTCCATTACGTATATGTGCCACATCTTCTTTATCCATTCATCTGTCATTGGGCACTTAGGTTGCCTCCATGTCCTGGCTATTGTAAATAGAGCTGCAGGGCTTCCCTGGTGGCTCAGTGGTTGGGAGCCCGCCTGCCGATGCAGGGGACGCGGGTTCGTGCCCTGGTCCGGGAGGATCCCACGTGCCGTGGAGCAGCTGGGCCCGTGGGCCATGGCTGCTGGGCCCGCGCGTCCGGAGCCTGTGCTCCGCAATGGGAGAGGCCGCAGCGGTGAGTGGCCCGCGTACCGCAAAAAAAAAAAAAAAAAAAAAAAAAAAATAGAGCTGCAGTGAACATTGTGGTACATGACTATTTTTGAATTATGGTTTTCTCAGGGCACATGCCCAGTAGTGGGATTGCTGGGTCATATGGTAGTTCTATTTTTAGTTTTTTAAGGAACCTCCATACTGTCCTCCATAGTGGCTGTATCAGTTTACATTCCCACCAACAGTGTAAGAGGCTTCCCTTTTCTCCACACCCTCTCCAGCATTTATTGTTTCTAGATTTTTTGATGATGGCCATTCTGACTGGTGTGAGGTGATACCTCACTGTAGTTTTGATTTGCTTTTCTCTAATGATTAGTGATGTTGAGCATCCTTTCATGTGTTTGTTGGCAATCTGTATATCTTCTTTGGAGAAATGTCTATTTAGGTCTTCTGCCCGTTTTTGGATTGGGTTGTTTGTTTTTTTGATATTGAGCCGCATGAGCTATTTGTACATTTTGGAGATTACTCCTTTGTCAGTTGCTCCGTTTGCAAATATTTTCTCCCATTCTGAGGGTTGTCTTTTAGTCTTATTTATGGTTTCCTTTGCTGTGCAAAAGCTTTTAAGTTTCATTAGGTCCCATTTGTTTATTTTTGCTTTTATTTCAATTTCTCTAGGAGGTGGGTCAAAAACGATCTTGCTGTGATTTATGTCATAGAGTGTTCTACCTACGTTTTCCTCTAAGAGTTTTAGAGTGTCTGGTCTTATATTTAGGTCTTTAATCCATTTGGAGTCTATTTTTGTGTATGGTGTTAGGGAGTGTTCTAATTTCATCCTTTTACATGTAGCTGTCTAGCTTTCCCAGCACCACTTATTGAACAGGCTGTCTTTTCTCCATTGTATATTCTTGCCTCCTTTGTCATACATTTGGTGACTATACGTACATGGGCTTATCTCTGGGCTTTCTATTCTGTTCCATTGATCTATATTTCTGTTTTTGTGCCAGTACCATACTGACTTTATTATCTTAGCTTTGTATTATAGTCTGAAGTCAAGGAGACTGATTCCTCCAGCTCCATTGTTCTTTTGCAATATTGCTTTGGCTTTGGGGCCTTTTGTGTTTCCCTACAAATTGTGAATTTTTTTGTTCTAGTTCTGTGAAAAATGCCATTGCTAGTTTGAAAGGGATTGCATTGAATCTGTAGATTGCTTTGGGTAATATAGTCATTTTTACAATGTTGATTCTTCCAATCCAAGAACATGGTATATCTCTCCATCTATTTGTATCATCTTTAATTTCTTTCATCAGTGTCTTATACTTTTCTGCATACAGGATTTTGTCTCCTTAGGTAGGTTTATTCCAAGGTATTTTATTCTTTTTGTTGCAATGGTAAATGGGAGTGTTTCCTTAATTTCTCTTTCAGATTTTTCATCATTAGTGTATAGGAATGCAAGAGATTTCTGTGCATTTATTTTGAATCCTGCTACTTTACCAAATTCAATTGATTAGCTCTAGTAGTTCTCTGGTAGCATCTTTAGGATTCTCTATGTATAGTATCATGTCATCTGCAAACAGTGACAGTTTTACTTCTTCTTTTCTGATCTGGATTCATTTTCTTTCTTTTTTTGCTCTGATTGCTGTGGCTAAAACTTACAAAACTATGTTGAATAATATTTGTGAGAGTGAGCAACCTTGTTTTTTGTTCCTGATCTTAGTGGAAATGGTTTCAGTTTTTCACCATTGAGGATGATGTTGGCTGTGGGTTTCTCATATATGGCCTTCATTATGTTGAGGTAAGTTCCCTCTATGCCTACTTTCTAGAGGGTTTTTATCAAAAATGGGTATGAATTTTGTCAAAAGCTTTTTCTGCATCTATTGAGATGATCATATTGTTTTTATTCTTCAATTTGTTAATATGGCATATTACATTGATTGATTTGCATATATTGAAGAATCCTTGCATTATTGGGATAAACCCCACTTGATCATGTGTATGATCCTTTAAATGTGTGGTTGGATTCTGTTTGTTAGTATTTTGTTGAATATTTTTGCATCTATGTTCATCAGTGATTTGGCCTGTAGTGTTCTTTTTTTATGACACCGTTGCCTCTTTTTGGTATCAGGGTGATGGTGGCCTCATAGAATGAGTTTGGGAGTGCTCCTCCCTCTGCTATATTTTGGAAGAGTTTGAGAAGGATAGGTGTTAGTCCTTCTCTAAATGTTTGATAGAATTCAGCTGTGAAGCCATCTGGTCCTGGGGTTTTGCTTGTTGGAAGATTTCTAATCACAGTTTCATTTTCAGTGCTTGTGATTGGTCTGTTTATATTTTCTATCTCTTCTGGGTTCAGTCTTGGAAGGTTGTGCTTTTCTAAGAATTTTTCCATTTCTTCCAGGTTGTCCATTTTATTGGCATAGAGTTGCTTGTAGTAATCTCGCATGATCATTTGTATTTCTGCAGTGTCACTTGTTACTTCTCCTTTTTCATTTCTAATTCTATTGATTTGAGTCTTCTCCCATTTTTTCTTCATGAGTCTGGCTAATGGTTTATCAATTTGGTTTATCTTCTCAAAGAACTAGCATTTAGTTTTATTGATCTTTGTTATCATTTCCTTCATTTATTTCTGATCCTTATGATTTCTTTCCTTTGGCTAACTTTGGGGTTTTTTTGTTGTTCTTTCTCTAATTTGCTTTAGGTGTCATGTTAGTTTGTTTTTTTTGAGATGTTTCTTGTTTCTCAAGGCTGGATTGTATTCCTATAACTTCCGTCTTAGAAATGCTTTTCCTGCATCCCATAAGTTTTGGGTCATCGTGTTTTCATTGGTATTTTATTTCCCGGTACTTTTTCATTTCCTCTTTGATTTCTTCAGTGATCTCTTGGTTATATAGTAGTCTATTGTTTTGCCTCCATGTGTTTGTAGTTTTTACAGATTTTTTTTCTGTACTTAATATCAAGCTTCATAGCGTTGTGGTTGGAAGAGATAGTTGATATGATTTCAATTTTCTTAAATTTACCAGGCTCAATTTGTGACCCAAGGTATGATCTATCCTGGAGAATGTTCCATGAGAACTTGAGAAGAAAGTGTATTCTGTTATTTTGGATGAAATGTCCTATAAATATCAATTAAGTCCATCTTGTTTAATGTGTCATTTAAAGCTTATGTTTCCTATTTTCATTTTGGATGATCTGTCCTTTGGTGAAAGTGGAGTGTTAAAGTCTCCTACTATGACTGTGTTACTGTTGATTTCCCCTTTTATGGCTGTTAGTATTTACCTTATGTATTGAGGTGCTCCTATGTTGGGTGCAAATATTTACAATTGTTACATCTTCTTCTTGGATTGATCCCTTGATCATTATGTAGTGTCTTTTGTTATCTTTTGTAATAGTGTTGATTTTAAAGTCTATATTGTCTGATATGAGAATTGTTACTGCAGCTTTCTTTGATTTCCATTTGCATGAAATATCTTTTTCCATCCCCTAACTTCAGTCTGTATGTGTCCCTAGCTGTGAAGTGGGTCTCTTGTAGACAGGAGATATATGGGTCTTGTTTTTGTATCCATTCAGCCAGCCTATGTCCTTTGGCTTGAGCATTTAATCCATTTACATTTAAGGTTGTTATCTATATGTATGTTCTTATTACCATTTTCTTAATTGTTTTGGGTTTGTTATTGTAGGTCTTATCCTTCTCTTGGGTTTCCTGCCTAGAGAAGTTCCTTTAGCATTTGTTTCAAAGCTGGTTTCCTGGTGCTGAATTATTTTAGCCTTTGCTTGTCTGTAAAGGTTTCAATTTCTCCATCGAATCTGAATGAGACCCTTGCTGGGTAGAGTAATCTTGGTTGTAGGTTTTCCCCTTTCATCATTTTAAATATGTCCTGCCACTCCCTTCTGGCTTGCAGAGTTTCTGCTGAAAAATCAGCTGTTAACCTTATGGGGATTCCCTTGTATGTTATTTGTTGTTTTTCCCTTGCTGCTTTTAATATTCTTTCTTTGTATTTAACTTTTGATAGTTTGATTAATATGTGTCTTTAGATGTTTCTCCTTGGATTTATCCTGTATTGGGACTCTCTGTGCTTCCTGGACTTGATTGACTATTTCCTTTCCCATGTTAGGGGAGTTTTCAACTATAATCTCTTCAAATATTTTCTCAGTCCATTTATTTTCCTCTTCTTCTTCTGGGACCCTATAATTCGAATGTAGGTTCATTTAATGATGTCCCAGAGGTCTCTGAGACTGTCCTCAATTCTTTTCATTGTTTTTTTCTTTATTCTGCTCTGTGGTAATTACTTCCACTATTTTATCTTCCAGGCACTTATCTGTTCTTCGGCCTCAGTTATTCTGCTATCAATTACTTCTAAAGAGTTTTTAATTTCACTTATTGTGTGCTGTTTATCATTGTTTGTTTGCTCCTTAGTTATTCTAGGTGCTTGTTAAACATTTCTTGTCTTTTTTCCATTCTATTTCCAAGATTTTGTATCATCTTCACTATAATTACTCTGAATTCTTTTTCAGGTAGACTGCCTATTTCCTCTTCATTTGTTTGGTCTGGTGGGTTTTTACATTGCTCCTTCATCTGCTGTTTATGTCCCTGTCTTCTTGTTTTACTTAACTTACTGTGTTTGGGGTCTCCTTTCCCCAGGCTGCAGGTTTGTAGTTCCCGTTGTTTTTGTTGTCTTCCCCCAGTGGGTGAGGTTGGTTCAGTGGGTTGTATAGGCTTCCTGGTGGAGGGGACTGGTGCCTGTGTTCTGCTGGATGAGGCTGGATCTTGTCTTTCTGATGCGCAGGACCACGTCCAGTGGTGTTTTGGGGGTGTCTGTGAACTTATTATGATTTTAGTCAGCCTCTCTGCTAATGGGTGGGGTTGTGTTCCTGTTTTCCTAGCTGTTTGCTGTAGAGTGTCCAGTACTGTAGCTTGTGGTCGTTGAGTGGAGCTGGGTCTTAGCATTGAAATGGAGATTTCTGGGAGAGCTTTTGCCATTTGATATTATGTGGGCCCAGGAGGCTGCTGGTGGAGCAATGTCTTGAACTTGGCTCTCCTACCTTGGAGGCACAGGCCTGACATGCAGCCAGAGCACCAAGTCCCTGTAAGCCATATCGTCTGTCTGAGCTTCAGGCTCCTCATTCATAAAATGGGGATAATACCACCACCGAGTTTCTTGGCTCCAGCAAGACACCAGCTGCCTTACTCACATTAGGAATTCTCCACACCACAAATTCAAATCAATGCAGCTTTAAGTAATGAGGTTACTCAATATGTATTTTTTTTTTTCTGCCAAGGGACTGGCCAATGTGCAAATAGAAGCTTCTCTATCAATCTGTCTCCCTAACTGAATAAGACATGGAGGAAATCTGTAGTCAACCACAATGTATAGGGACCATTAGCAAGAAATTCTTTGTTCTTATTTTATACCCCTGAGATGCTGGGGTGATTAGCTTTCATAAAATGATTTAGTCTATCATGATGAAGAAATCATGGGATTAGTTGCTTAGTCACTATCATAGGGAACTTATGTTGGAGAGAGCTATTGTGCCATACCAATATATAAGTTGATGGTTAACCTATAGACTGGCTAACTTTTAGTCACATAGCTAATGCTATTTAGTTAGATGTGGCCAGCAGAGAAGGTTCAGGTAGCAACCTACGTGATGATGTGCATGATGATGTAGTCATAAAGAATATGTGAGAAGTGGGCCGTGGGCATGGCATGCATTCTTAATAAAAGAGTCATTTAAAACAACAAAGACCTATCGTATAGCACAGTGAACTATATTCAGTACCTTGTAGTAACCTATAATGGAAAAGAACCTGAAAAAGAATATATATATATGTTTATATATACACATATATATTTATATATATATGCATGTATAACTGAATCACTTTTCTGTACACCTGAAACATTGTGAATCAACTATACTTCAATAGAAATAAAATAAAATCTAAAAAATTGTTTAAAAGTCATTTAAATGAGAAGCCAACTTGCCTGTTTAATATAGATCCAGGAATACATGCAGTGTAGACACATAGCCAGGAAAACAGTATTTTTCAATTTAGAAAATAAATCCCTTCATAATTCCGACTACTATATCCATGTGCTAAATGTCATTGTGACATAATTTTAAGATTCATGCAACAAATTTTAACCTATAGAGATTACTTTTATAATGAAATCCTTTCTATTTTTCTTTTTGTGAGATAAAATGTCGTCGGTGGTAGTTTCAATGTGACCTTTACTCAAAGTTGCCACTATTATGCTGCAGTAAAATACACAAAATATGTACTGCCAGATAGAACTGTAGAAAAGAAAAAATCACTAATCACACCTTGCAAATATCCAGACACTTTACATGTTTATGAATTTTCATTCACTCATTCATTTTTTTCATGCCATCATTTGATCAGTGAATATTTATTGAGTGTTTATTATGTGCCAAGAACTATGATAAGTATTTGAAAGGCATCAGTAAAATACACACAAGTCCATGTGCAGCTATTTCAGCATAGTTGCCACCAAACTAATAAGCAAAAACTTCAGCTTCCATTAACTCCTATGTGCATTTCAACTAAGATTTTCAGTCAAATATGCCAAAATTTCAAGAGAAAACAGAGACTAGATCATAGTTATTCTAACCACAAAAATAAATGACAATTATGTGATGCGATAGAAATGCCAATTATATTAGAATATATAAATGTAGCAAGTCAACATGTTGTACACCTAAAATTATACATTATGTCAAATATATTTCAATACACAAAAGTCAAACAAATCACAGGAAAACAAAGAGAAAGTGGGTTAAATATAGATTTTTCACTAAAAAGAATAATCTAACAGTGAAGTGCTGAGTAATATAAAGTAATGGAGGATCTTTAAAAATTTAAAAGGGATAGTAGAAAGAGAAATTAAATATAATGATGCAGAGCAAATACAATAGGGTAAGGCCGTATAAAGCCTTTTCTTATCAAAGAAGGGAAACTCAAAGTTCTTGATTCTGGATATCGAAAAGTTTCAAGAAGTGAGGAGTTCAGCTAGTGACTATACCTTAATTAGGATCAAAATAAATCTTAGCTTAATGGGATAAAATTAATTATACTTACCCCAAGCTTATTTGTTTTTCATAAATTAATTTTTCTCTTGATAATAGAACCAGGTTGCTAAATAGTTGGAACTAAGAGAGAAAAGCTCAGCATTTTTTTATAAGCCATATCACAAGGATCCGAAAGATGATAAAACTGATAATGTATCAGATTTTACATTACTACTTGTCTATATTTGGCAAGCATATATGCACTCTATTATATTGTTTTCTCTTCTGAATACCTAACTCTTGTCCTAAAGGAGCAACTCAGCATATATTTCCAGACAACTTAATACAACTGGATTTTGATGGATATATGAGTAGAAAAAATAACTTGGGAGCAAAATTCTTGTCTGATAAACCTGCGGTCAACTTATTTGTTAAGTGGTAAGGTAAAAAGTCCATTGTTTCAAAGGAGTGATGAAACCAGTGCAATTTCATTGGTACCCATTTTATTTTTTCTCCCACCACCTAGTTAAGTATTGAGAATGTATTGCACAATAAATATAGAGTGTGGGGTTATCTTTACTATGAAAGTATAAGTACTTTGTCTGGAAAATGCACCATGGTACAAAACAACATATAATAGTAACTATTTAAATAATATTTAAAAGTAGTATTTCAGTGGAAAATAAATGAAGTATAAGCATTTAGGTCATATCTTAATATGAGAGTAAAGAGTTAAAGTGATTATCTAAAATTTACATATAATGATATGATTTTGTTTCAGTTAATTTGAAACATAAAAATATCTTTTCCAAAGGAAACAAAAACACTAATTTGAAAATATATATGCACTCCTATGTTCATTGCAGCTTTATTCACAATAGTCAAGATATGGAAGCAACCTAAGTGCCTATGAATAGATGAATGGATAAAGAAGATGTATATATATATATATATATATATATATATATATATATATATATATATATATATATATATATATACACACACAATGGAATATTATTCAGCCATAAAAAGAATGAAATCTTGCCATTTGAGATTACACGGATGGACCCAATGCGTATTATGCTAAGTGAAATAAGTCAGACAGAGAAAAACAAATCTGATTTCACTTATATATGGAATCTAAAAAGCAAAACAAATATACAAACATAACAAAACAGAAACAGAGTTTACATACAGAGAACAAACTGGTGGTTGCCAGATGGTATGGGAGGATGAATGAAACAGGTTAGGGAAATTAGGGGTATAAACTTCCAGTTTTAAAATAAATGAGTCACAAAGATCAAATGTATAGCATGGGGAACATAGTCAATAATAATGTAATATCTTTGTATGGTCACAAAGGTGATCAAAAGGTACAAACTTCCAGTTATAAGACAGGTATGAGGTATATAATGTACAGTATGATTAATATAATTAAAACTGCTGTATGTTACATGTGAAAGTTGTTAAGAAAGTAAGTCCTCCAATGGACAGATCATCCAGACAGAAAAATAATAAGTAAACACAAGCCCTAAATGACAGATTAGAAAAGACAGACTTAATTGATATTTATAAAACATTCCATCTGAAAGCAGCAGAATATACTCTCTTCTCAAGTGCACACAGAATATTCTCCAGGATAGATCACATCTTGGGTCACAAATCAAGCCTTGGTAAGTTTAAGAAAATTGAAATTGTATCAAGTATCTTTTCCAAGCATAACACTGTGAGATTAAAATCAACTACAGGGAAAAAAATGGAAAAAACGCAAACACATGGAGGCTAACAATAAGCTATTAAATAACCAATGGATCACTGAAGAAGTCAAAGAGGGACTCAAAAAAATACGTAGAAACAAATGACAATGAAAACACAATGACCCAAAACCTATGGGGTGGAGCAAAAGCAGTTCTAAGAGGAAAGTTTATACTAATACAATCCTACCTCAAGAAACAAGAAAAATCTCAAATAAATAACCTAGCCTTACACCTAAAGCAACTAGAGAAAGAAGAACAAACAAAACCCAAGTTAGTAGAAGGAAAGAAATCATAAAGATCAGAGCAGAAATAAGTGATATCGAAATGAAGAAAACAATAGCAAAGATCAATGAAACTAAAAGCTGGTTCTTTGAGAAGATTAACAAAACTGATAAGCTTTTAGCCAGACTCATGAAGGAAAAAAGGAAGAGGACTCAAATCAATAAAATTAGAAAGGAAAAATGAGAAGTTCCAACTGACACTGCAGAAATACAAAGGATCATAAGAGACTACGGCAAGCAACTATATGCTAATAAAATGGACAACCTGGAAGAAATGGACACATATCTAGAAAGGCACAAGCTTCCAAAACTGAACCAGGAAGAAACAGAAATTATGAACAGACCAATCACAAGTAATGAAATTGAAACTGTGATTTAAAATCTTCCAACAAGCAAAACTCCATGACTAGATAGCATCACAGGTGAATTCTATCAGACATTTAGAGAAGAGCTTACACATATCTTTCTCAAACTCTTCCAAAAATTGCAGAGAGAAGAACATTCTCAAGCACATGCAAGAGGTCACCATCACCCTGATACCAAAACCAGACAAAGATATAACAAAATAAGAAAATTATAGACCAATATCACTGATGAACATAGATGCAAAAATCCTCAGCAAAACACTAGCAAACAGAATCCACCAACACATTAAGGAATCATACATCATGAAAACTGGGGTTTAACTCAGTGATGCAACATTTTTCAATATACACAAATCAATCAATGTGATACACCAAATAAACAAATTGAAGAGTAAAAATGATATGATCATCTCAGTAAATACAGAAAAAGCTTTTGACCAAATTCAACACCCATTTATAAGAAAAAATCTCCAGAAAGTGCACAAACAGGGAAATTACCTCAACATAATAAAAGCCATATATGACAAACCCAGCAGCAAACATCATTGTCAATGGTGAAAAACTGAAAGCATTTCCTCTAAGATGAGGAACAAGGCAAGGATGTCCACTATCATCATTATAATTCAACATAGTTTTGTAAGTTTTAGCCACAGCAGTCAAAGAAAAAAAAAGAAATAAAGGGAATCCAGATCAGAAAAGAAGAAGTAAAATAGTCACTGTTTGCAGATGACATGATACTATACACAGAAATTCCTAAACATGTCACCAGAAAACTACTAGAGCTGATCAATGAATTTAGTAAAGTCGCAGGATACAAAATTAATAGAAGTTTCTTGCATTCCTGTACACTAACAATGAAAGATCAGAAAGAGAAATTAAGGAAACAATCCCATTTACCATTGCAACAAAAACAATAAAATATCTAAGAATAAACCTATTTAAGGGGGCAAAGGACCTGTACTGAGAAAACTGTAAGCTACTGATGAAAGAAATCAAAGACAACACAAACAGATGGAGAGATATATGATGTTCTTGGATTGGAAGAATCAATATTGTGAAAATGACTATACTACTCAAAGCAATCTACAGATTCAATGCAATCCCTATCAAATTACCAATGGCATTTTTCACAGAAGTAGAATAAACAATTTCACACTCTGTATGGAAACACAAATGACCTCGAATAGCCAAAGCAATCTTGAGAAATCAAAATGGAGCTGGAGGATTCAGGTTCCCAGACTTCAGATTATACTACAAAGCTACAGTAATAAAGACAGTATGGTACTGGAACAAAAACAGAAACATGGATCAATGGAACAGAGTAGAAAGCCCAGAGATAAGCCCATGCACCTATGGTCACCTAATCTATGACAAAGGAGGCAAGAATATACAATGGAGAAAAGACATTTTCTTCAATAACTGGTGCTGGGAAAACTGGACAGCTACATGTAAAACAATGAGATTAGAACACTCCCTAACACCGTACACAAAAATAAACTCAAAATGGATTAAAGACCTAAATGTAAGGCCAGACACTCTAAAACTCTTAGAAGAAAACATAGGCAGAACACTCTATGACATAAATCACAGCAAGATCCTTTTTGACCCACCTCCTAGAGAAATGGAAATAAAAACAAAAATAAAGTAATGGGACCTAATGAAACTTAAAAGCTTTTGCACAGCAAAGGAAACCATAAATAAGACAAAAAGACAACCCTCAGAATGGGAGAAAATATTTGCAGATGAAGCAACTGACAGAGGATTAGTTTCCAAAATATACAAACAGCTCATGGAGCTCAACATCAAAAAAATAAGTAACCCAATCAAAAACTGGGCAGAAGACCTAAATAGACATTTCTCCAAAGAATGCATACAGGTGGCCAACAAACTCATGAAAAGATGCTCAACATCACTAATTATTGGACAATTGCAAATCAAAACTACAATGAGGTTTCACCTCACACTGGCCAGAATGGCTATCATCAAAAAATCTACAAACAGTAAATGCTGGAGGGGGTGTGGAGAAAAGGGAACCCTCTACACTGTTGGTGGGACTATAAATTGATACAGCCTCTATGGAGGACAGTATGGAGGTTCCTTAAAAGACTAAAAATAGAACTACCATATGACCCAGCAATCTCACTCCTGGACATATAACCAGAGAAAAACATAATTGAAAAAGGTACATGCACCCCAGTGTTCATTGAAGCACTATTCACAATAGTCAGGACGTGGAGCTAACTTAAATGTCTATCAACAAAGAAATGGATAAAGAAGATGTGGTACATATATACAATGGAATATTACTCAGCCATAAGAAGGAAGGAAATTGGGTCATTTGCATAGACATGGATGGACCTAGAGACTCAAACAGAGTGAAGTAAGCCAGAAAGAGAAAAACAAATATCGTATATTAACACATATATGTGGAATCTATAAAATGGTACAGATGAACTTATTTGCAAAGCAGAAATAGAGACATGGATGTAGAGAACAAACATGGATACCAAGGAGGGAGGAGGGTTATGAATTGGGAGATTGGGATTGACATATATACACTACTATGTATAAAACAGACAACTAATGAGAACCTACTGTTTAGCACAGGGAACTCTACTCAGTCCTCTGTGGTGACCTAAATGGGAAGGAAATCCAAAAAAGAGGGCATATATGTATATGTATATGTATAGCTGATTCACTTTGCTGTACAGCAGAAACTAACACAACATTGTAAAGCAACTATACTACAATAAAAATTAATTAAAAAACAAAGTCCTAAGAGTTCTCATCGCAAGGAAAATATAATTTTTCCTTTTATTTTGTATCTAATGAGATGATGGATGTTCATTAAACTTATTGTGGTAATCATTTCCTGATGTATGTCAAACCACTATACTGTACACCTTAAACATACACAGAGCTATATGTCAATTATATCTCAATGAATCTAGAAGAAAAAAACATAAAAGTTCACGTCAGATTATCTAACGTATCCAGTTATGTTAGAAGGCTTAAATTTAGCTAATATTACCCATACACTGTTTAAACACTTTTAGAAATGATTTTCTTGTTACATATGAGTCTTCCTTTGGAAAAAATATTATAGCAATTATTTTATTTTTTTATACTTGAATTAAGTCACTGTTTTAAAATACAGTTTTAAGTCCCTTTTACAATAATTATATAAGTTCTATATCTTGAAGAAGGGCAAGTGTTGCTTGATTCACCTGAGATACTCAAGGTCTGCCCTCATGGGCACATACACCTCAGGATTTTGGCTATCCTCCAACTTGGGCATTACTCTCTGCCTGCTTTTGTTCTTACTGCCATCTCAGTTAATACTCTTTTTAAAGCTTTCCATTCTTCCCTGCAATGTTGTACAGCCTTTAGAATTGCCCTATAGTGTTCCTTTGTTTAATCTTTAAAATATCCATTGGTTAACTTTTGCTTCCAATATGAGGGTGTAAAGACATCTTTTAAGATAAAGGTTTTCATTGCTGCATATTTAAAGATGATTTGGAAAACAGACTGTGTTAAACAACTTTCGGTTCCCACTTCTAGCCTACCAGTAAATGGAAGGGTATAAAGCTAATTTTAATGACAATTCTGAATTAAATTTGTAATTTTCTTTCTTATTATTAACTACTTCATACTTTTATTAAACAAAAAAAATCTCTAAATTGTCTATTTCTCTGTCAAATCTTTTAGAAACAGAAGTTATAAAATGCACTGTAAGCATCATGTTGGAAATGGAAAAAAAAGCCTAAAAGATGCTTATTTTTCTAGAGAAGAGGGGACAATTAAAGTGAAATGTAGGGAGAATAGATGTCTGACATAATAAAAATCTGGATATAAGGCTCCATCAAACTCTATTATTTTGAAATGCATATGGTAATCTGAGTCTAAGATTAATTAAACAAATTCTGATTGGTTATATTGAAAGTATAAGGGATTATTTAAAAGTTGAATAGGTAAACTTTCATGACTGAAAAAAAGTAAATATGTCCTTAATTTTTTTACACTATTAATACACAGCATACTTTGAAAGCCGATGTTGGTAAAACAAATAACAATTCATCTACGAATTAAGCTAAGCAGAATAAATAAGAGTAGAGTCTAATATGCATTATTTTCAGACACTGAGGTATTCTGGGCCATTTTACTTTTTTAAATGACTCAAAGGCAAAAATACATTTAGGGATGATGCACTATTTTGCCTGCTTTCAGCTATGAAGAACAAAAAGCCTTTTTCAAATAAACTTGGAGAAAAACTGAAACATTATCACATATAGCAGGACGTTCCAAAGAAGGACAAGTATCAGATTAGGTAAATCTGGGTTCTGTCTCTTGGTGATTCTGTTTCACCTTGTTTATCATGCTAGCACTGCCTCGGACTCATTTTTATGTTTGCAAGATGGCTATTAGCAGAACCTAGGGCAACTGGCTCTTTTTCATATCTAGTGTGAAAGAAAGGAGACTTCTCCAGTAGCAATAAGATGAAAGATTTTTTGTTTTCATTTGTATCAGGCCAATATAAGACATGTACCTACCTTTAATTAGTAACATTTACCTTGGGAATACCCTGTTCTATGTCCTGATTCAACTTGGCCTGTTTCTACTTTAATTATAGACAAGTGCGATTGTGTACACTGTCTGGACTGGAGGGTGAGTTTAGCTTGCTATGATATACAAGGTCTCTGTAGTGTAAGAGTGGCCAATTGAACAAAACAGAGATTCTTTTAAAAAGTAGGAGAAAATAAATTTCAATTTAGCAAGTGATAGCATCTACTACAGAGGGAGTTTTATTTTTTATATTAAACGCTGAATAAAGTTACTCAGGTGGAAATAAACAGATTCCATAAATTTCTAGCATTTGAAAATACTTGCAATATGTTGTCAGGGATATTTAAATTTTTACTATGTATTCAATAAATATATTTTTACTACTTAATATGTGTTGGGAACTCATAGATAATGGCCATTAACGGTAACATCTGAGCACAAGTAGTCTAGAGGAGCAGTAGAAAATGTACACAACAGAGTAATATGGTATTTACTACACCACTCTGGGATCCAAACCTTCTATAAACTCACTGCAGTGAGTGTACTCAAGTAACTTTGTGACTCTGTCCCAGTTGGCTATCCTTGGTGATGTCATTAGTCATCCTGGGTGAATCACCCACCTGGATAACACCACCAATTTACCCCATTTCCTCACAGCATGGCCTGAGGGCCTAGATTTAGGGATCTACTTCAGGACATTTACTCAGAAAAACTGGATTTGAAACTAAGCTTTTGTGTGCTTAAACTTTTTTTTTTTATTTTTAAGTGTATCAAATCATGCTGGCTAGAAAAGGAAATGAAGCCTGCGTGCATTAAAAAAAAAAAAAAAAAAAAAAAAAAGAATTGCTAAGACAAGCCACAATACAAGACAGTTAATTCTGATGATATTTGTTTCCCTAGCTCTAGTTTTTCCTGAGCCTCAACCTCATTACTATCCTTGAATTCCTCAAGCCACATTAATATCATTTTATTAAATTAACCTTTTTGCTTAAACTGTCTTGAGTCCTGCTTCTCTAACTTCTGATGGATTGATTCCCAAATAATATAGGCCACGTGTGCAAATAATTATTGTTATATTTGTGATGCACTTCAGGCATTTCACGTGATGCGATATTAGGTGTCAAAGTTAATTTAAGCTACACTTTGGGGGCAATCAGTACCCTCCCTGCTCAGGTAATTTCAATCCAGCAGTATGCATCTATGAATTAATTACAAAGCCATACTCAGGGAAGGCTATACTCAGGGAAGTACAGACAGTTCCTGACTTATGATGCTTCGACTTATAATTTTTCCATTTACGATGGTACAAAATTTTATGCATTCAGTAGAAATTATACTTCAAATTTTGAATTTTGATCTTTTCCTGTGCTAGCAATATGCCCTATGATGCTCTCTCATTGATGCTAGGCAGCCACAGCTTCCAGTCAGCCCCACAATCAGCAGGGTAAACAACTGATACAATCACTCTGTACCCAGATAAACATTCTGTTTTTCACTTAGAGTACAGTATTCAATAAATTACATGAGATATTTAATACTTATCATTTTAAAAAGGCTTTGTGTTAGTTGATGTTACTCAGCTGTTGGCTAATATAAGTGTTCTGAGCATGTTTAATGAAGGCTAGGCTAAGCTGGGATATTTGGTAGGTTAAGTGTATTAAATGCACTTTTTTTTTTTTTTTTTCGCGGTACGCAGCCCTCTCACTCTTGTGGCCTCTCCTGTTGCGGAGCACAGGCTCCGGATGCACAGGCCTAGCAGTCAGGGCTCACGGACCCAGCCGCTCTGCAGCATGTGGGATCTTCCCGGACTGGGACACGAACCCCTGTTGCCTGCATTGGCAGGCGGACTCTCAACCACTGCGTCACCAGGGAAGCCCTAAATGCACTTTCGACTTACAATATTTTCAGGATGTTACCGCATTCTAAGTCGAGGAACAGCTGTAATTACTATGTCTCCTTCAGCTATTTGTGCCATATAACTTTGCCAAAGTCCAAAGGAAGATAAAAGTGAATTTCAAAACTCATCTGGCTCTACTGTTTGGGATTTTTAAAAAGTGGACCTATATTTAAACATAGACTGTATTTTTCCAAGTTTTTATTGCTTCTTGACGTAGTTATTAACACAGCTAATAGAATATTTATAGCCTTGTCCTATCCATACAGTAGTATTTCACTTTCTGGCCCCCTTACATGTGATTAGGTATACTGACTAGTTCTGGCTAAGGGGTTGTAGCTAAAAGTGACATGCTTACTTCTGGGCCTAGCATCCCCCCAACTTTGGTTTGAGCACAAACAATACTGGGGATTGTGGTGGCCCCATAAACATGTGTCCCTGAGATAATGTGCTGAGCTAAGAGCTAATTGATTAGAATTAAGTAACTGAATCTTTCACTTGACTGTGAAAATTTAGGAAACATTTTTAATAACCAAAAAGTCAACAAATTTTACCACATTTTTCTACAGTTTTAAAAGACAAGCAGTGTTTTCATCTCTAGGTAACAGCTTGCAAGACAGATGTACACATTAGTTTATACCTGTATAATGCTTTAAAGTCACATTACTGGAGACATTCAGCCAAAATCCCTGTGTGTGGTTTTTTTTTTTTTTGGTGGTACGCGGGCCTCTCGCTGTTGTGGCCTCTCCCGTTGAGGAGCACAGGCTCCGGACGCGCAGGCTCAGCGGCCATGGCTCACGGGCCCAGCGGCTCCGCGGCATGTGGGATCTTCCCGGCCTGGGGCACGAACCCGTGTCCCCTGCATCGGCAGGCGGACTCTCAACCACTGCGCCACCAGGGAAGCCCCCTGTGTGAGTTTTGAAAAAGTTTCCTCTCTGATTGATGTGAACAATTGATTTTTGTTTAAATGTATTTAACATTTGAGAAGCTATCCATCAATGAAAGAAATAGCACAATAAAAAGATCAGTCCTCTGAGCCTCATGTAGGAAGGGGGAAAAATACAACCAATTGTGGGAAATTTCAGTGAGTGAGAATAAATTAAGTAAAGTTCACCTTCCATCTGGGCTTTTTTGTCAATATTTTATGCCATCTTGGATGGAAAGGAGAGAAGGAAATTCACACTATTATGCAGTTGTTATTTGTTAAATACTATCTGTAGTAATACAATAAAGGTTTCCTGCTTAAGAGTATTTGATATATTATTAATTATAAGGAACCTAGAATTAGTTATATTACATTTGCAGAAAGAATATGCTTGCTGGCTCTTCAAATGTAGTCAAAATAGATTTAAAAATTGTATTAAACATTGGCTTTCACTACTTATTTGTTAAAAATACACATAAAATTACATTTACTCCTTTTTCAAATATTATAAATATTTTCCCCTATCTCTTATGTTCTTTGAAGTTAAAACCATCCTGTTGTGACCTTTTTAGTATTCTGTAATTTGATTCGCTTGCCATGCCCAACTTTTCCTGTTTACCACCCCAGAAATTTATGATTGGTACAGACAACCAGTCAAAATGTAGAATACTGAAAAGGTCAAAATAGTTGTATTTATTGTACAAATTTTCCAGGGCAAGAAGGAATATTTACATTTTGAAACATGCTTCAAGTGACAATGTCAAAAGAATGAAAGTGGGCAAGATTATATTCAGCTTATGATAACAAAAATAAAAGGCAAAGAGACCCAAAAAGGTGTTATAATTAGTAGTAATCTCTGTGTTTATTATTTTGGATGTTTAAAAAAGGCCTCTTATCAATATGCCAAAAGTAACCTTGAAATTTGAGAAGAAAAAGACAAAAAAACACTGCCTCCATTTCATAATTTTCTAACTGACAATTCATGGGATAATACATGTTTGCAAGGTTACTAGAATTAAAACGAGTGTTCTCCACTTCAACAGAAAAAAATGAATAAATAAAATAGAGCTGGGCAGTCCATTAATGCATCTATTTTAAAGTGGGAAAATCATTACACAATTAATATATGTATAACTAGCCAAGTTTTATGACAAGGATTTACAGCATTTTGTATTTTTGCTCAAGTGACATGAACTTGCTTTCTATGAGTGAGCATCGTTAAAAATATATTTAATTTGCATAAGTGCATTTTATGTGCTTTCAAACCATAGAAGCTCAGCATAGGCTATCACAATCTAGCATTTCATGGAGGAAGTGGATTCATCCTCTTATTCAGTAAGCATGTTTTTAGTGTCTAATATCAATATGTTCCCATCACTATTTGACTGTTTTGCAAAGAAGTGGTGGCAACTAAGATGGTTTTAGTCTTGTTAAGCCATAAGACAAGTTAAAAAAGGTAAAATAGACGCATACACTCATAAAAAGTAGCCATGTATATATAGATATATTCACCAGCTGGGAATTATATATAATACATATATATCATCAGAGCATGTTTGGTTTTTGAAGGCTATGGATTTGTAGTTAGAACTTGAAAAAGAAGAAACCGCATTAGCAAAAGTATAGTGAGAATATGTGAGGAGTTTCAAATTCAAATGTAAACAATAGGAATTGAAAATAGTGGAAATTGTCTTCAGAAGGTATATTGGACTTGAACATAGATGTTTTTCAACACTAACCTCTGAATTAAAAAAAAAAAAAAACCAGCATAGTCATTGGGAATGATTATTAAAAAGAGAATCCTATAATAGAGCATTATCAGCCACTAGAAGAAGCCAGGATATTTCATTACCTGAAACACATGGACAGGATTAAATATAGGTCATACTCTTGTGGTTCATGCTCAATAGGTAAAATGAAATGCAAACAGCAATCTGAGTTCTGTTACTGAAACACAACTTGAAGGTGAGAAGTTTGTAGGAGGCATGTTGTCCTATAAATAGAAAATTTTTAGAAAATGACACATTGATTTTTACAAAATCTTCAAGATACAATTGCCTCTACTAAACATAAAGCTACCATGGGAAGGCAAAGAGCAGTGATAAGAAGATAATGCAACAAAGCCATAATCTCTGTGGGCATAACATCTTCATGGCATATATAAAACAGGAACAAATAGTGAGGGCAATTAAATTTAATGCATGAGAAAAAAATTAAGAAAGGGTTCTAGAATGCACAGGAAGTGTATCAGATCAAAAATTGAGACACAGTAACAGATAGAAGGTAATTTATCTGGAACCAACTTGTGAATGATTAAGTGTTCCAATAAAGAAAAGAGAATTAGAATAAGGCAATGATCAAAAGCAAAATAAAAGAAATATATTTGAGACATAAGAAGGCGATCTATAGCTATAAAACAAACAAACAAAAACACATAAAAAAGCAAATCTGGAGTTTCAGAATGCACTGGATAGTCAAAAAAATAAATGTAAAATATTTTTGAAACATTTAGAAAGGTGCTGAAGCATGGAAAAGAGAAATTCACACAACAGGCCCAAAATAAAATAGATCTCAGTTGAGAATTTTGAGGAGAAAATTTCCAACATGCAATCCCCAGTGGAATTTTTTAATAATTTATAAGAGTAATAAGTAGTCAGTAAATATATAACCAAAAACTTACTGTTTATTAAATATGAAAGAGTTTTCCAAATCACTAATAAGCTGTTTAAACTAAAGATCTTGATATTGAAAAAGTTGGTAGTTAAAAAAAAAAAAAACTACCCTGCAGAAATAAAGCAACTATAATTGTTAATTGAAATTATATTTTTTCATGGAGTACACCCACTATTAGAATGCATAGTTTTTATGAGAGGGACTAAAGTTTGTTTGTTTTTTTTAATTCTAAATTTTTTAACAAAGTATCCCTAGAAAACATGTTGTAGATACTTAAAAATGTAGGTGAGATGCAATGGAAAAATAAATGCTGATGTTATATGTTAATAATTCTTAAACCATTTTGACAAAATGAATAAAAAGGACAAATAAATAATGGACATTTTCAGTTCAGAAAATTATAGACTATTCTTCCCACTGAAAATTCAAGAAAGAAGAGCAAGAACACCAAATTCATATCTTTAAAGGGATACAAGGAACTACTTCGTTATAGTTTGGTGGAAGATAATTTAAAACATTTTGTTAAAAACAATGACTCAAAAACTGGCAAAGGTTACCAACACATAGTTTATATAAGAGAAAGTACAATTGCTTAATAGGCGTACGATATGTTTAAACTATTGAGAAAAATAATTGCAGATTAAAACAAGATACAGAAAGATAATCACCCAAGTATGATGAGGTGTGTCTACCAGAAGCAAAGATGAAAAACAGAAACTGAGAGGGGCACTCATAATACTTGTCAAGGAATAATGTACAAAATTACCTAGATCCCACAAATTATTCTGTTGGTTCAAAATCTACTCGAAAGCATTTCAAGTTCCTTGATATTTACTGCTATTATTAAAATCCATACTAACCTTTAACCTTGTAATATATAAATTCTCCATAAACTGAGAAAATTCTAAGTAGTTCTAATTTTTACAAACAAAAAGACCTAAAAAATGATACATACAAATGAAAAAAATGATCAACTGCATTAATAACAATGCATACCAATCAGTCTTGGACATTAATCTCCTACTCTTTACTGGGAACATATTCTTCAAAGGCCCACCTTAAGTTCATGGGGTTAATATCAGGAAAGCACAAAAGCAAAGCTTTTGTGAAGATTAATGGAAAAGAAACAGGTAAAAATACCTGCCACTGCGCGGAAGGAGTCATCCACCCCTCCCTCTCTGAACTCAGGCTGACATAACAATTTAAGGAAAGCCTGTAACCAATGCTGCTTTTCCTCCACGTGCTAAAGCTGATGTCCTGACATGAGGAATTGCTTGATAGAGTTATACACACACACTCCAAAAACCAAACAACAACAAAAACTATCTTTTGAGTGCATGAGGCTTTTTTCCCCATAGAATGAATCCTTACACTACTCCTTGAACTCATCTAGAATGAGACAGACAAATGCTTTAGCCATTTCTCTGTACTGTGGCCAGAGTCGCCAATGCCTATTGAGGAATATAATGTCCCAGACTCAAAATAAGAAAGTTTCTGAGGAGTAAAAGATAATTCTTCAAAAGAGAATGAAGAAATATTAGGTGCAGATGTGTCTACATGTATTTACTTTGTAATGAGAAAAATAATTTTTATTTCACATTTATTTTACAAAGACAAAAAATGGAAATACATTGCAAAAGCATGGGAGAAGAACTTAAAAAATGGAGATATATGCTATGTTCATGGAAAGGAGAATTTAATAGTGCAGAGTAAAATTCTCTCCAAACTGATCTATGGTTTTAAAGAAATTTTAAAGTGTGTATGAACTTAGAAAGGGCCAAGAATAAGAAAAACCCTCTGAAAAAGAACAGTAAGGAGTGGGGATTCTATCTATAAGATATCAGGGCCCATGAAAATTGATACTGCCTTTTCTGAAATGACGTAGACTGAAAGATCAATGAAACAGAATAGTGAGTGCAGAAACAGATACCTGTATAGAAGACATAACAGACCCGGCAAGCCAGATCAGAGAGACAGATTTACAATAAGTGCTGGTAAAATATAATTATTTATATGAAAAAATGAAATGGGTCATTTACTTCACATCATTCCAGGGAAACTTCCAGGGAATTAAACGTTAAAAACAAAACTTCAAAATTTAAATTAAATATAATGATGACTTCCTGGCAGCATATAAGTTTTTGAATGACATAGCAACACGGCTTACTCTAAAAATTCATAAGATGGCTTAAATAAAAAGTAATCAAAGACTCCTTCAGATAATTAAAATAAGATTTTGACCTGGGATAAAAATATTATAATTGAAGTTACAAATTAAATGGATGAAGTTAACAATAGGTAACACAACTGAAAAGAGAATTAACAATCTTGAAGATAAGACAAATAAAATATGGACATAAGTATGAAGAGGCAGAAAGAGTGCGAGCAGAGGCAAAGCAAATCCAAAGACTAAGGAAACATTAAGAACCCAACTAGGATAAACGCAAAGAAAACTATTCTCAAACATATCATAGTGAAACTGTTTAAAACTAAAACCAAAGAGAAACATTTTAGGGCAAAAAACAAAGTTATTACTTGCAAAGGAACTAAAATTAGAGTGATAATGAACTTCACAGAAAAAAAAAGAGGCCCAAGTAAAATGAAATATCTTGAAATGCTAAAAGCAAACAATTGACAACCTTGAATTCTGTAGCTGTCATAAATATCTTTTAAGAATAAAGGTGAAACCACCCACAATGGTAAAGTCATGCTCAGACTTTACCACGCTCACCCCCAGGCCCTTCTACAATGTTGTCAGCCCTCAGGATGGAAGGCAGTGTCTTTTGATAAGTTATCTAGCTTAGATATGACAGAACTATTGCTAATGTATAAAACACTTCATTATATAAGCTTCAGTGTTACAGATGAACCAGAATGAATGTGTATCTTCTCAGAAGCACTCCTTCAATATTCTGTTGGATCATTCTGTTAATGTAACTTGGGATACAACTCTTCATGGTACTACAAACTTCTCTGTCTCATTCAGTCAAATTTTTTTTTCATCCATAGGAAAATAAGGACTACATTAGGTATAAAGGTGTACAATGTATTCTTATACTGTGACTTCGTCTTTAACAAGACTTTTACACTACCCACAACAATGTATTCATGTGCACTTGCAAAAGTAAATCTTGGACGTGCAAATGTTACCAGAACAAACCCAGCTTTTTCTGCAAGGTGACTGTAACTCAGAAGGAAATGCGGGCTTTATAATATGGTGTGGAGTGAAGAACAAGCTGTATGTTACTAACAGCCCTTTGAATTTAACAAAAACTGGGAATCCATTTGTAAATGGATTGCATCATGCCTGAACATAAGCAGGACTGCTGAACTTGTATTTTTAGCTGATGAAAAAACTGTTTGGACTCGTACTCTAAAAATGTTCTAATGATAAAGTTTTGAGTCCAAACAGAAAAGAAAAACTCTGCATTCCAGGCTGAATTTTGTATATTTTTATTGCATTTAAAATCGCTATTCTGTGATATTGAGAAATCAAGTGGCTTATCGTGTATATCATGTACTTAAAATGTTTTCACAAACTACTGTTGTATTTGTATAAAATATAGACAAAGATTGTATTTTGTGCGTGTGCATAAGCTCCGTAAAATAGCAATCACATTAAGAAGCTGCAGTGATACTACCTTTTAAACATCCATATCCAAAGAAGCAGGCTATTTTTTGTCCAGTTACCCAGATATAAAATATTAATTTGCTGCTAATTAAACAATAGTACTGCAGCTTCTTGTGGCCTAGAGTGTTATGTTTGCTGTAAGAAAAAGATATGTGAACTCCACAAAATATGTGAATAAAAATTATAGAATGGTTTTTTTAAAAAAAGAATAAAGGTGAAGTAAAGCATTTTCGGGGGGAAAGGAGAGAGACTTCACAAATATTGACTACATAAACCAACAACAACCAACAACAGCAAGAACAATACTAATATCATCTTGTGAGATTTAGAAGTATATAGAATAAAAATATACAGTAAAAATACCAAATAATTTAAAGAGTTAACTGAGTTGAGACACAATGATGTAGGATCCTTTTAACACTGAGAAGAAATAAGAATTCTGGTTTCAATTAGACTATGATAGTTAAGAAAGGATTCATTTTTCTATCTCTTTGTTAATTTAATAAAGTTATAAATAATTTTCTGTGTAACAAATTATCTGCAAACTTATACCACATAGTTGTTGAGAGTTCAAAATCCAGAAGTGGCCCATCTTTGTGGTTCTGGATCTGGGTATTTCATTAGGTTTCAATCAAGGTGTTGGCTGGGCTGCACCATCTAGAAGACAACTGGGACTGAGATTTTCAGTTTCCAAGGTGCCTCAGTCATATGGTTGTCCAGCAGACCATGGGACATGTCATGGGTCTGCGCATGGATGTTCCCAAGACATAGAAGTGATGTATCCCAGATAAAGAAATCCAGTAGGAGTAAGAAGGAAGTGGCGATGTCTTTTTTATCTGAATCGCAGATCTGTGAGTTAAATTAGTAACACTACAAGCAGATTGACCTGAGCACAGTGGACCCGAAGAAGCTCCAAGTTAAAGAACTAAAGAAGATCCTGGACGACTGGGGGTGGGGGAGGTGCAAAGACTGTGCAGAAAAGTCTGACTACATCCAGAAGATGCCTACTTCTACTACACACCTTCACTTCTACTACATTCTATTTGTTAAAAGTGAGTCATTTTGTATCACCCAAATTTAAGGGGAGGGGGATTGGATTTCACCTTTTGAAGGAGAATAATACCAAAGAACATGTAGACATAAATTTTAAAACCACTGCACCAGAACTTCCCTGGTGGCACAGGGGTTGAGAATCTGCCTGCTAATGCAGGGGACACGGGTTCAAGCCCTGGTCTGGGAAGATCCCCATGCCGCGGAGCAACTAGGCCCGTGAGCCACAACTACTGAGCCTGCGCGTCTGGAGCCTGTGCTCCGCAACAAGAGAGGCTGCGATAGTGAGAGGCCTGCGCACCGTGATGAAGAGCGGTCCCTGCTTGCCACAACTAGAGAAAGCCCTCGCACAGAAACGAAGATCCAACACAGCAATAATAAATAAATTAATTAATAAACTCCTATCCCCAACATCTTCTTTAAAAAAAAAACAACAAACCACTGCACCATCCTGTTGGAAAGTCCAACTGAGGAGCTACAAACACAGCTAAAGCTTTCTAAGCCTAAGAATGTCAATTGGTAAGCAATGGAATGCTCTGAGATCGTTCAAAACTTCCGATAATAAGGTCAAATCACAAACAGCTTGCCAAGATCCAGCACACATTACCCTTCTGCTGAGCACGTATAACCACCATCAAGATAAATGAAAATCACATCACCCCCTTCCCTCTCATGTAATAGATTTTCTGGAATTTCTTACACAAGGACTGATTGGATTCATTATTGATTAAAATAAGCTCCATGTAAATATATATGTGTACCATTCTAAATTCCTTGTAATTCACCGACCTGATCTGTTTACAAAGCAAAGAACGTCTTTGAAAAAATTACATGTTCTTTTGTAGTAAAATGGTATTTTCACAGCCATTACTATTGCAGATATGTATACTTACAGTAACATTTTTAGTATGTACTTTGAGTGCACTTTTTCATGAACATTTTATATTGGGCAAGAGAAGAACAATGCAGCTATTTTGTTAGGATTGCATTTTAATAACTTGAGTAATGGATTTTCTATGTCTTGTGCACAGAATAGAATTGATTTATGAGTAAGGATGAAAAGGTGTTCATCTTTTATTCCCCAAATACTCCTGTTCTAACAAAACGTCAATTTAAATTGATTGGTTAGCTAGTGAAGCACACATGCATACAACTCAAAAAATGGCATGTTCACCCTAAAGCTAACATTTTGGTATCTTCAAATACATTTGCCCAAGGTTTAAATGAGTAGCTTTTTATATTTGACATGTATTTGTATTATACTGTTAATTTAAATAACTTAAACTAACTTGATTGCTTCCTTGATTTAAGTACTAATAATCATTTTGTCTGAAGTTATTTTTTATGAGCAATTTTTATTTACAGATTGATGTTCATTGCAAATTACAAAAGGTCAAATATTGTTGAGATAAACATAATCAGAAATTGTACACAGTTATTTTATTTCTTTTATAAATTTATTTATTTATTTATTTTTGGCTGCGTTGGGTCTTCATTGCTGTGTGCGGGCTTTCTCTAGTTGCAGCGAGCAGGGGCTACTCTTCGTTGCAGTACGCGGGTTTCTCATTGCAGTGGCTTCTCTTGTTGTGGAGCATGGGCTCTAGGCATGCGGGCTTCAGTAGTTGTGGCACATGGGCTTCAGTAAATGTGGCACACGGGCTCAGTAGTTATGGCTCGTGGGCTCCAGAGAGCAGGCTCAGTAGCTGCGGCACAGGGTCCCAGTTGCCCCGCAGCATGTGGGATCTTCCCGGATCAGGCCTCGAACCTGTGTCCCCTGCATTGGCAGGCAGGTTCTTAACCACTGAGCCACCAGGGAAGCCCTGTACACAGTTTTTTTTTTTTTTTTTTTTTTTTTTTTTTTGCGGTACGCGGGCCTCTCACTGCTGTGGGCTCTCCCGTTGCGGAGCACAGGCTCCGGACGTGCAGGCTCAGCGGCCATGGCTCACGGGCCCAGCCGCTCCGCGGTATGTGGGATCTTCCCGGACTGGGCCACGAACCCGTGTCCCCTGCATCGCCAGGTGGATTCTCAACCACTGCGCCGCCAGGGTAGGCCCACAGTTATTTTTATTACAATGTTAAGCTTCATAAAAACACGTAAACTCCAATTTTCCAATATGAAAACTCAATTGTTGGTTTGATTTCAGTGAATATATAAATATAATTTAGATGCCTATTTAGTTTTCTTAAGTGTAATGCAGTTTAAAAATGTTTACATTTATATGAAAAATTTGTAATCAAGTGAAAATAACAAACATGCTGAAAACTCCTAAAATGCTTTCATTTTAGTAAAATAATGCTTATTTTAAGTTCCACAGACTTAAACAAGATTCTAGCTGCTTGTTTATGATCAATAGTTGTTGCATCTCAGGAATGAGCAGCAATGAAGGCATCTATTTCTACACCATCATTTTCTTAATACATCAAATTACTTAGGAAGTTAAATTCACTTTTTTATCATGTTATTGACAGAAAACTGGTACTCCATATTTGAGGTGAATTTTGTTTAACTGCTATAAAAGTATATAGTCAGTTTTGTTATGGACAGTTTTCTATCCATTTTACTTGTTTTACTTACCATTGCTGTGTTGGTATTTAAACACTAGGCATTTAGATGGGTTATTTTCATCTACTTAATTCTATCATAACACAGGAAAAAACATATATTTTTTAATTTAAAAAATACTGCAAACATCTCATCTCAGATATTTTCTCATTGCTGCAGATGTCAATACAGTTATTTTACTGGGTTTAATTGGATTATAATGAAAATTGGAACATTACATAAATGTCTTGCTTATATCTTTCTTTATCTTAATACTAAAAATGTCTTTTCCTCCCCTTTAAAAAATTATGTTTGTATTCAAAATAGTAAATTACATGGTGCTTCCCTCATATTAGAAACTGATCAACACTGGAAAATGACCAACATATACCTTTCAAGCTTATGAATAATACATATAATTCATATTACTATTAATAGGTGTTATTCTATCTTAATAATTTTCAACCTACAGTGCAGTGAAACATGGGCATTTCTTAAATAAGTTAGAAGATAAGCAAGTATGGCTCATAAGACAAAGGGAAAAACATGGCATTGTCTTCAAAGTAATGTGCATAAGAAAACTACATTAATCTAAGATAGCTTTGACCTTCAGTACTGAGGGGTCACAATTAAAAGACTTTATACTCCATTAATATCTAAAAGGACAATTACTGAGTTCCATTTTATTTCCAATATCTTCAAATCCTCTCTGTTACACTTCTGCCATTAGTCTTTACATTCTGAAAGTAATGGGAGTTTTATGCCATTGCTAACAGATTATTCAAGTAAAACCAATTATAAAATTATTCATAAGTCTACCAGCTTCCCTGATCACTTTAAATATTCTTAAATCTTGCACTGAACTTTGGATGATTCTCTTTTTAAGCAGTGGAAGACTAGTAACAGCATTTGAAAGGATGTTAATTTATCAAGGCATCTGATCATTTGATATCAATCCTTTTCAGATTAGCTAAATTGTTCCATTCTATTTTTAAACACCCTTGGAATTAATAGGTAATTTCCCTGTATACAATATATTTTATTTCAATATTTACTATTCTTTATTAATAGGGTTTAATTCTATTTTGTAAGTCACAGTTTAGACTATATCGAGCTTGAAAACTAGAATTCATCAAGAGGGAAAATGGTTCTCCAAAAGAAACACAGATGATACCATTCTAATGTCTATATGTTGTGCTGAAATGAAATGTTTTTGTTTATCTACAACATCTAATCTTATTAGAGCAAAAACTAAATATTCCCTCACCTACCCCCAGATTCTCACAGAAGTAAAAAAATGCAATGCTCAGCTCCTTCAGGGAAGTTGCTCTGTCCTCCCTCTATTCTAACCCTGAGGGATATATATTGTGGACCATATTGCCATTGTTATTATTGTTATTTTCTTGTTTTGTTTTTCCTAAAAGCCATTTTTTTTCATTGTATCAGTGTTTCTTTGTTTGTTTTTTGGGGGGGATTTTTTTGTTTTTAACTTATATTTTAACTTATATTTTCAGTTCCATTCTCTTGTCTTTCATGATTTATTGAAGACACTGATGTGGAAATTTATAATATTTGATTTTATTTCTTAGTATTCGAACCTCACTATCCTACTGAATTAAATGAAAAGTCTTTATCTTTCTATTTCTATATTGCCCTTTTTCTCTCCCTTTACTTTTGTTCCAATTCTTCTGTCATTATCAACAGATTTAAGAAGGCTTTCCATTATTCATAAAATGAATGTCTACAAGACATGAACATTTCATGTTGCTTTTTTGGTATAACTTATGATTTATTATTGATTGATCTATTTGTTATGCAAAGAAAAATTGAAGGTAAAGTATGTGGGGAATGTTAGCTGTCTTGCTTGAGATAGAAGATGGAACAAAACTTTCTCCAAGAGAAAGGGAGAAAATTTTATTATTTTGGAATTATTTTATTCCATCATTTTGAAATGTTGACCTCTGCCAACAACAACAAAATTATATTTTTGCTGATGATGTGGCTGGAATTTAGCTTCCTAACAAGAATGTTTCAAGTGATATATCTATGACTAATGTCAACTTCTTAGGTAAATAATCCCTTACATCATATTTTTCCATTTTCCTATATTGTTTTCATATCACTTGGTTGTCAAATTAAAATATTAAATTTTTCTTCATTGAATAATTGACTAAATCAAATCACTATTGAAAAATTAATTCAACAAGCTTCTCTTAAACTATTACTACCTTATTATGCATAGTTTCTGACAAACTGTCGTATTGATTTTTGTTTATTTTTTGAGAAACTTACATATATTGGAGAAAATATTCTTAGAAATAAACCAATGGAAACATGTATTAAATTTTCTGCTGATGCTCACGATTTTTACAGAAATCTGCCCTGGAATGCTTAATCATCTTTGTTTCTATAACCCCATATCGAAGCACAAATTAACTCTTTTTCTTTCTCCCAAACCTTTCCCTAGGTATTCCTCTTTTTTTTTTTTAAATTTGTATTGGAGTAGAGTTGCTTTACAATGTTGTGTTAGTTTCTGCTGTACAGCAAAGTGACTCTGTTATACATATACATATATCCACTCTTTTTTATATTCTTTTCCCATATAGGCCATTACAGAGTATTAAGTAAAGTTCCCTGTGCTATACAGTAGGTCCTTATTAGTTATTTATTTTATATATAGTAGTGTGTATATGTCAATCCCAATCTTTCAGTTTATCCCTCCTCCCGCTCCCTTACCCCCTGATAACCATAGGCAGAACAAGGATTAAATGCATTTCATCTGAAATTTTTATTCATATTCCCCAGTAATTTTCTCAGGTTAATATTAGTGTTTTTGTTTAGATATTACCAACTGCTAGAATATGAAGAATCCATGAGATCTTATATACCTCCATCTACTTTGCCTTCCTCTATTCTTCCAACACTGTCATTTCATAACTTTTGTTTAAATCCATATTAAATATTGTGGTAAGCAGATATCTAAATTGGCTACCATAATCTTCACTGTGTATAATCCCCTCCCCTTGAATGTGAGTGGGACCTGTGATTTTATTCTCATCAATGCAATATGGGAAAGGTGATAAATAGGCTGCCACTCTTGATAAGAGTATTTTGTAAAACTCTGTATTAGCAGAGTAGTGAGAGAAAGCCTCCTGCTTGCCTTCAAGAAGCGAACAGTCATGTGGTGAACTGCCTATGGGGAGGGGAACATGGCGGGGAACTGCAGATGGCCTCTAAAAGCTGAGGGTTTCTTCCAGCCGACAGCCACTAGAAGTCAGGGCTATCATCACACAACCACAAGGAACTGAATCCTGCCAACAACTACATAAATTTGGAAAAGGACCTTGAGCTCCAGAAGGAAACACAGCCAAGCAAACACACTGCTTGACATCTTGTGCAGAAAACCCAGCCACACTTTGCCTGGACTCCTGACTTGCTAAACTATGAGATAAACATGTGTGTGTTTAAGCTGCTAAGTTTGGTGATAATTTATTACATGGCAACAGAAAACAAATACAAATATTTGTATTATTGTAACTGAAAATAGAAGTTATAGCTAAGCTTTGCCTTATCCTAAATTTACATTTAGTTTCTTATACAACTTCTTGTTTCCATGAAATTAATGTGTTTTTCTATTGAGGTTAGTTATCCATATGCCTACGATTAATTATCACACAATTCTCTCTGGATGCAAAAACCTGCATTCATAGTATTAAAACACCTGTACCTTGAGGACACTCTTCTAGGACCCCTCTCTTTATGCTCCAAACGTGACTGGCTTCCCTCTAGACAGACCTAATGAACAAATGTCATTCTAGCATCTCCATTTCATATCAACCTGAAAAGTCCTTTCCCTCTCTTCTGTGGTGGTTTTTCTGTTCCTTATATCTTAGGGTTTCTACTTCTTTGCTTACTCTTTTGTTTCGAGGAAAGACACCCTCCAGTAGTTTTCCAAAGAAGCATACAAGGGGAATAAATTTTGTAGTACAACCCTAGCAACTTCACATATGTCTGGTGAAATCCAGTTAGAGTCACTTTGATTCACTTTCTCCAAAATTAATCCTTTCTCTTCTTTCAAAAGACAGGGCAGCCACTTATATGAGATAATTGAAGAAATGAATCTCCAGCTCTCTGCTTTCCCTACCCATTCACCTCCACTTTCAAATTTTCCTATGGCTACTGATAGGAAAGCCATAGGAAAATGGCTTAAAGAATTCAGTCTTAAAATGGAATTTAAGAATTCAGTCTCAAAGTTATTTCTGGTGGTTTTGGTGCTTAGACTTTATCTGGCTCAGACTGACTATTTCAGTCAGTATTTATACACCTCTCTTACTGCCTTCAAATGCTGTTGCTGTAATCTTTTCCCATTTTATTTGTCACGAGGGTTCCTACCTTCTACTTTGTATCCAATTAGTGTAATTTCAGTATGGTTCAGAAATTTAGGAGGCATTCCTGTGTTTGGTCTGCTATTTTTTAACCATAAGCTCTAAATTATATTAAAAGAGTCATAATTGCCCTGCTAACCACTAGACACTAGGACATAAGCTATTTTAAAGGAATACTCCTAATCTAGATTATAACTTGTGAATGCAAATATGACTACTACATACTATATGTATGCATATACATGTGTAGTATGCATAGTAGAATATATAGAAACTATAGATATAGTATTCTTTATATGTTCATGTTTCTTTAAATACTATATATATGTAGTATGTAGTGTGCTATATTTTATATTTGTATAAAATTTATACACACACACCATATATGGTATACATATGTTATATATTTTTGTTCATTATATTCTTAATTATTTTGTTTTGAAGTTGAAAAGACTTTCGAACCACACACATTATCTAATTGGCTAAATCATGTGAGATACGCATGTTTCTATTTTCTAGGAACATGTCAGTCTCAACAATGCCATTCATGGGAACAAATGGCAGTTTTATTTAGTTATACCAATGTAGTGGTGATGGGAACATCTTTGATTCAGTTCCTTATTTGAATGGAATCATGGCTGCTCTCTAGTTTGAGGTTTCAAAACTCTCTTCAGATTTGTAATAACCCACTAGTTGATGATGCCAGCTACCTTTATTATACTATTCAGAATAAAATATTGCTATAAGAGCTGCTCTGTTAATACAGATCACATTACCTAAAGCTTGGGTAATTTGGGCTCAGGAGTTTTTTGTCACCTTTACAGTCTAGTGTTGCATTCACTGAAATAACACATCCAATTTGTATGTTCTTAAGCACCCGGCTTAATTGAAACCCATGGCAATGATAGCAATAATAACTGGCCTGAACAATAACCAAAGGTAATCACCATGCAGTGAAAGGTGTCAAAGACATGCTTATATGAAGTCAAAGGCAGTAACAGAGGCCTTTTATTTGATTCAAAGGTGGGGGAAGAATTGAAACCTATTTTCCAATGTTAAACTGCAGATTGAGTGTGGCAGTCTGATTTTTTAAATTCTAAATGAACATTGATCTGTTTTAACCACATATCAAAAAAAACATGAAGAAACTGATACGCTTTTGTTCCTTTAAATGCCACATCAATTCTGATTGAAAAACAAAGGACAACAGAGATATATTTAAAACATAAAAATTGGTGGAGATTGAATACAAATAATCCAAAGCACAAGGATGTTTTGAATCTCTTAATGATGAGTTCTATGGCTGAAATTAGAAGCAAAAAGCAAATGATTCAGGAACCCTAACAAGAATCCAGGAACTGTAAATCTTTTATTAAAAAGATTTACTTTTGGAAAAAATTCCCTAGGTGGCTCTGAACTTACGCTGAAAAAATTCCAAACACTCATCACCTGGAATAATTGGTACTAGTGCGATCCCAGAATTTTTCATCAAGCTCTAATTGGGCTCTAGTCCCCAATACATGGCATTCTAATTTAACTGAACTACAGACACATGTTTTTATTTCCTCACCAATTGCAATGTTTTTTAAGGTAAGATTTCACAATCCCAGAACTATTGTCCATGCTGATATGTTCACATTTTGTTTGATGGCCTCAGAAGGATGACTCTTTTAAGAGGAGGGAAACAATTTCAATATTATGACAAAGCCTGCTGTTATGGGTCAAAATGAAAAAAATGCTTTGAGATTATAAAGTGTTAAATTACAAACTCAGGTTATCAAAATTAAAATTTGAAAAATTAATGAAAAAATTTAATTGTAGCTAATAAATTCAGATTTCTTACTACCTTTGTACTTCTAGATGACAATTTTTGTTTTAAAATGTTGAACACTGTATTCGTCAGTGTTCTCCAGAGAAACAGAACCAATAGGATATATGTAGAGAGATAGATAAGATAAAAAAGGAAATTTTTATAGGCATAGGTTCACACAGTTACAAAGACGAAGAAGTCCCATGATTTGCCATCTACAAGTTGAAAAACCAAGAAATCTGGTAGTATAATTCAGTCTGAGCCTGAAGGCCTGAGAATCTAGGTGTAAGTCCAAGTTTGAGTCTGGAAGCCCAAGCAAGTGATGTGCTACAATAATTTTATGGCTTAAAATTATTAATTAAACACTCTTAAGCCTCAACTTCGAGTTGGAAATTGAAAAATAACATTATCAAGTAATTGGTGTGAGGTTTAAGTTATCTAGCATAATGCCTAGAAAGCAGTGAATATTCATTCCTTTTTAATTAATTTAACACTTTCTCCATAGAATATAAAAAACCACAAAGCAGAATAATCTGATGTCAGAAGATAACTAAGAATTATTGGTACAATTAATGCTGAAGAAAAAATTGTCTAGAGAAAGAGATGTAAAAGAGAATAGAGGAAGCAAACATTCGTGTTGCATTTTGAAGGTTAGTGGAGATTTATAAGAGCAAAATTTTATCATAAATAATATCCAATTCACAGAAGGTATATAGGATGATATATACCCTACACAACATACAGATAATTTTACCAGTGAATTTTATGGAACATTTAAGTAAGAGATATTAACACTACAGAATTCTAAATTATTTGAGCAATAAAGGAGTAGAAAGCATTTCCAAACTTATTTTATGAGGAAAGCATACCCTGATACCAAAACCTGACAGAGATATTATGAGAAGAAAAATATATAGATGAGTTTCCGTAGAAAAAAACTGAGAAAGAGCTAAAGAAGCTATTCCTAGAATGTCCTTAATGTCCTTGCTTGTCCATGGCAAGGAAGGCTTATGCCTGTTGTCCTAGCATAAGTATTAGTTGAACCTCCTTCCTTTAACTATTAAAAAAAGTTCCAATTTGGATAATAAATGATGTGTTCACCTTAGCTATTCTCCACAACATTCATGGTATACGTGCTTTCACAGTAGAATTATACTAAAATTTTGAGGAGTAGATAATTCTAACAGCTTAGTAGATGATCAGTGGTAGTACAGAATGTGATTAAATATAAAATTTTAACTTAATGGTATAAGGATGAATTTATTTATTTATTTTTTGCGGTACGCGGGCCTCTCACTGTTGTGGCCTCTCCCGTTGCGGAGTGCAGGCTCAGCGGCCATGGCTCACGGGCCCAGCCGCTCCCCCCCGACCGGGGCACGAACCCGTGTCCCCAGCCTCGGCAGGCGGACTCTCAACCACTGTGCCACCAGGGAAGTCCAGGATGAATATTTTTAATAAAATTTTTTTATCTAAAGAAAGTATTTGACATTATTTACCAGGATCAAATATTTAAATGTAAAAAAAAAAACCCATAAAAATACAAAAAAAAAAAAGAGTAAATTATTTTGACATAAGAACAAGAACTTTGGGCTTCCCTGGTGGCGCAGTGGTTGGGAGTCCGCCTGCCGATGCAGGGGACGCCGGTTCGTGTCCCGGTCCAGGAGGATCCCACATGCCGCGGAGCGGCTGGGCCAGTGAGCCGTGGCCGCTGAGCCTGCGCATCCAACAAGAACTTTTTGAAATTATGCTTCAAAGTCCACAAAAAGTAAGAAAAACCATTAATAAAGTTGATCTTATAAAAATAAAAACCTCACATGTCAATATTTCAACATGCAAAGTTAAAAACACAAATGGAAAATGGAAAAATGAAAAAAAACCCAAACTATATGTTACTCATCACAAAGTTCATCATTTGCATATAAGCAGTTACTAGAAACCTGTATGAAAAAGATTAGAAACCTAAGAAAATATGAGCAAAGTGTATATGAAATGGACGTTTCACAGTAAAATAATCACAAATGGCCCCAACTATTTTCAAAGATACTCAACCTCACTCAGTAAAAATATAATAAAACTAGACTGAAATATAAATTGTAACCCATCTGATTTGCAAAAAATTTAATAACAGACCTTTTTAGAAAGATATGAGAGAAAAAGATATTTAGACATTTGGGGTAGAAGCTTGGAAACTTCTCCCTCTACACAATCCTTCTCCCCCACTCCACCCCTTCCACAGGGAATTCCAAGAGCAATCCCAATAAACATCCACACTTTTAGCTTCATCTTTGTGTCTACTTCCCAGGAAACCCAACCTGGAATACTTGATTACTTATGAAATAACATATGCATCTTTTTACTCAAAAGAACTGTTTTTTCCTACTTGTAAATATTTAAAAATGGGTCAAATGTAAGTATTAAGGATTTGATTAAATTGATTATAATGCACCCAGGGAAGTTAATATATACACCTTAAAAATGAGAAAGCTTTCTATATACTAATGTAAAAAATATTTCCATAATATGTATATGAATGTAAATATCTATATCAAAGTACAACAGCATACATAGACCACTCTCTTTGGTATGAAAAAGGATTGCTTCTCTCATCATAAAGAAGCACTGATAGAATACACAAGGAACTATTAATAGTGGCTAATTTTGAAAAGTAGCAGCAGGAATTAGTGAAAGTTAGTGACAGAAATGGAAGAATTTCCAGTGTTTATAGTTTATATTATTTTAAGCTTTTTGGACATACTTATTCAAAGCAATATCTATCTATCTATCTATCTATCTATCTATCTATCTATCTATCTATCTATCTATCTATGTTTATCTATCTCTGATTAAAAACTTTTCTCAGAATCTGCCTACTAAAAGTACATTTAATGAACCATTTTTATATTTGGGTCCCCTAACTCCTTCATATAACTTTCTAGGTTAAAGTCCTTCAGAATGGCTGATTGTTATTTCTCATGGTGTCTATGGGAAATGAATCATTTTCTACTGTAGTGGAAGTGCAAACAGCAATGACTGCACTGATTTCCCATAAAATGTCATGCAAACTTGCTTCAGTCAGCCTGCTTTATGTCCTCCAGATAAATATCAGGCACCAGTATCCAGGAGCCACACAGGCAAGAATCGTTAAGTCTGACTCCATCAAGAACCCCCTATTGAACTCTACTTGAGAATCACATAGGAGCCAGCAATTGCATCATTTAAAATACTTCCAACTAGGAAATATGATGTAAGTCTTCCCTTCTGGCAAGCATTCACGCTCCCCAAATACGGTTCTCTTAAAGTTACAGTTATTGGATGAAAGAGGGCATCTCTTTCATCTTTCCCAAATGGAAGGAATTACAAAAACTCAATTGTACTATCAAGTTCATTAATGTATTCTCTTTATTGTTTCTTGCCTTTTACTTTCTTTAGATTTAATTTTCTGTTCTTTTTCTAACTTTTTAGAATGAATGACAAGATTAGCAACTTTTTGCCTTTCTATTCTAATAAATGTGTATATCTATAAATATTCCTCTAATAATGGCTTTAACTGCCCTGTACCATTTTGGTAAATAGTATTTTAATTATCATTCAATTTCTAGTATTTTCTAATTAACATTGTGATTTTTTCTTTAATATAACAATTATTTAGAAGTATATTGCTGAAGTTCAAAATATATGCAGATTTTATGACAAAGAAGGGAAGAATATACAATGGAGAAAAGACAGTCTCTTCAATGAGTGTTGCTGGGAAAATTGGGCAGCTACATGTAAAAGAATGAAATTAGAACATTCTCTAACACCATATACAAAAATAAATTCAAAAATTGATTAAAGACCTAAATGTTAAGACGATATAAAACCCCTAGAGGAAAACATAGGCAGAAGACTTTTTGACATAAACCACAGCAATATTTTTTAATCTGTCTTATAATGTAAAGGGAATAAACAAAAATAAATAAATAGGACCTAATTAAACCTGAAGTTTCTGCATAGGAAAGGAAACCATTGACAAATGAAAAGACAACCTACTGAATGGGAGAAAATATTTGCAAATGATAGGACCAATAAGGGATTAATATCCAATATATATGAACAGCTCAAAAACAACATCAACATCAAAAAACAAAAACCAATTAAAAAAATGAGGAAGAACTGAACAGACATTTTTCCAAAGAGGACATGCAGATGGTCAACAGGCACACGAAAAGATGCTCAACATCACTAATTGTCAGGTAAATGCACATCAAAACCACAATGATATATCACCTCAAACCTGTCAGAATGGCTATCATCAAAAAGAACACAAATGATAAATGTTGGCGAGGGTGTGGAGAAAAGGGAACTCATACACTGTTGGCGGGAATGTAAATTGGTGCAGCTACTGTGGAAAACAGTATGGAGGTTTTTCAAAAAACTAGAAAGAGAATTACCATATGACCCAGCAATTCCACTCCTGAGTATACATCCTAAAAAAAAAACACAAACACGAATTCAAAAAGTTACATGTACTCCAATGTTCATTGGAGCATTATTTACAATTGTCAAGATATGGAAGCAACCTAAGCATCCATCAACAGATGAATGGATAAAAAAGATGCGATACACACACACACACACACACACACACACACACACACACACACAGGAATACTATTCAGCCATAAAAAATGAAATTTTGCTACTTTCAGCAACATGGATGGATTTGGGGGGCATTATGGTTAAGTGAAATAAGTCAGACAGAGAAAGACAAATACTGTATGATATCACTTATATGTGGAATTTTAAAAATAAAACAAACTAGTAAATATAACAAAAACGACGCAGACTTACAGATATAGAGAAAAAACTACTGGTTACCAGTGCAGGAGGTGGGTGGGGGGAAAGGAGCAATATAGGAGTGAGGAAGTGGGAGGTAAAAACTGCTGGGTTTAAGACAGGCTACAAGGATGTATTGTACAACATGGGGAATATGGCCAATATTCTGTAATAACTATTAATGGAGTGTAACCTTTAAAATTGTACAAAAATTTTAAAATTAAATTTAAAAAACAAAATATATGTAGATTTTTAGTGATTTTTTTTAAAATTTGATTTTTGACTTGGCTATGGTCAGAGAAGATACGGTTACAATGGTTACAATTACTTCAACGTTTGAAACATTTTTATGACTCAGCATATGATCCATTTTTGTAAATGTTTCCTGTGTACTTCAAAAGATTGTGAATTCTTATTGTAAATCTCTATATTGTATTGTTTTTGTCTATATGTGCTATCTTTTGTTGAGTGTTGGAATTTCCCATTATGACTGTGGGTTTGAGTCTGTGTTATTAGGTGTATGCAAATTTAGAATTATTTTATCTTTCTAGTGGACTGACCCTGTATTATTCAAGGTCAGTTTTCTAACGCTTCTTGCTTTGAAAGCTTCTTGGACAAACAGTGTTACTATACGTGTCAACTTAGTTTTGGTTAGTTTCTGCATACTACATCTCTTTTAATTTCCCCTTATTTTACTTTCAATTTTTTTAAAAAAAATTTTAACATCTTTATTGGAGTATAATTGCTGTACAATGGTGTGTTAGTTTCTGCTTTATAACAAAATGAATCAGTTGTACATATACATATGTCCCCATATCTCTTCCCTCTTGCATCTCCCTCCCTCCCACCCTCCCTATCCCACCCCGCTAGGTGGTCACAAAGCACAGAGCTGATCTCCCTGTGCTATGCAGCTGCTCCCCACTAGCTATCTATTTTATGTTTGGTAGTGTATGTATGTCCATGCCACTCTCTTTGTCCTAGCTTACCCTTCCCCCTCCCCGTATCCTCAAGTCCATTCTCTAGTAGGTCTGCATCTTTATTCCCATCTTGCCCCTAGGTTCTTTGTGATCTTTTATTTTTTTTAGATTCCATATATATGTGTTATCATACAGTATTTGTTTTTCACTTTCTGACTTACTTCACTCTGTATGACAGACTTTAGGTCCATCCACCTCACTACAAGTAACTCAATTTGGTTTCTTTTTATGGCTGAGTAATATTCCACTGTATATATGTGCCACATCTTCTTTATCCATTCATCTGTCGATGGACACTTAGGTTGCTTCCATGTCTTGGCTATTGTAAATAGAGCTGCAATGAACATTGTGGTACATGACTCTTTTTGAATTATGGTTTTCTCAGGGCATATGCCCAGTAGTGGGATTGCTGGGTGGTATGGCAATTCTATTTTTAGTTTTTTTAAGGAATCTCCATACTGTTCTCCATAGTGGCTGTATCAATTTGCATTCCCACCAACAGTGCAAGATGGTTCCCTTTTCTCCACACCCTCTCCAGCATTTATTGTTTCTAGATTTTTTGATGATGGCCATTCTGACTGGTGTGAGGTGATACCTCACTGTAGTTTTGATTTGCTTTTCTCTAATGATTAGTGATGTTGAGCATCCTTTCATGTGTTTGTTGGCAATCTGTATATCTTCTTTGGAGAAATGTCTATTTAGGTCTTCTGCCATTTTTTGGATTGGGTTGTTTGTTTTTTTGAAATTGAGCGGCATGAGCTGTTTGTAATTTGAAGATTAATCCTTTGTCAGTTGCTTCATTTGCAAATATTTTCTCCCATTCTGAGGGTTGTCTTTTTGTCTTGTTTATGGTTTCCTTTGCTGTGCAAAGGCTTTTAAGTTTCATTAAGTCCCATTTGTTTATTTTTGTTTGTATTTCCATTTCTCTAGCAGGTGGGGCAAAAAGGATCTTGCTGTGATTTATGTCATAGAGCGTTCTGCCTATGTTTTCCTCTAAGAGTTTGATAGTGTCTGGCCTTACGCTTAGGTCTTTAATCCATTTTGAGTTTAATTTTGTGTATGGTGTTAGGGAGTGTTCTAATTTAATTCTTTTACATGTAGCTATCCAGTTTTCCCAGCACCACTTATTGAAGAGGCTGTCTTTTTTCCACTGTATATTCTTGTTTCTTTTATCAAAGATAAGGTGACCATATGTGCGTGGGTTTATCTCTGGGCTTTCTATCCTGTTCCATTGATCTATATTACTGTTTTTGTGCCAGTACCATACTGTCTCAATTACTGTAGGTTTGTAGTATAGTCTGAAGTCAGGGAGCCTGATTCCTCCTGCTTCGTTTTTCTTTCTCAAAATTGCTTTGTCTATTTGGGGTCTTTTGTGTTTCCATACGAATTGTAAAATTTTTTGTTCTAGTTCTGCGAAAAATGCCAGTGGTAGTTTGATAGGGATTGCATTGAATCTGTAGATTGCTTTGGGTTGTTGAGTCACTTTCACAATTTTGATTCTTCCAATCCAAGAACATGGTATATCTCTCCATCTATTTGTATCACCTTTAATTTCTTTCATCAGTGTCTTATAATTTTCTGCATACAGGTCTTCTGTCTCCTTAGGTAGGTTTATTCCTAGATATTTTATTCTTTTTGTTGCAATGGTAAATGGGAGTGTTTTCTTAATTTCACTTCCAGATTTGTCATCATTAGTGTACAGGAATGCTAGAGATTTCTGTGCATTAATTTTGTATCCTGCTACTTTACCAAATTCATTGATTAGTTCTAGTAGTTTTCTGGTAGCATCCTTAGGATTCTCTATGTATAGTATCATGTCATCTGCAAACAGTGACAGCTTTACTTCTTCTTTTCCGATTTGGATTCCTTTTATTTCTTTTTGTTCTCTGACTGTTGTGGCTAAAACTTCCAAAACTATGTTGAGTAATAGTGGTGAGAGTGGGCAACCTTGTCTTCTTCCTGATCTTGGTGGAAATTACTTTCAATCTTTCTGTATCCTTATATTTAAATTGTCTCTTATAAGAAACATATTGGTTTATTTTAATCCAATCTGATGATATTTGTCTTTTAATTAGAATATTTAGTACACTACTAACACATCTGCATTCACAGCTACAACGTAGCTGTTTTCTATTTACCACCTTTCTTCATTAATTTTTTCTCCTCTTGTTTTTTGATTACCTACTGCCATGTGACATACCTCCTACTGAAGTTAACAGTTTAAAACAATAATCATTTCATTATTTCTTGTCATTTTTGTGGTGGGAGGGCTGTGCTTAGTGACTGGTTCTCTTGTATTTTGTAGTATCACCTGGAGCAATGGGGCTACAGTCATCTGAGGGTTTGCTTGGCCTGGAATATCCATGATGGTTCACTTACATGGGTGCCAGTTGAGGTTTGATGTCACCTTGGAGCTTAGCTGGGGCTAAGCTAGAGCACCATACTTTTCCTTCAGCTGGTCTCTCCACGTGGTTTTGAGATTGAAATATGGTGGCTAGGTTCCAAGAGAGAGCATCACTGGTGTGAGTGATACAAGATGAAGGAAGTGAGAGATGAGAGTCTTCTTCAGGTTTGAATCCGGAATTTCCAGATCGTTGATCCCACTACATTCTATTAGTCAAAGCAATTACAGAGGCAGCACTACTTCTAGGGCAAAAGGAATAACCTTCAACTCCTGATGAGAAGAGCAGGGAGGGGAAAAATTCCTTGGAATCATTTTTGAAGATTAGCTACTACATTTGTCTTCTTTTGAGTTAACTGATTTTTTATCACATTGTTATGCCCGTATATTATCATGGTAGTTATATGTCATTTTACAAATTTTTTACTACTCGAGGATGATAGTTTTTTCCAGCCCATTAAGGATATTATTACTTTGTCTTCTGACATCTATTGTTTCTGTTGAAAAGTTAGTTCTCAGCTTTTTGTTGTTCCTTAAAGGTAATGTATCTTTTTAATCTCTAGCTTCTTTTAAGATTTTATTATACGGTTTGCTTGTCACAGTTTTATTAGGTCATTAGTTCTTGTTATGTTAATTACTCATTGTTTATCTAACTTAAGGTGTATAGTTCTTCTATGGCTTGGTTTCATTTTTTAATCTTGAAAAATCCAGAAAATTATCTCTTGAAAATTGAGTTTCTGCTTCATTTTCTCTCCTCTCTTTCTGAGAATGAATTCATATGCATTAACACCTTTTGATTATATCCCTGATTAACGGTTTTTGTTATGACCTCACTTCCAATTCATTTATTTGTGTTTCAACTATTCTGTTGTTAAACACATCCATTGGGTTCTTAATTCCAGTTATTCTATTTTTATTTCCAGAATTTTCATTTGATTCTTTTTAATAGTTTTAAATGGTCTGATGAATTTCTCTACTTTAATTCATGGGTCATACTAAGCATTGCTATTTTCAATTTGATGTCTGATAAAACTATTTTCTGGATATCCTATGATTATTTCTACTGTCTACTTTCTGTATTTTTCTTTGGCCAAATCTTTTTATTTCAAAAGTTGTAGTAATAATTTGAGGCTCTGTATGTTAGTTTTGCTTTTGTTATAACACACTAATAATCTGGCTCATCCTTTCCTACTCAGTAACTGAAATTGTTTGAAGCTGGCTTCAGTCCATCTATGTCTGTTTCATCTACATTTCAGCTCCCTTGTGAAAGCTTGCAGTTTTTACCAAGGCACCTCCTTCTCATTAGGCCTTGAAGGATTTTGTTTTTGTTATTTTTCTATTCTGTGTTATTCCCTCCCCCAGTCATGTGAGTTTGTTAAGTTTTCTCGGTTTCTCTGTATATGCTTCACAGTTTTGGAATGAAAACATTATTTTAAAATAAAATATAATACCAAAGACCAGACTTGCCCCTCTGGAATTCCCGTAGGCTCCTTGATTCCAGTTCTAAGGTTCTCACTTTCTTGGTAGTATTCTGATACCTTTAGAAATATTTTTAATAGATTCCTCAGGTTTTCGAATTGTTTTTCATTGAAAAATTGGTCCAAAACACCCTGCTTTTATTGTATGAAGTGTAATTTCCCCACAGCGCTCTTACTCTTACGCATCTTATCTAAACAATCTTTCCCTATGGTTTACATAATCTTTAAAGTATTATTATAACTCCAAGAGTTGGGAGACAGGAAAGCATTGCATTAATTTTTTTCCACTCTTTAGCAAGAAAATAAATATCTCTTTTTTGAAACTGTGTTTACTAATTGCACTTTTCCCTTAGGCATGTGGTCTCAACCAAAACTTAACATTAAAAGGAAAATTCTCATTAATGATCTTATTACAAGTATGATACTAAGCAGTTTATTCTTTGTTGTTTGTTCCTACATAGTTTTCTTCTGTATTTCTTTGATTACCCTTAAATGTGTATAAAGTAGAGGATGGCAGGTTTGATATAATGCATTTGATTTGGAAAAATATTTTCTTCACAATAGATAGCCTAAAGCTATTAAAAATAGAAGCCTATATATATGCTATGTAACTACCTTCTACACGCTTATCCTTTCAGGAAGTATTAAAAATGATAGACATGAGCTCTCACTTTAGAAAATCAGAAATACTTAGTAACTTATTTCTGTCTCATAATTATCAAACAATTATAAACATTTTAACGCACAGATGATCTTCAAGAGTACTTCACTTTAACACACAATAAACAAACAAAAAAACAATCAAAAATAATACATACATATAATAATGTAATTGAGTCTTTACGCTAGGTAAAGTGTTAAGCCCCCTATATACATTACCTGATATAACTCTCAGAATTGTAAGTTTGGCAACAAACATGAAGAAGTAGGTTCAGAGAGGTTGAGAAATTTGCTCCAGTTTACACAAATAGTAACAGAGGCAAAATTGGAACTCAAATGTGACTCTAAGAAAATTTCTCTTAAGCACTTTCTTTATTACTTCTCAGTTGAACATCACTGCCTGAAAGCAAATGATCTCATAGTGAAGGGAGAATTGTTGCATCGGAATGAAGATAAAAGGACGCCAAGTGTTGAGTGAGGGAGGGTAGGAAAGGGTAAGGGAAGAAGTAAAAGTGTTTAGATTTTGGGAGAAGTACATATGCAGAATGGCTACTTCTTTAATAAGTCACTGCTTCTTCCCCTTGATTTTGGTTTTTATACTACATACAGTACAGACTTACAGGACTCTTGAGTACACTGTAGATCATACTCTCTTAAGATTGCAGGGCTGACATAGCATCAGAACTGTTCACAAAACGCTTCACAATGAGAATCCTTTTACCTCAGATCTAAGATTACTTTTCAATAAAAATTAAAGACTCAGAATTATTTTGGATTATGACAGCCATTAAAATAAATCACATGTGTGAAATGCTATCAGTGTCTGACATTGCAAATAAATTAAACAGATATAAAGTGAACAAAGAACTGAAGTTAACCTGGTAAGAATTCAATAAAATTGCAAAATCATTTACAGTTCAAAAGTACATGAAACAAAAACATATATTTTATTATTTTGGAATATATGATAAAATGTCTTAAATGTATATATTTTTTCTTTTTGAATACTCTAGGAATTCAGTAACAAAAATTATAAACTCAATTATAAAAATTATAACACAATTTATGAAAATAAGTTAATAGAACAAAAAAGCATAAATATATACATATATACATGTATGTGTATAATATATGTATTTATATGAAGTCATATATGTGTGTATATTTATAACTTTATTTTGAATTGGTATCCTGAGATGTTGCAAAACACACTTGTCTGGGAGCTTTGTGGTAGATTCTTTGGAATTTCTACAGAGGCATTTAAGTCTATCTGTGAATAGGGGTTTTAATTTCCATATGTATGTTAATTACTTTGCTTGCCATATTTCACTGCCTAGGACTTCTAAGACTGTATTGAATAGCAGTGGTCTGATAACTCATCCTTTCCTTGTTGCATATTTTAGGGTGAAAACACAATTAATTGTGATGTTAGCTGTAGAGTTTTAGATGTTTTCTATCTAGTAAAGGAAGTTTCTTTTTCTAGTTTTTAACTTTAAATTCAATTTATTTAAGAGATTATATAGACCTCCTGACAGTTATTATCAATATAATTGACATTTTTCAAAGAAACAACTTTTTGGTTTATTGGTTCCCTTAGGTTCACAGAAAATTGAGTAGACTGTATAGAGAGTTCCCTTCATGCACACACTGTTTCTGCTATTTGGTCATACATTGCAATTATACAGTACATAGCCTTTTCAAAGGCTACGTACTGGTTTCTTTCACTTAGCAGTAACTATTTAAGGTTCCTCTGTATCTTTTTTGGCTGATACTCATTTCTTTTTATTACTGGGTAATAGTCTATGTATGATTGTACTTCAGTTTCGTTACCCTTTCACCAATTGAAGGGCATTATGATTGCTTCTAATTTTTGGAAATTATAAATAAAGCTGCTACAGTCATATGCAGGTTTTTGCATGGACATGAATTTTCAACTCATCTAGGTATATATATATATATATATATATATATATATATATATATATATATATATCAATGTGATTGGTGGACTATGTGGTAAGACTGTGTTTAGCTTCATAAGAAAATACCAGACTGTCTTGCAAAGTGGCTCTATCATTTTAAATTCCCAAGAGAAATGAATGAGAGGTCCTGTTCCTCCATATCCTCAAGAGTATTTACTGTTTTCAACTTTTCTGGATTTTAGCCATTCTAATAGGTATAGTAATACCTCATTGTTTTAATTTGAAATTCCCCAGTAACATATGCTATTGAGTATCTTTTCACATGCTTATTTTCTATCTGCATATCTTCTTAATGATGGTATGTTAAGATCTTTTTGCCCATTTTTAAATTATCTTTGAATTTTAAAAGTTCTTTGCAAGTCCTTATCATTGATTTGTTTTGCCCTAGTCATTTTCTCCCAGTCTGTGACTTTTCTTTTCATTCTTTTAACAGTGTCTTTCACAGAGCAGAAGTTTTTAACTTAATAAAGGCCAACATCAATATTTTTCTTTTATGGATCTTGCTTGTGATGTTGTATCTAAAACTCATGACCAAACTGAAGAATATCTAGATTTTCTCCTATGATAACTTGTAGAAATTTTATAGTTTTGTGTTTTACATTCAGGTCTATGATACATTTTGAGTTACTTTTTGTGAAAGGTGTAAGATCTGTGTCCAGATACACTTATTTTTTTAAATTTTACTTTATGTTTTTAGCAGCTTGAAACAATAAAATGTATTTTCTCACAGTTTCTGTGTGTCAGGATCTAAGGCCAAGATCAAGCTGTTGGCTTGCTGTGTCCTCATCTGGAGGCTTGACTAGGGAAAGTCAGGCTTCCAAGCTCCCTCATGTTGTTGGCAGAATTTATTTCCTTACAGCTGTAGGACTGAAGTCCTTGTTTTCTTAAGAGCTGTTGACTGGGCCCACTCTCAGGTCAGGTCCTTGCCATGTGGCTTATTTATTAATTTGCATGAGGGTGTCCAGTTTTTCTAGTACCATCTGTTGAAATAATTACCACTTGTCTTCTGAAGTACATTTGCTCCTTTGTCAAAAATTAAATGAGCTTATTTATGTGAGTCTGTTTCTGAGCTTTGTATTCTATTCTGTTCCATTGTTCTATTTGTCTTTTCTTTCACCACATATACCACATTTATTATTTCCTTCCTTTTGCTTGCTTTGTTATTAACTTATTCTTCTTTTTCATGATCCATAAGTAGAAATAGTATAGACTTCAGACCTATCTATTTTAATACAGCATTTTAATGCTATACATTTCATCTAAACATGGCTTAGATGCATTTCACAAATTTTGATATGAAACATTTTCACTTTTATTCAGATAAAAATCTTTGTAAATCTCTATTGAGACACACTCACTGACTCATGAGATTTTTTTCATGCTTGTAATTTAGACTGCAAATATTTGTGGATTTTCCAGACAATTTCTGCTATTGATTTCTAGTACTGTCATAGTAAAAAATATATATATGCTTTGTATGATTTCTGTTTCTTTTTAATGATTCCTAAGGTCTATTTTATGGCCAGAACATGTTCTATCTTTTTGAATCTTGAGAAGACTGTGTATCTGCTTTTGTTGGGTACAGCATTCTACAATACCAACTGGATCAAGTTGCTTGATAGTGTCCTTTAGATATTCTATATATTTACTGATTTTCTGAAAATATATTATATTAATTACTGAGAGAGGATGAAGAATATTCTGTTTACTTACTAGTGTACATATGTTATCTTTTCACCTATGCTGCTGCCTTTGTCAGGAAAGAATTTGCTTCTATTTTACCTCTTTACCTTAAAGCCTCAGCCAGTTTCTTTTACAGTGCATCTCCATTCAAAGGCTCATCTTCATAAGAAAAATATAACACATTTATAGTTTATCTTTGGAAAGCTATATAAATGACAGCAGAGATCCATGTTGGCAATGCTGCACTTTTTTCCAACAACTTCATGGTTTTGTATATTCATGTGAAATAGATTAGAAAAAGTGGTAAATCAGAAATTTTAGATCAAAAGACAACCCACAGAATGGGAGAAAATATTTGCAAACAATGTAACCAACAAGGGATTAGTCTCCAAAATTTACAAACAGCTCATGCAGCTCAATATCAAAAAAACAAACAATCCAATTAAAAAATAGGCAGAAGAACTAAAGAGACATTTCTCCAAAGAAGGCATACAGACGGTCAAGAGGCACATGAAAAGATGCTCAACATTGCTAATTATCAGAGAAATGCAAATCAAAACTACAATGAGATATCACCTCACACCAGTTAGAATGGCCATCATCAAAAAATCTACAAACAATAAATGCTGGAGAGAGTGTGCAGAAAAGGGATCACTCCTACACTGTTGGTGGGAATGTAAATTGGTACAGCCACTATGGAGAACAGTATAGAGGTTCCTTAAAAAACTAAAAATAGAGCTACCATATGATCCAGTAATCATACTCTTGGGCATATATATGGATAAAAACATGGTTTGAAAGGATACATGCACCGCAATGTTTATTGCAGCACTATTTACAATAGCCAAGACATGGAAGCAATCTAATTGTCCAGCAACAGATGAATAAAGGTATGGTACATATATACAATGGAATATTACTCAGCCATTAAAAAGAATGAAATAATGCCATTTGCACCAACATGGATGGACCTGAAGATTATCATATTAGGTGAAGTAAGTCAGACAGAGAAAGACAAATATATGATATCGCTTACATGTGGAATCTAAAAAAAAAATGATACAAATGAACTTATTTACAAAACAGAAACAGACTCACAGACTTAGAGAACCAATTTATGGTTACCAGGAGGGAAGGGTGGGGGGAAGGAATAGACTGGGAGTTTGGGATTGACATGTACACACTGCTGTATTTAAAATAAAATGTCTTCCCATGAAAAAAAAATTTAAAAATCTTAGGTCAAACTTTTATTCAGAAATATGATACAATAAAGTTCAGAAGACACTAAATTTTGTGACTGATAGTAATTATAGAATACTTTTTAATACCTAAGACTGTCTAGAAAGCTCAAGGAGACTAAGTTTTCAAGCAGGATCAAAGAATAACCTCACTAAATATGGTTGACCCTTGAACAACGGGGGTGCCAGGGAGTGTGTGTTAGGGTCTCTGACCCTCTGCATGGTTGAAAATCTGTGTAGAGCCTGATCTCAGTATCCACAGCTCCTCCATATCTGTGGATTCAGCCACCTGTGGATCATGCAGTACTACAGTATTTACTATTGAAAAAAAAAAATCATATAAATGCACTTGCACAGTTCAAACCCATGTTGTTTAAGGGTCAACTATACAGTTTAAGGGGCTAATGAAATACATATTTTCTCTGTAATTATACTACCTAAATCTTGGCTATTCAAATTGAGATAAATACATATGTATTTTTGTCCACTAAACTAGAGGATATACTGGATTTATAAAGTATATAATAAAAAGCATTGTAGAATATTAGTTCTGGTTGAAATGTAGTCACCAAGTTGTCCATCCTCTTCTATTTGGCCAAATAGAAGTATTTTATAATTACAAAATCTATGTTGCAGTGGAGTAAAGTAACCCAAAGGCTATAATAATAGAGTTCTTAACAGCTAAGGTAGCAAATATCCTCTGCTTCATGTTGCTATTGGGAATTTAGGCATTCAAATGCTATAAGAATTCACATTGTGGTAATACCTGAATCAGCAGTGGGCTTTAGCAGAATCACACATAAAGGTGCTTTAATTTGCCACCTTACATATGAATAGAGGTCAAGTTAGCTGATATCATTTCATGGAATTGTATATTTTGCAGTCAACTCACTATTAGACATGTCTCATTTAGGATTCTTATGGTAGCTTGACTTTGTTCTAGCCTGTTACTCCTTGCTGTTTCACCATCTTTAATTATTCCTCCCCTCTGCATGTACTGAAATGGAATGCCTCAAGAATACTGCGATGGCAACACTAAGCAGCATTGTTTTCTCTTATAATGTATCTTGGGAAGGATACTGTTAGACCACTAGTCAAAATAGAAAGGTGGATTTAATTTGCATCAAATAAATATATTAAAGTTAAATGAATCAAAACATATGCAAATGAATCAAAGATGCAAATTCATTCTTAACATCTAGTTAAGAATGTTTAGGAATTTGTTTCACTTCTAAGTGTTCAAACTCATCACTCCTACAGAAAGAAATGTGGCAATCTCTTCTCCAGCAGGGTACTGTGTCCTGTCGAAACAGTTACTATGAATATAAAGTCAGAATGTAAAACACACATCAAGGCCATTGTTTCTTGCTCCTCTGTGTAGTGTATCAAGCCGTAAGCATGATATTTTCCTGCCTCATCTTTCCTAGACAAAATAATAAGTATTCCTTGGTTTCTATGATTTAACCAAAGGGGAAACAAAGAGAAAGATATCGCTTTGAGGGAAAGTCTTTTTAAAAAATAAACTAAATTTTTCCTGACAACTTTCAGTGTGATTATTGAGTTTTATTTTAGATATAAATGACCAAGTGTTCATGTGTGAAATATTTAATACATTTGGAAATTACTGAAGTTTTTTGCAAGTATCATTCCCATAAGGCTAAAGATTGAGTACTCTTTCTAAAAAATGTGTTATACAACTTAAATTACCAATTCTGCAACAACTAAGACCCATGCAATTAGCAACACTACTTTGATTTATGAATAATCTAACTATAATTGCCTAATAGATAAATCTAACTGATTCCATTTCCATTTTCAGTAGTGATTTTTCAATATTAATACCAGCACTTTCTAACATTTCCAAGCTCTCTTACTGGGATAAGAAATTTATTTCATTAATATGATTTTTTTGTAATGATATAAAGCCAATATTTAAGTAGAAAGCTCCTGGTTTATATCTGAGAGACTTTTACTTGAAGGAAGCCTTCAAATGTAGGTGATTCAGGATTTCCAGTTTCAAATAGCAATAGTCAGATTTCCTATTTGATTCAATTCAGAGGTAACATAAATAATTTTTATAATTATCTTCCTTTCAAGTATATAAACACTGTTTTTTTACACCATTAATTGACCAAAATTCAAACTGATTATTGCAAGTCAATTGCCTACATATGTATGTTACTAGGTTATCTACAAATGGGATGTGGCATATCCCTCAGATCAGATAATATATTAAACCAAATTAATTTTAAATTGAATTATCATGTTCTAACATCTTTTGACTTTCATTCACTTATTACAAAATTATTCAGCAAAGAAAGAAACTAAAAAGCCAGTTTCCCCTTCCTCAAGACCATTTAAGTAAGTGTAATAATACTAATACTAGGAAAATGCTAAATGAAGATAGATAATAATGAAGAATGTAAGAGATGAAACTAAATGTTCTAGTACTGAATTCACAGATTTTAACACCATAATTTGTTTACAAAGATTGGAGGGAGCTTAAAATACTTTTGAAAATAATAAATAGATTTTCACCTTAAAGCAAAGTACTAGAACATAATATTTAGAAGAGGGGAAAAGCATATATAGCAAAATTGCCAAGAAACAAAATAAAGGCAAATAACAAAATAGGATTACATTCTAGAAACTACATGTGGGACAAAGGCTATGATCAATAGTGAAAAGATGGGTATGGGTACTAAACACGTATCTACTGATAATGAAATATACATAGCCACTAAACACCAGAAATGAACTTGTCTTCACTATTAATAGAAGAGTGGGCATTATAATGATGATAAGAAAACATTTTCTCTACGGGATTGGAAAGTATTAGAAGAAATGTCAATACCCAGCGTTGTTGAATATATGGGAGAATAACGGATGAACAATCTCTAATGCTTAGATTGTAAATCAGTAAAACGTTATGTAGTATAAATTTAATATCTTTTAAAAGCTTCTAAAATGTGCATCATTTACCTGCAGTGTTGATTTACACTTTCTTTTGTAATCAGAAAATATTATATAAATTAATGTACATGCTAAACGTTTTACTAGTTATATTAAACAAAAAGACAGCACTTGGAAAATTAGCTATTTCTTTGTGGTACAGATAGAACCAATTCTAAAGAATTCCTTCTGTCCCTTTCTATTCTTAACTAAGCTCACAGCTGTCACTAGCATTAGTTTTCTAAAAGATGTATCTAATCATAACTTTCCTGATTAAAATAATAGATAGCAGAAACATGACTGACTATAGCTTACTGCTAACTGACTGCCAGGTCACTTGATTTTTTTTTTTTTGTCATGAGATGTGCTATAATACATGCACACATATAAATATACATGCACAACCGTGTACATATTATATGTGGCCTTTATAATCTGTTATTATAAATCCCAAACTTTATGTTAGATGTTTAGTGTGGTAGAGACAGATATGGTCATATAATATTTATCCCGCCCCCTTTTAAAGACAATAATAGAGTCTTAATATTTAGGTGGATCCAGAGACATCCTGAATAAAAATTGAATTTTTCTAATGGCTTTGCTCCTAAAGTTCCAGATCTGATTAAGATTCCACCAACTATGTCCCGCCATGAATTCTGGAAGATAGAAGAGAGAAGTGTTTTGCACTTTTTTCTTCTTTCATGATTTTTTTTTAGGGCTTAGGTTTTTTTCCATGGGAAAAGAAGCAGAGGTTTTAATAGCTAGTTGGTACCATTTTATAAGATTTATAGGAGTGAAAAACACATGTAATCACATCTTTCCTTTTTATTTAAATCTATTAGGCTCAGAATAGATATGGAGTCAATATTCTTGATTCCAGTGAGGTCTCCTAATTTTCCACCTTAATGAGTTTTACATATATCTACCCATTATTTTAAATATATTCTTACCTAAAATAGGTAAGAATATATTTAACCTGCCTGATTACACTTAGCTTTGTAAATGCCCTGGGTTAATGGTAATCGACCTTTCTATAACTAACATTTTTAACACTCTGTTATCTTCAAATTAATTTAATAGATAGTGTAAATTACATATATAATTTCAGTAACAATCCATTTAAAGGCATAAATATAATCAAAATAGAAAATACAATTTATTTGTAATATATAATTGTCACATATAAATACTCAAGCACAACACAATTAAAAGATAAATTACACATATGTATATAGAGAATCACTGTGAGTATAACAGCCACAAATGTAAGCCGATACAAATATGTTGTATTAGCTGTTCAAATACTATGTGCTACATTGCCCTCTGTGATGCAGTTTTCCAAACTGCTGAGCAACTTTTGATAAAATTAGAAACTTAAAAATTATAATTTCCCTTTAGTTTAAATGTTAGTTGTACTCCTAAAAATACAAACTGTGCAAAATTTAAAACCATGTAAGAATTATTTGACTTCACATGTGAAATGCTAAATACATAGTCTCAGGTAAATACAAATAAATTTTCTTTTACCTGAAGGTACAGCAAGACATTCACAAATCACATGGGAACTGCCACAATTCTTTATGTGCAGAATTTTTGTCATCCTAGGCCCCCAGTCAATAAATACCAATAACAGCCTGCAAATTTTTATTAAAACAATGCCTATACATTTCTAGAAGGTGATTCCATGTGCACACGCTCACAGACACACGCGTGCACACACAAAAAACCCCACAAACCCTGCCTTAAGAACCACTTCCTGAGGTTCTTACTTCTGCTCTTTCTTCAGTTTGAATACTGTTAACTACTCAATTCTCTAAGGGACAAACTACAATGTAAGCTTCAAGATCCAGATAAAATGCCCCCTGCTTCTGGAGACATTAGAGCTCTGAAAATAACATGAATCCCTCCTCCTATATTCTATAAAACTACATACATATGTGTAACATATCGAGCATATATTATGCTGAATGAATGAATTAAAATTTCCTACATTTATAGCTCTTGTTTTCATTTTGCGTCTTCCCCCACCTTATGTCCTTATAAATCACTGCATCTTTACAGAAAATAAGTCTACACCTTAAAGTTCATTATTTAAAATTGCTACGTGAAATAAGTTTGGACAGGCAATTGTTATTAGTTTACTAAACCTACTAATTTGTTTTCCTCAGATGGGAAAAGTTGGTCAATTAGCGGATTCTTCTGTCTTAGTTTCAACCATCAGGGCTTTATTGGAAAAGAAAAAATCACCTGCAGTATATCCTAAAAATTTTAATTGGAAAAATCTGATTGTCCAAATACAGGAAAGAATGAATTTAATTCACATTAACATACTTGCCCTTTATTATATATTAGCGACTTAAAAATCCTAACATATATAATAGCTGGCATTTACACTAAAAGGAATATTTTTTCACAATAATTTTCATATTAAATATGTCAATTAATAAGAAATAGCTGAATAGAAGAATATGAAAGACTAGGTTGGGCTTTATCTGAATTATATTTCATCTGGAAGCCCCCAGACCTCATAAATCACAATTTTCTTAAACTAGAAATAAGAGTTATATTGATACTACTATAATTCTTTATAAATAATTTTTCTACTTTATTTTTTATGATCATTTTTGTTAAGCTCTTAAAATGAATCAGGTAGAAATACAAGGAAAACACATTCAATACTCTGAACCCGTCATATATTAACTAGGGGCAAGGAAGATAACTTGATTTTTCCTAGAAATATAGACATAATAATGGCCTGCAACCACTTAAAATTTTGTCTAAGTGTTTTGGCAAATGGACTCAAAGCAGCTTGCTTTGAGTCAGTGTTGCAAAGAGGAAAGAATACTGTCTCTTGAGTTAGACATATCCTATTTTAAATTCTAGTTTGGCCATTTATTGTGTTGCTTTGGACAAATAATTTCAATTCTTGGAACCTTGACTTTTTTATTAAAAAAAGAGACAATAAAATATAACTCAGAAGACAGTTGTGTTGACTAAATGAGATAATTGATACCAAATGCAGAGATTACACTCGGTGTGTACCAAAATACACAGATCATGATCAATTTGAAAAATCTAATCCACCTCTGGTTCCATTTTAACATATTTATAGATCAAAAAAGGATTAGAAGTGACAACCCACAACTGGGAGTGAATTCATACATTGTCAAACAGATTCCTTCAATATTAACATTGTGATACATTAAGCCTACCAATAGGCTGCTGAACTTGACTTTCAAAGTTTATTTAATCAGGCCTTTTTTTGAAAGGGGTAACTGATGTAATGTTGAAAACTTCTGAGTTTTAATTTGGTGTTTATAGTTACGGTCCATGCTTACCTCTCTAAGGCAGTGTGATGTAATGGGGCAACAGCAGTCTAGACTTCAGCTTACCTTGATGTTAGCCATTGCTCTGATGCTTTCTAGCCCTGGGGCCATGGGCAAGTCACAGTGCTTTATGGATTTCAATACCATTTTATGTAAAATGTAATAAAAATTTATCTTCATCTCACATTTTTTTTTTTTTCCCTGCGGTACGCGGGCCTCTCAGTGTTGTGGCCCCTCCCGTTGCAGAGCACAGGCTCCGGACGCGCAGGCTCAGCGGCCATGGCTCACGGGCCCAGCCGCTCCACGGCATGTGGGATCTTCCCGGACCGGGGCACGAACCCGTGTCCCCTGCATCGGCAGGCGGACTCTCAACCACTGTGCCACCAGAGAAGCCTCATCTCACCTTTTTTAAATCATTATTTGTAACTTGAATAAAAACACCAAATAGACAAAGAATATTACTCATTTTAGAAAATACATTATGTCTCAATTGATATAATATTTTATTGGTAAAATAAAAACACAAAATAACTAAACAAACGAACAAAAATCCCTAAAGTTCCATACATTTACCGAGCCTCAATCAAATCTTATTGAGTGGGCTTCCCTGGTGGCACAGTGGTTGAGAGTCCGCCTGCCTATGCAGGAGATACGGGTTTGTGCCCCAGTCCGGTAGTATCCCTCATGCGGCGGAGCGGCTGGGCCCGTGAGCCATGGCCTCTGAACCTGCGCGTCCGGAGCCTGTGCTCCACAACGGGAGAGGCCACAACAGTGAGAGGCCGCGTACCGCAAAAAAATAAATAAATAAAATAATCTTATTGAGTAACAGCTCTTGAAAAATTTTCAAAAAGAATTAAATCACAATCAGTGGAGTTAAAGGTAGCACACTATATTTTTAGCTCTATCATTCTTGATAGACACTGATTTTTCTTCTTTTGTCTGAGATTTATTGATATATAGTTGGAAAATACCTTAGAAACTTTCTTACACAGACAAGTACTATTTTGAAGTTAAGATACTGTTAAATATTAATTGTTCTTTAGTTTCCTTTTTTATTTATGAAATACTTACTGAGTACCTATTACAGATAAAAGGAGAGGGGTCATATTAAAAATAAAACTTGAGTTGGCCATGGCCTCACCCTTTTAGTGGAAAAGACTGAATGCTAACATATATTTAGAATACTGACCTCCAATTCTTTCAATTAACACATGCATGAGCATTCTGTATCATATTGTACACCTTTTGATTGGCCAAGTGTTCACAGTTGCCTACTTATTACCCTTTGCTTTGTCTTGACAAAACATCAGTCAAAATTCTCTCCTCCCCACAGCTCCTTGACCTTTGGCTTGTCCCCAAGCCTGAGCAAACACTAAAATGCAGAACATGCCCCCTGTATAGCTTATCATGAGAATAAGTTGATCACAGTGATACACATTTCCTCTCACACCGCACTGATCATGCTGTTTACTCACTTTCTCTTGCTTCCGCAACTTTTCTTGAAAAGCTTCTGCTAAGGTCTGCTTACTCCTCCATATAAAATAACTTTACCATCACAAATTATAAATTATACCATCACAAACTATGATTATACCAACACAAATTATAATGCTGAATAAACTTTTGTTTTTAGAAAGAATACCCTAGGTTAATGTATTTAGGCTAAATGATTCCAAGCGTTAAAAAGTCAATTTGATAACATCACTTTAATGTGTGTACTTGGTGATAAGGTTCTTGCTGACACAAACTACTCCCTTTTAGAAATTTTCACATTTTAAAAAATACTACAGCTTGACACTTGCATATATTTATAGTTCTTCCTTGACAATTGACTTTCAGAAAAATCTCTGTAAAATATTAAAAAATCACAAATTCTTGTTATAGACATTGTCAGGCCTAACACAATGAGAAAATGCATGACAATTCAGTGAGGGATGGAAAAACCGAAGGAAACAAAATCAATAGTACATAAGGAGAGTGAATACTTTTGTTGTATTTTTCACAACCAAATCTGGACTTAAGGACATTTAGATATATCTGACGTATTATCTGAGTCCTATCTCATTGCATTAGGTAATGAAAAGGCCAGCTGTAGAACAAAGAATCAGTAAATATGTCACAGAACACAAAGCTTAACCTGGAAGGAGTGCTTTTTCTATTCAGCAAGACTCAGTTTAAGAAAAAAACATTTCAATAAAGTTTCCAAGGAACAGAGTTTAATTAGAAAATGACCTTGAGGTTTACACTGTGTTTAAAACAGCACCTTGGCAAATTGTTGTGGGCATGAATGTCAGTTTAAGATTGATGTTTATAAGAAAACTCTGAAATGCGATATATGAATGAGAACTTTGTCATCTGGCCGTGTATGGCAAATCTTAACCCTAAAAGTCATTCTTTATTCCCTAATGCTGAGAAAGCATGTAACAGATTTCATAAGAATGAGTACGAGTCTAGTGAAAGATCTAATCGAAAAATCGATCTCCTTTTCAGAAGATATTCCACTTCAAGAAAGAAAAATCCTTGATTATAAATTTTATATTACAGAAATTAGTACTCTGCAAACTAATATGTATTTTATTTTTTAAGTGCACTGATATTTTGTAATGTGCCTACAACTTCACCCTTTCTAAACAGCATATCCCCTTCAAATGCAACAATTTAAAAAACATACTTTTTAAAGTTTTAATGCAGTAATTTTGAAAACTAAAAATGGAGGTTACTGTCTAAAACAGTAACGCTTTCCTGAATATCACAGATTTCACTCACATTATTGGAGTGGCATTTTAGGGAGCAACGTTGAAAGTATTTCTCATGCCACATTAACTTTCCCAGTCCACTTAGCATCTCAAGAAACAATTTCTTCTGAAACTAAAATTCTCAAATATCTGGTAATTAGATCAGTATCTCTATTATCTATAGAGACTGTAATATGAATTGAGGTATGAGTAATTTCACCTATATCAGATGTTTTATTTGTGGTTCTAAAAAAAATGTAGCCCTGGAACATGTCAGATTTAATACATGTATTTGTATCATGGAGAAGAAGGAAAAATTCCCTGGTGAGTATAAAACAATGATTAGTGAAATGGTCTGATAGTGTGGCAAAGTGGAAGTTCAGAAAAAATTCTAATATAGGATTTAGAAAACATAAATTTTAATCTTATAAAAACAATTATTAGCTGGGCAACTGAGAAAGTTACCCACTTTCCATAGAGATGCTTTGAGGATCATTAAAGACAATGAATGTGAAAGTGACTTGAAAACAAAGATATTGGAAAATGGTAAAGCACTTTAATATTTGACAGTCCTTACAGAAGCCAGGAATTATCCAATGATCAATTTCATAGAGAAATTTCCTTACATCACCCAACAATTTCATTTCAATTACTAAGCTAGTAGAAGTCATTATAAAGGTAAGGAATATCCTGCACCTAATTTTCCATAGACTTTAACCCCAGTAGATCATTCATACCCAGGTTTGCAAGCAGTAGATGGATAATTCAATTGTACTTGGAAACAGACCACAGACTCTAGATAGAAAATTTTCTCTTGTGCAATGAAGTCATAATAGTAAATGACAAACACTATTTAATGAAGTAATGAATAATGAACTAATAACCTCAACATAAAAGTGAAAAATCATAAGTGCTCAGCTTGATGAATATGCATAAAATGAGCACAGCAATGTAATTACTGTCTACATCAAGAAAAAACAAAATACCATAAAATCCAAAGGTCCCTTTATCTCCTCCCATAGTCACTCTTGACTCGCCCTACACAAGCTAATTATTTTAACTTCTAAGTTCCTAGATTAACGTCATGCGGTAGGTACTCTATGGTGTCTAGATTCTTTCATCCAACATTGTGTGTTCGAGATACATTTTTTTGTATCTCTTGCTTTGGTGGAGAGGTTTATTTATCTTAACTGATAGACAGTGTTCTACAAATATAGTTTAATATAGTTCATTCACTTTCATTGGTGGATGATAAGAATGCATCACCATTTATTTATCTATTGGACTACTTGGGTTATTTCCAATTTGGTGTTGTTATGAATAATGCTGTAATAAGCATCCTTTTATCTACCTGTATTTCGGGATATATATATTACATATATATTATATATATATTATACATATATATACATTTCTATTGGGAAAATAACTAGAATACTAACATATGTATATATTAAACTTTAATAGATATTCCAAGACATTTTTATCAAATGACTCAACCAACTTACATTGCTACCACTATAAAAAATTAATTAACAGGAACTTCAATTAAATAGAGTTAGGATACCAGAAAGGGGAGCTCTCAAGCCCTGTGACAATAGCAGGGGCCAAAAGAAAGAAGAAAGATGCTTATTCTTTCCTGGCAAGGACTCAGACAATGAAAAGTTGTGGACTCTATTTTCACTATAGTCCTTTCAAATTCCTCTCCTCCGTATAAAAGCGTTCTCCTCCCCTTGTCATGAAGGGACTTGCGTGTGACTCACCATGGTTGCAGACCCTGAATTGTAATTATTCGCCAGTTGTGAATTTCTGAATAGATCTTTTATTTTTTCTTGATGGAGAAATAACTGGCAGTCTGTTGGTTTTAGGTCAACATTTTGGTGGCCTGTAAAAGGACCAGAGCCCCAAAGGCTCTGGGACTGGTGAGTAAAGAGGTGTCATACTCACAATTAAGCCCATTGTACTCACTACTTTTCTCACTAACACTGGAGTTTGAAGGTACACCTTTCTTCTAGACCAGAGTGCTTAGCCTTTTTGTGTTTGAAGCTCTCCAGGTTTTATTTGGGACTTGTTTTAAGGTTTAGTTCTTTCTGGTTAAGGCCTTATTCTGTATGTGAGTACTTGTTCATACTTTGCTCTGATTTTAAGTTCAGACTATTTCAACCAAAGCTAAGAAGCTCTTGGTCCATTCCTTTGGGAACAGAGGTTGTTTCACTGAAACTGTGCCAGTTCAGCCATTGGCCCACGCCTGTGGAAGGGGCCATTCTCTGGAAACTCGCTGAAAAGCCTTTGGCCTGGCTCCTCCAGGACCAAGCTGCTCCCCAAGAACTGGCTGGTAGTAGCCTGCAAACTGTTTGAATTGAGCTGTTTGCGCTGTAAGCTGTTTGAGTTGATCTGTATGAAAATTATTCTTTTACTCTAGAGAAAAACCTTGGAGAAATGGGATCCCAGTTATCTAAATATTTTGAGGACATCCCCTCTATAGGGACTCTGGCTGATTCTGTGTTTAAAGACCATGGCCCTTCTTCAAGCACATTTATAAGTAGATGGACAGACCTGAACAAAGGCAATTTAGAATATCAATAGCCATTATGGGGAACTTTTGAAATCCCCAAACTTAATTTTCTAAAAACCAATTTGGACTACAATAGCTCAAAAATTTTTAAACTGAAGGGAATGCCTCTTTCAACTGGTATTTTGAAGCTTCCCAGCGTTATTAGTACGCTAAAATTACCTTTCTCCAAAAAGAGATTTTAGATTTAACTGAGGCAAACAAATGATCACAGAAAGATAAAATGGCACCCGAAGCCTCCAGCTCTTTTTTCCTGGCTTCTTGGCCTCAGATTCTGCCTCAAGTGCCCCCTCATCTCTCCCTCGGCTCCCTGTAGTCAGACTCTGCCTTTGGCGCCATCTTCCTCCTTTCCTTCTACACCATCTTCACCTCCTCTATTCTATCAGTTCCGCCATACTGATTATCTTGCTAAACTTTCCCTTTTCCCTGCAAGTCTCTCCACTCTCTTTTCCTCTGAACTTGTCAGAACCTGTCCCTTTAAACTTAAGCCTTCTGAGGATCCAGAGGTGAAACCATTAAATTCTTATATTCCTTGGACTTTAGTCATAATTTAAACTTTAGTCACAATCTAAACTGTGATTCATAATCAAAAATTTTCCCAAAGTAACCAAAGATCCCCATAGATTTCTAAGGAATTTAGTATAGTCATTCAAAATTATTAACCTGGTTTATCTTATATTGGCTAGTTCATATGCTTGTCGGTAAAGGTCAGGGCCAGCGCTGGATGAAAAGTTCTAATTGGGAAAATCCTGAAAGGTCTCTAGAATTACAACTGAGAGACCAGCCTGCTAATTTATTATATGATCTGGTTTGGAAAATTTCTAGGTGACTTCACAATTCCTAGGGATGTTCCACAGACTGATGATTAGAACAAAATTCAAGCTTGTACACAAAAATCTGTTGCTCCTGTTCATGACTATTACAATTGACTTCAGATTGGTTTTAAAGAAAATTCTGATCTTTCTTTAGATGTTGATTCCACCCAGTTAGCTTTTAACTCTATGTTTATTAATGGGTTGAACTGGGACCTTTCCCTTCCAGTAGAAAGGACTAGGATAAAATGGGAAACTGTGTGTACTCCCGATTTAGTTAATCTGGCACACCAGTTCTCTCAAACTCTAGACAAGTCACCTAAGAGGAAGACTGCCAAAATTCTTAATCTTCAACTCTAGCAAAGGAGGGCTCCTAAATGGAATCAAAACTTTCCTAGTTTCTGCTAGTATTGCAAAGAGCCAGGACATTAGAAAAGAAATTAAAGCACTTTAGGCAACTTCACTCCTCTAACCAGCCTTTCTAACATCCCCTCAATTCTCAATGACAGGGCTCCGAGGAACTATAGGGGATCTTTCCAAACCCCCCTCTGATACTGGCTTGAAGAAACATTTCTGTAGATTGGGGATGAATCTCTTCCAGTCCTAACTGACAACAGAGACGCACTGGTCAACCCCACTACAATAAAGCAGTCCTTGCCTCGAAGTACTAAAACAGTTCAAAGAGTGGGGATCTCTAATGAACCTCAAGAGGTTCCTGTATCTTAACTTATTCCCATTATTTTAGACCTTCTGAGACATACACATCCTTTTCTTCATAGTTCCTCCACCCTATCCATTTATTACGCTGAGACTTCTTAGACAAGTATCATGCCAGAATTTATTTTTCCCAAAAGGAAGACATTCTATAAATTGACAGTAGTCATCAAAGTAACAGAGCATGTGAATTAAATGACCTTTTGAAATCTTTTATTTGTTCTGTCTCTGATGGTCCTAGAGCTGAATCTGGAAACACTGATTATGTGTCCCTATTGAATCAGCGATCACCTTTGTTATGAGTGAAATTTCCAACTGATACTGGCAAAATTCACAGTGTACCTCCCATCAAGATTCAAATAGATCCCTCAAAACTTCATCCCACAATTAAGCAACATCCAATAAGTAAAGAAGTCCTTCAAGGAATAAAGCTTATAATACAAGATTACAAGGCTCAAGGCTTCATTGTCTCTTGTTACTACCTCTTGTAACACTCCCATTTTACCAGTGAGAAAAAAATAAGGGTGTAGGGTGAGGTTTGTCCAGGACCCCTGAACAATAAACATTGTAATCCCTTGACTCCTTCCCTATTGTTTCTGACCCTCATACATTGCTAACATCCATTCCACTGGAAGCAAAATTTTTACTGTAGTTGATTTATGAAGTGCATTCTTTAGTATTCCAGTTGTTGAAGCTAGCGAACACCTATCTGCCTTCCCTTGGGAAGAAAAACAATTCGCCTGGACAATAACGTCTCAGGGTTTTACTGAAAATCCTTCTTATTCCTCACAAATCCTGAAAGCTAATCTGTTTGACATAAAGTTTCTTAGAGGTTCTACTTTGTTGCAATAGCGGATGATTTGCTTCTTTGCTCTCCTTCTCAAGCCTTCTCACAGGCAGACAGCATCTACTTGCTAAAGCTTTTAGCCTTAAAGGGTAAGGTCACGATAGAAAAACTCCAGTTTGCCCAAACCCCGGTTTGATATTTAGGGCATCTGATGTCAGAGCCAGGGCTACACCTAGATCCAGATATGCTTCATGGTGTCCTAAGTTTCCCCAATGCCGAAACTAATTGACAACTGCAAGGTTTTCTTGGGTTAGTTGGCTATTGCCAAAATTGGATTCCAAATTTCTCTCTTACGGCCAAACCTCTATATGTTTTACTCAATAATAACAACCCTGACCCAAGTTATGGGAAGAACCAGATGAGGGATGTAAGCTTCAGTGCCTTAAAGGAGAGTTTGATGAATCCACTTGCCCTTGGGCATCAGAATTATCAGAGTTCCTTTTTCCTTTTTGCATATTCAAAGGAAGGGAACGCCCTTGGGGTACTCACCCACCAAAAAAGGACCACCCTTGACCCATAGGATATTTTAGCCAGTATATCCCCTGTGGCATGGGGAGGTACCCCTCTTGTTTTAGAGCCAACACACTTTTGGTGAAGGCCATGGAGAAAATTGTTGTGGGATCTCCTTTAACCATTTTTGAACCTCACGTAGCAGAAATTCGCCAAAATTGTCATCATACTCAATATTTCTCAGCCAGTCACCTCACCTCCTCTGAAGTCCTTTTGCTAATTGTTCATGACATAACTCTTTTACAATATAGTAACCTTAACCCTGCTACTCTTGTTCCCTCTATCAACAACAATGTCCTTACAACTGCTTAATGCTGACAGATCACCTCCTGACTCTTTGTGACGATCTACAGGATACTCCTCTGGGCAATATTGACTTCTCATGGTTCACTAATGGTTCTAATTTAAAAGTTGACAGTGGCCAATACTGTGCTGGTTATGTTACTGCAACCCCTTTTGATGTTGTTGAGGTAGCATTTACCTGTGCCTACTAAGGCCCAACAGGCTAGATTATATGCTCTTACATGGGCTGGCACTTTAGCCAAGGACAAAACTGCCAATATTTATACTGACAGTAGATATGCTTTTGGAGTATCTCATATTCTGGAATACTGTGGAAGAAACATGGCTTCTTTACTTCCAATGGATATAAAATTTAAAATGGCCCCTATGTCCAGGAATTACTGGGTGAAATACATTTACCTGCCAGTTTAGCTATTGTTAATTAAGATTCAGAGGCATTCTAAACCTGACTCTCTGGATGCTAAGGGAAATCACCTTTCCAATATTTCCACAAGAAATGCTGCCCTTAAAGGGACAAACTAAATCTAAATCTAAAGGGACCAGCTAAATCTCTATCACGGTACAAAGAGATATTTCCCCAAATGATAAAAACTGGCTAGAAAAGCCGAACAGTTGGCCTCAGAAAAGCAAAAGCAAATTGTTAATTCAACAACTGCTGGTTTGATAAAAAGAGAAAGCTCTGGTTTGAATCAAAGAACATCTCAATTCTATGGGAGACTCTAAAATTCTTACTCCTCACCACCATACATGCATTGAGCCATTGGTCTACTGACAAAACAATAGCACTCATGAATCAACATTGGTGGGAAACATTAACAAGGCCACAAAAAAAATGCCTACTTCATTTGTCCTACTTGTCCAAAGTACAACCCAGGGAAGCTTTTTTTTTTTTTTTTTTCCCCCGTACGTGGGCCTCTCACTGTTGTGGCCTCTCCCATTGAGGAGCACAGGCTCCGGACGCGCAGGCTCAGCGGCCATGGCTCACGGGCCTCGCCGCTCCAGCGGCATGTGGGACCTTCCCGGGTCGGGGCACGAATCCATATCCTCTGGATCGACAGGCGGACTCTCAACCACTGCGCCACCAGGGAAGCCCAAGGAAAGCATATTTTTATGGCTCCTGGATACTTTAAACTGCCTAATGGACCATTTGAAGACTCAGAAATGGGAAATGGATTCCATATAACTTCCTCCATCTCATGGATATAAATATATTTTAGTTATCATCTGTCTGTTTTCACACTGGACTGAAGCCTTCTCTGGCAGACAGGCTGCTGTCTCATCTGCGGCTAAAGTCCTTTTGGAAAAGATTATCCCTGGAGAACTCCTCTTAAACTTAATAGTGATTGAGGGACACATTTTAACAGCCAGGTGCTTCAACAAGCCTGTGCTGTTTGGCTAGTTTTACAATAATTTCAGTGTGCTTACTACCCTCAGTCTTCTGATTTAGTTGACATGCTAATGGCATTATTAAGACTCAACTGGCAAAATTTGTAGAGGACCTCCTAGTACCTTGGCCAAAAGCATTGCTGTTGGTTCTTCTAAATCTCAGATCCATCCCTTTTGGAACTCATAAACTCTCATCTTTTGAGATAGTCACACAATGCATAATGCACTCGGTTTCTGCTTCTTTTAACCCACAACTGATAAAAAGAGAGATACTCCAATATTGCAAAGGCCTAATTGCTTCTACTAAAAATAACCATGCTTCAGCAGAACAATCTTTTCACAGTGCACTCTCAGGAGACAAAGACCTTAAACATCACACCTTGTAGCCCGAGGATTTCATCTATTAGAAAAGAAACCTCCAAAAGACACCTTGCTGGAGAAGTCCCTATCAGGTACTGCTAACCAACCTTTGTGCTACCAGACTCTAAGGAATGAACTTTTGGATACACAAGACACACCTAAGGAAAGCAGCAAACCCAGATGGGACCTGCACATTATCTGGTAACCTAAATGTAAACATTTCCTGGAATTAAAGCAGGTAACATATAATGATACAGCTTTCCCAGTTATCTGGATCAGGTCTGGTGGAAGTTTGTCACCAAATCTTTCATAACGACATAAAGTTTCAGATGATCGTGAATGTTTATGACCTTGGTAACATATTGTCAATTAGGCAGAAGTAGGAAAAGTGAACGGATGGGGTTAAATCAAAGTGTTCCTTATTTTGCAGAAACTAACCATTAAGTTGCAGCAAGTTCCAGACACCAGATGTTCTGAAAAGGTTACAGTATATTGCAGTCAACAACACAGCACAAATAACCAAGCACTTACTTGCTTGTGGTTTTTAACAAACTAAAGTAACCTTTACATAATCCTTGTCTCATTATAATGATTATGCCTACGTTTTCATGAATATGAAAGCCCCCTAGGCTTAAAACTGCCCTCCATCCAGCTATTCAGGGAGACAGTGCTTTGAGAGCTATGTCCTTGTCTCCTTACTTATCACAAGTAACAAATGTTTCTGTTTTAATCAAAAGTACTTGGTGTGTTCATTTGCTATGCACCCTAAGAGATGGACCCATTGTGACCTGTAAAATATAAACTTTAGATAAAAAGTACCTGAAAGTTCTTCCTCCTATCCTGCCTTGTTACTCAAACGTGACTTCAACAGGTTTTTAATCTGTGCACTTTCCCTCTGACTAGAGACAATACACCCAAGAAAGGTCCTTCTTGGCATTGAGGGACAAAGCTGCTGAAACTAGAAAACCTGCCTCTTGCTCAATGATGCTTTCAGAGAAAGATCTTGATCAAAAGGATTTTGTAAAAAAAAAAAAAAAAAAAATTAACAGACACTTCAGTTAACGGAGTTGGGAAACCAGAAGCGGAGCTCATATGTCCTGTGATGACAGCAGAGCCCAACAGGAAAAAGGAAGACTTCTCTTCTTTCCTGGAAAGGACTCAGCCAACAAAAAGCCATGGTTTCTTTGTTTACTACAGCCCATCCAACTTCCTTTTCCCTTCGATAAAAGTGTTCTCCTTCTCTTGCTCTGTGGCAACTTGCACGTGGTTCTCCATGCTTTCAGACCATGAATTACAATTCTCTGCTAATCCTGAATAAATCCATGTTTGCTGGAAAAATATCTGGCATCGATTTGTTTTAGGCCAACATTATCATTGTTATGTTTTTAATTTTACTTTCTTTCTAAAGATAAAAAAAGAGTAAGAAAAATCAAAGAAATTATAAGAAAAAAGATAGTAAAAAAAAGCAGAGGAGACAAAATAATAGCAGAGATGAAAATGAATAAGGAGGAATCATGTAGAAAAATTTTATGCAAATAAATTTGAAAACAGACAAAATGAACACTGAAATTGATAACTGCACTGGATTATGTGAGAAGATATCCTTATTTTCCAGAAATATACATTGATGTATTTAGAAAAAATGGGCAATGATATACTTAACTTTTAAATGGTTCATGGTAAAGTGATTTGGACAATATTAGCCATAAGTGATGTGGGTAATGGCCATTCTTTGAACTATTCTTAAAACCTTACTGTAAATTTGCACTAGAAATTTAGAAAATCTTTATATGTAATTTGTCACATTAGTGTATTAAGGAATTTCAAGGAAGCCAGAATAAAAGAATTTTATAAAATTCAAGACTCATTCATGATTTAAAACTCTTAGCAAAATAAAAGTAGAAGGGAGTATCCTCAGCCTGATAAATAGCATCTTACAAAATGTCCTCAAGAAAATCTTTAATTTTAAATCAATTTGATTGAGTTTTAATTTATACAGAATTAATTGATATCACTTAAAGAGTCTTTAATAAGATTTAACAAGTGCATATTCTCATGTAACCACCACCACTATCAACGTATAAAACATTTTCATCATTTCAAACGATTTCCTTTTTCCCTTTCCCAGTCATTTATAACGTTATTGTCGAAGTTTACATTACCACCAGCAGATTTTTGGGTCTCCATATCCTAGCCAACACTTGAGAGATGCTTATTTTATGTGCTGAAAGTTTAGTTAAGAACAGCTGAGTCTGAGGTTTTCTTGCCAGGAGATACTTCCAAATCCCCTGCTCAGGTGGTTTAACCAGGGTCTAGTTGGCCTGGTAAATCCATCATCTTTGCTGCCAGCATAAGTGGAATTGATTTGTAGTGGAGGATACAAGCCCATGCCTGGTGGTGGTGTCTTCACATGTAGTACAAGTCCAGGCAGTTGGCTTTTCTTTTTATAATGCAAGTGCCTGACTTAAACTCTGATTGCCTAAGCATTAACTTCAAAGAAGCATCTACATAAAAGATGGATCTATTGAATAAATACACTGCCAACCACCAGAGTAGATAAAAAGCCAGGCTGTAACACCCCATCTCACCCCAGGCTCCTTTGTTTTAGATATATTGGTTGATTTTGATAACTGACCTTTTGGATTGCTTGTTTTTTTTCTCTTCCTGCACTTTAAATTCCTGCTCTTACGTTTTAAGTTTGCCAATAAACGGTGATGCCAGACACCCTATACCCCCAGCTTTGACTCCAATAAAAGCAGAACCCCAGGCCTGCTCACTTGCTCTCTCTCAACTCACATCACTATGTGCCCCCAGGTATGTCTATAATTTCCAGGACCTGTGAGTAATAAGCATTTTCTTCCCAAAGTTTTCTGATGATTATTGCTGAGGGTAATCTTGAAATCGTAAGAACCACAAGGGCTGCTCCAGCCAAAACATTCGTTATGGACATGCTGAGACCAGCACATAAAACAGGGTAATTGGCAAGCTCATAAAGGAATGAACAGAGCAGGCCCCCAGATCTGTTAACCTGAGCTTGCAATCTAAGTTGGCAAATGTTTAAACCAGCCAGAAATTTAATGATGAGAACCTGTATATGAGAATGATAAACGCTCCAAACCTCCCTGGATGACTGAAAAGCCACCACAGTCACAGAAGAAACAAAAGAGGGCCCAGAAAAAAAGTACAGGCTTGAGGAATGGCTACACTTTGTACTCCCTGTCTGCCCACAGATCCTTCCACAGATGGTGGAAGCCATGGAACTTCTGTCCAAATCATAGGCTGACCACTCTGTGACTATAGGAACACACTTTATCCCCTATGAAACCAGAATAAAAAATAAGAATACATTTAAGAAAAACAAACCTGAAGAGACACATCAGCAACCGTACATCCAAGGGGAGAAAGATTCCAGGGAGTATATCTGGAATAGAAAAAAAAAAAACAAGGACAAATGACATCGGGATCTGGAAAAATATTCATATTGAAGCAAAAATTACAAATCATGAAGAAAAGTGGAAAACTGTGACCCATAACTAGAAAAAAAGCATTCATTAGCCATTAACTCTGAATGGGCCTTATGCTGTTTTCAGCAAGCAAAAACATCAAAGAAGCTATTATAAATATAATCAGGTAATTAAAGAAAACTACATTTAACCAAATAAAAGAAATATTATCACAATGACTCAACAATTAGAAAATCTCATAAATATACAGCAATTATTAAAAGGTGAATATGGAAATTCTGGACCAAAACGGACACTAAATAAAGTGAAAATTTGCTACCTAGGGTCAGCTGAACATTTGAGATGGCAGAAGAAGGAACCAGAGAATTTGATGATTGGTCAATAGAAACCATCCAAACTAAAAAACAGAAAACAGTATCTGTCAAAGAAGGTTAAAGAAAAATGTACTGACAAAAAGAAACAGTCAACCAATCCTTTTATAAAGAGCAGCACAAATGATGACAGAATAAAGATATTCTCAGAAAATATAAATAAATAAACTGAAAAAATTCATTGCTAGAAGATCTACCTAACAAGATATGCTAAAGGCCATCCTACAGATTGGAAGGTAAATAGAAAAAATGAATGAAATGAAATGAAAATCCCAGGAAGAAATGAAAAAACTTGAAATAATAACCATTTTTATGTGAAAAATTGTAAATATTTTTTCTTTCCTATTCTTGTTTTCTTTAAACACATAAGATTTTGTGAATTACTAATTATAGCTTTGTATCTATATATATTTATATTATATACATATTGATATAATTTATGTTATATATGTACTGCCAAGGAGGGGGAGCTATACTGGAGCAAAGTTGTTTTCTTTTACCAAAATTAAACCAATATTACATTGAAGTTAGTAGTGATAACTAAAGATGAATATTTTAAACTCTATAATAACTACTAAAAACAAATTAACAGAATAATTAAAATGGTAGACTAAAATGTATTTGTTTTACCCAAAAGAAGACACATCCCAAGACATATTTAATTGTTATTACTGGGGGTTTTCTATTGGCTTATAGTTGGAAAGTGTGTGTAATACTGCTAAACATCCTTCAATGCACAGAACAGACTTCCACACTATGGAATAATCTAGCCCAAGACAACAGTAATTCTGAAGAATCCCACCATGACCAAGTGAGATTTATCCTAAGAGTTAAGTTTACTTTAACATCTTAAAACTAAGCTCTGATGTTAGCTAAGAGCTGCGTACCTCCTCAAAACTAAAGTCATGTATTTTGTCCATATACAGTGAGTCTGAGTAACACAGATTAATAAGCATTCAAGGCAACCAGATGATGCCATGTCACATGGCAATTTATCTATTGATGAGCGCTTTTTATCTTTGTCAAGTCCTTTTAATTAGATGCTTTTGCTTCCTAAAATGAGGCAGATCATTAAACTGGCTTTTGAAAAATAAAAAGGCTCTGGTATTTCAAAGCAATGCGCACTGTGACACCCACTATTATATTTTAACAATCTGTGATCTTTTGTCATTTCTTTTCTGTCTCCTTATGACTGCTGGGATAAGGGCCTAATGTTCTTGGGTGCCAGGTATCTCATTTAGCACGACAAAAAATTGGTAGGAAAGGAGTAAAAAGCTCAAGCTAAGCTGACTTATCTATGAACCCAAGTTTCTCTGGCAGAGTCATGTCCCATGCCAATAAGAGAGATCACCATCACCCACCTGTGGGGCACTGCTGGGTGCTAAAGGGATGAGGTATGTGGGAGGGCAAGCATGGACAGAAGACAAAGAGTCATAGAATGGTGACCTGGGAGGGGAAGACAATTTCTACTCTCACCATGGCCAAGCCCAGTCCCCTGGTATTTACCTTTTACCTGAAGAGAACTTCAGACATCTACAGTTAGTGGACCAGCAATCACTGGATTCAACCTTTCTCTTCAGCACATTCTCAAGCTGTTTGTACACTGTAGTATCTCTCATCACTAGGTGTTATGGACGAAATGTGTCCCCCCAAAATGCATATGTTGAAATCCTAACCCTTAATGTGGTGGTTTTAGGAGGAGGGGCCTTTGTTCATGAGGGTAGAGCCCTCAGGAATGCAATCAGTCCCCTTATAAAAAAGACCCCCACAAAACTCTCTTGTCCCTTCCACTATGTGAGGACACAGCAAGAAGATGGCCATCTGCAAACCAAGGAGGAGGCTTTCATTAAGAATGTGACCATGGTGGCACCTTGATCTTAGACGTGCAGCCTCCAGAACTGTGAGAAATAAAGTGCTGTTGTTTATAAGCCACTCAGTCTATAGGTATTCGATTATATCAGCCCGAACTGACTCAACACAGAAGGTTAACAGTTTCTAGCTCTTTTCAGAAAATATGTAAACATCTCTTTACCATTAAACATTTTCTCAGGTCTCCACATGACAATAGCTATATTTCACTTCTGGATGGTTGAGAAAACATGGTGACAAATAGTAACTGGATCCCAGGGAAAATAGCTTAGGGGTAGAGCATTTGACTGTAAATATTTCTTTCTGTATCTGTTGAGAATATCATGTGTTTATTCTTCTTTATTCTATTAACAGAAATATTAAGAGGATTACTCCTGTTAATACTCAACATTTTTGGTTTTCAATATTATACTATACCTACATTCCTTTGATAACACTTATTTGGTCAGAGTATTTCATGTGTTTTATTCAATATATAGTGCTTGATTTGATTTGCTAAAGTTTTACAGAGTTTTTGTTTTGCATCTAAGTTCATGAAGATTATTGGTCTATAGATTCATTTTCTTATAATACATTTGTCTAGTATTGGTACAAGGTAATTATGGCCTCATAAAATGATTCAAAGGGACTGATTTCAGATTTCTCTAAATAGATTCCAACTCTCTGATAGTTTGTCCTGCAAATTAAAGACACCTCAATCTCCCCGAACTCCAGTTTCTTCAACTCCATAAGATCATGGTGGTACTTAGAATCTGCTTCTCTGCACTGGGGTCCTGTGCTATTTGGGGGCGCACTCCCTTGTTTCTCTTCTTGCAGAGGTCACAGTCCTGCAGAGCTGGGTGTGCAGTGTCTGAAAACAGTTGTTTCATGTATTTTGTCCTGACTCTCAGTTTTTAACAGAAGGAGGGTATATCCAGTCACAGAACTCTATCATGGCCTGAAGTGGAAGTCTGGTAAAATATTTTATCCTGCTGTTAATATTTTTCAGTTTGTGCAGCCTAGAAATATATTATGGCACTTTAGTTTGTATTGTTTGGAAGTGTTGTATGATGAATGTAGCAAACAAACATCCATGTCCCCTTGGCTTTTACATTTCGATGTGTGTTGATCTGACTTTCAGCTTTTGGTATTTTCATTTCTTTGGTTAAAGGTATTCTCTCTCTACCTCTCAGGTTTTAGAGTCTGCTTCTGGGTAATCCCAAACTGAAACAATGAGAAACTAGAAAATTTGAATTGTTTTCCCAGAATGCAACTAACTTCAAAATCAATATAAAAAATTAACATGATATTCTATGCTTTATAATCATACTTAAACCTGGACTAATGGTAACTGATACCTACTGAAACATTTTTTTCAGAAGGATCAATTATAAATAAAATGGATTAGATGGTCTTATAAATAAATGTAAAATAAAAATATTTAAAATTACTCATATATCATTACACAAAGTAAATGATTAATATTATATACAAAGAAATTGTCAAAGGGCACAAAATTACAGTTATGCAGGAAAAATAAGTTCTAGAGATCTAATGTATTTCCTTTGGAGAAATTTTAGTGCGTGTTGGCTTAATTTTTAAAGATTGGATTTTCTGACCAAACTTCACTCGTGATGGTACAAGGAAATAGGTTACATTAGGGATAAAATTATTTCAATATTAAGAACCAAAAAAGAGCTGGGCATGTTTTATTTTTTAAATGAATCATAGAGAAGTGTGGGCTATTTAGAAATGTAACTTTTTAATTTTCATATTCTACCTTGATTTTGTAGGATGGCATCTTGACATTCGTTCAGTTTCTTATATATTTATTTCATAATTATTTATTGAAAGAGTACTAATTTTTTGGTCCTGGAATAGACTTTGGAGATATAATTTTACATAAGACAGATATAATTCCTGACTTTCTACAGATTAGTCCAAATGGGTGGAAATGATTTTAAGAAGAGATAAAATATGAACTGTGTGGTAAATGCTATTTTTTAAAAAAAAGATAGATATAGAAGCACATGGAGGAGAATCTAATTCAGGCAGACAAAGCTTGATCAAGAAATTGCATTTTGGTTGAACTAACTTGGATATTTCAAATTAGACTGGTTGCTGGAGTTTTATCTTAGGAAGTTTGTTGGATAAAACTAGAGGTATAGAATAAGGATGTAGGAACTAGTATGATCAGAAATGATATTTTTAAAAATATGATTGACTGGATATGAGAGTAGAGGGAAGGGCATCATCAAGGATGACATCCAGTGTTCTGGCTTGGAAGCTGAGTCAATTAGAGATACTGTCTTGAAAAGCTGAACTTCTAAGGAGAAAGAGCTTCATTTGGGGCATGGTGATTTTGAGAAGCTTGTAAAAACTGATAACAGGTAGTTGGATATATGAGTTTAAGTGGGAAGGGAGATGTCTGAGTAGGACATAACATTTTGGGGTCATCAACATTTAAATAGAAAGTGAAGCAATGGAAATAAATAAGTTAACTAGAAGGAAATATATAGTAACACATAAAAACTTGAACGCTGGTGGGTGGCGATGGTGGTGGGATGAATTGGGAGATTGGGATTGACATATATACACTAATATGTATAAAATAGATAACTAATAAGAACCTGCTGTATAAAAATTAAATTAAATTAAATTTTAAAAAAAGAAAAACTTGAACGCCTATATTTAAGGACATTATAAATTGGTTATTATTCCAAGGTATAGTAGTTATTAACGATGAGATGTAAAGTAAATATTTGACTTGTTAAAGCCTCAAATTTATTATCTGTAAAATGCAGGGGCCTAAGCAAATAAAATAGAACATATAACTCTAAAATTAGGGCTTCCCTGGTGGCGCAGTGGTTGAGAGTCCGCCTGCCGATGCAGGGGATACGGGTTCGTGCCCCGGTCCGGGAAGATCCCACATGCCGCGGAGCCGCTGGGCCCGTGAGCCATGGCCGCTGAGCCTGAGCGTCCGGAGCCTGTGCTCCGCAACGGGAGAGGCCACAACAGTGAGAGGCCACGTACCGCAAAAAAAAAAAAAAAGTTAAAATTCGATGAATCCAAGACTCTTCCTGTTAGCTTTCAGCCCACTGTCTTAGCTGAACAACATAAACGTTATTCATATATCATTAGTGGCTTGTCTTCATATGAACTAGGAATTTCCTATTCATAATACCATGTATATTAAAATAATATTGCAGTTATGCCTGAGGAATACTGATATAAATTCATTACCATTCTCTGTAGTTGGTATTCAAATTAGTCTGATATTTTTCAAAGGTTGTGGAGAATATTTATCAATCACCTGCTTTATGCTAGCTGCTGATAATGGAATTTTGAAATTCCTTACTTTCTGGAAGGACTGGTCAATTGTAGAGAGTTTCAAATTTTTCAAGTTGTATCTTGATTTATTATTTATCTTGCCCTAGTTTTAGCATGAGGTTTGTAAAAATAGTAACAAATAATAAGCATATGTAATACCATTCCCCCAATATATGCCATATCATGTTCACGAGAAATAATGGTTATTGACAAAATTCAGTTAGTTAGGAGTAGCAAGGGGTACATTTGAGCTGGTTCTACAGGGGTGAAGGCCTGGTAACAAACTTTCAAATCCACTGCTTTCTCAAGTGTTAGGTTCTTTGAAAAGAAGAGAACCAAAGAAAACGCTACACTATTCACAAAGTTTAGTTGCTTTTGTAAATGGCATCTGCTTTGCCTGTTCAGAAAAATCACTTTCAAGTCCAAACTCTTCTTTCTTTGTCTATGACACTTATTTTTTCCTATCCAGTGAAAGAATCCACACCAATTTTATGGTGTTCTTCCCTTCTTCTGCCTTATAAGAGTCTTCATTTTTGCCCTCTGGAAAGCAGCACAAGAATCACTGGTCAATTGACAATCTATTCAATTTTACAAGGCACATTTCATTTCTTCTCTTACAAAATCAAAGAGATTTTGGGGGAAGGGGGAAATCTACTTCTATTCACAATCAGGATGGCTTTGTTTGAGTTAAAAATTCCACCCCGTGAAATATCTTTGCTGAGAGGTAATGAATAGTGTTAGGAATATGGGAGAGGCTCAAGGGGTTAGAAAATTATTTAAACTTCTGGTAACCAATAGGGGAATTGGCAATTCACCATTTTTATTAGCACATTACAGCTTTTGTGGGATAATTAATTGTAAAACTGCAACTCTCCCATCTCAAACTTCACAGTCATCTGTCTATTTAATGAATGTTTATGAATAATACTGAAGTGGTAGCGATCAGTGATATATCTATCTATCTATCTATATGATATTTTTGAAAAGGTAAGCATGCAATAACTTCTGTAATTTCTATTTTAAACAAAGTAATACTAAAATACATATACACACAAATAAAATAATAAGGCATGATTTCCAGAGCAGAAAATAATTGTTTATTTTGGCCTCCTCTTCCTACTTTGACATGTCATTGGAATACAACAAATGCATGTGCAATAGATATTCAATACTGACATTATGAAAAAGCATTAGGGTTCTATAGACTGACAAACCACAGTTAAGAAGAAAGAGATCCAGTTACTAAGGGAAGTGGCTGCTGCACTTCTGATAAGAACTTGTGCTTTGTGTGAATTCATAGATATTTTGTTGCCATAAATATTTTAAAAATTATCACCAACTGCATATTTCAAAGTTTGTCCATGGACTAGAACTGTAAACACAATTTTGTAATCTGTAGAATTTATAAATTATAAACAAAAGAGATGCAAACGAACACCAGAAAAAGATGATTGACAGTAAGGCTGTATAAGTATTTTAATTTTGGTGGATAAAAATGGAGAAAATTGGATTATACATTACTCATGTTTCTGGGCACAAAATTTGCATGATGCACACTCATCTGTATATCTTACTGTTTCAGAAATAGCAATGGGGTGAAGCACGGAAAAGTAGGTTTAATATTGCTTTACACTAAAATAGTCTGCATGCCACAGTCCCTTGATGTAACTAAATGACAGGAACTACATAAAGGCATTCAAAGATAATCAAAACAAGAAAGATTTTTACATTTAAAAAAAGAAAGAATTCTACATTTTGCCAGAGTTCTCTTATATCTGTTCAGGCAAAAACTGTTACTCCACTCTACTTTTATTTTACTCTCATTAAATTTTCCTATATTTTTTATAAAGGAATTTATAAATTGAATTAAAAGAAACTTCCGCTGGAGAGACTCAACAAGTAAAAATAATTACTGAAATAATCGTTTAAAGAAAGTATTTCCCCAGAGGGGCCTTCACCATCATAAAAATTTCCATACAAAGAAAATATGCATATTGAGCTAAATGAAAAAGAACATACATTTGAAGAATTAGTAATTATGAGAGTTCAAAATTACTTTTCTCCCAACAGTTTTTTAATTTTACAGCACTGATAAACCCAAATTGGTATTATTACATCTACGTTTTCTTTCTCCTGCCTAGGCACTTAGTCTTTTAATATGACTTACAAAAGCCTGAAACTGAAGAAGGAAAATCAATTAAATTAAATAAATATTTACTAAATATTTATCATATATAGGTAACTGTGACAAGACCTCAACAAATATCTATTAAATTTCACTGATCTGTAGATCTGTTGATTTTTAAAAAATCAGAAAAGAAACTAAATTAGGTGCAAGGAAGAAAAATAATGGCAGAATGTACTGAGACTTCCTCTCAACTTCCCATAAATTATGTTTTTACTGTCTTAAGCCTCCTGGACAGAGGGTCAGAGACTATTTTTGAGTGACTTAAGCAATTCATTTCTGAGAATGCTTTCAATATCATATGAATCCTTTAGTTCAAATAAAATTTCCTCTTAATTTACTGCAGTCTAATATTTTGGAAAAAACTGAGGCATATACAAGAAATACAAGAATCCTCTAAGGAAGAATTTTAAAAATACTGCAAATCACAGAATGAAAATCAACAGAAAACTTAACCATGTAAACCATATAAGGAAAGAGCTTAATTTATGCAATTGATCCATCTTGCTTCAAAAGTGAGTTTCAAGTTAAATGAAAATCTCTTAAGATATAATCAATATACCAGTATGTAATCAAAAGATGCTGGTCTTAGGCATCTACCCAATTTTACTGGATAAAATTACAACACTGTTAGCACAAGAAGTAATTCACCTTACAAGTTAAAAGTAAAGTGTCAATATTACTTTTCTCACATGTAGCAGCTTTACAAATAATTGTACAATGAAAATAGACTCCAAATGATCTTCTGGGCTAATAAAATATGTATTGCTCATCAAAAATTTTTTTCTTGCTTTGTGAATTTCATAATTCTTTTAACTGAGACTGTGTGATCCAGAAATTAAAAGATAAACTCTGTAAGGTTCCCCCAATATAACCTTTCTCTGTCAGGTTGCATATTCTAGGGATGAAAAAGAAAATTCTCATGTTCTGAGCTAGAAAATAATTCAACATAATTCTCGTGGTAGGCAAAATTAATGTCCCTATTCCTTTGTGTATACACCTTATATAATCTCCTAACCTTGAATGTAGCTGGCACCAATTACTATGATGGAATATCACTCCCACATTAGTTTCCCAATCAGTTGAATATGATTCAACCCAAAGGGAAATCAACCTGGGTGGGCCTGACCTAATCAGACGAGTCCTTCAAAAGAAGGTGAAGCATTGGAAAGATGTTCTCTTGATGGCCTAGAAGAAAGAAAACAGCAGTTTTGAATTTCCGGTGGAGAGGGTTGGCCTCTAAAAGTTGGGCACATTAATTCTACAACTACAAGTTGAATTCTGCCAACAATCTGTATCAGTGAGGAAGAGGACTCTGAGTTCAAAATGAAACCCTAGCCTTTTTGATACATTGAATGCAGCTTTATGAGGCTCTAGGAATAGTATCCCCTAAATTATGTCTAGACTCCTAACCCAAAGAAATTTTAAGACACTAAATGTATGTTGTTATAAACTGTTAAGTTTGTGGTAATTTTTTATGCAGCAATAGAAAAGTAAAACAGCTTCTTCCCTGCACCTATATGGATTAAACAATGATTTATTACAAAATACTCATAACTATATATGAAAAATGCCAAGCAACTGTCTACATTATAGTTTTAAGTGTCCAAACAATATTAGTTTCCTCTCACTTTTATTTCTTCTTTCCCAAGCTTAGAATTTTCACACAATGACTACTTAGAGGTCAGAAGCCAGCAAATCATAAACCTTTATGCAGGGTTCTTTAAACCACTAATTAAAAAATGCTACTTAATGTTATTCTCCAGAAGGCCTAGGAACAATCATGTAAATGTTATAGTAGAGTAGTGGTCATCTGGAATGTTACGAGCTGACCTGTGTCTCATCAAAATTCATATGGTGAAGTCCTAAACCCCAGTACCTCAGAATGTGACTGTATTTGGAAACAAGGCCTATTAAGAGGTAAGTAAGGTAAAATGAGGTGGTATGGATGGACTCTAATATGATTGTTGTCCTACTAAGAAGAGCAGATTAGGAAACAGACAATTCACAGACCAAGGGATGGCCATATGAGGACACAGTGAGGAGGTGGCCATATGTTAAGCTAAGGATAGAGGCCTCGGAAAAAACCAAATCTGCTTACATCTGGATCTTGGACTTCTAGTCTCCAGAACTATGAGAAAATAAATTTGTGTTATTTAAGCTACCCAGTCTGTGGTATTTTGTTATTGTAGCACTAGCAAACTAATACATGGAGTAATATTACTGTGTTGGGAAATGGATTTCCATTTAGAAATGGAATAAATATTTAATCACATATATTGTTTTATTATATGATATATTGAATGTAAGTACTGCAGTAAAAGCAAATACTCCTGACTTACCAATACATGGTAAATATGCCTGGTCTCCAATTCAGGAGCTTTAAACAACACAGACAGGAAAATTATAGAGAAAATCACCTAGCTTTTCAAAAGCTTTGACTCTCTCCTGACTTATATCACCACGCTGTTGGCATACTGATCTAGTAGTGCAAATTTACGCTGACTAACTTTTTGTTGAAGATGTAGGAGGAATATCTCAGCTATATGGTATGAAGTAAAGGGACCATAGGAAAACCCACTCACACATGTTAAGGGAAGACATTAGAATTGGTCTAGAACTTTAACCATTCAAGTATTCTAATACTAAGGAAAATTTTTGTGATTTTTAATCCTGAATATTAAACAAATACAATTATAAAAGAATGTCCTCAATTTTTAACTTAATTTTTGGGTATATGTATTTAAATTATTTTTATTTTCTTAGTTGGATTAACTATTATTTTTTGTTTTTACTTTCTCTTTTGAAGGTATGCATCTTTATTCTATTTATCAATCCTACCATTTTTATGATTTCTAAAGTATATATTGATATTTCTGTTCGTATTTAAATTTTAACTTTCCCAATTTTCTTAGGTGATTATTGATATTCTGTTTATTTTTAAAATATTTTCACTGTGCTCAATTTATTTAACTACTACCCTGTGCATGGATAATGCTAGTATTTGGAGATAAAGACTTAAGCAAGTTAACCTCTGACCCTAATCTTATGATTAGTGAAGACATATTAATAAATTGATTTATGTACATGGCATACTTTTTTTAGTTGTTATTTACAGTTCTGACTTTTTAATGAATGAGACGATATAGATTTTCAAAAAAAATCATGCAGGTATATTTACTCATATTTTCATGGCATATTTGAAAGTCCCCTATTTGAATTTACCTGTATTTTCTTCTTATAGTCTTCATTAGTTTATGCTTTACATTTGTGCAAAATTTTTAAATAAACATTTTAGCTTTAATAATTTTGCATTTTCCAAAAAATTGCAGAAGTAGAATGGAGAGTTCCTATAAACCCCACACCTAGTTTCTCCTATTACTAACATTTAACATTACTGTGGTGCATTTGCTAAAATTAATTAACAAATATTGATACATAAGTCAATACTTTATTCAGATTACCTTAGTTTTCTCTAATGTCCTTTTTTCTCTTCTGGGACTCCATCTAGCTACCACATAACATTTCATTGTCATGTTTTCTGAGGCTTCTCTTGGCTGTAACAGTATCTCACATTTTCCTTGTCTTTGATATCATTAACAGTTTTGAAGAGTACTGGTCAGGTATTTTGTAGAGGGCCCCTCAATTTGTATTAGATATTTTTTGTAGGATTAGATTCAGGGTTTGTATTCATATAGACTTCAATTTACATATATATAAATTTCATGTATTCATACCTATTTATATAAAATATTTATGTATCAGTTTATATATCAATAACTAAATACAATATATGTGTATGTGTGTATATATGTGTATATATGAACATATATATATATATATATATAAAACTTGATTTATTTTTTCTTTTTCTTCTATAATGGATAGTCTGAAATAAATTTATCTACTTATGCTGGATATTTTTTGCAATGGAGATTTAACAATGAAAGGAGAGGCCTGAATCATATGCTTTTTAGAGAAGATGTTATAATAAGAACATTATCAAATGTTTAAATTTTTTCATTCAACTGGATTAGATTTAAAGCTTCACATTTACTGTTCTCATGGTGATAAGTGAGTCTATGAAATTCTTAAATCAGATTGATCTTTTTTTTACTTTCATTTTCCTATAGGTCTCGGAACTTTGATTTATTTTAGGACTCTATTTTAGGAAATTATCATTTAAAAACATTTGGCAGGCTTCTTGTTAAATGTATTGTTAGATGATGATAATCATCATCATCTTGATCATGATGATGATGTTGTGTTATGGTTGTGAGATGACTTGTAATTTTCCTTATCATTTCTAAATATCTATGACTGATAACAAGGACTATTAATAATTTTATTTGACCCTAATTCCCTTTTATGTTCCAGCCAAAACCATATCCCCTGAAAACATACACAGTCATTGATTTAAAATAAGCGTATGAATAACAAAATGTTGATATTTGGCTTTGCTTTTCTGGGTGAGAATTTAAAACTGACAATGCACCAACTTAATTTCAGTCAAAATATTTTATCCATTGTACTTATTTTATCCAATGAGTGTTTGTTCTAGACATTCCACTTGTTATTGTTAGTTTCTATTTTGTTTAGAACCTGTATTCTGCCTAAAAAAAATACACAAATAAACAAAAAGACACAAAAATGAAGACAGTGCTTTAAAACCAAAATTCATGGCTTGACAGGTATTAAGACAGAAAAGTATCCTACTTTCTATCACCTCTCCATGCAGATTGTGCAATGCAACCCAATATGTGTCATTACAGTATATTCTTTGTGGTCAAATATGATATTTGGACCTTTCTTAGAAAAGTGTACACAGAGGGGATTTTATTTTTTTCCATCTAATTTCATAAATATCACAAGGTCGGGATCATTGTTTAGATTTGAAAATTTTTCAGCTTTCAAAAATCCCTTACATAGACCCAAAGAAAAAAAAATAGTATCTTAAAGATGCTATCAATCAAAGGTGCTCAACATTACTAATTTTCAGGAAAATGAAAATCAAAAGCACAATGAGATATCACATTATACCTGTTAGCATAGCTATTATCAAAAAAGCAAATCATAACCAGAGTCAGTGAGGATGTGGAGAAAAGGACCCCCTGTGCACCGTTTGTGGGAATATAAATTGGTACAGTCACTATGGAAAACAGTATGGAGGATCCTTAAAAAATTAAAAATAGAAGTACCATCTGATCCAGGAATCCCTCTTCTGGGTATACATCCAAAGGAAATGAAATCAGTACCTAAAAACGAAAATGAATTCATAGAAACAGAGAGTGGAATGGTCCTTTCCAGGGGAGAGGAGGTGGAGAAAATGGGGAGATGGTGGCCAAAGGGCATAAAGCTGCAGTTATGCAGGATGAACGAGTTTTAGAGCTCTAATGTAAGCCTGGTGAGTAAAGTTAAAGATACTGTATTTTATACTGAAAATTTCCTGAGAGTAGATCTCAGGTGCTCTTACCACATACACACAAAAAGTGATTAACTATTTGAGGCAATACTTAATTAATCAGCTTGATAGTAGTAATATATTTAGTATGTATATGTATATCAAAACATCACATTGTATACTTTGAATATATACAATTTTTATTTAAAAATACAGTAAATGAGATTTAGTTAGTGGCCAGATGAGAATAGGGATGTGGTAACATTAAGAAGATTGGTAATGGTTGTTACCAGTAGGAGAGAGAGGTGTTCATCACCATCTAGAATATGATCATCTCTTAGGTCACTAAGGCATCTGGTCCAATATTTGGCTATTTTATATCCTAGTGCAAGGCTTAAAGGAAAACCAGAGGAAAAAATTATTTTTTCTCCTTTTGTATTCAATTTTAAAGGCTTTGATAGTGTTCCTGAATTTATTAGATATATAGGTATTTATAATAAACATTCAGAATAACATCTTTAGATGTTAAACTACAGAAAATTTTCTGAAACAGTATTTCTGTCTTCAAGCCAGATTATAGGAAGTTTCCACTGAGGCACCACCAACCAGATGGTGGTATAAAGAATAACTAAGCTTTTGCATTGGAGAAACTTCCACATAAAGAATAGTGCACACCTAAAATAAAATAAACATCAAATGGTTATCATATAACACTCTGTTCTTTTGCAACACTAACCAATGAGTTGTGAAACTAAAAATGGAAACAGTTCTACATTTGCTGTGGTGTCCTGATTAAAGTGTTGTCAGATGTGTGAAGGCTTGGTTTCTGTGAGGACCAAAATAATCTTGCACCTTTTCCTTCTGTACTTGATAGGAAAACTCACACATTAGCATGGTAGCTCAGCAGTGAGATTTGCAAGGGCTTTGAGATATCAGAAAACTTAAAAATTATTTGGATGATTGATTTCTGGTGTGCTTTTCATTACACTGAATTGCCTTTCTCCTTACAAGTATATTAGCTATTTATACCCATAATATATTCAAAATGAGTATTTGAAATAACCTTCTTTAGTGATGGCATTTAAAAAAACAAACAAACAAAACAAAACAAAAAACCTTTCCTCTTCATGGAAAGTTTTCTTTTGCTATTTTTTGTGAAGCTTCTCTCAAATCTCAGTGTCAGTATTGATTATTACAAGACACCTAAATAGTAGGAGATAAACAAATGCTTATCTCAACTCATAGCTGCATTTTACTCTTCTGACATAAAATGTGACAACGGATACATGGCAAATTTATTTCCAGAATGATTACTGAATGTGAAACAACTACCCAGAACGTTCAATACATTTAACCTTGCGTGGTATTTTGGGGAGTCCTGAATGTAGTTGTCACCAATATTACCTAAAGAAGGCCATTTTAGAAGATGATTTCCACACATGTAACTATATTTGATCTCTATGCCTCTTTCCCAGTTAGATCCCAGGATCAAAACACCTGTAAACACTCCTTTCCTACAAGCTTTATTCCATCTGATAAGATTTCTCCCTTGGAGCTAAGGTGTTCCCTTAGCTCTATGCACTTTAAAGGCAAAGTATACATATGTGTGTGTATGTATATATATATATATATATATATATATATATATATATATATATATATATATACACACACACATACATACAGAGAATAAACTGCTACCTAGAAGAAGGGAGTTGTGCAATGTAACTAAAATGTTGAGATTAGACACACTGACTGATTTTTAGCTCATTTTACCTAGTCATATGGCATTAACATATCCTTTATTTTAAACTGTGAAAATTAGCAGCTCCTGATGTAAGATTGTGTGGGCATTATATTAAATGATAAACACACCATCCTAGTACAGGCTTCAGTGCAATAACTGTTAATTAACATCCATTTCTAAAACACTTGAAGCTGTGAAAGTAGATGGAATATCACATGAAAAAATACATAACCAGAAATAAAATAAACTTAGGTGAGAACTGTGGGGAGCATTTGATTAACAGGAGAATGGAAGTCGATAAGGATAATGAGACAGAACAATACAAGAGGTAGAAGAATAAAGAGAGATCAATATTTTATAGGTCAAGGATTAACAAAGCAAACTGTTTTTTTTTTTTTTTTTTTTGTGGTACACGGGCCTCTCACTGTTGTGGCCTCTCCCATTGCGGAGCACAGGCTCCGGACGCGCAGGCTCAGCGGCCATGGCTCACGGGCCCAGCCGCTCCGAGGCATGTGGGATCTTCCCAGACTGGGGCACGAACCCGTGTCCCCTGCATCGGCAGGCGGATTCTCAACCACTGCGCCACCAGGGAAGCCCGCAAACTGTTTTTTATGCGGAGATAAAAAGGCAGGGGGAACGTGAAGAGGTGATTGATTTGGAAATTGGGTAATTATAATTTAAAAGACACTTCAGCAGAATGAAGGGAAGAAGAAGAGGGTGGTAAGAAAGGGAAATGAAGAGATGATACTGGAAAAGAGAAGCATGAGGAAAAGTTGAGACTGTATGAAGAAGAGTAAAAAAAAACTGAGAAGGGCTGTATTAAAAATGGAAAAGAGGGAAAGAGGAAAATATATTAATACTAATATATATAGTATATGTACTGATATAGACACTGATCCTGATTTAGGCACTGGGGATGAAGCAGAGTTAAAAACATACAAACACACACAAATGCTGACCTAATATGATTTGAAAAATAATTCAAGAAGAAAGGAGTGGGAGTGACTAGACTATGGGAGAGACATTCACATAGGGCCTGAGAACACAGTCTACTGAATTTAAAGCAAATGTAACAAATGTAAGGGTGAGTGAAAAAGAGTTAAAAGGTGGGAGAGATGAAACTTGAGGGAAATCATACATAGTATATTAATTACATACATTTTTGCTTACATGAATGGATGGCTAGCTTTGAAAAAGTAGTAAAGTTTTAAACTGCTGTAACTGAAATGCTCAAAAGGAATAGAGAAGCATGTCTTGATTATATTTTCTGCATTGCTATTCTTGATATTCAAGCTACTGAATATCATTACAACTTCAGGACTCTCAGTAAAAGCTTCAACTGGATTTTACCCCCACCTCTCCTCCCTGCAAGCTGTTACTTTAGAAGGAGGTAAGAAATAGAAAACGTATTTGGTGACAAACTTGTTTAAACAATAATTTTTGGTCAACTTGGGTGAGAAAATGAGAAACTGATGATACACTCAGTTAAATGCTTTACTGGATTGTTTAGTGATTTCTTTAGGTATTTTAAATATTTTAAATAATTGAATGTTTCTCTTTGAAGTCAGGAGATATCAAAATAATGCAATCTTAAAATCTAAAAATATAAAAGTGTTTCTGTAGTTCATCTACCTTTGAAAATGTTGTTTATCCAAGTGAGATATAAGGTTTTGCTCATCGGAGTAAATATTATTTGAACTAAATGCTTTGGCAGCTGAGCAGTTCTCTGTATCCTATCTATACCTTTTCAGAAGCCTTTTTTTCATGGGTGAAATGGGTTCTGTGCAGCCCAGAATACCACCATTATTTACCTACTATGTCTTGACATGTGTAGCATCTTTTGTAAAATCAAATCTTGCTTTGAGAAGCTCAAAGTATTTAACATGAAATTCTGCTCTATTTAAAATGGTTTTGGAAACTATAACATAGTATCTAGGATTTGATTTAAACCTCTATTGCAAATAAAATTTATCTTATACTGTAACCTTTGTATAATTACTCATGACCATGAAATTTCCGTACTGCATAATAATTTGAAGCCAATGTCATTTGTTGCTTTGTTATAATATCTCTAGATAGACTTGTACAATAAAAATCCATTTGTAACTCATAAAAAGCATTTTAGATAGAACAAAAAATTAGAATTCATGCAATAAATTCAATATAATAGTGTGAAAAGTTATAATGTCTTATTTCAGTAGCAGTTGGTTTATGTTACTCTGAAACTTCTGATGAGGAACAGAAATATATCTAACTTTATTCAGTATTTAGAGGCCATAAATAAAATTACCTATAAAATCTTCTAAACACACAAAATGTGAATATACTTAATGCCACTGAAGTGTACATTTTAAATGGTTAAAATGATAAATTTTATGTTTTGTATATATATATATATATATATATATCCACAATAAAAACTTCTCTAAACACTAGGACAGTCTAAAAGTACATTTAATTTATATTGATGATTTGTAAAGATGTGTCAGATGTTGACACTGCTATAGTGTCTAAGATATTTTAAAATGTAGTGCTATTAATCATTCATTATTACTTGGCCTCTAGTTTACTAAAAAGAAAAAAAAATGTGTCTTTGCTATAGGAATAGTCTTTATACCTATGTTGGGTGAAATCATTGCCTCCAAGCTACATGTGATCAAAAAGTATGAGTATGATAAGCATAAATATTGATGTTAGAAATAGCCCAAAAAGTTTATTCAGAAATGTTTGACAGATACACTGAGATCATAATAGAATAACACTTGATCATCATTTAATTTATAAAACATAAAGCACAGACATTAGTTCAAAGAGTAAGAAAAATAAAGTGACAAAAAAATTTTCAAATTGATATATAAATCTATGTGCTTTTGTGCCTAATAAAAATAAATTATTTAATGACTATTATGTACACTCAATATGTAAGAAATAGAAAAATGTGAGATAACATCTATAAAGTGTCAGAGCATAATAAAAGATAGATTTAGCATAACATTTTGTTAATGAACATTTTAATATATGCTATGTTTTGACAGAAAATAATGACATCCTTAGCATATATATTTTTAAATTTTAATGGTTACATATTAGAATTTTAAATGTATAATAAGTTTAAAATTTTTGGCTGAGATGGAAAAAGTGAGCTTTAGAATTAGTATCTATGACTTTCAGATACATAGTAGATACACAATATATTGAGTGAATGAATGAATAAATGAATGAAGAGCAGACCTATTGAGTGCCTTTCAAGTATTAGAATGTTAAAATATTACTTTATAATAAATTTCATACTAATTTTAAAAATAAGAGGTCTTATACCTTTAGTGTATTTCATTTTCCTTTTAAAGTAGATATTTAAGGAAAAATTTAACCGTGTAAAAGTGACTTTTTAAAACTTACTTTTTAAGAAAAAAATCAATTGGGGAAGAATTGGGCTTGGATAATTGCCTGATGATGACACATCGGGTGCTCTTAAGCAACCATACTCAGATAGAAGAAGATGCTATGGACCGAAAACTGAATAATTAATGAACAAACAAACAAAAACCCTGATGACAGGAGTAGTGTAATTATACAAGAAAAGAATTTCTCCTATACCTGTAAATTGTTATTTAAGGGCAAGTACATATTCCTGTATGTGTGTTGTGTGTGTACTTGTTGTACTAGATGTCCTAACTAGTGCAATAGCAAAGAAAAATAAATAAGTAAAAGGCATACAGATTGGGAGGGAAAAAACAACAACAACCAGTTATTCCCATATGACATAATTGTCTATATAGAAAAACTCCAAAGAATCTATGAACACACATACACACACACACACACAAATCTTTTAGAACTAATAAAAAAGTTCAGTGTGGTTGCAGGATACAAGGTCAATATATGAAAGTCCATTGCATTTCTACATACCAGCAATAAACAACTGGAATCTGAAAGTAACAAAACAACACCATTTTCAATAGTTTAAAAATGAAGTATTTAGATATACATAAAAGCATACTCAGAATCTGTATGTAAAAAACTACAAAACACTGATGAAAGAAATCAAAGAATATCCAAATAGGTAAGGAGTTATACTGAACACATAGATTGGAGGACTTCACATTGTCCAAGTATCAATTATTTCAACTTTGTTCTGTAGATTCAACACAATCTCAGCCAAAATCACAAAAAGCTTTTGGTTAATATCAACAAGCTAAATTCTAAAGTTTATATGGAATGGCAAAGTTATTATAATAGCCAAACAATCTTTAAAAAAAAAAGAGGAATTAGATGATCCAATTTGAAGACTTACTATAAAGCTACAGTAATCAAAACAATATATTAGAAATTGACACAATAGAATAAAAAGCTCAGAAATAAACCTGCATAAATATAGTCAACTGATTTTTGACAACATGGGAATCAATCCAATGCAAAAGGATGATTTTTCTTAACACATGGTGCTGCTAGAACAATTGGATATCTATATGCAAAATAAAGTAAAATAAAATGAAAAGGTAATTTGGATACATACCTTGTACCTTATATTAAAATGAACTCAAAATAAGTGATAGGTCTCAATATAAAATGTAAAACTATAAAACTTCCAGGGTAAAACACAGGAGAAAATCTGCATGACCTTAATTTTGGAAAGCTTTTAGATATAACCCCAAAAGCATGACCCATGATTGTTGAGGAAAGAACAATAACTTTTATAAAACTTAAAAACATCTTCTTTGTAAAAAAAAAAAAAAAAAAAATACCCAAAGGAATAAGAAGACATACCATACCAAAGACTGGGAGAAATAATTAAGTAGTATCACATATTATGCCATAACCTTATTGAAGGGGGTGAGGGAAACAATAAGCTGACATGAATAACTTTAGAATACATTGTTCTGACTGAAAATCATAAGTACATCTAACCCATTATTGCTCTATAATCTACCTTAGTCACTTGATAGCTTCAGTGCCATTTCTAGGAATAAGTGCATCCCTTTCCCAATTCATCATTACATTAAGCATCTTAAGAGAATAATTAGTGGCTTAATAAACAATGTATAGCTATGTTTTGATAGAATAATGGTCCCATAATATATACCTCTATCTCTACCTCTCTTTTTTTATACTTAAATAATTTTATTTAGGTATAACTGACATATAATAAACTGCACATATTCAAATTGTACAATTTTGTGAGTTTTGGACATGAAACCATCATTATAATCAAGATCTACCTCTCATATCTAGCTATCTATCTACCTATCAATATTGATATCATTCATCAGTAGTTACTATAAACGACAGCACTCAATTTAATTAAAATTCTAAAGAAATATATTTTTTCTGAAAAATATCAATTTTGAAATTCATGGGCTTCCTGAACATTTTACTTGGGGATAGTTTCTAATTAAAATAAAGATGACCCAGCATAGGTCTCTGATTAAAAATATGTTTAAGGTTAAATTAATAAAACATAGCTACTAGGACTCAGGAATTTTTCAGTTTTTTTCAGTAATAAATGATACAAATTCAACAATCTTGAAAAATGGACTATGGTAAATCTAGATTGCTAAATTATGCATATTTAATAAAATTCCTATTTGAGATGTATCAATATAGCCTATAAGGTGAGGAATTTTAATGTTTGCCCTTAGATGTAATGTATTTTCACAATGCTAATATTATTTTATATTAAATATCAAATATGTGAAATTATATTTCTCTAAAAATAGAGAGCTTCTACAGAAAACTAGAATGAAATACATCTCTTTGATGTATTAACTTAGGTTATGTAGATAGTGAAAATATTAATCATATTACTGTTATTTTTAAAAATTATTCTTTTTTGAAAGTGAAGTTTTAACTTATACTTTAGATCTTGCTTAATTTTCCAGAAAGGGTAATGCTTAAATTTATTTTTTAAATGTTCCCATAAATAAGTAGAAAAAACATCCTCATTAATTAGATTGGTAGGGTTTTTTGGTAGGAGGGGCTAGAAGTTTCTTTCTGAGTTCCAATTGTTTAACTTTAATACACATGTTTTTTAAATCACTGTTTCATTTATATGTAAAATAGGACAGCCTTTCTCCTGTCTTTTGCCAATCAGTGGTTTTTCCACTCAAGCAACCCTGTATTTATTCTGTAAGAAAATATTTATTCATGTGAAAAAAATCTAGCTCTTCCAATTTTCATTTAATTTGCATTGGTATCTTGGAGTTACTCTGAAACCTGTTTTTCTTCATCACTAAAAATGTTATTTTTCTTCATGCTGCTTGAGTTGTAAGTAACTTCAGAAGCATGATGTATACACAGTGAGAAGGTAAAAAACATAATATTTCTTTTGTCTATGAATTTAAGTTCAGTAGCGAAAGGTCATATCAACAAAGCAAAATGATAAACCTTAACAGGGAAAGAAGACATAGAGGGAAGTGGAAGGGAAGTATCTTTCTACATGCTTCCTTAAAAGAGAAACTAAGGATTACCTGAAGCCCGAAATGTTAATCTAGGTTCAATTTTCTTGAATCATTTCTCATTTCTAATTCACTGTGAGAGAACAAGCAATATTAATATTAAACACCATGCTGGAAGTCATAATACACAATATTCTACTGAAATTGCATTAGTAGCTATATACTATCTAGGAAAAGTTGGCATATTTCTGCACTAATAACATTTGAGATTTAGGGGGTAATATAGCAAATAAAACTTCATTATCATCCACTTTTATTTAAGATCAAATATAGGTCTCTTTCCTAGTGGGAGGTTATTGTTACAAGAGAAAACAACTGAAATTATTTCTGTTTCATAATTGTGTTTATGTTCACATTCATGTTTTATTTATATAAGATTTATAACCAGGAGTTTATATTAACTTTAGACAATACTTATACACTATAAGTTTTTCTGCTCTACAGTAGCAAAAATTCAGTCAGGGAGAAAGAGGAGGAAAGAAAAGAGGCAGGGGAGGAAGGGGAATGAAGGGTGGGAGGGACAGGGAGAGAAAATGAGGAAGATCCAAAAATAAATCGGAAATATCAAAAATTTTATATATAAATAACGTCACTTAAAAATAACCTCTGGGCTTCCCTGGTGGCGCAGTGGTTGGGAGTCCGCCTGCCGATGCGGGGGACACGGGTTCGTGCCCCGGTCCGGGAAGATCCCACATGCCGTGGAGCGGCTGGGCCCGTGAGCCATGGCCGCTGAGCCTGCGCGTCCGGAGCCTGTGCTCCGCGATGGGAGAGGCCACAGCAGTGAGAGGCCTGCGTACCGCAAAAAAAAAAAAAACAAAAAACAAACAAAAAAAAAATAACCTCTGAATCTGCATTACATTCAACAAATATTTACTGAAATTTTTACTGTGATAATATTAGTATGTGGAAAGTGAATATCAAGTTTCTGTCCCCCACCTCCTCAGCCTTACCAGCTCCCTTCCCCAGCAGAGAGAAGGAGATACAAATTCAAATAACAATGTAATAGTTAAGTTAGGTTTACTTAAATGTCTGGGGGATGAGGACACAGTGCCAAAATAATTTTCTAAGTATTTAAAGATACATTAGAAAGTTACTTTTGGTTGTATACTGAACAACTGGCTGAACTAGCACATCTTTTCACTTTTTAAAATTGGAATCATTTTATTTTTTATGACTTCATCCCGATTATATAATTTTTATTTGGTAAAATATACATAGTATAAAATTTACCTTTTTAACTATTTGAAGTGCATAGTTCAGTAGCATTAGGAACATTCACACTGTTGTACAACCAAACTCCAGAACTCCTGTCATCCCATATAACATCAGCTCTGTACCCATCAGAAAATAACACTCCATTCCCTTCTCCTCTCAGCACCTGGCAACCACCATTCTACTTTCTGTCTCCATGAATTTTTGTCTCCAGCCACCTCATATATGTGGAATCACAGTATTTGTCTTTTTGTGACTGGCTTATTTAATTTGGCATAATGTCATCAAGGTTTATCCATGCTGTAGCATATGTTAGAATTTCCCTCATTCTTAAGGCTAAGTAATGTTGTAATGCACATATATACCACATTTTTTGATCTATTAATCTGTTGATGGTCACTTGTGTTTCTTCCACCTTCTACCTTCTCATAATAATGAACATAGGTGTACAAATATCTGTCTGAATGCTTGCTTTTGATTCTTTCTCCCAAAGTGGAATTTCTGGTCTTATGATAATTCTATTTTTAATTTTGGGGGAATTGCCATACTGTTTTCCAAAGCAGTTTCACCATTTTACATTTGCCCCAGCAGTGCACAAGGGTTTCAGTTTCTCCATATCCTTGACAACAATTGTTATATTCAGACTTTTTTTTTTAAGTTATCCTAATGGGTGTGAATAGGTATCCCATTGTGGTTTTGGTTTGCATTTCCCTAATGATTAGTGAAGTTGAGTATCTTGCCATGCCCTTATTAGCTATTTGTATATCTTTGGAGATATTCTAGACCTCTTTTTTTTAATTTGTTTTTTTAAATCAAGTTATTTGTCTTGTTGTTGTTGAATAGTAGGAGTTCTTTATAGATTCTGGACAGTAACCCCTATCAGAAATATGATTGGCAAATATCTTCTACTCTGTTTCTTTTTTATTCTGTTGATGCATGAAATATTTTAATTTTTATATAGTCCAATTTATCTATTTTAATTTTATTGCCTACAATTTTGGTATAATATCCAAGATATTACCAAACCCAATGTTACAAGGTTTTTCTCTATGTTTTCTTCAAAGAGTTTTAGAGTTTTAGCTCTTATGTTTAAGTCTGTCATCCATTATGAATTAGTTTTTGTATATGGTGTAAAGGTCCAACTTCATTCTTTTGTATGTAGATATCCAGTTTTTTTCAATGCCATTTGTTGAAATCTGTCTTTTTCCCACTGAATAATCACGAGACTCTTGTCAAAAATCTCTCTCTGTCTATATGTATATATATATGTGTATATATATATAAACATATATACACACACACATATGTGTTTATTTCTGGATTTTAAACATTTTCCAGCGTATTTTCAAATACACTTTCTTTTTTTTAAAAAAATACACTTGCTGCAGGGATGACAAATATCAGTGTTGGGAAATTGAAGTATACAAAAAATACTGCATCTAGTCTGGGGTAGCTATTTTTTTTTGGTAGCATCTATTAATTGGCACTTCTTACATAGTGACTATAAAATAAGTAACAACTCATTGGTCATTTAAGACATTGTTAAGTTAGATAAGTGACTAAATTAATAACCAGTGACAAGTTAACTAGTCACTAAATTATATATTGAACTATTTCCATTTTGTTACTTGTTTTTTGAGTGCTTTGTATATATTTTTGTTTCTCATCTTCTCCTTACTGACTTCCCTCATGTTTAGTTGTTGTTGTTTTGATAGCGACACAAACAGCAAATAGTAGATTCTCTAAAATAATATATAAAAGAGCCTGCACTGGTCAATACAATAGGGGAACCACTAGACACACGTGGCTACTGAACAGCTGTAATGTAGTCAGTGCAACTAAGGAACTGGCTTTTTAATATTTTTAAGTTTTATTTCATTTTAAGTAATTAAAATTTCAACACCAATTTAGTTCCTAATGGAAAAATTTAAGCATGTTTGGAACAACTTGTGTATATGAATCTTTTGTTTTTCCTGTGAATTTTATAAACTCTAAATTCAGATGAAATTTTCTGATGAAAATTTACCATCAAAATTGAGTTGTGGTATAAATGTAAAATAGACAGAATTTCAAAAAAAATTAGTGGATAATAATGTACAATTAATTTTAAATATTGATTATATAAACAAATGATTTTTTAATATATTCAGTTACATAAGGTATATTTTTAAAATAATTTCGTGTGTGTGTGTGTGTGGTACGCGGGCCTCTCACTGTTGTGGCCTCTCCCATTGCAGAGCGCAGGCTCCGGACGCACAGGCTCAGCGGCCATGGCTCACGGGCCTTGCCGCTGTGCGGCATGTGGGATCTTCCCGGACCGGGGCATGAACCCGTGTCCCCTGCATCGGCAAGCGGATTCTCAACCACTGCGCCACCAGGGCAGCCCTAAAATAATTTCATATTTCCTGTTTGCTTTTTAAAAGTAGCTATTAGAAATTTTAAAATTAGGCCTTGGTTTCAAATTATGTTTATACTGAAGAGCACTGATGTAAGACTTTCATCAAATTCCAGATCGAATACTTTCCCTTTATGACATTTTGTAATACCAGTATTTTCTATGTTAATCAGTATTTAATTCCTAGCTAATTTCTGACTTGTTGAATCAAAGTATGAAATCAGTAAGTTTGTTAAAGCAAGAAACTAATTGTGATATGTTTTGGAGAAAAGTGAATTAATGATCAACATATAAACCATTTTCTAGGAAAAATAATTTCAAAAATCCTTTCTCCTGGCTGCGATGAATAATATCTTCATGATTTAAACTTATGATGATTAAGAAGAAAGCTGAGTTAAGCATAGGTCAAATCTTTCCATGCATTTAATTGTGTATTAAAACTTCTTTTAAACTCATACTGCTGATTAATTGTTCACTAATATTAAAGGGGTTTTTTACTGCTTTTTATTATATCATTAATGATATTTTATCTCTAAGATACAACTAAAAGAAGTATGTAAAGTGATTATTCAAGAAATTCTAATTCTGATTTTTCTTATATGTGTGTGTGTGTGTGTGTGTGTGTGTGTGTGTGTGTGTGTGTATAATGTTTACTTTTCTCCCTATGGGATCTTTGGTTTAAGTTTTTATATAAAAAATGGTTTTAATATTCCCTTAGTTATTTCATCTTGCACAATGTAAAGCAAACAAAGTAATCAAAGGAGGTTTTCAACTTTAGTTTGAAATATTCAACTTTTTGAAATTGGTGAAAACCATTTCATTTTGTTCATTTAGACAAATTAACTGCTAAGTACAATAGGGTCAATATAAATTTATTTGTAACATAATGCATATAAATCTTTATAAAATGGCAACTAAAATCAACATATAATCAACTGTTTCACCAATCAAATTCGTTAGTTCAGATGAAAATTATTTTACACAATACTTTCTTAACGAAGGAAGCAGTGCCTTAAATTTCATTCTCAGATAAGCATCCTGAGTTGTTGAGTAACAGCATTTTGAATAGAGCTGGTCTGGAGTAAGAGACTTTCTACTGGAGGTCTTCAGAATTATACAGCTAGAAATTCTATGGGCTCAACCATCCTAGAAAGTGACTAAAGTCCATATAGAGCAAAAAATTAAGTTTAAACTTTTATGGTAGGACTTCTCCAGATCCTTCACTGAATGAATCTAAGGCAAACCAGTATTTCTACTATGATTTTTTTTTTAAAAACAATTTAAAGAAAAATTTAAACTAAACGAGAGTGACCTTTCCTTTGGTGTCAATAATCTTAAAAAGAAAAGAAAATATTATTTCTAAGTGTCCTCCGCCTTTCCTTTTAATTTATCTTTTGCAGGAAGTGCTAGTTTGAAAAATAAAACTTCAAATAACAAGATGAGAGAATAAAGATATTTTTAAAGCACTTAGAAAATTGCTAAATGTATGTAATTTAAATTTTAGGAGCAGCAAGGTAGAAAATGGGTCTTATAAAGTGTCATTATGGAAATGTTACATTCTGATTAGTTAACAGCTCTGATACTATTCTAGATTAGAACAAATTTAGGCAATTGAAACTTTTTCTGTATTATCAGAGAATTTCACTAGGTTTCCTAAGAGAAATTTCACTAAGTTTTTCTCAAGTGATTTAAAAATCACTTCCTTCTATTATTTATTTTCTGCAGTGCATAGCAGGTACAACCTCCTCTAACACTGACAGCGTCCATTTCTGTTATCTCTCTCACTCCTCAGTGATTTTCACTTTCCCCATATGTATTTACTCTCCCCTGATTCTTGATCTCTCCTTTGGTTTATAATTTACTGTACCTGGCTCATCAGACGCATTACACATTTCTCTCCATGTATGTTATTTATTCAACCCTCATCTTTTATTTGGTAAGCAATAAAAAATTAAGTTCCAAATGAGGAAATATATATGAAAGTGTTGTAAGAGAAGGTAAGTGCTGTTAATGATACTGTTTATTATAATGTTTGGAAGGTTTATAATTTTGAAAAAATATATTTAACAAGAGTTGAAGACAGAGATCTAAGACTACATTTTTTTTTTAATCTGTGAGGGTTTATAGTTATTACATTTCTAGGAAGGTAGGATCAATTCTTTAAATTATCCTAATCCAGTGTGGTGGGGAGAGAAAATCTGATCATATTCCTTCCTTAAAGACACTTCAAAAGACAGTGAGTAGTTTCTTCATTTCTCATAAATATTTTCCTTTCCTTTAAATTATGCAAATTTTTTGATTTCTATTTAACATATTACTTAATTTCAAGAATTTTATAACTGGAACATATTTATACATTTTACTACAATGTTTAAGATGTGTGATCAAATCACGTCATGTCAGATCTTAGGAATCCTGAGTCACTAGATTCTTCTGCTCTTATGAATATAAAGGCTAGAAAGTATTTAGATAGATTGATACTTTTTATGATACCCATACCCACATCAACTTCCTTCTTGGTGAAAATCTGATATATCAAGGAAGTAAATAGATTAAATGATAATTATTCAACACATAGCCACATAAAACAAACTGACTATGATAGAACTATATTTCTTATATTTTAATAGTTGCATCAGGTTGTTTATTTCTTCATGTAAAACAGTGTCTGAAGGATATGCCCTCCCTCCATTCCTTTAAATACTCAAAAAAACCTATCGATTCATAGATTCTAACAGGAGTCTGTAAGGTGAGAAGACACTCCTGATTTATTAGTTCACATTTTGGCTTGACAATATAAGCATATATAAAAGGACATTATAAAAATTGTATTAACTAAATTAATCATTGTTGGTTATGCACTAAAGCAACACTTCCAAAATGCATTCCACATGTGTCAAAAAAGATCTTTTTTAGACTTTAACCAATTTTTGGTATTCACACTTCCCTCACCTTTTGGTTTACATTCTTTTCATTTATTTTTTTTTCTCTTTGCATTTAATTTGCCATTAGATTCTTAAATCCCACAAAGGAAGAATATGACTTAGCAAAAACCAAAAAAAGAAAGTTCTTCTGACTTGGGGATGAAAACCTTAGCTAAACAGAAAATAATTCTAGGAAATAAGCTAACAAGATTTTTGCAAGTGTAAGGATAGAACCCAAGTTCAATGTCACAAGTTCTGTGCAATTGCTACACATGAATGCACATTTAGATTTATGTTTTCCAGGGCATGTGTAAAACACAATAACAAGATTGTCACTGCCACTGCTAACACTTCAATCAGAAAGGAATTTTCTCTGCAGGTCTTCATAAAGAAGAGTTTCCTCAGCATCTTTAGAGCAGCATTTTCTAATGTTCCCCGTAACATTCTTTAAAACAAAATCTATAATTTATACTCATTTTATTTTGTTGAATTATATGACATCTTTGTGAGTCAACAAATAGTTGTTTGGGAAAAATTAATTAAAGAAAAAAAGAACAACATGGAAGTAATAAGTAAATAAGAAGAAAAACGTTTATGCCATAGTATATTTTATCAGGGTTTTATTTAAATTAAAATATATCATGCCTTGAATTCAGACTTTGAGATTAAACCAGTATTATTTGTCTGATTCACATAAATGAGAAGAATCTTTCCTCTCTTCCAGAAAGTGTTATTATCAGAGCCATTTGATTCCTTTGCATTCTACACTGTTTCTTTAGAATTCTTTGTAGTCTCTATGTATGAACTGACATCAAATAATATTTTGTAGTAATACATTTATGCCTTAATATTATTGGTGAATTGTGCATTGTTCTCTTCCTTTTACTCTGACATAATACAAAAATATAATAATTCCATAGTTATGATTGAAATACTTTTTCAAATCTGAGTCAAAGTTACCAGTAACACTGACACATATAAAACAAAAAGTTATAGCTAACTTAAAAGTGGCTTTATTTTCGCACCGCATCAAGAATGCTACTTAACAAGAGAGAGTTGCCCAATAAAGCTGAATTTTTAAATTAGTATTAAATTTTTTCTTAAAATATTCTTTTTAAAAAAAATTAAGTCATCAATGTAGTATGTTTACTAATTCCATAAGAATTAAAATATTTTAAAATTTATTTAGAAAACTGTTTAAGGACTTAATTTATATTTCCTAGCATTTATATATAAATTATCGTTCTCACAAGAAGCTCCAGTTCCATTTACCATAAATTTAGATATACATCTATTGTGAATGCCCATTAGCACAAGCCTGTCAATGTACCATAATCTGTTTTACCTTGGAGAAATTCACTCACATTTTAATATATAGTATTGTCTTACTGACATTTAATTTTCTCTTTAGTTATAATACCTCAGTTTAAAATAAAGTTCTATTTTGAACCATATGCACACTTTCTGACATGTCTGGATTATTGCCTCCCCAAACTGGACATTTTCGTTGTGTGTGAATATCACCAAATAGTTTTGAAATTGATATTTATAATTATTTAATAACTTATTTATTAGTGTTTAAGGTTAGAATTCATAAATTTATGAGGTAAACATAAGATGCAATGTTGGTTAATAATTCTCCTCTACTTGTTCTCAGGGAAACACCAAATGTGGAATATTTTGAGTCAATTCTGATAGGTTTCCTTTTCATCTTATGATTCAGAATAACATTACAAAGATAGATCAATTTGTTCATAACAGTGGTTTAGAGAGAATGTCATACTACAAAAATTGTATCTCTCTTTGGCATCATTGTGGTTTTGAATGGATTTTAAAGTTCTGTTCTGAAATTGCTGGCATCATTTTAATCATGTAAATGGTTTGAAAATAGTTCTACTAGATAACCTTTGAAGACTCATGAAGACCAATGCGTAACTACATAATAACCACATATTTTAAAATACTTTGAAATTGATGTCTGCAATCTCAGTATGATGTCAAATATTATATATTTGAGCAACAGTAATACACGTGACATTGATTTTGAGCTAAATATGTGCCAGAGAAGTTTATAGGTGTTTAATATATCTAACACAATTAACCACCTCTGTGAGGTAGTTAAGTATTTTTTTTCTATAATGTAAATGAGAAAACTGAAGCCCAGAATGTTGAAGTACTTGTGAAGTTCTCACACTTATATGTAGCAGAGTTGATACTTATTCCCAAGAAGCTGATGCCAGGGCCTAGACTCTTAATTCCTGTGTTTGCTGGTGTACAAATGCATATTTTAGGAAAGATCTAAAATAACACTGTCTCAGTAAAATTATAAAAATAATATTAACATTTATATGGATTGATATCAGCAGAATCTTCTATTGTATGTCCATTTGTGTTCAAATTTTTTTACATTTTTCTGATTATCAAAAAATTCATATTTTATTTAAATAAATATATACCTAGATGAAGACTGAGAGCATTATTTGCAATGTCTGTACAGATGCTTAGTAAAAAAAATGTCACTGACTTCTAATATTGATGTTTTAAAACAAAATAGAGTTAGTTTCTTAACTGATTTATAAATTAATTGGAAATAAAAATATATGGGTACTATAAAGAAGCATAAGATTAAATAATTCAAATTATAGTTCAAATTGATTACCTTTATAAGATGAAACTTCCAATTTTATCTTAATAGACTCAACAATAAATATGCATAAGTCCAAGAAACCTATAATACCATGGATTCAACTTCAACAGTATTTCTGATAAAATGTTGATTTCAAATGAAATTTCTCATTTGCCCTATTATTTTTATTTTGGTAAAATATACATAAAATTAACCATTTTTAAGTGTACAGTTTTTTGGCAGTAAGTACATTAACGTTGTACAATCATCATTCACAAGTATAACTTTTTCATCATCTCAAACTGAAATTCTGTACCTATTAAACAATAATTCCCCATTCCCTTCTCCTCCCTGCCCCATTAATGACTGTTCTATTTTCTGTCTTTACGAATTTGACTACTATAAGTACCTTATATAAGTATATAAGTGTAATCATACACCATTTGTTCTCTCGTATCTGGTTTATTTCACTTAACATAATGCCAAGTTTCATTCACGTTGTAGTGTGTGTCAGAATTTCTTTTTTTTTAAGGCTGAATAATATTGCATTGTATGTATATACTACATTATGTTTTATCTATTCATCCATAGATTGATCAAATGAAACTCTCAAGTAAAATGGAATTATTTCCCCCAATATGCATATACTTAGAGAATTTCATGCTATTGATTTAACAATACATTTCTTGTTTGGTCAATGTGTTCACAGTTAATTCATTATATAAAAGACAGTCATGAGTTTCCTATCAAAGTACCTGGAAGACTCAGGAAAGCATATATTTTCCAAAGAGAATGATGCTTTTAGAAGCCTCTGTTACAGCCCCATGAAGTCTGCTCCTTTAGGAATCATTTATAATTGTGTTTTGTTTCTGTTTAGACTCTCTCTGAACATTCAATTTTCAAATTCTTTTAAAAGACTTAAGAATACTTACAATGTCTGAAGCATCTTATTATACCTGGAAATACAATTTAGCAAAGAAAGATACATTGTAATTGAGCAGGGCCCTATGGGGTCTTTGTGGGACAGACACCCCCGCATGCCCCCATGCCCTCTACCTGCCTCTTGTTTGTGGAAAAGCTTTAGTCTCCCAATCCACCCCTGAGTCACAAAAAGCTGGCTTAAGAACTAATGACTGAAAGAAAGAGGAAAAGTAGGAGGACACTGGGCCCACATCCCCTCATGAACACACCAAAACTGCAACAACGTATAGGCGACTCTGGCTGAGATTGACTTGGGAACTTGCAAGATGGCTCTTCTACAATCAAGCTGTAATAAAAGATCCACACACAGCCTGGTAGGAAGGGAACAGATGTGATCTGGTCAGGACCTGCCCCCCTAGCAGGGAACAGAGAAGAGAAAGGAGAGATCACAGGCTAGAGGATCTTCCCCAGGGTTCTGACACTGGGCTGTAAGAAACCTAGACTCCATGCTTGAAGAGCGCTCACATATTTGCTTGCTCCCAGTCACAGCACCACGGCAGCAGACTGAAAACTGTCTGGGTTCGGACTTGTTTGCTAGGATTACATCATGCTACCCAGCCTGCATCAGGCTCTTGCTAAAGCCCCCTCTGGTCCCGACACTGCTCCCCACTAAGACAAAAGCTGCAATTACCAACGAGAGTGCGCATACTTGGAGGGAACAGAGCCAGCCCTCCATCTGATCAGGGCAGAGGCAGCCATTGAGAACTCACACACCCCTGTACACACTCTGGAGGGAGTGAAGCTAGCTCCAGGGTGGAGACTGCCATCTCTGGAGCATGCTTATCCCTGTACACACTTGGGAGGAGGTGGGACCAGCTTAGTAGTATGGCATCCACATCTCTGGCTCTGACCCAGCCTCTAACCAACGTGTGCACACCAGTAAAAAAGTGAAACCAGCACAGAAGTGCAGCTCCAAGCCCTCAGGCTCTGGTCCTGTCCCAAACCAAGGTGGAGACTCCCATCATACCTAAGAGAAACCCAACATCCTAAGGGTCCTGCTCCAGGGACTTGGGTCCCATCCCTGCCCCCAATAGGGCACTAATGGCTGTTGAGGATAGGAGAAGCCCTGGCTTACACCTGGCTCTGGCTGTAGGCCCTCCAACTTCATCCTATCTCCCCAAAAGACAGTGGATGCCAGCATACCCTGGGGAAATGCAGCCCATACTCACTTCAGATCCAGCACTTGCATCAAAGCTACTGGGCACAGGCAGACTGATAGAGATGTTCCCACACAAGAACATGATCTAATGATCATGACAGGTAATTGTTTCACCTAATTTGACAGAGATAGAGAAAGCTGAACAAAATGAGAAGACAGAGGAATATGTTTCAAATGAAGGAACAAGAAAAAAGCCTGAAAAAGACCATAATGAAACAGAAATAAATACTTTGCCTGATAAAGAGCTCAAAACAATACTAATAAGAATACTAATTGAACAGGGGAAAAGAATAAGTGAACACTGTGAGAATTTTAACAAAGAGCTAGAAAATATAAAAAAAGCAATCAGAGCTAAAAAAGTACAATAACAGAAATGAAAAATACTCTAGAGGGGAATTAACAGCACATTAGGTGATACAGAAGAATACATAAATGATCTGAAAGATAGAATAATGTAAATCAACCAATCAGAACAGAGGAAGAAAGAAAGAAAGAAAGAACAAAAGAAATGAATAAATAAAATGTGAATAAAGGAACTCTGGAACAATATCAAGCATATTAACGTTTGCATTATAGGGGTACCAGAAGGAGAAGAGAAAGAGAATGGGTAGAAAATGTATTTGATGAAATTATGATGGAAAACTTCCCAAATCTGAAGAAGGAAACAGATATCCAGGTACGGGAAGCACAGAGATTCCCAAACAAGATGAACCAAAAGAGAACCACACCAAGATATTTCATAATTAAAATGGCAAAAATTAAAGATAAAGAGATAATTTTAAAGGCAGCAAGAGAAAAACAAAGAGTCACATACAAGGAAAATACCCATAAGCCTTTCAGCTTATTTTTCAGGAGAATTTTTACAGGACAGAAGGGAGTGGCATGATATATCCAAAGCGTTAAAAGGGAAAAACCTATGGCCTCTGATAGTCTACCCAGCAAGGTTATCATTAAGAACAGAAGGAGAGATAAAGAGTTTCTCAGACAAGCAAAAAATAAGAGTTCATCAATGCTAAACCAGCCTTACAAGAAGTGTTAAAGGGTCTTCTGTAAGTGAAAAAGAAAAGGCTACAAGAAATAAGAAAGTATTAGAATGGAAAAATTCTACTGGTGAAGGCAAATATGTAAGAAAGGCTATGGATCAACAATTGAAATAGGCCAGTACAAAGACAAAAATTGTAAAATCAATGATAACTACAATAAATGGTTAAAGGATAGATACAAAGATGTTAAATATGACATCAAAAACACAAAATGGGGGCTTCCCTGGTGGCACAGTGGTTGAGAATCCGCCTGCCGATGCAGGGGACACGGGTTCGTGCCCTGGTCCGGGAAGATCCCACATACCGCGGAGCAACTAAGCCCGTGAGCCATGGCCGCTAGGCCTGCGCGTCCGGAGCCTGTGCTCCGCAACGGGAGAGGCCACAACAGTGAGAGGCCCGCATACCGAAAAAAAAAAAAAAAAAAAAAAGAACACAAAATGTTGGGGGACAGTAATAAATGTATATCTTTTAGAATGTGTTTGAATTAATTGGCTATTAGTTTAAAAGAAGCCTATATAGTTATAGGTCAACATATATGAACTCCAGGGTAACCACAAATCAAAAACCTACAATAAATACACAAAAACTAGAAAAGAAAGGAACACAAGCATGCTGCTAAAGAAAATCATCAAACCACAAGGGAAGAAACTAAAAGAAGAAAAGAACAGAGAAGAACTACAAACGCAACCAGAAAACAAGGAACAAAATGGCAATAAGTATATACCTACCAAAAATCACTTTAAAAGTCGATGGACTAAATGCTCCAATCAAAAGACATAAGGTAGCAGACTGGATTAAAACACACACACATACACACACACACACACACAAGACCCATCTATATGCTGCTTAGAAGAGACTCACTTCAGAGCTAAAGACACACAGACTGAAAGTAAGGAAATGGAAAAAGGGATTCCATGCAAACGGAAATGACAAGAAAGCTGGGGTAGCAATAATATTATCAGACAAAGTAGATTTTAAAACAAAGTTTATATTCACTCCTGGTGTTGTATGTTTTATGGGTTTGGACAAATGTTTAGTGACATGTATCCATCATTACAGTACCATGCAGAGTAGATTCACTTCCCTAAAAACCCTCTGTGTTCCACATATTTAATCTTTTCATCCCCCCAATCCCTGGTAACCAATAATGTTTACATATTTTGCCTTTCCAGAATGTCATACAGTTGGAATCATATAGCCTTTTCATATTGGCTACTTTTAATTAGTAATATGCATTTAAGGTTCACCCATGCCTTTTCATGGCTTGATAGCTCATTTCTTTTTAGTACTGAATAATATTCCATTGTCTGGATCAACCACAGTTTATTTATATATTCACTCACTGAAGGATATCTTGGTTGCTTCCAAGTTTTGGCAATTATGAATAAAGTTGCTACAAATATCCATGTGCAGGTTTTTGGGTGGACATAATTTTTCAACTGCTTTATACCAAGGATCATGATTGCTGGATCCTACAGTAAGAGTATGTTTAGTTTTTTAAGAAACAACCCAAATATCTTCCAATGTGGCTGTACAATTTTTCGATTCCCACCAGCAATAAATAAGAGTTCCTGTTGGTCCACAGCCTTGCAGGCATTTAGAGCTGTTAGTGTTTTGGATTTTGGTCATTCTAACAAGTGTTAAGTGGTATTTCAATGTTGTTTTAATTTGAGTTTTCTTGATGACAGAGGATATGGAGAGTCTTATACTTATTTTCTATCTGTATATCTTATTTGGAGAGGTGTCTATTAATGGTCTGATCTATTTTCCCATAGAGTTATTTTCTTATCATTAAGTTTTAAGAGTTCTTTCTATACTTTGAATAACAATCCTTTATCAAATATGTCTTTTGGAAATATCTTCTCCAAGTCTGTGGCTTGTCTTCTTACACCCTGACTTTGTCTTTCACAGAGATGTTCTTAAGTTTAATGAAGTCTAGTTTATCAATTCCTTCTTTCATGGATCATGCCATTTGTCATACCTAAAAAGTAATCACCATACCCCAGGTCATCTAGGTTATCTCCTACCTTATCATCTAAGGGGTTTATAGTTTTGTGTTTTACATTTAGAACTGTGATCCACTTTGATTTAATTTTTGTGAAAGGTGTAACATCTACGTCTAGATTCTTTGCTCCATTGTATTGTCTTTGCTCCTTTATCAAAGATCACTTGACTATATTCATGCAGGTCTTTTCTGGACATTCTGTTCTGTTCCATTGATCTATTTGCCTATTCTTTGACCAGCACAACACTGTCTTGATTACTATAGCTTTATGGTAAGTCTTAAAATCAAGTAGTATCAGTTCTCCAACTTTCTTCTCCTTCAATATTGTGTTGTCTATTCTGCGTCTTTTGCCTCTCTACATAGACATTAGAATCAGTTTGTTAATATACGTAAAATATGTATGAAATGCTTATATTTTGATTTGGGTTGTATTTAGTTTATGTCAACTTGGGAAGAATTGACATCTTGACAATTCTGAGTCTTATCATGTATATGGAGATACCTCCCCATTCATTTAGTTCGTCTTTGATTTCATTCATTGTGGCTTTGCAGTTTTCCTCATATAGATCTTGTGTATATTTTGTTAGATTTATTATGAAGTATTTAGTTTTGGGGGGCACTAATATAAACAGTATTGTGTTTTTATTTCAAACTCTACTTGAAATAACGATTAACTTTTTTGTATGTAAACCTTGTGTTCTACAACTTTGCTATAATCTATTAGTTTCAGGAGCAATTTTGCCAATTCTTTCAGATTTTACACATAGACAATTATGTCATCTGTGAACAAGGACAGTTTTATATCTTCCTTCCCAAATGTATAACTTTCATTGCCTTTTCTTGTCTAATATCATTAGCTAGGGCTTCCAGTACAATGTTGAAAAGCAGTGGTAAGAGGGGACATCCTCACCTTGTTCCTGATCTTAGTGGGAACACATTGAGTTTCTTGCCATTAAGCATGATGTTAGCTGTAGATTTTTATAGATATTTTTCATGAATTTGAAGAAGCTCCCCTCTATTCCTAGTTTACTGAGAGTTTTTTACCATAAACAGATCATGGATTTTGTCAAAGGCTTTTTATACATCTACTGATATGATAGTGTGATTTCTCCTTGTTTTAGCCTATTCCCGTGATGGATTATATTAATTGATTTTCAAAGGTTGAACCCGTCTTGTATACTTGGGACAAATTCTATGTGCCACAGTTTTGTGAAAATATCATATATATATATATATATATATATATATATATATACACACATACAGTGAAACACAAAAACAATTATAGGTATTTAGAGGTATTTAATCAAAATTATAAATGAGATTATGCTGAAATAAAAACTAGTTGAAGAATATGTCAATGAGATAAAAAATAGGAAAGGAATAAAGTACTGTTACTAGAATTATAATTTTGCTGAAATTGGTATAGATTCACAATCTTCACTGTGAATAGTGAATAATGAAATAAATGTGAGCTAGATATAAAAGTCCTCCATAAAACTTTGCAGAGTATTAGAAATGAAGTGAAATTCACTGAGTTACACATATATATATTACTTTTAAAATGTGAAAAGATGATGAAAGTGCTCTCTCATCAAGTAAGATATGACCTCTTGAAACAGACCTTTCCAAAATAATTTATTTGTGAAATGTTTGTTCTTTTTACCCTTTTCCCATCTGTTCTTTGATCCTACCACAAAAGGAGAGAACTTCTCACAGTGCTTCAATTCATAGGGCTTCTAATCAGCATAGATTCTTTGATACAGAGATAGTTGAAAGTTATACCTAAAGGCCTTTAAACCACAGCATTCATTTACATAATTCCTCACGGGGATAAATTCTCTTATAAAGGATAATTCAGATAACATAATTTTTTCCACATTCCTAACTTTCATACAATTTCCCTCTACATTACCCACAGTGCTCACATTTGAACTGTTTCTCCCCAGTACTACTAATGGGTCGTTCAGTAAGGTATAAACCCTTCACAGATGTCTTTCCACGTTCCTTATATTCATATAGTTTCTTACTATTGTTTCTTCCCTGATGTTGAGTAAGTCATGAGTCTTGTGGAAAATGCTTTCTACATTCATTATATTCACTGGAATTTTCACCTGGATTAGTCCTCAATTTAAAAAATAAATACCTAAAAAATGATCTGTTTCTTGAGTTTTAGGGTTTATCATCCATGTACATTATCCAAATGTAAGTAAATTATATGTGCAGACTATATATATGCCTATATTCTGTACATTCATAGAGTTGCTCACCAGGTGACTCTCCTTTTGAATAAGTCTGAGCCATAAATAAAGTTATTTTTACATTTCTTAATAGTCAGAGCATTTCCTTCATTATTCATACCTGGATATAAAATAAAGGATGTGTGCTGAAAGTGAGCATGTATTATTAGGTGAATATTACATGCATAAAATATCCTCTTGAGATGCTTTTTGTTTTTCAAATTGGATATTTTATTTCTAATAATATCTTCAGCCAGGAAATTCACACCCATGCATTCTAATGTTTCCATCCTTCCATTATTTTTCATTTGAATGATCCTATTTCATCTATCTCAGTTTTATAAGATAATTTCTTGGCCTTATACCTTGATTCCTAGTCTGAGTATAGGTTTCTTGTCAGTTTTGGGTCCTCCATCCAAGATTCCTATCCTTACTCCAATAAAGGGATGAATAATAAATTTGAAATATAAAGTCTCATTAAAACCAAGCATCTGAAGTTCTGTATACAGCTCTCTGTGGTCACACCACTGAAAAATGAGTTGCCTATGAATCATGTTGTTATATTTTCAAGAGATGATCAGTTTTATTCTAGACCCTTAAAAAAAAATCCTGAGAAGTCAGAGCCTCATGGTACCCTATGTGTTATATGGCTTTTGTGGTGGGGTTATACTCTCATTTTAAATGATAGGAAACTGATACTATGAGATTATAAAAACCATCAAATTAGAGGAAGGACTCTTATTCTAAAGTTAAAGACTGATGTTCCATTCAATAATACTTGTGTAATTTGCTCTTGGCTTTGTAAATATATCAAATAATGCCTAAATAAACACAGTACTTCTCCTTTCCAACCAACCATCATGTGCTTTGGGCTCTATTCTTTTTTATTTAATCTCTCGATTTAGGATAATACTTAAAAACATTTTTTTGTTTGTTTGCTTGGTTGGTTTTAAATCATGTATTTGGCAAAAATTAATTTTATTGTTTTTATCTCACAATGTATCTTGTTAAATTTATTTCTTTAGGTATTTATTTTCTTGTATTTTTAATGATGTGTTGAGAATAGAAATGCTAAAGATATAGAAGAGGTATGATTTTAAAAGTCATACACAAGATAATATTCAATAACTTTTACCACTAGAAGTTAATTTTATCTGCTCATGAATAATATTTTTTCTTTAAAAGAATGCAAAACACTTGATAAGGGACCATCAACAGAGTGCTTCTAAATCACATTCATCTGAAAAATGCTCATTGAACAGCATGTAGCCCAACAGTCTTCTATACCCGTAAAAACTCTTCCCCTAATTTTATTAATTTTGGGAGGCAAGAAGAAATGACCATTTCAGTCAAAGTAATTAGCCTTTGAATTCACAGCTTGAAAATCTAGATTGATAAGATACTATGGCTTGCCAGCTAGGTTACCAAACTTGTGTAGATGGCTAATCAGGACTAGATAGGTTAACAATTTCTAATTTAATGAAAGAGAAAAAGTCTCTCAGAATGACATCACTTTTGAAATAGCACTGTGACATTATGAGTTGTTAGGTTAAAATAACCCCCAAAATAAATATCTGTGAATAGCAGCTGATAGCTGTATCCAATGCTACAGAAAGTTACTTTCCACCTTTAGTGTTTTCTTTGCAGATCAAACCTTCCCTGAAACTGTAACATTTTAATAAATAATAGCCTCCATCCACAATTTTTTCTCTTAAACAGAAATTTTAATGAATTCATCCTTTCTGACATTTGCATTTGTCTTTAAATGCCATAAAATAACAGAGTTTTAATCATTCCAAATAGCTTTTTAATTATAGACCTAATTAACTTTTGCAGAAGGTTAAGCTCCACAAACAGGAATAAAATTGTTTGCTTGCACTTTGTATGAAGAAGGATGTGCTCGAGTTAGGTATTTGGTAAATTTATTTGGTCAGTTTTATCTGACTTTTTTAGTGTAAGAAGAGAGTTGAGTTTTAGTAGAATTTGACATTATGCACTGTGAATCAAATAATGTTATTTTAATTAATTATAGAATCAGAGAGGGAGTAAGAGACACTGTACATGAGAAATGGCATATTAGTAACTGCTAGCTCCAGCTTCCACAGCTGCACCAGAAGCATTGGTATTTCAGTCCCCAGGAAGCAAGAGGTTGTTATCTTTAGTGTTCATGAAATAATTTACTGGGCTTCCTTGGTGGCGCAGCGGTTGAGAGTCCGCCTGCCGATGCAGGGGACAGGGGTTTGTGCCCTGGTCCGGGAGGAGCTCACATGCCGCGGAGCAGCTGGGCCCGTGAGCCATGGCCGCTGAGGCTGCGCGTCCGGAGCCTGTGCTCCGCAACAGGAGAGGCCACAACAGTGAGAGGCCTGCGTATCGCAAAAAATAATAATAATAATAATAATTTACTGCTATAAAGTTCTTGGCAATAAACAGGATTACTATTTTGGAGCTGTGTTCTGAGTGAGGGCTGGACTATGACTTTTAGAGAAAACAAAATCTACTAAATTCTTATTTGGGTAGTTTTTAAATACTTGTTTTTCTCTTGTGTGCTTCCCACTGCGAGGCTCAAATGAGTGATTTTTGAGTGTATGGTATCACAGAAATAAGAAATTTGAAGTATTCAGTCATCCTATTTAACTTATCCAAAAGGTTATATGTGAACGTTGAGAAGGAGCCCCAAATAGGATCATTTTTCCAAGTTATGCATTCTCTTTTATGAAGAAATGCCAGAATTGTTTATATATTCCTATTTACTGTAGGTAAAAGTGGTCAAAGTTCGTGAAGATTTAATCTGATTGTTCGCATCACTATGGAATATATTTTCACATTTCTCAGACTTATTATAGCTGCAACAGACAGACAAAAAGAAAAAAAAAAGACCAATATCATACTGACACTAAAATCCACTAAGAACAATCAAGAACCCATTAGTTGGGCAACTATGTTTAACAAAGTGTCCGTTTGGCTAGTTGAGTTCACTCCCTATCCCCACTGAATACTGCAAACCAGATACGACTCCTGATCTGTGAGGAACTTGTGGTTACAGGAGATGCTCTATTCACCTTCACATCTACTCACTGACATTTCAAGGTTGGAGAAGGATGGAGTTTCCATTGCTGGGGATCAAAATTCACATGAGGAGAATGAGACTATTTAAGATGGAGTCAACTGAACAATGTAGACAACTGGTAAGTACACTCTTGTGGAGGTTTTTCTAAAGATTAATTGTATGCCTTTTAACATGAAGATTTCTCTGTTCAGCTTAGTTAAACCAGCTTTTATTGCTTGCCCTCCATATATCAGACCTGTGTCATGTGCTTGGGATAAAACAAGAGTAAGTATCATTTCTGCTTGAGGCTTCTTGCAGTCTGTTCTGCAGAAAAATTAATTATGAGGCACAAAATGTTAATGATGGACTAGGCATAGAAGCATAGAATATGGATGTGGTCTGAATTGGGGGTTCAGGTAAGGCTTCCTAGAAGAGCTGATTCTAGGGATCTCCCTAGAATAACTATGAGTTATCTAAGTGAAATTGGTCGATATTTCCTGACACAGAGGAAGCATTAGCAAAAAATGGAAAACTTGAACCATCAGTGTCATGTGAAAGAGAGATACTGTTGCATGGGGCAGAGTATGGAGTGAGACACAGGAAGAGCAAGCAGATGAACTTGTAAAAGGAGGGCATTGCTAGATGAGGAATGTTTTCTAAGTAAGGCCAAGAATCCTGTCCTTCTCTTGCAAGGATAGAGAGACACTGAAGAAATGTAGTCTAGAGAAGAATATCATGGGATAAAGAAGATTTTTATTTTAGATATATTTATCTATGAGAAGCACTGGATTGTGTTCACTTATTTGAGATGCTATAGTGTTCAATTCCTACCTCAAGTAATTATTGGTTGTGTAACATCAAGTGAAGTAATTATTTTTTTCAATTTTAATTTTACTCATCAGCAAAATTAAAAACAACATTTCTAACCTCAAAATTCCAAGGATTAAATGTTATAATCCTTTTGAGTAGTTGGCACATGGTAATAGGTAATAATAACTAATACGTTTATTTTCTTTCTTTATCTGAATAACGGTTAATTTGGCATTATTAATCTATGAAGAAATTATTTTTTTAATTAAGGAAAATTTCCTTGCTATTTAAAATAATAGGGCTTACTTTATACAAGATATAACAAACAAACCCAGATGTATTAAAGATTTAATGTGAAAGTGAAAAAAAAGAAAAAAAAAAACCAAATCCCTGTAAGACTATCAGGAAAAAAGAAATGTAGGAGATAGATAGGATTATAACTCTGTAGTAGAGAAAAATTTCTTTAAATAAAGCACCAAACCAAAATAGGGGAACAAATTCATGATATCAAAATTAAATGATATGGTATGAATATTAAGTGAAAATATTTGCAATATCAATAAGCATTAAAAGATTATCATCTCATGTATAGGGAATTCCTGAGAAGTAGAAAGAAAACTCAGTCAATGTCATAAGGAAATGGGCAATTCAAATTAATAAGTACCAGGAAGGGAATCTCATTGTCTGATTAGCATATGAAGTGATGTTCAAGTTCTTAGTAATAAAAGGAAGCAAAAAAAAAAGTTTTTATGTTTGCTCATCTTTTGGAACAATAATATTAAACAAAAGATGATAAGAGAAGAAACCTTAAACAATATGTACTATAGGAATATAATGTTGGGAGAAATAGATGTATTTTAATCAGGTTTACTGTGCTCATATTATATCATTCAGAAATTTTTCTTCCAAATACATATCCAGAGAAACAAAGAAGCATGCACAAGGAAACTCATTATTGCAAAATTCATCACAGCAAAATAATGGAAACTACCCACATGTCCATCAATTATTAAAAAAAACTGAATAAATAAAATGTGTAACATGCTAACTATGAAAACCATATAGCAGTTACAAGGAAGAAATTAGATAAGCATGTACCAATATTTAAATATTTAATATATATACTGTAGTCTATGAAAAATGTAAGATACAACATATCATTTATGGAAATAAAAAAGTGACTTGTGACAGAGGATAATGAGATTACAGCTAAAACATAAATGAACAATGATATAAAAACAAAAGCCAGACATCTTATAGAACAATGATGAAATTATACCACTATCTTAATATTATAATCCAATTTCGTGAATCTGAGGCCCAAAATGAAGAGGAAAAGTAACAGTAAGTAAAACATACCTTGGATTTATTTATAAAATAAACATATGAAGGAGCTAGAAAAATATTATAACAAAAACAAGTTTTATACCACATGTAAATTCTTCCAAAACTTTGATAGTAGTATGCAAGAATTAAGAAGAAAAGATCAAAGAGAATATTATTTTAGTAAGAACACGTTAGAAAACTTAAAGCACAAAGTATATGAACAGCAAGAGAAAAGCATACTGGACAAAAGCTAGTTACGAAGCTAGTCTCATTGATGGCAGGCAATTAATCTAACCCGTTTCTAATCATGACACTATTTACAATTCCTAGAAGGACATGGTATTGTGCTATGATACCCTATTTATAACACAAATAGATTTGGCCAGGCCACCAACAGACATATTGGCAACTTGGAAGAGTAAATAGTGAATCTCTGAGTAAAGTTGGCTTTTCATCTTGAGGACTTTTAATTTATGTCTCCTATGTGTATATAGAAATAGATCATGCCAAATTTTTGACAGTGGAATAATAATTTGGTTGAAGATAAAAATGAAGTTTCTTCTGAATTAGACTTTTTTTTAAGAAATTTATTTATTTATTTATTTATGCCTGCATTGGGTTTTTGTTGCTGCTCACAGGCTTTCTCTAGTTGCAGCAAGTGGGGGTTACTCTTCTTTGTAGCGCGCGGGCTTCTCATTGTGGTGGCTTCTCTTGTTGCAGAGCTCGGGTTCTAGGCTCGCAGGCTTCAGTAGTTGTGGCACACAGGCTCAGTAGTTGTGGTGCATGGGCCCAGTTGCTCCATGGCATGTGGGATCTTCCTGGACCAGGGATCGAACCCATGTCCCCTGCAATGGCAGGTGGACTCTTAACCACTGTGCCACCAGGGAACTCCCTGAATTAGACTTTTAATAAGAATTTTAGAAGGGATTCAATGTAGCACAGGAAACATACTCAGAGTCTTTAAATTATTCAAAGCACATTCATATCTCCCTAAATTGCACATAATCGGCATTTACAGAAAGGCAGAGGCAGATAGAGTAAACTTAGTGTATCATAATCCAAAGTAAAGTAGATGAGCCCATGCTCATACTAACTGTAAGAATGTGAAAGATTCATGGTTACAGAAGATAAAATTAATCCATTCAAAGCAGTGAATACATAAAATCAGGTATCATCTGGACATTTAATACATATTTAATCAAAATATTTGATTTGTTGGGCTGGTAAATACAGTTCTTTAGTTATCACAGTGTGAAGAAGGGAATGAAAATTTTGTGTTTGCTAATGGATATTTGAGTGCCTGATAAATAAGAGACTTTCCAAGAACAAAGATACATGGCTACATTAAGTTATTGTCCAATTAAATTCACATACTTATAAAACGTTAAAATGAGGAAAATTTTAAAAGAACATCAGTGATTGCACACTTGGATTTTTCAGCGCAGTTTAGAATGATGTATTTTATAGAGAGAATGAGTAGCCAAATTTGGTAATTTTTCTTGTTTTGGCAGCCTATGTGTAATGAAAATACCATCTTACAATTAGAACACTTGGCATGTAATATGATGGCATTCCTTTTTTGCATTGCATACTTCAGAATAATCTAATTATTCTAACTCAATTTTATAATGATTTCTTCTTTTTTTGCAAATAGTATGAGCCAGGATTTATTCCTCATATGCAATGTTATTAAGACTAACTTATCAGATAGTTTTTATAACTAAATTTCAGGTCATTTAAATCTTCAAAAAATAGGGCTTCCCTGGTGGCGCAGTGGTTGAGAGTCCGCCTGCCGATGCAGGAGACACGGGTTCGTGCCCTGGTCCGGGAAGATCCCACATGCCGCGGAGCGACTGAGCCCGTGAGCCATGGCCGCTGGGCCTGTGCGTCCGGAGCCTTGCTCCGCAACGGGAGAGGCCACAACAGTGAGAAGCCCGCATACCGCAAAAAAAAAAAAAAAAAAAAAAAAAAAAAATCTTCAAAAAATAATTATACTCAGATACCAGAAATCTGGCTTTAAATCCCCAATTACATGAGAAATGTATTTTATAATTTATAATGTGTAAAATATAGCCATATTTCTGTGTAGAGTGTCAATTTTAGTGACTATTTTTGATGGATATTTGGAAGTAATCCAACACATTTTGTATATGTTTTGCTTACTTGAGGGAAAGTATTTATAACTCTTTTTTAAATGCATAGAAACTGGAAAGGAAGGTTCTAATCATGTCACCATATTTAGAAAACAGGTTGGTTTTTCCTCAGGATGACCCTAAAGGAAAGCTAATAGTGTACATATGAAATCGTAAAACCTTATCTTCAGGTGGACAAAGTTTGACATTTATCTGAAAAAAAAAATGTAGGTTTATCTTTTGCTAAATATTTTACCCTGAAGCAATAGAAAACTGAGTAAATTAGATAACAATAAATTCATCCTATTTTTTCTATTATTTCTTCATTTAGAACTTAAGTATAGAATTCCAGTAATTTTCTCTACCATATAAATAAAATATATTACTTTAAAATTTTTACTGATAGATTCATTTATTCATTAATACACTTATGGGAACAGTAACTCATTCTATCACTGTGAAACAGTATTTTAATTCTAGCATTATGTAGTCTATTTATAAGAATATTATCAACTCAGAAAGTTTATCATAAGTAGTCTCTAAAAATGTGTCTGTGGAGAAGCTGTCAGTATAGTATAGTGGGTGATTTATATATCTTGTTTAATCTTCCATAGAAGTTTTCTCAACTCAACAATAAATCACAGGCAAGGGCAAGTTACCCAGGAACACAGTGTGTTAAGACTCACACACACACGGGAAGAGTTAAATCATGAGAAGTTACTAGACCATTGTTAAGCAAATTTGCTGGAAATGGATGCCAATTCTTAACAGCTGTTTGTATATCTTCACTATACTTTAGTTTCAGTGAAAGAAAATATCAGGATAGAATCAAAGGTTTCAATTTTCAAACTTCCTTCTTACAACTGACTTGGTATGTACATTAGTAATGATGAGATTTGCCATTAACAATAATTTTTACTCTTCTTCAAGGACTTTTTCTTTTCTCTCATCAAGTAGCTTTCACAATACCCAAGCTAGCCCATCATACATAATTAACACGGTGCATATGTCTTATTGCTTTCACTTGCATTAATAGTGTGTTGACAAATCTGAGGCTGGTTCTATCATAAATTTATGTATGCATTAGAAAAATATCCACCAAAAACGTTTCTAAGAAAAAGACGGCATAAAATGATTGAATTTGGACCTCTCTTAGGTGACTTTAATTTTCCATTATTTCACACCAATATCAGAAAACGGCTGTTTAAATATTTTTAAAGTACTAGTAAATCTTGCAGTATTCTTTAAAATAAATAGTATATTCAGTGTAAAACAACTGTTTATTCTCTGTGTATATCTTCAGTAATATGTCATATGAAACACTGAAGGCTTCAATCTGAGTCTCATAGCAGTAGCAGTACCTTATACGCCAGGTAAAGATGCTATATATACAATTGTAAAGTTTTGATGAGTCATTTTGAGGTATTTCCTACCCTCAACATAAATTTAACATTAAAATATGTAATTCAAAATGCTTGAATTGATTTCAATATAATTTCCCCAACCATATTTACCACTAGACAGATTGTGAAGAAAAAGTTTTATCTCAAAAGCGAATATCAGGAAAACTATGCAAGAAAACTAGATACTACAAAGAATATTTTGGAAGCTCCATTTATGGTATTTGCTACTGAAAACTTTGCAATAGTATCATATTACTTTACCACTTAAATTCTATTAGGTTTCCTTTGTTAAAAGCAAAAGGCCAAACCAATTGAATATTAGAATATATATGTGATAAAATATGTGGAAACTGTCACATACTCTATGATAAACATAAAAGCTTCATCCCTTAAAATATGCTTCATAGTTGTTGATAATATCTTCATAAAAATCCTGAGTAACTAAACTGTTATCAGAATACCCGATCAGGGCTTCCCTGGTGGCGCAGTGGTTGAGAGTCCACCTGCCGATGCAGGGGATACGGGTTCTGTGCCCCGGTCGGGGAAGATCCCACATGCCGCAGAGCGGCTGGGCCCGTGAGCCATGGCCGCTGAGCCTGCGCGTCCGGAGCCTGTGCTCAGCAACGGGAGAGGCCGCAACAGTGAGAGGCCCGCGTACCGCAAATAAAAAAAAAAAAAAAAAAAAAAAAAAAACCCGATCATTTATCCGGCTGAATATTTAATTATGTAGTATCTGCAATTTGAAAAAATAAGTTTTATTACTTCTAAAATTACTGTTGATTTGCCTGACTTTAAATTTAAATTCATATTATAAATGTGTATTGAGCATAGGATATATTTGTTTTTCAAATAATATTAATTTTCTCAACTTTCAGAAGCATTTTTTCTAAGGACCACATTATGATCTTTCCTCTGTATTTTAGGTTTAGCGCATGTACATGTGTCTCATGTAGGCAAGATGATTTTCCTGAAATTTACAAGTCAATTTTCAATATACAAGTAGGAAAATCTCACGTTTTTTTCTACAACCTAAACCTTGATTCATGTTATAAAATATAAGCTTCTGAGCTTGCAATCATATTAAATATATGAAGAATGAAATAAAATCAAAACCTTATTCTTGAAGTTTATACATAGAACCGACCACCACCCAGCATAGTGGAAAGCTGCATAGCATGTAAATCTGCCTTGACCTTGGATTGTTGGTGCAGTATTTTTGTATCTGTGGGATCTACTTTTTAGTTCAGTAGTTTGAACTATATATAAACTGTATAATCTATAAAATTTTTATAGAGTATTCAGCTGTGAAAACTGGTTAAATAAAATGAATATTTCTTAACACACACAGATATATACCTATATATCTATAGCTATATATATATATATACATGCAAGCCTTAAGTGAGTTCTTTTCTAAATACTCTTGTCCAGATCAACCCAAGAAAATACTAGAATAACAAGTTATTTTAGTTGTTATCTGTGACCATTTTCTTTGCTTTCACCATCCTTTCCCATTCCTGTTAAAGCATTTGAAAACTGTGATAACCACTGCTATTTTGGAAGTTACTTGGGAATAACTCATTTTAATATTTTCTCTATCATATTAGCATAAGATTTTCTACAAAAGCAACAATTTGTCATTTAACATCTGAAAAGTTATGTAATGATCCATAATGAAAAGTAATCATCCCCATCAAAGGATGAGCAGTTTGAGTAAAGATTTTAATAACAATTATAAGTTTAGAATTAAACATATAATGATATCATTTAAAATAATACATTTAATCTTTTCTTATATCTGTTGTCTAATTTAAATGAAACCTAGTATGATTAGATATCCTCACAATTATTCCGTTTAGTCATTAGGAATCCCACTTTAGTACTTTGCTTTATTTCTAGTCTACTACCTTGAAAACTTGGCCTTCGAAGACATCAATTGTATGATGTCTTAAACTTAACTTAAACTTAACTGGAACTAAAAGCAGTCATTATTTTTATGTATTTCTTACATTTTGTCAAGCTTTTGTCCTAGCTTATTTCAGCTCATTTTACCAGATGTATTAGTTTGCTAGGGCTGACATAATAAAGTAACGGACTTGGTGGCTTAACAGCAGAAATTTCTTTCCTGACAGTTTGGAGGGCTGTCAGTCTACAATCAAGGTGTCAGCAGGGTTACTTTTTTTCTGAAGGCCTCTTTCCTTGGCTTGTAGATGGCCACCTCCTCCCTTTGTCTTTAGATGGGCTTCTCTTGTTTGCTTGTTATAGCTCTTAGCTAGATTTTAGAAGGCACACTATAAATAAATGGACAATTGAAAACCAAAAGGATCTTATTTATTTATTTTTTTATTCAAATAGAGTGTAAACTTCTTGAAGGCAGGACTCTGTTTCACTCATCTTTGTATCCAACACATTCACTAGCATGGTGCTTTCTTCAGTACAACCCTGATACCAACAGACGCTGAGATATTAAACTAAGCACGCTTGACAGAGAGCCATCTTACGTAAAATATTTAATCAAGCATTCTGAACATGCAATGTAAGGATCTTTAGCATGTCTAAGGATTGGCTCAAGTCAAGTCAATCTGTAGTGTAGCAATTCTCCTCCCCCCCCCAACTATGGCAAAACACTGTAATTGTGTGAATATATTCATTTCCTGGGAAAAGCAGCCACCATTTCATCAGAAAAAGTTAGATTTCTCCATTACAAAAAATAAAAAGCCACCACAAATTTTACAAATGGTTATCTGAAGATTTTCCTCAAGACTTATACCTTGCAGTCAAAATTCTAACTCTCTTAACTCAAATACAGCTTGCCCCATTCATATATCAAAAAGAAGGGTGCTTGTATTAGTCTGCTTGGGCTGACATAACAAAATACCACAGACTGGATGGCTTAAACATTTAAATTTATCTCTCGCTTTTCTGGAGGTTGGGAAGTGTAAGACCAAGGCAGGACTGGTTTCATTCTGAGGCCTCTTTCCTTGGTTTGTAGGTGGGAGCTATTTTTGAATCTGGCAGGGACATAAACATTCAGTTTCAGAATTCATGTCCTTTTTGTATGCAAAATATATCCATTCCATTCCAACAGCTCCAAAAGTCATTCCATCAACCCTAAAGTCTAAAGTTCAAAGAGTCATGTATATGTCATCTAAATCAGATATGGGTGAGACTAGAGGGGTGATTCTTCCTGAGGCAAAATTCCTCTTCATCTGCAAATCTGTGAAACAAGAAAAGTTATGTGCTTGCAAAATACAATGGTGGGAGAGACATTGAATATGTATTTCTGTTCCTAAAAGGAGAAATCAGAAAGGAAGAAAGGGGTGACAGCTCCCAGCAGGTCCAAGACCAAAGAAGGCAAATTCCATTAGATATTAAGAGTGCAACATAATCCTCCATGTCTCAGTACCCTGCCTCTGGACCCACTGGGGCTGTACTCCCACCTTCTGGAGTCCCGGAGTGGGGGGTCTTGGTTGGGCAGAGTTTGAAACTGAGTCAGTGTTCCTAATAAACTCTGAATCACCTTTGGGGTTATTCTTCCCTTTTCTTGAAGAATAGAACTTGTTGCAGGCAGATAACTTTATGGTCCTGTTGTGTAAAATAAAAAAAACTCACAGCCTTTCTTCATTTTGTATAGTCTCCATCTCCTTCAGTTCAAATTGGCAGTGTGTCTGCTCATATAACCACATAATCTCTCTTTTTTAAAACATCTTTATTGGAGTATAATTGCTTTACAATGGTGTGTTAGTTTCTGCTGCATAACAAAGTGAATCAGCTATACATATACATATATCCCTGTATCTCCTCCCTCTTGCATCTCCCTCTCACCCTCCCTATACCAAGTAAGTCAGAAAGAGAAAAACAAATACCGCATGCCAACACATATATACGGAATGAAAAAAAAAAAAAGTTCTGAAGAGCCTAGGGGCAGGACAGGAATAGGGACGCAGACTTAAGAGAATGGACTTGAGGACACATAATCTCTTTATCCAGTGATAGTCCAGCCACATCTTTGGTATTCTATCCAGAACATGCTTTCTCATTTTTTGAAATATGGACAGGCTGAGAATTTTCCAAATCTTTAAGTTCTGGTTCCTTTTTATTTAACAATTCTGTCTTCAATTTATTTCTACTTTCAAATATTCATAGAAGCAGTCAGGAAGATCCAAGTGGCACTTTCAGTGTTTTGCTTAGAAATCTCCTTAGCTAATATTAAATTTCATCATTGAAAAGTTCTATCTTCTGTAAAAACACTAGAAAACAATTCAGCCAGTGTCTTTGCCATTTTTTTTCTTTTTCTTTTTTTTTTTTTTTTTTTTTGCGCTAGGCGGGCCTCTCACTGCTGTGGCCTCTCCTGTTGCGGAGCACAGGCTCCGGACGCTCAGGCTCAGCGGCCATGGCTCACGGGCCCAGCCGCTCCGCGGCATGTGGGATCTTCCCGGACCAGGGCACGAACCCACGTCCCCTGCATCGGCAGGCGGACTCTCAACCACTTCGCCACCAGAGAAGCCCTTTGCCGTTTTTTAATAAAGATTTCCTTTCCTCCAGTTTCCAATTACCTATTCCTCATTTCCATTTGAGACCCCACCAGAATGTCCTTTAATATCTATATTTATAACATCATTTTGCTGATGACTATTTATGTATTCTCTAAGAAGATGGAGGCTTTCTCTCCAGCTCTTTTTTTTTTTTTTTTTTTTAAATTTCTGAACCCTTACCAGAATCACCTTTAACATCCATTTTTTCTACAAACAGTCCCTTCATGGCAATCTGGGCTTTTTCTAGCATGTACCTTAAAACTCCTCCCAGCCTCTAACCATTACCCAGTTCCAAAGCTGCTTACACATTTTTAGGAATTTGCTAGAGCAGCACCCCACTTTTCAATACCAAAATCAATACTAGTCTGCTAGGGCTGCCATAACAAAATATTACAGACTGTGTGGCTAAAACAAAAGGAATTTATTTCTCACAGTTCTGGAAGCTGAGGAGTCTAAGATCAAGGATCAAGGTGCCAGCAAGGTAGGTTTCATTCTAAGATCTCTTCTCTTTGCTTATAAGCAGCTGCCATCTCTCTTATGTGTTCACATGATGTTTTCTTTGTGAACATGCAGAGAGAGAGAGAGAGAGAGAGAGAGAAAGAGAGAGAGAGGCTGCTGCTTCTTACAAGGACACTAATCCTATTGACCTCATTTAACCTTAATTACCTCCTTAGAGACTCCATCGCCAAATATAGTTACACTGGGGTTTAGGGTTTCAACATCTGCATTTGGGGGAAACACAAAACATTTGGTCCCTAACAGTGTTTTAACAGAAAAGATGGCCACAGAAAAAGCAAGTACCCAAGACAATAAAAGTAAAAGGGTGCTGTACTTCGAGGACAGGAGATTCTGGTTCCTTAGCTACGAAAAATGAGGAACATGCTCTTATAATTGACCTGTTTATAAATTCAACTCTGCATAATTCAACCACAGGTAAACGAATTCACTATTTAGCTTAAAATTAAAATATCTAGGTAATATATTTCGATTCTTATGAGCTTGGTGAACAGCATCAGGATATAACTGTTATCATAAGAAGTATTCTTAAGTGGAAATAAATTGTTCAACTTTATTGCTCATATTACTTGGTGACTTTTTCCACTGAATATTTGCAAGATATGTAATTTCGAATTATCTGTAGAAAGCACGGGTGTTCATACATGGTAGAGTTGTCTAAGGCCTTGTTTCTCTAGCTCTTCTTCACATATCATTTGCAACAACATCACTTAGTGATACTGATTAAAGGACAGATTCCTGGGTTCCACAAAGACCCACTGGAAAAGAATCTCTGCATGCAGGAATTCAGAATCATTAATTAAATAGTCTACGATGTATGTGATTTGTAAGTGATGGTCTAATTGAGAATTACTCGTCTAAAATGCCTTTATCTTATGACATACTATTTTAGTGAAAACCTGAGAAATATACGGTAATTTTTTAAAATTTCCTTTTCGGTGTTACTTATGGAAAATTTGTTACTGATGCAGATTTTTTTTTTTTTTTCTGGGAATGAGTTTTATGCTCTTAAATGCTCTGTGGTCCATGTCACCTTCAGAAGTGTATGTTAAGGCAGAGAAAGGAGTGAGTTAATCAAGAGCTTCGAGCATATTGGTGAATAAGAGCCTCACTGTCATTTCACTTTGGTGCATCTAACTCTGTTGGGCTGTATCCTGTGAACGAGCTTCCACTCAGGATTATGCCTGTCCACAGGGTAAATGTCTATCTGGGAAAAAGCAGAAGAAATACAATATAGTAAGTGCCTTTTTAAAAATTATTATTTAACATAAAGGAACAGAGCTTCCAGTGTCCAGGACCATCAAGTCAAATCAATTGATATGTATTCCTCATCTAATATCGCCTTTATTTTTCATAGTCAGAAACTGAATGACAGGTTTTATGTGACAGGCTTTATGCTCCTTTGGTAAGAACATGGCTTGCTCCAAGATGAATTAATAAATGATTCTATACCCAGGTCACTACAACACAAAATGAAGAAAAGATTCCATCCTTCTCTAGAGAAATTATGCTGCATAAAACAGCAAATCCAGAAAAATCAGTCACTTTGCCTGGGTCCTCAGGCAATCATGCCTACTGATATTATCATTGATTCATGACCAATGGAGAAGTTAACCAAGAAAGAGGACATTAGACCAATTTTTTTTTTCATTTCACCACACGCATGATCAGTAAGTGGAACATCAATTGGAACGGCAATTTCATGCAGGGGCCTCTGAAGAAGACTCCATTAAATTCCAATTTTTTTCCTATACATCAGGAATGATAAGGAAAAGTTCCTTACTTAGTAATCAGCATATTTATGGGCTAGAAATTACAAAATATTAAAGTATGAGAGAGATAGTAAAGATCACTTTGTTATAACTTATTATTTTACAACTTAGAAATAGGAGACTCAAGCAGATTAAGTCGTTTATCTAAGGTCACAAACATAATTGGTGAAAAATGGGACAAAGCCTCTGTTCTACTGTTTTCTAGTGATTTTTTAAAATGTGCTCTGCTGATTTTTTATTTTCCAGAATTTGGAACAGTGCGAATATAGTTAGAGATGACAGTGAAAGGGCCGTACTTTCAAAAAAATCTTTCTGTGGAAGTTGAAACCTAGGTTTGAAACTTCAAAGACAGAAAATATCATCTCTATATACTTACGCAAGAGGAGAAACAAGTCTTGGCATGTTGATTATGTGGGACAGAGCACTGGATGTATGTGTTTGCAGTTGCACCATCAAATAAATGTTAGCAAAGAAAAGAGGAACTAATCTACTTTAGGCAGTTTGTACTTTGAACACTTTCAGAGTCACAAAGGTCATTTCTTTCACCAGAGTAGCCTATACCTTTATGTAGACAATAAATCTTATTTCTATTTCACCACTGTAGATAGTATTCATTGTTTCTTCTCCTGGTGTCTATGAAAAATTCACTTCACTACACTAAATGACAAAATTGCTATTTGTATACAATTACTTAGTGAAATACTAAAGTGATACCTCTATATAAGTTATCATAAGAAATACACTTATGCTTATTAACTATTTATATGTATTTAATTAACTAATGGAATGTATACCCCTAGATGAATTCTAATACTACATTTTATAAATTTAATAACAAATCTCATTCCTGTTATATTTTGTGAAAAGAAGCAAATCATTATCTAGACACACCAAGTCAACTATTCCTATTTTTTTTCCTGAAGACTTTCAAAGTTGGAAAATAAGTCTTTTTTTTAAACAGAAATTATTTACTGAATGCTTCAAGCTGTAATATAACAGCTTGAAAGAAAATGAAAGCCTTTTAGATATACATTTATTTTCTCATTTTTATTGTTGATAGACATGAAATTCAGAGAAGTTCAAAAGAAAAAAACATACAGTTAAATATATTGGGAAAATATATATGCATTGTGAACAGAAACATACATGCTAGAAGAGTCCCTGGATTATCAGCCAATTCAGGATGTGTTTCTGATGAAGAGGTATCAGTGGCTAGACCAACAAACAGTTCAAATTTAAATTTGTGAAAAGTATTGAATTAATTAAAAACAAATTTTGATAAGAGTAGACAAGAGTGGCTGAGAATGTATGTGACATTTGAGTACATAAGTTAAGCACACTAATTTGAGTTTAATAACTCTTGAAAAATGATGTGAGGTCACTGTACATCAGATTTTAAACATCAGATGTGCCCACGTGAGACAGTTGGTATAATACAAAACTAAGATACAGAGAAAACTGGAAAACAGAATTGAGATACATTAAATGAATGGAAAAACAGAATTTACTTTTTATCTCTGTAGTCTGAAATAAAGTTGAAAGGCAAAAAAGCAATCAAACGGCACAAACATCACAAAGAGATTGTTCTAAAGAATAAATTAGCTGTTATTGTTTTGAATATTGACATGAATATTTAATAAAATCTAAGGACTACAGGATTTTAATTATTTGGATTATCATTACATGTAAGTTATGGATGTGATTTTTAGCTCAGGATCAAATTTGTACTTCATTACATAAATGAGTATTATGTGAGATAATTTGTTCTTAAAATTAAATATACATGATATGTGTGTGTTTTGAGGGAGCATGTGTTGCATTTTAATAGAACTCTGCTCTAAAATTTAAAACCAGCTTGATACCAACTTATCTTTATAAAAATCCAGTCAAAATTTTAGTAATTCAAAGATGATTCCCTCTCTGGAATCCTCTAGAAACATCATGTTGCTGAGGAATTTACGCATCTTGTAGATCTTAAAAAGAACCTCAAAAGATTAATTCCAATAATAGTGCAAACTGAATAATTTTTGTTATTTTCTTCAGTACTTTGAATTAAAAATGCACTTAAATTGAAGAAATTAACCAATTGTGACTCTGAGAAGTCTGAATTCAATCGATTTAGTCATAATTTCATATAGTCCATTGATAGTTTACACTTACTTCATTGTTAATATTTCTGACTCATTGACACTTAGCAAAAAATTAATCAGAGAAAACAACATCTGAAAAATAAAGGTTTGTTTGAACATGAGGCTGAAACATATCTGAGAATAGGGCTCAGGGTTTGGTGGAAACTATTTTTCTCCCTGGCTTGTTACTTGCTATCCTTTTTAAGAGAATCACACTCCCTCTTTCATTTTCTTTTGGGGGCTTGTATTTTCTCCACTCATCTATTTGTTTTCACTGGGAACCTCTATGTCTTTACCTGACACCAATCTCTGGCCACAGTTGACTAGTTCAAGAGTAGGCTCAAGTCAAGCAGAGATTTTCCTTGAGAGTTTTCAAAATATTCAGGCTTTGTGGCGATAGATATTACAAGATGAAGGACTGAGATCTGTGAGTATTCAAGTATCCTCCTTAAGGGAAATCAGCTTGCAGAGAGAGAGAATGAAGTATACAAGTGGAGAAAACCATAACTGAAAAACTAAGAGGGAGACCTGATGGCATACAAGTTTGTGGCCTGGTGTAGCTTTCGTTTGCTTATTTTTAAGTATATCCCTCTTATTTTACTTTCATAGTTTAATAGTTTGTCTTCGGAATTTCCTTTTTCTTTTCTTTTTTTTTTTTTTTCCTGTGTGAGATCAAGTTTAATTTCTGTAACTTGTAACCTGAATAGTCACGAACAATAGAATTGGCTTAGGTAGGATTTTATGTTTACAAATATTTTAGCAGGGTGTATAAAAAACAAACATTTCTGCTAAATAGTTCACTTAGATTAATTGTATTTAGCAATTTCATTAGTATTTTTATGCATAGTTATCCTATATTGTCTTCATAGCAGTAGAATTACTGCTGGGTCACTACTCTCTCAGATAACATTCTGCCTCATCACAAACATCTTCTCAGCTTCCATTGCTGGTTCCTCCTCTTCTCCTTGTCTTTGACTGCTAAATTTTGCAGGAATTTAGGGTTTAGTCTTGGAGCCTCTATTCTTTACCATCTATATTCACTTATAAGTGCTCTCAGGGTTTTAAATATTATCTATGCTAACTATCCCAAATTTAATTCCCTAGCTCAGGTCAGGCATATTCTCCACATGCAAGACATGTATATCATAAGGTTTACTTGACACCCTCACTGGAGATGTCTAGAAGTCAACTCATGATTAACCTTCAGCATCCTCATACCCTAAACGTACTGTTTCTGATTGCAGTCTCCCAGTTACACAAGCAAAAAAAAGAGACACTTATGGTGATTTTTGAAATTAAAAAATATATATATATTATTTTCTGTACAAAAGCAATTTCTATTTATTCTAAATAAAAAGTTTATTCAAAATTTGGCCATTAAAAATCGAATTAGCCACTACTTGGTCAAAATTCTCATCTCCTGTAGCTTTTGCCACAGCCTACTAACATGTTGCTCTGCTTTGACCTTCTGCAAGTGAGTTATTGTAATAGCTTCTGAATGATTCTTTTCACTCTATATGGCAGGAAAAGAGATACTTCAGAAAGAATCTGTCATTGCTCCATTCAGATCCCCCAGTAGCATCCCATCTCTTTCTAAATAAAAGCCCAGATCCTTACAATGTCCTTGGAAATCTAAATTAATCTGGCCACTGGCTAACTCTGATTTCATCTCCTACAATTAACTCCTTCTCTCTAACCAATCCACATATGCCTTCTTGCTGTTCTTTGAACACACCAAATATGAGACCACTTTGTGACCTTGAATTTTCTGTCTCTTCAGTCTGGAAGGGACAGAAATATTAGTAAGATTTCATCCATTAATTTAATTATTATATTTTTTCTCTTAATGTAACATCCTATAATTTTTCTTAACCTTGATATTTTATAATTCTTTTTATAGATTGCATTATTTTATTTAAAAATCCTCAATTTAATCATCTTCATTTTTATCATGATAAATCATCATGTATTTATAATATGTAATTTCTAATCTCCTATTAAGTTCAATCAATGTTTTATCTTTATTATTTTTTAATAGTTGATTCATTAAATGATAAGTCTTAGTTAAGTCAAATAACTCAGTGGAGTAAGTGTTAATTTTCCATTTCACAGGAAACCAAGACTCAGGGAAATTCCCTCAATTATCCAGTCATACAACTAAATATTTGAGAAATAGGATTTAAACAAATATCTTGTTCCTTCAGCAAATGGGCTTTCTCATTGGACCACAGTTCTATTACATATCTTTTGAGTGGTGCAACAGAGTCTATCACCCCTTGATTTAAATCCTTTCCCATAAGCTTCAGTCTTTTTAATATGTACAAACTAATTACTTAATTTCTCTGATCCTTAATCATTTTTATGTGTGCAAAATTATTAATTTATGTGATCCTAACATTTATTTCATTAGTAAACTTGGTACATATGAAAGTGCATGATGCCCACTGCATACATATTGAATTGTGTATGTTAGTCTTTCATATTTCATAGCAAACTTTATAATGCTATAATTAAAACTTTATAACTTACCAGATACTTTGAATTTAAGAAAGAGCTGATTTTCTTCCCCTTGACTATTATATCTTTAGGGGAAAGATTCTTGTCTTCATTTGTCTTTGATGAAAGTTGTTGCTCTTTATTTAATACAAACTACACGGACAACAATGCTGTGGATAATCTCTATGCCCATCACCATCCAACGCATAATCAATGCAATCTGGTTTTAGTATTTTAAGATGTTAAAAAGGTTAGCAAGGGCTTCCCTGGTGGCGTAGTGGTTGAGAGTCCGCCTGCTGATGCAGGGGACACCGGTTCGTACTCCGGTCTGGGAGGATCTCACATGCCTTGGAGCGGCTGGGCCCGTGAGCCATGGCCGCTGAGCCTGTGCATCCAGAGCCTGTGCTCCACAAAGGGAGAGGCCACAACAGTGAGAGGCCCGCATACCGCAAAAAAAAAAGCAACAACAATTGATAACATAACAAATTTAAGATAGCTTAATTGGGAGATGAAATGTTTTAATCTGGTGACTGACTGTCAAAGAAAATGTCTAAATTAGAACATTATTTATTCTCAAATAATTTATATTACTCATTTACTTTATTAAGTGTTCACCCTGGTCAAAGCTGAGTATTTTTCATTTTAGTTATAATGCCAAATTTTTATAATTTTAGGGTTTTACAATATCCCATCTTAATTCTATAACATAGGGAGGTGGAAGAAATATTAACCTCATTATATAGATTAATAAACTATATCCCATATAAACTAAGATATACTCAAGGACAAATAACTAGTGCATGAACAATCTAAGTTGAAACAAGTTTATTTGGACTTTTAGTTTACTGCATCTGAATATTATACATACAGTACAAAAGTCACTGAGCTTGTAAATGGTTCTCTTAAGAAGCAAAAAAACGGAGTTTATATTTCTATTTGTTTTTCCATAATAAATAATTGTATAAATGATATATATACTGTCATTATAAAACATATTTTAAGCTTTTCTAAGTTAAGATAATGTTATATAATGGCCTTTGAATTGATAACATAATCAACTAGCAGCGGTATCAAGAAGTGGCTACTATACCTGACATTTTCAATATTTACATGGCTTTTCCAGAGAACTTTAAAAGTATTATTAACTAAAATATTCATTGATGGCTTTATTATAACTATTCTTTTGGACCAATACCCTGCTTCTTCAAAAAGAGTGAGATGGGATAAATGATAAAGAGCAGAAATAATCATAATTTCCTCTTTAAGACATGATTAAAAGGGCAATTTAGAATCTAATAATTAATGCCAGTGATAATTACATTACTGAATGACATGCTGAGACAGTCCGTGTCATTTAACAGGTTTGGATTTGCAAGGCAAACTTCTAAACGTGGTTAATTCTTCCCAGGCAGTATGCCTACAATTTGGAAAGCAGCCACCTGATTCATTATTTTGGATGCAATGGGGTAGACATAAATGAATAAGTTAGATTTATACCAGGCAATAGTCTGAGGACATTCTCCAAATCATTCAGTAAGCATTGGATTTTTAATAGGAATATTTTGATTAAATTCATACTATAACATGTAACCGTCAACTTAAAGTTATAATAAGGTAGATACTACCATAAGTAAGTGGTAAAATGCTGGTACACATGCACATATACGCATATAAATTGGCGAAAGGTAAACACCTATATTTATTCATTAATTTATATATTACTTTTGAATACCAAGTAACAGATATAAAAATAAAGTTACAGTCTAGTGAAGGATACTTACAAGTCAAAACTAAATGATACCATTCAGTAGACGGATAAATGCTATGATTGAGGTTATAATGGATGCCTTGAGGGCAAGAGCAAGCAGTGATAGGAAACCTAATTTTATGGGTTCAGAAAAGACTTCCTAAAAAAGGTAATGTATATTGATAGGTAAAGAATAAACACATGATAACTAGGTAGAGATGGTAGTGTAAATGAGGGAAAATTCTCACATACCCAAAGGCAGGAGAAAATAAGGTGTTTTGCGGGAACTTCATGTATATTTGGATGATAAACCATTAGAGGATAAAGAGAGAGATCAAGAATCAGATCATGAAGGGCCTTGGTGAAACTCATGAGGAGACTGGACTTTATCCTGAGGGTTAACAGAAATGATTGAAGGGATTTACTAGTACTTTATACTCAGATTTCTCTCTTAGTATGGCAATTCTGACTGCAGTATAGAAAATGAATTAGAGTAAAGTGACTTTAGAAATAAAAGGGAAGTATTTATGAATTTATTGCTATGATCCAAAAATGTAATAAATCACAATATAAGGCAGTAATGGTGTAAATAGGAAAAAGTAAATATATTTGAAAGATGATGAGATAGTTATCATAAATCTTATGAGAAAAGAAGATGTATTAGTTTACTCTTGCTGCTAAAATAAATGATCAGAAATGTAGTTGCTTAAAATAACACAAAAGTATTATTTTACAGTTCTGTAGATTAGAGCCTACACAGGTCTTGCTGAACTAAAATTAAAGCTAGGTCAGCATTGTGTTCTTTTCTGGATGGTTTAGAGGATAATCCATTTCCTTACCTTTTCTAGCTTATCGTCTTGGCTCATGACATCTTTCTCCATCTTTGAAGCCAGTAATGTTGCATCTTCTTGAATCTGCCTCCATAGCCATATCTCACTCTCTAACCATGGCTGGGAAAGATTACTGGATTTTAAGGACCAGGTTAGACTGCATTCACCCAAATAGTCTAGGAAAATCTTCTCTTCCCAAGGTCCTTAATCACATCTTCACAGTCTCTTTTGTCACTTAAACTAACATATTCACAGGTTCTGGATATTAGGACATGTACATTTTTGAGGACCATTATTCTGTATATCACAGAACAGGAAAGGTCAAAGGTGAAATACTCATTTCTGATCTGGAAAATTCAGAGATGAAGAATGTAAAAATTTCATTCACTGAGATAGATAAGAAAAATTAGGAGCATTAGGCCATTATGACTAAAGTAATGGGGTGAAAAAACTAAACAGAAGATACAGATTATGAGAGAGGAATGCACTGGTGACTGATAATGGTAATACTAGTAATTGGAAAAAGAAATATATGATTGAGACCAGATTTGGACAAGAATACATTGAAATATAACCCTTATAATGTATCCTCTCAAGTCCACACATATGTGAATCATTATTTTTTGTTAGAAAACCTTTGAATGTTTTGGACTGGGCGTCCCATAAGACAGTTTTGTGTTTTTTTTATTGTTATGGAGGTAAAATTCACATAACATAAAATTAAAAGTATATGGTTCAGTGGCACTTAGTACATTCACAATGTTTTGCAAACATCACCTTTAACTAGTTTCAACTTTATCTGGTTCCAAAATATTTTTATTACCCTAACATAAAGCCCTATACCCATTAAGAAGTTATTCTCCATTTCTTCCTATCCTCAGCTCCTGATAACTCACTGATCAGCTTTCTGTCTCTATATACCATAATATAGCTTTAAACTTTGGGGTTATATTTTCTTTTTATTTCAAAAGTTGGATGGACTAGGACAACAGATTTACATGAATAATGGTGGACCAGAGTAGATTTTATAAATTTTATCCCAAGGTTAGTTATACATGACTCAGACAGTAACATCAACTCTGTATAACCCAGATTCCAGAGACATAACATATTACAGATTTATTAGGAAACATGACTGGTTTCTGTAGTAGTATATTTTCATAGGCAACTGCTAAAATGACAAACGGGGGAAAATTAGACAGATTTATCTCTGTGCCATATGTATCAAAGTAAGATATTTTGTTATATTTTAGAAGGATTAATTATGAATAAAATTTCTTTATTAGAAGAAAATAATTAGTCAACTGTACCAAGTAATCTAGAAGCTCAATCAGTAAGTTAATATATGTGGCAAACAATCTGATTTATAGGAGTACAGAGTTTATGTTAAAAGAAAAGTGATTTGCAATGTATTTCATCAATAAATTTACAGTCTGTACTTCATTATTTCAGGTGTGAAAATTATTTGCCCTTTCAACATTAAATTAATCTTCTTAGAAAATTTTAACACAAAATTTCTAGGTCTTTATAATTTGTTTCTCCCCTACCTAGGCTCATGTTAAATATTTAGGATTCGGGGTTGTACAGGGAAGGCAAAGCAAACTCTTTAAATACTTAGATTAAAAGGGTAATCTTTGAAAGTGAGGCCAAAGTTTAGCTTAAGCATCTTCGATATCCACTTCATATAAAGTTTTTCTGCATTCCTCTGGAACCTGATTCCCTAACATTTTTTCTTATTTTTCCTATAGAACTTTGCCCTCAGAAATTATCCCAGATTTATTCTTGGCAATGTCTTACGAGCTAATAAGAGTTTAAGGAGAAATTAATTATTTAATAAATGTTAACATAAGTTAAAATATTAAACTAATTGGATAAATTTCTAACCATCAAATTGTTCAGGGAAAATAGACATCATGAAGGTCCCAGGAAAAAGTACTGAGGAAACCTGCTAGACTAGTAAGACATCTTTCTTGATGATGCAGATGAAATGTGATGGTGCTCTATCTCAGTAGTTAGTAAGTGAAAAATAGACTATGCCATTATTTGATTGTTGTTTAACATTGGGAGAAAATAAACTGTTTTGCACTTCAGTGAACATGTATTGAGTAAGTAATGCATGCAGAAAATAAGTTAAAGGAAAATATATAGGACATAAGACTATACTAAAAAAAAATCCTAATGAGGGAAAGTATCTTGATAAAGTACTATATTCAAGGAAGTGTATAACAGACACCCTAAATATGGTACAAGAATGATATTGGAATTCATAAGAAGGAGAAAAAAATTATCACTGGCTCTTGAGGAAGACTAAAATAGAGTCAGTGAGTAGAAGATGGAAGTGGAGAAAATCCAATTTCTAGACAGTAATAACCCTAATCAAAATTGTGCAACGTGACCAAAAACCAAATTATTATTCACATTTTATACATACTCAGAGTAAAACTTGTGTTTGTGTTTATTATCAATGAAGCACAGTGATGTCCTTTGAGAGTCACTGGAAACCAGGATCCATGGGTGGTTCATCGGATGATGCAACATCACGTAAAATTATAGAACCATAATTAAATAAGTAGTATTAGGAAACTGGGAGGCAAGAAGAGCTATATTGTTTCAATATAAACATGTTCCAAAGACTCATGGCATTATGAGTAATAGTAGCATTGCTACTTATCCTCACGTTGAGACAGGAACAGATGAAATTAGCCACATTTGAAAATAAAGTACATGAACAGATATTTTCTGGATACTACAGAGAATTCTTCATATGCACTGATTAGACAATAAGTCAAACATATAACTCTCTTCTCTACTAATTATTCTTATTATCAATAGATCAGTATTGCCCACATAGGACAGTGAAATTTCTAACAGATTTTTTCATCAACCTCTTTATAACAGAGAACCCTAAAAATACTTTTTTGGTAAAGTCTCAGCATGTTCACAAGTCTAACATGAATAAAAAATAATTATATGAAAAATAATGACTGACACTTCCTGAGTGGATACACTGTGCCACCCACTCTTCTAGGCATTTTTTTTTTTTTTTTTGTGATATGCGGGCCTCTCACTGTTGTGGCCTCTCCCGTTGCGGAGCACAGGCCCCGGACGCGCAGGCGCAGCGGCCATGGCTCACGAGCCCAGCCACTCCGCGGCACGTGGGATCTTCCCGGACCGGGGCACGAACCCGCGTCCCCTGCATCGGCAGGCGGACTCTCAACCACTGCGCCACCAGGGAAGCCCTCTTCTAGGCATTTTACCTAGAATGCTCCATTACAATGCCTAGAGCATTGTAATGCTGTAAACAAAGTACTGTAAACAAAGTACTACTATTACCTTTATATCCTTTTGATAGTTAAAGGAATTGAGGACACAGAGATTTCTACAATTCAATAAAAATTTTTGTGTACTTCGCTGCTAGAACCATTTTGTGCAACACATAAAGACTGGTAGATTTACCCCTTCCTCATCAGCTTTGTATCCTTTTTTCATCTGGCTCCGAAACCTTTCTCCTTGGATTTAGCACCTCACCAAGTCTTTCTTGACCAATACCCCTTCCCACACTACAGATATCTCATTAAAATAAATAGCTCTCTAAGCTTCTGAGCCTTGTGCTTCTAAACAGAAGAGTTCAAACCCATGTAAAGAAAATAAATTTTTAAAACTCACATGCTTTGTGTCTGGGCCAGCCACAGAATCACCAGTATTCCTGCCTTCTCCCCTCCTCCAAAATAAAATAAAACACAGCAAAAAGCCGCCATGCGTGACATCAGTACAAACAGTGAGGTGCCAACTACTGTAAACACATCTGAACTCTGGCCTAGCTAGGCAGAAAAGTATGTTATCTTTGTCTAATCTGCAACACTTGCATATCTAGACACCTTTGGGTGGGTATTAATAAGCATTTTACATAGGACGAAATTACTTACTGGATCAAGTATATCTCTAAATATTTAGTTTTGCACTGATTGACATTTTAAAAATTTTTCATGTGCCGATAGATTACTATTTTGTAGCTCTAGAGAGCAAAAGACCTATCACTTAAATAAGAGCAAATATATCAGCATACTTAAACAGTTACCATTTTAAGTAGAACACATTCAAAGGAGAATTAAATGAATCATAAAGGATAAAGCTCACACCCCAGTATCAACTTCTTTAAGTAAAATCATCAAGTGATATTGTAGAGAGATAAAGCTGATTATAGGGAGAACATTAACTAATATGTCAACAAATAAATAGTTCAAAAGCATTTCAGAAATATCATCTACTATACAAATACTATTAATACACATTTATTTAATATTGTGTACTATAGGTACAGTTTCCTAGCATTCACCTTTTAGTTTGCCATAAAATTCCAAAACAACAACTTGATTATTTTTGAGAAAACAATTTGCAAACATAAATGGGGAGAAAAGTAGTCAAATCTGTTCTTTACTGACACATGGCTTTAAAATCTAAATAGCTGAACTCAAATTTTTCAGCAGGCTTTGCTTTGGTTGCAAACTGAATTTTCTCAGTAAACAGCATCTGAATAGAAACCCCAATGTTCAATATTATACTTAAATTAAAAAGGTATATAACCTTGAATTTTCACAATGGATATATCACAAACTCTAGCATAAAAATTGATTTCATATTTTACTTGTTTTCTGATGGCTTTACTAAAGCGTCATGAAAGAAAAATTATAATAAAGCTCCACTCAGGAAAAAAATGGATTTGGATTGAAACAATGAATAACACTATGACCACAGAAGGTATTAGTAATGTTGTCCCACCCTTATCATTTTTTATTTTTGTATAAGTACCTTTGAGCCTCGGTATTGCACTATCACTGAACTTTGCAAACATAATTCAGATGTACATGAGAATGTTATGTTTTAGTACATTCAGCTTCTGTTAACTGCTTGTTTTTGGTCCAATTCAGATCCTGATATAACAACTATCATTTTGACAAATGCTATATACATTAAGGACAAACTTCCTCACCTCCCTTCTTTAAACTTCCCTGTTCTAAACATGTTAATTGGGTAGCAATTACTAATACTATGAGTACTGCTACTATTCCTACTATGGCCACCACTACTGTTTCTATTTTCCTTAGATGGCTAATCTCCAGCTGCAAAGTACATGACGTCCATCATTAATGTTTAGTCATCACAACAACCCAGTTAAACAGGCAAACAGTTATGACTCTTTATTGAAGAAGAAAATTTGAGGCAGAGATGGATAAGTCCATTTCCTTCCTTAGTATCACATAGTTTAATTCAATAATTACTGACAAGGAATTGATTTCTATGCAATGTGGTAAGTAGTAAAGTAGAAATATGCACAGGGTACTAGAGGAAGCACACCCAGAGTTTGCAAAGCCAGAACTCTACCCTATGCCTTCTCTTCAGACTTTTTTGCAATATGTTATGTTCCTCTTCATCCATAAGAACAGTCATAAAGTGACGAGGATCTAGGGCTTTCTTTAAAGAAGAGAGCACGTCAGTGGTAAATGCACTGGAACAGAGGATTTGGAGACATAGAGTCTGGTCGAACTTTGTACTGGGTGATATTGGGCAGATTGTTTCCTATGCTTCTTTGGAACTGTTTCCCCATCTGTAATACCAAGGCGCTCAAAGAGATAGTTACTTTCAGTTTAAAAATCTGATCATTTAATCTCAGGACCTGATCACTGTATCTCCCTCCCCCTGCATCCCACCTCTGATGCTGAGTCTGGAATTTACACTGTGGGGTACAATAAACAAGGAAACCAAAGTCACTCCCTGCTTGTCTATCAAAGCTCTGTTCAGAGTGCTGATGATGTTGTTTATTCGTGGAACGGCTTCCATAATTCTTTCTTCACTCTTTAGCTTTCTCCCCCATATTTATCCAGCAGTAACAATGAAAAAGAATAAGGGGTTCTAATACCAGTGTAGCCCAAGGAAGTGGTTTTAGCAGATAAGCTTAGAAACTGATGTTCCCACAGACTTCCTGCCCTAGGACATCTTTGTGATTGAAGCATTACAGATTGCCTTGAGGAGGTCCTTGATAGGGGGGAAAGGATTGGTTTACATACATAAAGGTGTTGAGCTTATCATCTAAACATAAGACTATCTCCCTACCACCAAGAACCAGATCTTATGGTCCACCCCACTCCCTTCAGTAAGGTAAAACTCTATCTATAGCAGGAATATATTTTTGTAAATTCTCTGTCATGCCCTCATTTATAAAAAAATAGGAGATTAGACTGTGTTCATGCTAATATTTCTTCTGGCTTCAGCTTTCTGGGAATTCATTTGGTATAAGAGCATTCCTTATACTATATGAAATCAGAGGTGTGCCATGTGTATAGTGATGCTTCTTTTATATCTCCATTTAGACAGCCATTCATTTTATTTACTTTTCATGTTTTCACTGCTACACATTTTACTTTGGTGTCAGGTTTCAGCCTATTGAAATTACATTTGCTCATATTCATCTCATTTTTTTTCTCTTCAACTTTTTCCTCCCTTGGGGCCAGCTGAAATAAACCTCAATCTATAGACATTCCCCAAATCATCTAACCTTTCTGCCTCATCTTCTAAAACATGGCTGTTATTACCCCTCTGCTCTGTGTTTTGTTTCTACTTTAAAATTGGATTGGTTAGAGCATGCCTCAGGCACTGAAAGACAATTATTTCTCTATGTTATGCTCACAGCAATTTTTTTCAGAAACTCCTTTTACAGACACATGAACACCCAGCATTTTAAGTGCTACAAAAGCCATTGTGAAATTGTCACCGACATGACTTCAACATAGGGACTGAAACTGAGCAGGACCCTGTGGGGCTCCTGGGCACGGAAGCCTCTCTGTCACCCATTTCTTGTAGGAAAAAGACTCCAGCCTTCATGACTTTCCCTGAGTTCCAAAGGGCAGATTCGAACAGTTGCTAATCCAGGAAGGGAAGGGATGCAAAGACAAGAAACAATAGTGCAGCCTTGGGGCAGGGTCCTGGTTCCACCTCAAGGGATACACATAATAATGTCTTTAAGCTCTTTAAAATGTCAGCATTCTTCATGGCAGAGAAAGACTATGTGAGGCTACATTAAAGGAACCAGAGAAGCTCATCAACAAGATTACCTGAGACCAGATTAGAGGATTGCAGGCTCTGCACTTGTGCTAGTCTTATCAGCAACCCCACCCTTGAACCACTGCTTTAAAACTCCTCATCAAACCCTCCCAGGTTGGGACATACACTTTTTCAGGACAGGAGCTTGCTGTGTCTCCTTTGCCTGGCAGAGCAATAAAGCTATTCTTTTCTATTACACCCAAAACTCTGTCACTGAGATTTGGTTTGGCACCAGTGCACAGAGCTTTTGGTGTCAGGACTACTAAACATTTTTGCCAGACATGTTGACAAAGCCATTATGGGCTAGAACTTGGAACTGGGATATATGCTTCTGATGTTACAACCACATGAGGCAGGTATTAGCCAAGAGGTCTGAAGAGCCTACAAAATAAGAGGTCATAACATTCACTTTTATATGCACAGGCACACCTCCTGTCTGTCCCATTGTGACTCCCCCAGACCCCGCTTATTTGGGGGTACCTGGGCCATCTAGTTTAGCAGCCTTTGTCTGTGTATCACTGGAGAAAAAAATGGATGCTCATCCTTATGTTAAAAAAAGAGAAAATATCAGACCACAAGGCCTATCTTTTCCAGATTTAACAACACAACAACAACAATGATAACCAAATCTATTGGGCCTAGAATCAAAATAATCTGAGTTTGAATCATAGTGTACTCCTAGTTTAGGCAATTTTGTAAACCTCAAAGTTCAAATTCCTCCACTTTGAATTACAGAAAATGAATATCTATTAAGAAATAATTTTAGAATAATTTCATCAATACATGAAATATAAATCACAGCATATATTCATTGAACAAACATGTACATGTAATTTACTTGTGCTAGACACTGTTCTATGTGTTTTACCTACACTATATTACTGTCGTTTACAGATGAGAAAGTTTAGGAGCAAGTTTAGGTAACTGAGTTGTCAAAGCTAATAAATGGGACATCATGATTCAAATCCAGACAGCAGAGCCCAGGATTTAGACCCTTGTAATCCCTATCTCTTTGGATCCATTCCTCCTCTTGATAGGAACCAAAGGTTTCCATTACTGTCATAGTCCACATACAAAAGTTAAATAAACCATGAACACTTTGCTACTACTACCTCAAATTCTTCTATGGCAATTCATAACTCCCATGGAATTTTTATTTTCTCTCATTTTTCTCTAGAACAGCCTAAGCAGTTTAATAGGGCTCCAAGTGACCCTAAGATTTCTTTTTCCTCTGACACTGAAAATAGCTTTAATTTGACATCAGGTACTTGTAAACCACTTATGCCATTTCAGAGCAACCATAAAGGACCTTGGAAGAACTGATTAGGTCAAAACCCATTAACCTCTCTTTGAATGGGTTTTGGTGGTTCACAGAACTTATGAGGCTAGAAAGTCTGATAGGCTTCACTTGTACCTCTGAGAACATTCTATAACTCTGGGAGTATCTGTTTATACATTATTGGATTTGTTTGTTTGTTTCTTTGTTTTCTCTCTATGGGTAGGAAAATAAAGGGCAAGGAGAGAACAGGAAAAAAGGGTTGTGGGACACCTTGCTTTTATTATTACTATTATTATTAATTCTTTTTTTTTTTTTTTTCTGTACCATGGCTTGCAGGATCTTAGTTCGCCAACCAGGGATTGAAACTGGGCCCTCAGAAGTGAAAGCACAGAGTCCTAACTACTGGACCGCCAAGGAATTCCCTGACACCTTGCTTTTAAATTTACACACTGGTATTTTTATAAATATCAGGACAACATTAGGCCTACCTTATTCTTTCAGATTAACACTAAATCCTATGCCTTGGCATTATAAGACATAACATAGTTTCAATGACTACTAGAAAATTCTAACCTCAAAAATATTTGGCCACTTGACATATACCAAAAATCTCAAAAAGAGGAAAAATTAGATTATCCATTCTTTTACATAAGCTATGATAACTCCCTGGATTTATTCAATCTGTTATTTGGACTATTTGGAAGATATTCTATTCTTTCAAATCTTCCCTCCAAACCCACTCCCATTTTCTTTTACAAAATTGCAATTTGTCTTTTAGCCATCAGCCTATAGCAAAGGGTATTATTGTAATAAGTATTCTAATATTTATCACTGACTTTGTGAGAATGCATTAGAGAATGTTAATTGTTTTACTGAACAGAGTTGTGTTTTACTAGGGCTTTGGCTGCATTTAGTTTCATGAACATAAAAAAAATTAATAACTATTTTTAAGTGTTTCTCACAATAAAACATAAAGCCAAATCCTATATGAAATGCATAAGTCATCATCATCATGATGATCATATTTAGTGTTTATTGAACATTTACTGTACTCTAAATACAGGTATAAAGGTTTTGGGTCACTTTATAATTTGTTTTTTGTTTTTTGGGTTTTTTTTACATCATCTCTGTGAGATAAGTACTGATATATCAATCTATATTTGAGACTAATGAACCTTAGAGAATTAAAACAATCTGTCCAAAGTCAGGTAAATTTGCAAAAAGGAATTCAAACCTAATTTAGTCTAACTCCAAATCTGTGCTCTTACCTACAATATATATGATTCTGCCTGGCATACATTTTTTTCTAGTAAATATACTCATACTTTCCTACCTCCATTTTTTATTCCAGTTATCACCTAATTCAAATATTTTATCTTACTGAACTATATTTTTTCTCTACCTATATAGGCATAAATCCATATGCTTATACATATGCACTGAAAGCACTAAATATAAGGGGACACAAAGCAGAATATAAATCAATACTATATAGGACATGGAAAGCTATATGTCAATAATATATAGGAAGTGATTAATGGTGGGGGTTGCTGGTTACAGAGGAGCAACAAATCAATAAATCAGTAAATACATAAAATAAAATAGAATAGAGTAGAATAGAATGAAATAAAATATAAGTAAAGTAAAACTAATGACAATCAAACATACATCTTCAAAATATCCCTTGCTATCTAGAACAACTCAAATGCAATTTAAATTGCAGGACTATATTTCCAAATAATGTTACTCAACTTTTTAAACCAGTACCAAAATGATCAGATATTGAAAACCAGCAAGGTATTTGTATGGTCATTAAGACATTTCCTGGTCAATTAAATCATGGGTGTTGGCCAGCCACAGGACCTTAATTTTCCTACTTTCATGAGGTTTATTTCTTGTTTCCTTCTTAATTTTGTAAGAATGAAATATTTCAATTTTCATAACAGGAATTAACATGTAACTAATTAGAAGTGACTATGTTAAATATTTAACAAATTATATCTCTACTGAAATGAAAACTCTAAAATAAACCCTTGTTATTGAGACAACAGGTTAAATTTCACTTTTGTTTAAGCTGTTGGCCTTAAAACATGCTTCTTTGACAAAGTTTTCTCAATTATTCTTTTTTTCCCTATTGATGTTGAGGAAAAAGTCCTTCACCCTTACTAAAGTGCACATTTTTTGTTTTTTTAGAATTTCAACAGCTGCTCATAAAACTATGTAAACAGATTTTTGTAGGGTGGTCCATAATTCTATATTGTTTTCCCTGAACACATTTAATTTATGAGTACCACAATACATGAGATATTTGAACTAAATTCATAGCTAGAGGTGGCAAATTTCATCCAATTAGGAACAAGAGAGATATTAACATTTACAACTAAGATTTTGCTTATAGATTTAAAAAAATGGCTGAAGATAAATGAAGCAGGGGTGGAGGGAGAATGAGATGCATGAATTTACAAATGGCTGGTGAATTGCTTGCCTTTCTGGGGTACATTATTTAGTTAACTTTTAAGATAGCAACTACTGTCCTGGTAACCTTTTAAATAAACTTATCTAATCAGAACGTCTCACAAATGTAGGGAGGATGCTCAGAGAACAGGTTTTAGGCTTTTCAGTTCATGTTCCGAGGTGAGCTTTGTTTATGTGAGCTATGAAAGAAAGACAGAAAATGTAGTACATAGCAAAATGTCCAAAGGAGGCTGATGTGATATCTGAAGCTCGTCTGAATGCAATTTATGTCCCTTCATTAATATTTAATTTACTTGATAACATTATGTAGTAGGTAGAACTGTTCAAAATGTGAAAAATATAAAATTATTAATGAAAAATTGAGGGGAAATTTTTCTTAAAACATTGATTTATTCAGTGCTCACAAGGATTGGACTTTGTTTTTAGTCTCTTCTGTATATTATGTAATTTAATCTCCCAAGAACTCTACAAAGTGGTTGCTAATATAATTCCTACTTTTTAAAAGAGAAAACACTGCCACAATGTGCAAAGATGATACCACTAGTAAGGCATAGAGAATAGGGATCCTAACTCATGCAATGTACCCTTAACTGCTAGGCGATGCATCATCTTTGGCTCTGCATCATTTTAAATAATGATGCTGTTGGATAGTCACTGGCATCCAACCTTCCCTTAGGATTATCATTAAAGCTTCATATTACCAAGACATTCTTAATTTCAGTGTACAATTTGGCAACTAGGTAATTCACTCAAAAGTAAAACCACAAGGTTAACTGGTATGTGAAGGGACAATCATACTTATTAGTAATCAGGAAAAAAAAGTGAATAGATAGAAATAGATAGAAAAGAGATTAGATAGAATACATTAAGCACACTCTACAGTTTTTACACTTATTTGCAAAAACTTAGAAAACTGGATAATGCTATTTGTCTGTGGGGACGTTGATACATACAAAAATTCCTATCAGGAATGTCAACAGTTGCAGTCATTTTAGCAAGCAATATGACAATAGCCAAGCTAAAAATAAAATAATCTCATACCCTATGCTATGAACAAGAAATTCCATTATATATATATATATTCTTTCTCTGACATACATCTATTAAGGACTGTGCACAAAAAAATATTCTTTGCAATAATGTTTGTGGTAAGTATTAAATGTATGGTAGGAATCTAGGTATCTATCACTGGGAAGGACACTAGGTAAAATGTAGAGGAAAATATCATAGTATACCATTAAGTTAAAAGCAATTGACTAGACATAGTTTAGTCACATTAATTGAACTTAAAAAAGATGTCTCAATGAAATAAAAAAGAAAAAAATGAGATACAGTACAAATTACCTTGATGTATGTTCATAAAACACACAATACTAAGCACATTTTACACGAACAAATGAATCTACCTGAATGGTTCACAGTAGGATGAGAAATGGAGGGGAGAATTGTATGTGAATAAAATCAAATTAATAGACAAGAGAGGGTCCCCCTGGGTGCTTATGATATTGTTCTAAGAACAGAGGATTATGATTAACTTAATCTTCTGCACTGTGGTCTAACTGAACTGGGCAGTTAGGATGGAAAGATAGGATATAATTAATTTCTTATTTGGCAATCTCCCGTACATTCACATATTCTAACATGCTATAGTAGCTTACTCATTTCAGGCTAGTCTACATACATCATAACCAATTGCCCCAAGGAAAATATTTTTTCTTTCCTTAGTGTTATTTAAGAGAAGATGTTCTTTTACATTCACATGAATTCGGATTGTTGTAGTCTATATCATTTGAAACCCAAAATTTGTTTTACTTCACTGAACAGATGGTATCTTTGTATGGGACCACCTGTTGGGCTGAACACAAATGAATTTCTGAGCTAAGATACATAAATACTTTATCTCCTTAGGGGATCCATCATTTTGCTTCTCTGTTTATACAGTTTGTTAATGATCTGCCTACTAGCTGGTTTGGCATGAACACAGTTCTTCACATAGGCAACCATATTGTTTCATAACAGATTGTCTGACATTTTCAAGATAAATTCCAACAGGGAACTTTCGGATTTTGGGAATTAGCCTTTATATTCTATTCTAAACTGAAGTTACTATAATTATGCTTTTCTTTTAATGACTTTTGAAAGAGCTTCCTCCTACTTTAGTCTGCTCTTTTAGAAAAAAGCCCATTAATGACATAACAATGACAGTTTAAATCATTTAACTTCTTACTTTTGGTGCATGACCATGATTCTATATAGTCACACACTTTTAGAGTATAAACAGATATCACTTAAACACAAAAATTACTTTGCCATTTCCTCTAATTTAATTGTTTTTGTTACTCTACTATCCAGAGTCAATTATTCTAGATTGATATAAAAGATGTATCAGTTTCCAGAAGTCTGATAGTTACTTTATCTTTATAGACAGGCTCAGAAATGTATGAAAAAAGCAAACTTTATTGTTGTTGAGGCTGATTCCCATTACTTTTTTTCTATAAAGCTTAACTTCTGTTTCTAATCAACATGCTTTTGCTCATGATAAATAACCTATCTAGAATGGATTAGTTTTCCCTTGTCTTTTAATGGATTATTAGTCTTTCCCTTCTTTCATTGTTGTTTTGCACTCTACACCAGCTGACCAGGATAGCTTCAATCTTATCAACATTATTATAGAACACTTCTCGCCCTCCAAAATTTTGAATAGGTATTCTACTCCTAGAATCAAAAACTTCTTTTCTTCTGGTTCCCTCACACTTATTTAAATAGTTGCTGAACATCCCACATTATTCTGTTCATTAGCCCAATTTTGGCTACACTTTATATTCATCCAGATTGGGGTCACATCATTGTACAGTAAAACTTTAGGAACCCTTGCCATTTTTGTCACGTTTCAATGAACTAGTCTCCAATATAGAATCTGTTTTATCATTCACATTCCTGTTTATATACACACACAAACACACATACATAGAGAATATGTTATATATACACATTTAAATATTAATATTTTTCTAAAAAGTATGTATGTTCAAAGAATAATTTAGAAAATATAGACTGCACAATGAAGATTTTTTCAAAGTTCCAAATCCAACCACACAAATATAACAACTATTAACATTTTTAATGTTTTTATTTTTGATAGTAGAGTCTTTTTTTCCAGAGCATACAGAAAAGGCATCAAAATGTACTACTGGACAATTATATTTTAAAAGGAAGTTTAAGTAATCTAAATGAGTCTAATAGATATATCTATATGCAATGGAAATGTTCTTGGGGCTGGTCAAGTCTGTTCAAACTAAGTTATAAAGATAATTTTTGTTTACACAGGTTGAGAGGAGTATCTCCAACCTCTTCTCTATCAATCTTGCCACATTCTATCAGAACCAATGCTTGCTTAAAGAAATCTATGAGTTTAATGTTAACTTGTTATAATAAACTCACTGACTTGAGGGGGGGAAGATGAAGCAAATGAAATATTTTCATATTTGCCTTAGAATATGTTCTTGTACTTTGATTTTTAAAAATGCATGCGTTAATATGTTATTGTGTTCGAGCTGACCATCCACTGAACATGAACTATCCCTTCATCTCTATATTGTGTATCTTTCCTTCTCTATTCCTTCCTTATCCAAACCTCTCAAAACTCCCTTATTCCCAACTGTTTCCTAAAATAAATTCTGTGAAGAAATAGTTTCCTATTGATAAAAAGCTTGATTGCTTTATAAATATGTTTTGTTTGCATTCTTTTTTCCTTATACAGACAAGAAAAATTTTAACAGGGGAAAATGGCAAGCCATGAAATTCTGACCTGTTATAATGTTACATGTTCTATCTTCAATCACTTCCTGAGTGATGCTCAGTAATCCTCTTACGCAACTGTATGCACTTCTCGTAGTGCTTATGTACAACAGCCATGCTCTCGTCAACTAAAAATCACATCTATCTTTGCCATTCTCAGAAATAAGAACTCTATTTACTGAAGACTGAAGTCAACTTTACCCTCCTCTTCCTAACACAGTCAGTGTATGTATGTGTATGTGTGCATATTTATTTATTTATTTATTTATTTATTTTTCCATCCTTTCTTCATATGTCTACAAAATGCATGTCTGGTCCTCCCCAGCCTGCTTCCAACCTGCCTTTTTCATGAAGTTCCTTGTGGTTTATCCCTGAAGAATATATGTGGCTGGGACAGATGCGAAATAAAGCTGAAAAGCCCAGGAGCACTCAGAAGTGAAGCCAAATGGAAGTTTGATATTTTTTTTTTTTTTTTGCAAATGGGAAGGAGAGTTTTGGCTTCTTTGCCAGTTTTACAGTGGGAAAATTTAAGATCCATGAGACCTAAATCTTGCTATTAGAGCCACATCCTTTCTCCTTATTGACTCTTGACTAGCAAGATTAGGTCTCTATCTACACTCTTCTTTGCATCATTTCTATCACCTAATTATCCCATTTTACAGTAAAATCTTTGTTTCTCTAGTACAATATTCTGTCTTCATTGCATGTAAGTATATTTGGCTACTTCTATAGCCTGCAAAAGTTCATTTGATACTGATGCTACTTCCCTGTACTGATTTTTCTCCTTATTTTAGTAATCGATACCAATGGCTCTATTTGCCAACATGGTCTTGTACACATAAATGCATTCATGGAAGTCAATGATGAAATTATCCTTTGTCAAAAAAGGGGATAATATTAATTTTTAATTTTCTGCAGCATGTGAAAATCTTAACAACTCAGTTTGCACTTATTTGATACTCTTCCTCATCAACGTTAAACCTTAAAATTTGTCAAGAATTTATTAAGTTAATTGCTTTACTCCTTCACAGTGCTAACATTTTTCCTTTGCTTCAAATTTAACCTCTGTGTGAATACTCTAATATCAAGTTTGTGATAGTGTATTCATTATTTTCAAGGCAAAGCATATTTTGAGGCAGCATTAATTACTCTAAAATCAGCCTTCACATTGACCAAAATCAATGCCATAAGCTTCTTAGTTCTCCTAGTGTAATAAAAGTAAAATACACATTTCCATTAATATTCTTTAAGTATTTGGAGACAAGTACAAGTATTGATATATTCTTCCCATTGCCACCATTCCACCTATTCTTTATGCAAAATGATTATAGTTCTCTCAAAGAGTATTCACTTGACATTTTCCTGCCATTTCACTATCATAATAGCCATCTTCTTAACTTTTAATATCCTTCTTATAATGTGGTGACTAAAATTAAATTCAGTACTTTCAGTTATAATATTAATAAAAGAGGACTGAACTCTGCCCCCCTCTTTCCTCCACCCTACAGGGTGGTGGCAACATCCTGCTGTTACTAATTCCTGGATTGTGACAACATTTTCTGTTGTCTTTTCAGCTCGCCCACACCTGTTACCCCATTTTAAATTTTCATGTGGAACTAACTAACATCAACTGTGATCTCCTGACTGATTTTGACTGATATAAATGCAAAACAATTGTACACATTCAATAAGTCCTTAAAATAAATGTTACAAGGAAAAATCAACAAAAATAACAGCACAACTCTGAAAACAGCAAAAGGAACAAAGTACAAAAGACACATTACGAAAGAAGAATCAACAATTCTGGGTGTTTGAAGGTAAGGATAAAGGAAAAAGAAAAACGGAGCAAAAAGTTATGTCAATATTTTAGACAGACAATGGAGCCCAATATATCAGTTTTTGAGCAATAGTGCAGTTTGCTTTTGGACCTTATAAAAATGAGGTGATGCCAGAAAGTTCAAGTAAGAATTTTGAGTAGGTAGTTGCCAACCATGTCAGAATTAGAAAGAGAACTGAGATTTATCCATATAAAATCAATGTGCAATCTAAGATATTTCGTAGGACAAAATGAAAAGCATTAAGAATGAACCTTGGGAAAATTCAGTGGCATGCATGGGGAAAGGAAAAAGAGCTGATGCAAAATGATATACTAATATGTGAATAAATCTTTACAGTTTACAAAACACTAATAGATACAGATGCTTATTTTGCCTTTACAGACCCTGTTAAGTTGGCAGGACAGATGGCAACAGTTCTTGTTTATAAGCAAGGAAAGAAAGTGGGAGAATAAGAGAAAGAACAGCAAAAAAATGGAAATGAATAGGAAGTGAAAACAGGATAGGATATGATCATGGAGCAGGAGGGTAAAAAATTTGTTTAACTATTAACAACATTATTTCTGCTCATACTGGGAATTGACTGAGACACTGAAGTACTGACATTACTTCTGAATTATTGGAATTAATTCTATTAATAATAATTTATATCTAAAAAGAACATTAACAGATAAGGAGGGGGTGATTAGGATGATAAATTCCTGGAAAAATGCCACATTAGTAATGACTGGTTTCAGAATGTGGAGTCAGAGGGAGATAAATATTTCCAACTTACATTATGGATGAAATTAAAAGCTAAAATTTATATATTGGTGTACAATATTTTACATAACAACTTATGACTATAATGGCACTTTCCTAAACATGATTTCTTTAATTGGGATCCAGAGAAATTAGTGCTGCCCAGTGGAAACTGAAACCACCAAGGAGACAGAGGCAATTCTGAAGATTCTGACTAGAGCAGAGGAAAAGAGGGAGGAATATCCTAGTTTATACCTTACTCTCAACTTCCAGTCTCCCACCAGGACAGCCATTGGCCAAGCCTAGCTGGAAGCCAAGAGTCATGAAGGCTTGAGAAACACACAAGTTGCAGAGGTAAAGCCCCTGAAATAATTAGCAGACCAGATGAAAGAAAGGGAATGCATCTGAAACAGATGACAGACTCTCATATGGTATATCATTTAATCCTATTGCAATCTCATGAGGAAGGTATTATTTCCATTTTACTGCAAAGGAAGGCTGAACAAACTGTCTCATTTTTTTCTCACTACATGTTCTGGGATGCTGCATATATTAAATTAAAATTCAATAAATATTTATTATTTCAAAACTGTTATCTTGACTTATAGTACTATTTCAATATTTATTAGTTTTCTTTTATGTTTCAGAACATGTTGGAGATGTTAGACTCCAAATAACCCACTGATCTTTTCTAATAAGAACAAGTGATTAAATAAATGAAAACAAACATAAATTTTTGTGCAATGCAGCATTGGTATCCAAACTGTGATTGCAATTATTTACATTATGTGCATTCAAAATTAATTGCGATTTATTTAATTTAGTTATTAATTCTGCACTCCCAGAAAAAAATGTAGCTAAGAGAAAATTATATTGAACTCTCATATATTTAGTCAGTGCCATGTTTTCTGCCTTGGTTCTGATTTATAAGTTCAAATTTTTAAGTTTCATCCTTCATTGAGATGAATTGTTTAAAGTATGTGAAATAATTTATATCCCTGGCTAATGATAGTTTTAGAATGTGGGTGGGGAAATTAAATCATTCTAATTTATATTATAGATAGTCAGAAGCTAAAATGCATAAAATTGTGTATAACTAACATTTGTATAGCAACTGATGACTAACAAAACACTTTCCTAAATATCTTTTTGATCAGTAATTACTCTTTTTAAAAAGTAATCTCTGTTTTTGTATCTCAACATACGTTATTCTTAGACATTATGTAATATTATAAATATTATACATAATACTTTTTTAAGTGTCAATTTTAATTTTTTTTTTCAAACAGAAAGTCACAAAAATTATAATCCTCATCAGTTTATATAATACTTCTTACATATTATTTATCTCAGATTATTTTATTACAAATATTCCTTTCTCTGGAAGGTAATTAGATTAGTTTTCTAGAGCTGCCATAATAAATTGCCACAAACTGAGTGGCTTAAAATAACAGAATTTCTTTTCTCCTACAGTTTTAGAATCTAGACCTTTGAAATAAAGTATCATTAGGGCCACATTCCCTTGAAAGGCTTAAGGGAAGAATCCTTCCCTGACTTATCCTAGCTCTGGTGTCTCCACACAATCCTTGCCTTGACTTGTAGCTGCATCACTCCAACTCCTGCCTGTATTGTCAAATGGTCTTCTACCCTCTGTGTATATATATCTGCATATGTCCTCTCCTCTTCTTATAAAGGCACCAGTCACTGGATTTAGGGTCTACCCTAATCCAGTATGATTTTGTCTTAACTAATTATATCTGCAAAACCCCATTTACAACTAAGGTCATATTCTGAGATTCCGAGTGGACACAAATTCTGCAGGTCACATTTCAACCCAGCAGTGTACTGATTTAAACAAGGAGGGCAGGAAAACAATGATGTAAAAGAGTTACAAGACCAGGACTGAGACTTTGCTTCTAGTCATCCATCATTAAAGCATTCCAGGAATCTATTCAAGGAAGAAAGCACCCATGAGTGATTTGAAATCATACCTGTAAAATACTTTTTTTCTAATAAGTTATATTACTACCAAAGTATCAATTAAGCAAAAGGATATAATGTCTCTTAAAACTAGTACCTACATATGCCCAAAGGGCTTGTAAAATTAGGAAGTAGTGCATCCATAATATTTTTAATTAGTATTTTTAATTTTAAAAAAATTAAATCCATACAATCTCCCAGCTCACAAACAACAGCTGCTAATTTTAGTAATTCTAGGTCCATTTTTTTGTATATGTGGGAGTGTCTGTGTATACTTGTGTGCTTACTAAGGATCATATTCTAAATGCAAACATATTCATTTTCCACTTTAATAGGGTCAGTTTTCCATAAAACTAAATATTATTTGAAGATATAATTTTATTTTATATCATCAGTGACTCATCCTCCATGGGTATGACAAAAGGTTGTTATTATGTATATGAGTTTTGTGTTTTCTACATTTTCACAAGTATTTTTGTTCTTTCTTAGAATGTACAACACTGTAAGGATGGTAGTTTAAAAAGCTGGAACAAACGGGATCCTCAATGTTATTGAGCAACTATACTAACTCTGACCACTACCTAGACTATTGTGTGATAAATTATTTTCATCTTGTTTAAAGGACTGTATTTTGTTATAACATATTACAACAGTCTAGTCCATTTCACATGTAATTAAGTTTGTCTATTCAAAACTTCATTAAGTTGCTTTGCTAAACAAATGGGATATCTAGCTTGGGTCTACAGTTTTTCCAAGACTTTCTTCACACCCAAATAGCAGACACACTGAAAACTATCTCAGGGAAGAGCACTAAGCCTAATCAAGAAACTGGCAGGCCTGCCTGGCTGGCTTCAGAACTGCTATTGACCAGTGACTGCTGTGTCTCCCACTTTCCCCCTCTGTGTATGGGCTTGTCTACTATGCTTATCCAACATCTGTCTCACCACTGTTTATTGGTAGCATGGGGATAAATGGCTTATTTTAATTTTCAGATTTCATATTGACAAAAATCAGACTTGAGCGACCAAACTCAAGAAACTTCTGCACCTGGACCTCATGTAGATGATAAGATCCTGGGCCTGGCCTTAAGTATGATGCTGTAATGGAATGCAACTTGAAGTAGGTGTTGGGTGTTGGGAGAAGAAACTCATATTTTACACAGAGGAGGAAAGCTATTAAATTGAAGTCAGAGGGCAGGCTGTGGTGTTTTTAAAACATGACTGCTAATTCTTTGGCACTCTTCTTATTGAGAAGTGGGTCTATGTTGCTTCCCCTTGAATCTTGGTGGGCTTATGACTGCTGCTTCAGCCAATCAAGTAAAATAAAAGTGACACTATATACCATAAATAGACAGATAGATAGATAGATAGAGTTTCCTTTGGCTCTCTAAACGTATTTATAATAATTTCTTCGAATTCTTTCTTGGCCTAATCCCTCATCAGTGACATTTCCAGTTACCCTTTTTCTTTTCAAGTGCATACATTTCAGTTTCCTGCTTCTTTGCATGTCTCATTATTTTCTTTTGAAAACTGGACATTGTAGGTAATATGTTGTTACAACCATAGATTCTAATTAACCCTCCTTGTGTGTGTTTGCTTGGGATAATTCAAGATTATGTCTTCCCCCCAGTGAAGGGCCACTGAAATCTCAGCTCAGTTTTTATCCTATTTGTCTTTATTTTTATTTTTAAGCCTGACTTCCTAGGATGAACACAGTTTAATGGTCGGTCAATGATTGGTAAGCAGTGTGGTTAAAATCATTGCTGATAGATCTGTGTATGGTTTGGAAACACATCCAAAATTCAATGTTTCTACAGTTCTTTTCCAGACTTTAATTTCTGTACGCTAAACGTCTCGTAGTCAGCAAAGACAAAGAGACAACTAAGGCTTTCTCTGGTCTTTCCTGAGTCTGCAGAGATACTTGCATAAGGCCACAACATTCGAGACCACCATGTTATGTGAAAGCTTCTCAAGACCACCATGGTTATGTGAAAGACAAGACAACTTGTCTTATCAGAACTTCTACTACATTTATGGCTTGTCAACTTGTCTGTCGCTTGCTCCAGACTATAGCATGGCATTAAACTAGGTGTGAGGTTGGCCAACCCAGATTGTTTGCTACTGTTCCTGGATTGTTTCTCTACTGTTTGCAAGAGTTTGCCCTGGCATAGATTTTACCAAGCTCCCAAACCAAATCAAATCAGACCCTTTGGCAGCAGAGAGGTAAGACCTCACATCCCGCCCTGTACTCCACGTGAAGAAGTTGTATGGGAAGAAATGGAAGACTCTGGAAAATTAAAGTTTTACTGAGCTCTGCCCACCAGAGCAACAGCGAGCTCTACCCACCACCAGTCCCTCCCATCAGGAAACTTGCACGAGCCTCATCCACCAGAGGGCAGACAGCAGAAGCAAGAAGAACTACAATCCTGAAGCCTGTGGAACAAAAACCACATTCACAGAAACACAGACAAGATGAAAAGGCAGAGGGATATGTACCAGATGAAGGAACAAGAAAAAAACCCTGGAAAAAAACCTAAATGAAATGGAGACAGGCAACCTTCCAGAAAAAGAATTCAGAATAATGATAGTGAAGATGACCCAGGACCTCGGAAAAAGAATGGAGGCAAAGATCAAGAAAATGCAAGAAATGTTTCACAAAGATTAGAAGAATTAAAGAACAAACAAACAGAGATAAAAATAAAATAACTGAAATGAAAACTACACTAGAAGGAATCAATAGCAGAATAACTGAGGCAGAAGAATGGATAAGTGACCTGGAAGACAGAATGGTGGAATTCACTGCTGCAGAACACCATAAAGAAAAAAGAATGAAAGAAATGAAGACAGCCTAAGAGACCTCTGGGACAACATTAAACACAACAACACTGGCATTATAGGGGTCCCAGAAGGAGAAGAGATAAAGGACCCAGGAAAATATTGGAAGATATTAGAGTCAAAAACTTCCCTAACATGGGAAAGGAAATAGCCACCCAAGTCCAGGAAGCGCAGAGAGTCCCATACAGGATAAACCCAAGGAGAAACACACCGAGATACATAGTAATCAAATTGGCAAAAATTAAACACAAAGAAAAATTATTGAAAGCAGCAAGGGAAAAAGGACAAATAACATACCAGGGAACTCCCATAAGCTTAACAGCTGATATCTCAGCAGAAACTCTACAAGCCAGAAGGGAGTGGCATGATATACTTAAAGTGATGAAAGGGAAGAACTTACAACCAAGATTACTCTACCCAGCAAGGATCTCATTCAGATTTGATGGATGAACCAAAAGCTTTACAGACAAGCAAAAGCTAAGAGAATTCAGCACCACCAAACCAACTCTTTAACAAATGCTAAAGGAACTTCTCTAAGTGGGAAACACAAGAGAAGAAAAGGACCTACAAAAACAAATCCAGAACCACTAAGAAAATAGTAATAGGAAAATACATATCAATAGTTACCTTAAACGTGCATGAATTACATGCTCCAACCAAAAGACACAGGCTCGCTGAATGTATACAAAAATAAGACCTATATATAAGCTGTCTACAAGAGACCCACCTCAGACCTAGGGACACATGTAGACTGAAACTGAGGAGATGGAAAAATATATTCCATGCAAATGGAAATCAAAAGAAAGCTGGAGTAGCAATACTCATATCAGATAAAACAGACTTTAAAATAAAGAAAGTTACAGAGACAAGGAAGGACACTACATAATGATCAAGGGATCAATCCAAGAAGAAGATATAACAATTATAAACATATATGCATCCAACATAGGAGCACCTCAATACATAAGGCAACTGCTAACAGCTATAAAAGAAGAAATCGACAGTAACACAATAATAGTGGGGGACTTTAACACCTCACTTACTCCAATGGACAGATCATCCAAACAGAAAATTAATAAGAAAACACAAGCTATAAATTACACAATAAACCAGACAGATTTAATTGACATTTATAGGACATTACATGCAAAAACAGCAGATTACACTTTCTTCTCAAATGTGCACAGAACATTCTCCAGGATAGATCACATCTTGGGTCACAAATGAACCCTCAATACATTTAAGAAAATTGAAATACTATCAAACATCTTTGCTGACCACAACACTAAACAATACGATACTAAATAAATAAGAGATCACTGAAGAAATCAAAGAGGAAATCAAAAAATACCTAGAGACAAATGAATATGAAAACAAGACAATCCAAAACCTATGGGATGCAGCAAAAGTGATACTAAGAGGGAAGTTTATAGCTATACAAGCTTACCTCAAGAAACAAGAAAAATCTCAAATAAACAATCTAACCTTACACCTAAAGAACTAGAGAAAGAACAAACAAAATCCAAAGTTAGCAGAAGGAAAGAAATCATAAAGATCAGGGCAGAAATAAATGAAATAGAAACAAAGAAAACAGTAGCAAAGATCAATAAAACTAAAAGCTGGTTCTTTGAGAAGATAAACAGAATTGATAAACCATTAGCCAGACTCATGAAGAAAAAGAGGCAGACGACTCAAATCAATAAAATTAGAAATGAAAAAGGAGAATATACAACAGACACCGCAGAAACACAAAGCATCCTAAGAGACTACTACAAGCAGCTATATGCCAATACAATGGATAACCTGGAAGAAATGGAGACATTCTTAGAAAGGTATAACCTTCCAAGACTGAACCAGGAAGAAATAGAAAATATGAACAGACCAATCACAAGTAATGAAATTGAAACTGTAATTAAAAATCTTCCAACAAACAAAAGTTCAGGACCAGATGGCTTCACATGTGAATTCTATCAAACATTTAGAGAAGAAGTAACACCCATCCTTCTCAAACTCTTCCAAAAAACTGCAGAGGAAGGAATACTCCCAAACTCATTCTATAAGGCCACCATCACCCTGATACCAAAACCAGACAAAGATAGTGTAAAAAAAGAAAATTACAGACCAATATCACTGATGAATATAGATGCAGAAATTCTCAACAAAATACTAGCAAACAGAATCAAACAACACATTAAAACGATCATACTATGATAAACTAGGATATATCCCAGGGACGTAAGGATTCTTCAATATATGCAAATCAATTAACGTGATACACCATATTAACAAACTGAAGAAGAAAAACCATATAATTATCTCAATAGATGCAGGAAAAGCTTTTGACAAAATTCAACACCCATTTATGATAAAAACTCTCGAGAAAGTGGGCATAGAGGGAACATACCTCAATATAATAAAGGCCAGATATGAAAAACCCACAGCAAACATCATTCTCAATGGTGAAAAACTGAAAGCATTTCCTCTAAGATCAGGAACAAGACAAGGATATCCACTCTCACCACTGTTATTCAACATAGTTTTGGAAGTCCTAGCTACGGCAATCAGAGAATAAAAAGAAATAAAAGGAATCCAGGTCAGAAAAAAAGTCAAACTGTCACTGTTTGAAGATGACACGATACTATACATAGAGAATCCTAAAGATGCCACCAGAAAACTAATACAGCTAATGAATGAATTTGGTAAAGTTGCAGGATACAAAATTAATGCATAGAAATCTCTTGCATTCCTATATACTAATGATGAAAAATCTGAAACAGAAATTAAGGAAACACTCCCATTTACCACTGCAACAAAAAGATTAAAATACCTAGGAATAAACCTACCTAGGAAGACAAAACACCTGTATGCAGAAAACTGTAAGATACTGATGAAAGAAATTAAAGATGATACCAACAGATGGAGAGATATACCATGTTCTTGGATTGGAAGAATCAATATTTTGAAAATGACTACACTACTCAAAGCAATCTACAGATTCAATGCAATCCCTATCAAATTACCAATGGCATTTTTTACAGAACTTGAACAAAAAATCTTAACATTTGTATGGAGACACAAAAGACCCTGAATAGCCAAAGCAGTCTTGAGGGAAATAAGTGGAGCTGGAGGAATCAGACTCCCTGACTTCAGACTATACTACAAAGCTACAGTAATCAAGACAGTATGGTACTGGCACAAAAACAGAAATACAGATCAATGGAACAAGATAGAAAGTGCAGAGATAAACCCACTCATCTATGGCCAACTAATCTATGACAAATGAGGCAAGGATATACAATGGAGAAAAGACAGTCTCCTCAATAAGTGGTGCTGGGAAAACTGGACAGCTACATGTAAAAGAATGAAATTAGAACACTCCCTAACACCATACACAAAAATAAACTCAAAATGGATTCGAGACCAAAATGTAAGACCGGACACTATAAAACTCTTAGAGGAAAACATAGGAAGAAAACTCTTTGACATAAATCACAGCAAGGTCTTTTTTGATCCACCTCCTAGAGTCACAGAAATAAAAACAAAAATAAACAAATGGGACCTAATGAAACTTCAAAGCTTTTGCACAGCAAAGGAAATCATAAATAACCCTCAGAATGGGAGAAAATATTTGCAAATGAATCAATGGACAAAGGATTAATCTCCAAAATATATAAAATCTCATGCAGCTCAATATAAAAAAACAAACAACCCGATCCAAAAGTGGGCAGAAGACCTAAGTAAACATTTCTCTAAAGAAGACATACAGATGGCCAAGAAGCACATGAAAAGCTGCTCAACATCACTAATTATTAGATAAATGCAAATCAAAACTACAATGAGGTATCACCTCACACCAGTTAGAATGGGCATCATCAGAAAATCTACAAATAACAAATGCTGGAGAGGGTGTGGAGGAAAGAGAACCCTCTTGCACTGTTGGTGGGAATTTAAATTGATACAACCACTATGTAGAACAGTATGGAGGTTACTTAGAAAACTAAAAATAGAATTACCATATGACCCAGCAATCCCACTACTAGACATACACCCAGAGAAAACCATAATTCAAAAAGACACATGCACCGCAATGTTCACTGCAGCACTATTTACAATAGCCGGGTCATGGAAGGAACCTAATGCCCATCAACAGAAGAATGGCTAAAGAAGATGTGGCACATATATACAATGGAATATTACTCAGACATAAAAAGGAACAAAACTGTGTCATTTGTAGAGACGTGGATGGATCTAGAGAGTGCCATACGGAGTGACGTTAATTCAGAAAGAGAAAAAGAAATATCATATATTAATGCATATATGTGGAACCTATAAAAATGGTACAGATGAACCAGTTTGCAGGGCAGAAACTGAGACACAGATGTAGAGAATAAACATATTGGACACCAAGGAGGGGAAGTGGCAGGGGTTGGGGGTGGTGGTGTGCTGAATTGGGTGATTGGGATTGACATGTATACACTGATGTGATAAAATGGATGACTAAAAAGAACCTGCTGTATAAAAAAAAAATAAAATAAAATTCAAAAATTAGAAAAAAAAAAAAAAAGAAAGAAATGGAAGACCCTCCTCAGGCTGAAACACCACATATTCCCACTATTCTTATAGAAGTTGTTGAACAAACATTTCTAAATTTGTTGTATGTCTTTGGTCAATTTCCAGCATCTTAAAGTAGTTGTTTTTGACAATTATGTCCATTTTTATCATTGCTTTTCAAGGAGAGGTTTTATTGAGCTCCTCACTAAACCATTCCAGAAGTTACCCCTGCTTACTCATTTTAAATGTACCTGTGGGACTTCCCTGGTGGCGCAGTGGTTAAGAATCTGCCTGCCAGTGCAGGGGCCATGGGTTCGATCCCTGGTCCAGGAAGATTCCCCATGCCACGGAGCAACTAAGTCTATGCGCCACAGCTACTGAGCTCCAGAACCCGTAAGCCACAACTACTGAGCCTGTGTGCCACAACTACTGAAGCCCATGTGCCTAGAGTCCGTGCTCCACAACAAGATAAGCCACTGCAATGAGAAGCCCACGCACTGCAACGGAGAGTAGCCCCCCACTCCCCGCAACTAAAGAAAGCCTACGCATAGCAATGAACACCCAACAGAGCAAAAAAAAAAACAAAAAAAAAAAACAAATATACCTTGCATCTCTCAATTCCCTAGCACATAGTGCTTTGTACACAGAAATCGTTCTGTTTGAATTAAATGGAATTAAATGTAGGTGTTTGATTGCATTTATAAAATGGCATTTGTACTTAATGTCCAAAATACATTCCTCTTTCTTTATCCCTCTTCTTCTGGATCAATTTTTTAAAACTACTGATTAAATACACTCTTGATTTTTGCTTAGCTACTTTTGTTATTTCTCTCTACCTCCTTAGCTGGCTCATTTTCTCATCTCTGTCTTTTATATGTTGGAATTTCCTAAAGTTTTGATCTCAGATCCTCTTCTTTTCTCACTTGATACTCTTTTCTGGGACACTTCATTCACAAGTTTGACTTCAGTGGGCTCCCTCTAAGTGCAGATGTACTAATGTCCAGGTCAGGTCTCTGAGCTCCATGCTTTCACTTCTTTCAGTCTAATTGATACCTCCTTTCTGACGCCACAAACATATCACACACTCAATATATATAAGTCTGAACTCACATTCTTCCTACCAGAACCTGTCCTGTTCAAGTGTTTTCTATTTAATGGAATGGCCGGACAATCTATCCATTTGGGCCACTGTATAGTACGTGGATATTCTTGCAGTTGTACTTATTTGTAATTCCACATTCTGGTCATCACAAAAATGACTTTCATTTGTTCTTTTCATTCTACCCTCAGAGTTTATGATTCTTATACAAACTTTCTCATAAAAAGTTAATGTGTCTCCACAAAATAGTACAGTTGTGAGCCCTTTCTTCTTGAAGAAAACAGCATTTTGGTGTTGTCTTCATAATGAAAATATGTGTACAACTGCCACCATACCAGAAGAATAAAATAATATAGACTTTAATACAGTACTCTTAAAAAGTTATTTCTTGGTTATGATATTAAAAACACTGGTTGTAGTATTAAAAATATTGTGCTGAGGTAATTGTCTTTCTTTATAGGAGTCAAATTTTTCCATCTATTTCAGAATAGTATTACATCCACTTCTCTACCAAAGTATTTAAGAGACACATACATGTCTGAACAGGTTCCAAAAAAGGTCAGTGATAATGAGTAAGAGGTGAAAAAACAATACCTGTGCTGAGAAGATCAACTGGTAGAGAAATATAAAGGGGATTTTACAACAGTTTTCCAAAAGACTTACATTATTCTTCTGTCAAAGTTTATTGCAAAGGCTCAAAATCCCAGCCAGGAAAGAAAGATGAAGATGATATCATCATTACAATTACATAGATGACAAAAACAATTGAGGTTCAGGGGAGATGGCTTATACAATGTCACAGAGCCATTATGGAGGAGAATTTTCTGCTTTTAGATTCTGGGCTTTTTTTACTCTAATAGCAATCACACAGCCAGTTGTTACACTCATTTGGTCAGTGTGGAAGGTTGGCAAATTTTTCAAATTATAAACAAAATGGATAGAATTCAAAGAAAAATTGTCCATTCATTTTAAAATAGTAAATTAATTCAGTTCAACAGAGTTTTAATGAGCCTGTGTTCTAAACCTAAGTCTGTCCCAGGAATTAAGTTGTAAACAATTGTGCTTTTGGTATAACTCATGATCTGCTAGGACAGGGGCAAATGCTTAAGTAAACCACACCTAACCATATCAACAAAGATTTTCTATCATTTCAGAAACATGAACTTTTTGCATGCTAATGAAATTTCAGAAAAAGAATCAATAATCATGTTAAAATCAAGCAAACTTCTTAAAGAAACACATCTCTAAGCATTTATTCTACAGTCACTTTCAGAATAGAGAAAAATATGAAATGATTTTAAGTTAAAGCTATGGGGATACTGTAGTTTTATATAAATATATATGGAAAATATAGCTTTGACATATTAATCATTCTAAAGCATATTTTTAATGTAATTTAAGGGAAAAAATCTGAGAAAGTATATGCTATTCCTACCTAGATTCATAGAGATGGGAAATTAATTAAATTAGAAAGGTTATCATTAGACCTAAAAAATTCCACTTCTTTTTTTCCCTCCCTTAAAAATTTTTTTTTATCCTCTTTGAAATTATACTCTCACCTAAGAAAGTAGGTGGTTGTTTTTTCTTCCACTGTAGCTTTTAAAGATCCTCTCTCACTTGTGGTCCCAAGATAGAATATGTGTTTGGTGAAAGAAGATCAACACACAATTTGTGACCAAAAAATGAAAAAGAACTCTCTTGCTTTCGTGCCGTTTCAAGTGATTTATTTTACTCAGCAGGTCTCTCTTATTGGCCTGGGAGTTTACTTTGCCCAGTGAGCCAAGATGAGTTGGCTGCAAAAAGTCCTTAGAAGTGCCAGACTCACACTGATCCAAAAACAACTACCAAATCAATAGCCTCTCAGCTTCTGGCAATGGCTCCATGCACTCAGCATCACCTGAGAATTTTATATTTGTTTGATTAACAAATAGAAGGTGGAAGAACCAAAACATAACATGATATTTGGTACAAGGATGAAAAACAGTAAGTTAAATAATGACTATAAGTTATATCAAAATTAAATAAATGAAATAAATTACTACTTGGCAGGTAATATGATGGTTGCTATCACATGACCTATATCAAATAATCATATTGACTGCTACATGAAAAATTTTATTTTTTACAGATGAGAAAATAAGCCTAAATGTGTAAATAATTTGCTGACTAATGTATTTAGGTGATCATCAATTAGCTATTATTTGAATAAACAAATGAATATATATTTTATGTGGCGAAATTAGGAGCAGAACCTAGTTTTTAAAAATGAAACTATGATTTTCTTTCCAATTTCACCACTTGTTTCAGTGTAGAATTTGGGGAACAATTAATTTTATAATGTAAAAACACTTTAGATTTATGAAATTATAATAAAAATAATTACCAAAAATTATTTTATTTTGTAGTGTCTGAAAATAGTTTAACCTATTTTCCTTTATTATTTGGTTGCTGATTCAATTTTTACTTTATCATATTTTTCAACTTATGTTAATAGAATTCATCTTTCCTGAGGATTGATTATATATAAGTTTAGCCTGAAGTATTTATAAAATATTTTTTTTTGAAAATTATCAAGGCTTCAATCTCAATGTAAAGGACTTGCTAATCTAAATGTCTAACTGACATCTTCCTGATTCCTAATTTCCTATCTATAAACACTTACTAGGCATGTCTGTTTAGTTAATTACTATTAACCCAACAAACAAAATAGAACTCATAACCTTTCTTCTTTAAGAGCCTTCTTTCTTTGTCTTCCTTGTAAAAGAGAAAACCAATAACTCTTTCTGAAAAAGATAAAGTACAAGACTGGAATACATTTCCTTCATGGGAGGAAATAACTGATAGAAAAATAGAGGCACGTGTATTCATTAGTATACTGCCTTGGGCAACATGTAAAATCAGAGGTCAGACTAGCAGGAATGTCAGAGTAACAGTGAAGTGGTTTGAATGGAGAAGGTGGACCACTGAATTATACAGAAGATGCCGGAGGTGAAGAGAGATTTTTTAAATAGGTAGAGAACAAAGACAATCTACAGGTAATCAATCCACAGATGCTTAATGCAGACCTTGTTTTAATTCAGTTCAAAAGAATACACTCTTCATTCTTATGGGGTTCGTTTTAAGAATTAATCTTAATGTGTCAATTTTCTGAAGATTTTACAACAACTAAGAAAAAACAGATATACATCACCATGTTTGTTAATGGCTTCTCTACCTTAAAAAAAAATGGTTTAAAAAAAAGTTTGTCCTCTGAAATGTTCAGAGGACAAGTATGGAAGGTAATTTAAAATTTCCAATGATCATCATCTCTCGTCTAATGATAGAGTAGCACACTATGGAATTTCACATGAATCATAAAGGGCTACTGGGCACTGAAATCTAAACATTCCACAAAAGGAACTTAAGTGAAAGATCAATTTAACAGATGAAGTTCACCTCTAATCTATGTAATTGTTGTAGGGCAGACATACACCACTCAGAGCTAAAAGAAAGGAAACAGCAGTGGTTTGCTTCAGGCCAAGAGATAGATGTCTCTAGGATTATCAAGATGAACTGGTGTCTTAGGTCATGGTAAGGCCACTTTTAGGCATAACTATGTGGTAAGAAATAAAGAATAAGAATCTGTATGTAGCTCCACTAGTAGAAAGACCTCTGAATTCTGATGTTTCCTTCACATCCTAATGGTATAAGGGTCAAAAGCCTCAGTTTCTTGGCTACTTAATCAGACTTTTTTTTTTTTTTTTTTTGGTGGTATGCGGGCCTCTCACTGTTGTGGCCTCTCCCGTTGCGGAGCACAGGCTCCGGACGCACAGGCCCAGCGGCCATGGCTCACGGGCCCAGCCGCTCCATAGCATGTGGGATCTTCCCGGACCGGGGCACGAACCCGTGTCCCCTGCCTCCGCAGGCGGATTCTCAACCACTGCGCCACCAGGGAAGCCCAAGCAGACTTGTTTTTTTCCTCTGGAAAACAAGGGTGAATTCAAGGAGCTGTGTAAGTTTTATATATTACAATGTTTGTATCACTTCTTTGCTGGTTTGCTAGTGAACCGAATATATCCCTGTAGGCAAAGATCTGTGTTTGGCCAGGCTCAGCTTGACCCATCATGAGATTATCAATTAATTAACCTATATTTTGAATATGAAAGATTTAAATATTGTTTTTAATTGTTTCTTGGTTTAAATTATAGGATATTATTCAAGGATATATCAAAATCTCAGTTTCTTGATTTATAGTGAGATCTGATAGAACTACTAGATCATCTCTATAGCCATATTTAACTTTAAAGAGTATTAAGATATAGAAAGATAAAAATATTTGAAAGCTATCTACCTCTGGTCATTCTGTTTATATACTGTATTTTACTGATTGCCCCAGGTCTATAAGTAGTTAAATTCATCTCATTAGTTCAGCAAGGATTATGCTGTTTCCTTGCACAAGCACTGTTCAAAGTGCTGTAGATATACAAATAAATAAGCTATCTTTCATTCCTCAAAGATATAAGTAATTGAAGAAAGTATTAAAGGTGCTCTGATAAAAGCAAGGATCATTATGAAGGAATAATATAAGTAGTGACCAAATAATTTGTTTTTGATAATTTTAATTATAATATGAAATTTAGAGTTGGGTAATCATTTTTGTTTCAGCAGTAAAACACTTACAGGGACCAGAGTCTCCTGCTAGGATTTGAGCAACAGCTTATTTTACGAGAGCCAAGTAGCCAAGGAGTTTATGCTGCCAAGTAAGAAATCTATACATTCAAAAGATTAGTGTCAGGCCTAGGGTTTTCATTACTTGAACTGCACAAAACTTAAGTTGCACACTCAGGTTCACGTTTTCCACATGGAGAGTTCAATCAGATACTGGAATTAAGTCTTCAGGTACTGAAGTGAAGCTTTCCTTTCTCTCAGAGCTAATAGCATTAGCAATGTTCACATCAGAGTAAGGATGATGATGATTTCGTTGAAGTTCATGCCAGAAACCACTCTAAAGTTATAATAAAACTGCCTGAATATCAATAATAGTCTACCACTGAATAACTATTTTCTCCACAATAGTCTTTTTTTAATTTGCCTAAGAACATGTAATCCATTTTCTTAAGGCCAGTAACAGAGGAAATTTTAAATGTAAATTTTTATGTAGTGCTCATATAGAAATTCTTACTAAATATTAATGCTAATAAAAGGTCACAGGTACATTGCTACTACTTGTTTCAAAGGATCAAAGTGCCTAAACTTTTAGCAGCTATTTATGAATATAACATACAAATATAAAAGAAATCAATAACATATTTTTTCTTATAACTATACTTGAATAAGCAGTAATAAATGGCAAAACTTAGGTTTCCAATTCCTTTGCTCATTACAGGTTTACAGAGAAAATTACTGAAATAATTTACTATTTCAGTAATAAAAAAATTTACTAATATGCTGGCATTTTTCCAGTTATTAGTAAAGTCTTTCTTGAGTTTCCCCTTTCTATAAATGGTCTTGTATATGATCAGATAGAGGAATCAAGTGCTACAAAGGGAGTATTTCAGGATTATTTTGTGAATAAAAATGTCATGGACAAAAAGAATAATTGATGTTGCCCTTGGAACTCCACTTATGAATGTCATGAAGCAATATTTTTGTGAAAAGGCATGATAACACAAACACAATACAATTCACTTATCTGTTTGCAAAAACCAAGGCCTGGAGAGAAGCACAATTCCTTAAATCATAAATCTATAACATTTTTATTTGTCCATCTCCAAAAGCTATTTTGTAGTTTACCAATGCTTCTGTAAATGTATTTTAGGAAGCTTTGTTCCAACTGACCTAAATTCAATTTTTTCCCTTGTTTGGTTAGTGTTCATTCATTTATCAGTTTTAATTTTATTTTATCATATATATTCTAATGAAAAAAAGAAAAAAGTGTGGAAAACAATTATATCAATATTTCAGCTTAGATTTTTAATCGTAAGATTTATGCTCTAGAGAAATGGTTGGTGGATGATTTAATTGTATTGTTTAGTTCACCAAACTTGTAGAATACTTTTTCTGTTTTCAACAACTTTATTTCAGGCAATTTAAAAAGGACTTCCTTCATGCCTACTCAAACCAACTACTTGTTCAAATGTCCATGGAATTCAATATGAATCATTTCCACTTGAGTGAAAAACTGTTTCACAAGCCAGCAAATCTCAGGAAGTAAAAGTATCTGTTCTGGTCATATACTGTCCACTGATACAACTCATCCTTTATTACTGTTGCCACATTTTTGTAACAGTGGATCCAGCTGTGGGACTGTTGAGAAAATATTTTAGGTTTCTAAATGCTTAAGGCTTTATGATTATATATAATATTTCTGAATATATAAATTATAATATATATACATTATAATACTTGAATAACCATCTCTTTTAAATTTCTCAATTATAAAATGGTATTTGTCAAAATATTTTGTGTAACTACACCTCCCACCTCCACTTATAACCCAAGGAAGAGGTTCTACTAAGTGTTTCCAAGATAGAAACAGCAATGAATATTCCTAGGAAGGATTATGTTCTTAACATTAGAAGTTCCTATTATTAGAGTTCTTCTGTAAAAGTTAATGGAAACTTCAACTGATGCTTTATCTATGGATGTACATAAGATTTTATTGAAGAAACCCAAGAAAAAGTAGCTCTTTTAAAAAGAAAAGAGAAATTTTAATGAAGCATTTGTCAAAAATATAGAAAATCTGAAGTTGTTACTAAACAATTTGGAAGACCACCTTTAGCCATTTGATAGATCATAAAGCTAAGGATCAAATTAAAAATGAACAGTAACGTCCTAGCTAAAATGAATAGTCATCTGATTAAATATCTATTTTACTAATCTTTTATTGGCTGATGGATGAAATGTATTATAAATTCAGTGAATGATTAGTGAAATAATGAGCAGGAACCTCATTAGCCTGTGCCCTGTGTAAGTTGCGGATGATCAGGATACCTGGCTGGGTTGTTTTGATCAGGAAATATAAATCTCTGTTCAAAGAGGCCACCGTATCAGGGAAGACAAAATAAAAATAAAGACAAATAATTACAACCACAACAATGAGTATATTATATAAAAGAGTGTTTTCAACATGTCAAGAACTTTTCTAGAAGATATCTTCATTTTATGTTCCTCCTGCTTAGCAGATAAAAAAACTGAGGCACAAATAATTTTGCCCAAAATTACATAACTAGTAAATGACAAAGCTGGGATTTGAACACAGGCAAAATTGGATCCAGAATTTGAATTTTTAAACATTATGCTTAAAAGTGATCAGATACCAAAGGAGGAGGAAGAGTGGTTATGAACTGTGGAAAAAAACATGAATTCCAGTTACCTGGGTTATATAGCTTATAGCAGCACATTTCTCATTGTCTTATATTTCTCCAAAGTTACTACTCCATTTTATTATATACCATGTTTGCACCTCAAATCCTCAAGGTCCACTAAGCTCTCAGCTTCATATTAATGTCTTCAGTTTCCTTAGTTCTCCAGACTTATTTTTTAAATTAAGAAACTCATAAGCTATAAAATATGTGGATTATGTTAATAGCCCCTTGAAATCTTCAGTAAAAAATAAAGTTTGCTTATATACCTTGATTGTCATGTACATTTAAAAACTGGTTAAAGGACTAAACATTAAGTATGATAAACTACAATGAACTGAGCTGTGAAAAACAAATGGTTTCAGTTCTTGTCTTATGACAGATATTCATTAAATATCTAGCAGAAATAGTAAAGAAGCATACAAATTGTTTGCAAGTAATGTTAAATTTGAGATTTCACCACTATATAGGTAGGACAGAAGAAGAAACCACGAGACCTCCTAGGACTCAGAAATACACACAGAGTAACAGAGGATGAAGGTGGTATTTATTATTAGAGATTTCTAGTCTGTGGTTATAAAGAAATCTGAAATTGAAGCAAACTTTCATCAGAGTATGGAAATTTCCTCTATGAATATGTATTTTAAATCTTAATTTTCACTCTGCTTCTGTGCTATTGTTTTAATTTTGAAGGAATATAAATGATTAATCTTGATCCTCAACTATTTATAAACTAATTGATAGATTCTTTCCTATATGTCCACCTATTGTATATTCTGATTTGGAAAGAAACAGTGAGACAAAGGCTCAATCATCAATAGAATGTCCTCATCCAGTGATGGGAGTGGGGGAGATGACACACAGAAATCAATTACAGTTGGCTGGGGATCAGGAGTTCAAGGTAACAGTTCTGGCTGTACCACTAAATTATCTTTCTAATTTTAGAAATACAGTTGACCTCACTGAACCTCAGTAGTTTAGAATTCAGGATAATGTAATATTCAGGGTCCTTTTCAGCTCCAAAATACATCAATTCTGTAAATAAGAATCTACTAAAAATACCATGAGAAAAATATATTTTATATCTCACTGTGAACTATAAGGAGTTAATATGATGTGAGGGACTCACCTGAGACAGAAAGTTCTATAAACAGTATATATCTTACTATTTTCTGAGCCTAAAGCAGTGTTTTTTAAACAAAGGATTTATGGATTGAGAAGGTAATTAACTTAGTATAGTTACTTATGTTTTTTATTTAAAATTTTCTATTTTTGATTCTCCTTATTTTTATAACCTATGGAAATGCTATAATTAATATTCCTAACTAACCTAAATGTTCCTTTATGCATTAAATTGTGAAATATGCACAGTTTAAGCACCCCCGATGCATTTATAGGATATATCCTTCCCGTTGATTCTTTGACAATATTAGCAATAAGAGATTATGTAGATCTAATAAGCTTTAATCTTAAATTTCATACAGAAACTCTTGCTGACCCATACATTTTAATGTTCAATGCAACTGAAATGTCCCACATGTTCTAGAAGCTTTTCCTTTATGAAAATGATAATGGACACCAATACTATCTTCAGTGCTATTCTGAGAAACTGACTAAATAAAAACAACTGAAACCCTAGAGATAACAGAACATCGAAACTTCCACATAGGGTGGCATAGTGAGTTTAGAGAACTAGAAGGCCAATAGTCAGCAACTTCAGAAAATCTGCAAGTCATATCAAAGATTAACCTGAATAAAATATTTTTTTTCTTCTTCCTCAGGGACAGAAACAACTTAGAAGTACCATATATTGAACAAGAAATTATCTAACTGATTTTAAAAAAAACAACTTTTATTAAACCACCATAGAGATAACATGGGAATAAAGAAATTGCATTTACATGTCCTAATACAGAAGAGAAAGCAAAAACATAGTGTGGTTGTATGTAAGGCTATATTTTTCAAATTATTAAAAGGCACAAGGGAAAACTGGTGCATATTGTGAATGTGTAGGTTTAAGTTAGATTGGAGGAATAGAGTTTGCTTTGAAATTTGTGAACAGAGAGCTTGCCAGGTCTCGTTTAGTCTCATTTAGTAAATCTCCATATTGGAGACTATAGAAATTTAGATAACATCAAAACTTATCAGATAGTCGAGAACCTGTTTTAATTTTTCCCTGATTTTGCATTCATTGTGAATATAACCAAAAAACAGATTAAAGTTAACCAAACCAAAGTGTAATGTAATGTAATTATTTTCAGGTCAAATGGATACTGACTTGATCTGTTAGAAGAAATAAGGAATACCAGCTTGAAAAAAAAAAAACAAAACTATAACTACTAAACAGAAATTCTTTGTGAGAAATAGGCAGAGATTATGAGCAGTAATATAAAAGAATATGGAATTAAATAGTATCTTACTTCTGTTATAAATGTATGCCTCAATTTTCTCCTTAGTTTACTTCCTTCTTTTGCCTTTTTTTTCATCAAACACTAGTAAAAAGTACTTTTAACAACTCATTGTTTCCTCAAAGTTTAATGGAATCACAACTATAAATAGATTTCCATGTTACATAAGAAACAGTGGAGGTAATCTCATCATTTCTCACCTGTATCAGACTTGAGTGTCTTCCAAAGCAGAGGAGAAAACTGATCTCAGAATTATGTCATTGATAAAACTTTATCTAATAATTCCTGGTGTGATTGAGAATAGGCATTTGTTATGTTACTTCATTATCCCATTAATTCACTTTAAATAAAGCCAAATTCAGATTTGGCCAAAAATCTCTATATTCCTCACATTTTCAAGACTCCAAACCATCTTACCTGAAAGTCTGTCCTATAAATTCATTCTTCTTTTAAACTATTAAACTCATATCTGCCCACAAATCCAATATTTATTTATTTCTTGACTCTCTAGGACTATAACTTCAAAAATAGTAGCCACTAGCTGCACAATGCTAATTTAAATTATAATTTAAGTATAAAAGTAAATTCAATTAAAATTCAATTCATCAACTCACAGCTAATATCATATTCAATGAGGAAAGACTGAAAGGTTTTCCTCTATGATCAGGAGTAAGACAAAGATACCCACTCTCATCACTTCTATTCAACATAGTATTGGAAGTCCTTGTCAGAGTAATTAGTCAAGAAAAAGAAATAAAAGGCACACATTGTAAACAGATAACTAAAATTCTCTGTTCACAAATAACATGATCTTCTATGTAGAAAACCCTAAAGGTTTCACAAAAAAGCTGTTATAAATAATAAACGAATGCAGCAGAGTTGAAGAATACAAAATCACAAGCAAAAATCAGTTGCTTTTCTAAACACTAGCAATAGACAGAAAAATAAGAAAACAATTCCATTCACAATAGCATCAAAAGAATAAAATACTTAGGAATAAATCTAACCAAGAAGGTAAAAGATTTGTTCACTGAAAATACAAAACATTTCTTAGAGAAGTTAAAAAAGACACAAATAAATGAAAGACATCTGTGTTCATGGATTGGCAGACTTAATTGTTATGATGCCAATGCTGCCTAAAGTGATCTACGGATTCAATGCAATCCCTATCAAAATCCCAATGATATTTTTTGCAGACACAGAAAGGAATCATCCTAAAAATCCTATGGGAACTCAAGAGAACTCAAATAGCAAAAATAGTTTTGAAAAAGAAAAACAAACTTGGAGGACTCATAATTCCTGATTTTGAAGCACATTGCAAAGCTACAGTAATCAAAATTCTGTACTGGCATTAAGAGAGACATATAAACCAATGGAATAAAATGGAGGGTCCTGGGCTTTCCTGGTGGCACAGTGGTTGAGAATCCGCCTGCCGATGCAGGGGACACGGGTTCATGCCCCGGTCCGGGAAGATGCCACATGCCACGGAGCGGCTGGGCCCGTGAGCCATGGCCACTGAGCCTGTGCATCCAGAGTCTGTGCTCCGCAATGGGAGAGGCCACAACAGTGAGAGGCCCGCGTGCCACACACAAAAAAAAAAAGAAAAGGAAAATAAAAAATGGAGGGTCCTGATATATACCCTTGAGCATATACTCAAATGACCTTCAACAAGGGTGTCAAGACCATTCAATGGGGAAAGGATAGTTTCCGACAAATTGTACTGGGAAAATTGGATATCCACCTGATAAAAAATAAAATTTGATTCTTACACTGTATACAAAAATTAACTCTAAATGGATTAAAGACCTAAACATAAAACCCAATACTATAAAAATCCCCAAAGAAAAACATAAAGAAAAACTTTTTGACATTGGACTTAGCAATGACTTTTTGGATATGATAGCAAAAGCACAGGTGACAAAAGAATAAATAGACATATATTATGACATCAAACTTTAAAATTTTGTTCATCAAAGGATACAATGACCAGTAAACAGGCAAAACCTACAGAATGGGAGAAAATACTTGCCAAAGATCTGATAAGGGATTAATATCCAGAATATATGAAAAACTACAACTCAATAACAAAAATCTAATAACCCAATTTCAAAAAAAAAAAGGAGGGAAAAGACTTAAACAGACATTTCTCCAAAGATGATATATAAATGGCTAACAATGGCATATGAAGAGATGCTCAACATCACTAATCATGAGAGAAATGAAAATCAAAATCACAGTGAGATATCACCTCACATTCATTAGTATGGCTACTATTAAGAAAAAGAGAGAGAAAATAATAAATTTTGGCAGAGATGTGGAGAAATCGGTATGTGCACTGGGATTTACTGGGATTGTAAAATCGGACATTTATAGTAAACAGTAAAAACAGTTAAAATTTTAAAATAACAGTAAGAATAATTAAAGTTAAAAATAGAATTACTCATATAATCTGGCAATCCCACTTCTGGGTGTATATCCAAAAGAACTGAGAGCAGGATCTCGAAGTGTTACTTGCACACGTTTATAGTAGCATTATTTACACGATAGCCAAGAGGTGGAAGCAACCCAAATGTCCATTGACAGATAAATTGATAAACAAAATGTGACATATCCATACAATGGAACACCATACAAACTTAAAAAAGAAGGAAATCCTGTCGCATATTACAATTAAGGACATTCTTAAGGACATGATGCTTGGTGAAGAAAGCTAGTTACAAAAGGACAAATACCGCATGACTCCACTTATATGAGATATCTATAGTCAAACTAATAGACATAGAAAGTACAATAGTACTTCCAGGGGCTGGAGGGAAGGGACAAAGGGGAGCTACTGTTTAATACATACAGAATTTCAGTTCTGCAAGATTAACAGGTTCTGGAGATCAGCTTTACAACAATATAAATATATTTAACACTACTGAACAAAAACTGGTAAAGAGAGTACATTTTATGTGTTTTTTACCACAGTAAAAGACATGAAAAAAAAAAAAGATTCAATTCCTTTGTTACCCTACCTACATTTCAAGTGTTTAGTAATTAGTGTATACCATATTGGACACCCAAATTATAGAACATTCCCATCTTTACAGAAAGTTTGACTGTACAGCCCTGCTCTAGCTTACTTTATCCTTTGCTCCAATCTATTATTCTATCTTCACTTGTTTTTCTATAGACCAGATCTCACAGACGTTCACTACAGATTTTTATACTTTCAACATATTGACTCCTTCCACTCTTCATTTCACCATTAACACAAGTACCAAACACTGTATCAACACAAATTTCCATCTTTTATTTGCCACCAAGGCTGCTAAACAGTGCAAAAGAAAAACAACAGAAACAGAAACAAACAAAACTGTGAGAATTGTGCTATTATAAATTCACTGTTCCCATTATCAGTCGATCATCCTTCAAAATACCTGAAATTATCACACCCTCATCTCCTTCTCCACAGTCAAGCTATCCTAAAATTTTATCACCTTTTTCATGCCCTTCCACTTTTCTCTGCAAATGTACTTGCCTCTGTGAAACAGAAATAAGTGCAGCTATAGCAGATAATCTGTCAGTTGTTGTCCTACTACAGGGGGTTCGAGGGATTTGGGGGCTGAAAAAAATGTTTAAACTATACGACCAAGAACTTACAGTGGCACACACAAGCTTGATCTGTGAGACTCTGACAAGTGAGGATGTTAGGAAGTCTCTCACAGCATGAAACTCTCCAGAGGCTATGGGAGTATGAGGGCAACATTCAGAAAGGGAGAAAGGTATTGAAAAGGGGGTTACATGTCTAGGTGATGTTGATCATCATCATGACAGAGAGTCTCTGGGTTAGAGAGCTTGGAAGGGCAGTAGCAACTTGAGGTCTTCATAGTCCCAGATTTTAAACTGTCCATGGCTAGCAGATGGTAAGCAAACTAGTAAACCAGTAAACTAGCAAACTGGTAAGCCCAGTTTCATGGGGTGGGCAAAGCAAGCAGACTGAATTGGCAAAATAGCTGATTTGGGGCTATGTTTAAAATAATTGGATGTATAAAAATTTCAGTTTAGCACCAGCAGGATTTTGTGCTAATAATGAATGGGTCTCAGCCTGCTGTGAAGAAACAATCAATCTAGGGGCCAAAGTACAAAGGCCATCTTTGAGTCATTTATATAACACCTACTTATTTGAACCACCTACAGCCCACACACTTCTTTCTTCTTTAAAGTTTCATAAATGAGGACCTTTCCTCTTTTCCAAGCCTAATATCTCTTCTTCTGCTCTGGATTCTATCCCTTGTTGATCATCAGGAAATGAGACTAATCTACAGGGCCCTCCTTCACCTGGAATGTCATTTATGAAATATGGGAAGAGAAAAAGAAAACTGTTGCTTTTAAGAAATTAGTGCTCTGCTTCTGCCGAACATATGATAACTCTGTATTTATCTTGAATTTTCATTGAATAGTTTGAATTAACAAGGGGGAAAAGGCTAAGTATATTGGGAACTTTTTTCTACTTCCTGCCCTAAAACTCAAGATTGTGATTATAGTTCTTTAGGTCATACAGGTTTACACCTTAATGAAACAGAGGGGATGAAAAGAACACTTTTAATTACTTCTTTGCAATCTGTGTCACACAACAAACATAATGCTGAAATCCTTTATTTTGCCCAAGGGTGAGCTTTAAACCTAATACCTCTCTTTGATTCAAATACTTCTTTACTCTATATACATATTTTTAAGTTTAATATTATTATATTTCTCTCATTATATTTAAGCAAAATCAGATTTTCTGTGTCTTAAAATAGATATATACTAGTGAGCGAGCGCACACACACACACACACACACACATACACACACACTCACTAATGGCCTCTGGATCTTGGTATTCAACTTTTCTCTAGACAGTGAGGCCTTTGAGGGAATATAATCAGCGTTAGCAGATATCTACAGAATGAGTTAAACTTCTCTTTTTATATCATAATTCATAACTGCATACCCTTCTTATAATACTATATAATATATATTTTATTCAAAATATGAATTTATATTTCAATATGATGCATAGTTTTATGTTTTATAGTTTTTGTATTCTATTTAGAGACTTGAAAGATAAAAAGAATTTGTACAAACCTGCATCATTTTGTTAACTATGCTATCATAGGCAAGTTACTTAATCTTACAACTTTATTTGCTCCTAGATAACCAGGAATAAAACTGTGTTAACTACATAACACAATCAGAAGATGGAATATATACAGCTTGTCTGATAAGTAGAAAACCTTCAATCAATATTTACTATTAGAACAGAAACATCTATGTACCAACAGTCATTCTCACTTCATCCTACATTTTCCCCTTACTAATCAAACCTCAAGGGAAGCAGTGGAAACAGTCTTAGCCTCTTGTGGATTTTCATCACATTTTTGCTATAGATTCATTTAGGATTGTGCATATAATCTAGTTTGGCTACTGGAATATAAAAGAATTTTCTTTGGAATTCTAAGAAATATTGCTCCTTTTAGTGAAAAGAGAACGAAGAGCATAAGGACCCAAATCTTTATGCTGTTCTTCCAGCTTCTGGACAATGGCTATGTGAAGACTTGATGCCAGGCACTACTGTGGCCCTCTTGACACCACTGGGGGAGTCACCACTGGCACACTAACTAAATCTGAAAAGGGTCTGGGTCCTAGATGACTTCACTGAATTGTGGAGCCAGCCCCAGACAAATAAAAGCCTACTGCTTAAGCAAAATTTAATTAAATACTGTCTTTCTCACAGCACTCTAATGTAGCTGCTAGTAGTAGTAGGAGTATTACATGCTATCTTCAGAACTGAGCGTTCATGCACATAAAATTGAGAGCAGTTGATGATTTTTATTGTCTCAATCTAGTCATTATTATTACCCTTAGCTCTGCCTTCCACAACTTATTCATAGGTAATTTTTCTTCTTCTTAGAATGCTTTTCATGGTTTCCTTTTTTTTGTCACTAAGAAAAAGCATAAATAACAGTTCCCTCATTTTACTAAATTTTTAAACTACTTCTCCAAATATTTGCAATATATTTCTCTAAACTTTTTTTCTGACTCACACAATTCTCCTTTATATTTTCCCTTTTACATCATGGGTCACATTTTTAATATTAATTCTCAATTTCTAGTTATTTTCTGTTTTTTTTTACTTTTTGTTTTTAAATTTTTTGTATTTTTGCCTTTAACATATATAAAACTCCTTTAACAGAAATGACATATTTGATTTATATGGCTTGTATGCATTCTACTTTTCTTCATTTATCCCGCTATTTCCCTGGTCTTTTTTTTTTAACATTCACATATTGCTTTCTTTCTGGAAGTCACATTTCATATATTCTGAGTTCTGATCAATTTAGTTTGAGCTATACTCATCCTCAAAGAATCCAGTTTTCTAACATTTGTCTTTAGTAATGCATAGACTTTTTAAAAAGCCAAACAAAGCAAAATACTCAAACAAAAAATATGCAATATTTTCCTAAAATAACACAGAACACAAATCATAAACAGGTAATATTAAAATACCTAGAGGTAAAATATACTTTAACTGTGATGTATTATGGTTATGAATTATAAATCTATATTGAATAAGTAAATATGCACTCATTACCCTCAGAACAATCAAATGAGATGTTAATAAATTAGGTACTATCCTTTTCTACAGGAAACATGCATCTAGGTTTACCTATTAAGTTGGATAGAAGAATGTAAAATGAACAGTCTGGGGTATTTCTTTCAACTGTTTATCACAAACTTTAAGGAACCTAGAAAATAACTAGTGGTAGCAAACATTAGCTCAGACAAAATTACTAAAATTTACCCCAATAATATAATAGCAGTGAGTAAAAACTTATCTCTCCCTATTATCTTTACATAAAGCTGATACTTTATGAACGTATAAGAATAAAAGTTGATTACTATTTATTCAGACAAATCATGGAGATTCCAGGATATTTACATTTTCTTCTTTGTACTTAAAGTGCTATGAACACCATTGGTAACTTAGAAAATGCTGAGATTCCTTCCCATACTAAGACTGTCAACATTGTTCCTTAACGTGGAACAAAGTTCAGTCATTCTCATTTTTTTAAGCCCTGCCAGAGTAGATATAACAGTTTCAAAAGGTAAAACACCAAGTGGATATTACGTTAAAATTTAGAAGAAGACTGTGATCTCAGCTTTGTTTTGGTAAAAGCTAATCTTTGAAGAGTTCCTTTAAGAAATTCCTGACGAGACCTGAATTGCTTTCTGCTCCTGACTCCACCAGCTCTAGATCTAGAAGCCCTTCTTGTAATCTATCTCTAGTGAGGGTTACACAATTCTTTGAATGTTGAAACATATGCCCAGAAGCCTCCATTGTGGAAATCTAAACAAATGAATCATCTCTCCAGACTGTAATGACTCCACTCAATGTCTACCTTCCCAGACACTCCCCATGCAAATATGGGGAATTACTTTGTGACTATTCCTGAACTTGGTATCAGCATTTCATTGAAAACTTTACATCAGCAATGACTCCATTCATCCTTACTTAATTCTCAAATATTAAGGCCCCTTATTTTATCAGTTTCCTACAACCCTATGTGAACTTTTTTCCTTCCTCCCTCTATCTCTTAAATGTTACAATGAAGTCCTTTGGAAACTGTTCTAGGAAAAACAGACTTCTATACTCTACACACAATGTTTTCCTTGAACCTTACATCCATTGCTTTGCTTTACATGAAACTGGGCTTTCCCATAAGAACACACTATCACCTTGATCCAGACATGGCTTCCTGACATGTGACCTGTGAGTCACACAGGGCCTGTGCTCAAAAGAACTGCATGTTTGGTTTAATATGGTGTTGTCACTGTTTGATTTTCTCAATAATATTACCTCTAACTTCTTTTTTAAATGTGGAAGTCTAATTCGCAATGAAGTATAGATGTAGACAGAGAAGATACATGCAATATGGGTGTCTTCTGTTGTTCCTTTTCACATTATTTGTGTACAACATTTGTCATTCCCCAGGAACACAGAATTCCAATGGATTTATACTGTAGGTGAGTTCAGTGAGACTAAAATGAGTACAAAATAGTGTGTATGGCTTCAACTGAGTAACTGGGGCACTGACAGTCCTGAGATGCTTGAGAGGCCACACTTTAAATTAGAAGCAGAACTTCCTTTGAATCTAGAAAGAAATCAATGGCATTCAAAAACATAAATGAACAGAACTGTTCTCACCTCAGAGGCTTTAACCACGCTGTTCCCTCTGCTTGCAGGTTCTTTCCTAAAACATTTTCATGGCTTCTCTCTTATATTATCCAGGTCCCATTTCAAATATACCCCCAATATAAAAGAGCACTCCCTATCACTTTCTATTTCCTTTGCTCTCTTTTCTTTTCTTCATGACACTTTTCACTATCTAGTACTCTAGATTTATTAGTTTGTTTATTATCAGACTCATCCTCTAAAGTCTAAGCTCCGTGAGTGAAGGGAATCTGTCATTGCTTTTCGTAGTTGTGATTAAGGGTGTCTGATGCGCACTAGACATATAAGGAATATATGCTGAATGACTATGTGAATTTGAAAGTTAATTATAATTAATCACTCATTAAAAGTTGAATATTCAAATACAATAGCAACCATGAGAGATACTGGAAAAGTTCTCAATTCACTACAAACCCCCACAGCTTACTATAATACAGTTTATTACAGTCTACTGTCATAAATTTTAATCAAATATAAGATCAGTGGAATGCTTTTAAAATGTTTTAAAATAGAAACAAAACAAAAAAAGTCCTGTTTCCAAATAAACTGAATTAACAAGTTCATCTTTGATATAAAAAACTGACAATGCTTGCATATGAACAATTATAAATTTGATTGATAAAATGCTAAACATGATATTTTTCCATTCAAATCTATTATTTTACTAAAATAACAATAAACCTCAAAGAAGTGAGATGTATTACTATAGAAAATTGAAAATTAGTTAATTTATATAATTAATCATTTCAAAATATCAGAGCAGGGAAAAACAGACTTTTGCATTTAAACATATAATCGATAGGGTTTTATCAAGGTCAAAAGGCTTGCTAAAAACAACTAAATATTTTAGATACAAAAAGACCTGATAAAATAATAAAGTACTTCTTAGCTATGTGGTGATCCTACAAATTGAAGGAAGACTGAAATGTGTTTGGATGAGAATTTTAGCAAGGATTGCAGACTCTTTGGGAAAATTTTACCTCTGATAAAAAGACCATTCATGGTATTTGAGAGACCAATTCAACATCTTTTATTTCCTACTTATAGGTGAAAGTATCTAAATATTTCTGGATGCTATCTAATATAGCTGTACCTGGATATTTACATATTTAGATACATATTATGCTGATGACCTTCACAAATAAAAAAAATGGTTTGTTCTTATTTACTTGAAATCAAGTGATAATATATCTAGGAAAGACAATAGTGTTTAAAGAAAAAAATCAAATTACAAAATTCAATTTTATTAAAGATAAAAGGTAATTACCATTAAAGAATAAACTATATGTAGCAACAAATGTCTCTGCATTTCTTAAAAGAGGTTTCATATATCAGCTTCTTGGGATCCTGCAGTTAAAAGTTCTGTGGCACAGTGAGCATCAAACACAATGGATTTGAACTGTGCACTTTATTTACTCTAGGTACATCTCTTCAGACATTGAAAGGGTTCAGATTTCTGAGTTATACAGAAAAAAAAAACCCACAGGGGTAGAATTAAGCTGATAAGAATTACAAAAAAGGCATTACTTTTGGCCTATTAAGTTCCTTTATTAAACAGTGAAAAGTACTTTAAGGTCTTGACCCAATTCTAATCATTTATTTCTATTGTTCAAATTATAAGTGTTATTATGCAAACAACTTTAGACAGGTTGAATGTCTAAACTAATACTTAGGTTCACTCAAACATCAAAGGGAAATTTTAGACCAAACAGATATCTACTTCAGACAATTGAATACAAATGGACAGTTTTTCAAAGAATTCATTTGTGTGAAAATCTAGTGAATCCAACCAGAATCCTAATATGGTAGTCACATGTCAACACATACATAATTGAAATGTGTCTTAAAATATGAGTAGTCTATTTGCCTAAATTCTAAAGAAGACTTATTTGAAAAAAGTTGTACTTTGTTTTATTATTTCCACAAAGTTTAAAAGAAAAACATGTTTGATAGTCAGTGGAAAAATAATATAATTCTGCTTTGACTTTCAAGTGATTAAAAATTTAATTTATAAGTCAATATTCCAATGAAAGGATCATTGTGCTATTCAAAAAAAAAAAAAACAAAACAAAGTGAAACACATATGTCTGACCAACATTTTTTTCCAGAAAGGAACTTATGCAGTATATGAACTGAAAAGCCACAATTGCTATATAATGATGTCTATTAGACATATTCATAGGTGAGAGAATGGGTTGCTATCTGAATTCTGCCATGGATATCTTTTATATATTTCAGTAGGAGGTTAAAGTTTTATTTTTATTTCTTGAGTTTGTTTTAAAGATAGCCTATGTTTACTTAGAATCTATGCATATTTTTATTCTGTATACTTTACAAAATCATTCATTTTTTAATTTGTGGTAAAGTTCAATATAAATTTTGTATGTATGGTAAAAACTGAGACATGGCATCTTAACTTCATTTTTGTAAGACAGCTCTTGCCGGAGCTGAGAGAAAAATCGAGTTCCAGGAAGCACCCACTATAGTACAAATGCTCACCCCTCTATCTTTACCTCTACCATGTATTTTTTTTTTTTGCAAAACAGTGCGTGTTTATGTCACCCAGGTAGCTTTAAAACATATCTGCACCCCAAGCCCCACCCCCAGATACACAAATTTAATAAGTTTGATGATAGGATCCAAGCCAAAGTATTTTTTAAATTCTCAGGTGATTGTACTATGCAACTGGGTTTAAGAAGAACTGGATTAGACCAAGAAAAATGAATTACTGCCACCTGTTATATTTTTTTAACATAGGTCATTGATATATGTTAATTTGTAATGTAATTGACAGAAAGAATATCTTTTTTCATATTCAAGTTACATACATAATGTTTGTTATTATGAAGTTCCATTAGCAGCAGTGACAGGAATTTGCCCCTTCCCTTCCAGCTATATTTCCAGATTCCTTGCCCCTATTCTTATCTATTTCGTGGAGGAAATGTGTTGAGGAGGGAGAAGAGGAGGGGGCAGGCCTAGGGCACCAATCTTAAGCTGGAGCTGCCAAATAGGGGTGGTTTTCCCAAGCAGTGTCTCTTGCCTGTCACACGGTAGGTGCTCAATACATTTGTTTCCAATTGACAGTGGCTTTATTTTTACAGACTGTGATTATGTAACTTTCCTTCTGTTCTAGAAGCTCTCATCACTGATTAGATAAAGGACAAATAGTTCACCAACTGTTACAACATTATCTTCAGATTTACAGAAGTGTGTGTGAGCTGAATAGGGAAAATGCATTTTCTTTTTCTTTTTCATCTCTGTTTGTTTGTTCTTTAATTCTTCTAGGTGTTTGTTCTTTAATTCTTCTAGGTCTTTGTTAAACATTTCTTGCATCTTCTAGATCTCTGCCTCCATTTTTTTTTTCCGAGGTCCTGGATCATCTTCACTATCATTATTCTGAATTCTTTTTCTGGAAGGTTGCCTATCTCCTCTTCATTTAGTTGTTTTTCTGTGGTTTTATCTTGTTCCTTCATCTGGTACATAGTCCTCTGCCTTTTCATTTTGTCTATCTTTCTGTGAATGTGGTTTTCGTTCCACAGGCTGCAGGATTGTAGTTTTTCTTGCTTCTGCTGTCTGCCCTCTGGTGGATGAGGCTATCTAAGAGTCTTGTGCAATCTTCCTCATGGAAGGGACTGGTGGTGGGTAGAGCTGGGTGTTGCTCTGGTGGGCAGAGCTCAGTAAAACTTTAATCTGCTTCTATGCTGATGGGTGGGGCTGAGTTCCCTCCTTGGTGGTTCTTTGGCCTGAGGCAACCCAGCACTGGAGCCTGCAGGCTCTTTGGTGGGGCTAACGGTGGACTCTGGGATGGCTCACACCAAGGAGTACTTCCCAGAACTTTGCTGCCAGTGTCCTTGTCCCCACAGTAAGCCACAGCCACCCGCTGCCTCTGCAGGAGACCCTCCAACACTAGCAGGTAGGCATGGTTCAGTCTCCTATGGGGTCACTGCTCCTTCCGATGGGTCCTGATGTGCACACTACTTTGTGTGTGTCCTTCAAGAGTGGAGTCTCTGTTTCCCCCAGTCCTGTCAAAGTCCTGCAATCAAATCCCGCTAGCTTTCAAAGTCTGATTCTCTGGGAATTCTTCCTCCCATTGCCAGACCCCCAGGTTGGGAAGCCTGACATGGGGCGCAGAACCTCACTCCAGTGGGTGGACTTCTGTGCTATAAGTGTTCTCCAGTTTGTAAGTCACCCATCCAGTGGTTATGGGATTTTATTTTATTGTGATTGTGCCCCTCCTACCATCTCATTGTGGCTTCTCCTTTTTGGATGTGGAATATCTTTTTTGGTGAGTTCCAGTGTCCTCCTGTCGATGATTGTTCAGCAGTTAGTTGTGATTCTGGTGTTCTCGCAAGAGGGAGTAAGCGCACGTCCTTCTACTCTGCCATCTTGAACCAATCTTATTTTTCTTTTTTATTATTTTATTTTTAAATTTATTGTTGATTTTTTAAATTGAAGAATAGCTGATTTACAATTTTTTGTTAATTTCTGCTGTACAGCAAAGTGATTCAGTTATACATATATATACGTTTTTTGTATTCTTTTCCATTATGTTTCATCATAGGATACTGAATATAGTTCCCTGTGCTATACAGTCTGACCTTGTTGTCCATCTATTCCGCATGCAAAAGATTACATCTGTTAACCCCAACCTCCCATTCCATCCCTCCTCCACCCCCTCCCCCCTTGGCAACCACAAGTCTGTTCTCTATGTCTGTGAGTCTTTTTGGGTTTCATAGATAGGTTCATTTGTGTCATATTTTAGATTCCACAAATAAGTGATATCATAGGGTATTTGTCTTCCTCTGTCTGATCTACTCCACTTAGTATGATAATCTCTAGGTCTATTCATGTTGCTGCAAATGGCATTATTTCATTCTTTTTTTTTTTGCAGTACACAGGACTCTCACTGCTGTGGCCTCTCCCACTGTGGAGCACAGGCTCCGTATGCACAGGCCCAGCGGTCATGGCTCATGGTCCCAGCCAATCTGTGGCATGTGGGATCCTCCCAGACCAGGGCACAAACCTGCATCCCCTGCATCGGCAGGCGGACTCTCAACCACTGCGCCACCAGGGAAGCCCTATTTCATTCTTTTTTATGGCTGAGTAGTATTCCATTGTGTATGTATGCCACATCTTCTTTATCCATTTATCTGTCAATGGACATTTAGGTTGTTGCCATGTATTGGCTATTGTGGATAGTTCAAAAAAATTTTTAAAAAGAAAAAGAAAAAAGAAAAGACGGCCTCATTCCCACAACCACAAGGAGATGAATTCTGCAAACAATCCATGAGCTTGAAAGAAGTCCCTGAGCTCCACATGAGAACCATAGCCCTAGCCAACACCTTGATTGCAGCTTGGTAAAACCCTGAGCAGAGAACCTAGACACCCTCACCCAGACTTCTGACCTATAAAACTAGAAGATAATAAATGAGTATTGTTAGAAACCACTAAACTTTTGGTGATTTGTTATTCAGCAATAAAAAAAAAACAGGTTTCTAATTCTTTGGAGATGTTGGTGGTCAGATTTCCTTGTGTGGATCCCAGTGGTTCCAGGGAGCATTACAAGAGGTGAGTGTTCCTGGGCATATATCCAGACAAAACTCGAGTCCAGAAAGATACATGCTCCCCTATGTTCACAGCATTTTCTTTTTCTTTTAGTTATAATTAACATACAAAATTAGTTTCAGGTGTACAACACAGTAATTCATATTTTTGATAATGTATTTGAGTATTAAAGATTTACCCTTTTCTTGCTCTAATATAATTTACTATACTTTTAAATTTCATTCTGAAATATTTCCTGAAAGTAAAATAAAAATAACATAGCAAATATCTATGTAACCATTTTCTAGAACTTTAACATTTTAGTTTTATTTTTCAAATCAATAAACCATTTGGGTTTAAAAAATAATTATTGCCAGGCTTCCCTGGTGGCGCAGTGGTTGAGAATCTGCCTGCTAATGCCGGGGAGATGGGTTCAAGCCCTGGTCTGGGAGGATCCCACATGCTGCAGAGCAACTAGGCCCGTGAGCCACAACTACTGAGCCTGTGCGTCTGGAGCCTGTGCTCCACAAGAGAGGCCACGATAGTGAGAGTCCCGCGCACTGCGATGAAGAGTGGCCCTCGCTTGCCACAACTAGAGAAAGCCCTTGCACAGAAATGAAGACCCAACACAGTAAAAAATTAATTAATTAATAAACTCCTACCCCCAACATAAAAAAATAATTATTGCCATTAAGAGAAATATAAGAAATGACACACAAATTTACAAATGTTAGCACTTGCATTTTAGCTTTTTTAAAAATGAAATACGACAAATTTGAAACTTGTTCACTTAATGCTACCTGCTTTTTTAAAAAATAAACACAGAAATAACAGTACTCTTTTTCTATTTTGTTACATAGGTAGTATAGATGGTAAGTTCAGAAATTTAAAGACTGAAATTAGCCTCAAATTTCACAAAATGTAGATCTAGTCAGGCAAACAGGATTAGTTTATTCCAAAGTGGAACATACTTTGAAAATGAGAATTTGGGTAAATATCTCCTTAACTTAAAACAAATATTAACAAACTGAGAGGATACACATTGCAGTTTCCATGAAATATGTATTTGGAAACACATATGAAAAAATATAAGCAGTAAAAGTAGGGAAACCCTGAAATGGATGTCTTTTTAAAAAAAAATTCTTTTAAAATTTCTTTCTTTTTTTAAACCATTTCATTGAGGTCTGATTGCTATACAAAAAGGTGTACATGTTTATTGCCTACAACTTGACAAGTTTAGCGATAAGTATACACTGTGAAACTATCACCACAGTCTATGCCATAACTTATCCATCATCTCCAAAAATTTCCTCCTGCCCTCTTTATTGTCATTGTTGTTGTTATTATTATTATCTGTGATAAGAACACTTAACATAAGACCTACTCTGTTAGCAAATTTCTAGGTACAATATTGTACTGTTCTCTCCAGGAAGTACATCTCTCCAGATCTGTACAGCAGATCTCTCTCACTTATTCAATTGGACTGGCATTAGTGTGTCCTTTTTTTTTTTTTTTTTTTTTTTGCATTTTGTTTTGCCTTATAAAAAATAATATTATAAAGCAGTATAAATTAAAACATTGAACATTCTGTATTGGTTTTCCCAAATTAAACTTTTTAGCCATCTTATGTTAAGGAAATTGGATGATGCAACATTATTAAAACTGTCATTGGTATGCATTTTTTACATAAGGAAAAATTTGCCAAGTGCCATATTCAAATTAAGATTTTAATGCTTCATAAATGAAGTTATTTTTAACATATTATTTTTTGAGTGTAATTTTATAATACATGAGCGTAGTAGTTTTCCTGTGGTATCTTGGTGTTGAATGCTTGACAACAGTTGCATTTTTTTTTTAAAGATAGTTATTCTATCATTGAACCCATTTCCAGGAAGTGTATTGTTCCAAGATTAGCTGCATCTGCACAGTATTCTAATTGCCTTCACATCAAAACTAAAAGATAGGGCTTCCCTGGTGGCGCAGTGGTTGAGAATCCGCCTGCCGATGCAGGAGACACGGGTTCGTGCCCTGGTCCGGGAAGATCCCACATGCCGCGGAGCAACTAAGCCCGTGAGCCATGGCCGCTGGGCCTGCGCGTCCGGAGCCTGTGCTCCGCAACGGGAGAGGCCACAACAGTGAGAGGCCCGCATACAGCAAAAAAAAAAAAAAAAAAACTAAAAGATAATCTGTAGTCAATTCCATTTAACACAACGATTTAAAAATACTAAAAAAATATAAATAATCCATTTGTATCCAAAATATACATTAGTATAAACAGGTTTGCAAAGCTCAGTGGATAACTTCTGCTTTAGTATGAACATATATAAGCCATATTTTGTTTCAACCTGGGTTATGGAGTGATGAGATAAAAGAAGATAAGCTAATATACCTGGGTCATGGTCTAAGTGGCTATTCTGTAAGAAAACATGTCTCCTGGAAAAACACTTTGCTGACAAAATTTATACCTGGAAGAGATCTATTGTCATCAGTTTATCTTCTTCATCAAAGCTAATTCACCACTGTATCATTTTTGTGAAATTAAGTCCTCTGTATTTTAAGCTTAACTTTTTTCTTATTATGGTCCCACCTCACTAATTCCTAAGAGATTATTCTAAACTCATTTATAGTTATTTCCTTAGTGAAGACTTTGCATAGTCTTTAGACTATGAGGACATTCACATACAGTGACTTTCATCATTGATAAAAATATATTCAACCCTGTGCATACATTTTCTACCTACAAAGTTACATGATCAAGCCGGGATTACCATAAATGTTCAAATTATCTATAATTTGACATACATTTTGGGTAAAACTATACCTTTTAATTTTTTCCTACTCTAAAATTCCCTCACTTCAGGTACCTATTAATCTACTCACTGGAAAATAGACTATTTCTGACTTATTTGCTGACTTGCTATAAAAGCTAAAACTTCTAAATAAAGGGCAGTATATTCATAACAATTTTTGTAATTTATGTACAAAGAATGAAGTTTATTCATATACCACTGACATATTAGACTTTCTAGTGCCTGAGGTTCTAGCATGTGAACGTAGTGAATGTTCACTAAAAGAAAATTGAATTATGAATCAATTTTATTATGAATCTTTCTCCAACTCCAAACAAAATAAAGCAAACAAGCAATAACACCTCCATCTGAAAAACATTTATTGCTCATCACTTTACACAGAAATGGGCACTCAATCTCATTGCTGTGCACATTATCATTATTGTTTTTATTATTATTTGCCCAAATTGGTGTTACTAGAGAAAGCAAAAAAAAATTTTCATAGATAGATGGAAGAAAACATTACTAAAGGAAAAAAAAAAAGAGAGATAAGAAACATCTGGGATCATGTTCTTTTCTTATGGCCTCAATGTGCATGGCTTTAGCATGTTACTAAGCTTCACTATAAATTGATAAAAAAGTAAACATCCAGGGCCTTTGTGTAAGTTAAGTGACTCAACTTAACTTACACAAAGAGTAAGTTAAGATGTGAGAAGAGTATATCACATAGCTTCCTATTTAAAAGGAAGCAGGGATTAATAGCCACATGTATTGAACAGAAAGCTCTTTAATGACATTGTTCACATTGTAAAATGATTAGTTAAGGATTCACTAATTAAGAGGATTTTCACAATTAAGGATTAAGAATGTGAATGCTTTAATGACATTTAAAAGAATATCTTTTCAGATATTTTCCTAATGTACTTTAAAATTGGTAAGGATTCATTCCTTGGATTGATTTTGGTCATTTTCAATACGTCAATAGATCAAGTGATATTTATTCTGTGTTCCTTGGATATGTCTGAAGTAAACAGAACCACACGCCATGCCCCTGTATTTCCTTTGTGTTTTAACTTACTATTTCAGACTGTAGCTATGAATAATTCTGTGAGATTTTCCTTTAGTGGAAGAAAAAATACAATGTGTCCACTCCTGTACAGCTAAATTTCACAAAGAGTGAACATTCATTGCTTTATTACATTATATTACATTACATAAGGGAATACAAAAGAGGAGTAATCAGTTTTACTTTTTAAACTAATAACATGCGTGTGTGTGTGTGTGACTGAAAGAAAGAGCATATTTGGAATGTAGTGTATTTATATCGATATCTTATCAAGTATGAAATTTCCTTTGTTCCTCAACAATTTAACACAAGGACAAAAATATCTTAAATGTATGGGAAATTTTATAATTAATCACTTTGTGATTTTATCAAATTGTATGAATATGATGCAATTTATATGGAATGACCATAATAAGAACACTGATTAAGGTTTAAAGAATGAGAACTATTACTAAAAATAATAATTGATTCAGCATAGTTCAAAGAATCATAAAAGGTAAATATGTAGTGAGAAAGAAGAAAACAAATTTAGTCATGTTAATGTTACATTTGTAAGTGGCCAGTAAATCCCTAGAGTGTTAGCAAAATGGAAATCTAGTTTTTCAGAACTAAGCTTTCAGTCTCTTGGAATTAGAACAAACTGAAGTGAACAAAGCATCGCCATTTCTTTTTTGTCTCTGAGAACCCAACATGAGTTCAACTTTTCTTAGGCCATGAAAGTGAGGCAAAGGTTCACCTACTAGAGGTTGGGGGCTTTTTGATGTCAGATCACTCCGCATGACATAGCACTACATGTAGAATACAATGTGAGGCTTCAAAAAGACAACCTCAAACACCATAAAAAGTCTTATTGTTTAGTTTATACACCATTTCTCAAGGAAAGGTACTTTAACTGTAGTTTATATCCATTAAGGTTAGTCTAAAATAAAGAAAAAAGCTTTTAAAAATATGATCTTCAAAGATACAATAATTTTAATTTTCTCAATCAAAATGTGAATGTTGTATGCTCTCTAATACCTCATCTGTCAGTGAATGCCTATTTAATGTCTAATGTGTTATTTCTACTGAATAATACATAGCTGAAAATTTTCTCTGTAGAAATTTTCCAAGTTGCTTCTGGCGACAAGTACTAGTGGCAGAATCATCCCTGATGGCCAAAATAACAACAATTCTTCTGGAAGAATTAATACAAAGAGTGGGAAGAGAACATGCTCTAAGACTCGAATTAGACTATTTTAACTCACTGTAATTCGGGTACTAGAAATGAACTACTGTTGAGAAGCAACAACTATCCCCATGACAACGTCTGTTTCTTCTAACACCAGAATCACTTATTATTCCTTCCCCATAAGTGGTAAACATTTGCTGAACAAAGAAGAGAAATTAATTCTTCTTGCCTGATATCATCAAGGCTTTACATATACATATTAATATTTTGAAACACATCACAGTTCTTTAACACACATTTGTCAGGCAGTTGTTTTGCTATGCCCTAACTCTACAATGCTATCCACTATGCACGTTGATCCACAAGGTCTAGCTCAAGATCCTTCTTTCAGGAAAGCATTTCTGGATGCTCTAAGATAAAAGGTTGCATATTACTTTACTCATGTGTGTTATAGGATTCAATATGTAAACAAATATTTGTTTGTTCATTTTTCTTGTCCGTTATGCAGGATGATCCTTGATACTAGATATCATAATTATATACCAACAACTTCCAGAGAGCCTGGCACAGAGGGTCCATTGAATGAACACATGCATAAATGAATGAAAAAATTAAAAATAATTTACCCCAGATTACCTATTATTAATAATCTTACCTTAGATTATTGAGCTAAAAGTACAGTTTTTTATTTTTTCCTCATTTCTCTTGTCCAGTTGAAACAGAAAAGATATATCAATTTTTTGAGTGTTTACTAGTTCTATATACTTGTAAACCTAATTGCAGTAGAAAAGGAGAGGATGAAATAGCATCTACTAAGGATCTCTAATCTACTTGACTAAGTATATCTTGCAACCTCTTATTATAACAGGGAAACATATTATAAAGAAATAACAAAATTAATGAATGCTAATAATTCATTTTACAAAATAAATGTAGTAAAACTATCCATACAATTTCTATATATGATCTGGGTTTTCTTAATGCAATTTTTAAAAGTCAGAAAAATCAGATAATTTCCAGAAACATGTGTTTTAAAAGATATATCTATAGATATTTACTGAACATATGGATTCTAATTAGAAACATAGGAACTATTCAATGCATTTCTCAAAATTTGTGATTGGAATGAAGCTAAATCTCTCAAATTATATGTCTCTCTATCTCTGTCTTTAAATTTTATGAGTAGAAATGGGTCAATTTCAAATTGTATATTTGTTAATGTTTGATGATGTAAATAATCTATGGAAATTTAATAAAATTTATTGCAAATTATATATTTTAAAATTGAATAAAATCTCCATTAAATTACTGAATCTCTAAATAGTCAAAATGTATAATAACTGTGCAGTCATAAAAGAAACTTAATTTTCCCTCATGAAAACAAGATGATTAATATAAATATTACTTCTCAAAAAATTTGGAAATTTAAAATCAGATTAATAGAAATATAAGAGTATAAAATAAAGGGTACATACTATTATTTTCATTAATCCACATTTAGGATATATGTGTAGTAAAATCTTTTAACAAACAAAGCTACTTTTGTTCAAAATACAGTAAGTGCCCTACGTATGAACTTTCAAGTTGCCAACTTTCAAACATGCGAACGTGTCCAATCACATGTTAGTTCACGTGTTCACGTGTCTGGTGCACACTGTCACATGGGTGCACCCTCTACAAGTAGTTGTGCTTTTCTGTACTTTACTGTACAGTACTGTATAGAGTACAGTAGTACAGTAATGTAAGTTCCCTACATACAAATGAGTTCCATTCTGAGAGTGTGTTCGTAAGCCCAACAAAGTTAGGGTACCCAACTAACACAATTGGCTACATAGTACTGTACTGTAATAGGTTTAGAAGACTTTTCACACAAATAATACATAAAAAACAAAAAATAAAGGAAACATTTTTAATCTTTCATCTGGCATTGAGTGAACAGGCAAGAAGAGTTACTGGCTGGAGGTGGCAGAGGAGGTGGGAGATGGTAGAGCTGAAGGATCGTCAGCAATAGGAGATAGAGGGCAAGATGCAATTTTACTCATGCCTGATGTTGATGGCACAGGTTCTGGTTCCTTGCTGGATTCAATTCTATCTACCCTCTTGAGAAAAATGATCCAGTGACGTCTAGGTGGTAGGTCTTTTTTCCTCATCATAGATGACACGGTAGCACTGGATTGCATTCTGAACGGCTGCTGCAACCTTCGTGTACATTTCTACGTTCAGGTCCTGTGCCTCAAAAATTAACAGTACCTTCTCAAATAAAGAAAATCCCCTTGCCATTTCCTGCATTGTAAATCTCTATGGTTCTTCAGTTACTTCTTCTTCGTCTCTCTTTGTCCTTTCTCTGGGCCTCCAATTCCATCAGGTCTTCATTAGTAAGCTCGTGTTGTACAGCAAGGAGATCAATGAAGTTGTCCTCTTGCAGATTTAGCTACAGCTTCTCACTGAGGGTCACTAAGTTGCTGAAGATCTCTTTGGACTCCTCATCCACCTTCTCAAATCCACGAAAATCCCGAACAAACTGAGGGCAAAGGTTCTTCCAAACTCCATTCATGGTGATGGCCTTAACTACACAATGAGGAAAGTCAATGTTTTTTATGGGCTTGTAGATGTTACAGTCCTTCCAAAATTGTCGCAAGGTTGCTCCTGATTCGTCACTTGCCTTTACTGCCTGAAGAAAAGTGTAGAAGTGTGATGTAAATAATATTTCTTGAATGTCACTATAACTCCCTGGTCCATAGGTTGGATGAGCTGAGCAACATAGTATTTGGTGGCAGATGCACTACTTTAACATTGGGATGAAAGTCGTCCATGATTGGGGGGTGAGCCAGAGCACTGTTGAGCAGCAAAAGAATGTTGAATGGAATGTCCTTCTCCAAGAAATATTTCTCTACTTCCAGGATAAAGCAGTGGAAAAACCAGTCCTGGAAAATGGCCTGTAAAACCCAGGCTTTGGGGTTACTCTTCCACACAACAGGAAGAGAGCCCTTGGCTATGCTTAAGGACTCTTGAGTTCTCTGAATGATAAACTAAGAGAGGCCTCAGCTTAATATCGCCAGAAGCATTACCACCAAACAACAGAGTTAGCCTATCCTTTGCTGCTTTATAGCCTGGCATCAGCTTTTCCTCCTTACTGATGTAACTTCCGTCTGGCATCCTCTTCCAGCACAGTCCTGTTTCATCCACATTAAAAACCTGGTCGGGTAAATACGTGCCTTCATCAATAATTTCTTGAAGCATTTCAGGAAATCTCCAGGCAGCTACGCTATCTGCACTCGCTGCCTCGCCACTTACTTTTACATTTTGAAGGTTGGCTCTAGCCTTGAACCTATGAAGTCAGCTATGGCTGGCATTAAAAGATGTGCCCTCTGATTCTTAGCCATGATTCTTCTTCAAGTCTTCATAAAGGCTGTTAGCTTTCCCTTGAATCAGCATTAAGCTGAGCGGGGCTCAACGCTGATGCTGATCCTGCATCCACACACTGAGAAGTTTCTCTACCTCCTCCATCACTTTTCCACGCTTCTTCAACATTATTGTTGACATCATCGGCACAGCAGACTTCACAGGCTCCGTGATCTTGTCCTTGCTCTTTAGAATCATGCGGATGGTTGAACGATTCATGTTATAAGAACGAGCGATGTCTATCATCTTTTCGCCTCACCCTATCATTAATACTTGTAAATTCTTAGCAGCACGGGCTACATCACCGCTGCTTTTACACTTGCTTCCAGACATTCTGGACTTGAAAAAAACATACTGTACTACTGTACTCTATACAGGACTGTACAGTACACAAAAGCACAACCACTTGTAGAGGATGCATGCATGTGACAATGTACACCAGACACATGAATTAACGTGATTGAACATGCAAACGCACATTTGCATCTTTGAAAGTTTGTAACTTGAAGGTTTGTATGTAGGGAACGTACTGTATCTTTATTTCAGGACCAGGATGTCTGGAAGCAAGCATAAAAGCAGTGGTATACAGCTGATCGTTTTAGTTGGGTACCTAGGCTAACTTTGTTGGATTTACGAACAAATTGGACGTATAAACATGCTCTCGGAATGGAACTTATTCGTATGTAGGGAACTTACTGTCATAAAAACATTTACAATAAATTATTCAAGTTATATTCTATTATTATTTAGCAAAATCAATGCTGTATTTATTATTAACAGCAAAATTTTAAAACTTACAAAAATTTTTTATACAAGAAGGAGAGTAGTAGGATATAACTATAAATATGTATTTGGTGAGTTTACATTTTAATATTCTTTGAGGATAGTGGAGATGGTCAGAGGACTATTTTCAGTATTTAAAAATGTCTAAAAGTCTCATAATTCTGCCAAGATGGAGAATTATCAGAAACTATTGATTCTCTTTCCCCAAATCAACCCTGGATAAGTTTTAGAAGCAAAAGGCACACATATTGAATATAAAGATATAACAACAACTACAGTTCAAGTGAGAAATCTATGGGACTTCTGTAGGATATTAGGATCTATGGAAACTGATGTAGCTTGGGATGGAGAGGATTGATACATAATGAGAAAATAAGTAAATTAACACACTTCAAGTTATCTTCCTGCTTATTCCCCAGGTACCTATGGCAGTGAAAAGCAAAATTTGCTGAGGTAAGGATATCTTCTAGCATTCATTTCTCCATGCACTTACCATCCAACACTCTGAAACCTGCAATTAGAGATGCGGTAAATCTCTACAATACAATGCTGCCTGGTAGAGTGGTGGTAAGAGGTTTGAACTCTGTCCTGAGGCTCAAACACTCCCCTCGCATTGAAGTAAGTTGAATGACATGAGTCTAATTTCTCATTTGTGAAATCTGAGATAATATACTTATGGTTTTTAAAATAATGCTTGGTAATGAACTTCACTGATTATGAAAATAAGGATAACAATGAGAAGAATGATGATAGTGATGAAGATGACAACAATGTTTCTTATGATAATGCACATTTAACACATACTAAGACTTCCTCTCTCTTGCTCAAAACTGCTGGCAATGATTGGAAAGTTAAGAGCACTATTCTAAGCACATGGTAGATTTTTAGCAAGTTTTCCACTGCATATATTTACTATCAATCAATATTATATAAATCTATTACATAGGAGTTTGAAACTAATTTTCAGCTCCTCTTTTGCTTAGTTTACCAAATATTTAGTTGGCATTAAAGTTCTGCAATTTAGAGATCTGCCCATCCTTTTCCCTGAATACAAATGGTAACATTTCTCCACTGGAATTATTTTGATTTTCAGCTGAAAGCAGGCAATTTATATGTCAACGTCTGTAGGGATTTTGCAGATTGCAGAGAAGTAAGCTGTATATTGTTTACCACAGGAAGCCACTGAATAACCTTGAAACTGAAACTAGCTCCTGAGTCTGTATCTAGAGCCACATGAGCATCTTTGATTCATTCAGTTTCTAGACTAAGATGCACTTCATGACAGAGATATAGAAACACTCTTGGCATAAATCTACTCTTATGGTAGATTTAACATTCATTAAAAGTATTAAAAATGCAAGTTTAAAAACTACCTGTAGAATATAATTTTCTTCCTCAGAATTGATAAATATCAAATCATATAAAATATGATATTTTATATTCCAACAGTGTTGTCTTATTAGAGCATATCTATGATTTCCATTTGTGAATTAATCTATTTAAGGGAATTGTCTATGGGTAAAATATATTACTGAGTTTTTTATTTTGTTTTAAGTGGACTTTAAATTTTCCTCCTTAATAATGTGGCTAAGGATATTTTGGTAAGTGTGACAATGGAAAATTTTAGCTGTTGTTTTAATTGTATCGCACGATCCATGGAGAAATGGATTTAATCTTTTCTCTCCTATATCATCAGCAACTTGCAGAGACATATGCAGTGCATATGTTAAGCACTCAGTGATTGTTATCAAGTAAATTACTCAAGCACTATATAAGACTCCTGAATACACAGAGAACCAACTAGTTTACAACTTTTCTTTCTTTTATGGATTACTAATAAAATGTATTAAGCTATTTTAATGATCATTTAAAAAGGGAAGAAGCAAGTAAAAATTGCAAGGTTCTGAGAAGTGATGAAGTAGTAAAATCTTCCAAAGGGAAGATAAATTGATGTTGAGAACTAATTAACATTTGGAATAATGTTCTGAAAAATTGACATATAGATCCCCTGTGATAACTAAGTGATGTGGATTTTCATATTTAGGAATGAACAAGGAATATCCTAGAAATCACCACATTGAATTAGACAAAAAGTGATTAATTTTATCAAGGGTAACAGTCACAGACATCATTTTACTGACAAGAGTTATGATTATATTATTCAACTTTAAAATAGAACCCACTTACTTCATTGAAGAGCTCTAACAAATATTTACAGTATTTCATTTGTGCATTTATTTGTGGTTTATTTTTGTTAATAACATTTTCATACACCAGTATGCTTAAAAAATGGGGTATTTTTCTTCACATTTATTTGAATGGCTACGGCTGAAATTCTATAGTCCCTAAATATATATTTAGAGTGAACCATATGGAACTGCATAAATATGACCATTTTTGAAATAAAAACTACAATTTCAAATGTTTTCACTGATACCTGTGGCTACAAACTTACAGGGTTGCTTCTAGTCTTAGAAGGATTGTTTTGAATTCATGAAATTTAAAGTGATCCATGTTCTCAGCTTCAATAACTGAGTCAAATATGATCTATATACTCTAAGGTTATTAGTTTCCTATGCTTGACTGAGAGTTCGAGCAAGTTGCAACCCCTACTTTGCTTCAGTGTCTAGTTTTCTTAATTGAAAACTCAGATCTCAGGCTGTCTTGTGAACTGACGACCTTGTGATAGTCATAGTACTCTTGGCAGGAAAAAAAAAAGTCATGGCTTCTTTTAACTTATTTCTGGAGCAACAACTACTATGATGAGGACTTTTATATACTTAGTTGTTATGCAGAAATCATTTGCCACAGAAGAATCAAGGATGCTTATCCTCGCAGTTCACTTTGCTGATACAACGTTAATGTCAATTAGTCACTGCTGAGTTTAAGGAAAATGAGTGTAGTTTTCTTTTCACTTCACAGCTTATATCTAAGTACTTCTAATCGGGAGAGCTTCAGAATTTTGCTGTAGGCTAAATGCATGTTTCTCTAAATGGTAGCTTTGACCTATGAAACGTGAAATGGTTCTTTTAATGGAAAAATTCCTAAGTAGCTAGGAGTTATATAGTTCACTAAATAATTCTTAAACCAAAAATATAATAATTTATATACTATTCAATATATGTTATAATACATTTTTAATATAAATTTATTTATTTATTTTTGGCTGCGTCTGAGTCTTTGTTGCTGCACGCAGACTTTCTCTAGTTGTGGCGAGCGTGCGCAGGCTTCTCATTGCACAGCGCGGGCTCTAGAGCACAGGCTCAGTAGTTGTGGCGCACGGGCTTAGCTGCTCCGCGGCATGTGGGATCTTCCCGGACCAGGGATCGAACCCGCGTCCCCTGCACTGGCAGGCGGATTCTTAACCACTGCGCCACCAGGGAAGCATTATATATGTTACATATTTTAATATATGATTTTATATTATGCTTACCATAGTGATTCATATATTTTCTATAGTAATTATACCTCTTTTACATTTGAAAGATAATGTACTATACTACTATATTACAACAATTATATGAAAAAAACCTTTAACATAAAATATGTTAAAGTTAAATTCTTAAACCAACGTAAGAATTTTTAAAAACTGAATATTTAGTGTATTCTTAAGTATTTACTTCAATAAATATGTATTGATGTACAAAGAGAGTCTGTTAGGTATTATAGCATATGTAAATACAAAAACAAATATATCCCTTAACTCCAAGTTCTTAAAATATACTTCAAAATGCAGAAAAATGCACATATACCTCTAATACCAGAAACAGAATGGTAAGTGCTAGCACAGAAACACAAAAGTCTGTCTGAACACGGGAGAGAGAAAGAACAATTTCTACATGGGAGGGATCTGTCACTGAAGACTCCTTTTTGCAGACTGCCTACGGGAAAAAAGGGAAGCGAGCACTGTATTATATTTATTGTGAATTACTAAATATGTTTTGTATCTGGCCATCCTCTGAACACAACTGTATGGGGATTACAAAAGAAAACATCTTATTCCACACAGTTACAAGATGGAAATTTCAGGGTATACATGAGACTTCTACTATATAATAAACACAAAACCACAGGACAGTATAATAATCACTTTTAAATGAAACTACTACCTTATAATCAAGCATAAAGTCATCATTAAGAAGCATCAGTCTTCTAAAGTGATATGTCTCAACAATAAATGCCCTGGAAATTTTATCATTTTAAAATAAAACCTATGGATACCTTTATTTTGGTATTCAAGAGAGTGTGCGTTTATGTGTTGAGGAAAATAGAGTTGCTATCTTTACATTTTTACAAATGATGTTGAAGAAAACAATGACAGTTCTCAAAATGATGATCAATTTTTCATGGTTTAAACAGAAAAAGCATATGTCAAACAAACAGAAAGCGGAAACACTGTAATTCAGTACTTTGAAATGTATAACACAAAATATGTCAACAAGGTACATTGTAAATATTGATTTTTAAAATTATCCTCTAAAATACTTTTAAAGTTGTCATTAAAAGGAAAGTGAAATTTCTATCCTTAGTCTTTAACTAAAGTACATAAAAGCAGTATTTAATATATGTTCACTGCGATGTCTTCATATATTTTTCAGCACTAAGTCGTAAATCAGAAAAGTACATCTCAGAGTTCTGTGAATCTCTACTGATTTGAGACAATGAATCCTTTGCTTAATATTCTCAATTATATTACTTCTCCTAACATTATTTATGGGTTTCCGGCTTTCATATGGAAATGTGTCAGAAGGTAAACACAGGTCAAATGCATTAGAATTCTCACTCAAATGAGTTAATAATTCCAATAGAGAGTTTTTATCAGCAGCTAGAGAAATTGCTAAGGAAAAAAAAAAAAAAAGGAGCAGTTGAAAGCAGGTGGGTTTACCACTAAACAGATGGGCTTTGGAAAGAGCGAAGAAAAAAGGAAAAAAAAAATGACTTCACACAGAGCGAAAAGAGTAAATATTAATCAGAATGTTATTCCAGTATATAGGGTAGTGTGAAATGAGGTGTGAAGTTTGGAGTGGGTGGAGACAAATATATAACATGGAGGCATACTTACATTAAGCAGTTATGATATTTGGATTTCTCACTTCTTTGTCATTGAAAGATCTCAAAATCCTTGAGATCATGCCCTAAGGATTGGTTATATTTGCATTATTTCTTAATTTATAGAAAAACTTAAGAAAACATTCCGTTTAAAGATACTTCACCTCTCTTGAAAATCTACCTCACAAGAATATGAGCTATATGAATAATGACAATTAAGTAAAATAATTTATCATGATATTTTGGCTTTATATTTCATGTTTTACATGTATGCTTATTTTCTTTTGAGTTATAAACTCAAATGCCATTATAGGTTAAGCAGTTTTCATTTATAGATAAAAAGACCTGCGGAAAGCAATAGCTGTGGTGAAGTTTGGAAACTGAAGACATTGGAACACTTTTTTTTAAAAAAACAATATGCTAGCCCAACAAAAACAAAAACAGGCAGCCCAGGAGGCCTGAAACATTCTAGAATGACATGGGTTAAACTCATGCTTAATCTGGACAATTAATAATTATCCATTTAACTCTAATCTCTCTCTTTACTTTATTAGAAGCCATGGCCCAAACTTCAGTCACCCTCTGTCACTAAACCTTTTCTTCCCTTCTTTGCCCTTATCCATCAAAACCAGAAAGGCGTATGAATTCCAATGATCAGGAATTGGCTCTCGAACTTGTTATCTGACATCTAGAGAAGAAAATGACATGATAACCAAGGTTCGTGTCAGTACAAATTCATGGTCCAAGTACAACCTGGTAATCCAATTAGGTTTACCTATATATGGTTCAATAATCAAATTCCAGTGCCATTTTCCAAAGCAGTGATTCAAATCAAATCTACATTTTTTAAAACTGTTTGTCTCCAATGACACTGTCATTCCTACTGTATCAAAGATAAGTCTTGCTAACTGGGTTCTGAATCCATCCCAGTGTGCATCACTTGGGGTCTTATCTATTTTAATTCTGTATCTTACATCATTTTTAACCTTTCTGTCCTGCTGGTTACTTTCCATTACTATGCAAGTATTAAGTGATCATGATAAGTCAAACAAGGGAAGGGATAAGAAATATAAACTACTATGTTAGCAACGGGTAGGCCATTGATAATCCTTGTGAGAACAGTTTCAGTCAACTATTAGGGCATGGGGAACACATCAGCAAGATGCTCCCTTTCAGTCCTTCTTCCATATTACCATAAGAGTAATTCCTCAACAATACAATTCTGATAACTTCAGTCCTCTACTTAGTACTTTAATGGCTTCCAATTTCTCTCAAGATAAAATATACTTAGGTTAGAAAGCTAAGCATAATACATTCCTTCGAATATGATCGATTTTTTTCTTGACTCTGACCCCTCATTCATACTATTCCTTTTGGTTGGAATAGTCTTAAGTTCTTCGTTTGCTCCATCAAAAGTCTGATTAAAACATCATATTCTTAAGAGATGTTATTGCTGTCTTGTTTGTGTGTATGTGGGTGTATGTGGGGGTTTGTGTGTATGTTTTAATCTCTAAACTCGATTAGATCCTCATGATGTCTGTACCCATTGGTGCCAAAATTTTATTCTAATACTGATGTCAATTAGTTTATATGAAGTGCTTACATATCTATTTAAATCCCATGAAGGTAGAAATGTTGTTACTTGCAAATGAACCATCAGGAAATACAGAATAATTAAAACACATAAATGAATTGAACACGTGAATGAATTAATTAATAGAAGGCTGGATGTATAGATTTGTAAATGAATGAATAAATGTTGCTGTTTTGTGAAAAAATCTGAGGTCACAGAGTTAAATAAAAATTCTGTGTTAAAGACTGAGTTAGTCTTTAAATCAAGGCTTGGATAATAATCATGTGCATTTATGGGAGGTCCATAAGAGACAAGTAAATTAAAATTTTTTGGTGAAATTTATGAAGTTATTGCATGATTCCTGACAAAGGATTGTTATATTTAATTCTTACAATGCAGTGGAAATGATAAAGGCTTGGGAAAGATAATCCCTATTTATCCACCTAAACAGAAAGTTGGTTAGGTACTTTTTTTTTTTTTTTTTTTTTTTTTTTTGCGGTATGCGGGCCTCTCACTGTTGTGGCCTCTCCCGTTGCGGAGCACAGGCTCCGGACGCGCAGGCCCAGCGGCCATGGCCCACGGGCCCAGTCGCTCCGCGGCACGTGGGATCCTCCCGGACCGGGGCACGAACCCGTGTCTCCTGCATCGGCAGGCAGACTCTCAACCACTGCACCACCAGGGAAGCCCTGGTTAGGTACTTTTAATTCTCTAAACCTAGTTCTATCAGTAAAGCAGGTGATATTAATACGTATTTAAAGGCATAGTGAGAATTACAAAAATTCAAAAATTGACATGTGCCTGTCACATAGTAATATTAATAAATATTACTTTGAGTTATATTTCTTATGTTATGGACCTCTTTTATGTTATTTTGTTCCTAATAATCTTCTGGCTATTTTGGGGTCCAGGCCTACCCATTCTCTCACTGATAATCATATAAAATGATGTGTAAATAGTTCCTATTACCAGGAGAGACTAAAAATAGGAAAATAATAGTTTTTGATATAGTTCATTCATTTAAATAATATTCACTTGAAAACATAACAAATGCCAGGATCTATCTAGGTCCCTAGGTAACTGACAATTATTAAGTGTTATGAATAAAAATAAAGCAGAAATGGAGAACTGGTATTGCTATGCGGAGTTATGGTTTGGGTTGCACTTTTAACCCAACTGTCAGGGAAACTCTTTCTGAAAATGGGGGACTTTACCAAAGACCTAAATATATCTGAAAGAAGAAGAAATAGCAAGTTCAAGGCCCTGAGACAGAAGAGTGCCTGTCATATTTAAGGAATACTAAGGTTGGAACAGAATAAGTAGAGGATTAGAGGTCAGAATAAAGGTTAAAAATAATAACATGAGAGAACTAGTAATACAATGTTTTCTTCTACTTCGTGTAAGAAAGAAAACCATTGAAAAGTATATGAAGGATATGACAGCAAGATTTGAGAACAAAAGGGAAATATACTGTGTAGAGAATACACTGTAGTAATCAGTAAGACTAGTGAAGAGGCTATCACAATAATCCAAAAGAAAAGATGATAATGGCTTGAACTGGGGCAGTAGGTATGGAGACAATGAGGCATGAACGGAGTCTAAAGGTGGAATCAATAGGATTTACTGGTAGATAACACAGGGGATATTAAAGGGAGAAGTCAGTAATGACTTCAAGATTTTTACCCTTGTGCAACTGCCAGTTTCTGCAAAGTGGAAGGCTGTTGCAGGAGCAGGTGGGGGTATGGTGTGGCAGACACAGATATGTGTTCTCAGGATGCTCTCAAGAAAGAAAGCCAGCCCAGCCTAGATGAATATGGCTAGTTGACGGCTGTCAACTGATGGTTCTTTCAGGGTTTGCTCCAGCTGTCAAGCCAAGATCATGCTTTCTCAGGGTGACTCTAGCAGAATAGCTAAGGAAGGTGATGGTGCCAATGACACCATTTTTATTAAAAGAGCTCCCAGAGAAGGACTAAGAAAGACATTCAGGGAAGTAGCCATTTCCATCCAACATGAGACACTTCTAAAAAGGGCAATCTTTACTTCAAAGCTTCTCATTGAGCTGTAGAAACTGTCAGGTCCACATCTTGGTCTAATTGCTCCCCCAAATGGATCATGTTTGCTCTCTTTAACTTTCACAGGTGCTACTCCTGACAAGTCTTTTGCATTCTGAGCTCAGTTTCTGCAGTAAGACTCCTCAGATTTTAAGGAAATAACCTGTCAGAGGAAATTAATTTCATTAATCCTTCTAAGAAATAGAATCCTCCCACTTAGACCAGATCTCTACAGAGGACAAAGTACAACATTCTGGCATGTGCATCAAGTGTAACTGCAGAAATGAAGACTCAACTTCTCTTTGGGCATAAGCATCTGCTTATATGGCCTGAGTACGTTAGTGTCCAAAACTATACATGGAACCTTCCTCAGGCAAAAAAGATAGCATCTCATGAAGTCAAATTACTTATCTCAGTGCCACAATCTGATGACATATAGAACAAATTCCTACTTTTTCAAATGAATGTTCTTAAAATGAATGAAATCAGCTATCACAGTTTCCTATATCTTCCCTCATTTTAAGCAAAGTATTGTGAATTTTTTTCTAACTTTCCTTGCATTTCCTCTTTGTTGCTAGCACTATATTCTGACAAATCAAAACTTGTGACATTTCTCAGAATAGAACACCTACAAATTATCAATTATCAGCATTATCAATATTAAGTAGAATGATATTACTGTTCTATTTGATCTGGGGAAGAAAATATACTCTACTGGAAACCATAATCCAATCAATTAAAATAATTCACATATATATATATACTGCATAATAAAATTATACTTAAAAAGTAGAAAGTAATAGTGTTAGCACTTACTTAAAATTTCTATTGTTGTAACTTTAAATATGGCAAATTTGGGTTCCTTATGTTGAAAAAGTGGGATAACAGATGTAAGCATTTTATAAACTATATAAATACAGAGCTATGTACATAGATAACTACATAGTTATGATGTGTTGGTTGGTTTGACAGTTTGTATATCAAGCTGGTTAGTTCATCTATCATAATATTCACATAATAATCAACATGTTTGATGTCTGATTCAATTAGCAGTTATCTATGCAGTTTAACAGGCATGAATCACCTAGCTCATTTGCAAGTTAATTGATTGCTTGAAGATAAACTTGTAAACAGTCAATCTAACTGATCTTAGAGAACTAGCCTAAAGTATTTTAAAGAGGTAGAGTGTACTTAGCGTGCACTTGTCCATTTATTCATTTTGCAAACTATTGATCAGTATTTATTGTATTTCGAAGGAAATGTGCTAAGTCTACTCCAATACTGTAGCACTCTAGTAAAATATGCACCAACGCTATTGTTTGAAACATTCACTCTCATTACTAAAAAGCTATGTAAATGATAAAACTACATATATGCATATTCAAGATATTTTAAATTCAAAGATAAAGTTCTGCTGTTTTATGTTGCTATAAAATCATTATTGTTTTTTCTTTAAACATAATTTATATAAAGAGTTAAAACCATCTTATTTCAATTTCTCTTCAAATTTGACAAGGTATATAATGGAAAGTCATTAATATTAATGAAAACCTGAAACTATACATATATGTATGTATATATATTAATTTATAAATATTTGATTAATTTGTTAATAAATTCATTACTATACAATAATTATATATATTACATATACATATATATTATATGTAAATAATTCTGGAAACACGTTTATATATTATGGAATTTGTTTTTTCCAGAATTGGACCACTTGATAAGGGATTCATGATAACACAGATATAAACAACCAGATTAAATCATTCATCCATCCATTCATCATACATTCTATACATAGTGTTTTGTTTCCCACTCTGTGTCGTTAGCCCAGTTTCTCTGAATGTGAAAGGTGCTTAATACTTATTTGGCTCTCATTTCTGAAGATATTTCCCTTGCAAGAGCCAGAAGCATTTATTATATTACGTATAGACAAAAAGTACTATTTAATCATGGCTGGTTAAACAGTTGCTTTGAACAAATCATCCAGTAACCTCAGTTTTACATTCACTGTATATTTATCTTAGCTGGGCAATGAAATCTGACCCTATATTGTAGAGAGAAGAGATGAAGTTTGAGGGATGGCTAGTTTTCATTTTGTTTTGTTTTGTTTCGACTTGGGTTGGGCCTAAAAGCACAGCATATATAAGAAGAGAGCTTGCTCATCGTGGTCCCTTTTTGGTTTGTGACTTCTCTATATAGTGTGTATTGAAAGCTGTCTATTGAAATCAGAATGGGATGTGCAATTGGACTCACATTCTGACTCATTCTTCCAGAATAGACTGTATTCCTCTGAACTGACATAGAATTGATACATTCTAGTAAGATTCCATCACTAAGGATGGCTCAACATGAGAAAGCAAATTCCATAGAACTCTATGGATTCCCTGTAGCTCTAACATTTGAGTGGACATCCATTTTCTCAGAAATTTCTGGAGTTCTCAGAAGACAGCAGAGCTCCTTCTTAATGATTCTTAAAACTATCCATATGCATTACCTATAGAGCTGGAAGTTTAAAATTTTTAGAAAAAAAAAATTAGAGAAAACATTTGTCTCTCTTCCCTTAGCATCTACTATAATTTCTTGTATACCAATAATCTAATCTTATGTAAAATATCAGCCAAGTCTCAAGCCAAATGGAAACATAAAAATAGTAGCTCCCAAATCAGAACAGGTTTACAAACCTTCCTGGCCGAACTGCTACAAATTTTGAATACATTTTCATTAAGGAAAGCTACCATATACATAAGGCTTGAATATTTGTACCTTTTCAATTTTGCTCATTACTAATTTTAATGGGACTTTGTGTAATCAGAATAATGCCAAGGTATAAACTGAATATATTTCTGTAATGAAAATGGAGATAATGATTATGGCTTCTGATGCATGTAATGTGATAAAGGCAATAATAAATAATTTTGGAGGCAATTACTTTACATAATATTTTTATTATGCATTATTTTCATTTAGGAGATTTTGTTGAAATATAACAAGTGCATCATCAGTTTCAATGCTATTGTGTAAATAATATGCAGCACAATATGGTGCAAAATTTGAAAAAGAATAATAAGACTACTGTTAAATGTTTTACTGCAATCTTAATATTCCCTAAACTGTTCAGAAACCTAAAAGTGGAGTTGCATTATATGATGACCAATATAAAAAATTAATCCTTTTTAGAGTTTATATAATGGCTCCTTATTTAAAGAAAGATGAAAAACACCTTCATTGTCAGTCCTTTGGATTAACTTATAACGCTATAAGGGCCAGGATGCACTCTTATGTAAATAACAGTATTGAAAGTATTATAATGAAATAATAGGGAAGAAAAAAAATTTAGTCTTCCACAAAAATAACACAGACTGGCTCTAAAACCTGAGCGTCCATCAGAATAAGATAGAAATCATATCAAATATTGATTCCTGCATGGCCAATCCAGATATCTTTTTTTTTTTTTTTTTTTTTTTTTGCGGTACGCGGGCCTCTCACTGTTGTGGCCTCTCCCGTTGCGGAGCACAGGCTCCGGCCGCGCAGGCTCAGCGGCCATGGCTCACGGGCCCAGCCGCTCCGCGGCATGTGGGATCTTCCCGGACCGGGGCACGAACCCGCATGCCCTGCAACGGCAGGCAGACTCCCAACCACTGTGCCACCAGGGAAGCCCCAGATATTCTTACACATTTTGCCTTGGAACTAGCCTAGAACTTGTATTTTTAAGAAGGTGATCTATGATTTTGCTTATGAAACTGTCTCTGCACAGAGCAAAACTAAGTTGCCAATAGTTAAAAAAAAATGCCTTGTCTATAAGCAGGATAGGGAACTATACTGAGGAAACAGGAATAATACCTTATTAGAAACAAAAGATAATTTATTTTTTGTTTATAATTTATATATATTTTGCAGATAATTTGACCCTTTCATACTTAAAAGCAGCTCAAATTCACATACTCACGCCCAAATATATCTTCAGACACATCTTGTTTAGACTTCTTAATTTTTATAAGAGGTTGCCAACCTTACCTTATAATTTTATATATGTTTAATATATTATACAAATGATAGTAATACATATACAATCATATGTATATACTAATATTATATACATTATATTAATGCATATAATTTTAAGAGTAATAATGTGCCAACAAGTTATATAAAGACACAGAATGTTATTTGAACTTTTGAAGAACCTAAATCCCTCCTGGATTCAATCCTACTCCCTTCATCCCAGAGGTAATTATTATGTTGACTTTGGTTTTGTTATTACTTTGCTTTTATTTTTTGGTGACAAATGGATGATCCTCAAAATATTTAAAATCAAATACTAAACAACCAGAATGGATGTTGCTGGGTAGCACTGGAGTAGGGTCCTGGAGATGCCATTTGGGCCAGGCATGCATGCATTCAGATATTACTGGGACTGAAGCTCCTACAATATGGAATGCAGCAGGGGAGGAGGTGAGAGGCAGGGAGGATGTCTTTCAATGTAAGTACAAAGTAGAACCTAGGGAGATGCCCCTGCAAGTAAAAGACCAGGAAATAAATTTCATTTGCTTCCCTGAAAATCAGTCCCTGGTGAGAGGTATTAAGAATATAGTGAAGGCATCCAGAAATTCCTAGGCTAGGAGACAGAGCATTCTGGGCAACTGGCATGGTTTGGGCAGGGAATACCTGAAGTGAACAGGACAATGGCTGTTTATCAAACAGTATGGAAGTACAGTATGGCCTGACTTACAATGGTTTGACTTACAATTTTTTGTCTTTACAATGGTGCAAAAGCAATACACATTCAGTAGAAATCATACTTTGAATTTTTATCTTTTCCCAGGCTAGCATGGGATATTCTCATGGTGCTGGGTCGCAGCAGCGAGCTGCAGTTCTCAGTTAGCCACAGGATCAGGAGGGTAAATAACTAAATAACTATAGTTGTAATCAAATATATATATCAAAAAGTGGCCACATATATTTCATTTTTAATATTAAGCTTTATTTTTATTCATAAAATAATTTTACTAAAATACTTGATGTAGCAATATTATCTATTAATTCTCTGTTCCATTTCCTCTTTTTCCTTTTCTCAAAATTCTTTTTCCTATTTAAAGGAGAGAGATGTTACTTCTGATTGAGAGCTGATTGAACAGTCAATCCTAGGGTTATTTCCTGAAGGGCATCTCTCTCTGTTACTCTCAAAATTTGGTCACTTGATTTCAATTTGGAGGATATTCCTTTGATCTCACTGCTACTTTAAAATTCTAATAATCAAAAGAACATTCTTTTGTTTGACCTTCTTTAGCACATCTTCATAGTAATTCACATGACCAATCTTTCTATAGATCATTTTTCACTTCTCCTCAATAACAGGGAAAGGACTGGGTATTCTATAGCATCAGTTCTTATAAGAAATATGTCAAGCACATTGAAGCTAAGTGATACTTGAGATTAGTTCGAAATTAAGTAAAATATACGTGGCTTTTGACTCACTCAATTATGGCAATAATCAATAAGAGTGACACAGATGAATGTCATTTGTAAATTATACCTGATATGAAGACAATTGGACAGCTGGATTCAAAATTAGATACTGCTTGCAAAACACTTATTTCTATATTAAATTGTGAGAGTGATAACAGCATTTGGTAATAACTTTATCTCTCCACAATGACATAGTGAACAATGCATACAATGATTACAGTTCTTTCTCTAGAAATTATTTATTTTTAATTTGCTGTTTCGGACTTTCTCTAAATAAATTCCCCAAAAGGCAGTTCTTGCATAGATGATTCAAGTCTATTGGATGCTATCTACAGATTGCACATAAAAAGAAACTCTGAGAGAAGAATTTATGGTCAACTAATAAGCACCTTATTATATCTCTAAATTGGCTTTGTAGACTTGACCAAGTTGATGTGCACATAACTCAGTGTACAGGATCCAAAAAAGTATTAACACATTTGTCAAATGAATTACTCAAAATAATATATATCACTTGGGATCACAGATTAGATTTCACAATTCATCTTGAAAAATGAAAATCCTGCCAAAACCTCTCTATACATTTCACAACCATACTTCTTCCCAATATGACACTAAAAAACATATTTGTTACTGAAATGTAAGTATTACGTACTTCATCAAAGTAATAAAAATACTGGAATATCCATTTATTTTAAGGTAAGGTTTTTAAAAAACTGACTCAGACTTTGAATATATAATTTTAATCAAAATATTTTTAAAATTCTACTAAATATTCATATAGGAAAGTGAATTAGACTTTTTCATAAATAATGATTTCTGTGTATTATGAATAGATCAATAAGCTCAAACCAAGGATGCTTTTCAAGTAGGCAAACTCATACACTGTCAACCACTCATTTTATATAATATTGACAGCATATCATGGTTTGATCACATTTGAAGATCTGTTTTTCCCCCTTTATGTATGGTTTACCTGCACAAGGCATAAGAGACCTTATACAATAAATTTATAAAGTCAAGAATTTCTGGCATAATTATTTGAACAATGCTTTTTAAATAAATGACAATGTTTGAAATTTTTCAGAGATATATTATTTCCATCTCTGTATATCATAACTTCAAATTACATAATTGATGTGTTTCTTTTATGGTAAATTTCTCAAGTTCCTAATATATTTTGTTTTGTCATTGATTATTTAATCCAAGCACCATCATGCTTACTGATCTGTGGAGACTGCATTTCTTAATTGACCTGTGACTCATCTACAAATATATAGACAAGTTGATATATCATTACAATATAAAAATAGCTACTGTGTCAATGATTCAGTACAACCTTTTGAAGTAAGGAACAGATTAACAATGCTTCTGCCTAAATCCCCATAGTGGCTACATTTTCTTTGAAAACAATTAAACTTCACATTTTATCATAAGCAGTATATCATATGAAGTTAGTAGTATAATATTTATGCTTTTCTGCGGTCACTTAGTTTTATTTCAAAGGGCACCCACTGAACCATTAGTATTTGTTAAATGACGTAAAATGAGATCATTTTCTATGCTAATTATTTATAGATTTCCTTCACACACACACACACACACACACACACACACACACACACACACACACACGCTAAACAGTTACAGCTAGCCTACAATAAGCTGAATTTGACCTACCATTTCTAACTGATTTGGAGCTTAATATGAACCTTTATGCCTCCAATTAAAACACTAGGGAAAACACCACAAGTGCATTCAAGCTTTTTTAGTCAGTCAATCTGTCATTGTAGTAAGCATGGCTGTCTGTTCTGCTATTTTCCAGTGCCAGTGTGACAGTCACACACCATCTGCCAACTTCCACTTATTGCTATCCAGGCTCCATGGATGGTTATTCATTTCTCATTTTGGTTATCATAAGTCAGCATGTTTGTGAAAATCTGGGACTGCTTGCTGAACTAATACATGCACAACTGCTATTGAATTTAGGCATTGGGACTTATCGCTGCTCTGATAATTTCCTGTAATTCATCTTCTACAAAATTCATGGACTAACATATTGTACTGAAACCATGCAGTAAAATAAGGCATTCATTTTTCAAAAGGAAAGAATATGAGGCATCAGATAGCTTTTCTTTCTTCATCACTATTGTTAAAAGTGCAATTTTACTTGCATACATTGGTCTCTTTTACTTAAAGCTCTTTGAATACAATCTTTTAGTGAGCATATTAATTAGCAGTTTGCCTCATAAAGATTCATATAAAAATCAAGCATTTCTGAAGTGCAAAGTGAACAGCTAAACCGCTACCCAAAGCCCCGGTTCTAAACATGGAGAGGAATAGCCATAGTTCTCCACTACTATTGATAACTATAACTTCATATAATTTTTGTGCACAACACCTCATGATCCTTTTTTCTCTCCTAAATTCAAACAGATACATCTAATATCAATTTTAAGTGTCTATCATTCCTGGTTCTTCTTATAAGCCTCCATATAACATACTTCAGCAAACTCTTTTCTCCCCAAATCCACAAAGCCACTTAATTTCCCCTTTTAAACTCAGATTCTAAGGGTGATTTAGTTGTGCTCCTCAGATTATAGTGTCTATGCATTGCTTGTTTGATCAGTTTCTCCTTCATTTAAAGAATAATGCTCCCTATCAGCAGGTGTGATTTTGCATAGTTTTATTGAATATAAGAAGAGAGCTTGAGAGTTCTGGATGCTCCATTTAAGACCATCCTCCTGTTGGCTCCCTGACTCCATGGGCAAAAGTAATTATTCCTTGGATGGCCACCCTGCCTTCCATGCCACCCTTACCTCACTACCACTGGTGTCTTATGACCATCAATATTAATCTCAATTGTCCTTTATACAAGTCTGTACATACCCCCTTTGTGACCCCATCTTCCACTCTTCCCCAAAACTCTTGAAATATTTCCCCCATGTCCTCCTCACATGCTCCATGACCAATCGTCATGTTCTGCTTTAACTAAAATTCTTCTGTCTCTGGTGGGGACACTGCCTCTTTCACGGCCCTCTCAGGTGGTATCAGCTTTAGACTCTCAAATTGTGTTCCACTGTATTTAAATGTGGGGTTTTACCAGTCTCCTACTGCTGCTCTGACAAATTACCACAAACTTAGAAACTTAAAATAACACAAATTTATTTTCTTCTAGTTTGGGAGGTTAGAAGCCTAAAATGGGTTGGCAGAACTGAGTTCCTTCTTGAGCCTCAAGGAGAGAGTCTGTTCCTCTCCTTTTGCAGCTTCTAAAGGCTTCCCACATTCCTTGCCTCCCAGCCGCATCATTCTGACTTCTGCTTCTGTCATCACATCTCCCTCACTGACTCTGACCCCCCTGCCTCCCTCTTATAAGGACCCTTGTGATTTGGCCCACTATGATGATCCAGAATAGTTTACCCAACTTAAGATCCTTAACTTAATTAAATCTGCAAAGTCACTTTGCCATGTAATAGAATATATTCACAGATTCCAAGGATTAGGTCATGGACATATTTGGGTGGCCATTATTCTGTCTACTACAGGAGTATATGTCCTTTTTGCTTCTAATTGCAGCCTCTAGACAATTATGGCTCCATCATGTTGAAAACCAAGTTTGAATCTCATTATCATCAGACTACTCTACCCACTACTCCACTATTTATATATGGACACTTGATATGCTCTAGTCACTTCCATAAAGGTTTTAGACCCCATCTCACTGTCATAGTTACTGTCATAATTCTGGATGATTAATACTTCAGAGGAGATGATCTTTCAAATATTTTGGCAGCTGAGATCCTTCACCTCCTCTCTTTAAACAATCCTGTCTTCTTTCTCATGCTACTCATTCTCATCATGTCTCAGCCAAAGACATCTGTCATTACCAAAACCAGAATTGTTTCCAGTCTCAATCTGAAACATCTCACTTTGAAACTTCTGCCACTTACCTATCAACCACACTTGCTCTAGTAACCAGAAACTGAAAATTAACCAACCTTCACTGAAAGCTACAATCCATCAATCCTATTACTTTTCACTGTCTTCCACCCTTATGCTACTACTTCATCTTTAAGTAGTTCAAATATTGATGGTCTATAATCATGCCCTTGAAAGAAAAAAAAAGGAAATGAAGGAAGGGAGGAAGAGAGAGAGAGAGAGACAGCTAGAGAGAGAGGAAGGGAAGGGAAGGGGAGGGAAGGGAAAGGAGAGAGGAAGGAAGGGATGGAGGGAGAAAGGGAGGGAGGGAAGGAGGAAGGAAGGAAGGAAGGGAAGAAGAGAGGGAGCAAGGGAGGGAGGGAGGAAGGAAGGAAGGAAGGAAGGTAGGCAGACAGGCAGGCAATCCTCCACCTCTTAGCTTTTCACATATTAATTGACTCTCTTACTTAGATATAAGCATATATTTCAAATTAAATCCCTGCTAAAGGTACTTTTAAATATTTGATGCAACTGACTTTCTCATTTAACAAGTAAATGGAAGCTTAGTCTCACAATGTGAAAATAACTTTTCACTATAACTTTTCAGACAAAGGAGAAGGTTCGAAATAAGCACACTATCAATTTTTTTGAACATTAGAAAAGATTAAATTATAAACATTCAACTATATTTACTACTTCTTAAAAACACAAACTTCTAAATTTAAATCTCTTCAATAATTTCTTTGTTACAAATATAATTTACAGGGTATGTTTAAAAATCCATAAATCCATTAAGCCAAGTTTGATAAATCAAGAGGTTGTTTCCCTCCTACCTAGAAATATGTTTTATTTAATAAAAGTATAACTTGTGATTCTTCAAATATTTAAGAGATGTTTTAAGTTATAGTGTTAATGAAAGTATAGAAGAATAAACATACGTTATAACAGAAACAATTATATATTCAAGTATGTATATATTAAAAATTCAACACATTCTCAATAAACACTACATTTTCCTACTTATTTTATCTGTAGAGTTTCCAAAAACTTAAAGCAGTCCCCCATGTAAAAAGAATCACATACTTCTTCATAATTGCAGAATTTCACAATATTTTCAATCCATAAGAATATGTTTTGAATAACCAAAAAATGCAAGTATTGAAAATGTTACTTTAAGGCAGTTTTTTCATAAGTTTCTGTTAATCTGAAAGTAAGTCGATTTTTTCTATAAATTGAATATAATAATTAAAGCAAGATATTACACTGTGATCATCATCTACTATTACCCCATTCTACAGATCCCCAGTAAATATGTATTTAATATGACTAATTCTCTACTTCTTGACCTGACTCTCCATGTGATGCAGCTTTATATTCTGTAACCATTCAGCTTCACATTTCGTGCTTTGCTATCTTAGCTGTTCTTTCTATTTTGAAGGCTGTGCACTTCTAACTATTTACTCTGCCCAAATCACTTTAGTGAAGTCACTGATCCCCTAGTGACTACACTTCTGTTGTCCTGAAGCTGAACAACTTCCAAAGGCAATAAAGTTATGCCACTTCTCTTCAAATACATTTCCTTCCCCTTCTTCCCCTTCTCCCTCTCCCTCTCCTTCTTCTAATTAAATATAATGTATCCTTGCTGCAGGGACTGCAGTGGAAAGGGAATATGGAAGAAAGAGTCTCTAACAAGAAGCAGGAATGGGCCCTCTTCATTCCTGCATTAGTTATGAATGGGAACTAACTGAAACAAAGCAACATCTGCCCCTGTTTATGGACAGAGGTTGCAGGTAGTTTACACAGTTTTAGGGATATAACACAAAGGACAAGTTAAAGGATCTCAGGCAAGTGGATAATTAAACTACGATAAGACAATCCTAAGTATTGCTATATCATAAGGCAGAAAAGCAAGGTACTAATTTTCAGTTGCATTGTAGGAGTTAGGTGAATGTTGGTTGACTTTAGGAGAAACATTCTATGATACAGGATCTCTAATCTTGCCTCCACTTGGGGCACAAGTAGAAAGTATCTTGTGCTCCAAAGGAGAACTAAGTAAGGTAAGTGGGAAATTTTGGTCCCAACCACCGGACTGGATTTAAGGCTTGTATTCAAAATACAAATAAAAAAATCAAATTTTATATTTTACATTAGCATTGATTATTTTCAATAATTATTAAAAATCCATATTCAATGTACTGCATATTTATATGCCACATGAGAAAAAAATTTGTAGGTCATTTTGTTCAAATCCATTATAACATTATGTATGCCTACATATAATTTTGAAATAACTATTAAGTATTTAATGACAACAATTATCAAATAATGAGATGAGTGTGTGTCAGTCATTTTCTTAGCAATTTCCTGAGTAGACTGGTCAGGGATCATCTCTAATTCTATTATCTCTAACATTTCAGAGCAAGGAAAAAAACATCAATGAATATTTTTTACAACTTCAAAAGCCTCAGCATGAAATTCTCTATTAATTAGCCTTCAATGAGAATATCTCAACTGAGGGTTGGAGACATTTGCTCCAAAATAGAATTATGATTTTTTTCTAATATAAACTGTTTTACTATTTTAAAAATTTTTTACTTGTTATTTTACACCATAATTAAGGTTACTTTCCATTTAGAGTTACAACAAAATACTGGCTACATTACCTGTGTTATACAATATATCCTAGAGCCTATCTTACATCCCATAGTTTGTACCTCCCACTCCTCCACCCCTATATTGCTGTTTTACTATTTTTAAACACTGCCTGTGATATACTGGAATTGTATTATTGTTCTTGAGTAAAAATAGCGGATTTTTAAGTTTGTTTCACCTCAAGAAGAATATACTGAGTGCTTACAATGTACTCAACAAGTTGAAGCAAGTTATAATTGCTCTACAATGCTGTGTTAGTTTCTGCTGTATAACAAAGAGAATCAGCTATATGTATACATATATCCTCATATCCCCTCCCTCTTGCATCTTAAAAAGCAATTTTAAAATCATAAATTATGCATTTCTTTCTATATCTTTGAAAATTGTTTTGTTTATTATTTTAATTCAAAGTGCATGTTTTTATTACTCATTTTTTTTTTTTTTTTTTGCGGTATGCGGGCCTCTCACTGTTGTGGCCTCTCCCGTTGCGGAGCACAGGCTCCGGACGCGCAGGCCCAGCGGCCATGGCTCACGGGCTCAGTTGCTCCGAGGCATGTGGGATCTTCCCGGACCCGGGCACGAACCCGTGTCTCCCGCATCGGCAGGCGGATTCTCAACCACTGCGCCACCAGGGAAGCCCAATTACTCATTTTATCATGTATATTATTAAGATGTTAGTACTCGTTACACATGTAAACTGATCATTTTCTTTACTTAGAATTTAAATGTATGCACATACTCTCTGTATTTTAGAGAAGACGATCTTTTGGGGGAATACATCAGTGAACAAACCTCTTATAAGAAATAAACATTAACTTTTGAACACACAGAAGTACATATACACAGTCTTTGAGATCCCTGAAACTATGATCTATGATTTATGAAGCATATATATGGACACATATAATAAGACAGATATGGTTTCTTAAATTCTCTTTAATTCTTAAAGCAGATATAAGAAAATCTCAAATTTTTGAAAGATAAATTCTCCATTTTTTGTAAAATAAATACTGTTTAACTTCTTTACACTGTATCAGAAAAAAATGATTTTTTTAAGATAAGTTAGGTGACAAAACTTAACCAAGCTTACATACTTAAAATGAAAATAGGATTATCTACCACCACCACCAAAACAAAATCTTCAATTACGTTTTGCTTTTGATTTGACTTATGTCTTTGAATTATAAATTTCATGTTATGCACATCTACTGGGAAGGTTTACCTGTACACAGAAAACATAAGAATTCACACAGATGGTAAATTTTAAAGTATGATAAATGGATACATGAATATAAGCACATTTAGAGTTCTAGCTATGATACTGTAACAATAACTTTTAGCGAAAATTCTTCAAGAGTATCCCCTTTATGTGCATTTTTAGCAATCTGATTACTCACCCAGTCATGGATACAATTTAAAGAGAGTCTGCACTGGTTTTGTATATCGAACACATGGTAAATGATCTGCAAGCATGCTAAAGTTCTGAGCAAAGACAGCTACTGAAAGAAGCCAGTATGCAACTCAAGAACATTGTTTCTAGGTGGCCAACAGGCACATGAAAAGATGCTGAACATTGCTAATTATTAGAGAAATGCAATTTGAAACCACAATGAGGTTATCACCTCACACCAGTAAGAATGGCATCATCAAAAAGTCTACAGAGGACTTCCCTGGTGGTGCAGTGGTTAACAATCTGCCTGCCAATGAAGGGGACAGGGGTTTGAGTCCTGGTCTGGGAAGATTCCACATGCCACGGAGCAACTAAGCGCGTGTACCACAGCTACTGAAGCCCGTGTGCCTAGAGTCTGTGCAACGCAACGAGAAGCCACCACAATGGGAAGCCCGTGCACCGCAACCAAGAGTAGTCCCCGCTCGTAGCAGCTAGAGAAAGCCTGTGCACAGCAATGAAGACCCAATGTAGCCAAAAATAAAGAAAAAAAAGTCAACAGATAATAAACTCTGGATGGGGTGTGGAGAAAAGGGAACCCTCCTACACTGTTGGTGGGAATGTAAATTGGCTCAGCCACAATGAAAAACAGTACGGAGGTTCCTTAAAAAAATAAAAATACAGCTGCCATACGATTCAGCAATCCCATTCCTGGGCATATATCTGGAAAAGACGAAAACTCTAATTCTAAAAGATACATGCACTACAATGTTCATAGCAAAACTATTTACAATAGCTAAAAACATGGAAACAACCCAAGTGCTCATCAACAGATGATTGGTTTAAGATGTGGTTTATAAATACTATGAAATGTTACTCAACCATAAAAAAAGGATGAAATATTGCCATTTGCCGCAACATGGATGGACTGAGAATATCACACTAAGTGTAGTCAGTCAGTCAGAGAAAGACAAATATTATATGATACCACTTATATGGTTACCAAAGGAGAAAGGGAGTAGGGGAGGGATAAATTAGGAGTATGGAATTAACAGATACAAACTACTATACACAAAATAGATTAGCAACAAGGATTTACTGTATAGCACAGGGAACTATATTAAATATCTTGTAATAATCTATAATGGAAAATAACCTGAATATATATATATATATATATATATATCTGAAATCACTTTGCTGTACATCTGAAATTAATACAATACTGTAAATCAACTATACTTCAATTTTAAAAAGAATGTTGCATTTCCTGTGTAAGTGTGTACTTGCCTTTTTAAAAAAATATTAAGTACCACTGTATACATAATTTTACAATATAAATTTTGGGAAATCTTTTCACATAGTAACATTCCATAGAGTAACATTTAAATGATTTGTTATAGGAACAAACTATTAAGAGAAAAAGAAAACTACAATAAAATGGCTCTAGAAACAGCAATGTGAAACTTACTGTATGTAGAAAAATTGAAGAACGATAGATACATACAATTTTTATCTTTTCCATGTAATACTGATAAAAATTAATTAGCATTGATAACTCATAAGCCCTAAAACAAAGCAAACTCTTTTGAAGTTTAATTTTCTTTGGATTTCTCTTTGTGGTAATGGGAATAAAATTCACACAGCAGAAGGATAATGTATCCCATAATGTGACATGTATGATGTACTGAGAATATGGTATTACATTTCTAACGATTACATTTCTAATTATATGCTTTCTAAAGATGTCTTTTTTACACGGTGGAGAACCCTGCCCTTAGTGAATGGATCTGTTGAAGTGGATAGGTCATTCTAATAGCCTTAAAATTTTAGATTTGTAGATTCTAGCACTTATACATCTCCTTTATCAAGGTGAACAAATAAACAATGAAACCAAACTAAACAGCAAGAAAAGAAAAATCAATTTAAAATAGAACTAGTAATTTCTCAGTTTTTCTGTCTTTGTGTGTTTGTCTTTTTAATCTCCCAAGTACTCTTGCCATTAAAAAAAAAGATTTTATTTACAAATAAAATCTATATTGAGATATGATAATTTGGAATAGTATAAATTTACTTTTTGGTATAATACATTTTTGTGTTGAGCTATTGAGCTATTTTTGTATTGAGCTATTTTCTCTGTCATACCTATCTTTCAATACTCTGGTGGCACTGAGGCATTTGTTTTTCTTTGTTAGCTTCATTACTGCTACATTCAACTAATAACAAACACTAGAGAGACTGAATATCTAAAGGACTTTGAGTCGTCATTATATAACTAATTTGCTCCATATTCTTCTCAGCATCACCCTAGCAACAGTTCTCACCCCTCCATGGATAGGTAAGTTAAAATGGCTGCAGCTGTTTTCAATTTCCTGTTAGCACTAATCAGCTGTGGCCTCATCCTAAAAGGTCTGAGTCCAACCTCCACATCTGCACTTCTGAGCTCCTCAGACAATAGCACTTGTTGGTCAGTGCCCTCTGCTCATTGAGCTGAGCCCTGTGTCTGTGGGAACACTTTTCCAAGATTCTAGGTTCTAATGACTCTAACCTCTTCCTTTTGCTCCTCCAGCCTTAGAGGTGGTAGCTATTTTCTGCAGTTATTACTTTCGTTTTGCCACAAATGTTTCAGTTTTCTCTTTTTAGTTAAATATTTTAAATCACCATATTATTTTCTATCTGTTAAATATTTCCAGTTTTTGATAACATTTATAGAGAACTGAAAGGAGAGTTCCTTCTAACCTTATTATAAGACAATGGCTGAACAAACTGAGAAATAATGACATTTTTGAACACCTGAGAGAACTGAAATTGCAGAGAGCAAACAGCAAGGTTGAAATCTGAAGAAAAAAAGGTAGCTACAATGAGAAACAGGAACAGAGCATTGGATGACCTAGGACAGATGTCACTGAACAAAAAGATTCAGGCAAAGATGATTTAAAAATTGCTAGACACTGAGTATGTGTTGATGTGAGAGTGAGGAGTCCCTGGGGGCTGTATTCAGAGGAGATTCACATTCACACCCTCTTACAGACTTTTCCTACAGGAAACTCTCAAGGTGCTCACAGGGATGGTCATGTAATCCTGGGGAAAATTTCCCCAGGATAATTAGTGCTGGCTAAAAAAGAGCAATTGCCACTGTACCAAATCCACCCAGAATCATGTTCCCTATTCTCAAAGAAAAATTTTACTGACACATTAAGAACCACAAGGAAGACTTTATTTAAGGTATTGTAATAGGGGTCAAGAATTTTGCAACAGGAGAGAGAGATTGAACTCAATCCCAAAGGGTGCTGGGGGGAGGTGCAAGGAATTTAAACACTGGGGTGAGGAAAAGTTCTGGAGGATTTTGGGGTGATGCTGATAAATGTTGATTAGGCCATCTGTGTTGGTTAACTGGTGTTTATGGAAGCTAGGCTCCCATTCTCACACAGGAACTGAGAAATAGGGATACTGTCTTTGTTAATGATTACATTTCAAAGAGATGTCTCCCAGGTTGTTGAAAAAGACTTTCCTGGTTGTAAAACTGGCAAGAGGATGAGAGAGGATTTACCTCTCAAAGAGGCAGAGAAATATTTTACAATTGCAAGTTTTCAAATGTAAATGCTAAAGAAAAGGGAGGTCCAGGGTCTAACACCAGGAAGACGCCTGCCTGTCTAATCTTTAATGACACTGAAGGGAACTGTACACTCTCTTGGTCACTATCTACTTCCACTCTGACACTATGAAAAAGCCTTAATCTGCAGGGGAATGGACAAGAAAATTATACTCAGGAGTACTGGAGGAAACTCACTACATCTGTGGGAGAGGAACAGGCAAAATAAAAGCTCTACCTACGGGGGAAGGGTGGGAATACATAACTACAGCTGACAGAGGAGCAGGAGTAATTTTGAAGGCCACATTATCAAGACACAGGTTCAGAGAGCTTATCTAAGACTAAGGTTTAATCAGTACATCAGAGGTTGTCCCCACTCCTGTGTTCCCACCAGAATGCAAACAAGTGTCAAGGAAAATTAATGTTTTAATACAGATGGGAGTGTTATCCCAGAGACCAGCACTACACACAAAATTCAAAGTCAAACAGGGAGATTCAAAAGGCAAGCAAAGAATAAACATCAAAAAAGCCCAACTCCTATCTGCATTAACACAAGTCCCCCAAAATGGCCTTGCAGAAAAAAATACATGCTCATATTCAAGTCTAAAAAAATAGTGTCCATTGTTTGATTAAAACATATTTGGGGGCTTCCCTGGTGGCGCAGTGGTTGAGAATCCGCCTGCCGATGCAGGGCACACGGGTTCGTGCCCCGGTCCGGGAAGATCCCACGTGCCGCGGAGCGGCTGGGCCCGTGAGCCATGGCCGCTGGGCCTGCGCGTCCGGAGCCTGTGCTCCACAACGGGAGAGGCCACAACGGTGAGAGGCCCGCGTACAGAAAAAAAAAAAAAAAAAAAAAAAAACATATTTGGTTTCAAAAAATGCAAGGTATATGAAAGGCAAGGAAAAGCACAGTAAGAAGAGAGAAAGCCTTCATCAGAATCAGACCTGAGATATGATAACAAATATTTGAACTATCAGAGAGAGAATTTAAAATAACCAAGATTAATTTCTTAAAGGCTCTAACACAACAAAGTAGACAACAAACAAGATTAGAAAAGTACTTTCACCAGAGAGATGGAAATTTTAAAAATGAATCACATGGGAATGCTAGAAATGAAGAACAATTGAAACAACAAAAATATCTGTAGGAATGGAGATAAAAATGTCTTTGACAGGCTCATCAGCAGACTTGACACCACTGAGGAAAGAATCAGTGAGATCGAAGGTAGATCTACAGAAATTACACAACCTGAAATGTTAAAAAAAAAAAAAAGAAGAAGAAATGGAGGGAAAAGGGAATAGTACATGTACCAAAACTACTGAGCCTGTGTGCCACAACTATTGAAGCCCACGTGCCTAGAGCCCATGCTCTGCAACAAGAGAAGCCACCTCAAGGAGGAGGCTGTGCACCGCAACGAAGAGTAGCCCCTGCTCACTGCCTAGAGAAAGTCCACACACAGCAATGAAGACCCAAAGCAGCCAAAAATAAATAAATTAAATAAATTAATTTATAAAAAAGAAAAAAAAAGAAGGAAAAGAGAGAAAGAGTCAGAAGAACTATCTGAAGAAATAATGGCTAAGAATTTTGAAAAAATGATTGACATATTCTAAATCATATGTTCAAATATCTTAGAAAACACCAAAGAGGGAAAATACCAACAAAAACATAAATAAACAAACATTTGCATGCCATATTCAATCAGCTGATAACCCAAGTCAGAGAAAAAGGCTGACAAAAATATACATTACCTACAGAAAAATAAGCATAAGAAATGCAGCTGACTTCTCATTCAGGAAACATACAAGCAAGAAAATAATAAAGTAACAACGTCAAAGGCTTTAAAAAATATCTACCAACATGGTATATTTCAATCTATCTCCATTAAAAAGTATTTTAAATGAGAATATTCTAAATACACTAATTAAAAGACAGAGATTTTCATATTATATAAAAATGCAAGTCTCAGGTATATGTTGCCTATAGGAAATATACTTTAAATATAAAGACACAGAGCCATTAAATGTAAAGGATGGAGAAAGATATACCAGGACTGATCAAAGAAATCTGGGATACCTATATTACTTTCATGCAAAGTAGACTTGGAACAAGTAATATTACCCAGGATAAGGTATATTGCATACTGATAAATGGGTCAGTCCTCCTAAATATGTAAATACCTAACAACAGAACTTCAAAATACATGAGGCAAAAAATAAGATATAAAAGAGAAATAGAAAAATATATAACCATAGTTTGAAACATGAACACTCCTTTCTGAGAAATTAAGACAAGTGGCAAAATATCAGTATGTCTATAGATAAATTATTTAAGATTATCAACCAATATGACCAAATTAACATGAACAAATACACTGTACTCCGAAGCAGCTGAAAATACATTTTTAAGTGTATGTTCAAATTCACCAAAATATATTCTGGGCAAAGAAAACTAAACAAATATGAAATAATAGAAATTATATGAAGTAAGTTATCAGACATAAGACAATGAAGCTAGGAATCAATATAAAAATACCTGGACAATTCCTAAATTTGTGGATATTTATGAATAAAATACAGCAAAATATAAGCTGAATAATATATTACAACAAAGTGCATTTCATCCCAGGAAGGCAAGGCTGCTTCAACATTCAAAAATCAATCAATATACTTCACCATTTTAACAGACTATGAAAACAATCATCTCAATTGATATACAAAAAGCACTGTAAAACCCATTCTTGGTTAAAAAAAACTCAAACTCTCAGAAAATAGCATATTGGAAACAAAAGGAAACATCCTTAGCTTAACAAAGGACAGACAAAACAAAACAAACCAAAAACCAAAAACCAAAAATTCTCAACATATATAGCACACATTATACAAAATTAAAATCAAACAATATATCATATATATAAACAAAAATCTATACAACATCTAGAAGAAAATATAGAAAAAATGTTTTAATAACAAGTGTTCCAAGGAGAAATGACTGAATCTAAGACTTCTAAGACTGGGGCAGGGAAACCACAAGGTAAGCTTGAAGCTTATCAAAAAACAAGGACAGGATTAAATAAGTAAGTAAATAAACAAACAGTGAGTACATAAATGAATGAGGGCATGCCAAAAGAGCATGAAAGTCAACCTGAAAGATTTCCCAATTACTAAAACTGAAACTATTTGAGCAAAATTAAATATTCATGAGTTCATACTGATATGAAAAAATTACTGAATAAATAAGCAAATAGAGAGAAAGTATAAATCTTTTCTATAGAAGAATGCCAAGTAATAAATGTAGAAAGAATGTAGGAAATAGAAAGTCACCCACAGAAATCCACTGCAATAATTACTGTATCCAAGATACACAGATGAATATTAATTAGTAGGCAAAATTTTTAAAAAGAGCAGGGGTTTTGTATAGATTCAAAATATCTCCTCCAATATATTTATTTATTACTATGGTTGTTTTTTTTGTTTTTCATTTTTTTGCTGTACGTGGGCCTCTCTCTGTTGTGGCCTCTCCCATTGGGGAGCACAGGCTCCGGATGCGCAGGCTCAGCAGCCATGGCTCACGGGCCCAGCCGCTCCGCGGCATGTGGGATCTTCCCGGGCCAGGGCACGAACCCGTGTCCACTGCATTGGCAGGCGGACTCTTAACCACTGCACCACCAGGGAAGCCCACTATGGTTGTTTTAACATATGTTTACAAATTCTTTGATACTCTTCTTCCAGTAAGTGGACTTAAATTCCCCTCCCTCTAACTGTTGTTTGAATTTACTGATTCCCTTTATTATTCATTATTAGAGTATGGAAATGGAAAGGAAAGCAATTTTACAGCAGAGAAACCTAGAGGACACCACCTTAACCAAGATATAGGAGGTTAACATCATCAGACTGTGTTGATATCATGTGTCCCTGAAAGGAAGGCACTTTCATGACCCTAATCTAATCATGTGAAATCATCAGGCGAACCCATATTGAGGGGAATTCTTCATAACTGACCAATACTCTTCAAAGTTGTCAGTGTTACAAAAACAAGGAAAGACTGAGAAAGTATTAAAAGTTTGAGGAGATTAAGGATCTGACACTAAGTACAATGTGGTCTCCTGTATAGAAGAATCACGGAAGAGAAAAAAAAAGGACATTGGTAGGAAAAAAAAATGATGAAATTCAAGTATAGTCTATTGTTGTATACCAACATTAATTTCTCAGTTTTGATCAATGTACCAGGATTATACAGATATTGACATTAGGCAAAGCTGGTGAAAGATTATACAGGAACTCTTTTTACTAACATTACTAGTTTGTATTAACTAAAGTTATTTCAAATGAAAAGAAATGGAGTGATATCTGTTTTCCTGACTAAACACAAGTGTCTGTGCAATCCTACACTTGGCAACAGGAATGATCCCAAGGATCAGAGTCTCATAGATAGGAAGGATGAGTGTGTCTAAACCACAGTGTCAAGCAAAACCCTTTTAGCCTGTTTTTTTAACACCTAAAAAATTACTTTCATCTGCATGGTACTAGAAAGGCCACCCTGCCATGTTCCCATAAAATGGAGGAGAAATGAGAGCATGCCTCTCATCCTAAAGATTATGACACAGACTTTGCACAAATCACTCAGCCTGCACATGTCATTTTGCTTCTCTTATGTCTATGTGTGGCTGAAAAATATGGATTTCAGTTGGTCCTAGATAAAAACTCTATTATGGGCTTCCCTGGTGGCTCAGTGGTTGAGAATCCGCCTGCCGATGCAGGGGACACGGGTTCGTGCCCCGGTCCGGGAAGATCCCACATGCCGCGGAGCGGCTAGGCCCGTGAGCCATGGCCCGTGAGCCATGGCCGCTGAGCCTGCGCGTCCAGAGCCTGTGCTCCACAACGGGAGAGGCCACAACAGTGAGAGGCCCGTGTACCGGAAAAAAGCAAACAAATAAAAAACTCTATTATTAGGAGAAGAGGATCATTTTATTCAGTTCCCTATAAGCAAATATCTGTTTATAGATAGATACATTTTCTTGATTATTTTATTAATAGTTGTTGTCTCACAAAAATACAAAAACACATGAGATGGAAGCATATAAGATTTTTAATATTCATTTTATTTTATTATTATTTTTTTACATTCTGTACCTTTATCACTGACAGGTTCTGGCACGTTACCTACTAAATTCATATCCTTAATTTATATTTATAAGTTTACTCTAAAAGAAGATCCTACCAGGTAAAATATTTTGTAATCCAACAGTAATATATTTTATTACACTTCCTTTCTTCAATATTATTTATAATGGTTTCAGAGGATTCCATTTCATGTGTATTTTATAATGATTAACCAAGTAAGTATTAGCATTTACTTGGTTTCCAATTTATCACTAATACAAACAATGCTGTAATAAACACCTTTGTATACAAATCTTTGTATACATCTATAATTACTTCCATATGATTAAATTCCTGGAAGAGAAATTTCTGAGCCAAAAGATTTACCCATTTCAATGTGTTTTGAACTAAAAGGCAAATCGCACTTCAGAAATTCTGTACTCATTTATAAATTTCTCAGCAATGTTTCAGTGTGCTGACACTTTTGGTAATACCGAAACAACACAGCCTGACAGACTGAAACCATTTCAAGCATTTTTAATTTAAATTGATTGGCTATTGATCAATTTATATATTTATTGTAATTTGCTTGTAATATTACATATGTAAAATATGAATTCCTGTATCATTGAGATTATTAAGTTATATTGCCAAAAAGTAATTGACTACAGTGATTAAAGTACATCCAAAAGGAGTAAAATTGACTACTTCACCTCAGAAAAAGCAATATTTTGGAAAGATGCAATCAGAAATATAATGCTTAGATAAGAGATGGTATTTCACCTTGTTACTTATTTAAACTTTCAGATTAGGAATCCTCAATTCCTGGAAAGAAAAACATTTCCACTTCTTTTTATTCTATCATGGTATTATTAGGGAAGAAGAACAGTTCATCTTCTACACACGTCACATTCACGTTTTCAAATATAACTTGAGTCTTCTAAATTGCTATTATTTCAATAGTAAAAAACAAAAACAGTGAAGATTTCTAAAATAAATTTACAATTACTATGGCAATTTGAATTTTATACATATTTTAAGTATTACGCATATGACAACAATCGAACTACAGATTTCCTAAGAATTTAAAATATATTTTATAATCTTAATATCGAGCAAAGCATTTCAGAAATGAACTCACAAAAAAGAGATTGGTTTCTCTGCCTTACTAAACATGTTTGAATATAATAATGATGGTTCTATTTTTAGTAGTAATCATACATTCATTTTTGTGGTCCTTCAAAAGATATTGATGTAGTCTTTTCTTTAAAGATGGCAGAAGAAGGTAATTTTATATTCCTCTCCTCTCATGTAAACCAAAGTATTGAAAATTATCAAAAGAAGAAAAAAATTGAAAAGAAATATACATTTTCAATAAAACAAGAAAAGATCTAAGCCACAAATCACAAATGTGCAAATGTAGACATATGCACTCAATGTATCTAGTATTAATCAATGATAGAAACAAGAAAGAGTAACATACTTCCTCAGTTCTGGGACACGTTAGATAATTGCCACAATTCGAATTGCTTATATAGTGATAACTTATTTAGAGGAATTAAATCTAGAGGCAAATGTCTGGAATGGATTAACAATAATCACAAAAACATCCCAGCATAGCTAGATCCATCCATAAATACTGAAAACATAAAAAGGAAAAGAAAAACAAGAAGGAGGAAGAGGAGCAAGAGTAAGGAAGGGAAAAGAAAACAAGAAGAACAAGGATAAGAAAATAAAAAAACTTACTCAACAGACATAAAAACAGAGTACAAATAAAATCATCATGAAAGAGAAATACAGAAACAAATTCTTGTCCTGTTCTTTAGTGAAATTAAGAAATCATTCAGCAGGACATGTTTGAAAAGCTTTAAAGGAAAGATATAGCTCTGTACTTGATTTCAAAATTACTGAAACTGCACATGCTACAATATAACTCCATTAAAAAATTTCATAATTTGTGAAAATAAAACCTGCTAAATTCATTGAATAAAATCCATATTTATTTTGTAAAAGAAGAAAAATTCTCGGAGGACTTGTGAAACTATGAGAAATCACCAGACATAGACATGCTCAAGAGGGAGATTATAACCTAAGATGTATAAATAAGTGTGGAAAAGTCCAAATGTAAGCTGAAATTGGAGTTGGAAGAATCTAAGAAAAAGATGCCAAGGAGGAAATAATCAAACATGATGGCCAATTCCTCTCTCATAGAAGTCAGTGACTATAGCAAAGACATAATGCAGTAGAACAGTTCAGTGCTACCACATTTCACAACATAGCAAGGCAACCTTTGAAGCACAACTTCAGATTACAATATAAATAGCATTTCCTGGAGTTGTGAAATTCAGTAACTTTAAACTGGGGCCACTGCTTAAATGTCTAAGTCCTAAGTCAATGAGAAAGAGAAGGTGAGCAGACAAACATAGAAGAGCTTGCAAAATTCACAACTGTTTCATTTTATACACACATATCACCTGAAAATTTGTAAAAATCCACATTCTGACTCAGTGGGTCTGAAATAGGGCCTCAGATTCTGCATTTCTATAAAGCTCTGAAATGATGCTACTTCTGGTTTACAGACCATGTTTAAAATAACAAGGGCTATACTACAAGCATAAACGATTGATTCTGCCTTTCACAATTTATATGCTTATGCAGGATATCTTAATTCCAAAATGGAATTGATGAAAAAAAAAACACCAGATATTTAAGGAGTAACATTTACATGAAATAGTGTAAAACAAGAACCAAAATTAGTAAAACAAAATTTAAACATGTATAAACAAAAGGAAAAGGAATGCTACTGCATCTGTATCATACTCTTTAAAATTAAAAATAACAGTTTCAAGTAAAATTTTTCAATCACTAGGATGAATAGCAGATTGTACATAGTGGAAGAGCAAACTGATAAGCTGGAAGAACACAGAAAGGAGTTCTTTCACTTCTGAAAGAGTTGGAAATATTAAGACAAGAGACATGAAGAGGGTTCTGATTCTGCTTAAGTTGCAGAAAGTTGGAAAGAGCATCACTCCCACCCTAAAGTAGAGAAAATGATAGAAAAGCTGAGATTCATATCTTCTCTTGAGACGAATGGTCTAAGAGAAATATATATATAACATAGATTTTCTATTAACTTGTCAAGAAAATGAAATGAATGAGAGAGAGGTTTTTTGCTGTTATTGTTATTTTAATTGCTGCTAGAACAATGGGATACCCATATCCAAAAAAAAGAAGGAAGGAAGGAAGGGATTTTGACTCATATTTCACAGCATATATACTTTTTAAAAAAATGTATCTATTTTATTTATTTAATTTTGGCTGTGCTGGGTCTTCGTTGCTGTGCACAGGCTTTCTCTAGTTGTGGTGAGCAGGGGCTGCGCCACCAGGGAAGCCCAATATATACTTATTAATTTAAAATAAACTATAGATCTTCTTCAATTTATGATGGCTTTATGTCCCAATAAACACACTGTAAATTGAAAATATCCTAAGTTGGGACTTCACTGGTAGTGCAGTGGATAAGAATCCGCCTGCCAATGCAGGGGACACAGGTTCGATCCGTGGTCTGGGAAGATCCCACATGCCAAAGAGCAACTAAGCCTGTGTGCCACAACTACTGAGCCTGCACTCTAGAGCCTGCAAGCCACAACTACTGAGCCTGCGCTCTAGAGCCCACGTGCCACAGCTACTGAAGCCCACTTGCCTAGAGCCAGTGCTCCGCAACAAGAGAAGCCACCTCAAGGAGAAGTCCACACTTCAACAAACAGTAGCCCCCACTCGCCACAACTAGAGAAAGTCCGCACTCAGCAATGAAGATCCAACACAGCCAAAAATAAAAATTAAATTAAATCTTTTAAAAAAAGAAAATATCCTAAGTCAAAAATGCATTTAATATACCTAACTTAACATACACCATAGCTTAGCCTAACCTACCTTAAAGTTCTCAGAACACTTACATTAGCCTAGAGTTGGGCAAAATCATCTAACACAAAGCCTATTTTATAATAAAGTGTTGAATAGCTCATGTACTTCATTGAATATTGTACTGAAAGTGAAAGACAGAATGGCTCTCTGGGTATAGAATGGTTGTAAATGTTGGTTGTTTACCATTGTGATCACATGGCTGACTGGGAGCTGCTGCCCAGTATCACAAGAAAGGATCATACCACATAGCGATAGCCCGGAAAAAGATCATAACTCAAAATCTGAAGTATGTTTTCCACTGAATGTGTATAGCTTTTGTACCACTGAAAAGTCAAAAAATCATAAGTTGAACCATTGTAAGTCAGGGACCATCATTAAAGACCTAGGTATAAAGCCTTAACTATAAACTATAAAACATCTAGAAAATATAGTTGAAAAACTCTGTGATCTTACATTAGACCAACATTTTTTGTTTATAAATAGGACTCAAAAATCATGAACAGGCTTCCCTGGTGGCGCAGTGGTTAAGAATCCACCTGCCAGTGCAGGGGACACAGGTTCGAGCCCTGGTCCAGGAAGATCCCACATGCTGTGGAGCAACTAAGCCCATGAGCCACAACTACTGAGCCCGTGAGCCACAACGACTGAAGCCCACACATCTAGAGCTTGTGCTCCGCCAACAAGAGAAGCCACCACAGTGAGAAGCCTGTGCACTGCAACAAAGAGTTGCCTCTGCTCACTGCAACTATAGAAAGCCGGCACACAGCCACAAAGACACAACACAGCCAAAAATAAATAAAATTAAATTAAAAAAAATTTTTTAAAAATCATGAATAGTAAGTAAATAAATAAATATACTGGACTTCATCAAAATTATAATGTCCTCCTCCTTGAAAGACACACACAAAATAAAAGAGAGAGAGAGAGAGAGAGAACCAGACAGACTGGGAGAAATGAAAAACACATTATCTAACCAATGATTCATTCACTGTATATAAAAATATTCACAAATCAATAATAACAAAACCACCAGTCCAATAAATAAATGGCCAAAGAATTTGAATAGACACTTCACTACTGAATAGATACTGATGGTAAATAAGCACATAAAAAGATACACACAATTTTTAGTCATTGGAGAAATACAAGTTTTTTTTTTAATGAGCTACTACTACAAATCCATTAGGATGGTTAAAACATAACAAAATACCAACAATCCCTGGCATTGCCAAAGATGTGCCACAACTGTAGCTCTCCTATATTGCTACTGAAAATGCAAAATGGCACAGCCATTTTGGAAAACAGTTTGGCAATTCTTACACAGCTACATAACCCAGCCAACCCATTCATAGGCATCTGCTCACCAGAAGAGTCCCTGGACCACCAGCCCCAGCAAGAGCAAGAGAGGAAGAGAGAGGTCCTCAGCTGCTGGGGAGTCCTTGCCCCCACTCCATCCTCCAACACACTGAGAATCTCCCGACCTCCACACAGTTTCCATCCCAGACCCCCTGAAGAAGGGGAGGGGCTTAGGAAGCCCTACCTTGTCGTGTACAATCAATAAAGTACACTGTACCCAGGAAAAAGAAAAAAGTAAGTCCATGGAAAAATCAGTACAAGAATGTTTATATCAGCCTTTTCCATAACTGCCAAAGTTGGGAAAGAGCACAATGTCCAACGAATAGTGAATGCTTAAACAAATGGTGGTACACTGTCTATGGTACAATGGAATACTATTTAAAAATATGAATGCACTACTTATACATGCATGGACAAATCTCAAAAATATTCTGATATGAAAGAAGCCAAAGTCAAAGGAATGCATGCTATATGATTCCAAATATATGACAAATATTGATACTTTTGAGTTTTTCTTAATCTGATGGGTAAAAATATGTTAGTAGCTTTTTGTTTGTCTTACTATATGTGACTAAGTATCTTTTCATATTATTTCATTTTCTGTGAACTGTCAATATGTGTCTTTTGCCTATACATATCTTTTGCCCATTTTTGAAAATTGGGTTTTGGGGTTTTTTCTCCTTAATTTTAACATAAAATGTATAATAAATTCATATACATAATATCAATTTTTAATAATATAATTCAGAATTGTCTATGCTAAAAATGTTATTTAATATTATCATTAATATTCTCACTATACATGGCAAATTACAAGTCAGACGTCACTGTCAAATTATTTCACAATTAAAAATGAGAGATAGTTAAAAACTTAAATAAAACATACTACAATAATGTGCTCGGAGGGTGTAAGCAGGAGGTGTTTGGTGACAATGATGTGAAAGGGAACCTGATCAGTCCTATGGTGGTCAGCAAACTTTACTCCAAGGAACTATGTGTCTTCCAATCTCACTCTATCTATTCAATTAGTAAATCTCTAAAGAAGTATTCCTTTCCCAAGAAACACATAATCCAATTTTGGAAAGAGCCCAGCAGATTGTGAGTCAGATGGGAAAGTGATTGAGTAAGAATATTTTTATTCTTTCATTGAAAAGTACCAGAGCATTCCTTCCTGTAAACCATCAATAGATTCAATCCATATACTGGCTCTGCAACTGGTGTATTACTTACCACAAGTGCACTGTAAAACCCCATCCTTTGCCAACAGGAACATTTTAATGTCAGTGAGATACTGAAGTAATTAAAATATAAACTCCATGCTGTTTCATCTATCTCTATCCAAATGGCAAATTAATTTTACTGAATCCCAACTGCTGAGTGCCAAAATTGCCTATGTCCTGCATTAGTCATTTAAAATGATAGGTTCTGCTTTATTACTAGCTCCAACACAAATTGACCAATATATGTAACCTGGTAAATTATAATTGCTTACAGTTAGATATTTCATTTCTGTTAACTATCTTTTGACCATCAACATGCAATTCAATATAGCAGATCAAACTTGGCGTAACACTTCTGATCACAGATTTAGTATTCTTAACATTTCATTCCCTTAACTTATAGTTTAGTATCAGTTATTTCATCATTAAACAGAGAATCTTTCAAACGGACAGCATAGCCCTATCACTCATTGTTTTCTCTTTAGGAATAATGTTGCAATTCTCAAAACATCACAAATTAATGACTACATACTTATTATTTTATTTTAAGATGTGATCAAATATTTGCATGTATCAATCTAAATAAAGGAGGTTAACTGAAGCAAGTTCAAATGACCAGAAATTGAGTTTATGTAGGAATAACAGAGGAATTGTAATTCAGGACACACAAAGTGTAACAAGCTACAGATGAGTCTGTTGGGTCAGTCTATATTTAAGGGCAAGGAGTGCAAAAGCGGGGAAGCCCAGCCAGACTTGAAGCAGTAAGTCCACTGGGCTGGAAGATTCAGAAAGATTCTTGGCAGACATTCATTGGTCAGGAGATAAGTCTTGGTCTTCTCGGTCTTCTATAAATCAGACATGCAGAGGAAATCAATCTCTCAGCTCTTAAGTTCTGTTCTTCTGAGGGAGCATGAGTAAGAAATTCCATTTCTATATTCTCCAGTTTCATTTTAGCTTGAAATATTTTTACACATGTTAAAACTTGTCAGTAAATATTCAAAATGATGTGATAAATATGATATACTGAGCTATATCATATTTTTCAATTCATTTTTACCTCATAATTTAATGTTTTCCATACTATATTCTAAAAGATATAGTAAAGATGAAAAGACAAATATTTAATATTGTTTGAGCCAATCATTATTAACCTTTTTAAGAAAAGTTCTTGAAAACTAATTATATCTTGGAGAATGTAGAAACACACATTTTTTTTCCCTTAAGCATGTTGATATTTTATTTGTTGTTATTATGGCCTCAAAATTCATGTTGTTCTGATAAGGCTGGCACTAACTGTCTCAAAATAAATATCAAATTGCTCGTTTATTGCCATTTAATAGTTACTTTCACCATTTTATAGTACAATTCATAGAACTCTAAGTAGGTAAAATTAAGAATTGTTTTCTTAAATATCAAGAACATTTCCCACTTTTAAAGTATTTATCATTAGATGTTTGCAATATTGATTCTACCACAATATTAATATACCATGACACAAAGCCAGCAATAAGTCATTTAGAATAATATAACCCAGAATAAGAAGAATTATGTATATTTAAAGGATGATTTATAAGTTCCAGAGTACTTTTATGCATATTATTTTATTTGATCCTTATAACAAACCATGCATGATTGAGAAAGCAGTCACTTCAAAGCTTATTTTACTCATTGTAAAAATTTGGGCTCCCAAAAGTTTACTCCCTTTATTTTGGTCAGTGGTTAATAAGGAACAAGACTGAGACACCAAAACAAGAGTCTGACTCCAAAATCAGAGATGCCCTTCTTTGTAACAGCCATCTGACATTAGCCATATACATTGAAAATAAAATAAGAAGGTTCTTGGTGGTTTTTCTGTGGGGGGAAAAAAAAAGTTCAAATATCAAGTAAACGTGATGCATACTGTCGATTTTGAATAATGCAACACACACTTGTGTATGTTAAAAATTTTATTTGATACATTTTTCATTAATATTTTGATAAATTACAGATCATATACTGATGTCAAATTATTTTTTCACAATTAAACTTTATTGAAAAAAGTGATATTTTTGACATGGGACATACAGAACATGGGTTCCTATAAGTTAAATAAAATGTGCTGAGAATTTAAACAAATTAATAGTAGCTCTACATGTAACCAACTTTTTTAAGTGTATACTTAATAGTACATTATTTCAGTACTTTATAAAAGATACTAAGCAGATTTTACATGACTTTTACATTAAATTTTAAATATCTTAAAATAAAAATAATATCTATGATAATAAATGAAAGTGTTTGAATGCCTCATTTGCCTCCCTTGAAAATTGCAGATTTTTTTAAAAAAATTAAAAACACGTTCAGATTTAATTTTGAGTTTTAATGTGGCATTACTCTTTTTAATGGAACATGGTAAGTAGTGAGCAACTTGAAATCTTATCATTTTCATGATCAAAATGATGGCACTGTATCACTTTGAAGCTCATGCTTTAGATGAGGTATGGACATATTAAATGAGTTCATATGGCAATACCTGTCAGTCTGTACTGAATGGCATAGTTTTTAAAATAAAGGGGGCTTCCCTGGTGGCGCAGTGGTTGAGAGTCCGCCTGCCGGTGCAGGAGACACGGGTTCATGCCCTGGTCCGGGAAGATCCCACATGCCGCGGAGCGGCTAAGCCCGTGAGCCATTGCCGCTGGGCCTGCGCGTCCGGAGCCTGTGCTCCGCAGCGGGAGGGGCCGCAGCGGTGAGAGGCCCGCGTACCGCAAAAAAAAAAATAAAATAAAATAAAATAAAATAAAGGATTGAAGAAATCCTTTCAAAAATGGATTGAAGATAGACTTCTTTTTTTTTTTAATTTTTAATTTATATCAGGGGAGGGATAGACTAGGAGTTTGGGATAGACTTCTTTTTCTTATCTGCTGTTTTAGAGTTTAGAAACATTGATGATTATATACAAAAAACAATGCCTTAAGTCCTGCTTTCTCATCATGCAAGGCCAATATTTCCTGTGATTACTATGATGTAAATTGATCCATTCAGGAAGGTAGCTCTTATTGCTTTGTGTTTTACTGAACTCCAAATATTCATTTAAAGATTCATCATTGTGTTTGATTATAGTCCACGATAAAAAGGAAATCCCACCTAAATTAAGATGCAAATATTTCCACTGGGCTATCATGGCTGCAATAGGCCAGGATCTGGTTTTGCCTAATCCTATAATCTATACTCTATTCATCATTCTTAGAGCCATCTAACCTATGAAATTTCTGTAAGCACATGCAGGATACGTTCAAGAGCACTTCAGTTTTATTCCAAGTGTTCCACCAAGACTTATCAAGTGAAAATTATTCTTAGGATAGATGTTTAGTTAACTGTGATCTTCTTCAGATTTTTAAATGAAACATTTGATTATAATAAAATGAACTGCTCAACTTTGAAGAGCTGAAAGTATAAATATTCAAAGTACACTTTATGCCAAGATAGAAATTTTATGTTGCTTTTCAGAGAATCAAATCGAATTATTGCTACAGATACTGAAAGAGAACAAAAAAGCCTAAAATGATAAATAAATAAATAAATAAATAAATAAATAAATATATATATATATATATATATATATATATATATATAATTTAAGAGTGAATAAACTGAAACCTCAAAACAATCATTTTAAAATAAATGCTTTGGGGCTTTCCTGGTGGTGCAGTGGTTAAGAATCCAGCTGCCAATACAGGGGACACAAGTTCAAGCTCTGGTCCGGGAAGATCCCACATGCCGTGGAGCAACAAAGCCCATGCACCACAACTACTAAGCGTGCACTCTAGAGCCCGTGAGCCACAACTACTGGGTCTGCAAGCCTAGAGCCCATGTTCTACAACAGGAGAAGCCATCACAAACCACGACAAAGTAGCCCCCACTCACCACAACTAGAGAAAGCCCGCACGCAGCAACAAAGATCCAAATATGCAGCCAAAAATAAATAAAATAAATTAAAAATTAAGTAATTAATTAAATGCTTTCCTAGATATTAAAAACATAAAAACTAGCCAAATTCTCATGCCACAGCTTCTCGTCCTTAGTAGATCCATAAAACAAACAACAAAAAAGTGATGGTTATAAATAGAATCTGGGCAAATTATAACAGTAACATGCAAGTTGTATCAAAACATCAAATACGACATCTTAATGAAAATAAAGATAATTTCCAACAGTTTTTCTAAGAACTTGACATTTGCTATGAATGTTTAGAGCAAGAAGAGCTCACGGACTGCTAGAAAGCATATAACCTGTTGGCATCTGTCTCTGTTTCTTTACAATGTTTACTCACATTGACAATGAGAACAATTATTTCAGACAACACTTCTGTAAAACTTTTCATACAACAATAACTAGTTGGTGTACAGAGCACCATAAATAGTATTTTCAGCTATTTTTTCTTTCTCTCTTTTTCCAGTATTATTTTCAGTATCTTCCTTTGCCTGCCCCATGGCTCTGGTCTTAGTTCTTTTTGCGTTTCTCACTCTCCTATGATGCCATACTCTTAAAAAATCGGTATTTATAACTCTAATGTCATTCCAGAACTCCAAACATACATGAGATTATACCTGATGCCTCTCTCCTTGAATAATCCATTCCACTGGTACCTCAAAAACAAATTCATCTTTGCCCTTCTTTTTAAAAAAGTATTTTATTGTTAAATAAAACATAGATATATAAAACTGTTTGAAACAATAATATGGATTACTGAATAAAACACTTTGTAATGACAACCTAAGTCAAGACAAACCTTTGCTATCCACTCCAGAAATCCCTTTATTTAGCCAGCTTCAATCACACTGCCCTCCTCTCTTCTACAAATAACCCCTATCTTGACTTTTACATGAAATACTTCCTTATACTTCTTTATAAGCCCACATGTGCTTCAACAGACATCGCATGTGGTGGATTTATATCATGTCAATTTATTAAAACTGGAACTACTTTATGTCATTTTTCCCTTCCCAGCATAGTTATGAGTTAGCATTAGCCCCAAGAGGCATTGTGCTTAAAATTTAGAAACTGAAAGTGAAGGAGTAGCCAGATATTTTGCACTTGCAAAGTTAACTTTAGAAATAAGACTAGCAAGACCAAGATCTGATCACTAGGACTGGTCATTACTACTTGCTGGGTGGTTCTTTTTAGGCCTTTTCAGGGGAAAAGCTAGGAAGGAGAGATGATAGGGAGATAGACAGCTGATGAAATCTGTGATGCTGATATTTCTAATTCAATTTGAGACTCTAGGGTGCTTAATCTCCTTTATAATTACACCTATATCTTATTTTTTACATACTAAAAATTCTGGTTTTCAAGAGCACAGGAGATGGCATAAATATCTTATAATTACTCATTTGCTATATTCTGCATTACCAACATAATACTGTTGCTGCCACCACTGATTATTATTGGTAGAAAATAAAAATAATTATTTTGTGTGTATTATCCCTATCTTCCCTTTTCTTTGGTGTTCTACATCTACAGTGTCAGTAACTATGGTCATTACATAACATATTCCCTTTCTATAAAGCCTCATTTAATTATTATTCTATAAGTAAGCATATATTTGATGCTCACCACCACTCTTATGTCAAAAATTTCTCTACTTTGGTTGTCTGAAGTTCATTCCATAGTAATTTCCTCCATTGATCTGTATTTCTATCCTTATGGCAGTACCACACAATGTCGATTATTGTAGTTTTGTAGTAACATTTGAATCATAATGTAAGTCCTCCAACTATTTTCTTCCTTTTCAAGATTATTTGGTTTATCCTGAATCTCATGCATTTTCACATGAATTTTAGGACTGACTTGACTATTTCTGCAACAACAGAAAATGCATTTGAAATTCTGATAAGGAGTATGTTGAATCAATAAATCAGTTTAGGAAGTTTTGTCATCTTATCACCGTTAAGTTTCTAATACATGAATATGGGAAGTTTGTCCATTTATGTAGATCTTCTTTAACTTCTTTCAATGATGTTTTGTAGTTTTCAATGTACAAGTTTTGCAATTATTGTGTTAAATTTATTCCTAAATCATTTATAGTTTGATGCTTTGGAGGACAGAATTGTTCTTAATCTCATTTTTACACTGCTCATCGCTAGTATATAGCAATACAACTTATTTTGCATTAATCTTAATACTTTGCAACTATGCTGAACACCTTAATGAACTCAAGTTACATTTAGGTGTATTACCTTTGTTTTTTCTACATGGAAGATACTGTCTTTTAAGAATAGAGATATTTTCACTTCTTTTTCTATCTGTATGCCTTTCATTTCTTTTTCTTGTCTGCTTACCCTGGGTAGAACTTCTAGTAAAATGCTGAAATGAACTGGCAATTGCCAACATCCTTTTCTTGCTCCTGATCTTTGGAGGGACACATCTAGCCTTTTGCCATTTCATATAACGTTAGTGTGAGTTTTTCATATATAGTTTTTCTCAAGTTGAGGAAATCCCCTTCTATCCTGGTTGAAAGTTTTTATCCTGGTTGAAAGTTTTTTTTAATCACAAAAAGGTAGTTGCATTTGCCAGTTTTTTTTATGTTTATAGACAAAATCATGTGGTTTTTGTCCTTTATTATCTTAATATGGTACATTACATTGATTATCACACTTTCAGCCAACCTTACATTCCTGGGATAAATCCCACTTGCCATAGTATATAATCTATTTTATGTGCTGCTGAATTTGGTTTGCTAGTATTGTATTAAAGGTTTTTGTGCCTATACTTACAAGGTAAATTCACCTATATTTTCATTTTCTTGTGTTATCTTTGACTGATTTTGGTATCTGGCTAACACAAAGTCTCACAGAATTAATTGGAAGTAGTCTAAGTTTTTGAAAAGTTTTTGATGGATGAGAGTTAATCTTCTAATCAGAACATTCTCTAGGGCTTCCCTGGTGGTGCAGTGGTTGAGAATCTGCCTGCCGATGCAGGGGACACGGGTTCGTGTCCTGGTCCGGGAAGATCCCACATGCCGCGGAGCGGCTGGGCCCGTGAGCCATGGCTGCTGAGCCTTCACGTCCAGAGCCTGTGTTCCGCAGTGGGAGAGGCCACAACAGTGAGAGGCCCGCGTACCACAAAAAAAAAAAAAAAAAAAAAAGAACATTCTCTAATACCACATACAAAAATAAACTCAAAATGGTTTAAAGACCTAAATGTAAGACCAGAAACCATACAATTCCTAGAGGAAAACACAGGCAGAACAATCTTTGACATAAATTGTAGCAGTAATATTTTGGATCTCCCCCCTGAAGTAAAGGAAATAAAAGCAAAAATAAACAAATGAGACCTAAGTAAACTTAAAAGTGTTTACACAGCAAAGGAAAACATTGACAAAACGAAAAGACAACCTATGGAATGGGAGAAAATATTTGCAAATGATATAACCTATAAGGGGTTAATATCCAAAAAATATAAAAAGCTCATACAACTCCACATAAAAACAAAAACAAACAAACAAAAAATACAACAGCTGATAAATAAACTAGCAGAAGAACTGAACAGACATTTTTCCAAAGAGGACATGCAGATGGCCAATGGGCACACGAAAAGACACTCAACATCGTTAATCATCAGGAAAATACAAATCAAAACCACAATGAGGGCTTCCCTGGTGGCGCAGTGGTTGAGAGTCCGCCTGCCGATGCAGGGGCTACAGGTTCTTGCCCCGGTCCGGGAGGAACCCGCGTGCCGCGGAGCGGCTGGGCCCTTGAGCCGTGGCCGCTGAGCCTGCACGTCCGGAGCCTGTGCTCCGCAACGGGAGGGGCCACAACAGTGAGAGGCCCGCATACTGAAAAAAAAAAAAAACAAACAAAAAAACCCACCACAATGAGATATCACCTCACAACAGTCAGAAGAATGGCTATCAACAAAAAGAACTCAAATAACAAATACTGGAGAGGATGTGGAGAAAAGGGAACCCTCATACACTGTTGGTGGGAATGTAAATTGGTACAGCCACTGTGGAAAACAGTACCGATGTTTCTTAAAAAACTAAAAAGATAACAACCAGATGATCCAGCAATTCCTCTCCTGGGTATATATATGAAAAAAACAAAAACACTAATTCAAAAAGATATATGCACCCAATGTCCATAGCAGCATTATTTACAATTGCCAAAATATGGAAGCAATCTAAATGTCTATCAACAGATGAATGGATAAAGAAGATGTGGTATATACAACGGAATACTACTCAGCCATAAAAAAGAATGAAATTTTGCCATTTGCAACAACATGGATGGAGTTGAGGGGATTATGCTATGTGAGATAAGTCAGAAAAAGACATATACTGTAAAATATCACTTATATGTGGAATCTAAAAAATACAAAAAATGAATGAATATAACAAAAAAGAAGCAGATATAGAGAACAAACTAGTGGTTACCAGTGGGGAGAGGGAAGCAGGGAGGGCAATATAGGAGTAAGGGATTAAGAGGTACAAACTATTATGTATAAAGCTACAAGGATATATTGTACAACACAGGGAATACAGTCAATATTTTATAATAATGATAAACAGTGTATAACCTTTCCAAATTATGAATGCTATATTGTACACTTGTAACTTATAAAATACTGTACATCTACTATACTGCAATTAAAGAATATTCATATGAGGCAACAGCTGAAAAAAAGAGTCTTCTTTAAATATTTGACAGAATTCAACAACGTAGCCATCTGTTCCTAGGCATTTCTTTGTGGAAAGATGTTCGATTACATAATGAATTACTTTTTCAGTTCTACTCAGATTTTCTAACTCTTCAGTCAGTTTAAGTAGTTTCTGTCTTTCTAGGAAACTGTTATTTTTCCTTGGTTTTCTAATTTGTTAGCACTCAGTTGTTCCCAGTATTCCCATATAATTTTAAAAATTTCTGTACAGTTAATAGAAATGCCTTCTCTTTCATTTCAGATGATAGTACTTTGATATTTTTATCATTTTTTTGGTTAGAATAGACAAAAAATTATCTATTGTACATCTATTCAAAAAACCAGCTTCTGGGACATGAGCTCACTCCCTCTTAGGAGAGCACGGGAATCACAGCTAACTGCTGAACAATCAGCGACCAGAAGACACTGGAACTCAACAAAAATGATACCCCACATGCAAAGACAAAGGAGGCGCCTCAATGAGACAGCAGGAGGGGCTCAATCACAATAAAATCAAATCTCATGGGTGGGTGACCCACAAACTGGAGAACAATTATAGCACAGAGGTCCCCCCACAGGTGTGAAGGTTACGAGCCCCACGTCAGGCTTCCCAACCTGGGGGTTTGGCTATGGGAAGAAGCATTCTCACAGAATCAGACTTTGAAAGCTAGTGAGATTTCACTGCAGGACATTAAAAGGACTGGGGGAAACAGACTCCACTCTTGAAGGGCACACACAAAGTAGTGTGCATCTCAGGACCCAGGGGAAGGAGCAGTGACCCCATAGGTGACAGAACCAAACCTACCTGCCAGTGTTGGGAGGGTCTTGTGCAGAGGCTAGGGGGTGGCTGTGGCTCACCATGGGGACAAAGACACTGGCAGCAGAAGTTCTGGGAAGTACTCCTTGGCATGAGCCCTCCCAGAGTCCGCCATTAGTCTCAACAAAGAGCAGAGTAGGCTCCAGTGCTGGGTCACCTCAGGGCAAACAACCAACAAGGAGGGAACCCAGCCCCACCAATCAGCAGACAAGTGGATTAAAGTTTTACTGAGCTCTGCACACCAGAACAACACTGAGCTCTACCCATCACCAGTCCCTCCCATTAGGAAGCTTGCACAAGTCTCTTAGATAGCCTCATCCACCAGAGAGCAGACAGCAAAAGTAAGAAGACCTACAATCCTGCAGCCTGTGGAACGAAAACCACATTCACAGAAAGACAGACAATGAATAGGCAGAGGACTATGTACCAGATGAAGGAATAAGATAAAACTGCAGAAGAACAACTAAATGAAGTAGAGATAGGCAATCTTCCAGAAAAAGAATTCAGAATAATGATAGTGAAGATGATCCAGGACCTTGGAAAAAGAATGGAGGCATATATCGAGAAGATGCAAGAAATGTTTCACAAAGACCTAGAAGAAATAAAGAACAAATACCTAGACAAATTAAAGAACAAACAGAGATGAACAATACAATAACTGCAATGAAAAATACACTAGAACAAATCAATAGCAGAATAACTGAGGCAGAAGAACGGATAAGTCACATGGAAGACAGAATGGTGGAATTCACTGCTGCAGAACAGAAGAAAGAAAAAAGAATGAAAAGAAATGAAGACAGCCTACGAGACCTCTGGGAAAACATTAAATGCACCAACATTCACATTATAGGGGTCCCAGTGGGACAAGAGAGAAAGAAAGGACCCGGTTGAAAATGTTTGAAGCGATTGTAGTTGAAGACTTCCCTAACATGGGAAAGGAAATAGCCACACAAGTTCAGGAAGCAGAAAGAGCCCCAGGAAGGATAAAGCCAAGGAGAACCCCACCAAGACCCACAGTAATCAAACTGACAGAAATTAAACACAAAGAAAAATTATTAAAAGCAACAAGGGATAAATGACAAGTAACATACAAGGGAACTCCCATAAGGTTAATAGCTGATTTCTCAGCAGAAACCATACAAGCCAGAAGAGAGTGGCATGAAATATTTACAGTGATGAAAGGGAAGAACCTAAAACCAAGATTACTCTAACCGGCAAGGATCTCATTCAGATTAAATGGAGAAATCAAAAGCTGTACAGACAAGCAAAAGCTAAGAAAATTCAGCACCACCAAACCAGCTCTACAACAAATGCTGAAGGAACTTCTCTAAGTAGGAAACACAAAAGAAGAAAAGGACCTACAAAAACAAACCCCAAAACAATGAAGAAAATGGTAATAGGAACATACATATCGATAATTACCTTAAATGTGAATGGTTAAATGCTCCAACCAAAAGACACAGGCTCATAGAATGGATACAAAAACAAGACCCACATATATGCTGTCTACAAGAGACCCAATTCAGACCTAGGGACACATACAGACTGAAACTGAGGGGATGGAAAAAGATATTCCATGCAAATGGAAATCAAAAGAAAGCTAGAGTAGAAATACCCGTATGAGGTAAAACAGACTTTAAAATAAAGAATGTTACAAGAGACAAAGAAGGACACTACATAATGATCAAGCAATCAAGCCAAGAAAAAGATATAACAATTAAAAATATATATGCGGGCTTCCCTGGTGGCGCAGTGGTTGAGAATCCGCCTGCCAATGCAGGAGACACGGGTTCGTGCCCTGGTCCGGGAAGATCCCACATGCCGCGGAGCAACTAAGCCCGTGAGCCATGGCCGCTAGGCCTGCGCGTCCGGAGCCTGTGCTCCGCAACGGGAGAGGCCACAACAGTGAGAGGCCCGCATACCACAAAAAAAAAAAAAAAAAAAAAAAAAAAAATATATATATATATATATATATATATGCAACCAACATAGGAGCACCTCAACACATAAGGAAAATGATAATAGGTATAAAAGAGGAAATCGACAGTAACCCAATAATAGTGGGGGACCTTAACACCTAATTTACACCAATGGACAGATCATCCAGACAGAAAATTAATAAGGAAACACAAGCTTTAAATGACAAAAGAGTCCAGATAGATTTAATTGATATTTATAGGACATTCCATCGGAAAACTGCAGGTTACACTTTCTTCTCAAGTGCGCATGGAAAATTCTGCAGGATGGATCACATCCTGGGTCACAAATCAAGCCTCAGAAATTTAAGAAAATTGAAATCATATGAAGCATCTTTTCCGACCAAAATGTCTTGAGATTAGGAATAAAATACAGGGGAAAAAAACGTAAAAAACACAAACACATGGAGGCTAAACAATGCGTTACTAAATAACCAAGATATCACTGGAGAAATCAGAGGAAATCAAAAAATACCTAGAGACAAATGACACTGAAAACATGACAATCCAAAACCTATGGGATGTGGCAAAAGCAGTTCTATGAGGGAAGTTTATAGCAATACAAGCCTACCTCAAGAAACAACAAACATCTCAAATAAAAAACCTAAACTTACTCCTAAATGAACTAGAGAAAGAAAAACAAACAAAACCCAAAGTTAATAGAAGGAAAGAAATCATAAGGATTAGAGGAGCAATAAATGAAATAGAAACAAAGAAAACAATAACAAAGATCAAAAAAACTAAAAGCTATTTCTTTGAGAAGATAAACAAAATTGATAAACCTTTAGCCAGACTCATCAAGAAAAAGAGGCAGAGGACTCAAATCAATATTAGACATGAAAAAGGAGAATTTACAACAGACACCACAGAAATACAAAGCATCCTAGGAGACTACTACAAGCAACATTATGCCAATAAAATGAACAACCTGGAAGAAATGGACAAATTCTTAGAAAGGTATAACCTTCCAAGACTGAACCAGGAAGAAATAGAAAACATGAACATGAATCACAAGTAATGAAATTGAAACTGTGATTAAAAATCTTCCAACAAACAAAAGTACAGGACCAGATGGCTTCACAGGTGAATTCTATCAAACATTTAGAGAAGAGCTAACACTGATCCTTCTCAACCTCTTCCAAACAACTTTAGAGGAAGGAACGCTCTGAAACTGATTCTACAAGGCCACCATCACCCTGATACCTAAAACCAGACAAAGATGTTACAAAAAAAGAAAACTACAAGTCAATATCACTGATGAATATAGATGCAAAAATCCTCAACAAAATACGAGCAAACAAAATCCATCAATACATTAAAAGGATCACACACCATGATCAAGTGGGTTTTATCCCAGAGATGCAAGGATTCTTCAACATACACAAACCAATCAGTGTGATACACCATATTAACAAAGTGAATAATAAAAACCATATGATCACCTCAATGGATGCAGAAAAAGCTTTTGACAAAATTCAACACCCATTTATTATAAAAATTCTCCAGAAAATGGGCATAGAGGGAACCTACCTCCACATTATAAGGACACACAGGCTCAGCGGCCATGGCTCACAGGCCTATAAGGCCATATACAACAAACCCACATACATCATTCTCAATGGTGAAAAACTGAAAGCATTTCCTTTAAGATCAAGTATAAGACAGGGACGTCCACTCTTGCTACTATTACTCAACACAGTTTTGGAATTCCTAGGCATAGCAATCAGGGAAGAAAAAGAAATAAAAGGAATACAAATTGGAAAATAAGAAGTAAAACTGTCACTGTTTGCAGATGACCTGATATTATACACAGAGAATCCTAAAGATACCACCAGAAAACTACTAGATCTAATCAATGAATTTGGTAGGGTTGCAGGATATAAAATTAATGCACAGAAGTCTCTTGCATTCCTATATACTAAAATGAAAGAACAGAAGGAGAAATTAAGGAAACAATCCCATTCACCACTGCAACAAAAAGAATAAAATACCTAGGAATAAACCTACCTAAGAAAGTAAAAGATGTGTACTCAGAAAACTATAAGACACTGTGAAAGAAATCAAAGATGATCTAAACAGATGAAGAGATATTCCAAGTTCTTGGATTTGAAGAATCAATATTGTGAAAATGACTATATTACCCAAAGCAATCTACAGATTCAGTGCAATCCCTATCAAATTACCAGTGGCAATTTTTACAGAACTAGAACAAAAAATCTTAAAATTTGTATGGAGACACAAAATACCCTGAATAGCCAAAGCAATCTTGAGGGACAAGAAACAGAGCTGGAGGATTCATACTCCTGACTTCAGACTATACTACAAAGTTACAGTAATAAAGACAAGATGGTACCAGCACAGAAACAGAAATATAGATCAATGGAACAGGATAGAAAGCCCAGAGATAAACCCACACACCTATGATCAACTAATCTATGACAAAGGAGCAAGGATATACAATGGAGAGAAGACAGTCTCTTTAGTAAGTGGTGCTGTACAGGACAGCTACATGTGAAACAATGAAACTAGAACACTCTCTAACACCATACACAAAAATAAATTCAAAATGGATTAAAGGAACTTCTCTGGTGGCGCAGTTGTTAAGAATCTGCCGGCCAATGCAGGGGACATGGGTTTGAGCCCTGGTTTGGTAAGATCCCACATGCTGTGGAGCAACTAAGCCCATGTGCAACAACTACTGAGCCTGTGCTCTAGAGCCTGAAAGCCACAACTACTGAGCTTGTTTGCCACAACTATCTGAAGCCTGCACATCTAGAGCCTATACTCCACAACAAGAGAAGCCACTGCAATGAGAAGCCCACACACCACAACAAAGAGTAGCCCCCACTTGCTACAACTAGAGAAAGCCCATGCACAGCGATGAAAACCCAAAGCAGCCAAAAATTTATTTATTTATTTATTTATTTATTTATTTTAAAAATGGATTAAAGATCTAAATGTAAGACCAGACACTATAAAACTCTTAGAGGTAAACATAGGAAAAACACTCTTTGACATATATCACAGCAAGATCTTTTTTGGCCACCTCCTAGAGTAATGGAAATAAAAAGAAAAATAAACAAATGGGACCTAATGAAACTTAAAAGCAAAGGAAACAGCAGTTTCCTTTGTACAGAAAAGGAAACTATAAACAAGATGAAAAGACAACTCTCAGAATGGGAGAAAATATTTGCAAATGAATCAACGGACAACATATTAATCTCCAAAATATATAAACAGCTCATGTAGCTCAATATTAAAAAAACAAAAAACCCAATCAAAACATGGGCAGAAGACCTAAACAGACATCTCTCCAAGAAGACATACAGATTGCCAACAAACATATGAAAGGATGCTCAACATCACTAATCATTAGAGAAATGCAAATCAAAACTGCAATCAGGTATCACCTTACACTGGTTAGATTGGTCATCATCAGAAAATCTACAAACAACAAATGCTGGAGAGGGTGTGGAGAAAACAGAACCCTCTTGCACTGTTGGTGGCAATGTAAACTGATACAGCCACTATGGAGAACAGTATGGAGGTTCCTTAAAAAACTAAAAATAGAATTACCATATGACCCAGCAATCCCACTACTGGCCATATACCCAGAGAAAACCATAAAACCATAATTAAAAAAGACACATATGGGCTTCCCTGGTGGCGCAGTGGTTGAGAGTCCTCCTGCTGATGCAGGGGACATGGGTTCATGCCCCGGTCTGGGAAGATCCCACATGCCACGGAACGGCTAGGCCTGTGAACCATGGCGCTGAGCCTGTGGGTCCAGACCATGTGCTCCACAACGGGAGAGGCCACAACAGTGAGAGGCCCACGTAACACACACACACACACACACACACACACACACACACACACACACAAAGATACATGCATCCCAATGTTCATTGCAGCACTATTTACAATAGCCAGGTCATGGAAGCAACCTAAATGCCCATCGAGAGATGAATGGCTAAAGATGTGGTATATATATATATATATATATATATATATATATATATATATATATATATATATATATACAGTGGAATATTACTCAGCCATAAAAAGGAACGAAATTGGGTCATTTGTGGAGATCTGGATGGACCTAGAGACTGTCATACACAGTGTGGATGGACCTACAGACTGTCATACACAGTGAAGTCAGAAAGAGGAAAACAAATATTGTATATTAACGCATATATTTGGAATCTAGAAAAATGCTGCAGATGAACCAGTTTGCAAGGCAGAAACAGAGACACAGATATAGAGAACAAACGCACAGACACCAAGGGTGGGAAAGTGGTGGGGGGTGCTGGTGGTGGTGGTGGGATGAATTGGGAGATTGGGACTGACATGTATACACTAATAAGTATAAAATAGATAACTAATAAGAACTGGCTATACAAAATAAAATAAAATAAAATTCAAAAAAAACCCCAGCTTCTGTATCTATTGATTTTCTCTATTTTTGTTATATTTCATTTATATCTGCTCTAGTTTTTTGTTTAACTTTCTTTTGTTCTGCTTGTTTTGAATTTAGTTTGTTCTTTTATTGTGTAGCTTCTTAAAGTGAAAGTTATTAATGTAAGGTCTTCCTTTAAAAAAATAACTGTTTACAACTTTAAATTTTCCTCTAAACACTGACTTAGCCATATTCTGTTACTGATTAGCTTCTAATGGTTTCTAATTTTATTACATATGGTTAGAGAACATATTTTGAATAATTTCAATCCTTTTACACTTACATCACATTTATATTTATTTTTGTTTTTCAGACTGGTAATCTCAAATGATCTGTATTCATGTTCCCTGATATTTCCTCTGTTAGCTCAAATCTACTGTTGAGCCCATCTGGGGAATATTTCATTTCAGTTATAACACTTTAAAATTTCAGCCTTCCTATTTGACTGTATCTTATTTTTATTATATTCTTGATTTGGTGTTCCATGATTCTCATATTTCCTGTTGATTTTTTAACCATGGTTTTCTTCAGTTCTTTAACATATGTACAATAGTAGTTTCTGTCCAAGTCTTTGTTCACTCAGCTTACATCTGGGACTTTCCTGGACTAATTCTGTATTGTCTGTATTTTTTGTCATGTGAGGGCACTGAAATCTGTTCAGTTACTTAGTGGTCAGCTAATGACTGTAGAGATTTCCTTAAATTACTTGAACCAATAATTCTCTCAGCCTTTGCTGATAGGCTCATTGTGTGTTGGGTCACATCCTCCATGCACTGGCAGGCAGATTACTAGTCTGCCTTAGTCTTCAATTTCTAGTTTTATGGAGCCTCAAGTTCAGCCAGTCAGATTGGGGCCTTCTAGTGTATATTCTGGGCATGTGCACAGCCCTGTATGTATGTATAGCCTTCTAGATTGCCATGAATATGTTGGAGCTTTACAAATCTCCTTATGGATTATTTCATTTGCCAGTTTTTTCTTTAAGTTGTTTTGTCAGCCTCTTGTTAGATCTACTTGCATTGCTATATTAGACACCTGCAATGTTAAACAATTGCCCCTGATGATTTTTGACAAATGCCCTGTGGGCAATGCTGTTTACAAAGAGTAAGCTTGTCAAAGACAATACCTGGGAATGGAATTCACCACTGTCATTGACACAGGTTAAATAGTGCTAGTTCTCTGGGGATGAAGCTTTTGGGTAGCTCCAAGCTTGTTTTCCCTCCTCTAGTGGCTGCTATACTGCTTGTTTTGACAGTAACTATAGTTGCAAGACTGTTGGTTTTCAGAGGGATGGGATTAGGAAAGGTTAAAACATATTAAGAGTCACTCTTACCAGACTGCATTTTTTTCTTGAATAAACACTTACATTATAAGTTTTTTGTTAATGCCCAGAGTTCTTTAAAAGTTGGTTTTTGACAGTTTTGCCAGTGTTCTTATTGCTTTTAGTTAAAAGTGGATTTTCGGAGGTTGTTATTCTGCCATTCTAGAAATTACCATCCTGGTTTTCTTACCAAATAACATCTATTTTCTGTAAATGAGAATGCTCTGTTTATCTTACATATTTATATTATTTCTTTTGGAAAACATAGTAAAAATGGTAGTGATAGAATATGGAAAAGAGAAAAGAGGCAAGACAAGACCTTGAAGAAATGTTTCAGCTAATAGAGATATATAGGAAATTTAGTAGAATAAAGCAAGAGAGAAGATGAGATCAAAGAGACAGCAAGAAAACCAGGAGATTATGTCATCATTAAAGTTATAGGGAAAAAGTCTGTAATATGAAGAAGGGGCATTTTTTAAAGGCCACTGAAAGGTCAAATAAGATGGGTTCTGAAACATCCATTTACTTTTGAACATGGTGTCACTGAACTCAGTTATTCTTGTTGAGTGATGGTAGCAGATGCTATATTAGTGTGGCTTTTTCATTGTGTAGATGTAAAAACAAATGGGGAGTACAGACAAATCTTTCAAGAATATAAACTTTGAAAGAGAGGTGAAAGATAGGAAAGTGTCTGAGATACTAGGTTCAAATATCTTTACTTTTTAAAAAAATTTAAGATTTTGAGATCTCCTGAATTTTCCCCCCAGATACATATATCCACAAATCATACCCTACTCTATTTTAATTATTAAACTGGGTAGTGGAAAGCATATCTTTTTTGTTGTTTTTTTCTAATTATACAATGATTCCCCTTTAGCTGCCATTACATGAAGTAGGTATCAGAAATGCCATAAAATGCTATTGGATTTCTTACCACAAACACAGTTAGGCATTCATTTGACTGGACCTCCATAACAGACTCATAAGTAATACTTAATACTGTCTTTGATATTTTTTCCTATGGCAAATTAGCCTTCTAGTCAACAAGCTCATGCCTGGCACATCTACCTGCCTTTAGGCAACAACTTTCCTAGTGAGAAAGTTTTTTAAAAAAGCTTACTAGAGGCAAGTAGTTCAAAAATGGCTTAACTCCCTGTCAATACTATATACAAAGTTTAGATTCCAGCAGAAGAGATTAACTAAAGTTTCATATAATCTCTCCTCCTGGCTCTCCAAAATTCCTATGATATGTTGTATCATAACATATATCATATGTTATATATTAGAGGATAAGCAATTAGACTCTGCTACTGTCTAGCTGCATGACTGTCAAGTTATTTTCTATCTCAGCTTCCTCAACTTTAATACAAAAATTATAATTTTCTAAAGTGTTCTTGCATGGGTCAAATACTACACAAATAATAGGTATTTTTGTTACTACCATTTTAATAAAACCCTATTCATCAAAAAGAAATTTGCAATTTAGTGCTAGCTCATTTATTATTTGCTATTAAATTCCTTTTGTATTCATAATCAATATGAGGACAATCTTACCCTGCCAAGCCAGCAAGTACACTTGTATATGACTATGAATCTTATCAAACCATTGAGCATTACAGTTAGAAGCTGAAATTCTGATGTCAGACTCTATACTTGTAAATTTTGGATTTACTGCTTAATAACTTTGCCATACTGATCAAGCTACCTACCTTCTCTCTGCCACAAGCTAACAATCCTTAAAATAATAATAACTACATTATAGGGTATGGTGAGGATTACATAGGTGACTATATGTAAAGAAGAATTTACAATAATGTCAACAATAAATTTAGCTTTGATCACTTGAAAACACTTTAGACAGAAAAGTAAATATTATGCATGAGAAACTAGTTAAACAGTTTTTTCAACAAAAATGTATTTCCCTCTTACTTTAATCTTAAACAGGAACATAGAATTTGGTCAAAAATGTGTCCATTTGAAAAAAAAAATCCTGTAAACTTGACTCATATTGGTAAAAGCCTGGAAATGTAACCATAATCCCTGAGAATATGATCAAACTTCAGAATTTCCAAGTATTCTCATAAAATTGTCTCTTTCACTGCATTACTATTGACAGAATATATGATTTTTCATTCTTTATTTTACAGGCTAAATTTTTAATCTCTTTATTGAGATACAATTTACACACCATACAATTCAAACATTTAATATGTGCAATTTAGTTTTTTTTAGTTTATTCACAGAATTATGCAACTACTATCAACATCAATTCAGAATATTTTCATCTGCAAAAAATAAACCTTGTACCCTTTGGCAGTCACCTCTATTTCTCCCCAACTTCCCCTCCAGCCCTAAGTTACCGCTAATCTACTTTCTGAGTCTATAGTTGTAAGCTATTTTATCTAAAATAATAACTAAATTTTTTATGGGCTTCCCTGGTGGCGCAGTGGTTGAGAATCCGCCTGCCGATGCAGGGGACAAGGGTTAGTGCCCCGGTCCGGGAAGATCCCACATGCCGCGGAGCGGCATGGCCACTGAGCCTGCGCGTCCGGAGCCTGTGCTCAGCAACGGGAGAGGCCACAACAGTGAGAAGCCCGCATACCACACAAAAAAATAAATAAAATAAAATAAAATAAAATAATAGCTAAATTTTTTAAAAGGGAATATTTAAAATGAAAGGGTTAAATATTGCAAAAACCTGGAAAGAGTGAAATCTCACTAAAATCTAGCTTTTGTTCATTTTGAAAAATTATATACATTCTTCTAATAAAGCACTGTATTAAATTCAGAAAAGTCAAGGTCAGAATTCTGGGTACATCTGAATAAAACTGGGACAGGTTACATCACAACCATATTACAGAAATAATTCAGTTTTGGCATTGGGCATGATTTACCATGTCACATTCTTTTAAAATGCAAATAGCATTGTTTCACTTTCCATGTGGAGAATATTAAGAGAGCAGTTGGATTTAGACAAAAAAATGCACACAGCAGTGTAAGTGACATGAAAGCATAATCCATCTTAAAAATATTTCAGAAAGACCAGTAACTTTCCCAGTGTGTGGTAGTCTATCATTCAGTCTTTTTGGAGGCTACATATGACAACACAACTTTGATTAATTTTATCTAATTTCAAACTGTACAATAATTTTCTTTTAATTTTGATTCTCTGAAGAATCAGTGACCTCCAATATTACATGTGTATATATATTTCATTATTACTTGAAAGTCTGATTATTGCTTTACTTTTTAAATATTTCAGAGGCATCTACGTGCAAATTATTAACACACTTCTATACATTTATATTTTGGTGTATTCGAATGATATAATAATGAATTAATATCTTTAATCACCTTAGCATGTATATGCCATTCTATTATTTCAATAATACAAAATCTGTATTAATTTATTGAACACAGCTTTATTGGAGTATGACAAATATAATTGTATGTATTTAGGGTGGACAACATGATAATTTGATATACATATACAGTGTAAAATGTTGACTACAGTAAAACTAATTAACATATCCATCATTTCACATAGTTACCTTTTTGGGTATGTGTATGTGGTAAGGATTCTTAAGATCTACTACTGTCTTAACAAGTTTTAAGTATACATCATTTTTAATATGGTCACTGTGCTGTACATTAGATCTCCAGAACTTATTCATCTTATAACTGAAAGTTTGTACCTTTTGACCAGTATCTCCCCATTCTCCCCATCCCCCAGTAACCACTCTTCTACTGTTTCTATGAGTTCAAGTTTTTTAGATTCCACATACAAATGAGATGATCTGGTATTTCTTTTACTGTGTCATGCTTATTTCACTTGGTATAATGTCCTCCAGGTTCATCTATGTTGTTGCACATAGCAGGATTTCCTTCTCTTTCAAAGCTGAATTTTTTATCTATATCTATATATCACCTAAATTTTGAACATTTATCCATCAATGGACACTTAGCTGTTTCCATACTTGGCTATTGCAAATCATGCTGCAATAAACACAGGAGTGCAGATACCTATTCAAGATAATGATTTAATTTCCTCTGGATATATGCAGAAGTGGGATTGCTGGACCATATGGAGTTCTATTTCTTAATTTTTTGAGGAAAGTCCATAGTGTTTTCCATAATGGTTGTAACAATTTACATTCTACCCACAGTGCAAAAAGCTTCCCTTTTTTCTACATCTGTACCAACACCTGTTAACTTCTGGCTTTTTAATGATAGCCATTCTAATTGGTGTAAGGTTATATCTCATTGTGATTTTGATTTGCATTTTCCTGATGATTAGTGATTGATAGAGAAATTTATATGATACCTATATTTTATGTATTCAAATTATGTAATAGTACATTGATTATATATTTATATAGTTATATAATTATACATTTATATAATCATCTGAGCGTTATTCTAATAATACAATTTCTGTTCTTTTATATAACATGGCTCATTAGACTATAGCAGTTCCTAATTAGTGCCTTATCCCTAAAATAGTCAATCAGTTTGATGTTAGTTAGGCCCCAAAAAAGGTAAATGCTGTAAGTGTATAAAAAAATATGGCTTGGGCTTCCCTGGTGGCGCAGTGGTTGAGAATCCGCCTGCCGATGCAGGAGACACGGGTTCATGCCCCGGTCCGGGAAGATCCCACATGCCGCGGAGCAACTAAGCCCGTGAGCCATGGCCGCTGAGCCTGTGCGTCCGGAACCTGTGCTCCGCAACGGGAGAGGCCACAACAGTGAGAGGCCCGCATACCGCAAAAAAAAAAAAAAAAAAAAAAAAAAAATATGGCTTTTGGATTAATCATGTCATGGTGTTTGGAAGGGATCTGTTATTGTTTTTAAAAAAATAAAAATACATTTAAATTCATCTTTAAAGGCACTAAATGCTAACTGGTAAGGGAAATAAATTTGCAAAACAATAAAAATGCCTCACTTTTCCATGTCAAACTAATATACTGTAAGTAGCTTATTTGTGCAAAAATGTAGCACTTCAATATGTGGAAAAGTACAAAATGTAACACTTTTGTAATTGTAAAACAATTGGAAGGTAATGTTTTATAGTAAAATATCTGAAAAACAATTTTTCCTAGTGACATACTCTGGAAGGAAGTGGCACTGAAGAAAATAATGACTGAATAACACAATTCAGAAATAAAGGGAATGTGGCATGTGACCATAAACTGATTCTTGACTCTGCTATTACTTACCTATATGGCTTTGGGAAAGTCATCACTTTTTATAGAATTTTCCATTATTCATTTGCAAACTGGGGAGTCTACACTCTTTGATTTCTAATAACTTACGCTGACAGATCAATCTAAAGGATTATAAATAAACACTCATCTTGTCTTCCATTTGATCCTTACTATGACTGATTGAAGTAGGCAGAGCAGTACCTACTTTTACTGTCTTGAAGATATGAAATCTGAGCCCATGTCCTTAAGTTGTTTGTTCATGTTTGTAAGGCAATAAATTATAAGACCTAGTAAAGAACAAGGTCTACTGATACTTCGGTTACTGCTTTCCACTGCATGTTCAACTTACCCCTGATCATTATTACACACTATATAACTTATACATGATTCCTATTTGAGGAATTGTAAAGAACTGGAAAATTCCATTTATAACGCAATTGAAAAGATCCTCATTGAACTACTGCTGAATATTTTCCTATGACATTAGTTGAAATCTATCTGGAAAAAAAAAATTTCTTCCAAGAGTGGAAATTTGTGTAAAATCCCCTTGCTTGGGTATTAGCTATTTTCATACCAACCAAATAACTACATCATTCATAATTTGTGTGACTTATTTAATCACCCTGTATATCAGTCTTCATTGATATAGATATATATTAACCCATATTTTGATTTTGTTTTAACTTACCCTAAGGAAGTATCCCATATTTTGTAAGCTGAAATTTGTAAAAAGCTTACTATTATATTCAGAGATCACATATCAAATATTGATGACATGCTAGGAAGAACACTGAAGTTGGAATCAGAAGTTTAAGATTATGTCCTTTCTCTCCCACAAGCCAGTTTTATGTCTTTGAGGCTCTATTTCCTCATTCTGTAAATATGGAAATTGGGACACATTTGCCTTTAACATCTCTTCTAGCTTCACAAGTCTATGATATTTTGAAAATAATCATTGTGGGAAAAATATAAGGGTATTTTTCAAGCACTCAGTTTGTAAATCATAGCAGTCTCTAGGATACATGTTAAACTACCTGTAATTTAAGTCTACCATTTATGCCCTGAGTTTTCATGATTTTTTTGTGCCTTTTAAAAATTTATTTATTTATTCCTTGAACTGAGGGGGGAAAAAAGTTAAAGAAATTAAAGACAAAAGGATTTACTTTATAAACAGAATAGCTATCAATCAGGTAGAAAATGCTTTTTAACGAAGAACCCTTATCTTCTTCACGAATCATATAGTTATAAACACAACACAAAGAAAGAGTTATTATGTTATCCTAATTAGTTAAATACCCTGCCTCATATCATTATTTTTCACATTCTTCTTTTTTCATAGACATGGGGTCAAAAGGATTATCCCCAGGGCTTCCCTGGTGGCGCAGTGGTTGAGAGTCCGCCTGCCGATGCAGGGGAAATGGGTTCGTGCCCCAGCCCGGGAAAATCCCACATGCCGCGGAGTGGCTAGGCCTGTGAGCCATGGCCTCTGAGCCTGTGCGTCCAGAGCCTGTGCCCCGCAACGGGAGAGGCCACAACATGAGAGGCCCGCATACCGCAAAAAAAAAAAAAGGATTATCCCCATTTCTTTTATTCTTTTCTCACTGTTAACAAGGCAGTTTTTAGCCTCAACTTTAGCCTCAAATGATTATTAGAAAACAATCACCTTTATTATGTAAGTTAAATGAACACTATTTTGCCTGCGTGAGTTTATTTTAAGCTGCTGTGTCCCAGCTTAAATATGTATCAATACTTTTTCTCTCTTATTATTATTTTATACAGTTCTATGTTTTCTGAAGTTCTGCCTAGGATTCTGATTTTATTTTCCTGCAATTTTGTCATACTCTTTAAATATTACTCAGAAGACTGCTGTGAAAGAACAGTTGCATAAGGCTTATCTTCAAGACGAAGAAATAAAGATGTTATTAATGGTATATCATATTAATGTTAGTTAATAATAAGGTTCATTTTACAGACCGAAAGACTTACCTTTTTTTTTTTTCAAATTTATGTTCAGCTCGTGCTTTTGAAAAAGAGGGTATTTGCTAAAGTTTATAAAAATGCTGATACTGCATTATTTTCACCAAAGCAAAGACCAGGATAATTTTTATTTTATGTCATAGTAGAAGTCAGTCATGAGTTCCTATAGACTCTACCAAGTGATGTAGTACTCCATGAAGATGCTGATGTAGTACGACTAAAATATGAGTGAAATTTTTTCTATGATTCTTTAGCTGAAGGTCCTACAAAAAAAGCAGTGTGTGAACATTTGAAATTCAAGACAACTTTATCAGTAGTATTTTTCCTAACTTGCTTACTTGTCCTTCATTCATCTTCCCCAATGAGAAGGCATGGCTAAGAATTTAAATTCTTTAATTAGACAGTCTGGCTTTCAATCTAGTCTCTGCTATATGCTAGATGTATAACCAGAGTCAAGCTAATTTATCACTCAGTCTGCCCTTCCTCACCTGTAAACAGGAATAATATCTTATTAGTTTACTGGGAGAGTTAGCTGAAAAAAATGCATATGAATTGTTTTGTACAATGCCTGACTAAAGTAAGTGCTAAAAAACTTATTGATTATTAATACCATATCACTACTGTTAGTCTTTTATGGGATAATTTGGGCTACAGGTCTGCATATATTCCCTTTAGCCAAAGAATCATATATATATTCTATTATTTGAAGATGCTACTCTTTTGTCAAGATTTTCAGACTGTTAAGAAGAGAAAGAAGCTAGAATATGAGCAACAAGACATAAATTCAAAGTTTGTTTCCTTTAATCTACTTCAGGAATCCTCAGCTGTTCAGGTAGTCTATGCAGAATATGCTCAGCTATAAGTAATCTTCTGCTTTGGCAGGAAGTCAGTTTTCGGGGTGCAGGGGGCAGTTCTGTTAAGCTTTTAAGCTGAACCTTTGCAGCAACCAATGGCAGTCACTCAAAACATTAAGAAAGCTTCCACGCTTACCTTTTCTCCCATGTAATATACTTACTTCTGTCTAAATATCATCATTCCTCAACTTTTTTTTCCTGAAATAATATATTTTCAAGATATCATGAAAACAAAATTACCTTTTTTGAATACAACTTAATTTGCCAACAATAGTCTTAAATGATGACACATGGAATAAAATACTCAGGAATAGATCAAAAACTTGATTCCCAAAGTGTGGTCCATGACCAGAATCACTGGCGCTACCTGTTGTGGTTGTCAGAAAGCAGAAATTCAGGCCTTGGAACAGATCTACAGAATCAATAGCACTGCTGAACAATATATATTTTTACCCTTTGTCTCCCTTAATAGGCAAACCATAACAAAGATGGTGCTTAATGCTGAACTCTTAGAAACTATATAAAATCATTTCCTCATATTGAAGGAGACTTAATCTAAAATAGTCTGCACATGAATTATGGGTTTGTAATGCTACTTAAATATCAGGATTTTAACTATTATTCTGAACCCTAGTTTATGTTATTTTTCTTTGAAAAATTACTGGGTGCCTCATATAAAATGTTATTTTAACTGTATAATTTGTTTCATTATTTAACATTTTTAATCTACTATGGGTCAGAAAATTGGAGAGAAAGTATAATTAAATAATAAAATAAATTAGCTTTTAACTGGCCTAAGGTATTCTCTCAACTAGTAAATTTTATTCATGAATAATATGACATCATTTTGGCTGAATAAGAATGTATAGTTTCCTTATTCTCTGTGCATGGCTTTTACTCAGAATGAGAAGTCAAATAAACAACATCTAGGAAAATGAGGTTTTAATGAAATAGTAATTATTATCATTTACTGTTGTTACCTTGAATGATTTAAATAGACAGCCATGTTCTTTTTTATATCTATATTCTAATAGAAACTGCCATTCTATTTATGACCATCTCTAGATATAATTTTAAAAAACATTAATTCTGATTTTGTTCTGATCTTATTACAAATTAAAAACTAGAAACACTGGCCCTAGTAGAACAATTGAAATAAAGAAATGACTAGTCTTAGTATCAATGCTTTTTTTTATTGCCATGAACATTTCACCTAGAACATAAAGCTGATTTCCTGCCAGATATAAATTCTCATTATGCCATATATTATATATTTTGTACCACATAATTACCTACTTATGAAAAACCAGAATGCTTATATTAAATCAAATTAAATCATATTAGAAACTAATCAAGTTTTGTTAAGAAGCTTTTCAAAATATACTTTGAATGATTAAACTATTGTATTAATAAGTAAAAATGACTAAAATGACAACTAAAAGTGTTGTTTATAATATATTGCCTTGCCAAGATTAAACATGAGCACTCAACTGAATTCCTTCTTTCAGCTCTGCAGCTACTTTGGAAAACCTGAAATAGCAAGTCTTGTGATGGAAACACAAACACCTCTCTAAGATAGAGGTAGATCAGAAAACACTATAGTAGTCATAAGATAATTTCATCTGCTTTCTACCTCAATTATGTTTTTATTTTAAGATTGTTGCTATAAAAGTCAGTCCAGAAAGTATTTAGAAAAGTAAACTTAAAACAAGTTTAACTTAAAGCAATTTTTCTTTTAAATTGGAAAATGAGTGGAAATAGTAAAATGTCAGGAAGCAAGGATGTAATACAGACTTGGATCAACCTATTTCGTCATCCATTACTCAACAGCATCTTGCATTATGCTGAACAATAATAAGCTGAAATAAAGATGTGATGACGCAGCATAATGTAGGAGCCAGATAAACTGTAGAAACTCTCTCAGATTTTATTATGTAGTTATATGTAAATGGCAATGTATTTTCAGTATTTTTCAGCTGAAAATATACAAGTATCTGAAATATTTGCAAATGCCCAAAATATTCTCCAATAAGTTGACTGAGTTATTTCATATCACTCTAGATTTTAAAAAGCAAATAAAACTTGACATCTGGTTTCTAGTTCTGCATGTAAGGAACTAGGAAATCACCACTTCATCCTAACAACAAGTAAAAAGCTGAGCTGACTGAAAAAAATCAACAATTCATTTTTGGATCCATAAGAGAGGTAAGAAAACAGGGCAAATTGCTGTCCCAAGACTGGAGAGACAAGCGAATACAGTCATGGCTTACTGGAGCAGACTCAGTGCTAGGGTAGGAAAGCCTACACTGTGATTGATGAATTGCAAGAGGTTCAGCATGGAAAATTCTGAGAGTTAAAAACTCCAGGAGGACCAAGTTATAGAAGGTGCTCCCACAGTTTTGTGAGATTTTCCTCCTGGAGCTTGAGCAGGTTCTCACACTAAATATCAGAAAAATATCCCTTTGTGCTTTCCACAAGGAGAGGGCAACTGAACCATTCTGAAATACCAGAGCATGCTGTTCTTCTTAACAAGGTCTGCTCTCAGGAGAAATGAGTTAACCAAAGCCTAACCTGCTGGATATTATCAGAGTCTAACTGATCTGGGGTAGGGGAAATACCCAACTCCGGTCAGTTCCAGCCTTCCATGTGGGAGAAGGGAAATACCAACTCCAGCCCACTATAACCATCTACTCTCACACTGTATGAGGTGGGGGAAAAAAAAAAAAACACCTGAGAAATACTTGTGAAGTTCACTGTCTAGAGGCTTAGGCTCACTAAAAAAACTGAGACCTAATCTTAGGACTATAGAATGCTTCTCCTTCCACTATACTTCACCACCACATTACTATTTACAGCATTTCCTTTATCTAGTATGTATGACTCTCAAGAAAAAAATTACAAGGCCTATTAAGAGGCAAAAAATACAATTTGAAGAGACAGAGAAAGCATCTGAATCAGATATGGTAGATGTTGGAATTATCAGGCCAGGAATTTAAAACAACTATGATTAATACACTAAGGACTCTACTAAACAGACAGTATATAAGAACAAATGAGCAATGTAAGCAGAAAGATGAAAATATTAAGAAAGAACTAAAGAGAAATGCTAGAGATCAAAAACACTGTAACAGAAATGAAGAATGTCTCTGGTGGTCTCACTAGTAGATGGGACATGGCTGAGGAAAGAATGTCTTGAGTTTGAGGATATTTCAATAGACCTCCAAAACAAAGTGAGCAAAAACTGGGGAAAAAAAAAAAGAACAGAATATCTAAGCACTTCAGGACAAAAACAGAAGAAATAATATGTGAAACAATATGACAGAATTTCTCTCAAATTAATGTCAGACACCAAACTACAGATCCAGTAAGCTAAGAGACATGGAACAGGATAAATACCAAAACAAAACAAAAATAAAGACAAACAAAAAAAACCACACCTAGACATATCACTTTCCAACTACAGAAAATAAAGAATAAATTCTGAAGGAAGCCAGAGGGAAAAAAATAACTTACCTATATAGGAACAACAACAAAAAATTACATCAACTTCTCAGAAGTAATGTAAGCAAGAAGACAGTAGAGTGAATATATAAAATGTTGAGAGAGAAAAAAGAAAAACACTAACCTAGAATTCTGAACACTGAAAAATTATTCTTCAAAAGTGAAGGAGAGGGCTTCCCTGGTGGCGCAGTGGTTGAGAGTCCGCCTGCCGATGCAGGGGACACGGGTTCGTGCCCCGGTCTGGGAAGATCCCACATGCCGCGGAGCGGCTGGGCCCGTGAGCCATGGCCGCTGAGCCTGCGCGTCCGGAGCCTGTGCTCCGCAAGGGAGAGGCCACAACAGTGAGGCCCGCATACCACAAAAAAAAAAAAAAAAAAAAAAAAAAAGTGAAGGAGAGGGCTTCCCTGGTGGCGCAGTGGTTGAGAGTCTGCCTGCCAATGCAGGGGACACGGGTTCGTGCCCCGGTCCGGGAAGATCCCACATGCTGCGGAGGATCCCACATGCCGCAGAGCGGCTGGGCCCGTGAGCCATGGCCGCTGAAGCCTGTGCGTCCGGAGCCTGTGCTCCGCACGGGAGAGGCCACAACAGTGAGAGGCCCGCGTACCAAAAAAAAAAAAAAAAAAAAAAAAAAAAAAAATGAAGGAGAATTAAAGACTTTGTCAGACAAACAAAAATTGAAGGAATTTGTTGCCAGTAAACCTGCCTTGCACAAAACATTAAAAGAAGTTATTTAAAGAGAAGAAAAATAATGTAGGTCAGAAACTTGGATCTGCATAAAGTAGGGAAGAACACAGAAGAAGGAATAAGTAAAGGTAAAAATTTTTTTTTATTCTTAATTGATCCAGTAGATAAGTTTGTCCAAAATATAATAATAGCTATGTGTATTTGATTATGTATGATTATATATAATACTTATTTATAAATGAAATGAATAACAGAATGACAGCAATGACATAAGAGATGGGAGGGAGGAAATAGGATTATTTTATTATTATAAGGTACTCATACTACCCATGAGGTGGCATAGAGTTATTTGAAAGTAGACATGGATTATCTACAAATTTATATTGCAAACTCTAGGAAACCCACAAAATAAGTCAAAAAAGAAAGTATAACTGATATGCTTAGAAAGGAAAGAAACAGAGTAATATAAGATGCTTCTTAAAACGACAAAAGGCATTTTCTTTGGATAAATACCCAGGAGTAGAATTGCTGAATCACATGATAGTTCTAGTTCATGTTTTTAGAAGTCTCTACAATGCTTTCTAAAGTGGCTGTATCAATTTACAGTTCCAACAACAGTGCATTAAAGTTTCCTTTTCACCACATGCTCACCAGCATTTGTTATTTGTTTTCTTTTTGATAATAACCGTTCTGACAGATGTGAGGTGAATTGTGATTTTTGACTCGCATTTCCCTGATAATAGTGATGCTGAGCACCTTTTCATGTGCCTCTTGGCCATCTGCATGTCTTCTTTGGAAAAATCCTTCCTTAGGTCCTCTGCTCAAATTTTAATTGTATTGTCTTTTTTTTTTTGATATTGAATTGTATGAGTTCCTCATATCTTTTGGATATTAACCACTCATTGGATGTAACATACAGCACAGGGAATATAGTCAATATTTTATAATAACTGTGTATGAAGAGTAATGAATAAAAACATTGAATTACTATGTTCTACACCTGAAACTAATGTAATATTGTAGGTCTACTAAACTTCAATAAAAATAAATAAATAAATAAGACAATTTTAAAACACACAGAAAGCAGAAATGAGTGGAAGACAAAAATGGAAACAAAGAGCAAGGGCAACAAATAGAAAACAGTAACGGACATAATAAATATCAATCCAACTATATCAATAATCATTTTAATGCCAATGGTCTAAATGTACCAATTAAAAGACAGATATTGTCACAGTGGATCATAAAACAAGACCCACCTATATGTATCTATGACAAGCTCATATTAAATAAATTTAAAATTCATGTACATTAAAGTGAATAAAGGAAAATATGAAATTGGGAGTTTGGGATTGACATGTACACACTACTCTATTTTAAATAGATAACCAACAAGGACCTACTGTATAGCACAGGGAACTCTGCTCAATATTCTGTAATAACCTAAATGGGAAAAGATTTTGAAAAAGAACAGATATATGTATATGTATGACTGAAGCATCACTTTGCTGTACTCTTGAACCTAACACAACATTGCAAACCAACTACAGTCCAATATAAAATAAATTTTTTTTTCAATTTTTTTCAAAAGGAAAATATGCCATGCTAATATTAACGAAAAGAAAGCAAAAGTAGCTATATTAATTTCAGACCAACAAGACTTCAAAATAAGGAAATTTATCAGGGACAAAGAAGTTAATTCTCTAAGAAGACATAAAACTATTCTTAACATTTATGCATCTAACAACAAAGTATCAAACTACGTGGGGAGGGATTAAGAGGTGGAGCACAAAGGTGTTTTAGAGCAGTGAAAATACTCTGCATGATACCATAATGATGTATACATGTCATTATGCATTTGTCTAAACCTATGCAATATATATCACCAAGAGGAAACTGTAATGCAAACTATGGACCCTGGGTGATTACGATGTGTCAATATAGGTTCATCAGTTGTAACCAGTGTGCCACTCTAGTGGGAGACCCTGATAATGAGGGAGTCTGTGCATGCATAGAAGCACAGGGCATACGGGAAAACTCTGTACCTTCCATTCAATCTTGCTGTGACCCTAAAACTGCTGTAAAAAAATAAACTATTAACAAATGCAAATAAATACCCATAAGATCTTTTACATTTGATATTAAGAAAATGAAAAATTGTTAATATCCTAGAAAGCATTAATTTTGAAAATGCACTTATGGAGATAATTGTACAGAGAATTCCTAAGTATTTTTGCAGATTTTATTTGAGAAATATTCTGGGTTACTAATCTAACAAATAAAAATGTTACAGAATTGAAAATTATTCAAGGCTACTAATTAATGAATTTGAGTCTTCATTATAACTGTTGTGCCCATGCTTTTTCTTTAAGTTTGGATTCTGACCCCATTTCTCTCTTATTATTTAATTACTATCATTCTAGGCACATCCAAATGACAACCTGCCACAAGAAACCATTTCCTTCCCTGAAGTCTATATTCATCATCATTTCCCTGAATTCCTGAAAGCCACTTATAGGGCAGCATTTTTATGAGCTATTTTTCAAAAAGTAAATGGGTTTATTTGGTCCTAGCAACTGAAGAGTAATTCAAGGAAAAGTAGACATGTGACAAGGAATTTTAAAAATTAAAATTTTTTTAAAAAGTCAAGGTATTAAATGAAGGTGATGTTCATAAAGGGTTGGGTTGAACTTTCAGGGTTTTGAACACTTGCAAAAGTAAAAGGCTCCAAGTAAAACACAGAAATATGAGAAAAGGATTTACCAAGAGAAAACAAGTCTGGGAGGGCGTGGGGAGGAAGGTCCAATAGGGAGGGCATATAGATATACTTATAGCTGATTCACTTCATCATACAGCAGAAACTAACACAACACTGTGAAGCAATTATACTCCAATTTAAAAAAGAGAGTAAACAAGTCTTTCTCTTATTTTTCATATAAAGAGGAATGCACTTTGCCTAAGAAATTTATTTTGCTCAATTTGTGAATAAAAAGATAATAATAACAAGAATAGCGACCACTCCTTCCCCAAATCTAAGAAGCTTAAACATAATTCTGGTTCATTTCTTCTTCACTCAGGTCCATGAGCTAGCTAGGAGGTCAGAGCTAGGGTTTTGGAAACTCCCCCTTAGATCCTCCACATCTGTCATTGTGCAGGGGCACAGACAGCATGCAGAATCATGTGAGAGGTCTTAAAGGACAGATGTGGAGGTGGTGTACATTATTTTCACTCATAGTTTATTTTATTGAGCTAGAACTCAATCACATGGCCTCAGTTAACTCCAAAGTGACACAGAATGAAGTAGTGCACCCAAAATGAAAATGAGAAACAGATACTGGTGTGTACTAGTTGCAAATGGTGCCATTTCTAACAGTCTCTTATTAATGTGCAGACCACTGTGCACGGTATAAATCCAGGAAGAAAAATAAGTATAAACTACTACTATGCTGCACAGTGAATGACAAACATGATCTCTGTCAAGCACATGTGTCACTGTAAAGATTAATCTGCAGTTAAAAGAATGTGAGATATAATTTCAAATAACACTGCAAATCTGAGGACTTTTAATTTGGGTCTGGGAGGAGTGCTTGGGAGCACGCACGCGTGTTTGTGTATTTTAATTGTTTTTCATGATTTCATGATGATTTAAATTGAAAAGTTTCATGTTTATCTCTCACTAGCAAACAGAACGCGACTTTGCAATTTGAGCTAAAACCCACACTTATGTGTTCTTCGGAAGCCTTCTCATTGTAAAATTTACTGCTGGAACGTTAATGTTTCCTACTGCTTCTCTGAATGAAGCGGATTTATGAAAGGGATAAATCCTGTACTCAGATGAGAATGGGGTAGAGGTCATTAAAGGGAAGAGCAAATCACATCTTGGCTTTTTGTTCTGTTTTGTTTTTTCAAAAAGGGATGTGGCTCCTGAGGTGAGGAGTGAATCTGAATATAGAGAAATAAGCTTAGATACTAGGTTATATATTTACAAGCCCCATATAAATAATTTCCCCTCCCTGGATTAAAGATATTGTCATATTCAGAGTATTAGCTTAACTACATTTCTTCTTCACCCCTAAGTACCATATTATACTGCCACTTATTTACCCTCAGCTCATCTATAAAGGTTGGTAAAGTCCACAAAGACTTGAGTATGATAGTGCAGGGTACAGACATGTGGCAGGAAATGAAGATGATTTTTTTTTTTTTTTTTTTTTTTTTTTTTTTTTTTTTTTTTTTTTTTTGTGGTACGCGGGCCTCTCGCTGTTGTGGCCTCTCCCATTGCGGAGCACAGGCTCCGGATGCACAGGCTCAGCGGCCATGGCTCACGGGCCCAGCCGCTCCGCGGCATGTGGGATCTTCCCGGACCGGGGCACGAACCCGTGTCCCCTGCATCGGCAGGCAGATTCTCAACCACTGTGCCACCAGGGAAGCCCGAAGATGATTTTTGATGCATCCTATGTGAAGGTGGTAAAGTCTCACTCAGTCCAAGTAGTGACTCCTGGCAAAATGAACTTTGGTCCACAGGACTGGAAATTGCTGAGCAAGGCAAACAATGCTGTTGATTGAATGACATAAAAGTTAAAATTGCACTTTCACAAATAATGACAAAAGGAGACCTCTGAAGAAACAGTGGCTGGGATTGGGCTACTTGGGAAGAGCAGTGTAGTCCTCCAGATGAAAGAATCACCCAGGCTAAAGTTATAGTACAAAGAGACAGAGATATACAAAGCACATTATTAAGGGGAAAAAATCTTTGATAATTTCTGTCCATGAATAAGAAGAGTGCATCAAAAAATTATTTTCTATATTTCAGTGGATGATGTTTTCCCTCATTGTGATTGAATATCTTGGATAAAGAACACATTTTATATGAGTGCTGACAGGTACAGTTTTGTTTTGGTTGAGTTCTTCCTTCTCTTTCTTTTTTCCCCTGACTTCATTCTATTGCTATGAAACAGAGGTCTGAAAATTGTGCAAATTGCTTTTGTAAATTTCTTATTACAGCCATTTATAAATCAGTTCAGTTTTCTTATCCTCTATGTTTACCAAAAAACTCCTTGAATGTCCCAGCACAGCATATGTAATCATAATAAAGAAAATATTACTGTACCCTTATATATTCAAAAGCCTAATTTTAAAGAAAGGCTGTTTATCCATTTTAAAAAGGAAATGACATGACGTTCCTTTTAAGCAATAAGGTCCCTCAAAAGCATAACTCAGTTGACAAAAGACTGATATGTACCTAACTTTTGGGAAAACATCGTTTAGCAGCAATGTGAATAAATGCTGTGAAGCCAGAAATATGAGTAAGCTTACTGATAAATCTGTACAATTTTGTTTCAACATTTAGATAAAACTTTCACTTTAAAACTATACTCCCACTAATTTTTTAAGCCCAATATTTCAGTCAACCTTTGGTTCTACTGGCTTGTATTCAATGAGTTATATTTCATGCCTCTAAAGTATTAATTTATATCTGGGGAGATCTCAACACTAGAGAAAAGAAAACTTTAATGACTATTGTTTCAAAGGTAGTTCGTAATAGTGTGTGCAATTAGCAATTCAGAAGGGGCTTTGAATTTGTTTTTTTTAAGTGCATTAAAGGAAAGTGTGTTGAAGGAAACAGGACATTTTGAGCAGTAAGTGTACCTGGGAGAGAAGAGCTGTCAACCTAAAATGAAAAACAATAATAATTAAAGCAAAGTAAGAATCAGCAGCATTTGCAGTGTCTCTATGGCATATTCTTAAGGCTATACTTTGAGAACATGAATACAAGAGATTATTTCTCTGCCTGTAGATATATAACCTACTAAGTGTTACTACTATGATTAGTTATTGTGATCTTCTTTGGGGAAGGTCACTAAATATTGACAGATACTCAGCTCCTTGGGAGGACAGTATGTATTTTTGTGCATTTCACATAGAATATCCTAGTACAATTAAGTGTTTTTCTTCAGTACTGTTGGTGTTTCTATGCTTATTAACCACATCAGGAGTCTGGCATTTTTTTTAGTTCAAAAAAGAGAAAAAGTACTTTCTACTTAACTGTCATGTGTCAGGATTAGAATTATCATCAAAGACCTGGAGTCAAGTGAAGCTTATTAGAATACTGAAATACACACATGAATATAAAAAATACAAAAAGATTATTATATGATATCCAGTTTACTGGGAGATGCACTGATGAATAGGCTAAAGTAAGAAAAATGTGAAGCCAGATGGGTGATTAATTCTCCTGAATCTAGTTTAAGGGTAAGCTAGAGAATATGTATTAACTGTTTCATGCTTCTCAATAGAGTTAGGTAAACAAAACACTTTGCAATTATTAGCAGCTAAACTAATTGTTCTACACACAGCAAGATGCTTTGTCTCAATTCTTGTGATTAATTCTCAGAGTAAGGCTAGTACACCTTTAAGTCTTCTGTTCTTAGGACTCACAGCAGCCTAAGAATAGGCATTTCCCAACAGTGTAAAGTAGGCCTTATGACCTCTACTTCTCCCTTCTCTTCTATGATTCTATTAGCAGGTTCTGTGCAACAGCCAAAGGCCCGTTAAAAGGCAGAAATGCGATTTTGATCTTTTTAGTTTCTCACTAAATTACACAATCAGTTCTCTGGTTGTCAGCTGCTGACAATTTTATAAGTTTATTTTTCAATACATCTCTAAAAAACACCAATTTATGGTTTAAGATGCTCATTTATATCAAGACAGAGTCCTCAGTGGTTAGATGGGTCATTCTGGCAAATATTTGGTTTGCAAGTGACCTTCATGCTTGGAATTTATTTTTTATAACAAGAGAAAAATTAAACATGCTTTAATATACTTTTAAAATTTTTAATAGAGTCAGATACAGTTTTAAAGTATGCAACATCCTTTCCTGAGGGAAAGGAAAAGTAACTTATCTAAGATCTCAAAAAAATGAAAGCTGTGAAGTTGACTATCTCTACTTAAAATGTTATGGTTAACACAAATTTTCTCAATGAGACTCTGGCCTGGGGTGCTATTTTTGAGAATAAACCCTGTTGCATATTCCCTCTCATATGATGAACTCTGTCATTTTATTTTCTTTTTTGTTAAAAATATATAGTCTATTTCCAACAAAAATGTTTGTACATATACCATATATGATAGATACACATATACATTGACTTCATTTCTTGATATTTAAAAATAAACTTTATATTTTGTAATTCTATCACATGTAGTCCATTATTCTCATAATCTTTTTCTAAAATACACATTAATACAAATGAAATCTCAGAAATCTTTATTTGTGTATCAATGATAAGATATTCTTCATTAAAATTTAGCTTGGTGTTAAAATTACTGAGCAGGCCCATGTAGAATATCCTATTCATACAGGGAACAAGAAGTATGTGATTATCTTTGAATTCAACCAGTGTTTATTGCATATCAGTTATACTCAGGCACTGCCAAAGGGTCTTGTCTTTAAAGGGCTATTATTTGGTCCCTGAGGGGCATCCAATAAAGTGGGTGAGACATTATTTAATATTTTTTAAGAAAGGATAACATCATTAAATCGTGGTAAATGTTATGCTGTGCATACATTCAAGGTACTTCAAGATAATTTAAAAGGATAATTATTCTAGCCATTATTGTTCAGGAAAGATTTTGTGGTGAAAATAACAGTTGACCATTATTAGAAAAGGCTGAGGGGAATTAACCACATGAGACAGGGAAAATATTTTTTTCAAAGGAGCATTGTGAATAAATCATGAATCTATCATGGTATGTGCTGGAAACTACTGTTTAAAGTATAGGATATGAGGCAGCAGATGCTGAGTTGGAAGCTGTCTGGGGTCACTTCATTAACGGTCTTTACGCCAGACAACAGAAGTTAAACATTTCCTTTTAGTAGTCGCAGAGCAATTGAGAATTTTTAAACAAGGGAGTAAATAACACAGCCGTATTTTATTTAAGAAGGGTGAATCTTATTGAAACTATTTAAAAAATGACAAGACTGGACAAAGGGAGACCATTTAAGAATTAGAAAGATTCAGATGATAGATAAATAGGGGGCTGAACTAAGTGGTCATATAAATAAAGAGAGAATATTGGAGTGTAATGAAGCCAGATTCAGAAATAAGATTCTACAAGACTTGGTAAAAAAACAAATGAGGGTAAATAAAAAAGAGAGGAATTTGGACTGATTATTAGGCTTCTGATATTCAAAACTGGATACTTGGTGGATGCCCAGGGCTATATGTAGGCTGGGGAGGAAAGAATAGGAGTAATACTTTTGTAGAAAAGAAGCTGAATTCAGATTTGGACAATTAGAATTTTAAGTGACGATGGGACATTGAGCATTTAAATGCAAGTCTTCAGTTTTAGTTTTAGATTGGAGCATATGCATTCAACTGAATGTCTGAGCTTCAAGAATTGAGATGTCCTTGTGCTAAAATAAATAAATTATATTGTCATTTTAAATTATTCTGCATAATTATTTCTTAAAAGAAGTGTTTATTTACCTTTACATTTTTTTGTATTTTTTCTGATAAGTTGAAAATAAGTCAATGACCACCTATACTAAATTTGACTAATGATGCTTTCATTTAAGACTTCCTTTTCCCTTCTCTTCCTTAGTGCCAGAAAATAATTTTTATTGTTGATTTTACTCATAAAATTAAGTAATTAGACAATCTCTGAGTTATTACAGGTATCTATCTTTTCTATCATGTTCTGAAAACGCGTTTTAGTAAACCAAATATTATAGTAAATTGAACAAAATTTGCCAGAAACCAATTGGATTGTTAAATTCAAAAAATTAGATATAGCATAGTTTTACTAAGTTATTTATATTGAATATAAGTTTTCCTAAAGGAGTAACTTAATATTATGATATGCTACAGTGATAATGCTTAGTATCAGGTCTCTAATAATGATCAGTCATTGTTAACAAATATATGTTTTTAACCTTACATTCCATCCATTTCAATTATAGTCACTGATTGATGAACTTAGAGAATTCAGAGATGAGTGAGCTGTTATTGGAGAGGCAGTATAAATATGTATAAAGAACACAGCCTTTGGAGCTGAACTACTGGATTCAAATCCCCAAATCTGCCATTCACTGGCTTTGTGACTTTAGGCAAGTTATTTAACTTTGTCTCATTTTTCTCTGCTGCCTCAACTTGGCACATAGTATCTGTAATGTAAAGATTTCATAAACATCTAAAAGAGCTAACAATCTGATAGAGACAATGGAGCAACAACAAAATTACTTACAACTAACAAACTACAAAAAAAGTCTTACTGATCAAGAAAGATTATTAAATACATAGAAAAATGGGGGTTCAAAATTGTGTCATGCTTTCTGCCTAAAAACTTAAGCATAACAGACATGGTGATGCATAATGGATATCAAGACAGGTTTAACTTGGTTTTTAGCAGTGGCACCTAAATACTGTCATATATTGGACAAATTAATCACTATTTTCTCATTTGTAAAGTGGGAATAACATCAGCTCTACTTAATAATTTAATAATATTTATATAAATATTCATATAAATTTATTTATACTTATATATAAATACTATGAAACATATTTTACTGATAATAAAGCTTATATATTCTCTCATTTAATTACCGAGTAAAATGAGTTACCATATAGTGGAATATACAGCTGAACAAAGAGGGATATAGAAGGGTTATAAATTACTTTCTCAGGGTCATACTCTCTTTTGAATTTTTTTTATTTTTTTATACAGCAAGTTCTTATTAGTTATCCATTTTATACATATTCATGTATATATGTCAATCCCAATCTCCCAATTCATCACACCAACATCAGGTTCATACTCTCTTAAATGGCATATGTGAAGGTCAATCTTGCTTTCTAAATCCACATTCAAAGTTCTTCCTATTACCCTATGCATTGAAGGTCTGTCCCAAATGAGATCTTCGTAAGAAACTGTTTATAAACTATAAAATACTGTAACACAAGTGGTGTAATTTTAGGTATACCTTTAGGGATGAATAGGATTTTAACAGAGCAGTTAGATAAATTACTCTGCTATAGAAAACAAGAGGAAATAAACAGTGAGGTGTCTTATAATATATTCCAGGAAAAACTAATTTAGTTTGGTTGAAGACAGCATATTATAGATTTGACTTAGATGAGAAGGTTATAATACAGTATTTGACCTGGGAACATTCATTCATGTCCCACTCTTTCCCTTGAAGTCCTCAAAACAAATATCTGTGCAAAACGATTCATGGAAAGGCGAAGGAAAGTAATAATTTTCTTTTTTTTCTTTAAGAAATTAGACACAAGCCTCAATACAGAACTGTGGTGGGTTGAGATGGACCATGCTGAGCCACCTCTCAACTACCCTCCTAATCCCCAACTCAAATCAGGCTGTCCAACTCAACCACATGTTTCACAGGATAGAGTCATCAAGAAATAATCTGGTCCCTTGCTAAACAGTCTCTGAGTATGCTTAGCATGTCTGGGGGTAGTGCTCAAATGAACTGTCTACATTACAGATTTACCTAGCTTATCAAAAGAGAAAAAAAAAAACATGACTACAACTGTTATATCATTTGACATTTTACTTATGTAACCAAGTCAGTTTCCAAGATGACTAAAAAAGTATAGTTATTATTGGAGTGATTCAAATAGAAGAAATATTTTTAAATGGATAATAACTTTAAAGGGAAGAGTGCAAATGGAATACACTGTATAACTAAATTGGGGAGAAGGAAGGAGAACACACAGAATACACATATGGAGATATAGGAAGACATAGTTTTAACTTAACTTTGAGGAAATTAATAAAAATTGACTTCAAGCCACCAACTCTGCTACCAGGAGACTGAAAGAAATGTATCTACAAAGAACAAGACTGGATAAAAGCTCGCTTTTGCTTACTGTGATAACTTAGCCTTAAAAAACAAATCAATTGTCTTGTGGTTTGGGTTCAATAATGTGGAAGTCTTAATTTGCCCTTGAATGCCAGACTAAAGGTCTAGTACAGAAAACATTTGAATAGCACCTTTCTTAGTTCCTTTCTAGCCCTTACCCACCTTCTATTCTGATGGTGATAAATGATCAGTTCAAGGAAAACAAACAGCCCAGGGAAAGTTGGCCTTTGTGATGATGTCTGGAAGAAGTGGGAGCCTAATCTGACCCCTTTCCAGTGCAAGTAGCCTCTAGCCTATACAAAAAGTGCTTTGACAGAGAAGGGCCATCTCTAGTCTCAGAAAAACCTCTTTATTCATCACTGTGATATTCCATGGCCTTGTTGCTGAGCTACTCTTGAAGGAAAAGTAGAAATTATATGCTTTCTGGTTCCTTCTAGAGCCTAATGTTAGAAGAGGTAATACTGCTTCCACCTAGCAATGGAATCGCAAGTATTTAATTCTCCACCCTCAAAATCCCCACAGCAACATTTGAAGAATATAAACATAAGGTACAATTCTGCATCAATTCTGGAGAAAAATAAAGGTGAATCAACAAGACTCAGTTGATGAGAAACTGAAATTATATGACAAGTTTAGAAGAGAGTAAAGTAAATAAAATGTGCCAAGATATTTTGTTAACGGGCTTTCTCTGCTACCATTCTCTTTGCCTAGAATATTTTCTCTTTAATCCCTTTGCAAGCCTGATTCCTTGTTATCCATCAGGACACAGATGAAATCCTGGTAGAGATTCCTGAAACAATCATTTTTAGTACCTCAAGCCCTTCAATAGCATTTCAAATTTAATAAAAACCTAAATAATCTAAGGACTTAAAGCTTTATTTGTTATTATTTCATATTACATGAATATATATCATGTATTATATCATACTATATTATAATCAAGAACAACCTGATTACAATAAAGCAGTTTGAATTTAGGCATCAAAACTGTGGATGAAATTGAAAAGAGCAGTTATGCTTAGGAATATATTTGTAGAGGACTGCTGAGTTACTTGAGCCTGGCCAGCCTAGCCCCTGAATGTCTGGCCACATTTAACTACATTAAGACCATAACCAAGCAGTCTGAGAGGCCCAATGGCCATCTGTCCAAGACAGCTTTAGATAAGAGTGTACACTGGGTGGTGCTAAAAACTGTCATAACCCCAAGACACTCAGGAAAGTAAGTTTTCTTCCTGAATGGACAAGTTAACAACCCAGTTTTCTGGAGGATGCAGAGACTATCAAAACAGTTTCAATTCCTCTCTCCACTATATCTTGATTAGAGTGATTAAGGACACTAACAGTTTGATTTCTCTTTTTGCTAAGTTTTCTACCTTTCCTCCTTATATGATCTTGAGAATAACTGAGGCAACATTAAAGTTAACTTATATTTTATCCATAACTCTTTTGCATGGTTTCTTTATAAAGACCCAGTCATTTGGAGAGGAAAGAAGGGGCACATTTTTTTTAAATTTCTATTGGCATATAGTTGATTTACAATTTTGTGTTAGTTTCAGGGGAACATTCTTATTATACTTATTTCTAGAAACAGAAATTTAATCCATAATGGAAGAAGCTGCCTGATGACTCCCAACTGTCTATTATTTAACACCTTGTTCTTGTAATTCTTACACTTTTCCATGCTTTCACTGTACATGTTTGTTGGTTTGATTATACATATTTAATTCTTGTTTGTACACCAGACAGTGAACTTCTATAATCATGTCTCTTTTGTTCTCTATTATATATTCATTTCCTAAAATAGTGCCTGGACTATAGAAGGAACTAAATAAATATGTATGGAATGAATGAATTAAGGAATAAATAATCACGCTTCAGAAGCATACACTGATGATTTATGATTCAGAGACCAAAAGATGCTGGCAAAAACTAGCTTTAATTTCATTAGATGAGACCATATCTCAGTTCTACTGAGTCTTCCCAGTTATATACATGAAAAAAAGCAATTCATGATGTTCATTCCTAGCTGCACTTGCTAAGGACAGCATAATACAGAGAGAGACTATTGTAACTTTTAATGGCAATATTCGTCCCTGTTAATAAATAGGGCACCGTGGCCTAATTAGCATGTTGCCACAATATACATGAAACAGACAATTACAGACAAAATGTTTGTTTTATTTTTACTCAGGCTGCATCTAGCTTCCCCTCTAAACCATGAAAAAAGTATATCAGTAGCAATATGCAGATTTTCCCTTCACATTTTTTTTTTCTGAGCCAGAATAGTTTAAATAAGAGTAACTCATTCCCTGAAAAGCCCCCATGTCAACAATCAAAACTGAATAAACACAGACTTCTCTTACTATGAGCAAACAGAACGATCACTGAAAAGATAAAAAACTTGGAAGCTCTAAATAAAGTAATTGATCTGATAATACTAAGCAAATATTCCTAAGTGGTTTAAACATAAAAAAGTAATGGAATAAATACAAAATGTATTTTAATAAGATTTGCAAAGAAAATGCAAATACAAACCAGAATATGCACTTTGGTGAACATCTATATAAGTATTGGTCTAGATAAGTTTCTCTTCCTTATTTAAACGGGGGAGGGTGAAAATATACTACTATAGACATTAACATATAAACACAGACTTATTTTCATTAAATTTAATGCCCAATTAAAGCAAAAATAGATATATTATGCTTGAGTTACAAGAGAAACATCTCTCACAAATGAAGAGGAATAACTTTAAACATATATTAGCAATCTGACTCGAAGAATACAACACCCGCAAATGACATCTTTTTCAAAAAACGAACAATCTGAAATTTAGCACATAATTAATTATAGTCATAAATCAATTTTAAAATTATATCAGTAGTTGTACAAAATTTAATTGACAACTTCAAATACTCATCCTTAATTTAAAAAAATTAAAAAGTTACATCAAGAGTTCCCAGTGAAAAGAAGAAACAAATATTTTATCTGTAAATATTTTTCTAGGTCCCACTCAAAGAAAATACTCAAATTTCCATGTCCAAAATAATGCATCATGGGATGTGGGTATGTAGATAATTGGTACAGAGAGAGTTATGCTAATGAATCTGTTGCTTGTGGTTGAGAGAAATTCCTACTTAGATTGAGATGACTGGCTTTTGTAGGGCTTGCACAGGACCGACCTGCAGAGGAGTAACTAAGTGACACATTTTAAAATGTTGGGGAATGAACACCAACAAAACATCCAAAGAAGATAGACAAAATAAGCTAAAGATAAAAGCTCATATTAACTAAAAAACACATAGGAACAACCAAACCAAAAGTTGCTTTAAATAACCCAGTAAAATTCTTAATGTTTTTATCCTACTGACGAAGAAACAAAGATTTAGCAAAAGAGAGAAATTAGCAATGAAACAGGTGACGTAACCAAACATACACAAAGGTTAGCTAGCTAATTCATGACTAGTACGCACACGTTCACGCCAACCTAACTTAGATAAAACTGAAAATTTTCCTCAAAAATAAAAACGACTCAAATAAATGGACCAAAGATGGCTGCACTGAAACTTGGAGCCCTCATCCAAAGCCCCCTCCCCCTGCCCTAGCGTCCATTTGAACAACTATCAGTTCAGCAGCCAAGGATTCCCGGTGAGGGATTTCGGCATCTGGCTAAAGAACAGAAATACTGAGGAAGGTTGGAAGGAAGTGGGCACAGCCCCTCGCCCCTCCCCGCGGCTGCGGCCTCCCAGCGCGAGAGAGACGCGCTCCCTGAGGGAGTAGGGGGAAGTGAGCGCGCCACATCCACCGCAGACCCCAAGCCAGGTCAAGCCCTGTGGCCCCTCAGGAACCCAGGCCCGGACGCACCCCGTACCTGTCCCTCCAGTGGCTCCTGGCGGCAATCCTTGTCCCCCGGCTCTCAGCTCTCTCAGCGCCTTTAGGGCCCAAGGCCCCAGGTGGCTTCCACAGCTCCAGGCTCCCGCGTGCTCCCAAGAGCCCGGGCCCTCAGCCCACGCGGGCGCCCGCTGGCCCCAGAGGTCCCGGGTGGCTCCCTCGGACTCAGGCAACATCCAAGACACCAGGCTCTGGCAAACTGCTGCGATTTCAAGCTCTCCCCCGTGTCTTAGAGCAAGAGGCCCCAGGGCAGAGTCCTTGACACCGGGAACTGAAGGGTTCCCGAGAATCCAGGCTCCAGCTCACCTCGGTGTCCGCTGGCTCTAGTGGCCCCAGGCGGCTTCTGTTCCTCGGCTTCCGGCTGCTCCCACGTCACCGAGTTCCACAGCTGCAGCAAACCCAGGCCTGCGTGCGTCTCCCTGACGCCTGCAGCCTCAGGCAGCTTCCTCCATTACCAAGATCTCGCGAGGTCCGGGAACTGAGGCTCAGCTCACCAGGGCACCTGCCAGCTCCCGCGGCCCCAGGTGGGTGGCTCCTGCTGTCCAGGCTCTCAGAGAGCCCACTAACGCTGGCCCCCAGCCCTCCCGGGGGTTCTGGCTTCAGTAGTGCCAGATGCTCCTGTGTGACGCCCCAGGCAGCTTCCTAGCACCGAGTTCTCGTGGGTTCCCACGAGCCTAGGCCCGGATCCAACGCTGCACTTCTGGGTTCACGCGGCTCCTGGGCCCCGGTGTGAATTCAAGAGGCCAGACCCACTGCATTATTACCTGGCGCCTGGTTGGCCCCTTTGGAGCCAGAGTCAAGGGCCCAGGCTCATCACAACTCATCCCAAGACTGAAGTGCCAGGCCCACCTCCGTGAACCCAAGCTCCAGGCCTGCCCCCTGGACCGGAGCACCAGGCCGGTCCCCAGGTACCAAAAACCAGACCAGACCACTTGCTGGCCCAGGCACCAGGCCTACTTGCCCAAGGACTCCATCAGCCCGTGGACACCAGCAGAATCTCTGGAGGGCTCAGTGGTGAAGGGGTTGGCCTGCTGAAGCCAGTCCGTAAAGACTGGAAGAGGTACCTACATTCTCAAATGTGCAGACACCAATAGAAGAGCACAAAGATCATGATTATCAAGGAAATGTGACACCACTGAAGGAAACTAATAAACACTCCAGTGACTGACCCAAAAGAAAGGGACATCTATGAACTGTCTGGCATTCTGAATAATCTCTTAAAGAACTCCCCCTTCACTTACTGTGTTCGTTGATGATGAACAGAGATTCTGATAGATTTGGCCGTGCTGGTTCTGCAAAACGTTCCTGGTATTGTCAGCAGAACTCCCATTTGACCCAGAGAAGAAATGAGCCTGCAGGACCTGGACCTGTTTCTGGATTGGAGATTGGGAAATGCCAGGCCTGGGCTGACTTTTACCAGCTGTGCTGTTTCTCAAGTTCTCAGGTATCTCCTTAACATTATCAGTTTACTTTCTTACTGGTTTTAGTGTTCTTTTTTGGCGTTCCTTTGTGTTCTTTCCAGGGCTTATAGTTGTATTTAAGTGAGAGGAGCAAGGAGATGAGTCTAAACTATTTTGTCTTCTTTGAGACCTTTCTACTATAGAATGAAAAACATGAAATTCCAACACCTTTTCCATATACTTTTTGCATACACAGCTATTGAGGGGGAAAAAGACATAAAATGTAAACAAAGAGTTACTAAGACTTAGATGACCACAAAAAAGTAATGGTTTTATTTAAAAAACAACAATATTGGGAAATCAATACTGAGTTTTGTTTCTAATTCCAATTTTTATAAATCTCAGTGAAATTCAAAACACACTCCTCTTTGTTTCTTTTAGAAATGTTTGTGTCAATGATTTGTTATTTTGAAGTGTTCCTTGGCTAATAATACTACCACAGGATGTACATTTTCTCTCATTTTAAGAAGAAAATACATTTCATTCCTGCAGAAAGTGTAATTAGCTTTTTAAAAAAGAAAATAAAGTTAGATGAAATTTTTTTAAATACATTTTTTCTTAAAAAGTATTTTGAACAACATTTTTTAAATGAAGAAGTGAGTGTCACTAGGTGTAACTATTACTTGGATGTTTGTCTAAAACTGCACAGTGGAGTTTAAGAACTATAAGCTGTTTATCATTAAACTGCAAAGATGTATAAAGGCTTCTAGTTATCTAATTAATCGTGATTACTCATAATTTTAAAATAATTTTATTATTTTTTGTTGTTGAAGTATAGTTGATTTACAATGTTATATTAGTTTCAGGTATGCAGCATTATGATTTGGAGTGTTTTTTATATATTATACTCCATTAAAAGTTATTGCAAGATAATGGCTATAATTGCCTGTACTGTACTATATATCCTTGTTGCTTATCTGTTTTATACATAGTAGTTTGTATCTCCTAATCTCATACCCCTAATTTACCCTTCTCCCCTTTGGTAACCACTAATTTGTTTTCTATATTTGTTTCTAGTTTGCATATGCGTTCATTTGTATTATTTTTTAGGTTCAGCATGTAAGTGATATCATACAATATTTGTCTTTGACTTATTTCACTAAGCAGAATATTCACTAGGTCCATCCACATTGTTGCAAATGGCAGAATTTTATTCTTTTTTATGGCTGAGTAACATTCCACTATAGACATAGATATAAGTATACACACAGATATAGATATAGATATATAGATATACCACATCTTCTTTATCCATTCTATTCCTCTTTGATGGCACTTGGATTGCTTCCATATCTTGGCTGTTATAAATAGTACTTCTATTAGCATTGAGGTGCGTGTATCTATTCAGATTAGTTTTTTCATTTTCTTTGTATATATACCCAGCAGTGGAATTGCCGGATCATATAGTAGTTCTATTTTTAGTTTTTTGAGGAAACTCTGTACTGTTTTCCATAGTGGCTGTACCAATTTACATTCCCACCAACAGAGTACAAGGGTTTTCTTTTATCCACATCCTTTCCAACGTTTGTTACTTGTAGACATTTTGGTGATAGCCATTCTTACAGGTGTGAGGTGATATCTTTTTGTTGTTTTGTCTGATTATTCACACAAAACTGAGGTTGTCTGATCACTCACAGCTCAGACCACATTCAATTCTTTTTAAACACTATGGGTACAATATTTTTTCCCCTTGCAAAGTCAAACAGAATTTTAGATACCTATAATTCTCATCATTAGCTTTTCCATTATTGTATTTTTGTAAATTCACTGACGTGTACTATTCTACTGATCATTATAATGTTTGAGAGGAAAAAAATGTCATATTCACATAAACTCTAAACATAGATTTTTCTAAAAGTTTACAAAACTCAGAAACCTTACCAACTTTCCTTTTTCAGAAAATAAGATTTCCTGAGATTTAAACATGTGAAATGATAGGTAAGGGACCTACATTTTCACATATATAAACTCTTTAGAAATTGAATTATGTGGAAACATAACAAACCTATATTCTGCCAATAATCTTAGAATTTTGTATGTAGTAAAAATATGACTTAATACAAATGAGTGAACATTTTATTCTCTTTGCTACCTTCATGGTTTTCAAACTCTCTCAGAATGATGCTCAGTTGTGCAAAAAGTCCCTGTCCACTGTGGGATAAACTGTGGGATGCCATTCTACGAGACATTTCATAAGGCTTCTGTAAGAATTCTTCTATATTGAGTCAAACTTTAAGAGTCTTAGATTTTCCTGGCAGCGGATATAGTCTTAAATCAATCTCTATTTTTGTCACAATGGTCAAACTGAGAAATAACTGTGATTCTTATTTGTTGGTCCTCTTACTGTATGTGCTAGAAATTTCTTATATGCTTCATAAGTAAGATAGAAGGGACACTAAAATATGAAACACATAAAAATAGTCAAAGATCTGAGTTGAGTAGAGTCCTTTTGAGGGAGACCTAGCTTGCCCATCAGCTCTTGCTGTCTAATAGTGCAAAAAACGTATATTAGATGTAGTGACTGAGAGATCAAATCCTAATGGTGCAACCAGATAATCTCTAAGAAATTCAAACTCACAGAGAGCACTGACCCAATATTGCCAAACAATTGAATGCAAGGACAGATGTCCATGCATCCATCATGAGTATTCTAGAATTTCTGAAATTATTAATAACCACACTAGCTATCTTCTCAGAAAGAGGGAAGTATGATAGGGAAAAGAGAAGAGTGCAATACATTTTCAAAATATTATTTATGAATGAAGACTATGAAAATGGATTTCTATTCCAAATCAAAGAGCTATTGATCTCATATGCCTTTCAGGCTGCTTCCTCTGAGGGAGATGACAGTTCAATCACTTGATATCTTTTTTGCTCCAAGTGCCATTTGCCGGGAATGTGACTCAGCAAATGTAGTGAGGTCACTGAAAGGTGATAACACATTTTTATTTAATGACTCTGAAAGGAGAAGTTGCTTAGTACAGCTTCTAAAAGGGCCAAGCTGTAGTTAAAAACTCTCAAATTTCCTTAGTTGTCTGTAGGAAGAGGGGCTTTTTGTGGACTCTGATCATAGAATTCATAGTATGCATCATACATGTTATAGCATTGACTACTTGTTGAGGTAGTACTGTGGCAAAATCAGATTAACACAGAGAATGTTTGTAATAGTGCCTTGCATACAGTATACAGAAATGTAAATCCTTATGTTTAATGATACCAACCATTTCTTTGTCTCAGCCAAGCAAAAATCAGAGAGAATTATCACAGCAAAAACAAAAACAATAGCAGCTGATCTTTGTTGAGTAAAATATGGACAGAATAAACCCCCAATAAATTTCAGAACTAAGAATTTAAAATCAGTCTATCTGATCCTGGTGCCAATATACTTAAACATTTATTTTGCATGCAGAACATGCACATTTATTAAATGCTTCCTTCAGAAGTCTGAAGAACACTGCTCCCAACTGATCAGTAGCTATTACAGACTCAGAGAAGAAAATATAGGAATTCAGGAGTCTGTGTTACACATCAATCTGAGAAAGCCAAGACAAGCAGCAACTTCTTACAGTACTCTCTGTTTATGTTTATTTCAAGGGCAATTCAGGCTGGCTTCTCAGAATATAGAACCATCCAAATCAGTGGGGTTTAAAAACCACAAATTTCTGCTACTGGGAAGGCAGAGAAAAAAAGGGCACTTTACTAAAAAACCATAGTAGCAATATTGTGCTTACCATCATATCTGGTACAAATAATTTTTCATCATTTATTTTTTTCCTCTTCTTTACAACAATACAAATTTATTTTGCACACAAACGCATCTAAAACATATTTTCAAATATGTTTATTTTTTGTTAAAATCCTCAGATATTTAAAGTCATAGTAAATTCAAATATAATCAAAATCATGTCAATTAAGTGATGTTTTTGTCTTGACTAAAAAAGTATCATTTTAAATATACAAGAGCAAATTCATTTAAATGTTTATAAAGATCCAAAATAAACTGTATTTAGGCCACACACACAAACACACACATCCCCCACTGAGTTTTTCCAAAGCATTTTAGCTATACTTGCTACTGATACCAGTGAAAAAAATTCACTCATGGCATTTATAAGGACAGCCAAAAAGTATTTCTTGTTTCAAATATCATCAATATAGCCATCTCAGCAGTTTCTCCTGAATTCTTTCTAAAATATTGATAAAACTCAGAAATCACTAATATTCATAAGAATATCAGAAATTACTTAGGGCATTCTACTTATCTCCGATGTTATGGAATTCATTCTGGTGAGATAGTATGACTGAACGGAACTCATCAGCATCATTGGCTAGAGATGCATGTTTTGTCTCATCAACTGGAAAAACACACCAGCATGAAATAAAGTAGAGAGGAATGCACACTGTCTTTATATATTAGTGGCAACAGCAGTAGGTTCTAGAGCAACCACAATGTCAAAAACCACGAACTAAGTGCTGTTATACCTCTTCTTCCACCATCAGTATTTCCACTTTATTGTTTTTTCAGAGATTGAAACACCCACAAATAATAAAAGTGTGGAAAGACTTGCTTTGATATACCCTGGAAATGGAAGTAAAGTGCTGTAGGCAAAGGTGAAGGCAGGGAAAACCCTATTAGTACCATATACTGGGAATTGAGATTTTTCATGTCCTCTCTCCTAAATTATCAGAGAACTAGATGATAAGGGTGTGAGGAAATCCAACATGAGTCCAGAAGAGCTGAAGTGATCGAAAGAACGCTAGACGTTAGAAATAGGACTAAGATATTTACATGTCCATCTAGCCTTAGCCTCTCTTTATTTTACATTCTTACAAAACTATTTTTTTACCATTAACTTCAAGCTGAAAAATGGAGTATCTCACTCCAAATAACATGGATAAGTTTGATACATTAATAGATTTTAATGTTAATTACAGCATTTTAAAATAGTTCCTTACAATTTTATATATACCCCCACCCCATGTCAGATCATATGTGTTGTGGGGGCATGTCCCATGTCTTATACATGCTTTGTGTCTTCAGCAATATCCAGTTAATTGATACATTATGAACATGATGAGATTATGGATTAATTTAGCTCAAAACGCTCTCTTTTCCCATTGCCTTATAGTCTATATAATTTTTGACACATAGTTGGAGGGGGCTGGTGTTTGATAAATGTTTGCTCAGTGAATATTAACACAAATAATTGTTACTTTATTTTGAGAATGAGTCATTTTCAGTAGAGGAATAAATTTCATTTACAAACTCACATAAGATGCACTTGTCACAAGTGACTGAAATTTGATAAGAAGTTCTAATAAAGTTAAAAGATGAAAGAATTGTCATTTATAATGAATAAAAAAAAGAATAAAGTTAGAATTCCTACTAGGGAAATAGAAATTCTCTATAATTTTCTTCTGTTTTATATTTAAAATTATTTTAACTTTAAAATACTTTGAAGGTAATTCATTCCCCTGTTTAATATAATTTAGCAATGAATTTTTTATTTCTAATATTTCCATAACTCTATTCTACAACAGCATGATTTGAATTCCAAGTGATTTCTAAAATATAAAGTCAACCTTTTTATTCTCTTTTATGTTAGCTTTACTGATATCCTCAAATTACCCAAGTTTATGTGAAGTCATATAAAATTGACATATTATTAACATAAAATGATTATTTTTAAGTTTTAATTATATAATATATTGAGTAGTAACCATATAGGATCAGTATATCCTCAGGGCTATTATAATACAATTTAAAATTGAGGTGAAATCATATTATTTATGCCTAATGTACAATTAAAGAATTTCACAAAGCTAACTAAAAACAGTAAAATTTCATCCTTGAATATACAGATAATTGTCAAGATTCTCCATTTCAGTCTTGAATGAAGAGACAGCCTAGTAGTTATTTGGCTCTTCCCTCTTTTAAGGGAGAGCACAAAAGTTTACAGTGCTATTTCATATATATAATTTCATTTGATTATCATATTAATTTGTGTGATGGACGTGCATAGAGGTTACGGTTTTCATTTTACAGCTGACATAGAAACATCACTGGTATAGTAAGAAATAAATTTTGGTTATATTTATATTAATTGCGAAAGACTTTAGTATCCAAATGTATTTACAGTCAATCAAAGACAGTGTGGTTATGCATTACATTCAATAATAATATTTACATGATGAATACAGGTTATGGGTCAATTAAATTCCATTGGACGCTATGCTACTCTATGTGAGACTGGAAGAAGTTATCTTAGCCTAGTTAATAATTTTCAATTCATCTAACCAGATATATGTAGAATACAGTGCCTTATACATAGTAGATGATCTACCAGTGTTGTTAGAAAATTGAGTTGATAGTCTGAAATGATTTGTATATTCCAAACAATAGAGAGTATTGCATATCAATTTCCAGAGTCACAAAATGTCATAAATTGGCATTACAATGCATGTAGGAAATTACCTTAAAGGACCTTGATGTAAAGATTCATGAAATCATAATAATATGGAAGAAAGAATACAATATCCCCCCACCTTCCATTCTCATCTCAACCACCGGCATTTAGCCCTGATGTAGATATCCCCTTTATTCCAAATACAGGACTAACTACACACTGTTCAGAGTGGCTTAATAAAATGTGAATGGGTCCGTGTAGGATAATAGTGTGACAGCAATATTGGGTGAGATGTCTGTAAGGAAAGTGTTAACCGGTGATCTATTATTCTACCTTTTAGCTTCAGGAGAGTCCTTGATTGAATCATTGAAACACTAATTCAGTGGATTTATAAGAGTATATTAGGTCTACAATAAATTCTCTGTACCAAAAAAGAACATGTAGTTCATTTCTGATTACTTATTGAAAAAGCAGTAATTGATTAGTTACTGACAATGATATTAATGATAATTAAAGTTAATGATATTAAGCTACGCTAAAATATGGGTACTATTCACATAGCTATGAGAAAATGTAAAAGGTCAAGGGACCCCAGAATATCTTTTTCCTGAGCTGGAAGTGGTCTGTACCCTATAAGCCTTGTAACTTGTGACCTTACCCATCCTACGTACAAAGTGGAGGACATTGGAAGCTGTGCCGGGGAGTCACCAAAACTTTGTTATGCTGTTTCTATTCCTGATGTCACCTATTCTAAATCCTTTTTAAAGTTAGATAAACTTATCTGGGATAAAGCCTATTGTGTCTAACGCATTTGATCATCAATTTCAACCGAAGACTATTATTGCTGGAGAGCAGAGTGTTCAATACCTCATCATGCAAGTTATTCTCAATATTATAGTTATCTAGAATATTTCTTTGTCCAAACAAAATATAACAGAGATTTTAGATGTGGGAGGACATATTCTGGTTTATAATTTATAAAAACTGAAACAAGCAAAAATAGTGTATTTGAAACAGTGGTTTCATGAGCTAGATGTTAGACAATGAAGTTTTAAGGGATTTAAAAAAATGGGAAACAAGTAAGTTCAGCCCTATGAACACCCAACTTTCTACCTTAGGATTGATTTCAGGTGTTAGTACAGAGAAGGATTAATTTCGGGTGTTAGTGCAGAGATGGCAACACAGGCAAAGTCTTGCAAACTCCTGACTGTGGAGACAGAACTGAGAGTCTGGGGAGGCCAAGGTGTTTAAGGTTTTCTGGACAGAGTACTGGAGAAGAGAGAGAGAACATGATCTATCTGTAGGAGAGTGTCCTCAAATGTTCAGATAATTACTGATCAGCACATGCATGTGATACAGGCTTAAGAACTACCTGAAAAGTGATAAATAGTGCCTGGATGTCACACAAATCCAAGCAAAATATTTGTTTCCATTCAGTGGAATGGAAAGCCTCATGATCTATAGGGCATTGAATAGCATAACAAGTGTCTTACCTTAGTTTTGAGGAACAGTTTTACCTAGATTTAGCAATGTTCTGGTACCATCTAACAGATACTAAAAGAAAATCTAAAAGGATGAAATTGTCTCCAACTAATTTAACTGTGTTCCAGAATCAAGCTCAAGAAAATTTATGGTAATAAAAAAACTCTAGCATCTAAGAAGATAGTCATAATATCTGGAATCAAAAAAACAAAATGAAACAAAAGCAAGCAAACAAACAAAAAACAGGTAGGCAAAGAGCAGGATAATACTATCTATAATGAGAAGCAACCAATAGGTATCAACCCAGAACTAACTCAGATATTAGAATTGAGATGACACTAAAAATAGTTACTAAAAATGATTTTATATATTCAAAATGTTAAATAACAATATTTACATTATTTAAAAGATGGAAGTAAGCTTTTTAGATACTGAAACTACAGTTGTTGAGATAAAAATAACTGGAGAGGATTAAGGATAGATCAGTTGTTGTAGAATAAAAGATTGGTAATCTTGAATATATAGCAATACAAAAAATCCAAAATTGAATACAGAGAAGATAGGGTCAAAAACAAAAACAAACAAGCAAACAAAAATAGATAATAAGCTGTAGATAATAAGAAAATAGATAATAAGCTGTATTTTTATCAAAATAGTGATAAAGAGAATAGTTCAAAGTCCTCAGATATATATGATATTTTATATACAGATTATCAAAGGTAAGGATGAAAGGAGGTTTCTCATTGGAAACAATGCAAATAAGAAGCAGCATCTTCAAAGTATTAAAAGAAAAATATTATGGAAAATAACACACCATTGTAAAGCAAGTATACACTCCAATAAAGATGTTAAAAAAGAAAAAAAAAGAAAAATATTATCAGTCTAGGACTGTATATTAAGTGAAAATGTAATTCAAAACAAAGTCAAAATAAAGACTTTTCAGATATATAAAATCCAAGAGAATCCCTAACCAACAGACCTAAACAACAAGAGGTGTTGAAGTACTTCATTTAAAAGGAAAATTATACCACAAGGAAATAAGAATCTGCACAAAGGAACAAAGAGCACAGGTAAAATAATTATATGTGTAAACATATAACATTTTTGTTATTTAAATTTCTTTAAGAGATAATTGACTATTTACATAAAATTATAAACATGTAGTGTGAGATTTATAACAGAAAAGATTAAATGAGTAACATAGTAGCACAAAGTTTGGGAGGTGGAAATATACTACTTTAAACATACACTAAACATGAGATCTTAAAATGTCACTTGAAGATAGACTGTGATTAGTTAAAGACTTACTATAAACCCTAAATCAACCAGTAAAACAGCAAATCACAGAATATAACTATATAATAAATTTAACATTAAACAATATATAGGGAAAAATTTATAGCACTAAAATCCTACACTGAAAGAGAAGAGTTAAACCAATGACCTCAACTTACAACCTGAGAAACTAGAAAGTAAAGAGCAAATAAATCCCAAAGTAAAAAAAAAAGGAAAAGATAAGGTGGTAAGTCATGAAATAGAGCATCTTTGCCAAACATTTAGGTTTGCATCTAGAATATATAGAAGAATGCTCAAAACTGAAACATGAAACTAGCATTTTTTTTTTTTAAATTGGAGCTTTTTTATTTTTGTGATATGCGGGTCCCTCACCGTTGTGGCCTCTCCCGTTGCGGAGCACAGGCTCCAGATACGCAGGCTCAGCGGCCATGGCTCACGGGCCCAGCCGCTCCGCGGCATGTGGGATCTTCCCGGACCGGGACACGAACCCGTGTCCCCTGCATCGGCAGGCGGACTCTCAACCACTGCGCTACCAGGAAAGCCCGAAACTAGCATTTTTTAAATGGATAAAAATTTTGGAAAGACACTTCAAAAAAGATATACAGGGCCTCCCTGGTGGCGCAGTGGTTGAGAGTCTGCCTGCCGATGCAGGGGACACGGGTTCGTGTCCTGGTGGGGGAAAATCCCACATGCCACGGAGCGGCTAGGCCCGTGAGCCATGGCCGCTGAGCCTGCACGTCCAGAGCCTGTGTTCTGCAACAGGAGAGACCACAACAGTGAGAGAAAAGATATACAGATAGCTAATAGTACATGAACAAATGTTTATTGCATAGGTTACTAGAGAAATACAAGTTAAGACCACATGAGATACTACTACACATTTATAAGAATGGCAAAACTTTGGTAAAATTGTTGAAGAACTGGAACTCTCATACACAGTTGATTGAACTGTAAAATGGTTAAACTGCTTTGAAAAGCAATTTGACAGTTTAATTTTAATTTGCATGGATTAATTAAATTAATTAATTAAATCCATTAATTTTTAAATTCCATTTCAGTGTTGAATTGGACATTCTGTGCTTGTTCCTGATCTTTGGGGAAATGCTTTCAGACTTTTACCAACTGTAGTTTTTTTGTAAATAACCTTTAAATGTTTAGCAAGTTTAATTATGTTTCTAATTTTTATTTTTTTTAAGAATATTGATCAAAAATATAAGTTGGATTTTGTCAAATGCATTATTGAGTTAATCCTATGGTTTTCTATTTCATCTGTTAACATGGGATTACACTGATTTTCTAATGTTAAACCAACCTTGCCTTCCTGGGTTAACCCCACTTTATCATTAAATATTACCCTCTCTTGTAGTCTAATTGCTAAAATCTTGTTAAGGATTTTTGCATGTATGGTCATAAGGGATATTTGTGTATGTGTGTGTGTGTATATATATATATATATATATATATGTGTGTGTGTGTGTGTGTGTGTGTGTATTTTGTAATGACTGTTTTAGAATCAGAGTAATGAATAGAATAAGATGGGAGTACTTCAACAGTTTCAATTGGAAGAATATTTCTAGAAATTGTATTATTTTAATTAATTTTTTCATAAATATTTAGTTGAATTCACCAGTGAAGTCAGTAACATCTAGAGTTTTTTTGCAAAAAGATCTTTAATTATAAGCATAAGGGGTATTCTGGTTATCAATTTTGTCTTAAGTGAAGTTTTGTAGTTTGTAGTTTCCAAATAATTTTCTCATTTTATCTAACTTGTTTAATCTATGACAAAGTGTTTTATAATATTCTCTCATCTTTTTAATATCTGCAGGATCTATAGTCACATCACCACTCCCATGCATAATACCAGTAATGTTTGACAACTTTCTACCTATTCTTTCTCTTCTGAGGTTCCCATTCAAATAAGTCCTCTTTTTTTTTTTTTTTTTTTTTTTTTTTTTTTTTTTTTTTTTTTTTTTTTTGCAGTACGCGGGCCTCTCACTGCTGCGGCCTCTCCCGCCGCGGAGCACAGGCTCAGCAGCCATGGCCCACAGGCCCAGCCGCTCCACGGCACATGGGATCCTCCCGGACCGGGGCACGAACCCGCGTCCCCTGCATGGGCAGGCAGGCTCTCAACCACTGCGCCACCAGGGAAGCCCCAAATAAGTCCTCTTTAAAAGGATCATGCCTTTCTTTTGTATCTTGATGTGCCTATCTACCTGTAGTGAAAGGACCTTCTGTGTACACTAAGGGCTACCATATCCTAGTGTACATAGACAGAGTGCTTTTGTGGCTCCTATAAGGCAAGGTATGTGAATTGATAAATATATTCCTTCTTAAAATGACAATGTCATCTGGTATTTTAAAAGTGCCTGAGTTATAAGAAATGGGTCCATGATTATGAACCCTACAAAGTGTACTAGTTTAATAAAAGATATTAATCCCACTGTTAAAACTTACACCAAAAAATAAAGCTATGGCTATATTTAAAATATCTTCTGTCCTCATCAAATATAAGAAATAGAACCCATAATTAGCAAACAGAGCATAATAAAGAAGAGATGTTGGCCTGTGACAAAGGAAAAAAAGAATTGACAAGGAAGGCTGACCTCTTTATAGATCTATATAAAGTCTTAGTGTGATTCCTCTGATTCCTGTGGTACCCAACCCTGTTACTGTCTTAAGTTCTGTACCTGAATCAGCTAAATATTTTTCTGTAATAGGCTTAAAATCAGTTTTTTGTTTTTGTTTTCTATATCTTTGGGAGAGGAATCAAGGTTCCTCTTTATTTTTACCTGTAATGTAAAAATATTTTTTGCATGGATCCCTCTGTGTTTCAGGGGGAATAATTGTGTAGAAATGAATTTAATCTGACTTTACTGAGGAATGATGAAGGATGTGACAAAATCACATGTGCTAGTTACATTGTCAAGAGCAGCCATAGGAGAAACTGATAAAGAATTAGAAAGAACACAAGGTCAGAATAAGCCTTACAATGAATTACGAAAACAGAAACCAAAATAAACTCAATATAACAACTAACCTAAATTTATCTGTTGACTGTTTCCTAAAAGAATTACTATGTAAAATAACTATAACTTTAATCCTATATCCGTAGAGCTGCAAAATCTAACTATGTAGGCACTTGCTGGCTATATTAGTTTCCTAAGGCTATTTTAAACTAAGTACCACAAAAGTGGTGGCTTAGAACAAAAGAAATTGATTGTCCCACAGTTCTGGAGCCTGGAATTCTGAGATCAAGGTGTTGGCAGGTTTGGTTCCTTCTCGGGGCTGTGAAGGAGAATCTGTTCCATGCTTCTCTCCTAGCTTCTGGTGATTTGCTGACAGCCTTTGCCATTCTTTGTCTTGTAGATACATCAGCCAGATTTCTTCCTCCATCTTCACATAGTGGTCTCCCTGTGTACCTGTCTGTCTCTGTCCAAATCTCTCCTTTTTATAAGAATGCAGTCATGTTGGATTAGGCCTATCCCGATTACATCATCTTGATCATCTGCAAAGACCCTATTTCCAAATAAGATCACATTCACCAATACTGGGGGTTAGGACATCATCTTTGGGTGAGACAAAATTCAACTCATGACACTGGCTAACTGCATACATTTAGAATATTTACTTTCCTCAATAATAAAATTAGTTAATTTTATATTTATTAATTGCCGTGTTCCTTTGGTCTTTGATTTCTTTTTTTATTATGATTTGGAATGTTTTAATATTCTCCATGTCTCTACTTAACATGTTCAATCTTTTCTCTAGTTACTTAAAACTTTGACAAACTTATAATAACCATTTTAATGTCTTTTTCTATTAATTCTGTCATCTTTGCCGTTTCTGGGTCAGTTTTGAAAGATTAATCTTTTTCTAAGTATGAATCATAATTACTAATTTCTTTTCATGATCAGTAAGTTTTGACTGGATGCAAAGTGATGTCAGTTTTGCCTTGTTGAATCCTGACTAGTCTTATACTCCTATAAATAGTCTTGAGCTTTCTCTGGGATGCAGTCAAGCTGTATGGAAACAGCAATAAGGCCTTGCTTTTAAATTTGGTTAGGTGAAATGAGTGAAGGCTTCCGCTTAGTCTAATTTCCCCCATTAACAAAGCAACTCCTCAAGCAATCTACCTGAAGTCCTTTCAATTATAAAGTACTGCATTCTACTGATGGCAATAGAAATTACCCATGGTCTTTGGGATTTCTGGGAATTTCTCCCTCTAATCTCTGTGTGGTGCTTTTCCTTGCCTTGCATTGTTTTCTCACATACATGTGACAACCAGCATAGTAAAGACTGGAGGGGCACCATCTGCTGATTTCCGGAGTTCTCTACTCTCCAATGTCTGCCATAAAAACTCTGTGGTCATTTTGCCTCACTGGACCCTGAGCTCTATCTCCTTATCTCAGGGAGAACACTGGGCTCTGCCTGCATTTGCCTTTACTGCACTGTAACCCCAAACTGGAAACAACCCACATGTATCTATGAATAAATAGATACACACACACAATGGAGTACTATTTAACAAAAAGGATTCAACTTTTGCTACACACTACAATATGGATAAATCTCAAAGTAATTATGCTGAATGAAAGAAACTAGACACAAAAAGTGAACATACTGTATGATTCTATTTACATAAAATGAGAGAGATTGCAAACTAATCTACAGTGAAAGAAAGCAGATCAGTAGTTGCCTGAGGATAGGTCTGGTGTAGGGAGAATGAGGAAGGAGGGAGTACAGTAGGGCACAAAGAAACTGCTGTGGGTGGTGTTTGTGGTGATGTTTCATAGGTATGTTCTTGTATAAGAAATATATCAAGTTATACTCTTTAAATGTGTGAAGTTAATTTTATGTCACGTAGCTCAGTAAAGCAGTTAATAAAAATTAATGATTATGAAAAGAAAGTACATAGTCATCATGAAATTTAAAAACCTAAAAATAGATCAGATCTTTATTTTTATTAAAAAGACTAGGAGTTCAAGGCAGAAATATGCTATGATTGTTTATTTTGTATTTTGAGGAATTTTTTTATTTTAATGTTTTTTTAAAAAAATATTTCTGTGTCTACATTCAACATAATGATGTTCACATTGAATGTGGAAAGTTGAAACTCAAATTTCTGCAGGAGACAGTGGTCCTACAGTAGAGAATACAGTATAAAAAAAGTTTTCTCAATAAAAACTATAAAAAATGGTTGAGAATAATAGCAATATCATTAATGTTGAATCCAAAATATTCAATAATATATTATCTTCCTGGAGTTGTATTACCATCTCACCACTTAGTATACAAATACATTTTTAAATGTGGCATCAGCAAAGTCAGTAATACTCATGAATGTGGAAAATGAAATTGAGTATTATAATACAGTGAAGATCAATACCATATTACCATTTCTGGGAAAATGGCTCTGCTGATGAAAAAGCTTTCCAGAGGTTGGTTTGCGATACTTTTAACAAGACAATATTTTGTCCATTTTAAGGTCAGGAATGAGATGTCAAAAGAAGTCATCATTCCTATGTCCCAACAGTGAACTGAACAAAATTGTTATAAAATCAAGCATGGAATGATAATTATTCCAAAATATTTCTCAAAAGAAATTCTATTCACTCTTGCTAAAAACATCACACACAGACAGTGATTTCTTTCACCAGCTAGGGATTGCTACAGTTGCTCTTAGAAAGACAAATGAATGCTTAATTTATCCTCTTTTATTACAGATTTTCAGCACAGTGGATTATTTTAATAGCCACCTCTCTAATGATAGCATTTAAGTGATTTTCTCCCTATCTTTTTAGAAGATATAACCATGGATTCATGACTTGGTTATTTATTCAAAATATTACAATTAATTACAATCCTTTTTATTTTTAATTCAGGTGGTCTCAAATTTAGCTAGTAGAATCTGTTCAAGCTAGCTCATGGATACTTGCCCAAGTTTTCTTGGTATTTGTATTCTTTTTTTCTTTTGGCCTTAACAAAATATACCTGCCAGTTATATGGAATAAGTCATTTCACCAAAGAATTTTCTAGTTTCCTTTAGTGAAACCAAGACCTTTATGTTAGGTGTTACTATTAAAGTGTCATTTCGTCTTGTCAGTTTCAGTATAGATATACAGAGATATAGGTACAGATACAGATGTTGGTGTGGCTCTGGCTCTGGCTATGGCTATGGATATATACATATGCACAAATATACACCTGAGCATTTATACTAAGAATATAAAATCATGGTAAATAAATATAAGGTCTATTTATATTAAAATATTAAAAAATATATATGTTTATAAATGTCCAATATGAATTACACCTGTGTAATCTCTGTCCACTGCAATGCATGTACATTGACACACAGATTTTTTAAAGTGACATACTATGCATAATACTTTGCCTCTAGGTCTTTTCATGAAACAGTATATCCTGGAAATCATTCCACAGTAGTGCATAGAAACTTTACTCATTGTTTTAGAAATACATACAGTTTCATTGTGTGGATATGTCTTACTGTATTCAGTCATCCCATATTGATAGACATGGATAATTTCCAAATTGCTAATATTAAAAATAATGCCATTATGAATAACCTTTGGCATATATTGTTTTGTATTTGTTTAGATTTCTAAAATTGGCAAATGCATATATATAACTTAATAATATACTGACAGGTTAACTTACATAGCAGTATTCCATTTTGAACATTAGCAAGCAATGTATGAGTCTGTTTTAATCTTGTCTTTCTAAGAGTTTATGTATTCAAACTTTTAGATCTTTTCCTAATTCAATGTATGAGATCTGATATTTCAGTTCAGTTTGCTTTTTATATATAGTGAGGATAAGCATGTTTTCATACATTTAAGTTCTGTTTGCAAAAGTTAGACTACATTAAAAGATAAAGATGTATAGAAAAAATATGGAAAATATTTTCTGTAAATTATTGGAAAGTAATATTTTTATCATAATTATGGAATTTATTTTTAGGTAGTCATTGTAAGAGCTCTTGAAATTGTTTGCTGGAAGATACTTTACAGATTATCTCATTCAAGATTCTCAATCCTGGTAGCTTGTAAGAGTCAGTATGGAAATTTTAAGAAATAGCAGTGTCAGGGACTTGTCACAGAAAATGTTCATAAGATATTTTGGGGTGGGATCATGGTATGCATCAGTTGTCTTTAAAAAATAGCCAGGTGACCACGATGGAGAGTGGCCCCCACTTGCCACAACTAGAGAAAGCCCTCACACAGAAATGAAGACCCAACACAGCAAAAATAAATTAATTAATTAATAAACTCCTACCCCCAATATCTTCTTAAAAGAAAAAAAGAGTCAGGTGATTATAATGTGCAGGGAGAGTTGGGAACCATTGATCAAATGCCCACACTTTACAACTAAATCAGCTTGTTCAAGGTCAGTTTTTTTTTTAAATTGAGATGTCATGTACCTCTAATAAAATATATTTTTGTAAGTGTAGAGCTTGATGAGTTTTGAGAAATTTATATATCCATGTAGCTATAACTCCAATCAAAATATAGAATATTACCATCACTCCAGAAGTGCCATTTACCCTTCCCAATCTCTTTATGCAAGAACCATACTAGAAAGTTATATAAATGGAGTCATACAGAATGTGCTCATTTTCTTTTCTATCTTTATCTGACTTTTTTCATATAATATAATGATTCTGGAATTTACCCAGGTTGTTTTTTGTAGTTTGTTCCTTTTTATTGCTGAGTAATACTTTATTACAAAATATATCATAAATTGTTTATTCTTTCTCTTGCTGATGAATATTTGGGTTTCCAATATTTGACTATTATAAATAAAGTCACTATCAATAGTCTCATAATGGTCTTTTTGGTTACATGTACGATTTTATTTCTCTTAGGTCAGATACCTGAGTCTATTCCATGTTACATGTATAAGGTTAAATAAATTTTTATTGTTATATGAAAGTGCCAAAGATTTTTGGAAAATAGTTGTATCACTTTACAACTCTAATGACAATGTATGAAATTTTTGGTTGTTCTGCATACTTGTCAACTTTTGGTATTGTGTGGCTTTTTAATTGTAACCGTTTTAAAGGATGTGAAATTGTACGTCACTGAGGTTATATTTTGCAATTCCCTGAAAATATTTCTGAAAATCTTTAATGTCCATATGGACCATTTCATATAACAGTGCTGTCTTTTGAGGAGCATATAGTTTAATTTTGATGAATTCAGTTTATCTTTTTCATGTTTATATGCTTTTTTTAAAAGACTATAAATTTTTTTTTGAAATATTACAGATTCACAAAAAGTTGGAAAAATTTGTAGAGGGGTCTCTTGTATTCTTCACCTAGTTTACTCCAATGAAAATATCTGTGTAATTATAGTAAAATATCAAAACCAAGAAATTGATATTGGTACATTCGACAGAGCTTTTTCAGATTTCACTGTTTCTTCATGCATTTACGGGCGTGTGTGTGTGAGTGCATGCACTTGAGCAGGTCTTTTATCACATCTGTAGATTGATGAAACCACCACTGCACTGAAGACACAAAGGCTTTCTCATGCTTTTACTTTGTAGCCACCACCCTCCACTACCCATCCCTAAGCCCTGGACTACTTACCTGTCTTCCACATCTATAATTTCATTATATGATTTTTTTCACTCAGCATAATTTCCTTGAGACCCATCTAAGTTGTTAAACATATCAATAATTTGTTCCTTTGATGAATAGCATTCCATGGAATAGATGTATCACAGTTTGTCTAGCCGTTTAAGGATACTTGGCATGTTTCCACTTTTTGGTTATTATGAATAAAGTTGCTATGAACATTTGTGTACAAGTTTATGTATGAATATAGGTTTTCATTTCTCTGGGATAAATGCCAAATAATGGAATTACTGGGCTGTATGGGGATTGCCATGTTTAGTTTAACAAGAAATGTCCTAACTATTTTCCGGAGTTGTAATATCATTTCATATTTCATAACAGCAATCTGAATTTATTCAGTTTTATGTCTTGTCAAAGAAATCTTTCCTTAACACAGGTCTGAGATATTTTTCTATTTTTTAATAGGACCTTTGGAATTTTACCTTTGACATTTAGATATACGATAAATTTCAAATTACTTTTTGTTTATGGTATGAGATAGAGGTAGTGGTTCATACTTTCCACTTAGTTATCCAGTATCTCTGGTTGAAACTTTTTTTCTTCTCCATTGAACCGCCTTTATATATATGACAATCTACTTCTGGACTCTGCTATGTTCTATTGACATATATGTCAATCCTCATTGCAGCACAACATTTATTGATTATAATAGCTTTACAGTAACTTGTTAAATCAGTTAGTATAAGTTTTCCAATTTTCATTTTTTAAAGGTAGCTTGTGATATTCTAGTTTTTGTGCATTGCCATATAAATTTTAAAAACAATGTGCTGTTTTTTAAAAGAAATCTGTATTTCATTGAGATTTCACATACCTACAGATCATTTGGAAGGGATGTCTATCATGAAACTATCACTTTCCATTCTATCATCATCTATCCATTTAATCAGGTCTTTTTATTATATTAACAATATTCTGTACTTTAAAAGTATAGATCTTGTACATTCTTCATAAATCTATTCTTATGCATTTTATCACTTTATTGAGGTATAATTGACACAGCATACACCTCATCATATATTTATAGGTTATCATGAATTAAATTTTGAGCACACACGCACATCCATGAAATTGTCTCCACGATCAAGATAATGAACATATCAGTCACCTCCAAATATTTCCTCCTGCATGGCCCCATCCCTGGACAACAGCCAATTTTTCTGTCCTTATGCACTAGTGCACTTTTCTCTGACAATTAGATAAATGGGATCACACAGTATGTACTCTTTAAAACTAACTTCTTTCACTCAGCATAATTATTTTTATATTCATCCATTTTGTAGTATGTATCAGTTGTTCATCCCTTTCTGTTGCCAAGTAGTATTCAACTGTATGGCTATACCATAGTTTATTTATCCAGTCTCCTGTTGAAAAGCATTTGGGTTATTTCCAGATTTTGACTATTACCAATCAAACTTCTATGAAACTTTATGTAAAAGTATGGACGTATGCTTTTATTTTCATGGGGAAATAGGAGTGAAAGGTCTTCATTACATAATATGTGGAGGGAAATTATTCAGTATTTTATTATTAATTATTAGGTTAGCTGATGTTTTTCAAAGATATCCTTTATCAAATTTAGAAAGTTACCTTCTATTCCTAGTTTTCAGAGGGTATTGTCTATTTGTTCCACTGATTGCTAGAGAAAGGTATATCAACATAAAATTGTGTATTTTTCTATTTCTACTAGTTCTGACAGTTTTTGCTTCAAACATCCTGAAGCTCTGTAATTAGTTGCATACAAATTTAGGCCTGAAATATCTTTCTGAAATACTGACCCTTTAAGGATTATAAAATACAATTTTTATTTTTAGTAATAATCCTTTATGCCTATTATTGACTGATATTAATATAGACATACGCTTTTTCTTATGGATAATGTTTGTATAGAATGTGATTTTCTGTTCTTTGATTTTTGACACGTCTACATCTTTATATTTAAAATGCATCTGTAGGACTTCCCTGGTGATGCAGTGGTTAAGAATTCACCTGCCAATGCAGGGTACGTGGGTTTGATCCCAGATCCGGGAAGATCCCACATGCCACAGAGCAACTAAGCCTGTGCGCCACAACTACTGAGCCTGCGCTCCAGAGCTCGCAAGCCACAACTACTGAGCCCATGTGCCACAACTACTGAAGCCCTCACACCTACAGCCCATGCCCCGCAACAAGAGAAGCCATCGCAGTGACAAGTCCACGCACTGCAATGAAGAGTAGCCACCTCTCGCGGCAACTAGAGAAAGCCTGCACGGAACAACGAAGACCAAACGCAGCCAAAAATTAATAAATAAATAAATTTTTTAAAAAATAAAAAGTAAAAAATTAAAGTGCATCTGTAGTAGCATCATATATTTAAGTCAAGCTTTCTTGTCCTATTTGAAAAACTCTTGACTTTTTAGAGGGTGTTGTCCATTTAAATTATAACGATATGGGGCTTCCCTGGTGGCGCAGTGGTTGAGAGTCTGCCTGCCGATGCAGGGGACAGGAGTTCATGCCCTGGTCCGGGAGGATCCCACATGCCGCGGAGCGGCTGGGCCCGTGAGCCATGGCTGCTGGGCCTGCGCGTCCGGAGCCTGTGCTCCGTGGCGGGAGAGGCCACAACAGTGAGAGGACCACGTACGGCAAAAAAGAAAAAAAAAAAATTATAACAATATGATTGAGTTTGTTGGACATTTTGTTACTTGTTCCCTATATTTCTTTTATTCTGTTCCTTTTTTCTATTTTTCTTCCTTTGGGACAATCTATTTTAGTATGTCATTCTTTCTCAACTACTGGTTTTAATGTATATCTCTTTATGTTTTTATTTAATAGTTGATCTAGATAATGCACTATGCATTCTTAACTTATCGTGTTTTCCTTGACTTAATCTTATACAACTTCAAATAATGTGTGAGTATCACATAATGGTATATAATTTATTTCTTTTTTTTAACCCCAGCTATACTTTATGGGGTTTTTTGTCAAATATTTTGCTTCTAGAAATGCCAGGAACTCTGCAGTTCATTATTATATTTTCACCCTTGAAAAATAAAACTGACTATTAAATAATTTAAGAAAGAAAAATACTATTTTTGAAAATATTATTCATATATGTACCATTTCTGGTAGTACTTATTTCATGCTGAAGATCGGTCTGATTTCCCATTCAGCATAAAGAATTTTTTCCATTCTTTCTTGCACTATTTTATCAGAATTGACTTATTTTTGAGATAGACTTTATCTTCAATTATGTGAATTTCACTTTATATAGAAATCTAGATTGACTATTTGTTATTTTCCAGCACATTAAAAATGTTACTTCATTGTCTTCTGCATTCTATTTTTATGATAAAAAAGTCAGCCATTGATGTTAATGTTGATTTTCCACATATAATCTCTTTTTTCTCTAGGTACTTTTAATATTTTCTCTATATCTTTGTTTTTCATCATTTTATTTTTTGAAATTTTTATTGGAGTATAGTTGATTTATAATGTTCTGTTAGTTTCTGCTGTACAGCAAAGTGAATCAGTTATACATATACATATATCCACTCTTTTAGATTTCCTTCCCATTTAGGTCACCACAGAGCATTAAGTAGAGTTCCCTGTGCTGTACAGTAGGTCCTTATTAGTTATCTATTTTATATATAGTAGTGTATATATGTCAATCCCAATCTCCCTAATTTATCCCTCCCCCTACACCCATTTCCCCCGGTAACCATTAGTTTGTTTTTTACATCTGTGACTCTATTTCTGTTTTCTAAATTAGTTCATTTGTACCATTATTTTAGATTCCACATATAAGTGATATCACATGATAGTTGTCTTTCTTTGACTTACTTCACTCAGTATGACAGTCTCTAGGTCCACCCATGTTGCTGCAAGTGTCATTATTTCATTCTTTTTTATGGCTGAGTAATATTCCATTGTATATATGTACCACATCTTTATCCATTCCTCTGTCGATGGGCATTTAGGTTGCTTCCATGTCTTGGCTATTGTAAATAGTGCTGCAGTGAGCACTGGGGTGCATGTATCTTTTTGTGTATCTGGAGAAATCCATAATGTCATCATTTTATATAGAATATTCTAGGTATTTTTCTTTGTACTTATTCTGCTGTCATTTGTTGCAATTTCTGCATATGTAATTGGATTTTTAGTTTGTTTTAATCAAATTTAGAAAAATGTTGGCCCATATTTTTCAAACAATTTTTGGCCCTGCTATTGTTTTCTTCTTTTTCTGGGACTTCAATATACACATGTTAGACTACTTGATACTGTCCTACAGGTCTTTTAAGACATTTCATTTTTTTCAAAACTTTTTTTTCTGTCTGTGCTTCAGTTTGGACCATTTCTGTTGACTTGTCTTTATTCCTATTGAACCTATTTTCTATTGTGTCCACTCTGTTGTTAATCCAGTTCACTGAGATGTGGTTTGGCTATTAGTGTGTGTGTGTGTGTGTGTGTGTGTGTGTGTGTGTGTGTGTGTGTGTGTGTGTGTGTGTTTGGTTGTATTTCTTACCTCTAAGATTTCTATCGTATACTTCCATAAAAGTATCCATACATCTCCTGAAATATCCTATCTGCTGTTTCATTTCAATCTTTTCTTGTGGATTCTCTACCATATTTATCATAGTGATTTTAAATATATTTTCTAATTATAGTACCCATGTCAGTTTGGATCTGTTTATATTGACTATATATCCCTTGATGTTGAACACATTTTCTTATAATTTCTTGTGTCTATTAATTTTAATCACAAACTGGAAATTGTCAATCATGCATTGTAGGGAAAGTATGAAGTCTTTAATATTCTGAGATGTGTTGAATTTTATTCTAGGAAGCAGATAAACTGCTGCAAGATCATCTTAGTATTATGGATGATGGTTTTTAGTATTTACTATAAGAGTTGTCCTTAGTTATGAGATGCAATTCTAATTTCTAACATGTGGACTTTCTTAAGTTTTAATCACAAGTTTGAGGTGCTTACCAAGTCCTTCTAACTTGGCAGGACTACAACCTCAAACACTGTATCCCTAGTGGAAGGGATGATGAAATCCCTGCAAAGAGTTTTTAGTCTTCTACCTGTAGTATTTCCCTGGTTGCTTGGAGTCGTTCTTGCAGAATTGCTGGTCAGGTGTCAACCAAGGGTGTATGGTATGTTTCTATTCACCTCCTGGGCCTCCCACCCTTGTAGCTCCATACTTTTCAGTTGTTCTTCCAGCTCAAACTGTAATCTGTGACTCCTCAGCTTTAAGTGACTGCTGCTTCTGCTTGAGCCTCATCTCTCAAACACCCTGTAACTGGAAGAGTGCCTTCAGAAAAGAAGGTGGATGAATGTGGATCTCACTTCATCATGTTTACCTTCTCTGAAGGTCATATTTCCTCCAGGTTCTGCTTCTTTTGATCCCTCTCTGGTGCCTTCAAAATTATTGTTTGTTTGCTTGTTTTTATGGGATTTTTTTTGGTGGTTGTTTCTGAGTTTATAATTGTTATCAGCAGAGAGATAGATTACTCCAACAACAGTTATTCCACTCGTCAAATGAAAAAAATATATACAACCTAAAAGTTGAGAATTATCTTTTGTTCAGCAGACTTGCTGAGGACTTAAGCCTGAGAGACAGCCTCTCAGACAGCTCTGAGGGACTGCTCCAAAGAGGTAAGGGAGGAGCCAGGATGCATAGGAGTTTTTGCAACAAGAATCAGGTAGTCAGAACATCAAAAGATAACTGTTAATTAAAGAAAAACCAGACATCTCAAGTTAATGAATTTAACACTTTTCTATGTATGGGAACATGCAAAAGTCTGGACTTATCGAAACCATTCCTTTGATATGCACCTTAACTATCTAGGGCCAGTATCTTGTTTTTCTCCAACCTGAATCCCCTCAGGGTGCACAGTTGTGGGTGGCTGCAGTGGCTGACAGATTGATGGCTTCAACATCTCTTGTTTACTGATGTGGCAGGAGATATTTTTCATCCACATACTGTAACCTTAAACCAACTGGAACCCCAAATCATTTTTACTCACTGTATTACTGCTCACTTTTTGACACAATACATTTTAAACCCTCAAGCATATCCTCTGCCTCAGGAAAACTTCCAAGTCTACAATGTCAAGAGAAACAAAACAAACAAACAGACCCCCCACCTCCCCCCCCAAAAAAAACACAACCAAAAAACTACATTTTTCCTGAAAAACATATATACATTCTGGCTGCTGTTTTTCTGAAAACTAAGATCATTTTACTGTTGACAGGCAGTAAGAAGAACAAAGCAATCTTAGTTCTGTCACCAGGGAAGATACACAAGTTTGTGGATCCTGACATACTGACGTACTGGGAACTCTACAGAGCACTCTGACAATACCTGAGAAAATGATAAAACTTCAGAGAGGAATTATTCCCTGGTGGGGATGTCAGTATAGGCACAACAGAATAGAGATTAGGGGACTATTCCCCCACCAGGCTCTCTGTAAAGACTACTTCATTCAAATGTGATTCTAGAAGAGTACAGATAGGGAAGCCCACTTGATAACTAAGGTTAAATTTCTACCAGTTCAGGAAAATGGGAACTTCAGTAACTTTAATTTATTCAAGCTAAATAAATAAAGTAATATTTCTACAAACTTCAGTGCCTAAATTGACATTTGTAATTGATAAAATTTCTGGAAGGGATGACAGAATAAGCTTTCCAAAATAACTCAGCTTAAATAAAAGAGATTAGCTGGGGGGAGAAGTTGTTAGTTTTGTATGTATGCGTATAGGTACCTAAGAATGTTTTGGATGGGTAAATCACATACATAAATACTAGAGGCAAGAAGAAGATCAGAAACTGTATATGTATCTTTCTTAAGTAAAGACAATAGATGAAAGCATTAGCCAGCTATATATTTGTGTATTACCAGGGATAGGTAGGGAACAGTAGATAGGAAAGGAAATTTTAGGAGAGTGGAGGGGAGAAGATTAAGACACACTTTTAACTTTCATACAATCAACCTGGCTGTTGAATACAGAAAGTGTATATTTAAACTGTAGTATACAAGTACATAGTTTAGAGAATCTATTTCAAGAACACAGTGCTCTACAAATCAATTCCAAAGCATTAAGAACAAACCAGGACAAAAGAGGAAAACTAAGGGCAAGTTTCGGCGGCTCAGCTTCACTTAAGGGGTAATTAAACATTTAAAAAAAAAAATCAATCCAAGTCTGCCATTTATGAGATCTCTTAGAATTTGTAGCTTTACCCTGTTTGTACGATTTAGACATAATAAATGAATTTCCTACTTCAGTAAAAAAATGCTATAAGATTGCAGTTATAAATAAGGTCAGCATTTGATGTATGATGTCATAGGATAGTTGTCACTCATAAGGTATCACATATGAACTGCTTTAATGACCTTGGGAAATCTAATGCAATTTGGATGTCAAATTAACCCTTTTGTGGAAAGAAAAGAAGCTGGATAGAGTTTGGCCAATGAATTTTTTGTCCTAAGTGTTTTCTTTCATGTTGAAATGCAATTTGATGCAAAAAGAAAGGAAAGTACAATAAAAATTGTTCTATGTCTCTGTGTTCCATAACAATGAGTAGTCTAGAGCTAGATAGTCTATTGAAGAAGCTAATGTTTTTGAATGCATCTTCTTTGATTTTTATGGAATGATTACATTTATTTAATATAACTTTATTACCCTGTGGAAAGTAGTAAAGTCCAGAAGTACTGAGGCTTTTCTTATAATTTTTGCTAACCACAAATTAATCATGTCACCCTAAACAAATCTTTCACCAATTTTTGTATTCAATATTTAATAAGCACTTACTAAATGCTAGCTACTCTTACTGATTAATGTCAAATTTTAATCCTGTCTTGTAGTTAAAGTGTCAACTATTTACTAGTGAAACAAAGCATCATTAATAGAGGATAATGATAAGGGTTTCAGAATTAGAGCAGAGGATAATTGTAATAAAGGAAGCATAAAGAACTGAACGTTTACTGAGGACCTAACCCAGTAAGAAAAAAAACAGAGAGAGAAAGGCAAATGGGATATCAAAATTTATCAGCACTGTAAATTAGAAAAGATGAATCAAAAATACCAGAGAGATATAGGGTCATGATTATGTAGAAAAAAAACCCGTAACATGGGTTTCTCTTACCCATGTTATGGCTGGTTTTCTGTGCATGATATGGTTTTGAGTATAGGGGTATTTGCTGTGTTTAGTCATTCTGGAGCTAAGCACAAAGGCTAGTGGAGGAGATGTAAAAAATAAAAAAAATAGCTATAGTATTTGAGATGAGAGCTATAAGTGAATAGCTAAACTGCAGTGAGAATAGAGATAAGGAAAAAGCTAATCTTTAAATAACAAGAGAAAATGTGACTCCCAGCTAGCTTTTGCATAAATAGTGCACTGAAACCTATTCTATGGAGAAGTTAAAGAGGAAGGCTGTCTCTCAGAGCCTTATTTATTAAAATGTGTTCATACTTAATGCTACCTAGTGAGAAGATGACACTTGAGAAGTAAATCGGGCCTGGGAAGGGCCTTGTATGTGTGAAGGGCTAGGTGTTACACTGTTCTCATAGCTCAGTTGGGATATTTCTCACTGGGTGTTTTTAATCCCTCCTTGGTGAAGTAAAGAATTTTCCCTCACTGAACTCCATAAAACATGAAAATGTCTGTATATATTTGGAAGGAGGGAAGTGATTATACTCGTGCTGGAGGTTGTCACCATGAAATAGAACTGACTCATTGGAGCAAGTGTGTTTCTAAATAGAGTGAGCCATAGATAAGAGTCACTTCCCATAATGATCAATGTGTTTCAGTTACTAGTTTGTAACTGGCAATATTGATTCCAAGTCCACACAGCTCCACAATGAAGGGGAAGGGCAGAATCTGGTAGCTTTGCAACATCATGCTCTACCCTCTACTTCATTTCTTGAGCCTTCTACTTTCTGTGATCTGTTTTATCTATTCTGTGGGATGAAACACAAACCTTGATTTTCAAATTCTCATTTGATATTGAATCTTTGTGTCTTGTACCTTAAAGTTTTTGTGCTTAATAATCCAGTATTGGTATCCCTGGTTTCTTTTTCTGTATTGGTTGACTCAAGAAAATCTCAACTGCTGTATCTGCCTTTTCTGTTTCAAGATGTCATTCCCAAACATGTGAAAGGCCATTGAAACATATAAAATCCACTACATGTTATAAAACATGATTTTTTAAGGTCTACAGTGTGATGATTTAGTATAGGTACATATTGTGAAATGAATACCACAATTAATTAACACATATATACCCTCACACAGTTACCTTTGTGTGTGTGTGTGTGTGTGTGTGGTGAGAACACTTAAGATTTACTCTTAATAAATTTCAACTGTATAATACAGTGTTATTAATCCTAATCATCATACTGTACACTAGATCCCTAGAACTTATTCATCTTATAACTGAAAGTTTGTACCCTTTTGACTGGACAGATTTTTTCATATGCAATTTTCTATCATAAATAAATCTCAAAAAATTAAAAATATATAATAAAGACATTAAAAATATAGAAATGCTATTATTTTTTAAAGGACTATGGTTTATATATGTCAGCTTCTGTGATACTGATAAATAAAAACAAGGAGTTTCTACTCATAGTGTAGCCAATGTAATCATTGCCAGTATATTACTGTTTTTAAAGGGGGAGATTTTTCAGTAAAGTACAATACCACAAACAATTTCCATACAGAGTAATATGATATATTCCCTTAATACCTCCAAGTGCTTTGAGAATAACAGACAATTTACACAGTGTAGATACACAGAGCTGCAGGGCTAAGGAAACATGTAGAGCAACACACAAGCAAGCAGCCAATATCTTTCAGAAAATATTGTGAAAATAAGTAGATAAATCCTGGAAATACAGTAAAAGTAGCTTATAATTAGCAAGGAAAAGTAGAAAGTGGAGTTAATTCTTCTCTTATCCTTTCAATGGAAATCAAAGAGAGATATATTATACATTGAAGCCGAGAGATTAAATAATTTACTCAAGATCACTCAGCTGATAATTTGACTGAGCTAAGGTATGAAATCAGTTGTCCTTACTAACCACGCTCAAAAATTCATTTCCGGGCTTCCCTGATGGCGCAGTAGTTGAGAGTCTGCCTGCCGATGCAGGGGACACGAGTTCGTGCCCCGGTCTGGGAAGATCCCACATGCCGCGGAGCGGCTGGGCCCGTGAGCCATGGCCACTGAGCCTGCGCGTCCGGAGCCTATGCTCCACAACGGGAGAGGCCACAACAGTGAGAAGCCCGCGTACCAAAAAAAATGACTAAAAATTTCCCAAATTTGACTTAAAATATAAATTCATAGATCCAAGAACACAGCACATCCCAAGTAAGATCAACTTAGAGAAATTCAAACCAAGTGACATCATAATCAAAAATCTGAAACCAAAAATAAAGGAAAAAATCTTGTTAGCATCCAGAAAAAAACAGCAAATAAGCCACTGAGTCAAGAAAAAATGCAATAACATTTTTCGGGTGCTGAAAGAAAAGAATTGTCAATCTTGAATATACTGGTATATCTTATATCCTTTAGGACTATTGGCAAAACAAACCATTCTTAAATGAAGGAAAACTAGGAACATTTATAGTTAGTACTAGTACTATAAAAGAAATGCCAAAGGAAGTTTAATTGTGGAAAGGACACAATTAAATTACCCCTATTCACAGATGGCATAATTGTATATGCAGAAAATCCCATGAATCTGCCAAAAAAAGTTCTTAAAACTAATGAGCGAATTTAACAAGATAAATATATAAATATCAACCAGATTTTCATATACTAGCAACAAAATGTTAGAAACATAATATTAAAAATCAGTATCATTTGCAGTAATTTTAAAGAAAATGAAATAGATACAAATCTAACGTGTGTAGTATCCATATGCTGAAATATAAAATATTGATAAAAAATATCAAATATAACACAAAGGGACATAATATGTTCATGGATAGGGAGATTTGTATAGGGAGAACATATACAAAACAATGTCAAAAAAACCCAAACAATCCAATTAAAAATTGGCAGAGGATCTGAATAGACATCTTTCCAATGAAGACATATGGATGGCCAACAGGCACGTGAAAAGACGCTCAGCATCACTAATCATCAGGGAAATGCAGATCCAAACCACAGCAAGATACCACCTCACACCTGTCAGAATGGCTGTTATCAAAAAGACAAGAGATAACAAGTGTTGTCGAGGATGTGGAGAAAAGGGAACTCTTGTGCACTGTTGGTGGGAATACTAATTGCTGCAGCCACTAATGAAAACACTATGGAGGTTCCTCAGAAAATTAAAAATAGAACTACCATGTAATCCAGCAATTCCACTTCTGTGTATTTATCTGAGGAAAATGAAAACACTAATTTGAAAAGATATATGCACCCCAGTGTTCACAGTCACATTATTTACAGTAGCCAAGATATGGAAGCGACCTAGGTAATTATTATTCTTTAATTACTCAGCCATAAAATATGAAATCTTGCCATTTGCAACAACATATATGATCCTAGAGACGAGGTGAAATAAGTCAGACAGAGTAAAACAAATACCATATGATGTCACCTATGAGTGGAATCTTAAAAACAAACAAATGAACAAACATAAAGCAGAAGCAGACTCATAGATACAGAGAACAAACTGGTGGTTTCCAGAAGGACGTAGTGGGGGGGAGGACAAAATAGATGAATGCGATTAAGAAAGCCGCATACTCCAGGGGGCCATCTTCAGGTCTCTGGAATTTTCTGTCTGTGCAACAGTTTCCTCTCAGGGACTTTGTCCTTCTTACTCTAGATGTCTTCTTCCCCACATTCTCTCAGCTCATCTACTAAACGTAACATTTCTACAAGGCTTCATCTGGCATTCCTCTACTGTACCAATGACCAGAACCTAAGGAAGTAAGCTGATATACTTTTTGGATTTATCTTGTTTGTTTCTCATTTCTCGGCAATGATTATCTTTCATTTCTCCGATGTCCTGTCTGATGCCCGATGTCTTCAAAATCACTTTTTTCTTATATTTTGTTCATTTTTGGATTATTTCAAGTGGGTGGTTAAATCCACTTTGGCCAGTGGGAGAGTCTCAGACATATTTTTATAATTGAAAAAAGTTCAGTGAATCCATTTTTACTTAATTTCCAATATATAATTTTCAGGCTGAATGAGGAAGATATATAACCACCTAGGAGAGGTACCTTGGTTAGTAACATGATGGCCCCAACTAACATGAAAAACATTAGTTAATTAGAGAAATAAGAAAAGTTTTCATCTTTCCACTAATTGATTTCAGAAAGTTTCTTGTAATTTACCTCAAGGCCCCAATATTGTTTTTATACGTATTCCTCTAGTAAAGAAACCCACTGTGTCAAAAAGAAATTTTAGATATATGTGTTTTATTTTGAATGACCCATGACTTTAAAAATATATAGATCAGTGCATTTATAAGACAAACGAGATTCCACTTAAAGGAAGTGATTTTATCAGACAGATGACTGTGTTTCTGTCTGCAGACACACACCATTATTCCATCTGATTCCTAAGCGATACTACTGCCAATGGGTTTTTTTGGTACTCAGACTCATTTACCCAACTCCCTATCTACATAAAATTATATGAATAAATTTTAAATTAAAATTATATTAGAATATCCATTTTGACTCTAAATCCCCATATTACTAAAAATACCTGAAGGCTATCTTACCATTCAAAAAGTAAAGGACAATGCCCTATATACTGAGATCTATAAATCTATCAGGTAAGGTGATTTGATATGAAGATTGGCTTGAATATCTCAAAACTTATTTTAATAAATCTCAATGAAAACAATGACTTATGGTTGGGTTGTCTTCATGAAACAAAGTTTCATATGTGTAAAATGAAACACAATTTTACTTAAGCATACATTAAATGAAACTCATTATAACAGGTGCCTTTTTATATGTGAAGAAATACTACCACTATTTCTAATCTGAAAAATCCTACCAAATCTTCTCAAAAGATTCATGAAAACAAAGCGATAAGCCTATCTGTTTATAAAGCATTATTTCTGCATGTAGAGAATGGACTCACATTCTGAAAAAAAGTTGTTATTCATCTCAATCTACATCTTTTCAACAAATTCAATCTCAGAGGTAAAAATTGCTTAAGATCCTTTTTTTACAATTTCTCAGGAGGCTTCCTTTTGAAGGTTAGGTGGATACCAAAATGTTACCCTTTGTTTTTCTTTTGATATCTATGTGTACCGTGAGATTCCACATATCCTACTTTGAAGCTATGCTTTCTGCTGTATCTGTGCTGCTCGTATCCCCTTCTAGTCTGGCTTGCTTTTGACTCTTTTCAAGTCACTTTTTTCTTTTAGCTCTTCAGCTATGCAATTCCTTAGAGTCTTATGCTTGTAAAGACATGATTTCGTTGCTAGTTTTCAAAAGTCACAAATGAACTGAGATATTCTGGTGCCAAGTGCAAAAAACTTTCCTAAATGCTGCAGTTTGGGCAGTCAATTACATAAACCTGTGAAGACATGGTAACATAATAAAATTATGGGAGTTACTGACTGGAATGTCAGCAAAGAGATGCAGTATTAATTTATTTTTATTTATTTATTTATTTATTTATTTATTATTATTTTTTTTAACATCTTTATTGGAGTATAACTGTTTTACAATAGTGTGTTAGTTTCTCCTTTACAACAAAGTGAATCAGTTATACATATACACGTTCCCATATCTCTTCCCTCTTGCGTCACCCTCCCTCCCACCATCCCTATCCCACCCCTCTAGGTGGTCACAAAGCACAGAGGTGATCTCCCTGTGCTATGTGGCAGCTTCCCACTAGCTATCTAATTTACATTTGGTAGTGTGTATATATCCCTGCCACTCTCTCACTTTGTCACAGCTTACCCTGCCCCCTCCCCATATCCTCAAGTCCATGCTCTAGTAGGTCTGTGTTTTATTCCCATCCTACCACTAATCTCTTCATGACATTTTTTTTTCTTAGATTCCATATATATGTGTTAGCATACGGTATTTGTTTTTCTCCTTCTGACTTACTTCACTCTGTATGACAGACTCCAGGTCTATCCACCTCATTACAAATAACTCAGTTTCATTTCTTTTTATGGCTGAGTAATATTCCATTGTATATATGTGCCACATCTTCTTTATCCATTCATCTGTTGATGGACACTTAGGTTGCTTCCATGTCCTGGATATCGTAAATAGAGCTGCAATGAACATTTTGGTACATGACTCTTTTTGAATTATGGTTTTCTCAGGGTATATGCCCAGTAGTGGGATTGCTGGGTCATATGGTAGTTCTATTTGTAGTTTTTTAAGGAACCTCCATACTGTTCTCCATAGCGGCTGTATCAATTTACATTCCCACCAGCAGTGCAAGAGGGTTCCCTTTTCTCCACACCCTTTCCAGCATTTATTGTTTCTAGAGTTTTTGATGATGGCCAATCTGACCGGTGTGAGATGATATCTCATTGTAGTTTTGATTTGCATTTCTCTAATGATTAATGATGTTGAGCATTCTTTCATGTGTTTGTTGGCAATCTGTATATCTTCTTTGGAGAAATGTCTATTTCGGTCTTCTGCCCATTTTTGGATTGGGTTGTTTGTTTTTTTGTTATTGAGCTGCATGAGTTGCTTATAAATTTTGGAGATTGATCCTTTGTCAGTTGCTTCATTTGCAAATATTTTCTCCCATTCTGAGGGTTGTCTTTTGGTCTTGTTTATGGTATCCTTTGCTGTGCAAAAGCTTTTAAGTTTCATTAGATCCCATTTGTTTATTTTTGTTTTTATTTCCCTTACTCTAGGAGGTGGATCAAAAAGGATCTTGCTGTGATTTATGTCATAGAGTGTTCTGCCTGTGTTTTCCTCTAAGAGTTTGATAGTGTCTGGCCTTACATTTAGGTCTTTAACCCATTTTGAGTTTATTTTTGTGTGTGGTGTTAGGGAGTGTTCTAATTTCATACTTTTACAGGTAGTTGTCCAGTTTTCCCAGCACCAGTTATTGAAGAGGCTATCTTTTCTCCACTGTATATCCTTCCCTCTGTTATCAAAGATAAGGTGACCATATGTGTGTGGGTTTATCTCTGGGCTTTCTATCCTGTTCCATTGATCTATATTTCTGTTTTTATGCCAGTACCATACTGTCTTGATTACTGTAGCTGTAGTATTAGTTTAATGGATTGTAGTCACATTGTAGTCACATTATTGATTTTGTTCCTTAAGAACATGTTTGAAAGAAAATCTGTCATTCTACAATAACATTTTAGAGTCCAGGTATAAACCATATCATAATAATATTCTTGGAACATAAATAACTTGAGACAATATATTTTGTTTAATTTAATATGAAAAGTAAAAAAAAAAAAGTAGAGTTTCTACTTTTGGACTCCTAAACATGTGGGCCAATTTACAAAGTAAAACTACTACAAAATATTTTATCATTAAAATTAGGAACTATTGAAGGAGTACCTATTAAGTGTTTAATGTGTTAATTAACATCCAGAGTCAGCTCCTGTTTTCTATCATCTTAGCATGTCATAGAATATACAGATAATAAATGACTATACATTTATATAACATAAAATAAGTTCTTCAAACAACATCATTAAGCACTTTAAAAAATAGCAATACCAATTACAAATGGACTATCTAATAATGTTTTCTTGTGGACTATATAGCATTTGAATTCATGAAGGGATTGAAAAGATAAAAGAAAAACTCTGAATAAAATATAGTGGTTGAAAGCACAAATAAAATCCATAAAAATTCTCAAATTGCTAAATGTATGTGTATAATCTTGAACACATCAAGAAATTAAAATAGGTGTCTTTTAAAAAACTTTGCTTTTAGCCACCTCTGTGTGGATCCTACATTCTCAATTGGTAGGACCAAGCATGAACCACATGCTGTAATATTCTTCTTCACTTTTTGGCCATCTGTAACCATCTGTGAACTCAAGTCTGTTTGCTATTTCTGAGTTCTATGTGTCTTCCCTGAGAGGGGATCCTTATATTCAAGGGCATAGACCCTGCAAAAATACACCATGATGCATATAGCCTCGAAAATGCATGAGATCTAGAGGTGGGTGTCCCTAGATTCAGATTCTGGTTCCGCCACCCAGAAACTCTGTCACATGAGATAAATAGTTGACCTCAATATAAACACTGTATTTCTTATCTATAAAATAAAAAATTTTATAGGAATAAACACAGAATCTGTACAAATATACAATGTGTATGAACATATCTCGTGTTTTACTTGATTGACACATACTTGTCATCTGCACATTTTATTCTTCCTTTGCGCTCCTCAGTGAAACATCACAAAAGGAGTTCCAGCTACATCTCCTGACCAGGTTACACCTAATTGCAGTATTTTGTTCATTTCATAGTTGTATCTAAACACCATAAACTGAGATGTTCTTACCTACCATTCATGACCTCCATTCTGAAGGCCAAATTTTGAATCCTGATAAGTATAAGTTAAGTGATATATACTAATTACTGGCTCATCATATTACACATCATAGAATTCTGTTACAGTTACATTTTCAAAAATCCACTGTGAAGACTCTATAACAACAATTTTGTCTTTTAATGCTATAACTTACACTTTTTTTTTCTTCAGAAAATTTGTTTAAATCTGCCCGAATTCTAGTGGATATTAGTAACATCCAGACAGGTAAAAAGCTACAAAAATTTTTCTTAAGATTTTACTGACAAATAACAGCATGCTCCAAGGGATTCTTTCTTTAGAAAATGTTACATTGAGGAAACTGGCCCATTATTATTTATTCTACACTTTAAAGAACCTAGAACATTTTAAGTTGCTTACTCAAAGCTGCTATAGTATAAAGCCATTTCAGTAGTGATGGAATAGGGGATCTGATTAACCGACCAACAGACAACCAATTTAAACTCTGGAAAATTATGTAACAATAACTGCTTGAAGTTTAAAGAATAATTTAAAGAGTGACTCAAAAAGGCAGAAATTGAAGGAAAGTGGACCCTGGAAGAAATGAAACTACTGAGTGAGATTCGCCTTTGTAAGTCTTTTTGCCTGAGAGAAAATACAGTCCTCGCTGTGTAATATGAACAGAGAAAGTGCTCCAAAATCTGCATATGTACTCTGAAAATCCTTGTCTGATCACTGAACTGCACCTACATGGAAGACACCAAAATTTCCCAGAAAAAAAAAAAAAGTAACATCTGGAAATCTAAAAGAAAAGAGTAGAGATTTCAGTTTTGGTTCACCATAAGGGTGATAGAGTTTGGAATTTGAACTGAATAGAATTCCTGCCATCTAGACCAAAGATTAACACTACTGAAAGGAAGATAACAGAATTGAATTCTCTACAATTATGTTAACCACAATGACAAGCCTCATATATAATCTACAAGAAATACTGGAAATAATGAGTAAAGACATGAATAATTTGTGGATAAAAATAGAAACCATAAGAACAAGGACAATGGTAATTCCATGAAATCAAGTCAATATCTGGAATGAAAAATTGTACTCATCAGTTTACTAGTAGATCATAGAAGAATGTACTTGAACACAAAATAGTAAAATGATTTAATCAGAGAAACAGAATGACAAAGGACTTTTTAAAAAATGAAAATTGTTTCAGAGATCAAAGGGGCAAAAGAGGATTCTAGAAGTAGAATATAGAAAGAGAAAATGGGGCATGAAATCATTTGAAGAAATAATTTTGCAAACTTTCTAGATTTGGTGAAAACCTTTTACTTAAAAATCAAGGATCTGGGTGAATCCTAAGTGATTCCTAAATCCTAAGTAAAAAGTAAGCCAGATATAAGTGACTAACAGCCAAAGACAAAGAGCCAAGCATTGAAAACAACTAGAGAAAAAGGGGATAATTTGTATAAGAAGAGTGATATAGATAGATAGATATTATATATATAATATATATATATATGTTTACCTCTTGTTGAAAAACAATGGAGACAAGAAAACAATGGATAATATCTTTAAGTCCTGGGAAATAGTCAACGTAGAATTCTGTATCTAGCAAAAATATCTTCAATAAAGTTGGAAAACTGACCAAATTAAGGGAGTGGTAGACAAAACCACAAACATAAGTTGAAGATTTTTGAGAAAACACTCAGAACCACTAGAAAAAATAGAAAAAGATATAGAGGATTGATCAACACCATCAAATGCCCAACTGCAAAATATACATTCTTCTTAAGTACACAAAATGTTAACCAATGTAGAGCAAATGCTGGACCATATAATAAGTCTCACTGAATTTCTAAAGAATTCAAAGTTATAGGGTAAGCTTTCTGACAAAATTTAATTAAATTATAAATCATTAACAAAAAGATGCTTGCAAAATTGTCACCAAATTTTTAAAAATCACTTCCATTTTTTTTAAATCACTTCTATCTTGATGAATGTTCATAAAAGTTGAAAATGATGTGTATTCTCTGCTCGTTAGGTAGAATGTCAGGTCAGTTTGCTTGATTGTGCTGTTGAAGTCTTGTATACCCTTACTGATCATTAGTCTATTAGTTCTGTCAATAGACAGTTATCTACCAGTAATCAAGAAAGGGCCTTGAGATTCCTAGCTATAATTGTTTCTCCTTTCAGTTCAGTCAGTTTTTGCTTTATTTATTTATTTAATATTTATTTAATTAATTTATTTATTTTCCTAATTTTTTTTTTTTTTTTTGGCTGCATTGGGTCTTAGTTGCAGCACACAGAATCTTTGTTGAGGCATGCGGGATCTTTTCTTTATGGCACGCAGTCTGCTTGGGTTTCTCTTTAGTTGCGGTGTGCGAGCTTCTCTCTAGTAGGGGCATGCAGGTTTTCCCTCTGTAGTTGTGGCTCATGGGCTCCAGAACGCGTGGGCTCTGTAGTTTGCAGCATGCGGGCTCTCTCGTTGAGGCGCACGAGCCCAATAGTTGTGGCATGTGGGCATGCTTGCCCTGTGGCATGTGGGATATTAGTTCCCCAACCAGGAATCGAACCTGTGTCCCCTGCGTTGGAAGGTGGATTCTTTACCACCGGACCACCAGGGAAATCCCACTTCATGTTTTTTAAAGTTCTATTATGTGCATATTCATTTAGAATTGTCATTTTCTTTCTTTCCTCCTTTTGGCTCTCTTGAATTGACTGCTTTATCATTATAAAATTATTCTCTTTGTGCCTGCTTGTATTCATTTTCTGAAGTCCACATTATCTCATATTGATATAGTCTCTTAGGTTTATTTTGATTGGTGTTTCTATGGCTTATCTTTTAAAATTTATTTATATTTAGTCATTCAAGTTTATAGAGGGATCATTTACAAACAGTTAAATTTGTTCCTTTTAGCTCTACAGTCTAATGAGTTTTGACAAATATATGGAGACATGCAACCTGTACCGTAATCAAGGCGTATTGTATTTTCATCACTCCCTAAATGTCCCTCATTCCATACTGAGGTCAATTTACTCTTCTTGCTCCAATCCCTGATATCCCCTGATATTATTTCTGTCTTCTAGAATAATGTATGATACAAAATTTACTTTTTGTCTCTGGGTTCTTTCATTTCACATTATATTTTTGAGTTTGATCCTTATCATTGTATTATAGTAAGTCTTACTATCACTGAATAATATTCAATTGTAAGGCTTTACCAGAATTTGTTTACCATGGATCAGTTGATGGGCATTTGGCTTGTTTCCTGTTTTTGTAAATTATGAATAAAATTGCTATAAATATTTTTTGTACATGTTTTAGTATGGATTTATATTTTCATTTTTCTTGAGTAGTGACTACAGGTGAGAATGTTGGGTCATATGGTAATTGTTAGTGTAATATTGTAAGAGACTGCCATATGTTTTCCAAAGTACTTGTAGTTTGCATTTCTGCCAGCAATTTCTTCATGTTCCAATTACTTTGCATACTCACCAGAACTTGGTTTTGCCAGTGTTCATTTATTTCTCGCATTTAAAAAGTATTACCCCTGGTAAAAAGTATGTACTATTATCTCATTTTATTTCCCTGACAACTATTGATATTGAGCATCTCAAGCTTAGTTGCTTGGAATCTGTTTAAACCTTTTTCCCATTAAAAAATAAACAACTAAGTTGTTTGTTTTTTTAATCATTAAGTTTTAAACATAATTTATATATTCTGGATATAAATTCATTATTATATATATCTTGCAAAAGCTGTTCCCCATCATTTTCTTAATAGTAATAGTGTCTTTAAAAATATAAATTTTTAATTTTGATGAAGACCAACTTATCATTGTCTTCTTTGGTATTTTATGTGCTTGGTATTATGTGTAAGAAATCATTGCCTAAACTAAGAGGGGAAAATGTTTTCTCTGACATTTACTTCCCAAAGTTTATTGTTTCAGGTTTTATATTTAGGTTTATCAACCATGTCAAGCTATTTATTTTTATTATGGTATGAGGTAAAGGTAAAATTTTATTTTGTTTTTAGATATGGATTTCTGATTGTCCAGCACCATTTGTTAAAAAGATTTAATTACCTTGGAACTTTTCTTGAAAATTAATAGAATATGTGGGTGTATTTTTAGACTGCATTCTGTTTCATGACCTAAATATCTATTCTTATGCTAATATAACATTGTCTTAAAAGCTTTAGACATACAGTAAGTTTTAAAATCTGTGTATCCTCCAAATTTGTACTACATTTTTCAAAATTATTTCAGCCATTCTAGGTCCTTTGTACTTCCAGATGCAAACTATTAATAAGAGAAAATTTTAAATATCTAAATAAATGGAGAAATACAAAGTATATAGAAGAATAAATATTAGGAGGATTTTATGTAGGAATTGACAAGCTTAACAAGTATTTTATTTCATATTCTTGTCTTATTGTGCTGGCTGTGACTTCCAGTGAATGTTGAATAGGAGTGTGTAGAATGGAATCCTTGCCTTTTTCCTAATTCGGGGAGAATGAAAGTAGTGTTTCAACATTAAGAATAATGGTAGCTACAGGTTTTCACAAATACATTTTATTTGGCTAAGGGATTTCCCTTTATTTTCTAGTTTGAAGAGATTTTTTAAATGAATGCTATGTCAAATTTTGTCAAAATTTTTTTCTAAATGTATGTGATATTAATATTAGATAGATGATAGATAAATGGATAGATACATAGATTTTTTTTATTTAGTTTGCTGATAGTAAGAATTATATTGCTTGATTTTAAAATCTTGAAACAACCTTGTATTTCTTGGATAAACCATACTTGTTCATAACATATTGTTGATTCAGCATATTTCCAGGTGCTTACTAACATTTTGGTAACAAAGTTTACATCTAAATCAATAAGAAATATATGTCTGTAGCTTATTTCTCACTTTCTATCTTTTCCTCTTTTATCCTTCCTTTGTCCCTCCCTCCCTTCCTTCCTTCCTTTTTTCTTCTTTTTTCGGCACTTTTCCTGTAGCCCAGGGCACTTGTTTATTATTTTAAGAATTAAAGAAGACTTTGCCATTCTGACAATGGTGTTAGAGTAACCTCAAGCCCATTACCAAATTTCCTCTTCTTTCTTTCCAACAATAGTTTGGGAGTGAGGCAGGAAAATATATCCTAAAGTGTAATGAGGAAATCCTGGTGTCATTTCCATAAAGACCAGTAACATGACAGCGATACCTACTATCTCTGCTACATGTCAGTATTATTTTGTAGGACCCCGAATGTCCCCTTGCCCTTGTTTTTCCCTTCATCACCTAATTGCCAATAAGCACTTCTCCCTTTCTTTTTGCCTTTTTTCTTCCCCAGAATGTATTCATTTTGACAACTACCACTTCAAAGTACATGCAGTTTTAAATCCTTTCCTTGTAGTTCACAATCTGATCACAGGATACTTTCAGGGTAGACTTAGACATTTTGGCAGTGTTTTAAGAATACATTAAATATAGTAATTTAAGCCAGTTACTAGCTCTGCCCTTCTACCTTTCTTTCAGTGTGATGGGGATGGGACAAGAGCATGACAAATTGTATACTGGACTTTTTTTTTTTTTTAACTCACAGTTAATTTGATGCCTGGGCATTTTTCAGTTATACCAAGGGTGTGGTGTTTATGTCATTTTAGTTTTTCCTTCTATTATTTTGTGTTTGGAGGATAAATTGGGCGGTGGAACCTAGGCCATTGCCTTTGTCTTCAGTTTCTCAGAAGTCACAATTACCTCTTTTTTTTTTTTTTGCCGTATGCGGGCCTTTCACTGCTGTGGCCTCTCCCGTTGTGGAGCACAGGCTCCGGACGCGCAGGCTCAGCGGCCGTGCGTGGCTCATGGGCCTAGCCACTCCGCGGCATGCGGGATCCTCCCGGACCGGGGCACGAACCCGTGTCCCCTGCATCCGGCAGGCGGACCCTCAACCACTGCACCACCAGGGAACCCCCACAATTACCTCTTTTTTTAAAAATAATATTTATTTATTTATTGGCTGTGTTGGGTCTTAGTTGCAGCATCTTTCGTTGTGACACAGGCTTCTCTCTAGCTGTGGTACACAGGTTTAGTTGCCCTGCGGCATGTGGGTTCTTAGTTCTTAGACCAGGGATCAAACCAGTGTCCCCTGCATTGGAAGGCAGATTCGTAACCACTGGACCACCAGGGAAGTCCCCACAATTACCTCTTCAAGATACGTTTTAAATGAGAATACAAAACATTTTTCACTTTCTTTAATTAATTACTTTTTCTGAATACATTTCTTTAACATTTCTTATATGGTGTGTCTTATAGTGATGAATTCTGTCAACTTTTGTTTGTCTAAAAAAAAGACTTTATCTATGCATAGAATTCTTTAATTTATGTATATATTTTGTTGCCAAAAATGTTGGCAACATTTTTCTTTTAGTCCTTTAAAAATGTCACTGCATTGTCTTCTAGCTTCCAAAACATCTGGCTAAAAGCCTACTCTCCTTATTTTTGTGATACTGCATATAATTTGTACTGTGCTTTGGCTACTTTCAAGATCTTCCGTTTATTACTACTTTAAGCAATTTTATCTTAATATGCCTTAGAGTAGTTTTCTTTATGTCAAAAGTTTCAAATCATAAATTTTATCAATAATGTACCTAATTTATACCACTGTCTCCACAATAATGCCACAAGCTGTTGAAAGATAAAATTAAGTAAATTAGATTTTGTAGGCAAAAGTATGTAATAGTGAAGTCTAATTAACTCAACACATATGTCTTCCTTTCTTAGCTTTGCAATCTACTAGTTATATAATTTTGGAAAATAATTTATCCTCCCTCAGTTAAATCTTCAGGAAATCTTTTCCTGACCTCCTAGACTGCCTAATGTGTTAACATTTGTTGTAATTTTTAATCACTCATCTAATATATTCATTTCTTTAAACATTATTTATTAGATGCAAATTTTGTATCGATCCTATTTTATTTTTATTTGTTTTTAATTTTTATTGGAGTATAGTTGCTTTACAATGTTGTATTAGTTTCTGCTGTACAGCAAAGTGAATCAGTTATACATATACATATATCCACTCTTTTTTAGATTTCCTTCCCATTTAGGTCACCACAGAGCATTGAGTAGAGTTCCCTGTGCTATACAGTAGGTTCTCATTAGTTATCTGTTTTAAATATGGTAGTGTATACATGTCAATCCCAATCTCCCAATTCATCCCACACCCCTTCCCTCTGTGGTAATAAACTTGGTAAGTATGTTTTCTACATCTGTGACTCTATTTCTGCTTTGCAAATAAGTTCATCTGTACCATTTTTCTAGATTCCATACATAAGTGATATTATACGATATTTGTCTTTCTCTTTCTGACTTACTTCACTCAGATCCTATTTTAGATGCTAGTGACATCATAGTGGAAAAAACAAAGACCTTCTTTTTATATATTATATTTTGATGGTAAAAGATTAAACAATAAAAATGTAATATAATGAAAAGACATGAAGGAAACTTGACTGCATATTGCTAAGTAAAATAATCTAATGTGAAAATGCTGCATATTATATGCTATATTTGAATGTTTGTGTCCCCCCATAATTCACATTGAAATCTTAACCCTAATACCAGGTATTAGGAAATGGAGAATTTAGGAGGTGTTTGAATCATGAGAGTGTAGCCCTCATGGATGAAATTTAAATAGGCTCTAGATAGAACCCTTGCCCTTTCCATCATGTGGAACACAGTAATAAAGTGCTGTACGGACCAAGAAGTGTGCTCTCACTAGACACCTCACTCAATTTGCCAGTGCCAGGAATTTGCAGCCTCCAGGCTGCCTTTGCAGCCTCCCAAATTGTGAAAAATAAATTTCTGTTTTTTATATAAACCACTCAGGCTGCAGTATTTTGTTACAGCAGCCCAAACGGACTAAGACACTGTATTCCAACTATATGACATTCTGGAAAAGGCAAAACTATGGAGACAGTAAAAAGATTAGTGGTTGCCTGGTGCTAGTGGTGAGAGGGATGTGTAGGCAGAAGACAGGTTTTTTAGTGTAGTGAAACTATACTGTATGATATTATAATGATGGATACATGTCATTCTACACTTGCCTGAACTCATAGAATGTACAATATCAATAGTGAATTATAATGCAACTATGAAATTTGTGTGATTATGATGTGTTGATGTAGGTTCATCAGTAGTAGGAAATACACCACTGGGGTGGGGGGCCTTAGTAATGGGGGCAGCTATGCATGTATAGGGGCAGGGGGTAAACTTTCTCTAAAAGGAAAATCTATTTAAAAATGTAATACATATCAGATAAGTTCTATGAAGAAAAACATGGGTGAGTTTATGAATAGTTATAGATACTACTAGATAATGTAATCAGAAAAGACCTCTCTGATGAGGGGTGACATTTGAGCAGAGATTGATTTTATCATGGGAGTGAACAAGTGAATATTTCAAGGAAGACTGATCAAGGCAAAGGGGAGAGAAGTTGCAAAGGGCCTGAATTTGGAGCATACCATTATTTTAATGGACCCTACTCTGCTCAGTAAATATTATTGATTGTATAAACTGCAGATTATTATATCCCTGCATCTACAAGCTGATAAATGAACTTATAACTCATAACACTTCCAAATAAAATTATGCCAAATAATTGTTATATGCAGAGTTAGGTTATAATTTTTTTTTAAACTGTAGATATTTGCAATAAGGAGATTCTAGTCACAACCGTTAAAGTAAATTGTATTAATCATTTTTATAGAACATTTGCTTATTTTCTAAAATAAGCATAACAGCACAATTGCTTTGAAATCGCACTTACTAATTTTAAAAACATTTTCACATGAATTTTATTTTCCTGCCAATTCTTCCATGCATTAGGAAGAAATTGGTGCTTATTTTGCAACAAATTGCCATATTATTTTCAGTATTACAGACCTATATGAATTACCTATACCACAAGTTTCTACGTTAATAAAATGCTTTCAGTTCTCACCATGAACCAAGTATTTTATATCATTTTTTCTTTTGTATCCACAGTACTACTGTACAATAGGGGTTATCCCAGTTTTGTTATTGATAAAACCGAGGATCATTTAAAACTAGGGTGACATAGTTGTATTTGTATAATATGACTTCAATCCCCTGCTTTTATGACTATATCATAGACATATTTACATTGATATATTTCAATATATTTGTTGAAAATTAAATATATATTCATTATACTTAATGAAAACTTAAGTATACATAATTATCTCTAATGGTGATAGCATAAGTATAATTTGTGTAAACAATTGACAGTTTCAAATACAATAGTGTTATCTCACATTACACCTTATTTGAATAGTAAGGTAGGTACAATAGACATGGAAATGCCAGTTTTACAAACTAATGCTCAGACATGAGATTGAGAAAAGTCCCACAGTAATTAAATGGTACTCGGTAGTTTTCTATCTTTAGGCTTGCAAGTCACATGGCCAAAGACATATGTATATCATGTAAGAGATGTGAATGATATCACTGAAGTTAAAATCTACATTTCCTTTTTTAAAAGCAGATATTTTAAATAATTAGTGTCATATCCTTTGATAACAATTTTGGAACTTAATTTGGAAATCTAAACGGGTTAGAAAGTTAATAACATGTCTAAAGGAATAAACTCTCCTAAATAGCACAATTTATTCTCAGTGGAGGATCCTTTGTGTGGTATTCATTATTTGCTGAAGCTGACATATAATCCAGCTGGATCTATATTCTCATATTACTAGAGTTATTTTTTAATTTTATAAAAATGATTTTGAGTATGAAGTATAATTTATTACCTTATTGAAAATTAAAGATTTTGTTTTTTATTATAAGTGAATAAGCAACTCTGAAATGATATATTACTAAGCTCAGTTTTAGTATGAAAGCAATTTTTTGATTTTTTGACCTCAACAATTATTGAATGAAATACTCTTCAAAGACATGTCTAAAGTATAACACACAGAGAGAAGACCAAACTCTCCTAAAAAAAAATCAGTTGTTAAAGAAAGAAACATGGCTAAATTATAATTTACAATGGAATTTTGAGTTCTTAGAGTGTTATTGAGTTCCCATCCCACTGGAATATATGCTTGTAGACATATTTAAAACTGTGTGGATGTTTGTGAAAATGATTTTCCTGACCAAAATCAAAGAGGTAAAATCTATTTGCATAGCAGTGCAAAATGAGTAAAACATTACATTATACTGTTGATTCATTTATTCCAGCAATATTAACTGTAGAACTCTTAGGAACTACACAAAAACAAAAATAAGTGATACATTCTTTGCCATCTAGGAACTCTATATTTCATTTTCTGGACAGTTTCTCAATTTTAGCACAAAATGATGTATTTTAGACCTGTGATAATCTTTTTATTTTATCTTCATACATTTCCCTTTACAGAAAGGAATGTAAACCTTGGGATGTTAAGGAATTATTTATTAATTCCAAGGACTGAATAAACAATAAATTGCCTAATTTTATGTAGCAAGCAGATAGTTCAGTAATTTTGAAGATCCAATAATGTTCATCTATTTAGGCTGGTGTTGAGGCAAGGAGTCAGCTGTCAGTTGATATTGGGGGATATACATAAATATGAAGACTTCTTTGCTTCTTTGCCTACTTTCTCTACACAATTCTGTTTTGAACACTGAATCAGTTATTCATTCCCCACTGCCTTTTCTCTCATGTTTTCTCATCAGAGTCTTAACACCTGTCATGTCAAAATATATTTTAGAGATGGTGAAGAGGAACTATTTTAAAGAATGTGGTTAAGATGCAACTCTTCTTCTTGTTCTCCTTTACCTGTTCTGTTGTGTGTCGAAGGTCAGAAGTAGAAGGAGACGCTTAGACTATATCCTAAGCAATATGGACCCTCCATGAATTTTAGCATCATTCACCAGGGAACCACACTGGGATTTGGAAAAATACCTCAAGGCAATAAATTGTAGCCATTTACCTGGACTTAATATCCTTCTAAGGACACAGAAAGGACCCAAAAGCAAGCTTCTGTAAAGACTAATGCAAGTAGGTATTCCATTGAGACTCACTACATCTCAGTCACTGTGCTTGGGGATTTTATGGTTATTTCATTTAATTCTTTTAACAATTATTGAAGCACTTATTTTTAGTCACATTTTAAGTATGAATAAAAACTGACTTTAGGTAATTTTCCAAAGCTTGCAAAGCTAGCATATAACATAGCATATAGATTGCACCATACTTTATTCTCATTCCATATTCAATGTTCTTTTCACATATCATCATTGCCAAATCTGTTTAGTTGAATTAACAAATATGTGAAGAATTTATGTCAAAGGATTCATATTTTCCTATGGCCTTGTAACAAAGGCTTTTAAAATTTATTTAGAATTTTTAAGGAAATTGGAATCCACATCATAGTTTATCAAAATGTTATTTGGATCATTATGGGTCAATGAAGAGAAATGTCCAAACAGTCTTTTTATCCCTATTTTCAGAAGCCTCAAGGAATCTCAAACTGTGAATAAAATAATGTATATACTAAATGTGACTCAAGAAACATTTGTCCTTTCAAAATAACAAGTGTCCTTTCAAAATAGTCATGATTTATATAATATACTAAAATTTGAATTTAAATTATGGCTAATTTAATATTTGAATTATTTGTTCAGTGTTTTTTCTCCTGAAATCTGTTATTTCAAAAATAAATAAATAAATCTTTTGGAGAAATGAAACAAAGCAACAATAAACAAACAAAGGGACAGAGGCAGCGTTTATTCCCAGGGCTGGATTTTTACGTAGCTGGTCTCACTTGAGCCTTCCACACCCTCATTAGGCACCAAAGCCCAGGTAGCAGCTGGAGACACTCTAGCTGAGCATAGTGAAGACTCTTCTAAGTAGCAGAGGTGGGACTCAGCTCTGATTTCTGGTTACGAACGAAGGCAGATAATTTCACAATGTTGTTCTTGTTTTCTAGCATCTAATCTCTGTGTTAATACCATCATTATTACAAATTCCATTTGTCCACAAATGTAAATTTTCTTCTAGAATCATTGTTGTCAGAATCCTTGCTTAGAATTTAAAACAAATGCCAATTTTCAGCTAATGAAAATTCAGATAAATGGTTGAGTGTAAGCAGAAGACTTGCAAAAAAATAGTCTTATTTTAGTCTGAGTTCATTCTCGTCGAGGAATTTTCTTCTATAAGTGATTAAAACTTGTATTTTTTGTATAAATTCTTGAAATGGCCAAATAACATGGTTTTAGAGTTTACATAATTAATAATAAGAAAGCTGAATATTTTGTGGTATTTTTCATCTTCTCTGATTCTCTCGAATCTGTCTCATTACTTTTATCTATTTCTGTCACTTTCTGCTCAAAATTATATTTTATTATCTAAATTGTCAGAAAGCTAGTAAAAATATTAGCTGTCTTTAAAATTGGAAAATAATAGAAGATATTACCTGGAATTATAAAAGTTTTTTAAACACTTTAATTTTTTCTGAGATATATAGCTAAGATAACTTATTTGTTTTCAAGGTGTTTCATGATGTCTTGGAGGCATTTAGAGCATATTAAAAATATGAATTGTATGGGAGAAATTTCAGTGACTTTTAGTCATATAAATCAAAAAGTTTAGTATACTATGGCTAATATTATTTACACCAGTAAGATCTTGGTTTGACACTTCCTTGGGAAGCTTTAATGTTTCTTTTATTAATCAAAAGAAATATCTTAGTATTATATAAGAAATTGGGTTGCTTTTCTGTAACTAATTATAAAAGAGAGGTCAAGTTTCCTAGAATTTTGAGACCATTACTCTGACACTAAATCATGTGTGTGTTTCACCAACTATTGAAGTATCAAAGTTTGTAAAGTAGTAAATGATGATATTTCCTTCATATTAAATAAATATATATATTTTCTTAAACTTAGAAGAAAAACATCAAATGCTATCTAGAAAATCGTAACATCAAGACTAACAGAGTCGTATTAAGGAGAGGTTGTGGTAGGTGTATTTAATCTCTACCTGAAATTCAAAGACATTAACATTCTTTAAGTTCTTACTACCTTTATCTCTTTTCCCAAAACATTGTGTCAATATTTTCAAATTTCTCTTCTGAGTGGCATTTATTATTTTTATCTCACTAGCATTAATTATTGCTATATTTTATTTTTAACAGCTTTTTTGAGGTATAATTAATATACAAAACTGCATGTACTTAATGTATACAATTTGACAGGTTTGAATATATGCACACACCTGTGAAACCATCACCACAAGCAAGGTAGCAAATATAACTATAACTTCTAAAAGTTTCCTCCTGCCCACCCCCTCTGTATTTTATGGTACGAACACTTAACTTGAGATCTACTCTCTTAAAAATTGTTTCTGTTTACAATGCAGTATTGTTGACTATAGGCACTGTGTTGTACAGCAGATCTCTAGAACTTATTCCTCTTGTATAACTGAAAATTTATACCTGTTGAACAACCCTCCTCCCACCAGCCCCTGGTTACTATCATTCTTCTACCTTCTGCTTCTGTGACTTTGACTATTTGAAATGAGGATTTTGAAGTGATAGCTGCACTCTCATGTTCATTGCAGCATTATTCACGATAGCCAAGATATACAAACAACCTAGATGTCCATCAGCAGGTGAATGGATTAAAAAAAAATGTGGTATATACATACATTGGAGTATTATTCAGCGTAAGAAAAGAAGGGAATCTTGCTATATGTGATAACATGGATAAACCAGGAGGATGCTATGATAAGTGAAATAAGCCAGTCACAGAAAGACAAAAATTCTTGCTTTATTGGACAAGTATAGGGACTAGCACTATTCTGCTTTAAAATTAAAACCTGTGTTAAGTGTGCTGCTACCCTACATAAAAGAAAACAAAAAAGAAATCTCCTCAGCATTAACAGTCCCTTCATTTCATGCAGAATCCTGTTCTCTCCCAGACCTTTAGATAGCTGGAGGACTGTTTCAATGATGTTTCCCCTTATTTCCCGTGACCATAGATGCCCAAGTCAAATCAACTGTAAGAGGTGTTTCCTTTGCTCTATACCCTCCACTTTTCCTTAGCTACTATTTTATCCAAACATAGATAAGAATTTACCCTCTTGAAAATGCTGATTTGGATTATTGAGCATTCCGCGTCTCTTATAACCTAATAATTTATTCTTCCTCATGTAGGCCCAACCTACACAAATTATTTTAGGAATATTCGTAAACTTAATCTCAGAAAGAAATAGAAGTCTGATACCTTCCTCTCTAGGAGAACAATAGAATCATTACTTTCCTTCTCTTCAGTTCCTTAGTTGGAAGAAGGTTGAGCCATATGGTCTCTACATGTCTTCCACATCAAAAGTTTCATGAGAATTCTAAGCCAATGAGAAATTTTGGCAATAATCCATTTTTGAAGCATTTTTAAATTCTCCATACAGTATATAAATGAGAAACACATTTCCTTCCCCAGTAAACTCTTGTACACATACTAAATACATATGTAAAACACATCAGCAAAATCTGGTGCAGTCAGGCCTAAAAAGCAATAATTTAAATAGTTTGTGATTGATTTTTTTAAAAAATAAATAAATAAATTTTATCCAGTGTTACTAATTATATATAGCACTCTTTAATTTTAGAATGTGAACCCAAGCCACTATTTCCACAATTATGTTGTTTCTGAATTATTAAATTATATTATTATTATATAAATTATATCCTCTGGGTTACTGGGGACCCAAGGGAAGCAATTATTTTGCTTGGAATTTGACTGGCAGAACTATGAAAATAATCAGTCTGCACATTCTTTAACTTTACAACCACTTTTGGGTTTTTTCCACTTGTAATAATAGTAATTATTATTAATAATGCATATTGCATTAAAAGGAAAGAAAAGAAATAAAAGCTAACCTCAGTATAGTTATGTAATTTGAATGTTCAATTCAAGGGACAAATCATTTAGTTTCTACTTTATGTAAGGCTTGTGGCAGCCATAGTAGGGGATAAAAAGGCATATAGGCATTATTCCTGTTCTTAGTAAAACAATATTCAAGGAGGAATAGTTATAAAAAACATAGAATAAGAAAGTGAATATTACAGGCACAAATAAACACTATGGATTCATAGAAATTCTTATTTTTTGATTGTTGAAGCTATTGTGGAGAAATTAACTTTCAAGTCCAAATTAAGAATAGAATTTGGCAATGTACTATTATAGGACAACTACACATATGTCAAGGTATCTATCTATCTATCTATCTATCTATCTAGACATGAAGGTATTAACAGATAGTGTGTCTTCAGGGAATTATGAGGGTACAAGAACTAAATAAGACACATAACCTAAGAGGTAAGTTAAGACCAAATAGTAGAGCATCTGTTATGGAATGCTATGTATTTCAGTCTTTAATTATTCATGAATAGATGTAGAGCAGGTCTTTAGCATAAACAAATTGGACCTCAGAATATTAACTCTGTCAGGATTATGAAAATTATTTCATTGAAAGAATTTCACTTGGGAAAGAAAAGAAAAGTGCAGACTCTGTGAGACCATCCACCCATTCAACATCTATGTCTCAATAGCTAAATGATGGTAGAAAATAATAAGAAAATATAGTGATAAATTTTTTTTAATTCCTGGAAACTAAGCTCAAATAAACATTCAGAATCACCTGATTATTCAATGATACTAGCCTAATATATTTGACTTACTAGTTGTGAGAAACAATAATAAGAACTGCTAACATTTGTTGAGTACTTTACGTTGTGCTTACTTTGGGTTCTACATCATGCCATGACCTAGGTATATCTAATCTCCACAACAAACCCATGGCATATATACTATTTTTAGAACCATTTTACAGATGACAAAACTAAATCATGTTAGCAGTACAGAAAGTGACATAGTTTCAGTCCATGCTCTGAACTGCTATGCCATACTCCCTCTATGCCACTTTTTTTTTCATAATATGAATGAAGTTTATCTGCTCTCATTAAAACTCAGTTTCTCCATTTATGTCCAGATTCCACTTTGGAAATCTTCTCAAGAGCTGTGTCAATTACATGGTCTTCTCTTTTGCTTTATCAACCAATCTCTGCTCTTCCCACCTTTACCCCTATTTCTTACGTGGAACTCATTCTTAAAATGCCATGTCCTCTGGCAATAGAAACTACCTTTATTCTTCACCCCACTCCTCACCCTGCTTGCTCCTTTACAATTCCCTCCTCCACTATGGTAGTATATTAGTCCCCCAAAGATGTCTATATACTAATTCCTTGAACCTGTGACTATGTTATGTTAGAAGGCAAATGTAAATTAATTAAGGGAACTAATCACTTAGCCTTTTTTTTTTTTTTTTTTTTTTTTTTGGAGAGTTATGTTTTATTAGGCTGGAAGTTTTAAGATTTCAAGCCCGGGAGGCAGCATCTCAAGTAACCCTGAGAGAACTGCTACAAGGAGACGAGGAGGGGAGCTGGGACATTTAGGAGTTTTGCAACAAAGGGCAGGTAGTCTGAAAGTCGAAAGATTATTGTGAATTAAAGAAAATGAGATATCTCAAGTTAAGGAATTTAGTGCTTTTCTATGTATGGGAAGATGCAAGAGTCTGGGCTCACAGAAATCATTCCTTTGATATGCACAACAGCTTTCTGGGGACAGTATCCTATGTTTTCACATCCTGAATTTTCTCAGAGTTCACCTTAGGGATTGGCTGCAGTCTGATGGCTGCTAGATGGCAGGTGTTCTTTTCCTTTTCCTTCCTGAGTTCCCTCAGGGCTCAACAGCTCACCATTGGTGGTGGCTGCAATTGCTGATAATTGTGACTTCCTTTGTTTACTGATATGGCAGGAAATATTCCATTTGTCAGATGGAATATATCACCTGACCTTAAAATAAAGAGATTATCATAGACTTTCAGGCAGACCCAGTGTAATCACAGGGTCCTTAAAAGTGAAAGAGGACAGTCGAGAGTCAGAGGGAAATGTGACTATGGAAGAAATACCAGAGAGATGTAATGTTGCTGGCTTTGAAAACAGAGAAAGGGGGCCAACAGCCAAGGAATGTGGGCACTGAAATTGATTTTCCTTTAGAGCCTCCAGAAAGAAAGCATCAATGCCAACACCTTGATTTTAAGCCAGTGAGACCTACGTCAGACTTTTATACTATACAACTGTAGGAAAATGAAATTGTGGTATGTTAATACACTACATTTGTGGTAATTTGTTAAAGTAGCAATAGGAAATTAATACAGCCCCTCACATAGGCTTACCTTCTAACTGAGGAATTTGTCTTAAATTCCTGTGTTCTAAATAAGTTCTTTGTCATAATTTTATAAAAAGCATCAATTTATTAAATGCATGTTAGTAAGATTTACCTAATATCATGAATATGTCCATTTCTCAATACCAGCCCTTCCAAGCCTACCCACCAGTTCATGTCTTCTTCATAATTGAAGTATGCCTTTTTTAAAATTTCGTATTATTATGTCTACTTTCAGGACCTACTTTAACATCTTCTTTTCTAAATTTTAATTGCCAAGTAAGATTTTATACATTCTTAGACAATTTTCCAACATTTTAGTTTTTTTCACCTTATTTACTTTCTAATATACATTTGTTCTGCCAGTTCAACTTAAATCTGCCAGATAGAATTACATAGTTTATAGAACTAGGTCAGTGCCCTAATATTCTGTTTAATGCCTCATTAAGGCTTAGAGAAAAAGAAAAGGATTGTCAAAACAAATAACAGCACCAAAATCTTGAGGAAGAATGAATACATAATTTGACATTTCTGTGAGGTTTTTACCAAGAGATTTAGCTTCAATAATTTTTAAAAGAAACCATGTTAATAAAACACTTTAATCTTACAAATGTAGTGGAGTTAAAGAAACACATAACAAAATCTTGGAGGTAGACTTTCATTTAGAATTAATTTAGGGAAATTAAAACCTTCCATAATACTGAACCTTTTTCTCAAATCATTTTTGGAATTTTGAAACACAAATGGAAATGAAAAAGTCAGGCTAGGGGCAAGATACAGCAGTCAGGAACTTTTTTTTTTTTTTTTTTAATCTGTTTCTAAAGCAATCCTTGGAACTGTATAATTTTCTCTTGTCATCTCTGAATTGGGTTCTTGTCTAGGAAATGTATCTATCTATATCCGTATCTATCTCTATCAGTCTATATCTATATCTATGTGTATAAATCTAACTCTATCTGTATATATTACTCATGTTTTCATTAGGCTGTGTAGGATGATAACTATATCAAAATAAATGTTTTTAAAATGAAATTCAGAGGAAAAATAGTAGTTTTTTGAGAAAAGGGTTTTAACTTAAAACATTATTCACTGTCTCTTATAAACTCTACAAAACAAAGCCCATTTAATTATTTACAATATTCTTAGTGGGGATGGTCTCAAATATTTACGTGAGTTGTTCTGTCCCTTAAATCCATTAAAAAATTGTTATGTTTCAGTTTAGTCAAGTACACAGCTCTGCAAACAATGCCTTACGGGACAAATCTAGCCCTTTACCTGTTTTTGTTTTGTTTAAAAAAAGTTTTATTGGAAAATGGTCAACTCATTTTGTTACATACTATCTCTGGCTGCTTTCATGTCACAATGGCAGAGGTAAGTAGTTGTGAGAGACTCCATTGCCCACAAAGATTAAAGCATTTATGATGTGGTCCTTTACACAAAATGTTAAATGTGGGTTCAAATTCAGGAATTACTTATGCATCATGCAAATTCTATTAGGTTACCTAAATTTTCTAATGCCAGACACAGTTTCTTGAATTTGGTAGGCGTTCAGTAAGTACTTGTTAAATATATAATGGTTCTAAATCTTCTCACCAGTAAAATATGAGAACTATTTACTCATACCAATAAAATATGAGAACTATTTACTGTTTCCCATGCAAATGAAATAATATGGAAACTATATAGAAATATACCAGGGTTATAGTAAGTTTTTAATAAACAATGGTTTCCCTTAATTAACTTTCTCTGTTGAATTTTGGTACAGGCATAGCTCTTGTCCAAAGAGCAACAGTAATACTCAGAACCTAAAAAAAATGTAGGTACCTCAAGATCCTGACTCAGAAGCTAACATTATATCAATATCATCTTATTCCTATCTGAAATTCTATTTTGTGAATGATTATGGACATAAGAAATGAGCAACTGAAGATGAACATTGGTTCTATCTTTGAATGTTTGAGTCTTCTCCATTTAGTATGTTTAATGCATCATGATAAATTCTTTGTCATTTTGGATATTGTGAGCCTAGCATTTGACAAGAGAATCAAAAGTCTTTGAACTGTGTCTTATCAAATGGAAACTGAGCATGATGTAATTATATAAAAGCAGCAACAAGACAAATAAATTAAAACAATTATCCCTTAAACCTAGTGTCTTTGTAGAGTAGAATGAACCAGCCTTTGGTTCTGAGTTGTTTTTTCCTCTCTATATCTCTCTCTTTATCTGTAAAATGAGAATAATGGAATGGACATGTGCTAACATTCTTCAGAGAAATCAGGGGAGATATTTAGGGTACTATATAAGCAGAGAAGTATCTAGGTTCTGCAGTGGGGCAAAATATCTGAGGTAGACAGGAGTGGAAAGAGCTGGTGAGCTTATTTTAAACAAAGTTTAAGGGTGTTCAGATTGTCAAGGCAGAAAAAAGAAAATTAGTCAGTCATTCTAAAAGTAAGTACTAAAGTGAAAAATCAGAGGTAAAGCTAAGATTTGCATAAAACCAGTTATATTTGAATAATTATTGACAACAGAACTGATATGTCTGCAACTGGTCTTATCAAATTTGAGTATACATGTGATGAGCTGGTTTAACATTTATGATTGGACTTCCTCTTCCAGGCAAGATAGAATAACAAGGATTAGATTATCCACCCCCAAACACTTAAACAACCAAAACACACATACACAATATTTGAAACAATGGTCTTCAACACACTGGGCATCAGGCAATAAGGGACAATAATATGCGCAAAATGAGATGAGTCCTATGACTGCTCTAGTTGACTGCCTTGAGAGTATTTACAGGTTGTGGTACTGTGAGAGGGAATTCATGTACAGCCAAGCAGACTCCTAAACTGATAAAACAGAACTGAAAATCTGGGGAAGCAAAGCCATCTAGAGTTTGAAGGATAGAAAACTACAGAAGAGAGAGCTACACAGAGAACTCCAAATATGGTAATATTAAAGGATGTCTTTTAATAGTCATCTGAATCCTGATAAGCATGTACACATCAGGAAACTACCTGAAACTTGGAACAGGCTCAACTCAGATACTTATTTCCCAGCTTCAGTATGTATAATTGGGGTCTCCAAAGGGAGAGAGCAAAAAACATATTTCAAGGTGTAATGTCTGAAAAACTTTTCAGCTTGATAAAAAACCAACAGAATAAGCTCAATGGATTTCATCCACAAGGAACATGAAGAAAAACACAAGAATTCATCTCATAATCCAATTGCCCAAATGAATCATAAAGAAAAAAATCTTAAAAGCAAAAGGAAAAAAAAAATGATATATAACCTTCAGAGAAAGAAACTTAAGGATAACAGCATATTTCTTATCTGAAACAATGCAATGAAGAAGACAATGATTTAAAGTTCTGACAGAAAAGATGATGCGAACACAGAATTCTATACTCAGCTAACATATATTTTAAATACAGGAACAAAATAAAGATTTTTATTTTTTAGATACACAAACTTTGAAAGAATTCTTCACCAGAAGTCCCACATTATAAGACATATTAAAGAAACTTCTTTGAACAGAATAAAAATGGCACATGATAGAAATTTGGATCTGCACAAAGGCATAGAGAATCCCCAAATGTTACTAATTGACAAATACATAATTTTTCTTATTATTCAAATCTTTTTAAAAAATGTTTGATTATTTAAACAAAAAAATTGCAATATGTTGTAGGTTTTATAACACTTTTGTAAGTAAAATGCATGACAAGAGCTTCATCCCACCAAAACTTGGATGAATCTCATAATAATTATGCTAAGTGAAAGAGTGAAAATGATTTCATAAAGTATGATCACATTCATATAAAACTCAAGAAAATGCAAACTAATCCGTAGTGCCAAACATCCAATAATCACTGAGTAAAGTGGGGGAATGAAAGGCAGGAGGACAGGATTACTAACAGTACATTGAAGCTTTTGGAGGTAATAGAAATGTTCATTATTTTATTACAGTGATGACTTCATGGGTGTATACAATTGTCAACACTTACTGAATCGTACATTCTATATACTTGAAATATTTTGCATGTGAATACATCAATAAAACTGATTTAAAGAAAAAAAAAGGTTGAAGGTGAAAGATAATTGGTATGACCCTTTCTCCTTATGGTATATTTTTATATGGGATGGAACTCTTTCTTCAGGGGGGAAAGTTCATGATTACAGAGCACTAGTTGCTTGGCATAGAGTGTATGATAAGTAAATATAGTTGAAATAAATTAAATGCCAGCAACGTGTCTGCAATACAGTCCAGGGATCTGACCTCCCCTGATCTCATTGAGAAAAATGAATGTTCCAGTGTTTAATTCAATTAAATTAATAATTATTAAACATGATTTATGCCTTATCTTAACGCCTTAGAACAGCACTGCTATATGACAATCAAAGCTGTGCTTATTATCTTTACAGTACACTACTTTATTTGTAATCAGTACTATGCCTTGTCGAATGCCCTCAACCTAAATGACCTGGTCAGGTTATGGTAATTTGACTGTGCTCCTCATACCTCTTAGACAACTGCAGCTAATAACACTTTCAGCTGAACTATCCCTCAGTCATGAAATTAGGGAGACATTAATTGGGAAATCATCATTCATTAATGAAATTTTTTTTTTCACCTTGAAAGTTAACATGCAAATTATGGCAAAAAACATTATCTCAGAGAAGCTGAATTCAAACTGGAGACAGATTTATAAATAATTACGTGTGAAAAAATGTTTCAGGTGCTTTGATAGTTCTGGGACAAAATGGAGAGACATAAGGAAGTAGTGGTTACTATTTCTTGCGTTATGATCAGAAAAATACTTAAAAACGAGATGAGATTTGGGCTGAGATGTTCAGAATCACCTTTCTTTGCTAGGAAAAAAAAAATCATAGAAAATGGTCATTTTAGAAAGATAAATGACTATACACAAGCAGGATAGCAACTGAATTACTTGCATAGTGAATGGAGACTCAGCCAAAGATGAGGCTAGAGAGGTATCTAAGAGTCAGATTATAAAAGAGGCACATTGCGTAGGGGTTTAAACCAGACACTTCAGATGATACAGAGCCTTATGACCCTAATGGATTACTTGCTTTATCTAAATTGTTCTTTCATTGCTATAATTACCCAAAGTTTATTCTGAAATGTAACAACTTCCCTACTATGCTTTGTATGGACATATTATCTAAACCACTTAGAAAAAGCTCTTCACATCTTAAATTCTACTAAAACATTATATTGACACACAACATCAGTTTTTGCAAATTCCCTAAACTTATTTAATTACTCCTGTGGTTTAGGTCACATGGAACAAGTTGTAGTATAATCCAGGAAGACACCTCTCCCACAGTTCCCTCTTTTGTCCTCCTCATCTTAGTATCAATAAGGTCCTTCAAATTTCAGAGGACCAGGGGTTACATGAATTTTAGAATTAACATATGATAATAACAGTAAATTATACTTAACAAAAATATTAATATTAATCACTGTGCATTGAGGGCTAGTTCTGTGATAGACATAAAGTGAAGTGTTTGTATATGTGTTCCCTTAATTCTCACACTAACCAATGAGTTTGCCATTTCACTGATGAGCAAACCGGAGCTTCAAATGGTTGAGATCAAGTAGACAGAGACTGGCATGCAGCTCTATCAGATTCTAAATAATGTAGCAAAACATAAGGTTAATGAAATAACTGATACCTTACTAAACCAATATAGCACATGTATTCTCAGGATATAATTTAGACCCTGTAAAGAATGTAATATGCCCGATTACTATTAACATTAGAATGAGAAAATCAATTTCATTGTTAAATATTCCATTACTCATTTAAAATTTTATCTACACGGATTTTTAAAACAAAGTCTGTAAAGAACATAATTTGAATTCAAATGTTAAGTGCTTCTGATTCTAGTGGAAGCATTGGAAGTTGTTTGGAATTCTTGAATGACTATCTATAAATTGGACATTTAAAAAAGTTTTATTTCTGAAGGCATATAATTTTGAATCTGCAGAGTGTATATGTGCTTGTTTTTGTATAATGAGTCAAATTGGAATGCTGTTACCTGTAAGAATAGGATCTGTCATCTTGAAGGCTGAAATGTAACCCATGTACAAACTATTTAATTGAAAAAGAAAATAGTAACAGTGTGTTGCTTCTTTTATATGCTTCATATGGAGTAAACTCAGAGTAACGAAAGGCTTTAGCAATTCCACTTCTAATGACTTTAATAACAGATGCAAGGCTAAAACCCCATGCAGCATCATGAGAATTTATCCCACGTGTGCTTTAATCATATGTGCTAACTTTACAGACAAAACCAGATTGTTCTAGCTGTCACCATAACATATCAAATATAAATGTGACTGCATATGGCACACTGTGTGCTGATTTTTCTAACAACATTCAAACATACCACCAGTTTCCTTCTTGACTTTCTTTAACATTAACAATGAACCTTAAACCAAGATGATGATGGATAGAACACAAAATTAAATTGTAATCTTATTCTCACTTAAAAAAAAAAGGAATCGTAGATTTTTCTGTATGTAAGCTAGTAATGAATAGAATTATTAAAACATCATTAGCATGTTTGTCTTCTATCAGAAAGTCACCAATGAACTGATAACATGCAAAACCTTTTTTTTTTTTTTTTTTTTTTTTGTGGTACGCAGGCCTCTCAGTGCCGTGGCCTCTCCCGTTGCAGAGCACAGGCTCCGGACGCGCAGGCTCCGCGGCCATGGCTCACGGGCCCAGGCGCTCCGCGGCATATGGGATATTCCCAGACCGGGGCACGAACCCGTGTCCCCTGCATCGGCAGGCGGACTCTCAACCACTGCGCCACCAGGGAAGCCCGCAAAACCTTTTAATAGGAAATAATTTAGTGGGTGTATTAAGAGTACCAGAACAAATACTGAGATAGTTGGATCTCCAAAGTATACTTATTCTAAATGAAAAATACAAGTTTGCTTTAAAATATCAAATCGAATACTTAACCTCTGAAATGCATTTCCTTTATACCTAGAGATCACTTATAATTATCACTTTCACCCTAAATCATTTCATTACTTTGAATTTATTCTTATAGTAAGCCTGCAGTTCAAGCAGGAAAATTATTATTTTAGTATTATTTCAGAGATTGACTCCCAGAAGTTGAAGCTACTCAGCGTGCTTCGACAATCATGTTTGCAGAAATTGAAAAGTATGCATTTACCTATGGAAATAGACTAAATGGACAGAGCAATTCTATCAAAGGCCTTAATTCTTTACCCTGTCCTACATCCATGTCATTTGTCATGTAACTTTGCCTTTCTCCTTGTTTTCGTGTTCCTCTGCCTTTACCATGAGAACATTCCAGTGATAGCCTGTTAAATGAGGTAAATGAGGGAGACAAATCTACACAGTCATCCAACATGAGGCCAACATGAAGCTGGTCATCAGACATATGAGTAAGTCTAGATTAGCCCAGACTAAACTGTCAAACTACAAACTTGTGAACTAAATGAATATGTATTGATTTGAGGCACTGAGCTTTGCTATGATTTACTGATCATAATTGTAGCAATAGATCATTGACTCACATCACTTTTTTTTTTTTACATAACTTTCTTTTGAGTTTAATTTTGAACTTATGCTTAAAACATATCACTAAATGGAGCTGTACCTAATTTAAAGATTTAAAATTTCAAGTTTTATATTTTTCCACATTCTTGTACTTGAAGAATATTTATTAACTTTAAATAATGTGGTTTTATCACCAGATAGTTGCTCAATCACAGGAGACCCAGTCTGTTTAACTAGAATGCCATCTCAGAACACTGGCATGGGAAATAGCATACTGTTCCATCCATATCTTCTTACCCAATCCATAGAAAGATTAGATTATTTTCTGAGTAAACTCCTATTTCCAGACCAGTTCATGATTCTTCTAATTTAATCATTGTTTAATGGGTAAAATTTCAGTCACATTCAATTTAAATGTTTTGGAGCTTGATAAATTGCCACTGAGATCTGTAAGAACTACTAAACCCTTGTAAAGTAGAAATTTCTGGAGCAGCTTCTGTTCTCATTGTGCTTAATGAACATTGGTGTTCCAAAAGTGCATGACCTTTTTACCTACAACAAATACAGGTCTGCAAACTATGGTCCGCAGGCCAAATCCTACTTCCACTTTTTTTTTTTTTTATCAAGTTTCATAGAATACAGTTATGCTGATTCATTTACATATTGTCTGTGGCTGTATTCATGCTACAATGACAGAGTTGACTAACAAAGGCAGAGAATGCCCCTTAAAGGCTAAAATATTTACTATTTGACCTTTTATAGAAAAAGTTTGCTGTCTCCTGGCCTATAACATCAAGTATGTCTTCAATTTATCTTTTGTTTAATTTTGAATGTTAATCAGTCATGCATTTATCCTATTTTTCATTGATTTCACCAAGTCCATTCATTATTTCCATGTATTTTGGCAAAAAATTTTACGTTAAATATTTATATATTTTTATGTAAGTAAAGAACAGAATCAAATAATTAGATGACAGATAAATAAAGGTATTGTCTGCCCTTCAAAAAGTAGACTTAAGGCCAAGTGATTCATTTGATTATTCGAAGTTCTTTATAGCTTAGCTCTGTCACTATACTGCAATTAATTCATCACTACATTATCCTTTTACCCTTTACTATTCTTTTTTTTAAAATATGTATTTATTTATTTGGCCATGTCGGGTCTTTGTTGCAGCATGTGGGCTTCTCTCTAGTTGTGGCATGCAGGTTTTCTTTTCTCTAGTTGTGGCTCAGGCTCCAAGCTCTGTAGTTTGCGGCACATGGGCTCTCTTGTTGAGGCGCATGAGCTCAGTTGTTGTGGCGCGTGGGCTTTGTTGCCCTGCCACACGCGGGATCTTAGTTCCCCGACCAGGGATCGAACCCATGTCCCCTGCATTGGAAGGCGGATTCTTTACCACTGAACCACCAGGAAAGTCCCTACCCTACTATTCTTTAAAATCATGCCCCACAGAGGAAAATGTTCTGTTCATCTTCCACTATTCTCATTGTCTTTTACTTTCCATTTTGAAATGTATTATTTCCTTAGAAAAAAAAAAGAATAAGCATTTACAGGCATCATTGTTCTTGTTAATTTTATTAACATAATGTTTTCAAACCTTCATATGCCATTTGTATGCTGATCTTTAAGATAATTATACAGTTATGTCTACTTCTGATGTCATATTTCAAATCAGAAATTTTCAAGCAAAAACTGATTTTATAAGCAAGATATAAGTACTTAAGCCAATTGTAATCTTTTCATATATTTTACATTTTCTAAGAAATTAGCAAATTGCTGTTTTCAGAGTGTTTAATAAACGTTTTTTGAATAAATAAATGGTCAAAGAGTTCAAATTAAAGAGTTCAAGATGCTCAATGAGTCTGGTTTCAAATAAACACTAGCAATGAACAGTAGAAAATAAGGAGTGCAAGGCCAAATATGATGGTTTGAAACTGAAAATTGTGGAACTAGAAGAACATATTCATAGAACTAGCTATAAAACAATATAAAAATAGTTGATCTTAGAAAAAGGAATTGATATGTTTACTAAACATATATCAAGTGTTCAAAATGAAAAAAATCTGATTTATACAATAATTGTATGTATGTCTCAATAAATGTGGAAATATATCGGCTCTATGTCTGACATCATCACAACAATCTATACAACCTGGAGAGTAGCTATGCCTAATTTTTTCAATTATTTGATCAGTAAATAGAATATCTACAAACAGTAAAATGAGTTTTCTGAAGTCATTGAAAGAATTATGAAAAAAATAGGAGATGTAATTTTGAATACAAGTGAAGATTTGGTTTATAATTTAAAAATGTAACCATCATTTCCTAACCATTTTATAAAAAGCTATCAGCTTTCTGCCACTCAGATACTAATATTTTCATCTACTCTTGATTAACAGGGACAACAACACTGTGACACAATCTCCGTATGTTATACTGAGTGACCTGAGACTGGAAAGAATTTATACAGAGATTAAATTTAAAACACTTAAACCATTTTGGGGTTTTTAAAGGTGAAAAGGGTTGAATTTTTATTGCTAATCATGTCACAAGGTTTAGTAGAACACTCCTTTAAAAAAGTGAAATTCTGAATGTTTTATTCCATCTTATCAGAACCTTTTGAATATAAAAACCTGATATTAAAATACCATGGGGAAAAATGTAGTTTTCTGATCTTTTCAAGGTGAGGCTAAAATTACTCAGTCTCTCTTGGGACATCTATCTCCTTAAATAACCCTTTGAAAGTGTGCTACTTAAAATCAAAATTAAGTTCATATTTTCCAGTTAGATATCAAATAAAAATTGCTAAAGCACTAAAATTGCATTATTTGGTTTTAGATTTTGGTGAAATACTTCAACTGAAATTTCTCATATCATACTCCTATTTATAAATCTTCTAAAATCAGAAAAACTTTGACTAATTATTGAAAAGGGAATGTTGTAAAATACCAGTCTGAAATAGAAGATCATTTGAAAAAGGCAAAGCTTAATTACTTTCTAGAATGAGAAATATTTAATAAAGAATAAGAAAAGAATAAAATGTGAAATGAAAGAGGTATTCATTTTTGTGCATTTGTTAGCATTTGTAAGTGCTATAGCAATGTCCAAAAATGAATTTCTGTTATTACAATCACTTAGGACAGTGCTAGCAAATAATAGTTACTAGAACAAAGTTTATTAAATGATTGATTTAATTTACTAAGCCTTTGTGTGCACCCTCACAATGAAAAAAAGAAAAAGTGAACGCAAAAAGGAAGCTATAACTGAGAGATCTGGCTTTTTGGAGAGGCTTAAGCTTGTCAGCTGGAAAATTTTAGCATCATGAAGAGGATGGAAGACGAAATACTGTGAAATTTGATCTTGTTGGGTGTAGGGAATGCCAGCAGAGATAAACTTGGGGTAAAGTTTTAGCTCAGCAGGACACAAGGCTGAACAGTAAGTGTCTGAAGACACTTGGAGATGCTGACAGAAAACTGCATGAAAAGAAAGAAAAGAACTAGATAAAAGTGGTGTGTAAAAATGAAGATATAATACTTGACTATCTCAAAAGTGAGCTTCATGTATGGCAGGTGAATTTATAAATTAAATTCTGAAAAATTTAAAACCTAATGTTTAAGAGAGGGAAATTGATTTCTACCTTCCCACTTCTAACCTACAAAACTATGTTTTATTTTCTTTGAGGGATTAGTGCTTCTGGAAATAATGTAAACATATCAGTCATTGGTAAATTCAACATCTTTAAAGGTCCTGTGAAATCAAACAGTAACCAAATAAATCAACTTATTCTGTTTTTAACTTAAAAATGACTTTTTATACAGACATATTATCTGTTGTCTGGGTTGATTTACAGAATGCCCACCACCTCCCAGAAGAGGTGGTGGGCATTCTGCAAATAATCTATGTTTAATTCAAATTGGAGAGGTGCTTATAGATCTCATTTCCTAAAGATTTTATTTTGGTAGTGAAATAACAAATAGAAAAACTTTATATATATTGAGGGAAAACCACATGATTAGGTCAAAATATGTTATAGAGTTGGAATCATAGTTGACTTATTTTTACTATCTTTGTTATACTGTGTTTCTGTAGAACAATCTTTATTTTTAAGTCGTTCTTGATACAGAGATCTATAAAATGATAAAATAGAGGGTCTTTAGAGAGCACCTACTGCACTTCACACAGGAAGTAAGTTAAACCAAGACAAGAACAAAAGTGGGAACAGAAAGGTACTAGAATCTAGGTATATCTTTTTTTTTTTTTTAGGACTAATCAAGTTTTATTTATTTATTTATTTGTTTGTTTTCTAGGTATATCTTTTTTTTTTTTTTTTTTTTTTTTTTTTTTTTTTTTTTTTTTTGTGGTACACGGGCCTCTCACTGTTGTGGCCTCTCCCTTTGCGGAGCACAGGCTCCGGATGCACAGGCTCAGTGGCCATGGCTCACGGCCCCAGCCGCTCCGCAGCATGTGGGATCTTCCCAGACCGGGGCACGAACCCGTGTCCCCTGCATCGGCAGGCGGATTCTCAACCACTGCGCCACCAGGGAAGCCCTAGGTATTTCTTAAGTTGAATTGTTTTTGTTTGTTTACTATAACAATATTATTGGTTGAAATGTGTCCTACAAAAAAAAAAAAAAAAAAGACAAGTTGAAGTCCTAACTCCCTGTACCTATAAATTATTTTATTTGGAAAGAGGGTCTTTGCAGATATATTCAAGTAAACGTGAGTTAATTAGCATAGTCTCTTATCCAATACGACTGGTGTCCCTATAAGAAGAGGGAAATTTGAACACAGGGAGATGGCAGTAGGTTTGTACATTTCATAGGCACACAAATGGAGAGAAATTTTGCCTCAGGATTAAGTATACTTAGAGTCTCACCCATACTTGAATTATGTGACTTACTATATGATATTTGTGATATTTTGCTTGTGAGTTAATGATTCTTAGATAAGATTTTCAAAGTGGTTGATGCTGGAATGGGTTAATAAGACTTTGGGGATGTTGGGATGGAATGTATTTTACATGTGGGAAGTACATGATTTAATTATTGCCCATTTGTTTTCACTTTATTTTTTGTTTAATTTTCTAAATGTACTTATTACTAATTGATCTGACTTAAATGTGTTCAATGATATAAGATACCTGATTCCTTTATATTGAAATTATTTATTCTACAGTCTTTCGTTCTTATATTCAAATCTGTACTACTTGCTATCTGGATTTTCTGGAGAGCTGTTGTTCTGGGATTTCACCTTATCCATATTTTGGGCTTCCTTATCATTGGATCCTCATTTTAGGGATTCCATGTCTTCCTCACATTTGCTCTCTTGTTCTGGTAGGATGTATCTTCTTCTAGTAGCTTCTAGAAAAGGGGAGGATGGCACGTGAATCAGCCAAACTGATCAGAGAAGCCAAACTACTATTGATTTTTATCAAAGATTTTTTGTAGGGCTCAAACCTTCCATAACTGTAGGAAATGGTAGAGCACTCACTGCAAGCTGGTGTTTCTGCATCTAGTATTGAGCCTGAAGTCATTATAGGTCAGCTGGATTGGCAACTGGGAAGGAAAGCTGAATGTACAGAAGAACAGAGATAAACTGGAACCCAAGATGACAACTGGAACATACAAGGACATACTAAAATTGTCTTCCATTATCTCCTACCTTGATGCTGTGAATGGTTGGCAGAAGAAAAATTGTTTTCCATTACCATAGAGATACACATGCATTTGGCCTTCCAAATCTAATGCAGAATGTCTCTTCTGGGTAATACTAACCTGAAGACATAAGGAAGAGGAAATTCTGGAAATACTTTGTTGGATTTTTAGTGTCAGTGGAGGCAAATATGTATGCTCACATCTACGATGTAATCCTTAACCTTCAGGATGCTCTGTATGGATTTATTATTTGTCAGAGCTTTTATCAGCTGATACCAGTCTACTAGAATATGGACAGGACACACTTCTGTAGTAAGGGAGCATTAACAAAGGATTTAGTGGCAACATGTGAAGGATTTTGCTTCCATTTAAAGGTCTTCTGCTTTCACATGAGGGCAAATTGTATCCTCTGGGTCTGATTGTCCTTCACGGATGCCAATTTAAATTATTCTTACATTTTTATCATTTAAGTCATTTTGTGAGGGCTCTTTGGCTTAAAAAAATAATAGTTATTAATTCTGAATAAATGTTTCGTGGAATATGAATTTGAAGTTAATAGAGTAAGGCAGTACTTGAAATTCCAGAACTATAACAAACCAGTGCTTATCAGAATCTATTGCTCTATCTAAAGTTTCAGTTTAATGAGCATACTAACATTTCAGCATCCATTACACAATGAAAAAAAGTTTTCAATAATTAAGGATAATTGGCAATAGAAATAAAATGAGCAGATGAAAATGACTCTGCATTAGACTTTGGCAGCCTCCTCTTTCACCATGTGCTGGAAAAAGAGAAGGGAGGATGAGGATTGTAAGTAGCAATCCAAACTGGTCAACTATGTCATTATTCTGCACTTTTTTTCCCACATCATATACTTCAGTTTCCCTTTTAAAATTAATTTATAAGGTTTCCTCAGATTGCCCACAAAGCAGTATTCTGGGGTTAAATACCAATCAAATTATGACTATATTTAATGATTATACAGTGTCATTTTCTAAGTGTCAATTAGCTTCAATTTGTAATGTCATTTAAACAGCCAAGTCATTTTGAACAACCTACCTAATACAGAATACCTTTGTTTTTTTATATTTTCCAATCTTTAAAACCTAACATGATTTCATTGGGGATATTTTTGTTAAAAACAATTTTTGAAAATAGCATATTTGGGGCTTTATTTTATATTGGTGCCTATAGGAAAGAGGAATATCTATTATGTCATTAAGAAAAGGCTAAAAAGCTAAATTGTAGTCTACCCAGCTTCATTTAAAACCAGATTAGATGCTTGTGTATATTAGATTTATTTCTGGATGTACTATATCATTTTCATTAAAAATATTTGGGCACTGAAATTAAAATAGCATCTTTAACATTATTTTCCAAATGTTCATGAAAATACTTCTAAATTTAAAGCACACACAGACTCATATACACAAGTAGACAGGCATACAAAGATATACGTGCATATACATGCATATACAAAACTGTACTCACGTATGTGGAAGTTCTCACATACAAACAAGCACACATGTAATAAAATGAACATTAATAACACTACCACCGCCAAAAGCTAAGCCTGAAGGAAATTATTATTTGAATTTGGGAGGAATTATATCGACTGTAAATCCAAAGGATTAAAAGAGAATGACCAATAATGCATTTGGAGGGTAGGAAATTGTCCCTTATACTTTTGAAACTTGCTGTTAAATCTCCTCCTATTATAATTATGTAACTCTCTTACCATCAATATTACTTGGAAGTATTTGTTAAAATTCAGGTTCGCGAACATTATAGAGATCTTCTGAATCTTATGTGTTGTGTGGCTTCAAGATATACATCTTTAATAGAGACACAGGCTGCTTCAGTTGCACGCTAAGGTTTGCAGATCATTGCAGGACAATATTGGGTCTGTGTTTTTATGACAGGCATTGTACCACTCTCCATCGTCTCCAGTTTAAAAAAAACATTCGTAGACTATGACTCTGAAGAAACAATAGTGAAGGAAGAAGAGAGGATGGCAGGGGACACATTTCATTCTGTGATATGCAGTTCTTTAATGAAGTGTTCTGTAGATGGTTTAAGTGTATTGTAGAAATAAAAGGAAAACAAAATGAGCACTGTGTGGTTGAGCTTTCAGTTTTACATACTTTCTAGTCATGGAATATCTGAGAGACAGGCCGAGGAGCTAAGAGACTTCTAGATCATTGCAGTAGTGCTGTATTAAGGGAGATAATGGGACTTGGACCTATACATATAAAATCATTCATCGTATTTAGAGATGAGGGGAAGTTAGATGAACAGAGAACAGAGTCAAACCAAACCAAACCAAACAAAGCAAAACTCAGCATCTCCTAGTCCATGCATTCATATAACAAATATTCCCTGAGTTTTTGTTTGTTTGGGTTTTTTTTTTTTTTTGGTTATTTTGTTTTTTCTGTTTGTTTGTTTTGTTTTATTTTGTTTTACTATACCAAGCACTGAAGATACTACAAGCAAAAATTCACACTTCCATGAATCTTACATTTTAGTGAAGAGAAACATAGGAAACATGAAATATGTAAACACAGAAAATGATGTGTTATGATAAAAGAATAAAGCAGGAAAAGGTAGGCAGGAGTGTAGGGGGAGAGATATTATTTTAAATAGAGAAGTCATGGAAGATATCAATGAGAAAGTGACATTGAGCATGAATCTAAAATGGTGAGGGTACAAACCATGGGCATTTCTGAAGGAGGAACATATGCAATTGAGAAAAGAGCAAATTCAAAGTTTTGAAGTGGGAGCTTACTTAACTTGACTATAAAAGCAAGGAGGCCAACGTGACTGATGTGAGAAAAAAAGGGGATAAGAACATTCATTCAGTGAGGTGGCGGGTTGAGGAGCAGGGATTTGGAGTACATTTTTGCCTATGGTAATATCTACATATATTACTATGAGTCAGATGGCAGACTCTAAGAGGAATTTGAGTGGAAGGATTACATGATCTGGCTAATCCTTTAAAAAGGAGACTTTTGTTGCTATTTTGTTAATACTTTTAAATGGAAAAAGATGGAAGCATGGGGATAGGAGGATTAGGAGGATATTAAAGTGATTCAAGAGAAAGATTGCAGTAGCCCAAAGTCCTGATAGTTACAGAAATGAGATGAAGAGATTTGATTCAAGATACATTTGAAAAGTATTGCATCCCACTCCAACCCAATATGATTTAATGAAAAGGGCACCTTACTTTGTGGTTTTCTTCCCCAGAACCTATTACTCCAGTCTAACTATGAGAAAACAAACCCAATCATAAACCCAAATTGAGGGATATTTTGTAAAATAACTGACTAGTCGACCTCAGAGTTTGTGGAAAAAAAACAAAAAACAAAGAAAGACTGAGAACATTTCACAAACCTGAAAAAATTAAGGAAAAGTGATGACTAAATGCAACGTGAGATCTTGAAAAAAATGGCATTAGTGCAAGATCTGGTATAATCCATTTAAAGTCTGTAGCTTAGTTAATAGTATAGTTCCAATGATGATTTTTAGTTTTGTTAAATGTACCATGATAATTCGGGGAAATAAGTGAAGGGGTATATAAGAACTCTCTCAACTATCTTTGCAACTTTTATGTAAATCTAAAATTATTCTAAGTTTTTAAAAGTATTTAAGTAATGCCAGCAGGATTCATCAAAGAATTTGCTGTATGATATTGTATATAAGGAAACAAAAAAATGACATTAAGGATTACTCCAATAATTTTAGCCTGACTAGTAGAACACATCTCCTTTCACTTTATTCAAAGGATTTTTCTTTTCCAGATAGTGTCTTAGATTTTTCAAAGCATAAACCTGGAGTCAGAGAAGAGAAGACAGGAACATAAAAGTTGGGAGAACAAAGGAAGAAATATGTAGGTAGATAGAGAAAGAGAAAAAGATATTTGGGGGATTAAAAATGAGAGGCACAGAATCAGAGAAAGGACAGTTAAGGAAAATAGAAAAGGAAAGATTAATAGAAATGTTATTGAAATTTATGGATTATATCAGTTTTAATGTTTATCAGGAAAAAAGTATATGTTGGAATTTAATTTATTTATTTCTTTTTGGCCTGGACTATATTTATTCAAAAGGACTTCACTACTGAGATGGGACAATTTGGTTCCAATATCCATAAAGGTTACATCTGGTTTTTATTTGTTTGTTTTTTAACCTTTACGTTTTCAAGGACAATAAGAGAAAAACTATGGTGCACTGAATCTAATAGTACAGAATTAGATAACTGTAGAATCATCCTGAAAAACCAGAATAAGAGCATGCTTTTTACAGTTAATCACTGCAGAAAAGAAATTTAGAAAACTAGCATCATAAATCTAAAAACAAATGGATAAGGAAATGTATGCAGAAAATTCAAATAAGGTGATATGATAGCAGGTGATTATTTAGCTATAGAGATTGCTCTTGTTTGATTACATAGAGTTTTGGCAGAAAAATATATTCTCTGTGTGATGTGTCAAAAAACAACAAGCCATGTAATAATAAGGGATGAACATATCAAATAAAGAGAAAAACTAGTATAAATCCTTAGGGCTGTAGCTAGCTGGGTGTATGTAAGAAGGGAATAAAGGTCAACATGCACTGAAGGCAATGTGCAGAAGAATATGAGATGGAGTCACATAGGAAAGGAGTTTCCACTCTTGGTTCTTGACCCTTAAAAAAAAGAAGGTTGAGTTTTTAAAGTGGGAGCAAGGGAGGAAGGAGACGACTAAAAAAACGAATGGCAAGAGGCTAACATTTCATATATATATATATATATATATATATATATATATGTATGTATGCTTTGAAAGGAGGTAACAGTAGGATTACTATTGTCAAAAATTGAATGTCATGTACTAGCAGAAACTGTGTTCATCAGATGTTTAATGTGCTTCTTTGTATTTATGAGCTTCTTGTGTGATGAAGTTGGGGTGATGTAAGTGATTTCAGACAAATTCCTCTGAGCAGAAGTGAAATGTGTCAATTGTTTTGGCTTGAAGCTCATAAGACACAGTATGTCCCTTGATTGCTTTCATCCCCACTATGATAACTTCTGAGGCCAGGTTTCCCATATGGTGCAGCCACCAAGCAGGTGGGCCACCTGAACACCATCAGACTGTACCTAATTGACAAATAGGTAAATCTTTATTTTGTTAAGCCACAAAGGTTTAATGGTTTGTCGGTTGCAGCAGCTAACATTAATTATGCTAATACATGCACCTATTAAAATTATGTCCAGAAAACTATTAAATTACTTGAGTCAGAGCTCATGATATGGTGCTTAATGATAAAAGCAGATATGAAACCATCCATGTACCACACCCAAAACACATTATAATCAAAATAACTGGCAAGAATTATACCAAAATAGTAACCATGTTTATTCCTGGACAGATTATTTTAATTTGTTTTTACACATTGCTCTGCATCCTCTGTTTATCTATCTATCTATATATTTTTTACGTATTTTTCGGCATTGGGATAATTGCATTTTTAAACAAGTCATATATTTTTAACAAGAGAAAAAATAAAATTGAGAACAGTTTCTTAGGAAGTAGAAGTATATTCATCCACTTTCTTACTTACTAGCAGCAAGGCCTTGAGTGGATCATTTAGTTTCTGGAGCCTCACTGCTCTCATTGTTCAATGGGAATGATTCCTTACCTAAGTAAAGGCAGGGGGCTCACGGAGAGCACCTTTTAAAAACCATGAAGACATATATGCCTCTGTGGCTAGTCTACATGTAGTTAAAAGTAAAACTCTTCTTTATCTTCTAATTCTCCATGAAATTATAGGTGCTGTGCCACTAAATCCCATGTAATATCCCTATAGTTATTAATTCCCACATTATATATAAATACAATAACCTTGACTCATCTTGTAGAACTTATTTAAACTTTAGTTATTTTGTGTATCACTTTCCTGAACTCTATCCAAGTTCTTCATTTACATCTCAAGTGGAGTATAGAACTCCAATAATATTTTGTTTAATGCTGGCTATGTTTCAAAATGACAGAGTTTTATTTATGTACTATTGGGAAAACAACTCTGAAAGTATAGCTGAATCGCATGCATATATATTTAATGCTTATATATTTATACATATGCATATTGCAGAACTATAAAGCACATAAATCATTTAACCATACTTTTATGCTTGATTTTCAGTGTTATCATGTAGATACTTTTAAGGGACTTTTTGCCGATACTTGGCCTGTTTGTCCTCAGAGCCATTCTTTGCTCTTCTGTGTATGCTTGGGAAGTGGGTTAGAGGTTTAAAGTATGTGTTTCCCATGTGTGTGTGTTTCCACATGGAATCAGTGAATGAGAGGCAGTGGCAGTGACAAAAGTTGACCAGCAGGATGGTAGAAGTTGGGGCATTTGTTTCCCTTCTTACCTTTGGAAGCACCAACAACAGAAGTGATATATCCTTTCTGCCTCCATCTTCCAGTGAACAGCCTGCTATAATTTCATCTTCAGTGTGATTCTGGTCCCCAAACTCCGCTTCTCCCTTTTATTCTTCAGACTAGAAACATTAGTGATTTCTAGTTGTCACCTGCTAGTTGTTACCTGATTATCTCCTAGTCCTATATTTGGTTTCATAGCTTTTCAATCATTTGTATGACCAAAGTTTTCAAATCATAAGAAGGTTTATGTTTTCCTGGTTGGACCCTAACTGGTACAACCGATGATACCTAAAGTGGTCCCTGAAGGCAGACCTTCAAAATGAGATTCTGAAGCTGGGTTTCTTACTTGTTTCTCAAGTTACAATGATGATATATTTTCAGATAAAGAATTCAATATAGTGGACACTGTGGTGTGCATCCCAGAGTCCCTTCAATGAAGGGCATTCCCAACTGCTAGGAATACTACTTGAAAATAGCTTTTAGTTCTCAGCTCCTTCATGAATTGTTTTGAAGTTACTATGTAAACCGTTACACCATTTCCATGGGCAGCTGACACCCAGTGACGGATCAAATGGATAGATAAAGACTTTACCATCTTAGGCCACTTTGGAATGACTCTGCAGGGCCATTCTAGTTCCAGAGTTCCCCATGTAGTTGATGAAGGTTGCATTAGGCTTGCTTCACAGTTCAAAATCTCTCTCTGTCCTTTCCTTTCACTCTTTCCACAGGTGTGTTAATTACAGTTACTCCATAATAAATATCCTGCAGACTAAACTCTGCTCAGAGTCTTTTTCCAAGGAACTCAATCTAAATAAGATTACTTAAATTATTAGATTGCTTTATATGAAAGCAGCAATTTGTTATATCAAGTAGAGAATGTAATAATCATATGGTCTTATCAAAATGATGATGATACATCATGATGTGGAATGGGATGGTTGCCTCTGGATTAGCTAGAAATCTACAAATAAAAGTATGATAACCTTAAGATTTTGGAATATTAACTCAAGGAATGGATAGAGATCAAAAGAGCTTCTATGGGAACCTTTTTTTTTTTTTTTTTTGGTGGTACACGGGCCTCTCACTGCTGTGGCCTCTCCCATTGCGGAGCACAGGCTCAGGACGCGCAGGCTCAGTGGCCATGGCTCACGGGCCCAGCCACTCTGCAGCATGTGGGATCTTCCCGGACGGGGGCACGAACCCGTGTCCCCTGCATCCGCAGGCGGATTCTCAACCACTGCGCCACCAGGGAAGCCCATATGGGAACCATTTTTTAAAAATCTGTTATATCTGGTATCACAGGGCAACATGCAATGAATTGGAGCCCAAATCTAATTGTAGGTTGCAGAATTATAAAGGAACCCAAATTCACACCCTCATATGTATTTTATATTAACCGTGGGAATGAATGTGGATTTGAGATTTCAGATGAAATTATTTGAATAGACTTAGAGAGGAACTGCTTTTGACTGAATATTTGTGTCCCCCTAAACTTCATATGTGATCATATTTGGAAGTAGGGCCTTAGTAGTAGTTACACAGGTAACTGTGTCATGGGGGTGAATCCTCCATGATGAGATTAGTGTTCTTTTAAGAAGAGAAAAAGATCTAGCCCCTTTTTTTTTCTCTCTCTTCCACATGTGGATATAAGGAGATGAGGGCTATATGTAAATAAGGAAACGGGCCTTTGCCAAGAATCCAACTGTGCGTGGTACCCTGACCTCAGACTTCTAGCCTCCAGAATTGTGAGAAATAAATCTCTGGGATTTTTTAAAGCCACTCAGTCTATGATATTCTCTTATAGAACCCCAAACTGACTCAAAGAGAAACATTAAACACCCTAATATCCCAGGTCCTTCCTAGTGGAAGCAGGTTCCTCTCCACTGTCTACAAAAAAAATATCTTTTCACCAATTAACTACTCAGTAATGACTTTATCTTATGATTGCTGTCTTACAAAAGGATACTTACTCTTTTGCAGAATCCTTAACAACTCCTCATTACATCCAGGTCTGTAACTAGAGTTGGATCCCAGCATGTTCCAGGGCAAGGCCTGTTATGTCTTCTCTAAGAAGAGAAAACATATTAAAAAAATAAACAAACAAAAAAAACCCCTGAAAGATAATTTAAATCATTAAGAATCAGGAAATATGCATGAGAATATATAATAAGAGCTTTAGACTAAGATGGAAGGAGTATAGTATTGGATTGAGCATAATTTATGTATATGAGTGCACTTCCCTAAGTCTCCAGACTTAAGATTCTAGCTCATGGAGCTGGAAGTGGCTTTAACACTTTATTTTCTGTTTTTTTGTTTTTGTTTTAATGAAAATTTGTTTTGATAATGGCTTACTTTCAGTAAAGTTGAGATGTTTGATTTTTTCCTTACACAATATGAAGGAAGAAATTCAATGAGAGGGAATGGATTTCCATTAGAACACTCCCCACACTAAGACACTGAGAAATGCATTCACTCGTGAATGCACGCTGGTACTCAACACATGCTTGAGTAGTTCTACAAGTATCTGTTCTCTGAAGGATAGAGTTGATGTAGGAAATATGGCTATTAAAGTGGCATCCTGATTTTAAAGAAAAATTACGGAAGTCTGAAACAATGGAAGTCTGTTACAGCATTTAACATTTAGAGATGAAGAAGTTGCAATTACCACATGGGCAACAAGTATTTATGGAGGTGCCTAGTTGATAATGGGCTTACTAGCTATGAAACAGATAGTAAAGTGTAAGTTGATCTATGTAACTGGGACAATTTAGTTCTGGTGACCAGAAACCTAACTTGAGTTTTTGTAATAATTCTCAGATATGAATTGTTCCTAATCATAAACCAGTCCCTACAGCCCCATAATTGAAGGAGAGGCTGAGGAAGAGGAAGAATGCTTCCTTCTTTGAAGAAGAACCCCTAAATGATTCCTTGAGTATATATAGAATTTTTCTCTCAAGTCTTGCCCAAGGGACTTTGAGCTACCTGTAGCCCTGGTGGGTATGATTTGGCACAGAAAAATATCCAAACTTTACAGAGATTAAGAAACACTTACCCGGATTGATTCTGGCTGTAGGAACACAAAAAGAAAAGTCACCATGTTCCACTGATTATAATGGAGACTCATTTAGATCAGTTGGTAAATGGACTTTTGGTGTGAATCTGTTTATAGTGTATCCAGTCTGTACGTGGTCCTATCTATTGGCTATTTCCCCAGTTCCTTAATCCATAGCTGGAATGGTCATATCAGTGTTTCACCCAGGGTTCAACTAGGAAAACAAACAAACAAAGAGCTTGTTATTTAAAGCAGAGGTGTTTTCTCTTCCATAGCCAAGGAGTCAAACTGAAATGGACTCTCTCATTTTTATTTCTCATTAATGAAACTAGGCTTTACTGGTTTAAAGTTCTTAGTTCTCAAGGCCAAAATATTCCCACCAGAGTATTAAAAGAAAAAAAGTGGGCCTATAAAACTGAAACATGAATGACTACCTGGCTGTATTGGGCTCCTTATGCTCCTGAACCAATAGGCAGAGGAAAAAATAGAAGTAACTCTTCTGATTCTAGAGATCAATTTCCATAATTTCCTCAGGTGGAAAATTAGTTTTCTGTTAAACATTAGGGTCAGGGGAACTATATATAAATCCTTTATGTCCCTTTATACTTCAATTAAATCCTTATGTCCCTTTATACGTCAGTGTTCAATAATAAAGGACAACAGAAGACTATAGGAACCCAATAATGGCAGAGAAAAATAAAGGAATCAGATACTTTAGGCCTGAAGTGTTGGATTATCCTACACCTAAAGAACCCTGACCAAATCAGGAGGTAACACATTGAAACCTGATGGGCATAAGTTCTTATTCTCAGGAAATCCAGGATCTGAGATGAGTACAAGGACAAATAGAACTTTGTGTATCAACTTTTTCTGAGGAAAGACTAAAGTTATTTTTATGAAGACAGACACATGAATGTATTAAACAAAGATTACATATGAGTAGAAGAGGAAAATAAATGCCTAGTTTTGTTAACAATTCGAAGCCTTTAATTATCTCTGTTTTATTAAGTGCTTGAGACAGTTTCTGTTTTCCTATTTGGACCCTGCCTGATACAACACCCCATATAATAAAAGCACCCAAGATATTGAATACTTTATGAACTTTTTATCTCAAAGTTGCTTTTCTAATTTAAGATACAAACTGTATTCTAGGCAGTGAGATATCTGTTTCCCCAAGGAGAACATATTCGAAACATATTGAATGTCAGAGGAGAAAATATACTTGTAGAGAACTTATCATGCTCTAGAATGGCCCAGGGAAGGAACAAATAATGCCAACTTCACTTTCTTTGTTTTCACCTCAATAAAGACATTGATTATAGTGTCACACTAGAACTGTGTTCTCTCCCATATTTTAAATTTTAATCAAGTTGGGATTAGTTGATAGTTTCAAGTGATATTGATCCAAGACTTCCATTGTGAAGACTCTTGGAAGTGTAAGGATTTGAGTGGACAACTTTCTTTGTGTCTTCCCAAGAGCAAATGCTCCGTGTAATATAAATTCTTTCATTAATTTTTTTAAGGTGTGAGAACTTTTAGAGTTGATAATACTGGTTAATTATACTACATATAGCACAAATATTTGTTATTTTTAATGTGTTTTCCATGTTATATGAGCATCTGGAACACAGATTTTCAAAGGCACAGACACATACAAAGAAACGTAATCAGTTTCACTTAGAAGCTTTAGCAAAGTATTGATTCCTCCTATTCTTCTCATTAGTTTCATGCTTAAAAGCATTCTAAATCCCCATTCACTCATACTTTCCCAGACCATCTTCTTGTAAGGCTCTGTTTGTTTTTTCCCCTAACTTCCACCACATCTGAAAAAAGAAGGGGCACCTTCATCTGCTGAAATTCAGAGAAAGAAGGGACTTGAAGTTTAGATAAGATTTTATGGAAGAGAACAAAGACAGTAAAAATAGTGTCAATTTTATTGGAAAAGATAGAAATTAATGTTATTCACTAAAATTGAGACAGAGATTAAACAGTTAGGAAACATAAGGGAATAGTGAAGATTAGGAAGAGTCAAGGCTAGAAAAGGCACATAAATTATAAGCAAAAGGATGGGTGGCCCTGAGGTCATCAGCTAAAGCTAGAGACAATTTTAGTGTCACAAATCTGTAGTGTTGATGGATTTTCTTTTTTAGTATATTTTAGCTGGTTGGGTAAAGTGATAGAGAAAAAAAGATTTCTAAAGTAATATTTTGCTATTTGAATGAAGGAAAAAGACAAGATTTCAAGAGAATCAAATTTGTTAATAAAATCTTAGATGAACAATCATAGGGTACAATAGCCTATATTGATGACACCCTTTTAATATTTAGCTATGTTATCTTTTGAATTCTATAAACCTTATTAAATGATTAAACACACATCCAGTTGTCTCCTTGATATCTGAAGACTTAATAGACCAATATTGAAATCTTGATCAACTTCTAAAACAAACAAAACCTCTTAGTTGAATCTCATCAACATTAATTATGACAATGCAAGCTCCAATTTTGCTTTTTGTTATTACTATGTATATTAAATTCACCATTAATTGCTATCAATATTTTCTATTTTGTTATAATTTTGTTTGTTATTTGCTGCAAAAACTCTTCCATTTGTAGTAAAAGAGGACACATTTTAGAGTCAGGGAAGTCTTGGTTCTGATGATCTTTCCTTGTCTATGAGATGTGGGTGATATATTCTTTGTAGATTTATTTTGAAGATTAAATGAAATTTTGCACATCCATGAACACCCATATACATATATATGTATACATTTGTGTGTATATATTTATTCATAACTTTAGCATTTTTCTTCTTGTCACTATTATTCTATTATCCACATCTCCACGGTTGTTGTCCTGGTTCAGGAACAAAGAACTAATTACTGACTGTCCATCTGCTCTGTTGGGGGAGGTAATCTGCTGTGGACCCTGCGAATCCCTTTATGTTCTTCTGGTTGTGCCAGGAATGCAAGGCCCTGACCACTCTTCACCCAGGCCATCTCTAAGGATTGTGTTTGAGAGATAAAGTGCCTTGCTTCCATTTACTAGAAACATGGTAAATCTCTCCAGCTCAATATTTCTCTCCTCTAATGCAACTCAGTGTGTGCAGGCATTCATAATATGCACTTTGTGTCTCACCTGTGGGGTATGAGGGAGGGGAGCAGGGGGTGTGGTTAACAATTGCAAATGGTTGGAAGTTCTGCATATTGATTTTGTCATGAATAGTAAAGTTCTTTGCCTCTGATCCGGATCTCTTATCTTCTGCTTTGAGCCACGAGACAGTAACAAACTAAATAAGTAGTTTATTTTATGCTGTAAATAAGGTGAAATCCTAGAGTCTGCATGCTTTTTTATCACCTCCATTGTTGTATCCCTCTTATCTATAGTTCACACTACTGGCAGGGAGGTATTTCCAAAACAAATTGTACCTTATACTCCCTTACTCAAAATCCTTCCTTTATTCTGCATTGCTTACAGGATCTGCTTCTGTAGCTTGTTTTTTATGCTGTTAACTTGTGTCTCACTAGGAAACAAAAATTATGTATTTAAAGTCTTTGTACATACCTTATGTCAGGTATTAGTTTATGGTGTCACATAATACACATTCTTAACGGTAAATAACCTGAGGTAATTTAATAAGTACAATTAATGAATATATTGGTATTAAAATAAAGAAGAGGAAGATAAGTACAAAATAGTATATTTATTGTCCAGTTAATGGAAAAACAATCAAAGTAAAATCAACTTAATACTCTTACTTCTTACCTACAAAGATATTGTGTTAAATTTAAACATTACATTGTATATAGTGTATGTCCCAATCACTTTTATTTTTATCTAGTGTTTTACCAATTTGACAAATAATTATACAAAGGATTATTTTGAGTACTATTTCCAAATGATTTTCTTATGAAGAATATTCTTAAGTAACATCTAGTGCCGTTTATAGCTGTCATTTGCTCAAACTGTCCTGTAATTGCATTTAATTCAACTAATTTAATTTTATCCAGATATAATTTAAACATGATACGTAAAAATATTTTCTTCAAAAAATCAAATGTGATATCTTTTTTCATTCAGTTACTACTGTCAGCATATGATTAAGTGGGATGAATAGGTTATTTCCTTAACAAATTATCTCTTATTACAATAACAATATGGAATGCCAATATAGTTTATTTTGTTTTGATTATCAAACATCAGCTTTATAATACAGCAAATGTAATAAACATCCTTTTATTAGACTTTTCTGCTTTACAAAACATCTTCTACTTTGCAAAAATTCTCTCATTTGATAGAATACTTAGAACTGCTTAAATGGAAAAAATATATAGATATGTTCTAATTATTTGCCAGTTAGGATTCTTTTAGATGTAGGTAAAAGAGTCACAGATTTCCTTAGGCACAATTTTGTATTTATTGAAAGATCATGAGATTTTACATTAAATACATGACAGTATTAGCTTTGGCAAGGGGAAGGAACAAAAAAGAAAGAACCTCTGGGGAAGGGGACGTGATGAGTTAAACAATAACCTCAACAACAGCAGTAGTTGATCTTTTCTTTTCATCACAGCCACAGCACTAAATCAACTTCAGCAATTCCCAGTCTCTGGGTTTCTTTGTGCAAATTCCAAGTTCTAGGATGGAGAATTTGTGTGTCAGATTTGGAGTCTGATTTTCTTACATGGATCAATCAGTAGTAACTAGGAGCCAGCATAGAAAGTTTCTCTTAGTGAAGAAAACTTCCAGACCCAAAGACCCCAGAATTAAAGGGGCAAGAGGCAATACATTTTAGTGCATCATTAGGTGATAAGAAGTACTCACTTTACAATTTGATCCCCCAACAGTTATGTGGCTCATGAGAAAGAAAGCTCTATATGTAGGTACCTGGCTAGAAATGTATATTTCATTTTTCAAATAATTAGTCTTTAAATATATTATCTCTCTACTAGCTCCATATAGAAAGTATTAATAATTCATTCTATCATTGTAGCTGTGTTGAGATTGAACCAGTGACTCTCATGAACATCAATCCATTGATTCCCTTCTTTGGCTGGTAACAACTTCTTTAGCTGGAATTAATGTAGAGTGAAAAGTATTGATCAGATGGTGATTCTGGAAGAATTATGGAGATCAGAGAAACAAAATACAAATCTTTATTAAGTAATTATTATAGAAGAATAAATTGCTAGCCAAAACATGATGTAATGGCACTAATTTGTCCCCAGAAAGCAGGTTTCCTTTCTACATGGTGCCACAGCTAGGCATGGGGGTGGTTGCTACTATAAGGGAATTGAAAACTCAACATGGAGGACTCATTTAGGGGATGTCTGTGCTGCCCAGACTATGCCCGGGCTGCAGTCTTACACCATGCCTGCTTTATACATGCCTGCTTTATACATGAGTAGACAACACACTCACACTGTGTTGCAGACAGAAGGTGGAGGACTGACATCCACAGAGTGGTCATCCTGCCTAACTGATTATACAGAACATCTTTTTTCAGTAAAGAACTTCTGATGAGCATTTATATGGATTTGGATATTTTCATGTGTTGGGGTTTATAATGAAACGTGCAACATTAGCCTCCCGCTGATATACTTATACCAATCCTTAATCTTGTTTATCCTTTACATCTAGCCAGGCCATTAGCCACTGACAAAGAACAAATAATGATTAGGTATTAAGATAGATTACTGGATATCATCCATCAGAGCCACTCTCCTTTGGTTAAGACTATAATGCAGAGACAGTTATAAATCAGTTTTAATATGTACATTTTTCCAACTTTAATGGGATATAATTAGCATAAAACATTGTTTAGTCAAATAAAAAGAGCATGCCCCCTAGAATAACAAAGGTGAAAAGAAAATTCTCTGTATGTCACTTTTGAATGATGAACAATTATTAGTGTCTTACTGTGTCTTTTTTGTTTGCTTCCCCCAGTAATGTCCTCTGCTTTTCTCTGTCTTATTCTACTATGCTGGAGGTGACAGCTATGGGCTCCATCTCCTGGATTATCTAACACGTTAATTTCTTGTTGAGTGATGGCCAATGGAAGACATTAGTGGGAAATCAGAGGGCAGTGAAAAAGCTCAGGACATCTTTATAAAGTGAGGAATGAAACTGACTGGATTGTTGCCTACTTTAATAATCTTAAATTGATACTTTGTTCTTTCTAGTAATGAATTTAAGCTTATGTACTTTCTGCTTTAGTGGTAACACACTCATTAGAAGAATCTAAATTTCTAGTTTTATGAAAATTACTTCTTTGCTTTATTATTTATTGACCATTTTTTCTTAATTTCCAATCACAGGGAGTTTTCTAGTTTTTATTATTGATGTTGCTAGTGATATCTAACTAACTTAATTGCATTTTGGTCAGAAATGTGGTCTATATGACACAAAGTTTAAGAAATGTAATTGGAATCTTAATTATACATTTTGGACAAATGGATCCCACTATCCTATCCTGATAGAGAACATTTCCATCTCTCCAGAAAATCCCCCACCCCCAGAGGCAACCACTGTTCTAAATTTTTGTACCTTAGATTATCCCTTTTAGAACTTTGTATAAATGGAATCATACAGTAAGTATTTTTTGTATCTGGCTTTTTTTCACTCCATAATGCTTTTGACATTCAGCCATGTTGTTGCATGTGTCAGTGTTTTGTTCCTTTTTATTGCTGAGTGATCTTCCACAGTGTGGATAGACCACAGTTTGTTAATGGACCATCTATTTTGAATAAAGCTACTATGAACATTTTCATACAAAAAAATGTAATTGGATAAGTTATATTGTCTAGTATGATGCGAATTTTCATAGATATTCTGTTTGCTCTTGAAAAATATGTTCTCCAATTCTTGAATATTATATTCCAATATCATCCAAAAATTTTCCCAATAAATTTGGCATGTGAATTGTTCAATTCAAATTTTCTATGTTTGTAATGTCATTTTAATTTATTTCACCCATTACTTTTTAGAATTTAACTCAAATATTCCAGCATGTTCTTGGATCACCCAATTCCTACTAAAATTGGAACCCAGGAAGGTTTGAGGAGCTAAACCTCTCAGCAAAATAATATTAAGAGATTTGTATTTCTGACAAAAAACAGTGAGGTAGAGACTTGAAAAATCAAAAGTCAGAGATTATTTAGAGGAAGCCATGGTACCGAACAAGATAGCAATGTCAAATCTACATCCTCCTAAACATTCTGCAAACATTACGGCAGGCAGGCATTCTGTAAGACTTTGGGATGAGACCCTAACATAGCTGCAGTGGGTATAATTTGCAGAGCTGCAAATTGGAAGGTTAGATTATTCATTCAAGAACATGATTCCTTGCCTATGTTGACTAAAAAAAAAATGTAAGCCATTCCCAAGTTTTTTAATCCTTAAGGAAAAGGATAAAAACACAGAATATCCTCTATAGAGAGCATAGGCTTTGAATCACAAGGAGTGAAAACCATGAGAGACATCTGGGGAAAATGCTTATTTAAACAGGTGTCCTCATTTTGGTAACAAGTAACATATCCTTGTTGTGACTGAATTTCACATTTGGGAAGAAGTAACTGGATATAAAGCTATTGTCATTTCTCCATGTCAAATAAGAGGAAAAGGAAAGGGGGATACTGGTATACAGGATGATAATACATGTGTATTGAATCAATGAAAATTTCATAGAAGATTAGTCTGTCCCTTTTTAAACATCCAATTCTATTAAATTAAGGAAAAATAGCAAAGTTTATAGGACACAATATTTATATGCTTATATTTAAATGGAATTTTAAGCACTGTAATTATAGAGCACTATTATGACACTGTCTCAAATTTAGCTTAGTGGAATAGGCTCAGTTATGTAAGAGCACTGGTACTGTGCTATTGATAATTAACAAGTTTTAGAAAAAAATAAGTTGTAAGGAAATTTTAAAAAATCTTTTATGTAAGGCTGAAATGTAATGATTTAAATGAAAATTCTTTTTTTTTTTTTTTGCGTTACGCGGGCCTCTCACTGCTGTGGCCTCTCCCATTGCGGAGCACAGGCTCCGGACGCACAGGCCCAGCGGCCATGGCCCACGGGCCCAGCCGCTCCGCGGCACGTGGGATCTTCCCGGACCGGGGCACGAACCCGCGTCCCCCGCATTGGCAGGCGGACTCTCAACCACTGCGCCACCAGGGAAGCCCCTAAATGAAAATTCTTAAGTCATAATACTTATTTCTAGTTAGACTGAGAACAGTTTTTGGAAAAAGAATAATGAATCAACTTGGTAAAATCTCTTAAAAACCACATCACTTTTAATCACTGAAAAAATTACAGGAATAAGTAACTTATAACAAGTTAAACTTGCATCTTATTCCCAAGACTTTAATGTTAGAAGTTTTGAGTATTATTAAGACAGATGTATGTACTCCTGCAAAATCTGCATGATGAAAACATGTCTGAATGAAGGAAATATTAGTCCTGATAATGCTGGAAAACCTTGCCTTGTTAATATACCATGAGGCTGATGTTAGGGCTGAAGTTTTGTTGTAATCTTCTAAAGCTTCCGATCTCCAAGCTAATGAAGAGATCCCAACAGTTTTTCTGCAATGTCAGTAGAGAGCTTTAATGACTAGAGATTAATCAGTTTCCAAGGCAGCAATCTGTGGGGACATTTACCCCATTAAGGCAAGGAAAAGAAGTGGCAAATATTTATGTCACCAAACAGGAACAAAAAAACAGGCAAAGAGAACTTTTGCTCCTCAAAGAAATTGCAAGGGAAAGGGTCTTGGATTTAGTGGTGCATTCACTTAATTAAAATAGCCAGGATTTTCATTTTCTTCTCAATGTAAATCACTATTGAGAAAAGCATCTGTCACCTCTGACATTTTCTGGGCAATAAATTTAAATGAATTAATCATTCTGCCTATTCAGAAATTCTGAAGAGTGATAGGCACTTGCCAGTGGGCTGTAGAATCCCTGGCTCATTGATTTTTAGATGCCAGAGGATATTGAAGAGGCTGTGAAATGATTTAAATAGAAATAAAAGAAATAAATCATTCTAGATTAGGTTTACCTACTTAACTTTTTACCCTTTAATCAAACGTGGGTTATAATATTAATGTATATAATAGTATAATAACACTTGTGTAATCTAAATTTATGCTTAATCAAAGTTTGTAAACACACCATGATTTTGAGCTAAACCTGAATCTGAGTTTAATTTTCAGTAGAAACCGTTTAGAATTCTGATATATCATTGATCAAGGCACATCCCTTAAAACTAGAATGTCTCTATAGTTTATCATTTAAACAAGGCCAGTTTTAAGGTTAAAAGGAGGCACAAATAATAATTATGGGAAGCTACAGGTGTAAAACAGAAATCATGAATTAATGAAGATGAGGAAAGTAGTGACGAGAACAGTGGTTAGTAGATTTTTAACCTGACCACTCAGTAGACATTCACTGATGAATATTTGATGGAGTAAAAAAGTCTATATACATTTATAAAGTTAGAAGTAGGGTGGTTAGTGTATTAATCAAGTCAGGTATCTTCAGTACTACTCAAAGATCGTTGTAACCTTGTGGTCTTTATAACCATTTAAATACATAGTATCCTGACTTGACAGTTTATTTAATGAGGATAGTAATTCTTTCCACCTGCCTTACAGGGATGTGAGAATTAATAAGATAAAATTCCTAAAGTCATTTTGAGCCCTTCACGGGGAAGTCACTATATGACACTCCTAGAGAGGGGATTCACTAGAGCATGAATTAGTTTTGCCACAGGAAAAACAGATTTTCAGTAAGAGTGAGAATAAAAGAATATGCTTCAAAAGATTTATTTCTCCTATATTATTACCTGATGATGCAATATGTATTAATTTGAAGGTCCCTAATTCTTAGATATTCTTGAGAAATTAGTATATTTCCCTTTTGGGAATATATCTTTTTTTCCTTTTAGGATTTATTTATGGATCATCTCTTCTCTAAACCTTTCCTACAACAGCACACACTATCAACTCCCTTCTTTAAATGCCCTCATTTGAACCTCCCAGTAATAATTGTCCCTCTGGCAGAGAACTATGATGCTCTCACATCTCAAATAAGTAGCAAGACGGGCAGATTTAATTATCATCATTAAACACAGTAGGTCAAGATTGGATCTCAAAGGAGAGAGATGAGGCAATTGAGGATGAGATGGAAAGCTGTCTCAAGTTCAAGGATTAACTTGTGGCTTTCTCTGTTATTCCCTTCTTACCTCTGTACTAATTCCAGTGAACCTCCCTTTAGCCAATTTTTTGCATGGTAACTGGATGAAAAACGACATTATGAAAATGACATTTATTTTGTAGTTAAACATCTAAGATTTTCTCTCTTGTGTACTATATACCATTACTAGTTGTATGAGCTTAGGGAAATAATTTACCATTTCTAACCTCAAATATTGGTGAGAAGTTGTAATGAGATCTAGCATTTAAGGAACTTAGCACATAGCTGTATTTTAATGGCTTTCTGTTCTTCCTTTGCCTGCCTCCTCTGCTATGAAAGCCATCTGTTTCTGCCTGCTCTGTTTGTTCTGATTATGGATATTTGAGTACATTTTAGATACTCTATACTGCTCTGATCTCTAATATTATTATTTATGTACTCAGATTTTTATGAGGCACTTGGATTTTGGTGAATCACTGTTCACACCCTCTGGTTCTTATGGTTATGCTTCTTATGCCCTAGAAACAGGTTCAAGTATGTGCACTCACCAAATCCAGTATGTATATCTTGAATATAGCATTTACTGACTTTTATTATGTTATTTTTCTTCAGTTTGCCTCCTCAATGGGATTGTAAAATTCTTACAAGAGTTAAGCGTCATAGCACCTAGTGGACACTAATAAATATTTAGTAAATGATTGGTATGTGGATACTTATCTGCTGAATGCTGCACAACACAGTCAGTTTGAGCAACAAAAAACTTCAATTTGTTGTTTGGCAATAAGTAAGCTAAAATTCAGTGAAAATGATCCCAGTGTTTTAATACTATTTATTGAAAATTCATTAAATCAATAATCTCTAATTTATAAGTGAAGTTTAAATTAAAGAGTAAATTCTTCAATTTGTTATTAAATAATATCACACTGCTTTAAATTTTGTGAAATGTCAAACCAGCGTAGATACATTTATTACACAGAGCCCTGTATTATTTTACATTTTTATAAGTATATCCTATGTCACTAACAATATTGTGAGTCACAGTTTTATTTTTAAAATGCCTTATATATTATCTGTATTCAGTGCACACTTGATAAAGTCTAGTTCTTATACCCACAGGAGGGGGAAACCAACAATAACTCACAGATGGTTTGCCTAGGGTAGGAAATTAGAAAAAAATGCATTTAGAAAATATAATTCAAACTATTTAAGGTGGTAATTATTCAAACTATTTAAGGTATAACTCTATCAGTTACAGCCTAGAGCACAATATAAGACTCATTGTATATTGCAATTTTCTGCATCTGAAATCTAACATCACTGGACACCATAAGGAAGAGTATATCCAAACCCTAAATGCGCCAAAGCTCAGCACAAGATGTATACCTCTAGTTGTATCAACATCTCCTTTCTCCAAATGACACTTTTGGCAGTACTGTACTATTAAAACAATATATTTCTAGCTCTAGGAAAAGCAAATTTTTTTTCTCTATATTACTTTAAAATGAAGAGCAGCAAAATCCTCTGGAATAAGTTTGAAAGGGAGTTATATGGATGTCAAAGGAATTGTGAATTAAGACAGTAATTAGGTGAAAATTAAGTGAAACACCTTGACCTAAATTATATACAGCCATCACAAAAATTATTAAAGATATATATAGGAAGAAATTTTTAAAATATATTTTGATTTCCAAGAGGTTAAAAATCTATGACTTTATTATCTTTTTCCTCACAAAGTATCTGCCACATTTTTGTATATACTATCGTGGTCAATTACTTTTTATATATTGAATAACTACTTAAGTTACAATTTGTAAACTAATTTGTGGAGGAGTAACAAGTAAACTTGCAGGAGAATATATAAAGAAAAATGAAAGTGAAAGTTAAATATAAAAATTATGTTCATTATGGAGAGGAGGACTTTGAAATATTTTCTGATTTTGAATAATTATGAGAATGGAAATTTTGAATAATTATGAGAATGGGAATTTAAACATTTGGGCTTTTGAGGAATTATTGTATTTTTTTTCAGGTGTGATAATACTATTTGCATTTAAGCTAAATAAAAGGAGTACTTCTTTCTAAATGCATGCTAAACTTTGATGGATGAATAGATAAACTGTCTCAGAATAATATGGGCAAAGAATGTGTGGCACTATAAATGGTACAGAATTGACTTTAATTTTATGCAGAATAAGGGTTTATTATAGTCTGACTACTCTTTTGTATGTTTGAAATTCTCTGTAATATGAAATATTCAAAAATATAGAAAAATAAAGGAAAACAGATAAATATGATGTAATTATTTTTATTGCTTTTAACTTTTAAAAATTTATACTAGTGTTTTTATTTATTCTCTTGAGTTTTGTAGGAAGATGATTAAATCATCTACAATGATATCTTGACACCTAATTTCCAAAATTAAGCTTATAATATGAATTACCTGACTTGTCTAGGACTTCCAAAACAATATTACACAATAAAGAAACTACATAATATCCAAAATATGTAAAGAACTAATACAACTCAATAGCAAAAAACAAACAATCTGATTAAAAAATGGGCAGAAGATCTGAGTAGACATGTTTATAAGGAAGACATACAATGCCAACAGGTACATGAAAGGATTTTCAACATTGTTAATCATCAGAAAAATGCAAATCAAAACCACAATGAGATGTTACCTCACACTAGTGTTGGTAAGGATGAGGAGAAAAGGGAACACTTGTGTACTGTTGGTGAGAATGTAAATTGGTGCAGCTACCATGGAAAACATTATGGAGATTCCTCAAAAAATTACAATTAAAAATAGAACTACCATATGAACCAATGATTCCACTTCTGGGTATTTATGTGAAGAAAACAAAACACTAATTTGAAATGATATATGCACCCCAATGTTCACTGCAGCATTATTTACATAGCCAAGATATGATATGGAAACAACGTAGGTGGCCATGGGTGGATGAATGGATAAAGAAATTTTGGTATATGTATGTATATATATATATATGTATATAGGTGTGTGTATATATCTATATATCTATATCTATATATCTATATCTGTAGATATCTATAGATACATCTATAGATATCTATATCTGTAGATATCTATAGATGTATCTATAGATATCTATATCTATATATCTATATCTGTAGATATATCTATAGATATCTATATCTATATCTGTAGATATATCTGTAGATATCTATATCTATATATCTATATCTGTAGATATCTATAGATATATCTGTAGATATATACACACTTTTTAGCCATATAACAGAATTAAATCTTGTCACTTTATGACAACATGAATGGACCTCGAGGGCATTATGCTAAGTGAAGTATGTCAGACAGAGAAAGACAAAGACCATATGATCTCTCTTATATGTGAAATCTAAAAGAAAAAGAAATGACCAAGCTCATATAAAGAACAACTTGATGGTTACCGGAGGTAGTGGATGGGTGGAGGCAGAGTAGAAATGGGTGAAGGTGGTCAAAGGTAAAAAATACATACATGCATACATACGTAAATACGTAAATATATAAGGCACTTAGGGCCACTCACACACTAAGTATTCAATAAATATTAGCTATTAAAAAAAAGTTAAAGAAATTACATTTCACACAATACATTTTTGTTACATAAGTGATTGGATGAATTAGTAGAATGCTTGTAGACCTACCTGTCTTGTTCCTGGCTTCAATGATGATCTTTCACTTATTAAGAATACCTGAATAATGACAGAAACTGTGGTTAAAGATGGCAGAGTCAAAGTACATTTGCTACCTCATTTTAGTCCACTAAATATAAAATAGGTTTTATTTTAAAATAATGTTAATAAATTATAATATATATAATTATATAGAATAGTATTATAAAACTCCCTTTTCAGTTATACCAGTCAGTTATTATAGGACCAAATGAAATTGTGCAGAATGCCAAAGAAAGAGAAGATGAGAGCCATTGAACACTTTTCTAGGTTTTAAGCAGGGAAAATTTCTCTAAAAGTGAGAAGGTTCCAGAAAACTTGGCCAGTGAACCTTCACCTGGGTTGCTGTGGACCCTGGGCATGAACCAAAGAAAAGAAAAAGCTACTCTTCTCTGTTCCTCTTCCTCACAACAGACTGGCAAGGGAGGCAGGGTTCAAGGAGAAATGTTATCAATATGTTTTCTTTATTTTTTTCCAACAATAATCACCCATTTAAACATTAACTCAAAAAATGAATACACTTTAAAGTTAGTAAATATCAAAATCCCTCAGCAAGGAATAAGAAAATAAGTTTGAAACATTTAGAAAAGTTCCTGATCTACAGTACTGTTCTAAAACCTGGGGTCAGTTTTCTTGAATATTTTAGCTATGCATCATACCATATCCCCTGTTTCAATATTTTCACTTTAAAAATATAAATCTAGGAATTATATATACAATATTTTGACAAAGTGTATTTAAATTATTGCAGTATTATGTCACATTAAATTATAGGATTAATGGAAAAATTATTCCTTTGAGGATTTTTTAGTACAGAAAGCAATATGGCATCTGTTCAGTTGTTGAATACAAACATGTAGTCATTCCTTTTCAGGGACAGAGAAAGAATTAAGTCCTTTTAGTAAAATGTGTTGATTGTTTTAAGAGGAATTTTTAGGTTACAAGGTTTAAATCCTTTCAGTTGATGACTATAAAAATCCATTCTTCTTAGAACATCATTAAATCCATAAATTTCAAGTAAGTATCCTATTTACCAATTAGCAAGAGGGCCCCAAATTTGTTATTGTGAGGCAGGTTTGACCAAATGGTAATATATAATATTTCTGGTTTAAAAATTTTTTCTTCAAACATAAGTGCAAAAGTAAGAATTGGCACACATGTTACAATGTTTAATAAAAGAAAGACTTTCACAGATCTATAATACTTTGTTTTTGCCTAAAAATTATAAGAAGACAGAAACTAGAATTAAGAGAAACAAATTTATGTTTTAGGTTTTTGACATAATATTTTTAGAAAAAAATAGAATAGCTTCTTTACTTTTGCGGGAAACTTCAAACGGTTGAAATTAAAAGTCTAAACTAAAATATGATTAAAATATTTGTTTAGAGGCCCCACTCATTATTTTACTGCTGGGCCTTCTCCTTGTGAAAATTCACTTGTTCTAAGTCATAAGCATTGAATTGTGTGCTTAGAAAAGGCTCAGAGATCATCTTTCTCCAGGTCCCCCATTTTATAGATCTGGGCACTGATACGTAGAAATATTGAGTCCCAGAGCTAATGAATGATGGAGTCAGGGCAACAACTTGGTTCTCCTCATACCCAGAATCGTACCTTTGTATAGGACAGTGTTCCCATCTCTTTCTGAAAATGGTTCAAACAGTTACAACTTTTTCATTGTCTTCTGTGATGCTGGCATTATGATAAGAGTAAGAGTGCAAAGGAAAATATACAAAGTGTATATACATACTTAAGTTTTACCTACTTTGGAATAGGATAATATTTCTAAATTCCCATCAAAATGAACAGTTAACAGTATATCATTATAATGAATCACATTCAGTGTTTTGCAAATGCTAATTTTAAATGAAAACATTCCATTTTAAAGACTTGACATTTTAAAGTGCTCTGAAGTGGCTTGTGTTTTCTCTAAAACTAACAGATTCTAAGAAAAAGAAAGTCATTGAGGTACTCCAGAGTATAGTCAAGTATATATAGAGTTTCTTGTTAGCAAAGTCATTTATAGCCAAATCTTTGCCCCAGAAATGATTCACAGTGGACAAGTTGCTTGAGCAAATAAATACAAAGGAGATTCTCTGACTTATCTCTAGAGATCTCAATTTGTCCGAATGATTTTCTGAGTTAATAATCTGGAGACACAGTGAACACTGGCAGGGTCTCAGGCATGCAGAGAAAAGTTGACTGGAATTGAGGACAACTATCTTTACAAGAAAAAATAAAATAGAAAAATTAATGCTAACAAAAGAAAGGGAAATAGGAGAATGAGTTTGTCTAGAGAATTGTGTACTTGTACATCTACACAAAGAATATATGCCTTACAGAGCTTCTTAATGGAAGAGCCACAGAAAAATGTTTTAGTGTCAGATTCTGTTAAAAAAAAAAAGCCTGCTCTTTTGGAAAATTGATTGCATGGACCAATTAGGACATACAGACAGACTATTAAAATAAACGTTTAACACTGATGGAACAGAGAGGAAAAAAATCCCGAAATTGACTGCTTCAGACTATGGGAACTACAAATTATCTTTAGCAAATATGTTATATATATATTATTTAAACAAATGTTTTATCACCTTGCATTATGTATTACAGTTGATTTCTGATTATCTTGGTTAATGGAAAATCCATGTATTTTTACTTGGTTTTGGCATATATCGGGTATAATCTCTGATTAAAGATTTGTATTTCTGACTTCATTTTACTTATGTTATATAAGTCAACTGTAGGGATTTGACTATTTAGATCCTGAGTGGGGCTTCCCTGGTGGCGCAGTGATTGAGAATCCGCCTGCCGATGCAGGGGACACGGGTTCGTGCCCCGGTCCGGGCCATGTCGTGCCCCACATGCCGCGGAGCGGCTGGGCCCGTGAGCCATGGCCGCTGAGCCTGCGTGTCCGGAGCCTGTGCTCCGCAATGGGAGAGGCCACAACAGTGAGAGGCCCGCCTAGCACAAAAAAAATAATAATAAAAAAAATAAAATAGATCCTGAGTGGAAGATTATAGCCAGGGTCATATATATATATATTTGAATAATTAATTCTTACTTATAGGGAAAGAAACAACTGAAGACATCTCTGTCTGCTGAATTTGACATTGAGAAGAAAAAGCACATAATTTTCTTATGTTTAATGATGTAATTGTGTTAAAATGATGAAGATGGAATCAGATCTTGAAATGCTTCTATCCAGTTTCTCTAGGTCTTCTGTCTCTGATGCCACCATAATGAAATACTTACAAATCTCTAACATAGGCATCAGAAGAGATCCCAAAACCTGTTTGAGTGAGACTTTGAAATTAAAAAGCATTATATAATTGTTGCCATTATTATTTTACTTAACAAGTGATTAAGTATTATAGAAATCTTGCCCCAAACATATCAAAACTACTGAAACATTATAATCAACTTATTATTTTATAGGAATTTTCATGTTAAGAGAAATCATTGCTGCAACAGCTCTGTATAACACCATCTGGAAAAAATATCCCTAAATGATTTTGAAAACATCTGGAAGAAAATGGAAATGGTACTTATTTCATTAACCAAACTATAAACATATATTAGAATAAAAATTTAGTGGCCTTAACAAGAATAACATCTTATATTATCTTTAGTTTATATTTGCTAACACTAAAATATATTTTCTTATATTTGAAATATAATAAAGCTCATTTTTAAGTGTGAGCTCAAAGACACAAAAACTTAAAAATAAAGCAGATTTAGGAAATGAATAAAAAGAAGATGAAATAATCAGAATGAAAATAATACAGATGAAACTTTAGAATAAATATTGGCTAATGAAAATAAATTTGTTTTAGTTTGTCTTAATTGCTAGTTGTATATCCTAGGAGAGACTTTTAAATTAAGTTCAACTTGACAATGTGGATCTAATAAAATGCCCTAAATTATCATAATATATTAGAAGTCGATATAGTATTTTTGCAGGTATTCTGATTTTATGTAGATTTTGTTATGGTGTATATACAAAGATTTACTTCAAATCTATTTCTACATAATTACTAAATGATATAACTCCTATTTTCAGGAATAAATAAACAGTAACCACACTAACTAGTTAAAATATTAACCTGTGAATTTTCTCTCCTCTGTGCTTTGAATATTTGTTTTATGGTTCCAAGTAAAGGGTAACTGTTGTGGAGGGAATGTTAAAAGAAACAAGGATGTCTATACTTAGAATAATCTGGAAACATTGTCTCAAGAAACTATGTTACTTTCTTATACTGTTGCCCACTTCAGTAAAAAGGAATATTAAAGCTATATATCAAAATGCTGCTTTCTTCTGCCTTAAAGGCAATATAAGAACACTCTCACTTGGAAGACCTCCCGCCAATGTTTAACCTCTACATTCAGAAATCTCTTTTTTTTTCAACCATATTTTAGCTTATATTTCACTATATTAAAATATACTTTCTGCAAAAATAAGTGGGATACAGCCCTTATTTTTAAAAGTGAGTGTTCAAAAGAGAAAAAAAAGTCAGTTAACTTGTTTCTAAATGAGAAAATCTAGAGATACACACTTTCATTTATTATTTCTATTCAGATATATTTTAAGTTTTGTTTTATAATATATTTAAGGGCATTTTTGTTCTAATACAAAATATTTTTTAATTATGATATTTAATATTTATATCAAATGTGATGAATATTAATAACTATTAATGGTGCAAATCTATTTATCAAACATCACATTTGCATTAAGTATAGAATTCCTCAACTTTAACATTCCAAATGACTATGTGTTTATGAAACAATATAAGCCTATAAATGGCCATGCAGTTTCTCTCTAAACTCATAGCTGAATATGCTGTATTTCTTTTACTTTTTCCCTTATAACTTTAACAATTTATCATATTCATAGTGATAGTCAAGAATAGGCCACATTTATTATCAAAAATAATTTAAGGACTTTTTTTTCAATACTTTATGAATGGTTGTTCTGAAATTACATTTTTTACTTGCAAAAAAAAAAAGACAATGGCTCCACATTCATAATGAAGGTATAGGAAAGAGTGAAATATAACATAAAAAGAAACACATTGATACTGTGAAAACAGCAAGCAAACATTGGGTGCTGAGATCAGTAACCTGGGTAAAGCAAAGGCCAACTGGTTAGCTTAGTTGAAAGAAATAGGTTTGTTTAAATTGCATAGGAGGTGATTAAAGCAGAGAAGCTATGTGGAGTGGACTGGGAATTTTAGATCTTATGTTAGGTAATATGGGCATTTACTTCAGTGTCCTGTAAGATGATGAAAATAGTGTTTGAGGGAGCAATGATTATAACTTCATCAAAAATAATGGCAGAAGTTATAAGAACAGAATCTTGATGGAGATTCTGAGTCAGTCTGCTAATAATTGCGTATAAACTACAGAGGCTCTTGACGGAAAGTTAAAGGTGGAGCTTAAATGAAGCTTTGTTAAGGCTGGCACAATATAGCCACATTTAGCAGGAATGAATCACATCAGGAAGGTCTTTTTTCTTTCTACATTGAATCTATCAGAGCTTCCGTGTGACTCTCTAATCTAGGAATAATGACTTAAGAACTTCTGGTATTAATGTAGACTAAAATTTCTGGAATTCAGTTGTGTTTCAAAAACACATTAATTGGTAACAAGTTAGGGGTTAATTTCTTTTTTGACCTACTAATTATTTACTAGTGTATTATTTAATTGCCTAACTTCTTGACACATCTATTTAGACTGACATGGTTTTAACCAGATTAACAACAAAATAAAACTTTTGCAAGGGCTAAGAGACATGACATGTCTGTGATTTCAATATTGTTAGCTTTTACTTGCATCACTGAAATTATTATCAGCCTGTTTTCTTTACATGTATCTTTATCAGCCATCTTTCTTTTTTATGTGTTAGTTTAGCTGAAATTATACAATTAATCCAAAAATCCACTCAACAAGGGTACACATAAGTGGAAATAGGTGCCAGTATGCTTAAAAGATACCGTTGAGTGAGGTTCTCAGTAAAAATCTCTCTGTGTTTGGAACTCTGACTCTTTTCTGAAGGGTATCTCATACTCTGTGTGATCACGGCCACTTGTGTGAGTGTGATCACCAATGTCACTCAGCATATTAACCATTAGTGAGATGTATGTCTTCTAATATTTTGGACCAAAAAGAAATTAAAATACCTGTGCTAATAATTTATTTCTGCTACTCAGAGGACCACCTTACACATCTATTTCATGTTAAGATTTTCAGAAAGTAGATTCTGAAAGGGATAAAAGCATGAGAGAAATGTAAGTATTCTTTGATTGAGACCAACACCAGTGGAAAGAAAGAGAAAAAAATAAGAATTGTTCAGAGAGGGAATGGCAGGTTCTGCTGACCCCAAAGTGAGCTCTGAAACATGTTTGGCCCTTCAGAGCTGTCCTAAGTTAATGAAGAGGGACTTGGGCCCTTCCTATGTTACTCTCAGGAGAAGCACATGACCTTGGGTGAGAAGATTCTCTTCAGCAGTGGCAATTCCTAAATAAGTCTCACAGCCTAGAGCTATTTGCCAGCAGCTGGGTCCTGAAAGGGGATCTGAACAACACACCATTGTATCCACTACTATATATATGGTACTTTAAAAAAATGATTATGAAATGTAATGTAATTACAGCAACAAATGATCTGAGAATGGAGTTTCAAATATATATTTGCTATTTGCAGAAATTAATGTAACCATGGGGTTGAAACTTCAATAAATTCATTCACTCAACAATTATCACAAATGTGATATATATCAACCGCCTACCTAAGGATGCAAATGCTGTATCTATAAAACAGGACCATTCAGTCTAGTCAAGAAAAACCAACATACATATATGGAGGTGTAATAAAGCATTAGAGATACTATGGTAGAAGCATGTATCAAGTTTAGGTGAGGCATAAGTTTTTATCCCACATAAGAGATGAAGTAGATGGGGAATCTGATAACATTTTATAACAAAAATAACCTTTGAGCAGACTGTTAAAGGAGCTGGAGAGATTGCCTTAGCAGGTAATAGGGTAAAGAATATTCATTTTAAGCAAAGAGAGCAGAACAAATTTGAACATTGAACAGCATGTGCATGAAGCAAAATTCACTGGAGGAGTGAGGGCAACACATGGACTGGGAGGTTCAGTCAGGTACTAGGTCCTGGAGAACCTGAATTCCTTACCAGGAGTAGGAGCTTTGCCATGAGGAATTGGAGAGTCATTAAAATCTTTTACACAGGGATCAATATGACAGTATTTACATTTTAGAAAGACCACTCCTGAAACTAAAGAATTAGAGGAGACTACTTAAAGGAATATTACAATATTGAAGAAACTCTAAAAATGTTAAACAATGTGAGTGGTATAAAGATGAAAAAGAAAGCATTAAAGAAACATGCCAAAAAAGCCAAGAAGAAATTTAAATAAGAAATATATGAGATTTATACATTGTCCTAGAAAGAATCAATATCTTTATATTAGTTAGTTTCCCTATACAAGAACAATGTGCAGTTTTCCACTGATTCAAGTCTTGGCAAGATTTTGGAATATACTTTACAAGTCTACAATTTACTTCCCACTAAGACAATGCCAAGAGATTATACCTGGGGCACTTGCCTTCTTTCTTTCCTGGGAATAACCTGCTGGGAAATAGATTGCAAGCCAGCTGCTCAATCCCTTTCTTTTTAAAGATGAAGCCATGATGATCACTATTTGGCTCTTTAAAAATTTATTTAGATTATTCCTCAGGTTACATTTCTAAAAATGAAACTCTTCTGTCTTCATGAGGTTCTTGAAAGGCTTTGCAAAATTGCTTTACATGAAACATGTCTGAATTTTTATTGCAACCAACTACATAGTATAGTAGCATTACCTCTGCAACATTGATAGAATTGATTACTATTGATTTAAATGACTTTTTAAACTAATAGATTTAGAACTTTTAATCTGGCTTATTATATGTTTTGAACTCAATAAGTCAAAACTGTAATTTGGCATTGTTCTTTCTTCCACAGAGCCTCTAATCTGTTTTGTGAGCCGTTTAACTTTCTTTGGCAAAAGCTAGAGCAGGATTCTTAACTTTCCCCATAATTTAAAAAATATTTTCTTTTATTTTTTTCCTTAAATTTGTCTTCAGTATAATCATCAGAACTCCAAACTTCACTTAACTAAAACATGGTCCTATTCTCCAGGTTGAATATCTTCAAGTCTTGGACACTGTCATGAAGGAGAGGGGTGACTTCTTCAATTTCCCTCACTCACCTCCTACCCCATTACCTAGCTTCTGCTTCTAACCTCTTTAGTGTCATGCTCATGAGGAGGTAACATTAAAGAAAAAAAAGCAGAACAGTCTTTCTGATAGTGATTTTTGTGATCTAGTATTGATACATAAAGCTAACACTCTCTGATGGACAATTGATGTTTTTCCTTGAAATATTTTTGTATCTTCCAACTATGATTTTCCAGACCCAAATATGTCTCCTCTAGATGCTGCCTTTACTCCCTGAGAATCAACTTTGTTCCCTGGGAATTAGTGATTTTCCCAATTGTGTTTCTTTGCCCTCAGACGATGCTCTTAGCAATGTTCCTTCTCAGGATCGCTCCAGACCTGTCTTCCACCACACATTCCTCATAATCCCCTTAATTAGGCACCTTTGTCCCTAAGTAGGTGGAAATAGAGCTTTTTCCCAATACAATACCTACCCCTACTCTCTGCTTTTCATCTCAGTCCAATTTAGCCACGGTCTCTCATGCCTATCCTTACTACTCGACAAACGAAAGCACTCTGAGTAGTCGGCTCCTTGAAGGCCCTTTACCTGGCTTATGCTTAAGGGAAACACTCTCCTCTTGCCTCCTCCATGGAGATAAAGGTAGAATGTGCAACATACTGACAAATCCTTGCAAAATAACCTTTTCTCTTGATTCTTCTCTGTTCCTTAAAACCGGAAGGTAGGAGATCACTTATATTGCAGGATTCCTTTGATAGTCTCTTAAAAATATGCATAGGTAGCCTAACACCTTACTTACAATATAGGAGCACCTGGCGCCTACTGCATTTCTCTTAGATTTAGTGTCTTGAGAAACTTTGAGAAAATGAATGATGATGAAAATCCTGTTACCCTTGTTTACATTTTTCTTTAGTAAATCTTTTTTTTTTCCCCCCATGAGTGAATTGCCTCTACTTGTATCTGGAATTTTTTTCTTTCCTGTAAGTTCTTAATTATTTGTATTTTATAGTTTTTTTATGACTTTGTTATTTACGTTCATCAGGATTATAAGTGAGTACAGTCACCTTTAGAAGTTATCACTAATTTTTTTAGCTCACTTTGTAGGATACACTGAGAGGATAATTCACTACTGTTTCTTTTTTTAAAAATTTATTCTAGAATATAGCTGTATAATCCACTGAAAGAGAAATGTTGAATTTGTGTAAGTGTTTGGCTTATGTATTTTTGAAAGCTAGTAATCTCATTCTATACTTAAATATGTTTAGAAATCTAGAACTAAAACAACGATTACAGATGATTCTTGGCAATGTAATTTCCTCATTTCTGTATATTTAAAATATATAGAGTGGGTATTATTATAATAGAAAAAATGTGGTGTACAGAGATTACCTACTGTTTTCTCTATAACTACATACTACTTAAGTCTTGAATCTCATTTTTGTTATAGAGGAAAACCAAATGTTGCCAGTTCAAAGTGAAATCAGTGAATCCCAAATTTTCCTAAGTATTTCTTGGCGTAAGGAGTATATATCATCACCCTCACTACTCTTCCTTCTAAAGAAGGTCTATGCTTGAGTAGATTATGGGAAGATTTGAAAGTCAGGGGAGACTTGAGAAAGGCCATGTTGGTATGACACGTGTGAAAATGCAATGCTCAGATCCCTTTTCAGAAAGGATTTGCTGCCCAGCTGCCAAGATGGTGGTTAGCTGAGAGCCTCAGTCTTTCTCTCAGCTTTTGAGCCAAGATCACACTATTTTCAGGGTGCAACCTGTAAGCAAGACAGTGGTATCCAAGGATATGCTCTTCTCTGCACGCCCACCAGCCAGTAACTGAGCATACAAAGGCTTAGTTATTTCTACTCAGCATGGATCTAATTGTATCTATTTATTCTGGAGCTTCCTATTGGGCTGATAAAGACTGTTAAATCAGCTTCACTATGTAAAGTCTTCCCCTGCTCAATCTTGCTTCCTCTCTTTTCCTTTCAGTAGCGTTATTTCCAAGTAAATATTCGCTCTCCTAACTATATGTCAGTGTCTGCTTCTTTGAGTACCTGAAACTGACACAGCTGGTGTATTGTTTCTATTGTTTATATTGTTCTATTGTTTCTCCTCAGGTATTATTGTTCCTATTCTTGAGTTTGCTAAGCGTGTGATTCAGTGATTTATCCGGTCAGTTCTTGGTTCTTTGTTCTGTTTCCTTACTTCATTCTTGCTGAAGGTGACTTCATACTTCTGTTCTGGGGTCATGATCGTTATGGAGGTACAGCTGCCAACTTTTGGATCCAACCTAGAGGCCTCACCGAGTCCACAGCTAATTCTATTTTTTCCTTACTCCTCATGGGAAGCATGGGAGACTTTTGAACATGGAAAATTAAACTTGACTTGATAACTCTTTCTAAATAAGATATGGCACAATATCTCCTATAGAGTTACTGGTATTCTTTACTTTTAATATTATTAATGGTTCATCTTTGCAAAAACAATTGCTTTGTCTGGCTTCAACAAGAAAAGGATGCAAAGATTTCCTCAGCTGTGGTTCATTCTGCTTGGTATTTCTATTATCTACTACTTAGGACATGAGCAAGAAAAATTTCCCAGGTACTTAACTAGTCATAGTCCTTTGCTTCTCATCTTCGACCCTATGTTTTAATGTGAAGTGTTGGTACACAGTTTCCTGCTCTATGATTTATAGTATAATACAAGGTCCTTCACCCTTAATACTAAAAACTAATCCTTAGTTAAAAGAAAGAAAGAAAGGGAGGAAAGCAAAGAATATAGCTTTTAAAAAGTCAAGATTATGTTTACTTTAAAAATCTAAATTAAAATTTACTATTTCAAATGTATCAGCCTTTAACCTTACTCAGGGAGGTGGATACTGAAAATTGTCACTTCTACTGAAATGTTGGATAATGGATACAATGGTGAGAGTAGGACAGAGAAAACCTGTCTCAGCTATTTCATAATATCCTCCTACTTTTCTCTCCCTAGAAAGTCTCTGTGCCTTGTAGGGGAATTTGCATGCACGTTGGTTTGCGCCGTGTTTTATTCTGTAGAGTGTATTTGCATACACTCTATGTACTCCCAGTTCTCTCAGCAGGCTTTCCTTTTTCCTTGTCATACAAGAAGCTCAGATGAGAATATAAACTGAATATTGCATGAATGAGGGTAGTAAGTCTTATCAGTTTAAAGAAAAAAAAGAATAGGAAAATTTCTCTTCTTAAACCAATAAGAAATTTGGCCTGGGGATGGGGCTAAGAGTTAATTTTATGAACATAAATTTGAGAGTATAAAAAGAAAATTTGACTTTTCAGTATCTATAATTATAGCTCAATAGTTATTTCCCAATAATTTCACAACTCTTAAGCCCGCATTTCCACAGATGGTTTTCAATCAAATATTGCCAATTATCAACTTAGCCATGCCAGACCTTTTTCTCAGTATTGGTTTTGGGAAAAACACTAATACAATTAAAGATTTTTCCTTTTTTTTGTTTTTTTGTTTGTTGGTTGGTTTGGTTGGTTTTCTTCCAAAGGGAACATCTAAATTTCCGAGTGTTTACATATGAGCTGGGCATCAGACTGAAGAGTCATCAGTTTCTTCAGTTGCGTCTCATTTCCATTCTGACTTCAACTAATGATGCAGTATTTTATCTTTATCATTTTATCTTTACCTATTGCATCTTTACTGATCTCTGGACATTAGTTAACTTCATATAGAGCTGAACATCATATGCAGTGTTAATACCTAGAAGACACAGTGAAATTGTTCTTTTCTACAGCACCAATAATCTGCTATTTTCTGAAGCCCCTGTTTATCTGCTAACTTTTGCAGACGACTTTCTTTATCAACCACAGCAAGAAATATTCTATTTTTAAACTCATGGCTTTAATTTCACTTTTATTAGTAGTCTGGCATATTACTTTATATTTTGATTATTTATATGCATAAAATTTTCATGTAGATTTTTAAGCATTTGGTCTATGGGATCATTTATTAAACAAATTTGTTTCTCTTTAACACTTGAGCTGGTATTATTTAAAATCAGTATATTTAATACATGCCTATATATTATTACTCACTAAATATGATGTAATGAAATTATGGTTCAATTGACAAATGACTAAGTTGACCATTAATTGGCAATATTTGATTAAAAACCACCAGTGGAAATGTGGGTTTAAGAGTTAAGGGGAAAAAAAAAAAAGAGTTAAGGGAAAGCATTGAGAAATAATTATTGAATTACTGAATTATATTTATTGAGTTATAATTATAGATAATAAGAAATAAAGTTTTCCTTTTACACTCTTGAGTTCATGCCTGTAAAATTACCTCTCAGCCCCATCACCAGCCCAAATTTCTTACTGTTTTTAAGCAAAGACAATTTCCTATTCTGTTCATAGGACATGAACATATGTCTGATGTAGAAATTAATCTCGGTGGAGGGATTTGAAGACCCTAAATTTAAAATAATTTTGTCATAATATTGAGTTGAAAGATATGTTAACTAGAATTTAGATCTGTTTTAACTATGTGTACCAAAAATAGGGATATTACCTATGGTTGAAAGATTGGTCAGTAAAAGTAGCTACTTATTAAGAAATTAGTGTATTAATCTTTATTAAATAATCAATAACCAATTTTAATTAAAAGTATACAAAATCTGTAAGTAAGGCAATAAATAACTGTCTGTTCCTATAGTGTCATACTAGAACATTTCTTAATAAGTCCATCTAAGAATAACCTGACTAAAAAAATGTAACTATATAGTATCTATTAAGGCTTAGCTTTTATAAAGTCATATGCCAACTTATGCAAACTCGTAAGATTCAAAAGATTTTTCTTCTACTATTAGACAAAATAACCCCAAAGTTTTTGTTTTATTTTCCTATGGTAGATTAATCTCTTTCAGATTTAATTTGGTAATCTTATTGCAGGATTCATATCTATCTATATCTTTATTCATATCTATCTATATCTATATCAAAAGATCAGTTTCTCAAACTCTTTTTGCCTCAGGTATTTCATCTTCCTGTTCTCTTATTAATGAGCTAAAATTTTGACATGTTCTCACTCTGTATATATGGGAAACTTATGTGTTTAGCATTTTTAAAATAATGGTAGTAGTCATCAATAAAAATAACTGAACTAGTTTGTGTTTATAGCATATTCATTTCACAAGATTGTATCATTACATTTAAATGAAGAAAAGATGCTTTAGGTTTATTTAAAAAACAAAGAGAGATAAAATTTTATGCTTTCTCCATATATAATATCCCCAAAGCCTCACATTAACTTACTTCTTACAGTCAATATGTATGGCATTACACATCTAATTTTCCAATATATATTGATAATATTGGTCTTGAGCCCCTTATTGGAGACCAAACTTTCAACATAATCCTGGTTAGAAAAAAAAAATTCTCTCTGAATCTGGCTTCATTTTTACTTATGTTTCAAAATATTCTGGATTCTTCAAATAAAGTATCTAAGAACAAATTAATGTTGAAAACAAATTCATAATTAATTTAAATGCATGAAGTGATTCCCTTGCATGGAATCTAAAGTTAGTATAAATGCATTGTATATTTATCTTGAACCTACTAAACAGTATCCTTGATTCACTAGTAAAGAGAAAGGGAACATGAAATTGTATTTATCAATGTTCTGTGCTGTTTGTGGGTGCCACACAAATTGCAATCTATTTGGAAACATTACTCTCAGAGCTACGTAGCCCAGAATGCATTCTATAAGATTGCTTTTAACAGAAAGGGCTCACTGGCACAAATATATCATTTTATATTCTATCTTTATATTCTGTTCTATTTAACATTTATGCTTAAATCAAAAGATTACAGGTGCATATTTGTGTATATTTTAATATCTTACTAAATTAGCAAAGCTGCTGCACATTTTGAAAGACAATATATTTCCTGAAAGAAGTGCACACTTACACTTCTCTTTTGTATTCTGGCAATTTTGTGAAGTCAGTGCTTTCACATTAGCACTACTGGGTGACCAAAGAGAGAGAGGAAAGAGTAGAAGGAACAGTGGATTTAGTAACCTTCAACAATGGGTAACTACAGAGCTAGATGATAACTCTACATCATAATCTTCCTGAACGTAATGTGTGGTTTATGTGTGTTTCTGTCCTTTTGTTTATGAAAAATTTTGTACTACCACTTCATCAGTTTTCCTCAACCATTAAGGTTAGAGAATTTATGGATTATATGAGGTACTATCACTCTACTATAAACACCAACCAGACTGCCAGGGATTTCGATTATGACTAGAAAATAGTCAATTTACTAAATTTCTTTTTGGTAATATTTTTCATGCTCAGAGAAAAAAGTTATTAACAAATTAATTCACTCATATATTTGATCTTTTATGTACTTATTAGGATTTATTTCAATTTGTATTTGGCATTTAAAAGTAAAAAGCTAAGAATTTAAATTTATACAATTAGGCAAATATTGGTAAAAGGGTTGGCATGCATCCCAGAATCTATTTTTTTAAATAACATTAACAACAGCATACCATTAAGCTGGTAATGCATACCAGAAACTAAAACTTTAGTGAGGTGGTTCTCATTACCTCAATTTTTTTAAATGACAAAACTAGGACTTCAGGAGACTCTAAAAAAGTTGTCCAAAATCATGTAACTACTGAGTGACAAACATATAATTTTAACTGCAGTCTTTATAACTATAAAACCTAGGCTTTTTCTATAGTATAGATCTGAAATGTTTATATATTTTATATTTAAATACTATGAAATTAAAATTATATTAAATATCATTTAAATTAAAATATGGATTTAAAATTATATTAGACATTATTTAAACATTTATATACAATTTATGTGGTATATACTATCAGGAAGTAAAATTTAAAAATGAGTCACCTGTGTAAGTATGATGGCTGAAGTTGTAACTGAGAAAAACATAAGACCTAAACTTGAGTTTCAGTATGTCACATGCACAAATGAGGAAGATGAAATAGGGCCAGCAATGGAGGAGGTTTATAGAGCTGAATACATGAAAGTGTTACAACAAGGACATGAAAGACACTTTTTTGAGAATTGGTGGTGGTAATGAGTGCAAAATGTTTCAGGTGGGTTAGAAAATTGAAGACTGAAAGAATCCTCATTTAAATTTTCCCATTTAGTTTCAAAGATATAACTCTAGCTTGAAGAGGTGACTTAGACACTGTCAAAATATTCACGTATATTCCTATAGTGTCATGAGATCAATTTTGTGTTGATATAAGCAAGTTGAAAGTAAGGCAGCAGACTGGATAGGGATATTTTGTTGATCTAGTCAACTGCTACATAATCTTTAACTGTATTTAGTCCATTTTATACACTTGGTCACAAATTAGTTACAGGTTAGGTATAAATTAGTTTAACAAATATTTATTGAGTGCCCACTATGTCTCATTACTATAATGATATATTGGAGAACAAGACAAAAAGATCCCTGATCTCATGGGAGCTGAAATTGTAGTGGTGCAAAATTCAATACAAAAATAAATATATAAGCCAGACAATTTTGTATTTTGAAAAGTGCTGTTTAGAAAAACAAAAAAGATTATGGGACACAGAGTGATCAGTGAAGTTATACATTAGGTAGGTTTTGTCTGAAGTGAAGATAAGACATGAAGAAGAGAATGACTATATTCAGATTCTCTCAGAAGCAAATGCCCAGATGATGTTAAATTTTCCAAAATTTTCTTAGGGAAAATGCCTGTGAGAGGAATTGGGGCGAGTCTGGGCAAGTCTAGAAGAGCCATCAGACTGCATTACAAGTATGACCTCAAATCAAGGTCAGAGGAGGGGAAGGTTGAAAGTGAAAATATCCTGATCTCCCTGCAGTCTAAGAAAAGTTTGGCAAGGCCATGTGGAGTCCTGGAACCAAAGTCAGCTGTCAAGAGATCAATGTGCCTCTTGAGGAGCAGCCTGCCCAAGTATCCTTGTTATGTCCATCCCTTGACCAGGAACAGCCCATGGAAAGTGGGGACCTTTGTGCAAACCCAGAGATGAATTTCAGAGAACAGTGGCTGAGTCTTTGTCAGCTACCTTCCCTCTGGTTGGATATCTGAGATATCAGTTTTCATGGCTGCCCCAATAAGCCAGCAGAGATGGAGTATTCTGAGTAGAGAGGATACATGGACTTGAAGTGAAAAGGGGGTGACAATTAGAAACATAAAGAAGGCTGGCAGGACCAAATAGTAGTGAACGAGAGGAAGACTGTAAATTGATATGATGAGATTGGAAAGGTAGGCTGGAGTCAGATCTCACTGGACTTTCTAGACCATGATAAAAAGTTTTTATTTTATTTATTTACTGTAGTACGCGGGTCTCTCACTGTTGTGGCCTCCCCCGCTGCGGAGCACAGGCTCTGGACGCACAGGCTCCGCGGCATGTGGGATCTCCCCGGACCGGGGCACGAACCCGCGTCCCCTGCATCGGCAGGCAGACTCTCAACCATTGCGCCACCAGGGAAGCCCAAAAGCTTTTCTTTTTAAAGAAGCAATTATAGAGTTTTAATCAAGAGAGTGTCATTATTCTATCAATATTATCAAATGGCTCTGGATTCTGTACAGAGAAAAGATAAAAATGTGAACAAACTCAAAACAGGGAAACTAAGGTGAACCCTGCCTTGAAAGAAATGTGTATTGGATTACAAAATGGCAGTGGAGGTGAAGATAGTAGTTTTGTTAGAGGCACAGTTTTAAAATAGAGACTGTAGTGTTTACTACTGGGTTGTGTATGAGGTTTTAAGAAAAGAGGAATAAAGAATTATTCCTGGCTTTGAGCCTGGGCTCCATAATTTAATGTGGGTAAGAATGGTGTAGGGTTTGTTGTAGTTGCTGTTACATTTTTCTTTTTTCTCTATTATAAAGCTTTCTTTATTGTAGTAAACTTAAAGAATCAATAAGTGTAAGAAGAAATTGAATATTGCTCATATTCTATATACAGTAGCAGCTTTTGATTTTGTTTTACTATTTTTCATTTATTCCCTGATATTTTGTGGATGTATTGTATGGTTAAGATTATGAGGTAAGACTAGTATTGTTCCTACCATATTCTAGATAATATGAAGACCTTTTGATTGATATATAATATTAAATCATATATGCAAATATTTGGCATAACCTTTCCCTCACATGTAGACATTTAGGTCATTTTCTCTTTTTTTTCTTTATTAATGTTGTATCAACATCTTAAGGAATTAACCATTTTTGAATTTCAAATTAATTTTGAAATAGATAAAATTTAGGTAATGAGTATTTATAAAGTTTCTAATATTTCTAAATTAATATTTTACTTCTGTCAGAGATGAATGAAAACACTCATGTCATAACACTTATCAGCATTGCATAGTGCTGTTTCACAATCTTTTGTCATCACAGCATTAGAATCAATGTGGTGAAACTGCCTTAAAAAGTGTACTTAATTATATCCCTTTTATTAATTACTTATTTTTATTTCTCCTATTAAGTGCATACAAGTATTTTCCCTTTAATGCATGATGAAAAATTGTCTAAACATGAAAAATATATATTTTAAGATACCTATTCTCTTCTGCTGATAGATATTACTCCTTATCTTGATATTCATCTTGTGAAAAAGTGTCCTAAATGAGGTAGTATGTCCATGGTCTTTTTGATATCACTTGCTTTTATAACTCTAATGATCCCACTGTTTAGAGCAGTTTGAATTTTTTGGTGATGTGTCCTGTGGCTGTAATTGCATAGCCTTGATATTTCCCCAAAGCACACTAAACATTGACACTTACAATGAAGAACAACCACACTAGGTCTGTGACTTTCTACTGTATAATCTCAGGATGGCATTCTGCTGACTCACTGAGCTATCATTCTTGCTGAACAAACATGCACAAAATATGTTAAAAACTCTACCTAAGAAGAGAAAATCACATACTCTATGTCTAGACTCAAATTCTGAAGTATATCTATGCAATATTATCAAACACTGTCTTCCACTGTCAAAGGGTTTAACAAATTTGAATGCAAACTTGTCAATCTGAGCTTGATCGGCCCAGTAAATCCCCCCAAATCTGAGTTTGTTTGACAAACACTTGTCACTAAAATTGTCTTACTAATTATGCTATCTTCCTTTGAAATATTCATTTAAATAAAAGAATGAACTATTATTAAAGCATAAGAAAACACCCACCACATATATCCATAAGAAGTAAAAATATTATTTGACCATATTATTGCCTCCCAAAATGGTTTATTCAGTGATCATCAGTTTGTACTTGGCATATTTCACTAGTTTCTTTTCAAGAATTCAATAGGGGAGAATATCATCCCATTTAAAATGTGAAGACCTTGAAGATAAAAGACATTTCATACCACAACAAATAAGGGACAGAAAAGTATATTTGACTCCAGACATAGAACGAATTTTTCTAAAATAAGTTATATTTTAACAAAAAATAATTTCCAAAAATTTATTTCTTTTTAATAAAAACGTGTATGTACTGATATGATAGTATGTGAAAATAGACATGCCCTGACCTAATTTCGAGTCCTAAAATACAAAAGACAAAAATACATCAGATAAATAAGAATAAACACAAGGCTAGAAGAAATTGTATACAAGTTTTAAAAAAATAAAAAGCAATGGATAATGAAAATGTAAAGAGAAAACAGATTGCATACATTTAGGCAATCTATGAAAGTTTTGTAGCATATATTTATATGTTATATGAATATATATTTGTAGATGTTTTATTTTATTTATTTGTCCCAGCTTTATAGAGGTATAATTGACATATAACACTATGTAAGTTTAAGGTTTACAACATGATGATTTGATATATATATGTATTATGAAATGATTGCCACTGTAGCATTAGCTAACACTTCCACCACCTCACATGATTACACTTATTTTTTGTGATGAGAATATTTGTCTACTCTCTTAGCAAATTTCAACTATATAATTCAGTTAACTATAGCCACCATGCTGTGCATTCGATTTCCAGAACTTATTCATCTTATAACTGGAAGTTTATACCCTTTGACCAACATCTTCATTTCCCCCCTTCCTCAACCCCTGGTTGTGACTTTATTAAATTAACACTTAAGTAAAGCCCAGGGATGTTGAGTGGTGAACTTCAGTTCAACAAAAGATCACAAGGGAACTGAGGGTTTTGATAAACTCCATGAGAGTCTTATCTCAAGGGCACATAAGGGGAAGGCCCTGAGAGTGAGGAAGACTGTTTATTACAAGGATTGTTGGGAAAATCAATCAGGAACTTATATTTACTTGTGATTCTGTGGGGTGTTATGTAGGGCATGTGCTTGCATGAGGGGTGAATGTCAGTTTAAGGCCCTTGCAGTCCTCTTGGCCAAGGAAAATGGATGCCAAGGAAGCAACACAGGGACTAGCTTAACTAAACTCTCGACACCCTGGTAACCACCATTTTACTCTTTGTTTTTATGAGTTTGGCTTGTTTAGAATTCATACAATATTTATCTTTCTCTGACTGTCTGACTTATTTCACTTAGCATAATGTGAATAATGAACCTCAAGATATATCCACGTTGTTGCAAATGGCAGGATTTCCTTCTTTCTCATGGCTGAATATTCCATTTTATATGTATATAAATGTTCAAGTCTTTTATGTTCATCTTTAATTCAAGTTAATTTTTATGAGTGCTATAAGATAGCAGTCTAATTTCATTTCTCTGCATGTAGTTATCTCGTTTTCTCAACACCGTTTATTGAAGAGACTATCCTCTTCCTATTGAGTATCCTTGGCTCCTTTGTCAAATATTAGTTGACTATATATGTGAGGTTTTTCTGCACTTTTCTTTTTTTTATCAAGAAATGAATGGATGACAAATAGATTTTGACCTGAACATCCTAAATATATTATTATTGGTATTAATTTAAAATCATGCTCTTTTTAGACTGTTAGTATTTATTTTAAAAACTATATGTGATCATAGCTAAGTAGTTCAAACATAAGAGGCATTATTTGCATAGAGGACGGTAGGATTCTCCGATGTTTGTGAAACTTCCCAGATTGGAATCATGAAAATATATCTCACTGAAAATCCAGAGAAATAACAATATTTATATTAGTGAAAAATACTAATCAGTTATCATCAGAGATGTCTAACATATGAAAATGAAGCAATTTTGGCATGCCTTAAATATTTTGTTTGTATTATAAAACAATAAACAATGTAGGAACAATAACAATGCAAGATACCCATCTACCAACAAGCCAGCTTAGAAATATAACATGACAACTGACTTTGCAAAAATCTTCTCCTTCTCTGTGACTTGTATTTTACTCTCTTACAAGTGCCTTTTGATACATTTTTGTCTTATTTTTAATCAAATTCAATTCATCAACATTTTCTTAAATGTACTTTCTTAATGTATTTAAAGAAACTTGTACCTATTTTAAAATAATAGGTTCTTCTTAAATCTTTTCTAAATTTCTAAAAACCTGTATTTCACTTTTTCTATGATCCATTAGAAATTTATTTTAAAATATAAAAATATTAAGTTTAATTTTACTTAACACTTTTCCAAATCATATTAATTAAATAAGATGTACTTTTCCAAAAGAACTCTGATGTCATCATTTTCCGTATATAAACCTGTTTTCTAGTCTCCAGTGTCATTAGTGACTTTGTGCAAGTGCTTGATTAATAGTGCACTGTAATAACTTAAAAAAAAATTTTTTGTGTGGTACGTGGGTACACGAGCCTCTCACTCTTGTGGCCTCTCCCGTTGTGGAGCACAGGCTCCGGACGTGCAGGCTCAGTGGCCATGGCTCATGGGCCCAGCCACTCTGCGGCATGTGGGATCTTCTCGGACCAGGGCACGAACCCGTGTCCCCTACATCGGCAGGTGGACCCTCAACCACTGCACCACCAGGGAAGTCCTGTAATAACTTTTTAAATTAACTTTTGTTGGAGTATAGCTGCTTTACAATGTTGTGTTACTCTCGACTCTATAGCAAAGAGAATCAACTATATGTATACATATATCCCCTCTTTTTTGGATTTTCTTCCCATTTAGGTCACCACAGAGCACTGAGTAGAGTTCCCTGAGTTATATAGTAGGTTCTCATTAGTTATCTATTTTATACATAGTATCAGTGGTGTATATATGTCAATTCCAATCTCCCAGTTCATTCCACCACCACTTTCCCCCCTTGGTGTCCATACATTTGTTCTCTATGTGTCTCTATTTCTGCCTTGAAAACTAGTTCATCTGTAACATTTTTCTAGATGCCACATATATGCCTTAATATACAACCTTTGTGTTTTTCTTTCTGACTTACTTCACTCTGTATGACAGTCTCTAGGTCCATCCACATCTCTACAAATGACCCAATTTCGTTCCTTTTTATAATATTCCATTGTATATATGTACCACATCTTCTTTATCCATTCATCTGTCAATGGGCATTTAGGTTGCTTCCATGACCTGGCTATTGTAAATAGTGCTGCAATGAACATTGGGGTGCATGTGTCTTTTAAATTGTGGTTTTCTCAGTGTATATGCCCAGTAGTGGTATTGCTAGGTCATATAGTAGTTCTATTTTTAGTTTTTTAAGGAGCACCTCCATACTGTTCTCCATAGTGGCTGTATCAATTTACATTCCTACCAACAGTGCAAAAGGGTTCCCTTTTCCCCACACCCTCTCCAGCATTTCCTGTTTGTAGATTTTTTAATGATAGCTATTCTGATGGGTGTGAGGTGATACCTCATTGTAGCTTTGATCTGCATTTCTTTAATAGTTATTGATGTTGAGCATCTTTTCATGTGTTTGTTGGCCATCTGTATGTCTTCTTTGGAGAAATGTCTATTTAGGTCTCCCACCCATTTTGGATTGGGTTGTTTGTTTTTTTGTGATATTGAGCTGCATGTGCTGTTTGTATATTTTGGAGATTAATCCTTTGTCAGTTGCTTCATTTGCAAATATTTTCTCCCATTCTGAGGGCTGTCTTTTCATCTTGTTTATGGTTTCCATTGCTGTGAAAAAGCTTTGAAGTTTCATTAGGTCCCATTTGTTAATTTTTGTTTTTATATTCATCACTCTAGGAGGCGGGTCAAAAAAGATCCTGTTGCAGTTTATATCAAAGAATGTTCTGCCTGTGTTTTCCTCTAAGAGTTTTATAGTGTTTGCACTTAGATTCAGGTCTTTAATCTATTTTGAGTTTATTTTTGTGTATGGTGTCAGGGAGTATTCTAATTTCATTCTTATACATGTAGCTGTCCAGTTTTCCCAGCATCACTTATTGAAGAGGCTGTCTTTTCTCCATTGTATATTCTTGCCTCCTTTGTCATAGATTAGATGACCATAGGTGTGTGGGTTTATCTCTGGACTTTCTATCCTGTTCCATTGGTTTATATTTCTGTTTTTGTGCCAGTACCATACTGTCTTGATTACTGTAGCTTTGTAGTATAGTCTGAAGTCAGGGAGCCTGATTCCTCCAGTTCCATTTTTTTTTTCTCGAGATTGCTTTGGCTATTCGGGGTCTTTTGTTTTTCCATACAAATTGTAACATTTTCTGTTCTAGTTTTGTGAAAAATGCCATTGGTATTTTGATAGGGATTGCATTGAATCTGTAGATTGCTTTGGGTAGTATAGTCAGTTTCACAGTATTGATTCTTCCAGTCCAAGAACGTGGTATATCTCTCCATCTGTTTGTATTTGATTTCATTCATCAGCCTCTTATATCAATAGTTTTCTTTGTACAGGACTTTTGCCTCCTTAGGTAGGTTTACTCCTAGGTATTCTATTCCATTTGTTGTAATGGTAAATTTATTTTACTAGAGAAAATATTTTCTCATCATTATTCTCCTTTTAGTGCCTTGACTATTCTTTTTTTTTCATTTTTTTCCTTTGACTATCTTGGCCTTCTGTTCTGCCATATGTTTTAGGAAAATTAACTGAAATTCATTAAACCAAATATAAAACATCATGAAAAACTTAAGTAAGCCCAAGAAGGCAAAGTAAATTAAATATTAGAAAATCATTACCCAGTTGTCTGTAATAACCTATATGGGGAAAGAATCTGAAAAAGAATAGATATATGTGTATGTATATAACTGAATCATTTTACTGTACACCTGAAACTAATACAACATTGTAAATCAACTATACTGCAATATAAAATAACAATTAAAAAAACATTAAGGACTGATAACCCTTCTTAGGTTATATTGTATAGGTAAGTGTTATTAATGTAAATGTTCTAGAAATTATATGAAATTCTTAAAGAAAAGAAAATCATTAATATGTTTCATTATATTAACAGTTTGAGGTGAAAATAACATTTTATAAAATTAAATATCCTATTCTTTGATGGGTTCAAAGTTGGAATAATCTTTTTTTCAAAAGTTTGGTAAAATTATCCTGAATAGCACTGTTACCTCATGTTTTCAATCCATCACCCCAAGAGTTTTCTTCTCTTCCCTTTATCTCTTCTTCCTTTAATTTCTTCCTATAGTTACTTCAAGTTATCCTTTGGAGAAAGAATTTTGTTCTTTCAAATTCAGCCTTTTAGTAGTAAGAGGACCAGAATTACTTTCAGACTTCTTTATTTTTTTTTTTCTTGTAAAAAACCACCACTGTTTACTTTGTCTCTGATATTTTTCTGATTTCGGGTCTTTTCAGAGAATCAGCTATTAATTTTATTTTTCTTCATGTTTTCTATTGATTTCTGCTCTATTCATTACTACTTTCTTATTTCTAATTACTATTGATTTTGACGACTTATAAGCACAAAGCAAGACTTATAAGTACAGAGCTTAGGTCATTGACTTTCATCAGTTCTTCTTTGTTATTAGTTATTAGTTTCTAATTATATTGCATTATGAGCAAGGACTGCATCTTGTTAAATTACAATTATTGGAAAATGTTTGACTTACTTTACAGCCTACTGCTTGGTTACTTGTTATAAAGGCATCATATGTGTATTCTCCAATTACTAGTAGTATAAGATTTTGAATATGTCCCAGTAAAACAAATGTATTATTTATGTTTTTTTATAATTGTGTATGTCCTCTATAATTTTTTGTCTAATATCAGAAAAAAATTGTTGTGTTTGTAGAATTGTAAATTTTCCCTAGTAATTTTGGTAATTTCTACTTTATGTAGATTGAGACTATTTTAAAAAGGACTATGAATTTTAAATTGTTATTCAATCCTGGTTAACTAAACATTTTTTTCATCATGTATCTATCATCTGTCTATTTATCTATCTATCTAATCTCTCTATTAATCTTAGAATCTACTTTTCTTGTATTAATGTAGCTATGTCAGTATTTTTTAAAAGAGTCTCAGAAACTTTGCCAAAACACCCTTACTTTAATTATGTAAACTTTAAAGATATTGTATTAAGAACTTATCCAGAGTCACTTGTTTTCTTATTATAAGAAGGTACACCAGGAGGAAAATTATAGCCTAATTTTATTCTATATGTTCCCTCTCCTTCCTTTGTATTATTTTAGCTTTTTTTTTTTGGCTACAGCATGTCTAGCATTTTGCATAGCTTATAAATATTTCATATTTATGATGATAATTCTCACCACTTTATGTTTTTAATAATCTCTATGTCTTAATTTGTCTGGAAAAATATCTATCTTTTCTTCTTTTCCTGGAGTTCACTTGTCTTAAATCATATTACTTTTCTGCTTTGAATATTTAGAAATTGTATTCTAGTCTTCTGAGATCATTAAAACTAGCTAGTTTCATTCCAAGGTCATTGATAAAATTGTTAGATCAATCTAGTCAACAATTTTTAAAGCCACATTATTTTAATAAAAATTCCTTTTCTAGATCTGCCACTTGCACCCTGTATTTGAGCAAGTTAAATTCTCAGAGACTTCATATTCTGTGCAAAATGGAGCTAATAGTATCAATAATAATAATAACAATAATAGTAATAATAGTGAAAAAAGAATAGCATACCTGTTACAGAATAGGTATGAGAAAATTATTGTTTAAATAAGAACACTGCAATAATTGTGACCAGCATTATAATAGCTCATATTTACAAAGATCCTTTCAATGTTCCAAGCACTGTTTCATGAATTAATTTACTTTATCTCTATAGAACCTTATATCAGAATGAAAATGGCATAATGTCATACTTAAGCTCTTGAGACTTGAAGCCAGACTTTCTGGATTTGAATTCTGGCTCTAAAACTTAATAGCTGTATAACCTTGGAAAATTAATTAACTTGTCTGTGCATCAGTTTCCTTATATGTAATGTGGTGCTGATAGAGTTGATAGGATTAAGGTAAAGCACTCTGCAATATAATAAATGTTATATTGGTTCTTAAAAGATATAAGTATTATTATCTCCATTTTACAGATGAGAAAACTAAGGCATAGAGAGACTAATTAAATCAGTCACAATTATTACAACTAATATTATGTGGAATATATTGGATTTTTCCATCAGTCTTTAAGACTATCCACCTATACTCATGCCTAACAAAGGGAGGAGTCTAAGTCTTCAAGATTTTTTTTTTTTCTATAGTTTACAAAATGCATGGCTGGTAAATCTGAAAACCTGACATCAGGATTAACAAATCATGGGAACATTACAGAAATATAGTTCTGTCCATGAGCAAAATAATTTTGTGTAATTGAACTAAATAGAAGAAAATAACAGAAAGGTAAAACAATTTATTTTCAATTACTGTTAAATATTTACAAATCTAGTCAAAAGAAGTACCTTGAAACTTTTAAACATTTTCAACCATACCGTATATATGTGGACCTGCTCCAGCACCATGTCCCCTGATGACTCACTGAAAGAGGAAGTTGAAAATAAAGATTTCTTAGTGGGGATGGAGGTATGACTTAGGAAAAATAAAATAAAACCTGTAATTTGAAGACAAAATCTTTGTTTAACATACACAAGCTACAAAAAAAAAAAAAAAAAAAGAAGAAGAAAGATGATCTGAGGCATTCACAAATGAGAACTGACCCGTTTGTGAGAGCCAGGTATATATAGCAGAAAGAGGACACACCACTTTCTGTTGTATGTAGGAGAGATGGCTTTAAAATAGCAAGCAGGAGGTTTTTGAATGAAAGGGAGGAAAAGGAAAATAAAAGAGTTCGCTTATACTTTTTGGCTTATAAACATATTTGTTTAGTCCAGTTACAGCAACAGGTCTATGAACAAGTTAAAGACAAATGCTTCAGAAACCCATTGTAATTGTCTTAGAATATTAGACTACTCAACTTTATTTAGCTATGATTTTTGTAGAGTCTCTGTTAAAAAAATGAATACTATTAATAATAGAATAATATTCTGACTCACTTCACATGGAAAATCATTTAATATTTCTCTTTAGTTTTCTAAAAGCTCTTGATTTAACAGAGTAAACAAGGTTTAATTACAAACCTGAAGGACAGCTTCATCTTACAGTCATTTCCTCTCATGCTGCAGGCTTCCATTTTAGCTTTATTCATTACAGCCCTAAAGCTCCTGCTTTCTAAATGTGTAGGTTAGAGGAAGTACCTTGGAGCTCACCTGCTCAAGATTAATAATATCACTCCAAGAAGATTAGAGCTATTACTCTTCCTGACCTGATCCAAATGGTGCAAATGGGATTCTGAGGATGATGTCTGTTCAGAGATCCGACAGAGTGATGAGGTGCAGGGAACAGCTACCCCAAGGAATCAGGAAAAACAGACTGTTGAGGTTGTACAAATGATAAACCATTAGCTTTAGCTATTATCCAAAGAAAAGATTATGGCTGTAAATAAACTCATCCAGGCCTTTAATACAGTAGACAGGCGGCCCAGTGGATGGACAGGCCAGGAACATAAGTATTATTTTAAAAGAATGCCTTAAGCTAAGTTCTTATTTCAGCAGCAGGGTTGCAGGTAATACCAGATGAAAGAAAATATGCTGTGTGTGTGTGTGTGTGTGTGCATGTGTGTGCGCACACGCACACATGTGATTTAATTTAAAACCTTAGAAATATCAATTTAGAATTAAAAAAAATATTTCTTAGAAAGTATCTGCTCTTGCCCTATTTTTAGGCTATTGTGATTCTGACAAAAGTTTGTGGTAGAGCTAAAACAATGATAAAAAGAGACGGTGTTCTGGCTTTGATAGTGTCTACTGAAGAGAGAAAGAAACCAAATCATCACAGAATTAAATGTAAAATCACAACCATGGTAAGTTCTATAAAAGACATAAACTGGGGGGCTTCCCTGGTGGCACAGTGGTTGAGAGTCCGCCTGCCGATGCAGGGGATACAGGTTCGTGCCCCGGTCCGGAAAGATCCCACATGCCGCGGAGTGGCTGGGCCCATGAGCCATGGCCGCTGAGCCTGCGCGTCCAGAGCCTGTGCTTCGCAACGGGAAAGACATAAACTGGTGAACGCAAATAATAAGAAAACTGTACACTTTTTAGGAATCAGTAGTGCTTCCCTGAAGATGCGAAGGAGACCATAATGATGAGAAGAATTTAAGAAACTTTTGATGAGTAAATTTAAATAAATTAAGGAGGTAGAGGAGGAAGGAGCATTGCAAGGTGATATCAGCTTATGAAAGAACTTGGGTCTTGGGTAGATGGCGGGAGGATTCTGTATACTAAGAACTGAAAAGCACCCCTATGACGGATGGATGGAGGGCGAGGAGAGTTATACTGTAAGATGATCATCAATAAGAAGGTAGAGAGAGGGGCTGAGCGATATACTTTAGGATCATGGTTTTCCTTAATGAAAAATATTAGACAGGATGTTGAAATTTTAGTCTTTTTTCTTCATTTTTATAAGTTTACTCTATCTGTTATGAGGAAAAGAGATTTAAGGGGGAGTCAGAATGTATATGGTTAGTGTAATTAGAAATATATCAACTTTGTTAATGATAGTAGTCTGGGTTACATTGCCATTAAGTCAGAAACTGTGAAAGGTATAAGGTGTTACTCTTCTTTCCTTCCAACAAGTTAGCCTGCACAGTTTCATATATGCGCTTTTTTTTTTTTTTTTTTTTTTTTTTTTTCGGTATGCGGTCCTCTCACTGTTGTGGCTTCTCCCGTTGCAGAGCACAGGCTCCGGACGCGCAGGCCTAGCAGGCTCACGGGCTTAGTTGCTCCGCGGCATGTGGGATCTTCCCGGACCAGGGCACGAACCCGTGTCTCCTGCATCGGCAGGCGGATTCTCAACCACTGCGCCACCAGGGAAACCCCATATATGCTTTTTGACCGAAGACAGGAGGCTTCCTAGATCATAAAGGCAGGCAGTTTATTACTCATAGAAAAATGCAGTAGCCAGAGCAGTACCTTTGTATCGATTCCCCAAGCCCCAAGCCCCATGGGGCAGCATGATGAGAGCCAGGTACTGCCCTGCATGTGTAGTAGGTTGCACCACAGGAAAGGAACTCTGAGGTTAGAAGACGCTGAGTTTATAAAAGGCAGCTGGCACTTCTGCCCACCCTCCTCTCTAGAGAAATTGCATATTAAGCAAATTTCCTCCAGAGCAGAAGAGAAAGCTGTCTCTACACTTTTTACCCTGGAAGGTAAGCAAATGTTTCTAGGGAGAGGAGGGTAGAGCCTTCCTGGCTCAAAGTATTCCCAATGTCTCCGTCTTTAGGGAGATACTATCTCTAATTTCTAAAACTGCCTGTTATACAATCATTCTTTTAGTACCATTTCTCAGAAGATCTGCAAAAATGCGAGAATTATGAAGCATTAGTTTCTCACAAGTATTAAAGAGATTTTATATAAGTGGAAGCTAACTTTAGTTACTTCAGATAATGTAGACCTCTGAGAAAAAGTAACAGGTAGGCAACAATGGATAATGTTATGTAAAAGTATAGTACAGACCATGAGCAGAGCCTCAGATAACTGTTAGTTGTCCGAGAAAATAGAGTGTGTTCTGGTTATCTATTACTGCATAGCAAACTATTTCCCAAGTTAGTGGCTTAAACAACCTATTATTTTGCTTGGGATTTTATAAATCAGGAATTCAGGAAGGCTCAGCTATGAAGTACATCACTGATCTACCTGGTATCAGCTGGGGTAACTGAGGATGAAGCCTCACTTCCTAGGTGGCTCCTTCTTTCACATTTCTGACTCCTTGAGGCTCCTTGGCCTGTCTTTTCACACACACTGTCTCATCCTCCCGGGTCTCTCTACATGGTTTTGGTATTTTACAGTGTGGTCACTTCAGTGTAGACTTCTAACATGGAGGCTATTTCCCTCAGAATGAGCATTCCATTAAGAGTTTCTCAGTGGAAAGAATAGCACAGAATTTATGGCCATCTTTAATGCATTGTTTATTTAGAAAAATTCTGTGAAGAAAAGTGTATTAGTTTTACACGGCTACTGTAAAAAATTATCACAAATTTAGCAGTATAAAGCACAGGCATTTACTAATCTCACTGTCATATAAGTCAGACTTCCATGCAGGCTTGATCAGTACTATTCTTAAGGTCTTACAAGGCCAAAATCAACATGTCAGATGGCTTGAACTCTTATTTGGAGGCTTCAAGACACAATTCACTTTCAAGCTTATTCCAGGGTTTTGGAAGAATAAATTTCCTTCTCATGCCTTCCATGTGTCCCTATACTAGCAGAGTCACTTGGAATCTCTAACTTTCCCTTCTGCTAAATTCCTCTAACTCTCTTTTGCTCTCAACTGGGAGAAAGCTCTACTTTTATGAGTTTACGTGATTATATTGGGCTCACCCAGATAATCCAGGGGAAACTCCTTATTTTAAAATCAACTGATTAGGGCTTCCCTGGTAGCGCAGTGGTTGAGAGTCCGCCTGCCGATGCAGGGGACACGGGTTCGTGCCCCGGTCCGGGAAGATCCCATATGCCGCGGAGCGGCTGGGCCCGTGAGCTATGGCCGCTGAGCCTGCACGTCTGGAGCCTGTGATCCGCAGCGGGAGAGGCCACAACAGTGAGAGGCCCGCGTACGGAAAAAAAAAAAAAAAGAGAGAAAAAAAAAATCAACTGATTAGTAATTGTACTGTTTTGAATGATATCCCTCCCAGAATTTCAGAATGTGACCTTATTTGGAAATAGGACCTTTGAAGACATAATTAGGAGAGTTAAGATGAGGTAATACTGAATTGGGGGGAATGGGCTGTAATTCCAGTATGACTGGGGTCCTTGTAAGATGAGTAGAAGTACTTATAAGATGTAGATGAACACAGAAAGAAAGCCATGTGACAACCAGAGATTACATGGATGCAGCTGCAAGTCAAAGAGCACCAAGGATCACCAGCAACCACCAGAACCGAGGAAGGAGGCAAGAAAGGATTCTTCCCTAGAGCCTTCATGGAAGCTTAGTCCTGCCAAAACCTTGATTTCAGACTTCTAGTCTCCAGAATTGCGACAAAATAAATTTGTATTGTTTTAAGTCACCAAATTTATTATAATTTATGTCAGTCTTAGAAAACTAATACAGTAATCTTAATTACATCTACAAAGTCCTTTTTGCTGTGTAATATAACATATTCACAAGCATGACACCAGGGTCTTAAGGTCATGGGGCCAAAATTCTGCCTACCACACTCTGTCCCTGAGTCCCTGAGATCCACATTATTAGCAAATGCAAGACATATTTATTTAATACTTCCCAAGGTTCCAAAATGTCACATTACAGCATTAACTAAAAGTCCAAAATTTCATCCTAATTTCATCAACTCAAAAACTCCCAAGACTCATCTAAATCTCATCAGCACACAGGTCCCAAAGCTCATCATCTAAGTCATATAAATCAGGTTCACATGAGGGGCCCAGGCACAATCTTTCACCATCTGCAGGCCTGTGAAGCTAATGGAACAAGTTATCGGTTCAAAATACTCTAAACATTCAAGGCAAGACAAACAAAAAATAAAAATTATAGACATTTAAATTCAAAACTGGGAGAAAAGCAAGGAGAAAGGAGTCACTGATCCAAAGCCATTTTTAAATCCAGCCAGGCGAGCTTCATTATGTTTCCAGGCTTGGAAAAGTCCTCCCTGGCTCTCATTTTTACGGTCTTACCTCTAAATTCAATATTCTGGGCTCTTGGTTTCACCCTCTGAGGCATGCTTCCATTTGCATGAAAGTTGGCACATGTTTGCAGCTGAGAAGTTTTATCACACTGCTGTCCGTCAGCAGAAGTTTGGGGGTCAGGCAGTCTTTTTTTTAATCCTTCTTCCTGTTCTCTTCATTTCAATCTAAACTGGCAGAGTTTCTGCTAATACACAACTCTCAAGAAACTTGTGGGTTTTGCATGGATTTAACAGGGAATCACTCCATTATAAAAAGGCTGCTCCACAGATCTTTCTGAAATAATCCCTTTACTACTTTTGACTTCTGCTAAAATGGGTGATGGACAAGAAAGAAGCTTAAAATGTCTAGAGAGCCTATAATCTGATTGAGGGGATCTGTGAGTCTCTGAAGAGCCTTCTGTGAGACTGAGTATTTTGATCTACTGATCTTTCTGATGTGTTAATGAAACTTTATACCACCACACCCTCAACTTTTTCTCTGTCACACTTTCTGAAGCAGTCTTAATTTTAGTATGTTTTGCCATCTGGATGGGCTGAGAATTTTCCAAATCATAATGTTCTGGTTCATTTTTTTTTAACATCTTTATTGGAGTATAATTGCTTTACAATGGTGTGTTAGTTTCTGCTTTATAACAAAGTGAATCAGTTATACATATACATATGTTCCCATATCTCTTGCATCTCCCTCCCTCCCACCCTCCTTATCCCACCCCTCTAGGTGGTCACAAACCACCGAGCTGACCTCCCTGTGCTATGCTGCTGCTTCCCACTAGCTATTTTATGTTTGGTAGTGTATATATGTCCATGCCACTCTCTCACTTTGTCACAGTTTACCATTCTCCCTTGCTATATCTTCAAGTCCATTCTCTAGTATGTCTGTGTCTTTATTCCCATCTTACCCATAGGTGCTTCAGGACCTTTTTTTTCTTAGATTTCATATATATGTGTTAGCATACGGTATTTGTTTTACTCTTTCTGACTTACTTCACTCTGTATGACAGACTCTAGGTCCATCCATCTCACTACACATAACTCAATTTCGTTTATTTTTATCACAGCAATATTCCATTGTATATATGTGCCACATCTTCTTTATCCATTCATCTGTTGATGGATACCTAGGTTGCTTCCATATCCTGGCTATTGTAATGAGAGCTGCAATGAACATTTTGGTACATGACTCTTTTTGAATTATGGTTTTCTCAGGGTACATGCCCAGTAGTGGGATTGCTGGGTTGTATGGTAATTCTATTTTTAGTTTTTTAAGGAACCTCCATAGTGTTCTCCATAGTAGCTGTATCAATTTGCATTGCCACTAACAGTGCAAGAGTGTTCCCTTTTCTCCACACCCTCTCCAGCATTTATTGTTTGTAGATTTTTTGATGAGGGCCATTCTGACCGGTGTGAGATGATATCTCATTGTAGTTTTGATTTGCATTTCTCTAATGATTAATGATGTTGAGCATTCTTTCATATGTTTGTTGGCAATCTGTATATCTTCTTTGGAGAAATGTCTATTTAGGTCTTCTGCCCATTTTTGGATTGGGTTGTTTGTTTTTTTGTTATTGAGCTGCATGAGCTGCTTGTAAATTTTGGAGATTAATCCTTTATCAGTTGCTTCATTTGCAAATATTTTCTTCCATTCTGAGGGTTGTCTTTTGGTCTTGTTTATGGTTTCCTTTGCTGTGCAAAAGCTTTTAAGTTTCATTAGGTCCCATTTGTCTATTTTTGTTTTTATTTCCATTTCTCTAGGAGATGGGTCAAAAAGGATCTTGCTGTGATTTATGTCATAGAGTGTTCTGCCTATGTTTTCCTCTAAGAGTTTGATAGTATCTGGCCTTACATTTAGGTCTTTAACCAATTTTGAGTTTACTTTTGTGTGTGGTGTTAGGGAGTGTTCTAATTTCATTCTTATACATGTAGCTGTCCAGTTTTCCCAGCATCACTTATTGAAGAGGCTGTCTTTTCTCCATTGTATATTCTTGCCTCCTTTGTCATAGATTAGATGACCATAGGTGTGTGGGTTTATCTCTGGACTTTCTATCCTGTTCCATTGGTTTATATTTCTGTTTTTGTGCCAGTACCATACTGCCTTGATTACTGTAGCTTTGTAGTATAGTCTGAAGTCAGGGAGCCTGATTCCTCCAGTTCCATTTTTTTTTTTCTCGAGATTGCTTCGGCTATTCGGGGTCTTTTGTTTTTCCATACAAATTGTAACATTTTCTGTTCTAGTTTTGTGAAAAATGCCATTGGTGTTTTGATAGGGATTGCATTGAATCTGTACATTGCTTTGGGTAGTAGAGTCATTTTCACAATGTTGATTCTTCCAATCCAAGAACATGATATATCTCTCCATCTATTTTTGTCAACTTTAATTTCTTTCATCAGTGTCTTATAATTTTCTGCATACAGGTCTTTTGTCTCCATAGGTAGATATATTCCTAGATATTTTATTCTTTTTGTTGCAATGGTAAATGGGAGTGTTTTCTTAACTTCACTTTCAGATTTTTCATCATTAGTGTATAGGAATGCCAGAGATTTCTGTGCAGTAATTTTGTATCCTGCTACTTTACCAAATTCACTAATTAGCTCTAGTAGTTTTCTGGTAGCATCTTTAGGATTCTCTATGTATAGTATAATGTTATCTGCAAACAGTGACACCTTTACTTCTTCTTTTCCTATTTGGATTCCTTTTATTTCTTTTTCTTCTCTGATTGCTGTGGCTAAAACTTCCAAAACTATGTTGAATAATAGTGGTGAGAGTGGGCAACCTTGTCTTGTTCCTGATCTTAGTGGAAATGGTTTCATTTTTTCACCATTGAGGATGATGTTGGCTGTGGCTTTGTCATATATGGCCTTCATTATGTTGAGGGAAGTTCCCTCTATGCCTACTTTCTGCAGTGTTTTTATCATAAATCAGTGTTGCATTTTGTCGAAAGCTTTCTCTGCATCTATTGAGATGATCATATGGTTTTTCTCCTTCAGTTTGTTAATATGGTGTAACATAGATTGATTTGCATATATTGAAGAATCCTTGCATTCCTGGATCCACTTGATCATGGTGTATGATCCTTTTAATGTGCTGTTGGATTCTGTTTGCTAGTATTTTGTTGAGGATTTTTGCATCTATGTTCATCAGTGATATTGGCCTGTAGTTTTCTTTCTTTGTGACGTCTTTGTCTGGTTTTGGTATCAGGGTGATGGTGGCCTCATAGAATGAGTTTGGGAGTGTTCCTCCCTCTTCTATGTTTTAGAAGAGTTTGAGAAGGATAGGTGTTAGCTCTTCCCTAAATGTTTGATAGAATTAGCCTGTGAAGCCATCTGGTCCTGGGCTTTTGTTTGTTGGAAGATTTTTAATCACAGTTTCAATTTCAGTGCTTGTGATTGGTCTGTTCATATTTTCTATTTCTTCCTGGTTCAATCTCGGCAGCTTGTGCATTTCTAAGAATTTGTCCATTTCTTCCAGGTTGTCCATTTTATTGGCATAGAGTTGCTTGTAGTAATCTCTCATGATCCTTTGTATTTCTGCTGTGTCAGTTGTTACTTCTCCTTTTTCATTTCTAAATCTATTGATTTGAGTCTTCTCCCTTTTTTTCTTGATGAGTCTGGCTAATGGTTTATCAATTTTGTTTATCTTCTCAAAGAACCAGCTTTTAGTTTTATTGATCTTTGCTATCATTTCCTTCATTTCTTTTTCATTTTTTTCTGATCTGATCTTTATGATTTCTTTCCTTCTGCTAACTTTGGGGGTTTTTTTGCTCTTCTTTCTCTAATTGCTTTAGGTGCAAGGTTAAGTTGTTTATTTGAGGTGTTTCCTGTTTCTTAAGGTACGATTGAATTGCTATAATCTTCCTTCTTAGAACGGCTTTTGCTGCATCCCGTAGGTTTTGGGTCTTTGTGTTTTCATTGCCATTTGTTTCTAGGTTTTTTTTAAATTTCCTCTTTGATTTCTTCAGTGATCACTTCGTTATTAAGTAGTGTATTGTTTAGCCTCCATGTGTTTGTATTTTTTACAGATATTTTCCTGTAATTGATATCTAGTCTCATAGCATTGTGGTTGGAAAAGATACTTGGTATGATTTCAATTTTCTTAAATTTGCCAAGGCTTGATTTGTGACCCAAGATATGATCTATCCTGGAGAATTTTCTATGAGCATTTGAGAAAAATGTGTATTCTGTTGTTTTTGGATGGAATGTCCCATAAATATCAGTTAAGTCCATCTTGTTTAATGTATCATTTAAAGCTTATGTTTCCTTATTTATTTTCATTTTGGATGATCTGTCCATTGGTGAAAGTGGGGTGTTAAAGTCCCCTACTATGACTGTGTTACTGTCGATTTCCCCTTTTATGGCTGTTAGTATTTGCCTTATGTATTGAGGTGCTCCTATGTTGGGTGCATAAATATTTACAATTGTTATATCTTCTTCTTGGACTGATCCCTTGATTATTATGTAGTGTCCTACTTTGTCTCTTGTAATAGTCTTTATTTTAAAGTCTATTTTGTCTGATATGAGAATTGCCACTCCAGCTTTCTTTTGATTTCCATTTGCAAGGAATATCTTTTTCCATCCCCTCACTTTCAGTCTGTATGTGTCCCTAGGTTTGAAGTGGGTCTCTTGTAGACAGCATATATATGGGTCTTGTTTTTGTATCCATTCAGCCAGTCTGTATCTTTTGGTGGGAGCATTTAATCCATTTACATTTAAGGTAATTATTGATATGTATGTTCCTATTACCATTTACTTAATTGTTTCAGGTTGTTCTTGTAGGTCTTTTCCTTCTCTTGTGTTTCTTGCCTAGAGAAGTTCCTTTAGGATTTGTTGTAGAGCTGGTTTGGTGGTGCTGAACTCTCTCAGCTTTTGCTTGTCTGTAAAGGTTTTAATTTCTCCATCAAATCTGAATGAGATCCATGCTGGGTAGAGTAATCTTGGTTGTAGGGTTTTTTCCTTCATCACTTTAAATATGTCCTGCCACTCCCTTCTGGCTTACAGAGTTTCAGCTGAAAGATCAACTGTTAACCTTAAGGGGATTCCCTTGTGTGTTATTTGTTATTTTTACCTTGCTTCTTTTAATATGTTTTCTTTGTATTTAATTTTTGATAGTTTGGTTGATATGTGTCTTGGTGTGTTTCCCCTTGGATTTATCCTGTATGGGACCCTCTGTGCTTCCTGGACTTGATCGACTATTTCCTTTCCTATATTAGGGACGTTTTCAACTATAATCTCTTCCAATATTTTCTCAGTCCCTTTCTTTTTCTTTTCTTCTACTGGGACCCCTATAATTCGAATATTGGTGCGTTTTATGTTGTTCCAGAGGTCTTTGAGACTGTCCTCAATTCTTTTCATTCTTTTTTCTTTATTCTGCTCTGCATTAGTTATTTCCACTATTTTATCTTTCAGGTCACTTATCCGTTTTTCTGCCTCAGTTGTTCTGCTATTGATCCCATCTAGAGTATTTTTAATTTCATTTATTGTGTTGTTCATCGTTGCTTGTTTCCTCTTTAGTTCTTCTAGGTCCTTGTTAAATGTTTCTTGCATTTTCTCTATTCTATTTCCACGATTTTGGGTCAACTTTACTATCATTATTCTGAATTTTTTTTCAGGTAGATTGCCTATTTCCTCTTCATTTTTTAGGGCTGGTGGGTTTTTACCTTGCTCTTTCATGTGCTGTGTGTTTTTCTGTCTTCTCATTTTGCTTATCTTACTGTGTTTGGGGTCTCCTTTCGCAGGCTGCAGGTTCATAGTTCCCGTTGTTTTTGGTGTCTGTCCCCAGTGGCTAAGGTTGGTTCAGTGGGTTGTGTAGGCTTCCTGGTGGAGGGGACTAGTGCCTGTGTTCTGGTGGATGAGGCTGGATCTTGTCTTTCTGGTGGGCAGATCCACGTCTGGTGGTGTGTTTTGGGGTGTCTGTGGCCTTATTATGGTTTTAGGCAGCCTCTCTGCTAATGGATGGGCTGTGTTCCTGTCTTGCTAATTGTTTGGCATAGGGTGTCCAGCACTGTAACTTGCTAGTCGTCAAGTGAAGCTGGGTCTTGGTGTTGAGATGGAGATCTCTGGGAGATTTTAGCCATTTGCTATTACATGGAGCTGGGAGGTCTCTTGTGGACCAGTGTCCTGAAGTTGGCTCTCCCACCTCAGAGGCACAGCCCTGATGCCTGGCTGGAGAGCCAAGAGCCTTTCATCCACACACCTCAGAATAAAAGGGAGAGAAAATAGGAAGAAAGAAAGAAAGAAAGGAAGAAAGGAAGAAAGAGGATAAAATAAAATAAAGTAGGATAAAATAAAATAAAGTTATTAAAATAAAAAATAATTATTATGAAAAAAAATTTTTAAGTAAAAAAAAAAAAAAAAAGGACTGACAGAATCCTAGGACAAATGGTGAAAGCAAAGCTATACAGACAAAATCTCACACGGAAGCATACACATACACATTCACAAAAAGAGGAAAAGGGGAGAAAATAATATATCTTGCTCTCAACGTCCACCTCCTCAATTTGGCATGATTCGTTGTCTATTCAGGTATTCCACAGATGCAGGGTATATCAAGTTGATTGTGGAGCTTTAATCCGCTGCTCCTGAGGCTGCTGGGAGAGATTTCCCTTTCTCTTCTTTGTTTGCACAGCTCCCAGGGTTCAGCTTTGGATTTGGCCCCGCCTCTGCATGTAGGTCGCATGAGGGCATCTGTTCTTCCCTCAGACAGGACGGGGTTAAAGGAGCAGCTGATTTAGGAGCTCTGGCTCACTCAGGCTGGGGGGTGGGAACGGTACAGATGTGGGGCAAGCCTAGGACAGCAGAGCCTGGCATGACGTTGCACCAGCCTGATGCGTGCTGTGCGTTCTCCCAGGGATGTCGTCCCTGGATCATGGGACACTGGCAGTGGTGGGCTGCACAGGCTCCCGGGGAGGGGAGGTGTGGAGAATGACCTGCACTTGCACACAGGCATCTTGTTGGCAGCAGCAGCAGCCTTAGTGTCTCATGCCTGTCTCTGGGGTTCACGCTGATAGCCGTGGCTCATGCCCGTCTCTGGAGCTCCTTTAAGCAGCGCTCTTAATCCCCTCTTCTCGCGCACTAGGAAACAAAGAGGCAAGAAAAAGTCTCTTGCCTCTTCGGCAGCTCCAGAGTTTTTCCTGGACTCCCTCCCAGGTAGCTGTGGCATACTAGCCCCCTTCAGGCTTTGTTCACACCACCAACCCCAGTCCTCTCCCTGCGATGTGACCAAAGCCCGAGCCTCAGCTCGCAGCCCCCGCCTGGCCCGGCGGTTGAGCAGACAAGCCTCTCGGGCTGGTGAGTGCTGGTCGGCACCAATCCTCTGTGCAGGAATCTCTCTGCTTTGCCCTCCGCACCCTGTTACCGCGCTCTCCTCCGTGGCTCTGAAACTCCCCCATCCACCACCCGCAGTCTCCGCCTGTGAAGGGGCTTCTAGTGTGTGGAAACCTTTCCTCTTTCACAGCTCCCTCCCACTGGTGCAGGTCCCATCCCTATTCTTTTGTCTCTCTCTTTTTTTTTTTCTTCTTCTTTCTTTTGTCCTACCCAGGTACCTGGAGATTTTCTTGCCTTTTGGGAGGTCTGAGGTCTTCTGCCAGCATTCAGTAAGTGTTCTATAGGAGCAGTTCCACGTGTAGATGTATTTCTGATGTATTTGTGGGGAGGAAGGTGATCTTTGCATCTTACTCTTCCGCCATCTTCTGGAGCTGGTTCATTTTTGTTTAACAAGTCTTTCCTCAATTTAATCTTCCCTCTCTCCCATTTTACTATAAGTAGTATCTTCAACATTTTGAAAATCTTCTGAGTTAAATAACCATATTTATTGCTTACAAGTTCTGCTTTGCACATAACTCCAGTACACAATTTTGCTAAGCATTCTGAAACTACATAAAAGAATCCTATTTCCTACCATTTCCAATAGCATTTTTCTCACTTCCTTCAGAGCCGTTACAAGTAGTTCTTTAGCATATTTTTTCATACAGTCTGTTCAAGGCAATTCAGGTTTTTACTGCTATGCTTCTCAAAATTCTCTCAGCCTACTCCTACTGCCCCATTCCAAAGTCACCTCCATATTTTTAAGTATTTGTTACAGCAGCAGTCTTATCATTTCAATGTAGGTGGATTCCTCACATGTAGGCTTACTTCTTGTAGAGCAAGCATTCCGTTGAGAATTCGTCAATGGAAACAGTAAGAGTGATTTGCTGCCTAAGAAAACAAACTAATTTCAAATAATTGTTAAAATCATTTCTCAATCTCCTTTAATTTGAATTAAGATTAACATTTTAAAATTTATTTGAGCAGGCTGAATGCTATCTTGACAATTAGTTGATAAACCATTTGTTACTAATTACAGTTAATATTAATTAAACCATATATTTTAAAAGAAATGCTATGACTTAGACTTGTGTCTAACTACTTCAGATTAGAATTTCTCAATTATTTAAAATTAGTGAATGTCACTTTTTGCTCATGTAGATCTACTCTTTCTCATCTTATTGAAATTTAGCATAAGATCTCAGAAAATAATTTTTAAAAATCAAGCATTTACTTAGAATTTGTATTCAGAATAAGAGAACTAGAAATAAGCAATAATAATTTAAGGATCTCACAGAGATGACTGAAGAAGTGGAATAAATTATATCCAAAGAAAAACATGAAAAAACGTGGTATTACTTAACCTCTTCTGCTTTCACTAAGAAGCAACTAAAAGATCAGATTTTTGTTCAAATGACAGTTCAATGGCACTTCATTTCCCAGGAAAAAAAAATGAGTTCAGAAAATGAGGCCTGAAATCAAGCATTTATGAAAGTTCAATGGGAGCCTAATTCAAAAATTCAAAAGATAAAATCCCAGATATTCTCTAGTAGTGCTTCTTGAGAAAGTGACTTTTATTCTTGGAGATTTAAAACCTTTGAAGCGGTATTTCTGAAAGTGGTGTCAGCTAAAAATCAAGTATGTCTTATATGTGTAGATTTGTGATATTAAGGGTTAAAAACAGAATTAAATGCACCAATATAGTTGAAAATATTAGATTTAAAGAGTTTTAGGGGGCTTAAATTTTTTTTTCTTTCTTGTCAAATTAAAATTTAATATGTCATAAAATTACTTTAAATCATTATCCTAAAAATCAAATCTTTTTTTAAACTTCAGAATGGAAATAAGAGAACTAGAGAAAAGCAGTAATGTGTATGATTTTCAAAGAGATGCTCAAAGAAACTAGAATAAATCATATCTAATAAAAATGGGAAAATATGTTAAATATGTATAATATATTCTCAAGCTACCATATAAGTTCTACATAAATGTATATATTAATTTATATAACAAAAATTTATATTACACATATGTTATATATTATAAAGTATAGTAAAATATAACTTGTGTAATATAAATTTATATATAATTGAAATATAACATATTTATATAATAATGTATCATATTAGTGCATGTTTATTCACATATGTTTTATTTATACTTTATGGGCATATGAATATATTGTATAAAATATCATGCACTGAATTATAAATATTTAATTACATATATTTATATGATTGTTTTCCGTAGCTTATATGTTTCTGCATAAACATAAGCAAATCTTAATATACCTTTCAATGTGATTAAAATGACCTTGGCATATAAATGCAATTTATTTTGTATATTACCACTGGTATACTGCAAAACATATATAGATATTCTAAATCCCTTGAAGTTTCATCATCCTGTAACTAATTACCAGGATCCTGGCTAAAATGTATGACATTTCAGTATGTGTCAGCAACTGTCTACAGAAAAATAAATTATAAAATTTGTTTTAGTAAAATCACTGTCATTTGTTTAAGAAATATTAATAGAGTACCTATTATGAGCCAAGACTATGCTATTTACTAACATAAAGCTAATGAAAAAGAAATATATAATCCCTGCTCTCTTGGAAAGGAATTACAATAGGGATACAGATATTACATAACTGTATACATAATCAGTTTTTTAAAACAATTGTGGTGAATACTAACAGGATGCTATGTTGGCATACGAGAAGAGGGCCACATCAAGACTAAATATTCAATGGAACTTTTTATGAGAAAGAGTTGTTTTAGGTAAGCTGTGAATAATTTAGACTGAATTAACTGAAAAAGAGGAAGAATATTCTAAAAGAGGGAATGGCTCCTAGTAAGGATCCAAAACAGAAAATAGTTTAGTCGTTAAAGGAGAAAGACAAGGGTAAATTAATCAGAAAGAAGAAAACAAAGGAGAAAATGGTACAATATAAGTACTATAAAGTTGGCAATATCTAGATTCTGCAGTCTCTTCACGTTCAGTTACAAGGTTTGGATTTTGATGAAGAACAATGAGCAACTATTGAAGATTCTTTAGACAAGATATTATGGAAATTTGGTATAGTAGGGATGGAATGAAGTAAAGATTACTTAAAAGTCAAGTCTATAAAACACAGTGGCTGGTCCAATATGGAGATATGGGGGAAAGGACCCAAGAAAAACCCACAAATTTCTGCCTTTTGCAGTTGGGCAAATAATGTTACTATCCATTGAAACGAAGAACATTAGCATATTTGTTTCCTTTATATGTGTGTGTGTGTGTGTGTGTGTGTGTGTGTGTGTGTTGTTTTTACTTGGCTTTTTATTTTTTCCCCTTAGTTGGGATGCAATCAGGTTTTAACATTTTGAGTTAAAAATACTTATATAGTATCCATATAGATGTGTCAAGTAGGCAGTTAAGTAAAATGTCTGGTACTCAGATTATATCATGAACTGCATTCTTAGTTTGTGCTCTTGGGATAATAACTTCTAAATGGCACTTAAAGTTATGAATAATAATGGCAATTAAAGTTATATCATTTCAGGAGAAAGTAGTAAGTAAGAAGTAGATAATTCCAAGGAGTGAAACATGAGAAAATTCAGCGTTTAGCAATAGTTATATATGTATGTGTGTGTGTATTATTAACACTCCAGGAAATTTTTTTAAATCCTCATTTACATGTATTTTTTTGCACAAGAGTTATAAAGTTATCTTTACCAACTTTCTATATTTTTTTTAGTCACCATATCTTTCCTCATGCCTACTTTCCTTTCTATATTTGCTGTTATTATAGAATATTAAAGAATAAGCTTGATCCTATCATTCCATAAGTACATACTGGGAGACAGAGGCATAGGGGAGCCAAATAACTGAATTTGTAACTAATGAAGGAAAGCAACTCTCTGAATGAGAGAGATTAGAGGAAAGTAAAAGAATAAAAACTGAGACAAGTTGGCTTTGATCACTTAAGGGGTTAATTTCCACTATACCCATGACATTGGTAAGGTCACAGTATTCAGTGTGTTTATGCTGCAGAGTAGAATAAACAGGCACTAATTACAGCCAGCTAGCTGCTTCATGAAAAGTAAGAAGGAAAAACTTTATATCCTTTTGTAGAGAAATATAGCTTGAGCTAGGATCTACAAGATAAGACCAGATAACTGAACAAAAGTGGACCTCAAAATATATTCTCAGTGGGTTTTCCAAGTACCAGGCTCTTGGCATAAAGTACCCAGAAAGTCCATGTTCAGGAGGCAGATCACAAAGTGAATGCACCTCAAGATCTTGCATTACCACACAAGAATAATAATAACTATATATTTGTGTATCATATACCATATATCTGATATATATATATATGCACATACACACCATTTGTATATATATATGTATGCATACATGCTTATATCAAAAGTGTTGATACATTTGCAAAATGAAATTCCCTAGCATTTATGTTCTGTATTGGTTGTATACCACATGGCAAAATACATGATGTATAATATTTTCTGTTAACTCTACCTCCCAGTCTAAATTTATGACAAAAGTCCTGGACACGAACTTTAGATAGTACCTGGAGCAGCAAGCACAGGAGACTAAGTCTAAACCATGAAGAAATAATTTATGATATGAATTACCTAGGGAAAATTAATTGCCTATTACAGGACTGTGGTGCTACAGGAGATTGTTTTTTTAGAAATATGTCATTACAATGCATATTCTTTACAGTGTTAAAAGTCATTAAAAATATTAGCAGGGGATATTAGTTTCAGCTCCAGCATGTAATCAGATAGGTGGTGGTCACTCCTGTTCTGACTATAAGAAAAATCTGGACAAACCGAAAACTTTACAGTTTTTCTTGGGCCTATCAGGGAACTAAAGACACAGAGAAAACTATCACCCAAAATTGGAAGAGACGGGGGCATTCAGAGAGATAAAACCAAGATGTGCTTACATGGAACAAAAGCTGCTAGAGACATAAGCTGGTAGGAATATTCAATTGGCATTTTGGTAAATTGGCAGAGTCTGCTGGCTGTGGACTGGAATAAGAGTGGAAAAATCCTGGAGGGTACAGATTTAAGGGAACCCCATAACTTTTGTGAGACTTACCTCCAAGAACCTAACAAGGTACTCATGTAACAAAGTCCTACATTCCATGGGAAAGAATTTTGACAGTCTTATCTCAGCTAGTGGAAGGTAATTCCTGCTTACTCCAGATTCTTCCAGCTTTCATGTCTCACCTAAGGAGAAAAATTTCAGTTAAAAGGTATGAGGACTTCAAGGACATAGATTGGGGATAATATAGCTAGGGAAGCAAGTAAGTAGCAGTGGGGAAAAAGCTATATACAGGAGAAACACTTCTGAAGGTTAAAGGGTCTAATGAAAAAAAAACAGTAGACAACATGTAAGAACAGATGGGTAATATAAGCAAAGACATTGAAAGTCTTAAAAAAAAAAACAGAAATGCTAGAAATAAAAACACTGTAATGAAAATGAAGGATACTTTTGATAGGCTCATCAGTAGAACGGACATAGCTGAGAAGAGGGAGCTTGAAGATACGTCAGTGGAAATGCCCACAACTGAAAAGTAACAAGAAAAAAATGAGCCCTGAATATCCAACAACTGTGCGACAATTTCAAAAGGTGTAACATGCATAATTGGAAAACCAGAAGGAAAAGAATAAAACTAGAACAGAAGAAATATTTGAAGTAATATTTGCAAAGAATATTTCAAAATTAATGACAAACACAAAGCCACAAATGCAGGAAGTTCGGGCAGAATAAACACTAAAATTTCCCTACCTAAGCATATCATATTAAACTGAAGAATATTAAAAACAAAGATAAAATTTTGAAAATAGCCTGAAGGGGACCAGGAGGGAATGAGACAACATACAAGTATAAGAATTACATTGGACTTCTCTATAAAGCACACAATGAGAGAGTTGAGTGGAATATATAAAGGTCAGAAAACAAAACCATCATCCTGGAATTCTTGTATCCAGCAAAATTATACTGAACACTGAGGGAATGCATTTCTAGCAGATCTGCCCTGCAAGAAATGTTAATAGAAGGTCTTCAGGAAAAAGGAAATGATATAGCTCAGAAACTTGGATCTACATCAAGAAAGGAAGAGTGTCATAGAAGGAATCAATGAAGGCAAAGTAAAATCATTTATTCGTAGTATTCATTATTGACCTAAAATAAAACTGTTTAGATCATAATAGTAACAATATATTGGGTCAGAATCAAACTTATTAATATATTAAGGCTTTAATAGATTGGTTAGTAATATTAACTTCAGTGCCTTGGAATTGTTTGTACACGTACTACCATTTAAAAGACAGCTGAACTTTTAGAATGTGCCCAATTCATATGTTGTAATTGTGTTTTCATTCATATAATGTAGCAGTGTTTGTTAAAAAATTATTTTTTAGAGTAATTTTAGGTTTATAACGAAATTGAGAGGAAGGTATAGAGATTTCTCACAAACCTCCTCCCCCCATACATGCCTCCCCTCCTCTGTTACCAATATCACTCATCAAAATGGTGCATTTTTTTACCCAGGATGAACCTAAATTGACACATCATAATCACTCAAAGTCCATAGTTTACCTTAGGATTCACTCCTGGTGTTGTATACTCTATGGGTTTTGACAGATATATAATGACATGTATCCATCATTATAATATCATACAGAGTATTTTCACTGCCCTAAAAATCTCTGTGCTCTGCCTATTCCTTTCTACCCCCAAAGCCCCCTGGCAACCATGGATCTTTTTATTGTCTCCATAGTTTTGCCTTTCGCAGAATGTCATATAGTTGGAATTCTACAGTATGGAGCCTTTTCAGATTGCCTTCTTTCACTTAGTAAAATACATTTAACCTTCCTCCATGCCTTTCTGTGGCTTGGCAGCTCATTTCTTTTTAATGCTGAATAACATTCCATTGCCTGGATCAACCACAGTTTATTTATTCATTCACCTACTGAAGGGCATCTTGGTTGCTTCCAGGTTTTGAAAATAATGAATAAAGCTGCTGTAAACACCCAGGTGCAGGTTTTTGTGCAGATACAGGTTTTCAACTCCTTTGGGTCAGTATCAAAGGAGTGTGAATGCTGGATTATATGGTAAGAGTATGTTTAGATCTGTAAGAAGCTGCCAAACTCTCTTCCAAACTGGCTGTACCATTTTGTATTCTCAACAGTGTTATTAGAGTTCTGAGAAGGAAGAAATAATACTTCATGTTGATGTATATGTAGTGTAATAATTTTCAATGCAATCTTATATTTAGAACATTGCAGTTTCCTCATGATAACTTGGTATATTTAATAGTTACCATATTCCCATTTGATCACATACCAGAGAAAAGTGATTGCATATGATTGTTCAGCAAATTATAGGCACAGTATCTCCTGATACTCTTAACTAAAAACCAGGTTGATTAATTTTTACTGTTCTCAAAGCTGTATAACCCATTCAGAGACCGGTGACAAACACTAATATTAGAATCCCTTCTCAGAAAAAATTTACCTTTCCTTGTGAAATACAGAGACAGCTTCTTTACCAGTGTTTCAGTTCTAGGCAGCCATCTTATGTGACTGCATCAGGGTGGAGGCTGACCTGTGTGATGCAGGCTGCCTACATTTGTGAAGGCCACACGGCACTGATTATGACTTGTCACTCTTCATTCACCGATGAAGTAAGCCCTACCAGCCATGCCCACTGACTCTTATTTCCAGATAGAGCTGATAAAATTATATAGTGTTGCACATTACATTGTATTATAATCTGGTCAAATATCAGGTAGTAGTTCTGGCTGTGTTCTTCAGGATGGAGGGCAGAAGTGCACAGGACACTAGTCTGTACATGTGCGGTAAAGCAAATGCTGAGGTCACTGCCTATAATTAAGTGTCCTGCCCTTCTAAGTGGGCCCTGGGATTAATTTATGATAACTTTCCACTGTTGCTAACCTTTCTTTATTTGACTTATCTACATCAGTGGATATAGTATGTATACTATACTCCACATCAGTTGAAATATACACGGTTCAAACAACATGGTTTGAACTGTGTGGGTCCACTTATATGCAGTTTCTTTTTTCAGTAGTAAATACTACAGTACTACAAGATACACAGTTAGTTGGATCCTCAGATGCAGGAACTGCGGATACAGGGGGTGACAATAAATTATACAAGGATTTTCTACTCTGTGGAGGGTCAGTGCCCTTGACCTCTGCTTTGTTCAAGTGTCAACTGTATTTGTTTTGAAACAAACATCCTTGACTAGGAGCTTGGCCAAGTCAAGCAAGTGGCAAGTGGTAGAATAAAAAGATAATAATTGTGCAGAGTAAGATCGTTTAAGAATTTTACAAGTCAGATTGGAACCCAAGATGGTGGAGTAGAAGGGCATGCTCTCACTCCCTCTTGCAAGAACATCAGAATCACAACAGGCTACTGGACAGTCATCGACAGGAAGACACTGGAACTCACCAGAAAAGATACCCCACATCCAAAGGCAAAGGAGAAGCCACAATGAGACAGTAGGAGGGGCACATTCACACTAAAATCAAATCCCATAACTGCTGGGTGGGTGACTCACAGACTGGAGAACACTTATATCACAGAAGTCCACCCACTGGAGTAAAGGTTCTGAGCCCCACATCAGGCCTCCCAACCTGGGGGTCCAGCAACGGGAGGAGGGATTCCTAGAGAATCAGACTTTGAAGGCTACTGGGATTTGCTTGAAGGACTTTGACAGGACTGGGGGAAACAGAGACTCTACTCTTGGAGGGCACACACAAAGTATTGTGCACATTGGGACCCAGGGGAAGGAGCAGTGACCACAGGGGAGACTGAACCAGACCTACCTGCTAGTGTTGGAGGGTCTTCTGTAGAGGTGGGAGGTGGCTGTGGCTCACCGTGGGGACAAGGACATTGGCAGCAGAAGTTCTGGGAAGGACTCCTTGGCATGAGCCCTCCCAGAGTCCGCCATTAGCCCCACCAAAGAGCCTAGGTAGGCTCCAGTGTTGGGTTGCCTGAGGCCAAACAACCAACAGGGGGAGGGAACCTAGCCCCAACCATCAGCAGTCAAGTGGATTAAAGTTCTACTGAGCTCTGCCCACCAGAGCAACAGTCAGCTCTACCCAGCATCAGTCCCTCCCATCAGGAAACTTACATAAGCCTCTTACATAGCCTCATCCACCAGAGGGCAGACAGCAGAAGCAAGAAGAACTGCAATCCCTCAGCCTATGGAACAAAAACCACATGCACAGAGAGAGAAGATGTAAAGGCAGAAGGCTATGTACCAGATGAAGGAACAAGATAAAACCCCAGAAAAACAACTAAATGAAGCGGAGATAGGTAACCTTCCAGAAAAACAATTCAGAATAATGATAGTGCAGATGATCCAGGACCTCAGAAAAAGAATGGAGGCAAAGATCAAGAAGATGTAATAAATGTTTAACACAGACCTAGAAGAATTAAAGAACAAACAAACAGATTAATAATACAATAACTGAAATGAAAACTACACTAGGAGGAATCAAGAGCAGAATAACTGAGACACAAGAACGATAAGTGACCTGGAAGACAGAATGGTGGAATTCACTGCTGCAGAACAGAGTAAAGAAAAAGAATGAAAAGAAATGAAGACAGCCTAAGAGACCTCTGGGACAACATTAAATGCAACAACATTCGCATTATAGGGGTCCCAGAAGGAGAAGACAGTAAGGACCAGAGAAAACATTTGCAGAGATTATAGTCTAAAACTTCCCTAACATGGGAAAGGAAATAGGCACCCAAGTCCAGGAAGCACAGTGAGTCTCATACAGGATTAACCCAAGGAGAAACAGACTAAGACAACGTAGTAATCAAATTGGCAAAACTTAAAGACAAAGAAAAATTATTAAAAGCAGCAAGGGAAAAATGGCAAATAACATACAAGGGAATTCCCATAAGGTTAACAGCTGATTTCTTAGCAGAAACTCTATAAGCCAGAAGGGAGTGGCATGATATACTTAAAGTGATGAAAGGGAAGAACCTACAACCAACATTACTCTACCTGGCAAGGCTCTCATTCATATTCAATGGAGAAATCAAAACCTTTACAGACAAGCAAAAGCTAAGAGAATTCATCACCACCAAACCAGCTCTACAACAAGTGCTAAAGGAACTTCTCTAAGTTGGAAACACAGGAGAAGAAAAGGACCTACAAAAACAAACCCAAAATCACTAAGAAAATGATCATAGGAACATACATATCAATAATTACCTTAAACGTGAATGGATTAAATGCTCCAACCAAAAGACACAGGCTTGCTGAATGGATACAAAAACAAGACTCATATATATGCTGTCTACAAGAGACCCAATACAGACCTAGGGACACATTCAACTGAAAGTGAGGGGATGGAAAAAGATATTCCATGCAAATAGAAGTCAAAAGAAAGCTGGAGTAGCAATACTCATATCAGATAAAATTGACATTAAAATAAAGAATGTTACAAGAGACAAGGAAGGACACTGCATAATAATCAAGGGATCAATCCAAAAAGAAGATATAACAATTATCAACATATATGCACCCAACATAGGAGCACCTCAATACATAAGGCAACTGCTAACATCTATAAAAGAGGAAATCGACAGTAACACAAAAATAGTGGGGGACTTTAACACCTCACTTACACCAATGGACAGATCATCCAAACAGAAAATTAATAAGGGAACAGAAGCTTTAAATGACACAATAGACCAGATAGATTTAATTGATATTTATATGATATTCCATCCAAAAACAGCAGATTACACTTTCTTCCAAGGGCACAGGGAACATTCTCCAGGATAGATCACATCTTGGGTCACAAATCAAGGCTCAGTAAATTTAAGAAACTTGAAATCATATCAAGCATCTTTTCTGAACACAACACTATGAGATTAGAAATGAATTACAGGAAAAAATCGTAAAAAACACAAACACATGGAGGCTAAACAATACGTTACTAAATAACCAAGAGATCACTGAAGAAATAAAAAAATACCTAGAGACAAATGACAATGAAAACACGACGATCCAAAACCTATGGTATGCAGCAAAAACAGTTCTAAGAGACAAGTTTATAGCTATACAAGCCTACCTCACGAAACAAGAAAAATCTCAAGTAAACAATCTAACCTTACACCTAAAGGAATTAGAGAAAGAAGAACAAACAAAACCCAAAGTTATCAGAAGGAAAGAAATCATAAAGATCAGGGCAGAAATAAATGAAATAGAAACAAAGAAAACAATAACAAAGATAAATTAAACTAAAACTTGGTTCTTTGAGAAGATAAACAAAATTGATAAACCATTAGCCAGACTCATCAAGAAAAAGAGGGATAAGACTCAAATCAATAAAATTAGGAATGAAAAAGGAGAAGTTACAACAGATAGTGCAGAAATACAAAGCATCCTAAGAGACTACTACAAGCAGCTATATGACAATAAAATGGACAACCTGGAAGAAATGGAGAAATTCTTAGAAAGGTATAACCTTCCAAGACTGAACCAGGAAGAAATAGAAACTATGAACAGACCAATCACAAGTAATGAAATTGAAACTGATTAAAAATCTTCCAACAAACAAAAGTCCAGGACCAGATGGCTTCATAGGTGAATTCTATCAAACATTTAGAGAAGAGCTAATACCCATTCTTCTCAAACTCTTCCAAAAAATTGCAGAGGAAGGAACACTCCCAAACTCATTCTATGAGGCTACCATCACCCTGATACCAAAACCAGACAAAGACACTACAAAAAAAGAAAATTCAAGTGGGATTTATCCCAGGGATGCAAGGATTCTTCAATGTAAGCAAATCAATCATTTTGATACACCATATTAAAAAACTGAAGAATAAAAACCATATGATCATCTCAATAGATGCAAAAAAAGCTTTTGACAAAATTCAACACGCATTTATGATAAAAACTGTCCAGAAAGTGGGCATAGAGGGAACCTACCTCAACATAATAAAGGTCATATACGACAAGCCCACAGCAAACATCATTCTCAATGGTGAAAAACTGAAAGCATTTCCTCTAACATCAGGAACAAGACAAGGATGTCCAGTCTCACCACTATTATTCAACATAGTTTTGGAAGTCCTAGCCATAGCAATCAGAGAAATAAAAGGAATACAAATTGGAAAAGAAGAAGTAAAACTGTTACTGTTTGCAGATGACATGATAGTATACATAGAGAATCCTAAAGATGCCACCAGAAAACTACTAGAGCTAATCAATGAATTTGGTGAAATTGCAGGATACAAAATTAATTCACAGAAGTCTTCTGCATTCCTATACACTAATGATGAAGAATCTGAAAGAGAAATTAAGGAAACACTCCCATTTACCACTGCAACAAAAAGAATAAAATAGGAATAAATCTACCTAGGGAGAAAAAAGACCTGTATGCAGAAAAGTATAAGACACTGATGAAAGTAATTAAAGATGATACCAACAGATGGAGAGATATACCATGTTCTTGGATTGGAAGAATCAATATTGTGAAAATGACTATACTGTCCAAAGCAATCTCCAGATTCAATGCAATCCCTATTAAATTACCAATGGCATTTTTTTATGGACTAGAACAAAAAATCTTAAAATTTGTATGGAGATTCAAAAGACCCTGAATAGCCAAAGCAGTATTGAGGGAAAAAAATGGAGCTGGAGGAATCAGACTCCCTGACTTCAGACTATACTATAAAGCTACAGTAATCAAGACAATATGGTACTGGCACAAAAACAGAAGTATAGATCAATGGAACAAGATAGAAAGCCCAGAGATAAACCCATGCACCTATGGTCAACTACTCTATGACAAAGGAGGCAAGGATATACAATGGAGAAAAGATAGTCTCTTCAATAAGTGGTGCTGGGAAAACTGGACAGCTACATGTAAAAGAATGAAATTAGAACACTCCCTAACACCATACACAAAAATAAACTCAAAATGGATTAGAGACCTAAATGTAAGACCAGACACTATAAAACTCTTAGAGGAAAACATAGGAAGAACACTCTGACATAAATCACAACAAGATCTTTTTTCATCCACCTCCTAGAGTAATGGAATTTTTTTAAAAAATAAACAAATGGGACTTAATGAAACTTCAAACTTTTGCACAGCAAAGGAAACCATAAACAAGATGAAAAGACAACACTCAGAATGGGAGAAAATATTTGCAAATGAATCAATGGTCAAAGGATTAATCTCCAAACTATATAAACAGCTCATGCAGCTCAATATTAAAAAAACAAACAACTCTGTCCAAAAACGGTCAGAAGACCTAAATAGACATTTCTCCAAAGAAGACATACAGATGGCCAAGACGCACATGAAAAGCTACTCAACATCACTAATTATTAGAGAAATGCAAATCAAAACTACAATGAGGTATCACCTCACAGCAGTTAGAATGTGCATCATCAGAAAATGTACAAACAACAAATGCTGGAGAGGGTGTGGGGAAAAGGGAACCCTCTTTCACTCTTGGTAGGAATGTAAATTGATACAGCCAGTATGGAGGACAGTAGGGAGGTTCCTTAAAAAACTAAAAATAGAATTACCATATGATCCAGCAATCCCACTACTGGGCAGATACCCAGAGAAAAAACATAATTCAAAAGACACATGCACCCCAATGTTCATTGCAGCACTATATACAATATCCAGGTCATAGAAGCAACCTAAATGCCCATCGACAGATGAATGGCTAAAGAAGATATGGTACATATATACAATGGAATATTACTCAGCCATAAAAAGGAACGAAATTAGGTCATTTGTTGAGACGTGGATGGATCTAGAGACTGTCATACAGAGTGAAGTAAGTCAGAAATAGAAAAACAAATATCGTATATTAACACATATATGTGGAACCTAGAAAAATGGTACAGATGAACCGGTTTGCAGGGCAGAAATAGAGACACAGATGTAGAGAACAAACGTATGGACACCAAGAAGGGAAAGTGGCAGGGTGGTGGTGGTGGTGGTGTGCTGAATTGGGCGATTGGGATTGACATGTATACACTGATGTATATACAAAATTGATGATTAATAAGAACCTGCTGTATAAAAAAAAATAAAATTCAAAAATTAAGAAACAAAACATCCTTGACTATATTAATGACATAAAAATATTTTTCCTTCCTTTATGAAATACAAATATTAACCCTGAAAATCAAGAGAAAACTTAGATTTGTAATTTAAAAATGTAAACTTCTGTTTTTTCCAATTATTAGCTAACAATAGTAGACAAATCATTTTGCTTCTTTGAGCCTCAGTTTCTTCTTTTGTAAAAGTGGAGGAATATCAACAACTTATAAACTGTAAAGAAATAACTTTTAAAATCTAAATATTAATAAAGAATGATTTAAATGACTTAACCTAGAGAAACATTATTCATTAAAGTCCATTTTTTGCAGTGGTTTTGTTTCTTTTCAACAATGTTAATATATTGAAGGGTGGTTTAACTTGCTCAAAATCACTGTGATTTACCAAGTGTTAAATAGGAACAGTTATAGGGGTTGTTTTGTGAGTGAATTTATATTTCTTCAATTTTTCTTTATTATTTTAACATGATCTTAGCTTTTTGAGGACCTATTTTCTTGTACAGAGTATCTCCTTTGGTTTTCTCAATTTTAGGTAAATATTTTAATACTCACTCATATGTTGCATATATTATTTACATTTTTTCCTTAAGATGCTATTACAGATTACTTTGTAGAGCTGGAATAAATTGCAGAGTCATTTATAGAAATGTCCTTTCACAGCTGGCTAACGGAGGCACAGAGAAGCTAAATGGTTTGTGCAAGGTCACTCAGCTAGTTTAGCGAAATCTGTCCACATTCACTGCCGCAGTTAGTGAACCATGTGTTTTTCATAAGACCATTGCTTCAGATAATGACACATAGATACAAAAGGGTGTTAAATATGTGATAGATTAATCATACCTTAAAAGAAAGATCAATCTTCAAGAAAAGAACTTTCATATTCTTCCTCATTTGCAGTCCCCAAGTTTCCAGCTCCTCAGCTGAAATGTGTCAGCGTATTCTTTTGGGGGAGAAGGATCAGTAAGTTTTCTGACATCAAGCACAGATAATTCCTTTAGTACTTCTTAGCTTTTATTTTATTTTTTTTATTTTTTATTTTATTTTATTTTTTTTTGCCGTATGCGGGCCTCTCACTGTTGTGGCCTCTCCCATTGCTGAGCACAGGCTCCGAACGCGCAGGCCCAGCGGCCATGGCTCACGGGCTTAGCTGCTCCGCGGCATGTGGGATCTTCCCGGACGAGGGCACGAACCCGTGTCTCCTGCATCGGTAGGCGGATTCTCAACCACTGCGCCACCAGGGAAGCCCAGCTTTTATTTTGACCTAGTCGTCTACACTTAATAAAATCCCCCCAAAGACTAGACACTCACTTGAAGGAAAAAAATTCTGTGATCAAATCACATCACATCATTTTGACTTTTCAAAATAAGTTAAGAGCTAGCTATATGTTCACAGCCTTTATATATATATATTTTAGTATATGCTAGGAATTACTTATATTCAGCAGGATTTCTGTAAATTAAATGTACCTAAATTGGAAAAGTAAATATGTATTCCTGGTGCTATATTTATAATGGTTTCTATTTTCACAAACCTTATTTTGATGTTCATATACTGCATTCATTTTCTGTATTCTAATATTCTTTTTTTTTCTAATACAACCTCCTCATTAGACTAAAATATATTAGGAAATGTGCCTTCTTCAGCTTTATTTTTCCATCACCAAACAGAATGTCTGCAACATAATCAGTACATTAAAAAGACATCTTGAGTTAAACTGCTGACAGTTGAAATAATCTCATCTGAGAAGAGCAATCCAACGTTTACATATGCAGTCTCAGTCTCCTACCTGAACCCTAATTCCTTTATTCCAATTACCTGATAAATGGTGTCTACTGAATATCGTATTGTATCACTGATATCATCATGTCTATAACTTTCCACAAGATTTAGTTCTCATTCCAAATACACTCCTTCAATTAATCAATTATATTATCTCAGACACTATGGCTTAAAATGTGGGATTATAGTCCCTGTATTTTATTACATTATGAACTGTACTAATTTTTCATTCATTCTTTTAATCACTCATTCATTAGTTTGTTCATTTTTTCATCCACCAAGTATTTGAGTGCCTGCTGTATGCCAGAGTGAGCAGTGTATGCAAAGGCTATGTCCAGGGGTATGCATGGTACTTAAAAAAAAAATTATTGAAGTATAGTTAATTTACAATGTTATATTAGTTTCAGATGTACAGCAAAGTGTTATCCACTCTTTTTTAGATTATTTTCCCATATAGGCAATTACAGAGTATTGAGTAGAGTTCCCTGTGCTATACAGTAGGTCCTTATTAGTTATCTATTTTATATATAGTAGTGTGTATGTCAATCCCAATCTTCCAATTTATCCCTTACCCCCTGGTAACCATAGTTTATTTTCTACATCTGTAACTTTATTTCTGTTTTGTAGATAAGTTCATTTGTACCCATTTTTAAATTCCACATATAAAAGATATCATATGATATTTGTCTTTTTCTGACTTACTTCACTCAGTATGACAGTCTCTAGGTCCATCCATGTTGTTGCAAATGGCATTATTTCCTTCTTTTTTATGGCTCAGTAATAAGCTGAAATACGGCAAGGATTTCCAGAACTCAGAATAGAAGGAGAAAACCTGGTGTGAATGTAGGCTGAGTGGTAGGTCAGGGCCAAACCTCTAGGGAATTATAGACTATATTAAAGATAAGGTAGGGTATATTAATTACTTGCTCCCTATTCTGAAAGCAAACCAGAGCCCTTAGAGTATTTTATGGCAAGGTTGTATGTTGAATTTAATTTTGTAAAGATCTGTCTTACTCCCTGTTGAGAGGACATTGGTCAAGGAGTTTGTTGCACAATACATGCAAAGAGAAAATCTAGGAGATTATTGCTTGTCATTAAGTGATGGCAATGGAATAGGTTGGTGGTGGTAGTAAATCTCTATAGTAATGATTAATTACAGAGTGGATTAGAATAAAAGGATGCATCAAAAAGTATTTCATTATTTCTTTGTTCTTAGGCATTCTGATTTTTTTCAGGCTTCCCCTATTATTATCTTAACACTGCAGCAGTTCTCTCTGTACATAAATCTTTGACAACCTCTCTGATTACTTTGTAGGATAAACTTCTATAAGTGAGATTACTGGTAACAGAGTATTGATATTTTAAATATATGTTGGCATCTACTGACTACTTGTTCTCAAGAGAAGGTGTGGTAATGTGCATTTGCCTTCAACTAAATAAGAAAAAAATGTCACAGTATTGAACAAACATTTTGTCAGCTTCAAACCTTTGCCAAGTTTATAGATTAAAATAATCATTGTTTTAATATACATGTGTAAAACTTTTATGAACACTTTTGCCTACTTAAATTATATAATTATATGATGTTAACCAAGTATCTGATTTATTTGTTACAATTTTTTCCAGAGTCTCGTCTCTCTTTTGATTTTATGCATGTTATTTTTAATATACATTTTGTCAATTCTTACTCAAATCTCAGTGTATCAATGAAGTCTATCTTTACTACTCTGTATTGTTAACTGTCCCTGTCCATCTGTACCAAAATGTATGTTCCATAAGGTCAAGATCATTGTATGCTTTATTCACTTATGAATCCCATTCACAACAATACATAATTATTGATCGATAAATATTTTTTCAATGAATGTTAAATTTTTATTTCAGTCCTTTTTTAATGTGACTTATTCTGTTGATATATCAATAGAATATCTCTCTCCACCTATAAAACTGACAAATATTCAACTCTACTTTTTTTATTTTGAGCATATATTATTCTTTCAATTCTGTTAAGGTAATATAATCTTCTTGCTTAATTTTGCAACATTTGCTTATTTGTTCATCTAGCTAACCTTTAAAAATGCTTTCTCTATATTATTACAAAAACCCCTTGAGGTTTTGATTGGAGTTCATGGTATACTTCTGAATTTATTCAATTTGTAAAGCTTTTAACATTAGAATTTGCAGAGGATAATGTCCCAAAGCATTTGAGTTAGACCATAATCACATATCCAGATTTTCACAATTTCACAATTTCACAAGATGGCAAATGGAAATATAAATATTTAGAGCATTCAAAATAAAATGATTAAAACTTAAAAAATAGAATTTCAAAATGTACAGACATATTGAGAAATTATCGCAAGTAGAATCCTAGAAAGAGTATGGTCAGTGAAATTCCGTGGTCCACAATGGTACTTAGATTGGGCACAGATCAATAGAAGTTCAAAACTGTTTTGCCCACAGTGGAGAGCCTTTCCAGAACCCAAACAGACATATTTCCACAGCCTTTTCTAACTAAGAGTTTCACTATTACCCGAGTAAATTAGAGAATAATGCCAGAGCCACACTGTTACTTTACATATGTATTATTTATAAATATTGTCAATTTAGGTATAGAAATGAAGTTATATAAATATGAAAAATACTTTAAGCATATAAATAGCAGCTAGACATGCTTTTGCTACATTTTTTTTCCTAAAATCTTTCAGTGGCTTCTCATTTTTCTTAAAATAAAATAAAAATCTATTAGCATGGCCTAAATAGGATCAGTATTATCTTTCTTCTGCCTACCTATTCAACCTTCTTTGATACTCTGGGCCCCTTGATCACCACTCTCCAGAAACTTTGCTCTCTTTTAGTTTTACTCATGTATCCCAAGCCCTTTCAAATCCCAGGCCCTTTAGACTTGTTCCTACCTCTTCCTGCATATATCTCAGTACTTCTCATCCACCAATACAATCTCAAATATCAACTTTTCAGAAAAGCTTCCCTGGCCATCATATCAAAAGGAGTCCAAAACCCAACTCTCCAGTTATTAACTCTCCATCATTTTACCCTTGATATTTCCTTCATCTCACTGAACATAACCTGACATTATTATATCTATTTATAAGAAGAGACATCATGAAGTCTAGTAAATCTTTTGGTCAAACCAAATGCTCTGGTAGCTTAACAGTAATTGATGATTTAACTAAAATTCTAGTGGTAGAACTTTCAGAGGTGTATTTATCTCTTCCAACTGTAGTATTTGACCATTAACGTTACTCAACTGTTAATTCCATCTTTACTTGTTTCTAAGTGCCTTTCTGTTTCTCTTACTGATGGCATGTAGTTTATCTCTTATTCAAACACACCAAGATAGAGAATCAGAGTTGTGCGGCAAAGCCGTCATATAGCGCTTCTCTTTGGTTTCTTGATGAAGTCTATGATTGGGTGCCTTTGGGTCAAATTTCCTTTCTTCTGATGTAAACGACCATGACCAAGTTAGGGAATAATGTATAAAACCTTCCCAGGGCTGCTTCTCGGCTAGGAGCTATGAAAGATAGCCAAGAGCTACCTATAGGAGAGAAAGGTGATAGGCAGCCAAGTAGAACACAAGAAAACTGTCCCTACTATAGTAGACAAGATAAGTTATGTTCCATTCTCAAAGATGACCAGGAAAAGTATAATCCAGTTTAAACAAGCTACCCTGACAACACTTTCAAAAATGACTAAGTCTTTACTAAAATGAAAGAATAAGTAAGTGAATTAGAGGAATTTCTATCATCATAGTCATTGGAATTTTCAGATGACTGGAACATAAGATTTGTTGTAAACTGTATGCTATCTAGCTAGATGTCTCTTTCCTAGATTTAATCAAAAGTGATTTTAAAGAAAGAAGAAAAAGACAACAAACACCATTCCTGTTGAAGTTCTTCTTTCACATGGAAGAGGCTCATTGTGAATTAAGTTGCATTTTTCTCCATTGTAGGTTTTAAATTCTGCAGAGCATCTTCATAAACCACAAGGGAGTCTGTGAGATTTCTGAGCTAATACTCTTTTCTTTTGTCTTATTGAGGACTGAGAGTGATTTTACCCAAGTGGCAGTTCAACCCTTAAGATAGAAGATGCTGAAACGGATATAGAGACTCACAAATATCTGTTGGCTTTGAGTATACAAGTCAAGTATTGTCAAGTCACCATTAGGGAAAAAAAATAACCTCAAATTGCTCTAGTGTAGCTTTACAGGTATAAATTGTCCCATTGGATATTCAGGAGGGAGAGAAATGTAAATACCTATTCAAGTGGAATCTCCTTGTGGAAGGAGAAGAACATGAGCGCACATTTAGGGACCTTGGAGATTGCTTGAATTTCTATTTTATATTACAAAATATTCATCAAATTAAAGGATGAAAGTGCCTCAAGTAGATATGGATATATCAAAAAATTACTATGGAAAGTGATAACAAAGGTGGAATAGACAATAAAATGCCTTTGGAAGTAGACTTAGATTCAAATCTCAGTCCTGCCACTTTGTGTATGTAAGTCACAGATTTTTCCCTATGAGTTTTTCTTGCCTTAGGTCTTTTAGAAGATTAACAAATTCTCTATTGTAAAATTTTAAGTTAGGGAAATAGTGAACATAAAACAGCAAGAATAGCGTCTGACTCTCAACATATGAAAGCTATCAGACATTAGGATGTATAGGATTCACTAGGTTTATTCACTCAATCTGATTTGCTTACTATAATGATCTGAAATCGATGCACTCAGCTAATGTTCAGGCATTTACAGCAATATTGATAATATTTATCCTTAATGTAAACAGTTGCTTTTTTTTTTTTTTTGCCGTACGCGGGCCTCTCACTGCTGTGGCCTCTCCCATTGCGGCGCGCAGGCTCCGGATGCGCAGGCTCAGTGGCCATGGCTCACGGGCCCAGCCGCTCCGCGGCCCATGGGATCTTCCCGGACCGGGGCACGAACCCGTGTGCCCTGCATCGGCAGGCGGACTCTCAACCACTGCGCCACCAGGGGAGCCCAAACAGTTGCTTTTTTGATTCACTTATTTAAAAAAAATTTTTTTCATTTGTTTGAAATTGTCCTCCTGTAACCCTGAACTGTCATTAGGACTTTGACTCTCTTTGACTCTCTAGACTTTGTTGTGTTTTTGACAGGTAATTTACTCATACACAAACAGACACAAACGCACACACATAGAAGCCTCACTACAGTTAATACTTGTACGTGATTACATTTATAGATTCAAATTCATTCATTAAGGCATTCTAAATGGTCAAATGGTTTACAGTCATTAGTTTAGAAAAGAACAGTGAACCAGGAATGTGTTCTCAAAACATGTACACACACACACACACACACACACACACACACGTGTTAATTTTGATCGAATGCCTTATGATTGTTAACATTAGAACTCAAGGTATTATTTTAAATGTAGGTATATAAAAGAGATTAATGATTTGGCGTCTGTGTACACACAGCTGTTATTGGTTTTCCAACTCTAGAATCTACTTAGAGAAAACATTTAGTTTGAAAGGCAATTTGTATTTATTCAATATGAATTTTTTATTGTGAAATGCTATACATACAGTTAAGAATTATAAAAATGTACAGCTCAGTGATTTATCAAAAAGTGAATATCCATATGACCATAATCCAAAACAATATTAAAACATTATCACCTCCCCAGATGCCACCCTCATTTTCCCCTGGTCACTACTCATTCCTCCCCACAAAGATAACCACTGTCGTCACTTGTATTTCTTTATAAATATGGATCCTTGAAATAAAAGTTTTACTTTTAAAAATATATATACTTGGAATCATAATATATATTCTTCTGTGTCTTACTTTTTTCAATCAACATTTTTATAAATTTTACCCATGTCTTTGTATATATCATTGTGTATACCAATGTCCAATTGTTGGTTTTTTTTTTTTTTTTTTTTTTTTTGTGGTACACGGGCCTCTCACTGTTGTGGCCTCTCCCTTTGCGGAGCGCAGGCTCGGGACGCATAGGCTCAGCGGCCATGGCCCACGGTCCCAGCCACTCCGCGGCATGTGGGATCCTCCCAGACCGGGGCACGAACCCGTGTCCCCTGCATCGGCAGGCGGACTCTCAACCACTGCGCAACCAGGGAAGCCCCCAATGTCCAATTGTTGATCTGAGTTTTCTATCTTCTTTTCCTAATCAGTCTAGGAAAAGAATTGCAAATTTTGTTTTATTTTTTCAAAGAATCAACTTTTGGCTTAATTGATTTTATCTAATGTTTTGTTTTTGATGTCATGGCTTTTAATTCTAATCATTTATAGCCTTCCTTCTGCTTGCCTTGGATTTAGTTTGTTTTTCATTTTTTAGATTCCTAAGGTGAAAGCTTAGGTTATTGATTTCAGATCTTCCTTCTTTTCTAATATATACATATAAAACTATAAATTTCGATCTCAGAACATTTACTACATCATACATTTTAAGTAGTTTTAAAAATTACAATTCAACTTAAATTATTTTATAATTCCTATTAATATTTATTCTTTTAGCTGTTGTTTATTTAAATTTGTGTTATTTAATTTCTAATATTTGTAGTTTTCTGGACTGTTATTGTTTTCTAATTTAATACCTTTGTAGTTGGAGCTGAGCTTTGTAAGAATTTAATTATTTGATGTTTACTTCTACTAGTTTTATGTCCTAGCATCTGGTCTATCTTGGGGAAAGTTCCATGTACACTTGAAAATAATTGGCTTTTATATTTATTGGGTAAAATATTCTAAAAACTACAATTATCAATAAAAAGTTATTTGACAGTTATGTTCAAATATTTAACATCTTGGCTGATGCCTTTATTCACTTGTTTAAAAATTTCTAGAAGAGAAATATTAAATCTGTTTTCATTGAGGGTTTGCCTATTCTTCCCTTTAGTTCAGTCAATTTTTTTGTGTATTAAATGCTGTTTTTAGATGCTTATACATATAATATTATTATTTTTTAAAATAGTGACAATCGTAAAATGCTTCCTTTTATCTCCTTAAAAATCTTTATGTAGAAATCTACATTTTTTTATGTTAAGATAGCCATAGCCACTTTAGCTATTTTATATCTGATGTTTTTATTTTCTTCTACATTTTTATTTTCATACTCATTTGTATTTAAGGTTTGTTTCTTATAAAGAGCATAAAATAAGTTCTTGCTTTTCTATGCAACTGGAATCATCTAGCTTTTAAATGGAGTTTTCATTCAATTTTTGTTATATTTATTGATATGTTTAAAGTTGCCATAGGATATTAACTATTTTGTCGCTCTGTACCTCTTTTCCTAATTTCATTTTTGTTAATTGTATAGCATTAGTAATACATTTTATACCCTGCTTTTTTTTTTTTTTTTTTTTTTTTTTTTTTTTGGCTATACCTCTTATTTTCATTTTAGTGCTTGGTTTTTCTAAGGATTGAAATGTTAACTTTTAGGTTACCCTATTCTACCTTCAAATAATATACTGTGGTGAAGAGTGTAAGTATCTCACAACAGTGTATTTTTCCTTCTCTCATATCTTGTTCTCTTGTTATCTTACATTTCACTGTTCTGTATAACTCCCTACTAATCTATTTTTATTTTTACTTTGAACAATTAATATTTTTATTCTTAAAACCATCAATTTTGTTTTATATTTACTTTTATGCATACTATAACCCCCTATAACACTGTCATAACTTTTGCTTTCAACCACTAATATTTTTGTAAGGAAATTCTTTCAACTTAAATGTTTTCTTTAAGTAATTTTTGCAATGCAGATCTGCTGGAAATGAATTCTTTCACCATTATGCTGAGAATGCCTTTGAGACTAGATTTTTGAAAAATATTTTTACTTAATATTTTCAACATGTTCTTTCTTTATATTTAAGGTAAATGTTAGTCCCAATAATAGATTTATAGTTTTCTTTCAATTTTTTTCAGCTCTTAAACTTAAAATTCCATTGTATTTTTTCTCTGTTGTTTCTAGTTAAAGTTAGCCATCATTCACAGATTTGTTTCCATGTGTGTAATGTCTTTTTTTCTCTGATTCCTTACAAGAGTTTCTCTGTATTTTTCTTTTCATCAGTTTTTCTCTGATGTACTAAAATGTCGATTTTTAAAATATTTGAGATGTTTGATATTCTTGTATTTATAAGTAAATATTTTTCACTAAAATTTCAAATTTTACATTTATTTCTTCAAAAATATTTTGTAATGTCTTGCTTTCTTTATCTGAGATATATCTCATTCCATCTGGACACGTTTTAACATTTCTTTTATGATCTGCTTGTCAACAAGTTTCCCACTATATTTTATGTCATTATTTTTCTTTATTCCTTTGTTCTTGTAGGTTAATTGAAATGCTTATTTTCATCTATTATTTATATTTTATTGCACATATTTTTAAACATACACAACTTCACTAATTTATATTCAAATTACCAATTCTTATTCACTAATTCTCTCTTCTTCTGTGTTTAACCTGTTCTTAAATCAATCAGTTTGTGTTTATTCAGTTATAAAATTTTTCACTTCTATAACTTAAATTTTTTTCCTTAAATATTGTTTCAGGATCGTTTCAAAGAATTTTTTCTTTAGGTTTATATGAAGGACTCACTATAATTCTAGCAAAAAGTTAACTATTTATAACTATTATTCAATGGACACTGAGCAATCATTATGGCTTTTTAAGCAAATTAATAATTCATAAGGGAATGAAAAGAATTGTTTCAAACAATTCAAACAAAAAGTGATATTTGCAAAGCTCATTATAACACAAAGAGAAATCTAAATATCAAGAAAAGTGGGGCAAAGATCTGTGATTTTATAGAATCCACCATTAAGCAAATTATAAAATATTAAAGGGAGATTATGCAAAGCAGCTAAGATTAATTGCTGCTAATTGATGAAAATCACAAAACCAAGTGTTGGTTTCATTTGTGATGCTAATGTCATTTACAAGGTTAATTACTATGTCACCTCACAGTCCCCAGTTGTTTTTCATATTGTGGCAGACAATGTGTGAACAGATGGACCAGAATAACATCTGGCTTAGGTGAGCAGTAAGAGTACAGCTGACATCCTTGAATGATTTCCTTCACTTGCACAGTTTCAAAAATAGAAAGTAATAAGAGAGAAACACGGGTGCCAAAAATAAACAACTTGATACATACTTGTTAGCATACTGGCCCTTGCCAAATCCCAGAGTGAATGTCATAATCAACATCTAACAGGACTGCAGTAAAGTCCTTGTCAATAGAATCTTTTAAAGAATACTTATATTTGATTTAGTCAATTTGTCATTAAATCTTACTTTCCCAGCCTTGCTCCCAAATATGCTTTTGCATGCAAAACAAAATAATACCTTCTATTTTATGGGAAAGCCACAGTATTTAAAACCTGCAATATCCTCCCTGATCCTCAGGATAACCTTATAAATTAGATATTACTAACATGATATCCAAATTAATAATCAAAGCCCAGAAGTACTGTAGCCTACATTAAAAAGGTAACAAATGGCAAAACAAGGACTCAAAACCAGAATTATTTCCTTTAACCTATTGCATTCACATTTAGAGCTATATTATGTCAGCACTGGGAAGAAGAAAGCCTTTTATAATAATAATTACACTGTTAGAAATTTTAAAGCTACAATTTGCAAATTACATTCCTTACTGTGTATTAAGTAATATTATAATAATTTTGCTATTCATAATGGCACAGATCTAAGGAATTTGATTCCACATATTCTGGTCTAACATGATTTCAGTTTTATTTATCTGTTAAACACATTAATCTTTCAATGGCCTGGGAGTGTGCAACAATGTAATTTCTAGTTTACAGAATCATCTCACACAATTCAAGGTGAAAATACACATCCAAATAACACACTGCAGTGTTACTAGAAAAGAGATCATTGTCAGAAATATGAAACTGTGGCTATTTTTTAAATGTATTTGAGTTTATCCTTTAATTTGTTTGTGTGCTATGTTTGTTTTTGCTGAAGGCCTGCCCTGTTCTGGTTTTACTCATTACAGAGAGCACAGGTTGTACATGACACATCAGAGAGATAGTTCAAGGGTAAGCTCTCTTGCCTTAATTTCTCTCCACAAGATATAATAGTGTTGCTGCTATCTTGTCAGTAAGGAACACACTGAACACTGCACATAGAATTAATTATCACTGTTGTTGTTATCCCTGAGATCCAACTAGGCATACTCCACCTAGCTTTGTTGTTCTGTTTTAATCAGGGATATTTCATAATGTATTCCCTTTCTGTCCTATAGAGCTCCAGAGACAGTTTTTGTCCTTAAAGCCAGTATTGTTTTTGTACCTTTGAACATAAGAAATTTATGGAGAAGGGTGGTTATTCAAGCTGTGTTTTGTTTTCCTAAGATGATTTTTCAGTCATAATCTTCTTTCTTTTTGAGTTCATCAGTATACATGGATCTCAAGGAAAAATATTTTATTTTTCAATAAAAAGGATAATTTCAGTATAAAGAATAGTTCAGCAGACTTATATCTGTATAAGTCTGTATCTGTGTAAGACTATAATAAGTAATGCTTTCTAAAGAAAAATGGAGAATTACCTACACCACTGAAATCTAGTTTGTTCAAATTTATTAGGAATATAGTAGTATGTAGGCTACTACAGATTATTTTTATCAGCTTGATTGAGATATAATCACATACTATACAATTCACCCATTTAAAGTATACAATTCAATGAAAATTTTAGTATATTTGCAGTTGTACAACCATCACTGCAACCAATTTTAGAACTAGTCCAACACTCAAAAAAAAAAAAAAAAAAAATCCTATGACCACTAGCAGTCACTCTCCATTTCCTCCCAACCCAGTCCTAAAAAATTATGAATCTATTTTCTGTCCTTGTAGATATGCCTATTTTGGACACTTCATATAAATGGAATTATAAAATATATGTTCTTTTGGGCTTCCCTGGTGGCACAGTGGTTAAGAATCCGCCTGCCATTGCAGGGGACATGGGTTTGATCCCGGTCCGGGAAGATCCCACATGCCGCGGAGCAACTAAGCTCCGCGGAGCAACCCATGTGCCACAACTACTGAATCCCACGTGCCTAGAGCCCGTGCTCTGAAACAAGAGAAGCCACCATAATGAGAAGCCTGCACAGTGCAACAAAGAGTAGTCCCCGCTTGCTGCAACTAGAGAAAGCCCACGCACAGCAATGAAGACCCAATGCAGCCAAAAAAATAAATAAATAAAAATTAAAAATAAATAAATTAGAAACTCTGGTAAGATGGCGGAAGAGTAAGACGCGGGGATCAACTCCCTCCTCACAGATACATCAGAAATACATCTACATGTGGAACGTCTCCTTTAGAACACCCACCGAACGCTGGCAGAAGACCTCAGACCTCCCAAAAGGCAAGAAACTCCCCACGTACCTGGGTAGGGCAAAAGAAAAAAGAATAAACAGAGACAAAATAGGGACAGGACCTGCACCTGTGGGAGGGAGCCATGAAGGAGGAAAGGTTCCCACACACTAGAAGCCCCTTCGCGGGCGGAGACTGCAGGTGGCGGAGGGGGGGAGAAGCTTTGGAGCCGCGGAGGAGAGCGCAGCCACAGGGTGCGGAGGGCAAAGCGGAGAGATTCTCACACAGAGGATCGGTGCCGGCCAGCACTCACCAGCCCGAGAGGCTTGTCTGCTCACCCGCCGGGGCGGGTGGGGCTGGGAGCTGAGCCTCGGGCTTCAGTTGGATCCCAGGGAAAGGTCTGGAGTTGGCAGAGTAAAAACAGCCTGAAAGGGTTAGTGCACCACGGCTGGCCGGGAGGGAGTCCGGTTGAAGTCTGGAGCTGCCGATGAGGCAAGAGACCTTTTCTTCCTCTTTGCTTCCTGGTGCGTGAGGAGAGGGGTTTAAGCGCACTGCTTAAAGGAGCTCCAGAAACAGGCGCGGAGCTACCGAAGAGACAAGAGACTTTTTCTTGCCTGTTTGTGTCCTGGTGCGAGAGGAGAGGGGCTTAAGCACGACGCGTAAAGGAGCTCCAGAAACCGGCGCGGAGCTACCAAAGAGACAGGAGACTTTTTCTTGCCTCTTTGCTTCCTAGGGCGCAAGGAGAGGGGATTAAGAGCACCGCGTAAAGGAGCTCCAGAAACGGGCGCGAGCCGCGGCTGTCGGCGCGGACAGCAGAGACGGGTGTGGGACGTTAGGGTTGTTACTACCGTCACCAAGAGGCCTGTGTGCGAGCGCAGGTCACTCTCCACACCGCCCCTCCCGGGAGCCTGTGCAGCCCGCCACTGCCAGGGCCCCGTGATCCAGGGACAGCTTCCCCGGGAGAACGCGCGGTGCGCCTGCGGCCGGTACAGCATCACGCCGGCCTCTGCCGTCGCAATCTCGCCCCGCATCCGTGCCCCTCCCTCCCCCTGGCCTGTGCCAGAGCGCCCGAATCAGCTGCTCCTTTAACCCCGTCCTGTCTGAGCGAAGGGCAGATGCCCTCGGACGACCCACATGCAAAGGCGGGGCCAAGTCCAAAGATGAACCCCAGGAGCTGTGCGAACAAAGAGGAGAGGGGGAGGTCTCTCCCAGCAGCCTCAAAAGCAGCGACTAAAGCTCCACAGTCAACTTGAAGTGCCCTGCATCTGTGGAAAACTTGAATAGACAGAGAAATATCCCAAGTTGAGGAGGTGGACTTTGGGAGCAAGATATACTATTATTTTCCCCTTTTTTCTTTTTGTGAGTGTGTATGTGTGTGCTGCTGTGTGAGATTTTGTCTGTGTAGCTTTGTTTTCACCATTTGTCTTAGGGTTAGACCAACCCGGTTTTTTTTTGTTTTTTTTTAAATAGAAAATTTTCTTCTTAATAATAATTTTTTATTTTAATAACTATATTTTATCCTACTTTATTTTGTCTTCTCCCTTTCTTTCTTCTTTTCTTCCCTCGTTTCTTCCCACTTCCCTCCTTTCTTCCTTCCTTCCTTCCTCCCTTCCTTCCTACCTTCCTTCCTACCTTCCTTCCTTCCTTTCTTCCTCCCTTCCTTCCTCTCTTCCTTCCTCTCTTCCTTCCTCCCTTCCTTTCTTCCTCCCTCCTTCCTTCCTTCCTTCCTTCCTCCCTTCCTTCCTCCCTTCCTTCCTACCTTCCTTCCTACCTTCCTTCCTTCCTTTCTTCCTCCCTTGCTTCCTCTCTTCCTTCCTCCCTTCCTTTCTTCCTCCCTCCTTCCTTCCTTCCTTCCTCCCTTCCTTCCTCCCTTCCTTCCTTCCTTTCTTCCTCCCTTCCTTCCTCTCTTCCTTCCTCTCTTCCTTCCTCCCTTCCTTTCTTCCTCCCTCCTTCCTTCCTTCCTTCCTTTCTTTCCTTTCTATTTTTTCTCACTTTTATTTTGAGCCGTGTGGATTAAAGGCTCTTGGCACTCCAGCCAGGTGTCAAGGCTGTGTCTCTGAGGTGGGAGAACCAACCTCAGGACACTGGTCCACAAGAGACCTCCCAGCTACACATAATATCAAACGGCAAAAACCTCCCAGAGATCTCCATCTCAACACCAAGACCCAGCTTCACTCAAGGACCAGCAACAAACAGTGCTGTACACCCTAAGCCCAACAAAGAGCAAGACAGGTCTACAGCCCCATCCATTAGCAGAGAGGCTGCCTAAAATCATAATAAGGCTACCAACATCCCCAAACACACCACCAGACGTGGACCTGCCCACCAGAAAGACAAGATCCAGCCTCATCCACCAGAACAGAGGCACTAGTCCCCCCAACCAGGAAACCTACTCAACCCACTGAACCAACCTCAGCCACTGGGGACAGCCACTAAAAACAGCGGGAACTACGAACCTGCAGCCTGCAAAAAGGAGACCCCAAACACAGTAAGATAAGCAAAATGAGAAGATAGAAAACCACACAGCAGATGAAGGAGCAAGATTAAAAACACACCAGACCTAACAAATGAAGAGGTAATACGCAGTCTTCCTGAAAAAGAATTCAGAATAATGATAGTAAAGATGATTCAAAATCTTGGAAATAGAATAGACAAATTGCAAGAAACAGTTAACAAGGAGCTAGAAGAAATAAAGAGGAAGCAAGCAACGATGAGCAACACAAAATGAAATGAAAAATACTCTAGATGGGATCAATAGCAAAATAACTGAGGCAGAAGGACGGATAAGTGACCTGGAAGGTAAAATAGTGGAAATAACTACTGCAGAGCAGAATAAAGAAAAAAGAATGAAAAGAACTGAGGACAGTCTCAGAGACCTCTGGAACAACATTAAACGCACCAGTATTCGAATTATAGGGGTCCCAGAAGAGGAAGAGGAAAAGAAAGGGACTGAGAAAATATTTGAAGAGATTATAGTTGAAAACAACGTCCCTAATATAGGAAAGGAAATAGTCAATCAAGTCCAGGAAGCACAGAGGGTCCCATACAGGATAAATCCAAGGATAAACATGCCAAGACACATAATAATCAAACTGTCAAAAATTAAATACAAAGAAAACATATGAAAAGCAGCAAGGGAAAAACAACAAATAACACACAACGGAATCCCCATAGGTTAACATCTGATCTTTCAGCAGAAACTCTACAAGCCAGAAAGGCGTGGCAGCACATACTTAAAGTGATGAAGGAAAAAAACCTACAACCAAGATTACTCTACCCAGCAAGGATCTCATTCAGATTTGATGGAGAAATTAAAATCTTTACAGACAAGCAAAAGCTGAGAGAGTTCAGCACCACCAAACCAGCTTTACAGCAAATGCTAAAGGAACTTCTCTAGGCAAGAAACACAAGAGAAGGAAAAGACCTACAAGAACAACACGAAACAATTAAGGAAATGGTAATAGGAACATACATATCAATAGTTACCTTAAATGTAAATGGATTAAATGCTCCCACCAAAAGACACAGACTGGATGAATGGTTACAAAAACAAGACCCATATATATATGCTGTCTACAAGAGACCCACTTCAGACCTAGGGACACATACAGACTGAAAGTGAGGGGATGGAAAAAGATATTCCTTGCAAATGGAAATCAGAAGAAAGCTGGAGTAGCAATTCTCATATCAGACAAAATAGACTTTAAAATAAAAACTATTACAAGAAACAAAGAAGGACACTACATAATGATCAAGGGATTGATCCATGAAGAAGATATAACAATTGTAAATATTTATGCACCCAAGATAGGAGCACTTCAATACATAAGGCAAATACTAACAGCCATAAAAGCGGAAATTGACAGTAACACAATCATAGTAGGGGACTTTAACACCCCACTTTCACCAATGGACGGATCATCCAAAATGAAAATAAATAAGGAACACAAGCTTTAAATGATACATTACACAAGATGGACTTACTTGATATTTATAGGACATTCCATCCAAAAACATCAAAATGCACATTTTTCTCAAGTGCTTATGCAACATTCTCCAGGATAGATCATATATTGGGTCACAAATCTAGCCTTGGCAAATTTAAGAAAATTGAAATCGTATCAAGTATCTTTTCCGACCACAATTCTATGAGACTAGATATCAATTACAGGAAAAGATCTGTAAAAAATACAAACACATGGAGGCTAAACAATACACTACTTAATAACGAAGTGATCACTGAAGAAATCAAAGAGGAAATCAAAAAGTACTTAGAAACAAATGACAATGGAGACACGACGACCCAAAACCTATGGGATACAGCAAAAGCAGTTCTAAGAGGGAAGTTTATAGCAATACAATCCTACCTTAAGGAACAGGAAACATCTCGAATAAACAACCTAACTTTGCACTTAAAGCAATTAGAGAAAGAAGAACAAAAAAAACCCCAAAGTTAGCAGAATGAAAGAAATCATAAAGATCAGATCAGAAAAAAATGAAAAAGAAATGAAGGAAACAATAGCAAAGATCAATAAAACTAAAAGCTGGTTTTTGAGAAGATAAATAAAATTGATAAACCATTAGCCAGACTCATCAAGAAAAAAAGGGAGAAGACTCAAATCAATAGAATTAGAAATGAAAAAGGAGAAGTAACAACTGACACTGCAGAAATACAAAAGATTATTAGAGATTACTACAAGCAACTCTATGCCAATAAAGTGGACAACCTGGAAGAAATGGACAAATTCTTAGAAATGCACAAGCTGCCGAGATTGAACCAGGAAGAAATAGAAAATATGAACAGACCAATCACAAGCACTGAAATTGAAACTGTGATTAAAAATCTTCCAACAAACAAAAGCCCAGGACCAGATGGCTTCACAGGCTAATTCTATCAAACATTTAGGGAAGAGCTAACACCTATCCTTCTCAAACTCTTCTAAAACATAGAAGAGGGAGGAACACTCCCTCATTCTATGAGGCCACCATCACCCTGATACCAAAACCAGACAAAGATGTCACAAAGAAAGAAAACTACAGGCCAATATCACTGATGAACATAGATGCAAAAATCCTCAACAAAATACTAGCAGACAGAATCCAACAGCACATTAAAAGGATCATACACCATGATCAAGTGGATCCAGGAATGCAAGGATTCTTCAATATATGCAAATCAATCTATGTTACACCATATTAACAAACTGAAGGAGAAAAACCATATGATCATCTCAATAGATGCAGAGAAAGCTTTCGACAAAATGCAACACTGATTTATGATAAAAACACTGCAGAAGGTAGGCATAGAGGGAACTTTCCTCAACATATTAAAGGCCGTATATGACAAACCCACAGCCAGCATTGTTCTCAATGGTGAAAAACTGAAACCATTTCCACTAAGATTAGGAAAAAGACAAGGTTGCCCACTCTCACCACTCTTATTCAACCTAGTTTTGGAAGTTCTAGCCACAGCAATCAGAGAAAAAAAAGAAATAAAAGGAATCCAAATAGGAAAAGAAGAAATAAAAGTGTCACTGCAGATGACATGATACTATACATAGATAATCCTAAGGATGCTACCAGAAAACTACTAGAGCTAATCAATGAATTTGGTAAAGTAGCAGGATACAAAATTAATGCACAGAAATCTCTGGCATTCTTATACACTAATGATGAAAAATCTGAGAGTGAAATTAAGAAAACACTCCCATTTACCATTGCAACAAAAAGAGTAAAATATCTAGGAATAAACCTACCTAAGGAGACAAAAGACTTGTATGCAGAAAACTATAAGACACTGATGAAAGAAATTAAAGATGATACAAATAGGTGGAGAGATATACCATGTTCTTGGATTGGAAGAATCAACATTGTGAAAATGACTCTACTACCCAAAGCAATCTACAGATTCAATGCGATCCCTATTAAACTACACTGGCATTTTTTACAGAACTAGAACAAAAAATTTCACAATTTGTATGGAAATACAAAAGACCCCGAATAGCCAAAGCAATCTTGAGAACGAAAAATGGAGCTGGAGGAATCAGGCTCCCTGACTTCAGACTCTACTACAAGGCTACAGTAATCAAGACAGTATGGTACTGGCACAAAAACAGAAATATAGATCAATGGAACAGGATAGAAAGTCCAGAGATGCACCCACACACATATGGTCACCTTATCTTTGATAAAGGAGGGAAGGATATACAGTGGAGAAAAGACAGCCTCTTCAATAAGTGGTGCTGGGAAAACTGGACAGCTACCTGTAAAAGTATGAAATTAGAACACTCCCTAACACCACACACAAAAATAAACTCAAAATGGGTTAAAGACCTAAATGTAAGGCCAGACACTATGAAACTCTTAGAGGAAAACACAGGCAGAACACTGTACGACATAAATCACAGCAAGATCCTTTTTGACCCATCTCCTAGAGAAATGGAAATAAAAACAAAAATAAACAAATGGGACCTAATGAAACTTAAAAGCTTTTGCACAGCAAAGGATCCCATAAACAAGACCAAAAGACAACCCTCAGAATGGGAGAAAATAGTTGCAAATGAAGCAACTGACAGAGGATTAATATCCAAAATTTATAAGCAACTCATGCAGCTCAATAACAAAAAAACAAACAACCCAATCCAAAAATGGGCAGAAGAACTAAATAGACATTTCTCCAAAGAAGATATACAGATTGCCAACAAACACATGAAAGAATGCTCAACATCATTAATCATTAGAGAAATGCAAATCAAAACTACAATGAGATATCATCTCACACCGGTCAGACTGGCCATCATCAAAAACTCTAGAAACAATAAATGCTGGAGAGGGTGTGGAGAAAAGGTAACACTCTTACACTGCTGGTGGGAATGTAAATTGATACAGCCACTATGGAGAACAGTATGGAGGTTCCTTAAAAAACTAAAAATAGAACTACCATATGACCCAGCAATCCCACTACTGGGCATATACCCTGAGAAAACCATAATTCAAAGTCATGTACCAAAATGTTCATTGCAGCTCTATTTACCATAGCCAGGACATGGAAGCAACCTAAGTGTCCATCAACAGATGAATGGATAAAGAAGATGTGGCACATATATACAATGGAATATTACTCAGCCATAAAAGGAAATGAAACTGAGTTATTTGTAATGAGGTGGATAGACCTGGAGTCTGTCATACAGAGTGAAGTAAGTCAGAAGGAGAAAAATAAATACCGTATGCTAACACATATATATGGACTCAAAAAAAAAATAAATGTCATGAAGAGATTAGTGGTAGGACTGGAATAAAACACAGAGCTACTAGGGCATGTACTTGAGGATATGGGGAGGGGGAAGGGTAAGCTGTGATGAAGTGAGAGACTGGCAGGGACAAATATACACTACCAAATGTAAATTAGATAGCTAGTGGGAAGCTGCTGCATAGCACAGGGAGATCACCTGTGTGCTTTGTGATCACCTAGAGGGGTGGGATAGGGAGGGCGGGAGGGAGGGAGATGCAAGAGGGAAGAGATATGGGAACATATGTATATATGTATAACTGATTCACTTTGTTGTAAAGGAAAAACTAACACTATTGTAAAACAGTTATACTCCAATAAAAATGTTAAAAAAAAAAGATTGCTAATCAGCTGACATTAACATAGGGAGATTAGCCTTAATTATCCAGGTGGGCTCAAAGTAATCACATGGCTTTTAAAACTGGAGAAGGAAAGTAGAATGGTAGGTTAAAGAGATGTGATCATGGAGAATGGGGCACAAAAGATTAGAAGCCTGAGAACAACTTGATGCACCATGGTTGCTTTTGAATATGGAAGAAGCAGCCCACAGGACAAAGGATGTGGGTGGCCCTTAGAAGCCAAGAACAGACCTAAGCTAACAGCCACAAAGGAAACAGATTTTTACCACCATAAGAAATTGAATTCTGCGAACTTCCTAAGTAAACAAGGAAATGGAGCATCCCCTGTTACTGGAAAGGAGAACAGTCTGTCAATACCTTAATTTTAGTTCTGCTAGATCCATTCCAGACTGCTGAGCCACAGAATTGTAAGAGCAAATATTTGTGTTGTTTTAAGCTGCTACGTTTGTGGTATTTTGTCATGGCGGTAATAGCATTACTAATATGCAGGGCTGCTCCAACTTTCACCCTTAAAGTTATTGCATTTGAAATTTTGGGGTTACAGACCATGTAATGAACCATGTAATGATCATTGAATTGAATGGCAACCCATGCTGGTGATGCATGCTAGTAATGTATATTCTTTATCACTGCTCCCAAAGCCACTTTGTTCATGCTTCCATCATATCAACACTAGGGAAGCTGAAGACTGGGGCTGGCTGATAACAAATGGCCAAATCATTATGAGTACTTGATTTTTAGTGCCTCCACCATTGTGGATGCTCGCAAGAAGGTATTAACAGGTGATACAAAGCCCTTAATTTACTGTCTGCCATCATAAGTGTATCCACACACCTCTTCCCTAGACCTTCCAGTCTTTCTCCAACAGAGACCAGCCATTTACCACTGTCCATGAATCTATTTTATAAACTTGGACTGTTTCTTTCCACACCTTTCATGAAGTCATTAAAAATGCAAAATATTCACTTCAGATAGTTTTAAATGCTTTCATTGTTATTAAAACGATGGGGTTTACTTGACTCAAAATTGAAGCAGTCAATGTATACAGACCAAAATATGTTGCACACATCTATAGTGTAAAGTACCATCATATGTATGGACTTTGCTTCATACAATGGAATCTGAAATTAGTAATCCAACGAGATCAACCTTCTTTCTTATTTTTAACAGCAAGTTCTTAAATGAGGACATCTAAAATCATAGTGGTTTTCTTTCTTTTGTTGTAATAGTTAAGTATAGTCGTCAAGGGCCAAGAATAACAGTTGATTATAGAGTTCCCTTGACCTCCGAAATCTAGTCAGTTTCCTTTAAATGAAGGGTTTAGACTAAATAGACTATAACTTATGTGGTGTTGTAAACTCTCCATCACTTACACCTCTTGCATTCAAGGTTAATATCATTGGAGAAAATTGTTTGAGAGGTAGCACTTTTAGCACCATAGCTTCTGGCAGTTTACGATATCAAATGTAATAAGCTGGGGAACTGAAATTTATGAGTGCGTATTTGTGGTGTGAGGAAAATGTGGACAAAAGGTGAGGGTCAACAAATACAAGGTTAGAGGCAGCAAATTAGCCTGAGGAACAAGCATCTAGTGTCTTTCTCTTTGCTTCTTTTCTCCTAACAGCTGCAACATCCTTTTCAATCAAATATCAGCCACAGTAACTTTCTCTGCTGGTTTAAAAAAAAAAAAAATGTGTCAATATACAGGGCCAATAACAACATTTTTAGTAGTAGAACTAGATCAGATTTAGTTGAGGAAACCATAGAGTTGTTTTTCTTGTCCTTCTTTCCTTTAAACTGGTTATATTTCTAGCAAGAAAGCTTTACTGTTAACTTGAAAGCCCACAAATATCTTTCTTAGAAGCATAAACTTATCACTTTCATAAACCCATTAAGAAATGCTTAATCCGTAAATTCAAATATAACTAAAATCAGCTTTGGAAATTACTAAAACATAAAACTGGAGAATTTTTATTCCATCAACCAAAAATATGCATGTTTATGAAGTTTCGAATCTACCGAACCACGCAGAATAGAGGATCAATAAATAAATGTTGATTCATTTATGTAAAGTCCTGTTTCTTTGCGGAATGAAATATTCCACAAAAGGAAATTTCCTGTAAACTGATGTTTATATCTTTGGATGCCAATTTTAAACTTACTTGATATTTCCAAAACAAACCCCTATTTGATTAAGTAAATTAAATAGAATTTAATGTTTTCACTGAAGTGTTTTCTCTTTAAAGCAAGCACATTATACTTTTTGAGAAAATGTGTATCTTTTATTCAATAAGGACTTTTTCAGTGGTATTTTGCCTCCCTTCACCTCTACTCTCCCTTCCCTTGTGAATAGTTTGCCCGAGGTTATATAATTTGCAAATAGTAGAGTTCTTGAGTGCATTTGATTCCAAACCCATGTTTTTAAACAATCTGCATCCCAGAGGCCAAGGAAAATTATGCTTTGTAGTCCTAGAGAGTTATCTACACTGTTACAACTAAAGTTTTTATTAACTTTAAATAAAACAATTATATTTCCCTTTACTATAAATCCAGATATACCAGAAACAAAGAAACTTGTATAAATCATTTTAGTTATAATCAACTTTTTAATTCGATTCTATGAGTCTAAACTTTCATTCTGTCCTCCACAGTGCAGCTAGAGTAGTAAATCAGTTGCTTATAACTAAAAACCATTTAGTTGCTTCCCATTGCTCTGGCAAGGCAGTTCAAGATCTTCAACATGTCTACAGTTCTGCATGATGAGGTACAGATTTTCTCTGAAGTTCCACCAAAACCATGACATTCCTTCTTGTCTCAGGATTTCATACATGCTATTCTTTCTGCCTGGAAGAGTTTCCAACCTCCTTTCCACCCACTGCCTTCCTCCTGCTTTCCCATCTCACCAAACTACCTTTACTCTTTGTAATGCCTTAAGTCTTCTTTTAGGATTGCTTCTTTGATCACTTCTCTTTTAAAACTATCTTAATTACCTTTCATATGCCCTCTTAACTCTCTCTACATCCCTTTGGAATTAGATATCAAAATTGTTCAACATTTACAAACTTTTAGCATCCCTTTCTCCTCTACACTTAAACTTCAAAAAATAGTCAACTTAATTACTCCCATTTTTGTTCCAGTGTCTAGTAAAATGCTTGGCACATTGTTCATACTCCATATTATTAACCAGATGAAGAATATAAGTGATTTGAGAAGTTCTATAGCAATACTGCCTCAAATGCAATCCTCCAGTCTGCATCGTGGTTGTCTTCTGATACACAAAGTCATATCACCTGAGTTTTAATCCCCCCTCAATGGCTCACTAGCTATGTTTGGATGAAACATTGGATAGGTTGCTTAACTTCTCTGCTTTAGTTTTCTCATGGGTAAAATTGAAATAATAGTAGTTCTTACAATGTTACTGTAAGAATCAATAGTTAATACATCTAAAGCTATTATAATAGATATTTAAAGCTATCAGAATAGTTAATACATCTAAAGCTACTAGAACAGTGCCAGGCACAGGTTAAGAACACAAAATATTAATTGTTAGTATCAGAATCCTTCTATGTATGTGGAGAGTCTGTTATATACTATCATATCCTGCTAATGTTTTATATTTCTTAATTTTAATTATATTACACTGAATGTACCCATTCTCGACAGTTATAAAAAGTACAATCTTTACTAATTAATTTGATTTCTGATAGGACTACTCACCAAAGTAAAATTATAAGCTTTCAAGGTAATAATATAAGATTTTAGTCATTATTTCCCTAGAACCTAGCTGGTCCTTCTGGTTTGAAGTTGTGAGTTAGTGGCTGATGCCAGTTTTTCTGACTGCAAAGTGATGGAATTGTATAGCCAAAGTGGGCCACAGATAGATATTTAAGAGAGACATTTAAGAAGCTCATATTTAAGAAGTTCAAGCAGTTAGTAAAAATAAGAAAGGTTTGTGGTAGACGTGGGAGCCAAAAAATGTCAAGCAGTTAAGGAACCACGAGGTATGAGAAAGAACAAAAATTCAGACCAAATGGGGAAGTTAAAGGGTGAATGTTAGAGACTAGGTTGCTCGTGTTTATCTGGAAAGGTTCGTTTTCTGCTGTTTGTTTTCTGACTAGATTTTTATAAAGTCCCATTTGAATCCTGAATACAGGGGGAAAGTAAAGTGGTCTTTACAAATAAACAAACATTAATTAAAATTTAAGGCGAATAATAATCCATCTATGTGGTTCCAAGATCATTAGATGATGGATGTTGCAGTAGGAAATAAAATTCAAATCTATTCTTTCTCAAAAATGACCTGTCCAAGCAGTTGAAATAATGACCTCTGGAGACTCACTAAATAATTTGCTACAACCAAAGTTCCCTCTGATCTAAACTTTTAGAAAGCATGCTCATCTGTTTTATTAATTGAAATTTCAAGAAAATAAAGGCAAACGGTTTACAGTCCCTCTCTCTAACAGCACTTCAAGTGATTACTTCAATATGGCATTTTGTTAGGACAAAAATGTCTCAACTGAGAAGGTCGAAAGACACATCATGGAAATAACTACACATCTTGCTTACAGGTTGTCCATTCAGCAAGCAGGACCCAGGTAAAATCAATATATACCATAGTGGACAGGCATTGTGTTCACTTTAGGAAATAAGACACCGGAGAGATAAGTGCCGTGAGGAGGAAGTTTGAAATAGTAAGGGTACAGTGGAGAACAAGAAATAAGACTTTAAAACTAGGGGATTTAGCCAAGGAAGTGACAGCAATGAAGTAAACAGTTGTTATTATCATTCAAATAATTGACTTCATTATTCAAGGATATTTTTATTGATTTAAGAAAATGTGTTCCTGCTTTAATGGCCAGCACTGGATATAAGTTTAATAACAATTGTTATGGTATATAAAAATATAATCAGTGAATTATAAACAATGCACATATTTACTACATTTAATTTAAGCCGTATCCAGTCCATGTGTCTATAATTAGCTTGTTAATAGACTGACAAAGAGCCTAATAAGAAAATACTATTTCTCTTTTGCTCCCCAAGGAGCTTCTCCTCTTCTTCTAGTGTATGTTTTCAATTCATGTTATTTCTCTTGTGACTCTGGATTCCTTCCTGAAGATAAAGCTCAATCACTGTTTGCGGGAATCCTCTGCTTTGACTATAATGGCTCCAAATCAGCCAAGGAAGCATTGTGCTTCTAGTAACCTAGAATGATGCAGCTAACTCTTTTTATCTAAATCTGTGTATTTTATATGCTTCAGAATGTAGAACGATTGTGAATGAGTTTATACTATAACTTCAGAATGTAGAACGATTGTGAATGATCTCACTAGTTTAGATAAGGGGAAAAATAGAAAAGAAAATCTCCAAGATTGAGTAAAGCTTCAATAATTCAATTGAACAAATGTTTAGGGGATGCCTTTAATAATTCTTGCCTTTCACTGATGCTGTTGAGCTTTTTGAGCTGAATACCGCTAAAAATCATTCAGTTAACTTTTTCAAACTTCATAGGTAGGTTATAAGATAATTTTAGCTTATGCACACATACAATGGGTGAAGAAGGCAGACATATTATTTTTACACAATTTCTATTTGAACAATGGCTGTCCTACTTAGAAACTGTTAGGAGTTCAATTTTAGGGCAAGTAATAATGGCAAAGTTATAGGGTATTGAGAAATTTTCACAATATACATTATAAGTTGTAGGCGTAGTCTTGCACGTACTTATTCTGACCTTAGGAGAACCTCAGACTGCTTCAAATTGCTGAGAATAAATTATGCTTTTTGTGTACAACTGGCCAGACAGAAGGCAGGAGAGGATATTCATCCTTACTCCAGCATAACAACATTATTTAAAAAACCAAAAAAAACCCTTAATGCTGAGGTTTCAAAGATTTCTTAAGATTGAAGGGTTGGAATCTTAATACTGAAGAGTACACAGAGACTAAAAAGAACTCTGCACCCTGAGATCTGGCAGATAATGAACTTGTATAGATACTTGTCATTTAAGAATAACAATAAAACAGCATAAGATCTATTTAAATAGCTCAGATTTAAAAGAAGAAAATCTCTAAGAATAGAAAAAAATTCTTAGGAAAAATAAGAGTAAATTATTCTATTCAAACGTGCTAGTTGAAATAAATTTATAATCAAACTGGGGAGTCTTTCCCATAAAGAAGTCCATGGAAGAAAGCCTCTCATATTTTGAAGGATGATTATTTGGGTTGGTCTTGACCGATCTTGGCTTCAAATTCTTTTCCTGTAAAATGATGAAATTGAACTAGATGGCCTCTAAGAGTTATGTCTAAAATTCTAGAGATTTCATGACCATCAGTAAGAGAGACTTTGTAAAAGGGATGTTGAGTAAATTATTCCAAGGGAAATAAAGAAGCAGATCAAAGAGACCACACCTAAAGTAAGACTGTCTGAAATTTAGGTAAAGGATTGTAAATAGAACATCCAAACCCTGATCCTAATCCTTAGCTTGGGGCAAAAGCCACTGTAAACAATTTAGATTCCAGACAAACTCTTTACCTTTTCTTGATTCACTATGAAAATGCCATCTTTCCATTTGTAATTACATTTATTTGTTTGGCTACTTTCCATTAACTGTTTACTTGAGGATTTCCTTTTTATTTGTCATTTGATTAATGCTTATTGTTGTGTCCTGTTATTGCTTTCCAATATGAGCAGACATATTGAAATGAGATAACTTTTGAGATAGGTGACCTTAGTTAGTTAGTCTGAGAGGGAATGATGAGTTGAAGAGGGCTCATGGTAAAAAAAAAATCCTGAAAATCTACTTCCTCAGCATTTCTTTGATATATGCAATTAAACTCTACTTCAAACAATGATTCTCCTGGAATACATATAAGACAGCTATAAGAATAACATTGGTGTGAATAAATGTTTCTTATTCATTTACTCTTGAATAAAAATGATAAACTACAGGTTAGTTGGCAAGAGTATTTGCTTTACAATTAATTGATCTCGGTTCCTGTCTTGATGCCATTTATGAACTGTTTAGACATATTAGTGAGGTTAAAATTTCATTCAAGGTCTTATCTATAAAATAAAGAGAATACATTTCAAAATATTCTGAAAATCAAAAGAGAAGAAGCAAGAAAAGTACTAAGCATACTGCCTAGAAATTACGAGATAATCAATGCTGGCTAACATATATGAATATCAATATTATTTTGAGGGAGTATTTTTATACACAGATGCTTAATCATTACTGCTGGAAACTTATATGTGCTAATTGTTTCTTTTTACTTGCAGTAAATATTTTCATTCAATCTTAAATTCATTTATTTCAATTTCTTAAAATTAAGACATTCACACCCCCCTGGGTGGCAGGAAAGTTGGGGGGGGGATTGATAAGGAGCTCTGTATGATTTCATGTTAACATCTTCATTAAAATATAATTCATAAACCATAAAATTCACACTAGGAAATTGCATGATTAAATGTTTTTACTGGGCAGTCATCACTGCTGTCTTATTACGGAAGATTTTTTACCACTCCAGAAAGAAACCCCATACCAGTTTCCTATCCCCCTCTCTCTCTACCCCTAGGTAACCACTAATCTACTATCTATAGTCTCTATGTATTTGTCTATTCTGAACATTTCATATGAATTAAATCATACAGTGTGTCTTTTTATAACTAGTTTCTTTCACTTAGCCTAATATTTGCAAATTTTATACATGTTGCAACATGTATCAGTATTTCATTCCTTTTTATGGCTACATAATATTTAATTGTATGGATATACCACATTTGTTTGTTCTTTCATCAGTTGGTGGCCATATGGGTTTTTCTAACTTTGTGGCTATAATGAATCATGCTCTTATAAATATTTGCATACAGATTTTAAACAGATGTTGTTAATTCTCTTGGATATACACGTAAGAGTGGATTTGCTGGCTCATATGCTAACTTTGTTTAACCATATGAGGAACTGCCACACTGTTTTTCAAAGTGCCCTTTGAAAATCCCACCAGTAATGTATGATGGCTCGAATTTATCCACATCCTTGCCAAACACTCACTATCACTTATATTTTCTTTTATTTTTTATTGAAGTATAGTGGATGTTTTATATATATATATTTTTAAATTTTTCTAGTGGGTGTGAAGTTATATCTTGAGTTTTTTATTTGAATTTCCCTAATGATTATCTTTCCATGTGCTTTGTTTTTTCAGTATATCTTATGAGAAATGTGTATTAATATCCTTAGCATACTTTTAAATTGGGTGATTTGTCTTTTTTTTGTATATATTAATACATTCTGCATATAAGTATATATTTTATATATTTATATATTATGCATACAAGTCCCTTAGATATATAACTTGCAAATTTTTTTTTGCAATTTTGTGGGTTGAACTTTACTTTCTTGTTTATGTTCGTTAAAGCACAAAAGGTTGTAATTTTAATGAAGCCAGATTTCTTTTTTCTTTTGCTGCTTTTGGCTATTTGGTGTTATATCTAAGAATCTGTTAACAAATCTGAGTCATGAAGATTTACCCCTATGTTTTTTCTAATGGTGTTATAATTTTAGCTCTACAATATGGGCAATAATCCATTTGAATTTAATTTTTGCATATGGTGTGAGGAGGGGCTCAAGTGTATTCTTTGCCATCTAGACATCCAGTTGTCCTACTACCATTTATTGAAAAGACTGTTATTTCCTGTTGAAATTGAAATTGAGAATATGTATGAGATAGACTGTGAACTAAGATCATGTATATGCCTACCTAAGAATGATGTTGCAACCTCTGAACATTTCTCTGTCAATCAAAACATTATTCAGTAGTAAGGCCATATGAGACTATAAAGTGAAGGTTTATTGATTGAAAACTAATTTTTAATTTTATTGTTATCTTTGTAGGTTTTCCTCTCCTCTTCAGTTTAAAATTGAAATAAAATGAAAACAATAAATAAATAGCAGTTTTACTGCCATTCAAATAGGATAAAGTATTAGCTGTACAGTTTATGTAATTTGGTGTTACATTGTTTCATAATGTATCACACAACCAGTTGTCTTTGTTGTAACTCTAAGAAACATTCCAAGAACTTTACCTGTAACAAGAAAGGTATGTTTAGAACACATTTCTAACTAACTCTCTCTACCATATTATCTACTTCTGTAAAAATTTGACACATTTCATATGCCAGCTTTATTCTGATGCATTCTCTGACTTCCCAAAGGGGAACAAAAAATTCTTGAAAAGCAATGTTGGCAATAATCAGCTTTGATTAGAGATAACTCAATCATTAGAACGTTAAAAAGCATAGTAAATACTGTGAGTTGAATTGAACCAGAGCTACCAAGTGTTAAAACAAAAATCAGTGCATTTTTGATGATGATGGTGGGTAAGGTATGAGGAAATGGGGAGGATAAATTGAGAAATATATTGTGGAAGTTTGGTAAGAAACCAAACTTCAGAAGTGACATTAAAGGCAATGGATGTCTGAAGGAGCCACTGGATTGGAGAGAGAGAGAGCTGGGGTCTAGGTAAAGCTAAGATCCCAGTGATAACTAACCAGAGTTCAGTGGTGGAAGCTTTGAAAGCTCTGAGCACAGCAGGGCAGTCAGACGAAAGGCTGTGTCACTTTAATATTAGCCTTAAAATCAACAATATGTTCTTTTCCTTGGGGATTGCTAGAATTTCAAAACTACCATCTGCTGCTAAAGTAAATTCACCAGTTTGTGGTCAGAATTCTCAGGATTAAGAAAAGCTAATACTAGTAGTCATTTAAGTTATATTAAGCCTTCTAGTTTTTTCAGGCATTTTTTTTTGTTGTTCCCAAAAGGATAAAACAACAATAAAAAATGCATATTTTGGAAGTTATTCAATAACACCTGAACAAGTTGATCTAGTAATTTTTTTTTACTTCTGCTTCTTAAATCCTAGAAATTAAGCTTTGTTTAGGTTTTAGCAACACATATTAATATATTAGAATATTAGTGCTTATACAATTATTTTTGTTGTACTTTAATATGATAATTAGTGAAAATCAATATAAGGACACAGTGGATGGACTGTGCACTGAAACAATGGAGGCTAGATGTCTTCTTCCTTCACCCCTTGCAGGTTATTTCAATACCCCATTTCTTTTTCTCTAAACAATTCTGGCCTATCTCTAGATTCTTTTCTTCTTGAGAAGGTTGACAGACCCATATTTTAAAATGTCCTAAGAATCAGGTAAAACGTCTTTTTAAAATTCTCCCTTAAGTGAATAATAAGCCCAGGAGCTATTGAATGGCTCAATTCTTCATATTCATAAATTTGGAAATTATAAGTAAAACCTATGAGGATATGCAACAATGATGCTAAATTTGAATATTTACTTAGCATAATCATCTCCCACATTTTTACAAATTAATGTTTGAAAGGTAATGGGGAGTAGAATGTCACAGATTTGGAAGCACGTTACTATGTGATTTAGTCTAATTTTAAATATAAAAGGAGGTTTAAATCAAAACTTCTCCTTTCCCCTTTACTCTGATTTGTTTTAATTCAATATATTCAATTCATTTTGAAATGTCACATAGAACTATATGTGTTTAGTTTATGTATATCAAGAGCCAAGAGGGCATAATATTAAAAAAGATTGAGATATTCCATGTTAGATCATTATTGAAGATTTCAGAAACCCTGTTACTCTTTCCTTAGGGAATAAGTAACAAATCATCCATATCCATTAATTAAGGCTCAAAAGTACATATCCTCTTACTGTGTCGTGAGTTAGTTTCCTACTGCTACTGTTACGCATTAGCATACAATTTAGTGGCTTAAAAGAATTCATATGTATTATCTTGGAGTTCTGTAGGTTAAAATTGCAACACGGATATCATCAGGATAAAAACCAAGTTGTAAGCAGAGGTGCTTTCCTCTCTGGAGACTCTAAGGGATAATCTGTTTCTTTACATTTTTCAGTTTCTAGAGGCATTCCTTGGCTATGGCCCCCTTCCGCCATCTTCAAAGCCAGCAATATTGCATCTCTCTAACCAACCTTCTGTAGAAGGTTAGAAGCATCTCCTTCTAATTCTCTTCTGTTTCCCTCTTCCGTTTTTAATAATGTTTGTGATTACACTGTGCCCACCCAGATAATCCAGTATAATCTATTTTAATGTCAGCAACCTTAATTCCAGAGGCAATCTAAATTCCCCTTTGCCATGTAACATAACATAGTCACACATTCCAGGGATTAGGAACATCTTTGAGGGTGAGCACTATTCTGCCTGACACGTTTTGTATATAATATTTTCGTCATTTTACCTGGAGATTAAACTGGAAGTTGGTGTCCAGATCATTATACACGTTAACCCCTTTAGGTTTCAACTGAGCATCTACTTTCTTCTCTTGAAATTAGATAGAACAAATCTTACCTTGAAAATTGTTTCCTCCTATCTTACCTTCCAATACTACCTATGTTTCAATTGTGGACAAAAAGAACACCATGGTCCCTTTAAGTAAGAAATTAATGAAAGCAAAGCTTACAGGCATGTTCTGAAAAGAGGCAGGGAATTCCAGATGGGCTTACTAAAATTTTCTGTGATGAAAGTCAGGTAATCTAGAAGGAAACTTTTCTGAGATTGTATATGTCTTGTTGCAAGAATGTTATGGTTGTGATGTAAAAAAAATCTATATATCAAGGAAGCTTCCAAAGTAGAGTAGCATAATCCTTCTGGATGTAATTTGTGAAAAGTTCTTAAAAAGTGAGTTCCTTCTTTACATAAATTATGAGCATAAATGTAATGTCTCCCAGAGCAGAAATAGAGTTGAAGGGTATTAGGTGGTCAGAAATACATGTACCTGACACATATGATGTCCCCATTACCTCTTCCTGTTAGGATAAATTGTGCTCACTTATCTGTGTGAGTATGATATGTGATGATTAGTTTCAGGATTGGAAAGAATATAATAAATGCACTGAATTTTAAAAATAACAAAAATATCAAAAACATACAGTTATTATTGCCAGATGATGAATTTACAATTTTAAAAAATCCCTTCTAAGAATTCAAGATCTTGTTCAGATTTTTTTTTTAATCAGAATCACTCTAAAAACATTTTAAACACCTTATTCTTCCCACCATCCTAACCCTGTCACTATCAATATGTCCCCTGGTGCATGGGAGATGAGAGTGTGGGGTGTGGACATAATTTTAAAGAAGAATGTTTCAAACTGTTTTGACATCACAACAGTTAAGAGCCATAGGTCTATTCATTTATACATAAATGTTTAATATATAGTGAAAAGTGTTGGGGGAGGAGCCAAAAAGAGGAGATTTAAGCAAGACTGTCTTAGCACCAATCAGATCTGACCTGACTCTTGGAGGATATAAATTGGAGAGGAGGAGCAAATTCAGTACAGAGGAAATCACATGAACAAAGCCATAGAAACAAAAACACAGTCGTATGTTCTAGGAACTCAAGCAGTTATGTACTGCACAGCAGGAACTGTGAGAATAGGGCTGAAAACGGTTGAGGTAAGAAGCTATGAGCGATCAGACCATAGATGGTTTTATAAACTAAATGCTATGAAACATGCTTTATTCAATTAACAATGGGAATCACTGATGAGTTTTAATACATGGAATTTGTATTGGTTATTATGTTGGCATCACTCTAAAATAATCATTTAAAAATGACCACACACTATCCCCACCATCTGAATCTTGGTAGTATCCAGTGTTTTTTTGTTGGACTGGGAAAGGAAGTATAGGATTTGAATATGTTTTTTAAGTGATTTCAAGGAAATTCTTATATTAGACATAGTTGAGAATCCAAGATATATTCATGTATAGTAATTATAGTAATCATAACAAATAACTGAAGATATACTCCCTATAGTAACTCATAAAAAATAACTGAGGATAGAGACTTCTTCAAGCAGTTTGCTAATAACTGAGATTCTGATCTTTAACTCAGAACATCAATTCCATACCTCTGTAAGAGTGTTTACCAGTTTGTGAAATTCATTTACATATCCTGATTCTCCCACCCCAGAAAATTATCAGAATCAGATTTTCTTATTAATTAAATGAAGGTGATAAATATTTGAAACCAATAGAGTATCTTCGGGTGGCTCTGAGGAGTAGAAAAGAAAATACAGGATAGAGGGCTGAGTCACTGCTTAATCCTGTAGAAAATTCAACTCAGACACACCTAGTAACACCAATATTCTCATTAATGTCACCTCAAAAACCTGTGAAGTTTAAATTGGACAATTGTATTCAGAGTTACTTACATACTTTTTAATATACCTTTGCTGTTATTACTATATGAGGTAAACCAAGAGAAAGGTTTTATGTTTGGTTATAAATGTAAATGTGGAATAGCACACCATTCTAAGTCTATATCTTGGTGGTAATTCATTCATTTAACTTTCATTCATTCAAATAACATGTTTATTGGCATACATGTTTTCATATATATCAAAATATATATGTGCATATATATGTTCATTTGTTTTATACATATATATGTATGTATATGTGTGAGTGTGTTTGTATGTGTGTTGTTTCTGGAGATTCAGTGGTCAACAAAACAAATCTGTCCTGAACCTTTTGTGAGTGAGGGGAGGGGATTTTTTATATCAGATGATGAAAAAGTTATTTGAAGCATAAAAAGTACAGGGATAATTTAGGATAGAGTAGGATAGGATAACATAGAATAGAATAAGATACATTAGGATAGGATATTTTAAAGTTGTCTAAAGGATAAAATATAGAAGGGCAAGATCTGAAGCTAGAAACCATTTGAAAGTTTAATAATCAGGGTAAGAAATGTTGATACCTTGGACCAGAATATAGTGGTAGGAATGGTAAGAAATGATTTAATTAGATTCTGTATGTTGAAGCCAAAGCTTACAGAATTTCCTGATGTTTAGATGCAGTGTTGGAGAGAAAGAGCTTACAAGGTTGACTCCAAGGTATTCAACCTGAACAATCAGAAATATGGAGTTGTAATTACTGAGATGGAGAAGATTGTATGAAAATCAGATTTGTGGTGGGGTTTGTGTATCAAGAGTTCAGTTTTGAACATATCAAGTTAGAATGTTTTTTACACATCCAAACATTTTTGGATATAGAAGTTTGGAATTCAGGGGAAATAATGGGGCAAGATATAGGCATTTGGAAATTATTAGCATATAGAACAGGTATTGGTTTCCTGGTTGCTTTTATGATTAGATGAGATCAACTAAATTGAAAGGGAAAAGGAGGTCAGAAAAATGATCCCCTGGGGTGTTGAAACCATTTTGAGACTAGGGAGAGGAGAAGAGGAAGCAAAGGAAACTGAGATGGATTAATTAGTGAAGGAGAAGGAAAATTGATGGAGTAGTGTCCCAAGAAGCAAAAAAAGGAAAAAAAACCTTTCAAATTATTGATTGGCTTTGTCAACTGCTGCTGATAAACCAAGTAAGATGAAAAATGACATTTGACCTTTGGCTTTGGCAGCATGGAGCTCACTGATGATCCCCACAAGAGCTGTTTCAGTATCCTGGTGGATTCCAAGAAGCATGAGACATTATCATTAAATTTGAACAATTATATTAAACACTTTGCTCTAATTGGTAGCAGAGAAAAAGACAGAATGGAAGGGGATAATGAGCAAAGAAAAACTAGTTTTTAATGATGAGAAATATACCATAATGGAACTGATCTAGTATAGAGTGGAAAGTGTCCATATACAAAAGGCTTTCTGGAGCAGGATTCTTAGGTGGAAAAGAGATCATGGAATCCAGTGAATGTGTGAAGGAATTGGATTTGGATAGAACTAAAAAATGTAATCTATTGTAGGGAAGGCAGAAATAAAAATGCAAGTGGTTTAAAGTCATTGAGAGACAGCATTTGTCGTTGTTATAATTACTTTTATATTTTAGTGAAATACCAACCCTGGTCATTGGTTGAGTATTGGAGGGAAGGAGAAGTATTAGAGATTTGAGGTGAAGTTGTAGAATAGTAACCTAGATAGTAAATAGATGAAGAAAATATGATAATAATAAAGATAAAAGAAAGCTTAAAACAGAAGCAAATTGAGTGCAAATTAGAGAATAAGTTGTTATTCACTTTTTTTCTTCTCATTTCAAGTTTAACAGGTGTCTTTTTGATAAAAGTATTTTGACTTCTCATTTTTACTTGTTTAAGGGGTAAAATAGAAACCACATATACATGAATCCAGGATACTCAGAGGAAGAATGACAGGAAAGCAGCAAAATGGGATTTTAGGAAAATATAGAGAAAAATAACAAAACAGTGGATCAATGGCTCTGGTTAGAACAAAAAGAGGGAATACTGATAAATAAACTAGAGATGAACAAAGATGAAAAATAAGTAAGACAGAAGATGTCTCATGCTATCTTCAAAGTTTAATATGAAGCATTAAAGAACTAAATAAGGTGTATAGAAGCAGAGAAAGCAAATCAAAAGCAGATATGTTTGCCAAATAGTATTAGAGACAGAAATTTAGAAATGTAGCCATATAAAGAAAGTAGAAATATTTTAGAGTAGAAAATTCGAGTGTATTAAAAGACAGTGTTGGGCTTCCCTGGTGGCGCAGTGGTTGAGAATCCGCCTGCCGATGCTGGGGACACGGGTTCGTGTCCCGGTCCGGGTAGATCCCTCATGCCACAGAGTGGCTGGGCCCATGAGCCATGGCCGCTGAGCCTATGCTTCCGGAGCCTGCGCTCCGCAACGGGAGAGGCCACAACAGTGAGAGGCCCACGTACCGCAAAAAAAAAAAAAAAAAAAAGAAAAAAAGACAGTGTCTATTGGGACTGCACTTTCATTAAATTTTAATTTGTAAACTAATTTGCAGAAGAAAAGCATCTTAAAAATTTCATCTAAAACTCTCCAGGCCAGAATTTTTCAAATTTTGAAATGTTAATATGGGAACTATACTAAAAGACTGTAATGAAATTTACATTCATTCCTCCTTTGTCTAGAGCTTCAAACACAGTGTTTTTGTTTTAAGAGGGAGAAAAGAGCTACAAAAAGGTTCATACCACTTTAGATAAGGATTTGTAACAAAGCAGCATTTCAAAAAGATTAGTATTTGAGAGCTTTTTGTATGGCAGATGTGGTATTTTGGACTAACATTTGGTTTTCTCATTCAGAATCATATAACATCTTTCCATTTATTCTAAGGGGGAAAAGCCAACTTAAAAAAAATTAATAAACATTATAATGTTAATACAGTTCTCATGAGTGTCTTACTCTGTTTACCAATTTAGTGGCATCGGTAAATGTGAAATTTCTGAAAATATATAAACAAATTGGTTATGATTACTACATATTATTTTGCATAATTATTCTGCATTCAGCCACATTAATTGAATTCTTATTATTCTAATTGTATTTCAGTTGGTTCTTTATTATTAATGTAGGTAAACAACATTTTCTTCTCTTTTGGAATATTCATGTTCATATTTCCACTCCAATATTTATTGCAATGATATGAACATTTTAAGAAATACTAAAGACAGTGGTTTACATTTTCTTTACCTTAATTTAAATAAAAATATATGTGTGTATATATGGATGCATATATATGTATTCATATATGTATTCATTGAATACATTCATATATATTCAATTTATATGTATTATATGCATACATATAATACATATAAATTATGTAAACCTAAATGAATGTGTGTGTGTGTGTGTGTACAGCTTCAAGCTAATGAAGCTAATCAATGCAAAGGAGGCATTTTGAAAAAGTTCTTATTTATTAATAAATGTTATTTTTTAAACTGGATTGACGTTTTGATGTATTGAAATGCTCAAATATCTAATTCCTTTCACTTCATGCATTGATGAAATACATTGTTTTATTTTATAATATTAACATCTCATATTCTTTTAAAAAGCACACAATTTCACTAAAAAGTAGGTATTTTCATCATTTATTTATCATATTTTTGTTTCTGGTTCATAAGAGCTCCATATAATAAAGTCTGAAGATGTGTTTTTTTTCTTATCACTTGGGAATTTTATATAATAAAGAAATTTCCCCTATGTGTAAAATAACAATGCTATTGTGTGACTTGAAGCTCTTTGGAGGATAATTCCTTAATCAGTTTACTGACTTCTTTCCTGACTTGTGTGTGTCCAGGTTTTTCCCTTTTCTTGAATTCATTTGTGGTATCTGTATTTTCCCAAGATATATCAGTTGTGAGATTTTTAATGAATTAGCATAAAGTTCTACATAGAGCATAATTACAATTTTTAATTTTGTGTCTGTGTTTTTTAAAATTTTAATACTTCTGATAAACTTTGAATAAGGTAAATGTGTTGAAATATAAATTATTTACAAGATGTTTATGCATAAGAACTTATATATTTATACATATATGTAAGTATATGATTATATATTTAGTTATATAATTCTACACTTGAATATAACCATATTATATATACCCATATTTAAATTAAACAATGAAGCAAAATAGCTCTGAAATAGAATTATATGTGATATCATACACTCAGATCTCACTTAACAGGTTGACTTTGTCTATAAAACAAGGATCATTTATTCAGTACTGATGTAGACTTCCCTTAAAGAATATTGATACTGAAGATATCTTAAGGCAAAATAAGAGTTTTCTGAATTTTATATAATGTAAGAATATTTCCAAGTGATGGGTATATAAATTCTTAGGAATACTTGAACTATCTGTTGGGCAACGGGTTTATACAAGGCTAAATACATTAACTAAAAATGGTCTCCTCAGAGAAAATTACTTCAACCAAAAGGGCAATATTTTGTTAATCTCATTTATCATCACAATTCTAAAATGTTAAATGGAAGTACCTGGAATAAATGTAAGAATATTCACAAATCAATCTCTAATCAAGAAGCCATGATAGTGGCTTCATAGTAACCCCTTGTTAATAACTACTAAGAATTAATTAGGAATGTCTGTAATGCAAGGAATCTGTTAATTCAGAACAGACTCTTAAAAAATTACACCCTACTGCATTCTGACAGAATGACTATATAACTAACAATCTACGGTTAATTTTATTTGAATTTCAGTTTCCTCAATGGAAAATTTGAAAGTGAGTTTTTAGTCTTAGCATCTTTATGTTGATTTTATGCTATTGCTCATATTTCCAAATAATTACCAACCTGAATTTTTATGTAGTGCCATCTGGACCTAATGACTAGATAGTAAACACAACAAACTAGAAAACAGAGGAGATGTTATTTTTAAGAGGCTAGTGAAATTCAAAATTTGGCCTGATAGTCTGTTGGCATAGGGTTCCTACATATCTTATGTCTATGGAATTTTCAGTAGTTGGAAGTCATATCTTCTTCAATAGAAGGTTGATACAATACAAAGATAAATTGAATTTTGGAATATAGTCATGAACACCTACTAGTATGCACAAGACAGAGGCATTACTTTTATTTTGTATAACTTTATTTCCATCAGTTGCATACTTATGAAAGTCATCATAAATGTCATTGTTAAATATTTGATTTAGCCCCCAAATTCACAGTAAGGCAATAGTATAAGGCTATTCTGGGAAATAAGAAACTCAATAAACAACTGTATAATTAGTTGTAAGTCCTTGTTCAAGGTAAAGTTTTTTTGTTCTCAGTATCTTTATTACTAAATGGTATGTATAATGAAGAATCATTAAGAATTTTTACTTCCAAGTTCTAAACGTTGAACAGTCTTTGAAGCATAGCCCATTTGATATGTTAATAAATGAAATGACTCCCATTAATTTTCAGAACTCTTGCTACTTAAAATGAGGTGTGTGGATGCAAATAAGTAAAAAAGTTTCCATGATCATAAGCCAATGGTGAATTAGTGGATTGTGTACTAAAATTAATTGAAATAATTGATTATATTTCTGGAAATTATAAAAACAGTTTAGAGCCTCACTCTCAACTTACATCAAAATAAATTTAAAATGGAATAAAAAACTTCGGTGAAAAAATATAGCTATAAAATTATTAGACAATACAAAACAACTATAAGAGGAAACAGTTATTTAGAGCTTACTCTGTGACAGGTGAGAGCTGAGTGAAAGAATTACAGAATTCTGTGAGCTGGTAAACATCATGTTGGTTGCCTGACATGGGTTTCTCATGAGCAATAGATAGATTTTATAGATCTTTACACTATAAAAATTGACAAATCCACAAATCAAGGGTTTCTTTATTTTTTTCTGCAAAGAGCTGGTTATTAAACGTTTACTGGCATACCACTGTGTGTAACTCTTTACAATAAGCTTGATAACTAATTTGGTAGGGATTACAGATGAGGAAACTTAAGAACATAAACTGGAAGTGAATTGATATCTGACTAGAAATCTATTTTTGAAAATTAAAACCACAAATGAAAGTACAAAGGTGGTATTGGTATACTGTACTACATAAGAGATGACAGATTAAAAATTATTATTTTGTATGGTAAAGAGCTCAAACAGATTATGAGATTAGCACTCTAATAAAAATCCAAGTATAGGGAATATAAAAGCAAGACAAAGAGAAGGAATATGCAAGATCAAAATACAGGAATCAAAACATTTACTGAATGTATAAGATTCTAGTATTTCTCTTAAATTGGCAACAGAATATAAAATCTAAATATTCTGCATGACATCAAGTGTATACAGAACACTCACACGCACAGATACCCCATTGGTGAAGCCCAGCGTTGCTGGTAAGCAAATATTTGTGCAAAACAAGAAGGGAACTAATATATATCCATCCATTTTTACAAACATACAAGTTTTGGAAGGATATACAGGAAACTAGTAGCAGTGATAACCCATTCTCTGAGGATATCATGGGAATCACCGAAGATAGGGAGCAGTGCGAATAGAGAATCCTCACTTTATACAATTTTGATTTTACTTTAAAACCATATGAATGTATTTTCTAATCAAATATTAATTAAATAAATTTATAATGTTAAAAATAAATATAAATTATACAACATGTGATGTAGACTGTTTTGTAAATTTTATGCAGATATGCATATATAGAATGAAGAGTCATAAAAACATTTTTAGCATTTATCTTTCGTTGGTTTTAGTTTCATATTTACTTTGCTGTATTTTCCAAATATTCTGAAAGATAAAATTTGATAATCAGAACAAAATACATACTGTGGATGTAGGATAGTTATAGTTTGGGAGGTTCATAAACTCCTTTGACAGGGGTAGGAGAATATGGCATTTTGAATATTTCACAAAACCTAATAGGGTAAAACACACACACTCACACACATACATAGCATACAGGAATGTTTTTATTACTTAAGGAAATTGAATGCATAAGATTTCCTTGATTTGCAAATGCTGGGAACAGCTGCTTCAATACTGAAAATATATATGGTTCACAAATGATTTTGTGTGTACGAAAAATTATCTGAGGTGCTCATTGAGATGCAGATCCCAGAACTCCATTCCCTACAGATACTTCTTCAATTGCACAGGGTTTTATATGGCATGGTCAGAGGTACCCAGATCACAATTTCACGCTGGCTTGGAACTGTATTTCCCTGAATCTAACGTGTTAAGAATGTATTCAAGTACTGTCAAGGTTGAAATGGGTAACACGAAGGTGTTCATCTTTTATAGGAAATGGCTCACATTCCTCATTTTACAAATTGTAACAACAGTTAAATAAGAAAAGAACTGTTTAAAAAATCCTCAAATGTAAAGTACTTTCTGTATCCTGGAAGGTTGTGAATGTCAGAATGAAACAAAAAACACGTGTTATGCTATTGATCCATAAATTGTTACATTACTTATCAATAAATTGTGACATTAACTATGACCCTTCTGTGATTTCTCCTTAATTATACAGATCACAGAAGAAAATGATAGATATTAATACAAATATTCATGTCAAAACTGAGCAATAAATATATGTGTAGAAGTACAGTTTAAACTAGATCTTTGATGAAACAAATGAAAAGTGATCATGAATTTGGAATGGCCGTGATACTGACGTTCTGCTTAAAAAAAAAAAAAATCACAGTCTAGATAAGTGTTCTACTCAGGATAAAAACATTATGATGACTAGAGAGATAGCTCTCTTTCATAACTAACTTTATTTCATAAGACAGTCAACAGAAAGAGTAAAAAAAATAAGAGTCTGGTAAAGCCAGAGAAAGAAACTAAGAAATCCATGACACTTTGGAAAATACTCTGGAGTAAAACTCTGTGGTTGGTGAGCCAATTATAAACTAGAACAAAGGAATTGCTCCCCAAAGGATACTAACAGAACTGTCACCCAGAAACCAAGATCCAGGAGATAGATTATCCATGAGGAAAACTTCATAACTGTATGGAATATTTCTGAGAGACAGAGAAAAGAAAATCAAGGAGAGGCAGTGGGAGTCTGACCATGAATGCTGATACATAAATGTATTTTGAAATTTTGAAACAAGTAGCAGACATTGTATCGTCTCACCTCTGTGCTACGTGTATAAATAGATTTGCATATATGTATGACAGGTTATTTCGTTTCATTTTGCTTTAGTTTTTTAGATCTTGCTTTTTTTAAAAAAATTATAATTTTGTTTTACGTTATGTAAAATATTTTCTATTTCCCAAGTTAAATCTACAAAACAGTCTATATTCAGAGAAATTTACCCTTTCTTTCTACCTAGGAATATGCTGCTTACAGTTCAGTTCCTGGTTCCTGGGTTGGGGAGTGACAGGTATGTGACCTTTTAATTTCTGTGATGTCTGATGCAAAAAGTTGGAAATGATGACAAACTGTATCTCAAATATACTTTTCTCTAACTACTAAATTTATAGTAAATGATAGCAAATTTCTTTCAGGTGCTTATTGTATTCTATTACATGTGCAACATTATTATCCATTTCAATCCTCATTACAGCCTGGTAATAAAATAATTATGTTTCTTGCAAACAAGAAACTACGGGATCTTAATTTTCTAAGATACTAACAATATTAGAATTTGAACTTGAATTTAGTGCTATCTAACAAGGAAACTGAAGTATACTGTGACTGGCTGCATTGAGAAACAGGTAGCACAAAGAAAAAGATACATAGATAAGCAAAGTATTTAATTAGTGAAGAAAAAGGATAAGGAAATTCATATTGTCAAATTATTACGACAGAATTGAGTCATATTTTAAGGTAAAGTCAATGAGATGGTGTATTTATGTATATAACAGCAGCCAAAAATGTGAAAAAAAAATTACTCTGAGGCAATGTACAAGAAATGGTACAGGTGAAGAGCTAAGATAAAAGGTTTCAGAAAATGCATCTTTGTTATTTTTTGTCACATAATTATGAAAAGAGAACTCTGTTTTATGATGGTGCATTTGCACAGGTTGATCTAGTCTCCTCTTACCACACATGCAACGGTAACAGGACAAAATTTAATTATTAATATTTTGTCATATTTTCTCTTCTTTGGTAATCTCTGTCACTTAGATGTTTGTTCACCTTAGTTGTCTATATCTATTAGTTTTCAATTAATTATTCAGAATTCTTTGTCTTTTTCCATTGTCTCGTATGTTTTCTTTCTTACGTATGTTTTCTATATACACGATTGTGTTTTTTATTTATTTATTTATTTACTTTTGGCTGTGTTGGGTCTTCGTTTCTGTGCGAGGGCTTTCTCTAGTTGTGGCAAGCGGGAGCCATTCTTCATCGCGGTGCGCGGGCCTCTCACTGTCGCGGCCTCTCTCGTTGCGGAGCACAGGCTCCAGACACGCAGGCTCAGTAGTTGTGGCTCACGGGCTTAGTTGCTCTGCGGCATGTGGGATCTTCCCAGACCAGGGCTCGAACCCGTGTCCCCTGCATTGGCAGGCAGATTCTCAACCACTGCGCCACCAGGGAAGCCCCACGATTGTGTTTTTAACAGTATTTATTATTCTCCTTTCTGCTACTTAAAATATATTTTACTTTTAATTCCATTCTTGAGGTTTTCAGATACTTCCTGGTCTCTTGTTTTACACTTTTTTCTTTGATTTTCCACTTAGGGTACTGGTTTGTTTTCACAGCAGGAGTGAGGGAACATGTGCATGCCTGTGTGCGTGTGTGTGTATGTAAAATGGCCCTTTCCTATTAAAAGAATATTGAGTAGGTATGCATTGGCACCACATTGATCCATTTCTAATAATAATTGCTCCCTTTTTAAGTTCATTATTCATGCCAACTGTTTAATAAGAATTATAGGGTGGGAGTAGCTAAGGAGTGTATGAGGGATATAACAGTTTGAAATTCAGTATAATTTCTTACAATACTTTTTCTTAATCTATATTGTGTCACTCTGTGCTCTCAGCAGTCTGGATTTCTCACTCTTGAGTGATCAGAAGACTTTGATAACTTTGCATGAAGCTATATAAATTATAAATTGTTCATATTATGATAGCATCCATATACTTTCTCCTGCCTGGATCAGTAACCATTTATGTAATTGCTGCCCTCCAGCTCTCAAATCTCTCCACCAACTCCCCACAAATTGCTCTTTTAAAAACTGGTAATGTACTTGTAGGGTCACATTCACCGCCATCTTTTCTAACTCTCCACCATTTTTAACAAATTTAAAGTTGCTTGCTTTATTTATTTATTATTTTTTTGCTTAACTAATGTGATTACATATGTACAGTATTCATATTTTTCTGTGATATTTATACTTCTTCTTTTCTAAAATGATCATTAGTTTTCTTGGTACTTTATTGATATCTGTAAATTTCTTTGCATATTTGCTATATAAATCTGTCATAAATATTATGGATCATTCCCAATTCATCATTTGCCTTTTACTTTTTGTGGTTTTCTTTTTATTTTATATATATATATATATAAAGTGTTAGAAGTTTATGAAATCAAATATAGCAATATATTAGTTTCCTCTGTTGTCATTATGCTTAGGAAAGAATTTTTCATCCTGAAATGCAAAAATTATTTATTATATTTACTTTTCCTTTTTAAAAATTTACTTTTATGCATGTATGTTTCATCTGGATACTGTTTCATATCTGGGGCAAAATGTGTCCACCATCTGCACATTCCCCAGATTTGTTTCTAATGTCACTGCATTTGAGAACCATTTTGTAAAAATCATTGCTTGGAATTGGGTTTGTTTCCAAGTATGGATATGGGGTTTTCTTTCCATTTTCATTTTCTTTTAATTTTTAGTACGTTCACAGAAAAGAGAGGGACATTGAGTTTTACCCAGATGTCTCTAAGAGTCTTTTTCAGTTACAGGTTGGGCCTATATAAAAGAACTTCCTTTTGATTTATCCTTCAAGAAGTTTTAGTTTTTAGTTTATATTGTTAAGACAGAAGGTTCCATCTCCTTTTATTCAGACCACATCCCTAGAACAGGCAGTTTATATGCAGGATAAGTGGAGGGACAGAACATTCACCTCTCCCTGCATATTTGTGCTATTTTTCTGTTACTGTCAAACAAATTACCTGAAAAGTCCACGGCTTAACACAATGCTTCATTATTTTCTGAAATCTGTGTTCAGGAATCTGGGCAGTCTTCTGCTAATCTTGCTGGGATCACTCACATGGCTGCAGTCCTCTGTTAGGATTGAAGGACTCAAGGGGCACATAGTTGGCAGTTGGTGCAAGCTGTCAGCTGGGCATCTTGATTCACCACCTAGTGGCTTCTCATCCTCCAATAGGCTAGACTGGACTTTCACAACATGGTGTTCTCAGAAGAATGTGAAATGTAAACTGTATGGCCTCTCAAGGCTTAGGCTCTAGAACTTGCATGGTATGTCTGCCATGTTCTATTGGTCAAGGCAAGTTACAAGCAAGGCTCAGAGTCAAGGGAGTTGCTATGGTCTGAATGTCTATGTCCCCCCACTAAAATTCATGTGTTGAATCTTAACCACCAGAGGTTATGGTGTTAGTAGGTGAGGCCTTTGGGAGGTGCTTAGGTCATGAAAGTGGAACCCTTATGAATGGGATTAGTGCCTTATAAAAGAGGTTCCAGAGAGATCCCTAGCCCCTTCCACCATGTGAGGACACAGGGAGAGATGTGGGCTATGAACCAGGAAGAGGGTCCCTCATGTAACCATGTTCGTGCCATGATCGTGGGTGTCCAGCCTCCAGAAATGTGAGAAATAAATTTCAGTTGTTGATAAGCTACTAAATCTGTAATATTTTATTATAGCAAACTGAACAGACTAGACAGGGGTGGATAAACTTCAACTTTTGATGGTAGCAATGGTAATGTCACAGTGCAGAGAATCATGGATCCAGGGAGGCGTGATTCATTGGAGGTCATTAATATAACATAAGGCAAAGCCAGAAAAATTACTAACAGGCTTCGTTATCATCGCACATAATTATAACTTTTATATTGTATCATAACACCTTTTGTGGGTTCAATAATCCTCTCGTTCTGACAAAGAAAGCTGGGGTTTAATGTTTTAATTTTCAAAAGTACTGCAGAGATGAAATCAGCCCATGTTGTCGAGAAGAAAGGGGCTGAGGGTGATCAGTAAATCATTCCTACTCAGTCCTCTGACAAAATTAGATTAATACTGCAACTATTTACTGAATGGTTATTTAGAGCCAGGTTCTCGGGTATGCACTTAAAATAATTATCTCTTTTAAAATTCATAACATCCTTCTGAGGTCTATATTGTTATCCTCTTTTTGCAGTTGAGAAATATTAGACCTGGAAATTAGTAAACAGAGGAACTCTGCTTCAGACTCAGGTCTCTGTGATTACAAAGGCTTGCTGTTAAAGATTATTCTGTAATCACCAAATATCTTAATAGATTTATTAAAATTCCAAATTTTCATTGATTTTATTCATTCATATATCAGTTTTAAATTGGCAAATTAGTCTATATTTAACCTGAGAAGAATGACCCATGAAAAAAATCTCAGAAATGTTTTAAATGAAAAATTATTCAGTGAACTTTGCCCCACAAGTAATAAAATAGACTAAAATGCTACACTAATCAAATGAATTTAGTATTCTTACAAGGGTAGACACATTGCTCAAGGAAGCATAAGAAAGCCTAGAAGTAGATTCTTCAAAATATAAAAAATTCATGTGTAATTAAGGTACGTTTTGGAAGAGTGCGGAAATGTATGACTATCTGATAATGTTGAATAATTTGTCCAAGCACAGTTTTTAAGTGTTATAAAAAACATAATTTTATTCATATATAAGACGTTAATTCCAAACATGAATTCCAAATACATTTAGGTTTTAAATAAGTGAAAAAAATGTAAGGGAATAACTTTCAGGTTTCAGTATGGAAAACACTTTTTAAAGAATAAAACCAGCTAAGTGATTTCTATAAAATATTAATAGATTATTCAAGTGGTTATGTTAGAAAATATGTAACCTAGTTAACAGTCAAAGGAATGCAAAATAAATTTAGGCCCTCGTTTCAGATGTGAGTTTTAGAAAACTACAGAAGGTATTAGAATTTTCAGTACTAGGAAAAGATAGAGAACATCAACAGCAGAAAAAGCTGGTGGGAGATTAAAATGATATACATATCTTGAACACAATTTGAAAATATATACCATTATCCTCAATTTTTTTTGCCTTGCAACAAACAAGAGCAAAGTTTTCCTATGAAAATTATAGATAAAGTTTTAGGTACAATGAGATTCATCATAATGTTATTTATAAAGCAAAGCAATATATAACTTCAATGTCTCAAAAATAAGTTTAAATAAATAAATGATTATACCTTTAGACAGAATACTACTGTTCATTTGTTGAAATTTACACTGATTTTATTTAAAGTTATGGAAAGCTGCTGGTCAAAATTTATTAAAAAAATAGAAAACAAATGTAGGGTATAAATCTTTGTAAATAACTTTATTTTGTAAACAAATATTAATGTTAAAAGTACAAAAATTTTATAAAGATTCTGTTAGAGTGATTTTTATTTACTAATTTTAGGTGATTTTTCTTTTTTTTTTTTACTTTTCTGTATTCTTCAATTATTATAATATATATGTGCATGGAGAAAATTGAAAATATTTAGCAACAAATATGGCACTGCTACAGACTAATCAAATCAATAACGCCATCCATCAGAGTGGACAGTGCTATAAACCAACCCCAGTACTGCCATACTATGACCACTGATGGCAAATCAGCTCTGTGTGCACATTATACATTTCATAATCAAAAGAAAAAGCAAACAGTGTTATCAAGTGAAGCATTGTAAAGGAAGATACAGGTGGGATTGGGATTCATGAAAGGGGAGAGAATGTTTAATCTGCTTAGAATAATGACAAAATGCAAAAGATAGAGATAAAACATAGGTTGTAAAAAAATCAAGGGGGGTGTTTTGGAAACCCAGTATCCAAATCTAAAATCAGCTTTGAAGAGAAAAAAAAACAGGAAATATTAGAAATTAATCATAATATAAATAATAGATTAAAATTTGCCATGAAACCAAGAATAAACAAAAGTTCTGCACATATATCAGAGAGGAAATACAAAAGCAAATAAACAAGCAAATAAGGGAAAAGAATCAGGCTAGCAGCACTCTTCACTGCCAACAAAGAATAAAGAACGCACTTGGTCAACGCTTTCATATTCTGAGGAAAACTTATATGAACAGGAACTCTACACCTAACTATATTTCACTCTTGCTAGAATTAAGAAAAATCAAATGCCCGGAATCTTTCTGAGAAAGTAATCTGAGAATCCATTTTAATAAATAAGTGTGAAAAACAGTAAAGAGGAAACTGTGAGATATAAGAATTGGTGGGAGTAAACCAGAGGTTCAATGAATAGGAACATTGATATCAATGAGGTACCAATTGGTACTAATTTGAGCAATCCACTCAAAGTAAAAATGCTGTCTTCAAGAAAAATAGATTTCATGCGTTTTTTTTTTTAAGATTTAATTTGTATTTATTTTTTGGCTGCGTTGGGTCTTCGTTGCTGTGTGTGGGCTTTCTCTAGCTTCAGCGAGAGGGGGCTACTCTGTTGCGGTATGTGGGCTTCTCATTGCAGTGGCTTCTCTTGTTTCAGAGCACGGGCTCTCGGCGTGCAGGCTTCAGTAGTTGCGGTTCGCAGGCTCTAGAGCACAGGCTCAGTAGTTGTGGCACAGGGGCTTAGTTGCTCTGTGGCATGTGGGATCTTCCCAGACCAGGGCTCGAACCCGTGCTCCCTGCATTGGCAAGTGGATTCTTATCCACTGCGCCACCAGGGAAGTCCCTCATGCACTATTTTAAAACAGTTTAAATTTGGGAATATAGTAAAGAAGACATACATGTATTGTTTCAAAGACAGAAAAAAAATTAAAGCTTGGACAATTTAAGGTAGTGAGCAGAATGCAAATGCAATCAGCCTTGAAAATATAAAGGTAAAGGTACAGCTGAAAGAACTAGGAGGTGAAAGAGTATCTATTAAGGAAAGGCTTTTGACATTAAAATGTTCACTTTATGTTGTGGGAGTCAAAGCTGAAGGAAAATGTTGATTCAAGCATATTATCTGAAGTTATATCTAAAAGCCCTAGAAGAGGTAAAATCAATTGTGCAGGAAATTTTCTTCAGGAGGGAGGGATTGAGTGGAAGTAGAGGTTGGTGAATGTGAATTAGATCTTTGATTTTTAAACTGGACATCAATATTTGAACATGAAAAAGTAATAATATAAGCTTTGTTTTGTAATTTAAAAACTACATTGACACTAAAATGAAAACCAGTTAAAATTTTTCTCTCTAGAAAGTGTGACAAGATTGAGGTGAGTGTTTAGAGTTGCTCTGTTCATTATAGGACTCTGTAAACGTTAATGTTTATCACATACATACTACATTGGTAAAGGTATCAAAGTAAAATTTTGAATCGGAGCTCATGAAAGCACCTGATAGCTTGCTTTCGATACTTGATTTAAAGGTTTCAAGTACTTGTACATATACTAGTTTGGGTTTTTTTCTTACATTAAAGCTGTCTTAAAATAAAAACCATTAAGCCTTGCCCTCCACTACTTTGTTTCTTTTTATTATACAGTTGAAAATTTCAGATGTCTTCATTCTAAACCGTTTTAACAAATGCTACAAGAGACAAAATATGGAGGAGCTTTAGGCTAAAACAGAATTTAAAATTATATAGATATATTAACATACTTTTGTCTCTCATAAGTCTTTCTTCAATATAAAGGCAAAATAAAATTTACTCAGCTAGTTTGGAACAAAATATTTAGTCTGTGAAGGAGCAAAAGAGTTACCAACTAATGTACAACAGTAAAGTTGTATACATTAATATATTATGTATATATACATAGTGATATGTGTTATGACTTATTTCTCCCTGAAAGCAAGAGCTCATATAAAATAAAAATAAAGGATAATCAGACATGTCTCCCTAAAAATGTAATTGTGAAATGATTTAAAAGTATTTGCCAATAATAGCTCTCTTTCTGGAAATTTATTTCTAAGTCCAACTGTATCTTCTTCCTCTTCTCAATAGATTTAATACACACATTTTTTTTCTTCCATGCATCATTTCTGCAATTAAATTATGACTATGAATTGTCAGTATGGAGCAAAATTTCCCAAGGGGATCAATAAGTGCACAATTGAATCTTGGTGTAGTGGCAAAAACAGCCAAATATAAAACTAATTAGCCAAATAAAGGAGCAATTAAATTCTATGCTTATAAAAATGCAGGTGCAAAATATAATGCCACCGCTAAATCTCATGAAAAATTTGGCTCTTCATATTAAATTAAATTGTTGGTCACTGTTTCTTGTATAGACACAAAGAGCATTATATTCTAGGAGAGAAACAACTCTGAGTTATAAATGTCTCCCCAACAGAAACCACCCTAGAATCTGTTCACTGTAATCACATTTGAAGAATTCTGCACTGTCTCAAATAATTATGTCAATTGAAATATCTCCCATAAAGAAATACTTTGAAAAAATTGCCTGGTAAGAATGAATGGAAGAAGCAATTATGTACCTGAAATTGGAAACCTGATACAAATCATCTTTCATTATATTATTATAAAATCTGAAGTCCCTATTATATAAACACAGATTATTATCCCATTAGCCAGACTTTTCTTTAGTTGTGAACATGATACAGGAAATGTTAATGCTGAAGATAACAATGACAGAAACTTTCCTGCATGTTATAGGACTAAATTATTTTTTAAATTCAGTAAAATAGCTGCCTTCAAATATTATTTAAATATAGGTGACAAAGCACTTATTTACAAATTTCAGACATTTAAGAAACATTGCCTGGGATTCCCTGGGCACAACTGAGTATATGAATCTCTTCCAAATAATTAGTGACACATAATTACAGGTTAATCTTAGATCATGCTTTCTGTTGTCCTAAATACTGGTAGGCGTAAATAAAACAACCATTTTCATTTGCAACTGAGATATTTAATATGCAAGTTGCCTAGAGAAAGACTTTTAAATTTGATCCAGTATTATTTAGGTTTCTAAAATTGATTTGACAGCTAGCTAGCTATTCACTTATTATACAACTATTCACCCTATTAAACACACTAAAATACCTTAATAAATTATAGGCAATCTTACTGCAGATATTTGTTCTGTTCCATATTGTTTTAGATATCAACAAATAAGACAGAATGGTTATGAGCTGAGAATTCCCACTCTCAAAGACAATACAAATTAAAATATGCTTATCTGATAAAGGGAGAAGTTTTAAAAACTGAAGTATAGTTGACCTATTATATTAGTCTTAGGTGTACAACATAGTAATTCAATATTTTTAATTGAAATCCATATAAGGTTAGAATGTTGGATATGTTCATGGTGCTGTACATTATATCCTTGTAAGTTATTATTTTACTATTTTATACCTAGTATAGTTTGTACCTCTTAATTCCCCTCATGCATTTTGCCCCTCCCTCCTCTGGCAACCACCGATCTGTTCTTTGTGATTTGTTTTTGTTTTGTTACATTTGTTCATTTGTTTTATTTTTTTTAGATTCCACATACAAGTGAAAATATACTCTGTCTTACTCTGTCTGACTTATCTCACTAAGCATAATATCTTCCAGGTCCATCGATGTTGCTGCAAATAGCCAAACATCTTCTTTACCCATTTACCCATTTATCTGTTGATGGATACTTAGGTTGCTTCCATAACTTGGCTCTTGTAAATAGTGCTGCTATGAACATTGGGGTGCATATATCTTTTCGAATTAGTGTTTTCATTTTCTTCAAATAAATACCCAAGAGTGGGGTTGCTGAATGGTGTGGTAGTTCTATTCTTAATTTTTTGAGGAAACTCCATCCTGTTTTCCACAGCGGCTGCACCAATTTACATTCTCACCAACACTAGAGTACTAGGGTTCCCTTTTCTCCACATCCTCTCTAACACTTGTTACTTCTTGATTTTTGGTGATAGGCATTCTGACAGGTTTGAGGTGATATCTCATTATGCTTTTGATTTGAATTTCCCCAATGATTAGAGAATTCTTGACCAGGCAAATGTATGTAGAAAATATTTTGATCCATTTTGCTCCATGGAGGAGATGAGAACAATGTAAGATACCAGTTGATAGCTTCTTTCTCCAGCAAGTGCAGTGATGTGAAATAAGAGAATTTTCTATTGCATTTGATAAATATTGCTGATAGATTCTATGCCATAAATCCATGAAACTGCCCATGATAAATTATCAGTGATACCCTATATATGAGTCTATTGACAGTTATTATAAATCATTATCATTTACAAAGGTAGGTAATATTATTATGCCTATATATTCAATTTTCAAGTGAAGAAACTGAGGCATAGAGAAGTAACTTAACTTGGCAAAGACACACAGTCAGTAAGTGACAAAAATGCCCAGGAAGACTAGTTCCAGATCATGTGGAAAGCCTATACTGGTTTTAAGGCACTTTTATGAAAAATAATAACGTCCATTTAAAACATGTAATTTTCCCACTAGAAATGCCATAAATATTCTTAAACTAATTTTTAAAATCTGCCTGTCATATTACTATTTTGACTAAAGACATTATAGTGCATTTTGAAGTTTTAATAAAGCTCCAGTTTAACAGTTAAGGAGAGCTAGCAAGCACATAGTAACAAACCAGCAGGGAGCACACCTTTCTTCTTAATTATTATTCTTTTGAAAGTCAGTTGAAGAGAACCGTATTTAAGAAAGAGATTTTATGAAATTATATAAAATTATAGGCTTATGTTGATAAAATACTTTCTCATCTATACTGTTATTCAGTTGAGTGTTTCAAATTTTGAACAAGTTTGATTCATCTTCCAGTTTATGACATTATATTTTGTTGTTGAGCCTCATTTCTTGTGAATTGTGCCTTTTATTTATGTCACAGTTTACTTCTGTGTAATTTTTTATTCTCTTGATTAATCTTTTCTTGCCATTCAAATGTAATACATTCTTAGATTCTTCTCTTTCAATAATTTTAATAGTAAGAGTATCTAGAGATTTGAAGTGTTAAATTCTCACTGGCTCTTGGACAATGATCATTAGGCTTCCAGTTTTGAATTTTCAGGTTGCACATAAACCGTCCTTTAAAATTAGACACGTCATACCTATAGCCTTATAAATTGTTCTTTATGACTAGTCTGAGGAAATAAAATGAACAAAAAAGGTCTACACCTAATTTTTGGATGGGTCTTCATATTATGTCGACATCATCTGGAAACTGACTGCTGTAGCATCAAAATCCCACTCAGGAATGTGCCTGGAGACAATAGGAAGGAAAAGTCTTCCTAGTAGGCAATCTATCACAAAGTTCATTTGTTTCTTACCTCTGACTGGATGTGTTATAGCCAAAGATCCTGCATGAATTTACAGATAGTGGCCAACATTGTGGCCAAGTGGTCAAGAACTTGAAGAAAATTGGAATATAGATGAAAAGGAAATCTGGGCAGGAGTAATGTCAGTTGACTTTTTGGAATGGGTACAGAATGTGTAGATATTTACGCATAACAAGAAAGCTTGCAAAAAGTACTCACTGCAAAGGAGGCTAGAAATAACTAGGAGGACAGGATGACCCATTGTTGGGCTGTCATTTAGTTTCTTTCCTTAATGTCAGTGCTTGTACCACATAACCAGGTACAAAGAGGCAATAATAGCAGGAAGGGAGGTTGCATGTGTGTTTAACAATTTAGGAGTTTCTTCTCTAACACTATTTCAGCTACCGCCTCAACACGTGTCAAAGCTCCTAAGAACAGAGATCAAACTAAGTTTATGCTATGGCACAGTTCACCAAAGAGACCACCAAGTTGCCTGGAGGCAGACTGCTTACATTTATATGACCCTTGAATCATAGACAGTGACTTATCCTTAATGGAAAAGACACTTATTCTGAATATCTTCCTTCCTGTAATGCTATGTCAGCCACAATATATAAATGTCGAATAGTATTCACTGCTGTGATATCATAAAAAGTCTTTCTTCTATCAAAGAAAATTAGTTTTCATTAAAATAACTGTACTGATGGCCTCACATCCATGAAGTTTACTCCTCGAGACATATTCCATCATCAAGAAGCAGTTGGCCTCATAAAATGTGGGAATTATCAATTGAATACTCAGTTTAGGCTCTAGCTAAGAGACAACACTGTAAGTTTGGGATAGTTTTATGAGATGATATATATAGACTTTGAAATATGGACCATTTCTTGGTTGTATTTCTTTTGTTGCCAGAATAGATAGAACTAGAAATCAAGACATGGATATATATGAAAGATTTCACTGCTGTGTGTGGGCACAGTGTCAGATGCACATCCTGCCACTTTTGAACTTGTTACTTGCATTAACAATAAACTAAAAATGGATATGATATTTATTACTTCCATGCAGAAATTTCAACATTAAGGTTTCCATAGCACTTTTTCACTCTCGTATTATGACCAGCGGTAATTGAGATGATGGCTGCCCCCTCAGATTGTTTCCCAGAGTAACGCTGGCGGGATGGAGATTCAGCCAATGTATGATAGATGTGTAGGATGAGCAAAAAATGAAACTTTTTGTTTTAAACCACTGAGATTTTTGAGTTTGTACCACTTACTGAAAGATTAAAATACATTATAATAATAAGCAGGCACTGACAAGAAAGAAAGGTTACCATCTATTGTTTCATTTTTTTATATATTATTTATTTATTATATATTAAATATATATTTGCCTTAAATAGTAGCCAACACTGTAGTGCTTGCTTATTAAGCAGAGAGTTAATGCCTGGAAGGATGGTGTCCCTTTTAATGCAGCAGTGAATTGTTTGGAAAATATTCCCTATGGTGATTTTAGAATTGAATTGTGTGCACACTTATATTCTAAGTCTAGAGGCCATGAAACAGAGTGGTTGTACTGTATGTTGGTTGCTCTTGGCTAAATTGGACAAGGTAGTTCAAGAAAGAAATTGCCTCAGAAAAGGGATAGTATACATACAGGAATAAAATGGAGTAAAATTCAGAATCTAGGAACTTAGATTTCTAGAAGAAACCCAGCTGCTAAAAGATAAATTTAAGAAGGTCTTGAACAACAACAACAACAAATGCAAATTGAAATTAAAGGATTCTGTCAAGAGTATCTGACACTCTCACTGTTTAAATTTCTGTATGTATTAATGTGTTCTAGATTAAAGGGCTATTTAAGGGCATACCACTAATTAAATCCACTAAATTGGATAAAAAGGTTAGGGAAAGAGGTGAAAGATGTAGGTCTCCCACCAAAGCCTGAGAAGACAAATGTATATTCAATTAAGTCAAGAGAGAGAGAAAAAGAAAAAAAATGAAAGAAAGAAAGAGAGAGAGAGGGAGGGAGGGAGGAAGGAAGGAAAGAAAGAAGGAGGGCAGGCAGGCTAAGTTTATTAAAAACAACTTAGACATGATCATTGGTACATGGAACTGACTACAATAAAATATATGAGGCCGTTAAATTTTTGAGCATCTAGTGCCAAAAAGTCTATCAACTTGGAGTAAAAGAAACAATGTTTGAAACTTAACATGAACTATTAGCTGATAAATTTCTCCAAGCATGTAGCAGAATGAGACTGGCTCAGCACCAAATGAAATCACAGGAAAACATGGAAAAAGTAGGACCTCCCACAGGGGTTATTGCAGGAGTGTATACATCCTGCTTCTCCATGGAGGAAGCGTGTGGAAAGTAGCTTGTATTCTTATTAGTTTTCTGAATCCAAAAGGCAACCTAGTAGAAATCTGGTGCACACAGATTTCTTCTCTGTTTCAGCTTGTGATAGAAAGACTACTCCAAATTGCCCTGAAATGCTAGATTTTGAGCTTGATACAATGAATTTCAGAAACGGCAAGTGTATTTTACAATGAAAGGGAAAATCAACCAAACATTTGTTTATCAGGAAGGCAGGCGGTGGTAGTACCCAGTTGTGTGCACCACATATTTCCAGCTCATTTTTTTATTTATCTGGCATGATTACACTTCCCTGATCCCTTAGAATTTATGTGCAGCCATATGAATTGCTTTGATCAATGAAATGTGAGCTGTTACACGTCACTTCTTTAAGAATCAGACTGCCATTTAACATAGCTTTATTTTTGTCCCCTCTGTCACTACATATGTTAATATAATAGGGTGACTACCCTGCCAATCTGAATCCCAGAATGAGATCAGCATGGAACAGAGCCCTAAGCCACTCCATAATGAAATTATGAAATAATTAATTAAATTATGCAATTTTAAATAGGAGAAAAATAAGTATATATTGTTTGAAAACATTGACAGTTGGGGCTCCATTGTTTCCCCAGCATGTCCTAGCTACCTGTCTTATTACTTCTTATGTTGTGGAACCCAAGTTCATGTGCCCAACACACAGTGAGGCCAAACAAACTGAAGCATTGGAGTTTGGAGCAGAGAAAGGTTTATTGCAAGGGCCAAGCAAGGGTAACAGGTGGCTCATGCTCAAAAGTCCCAAACTCCTCCATGGATTTCAGGGAAGAAGTTTCTATAGACAAAATTTAGGGGGGAAGGCCGCAGCATATGTAAACCCTCCTCTGATTGGTTGGTGGGGAGGTAACAGGATGGCGTTCCAGGAACCTCAGTCATCAGCCTTCTGGTTTCAACCAGTTTGGGGTCCACGTGCTTGTGCTGAGCCTGAAGTAACCATCCTCCACCTGGGTGGGGCCTTAGTCCTGTAGAAGAACTCAAGAGATGTGTATCAGATTGTTATGCACATTGCCCTGAAGAGGAACCAGGCAGGACCAGGCCCCATCGCTGCACTGTTATTTATTTCTGTGTTCTCTCACTCTCCTAATTAGTAACTGTTTGAATTTGCCCTTTGGAACTCAGGGAAGGTGTAGGAGGCCAAAAGGTTTCTTGTTTTTCCTTCAAACAAGAAACAGGAGACACAGAAAGGCTTTTGTGTCCAGGAGGGCCCCGCAGGGTCTTGCTTGGTTTCACTTACACCTGATAAGCCACTCACAAAATATTCGGTGTGTGATATGTCACCTCTGGTCTCTGATGATTCAAAGGTCTTATATCCCAATGCTTCTTCCAGGGACACAGCAATAGTTCCCTTGGGATGGAAGTTAAAACGGCCTAGTGGTTATATTGGGCTCCATATAAGACTGAATCAGTATGCACAGAAAAGGTTCAGTGTAATGGCTGAGGAGCTCAATCCTAAAGCTGTGGGGAAGTAGGATTGGCTTTGTCCAGTGGAGATAGAGAGGCCTATGCCTTGAACTTAAAAATTATCTGGAGATTCTCTTATTACTTTCATGTTGTGTAGCAAGTAAATGTAAGATGGCATCAACCTAATAAAAGCAAGACCACAGAAGATTCAGATCCTGCATTTTGAAGGTTTGGGTCACTTCACCAGCTCAAGAACTATGACGAGTTTTAGGTACTGTGTGAGGGCAAAGGGCACATGAGAAGAACATTAGATGTGTAATTTGTAAATATCAACTGTTCGCTCACTTCTAATTACCAAACTGAAGACCTTGGCAGTTATGGACTTTGGCTTCCTTGCTTTTTAGTATTTGTTTGTAGACATTAATAATTTTTCTGCTTACCATTTTTCCTACTACTTTATATAAGGAGTGTTGGTCATGATTAATTGTACAATGTATTTTTAGGTCACAGAATATTCAGATGTCCGAATAAGAGAGGAATTAACATCACCCAGAAATGCATTTCGTGACTGACACACCTGTAATTATCCTCTTTGTGCAGAAGTGTTAGTGCACCTTCATTTGCATGAGAAATAGTTGCATCATGCTGGACAAAGCCAAATTATCACTGCTGTTACTTTATGGAAGTTTAAATATGGGTAGTAGCATGAATAAGATTGCTTAGTAGCCAAAGATGTGGAGTTTGCTGTTGATTAGCCTGATGGCTCTTGATACATATTTCCCCTTATACCTTCACCTCTCTACTTTTAAGGACAGTATAATAAGACTGTATTGGACAGTACTGGACATATAATCAACAGTCTTATATACTATAAATACTGCCTCTTAGATTTCTACTCGGATGTGAAGTGGCAGTTCTAAAAGCATAAACTGCAGCAGACTCAGTCATTAGTGTATTTATTCAACTTTATGTAACATAACTTTCTTCTCTTCCTCACGCGCTCAGGCCATTTCAGACATTTGAACAACATCATATATTTTACTTTGGCTCTTCCTGTTCTTACAACCCTCTTACCAATGTCCCTCCATTTAAACTGTGGGTACCTAAAGTAACACTTGTTTTTCTCCTGAGTCACTAACAAATACAAAATGTGCAGCACTTTTTCCCTTTAAAATCAGGAAAGAGGTAAGGACTTCCCAGTATCACTACTTTTGCCAACATTGATTCGAAGTTTTTGCCAACATAATATGACAAAAAAAGATAAAAATAATAATTAGAAATAAAGCTATCATTATCCAAAGATAATATGGTCATGTAGAATTTGAATGCAAATTAACAAGGAAAATGCAAAATAACTCTGGAAAACATTATATACAAATTTTGGCATTAAAAGGGTTTTTAGGTGAAATTCACACAAGATGAAATTAAACATTTAAAGTGAACAATTCAGCAGCATTTACTACATTTACAATGTGTGCAACTTCTACCTCTATCTAGTTCCAAAACATTTTCATCACTCCAAAATAAACCCCCATACCCACCAAACAGTTCCTTCCCATTCCTCCCACCCCAGCCCCTGTCAACCACCAACCTGTTTTCTGTCTCTATGAATTTACTATATTACTATGAATATTTCATATAAATGGAATTATACCATATATGAACTTTAGTGCCTCATTTCTTTCACCTAGCATAATGTTTTCAAGGTTCACCCACATTATTGCTTCATTTTTTTTATGGTGAATAGTATGTATGTATACATCACAATTTGTTTATCTATGTATTTTTGGACATTTGAGTTGTTTCCACTTTTTGGCTATTGTAATATGAACATGAATGTTGATGTATTTGTTTGAACGTGTTTTAAATTATTTTGGCTATACACCTGCCATTAGAAGTTTTTAAAAGAAGATAACCTTCTTTATTAGATAGTAAAATATACTACTAAAGTATGGTATAATAAAGAAACAAATTGATAAAAATTGAGGCTATAAGATCAGTACCAAATCTGTGTTTAGTTATAGTATTTGACAAAGGTGGTATTTTAATTCTGTGAGAAAATGAAGAAACTTTTAATATGATAGGAACATTGGAAATATCATTGGAAAAGTAAAGATAATTAAATTTCCCATTCAGATCATTACAAAAATTAAAATCCAAATATTTCAAGTAAATAACTATATAAAAGCCAAATTACAAAGTATCAGAAAAATATAGGACTACTATAAATTGAAAAATTGGGGATAGGATAATATACTCATGCTATTTAGAAAGTAAAGATCTTTTAAAAATACAAAATAACGTACAAAAGCAAAAACTAAAACATTAATAAATTTAAGCATATTATTTTTGAAATCACATTTATGATAACATATACCACACACAGAGTAAAAAGATAGAATGGGATAAAAAATTTGCATCATAGCTGGATTAATATCAACAAACTACATATCTTATGGTCAATAACTTAATAGATCACTGAGGAACTTATGTACAGTATCTTCTATAGACTTGTCAGACCAACATAAATTGATACAAAATATCAGAATTCAATTGGTCAGCCATTATTTAAATGTAAAATAAACATGTGCTTCCACTCAGTATTTAATCTCTAGGGATTTAACTATAAAGACTGCCTCATGTCCTTATAAAAGAAGCAACATTTCTGACAGTTTTTTTTTTCTCATGACATTTATTTTATAACTGGAAGTATGTACCTCTTAACCATCTTCACCCATTTCCCGACCCCCCAACACCCCTCCCATCTGGTAATCACCAATCTATTCTCTGTATCTGAGTTTTGTTTTGTGTTTTTTTTTTTTGTAGCATAGAGTGTACTTTATTGGGTATCTCTTTTGTGTATCAGTCTTTCCCATTCTTTTTCGGCAAAGGAAACATTTTCTTATTTATCTTTGCATACCCAACATCTTGCTCAGTATCTGACAGCCAGTAAGTGTTCCACAAGCATTTGTATAACAAATGAATGAATGAATACGTCTCAGTTGAGGTTTTACTTCTTTTTTTTTGTTTGTTTGTTTGTGGTACGCGGGCCTCTCACTGCCGTGGCCTCTCCCGTTGCGGAGCACAGGGCTCCGGACGCGCAGGCCCAGCGGCCACGGCTCACAGGCCCAGCCGCTCCGCGGCATGTGGGATCCTCCCGGACCGGGGCACGAACCCGCGTCCCCTGCATCAGGCGGACTCTCAACCACTGCGCCACCAGGGAAGCCCTGGCCCATTTTTTAATCAGTTGTTTTCTTATTGTTGAGTTCTTTGACTATTTTAGATAATAGTCCTTTATCAGATGTGTCTTTTTTTTTTTTAACATCTTTATTTGAGTATAACTGTTTTACAATAGTGTGTTAGTTTCTCCTTTACAACAAAGTGCTGAGTTTTGTTTTGTTTCATTTTGTTTGTTTTTTATGGTTTTTAGATTCCACATATAAGTGAAACCATGTGATATTTGACTTCCTCTGTCTGACCTTTCTCACTTAGCATAATATCCTGAAGCTTCATCCACGTAGTTACAAATGGCAAGATTTCATTCTTTGTTATGGCTGAGTAGTGTTCCTATATTTATATGTATATATATGTGTGTGTGTGTCTACATATATAGGTGTGTGTGATTTCTATATATTACATTTTCTTTATCCATTCATCCATCAGTGGACACTTAGGTTGTTTGCATATCTTGACTATTGTAAATAATGCTGCAGTGAACATTGGGTGTATACATGACTTTGAATTAGTGTTTTATTTTCTTTACCCAGAGGTGGAATTCCTGGATAGTATGGTAGGTAGTTCTATTTTTTAATTTTTTGAGGAACCTTCATACTGTTTTCCATAATGGCAGTACCAATTTACATTCCCACCAACAGTGATCAAAAGGATTCCCTTTTCTCCACATCCTTGCCCGCACTTATTTGTTGTTTTTTGTATTTGATGATAACCGTTCTAACAGGAGTGAGATAATATCTCATTGTGGTTTTGATTTGCATTTTCCTGATGATTAGTGATGTTGAACATCTTTTCATGTGCCTGTTGACCAACTATATGTCTTCTTCAGAAAAAAACTGTTTATTCAGATCCTCTTCCCATTTTTTAATCTAATTGTTATTTTGTTATTGAGTTTTATGAGTTCTTTATATATTTTGGATATTAACCCTCTTATTGAATATATGATTTGCAAATATTTTCTCCCATTAAGTACATTGCCTTTTAGTTTTGTTGATAGTTTCCTTTGCTGTGAAGATGCTTTTTAGCTTGATTTAGTCCCACTTATTTATTTTTGCTTTTGTTCCCTTTGCTTTTGGAGTCATAACCAAAATTTTACTGCCAAGACCAATGTCAAGGAGTTTACTACCTATATTTTCTTGTGTGCATACATGTGTATGATGATGATGATGAAGACCTATTCCAAATAGTCAAATAGCACCCCCTTTTGGGTAAGAAAAATAGCACTGAATGTTATCATCTATGTATTTTTTTAACATTATAGAAAAATTCCTTTATTGATTACTTATGTAGTAAGCTTAATTAATTTGTTTTTGTTTTTAATCATATTTTCAAACTCTGTACATTTAACATGTGTAATATTTTGAAAGATGTTTTAAAATTATGGTAATGGGCTTCCCTTGTGGCGCAGTGGTTGAGAGTCCGCCTGCCGATGCAGGGGATACGGGTTCGTGACCCTGTCCGGGAGGATCCCACATGCCGCGGAGTGGCTGGGCCCATGAGCCATGGCCGCTGAGCCTGCGCGTCTGGAGCCTGTGCTCCACAACGGGAGAGGCCACAGCAGTGAGAGGCCCGTGTACCCCAAAAAACAAAAAACAAACAAAAAAATTATGGTAATTCCAAGTCAGTTCTGGCTTCAGATTTCTGAAAGGAAAATAAAATGTGAAACCAGTATATTATCTCTTTTCTTTTCCTCATTAATTTTTTTTCATAAGTCTTAGATCAGGGAATTTGAATTATGCACAAGAGACCTTCCTCTGTGACCTGGGAGGTGTTGAGAAAAGGGAGAAGAAGGGGATTGGGCATCTAAGTCTGTTTCAACCAGATTAGTTCCATTTTTATATTTTTCACATACTATTTTATTTTTTTTATTTATTTATTTTTTATTTTTATTTTTTTTTTCCCTTCCTCAGATCACATACTATTTTAAATAAACCTTACATTTGAATGAAAGGTCCCAGGTTGAAAGAAAAAGAGAGACAGTGAGAAGAGAGAGGAGAGAATTAGAAAGAGAGAAATCATTTCTGTTGAGTAAATTTATAAATGAAGAGATTTAATTTTCATTTTCAGATAATTGAAGAGTTAATATTACTAGAATCTGTAAGACTGGGATTTCATGAATATGACTGGATATAGAAAAGATTTGGACACAGTTTTTGATTTAAATTATTATAACTGGGTTAATCTTTCAAGTCACTGATTATATAATTTAGTAGTTGATTACAGTATTTGAAGAAAGCAGAATACAAATAATATTAAATTCCAAAATATTAAATTCCAAACTATTTGTCTGAATACAGACAAGTAGTTTGGAATTTGTTCTAAAGAATACTGAAAATGAAACTCCTTACAATATTTTTCCTAAATAAAATGGTGGTACAATATTTGTTAATCTAGAGTCTTATTGCATGTTGAGCCCATGCCCTTTATTTTTCACATAGAACTAAGGTAACAGTAATTCACCTTATTGTATAAAAAATTGATATGAACTCAGAGTAACATTTTGGACATGAGTTGATTCTGGGCATATATGAAGTATAAAATAAGGAGTTCAGTTTGCTCCCCTCTAGCAAATATCTTGCTATATTATATCACATTTCCATTGTACACTGAGGTAAGGAAGTGCCATTAGAAATAAAAAAGATATCCCAGGACTTAGAAGTCTTCTGAATCTAAATGGTATAAGGAAAGTTCCTAACTTCCATACATGGCAAATGATAAGATGCTTATGAATTACAGACTCAGTACACAAGCATGTAGTTTGATCAAACCAGTGTGATAACACAAAGACACTTTTATTTTAGATATCTTCCCTGAAGGCAAATGAGGTTTATAGAATGGAGGGCACTCAGGAAAATTGCAGTCACTATGAAAAACTCCTCATTTACTTTATATCAGTTTTGGATTTATTTTAAAGACTTCCTTATATCCTTAAAATCTAAGAAAACTTTCCCATAAAGGAACTGCAAAATCAAATAATGTCACCTATTTTAATTTAAATTACAGTTATGAATATATAGGGAAATTATGTAATCTATGGATGACTTTTTTTTAAAAACCTGACGCACTGAGAAGAATATAAAACTTCCCCCATACTCCTCCTCTTCTATTCACCAATGAAATAACTACCTATTTTTAAGGTAACATAACCCACCAATTACTTTTGACAAATCGTTTATACAGAACACCTGCGCTAAGATATTCAGTAGCAAATCATTTTTCAAAGGTTATGATTTTTAAAAATCTAAGTAAATACACCTTTCTTTAAAAGAGTACTCTTTAATTGCAGGGTTTTTTTTTCCCTTAAAGTTTTGAAATAGTTTTGTGGCAAATCACTGGCGTCTCCACACCCACCGACTCCCCAGAGTAATTGCTATGTTCATTGCCAACATTATAACCATTTTTTTTGAGGCTAAAGTACCCATATTTAAATGGCAGTAAAGAACGGTCTTGCTAAACTTGCTTTTGCAATCAAGACTGAAGGAAAATTATTAGGTTTTCCGTGTTTTTGTTCTGCGATCTTCCTGGCGTGAAACTAGTGTGCCTCTTGACATTCTCAAACTTAAAAACAGCTGTTTATAAATAGACGATTTTAAAAGAAAAAAATGACCACATGAGTATCAATCATGGCAAACAAGTTGGGAGTATGATCAAAACTAATTTACTCCACAGAAGTGTTGAAAAAAATACCACTTCCCCATTTCAGATGCTTGTTAGGTTTTTTTTCAATCATTTAAAATACTAGTAAGTATCAGTAGTATTTTATGAAACCGAGCACACAGGAGAATGAAAGCATATTTCTAACCAAGCATTTTAGAGAAGTTCACTTCTACAACCGTTCTTTAATCTGCCTTTTATTTATAAAATAGTGGTGATACAATATCTTTAATGTGGTCAGCCAATAACTCACATGAAAATCCTTTAATTGTTAAAAATTCAGGTCCTTAGAGCTGAGCCCAGATCTACATAAACAGGATTTCCAGGGTGGAGACGCTTTATTTTTATTTTTAACAGGCAGCCCACATAATTCTTAGACACAATGAAGCTTTAAAAATCTTTAGTTTTGGGGTTTCCAATGAAATGTACAGAGTATGGCAAAGCAGTTTTTCCAAATTTCTGAAAATTAGGAATTGGCAGTGGTGATGACAAATTGAGTTATATTAAAATATATTTTATACGATTTCTAAAAACTCCTCCCACTAACTACTTCTCTTTTTCTACCAGCTACTGAGGAATTTAGGATCTAGTGTAATGGAAGTTTTCAGGGGAGATGAAATCGAAGGGTTGAGAATTATCAAACTGCCAAAACTAATAGTCACTACATTAAGGAAGAAACTGTAATCAAAGAATTAAAATAGTAGGTGTAGAGACATTGGGAATCAATGGACACACTTTGAAATAACACCAAATGCTGCTTTACTTTTGAATTGACTACTTATTTATATGTTTATATTTCACAAATATCAGTCAGTTACACTGACATTTTTTCTTTTGGAAAAATTAACATGAGTATTTCTTTTTATTATTTTAACATTCTATAATTAGAACTGAGCAAAAAATAGTTAATACAAACCACTGGTAATGCTATAACCTGGCTACTACCAATTTTTGACATACTCATTCATAGACTTAGTTTTTTAAATGTGTGACATTGTTTAATGTGTCAATTATTCAAATGTGTGTGTAGTATGTATTATATAGTTAAATAAATATATATATTTAAAATTGCAAAATGTATTTTAAATCTTGTTATTTTATGTTATATACTGTGAGTATATCTATATGGAAATATAATTCTAAAATATCCTGTTTATAAACATATCTCTACACTGTATTTCAAATGACAGCAAAGTATCTATTATTCTCTTTAGTAGATGTGCGATAATTAACTGTACCTATCACCACATCATTGATTGTTAAAGTGTTTCATATTTTTGCTATGCTAAACAATGTTGCATGGAGCAACAGTGGAGTCTAATGTTCCCATGAGGAATGCAGATACGAATTATTTTACTGCCTTCTGTTAAATTTTTCTCTTTACAACTATTCTACAAAATGTGGATTTGTTATTCCTAGCAAATTAAAAAATAATAGAAAAAGCAAGATTATGCTACATCAGAGTATATATTTTGCAACACAAAAGATGCTAAATATGATTAATAGTAGTTCTGGATTAAATTTTCAAATGATGGCATCATATATGGAGTCTAAAAATACAAACGCTCAAAGACTTTAGATGGAAGTAAAGATGACTAACGTGAAACTGGGTTAGAGTCAAAACACAACTCTGTTGATGAAGATGAAAGTGCAAATTAAATTATTTCATGAATTTGACAGAATAAGCAAGATTTCCACATACACATATATACATATATAAACATGCATGTGTATGTGTGATTTTAAGCATGTATTTGTAACTCAATTGCTATATTCAATATACAAAAAGATTTTTGATTGATTAGGTTTCTTTAATTATTGGCTAAATTATTACTTTAATAGTTCTCTTTGGGACAGTGAGGGTTTATATATACACAATTGTTTTATACTGAAGCATAAATTTTTTATCTTAAGTAACTTGTTTTGTATTTTCCAAAGTTTTCAAGATATTTATGTAGTGCATCAATAATAACTTCATGATTTTCCTAAGTGTTTAATTTTTACATATGTTTTGTGGGGAAAAAATATTGTCTTTAAAGCAGTAGTTCCAATGCCCCTCTTTCTGGTATAGCTTTAGTAAACAAAAGTGACTTTGAAGTGAGAGGTATAAGTTGGGGTGTCATGATTGTAGTAATTACTAAGACCATCTGTCAAGGCAGGTTTCCAAGAGTGTAGAGCACAATCCTTCAGCCTCAGGACTGGAGGGAACTAAGTATGTGGTGTTAACTGAATTGTGAGAATAAAACAGACTCCCATTCCTTTTTCTTTCCTTTCACACGAGCTTCAGGTCAAATTGCTTTCTTTTTTTTCTCTAAGCAATAAAATGTGCTAAAGAGTTGATTCAACCAACTGTCTCTAATCTTTTCTATTTTAATTAATCATTATATTACTTATATTTTACATATGTAAATATTGTTTCCTTTAAGTTTTTTTGCTTCTACTTTTTTCAAATGTACCTAAAACTTACATTAATTTAACATTGTGATCATTTTCAACCCTATCATAAATAGCCAATACATTGTGTATAGACAGATAAATATACCAAAGAACATTTCATTTCAGAAATGGTGAAAATTTAGAGCAGTCACCCTGAAAGAATCCTTTAGAAGAAAGAGTAGTTAATTATCTAACTCTAATTTATTGATCATTAGAAAGCTACCTTTAGGATATGTTTTGTCTGTCTGTTTGGTGTTTCTAATGCACAATGTAATGGAGCTGTTTTCTTGTCAGATTTTGAAGAATGGTTAACTAGACAACAATGAGTTTGTTTTTCTTTCTTAAAACTTATATGTCCTTTTTTTTTTTTTGGTGGTACGCGGGCCTCTCACTGCTGTGGCCTCTCCCGTTGCGGAGCACAGGCTCCGGACGCACAGGCCCAGCGGCCACGGCTCACGGTTCCAGCCGCTCTGCGGCATGTGGGATCTTCCCGGACCGGGGCACGAACCCGTGTCCCCTGCATCTGCAGGCGGATTCTCAACCACTGCGCCACCAGGGAAGCCCTATATGTCCTTTTTTAACATCTGACACTCTATATAATTTTTGTAAACTCATATGTATAATCCTCTGTTTATCTCAACAGTGTCTAGCATCCCATCAATTCTATGCAAAATAATGTATTGGAAATTTTAAAGTGATGATAAGTGAATCTGAAAGTATAATAGAGATTCAATATTGTTTCTATATAAAACATATTAAGATAAGTTTATAACAATGGACATATATTGTAGACAACAAATTAACAAAAGACATTGATGTTTACTAAGAAATGACAAATTCCAAATGATTGTATACTTATTTGAATGATTATATACTTATTTGAATGATTGGTTTTGGTAGCACATAATTATTATCTTGTTTTTCTCTTTCTGTATTTTAACTTCATTGTTTGATTTGTTTCTGTGAGGGAATGCTTGTTCCATTTCGATATAATCAAGTCAGGATCAAAGAACTATAAATATTTATACTTTGAAAATACTTCATTTTCTATTTATATACCTTATAGGTCTGCTATGGAGATGAAATAAATTAATGTATTTAAAGTCTTTTAAACTGTGTCTGGCAAATAATAAGTGCCCAATAAGTCCTCGATGATGATGATGAGGAGGAGGAGGATATTGATCTAAGCCAGATATATCAAATGCATTGTCTAAACAATTCAGCTACTTGGTCTCAGAACAAGAACTCACACAAAAATATCTGATTGTCAGTTCAGTGATTTTTCCACTATGTCAGTCATTTACTACTAACAGCAGCTCTGTAAAATAGATTTGAAGTCTCATCTTATAGATGAAGACATTAAGGCACAGAGAGTATAAATGACATGTTCAAGGTCTTTGTAGTCTGTGTAACTGTGTTTTGGGGTTCACTAAATTTCCAGGAGAAACTTACTCATCAAAAATATAAAATATAAAACTCACTCATTAAAAAAAATATATAGCCAGTCACCAATTTCTTTCTTCCTGGAACTCAGATATTTAAAGTTATCCTACTAATTATGTTTAGCTATAAAATAAGACTTGTCCAGGTTTAGCAAACATTTCGTATCTTCCTCTGACCCAGGTGTATGTACTTATTTCACAGTAAGCCTATATAAAATTTCAACGTAGCATTTCTGGGAATGCTATTAAATGGATCAGAACTAATGCATAGACTGAAATTCTCTTTCCACGCCTACTCTCTTTATTCTTCCCAATGTCAAAATTCTGGTGTCAGCCCCATTGGAGAGGTGCATATAAAATTTATGAACAACTCCTAGCAGTATCTTCAAAAGTCCCCCTTGGCAAGGCAATCCTTACAAAACCTACAGTCGTTGGCAGCAGCTCCTGGTTTTAGATGTTAACTGCTGCTAATGATGACTCTTCTGGGTCTTTCTCTCAGTGAGATCATTCTAGGTCTTAGAACATCTCCCAGCTCCCAGGGTTTATTTCCAAGCATGACATGGGGAGGGAAGATGAGAACAGAATACCTCATAATATCTCTGAGAGTGAGGCTTTGTCTCAGTTTCATGGTATGTGCTGTACTAAATTTAGCTTTGTGCCATTCGCAAGTAACTAGTTACCAATTTTAAACCTAAATGTGTGCATGACATACTTTTTAAAAATATAGTGGACTCTATTTCACGGTCATGCACATTTGGATTCGCTCCCTTGAATGGATAAGAAATAGATGATATTAAAGCAGGAGTTCACAGAATCGCACACAATCCTATGTATACCTAGACCTGTCTATATCACCCACCACATCTGGTGAAACAAAATCTGAGAGTCACTGCTTTCAGGCAAGTTATGGTTTTATGAAACTCTTTTTGTGGATTAAAGCCTCTTTTTATTTGCTTGGTTTTGTGTTTAGGAAGATTATTGTTAGTTATTTTTCATTTTAAAGTTTTTATCTATTTATTTTAATAATTGTTGCAGGAGGACATTAGTCATTTTAAAGCTTAAACAGCTTAGCAATGAATTTTTCTTTACTCGGGGAAAAACAAAAGTAATAAATTATAATTGTTAAGTACTATTATTAAGTAGTAGCTACTGTTTTTAAGTAAGTCCTTCAGAAATTTGTGTGTATGTTTATCAAAAACAAGCCTTAAACTAATTCAATACATGAAATATAGAATCCTTGCAAAGATTATATAAGAAATTATACCAGGGTGATGTTTAATGTTGCTTAAATGAGGTCGTGGAATTATGACTGACATCATCACAGCCAATCACATTGTCCACAGAAGCATTTATAAAGAGGCACAGAATGCTTCTCTCTTTGAAGCTATATACCTGGTTGTGGAAAAGCCATCTGGCCCTCTTATCGTAAATATGAGGCATCCAGTTATGTTTAGATATATGAAAAAGGAATTGAACTACAGGCATAAGGCTAAAATAAGTTTGGTAAAATCCAAATATTGTGTAATGTTTATCTATGGAGAAAATAAAGAAGTAGAATAATTATTTGTTTGATCTGTAGGTGCTGGCATCTGGAAATTTGTCTTATTGACATTGTATTTTAAGTGAATTAGATATTAAACTTTACTGTGATTGTGGCAATTGTCTAATATATGAATTTTATCAAAGCACTCTGTTTCTTTAGGGTGCAATCCTTATGTTATCAGGCACTTGCCCACTCCCATGTTTGAAGATAAGGCTTAGTCTATTGTCTTTTATAGATTCTTCACTGTTCACTAAGCCACCCTTCCTGAGAGCTGTGGTGAAGAATCATCAATCCCTGAGTGGTAGTCAAAATAAAATAACTACAGAGCATATAGTAAGAAAAATAACATACATTAGTATTCAGATACCCATTCCTTTCATGTCATATAAAGGTTTTTATGCAAATCAATATTCAGTAAAACTCCTTGTTATTGGTTATTAATTTGGATAAATTTTACTTATAAGCATTATTATCATTAAACATTTGTTTCTTATTTTAAATACATTCCACAGATCTTGAGAAGTTTGAACAGCAAAACATTTTATAAGCAAAAGATACAAGAAGATATATGTATTCTAGTTTGGAGAAAATACATTCGTTTTTGAATTTTTCTCAGTTTATGCATTCCAAAAAGTAAAGAGTGTATACATTTATTCAGACAAATACTACAGAGTAAAATATATCTTATATATATTCTGATCTCAGCACTGGTCCAAGAAACAGAACTTATATTAAAGGCAATTTACTGAATAGTGGAAGCAGGCTGTATTTATTTAATCGAAATCTGGTTTTCTGGGGAAAAAAATTGCTTTCCAGCATGGTTTTCCTTATCTCTTGCAGTTCTTTTACATAATCATCTGCCAATTTAATAACTGCATAACATGGAATTAATTATGGAAATTTTAACAGCTGATTATAAGGAGACAAAAAACAAGATTATTTTCTAGTAAGATTTTTTTATGAGATGGAGATTCCTAACTGCTGGACAGCTGTCACCATTGGTATTTATTCAAATAGGTCACTAGCCCAAACCAAAAAGCGAAAAAGCATCTGCAAATTAACAAATACACACAAACACACACATGCATTCACACACTCACACATATTTGTGATTGATTATTCCAAACTATTCAAGAGCCCTATTTCTCAAAACAACTTCACATTAAAATTAGCAAATGGAACTTTTATAGTAAATCGGTATATGAAGTCTACCCATAACAACTGAATCAGATTATCTAAGAGTGGATTCCAGAAATCAGTATTTATTCAAAGCACTCCAGGTGATTCTACTGTAACACTAGGTTCCACAGGCCATCAGTATCCACACTACCTGGGATTTATTTATTTATATTACATTTGTATATAGATAGATGTAGACAGATATGAATATATATATAATATTTAAAACCTGTGTATCTGTGGATATATATTTAAAACATATAGTATATATATAATAATAAATCATCAAAACATGCATTATTACTGTTTCAATCTTGTCCTTTAAGAAACAATCTGCCTTTTTATTTCTTCACACACATTCCCTAAGCTCTCTCACTACCTTTATTTCAGTGTTCAATAAATAGCTTATCTTTACATGGATAATATACCTACAGTTCTTTTTTGTGAATCTATGTGAAGAGACTTGTTTATTCTCAAGAGTTTTTTTGTTTTGTTTTCTGTACAGTAAAATAATGCAGACATTTCCATATATTAAAATTTCTTTATTACTCCTTTGATCAATAGTATTATTATTAATTCATCCGATAGGAAAGATCACTGTGATAGGAAACATCAGTTTAAACTTAAATACAGGTTGCTTTACAGTTAAGTAAAGGTTTTCTTTACCACTAAGTTTTTTCAGTAAAATTAAACAATAATTGATGATAAAACATCAAAAAATAATGCATTCCTATCATAGGACACTTGTCTAGCCCATAATTTAACAAATATGCTACACTAAATACCTCATTTAAGAAGGAAATTAGCAGATAACACCAAGGAATATAAAGAAATTTTAAATGTGATATCTACTTGTATGAAATTTTTGTTGCACAGATGATAATATTTTAGAATTTTACTTTTGCAAGATTATTCTGTTTAAAATTTCTTCAAGACATATTTCGATTTATATTGTAGTGTCATGAAATCAATTGATTGTCCTATCATCAGAATTGTTGTAGCTCAAAATGCTGCTGCTGTGTGTATGGGTGTTTGTGTGTATGTGTGTGTATTTCCTGAATTAGCAAATCTTTTTAAGTTTATAAAGTTTATCCCAGAACAAATATCTTAGGACAATGTTTGATATTGGGGGGTACTTGCCACCGAATAACCTTGTCACCTGTTAAGATTAAGGACAAAATAGAAGTTAAGAGGAAGGAAAGCATTACAGAGATGGGAGAATGATGCAAATAACAAGGAATAAACACATACTTAAGGAAAGCACTGGACCTTCAAACCACTGCTAGATGACGGGTACTCAGAGGATGAGGACAAAAGTTTATTTACTAGTCTGATTATGTTTTTCCCCCCGCCAAAACAAGACTGTGACAGTTATCTAATGTCTACAATTGTAGCTAACTTTTGTTAGGGTTTAGAAGCTTTTTCTCTTTTTACAGTAACCAGAGACAAATCTCCTCACTGCTATCCTGTAACATTTAGTATGACAGGCTCTCACATCTTCAATTAAGGAGGCAGTCATTGATATGGATAAGAAATTATTTTATTAGAGTGCAATTAGAGAGAGTCTCCAATTTATGATAGTTTGGCTCATGATTTTTACAATGGTACAGAAGCAATACCATTCAGTAGAAACCGTTTTGAATTTTGAATTTTGATCTCTTCCCAAGCTAGCAATATGTGATAAGATACTCCCTGGGAATGCTGGGCTGGGTGGCGGCTACAGCTCCCAGTCAGCCATGAGATCAAAAGGGTAAACAACCCATATGGTTACAGCCATTCTGTACACAGACAACTATTCCGTTTTTCACTTTCAGTACAGTACTCAATAAATTACATGAGATATTCAACACTTTATTGTAAAATAAGTTTTGTGTCAGTTGATTTTGTTCAGCTGTAGGCTAATGTGAGTGTTCTGAGCACGTTGAAAGTAGGCTGGGCTAATCTGTGATATTCAATAGGTTCCCAATCAATGAGAACACTAGAGCCTTTCTTTGTAGTATGTTAAGTCCTGAAAACCCTTCAAACCTGAAATTAAAATTAAATTAATTTGCTCAGCAACTTCATGATACTTACTCTTGCCTTCCTTTCCATATTGAATAAGTAGTTTATTTTAGCAATTCTTATTTTACCGACAGTTTTGAGTTCTCTCTTAAGTGGATTCTATTCTCCATTTCTACTTTAGTCATCTTACAGCTTTCATTGCTAGCTTGTCACTTCTAGTTTCCTATCCCCTTGTCTTTTTTTCCCAACTTCACTCTTTAATTATGGGTTTTAAACTAGAAAATAGTTCAATTGTATTATTATTTCACTCTAGACTCAAGAGGTATTTTTAGAATAAGCGTACCTTTTTTTTTTAACACTAAATGATCGTTAGGTCATCAGTTTGAAACACACATTAATATACAAATATAAGGTTTGTTTTAGTGTCACCCAGGAGACATATTATCATAATGCTCTCAACATTTATTATAACAATAACACTCTTCAAGTTCTTATATGCCACTACTAGATGGCATGGCCAATAAAGTTGTCCCCACCATTTTCTTACTGATGATGAACATTTAACCATTATTATTCTTGCTTTAATGTTTCCTTCGTCTTATGTTGTCAGATTCAAATTATATCTACTTTGATGGAAAACATATTCACTGGTGATTATTTGTTTTTAAAAATTTATTTATTATTTAACTTCAAGCTTCTAATAATATCTGAGGCATTTTCTAAAATCTGCACTATCATTTTCTTTTCTTTTTTTTTTTTTTTGTGGTACGCGGGCCTCACACTGTTGTGGCCTCTCCCGTTGCGGAGCACAGGCTCCGGACGCGCAGGCTCAGTGACCATGGCTCACGGACCCAGCCGCTCCGCGGCATGTGGGATCTTCCCGGACCGGGGCACGAACCCCTGTCCCCTGCATCGGCAGGCAGACTCTCAACCACTGTGCCACCAGGGAAGCCCAGCACTATCATTTTCATTCAAGGAAAGCAAACATTAATGGAGCAGCTACTATGTTCAAGAGAACATGTCTTCAGAATTCACAATTAAAAGAGGAAAAATTGCACAAAATATAGTATTAATTAAAAAGTTAAATTCATGATATAAGCAGGCTGTGAATGCACTGCAGAAAATGAGAAAGTAACCCTAGATATGATGTGATGAGAATGGCACTTTGCCTCTGTCATATTCCTACCCCCCATCCTAAATAAAAAGACAACCCCTGTACAATCATGATAAAAACATCAGACAGGCCCCAAGTGAGGGATATTCTGAAAAAAGCAAAAAACTTGACGAGCACTTCTCAACAATGTCAAGATGATCAACACAAGGACAGTTTGTGCAGTTGTCACAGCCAATGCAACATAGCAGTGGCAGAGAAAAAAAAAATTATAAAAAGAAATAATTCTTAAGTTGTGTGTTTTTAAAGAAAAATAAAAGTCATGCAGGCAGACAAATAGGAAGTGGGAAAAAAGGTATTTCAGGCCAAGGCAAAAGAATTAGCAATGTTCTAGACATATGGGAGAACACAGAATGTTCATGGGAGTTAAAATAGTTCCCCATGGCTAAAGAAAATGTGCCTGGATATATATGGTAAAATATAATGCTGGAAAATTACACTGGGGCCAGGTGATAGAAAGCTTCTATGTCAGGCTATGATATTTCAGTTATTCTTGAGCACCATGGAGAAATTTCACTCGGAAACACAAGGGAACCCACATACAGAGATTTTATTTATTTCTATGACGAATGCATTGTGTATGTGGAAGAGATTAAAGACAGACCAAGAGGGAGGTTATTGATATAATTCAGGAAAAAGAAACTATTACCTCAAATTTGGCAGTGGCATGGGGTAGATGGGAGAATGTAGAACAGGCAGATAGTTGATAGAATAGGTGACTTTTTTTTATTTCAGAAATCAGTTGCGAAAGTAAAGAAGAGAGAATGATCTTGGCCATTTTTCAGGCTTATATGACTGGTTGGGGAAGATCTTTTAATTGAAATATGGAATGGAATGGAGGAGGAACTAAAAGTTTAGTAGTTATAATCCAATGTCTTCTATTTAGGATGTAGTATGACACCACCAAAATAGTGAAGGCTTTGAAGGTAGACGTACATGACTTCTGGTTCTTATTTAACTCTGAGATCTCAGGCACGTTAATTAGTCTCCACACTTATTTCACTTGTAAAATGGAAAAGCTATCACTACTGAGTATCAGGAAACTTGGAAATAATTTATGCTTGATGTCAACCCAGTGTTTTCTATATCATAAGCAAGTAAATAGTAACAAATATAGACATATCAGTAGGACACATATAGGTGACTCAAAGCTTAAGAGAATAGATGGACTATGAATATTACCAGCTTGAGTCATTAAAATATAGATAATTGAAGCCATGGATGTAAATGTAACCGCAGAAGATATACTATCTCTTCAGACAATTTTGTACAAAGTGTTTTCAGTAAACTTTAGGTAAATTCTTCCTTTAATCCTATCATATCTCAACTCAAGTTTTATTGCTCTCTTTTCAGTACAGTTTCTTCTGTGTAGATGACAGATGAAGGGAATTTGGGACCTTCAAGTGAGGTTTAAGGTGAACCAATCTCACCGAAGCCTATCTGGTTGATATCCCCACCATTCCACCATCATTCAGCCAAAATGACTCTTGTAAGCAGCTTGTAGCTTAATCCAATGAACAATATTTTTCAGTCTTTTACTTACTTGAATTCTTAATAACAAGTTGCTACTATTAACTAGTTTGCCTTTATAACATTCTTTTATCTTTCCTTCTGGAACAACAAGACATTGTGGGTTTCCATTATCCACTCTTACCTCTCCTCCTCAGGTTTCTTGGAAGGATCAATCCAGGCATTAAATTGTAGCATTACTAAGGTTTATTCCTAAACTCTCTACATAACTTGTGTATAGGTGTTTCAAATTCATATCTCCTGTAGAAACTATCTATTTAACATATCCATTTAGCTAATCCAGTCACACAAGAAATCTGGTAAGACAATTCAATTCATATTTTTGGCCCAAAGTAGAAAACACAAGTTACATTTACTCTAATATCCATATTGTATATACCAACAAGTCCTGCTGATCTTTACTTCCTACGTGCAAAATACATGTACTTCTTTCTATATCCACTGCATTCTCCTTAGTTTAGAAAAATGCCTGAAATATTTAAATAATTTAAAAATAGCAAGTTCTACCCTACACTCAACCTCCCTTATTATTAAAGTATTACGTTAGCATGGTATATTTGTCACAGTCAATGGACCAGTATTGACATATTATAATTAACCAAAGTCTATACTTTATTTAGATTTCCGTATTTTTTTCCAAATGTCCTTTTTCTCTCTCAAGATACCGTATTATAATTAGTCTCCTTAGGCTGCTCTTGACTGTGACAGTTGCTCAGATTTTCCTTGCTTTTAATGACCTTGACAGATTTGAGGAGTACTCATCAGGTATTTTATAGAATATCCCTCAGTCACAATTTGTCTGACGTTTTAATTATGATTATACAGGGATTTTGTGTGTGTGTGTGTGTGTGTGTGTGTGTGTGTGTGTGTGTGTGTGTGTGTGTTTGGGGAAGGAGGAGAATAGCTCAGAAGTAAAGTGCTATTCTCATCACATCACATCAAGGGCACATCCTGTCAACATAACATCGATGTTTATGTTGGCCTTGATCACATGGCTGAGTTAATGTTTGCCAGATTTCTCCACTATAAAACTACTCTTCTTTTTTTCTCCATTTCCGTACTGTACTAATTGAAAGGAAGTCACTATATGTAACCCACACACAAAGAGTGGGGAGTAATTCTCCAGATTGTTGAGGGCAGAGTATTTATATAAATTATTTGCAGTTCTTCTGCACAGGAAATTTGTCTCTCCATTTCCATTTATTTATTAAATTGTTTATTTAAATTATCATGGACCACTGGATACTTATTTTATGCCTTGGCTTATAATCTAGTACTATTTTATTAATTTTGTTGCTTTAATAGCTCAGCTTTGGCCCCTGGAGCTCTTTCTGTTGGCTCCTATGTCCTTTTGACATAACTCAGTATTGTATTTTGTCTGAACACTTCCTTAGTTTCTGTCATTTAAAGATGCTCCAGGCTCTTGTATATGTCCTTTCCCAGTCCTAGAACTAGCTATCTATCCAAGTTACCCTGATTCCTTTTATTGGAGAATGGCATTAGAAATCAAAATCCGGGTGCTAGGAATGTTTTTTCTACTGGTTGGATTATCATTGCTTCCAGGCCCTGTCAGCGGACAGAACAAAGGAATATATGCCTACATATTAATCCATGTATATTACACATATCTATAGAATATTTCTATATGTACCATCTCTGTACTTACTAAGTTTAGCATGAGTTTTAACAGATGTCTCCAACTCTAATCCATTATCACATGAGTAATCTTACCTCTTCCCTTGTTTGTCTGTAAATTACCACTCCAACAGTAATTTAGCAATTTAGCTTCTTTCACTTATCAATAAGCATTTAAATTTATATATATCTTTGTATACCTCGATAACTCATTTTTTATAATGAATATTATTCCATTATATGGATTCACTAAATTTGTTTATTCATTTACCTATTAAAAGACATCTTAGTTGCTTCCTCCACTTTTTACCCTAAAGCTCAAGTATCTTTTCAGGATGAAAATCTCATTTAGTCATGACCACCCCTATATAAGCCCTACAGTGACTGAGAATAAATGTCTTTTGTTCTTAGGCTTCCAAATAATTATGGTAAACTCTTAGGATCCCAAATAATTATGGTAAACTCTTTTGACTCCAGTGTCTATATGTCTCTGCTATTACAAGATCATCTGCTTCCTGCAAATAGTTATAATGTGAATTATGTATCTTAACAATTCTTTCCAAAATTGATCCAAATTTAACTACAAATTGAAGCAACATTTCTGCTTGCATTTATCAAAGCAAAACAAAAGCAAACAAATAAAACGAATACACACTGAGTCCAAATATGTTGTTCCCCCTTATAATGACGATATAACTGATTTTCTTCTGCTTCAAATGCTTAAACTCCCTAAAAATGCATTTTTTATGAAAGGAAAATAATAATTGAGGTGGAGTTAAAGATAACTCTTTCCTCTGTAAAGTTTAACATGGTGTCAGGTTAATCCTAAAACAGAAGTGAAATAATGGAATGACAGCATGAAATTCATTTTCTTATGGCACCACCTCATTGTACATCCTTAGAAGATAAAAATAGTAGCTTTAACTGAACTATTCTCAAATTATGTTTCCCCCAAAAATAAGATATACACTTTCAGGCTTCTTATTATATTCTGCTTCTTATATTCTATGATGTATAATTACATCAGTTTGACTAATGAAACTTTAGTTAAATTTAGGTAATGCTCTGGTCTTTATGACAAAAAGAAATTTAAGTAACAAATCCTTTCTCTTGCTTCTTTTGAAAATCTAAACCTAGGGAAACCAAAAAGAATAATTGGGATATTATTTTTATTATTATATTTTAATCAACTACTTCTAAGTAAATAGTGCCTTTAATGTAATATTTTACAATATTTTTTAAGTATTGAAGAAAATAAATCAATTTCCTTCATGGAGAATTCACTGTACATATTCATGTCAAATCATAATATCCTATAAGGCTTCAATCCTATAAAATACTTGTAATTTTCCTAGAGAATAGTTTTTTTTCTAGAACTCTCTGACTAGCATAGATACTAAAATCAGATGGCAAGAGCCTGAGGATTTCATGAACAATCAAGGATAAAATTATGCTAATACTAATTCTGGGTCATTATTATAAATTACCATTTTCACAAAGTGTATTAAAGTGACTCTGTGGGTGCTTTATATAATAAGAATTCATAAATGATTCTGAACATACATGCACTAGTCACTAATAAGTCAAATGCCTATCTTAGTCGAATTAATAATAATGGAAATTATTTGATATAAACCTAGTAGAACAGTCTAGAGGAAAGAAAACATTTCTGAATGGGAAATCTAATGAACATGATTTGGTCTTTTAAAAATATCTTGTTAAATTTCTCATAAACAAAAATTCTAAGACTGCCTTATAGACAAATCACTCAGGGACAGACAAGAAAAGTTTAGATCAATAGTCATTTAACAGAAAAAGATTACTACTAGTTCATGATTTAGCTGAGAGAAAAAACATATATAGTTAAATTTCTAATTTATAGAGAGTAATAATTTTAGGTGTATAATAGAAATATGGAAATAATTTCAAGAATATCTGAAAATTCCAAAGTTTCAAATCTAGAGGGTAATATTGCGGGGAAATATATGTAAAGCATTAGGAATTCAGTGCAGTGTAGCTCTTGGCTTTATCTTGCATTCTTTATAATTCATATAGCCATTTACTATATCACACTTGTTAGAGAACATATGCTAAACGAAAAAGGTTAGAAAAGTCAGAAATTACTCTTATTTGGTAAATGAACCTGAAGATAGGATATTTAGTTTAATAGTAACAAAAACTTTTTTTTTCAAAATGCTATTTAAGAGGCAGACAATATAGTATAGAGGTCAGACATGAAATCAAGAACGATAAATCAGCAAACACAAGCTGATCCGACCACTATATAATCTTAAATAAAGCTAGAAAATTATAGCTGTCTGTCTCTTGACTACTTTTATTACTTTTCTGTGGAAAGCTAAGGCAGAAAATCTTGTGAGAATCACTGGGCAGTTTGTTAAGAGAGGCAAGTGTGGAGTGACTGAGTGAAGATAGATTATCCTATCAGAAACGTTTCCTTACTATTGTATTCGGGCCACTATATGTAGAATTACATAAGGATGTGTACCTAAAAATATGTGGTTCATTCTTTTGGGGTGTAAAAACTCTATAGCATAAAACAAATGGAAATTTTGAAGTATTGTTTTTTTCTTTAAAAAACACTCATGAGTGGGGGATTAAGACCTTCGTGAGAATCATCGAAAGTCATACACATCTGGAGTGTTGGTGGTGAGAGTAGTTGCAATTTTCAGCTAAGTGCACCTCTTCCATGTCCCATAATTGTCAAAGAATTAATTCTTACCTGGAAGAGTCTTCTGAGAGCAAAGCAAAAAGAACACTGGCAAGAAATACTGAACATTAAACCATCGCTCTTTGCACATATTACAATGTAAACAATATTATTTTTCAGTTATTCTCATCCTAGGTTATAATTAGTTAAAAGAAAACTTCACTGATTCTAATCTGTTCAGTTGTCACTGGAATAGTTTCAAGAATCACTCTTTTTTTCCTTCTATTTTGCAGTAGATAAAATCTAGAGATAACATTTCATATGCTTTCTTATAGAATTTCTGTGCATTATTTAATAAAATAGTTAAAATATATTTGATCAAACCATATCACAAAATATGCATTCTAATTACAGTTAATCCTCACTTTCTTTCATCTTACCAATATTAAACATTTTCTACCCGCTGTTAACTAAAAATAGAATTATATGCTAACTGCTGCACCAATTCATTTTAGTGGCATGAGTTTTTTATCTTTCATTGAATATGTAGAGTAAATTTAATAATGACATAAAGAGAATTTAGTGGAGTTATTTATAATTTTTATAAGTGATTAGCACTTAATATTCCTCCCAAAGCAAAGTAACATTTGTACATATTATAACTAATAATGCCACACATTTTTATACTTTACTTCAAAGATAACACAGTTTTAGTGAAACATTAGATCATTATTCATTAAATGAGACTATCTTCTTTTTGTAACTTAATATAAATGAATATATTAATTATATTGTATCTTTATCATTTTGATGCCAATCTTTCTTAAAAGATTTAGTCATTTCTTTCTAAATGTTTCTCATAATATGCCACTAAATGTATATTGATATATTTACCTAAAACTTCATTGAACTTCATTCACTGAGTCCTTTGCATACCTCAGCAAAACTCCATATTTTTCACAGGAATAAGTCCTATTTTTGACCATTACCTCTTCTGCTTCTGATATTTATTTAATTTCCATTTCCAGGGCCTTTACAAATAAATCAGAAATAGTACTTCTCATTTCCTGAATGAATTCTGGCCATAATTCTACAGTTAGCCATTTTTAGCATAGTCTGTTAGGACTTTTCAAAAAGATTAAGTATTATGTAAAGAAAATAGGACAAGAGCAAAACCCTAGAAGTTTTGAAGCAAATTTCTCAAGAATAAATTCTCCTTACCCTAGATGTTGGGTCTATGAAATCTTTCTTTCCTGATTGTGATCTAGTAAATTTTCTTTCTAAATATGATTTGGGAAATCCAAAGATAAATGAAAAGCAAGATAAAAGGAAGTGAGGGAGACAGAGAGATGGAGAGAAAAGAAAGAGGAGAAAACTGTATTTTCTTCTTTTAATCTCACCTAGAAGTCACGTAGAGTCACTTCTGTTGAAGGAAGGGGGACCCCTTCCAGGGCCTGAGAGTGGGCTCTTGTCTAACACTGGGAAATGAATTGTCTGAGGAGACACACATGCTGACAAAACAAGAGACTTTACTGGGAAGGGGCGCCCTGGTGGAGAGCAGGAGGGTCAGGGAACCCAGGAGGCCTGTTCTGCCACATGGCTCACAGTCTCAGGTTTTATGGTGGTGGGATTAGTTTCCAGGTTGTCTCTGGCCAATCATTCTGACTCACAGTCCGTCCTGGTGGCACATGCATTACTCAGCCAAGATGGATTCCAGGGAGGAGGATTCTGGGAGGTTGGTAGGACATATTGACTGGAGTCTCCGTTTGACCTTCCCAAATTCTTCTGGTTGGTGGTGGCTTGTTAGTTCCGTGTTCCTTACTAGGACCTCCTATCATAAAACAACTCATGCAAATGGTTACCTGGTGGGGGTGGGTGGTTTGGGTCAGTGGTTCCCGTAACACTTCCACTGCATTCTATATTTTATAGAAGTACAAACAAAGGCTGGACCAGATCAAGGAGAGGAGAATTAAACCACAAAATCTCATCATTGGGAGCTAGCTAAATAATTCAGCTCCGGGCTTCCTTGGTGGCGCAGTGGTTGAGAGTCCGCCTGCCGATGCAGGGGACATGGGTTCGTGCCCCGGTCCGGGAAGATCCCACATGCCGCGGAGCGGCTGGGCCCGTGAGCCATGGCCGCTGAGCCTGCGCGTCCGGAGCCTGTGCTCCGCAACCAGAGAGGCCACAACAGTGAGAGGCCCGCGTACCGCCAAAAAAAAAATAAAAAATAAAAATAAATAAATAAATAAATAAATAAATAATTCAGATCCATCATCTGCAGTCTGGAATTCTTTGCAGCTATTAAAAATGAGAATGGACTCCTAAAAATTGTATTGGTTAGTGAAAAACAAAGGAACAGAAGAGTCTATATAACATACTACTAAGTATTTTCATGTACCTGTGTTTTCCTGAAAAAAACTTTGAAAGGAAGCTGCTAACAGTGGGAATATGGGTAACCGGGGGAATGTGGTATTACAGAGAGAACTGGGCAGATAAAGAATGGAGGAAGGAGGTTTTTAAATGATATAGTTTATATATTTTAGATTTTAATTTTCTTAATTCATTACCTCTTCAACAATATTTTATATAAAATAATATGTAAAGGCAACCAGATGAGTAATAATTATGTTAATAAGTTATTTGTGCATAGGAATACTCTTGTACTAAGTGCTTGAACATTTGGAAAGCAGCGATGAGAGTAACATATAAACCATCCTTCATAAAGCATTGGAATATATTACTGTATATGGATGCCCATAAGCGCAAAAGATATTGTATACTAACACTTGGCAAGATATGTACTTTCACATATTTCTTTTCCCATGATTTTGAAATACAAGCCATTCTGCTCCTTTGAAATGTATAGTGTGCATTATTTTTTGAGGGGGAAGATTCAAAGAACGAATAATCATCTGTGAATATTTTATTCTGGTAAATGGAGTAATATATAAATTTGTGACAAACATTTTAAAATTTGAGCTTGGAAGACATTATGTTATGACAGTAAATATGCCTGTGGGGATACAAAACTTCCATTTGTATCCTACTTTTATTATAATTATCTCATGAAGTCAGTGTAAATGTTATAGTTAGAAGCAATGTTTATAAAGAATTAAAGATCTGGAATCTAAAAAAAAATGGTTCTGATGAACCATGGACAGGACAGGAATAAAGACAGAGACATAGAGAATGGACTTGAGGACACAGGGAGGGAGAAGGGTAAGTTGGGACAAAGTGAGAGAGTGGCATGGACATATATACACTACCAAATGTAAAATAGATAGCTAGTGGGAAGCAACTGCATAGCACAGGGAGATCAGCTCAGTCCTCTGTGACCACCTAGAGGGGTGGGATTGGGAGGGCGGGAGGAGATATGGGGATATATGTATACATATAGCTTATTCACTCTGTTATACGGCAGAAACTAACACAGTATTGTAAAGCAGTTATACTCCAATGAAGATGGTAAAAATATTAAAATTTAACAAAGAATTAAAGATTTATTCTCTCCTTTAAAAAGGAATATTTTGTTTCAGCAAACACTTTAAGTTTAAAAATTATTGTACTAGCCTATCTCTGACAATTTTATTTAGGATAATATATAGATTTTGTACTTAGGTTTAAAATTCATTTCTTATATTTTAGAGCAAGTGTGGCAGTTTAAAATAGTTCTGATATTGCTAAAATAATAACATTTTAAATTGTTAACTACAATATACTTGTTTTATCACAGTTGTGCTTTTATTTGACTCTTACTTTTGAAATCAAGTATTAAATTTTTCAAAATGATTTTTGGGATATGCACACAATTTATATTAATATTTAATCTGTAATATTGTAACTTTGCCTCTAATTTATTATTGTTTAAAGTATGAAACTCTGGAATTCTAAAAGTGTTCTGTATATCATTTTAATAGTTCCTTAGTAAAACTAAATTTGACACCAGACATGCTGTGTGCTGGATAAATACAGTGTTATAGACATATAACAGATTATGCAGTAACAAGGTATTGGCAAAATATTTTAAATGCAGCAGAATATACGTCAAGGGTAAAGAAGGAGGAATCTGTGAATTTTCCGTTTGTGTGCTGAAGGCAAGTAAGAGAGTCTGTGTGGCATATAGATTATAACACTGGACAAGCATAAGGACATATACGCTTTAGACCAATCTGCTACTAAAAGTAATTGTCATTTAGGGGAGTCAATGTCACTGTACTCAGTTTCCTTGTTTCAACTATAAATGAAAGCATTATACTTGGATGCCTCTAAACAGCTTTCAGTTTTCTCTTTCTCTGGCTAGTAAAGGATTCAAAATGGAGAAAATAAATGAAAAGAAAATGAAATAAGATGACATCAATGTTAACATAAATTATATTAATAACACGGCATATAATAAAATGGCAACAGTTTTTTATGTAGTTTATTAACAATTAACTGTGCTTCATTCATGATGTACTTATTTTCAGTTTACTAATAGAGGTAATATATATTTGCACGTGTGCTTATAAATATTTCTTAAATTGACTGATACCTTTGCATGTCAGCTAAAAGATTGGAGTCCCTGGGCAAGGTTACATGATAGTTATTTCCAGTGTCCTCTTAACTGCTCTTCTCTCACATAAATTTTTCATCAAACCCTTTTGAAGGAACACACTACTTACTTGTCCCACTAGATTTAACATAGAATACATTACAGAAAATAAAAATGTTAAAAAGAAGAATGTTTAAAACAAGAGTAAATGAATTATACACTATATTCTTGAAAAGTTAGGGAATCTACCCAATTCATTTTCTGTCCTCTGAAATGATGTATATAGTGGTATATTAATTTGTCTACAGATTTTATAGAAGTTAATTTGAAATTTTATTTAAATTGGGGAAAGACTTAGCAATGTAGAAATGAAGGAAACTAGCTGAAAACAGAATTATTGATTGGATTCGAGATATTGATTTAGGAGATGGAAAGGTTAGGGAGAAATTTTCAGCGATCAATAACAGATTAAGGGCAATTAGCACAAGAACAAGGCTAGAGAAAGAGGCAACATAATATCACATCAAGATTTAATTACTGAGCCTAAAGCACAACTGCTACTTAGCTAAGAATTCTTCTTAGTGATGAAACTAATTCATCCTTTTTGACCCATTTTTCAGAAAACAATGTGATTCCAACCTGAATACTAAATTTAGTTACTTAGCATAAAACAACATTTCCAGGTTTCTCAAAGATACTCTCTTTATTTTTAGAAATTAGACTGAGAAATTCTTCAGTAATGTCCTTCTGAGGGTTTAGGGCTTAGAAATAAAAAAATAAAGGGTTTGAATCAACCTAGTCCCCAACTCTGTATTTTACTGATTTCTCTGCTACTGAAAGAAGCTAACCACTACATTCACTTGGGCAGCACTTTCAGTGTTCTAGTTCATAAAATACTCTCCTTAGATATTCTAATCCCTTAATCACTCAAAAACACCCCCTTTGGACTCAGTCAACATATCTGTTTGTCATGGGTTTGTTTTATTTTTATTATGTGGCAGACACCGGTTTAGATACCAGTGATAAAGCAATGAATAAACATACACAATAATCCCTTCCGGCAACAAAAAATTCATATTCTTGTGGAGATAATATATACTAACACAGTAAGTCAATAAAATGTATGCTATTTTGCATTGGGATAAGTGCTATAAAAAATTAAAGCGGAAAAGCATAATTGGGAGTGTGGAGAATATTGTATAATATTAAAGTTGCATAAAGGGTAGTCAGGGGAGGTCTCTTGGAGAAAGTGATGTGTGACTGAAGTCACAAAAGAAGAGCCTGAGCAATCTGTGAGGATATATGGGAGACCCTTCTAGGCGTGAGAGCAGCCAAGTTCCAAGAAGTGGGAGAATGCTGCATATTTTCGAGGAAGAGATTTTTACAAAGTAATTTGAAATTTTATTTTAATTTTAGGAAAGACCTAGAGAAGGGGAAATAAACGTGAAAACAGAATTACTGATTGGGTTTGAGGAATTCATTTAGGACGCAGGAAGTTTGGGGAGGAATAGTGTGTTGGAGGAATAGGTCAGTGTGACTGGAGCTGAATGGCCAGTAGGGGGAGTAGTGAAGATGAAATCAGAGGAGTTAAGAGGAGCTGGGTCCTCTAGGGCCTATGGTTTGCACTGACTGATTTTATTCTGAGGCTTTAAGAAAAGGAGAGACATGATCCGACTTGGCTGCTTTATTGAGTGTAAACCGTAAGGAGATGAGAGTGGAAGTTCTTGCAATTACCCAAGCAAGAAATAACAATGACTTGAGGGTAGGAAGGTAAAACTAGAAGTAGAGAAAAGTGATCAGAGTCTGGATATATTTTGAAGACAGAGCCAAGAGAATATTCTGCAGTCGCGTGTATGAGGAATGGGAGAAAAAAAAGATGAGTCAAGAATGATACTAAATTTTCTGATCTGAGCACCTTGAAAGCATCCACCAAGATAGGGAAAACTGCAGGTAAAGTTAAGTTTCTGAAGGAAGGTAAGGAGTTTGGTTTTGGACATGTTAAGTTCAATATGTCTGTTAAATAATCAAATGGAGTTTTCAAGTAGGCAACAGGGAAAAATATACAGGGAGTTCAGGGGAAATGGCCCAATTAGAGAGAGAAATTTGGGACCATAAATTTCTATATTTTTTAAAACGGGTTTGGATGAGATCACCTAGGGAGTGAAAGTAGATGAAAACAAAAACCCATGTTGAACTGAGCCACGGGAAACAGTGATGTGAAGAAACCAGGAATAGAAGGAGAAACCAGCCAAAAAACTGCTGGGAGATAGAAAGTAATGAGAGTATGGGGTCATGGCCCAACCTTGGAGTTTGTTTCTTCAGAGAGTAACTTGTCTCAGATTCTGAAGCCAAGTATTTTGTTTATTGTTTTTTAAAAATAAGTTTCCACCTGAAAATGGGTGATTTTATATAGAGAGATGAAAAGAGGAACCTTAAATGAACTATTATTTCTGCAAGCTATGAAGGAGAGCCTATTACTTCTGCAAAGAGAGTTTATTAATTCCAGGTAAGTCTAAGGAAGCATTGATTTCCAGTGTTGTGTTATTCCTATAAACTATCAGTATTTCACAGGAATTCCAATATGTAGGTATGAAAAAAGCATTCTCCAAATTTCCTTTCAGACCCAGATGTTGCATAAAAGTCTCTTGCTCCAAATGTGTGTAATGCACTAATTAAATATACGTGAATTTGTATTCCCATATATGAAAATCATATACCATCAGACAGCACCATGCCTATATTTTAAAAATGCTCAGATAAATTTCAGTAGTATTGAATCTTCTATTTTTTAGTTATTCTCTGTCTCACAGGTTAGTACACACACAAACCAAGACTATGCATATCCAATCAAGAAGAAATTAACTATACTGGGGGAACAAAATAGTCAATAATTTATTAGCCTGACTTTTAACAAATTCTCACACTTTGGGAAGCTTTTCTGTCAAGTAGCTTTTCAGGTGCTTGCTTATTTAATGGTTGTCTAGAAAATAATTAACATGTTCCCAATATTTTTTCTAAGAAACAAGAAATTAGGGATACAAGCTCAGTCGTCTTAATTTTCTGATGCATGTAAACCACAATCCTTTCTCATAAGTACATTTCCTTATGGCTGCAAATTATTTTATGTGCTACAAGTCAATAAAGTAAATATTCTTATTTTCTAAATAATTGTAAATAAGTGCATTATGATTATATAAAACTATATTTACCTGTTTAATTTTAATAATTATTTAATGCATAAGACTGAACTCATCATCACTAGCATGTTTCACAAAATGAATAAAGTAGGAAGGGCTTTAGAAAACAGCTAGTTAGGGCTTCCCTCGTGGCGCAGTGGTCGAGAGTACACCTACCAATGCAGGGGACACGGGTTCGTGCCCGGGTCCGGGAAGATCCCACATGCCCACATGCCGCGGAGAGGCTGGGCCCGTGAGCCATGGCCGCTGAGCCTTCGTGTCCGGAGCCTGTGCTCCGCAACGGGAGAGGCCACAACAGTGAGACGCCCGCATACCGCAAAAAAAAAAAAAAAAAGAAAGAAAACAGCTAGTTCTTATATTTTCACATTTTTACAAAAAAACAAAAAAAAAACCAGAGGCTGGACTGATAGTTTAAAGCCCAATTTGACCTAAAAGCAGACAGGTTTTATATGTCTAACCTTTGTTGATTTCATTTTACCATCGACTCTTAAAATTCAACCATTCTTAAATCCATAATTATGTTATGTTTATATTCAAAACAAATTCAAGTTGCCTTTCAGAATAAGAATTTTGATTATGTACAAGAGATAAATTTAATAAATTAAAAAATTTTAGAATAGTTTAAAAAAAATTTTTTTTAAAGACACATTTATTCAGCTCCATGATCAGGCTATTAACATATAGCAATCAACACCATGGGTGCAAAAAAAAATCTACATTAAAACCCTTTGTTGGAATGCTTTCCACTTTCCACAGAAGAGAAACTAAAATAACCTTTAATACAATTAGTCACAAATACAGTCCTCAAGGTTTTTTGCCCATACACATGAGTATTGTCTAAAACATGTCTTCTTTGTAGCAGCTAGGCCCTGACACCATTGTGCTTGGCTGAGTTCACAAATCTGTTGTACCCTGTAGCTTCCCTGTCACTTCTCTGGCTCTCCTTTCCTGCTAAGCTTTGTTTCCTGGCAATAGTTAAAACCTTCTGCCACTGCCATAGCTACTGCTGCTGCTGGAACCGTCATGGCCACTTTGGTTTCATGGTTTGGCAAAGTATTGGTCTCTACCACCACAGGGGCTGGAACCTCTACCTCCAAAGATTCCTCAGAATAGCTTTAGATTTTAAAAAGCTTTTAGTACAGAGTTCTCATATACCCTTCACCCAGTTTCCCCCAATGTCAACCCTTTAAATTAGCAGGAGACATTTGTCAAAACTGGTAAAACAATAGTGTACATTATCTTAAAATAACCTCCAGATTTTATTTGGATTTCAACTGGGGTTGTGGATTTTGGAGACCATCACAGAGGTAAAGTACACACAACATTTCAAAGAGAATACATGCAATCAAATGATTCATCCCTGGTAATGTTTGAATTGGTTACTTGGTTAAGACAGCTCCACACTAAAGTTATTTTTGTCCACCTTTCCACATTATTAATTGGAAATCTGTCACTAAGTGCTGCATCATCTCTTGGAAAGAGTAGTTAAGGAGTTGTTCAACACCTTCCCATTTATTTGTGTAATAATTTATTATATCAGTATGGACTTATGTATATTATTTTATACTTTGTGTTATAATCCCAAAAGACACTTTATTAACTTTCTGTTCAAATTGTTTCAGCTTTGTCCATTGGGAGCTCTTTCAGGTTGGCTCCTGTGTTTCTCTGATATGCCCTGATCCTTTTGCTTTTTAGTACTCCATTACTTTCTGGTACTACAAGATGCCCGGTGTCATTTTACATTTTCCCTGCCCCAGTTTTAGAATCAGACATTTCTCAAAAGAGCTCTGATTCCTTTTATTGGAGAATGGTAGTTAGAAACCAGTATCAGGGCTCTGGGTATGTTTGTTGTTATCAGGATGTCACTGCTTCTAGCCCTTCCCAGAATCTATGCATCTGGATCTATATAAGCTAAATAAATGTGATGCTTCTAACTCTAATCCAGTACCACACAGTTATTTCTAGCTTCCCTGGATATTTATAACTCCTAAGGTGACCAACTGTTCTTGTTTGCCTGGGACTGAGGGTTTTTCTAGTAAATAAACTTCAGTGCTAATGCCATGACATTACCAGGCAAACTGGGATGGTTGTTTACTGTAACTCCCTTTTAGAAGCCACGATCTGCCACGTTTTGGTGTAGTATTAATAAATATCTACAATGGTCTGAAAAAGTAAAATACTTTTTCCTTTTCCAGCTGACTATCTTTCTGAAGCTAAATTTTCTCACATACTTCAATCAAAACAACAGATCACAACACACTAAAGGCAGAAGATTAAAATCTTATCTGTCAGTTATTAAGCAGATGAAATATCAGCTATTGTCCATTAAAAGGAATTTTAAAAATTAAAACAATGCCATAATTTACTGTAATTTTCCTTTTTTTTTTTTTTTTTTTTTTTTGCGGTTCGTGGGCCTCTCACTGTTGTGGCCTCTCCCGTTGCGGAGTACAGGCTCCCGACGCGCACGCTCAGCGGCCATGGCTCACGCTTCGCGGCTCGCGGGATCTTCCCGGACTGGGACACGAACCCGTACCCCTGCATCGGCAGGAGGACTCTCAACCACTGTGCCACCAGGGAAGCCCAATAATTTTCCTTTTTTGTTTGGAAAAAAAGTTGTTACTTTTCTATAACATTTTTTATGTTACCAGGAAATTGAATTATTATTATTAATTTAATCAAATTATAAACAATGTTTTCAAACTGGTTTGAATTCCTAATAAGGCAAATATTTATAGATATTATCCATATATCATAAAGCTCTTGGAATCCTTAATAACTTTTAAGAATGCAGAGAGAGTCCCAAGACAAAAGTGTTTGAGGTTTTTTTTTTTTTTTTTTTTTGTGGTACGCGGGCCTCTCACTGCTGTGGCCTCTCCCGTTGCAGAGCACAGGCTCCAGACGCGCAGGCTCAGCGGCCATGGCTCACAGGCCCAGCCGCTCCGCGGCATGTGGGATCCTCCCGTACCGAGGCACGAACCCGTGTCCCCTGGATCAGCAGGGCGACTCTCAACCACTGCACCACGAGGGAAGCCCAAGTGTTTGAGTCTTAAACAAATATTTGAAAGGAGAATTTTAGCCATTCTGAATACTAAAAAAACAATAGATTTTCAAAATGATTAATAAAAAACAGGTTTGAAACTTGTTGTTCCCAGCTAAATACCACTACTATGACTACTACTACTACTACTGTTAATGGTTCTAACTTTAATTTTCTTAAGTTCATTAAGCATGTATCCTCTCATGTGGGTTACACTTTATAAAATTCAATGGAAGTCCTGTTACATCAATCATGATTGAACTATCTCCAAATATAGGGTGGGTCAAACATTTTATTTTGAGATAGATAATGGAGTCTTGACATATATTGTAGAATATGTAAATATTACACATATTTATATATATTAAACATATATTTTTATAATATATAAATATTATACACATATATAAGTACTAATATATATTGATTTCATTGTTGTTGTTTTCTATTTGAGTCCTCTCTTATGTAGCCCTCCACAGACTATTCCAACCCTTTCTGTTTCTCAAAATCTTAGCCAAAAAAAGAGTCAGCTACTCTGATCTGAAAAGACTGTCTCTGTGCAGTCTTAATTCACCGTAATTAAGAGTTAACAGATCGCTGTCATCTTCAGAGTTATGCTTTGAGTAGCACATTCCAAGAACAGGATGCGTCCTCAGGACAGTCCATTTTCAAACAATGTGTCAAGTTGGACTTATAAACCATAAACAAACCCTGAAAATTCTGTCGTTTTTGTACCCAAATAATGTTCACTCCTTCTTTCATTTGGAATTTATTGATGCTGACAAGGTTCTAGCCATAGGGCTGAGCCTGGGTTGCTGTGTGTAAAGCTTAGTCTGTCTTCAAGGAAGTCAGCGTAAAGGAGCAGAGGCAGATGCATATCCAGAGAGTCCCAATGAAGTTAGGTTTGTGTAGGGAAGGTTATTAACTGACGAAACAGCTCACAGGAAAGTTTTGTTAGATCAGTTATTAAATATGGAACAGTTGGAAGAACTTAAGAAGTCAGCAAGTGCATTGTTGTGAGGGTCTTATTTGAATTAATCAAAGGATTTTGACGTTTCCTTGGAAAGCACATGCAATGATTTTTTTTAAGCAGGAGATATAAATACACAGAGTTTTGCTTCATTAAGATCAATTTAAAAAGATAGAAACCTGAAAGGAAAATAAATACCTATCAATAGGAAATAGTTGAATAAATTGTGGAACTTCAATACGGTGGAATTTTGCACCATTATTACTAACATGAGGTAGATTTATATCAGTTGGGTTTTAGTGAGTTTTAAAATGTGAGTAAGGCAGGCTGCAGCAAAGTAAGCTCTATATAAGGAAAGAATTGGAATATGAAATAATGATGCATGCCTTATATATGTGTTGTCATTTTCCACTTTTATTAAAGAACTGTTCAGTAATATGTTTTTAAATGTTTGAATGTCCTGGAGAAAGATAATTAGTTTTTAAATTTTGTTATTAATCATAATAAAATAATGGTGTTTGTCTTGTTCCCAATTTATTAAATTTATTGAATTTTGCATTGCTAAATGAATAGTAATATGATATTATAATAATGATATACATTTATGTTCCTCATGAACTTGAAAAGATGGTATGTTCTCTATATGTAAGTAAAATTTTGATATATTTAGTAGATCCATTAGATCTACTTTACTGATGCTGTTGCTTACATCTTCGAACAGATATTCGTTTTTTCCAAAACTTGACCTGTTTTGGACTAAGAATGATATTTTAATGTTTCCTGTTGTTACTAGATTTCTTCTATTTCTTCTTGCCATATCAGTATTTCTACTTTGTTATATGGTGCATGGGTATTCATAATTTAATTGTAACTTATGGTATTTGAAAATTTAAATATTTTATATTCTTAATGCTTTGGGGGCGTGAATTCTGTCTCATGTGATCATGGTAATAACTCTAGCTTTTTTATTGCTTGCATTTGCCTGATAAAGTTTTCCCATACTTTAATTTTTTTGCAAAGACATGTCTTTTGTCTACAAAATAAGGTTGAGTTTGTATATTTTTCATACACATTATGTACATCTAGTCACATTCACTTGTTCTTGCTTTATGTTTTTAATAATATCCCCTTTCTCCCTTTCTTTTGAAGATTTTAATATGCATTTTAATGTGTATTCTGCTATGTCTATTTTTTTCTTCTTCCTGTTTTAATGTTTTGTTTTATCATTTTCTAATGCCTTCATTCCTCATATGGCTTATTATTTTTGACATATTTCCATAGGACTACTGGCTACTTTGGATGAATTTGTCTTAGAGTGGATGTGCAGAAACTTGTCCCTGTGTAAATATATCACACAGAATATTGTGATATCCAGAGAGTTGATAGGAGGCTTTTTGCTAGGCCTTGCATTTTTAGGATGTGATTGTTCTGTCATAAGGGGTACAACAGTGACAAAGGCAGTGGTAGTGACAAGATATATGTCACCACATTCTCTAAGGCAGGGAGAAATGACTAGCTGGAAATACCAAATTTACGAATTAGTGTTTCCCCTTCTCAAACTTGGCAAACTAGTATCTGCTGTAAAATAAACCTTATAGTATATTTATAACAGCATTTATGAGCACAATATGACTGTCAACATTTTGTAAAAATGTGCATCTGTTTAGAAAGTAGTCTGACAACATTGGATGTTGATATGAAGAGGAAAAAAATCTCTTTATTGCACTACTCTCTAGTGAAATAATACATTTTTTTGTTTAAATAAGTAGTTCTTCCTTGTGCTTTATAGTATAGTGCCAAAAATTAAACATTTGCATTATAGCTTCAACATTAGAACTGACTTTTAAAAAGAAATATTTGCAATAGAACTGTAATGCCCTATATGTAAAGATTTGGAAACAATTGATAGAATTAACAGTGAAACTAAACAGAAGACAAGAGCATGAGAGAAATGCTTTCTCATAGTCTGTCATCATCCACAGCCCCCAGCTCTTTTCTTTCCTAGGTTATTTCCTTTACTTATGCCCCTGTCCACTGAGACCCAACCACCTTTTTTTCTCTTCACATTTTTGAAACATTTTCATTTTGTGTTCTGTGACCCACCATGTTTCTAAACCATATCAAGTAGAACTGAGCAGCAATTCTTCTTTGTTCCCCATATTTCAGTGGCTTTCGTTTGATCTGAATTATAGATGAGTGGTTGGCTTCTAAGACAAAAACATTTATTAAGGGTCTAGAAATACCCATCTCCCAATAACACATTATCAAAATGTGTTATCAGCTAACTGAATGCATTATTAGAAAATTCAGTTCACCTGTACGTAGAGATGGAGCTTCTATAGTAGTTAATTTTACTTTCTATATATAATTAAGTATTAGTGTATTCATGCATGGATATTTAGTCATGGGCAATTATCAGATCAAGTGAAACATTTGAATGTATATCTTCCACTTTTAAAGCTTTCAAGAGCATTTTTTCACATAGCATTTTTTCCATTTATAATATTTGAAGAAAAAAAAAGCAGTTGCTTAAAAAATAACCCCTAAGTTCCACAGAAAATGAAATTAAGAATGAAACAAAAATATTGGCACTGTACATGGAATAGAAAACACATAATACATTTCTTGAATATAAATTAGCAGTGCTAGTTGATGACACTGTTAAGTACTTACTAGAAAATACTGTACATTCTCCCAATAATTCATGTTATAAACTCTATTTCAAATGCCACCTTGCCTCACATGCTTTATTTCATCATTAGGAGAACGTATAAGCTGTTATACAAGTAGATAAAGTTGCTTTTATTGAGATGCATACGGACCATTTTCCACTCCAAATTGTTTTGCTTTTTGGCCACATAGTTTAGCATTGAAGAATAACAGTAAGGCATACTTCTTTTTGATTGTACATTCCAGAAGATCACAGCAGGAACTTATGATGATTTTTATAGTTCTAAAAATTGACAAAAGAATAAAATTGTGCAGTTATCTAATTTACAGAACAGCCCATTATTTTGCAGGATGGTCTCATTCTGAGAGTAAGCCCTTCATCGGGATTCCAGTATAATGACATGCTTACCAATCATTTCCACAATTCTAGTTGTACCAGTCTTTAATAGCATTCTGATTGTAATATAATAAATCAGTGCAACTGTCTGGTGAACCTAACCTTCTTTGGAATTGAACTGAATTAACATATATAAAATAAGGTAATATAAGTTCTTATTTACTAAATTGATGATTCAACTGGATCTTAAGTACAGGTTTCTGCTATGAGACCTTAAAATGAGATATTTTTATTTCCAGTATCTGTTTTTTCTTGTACAGAATCTAAGATGGATCTGTCCTATCATCAAATATTACTCTACATAACAACTGGTATTCTTTTGAATTATAGTCACTAGCTTAATAAAAGCAACAGAAGACATGATTAATAATCAGTATTGAACTAAAATACAGTTAATTTGCAGCTCAGCCCTTCACCTGAATTCCATGACTTTTCTCCTTAGCTAGGAATCATTCAGTTCCCACTTCAAAGAACCACAGTGAAGGGGAAGTCCTTGATATTTGTAATAATAACTGAGATCTGATCAGATTCCCTTTGGAGGATGTTCCTATCACCTCTGCAAAGATCAGATTCAATTAATATCTTCTTATTTGTATCTGTAGAAGCATGCAAGTCAATTTTAGATATAAAATGAGGTTAAAGGTCAGCCACTCATAAAGTATATCTGTTTAAACTAGAATTGCTCCTGTCCAAATGCTCATTGCTTTGCAAAATGTGTTCTTACTGTTTATTTGTTTTTCACAGTTGGTTAAAACTACATTGTAACACAGCATTCCTTCACAGTAGGGTGCTCACACATGCTGAATAAAATACAAATGGAGATGAAAACTCATGATGAAATAAATGAATGTGTATTTATTTACGAAAATTCTTAGATACGTGAGAAAAAATACTCTTCATGTGTGTTAAAGCACTTTCTTTCAATGTACATTATTTTTTAACCAAAGAAGGCCATCTCTCTCCCTAGGTATATATGAGTTGAAGAGATTTTAAAGAAATATTTGTTTAACAATCTAAATATAACAAAAGTTTGTCTTAGCACTGGGTTCAGGTATGCCTATTCATATTCTTGTAAAGACTCAGAGATTGTGGAATGGGAATGTTAGAAAAATGGACAGTTGATACATAGAATATATTAGGAAATCAAGGGAAAGTAACAAGGAGTGAATTTCTCAAAAATAAAATTCCCAATTTGTCCTTGAACAAATTTGATTTTAGGAGAATTGGGGAAACTGGGAAGTCCTACATGACAAGAAAATAAAGAGAAATTAAGGAATAAAATTACATGGGAAGAAAACAGTAATTCATAAAGTATTTTAAAATGAGAAGACAGTAAATTATTAGAGTGCCAAATAAATTCTAGTAGGGCAGCTAATAATTTTGTACATTAATATTGTACATTCTCATACAAAGTTGATAACAAAGATTTTGTTAATCAAATGAAAAGTTTTAAATGCCAGATTTTGAGACTGAAGTGAATTTTCTCATTTTCATACATAGATTTCAAGGGAAGGATATTTTAATATTAGATCTTGTGAAAACCAATTTAGAAGAATTTTACTATATGACTAATTAATGATTATAGTGACATTTTAAAGTATGAAGTGCCATATAAACGTGAAGAAACAGTGCCATTGTTATATGCAAAAAATAAATTATAACCAACTTTCTAGTTTATTGTATGCACATTTATAAAGTTAGTAATAAAATAGAATATGAAATGAGGGATAATATAAGTCACAAAAAATAAGCTAAAAAACATAAACAATAGTAATTTGAGTTTTGGAGTAGCAAATATGAGTAGTAATTCCTGAATACACAAAGTTTCATATAAGCTATCATAGCTTTAATATAAAATCTAATCTTCATGGTGAAACCAGGTTCTCTGTATATACACAGATAGATCTGATATATTTTCAGATATATTTTCAGATTATATTTTCAGATTATGTTTTCTGATATAATATCTGATATATTTTCAGATTATATTTTCTTCAACTAGATTTTAAATCACAATCAGATTTGTCTAGGCAAGTATTCCCATACTGAACATTGGGCTTCTATAAATGTACAAAAATCCATAGGACAAGACAAGTAACATGTATTTTGTTCATCCACCCACCCATAATCATTTTGTCAATCAGAATTTTCCCATAGACATCTGAAATTAGTTGCAGGGAAGAGCACTTACCAATGATAATTTCCTTTTGGACAGCCTCAGAAAATCTGTCGCACAGAGAGATGATTATTGGAGAAACATCTGAAAATATGACCACATTTCAGGCTGTTTTTTGGGGTCAAAGAACCATGACCTTGTAGCTTGTGACAAGTGACGTGTGAACACTGGGATTGAAGTTTTGCCACTATTTTGATGTTCTGCCTATTATGTGTGTCATTTAAAACAAATACTGTTACTCTTCTTGTGCTTATTCAACACACTACATTTATAAGCCAAAACTGCCCCAGATATATACAGCACAAAAATGCCCCAGATATGTACAGCACAATTGAATAAAATGTAGTTTTTACTAAGGTGATAAAACACTATAAATATATATGACTTTTTAAAACCCCCGATGTTCATAGCATTTATAAAACAACCATAAAATAGTTTAAATATACTGCACAAAGAGTGCAAAAAAATCACTACAAGTTCTGTAATAACACCTTTTAAGGAATATTAGGAGCAGCTTTCTTTAAATTAAAAGCACTCAAAGACTCAATACACAGTAACTGAAGACCATTGAACCAAGAAACTAAAACAACAAAGAATAGAGAGATAGAGTTTTATTTCTTTTTATCTGTCTTCTGGTTCAAGAAAGGGGATAGGGGGCTTCCCTGGTGGCGCAGTGGTTGAGAATCCGCCTGCCGATGCAGGAGACACGGGTTCGTGCCCTGGTCCAGGAAGATCCCACATGCCGCGGAGCAACTAAGCCCGTGAGCCATGGCCGCTAGGCCTGTGCGTCCGGAGCCTGTGCTCCGCAACGGGAGAGGCCACAACAGTGAGAGGCCCGCATACCGCAAAAAAAAAAAAAAAAAAAAAAAAAAAGAAAGGGGATAGGAAAGAAATTTCAATTTGGTTGCTTCTTTTTAGACCTTGCCTTTTGGAAAATGTATAGATCCCGTTAGTTAAGTCTTTTTCAATATGGAAAAAAATATGTTCTTCCAACAGTTATAAATGAGGACACGTGAATTTCCATTGTCATTGATTGTCTTGGTCAACTGGTTTGTTGGCTGTGATAATTTACGACCGGTAACTATTTTCAAAGACAAAAGGAAAATATTGCAAATAAATATAAGTAGGAAAAAATTACCTGGTCCAGAAATGTTTTTGTTAGTTCTGTTAGCAAAAATTAAGACTTTAGTTCTACTGAGAAAAAGGTAGTAATCTTAGTCCCCAGTGAGCCTAAATTCCTGTGATGATCTAAATTTTAAAGTAAAATGTAGACTTCTGGCCATTGTCATATTGTAATAGCATCAAATCAAAATTCACTTCTCTTTTATATACAATAATTAGATAACTTCCTGGTGATAGACAAGAAATTCTGCTTACATACTGCTGTCATCCTATGATGTGTGATTATATATAGGTGCATTCTATTCAATTTCTTATTAATTTTCACTTGGATGCCCATGGACACTTGAGTCTGACTATGCTCCAAACTGGTTTCATCATTTTCCTCATATGTGTTCTTTCTTCTAGATTTCCTTTCTTTCTACTTGGATTCTTTATTTACCATCCACCCATGTCAAAAATTTGGAAATTCTGTAAGAGTCTAATATTTCAATCCTCTCTTAGATTTAATCTCTGACCATATCCTGTTTATCTTATCTCCATAACATCTCTAATATTCATCTTCTTTCATTTCAGTTTCTACTCCTTTATTACTTGCAATAATTATCTCATTGGTCTCAGTATCAGAACTTTTGAGCAGTCTCCCCCAGTGTGCCTGTGTTGATCTTCCTAAATTACAAACATGTTTCATATTTCTCCTCAATTTAGGGCACTTCCCAATTGTTTACAGGATGAAATCCAAATTTCTTAACTTGTTCTTTACTCTGCTTACCTTAAGGTCTTACAACTACTTATAGGCTTCACCTGGGCTGGGATTAGTTATTCATTTTACCACTTTATATTTAGCATATTTACTAATACCTGACACACAGTAGATGCTCAAATATTTATTGGATGGAAGAAAATATCTTTTGCTTTGTTTCTCTCACTGCCTATGCTCAAACTAAACTGTCTTTGCTTACGTAGCTTTCTCTGACATGAATGCCCTTCTTTTTCCATGTTCAATGTTTATTGTCAGCTACGTGAAATCAAAGGCTAGTTTTGTTCAAATTTCTAATGCAACTTGCTAGCTCAGTGCTTAGTTTTTTAACGGGATTAATGTATTGGTTGATTAAAAAATATAGTTATAAATCCATTCACATATTTACTTTCTTCAGTACTTTTATTCCTAAATAAAAGTAATCAAAATAGTAAAGAAAGCTGTAGAAGTGATCAGTGGGAAAAAATGTGTTATAAGGCAAGCAATGGATATGGAGAACAGCGTTTTGTGCTTTGTGGTGTAAACAAAGAAAGCCATGGGAAGCAATTAAAAGGGTTTCAAACAAGGAAAAAATATCATTATGTTTTAAAAATATGGCTTTGATGCACTGGAGAATTTGGTAGAAAAATATAAAATTGGAAGCTAAGAAACCAGTTAGGAGGGTATATCTAGGGACTAGGCAAGAGGTGATGGTGATTTGTACTTGTGATTTGGCAGGATATATGAAGTTAGAATCAAGAAAGGGAATACATGAAGTAAAAATTAGAAAATTTCAAAACATCAATAACGATTCCCACTTTCAGCTTGAGCAACTAGATGGATTGAGGTATCCTTTACTGAGACATAGCAAATTAACTGTGCTATTGGCAAAGATTAGATAGATAGGCAAATGGGATAGATTACTATAAGCCAGGTGTTTATAAAGCAAACCATTACAAATTAATGGAGAGTACAAAGATTATTCAATATATGGTGTTTGGACAATTTATTAATTATTTGCTTTAAATACACCTATTTTTTAAACCTCTCATAACATTATACATTTTAAAAATCTTGTTAAATAAATAAAGATACAACTGAAAATTTGGTTAAGTCTGAAAGAAAATGATACTAAGTGTCAGACTTCTTAAGGAAAAATACTAAAATTCAAAGTGATAATAAATATCACAATTAAAGATGTACTTGGTTTCAGTATCATAAGAACTAAAAACTTTAGTATATAGCATGTAATCCAAATTGATTTTCAAATGAGAACCCTATTTTTAGTATATGGCCAAGGGTTAGTACATTAAGAGTGCATTGGTAGAAATCAGGAAAATAAATAAAATTCATGTTCAAAAATAGGAAAATCATTTGATCATATAATTCACAAAAGAAGGGCATAAGAAAGCTATTTTCATGTTTTCTAATAATTAAATTAATATAAATTAAGTATAGATATATCTTTTGACCTCTAAGTTACCATACCAGAAAAAAAAAATAGTGCTCTTGTCCTATTCTAGTGAAAAAGCAACTTTCATACATTAACAATAGCAGTATAAATTGATCATTTACTTGATCATAAGATATTCTTGTAACACCAAAAACTGATGCTATGTACAGCATCATTAAATTATTACAGATATAATACCATAGTCATTTGCTGGGCTATTATTATTGCTAGGATATTTTTTAATGTGGAAAAAGCTTGTGACATACAGATGATACGAAAGTTTATGTACAATATTAGTGCAATTATATTTTAAAATACTCTATATTCAAAAGCTCTAACATGGAAAAAAGATGAATTTCAATTTCTGACCTTAAGGCAGACAAGATATTTTAAAACGACCTTCCACTGCAAAATAAATTAAATCCTTCATGGGACATAATTTTTTACTGCATGTAAAAGAATTAACATCCCCCCAATTTTTTTTAAAATTATTAAATGTTTAAGGAATTTTTAAATGGCAAAAAAAATAAGTAACCAAGAAGACACATTCTGAAATTATCAGATTTGAAAAATAATAAAAATAAAACATAAGGAAATAGAAATAAAATAATTGACACAAAAAAACTCAGTAAGTGGGCCAAAAGAAAATTAGACACAGGTAAAGAATGAATTAATAACTCAAAAGACAATTTTTTAATTATTTAGAATGTAGCCCCAGAAGATAAGAATATAAAAATATTTTTAAATGAGGTTAAGAAATATGAATAACTAATGGGATAGTTTACACATGTCTGATGAGAGTCACCAAGAAAACATAGAAAGAATGATAAGAAAAAGCAATATGAATAAATAATAACTGAGTTTTAACCAAAACTGATGATGAATCTGCAGAAGAAGAAAGTATAATGTATACTAAGCAGGATAAAATAAAAGAAAATTATGATGTAAACCCATTGTAGAGAAACTGAAGAATACTGAAATTTAAAAATTACTTGTAAATAAATAGCAATTAGGTGATTAGCACACTTCAAAACAGCAAAAGAAAAAGTTGAAATTCGGTCCTGTAATCTCTTCAGAATTTGGGAAGAAACTAACCATAAAACCTGAAATTTGTGCACTAAAAATCATCTTTCAAGAATAAAGGAAAATAAACATATTTTCCATCAAAATTTGTACTTACTACCATGAAAATTACACAAAGCAAACTTCTAATGGACAAACTTTCAAAATAACAAAGGTGATCCCTAAAAATCTAAGATGAGAGAAGAAATGCTGAGCATGTAGCTCAGTACTACAATGTATTTACATGTAGTTTGTGTACAAAAAATACTGACAAGGATAATGTCTAATTGATAGAGTATAAAAAAGGACAGGATGAAAACTTGTGGAAAAAAGTTATGGAAATTAGGAGTATGTTGATATAGAGTAAAAGATCCTAAGTTTTTATTTAGTAAGATGATTAAGACATTAACTTCATGTATTACCTTGCATAAAGTGGTAAAGTTTCAGTGATATTGCCTTTAAAATAAATGAGAGAGTATAAAACACCCAAACCAGCAGAGATGGAAAAAAAAGTAGGAATTTTTAAATGATTAAAAAGTTAAATGAAAATTGATATCAAAGAACATAGAAGAAGCATAGCAAAAGCAGAATAAACAGAAAGTCTATAAATTGTGATCAAATTTAAAGTATTAGACAAAATGTACCATTTAAAATATAATTGTCATATAGTATTTTTTAATGAGCTTTGTACTTTTTAGAAGAGTTTCACTTAAAACATAACAAAAAAAGATTAAAATACAAGAGATAGAAAGCAATAAAACACTAAAAGATTGCTGTGTTTATATTATTCAAAATATAATATAGGGCAAAAAGTCTTAAGAATAAAGATGGTTCCCATATAATAAGAAAACATCAGCTCCCCAGGAAGCTGTATGAAGTCAAAACCTTCATGCACCTAATAAACATTCACAAAATATATAAAACAAAATTTGTTAAAACAACAGAAGAATGTTTTAAAATCCACCATTAGGGTGGGTGATTTCAAAATGGCACTCTTAATTATTGATAGGTCAAAACACAATTAAAACAATAAAGTTGTAGATGATTTAAACAACTTAATAATGCGTTTGCTTGGTAGTGTGGGGCACTTAAAACACACTGCTATCAAATCTAGTGAATCCACATTCTTCTTGAGTATACAAAGAACATTTACAAATGAATAATCACATACTTTGCAAAAAAAAAAACTCTCAAAAAAGTTTAAAAATATAATTACAGAGACCACATCTTCCCATTATAGAAATAAAAGTAGCAATCAATAACAAAAAGACAAAAGAAATGAATTGTTTAAAAAAAAAAAGCTAAATCTATATAAAAAAAAAAAATGACGATTAAAAATGGGCCAAAGACCTGAACAGACACCTCAGCAGAGAAGATATAAGGATGTCAAGTATGTCATCTTTATGAAAAGATGCCCTAAGAAAAACAACTCTATGAAAAGATGCTCTACATCTTTTGTCATCAGGGAAACACCAATTAAAACAACAATGATATACCACTAACCATCTATTAAAATGGCCAAAATCCAGAACACCAAATGCTGGCCCAAATATGGAGGTATGGGAATTCTCATTCATTGCTGGTAGGAACCCAAAATGGTAAAGCCATTTTGGAAGACAGATTGGAGTTTCTTACAAAATTAAATATACTCTTACCATACAATTCAGAAATCACACTCCTTGGCATTGACCCAAAGGAGTTGAAAATTTATGTCCACACAAAAATCCTGCACATGAATGTTTATAGAAACTTTATTGATAATTGCCAGGACTTGGAAGCAAACAAGATGTCTAATAGGTGAATGGAAAAATAAACTGTGGTACATTCAGACAATGAAATATTATGCAGTGCTAAAAAGAGATGAGCCATAAAACTATAAAAAGCATGGTGGGAACTTAAATACGTATTACTAAGTGAAAGAAGCCAATTGGAGAAGGCTGCATATAGTGTGATTCCAATTATATGACATAAGAGCAAAACTATGGAAGCAATAAAAAAATCAGTAGATACAAGGGAAGAGGGGAGAGATGCAGAGGCAGGACAAAGAGGATTTTTAGGGCAGTGAAAATACTATGCATGATAGTATAATTATGGACATATGTCCATACATTTATCCAAATTCATAGAGTATATATGCACATATATTATCTCTATATATTTATTTATATAATATATATATACATGTGAATATATATAATTTCAGAAACTAGATTCTTAGCATTTAAGTTCACAGTTTTAAAACTGAAAAGGTCCTTAAATGCCTACATGTCTTATTCAATATTCACATTTTATGTCACAAAAATGAAAGTGAGTAATTAAAATTCACACAACAAAGAATTTAGGCTAGAAAGAATTAATTATTCATATAAAAGCTGTGTATTTGGGTCAGAAATTCTTACCTATCTGCTACATATGTCTATCTCTACCTCTCTGTCTCTCTACCTATACCAATACCCATCAATACCTATACCTACACCTATATCTATATCACTTAACTACAGTTGTGAGGTTTTGTAGAAATGACAGCTGGTGCTCTTTTCCAGCTTGAATAGGGTGTGTCTCCGTGTGTTACATAACTAATTAATTGCAGAATTCAGTCTTTACTGAACAAAAATTTTGACTTCAAAATTAAACACTCTTTCTACACTATACTCTTTCTACACTTTCTGTTGCCTGTAATGAGTTACATAATTAACAAAACATTGGTTAATTTTAAATGATTATAGATTGGTAAAATTAATATAGTTACATGCCAGACAGAATCATTTTCATTTTAAAAACACTATTATATTTCATACATCATATATTATGTCTTTTATTTCTCACAAGAAATGGAAGCTCTCTCCAAAATCTTAATACATCTCAAAAGTCTGATATCTTTTATATATTATTTAATAGATTAGTCAATCCAATTACAACTGATCCACTAATTTTATTTTTAAATGTTTCTTAACATATAGAGGGTAGGACTAGAAGACCATCTGATACTAAGTGACTCAAATATGCAATAAGAAATATAAAATACATACCTATCCACATTCACACCAAATGAAAAACGAATGGTTTTAACATTTCAAGTCACACTTTAGGAAAAGGAAACAAACCGGGGCTAGTAAACCGAACACCAGTTTTCTGGCCCACTTAATTGTAAAAGACTGAGACATTAAACTGTGCAAACTAGAGAAAAGCTGACATTACCTTAATTAAATTGATACTACTAGTGATGCCCTGATAGTGTACTTGTCAGGGTATAAATTCTTATAACATCAAATAAAAATGATGAACTTCCCCAAGGACCTAATATAAGTTCTTCTAGAGGGGATTAGTTAACACAATTACTTCTAGGATATTTCATTTAAATTACTTACATTCCAAGTGAATGGGAGCTGAGCTAAACCACATATCCCACCAGCTGCATAGGCAGAAGAAAAGACGAAAAGAGTCCTAGGAAAACTCATTGTGTAACACCGGCCAGAGGTGTAATTGTGGAGCAATTTTTTTTTTTTACTATTTTTGAATACTGTAATTTAAGAAGTCTTCAGAGATAATATGGACATAGACATCAGAAGGTCACTTTTGTAGTGATGAATAGTTTATAATAGAAAAAGCTGTTGTCATTTGCATCTCATTGCAAGCGTTGCATCTTGAGAAAGATTATATGTGACTCGTAAGTTAAGAATTTTAGTTTTCATGTATAATTTCAACTTTCTTTTCCAATTCTCTGTGAAATGAGGTCTAGCCTTGCCAAAGCAGAACAAGTGTCAACTGAAATCATGAAGGCTTCTGAGCTGCTAGGACAGTGATTCTTAAGAAACCAAGTGTTACTGTAACACTTGTCTCTCACAACTGAGGAGATGTGATGGCCTTGCTGGTAGTGTGAAGACAGTGATCACCAGTATGACAGTGAGAGGACGAAACACTCTGCCAGGCAGCCAGGCTCCCAGACTTCAGAAATTTATACTGAACAAAGCTGACAGCTTTGAAGAAGCACACTAAATTCTGGCTGCTTCCCTCTGAGCTAGCATGCTCGTACCTTTCAATGATGGGAATGGGGTCAGGGCTATGCTGAGAGTTTACCTAGAGAAACATACTTTGGTGGCAGGTTCAAAGAGCTGGAAGATATAAAATATTAAATATTTATGCAAGAAACTGGGACTATGTAACATAACTGAAGAAGATGCACTAGGCTCCATCTGTTCTTAGAACATGAGCTCCCTTAGCTTTTAAGGTTGCCTGTAATATACCACTATTTGGTGTGACTTTAGCTACTGCCTCCCGAAGACTTCTTTACAATATGCACTAGTGGACAGAAGCATTACCTTAGCAACCACCAATCAACAGAGACGTTTTTCTAGGATTATCTGGTAAGCTCCCTTTCAGACACCAGGTACTATAGTAGAGAAGAGGAAAAAAAAGTAAATTAGACATTGAGACTTTAAAAACATCTAGAAAACAATTGGGTCTAGGCAGTAGGGCTCCCCTTTGTATGGGATACCCTCCCACAGAAAACTCTCTGTTTTACCATATATGTCTGCTGCTTTTGCCCATCCATGTTTCTACTAAAGATGAAAGGTCAAGAGAATATTGTTTGATAGTTTCACAAAATTCTATGGAAATAAACTTCCTCTTAAACCATATAGGCTCTTAAACCATATAGAGAATTTAACCTCCACCTTCCCTCATAAAATGCATGACGGTAAGAGCTGGAAAGAGTTGGAAAGTTCCTTGAGCTTGGCAAATGGAAAAGAGTGTTGGTTAAATGTCATGGAGCAAGCACTAGACTATGGATTATTGATTCAAAATGGAGTAACATCAGGATTCCTAACCTTGAACAGGGCATTTCTGAGAATATCTGTACAATTCCAGTGGCAAAGAATCCTTTTGGTTATTGATTCTTGCCAAAGCTCATACTGAAATTTTACTGAAAGATATATGGAGATGTGCAAAATAATACTACTCTCAGTGGGCTCTTGTTTTATTTGTTTCTTTTTTTATTTCTCAACAAGTCTAGACTCAGTGTCTCCATTTTATTTAAATGGTATTTTAAAGTCAAAGAACACAAATAGATCTATGTTGTATTGAATAAAGTAAAAACTAACATTACATCTCTACCACTACCCTGTTTTCTCTTAACTTAGACATGATTGACCTCATCTAGTATGGACATCTCTTCATTTTCCTGCTCTCTTCCTTTTAAGTTCTCTGTATCTTCATTGTTTAAGGAAGTATTCTGTTTAAGTAAGTATCCCTTCCTTCAAAGTTAGCTATTCCACTTATACCTTTCTTTCTTCCTCCAACCTAATGTAAAATAATATCCTACAAATTATTTCCTTATATTGCATTTTCAATTTTTGTCTTTCCAGTGTGTCCTTCCTTCTCAGTCTTTACTTATGATTGGGTCTCCTTCTTCTAGAAAAACTAACCTAACCATCAAACAAAAACATTTTTCTCATTTATTCTTCCCCACTAGCATATTTAAAGCAATCTCTCTGCCCTCTCACTCACACATAACCCCATCACCAACTCCTACTAAAACATATCCCAATGTTGACTGTTTCTTAGTCCCTCCATGACTACCACCCCAATCCAAGTCAAGTCTTCCTCCTGGTGGATTAAGTGTTACTTACTGGTCTCCTCCCTGCTATTGCCCTTTCTCCCCAGTTCAGCATTATGAGACAAAGGAGACATATGCTGATTATCTCTATTCAGCAGATAGTTATGCTTTTAAGACAAAAGTAATTCATTTCACCCCTATGCTCAGAACTTCAAAGGTTACCCCTCTCATATGAGAATATAATCTAAAATCCTTATAATGACATGCTCTTATTCCTGTTAACTCTCTGATTCCATCTCCTATTATTCTTCCCTCACCAGAGACTTCACAACACTGTGGCCTGGCTACTCTTCCTCATCATGTCCAGTGTGCTTTCACCCCAGAAACGCTGCATTTAAGTCTTTCATTAACCCTTTGCTCTTAACATTAACCAACACGGTGGGCATCGTTCAATCTCTTGAGGGCCCAAATGGAACAAAAAAAGAACAAAGAAAGGGAGAACTCTTTCACTGTCCTCTTGAAATGGGATATCTTCCTCCCCTGTCCTTGGACATGAGAACCACTTGTTCTGGTGCCCTTGAATTCTGACTGGGAGTTACACCACTGACTGTTTCTCAGGCCTTTGGACTGAGTCTGAATTATACCATGGCTTTCCTGGTTCTCCACTTGTAGATAATAGTTTGTGGGACTTCTTGGCCTCCATTTTCCAATTCCCATAATAAATCTTCATACACACACACACACACACACACACACACACACACACACACACACACACACACACACACACACACATACACACACACACACCACCCTAATGGTTCTGTTTTCTGTTTTTCTGGAGAACCCTGACTAATACAACTACCATCTCTCTGTTTCCCTTTACAATTGCTTAACTTTTCTTCATATTCTACACCACCTGTTGATATACCTACCTGTTTATAGTCTTTCATGAGATTTGAGTCAATGTAAGCAGGTTTTGTTTATTGCTTATCAAAAAACAACTAGAGTAGTGCCAGGCACACGGTAGGTTCTCAAATATATTTGTGGAAAAAATTAATGAATCCTTTGAAGTTTGCTTTAACATTCTTTTTTTTTTTTTTTTTTTTTTTTTGCGGTATGCGGGCCTCTCACTGTTGTAGCCTCTCCCGTTGCGGAGCACAGGCTCCGGACGCACAGGCCCAGCGGCCGCGGGCCTCTCACTGTTGTGGCCTCTCCCGTTGCGGAGCACAGGCTCCGGACGCACAGGCCCAGCGGCCACGGCTCACGGGCCCAGCCGCTCCGCGGCACGTGGGATGTTCCCGGACCAGGGCACGAACCCGCGTCCCCTGCATCGGCAGGCGGACTCCCAACCACTGCGCCACCAGGGAAGCCCTGCTTTAACATTCTTAATGACAAATGAGAAATCATTTTCTGTCAGGAAAACTGAATTATCTGGGGGGAAAAAGCAGCCACTTTAAGTGACTTCATTTAAAATGTGAAACAATTTTCAGAGTATAAATAATGAGAAAAGAGTTGTATTGGGAGGCTATCTGGAGAAAATAAGCATATAAAAATACTTTTTTTGTATTACATTATAACATTTGGGATTATAACAGCAACTACACTCCAGATTTTAGAACCACATACTTCAATCATTAATATTCACAGAAGGACATAATTTGTCTTTCTATATTGTGTGCAGTATTTCAGACACTACCATTCATTTAGCATTTTGAGAGTGACTTTTGGGGCATTTTTAAGAAACAACAAAAAAACTGTGATGGTTCATCAGTTTTCAAAAGATCCTATCAATAATCTTGTACTCGGTTCACTCATTGTGGAAACCTCATTGATTTTCTTTTATTTGAGTATTAACAGATCAAACTGTCAGATTCTAAGTAGTCAATGAGCTTGAGTATGATTTAAAAACTATTCCAAAATCACCAAATAGAATACTGAATATTTTTAAATAATTTGTTCACTTTTCCATGTATAGAACTGTATTTACAACACAAAGATATGTGAAACTAATAAATATTTTACCAGCATTAGAAAGTAAATGCCCTAAGCTAGTAGTAAGTGAGAAGAAATTTTTGAGAAGTCACTTTTTTAGTAAATGCTTGTATGTTATAATGACTTTTGTTGGAAGTTTTGGCTGACTTTTTTTCCATGAAACTCAGTTTCTAAAGATTCAGATAATAAGTACTCTGTAATGCAGAGTGATTGTTTTATAAAAATAGATCAGTTTCACTTGGAAAGTAGGGTTGGACAGCTTAGCTTTGAGTTCCAGCTCTGTCCCTTACTGTTAATAATAATATTTGTGTATAATAACTTGAAATACAAAGTTATCACCTGATTAACTCTGGCAAAATATATACCTCCAAACTGTTTCCATGTCCTGAATGAATGATTTCATATCAGTGTGACGGAAATTATACCAGCAGGGATACTGACCATGGAGTTTAAATGGAATTAGTATATGGTAATGTGAATTTTGGTTCAGATGACAAAAGAAGTAGATGCCCTTTGAATTGAATGGACAGATCATAACTTAGAAAAAAGACAATGAGTAAAACAAGAATATCAGCAATTGTTATATCTAATTGCTGAATGCCAGACAAACATCAAACTGTGAAGAACTCGGTTATTTCTTGGAATAGGTGTGCAGGTAGAGGCAGAATCAATAGATAAAATTCCAAGTATATGCACATGGGGTTAGAGACTTGTTAATCCTGTTTCTTGGATCTGAGTGCTAACAAAAGGGCACAATATTTTAATATCTATATTTTGGTCTCCTATGGTAGGTTATTCCTGTAGAAGGGAATGTGTCTGATGAATACTCCTCTGTAAGACAGGATTTCTCAAAAAGCCAAAATGTTTTCAGGTCATTAATAGATTTTTACCTAAAATACCCATGATCCTTTAAATATAAGATACTGTGAATTAAACAAAGGCTACAGATTTTTTTTTGCCTGTTTGCTTTGTTTTGTTGTTGGTGGTAGTGATTTTGGGGATGGAGTCAGGCATGAAAGAAGTTGATTTTATTTATCTAAAACTTTGCATAGACAAATGTGTGTTTTTTCATTTCTTAATGGGGGAAAATGAAATATGGAGTTACTAAAATTTATTTATATAATGCTTTAAAAAACAAAATTATACTTTATGGAGAGTTATATTAAGGTTATTAAATTCCTGTTGTTCTGCCTACATAGTTACTAAGCAGCGGTCTGAAAATAAACTGGCTTCCTGCACTTAGATAAAAATGGAACATGTTGGCCAGTCACAGTGTATTCTAATCTCCCTAGAAAAGTTTTTTCTTTTGTTTTCTAGGGTATTGGTCCATCATTAGCAGACACTGAGCTCTCAGTAAATAAGAGTATGTCTTTAGACACAGAAAACTGAAGTCCCAAATAACATGGGCCTCTGCATAAGTGTCCGGCTATCCCCGCTTTGGAGCATATGTTCATTAGTAGCATAAACATTCCAATTCAGCTGTACTTGTAAATGAGGTAGAGTAGCCTAGCTCTAATTTAACAAAGAAAATACATCCATCTCTCCTGGATGGTTGTGTTGATGCAAATATCACTGTGGTTACCACGTTCCTTACAACTGTCAAAAAGTATTAGGTGTAAATCAAATAAAATCGATCGACTTCCACTGGCTGGTGAGCTAATTCAGGGGGAAGTGTTACTATCTCATTTTGAATTTAACTAATGTTTCTTTTATGTGTAATGATTAAGCCAGAATTACCAAAAAGTGTCCATCCTTCTTTAAAGAATGTCCTTGAAATACTCAAAATTACTTCAACGCTAGAAATAAAGAATAAATAGATCATAGAATAACTCCCTACTTAACACAAAATTGCTTCCAAGTAATGAGCAGTAATATTGAATTTAGTATATTCTTTATCTCAAATCCAGCCATTCAGAAAAAAATGAAAATGTTTCTTACATTGAAAATAACCACTTTGGGTATCTTTAGTTCCTTAAAAGAATAGCAGATTCCATTCCTTACTAAGAGAAAAGGAGACAGAGACAGACACAGAGAGAGTATTCTTTGATGTGAATTTTTCAGCAATTTGCTAATCTGTTTCTTTTTATTTAAGACACATATTAACAACTTCATAAAATGCACATATTCACCGACCTAAGCATGACTCTGCTAGATTATTTTAGTTTCCAATGTGTCTTCTTGTGATGACTCTTATTTTACATCATTAGTTTTAAGAAACTGTGACAAGGAAGCACTACAATTAGTGAAAAAGTTGACATAAATTCAAGTCTCTGAATCAGAAACCTGCCAAGAAAATGTATTTTTATCACATACAACAGAGAAATAGTATGTATGTGTTAGACTTTTTTGTACAATGATGAAAATGGACTTAGATATATACTAATAATATAGAGTCCTAGCTCTGTATTTTCTCCAATTTGCCCCCAAGTGTCCTATCATATTTAAATCTTTCCTCTGGTCATCCATATGGTCTAGGACAAAAATAACCCAATAAGAAGAGGCAGAAGGTGGATAGTATTGGCAAAACTAGTGTTGAAACCAGAACATGGAAGTAAGCAGTGGAAAGAGCCCAGGCTTTAGACACTTTGTTGGTTTGAGTTTGAGAATCATGACTTTGAGTAATATTCACCACCACATTATAATTCTTAAATCTGACTGAACAATAAGCTACTCTGATCCAGAGGTGACTTCAGGAAGCCAGCCTTAAAAATATTGTAATAGTCATGTCTGGCAGTCTGAAAGACTGTCCATCCCCATAGCAGAGCCATCTAAGGAGGGAGCATTCAAAACTAATAAGATGTTTATGCTGACCCAGGGCAGATCCCTAGATAAAAGATTAAAAACAAGGATAAAAACTCAACAAGGACACCAGAAGCTTTAAAATTCAGGAGGACTATTTTGCAGAATTAGCAGTATACAGAAGGAAATAAATAGCTATAAATGCTTACATTAAAAAAGGAAGAAACATTTCAAATCAATAGCCTGAGTCAACCTTAAGAAACCTTAAGAAACCAGATAAAGAAAAACAAATAAAATACAAAGAAAGCAGAAGAAAGGAAATAATAAAGGCAAAGACAAGAATAAATGAAATAAAGAATAGAAAAATAATAGAGAATTTTCTCAAATGATAATTTTTTTAAAAATCGATTGAACAACTTTAGTTGGGCTGACCAAGAAAAAAAGAGAAAATGCAAATTTTTAAAATCAAGAATGAGAAAGCACCTTCAATAAGACCTTACAGAAATAAAAAGAATTATGAGGGAATACTGTGAACAGCTATATCCCAATAAATTAGACAACTTGGAGTAAATTGAAAAACTCCTTTACAAAAACACAAATTACTGAAACCTAAGCAGGAGAAGTAGAAAGTTGGAATAGACCTATAATAAGTATAAAGATTGAATTCGATTTTTTAAATTCCTACAAAGAAAACCCAGGCTCAGACAGCATCACTGGTAAATTCTACCAAATTTAAAAAAAAAAAAAAAAAGAAAAAGTAAAAGAAATCTAGACTCATCTTCCACAAATTCTGCCCAGAATACAAGAAGAGTATAGTAGTCAGCTCAGGCTACCATAATAATATGCCATAGACTAGGTGGTTTAAACACCAGAAATATTTTTCTCAAGTTCTGGAGACTGGGAATTCCATGACCAAGGTAGCAGAAATGTAGGCCATTCTGGTGCCTCTTTTCTTGGCTTGGAGGCAGCTGTCATTTCACCATGTGATCACGTGACCTCTTCTTGGTGTGTGCAAGGAGGGAGAGAGATTGAACTTTCTGATACTCCTTCTTGTATCTCTACACTACTTCCATCAGATCAAGGTCCCATTTTTATTTAACCTTCATTACTCCCTTACAGGTACATCTCCATATACAGTCACACTAGAAGTTAGGGCTTCAACAGATAAATTTTGGGAAACACAAATATTCAGCCCATACCAAGGAGAGAACCCACTTCAACTCACTCTATGAAGCCAGTGAAACCCTGACTTTAATATGAGACAAATATAACACAGGCAAAGAAATCTGCAGATCAGTATTTCAAATGTGAATGTGTACAATTCCCTCAACAAAATACTAGTAGTCAGAATTCAGCTATTTATAAAAAGAGTTATAAACTAAGATGAAGGGGATTATTATAGGAATGCAAGGTTGGTTAAGCATGTCAAAATCAATTGATATAGCATACCATATTAATGCAATAAAGAAAAACATGTGAACATATCAATGGATGCGTAAATAATTTTGACAGAATCTTACACACCTTTATGATAAAAATGTTCAACAAACTAGGAGTAGAAAGGAACTTCCACAGACCATTAAAGGGCATCTATGAAAAACCCACAGGCTTCCCTGATGGCGCAGTGGTTGAGAGTCCGCCTGCCGATGCAGGGGACATGGGTTCGTGCCCCGGTCTGGGAAGATCCCACATGCCGCGGAGCAGCTGGGCCCGTGAGCTATGGCCGCTGAGCCTGCGCGTCCTGAGCCTGTGCTCCGCAACGGGAGAGGCCACAACAGTGAGAGGCCCGCGTATCGCAAAAAAAAAAAAAAAAAAAAAAAAAAAAACCCACAATCAACATTATAATTAAAGGTGAAAAAATGAGTTATTTCCCTCCAAGATTAGAAATAAGACCAAGAAGTCTTCTCTTGACATTTCTATATAACATTGTACTGAAAGTTCTAGCATGGGTAATTAGGTAAGGAAAATAAATAAATAAGTGTTGAGATTGGAAAGGAAAAAGCAAAACTATTTCTATTAACACATGACACGGTCTTGTCATAGAAAATCCTAAATAATCCATGAAATAATATTAGAAGAAAAAAAAACAATTTCAGCAAGTTTGCAGGACACACTATCAATACACAAGCATCAATCTCATTTCTATATATTAGCAATGAACCATCCAAAAACAAAATTAAGGAAACAATTCCATTTACAATAGCACCAAAAAAGCCCAAAATACTTAGGAATAAATATAACCAAAGAGGTGTAAGAGTTTTACACTTAAAACTACCAAGCATTATTGAAAGGCATTAAAAACTATCTAAATAAATTCGTGTTCATGTAACTTAATATTTTTAAGACAATACTCCCAAAATTGATCTACAGATTCAAGAAAAACATATGAATATATAAAAAAATATACACAAATGATTAGATCAACATTATTTATAACAACCAAAATGGGAAAACAAACCAAATGTCCATCAATTGACAAATGGATAAATAAAATGTATTATTGCCATACACTAAAATATTATTCATCAATAAAAGATAAGTAGTGATACATGCCTCAACTTGAATATATTACGCTAAGCGAAAGAAGGAATTTACAGAAGGTTGCATATTGTATGATTATTTTTACGTAAATTGTCCAGAATAGGCAATTCTATATTGCCTGTTAATGGTTAAGAAAGCAGATTAATGGTTCCATAGGACAGAGGTGCTCAGGATATGGTAAAATGAGAAGTGACAGCTCATGGGTAAGAATTTCTTTTTGGCAGAAATTTGAAAATATTCTGTAGTTAGATTGTGTTGATGGTTGCACAGCTCTATGAATATACTAAAATACATACAATTGGACACTTTAAATGGATAAATTATTATGTGAACTTTATTTCAATAAAGCTGATTTATAAATACATAGTGAAAAAAGGAAGAAAGGAAGGATTTTGATGTTTTTGAAATATCCTCAGATTTTTCTCATATGCTCTTAAAAAACCATTGAGAGAGGAATGTTGGGAATAAAAAAAGGAATAATGGGAAGAAACAAAAATATCTGACTTAAGCTATGGGTGATATCAACCCTGAAAGATAAGATAGGCCTTCTGTTTTTTTTTTTTGGTCTAGTTAGAATGCTTTATAATGATAATATTTTGCACTTCCTCAGTCTCCAACGATTTTCTGTAGAGGACAAGCAAAAATAAGGTATAAAGGATTTTCTCTTCTTCATGTAATGAAATTTTACTATTATTTCCATTCAGATATGAAACAAAAATAAGCTTATTGACAATTTATTATTAAAACAACTCAATTTTTCTACATTTGTGAAATTTCTTATTAATCACACTGTAGACTTAAAGATACTTAGCACTCTTCACTGAATAAGACTCATTTGTCCTGTCCAAAAACGGACAGCATACCATCTCAGCCCTTATGTTCATTTTTGCACTTGGGTAGTGTTTACCATCATTGTTCCATGAAATGTGAGAAAACGTTTCTCAGGATTTTTTGGATTTAAAACTATCAGCTTGCCAATTATTTTCAGTTTAGAAAACCTGCTGTTTCTTACAGCTTCACTTGCTTTATTCCCAAGAAAGGGTTTCCCACTTGTAAATATCCAGCATAAGTGCCAATTACCTTCAACCTCTAAGTTTCAGTTGCACCCCACACTCATTTACTAAACGAAAACTACATGTGCAAACATTTGATGCAAAACACTGGTATGGGTGGTATCTAACCAAAATTATAGAAGTGTGAGTGCTTAATTAAGATCAAAGTTCAAGATTTCCATAATGATGTAGCCAGAGAAAATGTGTTCCAGATGCCTTTGGGAATCTAGCAACTTTGTCACACATTAATGCTTTTTAGATGAAAATGAGTTTCACTGTCCAAATTAGCTCTTGAAAGCTATTTCTCCTCACTTTCAAGCTGATTACTATCAAATATTAGGTGACTTTAATAGTATTTATTCAATAAGTCCGATAGTTATATTTTATTAACTACAACTGATTTAAATGTAAATATTACTATAGCACAAGAGTAGATGAACAAAGTCCTTAAAGAACATTGCTTACGATTTAAAAAATAATGCAATATGACAGTCAGGAAATTGCATGCATGTATATATTATATGAGTTTATTTGTGGGTATATGTGTATATATGTATATAATATATGTGCGTGGGGTGTATGTGTGTCTATGTGTATACACACATATAAAACATTTAAAACACAGTTTTTACATTTAGTGTATCATTTGACACAAATTCTTAAAGAGTTGGTTTTGGATTAATATATTAAAGTTGAAAGATTTGTGCAAGTATGATAACATAATGATTTAATGAACAGAACAAATGACCGTGACTACATCCGATGTAGAATCTTTTCCAGACCCACCATCCTTCATTAACTGTAATGAACTGAAACATTTACACTTGTGGTATAGAACTTTAAATGATTTTGGAAATCTCCTTTTGGTCAATCTAGCAGTAGGCATTTTATCATCTGTTAAATATTAAAATGACTTTTTTCTTGTTTTTGGCTGTGTTAGGTCTTCATTGCTGTGTGTGGGCTTCTCATTGCGGTGGCTTCTCATGTTGTGGAGCACAGGCTCTGGGAGCGCAGGCTTCAGTAGTTGTGGCACATGGGCTCAGTAGTTGTGGCACATGGGCTCAGTAGTTGTGGCTCTCGGGCTTAGTTGCTCCGCAGGATGTGGGATCTTCCCGGACTAGGGCTCAAACCCATGTACCCTGCAGTGGCAGGTGAATTCTTAACCGCCGTACCACCAGAGAAGTCCCTAAAATGACTTTTAATAATAAAAATTTTGTTAATTAGGCAATACTTTATAGCTCTTAAAATGTTATTGTGTAGGTAAACACAAATGTTATCCTATTGGGTAAAATTAATGGTTGATCATGAAAGTCAGCTTTGTTTTATTAATCTGGAATGCAAAATTTATTTATTCTGCTATTTTCTCTGAAAACCTCAAAATAGCACCTTTGTGTTAACTTCTAAACAATGATTTCTTTTTTAAAAAAATTCTGAAATGGTCAACTAATGAAGTGATCAATTGTGTTGTAGATAATTTGAGTTTATTACTAAATTATTCGTTTGGACTAAATAAAAGTAACCTATGTGAAACTATCTCAAAACACTTGATTCACTAATTATCTAACCTGTCTCTCTCCCTGATTCTATTAGTTCCTAAGTTCTTTAAGAGCATGCAGAGTATCTAATTCATGTTTTATTCTTAAAAGTAAGCTAAAGTAGGCACTCAAATATTTATTTATGATGAATGAGTGAAATAATAAATGACAAAAGGGTTTCAGTTATGCAGGATGAATAAGTTCTGGAGATTCTAATGTACAGTGTATAGTGACTATAGTTAACAATACCTATATAGTTGAAATTTGCTATAAGTGTTCTCACTACACACACATTCAAAAGGTAACTACGTGAGGCGATGGATATATGAATTAGCTTGCCTGGTAATCATTTCATAATATATATGTACCAGAATATGACACTGTACACTTTAAATATATTCAATTTTTATCCTTCAATTATATCTCAATAAAATTGAAAAAATAAAATAAAGGCACCAAGGCAATTAAATTAATGCAATTATTTCTCTAATACATTCAGCTCACTAATTTGAGATTATTGCATATTTTCTTAGATTCAAAGAATACTTTGTTAAGTGGCAACTATAACAACAATCTTCTAGTAATAAGTAAAAAGATATGCTAAGCCTTTTAACTTGATTGATACAGGCCGAATCTACAGTTGTTTAGAGAAAAATTTTATCAAAACCAGCTTTTCCAGCAGCTAAATAAACTGTGTGGCAATTAAAAATATTTTTCTTGACTTTGTGCCAAGAGTGAAATGTATTTATAGAAATATATTGTTATGAGTCCTAATGGAAATGAATAAATTATTTCAGCCCACATCTCACTTCAATCAAATGTGACCAAATGTGTTGTATATAACACAAGATTCTGCCCCTCCTCCCAAGCTAATATGATGTGCTACATTAATTTTTATTCAAAAATTAACATTTTAATGTCTTTGCAGTGTTTCTAGAAAGAAAAGAATTACATATTTTTAAGTTTGAAGGGAAATGTGCCAAGTGTTCATTGTAGTCAAAGAAATATTCAACTCTAATAAGGATATGCATACACAGTTTCATTTTGAAAAAGAAAAAAATATTTGAAGTCTAAATTATTGATACATTTCAATTGCATACGTTCCCAATAAATACCAATGTGTAGCAATTCTCTATCAATATGTTTTATAATAGAAATTGCATTTTTTCACTGAAACAAAATCCTCCTGATAAAAAACATGCTCTGATGTATGCATGCCTGGCAGAGTATGACTGTAATAATGCTGCTTTGCATTTGTTGCAGTTTGTTGAGGTTGACTCTGTCATTGGCAGCAATCTTAATATAATGTTTACTAATAGCTCTGTAGAGGAGCAGTATTTCCATAGCAACAAATGAACAATACTAGAGAGATTAATCGCTTCTACGTTATTGGTGTACAGTTTGCTGTAAAGCAGTGTTTTGTAGTCGGATAATTGCAAGTCTGGAATGATTGTACATTATGAGTTGATTATCATAAACACTTAAGGTGAAGAATGTCTCTGTTGAAATGGGGAGAGTGTTGCAAAATAGACAGGACTATATAATAAATATGGCCATGGTTCAAAAACTGTGTGTAGAGCTATTAAATTGTAGCATTAGTCATATAATTTGATACTGGTCATTTGATATGGGCCATTCATGGAGGGTTCTTTACTAGCAACACACACACACACACACACACACACACACACACACACACACACACACACACACACACACCACCTGAAAAGAATGACATTAGAGATTTGACAGAGATCCCTAATGAAATTATTTCTACACAAAGGCATTAGATGATCTCTAGAAAGTACAGCCTTGACTCTAAGTAGAAGCTATGTGAGCCTTGTATACAGGCTTTCTTTTATGAACACCTATGTTTCATTTAAAAGTTATTTGATTATAGTATAGATTTGACTACAATGGATTACCTCAGATTATTATACTAACCAGGTAATATACTTAATTTACAGAAAAATGGATTCTAGTCAAAAACCTTGTGTCCTGTTGCCTCTTAGAAGCACAATACATATTTTATATGTACACGGCTCAAAGAATTGTATTTTCTTAGTAACTTCTTACTACTGATACAAAAAAAAACCAGATTTTTTTTGTTTTATTGAATTGAGTCCCTTTGATAGTTCTATTATTTCATTTGTTAAGAACAAACAGTTCCATAAGGATGAATGACTACAAAATCAGAAGAAAAATAATTTCATTTAAATCTACTAAAATTGGAACTGATCTATGGGTTTCCTCCTATTAGTGTTGTGTTTTTTGAGAGAGTGGCAAAATAAGTAATAAAGGGAAAGTATTAAAATGATTGCTGTATTTGTCATTGTGTACTACAGTAAAAAGTAGGTTTATCATAAGCAAAAATCTCTGCATTTTTGGATTCTGTAACATTTCTAGAGTTTATTTTAATTATATTTATAATGGTTATTTATTTTTAAAGGAATAAAGGAAATATATAACAAGTGAAAAATATTCTCGCAGCTGTTTGGTAATCAGAATATCATTGACTGAACAATACTTGAAGATATTCATTTGTGCTGAATATAATTAGTATATAGGGAGTACTGTTCCATTTGGCCAGTAAATATTGCCCATGTGATTCCATTAAAATCACGGTTCAGAATGATTATAAAGGAAACAACCATCACCAGTATACCTGGGGACTATGTAGTTAGCATCTTTGTAATGAACTCAGTAAATAAGTTTTTTTTTTTCTCAACCAGCACACCAGCTGTTCTTTCCATGGTTTCTCTAATAGCTACTTCCCCATGCACTATGGATTAACTAGCAAATTGATGAATCCCTTCATTAATCCATGGTTATTCTCACAGATTGTATTGAGAAGGCTCAGTTGAATTTGAAGCACAAAATATCAAACAATTCTTATGGGAGGAATAGAAGAATTAGAATTGAATGACTATTCTGTATTGATTTATTCTATACGTAGATTCTTTCTATTTTCACTTAAGATTTTACTCTTTACAATAAGTGAATTCCTAAAAATTTATGCCAAATTGTTTTATAAATAATAAGTGTTTTTCAAATTAACTCTAGATATTAAATTTTATAGATTACTGTATTGATATTTGATTAATTTCCAATAAAAAAAGAGTACCTAGATGCTCTATGAATGTCTCTGACAGTGCTTACTAGTCTACAAATAAACAGATACTACCAGTACAGTTGCCACCAAAAATTTTCTTTGAAATAATTAGCATCTCTTTGTAGTTTTTTAAAATTCAGAGTTTATATATCTGATTTTATTAAGGCAGATATTACATGTAGAAAGAATGGTGAAATATGTAAACAGTGCAAGATTCTGTTAGTCATTAAATAATACTCTGAATAACACATTTTGAAATTACTTTTATTTTTATAATAAATGTTATTCATACATTACATATATGATATGTATTCTGCTGTAGTAGGGCATACAATGCATGAATTTAGATCAAAACCCCAAACCAAGACACTAAATCCAAGTGCAAATCTCCAGATATTAATATCCAAATTAGTTTTTCTTAAAACTGCTTTCTACCTCATCCTGGTGGAAATTAACTGTGGTTAATTGTGTGTGTGTGTGTGTGTGTGTGTGTGTGTGTGTGTTGGGATTAGGAGGAGAGGGTGATTGCTGCTGTCTGTGATGGATGGTGCCTTATCCTTCTCTCTGACCCACTTAGTGTTTTGAAGACTGGGGATATATACAGTAGGGCTTTGCATAAATAGATGAGTACATCTGCTTTACAATAATATAATACATATTTTCTAGATTTATCATACTGCCTTAAATTGGGAGTAATCTATTTACAAATTACCTTTCTTTGGAATTCCTTAAAATCACAGCACTCTTAATACATAGTAAAATTATAAAAGTATCATATATGTGGTATAGAAACATCTGACAATTTGCACATGCACATGAAAAAAGGTCTATGTAAAGTTTGGTGTTCTACTTTTTTTACTAAATATTCCAGAGGAGAATTTTGTCAAGTCCTCAAAAAAATTAAAGCATAACTCTTAGTAATTGCAAAGTAATGCATCTTATCAATATATTTTATATATCATTCTATAGCATTAATATTTAGATTTTTTACTTTTTTTTTTTTTTTTTTTTTTTTTTTTTTTTTTTTTTTTTTTGGTGCTAGGCGGGCCTCTCACTGTTGTGGCCTCTCCCATTGCGGAGCACAGGCTCCGGACGCGCAGGCTCAGCGGCCATGGCTCACGGGCCCAGCCGCTCCACGGCATGTGGGATCTTCCCAGACTGGGGCACGAACCCGTGTCCCCTGCATCGGCAGGCGGATTCTCAACCACTGCGCCACCAGGGAAGCCCTAGATTTTTTACTTTTGATGTTATAAAAAGTAAGAAAATATTCCCCTAATACATATAAATTACATCTACATAAATTTCTGATTAATTGCTTTAGATTGTGTATTAGGTATAAGGTTAATTTTTTTCTATGTGTATAGCACATTTTTAATTATTCTTTAATTAAGACTTTATTTTTTCAAGAAGTTTAAGGTCTAAAGAAAAACTGAAGGGAGGATACAGGGATTTCCCATATACCCCCTGCATAGCATTCCCTTTATCAACATCTCCCACCAGAGTGGTACATTTATTACAATTGATGAACGTACATTGAACATCATAATCATGGGAAGTCCATAGTTTATATTACAGTTCACTCTTGGTGTCGTACATTCAAAGGATTTGAACAAATGTATAATGTCATATATCCATCACTATGGTATCCTACAGAGTATTTTCACTGCCCTAAAAATCCTCTTTGCTCTGCCTCTGCATCTCCCCACACCTCCAAACCTTGGCAACCACTGATGATTTTACCGTCTCCAACTTTTGCCTTTTCCATAATGTCATATAGTTGGAATCATACAGTATGGAGCCTTTTCAGATTGGCTTCTTTCACTTAATGATATGCATTTAAGTTTTCTCCATGTCTTTTTATGACTTTAGAGCTCATTTCCTCTTAGTGCCGAATAATATTCTATCGTCTGGGTGTGCCACAGTTTACTCATTTATCTACTAAAGGACATCTTCGTTGCTGGGCAGTTATGAATAAAGCTGCCATAAACAGCCATGTGCAGGTTTTTGTGTGGACAAAAGTTTTCAACTCCTTTGGGTCAACACTAAGGAGCTCAATTGCTGGATCATGGTAAGAGTATGTTTGGTTTTGTAAGAAACCTCCAAACTATCATTCAAAGTGGCTGTACCATTTTACATTCCCACCAGCAATGAACAAGAGTTCCTGTTGTTCCATAGTCTCACCAGCATTTGGTATTTTCAGTGTTCCAAAATTTGGGCATTCTAACAGGTTTGTAGTGTTACCTCATTGTTGTTTAAACTGAATTCCCCTGATGACATATGATGTGGAGTATCTTTTCATATGCTTATTTGCTCAGGCATCCATCAAGATCTTTGGCCATTTTTTTTATCCCTGCACAGCACAGCTTGCAGGATCTTAGTTCCTCAATCTGGGATTGAACCCAGGCCCTTGGCAGTGAAAGAGCAGAGTCTTAACTGCTGGACCGCCAAGGAATTCCCCATTTTTAAAAGTGGGTTGTTTTCTTATTATTGAGTTTTAAGAGTTCTTTTTATATTTTGGATAAAATTGGAGTTATACTTTTTATCACTATGTAATGAATTGGTCTTACTAACCATTATTAAAAGTTAGGTTGAAGGCATCCCAATAATACAACTTTATTTTCCAATTTTACAACTATAGAAACATTTTATTTTATTTATTTCTTTGCCACACCACACCGGCATGCGGTTTCTTAGTTCCCTGACCAGGGATCGAACCCATGCCCCCTGCAGTGGATGCTCAGAGTCTTAACCACTGGACCATCAGGGAAGTCCCTATAGAAACCATTGTTAAAAGTTAGGTTGAGGGACTTCCCTGGTGGTCCAGTGGGTAAGATTCTGTGCTCCCAATGCAGGGGGTCCAGGTTTGATCCCTAATCAGGGAACTAGATCCCACATGCCTGCCACAACTAAAAAAAGATACTGTGTGCCACAACTAAGATCTGGCACAGCTAGTCAGCTGTTAAGGAAAATCATTTTAAAAAGTTTTTGTGGATTTCCATCTTTAAATATATTTCAGCAGATAGCGATTCAGTGAGAAGACTCTCCATCAACTTATATTTAGTTTACAGACTTAGCTTCTTTAAATTTACATGGAAAACTAGAAATAAAGTCTGATCTGCAAACTACAATTGTATGAATCCATTCATTCCTAGCAGATGGGATTTAAATGCTTCAACCAAATAACTAAACATTTAGTACTCAAAAAGTACTTTAGCTATTAGGCATTTTCAGGGCTGGCTGTGAGAATCATTTCTCTAGAGAGGCTAATGCAAGAAAGAAGAGAGAAGGAGAAGATGAGGAAAAAAGAGAAGAATGTATTAAAGAACTAATTCAGGGCAGGGCAGAATTGAGAGCTCTAAGAGGGAGGAGCAAAAGAGAAAACACAGAGTTGGCAGCGCTATTGTAGCTCAGCTTTTTCCTGAAACCAAGTTAACCTGAAAAGAGGAGACAATGTTTCTTGTTTACAATAAATTATTTTGGTGTTAAACAAGATGCAGGATCTTACTACATTTAAAAAATGTGTTCTTTGATGGGCTTGGCTATTAGATATTTTGATTGAAAAAATTAGGATTGTTTCCTACTGGCCATCTTGTGTTGGTCACAAATCCAAGAAAACATGTTTTAGTTATTATAATAGTTAAATTTCCTGACATACAATGCCATTTAATAATTCTCAATAGACTGCTAGTTTATTATTTAATATTTATCATATTGAAGCTGGTTTGCTTCAGAATGTGAATGGAAACTACTGAATGAGATAGTATGTGATCTGAAATCAATTAATCAAAGAATTTGTTCATTGTTTACCCAACAATTTTAGACACTTATGACCTAGCAACTGTTGAGTTTATTATTCATGATGTAAACAATTTCTCACCAAATTAATACTATTATTATTATAAATTAATGTTAACAGTTAAATAAATAGGATATTTAAAGTAAAATATATTTGACTGTTCATCGAATTTGTTTCACTCTTGCTTTTATTATTACAGTAATATTTTTTTGTGTAATTATTTGACCATAAAATGACATAATTCATTAAAGAATTAAAAAAAGAAAAGCATAATAGGACCCCTTGAGAACTTGGGGGTAAATTACTCAGCTTGAAGATCCTTTGGAGATTTGCTTGCTGGCATGTGTGATCCAGGGTTAGTCTTCCAGACCTCTGTCGTACGATTCTATCACATAGAGAATACATTGAACAAAACTGAGCACATTTTACAGTCTGACGTCTGACATAATTTGTCCATTCCTATTACAGTCAACTTCTCTTTCCACCTAACCAGATTATCTTTAGTAGTGAATATTTTATCCATCTTTTAAAAATGTCCTTGACTGACATAGTAACTGCATACGAAATATCCCAACTTTTTAAAGGATATATCAATATGTATATAATAATCTTTGTTTACAGTGATGCATTTGACAAATGCTATTATTAATAAGAAAAATTTACCAGTCTAATAGTTCTAATGTGATTTAAAATATTAAAATGAACCATGTTTAACAAATTTTAAAATATTAAATAAAATTTGGAAACAAGGGTAAAATCAGTCAGCATGTCAGTTTGAGACACATTCCTCTCTTTTATCATTTCTGGCATCCAAACGTTATCTATTTTTGCTTAATTTTATATTTTTCATGGTGAATATCATAATTAAGAAAACAATAAAATGCATATCCATGATACCTACATCTCACTTAAGAAATAGAATGTAACTGACTACTAATTCAAACACATCTATATACTCCTGGTAGATGTCATAGCCCTTCTTCCCCTGACATAACCGTGTATCTTATTTTCTGTAGTCATTTCAAAAATAGATTTACATACTTTAATGTATACTGAAGATATATTTTTAGTCTTGATTTTTGAAGAATGTATGTTATAAATAGAATTATATTGTATTGTTTGTGACTTGCTTTGTTTGTTCAATATTCTGTTTTTCAGTATCACCCATTCTGTGTGTATATATATTTCATTTGTTGACTTTCACTACTATATAATATTATATTGTACATATACAAATAATTTGTTTTTCATTCAGTTGCTGATTGAAATTATTTTGTATTGCTTTATGTTATTAGTTGCTATTATGATGGTATTATAAATGTACATAGCTTCACAAGGATCTACTGGTGCATATTTTTAACTGTACCTTTAGAGCATACTTATAAGAGAAGGCTGTTTTTTTCTCACAGATTCAAAGGAGTTATGTATTTTGGTATAAATCCTTCATAACCTGTATATGTTGCACATATCTTCTCCCAATTTCTTAATTATACTTTCACTTTCTTTATGATGTCTTCTGAATAAAAGAAATTCTTAATTTCAATGTATTCAAATGTATCAGTCTTTTCACTTTGGTAAATGCCATCTGGTCTTAAGAAACACATCCTTAATCCAAGGTTATAAATATATACATCTATGTTTACTTTTGATTTTGAAGTTATTTTTAAAAATTTGAGTTCTTAATCCATTTGGAATTGATTTTCATGTAAGTTGTCAGATAAGAATCCATTGTAGGACTTCCCTGGTGGCGCAGTGGTTGCGAGTCCGCCTGCCTGCCGATGCAGGGGACACGGGTTCGTGCCCCGGTCCGGGAAGATCCCACATGCCGCGGAGCGGCTGGGCCCGTGAGCCATGGCCACTGAGCCTGTGTATCTGAACCCTGTGCTCCGCAACGGGAGAGGCCACAACAGTGAGAGGCCCGTGTACCACAAAAAAATAAATAAATAATCCATTGTAATATATTTTTTATATTTAAATAATTTTTTTTCAGGACCATTTGTTGATTAGGTTGTTTCCCCCATTGATTCTTGGTGCCATTCTGTCAGAGTGCAAGTTCCTGTACTTGTGTAAATTCATTCTGTGCTCTCTGCTTTTCCACGGGTCCCTTTGTCTATTCTTCTGCCCCAAACTCTCAGGTTAATTACCATACCTTCCTAAAACTTCTTAATAAGTAGAAATATAAAGACTCCACAGTATTGTTCTTCAAGAGTGTCTTGGCTGTTTCCTCTTGAACTTGTTGTTCTACTGTCAACTTATTTTCAAAACTCTGATGGAATTTTTTTGCAACTGAATTAAATATATGGATTAATTTAGAGGATTTACTTATACAATATGAAGTTACTTGATGTATATTTTGTGAAAATATATTAGGTATTTTAATGCTCTACATAATGAATTTTTATAGAAATATCTTAAAATCTTTTGTTATATTTTATTGCTAGTAAAAATGGTATCAGTTAAGTTATATATCCCCTCTTTGCAAAATTACCATTAATATTTGAACAACCTACAATGTTTCTATACTACTTGTTACAGCTAAATATTTATATTGAACAAATACATTCTTACTAGATTTTTGAATATTTTGAGTATTTTATCTAACAGTTTTTTGATGGATTCTATATATAAGATCATTTCATCTGTTAACAGATACTATATTACTTCTTTTATTCCAAATTAGATGCTTTTTATTTCTTCTTCTTGTCTAATTGCTCTGGTAGGACTTCCTAAGTGCCTAGGATAAGAGTGCGCACCCTTATCTTATTCCTCACCTTAAAGGGAAAGTTTTCAACTTTTTACCACTGAGCATATCTTTAGCTATGAGTTTCTCATATATGGCCTGTATTGTGTTGACCTATGTTCCTTTTACACCCAATTTATTAAGAATTTTCATTATGAAAGGATGTTGAATTTTGTTAAATACTTTTTCTGCATCTATGGAGAAGATCATATAATTATTTTTCATTTTATTAATGTGGCATATCACATTTATTGATTTGCATATGTTGAATGATTCTTGTATCCCAGGGACAAATCTTGCTAAATTGTGGTGTATGATTTTTTTAATGTTCAGTTGAATTTGCTTTGCTAATATGTTGTTCAGAATTTTTGTATCTATATTCATCAGAGATATTGACCTGTAGTTTTCTTTTCTTGTACTGTTCTTACCTGGCTTTGGTATCAGGGTAATGCTGGCCTCATAAAATGAGTTTGGTTGTGTTTCTTCCTCTTCAGTATTTTGGAAAAATTTGAGAAGGGTTGGCATTAATTCTTTAAATATTTGGTAGAATCACCAGGGAGACCATTTGGTCCTGGGAGATTTTTGATTACTGCTTCAATTTCCTTATTTGCTATTGGTCTCTTCAGATTTTATATTTCTTTGTGATTATCTTAGTAAGTTGTATGTTTCTAGAAATTTATCCACTTTTTCTAGGTTATCCAATTTTTGCTGCATAATTATTCATAATTATTCATAGTAGCCTCTTACGATGCTCTATATTTCTCTGGTGTCAGATGTATGTATCATTTATTTATTATTTTATTTATTTTAGTTCTCTTCTTCTTCTTCTTCTTCTTAGCAAGTCCCATAAGTTTTCTTCTTAGCAAGTCCCATAACTTATGCATCCCATAAGTTTTGATATGTTGTGTTTTCATTTCCATTTATTTATTTATTTATTTAATATTTTATTTTATTTATTTATTTATTTTATTTTCATTTATCTCAAGATACTTTCTGATTTCCCTTTTGATTTCTTCTCTTGCCACTGGTTATTCATGAATGTGTTGTTTGCTTTCTATGTATTTATGAATTTTTCAGGTTTTTTTCCTGTTACTGATTTCTAGTTTCATACCATTGTGGACAGAAAAAGATACTAGATATGATTTCAGCCTTCTTAAATTGGCTAAGGCTTGCTTTGTGACCCAATATATATCTTAGAGAATGTTCCATGTGCTGTTGAGAGGAATGCATATTCTGGTGTTGTTGGATGGCATGCTCTAGATGTGTCTGTTAGTTACATTTGCTCTATAGTGTTATTCAGATATGCTGTTTTCTTATTAATTTTCTTTCTGGATGAGCTGTCCAGTGTTGAAAGTGGGGTATTGAAGTGCCTTGTTATTACTGTATTGCTATATATTTCTCCCTTCAGTTTTCTTAATATTTGTTTTAAATATTTGTGTGTTCCAATGACAGGTGCATTTATATTTATCATTGTTATAGCCTACTGATGAATTGATCAATTTAGCACTGTATAATAACCTTCTTTGTCTCTTGTGACTGAATTTGACTGAAAATCTATTTCATCTGATATGAGTATAGCCACTCCTGCTCTCTTTTGATTACCATTTTCATGGAATATATTTTTCCACTGTTCACTTTCAGGCTATGGGTGTTCCTTAAAGCTAAATTGAGTCTCTTGTATGAAACATGTTTTTGGCTCTTGTTTCTTTATTCATTCAGCCACTTTTTGAATTTTGATTGGAAAATTTTATTTTCTTAAATTTAAACTAATTACTCAGAGTTAAAGACTTACTGTTACCATTTCCTTAGTTGCTTTCTGACTAATTTTTTAGTTTCCTTATTTTTTTCTTTCTCTCATGCTGTCTTCCTTTGTGATTTATTTTTTGTAGCGATGTGCTTTAATCCCTTATTATTTATCTTTTGTGTAACTACTATAGATTTTTTCTTTGTGGTTACCATGGGGCTTACATAAAACATCTTATAGATATAACAGTCAAGTTTAAGCTGATAACAACTAATCTTCAATTGTGTACAACAACTATACACTTTTACTTTTCCTCCCCTTACATTTTATGCTATTTATGCCACACTTTGCATCTTCTTGTATTGTACATCTATTAACAAATTATTGTAGCTGTAGTTATTTTTAATATTGTTTTTTAACCTTTATACTAGAGATAAAAGTGATTTACATACCACCATTATACTAACAACAAAATATCTGCAGGACAGTTTAAGAAAATAATCTCATTTATAATAGCATCAAAACAATAAAATACTTAGAAATAAATTTAACCAAGGGATTTAAAGATCTATACACTGAAAAAAAATATTGGTGAAAGAAATTGAAGAAGATGCAAATAAGTGGAAATGTATTCCATGTTTTTGAAGTGGAAGAATTAATATTGTTAAAATGTTCATACTACACGAAGCCATCTATAGATTCAATGCAATCTGTCAAATTTCCAATGGCATTTTTCACAGAAATGGAAAAAACAGTCCTGAAATTCATATAGAACACAAAAGTCTCTGAATAGCCAACGTAATCTTGAGACAGAAGAACAAAACTGGAAGCTTTTCCTGATTTCAGATTATATTACAAACATATAGAACTACATCAAACTAAAAGTCTTCTTCAACAGATTCAAGAGGCAACATACAGAATGGGAGAAAATACTTGCAAGCCATATATTAGATAAGAGGTTAATATCTAAAATATACTAGGAACTCATACAACTCAATAGCAAAAATATCAATAGCAAAATAGTCCAATGAAAAACTTGGCAGAGGAACTGAGTAGACATTTTTTTTCCAAAGAAGATATACAAAACAGGCAATATGTACATGTAAAGGTGCACAGTATCACGAATCATCAGGGCAATGCAAATCAAAATGGAAATTGGTACATTCGCTATGGAAAACAGTATGGAGGTCCTTCAAGAAATTAAAAAATAGTACTACCATATGATCTAGCAATCCCACTTCTGGGTTTGTATCCAAGAAAAATAAAATCACTATCTCGAAGAGATATTAGCACCTCCATGTTCATTGCAGCATTATTCACAACAGCCAAGATTTGGAAACAACCTATGTCCATTTATAAATGAATGGATAAATAAATATATATATATATATATATATACACATATATAGAGAGAGAGATAATGAAATATTTTTCAGCTATTAAAAAGAAGGAAACCTTCTTTTTGTGACAACATGGGTAAACCATGAGGGTATTATACTAAAAGTGAAATAAGTGAGGCAGAGAAAGACCAATACTGTTTGATCTCATTTATAGGTGGAATCTAAAAAAAGTGTCAAACTCATATAAACAGAGAGTGAAATGGTAGTTACCACAGGCTGAGGAGTAGGAGAAATGGAGAGATGTTGGTTAAAGGGTACAAACTTCCTGTTACAGATGGATAAGTCTGGGGATTCAATGTACAGTGTGGTGACTATAGTTAACAATACTGTACTCTATACTTGACACTTGCTAAGAGAACAGGTCTTAAGTGTTCTCACCACACAAACACAAAACAGTTATAATTATGTGAGGGGATGGATATGTTAACTCCTCGTTGTAATTATTTTACAATACATAGGTCTATTGAATCATCATGTCGTACACCTTAAGTTTACCCAATGATATATGTCAATTTTATCTCAATTAAGCTGGGGGGAGAAAAAGAAGAAGTAATACATTTTTACCAGATGCACGTACAAGAATGTTCATTGAAAGATTATTCATAGTAAACACAAGCAAGTAACAACACAAAAATTTTGTCTTTTACCAATAACAGAATGCATAGTTGAAGTCTGTTCATACAATGGAATATCATGCAACAGTGAGAATTAATGAACTACATCTACATGAAGGGCACTGATGAATCTCACAAACCTAAGGTAAGCTACATCATTTAGACATGATCCCAAAGCTCCAACATTACTGGAATTTAGTCACATGACAGCAGCTAACAACATTGGGAAGCTAAAAGTAAAATCTGTGTCCAGGTAAACCTTTGGGGGTTCCTGCTTCCCTTCTTAAACAAAGATAGAATTAGAGGTATTGGAGAAATATTGTTGATATCTGTCATAGATACTGCTTTTAAAAAGGTAGCGATTTACAAAAGCATATAATATTATGAAATAACATTAGCTCTTTTACCAGAAACATAAAAATACATTGCCAACAACTATAGGGAGATATCTGATATACCATGTGTTTCTAGCATCTCAAGTTACTTTTTTTTAATGCACATAATACATTTCAGGCTTTCTTTTAGAAGCCTTGCATTTCACAGTTTCTCAGAAATCTTCTCTCCTTGTCCTATTTTCCCATCATTCTTGTCAAAATTTGTTCAATACACTGATTAATTAGAAACGTTCACATAAATTCATTTATACTCAAGCTTAAATATGAAAATATTTGAGAGTTAATATTTGCATTTTAATAGAAATTCCATCCCTTAATAAAACAATGAAACTACAATGGGGAAAAGTTTGCAATCAGATAGAAGCAAAGAAACAAATTTGAGCATAGAGTTGAGACATTCTCAGAGTCTCTCATGTTTTCTAATATAGAAGGTTAACCTTAAGGTTCTGTATATAATGCTTTCTCCGTTTATTTCAGACAAAAGAAGGTTTTTCAAAGTTGAAAAACCAAATGTACACACTGCCTAAAATCTCATTGTTTTGTTTTGTTTTTTGCGGTAAGCGGGCCTCTCACTGTTGTGGCCTCTCCCGTTGCGGAGCACAGGCTCCGGACGCGCAGGCTCAGCGGCCATGGCTCACGGGCCCAGCCGCTCCGCGGCATGTGGGATCTTCCTGGATTGGAGCACGAACCCGTGTCCCCTACATCGGCAGGCGGATTCTCAACCACTGCGCCACCAGGAAAGCCCTAAAATCTCATTGTTGATAAGCCCTGTACTTAGAGGTAATTTCCCCCTAGCTAATCAGAGTGAAGTTTATTATACCAAAGAAATAATTTAACAGTATCTTAAGGAATGTGGTCAAGTTAATGAGGTTTGAATTTGCTTAATTTAAAATCAATGTAGAATTTGGGCACAGATAAATTTATATTATGCCATCTTTCATAAACAATATTATAAATTTGGATCAAAATTGCAATATTTTAAGTTTATTAAACACAGAGTTTATCCACCTCTATAAACTTTGTCATACTGAAACGCATGGTCAGCTAAATAACCATGGAATGGAATTAAAGACATCTTGTCAAATTCATTTTCTATCACTAATGATGTAAAGCAAAAAAATGTCATGGCACTTGCTTTATTCAATCTACTTTGCATAGCAATGATGAATTATGTAACTGATAATGTGACACTAAACACAAAGTGGTATTTGTAATCATCTAGGATGTCCATTTACCTTCATCAGCTAACAATGTCCCAATATTTAAGGCAGCATTTCATGCTCCAATATTATCTGACAGCTGTAACTGTCTATATGGAATTAAATTATTTTAAAAAACAAACTTAATTTTATAGGCAGTAATGTTGTGCTTTCCACTGAAAATTAGTTTTCCATCATATTAAAGAAGTTCAACAGACAAGTTGATAAGATATGTTACTTCAAATCTCCATCCTTCCCTCTCTAGATCAGGCACATATGCTTGTTAGCTAATTGGCTAAGAAAAAAAAAAAAAAAGAAGAAAAAAGAAAGAAAGAAAAAGAAAGAAAAAAGAAAAAAAGTGTCCAAAACTTGAAATTCAGATTGAAACAACTCTTGTTCATAGAGAAACACATGGTTAATTTCCCTCAAGCTATCCCTATACCACCCCTTGGAGTTGGGAAATTTTGCAAAATATTCAACATATCGTTTGATTGAAAGTACCTGAATTTGAACCCAGGATTTGTAGGTCCAAATTTTATATTATTTTTAAAAATATTGCCCTATATTATGATAGTTATCAAAGCAAACATCATAAATCTATTCAACCCATAATATGTGTGATATGTTTTGTAAATATCAAAAAGAAGCTTGGTCTACTGGAGAAAATACTGTCTTTGCCATCTGACGACTACTAACTACTTTCCCATGCTTCACATTAACCTGTGATCTTGAAAGAAATAATAATTTAAATTTAGACATTCAAATTTTTCATTTGCAATTAGAACATAATAATTAATACATCAGAACATTGTGCAGATTAAGCGTATGCACACTTACCATTTCAGCATCACAAAAACCCTCTGATGAATTTCTAAGTGCCTAGCACAGAGACTGGCATTGTAAAAATAAAGGTTGGTTGTTTTAAATCTTTTCAGTAAGGCTTGAATAAGGTAAATCTTGCCTTGTTGGCAAGAATGAAAGGGAATGCTTCCCATAAAGATAGGGAAATCAGCACTTTATCAACACAGAAGTGATAAGATAAAATTGGGTCCTAGATTGCAGGCAATGGAAAGTCACATACCATATCAGCAATCAAAAATAACAATGTCCCTCCCTAGGGGGTGAGAAATGAGAATCAGTACTTTTGCAACAAGACAATCTCCCTAGTAAGGTATGCATACATAGCTCAGATCATAAATCAGGTTTACTGGGTGTTGTGTCTACATGTTTGAAGCACATATATGTAGACACAATTTCTATTTAAGGAAATCATGAAGAAATTGAAGTAAATCATGAATGTTAACACTGGTAATTTTACAGGTGATTGATAATTATAAAATTAATTTTATAAGTTTATGCTGACACCTGGTGTTTTATGGATGATTTTTGTATGTCATCAAGTACAATACTTTTGTAATATTATTGCAGAGATATTTACATCACAGTAGTATAGAACTCTAGATTTTATAATCAAAAATAAAGGCAAGAAAGATTGATTGCTTCTCAACCTTCAGGTCTTGATAGTGGCTAATCTATTCATAGACTTGCCTAAAAAATACCCCATCACCACACTCTCCATGTGTTTTAACTCTTATGCTCTGAATTTAACTTTACCTAAATTATCTATTGCTCACAGTTCTCTGAATAAGAATTTAGAACTGGAGTTTTCTGCCATATCTATTGCTCTCTGTGAAGAAACAAAATTTCATACAGTTGCACAAGGACATACATCATCTGTTTTAATTCTTTTTAGTAAAATTCTTCATTATTCCTTAGTCATACTTTGCTTGTCATCATCTTGAAGTTTCTCTATCTATATTATTTCACTTCAATGAATTGTGCTTAATATAGTGGTTATTACACATTAAAAAAATTTTTTTCATTACTGTTATTAATTTCAATTATAGGGGGTGCTCTGAATATCATTCACCAAGACTGACAGAGATATTTATTTATTGGGGGAAACATCTGCAAAAATAGGAAAATGGAAAAGGCCCCTGAAAGATGTTAAGAGGTGGTGTTGATGCAGGTCTGACTTCTGTGAATGAGACAAACAAGGAAAGAAAACCTTTTATGGTAATGCAGTTCTAAGAAAGTTTCAACAGAGTCAATGGCGTCTTCAAGACAGAATTGATCATGTCTCTCAGTAACCAAGTTACCTTAGTATCCTTGCCATATTCAATCGTTGGCAGGGAACAACCCATGGAAACCTGGTCTCTGATGGAAGGCAGTGGTGGATTTCCAGTAAAGCAACTGGGGATGACAGTCAATTATGCTCCTGAAATAGGAGATCTGAAAGATGTATTTTTGTGGTCAGCACAGGAACCCTTGCATATAAACAAGGGTGACTAATGATTTATTTTAAATTTAACTAATCCTATGGAGTTTCACTTAGTTCTCTGAATATTTCTTTTTTTAAAAAATATATTTATTTATTTATTTACTTACTTACTTATGTTTGGCTGCATTGGGTCTTCGTTGCTGCGCACAGGCTTTCCCTAGTTGCGGCGAGCAGGGGCTACTCTTCGTTGCGGGGCGCAGGCTTCTCATTGCAGTGGTTTCTCTTGTTGTGGAGCACGGACTCTAGGTGTGCAGACTTCAGTAGTTGTAGCATGCTGGCCCAGTAGTTGTGGCTTGTGGGTTCTAGAGTGCAGGCTCAGTAGTTGGGGCACACAGGCTTAGGTGCTCTGCAGCATGTGGGATCTTCCCGGACCAGGGCTCGAACCTGTGTCTCCTGTATTGGTAGGCAGATTCTTAACCAATGATCCATCAGGTAAGTCCCCTCTGAACATTTCTTTCATCAACACTGTCTATACTATAGTTCCACATTGAAAATTATTTCTTAAGAACTCATAAAAATTATAGTCAAATGTTTATCCCCTTTTGATTCATAATCCAAACCAGTTCTATTCCAGATGAGCTTCTGAAATAGATATAACTGTTTGAAGTCTGGGATCCTTACAAAGTAAGTAGGTAGGAAATATTGCTGTGAAAGCACCCTCAGTTTCATCTCCAGACATAATTATCTCAAAATAATCATATGTTTCTCAAATTTTCAGAATGATTTCTGGTTGCTGCAGTAATAAATCCTTCATTTAATTTCTTCTCACACCTACCTGCTTGTAGAAAAAATTTAATGAACTTTATCCATCTCACTTCAAATCAGTACCAAAAAAAAAAAAACCAACAAAACAAAAAACAGAAGAACCCTTTTTTAAAAAAAATTCCTTATTTTTCCCCTGGTCATTAAAGTGAGGAGTGGGAAATGACATCATACCCCTAAATGTCTTCAGAAGTTTTCACATACTCTTCAAAACACATTGCTACTAACTCAAAATCTATTTCTACATTGATAAATAAACCTATAACAAAAAATATAAAAACTCTGTGTTAGTTTCTTGTTACTTCTGTAACAACTTTCCACAATATTATTGCCTTAAAGTTGTTGAAGGACAGAGTGAATGAAATGAGCTAAGATATAGTTGAATAGAACATATACATGAGGAACATAAGTAAACAGCAGAAACATCAGTATCAGCAGCAGGAAACTGTGCAGTGAAAGAGCCAAAGGGGACCCCTACTTCCTGAGGAGGAAGTTGTTGAAGGACAGAGTGAATGAAATGAGCTAAGATATAGTTGAATAGAACATATACATGAGGAACATAAGTAAACAGCAGAAACATCAGTATCAGCAGCAGGAAACTGTGCAGTGAAAGAGCCAAAGGGGACCCCTACTTCCTGAGGAGGATATGTACAAGCTCTTCAGACCACCTCCCGCTCCTGCCAAGATGGATTCTCTGCTCATTGCAAGCCAGATTAACACTTACTGCCAGAACATCAAGTAGCTCACTACCCCAAACTTAGGCACACTCTTCAAGGTACAGCCTCATCAAGAATACAACTAAGAAAAGGAAGTTTCCAGGAAAGGAGTTAACATGGACTTTTAAGAATGGAGGGGGGGGGGGGCACTCTTGGAAGAAATACATTTGCATAATGAAAAGTCTTTCTAGATAATAATAAAATAAAACAACAACAACAATAAAACAGTGCCTTAAATATTAGTGCTATAAAATAACACAAATAGATTATCTTACAGTTCTTTTGGGCAGAAATTCAGAATGGATCTCATGGCCTGATATCTATTCCTGTAAACAGGGCTCATTCCTTCTGGAGACTCTAGATTCCCATTCTCTTGCCTTTCCTTGTTTCTGGAGGCTTCCAACATGCCTTGAATTGTGGCTCCTTTCACCTTCAAAGCCAGCGATGGCCAGCGAAGTCTTTTTCATTCTGCACCACTCTGCCTCTGACTCTTCTGCCTCACTCTTTCACTTACACTTTTATGATTGCATTAGGCCCACCTGCCTAATCCAGAAGAATCCCATCTCAAGGTCCTTAACTTATCACATCTACAAGCCCCCTTTTGTTTTAGAAATTTCCACAATTATGTCTTCTTAAATAATGACAGTATTATTAACTCTGTAAAGTTGGTAGGATCTATAGTGATACCAATTTTCTCATTCTTGATTTTAATTTGTGTTTGCACTTTTTCCCCTGATCAGTGGTATCGATTATCTTTGTATATGACTAGAGAATCAGTTTATAGTTTCATAGATATTTCATAAGTTTTTCTATTTCTACTATATTATTAACATTTCAGCTTATCTTTATTATTTCCTTCCTTTTGGTTTACTTTGGGTGAATCTGCTATTCTTTTCCTAGCTTTTTAGTTGTAAGTTTAAGTTCTTAATTGTAAATAGTTCTTCTTTCCTGATATAAGTATTTAATGCTATAGATGTCCTTTTAATTGCTGTTTAAGCAGGATCCCACAGATTTAGATAGGTTGGATTTTGTTCATTCAGTTCAAATAATTTACTAATTTCCCTTGAAAGTTTTTCTTTGAACTTGAATTTTAAAATTGAAATTTATTTAGATCTTCATTGTTTAGTTTCCAAACATTTAAAGAATGGATTATAGGGCTTCCCTGGTGGCGCAGTGGTTGAGAGTCCGCCTGCCCATGCAGGGGACGCGGGTTTGTGCCCCGGTCCGGGAGGATACCGCGTGCCGCGGAGCAGCTGGGCCCGTGAGCCATGGCCGCTGGGCCTGTGCGTCCGGAGCCTGTGCTCCGCAGCGGGAGAGGCCGCAGCAGTGAGAGGCCCTCGTACCACAAAAAAAAAAAAAAAAAAAAAAAAAAAAAAGAATGGATTATACTTTTTATCTCACTTGTAGGTTCTTCAGCTGTTATTTTGTTAAGAGATTTTCCTCTCCCCCTTTTCCTTCACTATACATACATTGAACCATTTGATATTGTGTCATGAGCCACTGAAATTCTATTCATTTCTTTCATGCTTTTCTTCTACATCTCTGAGCCTCAGCTTGGATATTTGTTACTATGTGTTCAAATTCACTAATTTTCTTCTGTAGTATCTTCTCTGATGTTAAATTTGAGTAAATTTCCCCTTTTAGACATATTTCTTTTTATAATTTCAATGTGATCTAGTTTCTTATACCTTCAATTTATCTCATTATTTTAATTTTTTTCTTTCGTTTATCATATTTATAATTTTCATAACTATTTATATATCCCTACTTGTCAAATAATGTAATAGAGATCAAATAATTGCTGTCATTTCTGGAATTATATCTAAAGACTGATTTTCATTCTGGTTATGTGTTTTATGTTTGTTTGCTTGTTTTTGTTGTTTTGGGGTTTTTTTGCTTTTTTTCACGATATGATAGACAAATAATGCTGCCACTTGCCCCAAAGATGTTCATGTCCTGTCTGGAATCTATGAATACATTACCTTAAATGGTGAAGGAGACCTTGCTGCTAAGGTTACAGACCTTGAGATAAGGAAATTATCCTGGATTATCTGGGTGGGCCCTAATTACAAGAGTCCTTATAAATGGAAAAAAACTTCCTGACTGAGGTCAGAGAGATACCACCTTAGGATGAATCTACCTCAAGATCCTGGCTTTTAAGATGGAAAATGGGGGTATGTGCCAGGGAATACGATAGTTTCTTGAAGCTGGGAATGACCCAGAGTTTACAGCCAACAAGACTATAAACAGTGTGGATGGGGTCTTCGGTGGTCCTACAACCAATGAGAACTAAATTCTGCTAATGACCCAAATAAGCAGGAAACAAATTCTTCCCTAGAGCCTCCAGAGAGGAAGGTAGACTGTCAATACTTTGATTTCAGTCTGGTGAGACTCTTGCCATACTTTTGACCTGGAGCACTGTAGATAATACATTTGTGTACTTCAAATCACTAAATTCGTGCTAATTTATTGTGGAAGCAATAAAAAACTGCTTTATATTTTTAGTAAAATTTCATCCATTGCCATACATTATGAATATTATATTGCTGAACATTTGGATTTAGTTTTCTTTCTTTAAAGAGTGCTGGATTTATTTGGCAGGTAGTTATGTTACTTGCAGAGGAGGTTGGTCTTTTCAAAGCTTGTTTTTAAACTCTTTTAAGCGTTATCAAACTTAGTCCAATTACTAAGGCATGGCCCTTTTGTGGTCTCTACTGATTTCCCAAGGTATTCAAATAAATTTCTGTACTCTGGCCTGGTGAAATTCAAACTTGTGTTGCTCTGGGAATTGTTCATTTTAGAGCGTCTCAATAATTGTTACTTTCCTCTATTTCATGGTTTTTCAATCTATACAAATGCGGTTTTAATATTTAGCTAAAGATTCATGGCAAATTTCTGAAGCTGTTTCTCAAAGTTGTTCTCTTCTCTCCAGTACCTACCCCATCTACCCAGAACCTGATATCTACTTCCTTATATCAACAGATTGCAATGTCCTACTTTGGATCACCTTTTCCTTTCTGGGAAGTGCCTCCAGACAGAAAGCCCGAGTTGCCATAGGAATCATCTCATTTGTTTCCCTTTCTAAGTGATCAGAGTTTTGCTCTGCATGATATACATTATGTGATGATAATTGTTTCATAAATTATCATACTTTTTATCCAGTGTTCCCTTTATGTACGGCTTTGTTTTTGGTGAGAGGGTAAGTTATACTCTCCTGGCTAAAAAACACAGTTTTGTCTGCTTTTTTTTTTGCTTTTTTGTCTAAAGACAACTCAATTTCATGATAAAGGTTTAGGAAAGGCACACACACACACAATATTAGCAGTTAGTTCAAATAAGTTTTAGAGCAGTCATGCATCTTCCAGGGATCATCCTCTAAACTGTGAGTAAACAATATTTAACTATTTATAGACTCTTTAATTTCAACAAGAAATTTGTCAAGTGGGAGAAATAAAAGAAATTTTAAAAAAATATTTGAGGGCTTCCCTGGTGGTGCAGTGGTTGAGAATCCGCCTGCCGATGCAGGAGACACGGGTTCGTGCCCTGGTCCGGGAAGATCCCACATGCTGCGGAGCAACTAAGCCCGTGAGCCATGGCCGCTGAGCCTGTGCGTCCGGAGCCTGTGCTCCGCAACGGGAGAGGCCACAACAGTGAGAGGCCCGCATACCGCAAAAAAAAAAAAAAAAAAAAATTTGATAAATGGATTATTTAGGGACATTGGCTATAAATGTAGTGAAGGGGCACCCAGTTAGTGCAGTAGAAACATAGCTATCTATTTTTATATATGCACACACATCCTTAATCAATTCAATGAAGCAAATTTTTAATTAGCAACTCCTATTTTTAAAGCAAGAAGGTGATTCAGTGAGAACTGTGATTTAATAAGATTAACCAAACTGAGGTGTGTACCTTTCTAAGGGAGATAGGGGAATCTAGAGCTAAAGAGACCAATTAGGAAACTACTGCCTTAATCCCGGGGGTGAACTTGGAATATGGTAGCAGTAATTAACTGCATAGGTAAAGGTCCCTAATTATCTATCAGGTTATTTTTTTTTTACATTAAAAAAAGTACTGGTATCCGTCAATATTATCACCAAAAATTTTATCATCTCAAAGAAGGTATTCAAATTAGCATATTTTTTGAAGTTAATAGTTTACCCTTTAAAAGGAAGAGAAATGAGCTAATATCATGAATTTTTCTCCTCTAATGTCTTGTAGTAAACCCATTAGAGAACGATTTGTATCTAATTGTCTAATCACAACAGAAGACTAAGAGTGACATAACTCTAATGGGATGAAAGTAGATTCTAGTTCAATATTCTGTATTCTGATACAGTCTGCATATAGCAATAACCTTGGAGATCATTTCTTTTAATTTACTTAGAATTTAAGGAGGGGAAATTTTTATTAAATGGACTCATAATAATTAAATGGAATCACGTTAAGTGGAATTTTTAATAAACAGTACCCATGATGGTTTGGTTGTACCTTTAAAAATAACATTGCCCTTCAAAAACAAAGAAGAAATTCAAACTGAAGCTCTAAAAAGAAGTCAGGTGAGACTCCTTGAGTAAACAAGAAGCTAAGTGAAAACTCATTAAGTAGATTATGTTAGATAAGAAAATAACATCATTGCACATGGTAACTATGTTGCAAAACCTTAGACAAGTCTATAGCCCCTTTTGCTGTCACAAAAATGTTTTTCATTCTTTCCTGTAAGAAAGAATATTAGATTAGGTGGAAGATAATTCTATTTTAACTCCAAAATGTATGACTTTCATTTTATTTCATATTTTAGGGATACACTCTCCTCCAGTTTTTCTATATACCCACTAAAATTAGGTTTTCAGCCCACCACCCCATAAAAAGTGTTCTTTTCCAAAAACTAGTAATAACTGCAGTGACTATTATATTGTCAAATCCAATAGTCTGTTTTCAGTTTTAACGTTCCTTTCAATCGGTCCTCCTCACCCCATTACTTCTCTGGCCTCATCTTGTAACTCCCTTCTTTACTCCACTTCAGTAGCAATAGGCCTACTTTCCTGTGGGTTTCTGCATTGCTCAGCCCCTCACCATTGCCAAGTATTTGCTCAAAAGACAACTTCTCAGTGACAGCTATCCTAACCATTCATTTTGTGTGTGTGTGAAAAAAATATACATAGCATAAAATTTACCATTTTGGGCTTCCCTGGTGGCGCAGTGGTTGGGAGTCTGCCTGCCGATGCAGGGGACGCGGGTTCGTGCTCCGGTCCAGGAGGATCCCACGTGCCGCGGAGCGGCCGGGCCCGTGAGCCATGGCCGCGGAGACTGCGCGTCCGGAGCCTGCGCTCCGCAGCAGGAGAGGCCACAACAGTGAGAGGCCCGCGTACCGCAAAAACAAACAAAAAACTTATATTTATCATTTATTTGAAACATTTTGCCTGTGTGAATGTTTGATTTCTTTGTTTGTTTGTTTTTTTTCGCTCCGCGGCACGTGGGATCCTCCCGGACCGGGGCACGAACCCGCGTCCCCTGCATCGGCAGGCGGACTCCCAACCACTGCGCCACCAGGGAAGCCACTGAATGTTTTATTTTTAAGATGTAAATTGATGTGCCATTCCACTGATGGCCGAAAACAATCAGCCATGTCACAATCTGGGTTTCATTTATAGTCTTTTGAAACAACCTTGCAATTCCTTTGGAATTCATTCCGGAAACTGTAGCGCTGGAATTGGTCTTATGAGTGTGATCTGAGGGTACTGAAAGGGCCCACTTGCCCTAAAATATTTCCACTACGAAGATTGCTCCTCCCTAACCCTACCAGATCCTTCATCCTTCAGCTTCCTGCTCTGGAGCAATTGTATTCTTATTCAGCAAAGGAAAGGGTGTTGCTCTTAGGATGTTTCTATAGGATGCAGACTAATCTTAAGTAGTTGGAATCACTCGGAGCACAGCCTAATGAAGACCTTGTTAACAATTTTGTTGTATTTGTACCTCTCTTAACCAGCTGAAGACAGAACCAATATTTTATCTAGCTAGCTAGCTATTTCTTCCCCCCACCCCCTCTGAATGAGAGGGCCTCTAACTCTGCAGGCTACTAATGACATAAGTATGCACCCTTCTGCACAAATAGCTATTGGATAAAGTGATTCAGTTTTGATAACTTGGAATCATAGGACTTTGCCAAGGGATTGGCTTCTCTGATTTGAAAGTAAATGTCTTAACCTCCCTCACTGTGGCATTTATTTTCCATAAACCGGGCTGGCTTTGCCCCGCATTCTTGCAGCAGCGGGAGACCATTATCCTGTGAGAATGTCCTCTCCTTTCACATTATCGCTTAATTATTGCCCTCTTTTCAATAGACAATGCCTTCAGGAATGTTCATGTAATTTTTCCCCTCCATTCCTCTTCTGACTCGTACTGCCACGGGAGAGGATTTGGGTATCAACCCCAGAGAGTCCAGAATAATGAATTTTATAGACAGTTGGCTCAGTATCCAAGGAATCCTTTTGAAAGGGGGCCGAGATGCGGTGAGCAATATACAAGGCAAAGGCTTGGGAACTAAAACATTTGCATTGAAATCTTCAAGGGAAAGAGGGAATAACAATGGAAATCTCAAGGCTGGTGGGGAAGGCGGACAGAAGATTTAGCTTTTCCCACATGCTAGTCTCTCAAGACCATCCCTCTTATTTATTTATTTGGAAGAAAAGGTTTCATCCCTCCCACTAACAAAAATAGCCTTTGCTATTAAACCCCATCTCTGCCATTTTGTTGAGCCCATAGCCAGCCAGATGAAAACAATCGCTGCAAAAAAACGGAGAACTCCCCTGATGCATCTTAATGGCTGTTTAACTTCAAAGCTGACCATTTAAATGCTAACACTACGAAGTAAGTAATCCAAAACATAAGCAACCAGTTTGAAACGTTAGCATTTAATTATCTACCATCCTTTGTTGTTAGTTTACAATGAAGGGTAAATTCATCATATAAATATATGTGTATATACACACACTTTTTAAAAAAACACTTTAGAATGAAATTGACTTCAATACAAAGGGTGATACTAGAAATAAAGAGCAACACTTAGTAATCATAAAAGGCATAATTCATGAGGAAATAACATAAATTATGTGTGCGCCTCCCAAAATTACATGAAGAATTACATGAAGAATCAAAATAAAAGAATTAAAGGGAGAAATAGACAATTCCACAACCATAACAGAAGACTGCTACACCACTCTTTCAGTAATTGAGAGAAATGCAGAACACCCATTCATTTCAAGGGCATATAGTAAATTCACCAAAAGAGACCAAAAGGAAAACTCTCCAAATAAAACTTCAGGCCCAGATAGTTACACTGGTTAATTCTACCAAACATCAAGGAAAAGTTCAATGCAAACTTTTGCAGAAAAAAACGTAAAAGGAGGATGGAACAAACTTAATGCCAAAACCTGTCAGCTATAATAAAAATATAAAATTTTCAAAATGTTATATATGAGGTGAATGGTATAATGAATAATCTGTGTCCCATACTATAAAACATGACTCTGATCATATATCTGAAAAACAGGCTAAAATGTGAGGGATATTTGATTCGAGTTGTAGAAAATCAGAAATGAGGCTCGAACATTCTCATGAGAATGTTCTCAATAGAAAGAGGGATGTTAAAAAGAAATTGGATGGCAAAAAGCATGACAAATGTCCACTGAAATGGGGAAGTTATTAGGTTTTTTTCAGTTATTTGTAGTTCTATAATATTTATTCCATATTAGGTGACAAATTACTTCTAATTTATAGTCTGGAATTAATCCATTATTGTATATAATTTCAATAAAGATAATATTGTAAATATAAAAAAACACTTCAGGACACAAGTTTGTTTAGACATAAATGCTTCTTTTGTATTATTCATGAATTCACAGGACCCTAGGTTAGGGTTATCATTTTCTGCAGAGGCAGAAGCAGTACAAAACCTACTAAGATTTCCACCCTTCACCCCCACGCATTTGGATGTTAGCTCAAGGGATCCACAGAGTTCTGTTGAGCTTGTCATCAAAATTTATTAACTGCACTTGTGATGTCATATAACCAGGAACATTGGACTCTGATTGCAAATGTTTCTGGCAGTGAAAGAGTGGGCTGAAATTTCCCCCCCAATTCTTTGAAAATACAGGGAAAAAAAAAAAGGAAATTCCTGGTGCTTTTTCCACATAATATAAAGGTCACTGACAATAGCCTACCTATAGATGCTGATGTGTGACATTTAAACTGAATACAAGGAAAGCATGATACGCATTAAAAAGAACTAGTCGCTTTCAAGCTAATGCTGTTTACCAAATCACTGCTCTTTTGGAAAAAAAATAAATGTACTGTTCCATTTTATTTCCCAGATATTGCTTGAGAAATATACATATATTGTCTTTGAGAATGTGAATAAAAAATAGAATGTCTATTACTGATATTTAATCCACTGATTCACAATATTTGAAATGTGTGGCCTGGGCTGTCCAAACTGGCATCTGGGGAAATATTCTCTGGGAGACATTTTCAGTTGTTATGTTTAGGTAAAAAGAACTGAGGTGTTTATGTTGAAATAGTTAAAAAACTAAGTCATGTAGAAAATTGTTCTATTTTTGCCCACATACAGGACACAACGGGCTGGAATGATTTGATTTCTTTCTGTGAAATCGAATTGTTTAACTGAATTTATGAAATTAACCCCTGCATTAGCATTATGTTGTCAGAGTTGAACCTGAATCTAGGTGAGAGGTTAGTGAGGGCGGGCGAAGCAGGAAGAACTCCCAACTGAACCCTCGCCCCCATTCCGCTGAGACCAGGTAGGTGCGTAGAATCTGCAGGATGAGTGAAAGAAAAAGGAAGATGTGCAGAAGGGTTCCCTAGTCTGAATGAGGATCTGCTATGTAGTTCTGTTAGGAAATCTTTGACTGAAATTGCCCGCCCTGGCCAGGCATGAAAATAACCATTTGCATAAGCTGTCTCACAAGAGGAGGTCCTGATAAAGGAACATCGAACTAACCAGCTCCCTCCAAAACCAACCGGAAAAAATTAGGGCGGGGTGGGCAAAGAGGAAGGAGACGCCAGACTGTATGACGCCAGGCCTACCTCCCAGAAACCCTCGCGCTGGAATCCATCTTGACTGAGAAGGTGCGGGCCCCCAGCAAGGGCTCTGAGTGGAACTAAATTTGCGCCTGAGCAAGATTATTGGCCAGAGACAACCCGGAAACTAACCCCACCTCCATAAACGCCGAGACTGCAAGCCTAGGAGGCAGAGCGTTCCTCTTGGGTTCTCTTACCCTGAGGCTCTCCCCTCAAGCACCGCTTTGCAATAAGGTCTTTTGCTTTGTCAGTATGTGTTTCTCTTCCAATAATTCATTTCCAAGTGTTAGACAAGAGCCTGCTCTCAGGCCCTGGAAGGGGTTCACCACCCCCTTACCTGGGCAAGTCCAGAAGTGGAATCAGGTGCAGGCTGTTTGCTCTCGGAAGCAGCGATTCTCAGCTCTCCGTGCATCGTATTGCCCTTTAAACATCGCTCTACCCAGCCCACACCTGAAGCCAATTAATCGGCCTTGCGGGGGCGTGGAGCAAGGGCTCACTTAGCGCCTCCGGCTCCCCAGGTGTTTCCAATGGGTAGCTGCTTGAGTCTGGGGAGAGCAGTGGGCTTGATAAGGTGAGGAGTTAAGCCGAGGCGAGGTTGAACGCCCTTCCGGTTCTCTGAGCGCCCTTCCGGTTCTTCAAGGACGCAGTGCGGGAGGAAAGTGAGGACTCTTCTGCGGCTTTCTTCATCCCTGCGGGGAAGGTGAGTACTGACCACACGGGAGTGGGGAGAGTGGAGTTTGGAGCAGCCTGTTTCACCTGCTCAGGGGAGGAATGTTTGCATGAGTGGGTCTTCCAGAGGCGAGCTAGGCCTTAGGTCTTCCACCATACATTTCACTCTTAATCTGAGTGGGCAGACATGCTGGGAATTGTCTCAGCACAAGTTACACCCATCCTTCTGAATTACAGAACTAAACACCAATCACATTTTTACATTTCTAATGTGGTGTCGTGACCTAAATTGATTATATTATAATGAGTTTGCATTTTTTTTTCCTTTTTTTGGCCTATGGGTTTCAGCTAGTTTAGGCTACAGCCTAGTGACGGGAAGAAAACTTCCATGGTGAAGTACAATTTCTTTAGGAGACCCAGCGAGCACGCCAAACAAACATCACTGTCAATTGACAAGGGGGAGGGCGGGGGGGGGGAAGAAAACTAGCACAGTGTAATGTAGTCTAAGTAGTTTAAATGTATTTTCACTGGACCCTCACATACAACACTGTAAGACCACCCATTTTACAGGTAAAATCTTTGAGTTTAGAAATTAGACTGGACGATGGCTCAGCTGGGTAAGTTTAAAGGCTATCAGACAATAAAACAACTGACATAGATTAACTGGAAGGAGGTCTTGGTGGTGAACTACTGGGTTTCTCTCTCTCTCTCTCTCTCTCTCTCTCTCTCTCTCTCTCTCTCTCTCTCTCTCTCTTTTACAACAGCGGGCCTCCCACTGTTGGGCCTCTCTCGTTGCGGAGCGCAGGCTCCGGACGCGCAGGCCCAGCGGCCATGATTCACGGGCCTAGCCGCTCCGCGGCATGTGGGAGCCTCCCGGACCGGGGCACGAACTCAGGTGCCCTGCATTGGCAGGCGGACTCTCAACCACTGCGCCACCAGGGAAGGGAAGCCCCACTGGGTCTCTTTTGCTTTCAGTATTTTTCAATTAAAGTTGCAAGTCATATTTAATATTTTGGAAAACAGACTAGAGTTAGCTGGAATGATGGTCCAAGACTAGGAAAATTAAATTTAACCATGGTTAAATATATTTGCCTACGTGTACTTTAAAGAGAATTAACTATTTTAAAGATAGGGCTGAGAGAAAACTGAAAATGGCAATTCATATTAAATTCTAATATTGCTTGAGTCCTTTGTTCAACATGGGCTATCAAAAAATAATGGCATTTTAGGCCATTTTGAGATGTAATACATTTTAAAATTGGTTAATACACGCAGAACACTTTGCAGGGTGACTAGCCCAATGTAAATGCTAAATTATTATCAGCTGTTGCAACTGAGCTGCTCTTAACTAGGGAAAGTCCCTGCATTGAATGAGACTCATGTCTCATTTCCATGTGCCAAACATCTACTACATGCTTTACGTGGATAATCTCTTATCCTAACTATAAGCTAGTGATGAGAGACTAATATAATTCCCGTTTTACAGGTGAGAAAACAGAGCTGCAGAGATGTTAAGAAACCTGTACCGGGTCATTCAGCTGGTAAGTTGTGGAGTTGGGTTTCAAACCTGGGCATTCAGACTCCAGGGGTCCCTAAGTTTCTAAGACTTGGGTCATTTTGCACGTTCAAGAGTCCAGAATTTATTAATTATGTGCTTTAACCAAATATATGGCTTCTATCTTGTTTCTATACATGTTTACTTATACTACTGCAAATTGGCATGCTAATGAAAACCTGTTAATGTTCTAATTTAGTGAGTGGGGCCCTAGTGGACTAAAGACTTAGCTTCCAAACATTCATAAAGATAAGTTTTATCCGGTAATACTTGATCAGATATTTTCACGTTATGTTCCACGTTTCAGAATGAATAAAAGTGTTTCTTCCCTGTTCAGAAATAGTATACACGCACTTGCATACCCAAGACCTTTTTAATGATTGCTTCTCCTGTTGGATATATTGTCAATTTGCTCTTGTCGTGTCTGAGAGGTTTCAGGAAGATTGTTTTTACAACTTTCTAATGAAATGAGCCTCTTGGGAACCCTGAGTCCTTCCCATCTCACCTAATCCTCCCTCCCTCCCTCCCTCCCTCCCTCCCTCCCTCCTTCAATATCTGCCCTTGATGCCTATGTCCCAGGCAGTGTTCTAGGCAGGGCATTGACAGCATTGAACAGAAGGCAAGCACCGCTGCCCTTGGAGAGCTCAGATTCTGTTTCTGCCTTATATGGCTTTAGACTTTTGCTCGTCTCAAACCACAAGTGGTGATTAAAAAAAAAAACAAACTTCGGTCTACAATTTTCTACTAGTGAACCTACTTGTGTAGTGTAACTTCACCTATTCAGTTACTTAGAGACACCTTGGTCTCTTCTGGTTTAAAACTATCTCTTTAAATTAAATTGGTTTTCATTTTGAAATATTCCACCTCTGGAGGATTTAAACCCAGTCAAGTTTGGATTCTTCCCTTCATCCTTGTGCTGGGATACTTCTAGCTTCCCAGATAGCTCGGTACATCCAATCTGCTTTGGGAGGAACTGAAACTAAGACCTAGGTGTGGGAAGAGTGAATTACCAGGGGTGAGAAGTTCTAGATTGAAGCCCATCATAGAATCAGGGAAAATGGAATTAAAATCCTCACGTTGTACACTTCTGTTGAACTTTGTTATTTTTGTTGCCAAAAACTTCCTAATAGTGTCTTTTCTGTAGTATGTGATTATACAACAATCCATGCTAATTTTAGGGGTAAACACAGTTAAATAGCACTCTAGGATTTCATGCTACAAATTATTACAGAGGAGTGGCATTCCACAAACTCCTCAAGAGACATGAGTCACTGGTATAACAAAATGTCTTATGCTGATAAAATTTAAATTTCTACATCTCATAGCATAAGATAGTAGGAACTTTAATATTTTACTGAATAATAAAATCTATAATTCTTTTTCAAGCCCTTATGCAAACCTTCCTTGTGACCTAAGTGTGATTTGAGAGCAGCCCTTTTTACAGTTGACACCACTGATGCTGTAAGAGAAAAAGCCTGGAGCAGCAGCAGGTTGAATTGTTAGTGTAGTGGGGATAAAGGATGATATAATTTGAAATACATAACTACTGTGGCATTTTTTCTTTGATTTTTTTTTTTTTTTTTCTTCCCCCTATGCAGTCCTTCTGTTTTAAGACTTGGCTGTGGGATGACAGTAGTCAAAGGCTGCTCAACTTGGCTGGGGACCATCTGAGAGACACAGGCTGGAAATGTTCAATTAAGAGGGGAGGAAGCTGGCCTACTCTGGCCCTTTGTTGACTGTGGGCCCGGGAGCATGAACTGTAGCCTGCCCCTCTCCTGTGGCCTTCAGGGGTTGAGGGAAGCTCTCAGCATGTATGGGAGCTGTTTGTAGAGATCCCTGAGTAGTAGGTGAGTGCATATGGGCAGGGCACCAATGAGCCAGTTAGTCAAATCGGTTATTCAGTAATGAATGCTATTAGTAACTTCTATGCATGGATGGGTACTATATCAGTTTGCTAGGTCTGCTCTAACAAAATGCTGCAGCCTGAGTGGCTTAAACAAGAGATTTATTTTCAGTTTTCGGGGTTGAAAGCCCAAAATCAAGGTGTTGGCATGATTGGTTTCTCTGAGGCTCCTCTCCTTGGTTTGCAGGTGGCTGTTTTCTTCATTCTGTGCACAAGAATCCCTGGTGTCTCTCCTATCCCTAATCGCCTATTAGGGCAATTGGATTAGGGCCCACCCTAAAGGCCTCATCTTACCTTAATTACCTCTTTAAAGGCTCTATTGCTAATTAATGTGATATTCTGAAGTGCTGAGGGTTAGGACTTCAACATATGAATTTTGGAGGAACACAATTCAATCCATAACAGGTACTCTCGGATGCATAAGAGAAACACAATATTATCCAGGTGTTAGAGGAGCTTGTGTAATTGGGTCACTACAGATAGGTGTTAGTCACTTTCTGTTCAGTGAGTGATTTTCTTGATTTCTCTTGAGGGTGTTGGAGATTAAGTTTATGTACTGAATGGCAGCTTTTCTAGCTCCCTTCATCTATTTTTGGAACTCATACCCCTGAGTAGAAAATTGGAAGATTTTTCAAATAAGAAATTAAACACTATAGGAAATAGAATATTGACACTTGGAGTTTCTGCAAAGAAAAATCCAGTTGATATCCTGATTATCTTACAAGTAAAATCTAGTCTCAAAAATTGGCCAAAACCCAGAGCATCAGATTAGATTTTTGTGCCTCATTCTACAGTGTACACAGATATCAAAGGACCATGAGATATTTGAGGAAAGCTTCTAACAGGAAGACCAACCAAAACAAAAAGACAGGAGAAAATTGGAGGTAACAGGCAATGCGGAGACCATTTTTAAAAATGTGTAAAAAATATCAGATAAGAGATTAATAAGCCAATAATGATTTTTAAAAATCCTGAAATCAAAAATAAACTAAATGATCATAAAAAGGAAATGCACAATAGAATGAAAACAGTGAGACAGTTAAGATATTAGCCAGGACATCCAATATCTACAGGTCTGTAAAGAGAACAGAAAAAATTGGAGAGAAAATTATCAAAGAAATAAGAACTTCCCAACAGTGAAGGGCCCACAGAGTACCTGCTACAATCAATAAAATGACTCCTATGAAGGGACATTATTAAATATTAAAACAGTAAAGATGAGAACTTACTGAAAAAGAGGGCAAATGCAGTAAACTGAGAGAAAATGTGACACTGAACCCTGGAAGGTAGGAACTACTAGAATGATACCTTCTAATTCAGATGAAAAAATGATTTCTAACCTGGGATTCAATTCTAGTCACAAACTGACAATCAGATGTGAAAGGGAAGATGTCTGTGAACATGCAAGAACTCGAAACATTTGCCTCCCTTGTATTCTTTGTCAGGAGGCTGCTGAAAGTAAGCCAAGAAAGACGACAAGGTGGGGGGGTCAAGAAAGAGTACCTCCGACCCAGTGAAAGAATGTGGTAGAGAAATCTCAGCAGCCAGGAGAAAGTTCTCTAGAAAAAAAATGGAACTGATAATTTCTGATATATTTGTGTAGGACGTATTATTGATACTAATTTTCCTGAGCTGTTGGATAGATTGAGCTGTTGGAATGTTGAGCAATTATTGCCTCCAAAAGAGAAAAAGTACACAAGAAACACTCACTATAAATTATTTTTTTAAAGCCTAATTTACAAAGTCATAGTAATAATAAAGAATATTGATTTAGCTAAATACTGAGATAACATCTCATTTGGAAGATGAAGCAATAGGAACTGGTAGCTTAAGAGAACTAAATTCTCATCCTCATGAAAGAAATGTTTAAAATTATTAAATTAGGAAATAGAAGTCTGTGCATCTTATTCAGTAATATGGAGATAAATAACAAAAGTTGGCTAAAATATAGCCAAGTGGTGGTAGCGCAGCCAGGAAACTGCTATTTTTATAAGGAGTTCATACTAATTTCTTTTTGAACTGTATATATAATAAAAATATATACAACTAAAAGTATAAAATCAATAAATCAAAATAACAGATGTACATATTTTAAAATATGTGGTTTAATAATCAGTTCATTTAATACATTTATACACAACTTGGTTGTATATAGATTTTAAGAACTAATTTGTAGCTTTATGTTCACGACTATATGCCAACATATGTTTATTTGTGCCAGCACTGTACTAAGTATTTTACATTTTCTTAATTTTTATAATAACACCTTAAGGGATCTTATGACCCCATTTTAAAGACTGACAGTCTTAACCTAAGATCTTATTACCCCATTTTAAACACTGACAATCTGAACCTAAGAGAGAATATGTCTTGCCCAAGGCCACATTAGCTAGTATGTAGTGCAGTGGTTCTCAAACTTTAGGGAACGCCTGAAAGACTTGTTAAAACACACATGGCTGGGTCTTACCCTCAGGTCACTAATCTGGGATGGGGCCCCCCCAAAAAAATTCCCAGGTGATGCTGCTGCTGCTGGTCCAGGGACCAAATCTGAGCATGGTTGAACTTGAACCAGTGGTATTGGGAAGTGAAATTAGGTGTCTCAGACTCCAGTCGTTTACACAGTGCTCCTTATCTAGAGCCACACTGAACGGGGAATACTGGCTGAGTTGCACATAAGCTTAGGAAAGAATTTGCCCCAGAGAATTGTCATGGAATGAACAGAGACATTTGAAAGCAGGCTCTTAGGCCAAATACGTCAAATATGCCAATACAGGACCTCTGAACACCATGAAAAGTGGTTTGATCTCATTCCTACATAGAAGTTAGGTATTTTAGCAGACACTACTAACGGGATAAATTCTGGCTGACTCAAGTGAATCATGATTGTGCTATATCAGTTGCCAGTGACTGGTGTAGAACGAGGCATGTGACACAGTTCTAGCTAAGAGATCTGAGAGGAGGTCTGGTTGTGGACTTCTGGGAAAGATTCTTAACAAGACACATTTAGGAAGAGCTGTTGTCCTGTCTAGTTCTGATGTCTACAGTGGTGGTCATTCTGGTAGTCATTTCCACTGATTTTTAAATTGAAGAGTAACGTGATTTTATATATATACACAAATATTTATTGTAAACATACATATATTAGGAAGACAGTTTTTAAAGGATTTTAACAAAGTCAAGAAACATCTAATTAAATTGTACTGTGTGCCAAGCACTGTTCAGTCATTAAGCTGGAGGTACAGTAGTGAACAAAACAGGTCATGGTTCTTATTGTTTTGGAACATATATTCTAGTGAGAGAAAAATTAGGTTAGCAAATAAATAAATATCAGGTGGAGGCAAGTACTATGAATACAAATGAAACAGGGTAAGGAGACAGAAAATGAGAGAAAAGTGAGTCCTGTTTTAGGAAGGTGGTCAGGGAAGACCTTTATGATATTTGAGCATAGACAAAAATGATGTGAGGAGGCTAATCAAGTGTTTGTCTGAGGGAAGAGTGTTCCAGGCTGGTGCAAAGACCCTGAGGTAGGAATATGCTTGGCATGTACAAAGAGTGGTAAAGAGGTCAACATGGCTGGAATGAAGTTAGCAAGGGGAAACGTATTAGATGAGGTAGAAAAGTAGCTGATAGAAAATTTGTCTAGGTCCTTATAAGCCTCATTTAGGATCAAGTGATATGGAAAACCATTGAAAATCTAGAGGGAAGAGTGATATGTTCTGAGCTATGTTTAAAATATTTCCTCTAGATAGAGTATAAAGAATAGACTGCAGTGAGACAAGCTTGGAAGCAGGCAGAGATCCAACGAACATGCAGTAGATAATGGTGGGTCAGACAAAGATATTAGCTGTCAGTGGAACAAGGTAGTGAGAAACAGTTGATTACAGATACATTAAAGGAGTTGAGCCTATATGCTGTGCTTATGCATTAGACACAGTATGAGAGGTTTTTTTTTTTTTGAACTGAGAAATTGGAAAAATGGTGTTACCGTTTAATAAGATTAAAAGTTTAAGGGAGGAACATTTGGAGTATGTGAAAGTAGAGGTATTTTTTTAACCACTGAGATTGAGATGATGCCTGAAAGCCACATGTAGAAAATAGATTTTCAGAGAAGAAGAATGAATGGACATTGGAAAACAATTTAAAAATTTAGCAGAGGGACTATAAAAATGTAGAGGGGTTGAGTATAGAAAGTAGAGTAGACAGACAATTAGGAAGTAGAAACAATTGGACTTGGTGGTTAATAAGTGAATGAAAAGGAGGAATCCAAGATGACTTTGTTTTCTGGCTTGGTTGACTCTTTGGAAAATAATACCATTTATCAAAATAGCAATTACAGGAAGAGGTATACCCTTAGACACTTATTGTAGGTGATTTTTATAAGAACTCATTTTAACTGAATAGTACATTTATAATTTCAAAAGTTAGTGACTTTGAGAGATTGAATATTACTCAGTTAAGCAATTTCAGCCACACTGGCTTCACCTTCCAGGAAGGGAGAATGTTTCCAGACTGAATAACATGAATATGCTCAAAGCTGCTAATATGAGGTTAAACAGCAATGTTAGGCTAATGATTGATCCTCCATATTACTCTCCTGTGAGTATTAGGTTTCTATATCAGGCAAATATATTCATAGGTCCAATCAATCCACCTGTCGTTTGGAAGGCTTAAAAGTACCCACAAACAGAAGCACATTTAAAAAAAATTGTTCTTGTTGCTCATCTTAGGATCAGAGTAAAACTCAAAATCTTAACATCATCCAAAGAAACAGCAGTAACTACAATGAGAAAAGGGTATTGATTTCTGAAAAATATTTCACCATTTATTGAAAAATATGTTTATAACTAAGATCCCAGAAAAACACTGTTGCTTTTCTATGTCAAAGTATTCTCTGTAACTTCATGGACTGATTCCTACAAATTCTCATGGTCACCATTAGACAGCACCTCCTTCTGCCGAAGAATCTGCATGAATCCTATTTTAATCTGTGCACTTGTGTTTCCTCATGCTTTGCTCACAAGATGTTATTTGATGAAATTTGATTTTCAAAGTAATATATTTGGGTCATCTTCATGTTCTGACCTTTAAACTGAAACTAAACTACTTTTTATTATCCTTAAACGAATAAGATACATTTTACTAGTTATCAAGCACTAGATGAAAGTGAGCTCTACTTGTGATTCCTAGCGGAGGAGCATTTATGTATTTCATGGATCATCTCTTAGGAAGCAGTCATCTGTGACTAGGATGGCTACACTCCTCATCTGTAAAAACTGTCTCCTGTGCTCAGAGTTTCCTTCTTCTGTGAGAGCAATTTTACGTTTTCTCTTTTTTCCCCTCCTTCTTGTCCTCCTTTTCTTCCATCTAGCATTTATTTTGTCTGCTACACATGGATATCTGCAAAGTACTGTGCCAGGTTCCCAAAAAAAAATGACAAAAATATACAATCTCTGCCATCAAAGATCTTATAATCCAGTAAAAAAAAAAAAAAAAAAAAAAAAAAAAAAAAAAATCTCTCTCTCTCTCTCTCTATATATATATAGAGAGAGAGAGAGAGAGAGAGGGGGAGAGAGAGAGAGAGAGAGAGAGAGAGAGAGAGAATTATAAATAATTTCAGGAGTGAAGTGTCCAAGAGTGCAGTGGAGAAAAACACAGTGAGGGGAATAATTTACTCTGCACGGGAAAATCATGTTCCTAGCAGAATGGAAATAATGAGCTGGGTATTGCAAGATGAGTAGAAGTTTACTTGTTAGAGAAGTGGGTAAGAGACATATCTGATACAGAGACCATCATATATAAACCACACATTGTGAAAGAAATGCACTTAGGGAACAATGTATGGGGCATAGACAGTATTAGGAGGAGTGGCTGGGGATGTGTCTGTGAATTTAAATGGAACTAGATTATAAAGTCCTCGAATGTCACAAGAAGAAGTTTATACCCACTAGTAAAAGGAGCTAGAATCAATAGATGTTATAATAGTACCTGTACAAATTCAGCTGAGAGGTATGCTGACTGTGGGGTAACTAAGACCAGGGAGGATACCTTTACAGTGGGGAAAAAAAATGACTGTGTTTAAGGAAGAATGTAGACTATAGTAAATATTGATAACGTTGAATTGAGTTGCATATAAAAGTAAACTCAAAATACCTTAAATAATAAAGGAGTTTCATTGGCTTACATAGCAAGAACTGAAACAGACTTCAGGATTTGGGTTAAAAGGTTTTGAATATTGTTCATGGATCTGGTTTCTCTCTGTCTCTTTGCTCTTACTCGCATGGTGTCAGTAGGCTGGCTCCCCGTTGTGGCCGCAGGATGTTTATCAACAACACCTTAAGTTTCGTTCTTCGTTATGCAACTGTGATGATTGCCATAGCACGTGGGGGATTTCAGTTTGTGGATGAAGCCCAGCAGCAGTAATTTCTGGCTATTGCCTACATTTGCGTTAAGAGGGCAGATGTGTTTTGAATACAGATAGGACGTATCTAATTTAAAACAGAATGTCAATTAGCAGCTGGAAATATATGGTTTAATACTCTGATCATGAGGTTATAAAGTGTTAGGAACTATGGACTCTAGCCCTATTATCTGACTTTAAATCTAGGCTTGAGTTCTAATAGGTAACTGAAGGGAAAATAAAGACTTGAAATGATTAAAATGCATGGACTGAACACAGTTGGTAGGGTAAAAGTTGTATAATGGGAAGATAAGGGCTGATAATTCAATGCACAGGGTATGCCATTCAGATCCTTATTTGGTATATGTATGGTACTTGCCACTGTTGGGAGCTCCAGACCCATTTAATGTGTATGCTGAAAGATAAGGTAAATACAGTTCCCTTTGGGAATTTTATGTATTTACTCTACTTTCAGATTGTAGATTAAATATTCAAAAGTATAATATTTAATTTACTATACATATTTAAAATTACACGTTACATAAAATAATGAAACTGTTTTATTTGGTTTTTAATTTTCAAAATCAGAGACTCTTTATCAGAATGATTTCTTGGATTTATATAACACAGATTTCTATAAAATATCATCTTTTTGAGCATCTATGTTGTCTGAGAGGTGGGTAATGATCAATCCATGTATTATGCTGTCACAGTGAATTTTATCCAAAGCCACAATAAGCCGTTAGTATAACAGAACATTTAAAAATTTCTCTTCCTCTTGGAAAAGCTTTGTTATCTCTGCTACATAACCATTTTCTCTATTGCTTCTTTAAAGTATTTTACGAGCTTGTTTGTAATGACATGCGGTCTTTAAATCTGTGAGGTCATACTCCCAGGAGTAAAGACTAATTGGTGTTAATTTTCTTTGCTTCCTTTTTCATGTTTCTATTGGTGACCTCTATAAGTTTCCCAAATTATCATTGATTGAAGTCATTTCAGGCTAATGTGTCCTGTCTCAACATTACTTTGATGCTGTAAATAAAGGAATTGAAAAGAAAAATAAATAAATAAAATAACATGAGAGATGTGGGAGGGATTCAAACACAATAGCAGTTCTTAGAGATTTTGGGGGAAAAGAGTGAAGGGAAAAAATCTTGGTATATTTAGGGGTATAAGGTATTCAAAAGCTTACAATTCTCCTTCTGAATGTTTAAAATGCACCTCAAATTCAATATGGCCAAAGTAAACTCAACATCTTTTCTTCAAAAATTGGCTTTCCTTCCTATATTCAAATTCTCAAGGAATAGCAACAATATTGATCAATATCTCTTCCTTATTGTCTATATCTTATCAGTCCACGAATTCCTCCATTTCTAGCTCTTCAGTATCTAATTTGTCTCCTTTCTCTTTCCATTGCCACTGATTCATTTTAGACATCATCATTTAGTCTCTGAACTATTGTAAAAATCCTCAAACTGCTATCCCTGTCCTAATTTTCCACAATCTCGAGGACATCATACTACTGTTCTGGTTAACTTTTTAAAATGTGCAGTTGAAAATGTTATTTCCTGAATTGGGCGATTGGGATTGACATGTATACACTAATGTGTATAAAATTGATGACTAATAAGAACCTGCAGTATAAAAAAACAAAACAACTAATACTAAACTTTCATTGGGTTATTTGTATGGAAATATGTTAATATAAATGTTTCAGACATTACATGCAATTTCTAAAAATCTTATATGTTCTGGTATAATGTTATAAGTCATAATTCTAGTTATTACTTTAAAATGTATATCTCAGAAATAACTAAATTTCCTTGTCAATTGCATTATTATGAACTTTCATCAAATCTTTAACCGTGGTCATTTTTAAGTCTTTTGTCATCTACAGACAGTTCTGGGTGTACTCTGATGCTTTTGCAAATATGTTCCTATAAAAGGGTTTCATCTTCAAGGAATTCATGGAAAAGACTCTGACAGTACAGGTTTCTGGTAACTGACTGTACTGCTGAACTGAATGAATAAGCATTTTCAGAACTCTAATGAAAAAACTGATGAACTCATAAAAGTGCTAACAAAAGATCAAGATAAAATTAATTACATGGGACTGAGAGAACTGATGAGGATGAGTGAACTGATGAGGATGATTATAATTTTTGTGACTTTCTGTTTGAATAAAAAAAAAAAAAAAACCCACAAGGACTCAGAGGCAAAAAATATACAAATCAGTTTTCACTGCAAAGTAAAGGAGCTGTTACAGTGGAGGATTACTGGACTGAATGTCAATATTATGACATAGTATGAGTGTGTTTCGTGTTTGGTAATTGCAATCATTGTTGCTTTTGTTGTGGTCATCCATTTACAATGCTTGGTGTCAGTCTATTTATCTCTTGTAAAAATAAAATACTGTGTGTGTGTGTGTGTGTGTGTGTGTGTGTGTGTGTGGAAAAAAACAATGTTATTTCCTGATTCAGTCATGAATGACTACTTGTGGTTTCTTGAACTGTATATGCCTTCTAACGCTTGCAAAAATTTCACATGCTGATATCTTTCCTAGGAATATTCTCTCCAATATGCATGCCAATGCCAATAGGTAGCCTTCCCTTGTAGAATTATGTTGTGTTCAATTTTGTATCTGCAGAGTATAGGCTACATAGCTCCTCAAGGCACTTACCATGATGCACATATTACTGCTTCCCCCAGTCTCTGAACCCTTAAAGGAAGAAGGATGTATTTTTTCTTGTTTCTCCAATATAAAATATTGATATTTTGCAGAGGACAGAGTAAATCCTTATGTTGAATGAATAAATGAGTGAAGGCAAGAAATTAACTCAAAGCATAGTATCTATATTTTTGTTAAACAAGAAAAAAGAGCATTTGCTAGAGGTAAAAAGTAGAGGATGATGTTAGGAGAGTTGACGGGACTGTTAAGTGTAAAATCAATTGCAAAGACTCCATCCAGAGTAAGTATAATAATGGACCAGCAGTAGTGAAAGTTCTAAATTGGAGTGTAATTCTACACTTTAATATACTAAACAGTAGAATCGTATAGTTTAGCCTGTAGGAGAGAAGAAAAAAGACTTGAGAAAAAAGGACAATATTTTATTTGAAATGTCCCCATGGTTTTCAGAATGAGAAACACTACCAAGAGTAGAGAAATTCAAAAGAGGAACTCTGATTTTTCAAAAAAACGTTTATAGGAAATGAAAGCATGAGAGAGGTGGAAAGATGAGAGGCTGTGGGCAGAGCATAGATATATTGAGTTAAGTTCAAGGAAGTTTGTAGTTTTTTCCCAAAAGTCCTCTTAGTTAAATGTCATCACTACCTTTCTCATGATTTTGAGGCATCTATCTATATCTATCTACTAAGAGTATGTAGTGAGAGTGTTTTCGATTTATTAAAGTCTATTATGAAAAATAGCATGCATGTACTTGGTAAAGACAATTCCTCTCAATAAATACATTTGCATTGAAAAACATGAGTCTTTCTTCCATCCCAAATTTCCAAACTCACGCTCAAGAGCAAGGACCCTGCATCCCTACCTGTAGGGCTTTGGAGGTCCTGGAGCTGGTGTCAGCCCGTGGTGGGCAGGGCCAAGGCAGGCAGTCTGGGGACTAGTGCCAGCTCACTGGTGTCAGGTCAGAGGATCTCTGTCTCTAGGGTCCTAGCAGTCTCAGAGTTGGTCAGTCTGCCCACTGGTGGGTAAGGCTAGTGCTAGCCCCTGGTAGGTAGAACTGGGTCCATGGGTCTCTGGCTGCAGAGCCGTGGGTTTCCCCAAGCTAGTGCAGGTGCACTGGTGTGCGAGGTCTGGTCCTGGGCTCTCCGGTGGGCAGGGCTGAGTCCTGAGGTGGCTGTGGGCTCAGAGGGTCTTACGGCAGCAGGCCTGCTGGCGGGTGGGGCTGTGTTCCTCCTGCCCAGACAGCTGCTGGGCTTGAGGTCCACAGGCTGTGGGTGAGGCCATGTCCCAGTGCTAATAAGCTAGAAGGAGGATTCTAAAATGGAACTTGCCAACATCAGGGTCCTCATGGTAGAACAAGCTCCCCCAAAATGGCTGCCACCAGAGTCTATGTCCCCAGGGTGAGCTCCAGTTGCCTGCTCCCTCACTGAGAGGTTCTCTGGGAACCTCAGATCAGCAGGTAGGTCTGACCCAGGCCTCTTTCAAATTACTTCTATCCTGGGTCCCACAGCATGTGAGATTTTGTGTGCACCCTTTAAGAGTGGGGTTTTGTTTCCCACAGCCCTCTGAGTCTCCTGAAAGTAAGGCTCGGTTGCTTTCAAAGCCAAATGTCCCGGGGCTTAACTTCTTGGTGCAGGACCCTGGAAATGGGGAGCCTGATGTAGGACTTGGATACCTCGCTCCTTAGGGAGAACTTCTGCAACTATATCCTCTCATTTGTGGCCCGCCCACCAGGGTGTATGGGTCTTGACTATACCAAGTCTGCTCCTCCAACCCATCTCATTGTTTTCCTTCTTTATATCTTTAGTTGTAGAAGAGGTCTTTTTCATCAATTGTTGCTCTGTAAATAGTTGTAATTTGGGTGTGTCTGTGGGAGGAGGTGAGTTCAAGGTCTTCCTACTCTGCCATCCTGGCCACCAAGTCTTTCATTGGCAGAGTTCTTGTCAGGCAAGAAGAGGAAGACTTTCTTCTTCCTGCTGGGCTCTGCTGTTGTCATAGGGCATGAGAGTTTCCCCTTCTGGTTTCCTGACTGTATTTAATTGAGGCTTCTGTTTATTGATTTCTATAGTATTCTCATTTTTCTTTTTTTCTCATCAATTTTTCAGTTTTGCATATTTTACTGGTCTTTTCAATATTTACTTGTACTCTAAATCTTTTTACTTAGTATGGCTTTACACTATTCTTTTTTTTTTTTTTTTTACTTGTTTTCTTAGATTCTTGAGTTGAATGCTGAGTTTATTGATTTTTTCCCCTAATAAATTTTCCTCCAAGGAAGTGTCCCACTCAGTTGTCTTTGCAGAGATTTTATTCTGTTGATTTCTAAATAATTCCCATTATGACTATCTTTTTTATTGTTTAGAAGTGTCTGTTTCCTTTGTTTGTTGGGTTTTGCTATTTTTGTTTGTTGATTGGTTGGTCAAGTGGTTTATACTTTCCAAATGAAGGATATATTTTGGTGTCCCCTTTCATTGTTCATTTCCAATTTATACATAGTAATCAGATAGTATTTTGTATGCTTTTCACTTTTTTTGCAAATGTTTGAGGCCATTTTTAAACCTTTGCTACCCTGTCGATGAGATTTCTCTTGTTGTAGCATTATCTCACTTGTTACCTCATCACTAGCCATCTTATTGACTTCCATCTTACTCTTTTTCCTGTTATCTTTCTTTGCCGTATTTTAAAGTGAATTAAGACAGAGGTCCAAAAAATTGGGGGGAATAACCAAATTTAATTTATTTGCCTCAGGGAATTATGGGAAAATACTTTGGGACAGCTTTCCTCTGAGGTCTTTAAACAGTTTGTGAATAGAAAAGAAGGATATAAAATTTTTCTGTGTGGCAGAGATCTTGATAATAAGAGCTGTTGATGCAAAAGAAATTTTCAAACAGAAGAAATTCCAGATTTCATAGTACAGTCATTTCAAAAATAGAACACACATTCAAAGGCAGACTGTGACTGTATTAAAGCCTTTACTTGTGGGAATTTCTTACTTTCACAGAGAAAGAAAGAGACACACTTCTCAGTGTATCATAAGCTGATATTAAAAACAATGTATAATAAATTGGGTCATTCAAATGATATATTCCATTTACTTTCAGTCTCATATGTCCAAACATGAATGTGTAACTTTTTGATTAATCAGTAGTTTTCTTAAGTCAGAAATTATTTCCATAATAACTTCTCAAGAATTTACTTTTTCAGTCTTCCAAAACAAGTATCCTATTTAATTTGTGGAAGTCAGTGATAAACTAAGCTAACACAGACCTCCTGTTGACATCATATATAACAATATATTAACATAAACTGCCTAGCACTGAGATACATACACTTAGAAAGTAAAATTTATTCTTTCTCTTTTTGATACTTTGCTGGAGAAAAAAAGTAAAGATGCAGCTTAATGTCTTAAAAATAGAAAGTGTCTTAAAATTTAGGTATATAGCTCTAAATGACCTTTGAATTGAGTCTTTATCAATTCAGAGTCACCTATCAAAACTGAGAGTAAAACAAGGGCAAAGTATGGGGTTTGTTTTTAAACTAAATGTGTTGAATTTAAAGGACCTTATTAAATTTCTATTTAAATTCTCTCCTCAGTTTTTTGTGTAAACATTTATTTTGCTTTTACAATGTGCTGATATAAGTAGTTATTTTTTTAAATGCACTCACTTGTTAGAATAGAAATGGAGACAGAGTAAAAGGACATTTCTTTTTAATTATTTCATGTAGAATTAGGACCTTTCCATGAGTTAAAGTTCTGTTCTAAGTTTTGTGAGTGATATACCTCCCTTGCTTTTCTTATTTGGAACCATCCTCATTAAAACATATGGACACAAGAGAGAGGAAACTTGCTATAGAGGAAACTTGTTTTCTACTACCCTCCCTGCAAAAAGAAAATAGCCAATACCTCCTGCTGTGTATAACGGAGCTTGCTGAGTTCTAACTGGCAATCCACAAAAGAGCTTTCAGTAAACAGGAGCTTAACATTTAACTGCCAACATAAGAAATTTAGAGTAAATTGAATTTTCTATGGCCTCCCAGGTCTAGCAATGGAAATCAACAAGCTGAAGAAGCCACACTTAGCTGTTGCTAAGTTACAGTGAATATCCATTGTAATGCTGGTGGATGTACATTAATTCCAAGTACTGTCATTATGCACTGTGGTAATACAAAGAAGAACAAATAGATTTTAAATGATTTTTAAATCTCATTAAACAGAAGCCGTATCCTCTTGCACCATTTTCCCCTTTGTCTTCAGGCTTTTTTTTTTTTTTCAAATTATTATTGTTGCTAAAACTTAATAGTAAGAGAAGGAAGGAAGATGCAGCTTTACAGGTGGAAATATAGCATACATTTTGTTTCTGCCTATGAGATAACAGAATAGTAAGCAGTTCCAAGAAAGAAATAACGTGTGCATAGGTTGCAGGAAGGGGGCCCATTCCAGGGCCCGAGAGTGGGCTCTTGTCTAACACTCGGAAATGAATTGTCCAAGGAGACACACATGCTGACAAAGCAAGAGACTTTATTGGAAAGGGGCACCCGGGTGGAGGGCAGCAGGGTAAGGGAACCCAGGAGAACTGCTCTGCCATGTGGCTCACAGTCTCAGGTTTTATGGTGATGGGGTTAGTTTCTGGGTTGTCTCTGGTCGATCATTCTGATTCAGGGCCCTTCCTGGTGGCACACGCATCACTCAGCCTAGATGGAATCAAGAGAGAAGGATCTGGGAGGTTGGTAAGACATATGGACTGGAGTCTCCTATCTCCTTTTGACCTTTCCTGAAATCTTCTGGTTGGTGGTAGCTTGTTAGTTCCATGTTCCTTACCAGGACATCCTGTTGTAAGATAACTTATGCAAGTGGTTACTATCGTGCCTGGCCAGGGCAGGTGGTTTTGATCAGTGGTTCCCCTGACACTTATATACAATGTAAGTGTAGAACATATCTTCAGTATTTTCTTGCTGCTCAGCAATAACACAGTGCTATTACTGAAGCTTACTTAGAATACAGTTTAGTCTGAGACAGAACTTTACAATTTCTACCTGAAAACCAATAATGGTGGCTCATCTAAACTGAGTTCCCAAACTGAGAACAGAGATTTGTTTGTACATCATTTGGGAGTAGATATTTCTTACAAATCCTATTCACTCTAAGGCCCAAATTGCTATCATAAATGTCACATCTTCCTAAGAATCCTAAAAGGATGTATCACTCATATCTTTAAAAAGACAATGAACTATTTTTAAAATGAATTAATCATTGTGTATGAATTATACTCTATCTGTATTTTATTGAACAATTTTCTTAAGTCCTTTCTATTAATATGTTATAGTAAGTACATATATCCTTTACAACAACTAACATAATGAAGCTATATCAATACCACAAGTATAAGTAAAAGTAATATATAAATAGACCTGATATTAACCCATAATCTCCACTCATTGGGACCCATATCCTTTTCCTCTTTTTCATTTGTTAATCTGCCCCTGCTGTCCTTGCCATTCCATTCTCCACAGCATTTCATATCTCTCCACATTGCATCTTAACTGCACTTTCTTACAGTCATTCATTTAATCAATAAATATTTGAATGCCTATCAGGTGCCAGGTCTGTTATAGACACTAAAAAAAATGATAGCAAGTAGTATCAGATTTGGTAAGAGCTTATGACTTAAATACAAATATTAAATACTATTATTACACAAATACATCTGTATAAGTATACCCATAATAAATGCTATGGAGTAGAGTTGCAGGGTTCAGTGAAACCACATACCAGAGAAGTTTGAGCCAATCAGGGAGGTCAGAAGAAAGCTGACCTAAAGAATTAAGAACTGAGGTGAGAGCTGTAGGAGGAGTTGGCATTCAACCAGGCAAAATGTGTACTAGAGGTAGAGATTTCCAATCAAAAGCATGCGAATATATGAAATAATCAAGGAACAAAAATACCGAACAGTACAGCATGTGAATGAAAAACCTACGTGAAATGCCTACCTTGAGCAACATTTTAAGGAAATTGGTATTTATCCTAATAGCTTTGGAAAGTTATTGAAGTGGCATTAAGCTGTGGTAGGTAATAGATTTTGAAAAGTGAGAAAAGAATTAATAGGGACACATCATGTAGGAAAGTAGTGCCTTAATTTAGTTTAGAAAGGAAGATGGTGGTAACAAGATCCGGACAAGTAGATAGACTTGGAAGCATTTAAAAAGTAATATTAAATAAAAATGATGCATAGGATATAGAATGTGGGAGATGGATGTGTTAAGGATTACTCCTATGGGGATGCCTTTCCAGGTGCTGGTGGAAATTGAAGCAGGATAGATACCATTCATTAGAGGGAGAATATAGAATGAGAAAAGAAGAGAATCCAGGAATAAACTTTGAGTAATTACAACATTTAATGACCAGGTAAAGGGAACATTTCCAAAAGAAAGGCTATAGAGTGACCATAAATGTCAGAGGAAATTCAAAAAAGTGATGTGTATGGGGGAGAATATTTCAAGGAGAGAGACTTCAAAAGTGTTGAATGTTACTAAGAGACCAAATACAATGAGATCTAGAACATTCTTATCAAATTGAGAGGCAAGGAGGTAGGTCATTACTGATCCTAATGAAAACTGGAATTAAGGGCAGATTGGAGTGGGTTGAAAGGTGAATGAAAATGTAAAAACTGGGGAAAGGAAACATAGAAAAACCCTTTTTATGGTTTTCTTTTAGTTTTTCTAATTGCTGAAAATTCATTCTTTAATGTGGTTTTGAGAATCTGTTTAGTTCTTATCACATAATGAAAAAATATGCATACCACTCTGTAACATATGGGTGCTACCTGTTATCTTCTCAAAAAATATTAGTGCTACAGAATGGCAATTGCTGCTCTACTTGGGGATATTTCGTAGTCTTATTACCACTGAACAAAAGAACAACAGTCACACTTGGAATTAACCCGATGGCTCTTCTTCAGTTTCTCAGAATTTTTAGTTTTTGTTTAATCATTTTTTAACTTGCTTTATTCTTCTGTTTCAAGTTTAAAGATTGTATATTTTCCACTTGACTTGTGATTTTGACTATGCTCAGATTTCATGTGTTTTACACTAAGTTGACTGTTTCTTAGATACAGAGGGGAAATTAAATCAAGTATTTATTTTCCAATCATTCCTATTTCCCCCACATTAGTATTTTCCACCTTGCACCACTAAGTGGAGAACACAATGGAGAATATGGGGTGTTTATAGTCGGAGGAGTACACATTTTTTAAAGTATTCACTTTTATTGAATAAAAGTTTTTTGAAAAAATAAAATAACTTATTTTATTAAAAACAAAAACACTTCACAACATGAGAGAATGAAGCAAGTTGATAAGACATCTATTTTTCGTAGCAGTCCTTAATTTTACCCTCAAAGTTCCTAAGCATTTTAAGGAAAGGTTGAAGAAAGTCTTATTTTTATACTTCTGCCCTCCTTTTTGACCTCTGAGGGCTGCGCAGTGGCAGAATTTGGTGAGGTAGCATATAAATGTGTCATATGCCTCTTTGGAAATAAAGTGGCCTGGATTGGGTAGGAGAGCCAGAGGGGAGATGGGTGAAGGCAGATGCCAGGAGGTGAATCAGAGGTTGGAGTTAGTCGGCAGTGTTTTTCCCTATCTAGAGAGAAACTCATGATGAAAGCTGGAGTAAAAACCAGATGTTACCTATTTCCTGTAACAGCATTAGTGGTCTCTCATAACGAAGGGCCTGTGGACAGGTTCACAGCAACTATGTACTGTGTAAATGTCAGTGCCAAATTTGAAAGAACTAAAGTGGCTGTGAGAACAGGGTTAAGGCACAAAGGTTAGAGTACAGCAATTCACAAAGCTCTAACCCCATGTATGCATAAATATATAAAACATACATAGACTCATTTGCACACACTTTTGCACATGTGCACACACACACACACACAAACACACTTGAACAACCACTCTTTCATTAATATTTCCTGATGCGGAGAGACAAAGGGCAAATACTAGGGTGATTTGGTTAAAATAATGCCCAGTATTTAGAAGAGCATTATTTGAACTTATCTTTTTGTAAAAAAAAATTTTTTTAAGCTCAGGTTCTATGAACTATACATACAGTATTTCATTGAAAGTCATCTCTACCTCTAGATGCTTCCATATGCTCTTGAAATAATCTAAAATATAGAATATAGGGAAAAACACCTGGATGCACAAGTATTTGTACAATATTCAATATTACTTAAGCTATTAATGTACCAATAAAATAATTTGTTTGAAAGAAGATGAAAAGCTCTATTATGCTACCACAGAAATATAGTCAGTCTTCCTTATCTAAAGTAAAAATTGGATTAAAATTATTTAATACCCAACAGATTCCTGTGACAAGGTTAACTTGAACTCTGACAAAATAAGCACCCTTCAGATTCTTCCTAAACAATAAGCATCACTGTTTTTTTTCCAAGAAAGCTGAAATCCTTTTGCTGAGATAGGCAATGCCTCTCAAGGAGTCAGGCTTAGTGTAATGTAGCCTTAGAAACTGAGAACTGCAAGGTTTCAGCTGCCCATAAGTATATTTTTGTGTTCATCTGCCATGATCTCACCATCTCTTTGTGCCTAGCGTGACATTCTGGTACAAATTTAAGGCTGTCTCCAGAAGGGCGTGAAAAGATGAAGGGGAAACCCAGTCTCTCCAACCTACCATTATCTACAGATACATCTAATGAATGAGTTTGCCAGATTTCCTAATTGGCTTGGAAGCACAAGAAAAAAAATTTAAGCTTAGGTTCTATGGAGGAGGTACCCAGGTAGGAAAGGAATAGCAACCACTTTCTCCTTTACAGCTGTGCTTGGAGTACTCCTTGGGTCTTCACTCCCTGTTCATACTGACTCTTATTTGAATAAACTTAATACAGATGAAGAAATATAGCAAAAAGTAACAAAGAGTAATAAGCCAAACATAGGGCATTTTTTGAAGAAGTAAATAAAACACAGTGAAGTGAGGAATTAGATCAGATTTAGGTCCTGAAAGTACAATTATTTTTGGAAAAATTCATCAATATTAAACATCAGAATGGAAAATATAGAAAGCCACCCATCCCAGACATCTCTACTTGCTTATTTGGTGCTTTGCCAAATTGTGCCGTGGAGGAAAACTAGCATTTATTTTCTCAATGTACTAATTCAATTAAGAATAAACTTGTATTTTTCATATGCTTTCTGGTGAAGTTTGAAAATTCAAAAAGGTCATGTGGACATTTAAAAAAGAGATAAATCATTTATTTCATGTGTAGTCTTTCCATTACCAATCGACATAATTTTATCCTAAAACTGAATTCTGGAAAATATTGGAATTAGTCAAGGGAAAATTGTTTCCATTTTTTGGTAGAAATTTCCACATAACTTAGTAGTAGAAGAACATTTTGTTTGAACTGTTAAATATAATAGCTGCTGCCAAGAAAGAACAGGGTTTCAGGCAAGAGTAATCATTCCTGACAGCTCAACTCCCCATAAATTTAAGCGTATGCTGTCAGATTAAAATAAATGTTTTTAATCATCAACCTTTGTCTGGGTGATACTGTCTTCAGCAGGTGGTTCAGGATCAGATTTTCCAAGCAACACAGAAACAATGCATAATTGTTATGTCATTAACTACTATGCCTGTCAGAATTTTTATCCCGTCATTTATGGCTTTTAAATTCAGCTTCATGATTAATTTTTCCATTCCGTCTCAAATGTATGGCCAAAAAGCTCTAAGGTCTGTTTGGTATAATTAGCAGCAGTGCCCACTTGTTTTGGAAGAGACTATTTATTAAGCATTTTCATTCCTCATTCAAGATGACATCATTTGTCTCCTTCCCAAATACATACACACTCACACACACACCCTTTTTTCCCCTTAATATTCACCCTCTCTATTATTTTGCTTTAGAATTTCATAAGTGGAGAGAAACAGATCCAAGGGTTGTATGTGTTACATACAGTTTTTGCTCTCAGAGAATCCTGGAATATTCTATTATAAACCCTATTTTTTCCTTAGGGAATTGACACATACAGTTTCCTTAAGTGTTCTGAGAGTCATGCAGGTGAGAAGAATTCCGGGTCACAAGCAACAACAGCCTTAAAGATCTTCTTTCTCAGTCATTCTTGTTGACAAACATTCATCAGCTTTGTCTTGTACAATAAATCATAACACTGCATTATTTATGTTTCTAACAAGGATTTCCATTTCAACTCTCTAATGATTCTACATGCAACAGCCCAATGCAGACTGGAATTCTAGGAAATAGTAAGAGATGCCAGGATATCAGCTAATCTAACACATTTTATTTGTTTAACCTCCTTCAGAATGTCAAGCTTGACTTGCCATTTCCATAAAATGTAACTCCAGAAATTATACATTATCCATTTTCAGCTTGCTTTTATATATTTATTTCTATTACTACTGTAATTACAATATTTATAAATAAATATTAACTTTGGTGCTTCCATCATACTGTCATCTTCATTGTAATATCAGTGCTATTTAAAAATATTGTGTACTATGACTCATAATATAGTATAGACACAGGCTCCTTCATTTGTGGGTGGTGATTAGGACAGCAATTTTTAAAATATTTAAATAGACCTGATAATTTCAGAGAATAAGTCCAGGATTTTCATGTTCCTACAGCTTGAAATTGAACAAAGTTGATTCATCATTGTCCCTTCAGATTTTTCAAATTAAAGATGTAAAATATTTTACATATGAAGTTATTCCCTTTATCATCCTACTTTCTACCTTCCCTCCTCACAAGAAGCTGTTGTCATAAATTGGTGTGTATCGTCCAGTGTGTGTGTGGGGTGTGTGTGTGTGTGTGTGTACAAATCTCCCATTGTTTGAAGAACGTATTCTTTTCTTGTCATAAATGACTTAAGTGACATATTACAACTTTTTTTTTCACTCAGCATTGTTTTTTAGACCTAGCCATGATGATAAATACAGTTCAAATTCATTGATCTAGATCATTCATTGTAATTGTATGTAGCTCCTCCATAAGCAAATACCACAATAGAAGTTGGAGTTGTTTCTGATTTTTCTTTATGATAAACAGTATTGCAATAAATTTGTGTCCTTATGCACATGCACATAAGTTTCTCTAAAGTAAATAACTGCAGATGAAATCTCAAGTTATAAGATATGCATTTTCATATTTATTAAATATTGTGAAACTGAAGGAAAGGAAATTTAACTTGGCTTAGCTGGGAGAAAATTACATGCTCTTCATAGGCAGTGTTTTTGCTGACTCATATTATCAAAACATGTATGGATCAGGATTTAAAAGATTTTTATGTCAAGAGCATAAGGTTTAATAGTTACAATTTAACCAGTAATAAATTACAGTAAATACCATGGCATTGTTTTCCAAGCTCAAATCTTTATAAATGTGAAGCAAAAGTGAATAATATTTTCATAACTTTTAAACTGCTAAAACAATAGTCTTTTCCTAGTAATTGCCTGATGTAACCAAAATCTTATATTTTTATGCCATAATTATTTCTAAAATCATATATATATATTTTTTTTAATTGAAAGGAACCATAGAAACCAACAAGTTATTTTAGCAATAAAATAAAATTCAGGGCAAATAAATTTTCAATATTTTTTGGATACCTTCCTTTTCCATATTCCCCAGAATGAGTATAAATGTATTCACAAGAGGAAAAAATAGTGCCTAAATACTGACAGGCATACTTTTGTATACTACCTACTATCACTTTCCATTTATTTTTATATACATTCTACTGCTTCCAGTATTTGTAATACTCCCCAAATATAAGATTATATTTTTATTTTGTTTTGAAGATTAGATAATAATTTATATTTTGAAAGTATGATGTTGCAGATGATAAAATGATTTACTTGTATACTCATGTATTTAAATGTGGATTTCCTTTCCTGCAATGAGCTTCAGATATACACTTGATTAAGACTAATCAGACAATTAAAATACTATATCTTTGGATCCTGATCCTAACATTTTTTGCTTTACTCAAATGGTATAGATTACAAACTCAGATAATGTTTTCTCCTAATTTCTCCCTTTTATTTTTACGAATATCACTCTCAGTAATTAGGAAATATGAAATACTTTTGTACCACTGCACTACCCCATTATAATTATTCTCAACATCATTTGCATGATTAGGTTGTTGACTCTTTTTGATCTGTGCCCTCTCTCCTTTAATCTGGGATGCTGCAGGTTATATTTTATCTTTGTAAATCAAAATCGGTACTAGTTTGTTTTCCAGATAGGTTTCATTTGTGTTCTTTACGGCAACGCTCATCGCTTTACTGTTACATCCTGATAGTCACTTCCAATATATACTGACTCCATTACAGTAGTGGATTCCTAAAAGCTCTGGGAGAAATTATTTACTTCCTCTTTGCAGTAGCTGGCCATGCAGCCCTAGTGAATTCAATCTGTGTGCTGTAAATAAATTGTTAATAAACACACTCATTTATTGGCATCGGCCACACGAACCATTAAAATCCCCAGCCAATTATTCTTCCGTTCTAGGAATCGGGTAGTTGACTTGCAGTCAGATACACTATCCTGATATCCTGCCTAGGTTCTCCTTGGGAATGCTTCCTTCCTAAACTACACATGTGTCACCACATCGTAGAAAACCCCCACAGCAATCGGAAAGTCTCTCGTCTGTGCAAAGTCAAGGGGAAAGCAGCAAGACCCCAAATCTTTCTCCTCCTTCCTAAAAGATGTAGAATTTGCTGCCAATAAAACAGGCACCTTAAAAAAGAAAGAAAAAGCTACGTGTGCAAGCAGCGTACATAAATAGGGGCTGGGGAAAAGGTCCCTCCCTCCCTCTCTCCCATCCCTCCCCCCTTCTCTCTCCTTCTCCCTCTCTCCCCCCTCCCTCTCTCTTCCTTTGCTTCTAATTGCACCTGTAATAAGATGAAAAATCACATTCACCAGAACACCGGGGCAATTGCCCCCGAGAGTGGTGCCAGCCCGCAGTCACTGACTTTGAGAGGGTCAGGAACATGATCAGAAAGTGCAGCCAAGGGAAGAGCTTGGTAGTGAGTAGACTATATACAGAGAGAGAGAAGGACAGAGGAAGAAATATTTAACATGCACTGTAAAGTTTTTATTGGAAAGTGTGATGAACTTCTGTATAAATGTGCTAGTTATTTGCAGTATGTTCTAAAAACATTGTCTCTATGATATTGATTCTTTGTAACATTCTAGGCTTCCTTCGCAGATAGCCTGGCACAGAGTCAACTCTGTGTGTGTGTTTCTGTTTATGTGCTTGGATATATGTGTGAATATTCCGTGTGATCCCCAAAAGAATAGCTATTCTTGGGTTTAATGTGTGTGTGTATTGTTATATGTTAGCCCAAGATTAATTTCTTATTCAAATCTGTGATTCCTTTACATATTATACATAAAGGTAATCTCTTAGTGTCTCAAAGGGGTGTTAAAATCTCCCACTGTACACTTTGATATAGTTTTGGCTTCTCTTCTAAGTTCTAGAATTTTTGCTTTTTAAATTCTGGGCTATACATTTAGAGACATACACAAAAGACCATGATTTATTTTTCCTTTTATCAATGTGTAATGCTTCTCTTTATCTCTTGTGATGTTTATATCTTAACTTCACTTTTAGACCTAAAGCTTTTTTTTTTTTTGTACAGGTTTTAGTGTCTTTTAAGCATATTATTTGCTTGTTTAAATAGGATTTCCTTAGCTAAATAGTATTAGATTATATATTTGTATCCAACATGAGAAGGTCTCTCTCTCTTTCTCTCCCTCTCTCTATCTCTGCCTCTGTCTCTCTCTGGCTGAGTTTTACTTATTAACTTTTCTTATATTTCCATTGCATAAGAAATTCTGCCATCTTATTTTGTGCTTACTGTTGTATCTTTTCCTACCTTCCACTATATAAATCAAATTTTGATGCAGAATTTTAAAATGTATTATTAAAATCTACCCTTAATTGTATCTACCATTTTCTTAATTGTATCTACCAATTAAGATACAATTAATTAATACAATTAATCTACCAATTAATTTCTCAATATCTATATGCTTCCCTGAAACACTGCAAGAACTTTAGCACATTGTCGATTTTGCTGGGTTCCCAAAACCAACTTGCACCGGTGGGATAGTTAAATCTAGATTAAGGATACATTTATTTAGCTTGCAGATTTAGCTGATAGTTTATCAAGCTATAAAATTACTTGTGCAAAGTTCCTTTTCTCTATCAATTTGAAAATATTAATAGTCACCTGGCATCCAGCAAACTTTTGAAAAGTCTGAGAACAAACAATATTTTTCCTTCATAGTTAGTTGCATTTTTTTAAGTTTTTAGAATGTATCCTTCTTTTTAATCTTCTTAAATTTCCCTATAATACTTTTATAATGTATTTTTCTTTTTATTTTTTTCTAATATCATTTTGAGACTCTAAATAAATTTTAGTTGAGACCTGGTTTCTCTCTTTAATTCAAGGAAATAATTAATTCTTTAAATATTTTCCCTTGTTTATTACCTTTTTTCTCCTCTGAGACTCCCATTATAAATATATTGATGTCTACTATTTTTTTCTCTGCATTTTTTATCTCTTATATCACTCTAAAAAATCTGTTTATTTTAGATATTTTCCAAGAGAGTGCTGGAGTTGATCTTCCTCTTCAAAAATTGAGGTACAACCATTATATACTTTGACTATGCACATACATACATATGTATTTACATAACACATACCATATGCCATTGATTTCAGTATGCATATATTTTCATTCAGTTCTTTAAAACTGAGATATATCTAACAATTGATGATATCTCAGATATCTCACTGTTAGGTAGCTGTCATTAAGTAGTTACTACTGCCTATGCATGCATGAACTAGGTTAAATCCATTCATATGGTTGTGCGTTTTTCCTCTGTACTGTTAACACTGCGCATTTATAGTTTAATTTCTTTGTAAACTTCAAAAATATTAAACCACAATTTGACCTTAAAATGAAAATTTACTGTATACACAACAAGGCATAGGAAGAATGACATCAGGGTCAGGTTGATGGTGGTGAATTAGATATTTGTCTTTGAAGGAATGTGCACAATTTCATAGTGCTTGCAACACAATAACCAAGAACTTCATGAGACTTAAGAAAAGAAGATGGCTTCCAGTAAATTAAGCTATGCTACATGTTGTAACTGACATGTATACAAAAAGCTTGTAAAAAAAAAAACATGTTTTACTAAGGTTCTCCAGAGAAACTTAACCAATTGGATGTATATAAAGAAAGAGAAAGATTTATTTTAAAGTATCGGCTTATACAATTGTGGAGATTGCAAGTCTACAGGGAAGGCTGGTAGGATGGAAATTCCAGCAAGTGTTCGTGTTGCTGTTCGAGCTGGAAGGCTGGAAACTCAGGTGGAACTTTTATGTTGAAGTCTGGAGGCAGAAATCCTACCTCTTCATGGGACCTTGGTCTTTTCTCTTAAAGCTTTCAAATGATTGTATGAGGCTCCACATTAGGGAGACCAATCTGCTTTACTTAAAGTCTACTGATTTAACCCTTAGTCACATCTAGAAAATACCTTTAGAGCAATATCTGGGCTGGTATTTGACCAATCAGCTGGGTATTACAGTCTAGCCAAGTTGACACATTAACCATCACACAGGCCAAGTAAGGTAAGTGAAGAGAGAATAAATTGCCAAATCCCTAAGAATTCATCAAAGAAATTTCAAAGTAATGAGAAGTTCGTGTGGTCACACATTCGGGACTAAGTGTTGAAGATCATTTTTAAAGAAACTTTCTGCTGACTTTGAACAAAAGCTATTTAATTTCCAGTGATATATTTCAGTAGAGGGAAAAAAAGTAACTGTGTTTAGTAAAATTTTTTAAATTGCTGATGAAATCTTGGTGTTCTTACATATGGCCTTGAGACAGCACTGTGTGCATGCTAAAGATTCTCAGATCAATACATGACCGTGGGTTATAGGCAATTTATATCTAAATATGTCTAAAAGAGATTTATCGATGAGTATATAATAAAAACTCTAAAAAAACAAGTGTTATAGATCAATACATAACATTATTTTTTCTTATGGAAAAAATACTGGAGCATTCTGTAGTTAAAGATGACTTGTTTCTTTAACTTCTGGTTTCATCCTCCTAAGGAGGATGAAACAAGAGAACAAACAATATTCTTCCTTCATAGTTAGTTGCATTTTTTTAAGTTTTTAGAATGTATCCTTCTTTTTAATCTTCTTAAATTTCCCTATAATACTTTTATAATGTATTTTTATACATTATACATTTAAGCATTTAATTCTAAGAACTTTTATTTTAAATTCCTGTTGTGTCTAGTCCATCAATTTGTCTTCTTCTTCCATAAAAGTTTTAGTTTGCTTTCTGAGATTTATTAGCCACATAAGTATTTGTACCCGAAAGGAGAAATGGAAAATCTATATCTTAACTTGTACTCCTTCAGGGAAGGGACTTAGAGCGTTCCTTAGAGGGGGAAGGAGAGAGGGAAGTGGAGAGCATGTCTCAGAGCAGAGAGCCTTTTAGGTAGCAAACTGAGCTCAATCACTCCCTGCCTCCCTGCTACCTAACAGGGCAAAATTACCCTGCAGAAAACCTCCCAGAAACTCCTCCTAAAAACTGGTCTTTTATATAGTTGGTCTTTTATATACTGATTGGGACTTGAGGGGAGGTTGGGTTGACACAACGTAAGGCTCATATTCAGCTATTGTACACCATGACAACTATACCAACTGGGAAAATGTTTGAAATAACTGCTGTTTTGAGACCCCATTTGCACCTTTTGTTTTTAAAACATACATTTATTTATTTATGTATGTATTTATTTATATTATTATTATTTTTGGCCACACCTCACCACATGCAGGATCTTAGTTCCCCAACCAGGGATTGAACCCGTGCCCCCTGCAGTAGAAATACGAAGTCTTAAACCCTGTCCCTCTAGGGAAGTCCCCCATTTGCACCTTTCACTCAGAAACCTCTCTACTATCCAGTAAGAGTTATTGGCTAGCACAGATGGAATCTCCATGAGCACCATTCCACGATGCCACTTGTATCAGTCAGGAATATGGTGTAGCACACTTCTTCCGGGGTTACCACTACAGCCACTGTTTGTTCTGACAGATCAGTGACTATGCCTTAACAATTGTTAAATATTTTGACTATGTAAGTGGAGGAAATACTCAGGGCTGTGCACCTACCTGTGTTTGCTGTTGTAGGGTCCTCATCCCAGCCAGGCTACAGCACTACCCCCCCCCACCCCCAAATTACCAACTTGCTTGAAGTAGTCAGTGGCAAGAGATGGTTTTAGAGAGAGAGAGATGCTGCACCATAACATGGAGAGTCTTGCATGTGTTGTTAAGAAACTTGAATTTGATCATTCAAGTCAGAGATTTCAAAAATGTTCTCTATACAGCCCTGTAAGATGATGATAGTAAATCTTAAAAGGGGGCTCTCTAACCATAAACGTTTAGCAAATTCTCAGGCCAGAGAAAACAAATTTAAACAGGCATTCTTACTGCCAGACTTCTCAAAGTTGTCGTAAACTAATATGCATTGTGAATCCAAAAAAAGAGATATAATATTGAGCATTTTACAAACACGTTTGTTTCTACACACATAGGTGCTTTTTAACGAGCGCCAGTGAACGACTTTCAGAGCTTTAGTATTGTGCAACAATTTCTAGAACTTCAGTATTGTGTGACTAGGGGAGACCACACTGATATAGACAATGAGGAATCATGAAGGAAGGGATTTCAATTGTAAATATATTGCGTTGATGGTGTTTTGGAGAGTACAAACGAGGTAGAGGGGTAAGAGGAATGGGATTTTTATTGTGGAAGTCTAAAGTGGTATGAGGGACAAAACTAGCTTTGCAGCAAAAGCGATGAAGAGAGAACGTATCTGTACATTCTACATGGTGCTATTTTTAGTACTTTGCTATTTCTTGGGCTTTCTCCCCCTTCCTGAAATGCCGTTTATTTCCTCTTTTCCTCATCAACTAAGGTTCAACATTAAAAACTAAATCTTATCAAAGTTCTTCCAGGAAACATTCCCCAACTCATCCCTGGTACAAGAGTTGCCTCCACATTGTTTTGGGGTTTTTTTCTGTAATATCCAATCCACATTTCTATCCTCATACTTTTCACGTTGAATTGTAATTATCTTTCTATCATTTACACTAGATATTGTGTTTCTGAGGAATAGAAACTCTCTTATTAGTCTTATCCACAATAACTTATACAGTGGCTGGACACAATCGCTAAATAAATAATTGTTAATGAATGAGATAATTATTATATGTTTAAAAGTGTGTCAAAAAGATAAGAGTACATTACCTACCAGTTTATTTCTATTTCCAATATGAACATTTTTTTCATTGAATTAAATAATTTACTAACTGTAAATCCCAATTCTAGGACTGTTGGTTAGCTCTGATTAGAATTTGTGACACAGTAGTAGAGACATACAAGGAAAGAGCCAACTCTAATTCAAGAGCAAATCTATATGTATCATAATGGGAGTAAAAATCCAATTGTTATGAATTCAATGCAGAGGAAGTTCATCATTTTCACTTCCTTCACAGAAGTGATTTTTGAGTTGAGATCTACAAAACAAATAAGTTATCAGGAAATGATGTGCCCAGTGGAAGCAATGCATGAACAAAATTATGGAAGCATGACAGTCTGTGATATGCTTGAACAGCTCAGTATGTCTGAGGCATAGAATCCATAGAGAAGGCAGTGACTCAGAGGCTGCAAAGTCTAGTTAGATCGCCCTCAGGCAATCTGAATCCTCTTCTTAGGAGATGATCACTGTTGTTACACTCAAGAGGTAGAATATGCCACTTCAAAACAGTTTCTGGTTTCTTTCTCACTGTAAAAACAATTCACGTAGAAGACAGATTTTTAAAAGGCACTATGGTTGCAGGAACATTTTATGTAATAACTGTAATTTTATAAATATATAAAATATATAATTTATATACATATGCAAGTATTTCCAAAGAGAGAGAGAGAACAAGAAAAGGGAGGAAAAATGAACAAAACTAGGGTAATGTATCATCAAAGAGAAGACCAGTACTTCAATGAAAACTTCTTCTGAATTAAAATACTTGCTCTCCTAAGGGGGTCAGCTTGAAGGAGGTTTGTAGAAAGAAATTCTCATTACCAAAAATGACATGTCCAGAGATTTCAGAGAGATTAAGCTTGAACAGGGAGTGCAAGGAGGGGTGGGCTTGATATTGAAGAGTTGAGCATCTAAGAACTAAAACAGAATTTCCCCTTTTTGAAAATCAGATTTTAAAAAAGAAGAATAAAAAAGAAAAAAAGAAAAAGAAAAGAGCTTACACTGTTGAAATATTGATTGGCTTAGCTGTAGACAAGAAAGGAATAAAGGACATGAGCTAATTTCTAGCCAAGGATTTAGGACTTAATGCTTGAAATTAGATTTCAGTGATCTTTTGGATCTAATTTGCACCTGCGGTAGGGGAAATAGATGTGGGTTATTTGGAGTACTGTATTCTTCATAGAGTTAATACACAGAAGATGTCCCAAGGATCAGGGTAAGGAGATAAGAATTAAAGTCATTGGCCAATACTATTTGTAATGGAGCCAGGAAGCAGGCCTGAACAGGGGCCAATGCCAGGGAGCTGATAGTAACTCCTCCAGAAAATTTGGTTGCTGTTGTCCCCTCCCAGGTATTGCCGTACCATAATGATGTCTAGAAAGCCAGGGATGTTATAGAGAAGAAACTGAGGGAAAACTGCATAATAAAGGGACTTAGTGACTCTGTGTCAAGTTTTATAGGGTAAATTTGAGAACTTAAGTGATTATGTAAATAATTTCAAGCAAATAAAAATGCCCTCCCTTTACTTGCTTAGATTTTAGTAAGAAAGATTTAGGAAGTAATCAAAGATCCATTTCACCTTACCTCTTTTGACAATGTACATTGGAAACATTCAATATTTTTAAAGAAGTTTAAGAATTAATATTTATATGTAAGTATTAAATTGTTATAATTACATTCTTTGTATATAGACTTAATATTTAAATTTAATAATTATACATTTATATTATATTTTATATATCTTCTTGTAGAAGAATCAGGTTTTTTGAAATAAACTTATGACCATAAATATGACATACATTTAACATATTTATAAGTGCTTTTGACTGTTTTGTTCTCAAGCAACCATAGTTAATTCTCCTTGGCATGTCTTCAGTTATATCTCCCAGGAAAAAAATAACTGTAAAACATTAACAACTACATTAAACAAATACACATTATGGCTGGACTAATTTGAGAGCATTTGGAGAGATACAGGAAGACATGCCTGAAGGTGAAAGTTGCTAATTGCTCTCATTGGTTATCAGGCGATATCTTGTATCATGTTGTGGTAGTCTCATAGGAGATTTAACTGTGTTTCAACACTCCTGATCCCTTCCAGGCCTCAACAAATGGTTACAAAGACAAAATGGAACCCATCATCAATGAAAAAACAACAAATTTTTAAAAACTAATATTCATTAAATCATATGAAGTGAAATATATATATAAATGTATCTCCAAAACCCAAATACAGAATTTAACATTTTATGAGGGAAAATTCAGAGTTTACTTACATGTTAGACTCATAAAAATTGAATGTGTAACCACACACACTATGACATATACATAAGGGAGAGGCCTGAGAAATATAAAACTGAACAGTTTCTGTTTTCATTAAAAATTTATTAAACAGACATTATCCAAGGGTCTTGATGGGAAGATTTATGCGTCCTACTGCAACTTACCATGACAGGATCTGTGTTAGCCTTTGTTCCCTGTTCTCTAATTTTCTCTCATTGCCATATAATTTTACTGTGTATGTTTTACACCACATATGCCTCCACCTTGCCCTTCAGACACTGTTTTGATTTGTGTTCTGCTTGACTGGATCTTCATCATCAGATACCTCCTTTTCAGGTAGTCAGTGGAGATGTTGGTTTTATTGCCCATAACAAATAAAAGTTATCTCCACTCTTTAAAGCTTATCTGTGACTCTGAGACACTACAAGTTCAACAGCACTCAATGACAGAAGGCTGTAGCACCAATAAGTAGATGAGACAATGAGATTGTAACCATTTGTTTAAAGGATTTAGGACCTCTTTATAGCCATAGCAAGCCACTAGGAGTACTTTGTTGTCTTCCTTTAGAAGGACAGATAAGTCAAAAGGTAACCTGAAGGTGTGTTTATGAGTAGATAAGACTGGGAAATCATTAAACAAAGGTTTCTGGGAGTTATGAAATCAAGGGTGGTTTGGGAAGTTGTTCATTAAAACCAAAGGAAACAATTTACATTAGCTTGCAACTTTTATCACTGAAACCAACTAACTTTAGCGTATTTCAAAAACTCTCTGTACAACAACATACACTATAGTCAGTATTTTCTGCCACATATAATTTTGTAAATAATGATTCGTGTTACTGTTGTGTTCTTATGTGGCATGATATGGGGGAAATATAATAATTTTGAACCATGATAGGGGAAATTCATCCCACAAAACACAGGAGATAAATAAATGTGATGGTGAAATTGAGGTCCAGAGCTAAACCATCAGCTATAGTTCTCAATAGTTTAATATATATAAAAAACTACAAAACAACAACAACAAAAAACTACAACTCAAAAGTTTCACATTGAAAAAATTCATTGCCTTCCTTTTGAGTTAGGGAGAAAGGTTGGCTTTATGATTGCAAATGTGTATCAATATTTATTTACTATATGCCAGGTTCTCTGATTACCAGTTTATGTTGGCCATCTGATTTAATCCTCATAATTGTTTATGAGTTGGGAACATTTACTGTTATCGTGCACGTTTTACGGATGAAGTAACTCAGGTTTAAGTAGTTTACCCAAATTATATATTGAGTCTGGCAGATTAGGAATTTGAATACAGACTGCTCTGAAAATTGAAGAAAACCTCTGTAGGGACACATCTGATCATACGAAGTAGACAAACTTAAAGCAAACTGTAATTGGTTCAGCAGAAATGAATTTTACAGGAGCCTTGAGCATATTTCCTATAAATTTAACTTTGCTAAAATTGGGAAAATGAAGAAATAAAATTTTATAATAACTCATGATATTATCAAAATAATATCAACTGTAAGACCCATGGGGATATTATGACATCTATACAGAATGGTTGCCATCAAATAGAAAAAATACAATAAATTTTTCTCAAAGGGTTAATAAAGGAAAATAACGTATTTAGTAGACCTTTATGGCTTGAATAACCACACATTCCGCTGCAGTGGCAGAATTATTGATGCACTAAGACAAACATAGTTGCATCATATTCAAACAAAGCGCATGCATGCGCGCACACACACACACACCAAAAAAACCCCTGCTTATTATCTACACAGAGAAGCCCACAACAAATAAGAAATAATTACTCCTCCTATCAGGAAAGAAACTCTGAATCTCAAATTAAGAATTTTTATTGGAAAAGGCTGTGGAGTTTTAAGAGCTCAGTCTCAGCTGTAGCTGAAATATAGCTGCTGTTTTAACTAAGTGTTAAAAAAATTTTGCATCCTTGAGGAAAATATAATAATAAACAACAACATTGTTCCCACATATAGTATATACATATATACATATATATATATCCAAAGGAGTATATAATAATAATACACATTGTTCCCACATATAGCATATATATATATGTATTTCCAAACACTCAGATTAATGTCTTTCATTGTCAGTAATTGTTTTAAAACAGGTACACTGCATTTCCACCAATATTTCTTCTTTATATGCCTTAGGCCGCCATATTATTTCCTTAGCCTGGGCCTCTAAGAACCTCTCAAAACAGAGCTCCACTTTCTATCGATTAATTAGAATTGATATATAAGATTTAACTCACCTATCTGCTCAGGTTTAGATATATTATTTTGAAAAGCTATTAGTAACATTCCTAGATTAATGCAAACATTTGTGTTCTTAAATAGTACAAATATATTTAATAGGACATCGATCATATTCATAGTTTCAATTGAGCTATTGTTTAAAGATTATTCAGTAAAACACACTACTAACTTTATGCTTAATGCAGAAAATAAAGGCCAGAAATTATCTCACTGGCTCCATTTCCCTTCTAAGTAGTTAAGTGAGTTATGGTGCACTAGTTTTTCGCTTGTAAAGAAAGATGTCAGGAAAAGACTGGAAAATGAACCCGTGTTCATATGAATCATGGAGGTTCACAAATTCTCACAAAGAAATGCTTCAACAGTTTTAATTCTTTCTTTTAGTAAGTTTGTTTATGTAAGCCTACTATAAAAATATGCTTATGCAACAAGTTATGCTGTATTAGAATAAAGATTTGTCGTAAAAAAATATAAAATTCTGTTAAATATTAATTCTTAATCGTTTTCTTCAAGATACCTTAAAATTGAGATAAATTTTAATTGCTGAGTTAAAATTCCATCAGTTTTAATAAGATTAGAAGTAATCTTTCATGGTTAAAATATAGTAGTATTCTCATCTTTGGATAGTTTGATTTCTTGTATATCCTTCAGGTGTTTTTATGATGAAGTTCTCATCGCAGATCTTACCATAACTACTAATGAAAGTAGCCAGGAAGGCAATTTACATAATTTTGAGTTGTAATTTTATTGTATTATGTATTTTTTCTTCTTTATATTTTTTTGAAATATAGAATTAACCTAACATTTTTATCATATATCATTTTATAGAATTGAATAATCAGTGGATGAAGGTAGTCAAAATGTACAAATTTCCAGTTATAATAGTAATAGTGACGTAATATACATGCTTAATATAATTAACACTGCTCTATGTTATAGTTGTCATGACAAGGAAAATTTTTTTTTCCTTTTTCTTTTATTTTGTATCTATATGAGATAATGGAGTTTCCCTAAACTTACTGTGATAATCATTTCATGATGTATGAAGGTCAAATCATTATGCTGTACAGCTTAAACATATATAGCACTGTTAGTCAATTATATCTCAATGAAATTGGAAGAAAAAATTGAATAACTAATCAATTTTATGACTGGAAGAGACAAAATAAATAATTTTCAAGCTTTTTCATGAATCATCTAGGGTTGCTTAGAATCTTTTAGGGAACATTGGGCAGAGGAAATGAGGAGGGTGAGAATGGAAAATAAATTTAAATGCGGAGGGGAAGTCCCCATTACTCTTCATCAGAACAGTTCTGTATGTGTGTGTAAAGGTTTATGTGCACATACGCATGTGCGTGTGTGTATAGGATTCCTAAGGATTTGAATTGAAGTAAGTACTCTGCTGAAAGAAAATGTTTGAAATCCTCCGATATGTATCTGAAGTCTCATGATCTCTTTTATCAATTAAGTTACCTTAGATTAACTGCCCTGAGACTCAGTTTCCTAATCATGTAATGGAAGTAAGCCAAATTCTCTCTAATGTTCATTATACATGAAAGATTTATAAGCCATCGTTTACACAGAAGCACCTCATCTCCAAATACACACAAATAATTGTGAGAATAAAATGTTCTCTCCATATATTTTAAGATTCTATATTTACAACATCAACGATTAATGAAATGAGAAACAAAAGTACATTATATTTTGGGCAAGCCTATATTTTCATTGATTAAATTTCCAGATTGCTTCAACCTTCATTCATTCATTTGTTAAATAATTGAACAACTATTTCTTGAAGATATTTGTATTGATTTCCAGTATAGGGAATGTAAAGTTTTTATAATGTGAGTCACATATTACTTGTGAAACAATATGAACTATTCATATTTTATCCATCATAAACACTCTTTTATAATAAAAAAATTGAACTTTATTACTTTTATGAAAACAAGTCTCAGCTAAAAGTGAAGAAAAATATATTTGTCATATAACAAGGAACTAAGGAGGTGCCTATTGATTTCATAAGCATGACCTCACCTCTCGGTTCAGCCTTCAACTGAATAACAGAAGTTTAGAAATGCTTCAATATCACATAGACTGCAAGCAGTGGATTTAGGATCCAAATCAGCCTTTCTAACTCCATATCTCATCCACCTTCCACTCTTCAGCTCTGCCTGCTATTGTGACAGGGTAAATCAGTCAAACCTTCTGTACTTTATCCAGATATGGAAAAGTGTTTCATTGCGTACTATGGCATTAGAATAAGACAGTCTGGCAACTTCTAATTGTCTTTTATTATGTTAATAAATGAAATGGATGAAAACATTTCAGAAAAATTAATATTAACAGGACATCAGAAGAATTTTTATTTCTTAAGAGAGAGAACAATGGTATACTAGAGGAAAAACTCCTATTGTAGGAAATATAAAAGATAATAATTTTGATGATAGTATTAATAGTTGTTTCTATCTAAAAATACTCTGATTATAGTCCCTCTAGTCAGAGCAAATGAGAGTCACTCTTAGACATTCAAGTTAAGCAACAAGTGGAAACTTTTCCTGAAAGATTTATGAAACTATTATTCTCTCTCTTCCCAATAATATGCCACAGTGGACTGACAGTTCATGCAGAACTGCATAAAAGGCAATTAATTCATCCAGTAGAACACTATACAGAGGCAGTTTGTCTGACATGTAGCATTTGATTTTCAGTAGTTGCTTATCTACCCAGGGAACATACCAAGTTCATCCTTTAGAAATGGGATAGGGAAATAAGCCGGTTTTGTGTCCTGAGACTCAGGGGTACCATTTAGTTCAAGATCTTATGAATATGGCATTAGAGGCATAGATAAAGAATAGGCTTTAAAATTTATTCTCTTGAATAAAACAGACTTTGAATTATTGTATTAAAAAAATCATATAATTCAATATGTGGTCATTTATGCATCTGCAACTAGCCCGTGAGAGTTTAGATAAATAGATAATAATAATCATGATAGATAGATAGATACAGATAGATAGATGAAGGTAGATAGAGAGGTGTGCCATCCTCTCCCCACAGCTATCAAAATCAGTCTTGATTCTGCTATTATCCCCACCTGTGAAGTAACCCTTACAGCACTCAACTTATATTGTTAGGATTAATTGTAGAATACTTAGAACAGTACTTTATTTTTAGTAAGTGTTTGATAAATTTAGCTATTACTATTGGTGCTGTTATAGTGATGGTGGTTTTTAATAGATCAGGCTAGCAACCCTCTGCTTGGATCAGCGCATATCTCACTCAAAACCACAATCATAATGTAAAATAATGGGCTGATTTTCCCTTCCTACATTGCCACCCTTGTCAGTGAACCCTTTGTGTCTTTCTTATCTGTGTAACCTCCAGCCCCACCCAGCATGGTGCCTGGTACAGAATACATACTCAGTAGGTATTTGTAATGTGACTGTTGTACAAATGAATAAACATTTTACATTGTGGTTTTTAGGAATTTTTTTTGAATGTGTGAGTGAGGTATGAAAAACTTCCTAAACTGAGTGCTAATTAAAAGATTGTTTTAAATCAGCAAAGTGCTTTCCCTGTTTTGTTTTTTATTTGTTTTTTTCACTCCTCTTCTAGCCTTCAGTAATTCAGCAAATAGAATATAACCAACCCCCTCTTCTAATCAGTCATGTTGTCATCAGGATCCTTACGAACTTCCTGATATGCTAGTAATGATATGTGACGGACGTTACTGTTTTCATTCATTTATTCAGTTAGCATTTGAGCACCAATTGGAGGACAGGCATTGAACAGGTATAGTCTGTAGCGAGAGTGTCTGATCAAAGTACAATGAAAGAAAAAAGGATAGAAAGACTGAGCGAAATTAATTGCAAATGAAATATTCAACAAAGGACTAGTATCCAGAATTAATGTTTTTCGAGGCCTCAAAACCTAACGCTAAAAAACAAATTATCCAACTAGAAAGTGGGCAGAACCCATACACACTTACACTGAGTAGGATATACAGACATGAAATAAGCACATGAATAAATGTTGAACATCATCAGCCGTTTCAGAAATGCAAACTAAAACTGCAGTAAAGGATCACTACCCACTAATCCGAATTCTAAAATGAAAAATAGTGATAATACCAAATGCTGGAGAAGATGCAGAGAAATGATATCACTCATATATTACTGGCGGGATGTAAAAGGGTACAACTACTCTGGAAAATAGTTTGTTAGTTCCTTTCAAAACTAGAAATCCCAGCAACTGCACTCTAAATTGATGACTTATTTTCATGCAGAATCTAATACACCAATATTCATAGCAAGGTAGTTTTTTTTTTAAAATTATTACTGTGGTAAGAACACATGATATGAGATCCACTCTCCCCACAGATTTTGAATTGCACAACACCCTGTTATTATCTATAGGCACAGTGTTGTACAATAGATCTCTAGAACATCTTGCATAACTGAAATTTTATAGCTGTTGATTAGCATCTCTCCATTTCTCCCTCCCCATGCCCTGATAATCACTATTGTATTCTTTGAGTCTACAAATTGAATTGTTTTAGATTTCTCATATAACTGACCTCATGCAATATTTGTCCTTCTGTGGCTGGTTTATTTCACTTCGTTTAATGGCCTCCATGTTCATTCATGTTGTCATATATGGCAGGATTTCCTTTTTTAAAAAAACTGATTAATATTCCATTGTACATAAATACCACATTTAAAAAATCCATTCATCTGTTTATAGATATTTAAGGTGTTTCCACATCTTGGCTATTGTGAATAGTGCTGCAGGTAACATAGGAGTGCTAATATCTCTTTGAGATCCCTATTTCAATTAATTTGGATAACTGCCTAGAGGTGAAATTTTGGGATTATATGGTAGTTTTACTTTTAATATTTTTGAAGAATCTCTATGCTGTTTTCCATCCTGGCTACACCATTTTGCATTTACCCCAGCAATGAACAAGGCTTTCAATTTTTCTACATCCTCACCAACCATTATAGTCTTTTATATTTTGATAATAGCTGTCCTAACAGATATGAAGTAATATCTCATTGTGGTTTTGATTTTTATTTTCAAGATGATTAGTGATGATGAGCATCTTTTCATATACCTGTTGGCCAGTTGTATGTCTTCTCTGGAGAAATGTCTATTCAGGTCCTTTGCTCATTTTTTAATTGAGTTTATTTTATTACTGTTGAGTTATAGCAATAAAATATTGAGTTCCTTATATATTTTGTTAATTAACGTCTTACTAGACGTATGGTTTGCTAACATTTTTCCATTCTGTAGGTTGCCTTTATACTCTATTGATTGTTTGCTATGCAGAAGCATTTTAGTTTGATGTAGTCCCATTGTCTGGTTAGCTTTTTTTGCCTGTGCCTTTGGTCTCATTATCCATAAGATTATTGTCAAGGCCAATGTAATGAAGATTTTCCTCTACGTTTTCTCCCAGAAGTTTTACAGTTTCAACCTTAGGTTTAAGAATTTAATCAGTGTTGAGTTAATTTTTGTACACAATTTAAAATAGGGGTTCAACTTCATTCTTCTACCTGTGGTTATCCAGTTTTCCCAACAACATTTGTGAAAGAGACTTTCATTTCCCTGCATATATTCTTGGCACCCTTGTTGAAAATCAGCTGACCTTATATGCATGACTTTATTTTGGGTCTCTCTATTCTGTTCCATTGGTTTACATGTCTGTTTTATTCTGGTATAATTCTGTTTAAATTATTGTAATTTATGATATCTATTGACCTCAGGAAGTGTGATGCCTCTAGCTTGTTCTTTGGTTTCAAGATTGTTTTTACTGTTGTAGGTCTTTTGGAGTTCCAAATGGATTTTAGAATTGTCCTTTCTGTTTCTGTGAAAATACCTTTGGGATTTTTTTAGGGATTGGAATTGTCTTCTTTGAGAAAGCACCCAGCTTTAGTGACATAAACCACTGCAATGATCCAAGCCAATCTTGACTTTACACTAAGAGAGACTCATACAGTATTTGTCTTTCTCTGTCTGGCTTATTTCACTTAGCGTAATGCCCTCAGGGTCCATCCATGTTTTCTCAAAAGAAGGATTTCCTTCTGTTTATGGTTGAATAAAAAGACACACACAAGCACACACAGACACGTGTGTCTGTGTGTGTGTGTGTAAAGTGAGGGAGAGAAAGAGAGAAGTTAACAACAAAAATGGAGAGAGAGAGAGAGAGATGATTTAAAGCATATGAATACAAAAAAACCCCAAAAACAAACAAACAAAAAACCACAAAAGGACGTTAGCAAGATAGGAAAAAGAGGGACAAATAACCACAAGAAGAAAAGGAAATGATTAACAAAATGGTAGGTAAATCCTTCCCTAGTAATATTTAAATGTATTCCTTTTGTTTACTAATCCAATTAGACCCATTTTGTACTGTTTTACTCTGTTAACCTTTCTTCCCTGTTTTCAATTTCTTTGTCTTTTTTTGTAGCACTCTGTTTATATTTTATTCTTTGAGTTTGCTCATTCTCTTATTAATAATAGTTAATCTGCTAATAAGCCCATCTACCAGGTTTTCGGGTTTTAATTATTTCTAAAAATTCTATTTGGTTATTTTTTAAATCTCTTAATTGAAAATATCTGTATCTTTTCATCTGTATGATTTTTCCATCCTGAATTAACTTTAAATATTATTTTACCTACTTTTTATATTGTATCTAATCACTACTCTAAAGTTCCTTAATATTTTAATTCTGTTATTTGTCTCTGCTGAAACTTGCCTATATTGATTTGTGAAGGACTTCAGGCTTATGTTCTTTTGAAATTCATCTGTGTGAAGTCTGTTAGACATGACTTGAACACATATTCCTCCAGAAGGAAGTTGCTTCTATAAATTTTGGACCTGTCTAGCTATTTTTCAGCTTTGAATTTTCTGGACCATGCATGTATGCAACTTCATATTGCAAACCTGTTTGAAATTAAGTTTTTATTTATTAATTCTTAAGATAGACTTTTTCCTCATGCAAGGCCTACACTAAGATAAGTTTCAAACCTTTAAGGGTTACAGTTTTATATGGCAGTTTAATTGTCACTATTTTAAGAAGGTGTACGCCTTACTCTCTACCCTTTCTGTGGTCACTGAAACTAAGAATATAGGTCATGTAGCTGTTAAGCACTACAAAAGAAGCAGAGCATCACTTGTGAAATAATTCTACCACTCCCCTGATTTCCACCTTTATGTTTCTATTTGATTTCTGGGGATTTCCACGTGTGTATGGGTGTGTATGTATGTGTGTATATGAGAAAGAGAGAGGGAGAAAGCAAGAGAGCAAGTACTATGTGTTTTGAAGGATATTTGTTATCTAGTATCTAGTGCTTCAGAGTATTGTTAAAAGTGAGAGGATTTTTCAGGAGATATCTCACATCTCCAATTTCAGTATAGAGCCAGGTCCTGTAGTACTGTTTGGAGTCTCCTGCCTTGTGGTTACATTGAAGATATCTAAATGACAGATAAGAAACTAGTTAATAGTGTTATTTAATACACATTTGTAAGGAAGCATCAGTGTTATTGCCACAACTTCCTACAAAGGCCATAAAGCCCTTCTCTCATTATGGCCTTCAACAATAGTCTCAAACTCACTGCCAGCTTTTATAACTGAAAATCAAGAGATCCATATCAGCCCCTCTCAGTGCTTTGTGTTTCTTGTCCATTTCACAATCCCTGAAGTTATTTACATTATTGTGTAATTATTTATTAGTTTTTTGAGATGAGCTGTACCCCTTTAGTGTTCTCTTTTGCATTTTATATATCACTTCTAAGTGTTTGAAGCAGAATATGGTATCAAAGTGTGATCTGTCTGTCATATCTTCACTGAATGTCAAATATACAATTTAAAAAAGCATTCTTGCAGCAGGAGGGAGACCAGTTAGAAGGTTTTTGCAATAACTTGGGCATGAAAATAAAGAGCCCCTAAGGCAATGAATTATCTATGGCAATAGAAAAATGGAGACTGATTCAAGAGATACTCTAAAGAGGCAGAACAATTGAATCATTGTAAAATCAGATGTAGAAGTCTAGGAAAAAAATCAGGCTTACATAACCTTTATCGAGTGCTTACTTTGTTCATATGTCTGAGTCATTGGATATGACATTAAATATAAATATTAATATAATAGATATTATACTACAATATTATATTAGTATAATAAACATTGAATATAAGTATTTAAACATTAAATATAAGAGAGTCCTATAAAGCATGTTCTTGAGTAATTTCACAGAGCTGGAGTGGACACACCCAGCTAGGTGCTGTGTTTCTAAGACCTTCACTATTAAACTCAATATTATATTGATCTGTAGTGTAGAAAAGAAATTTATGAGATGAGATAGCTATGAGTCTGATTAAGTTTTCCCTTCAAGACTGAAGGGAAAAATAAAAATGGATAAGAACAAATAAGAAAAACACACAAACAATCTGTAACAACAGTCAGAGTCAGAGATCATAGGTTGAGTTGAGCCAGAGCTCAGCTGGGTGTGACTTTTGTGAAGTCTCTTCATCTTTCTTTGTCCTTTCTTTTTCTGAAGGGAAGTGGTGCTGAACTTATCCCTAAATTCCTCGTTTTCTCTGATTTGTTTGCTCTAATAGACTTTTTTGAATACATACTCATGCAAACAGAAAATAGTTCCCCTCAAACTATAATCAGTAATATTAGGTTCACTGAAGATTCCAATGACCTGTTAATGTAAAATGTAAATATAGACAAGCTGGCAAAAATAAACATAAATAGAGAAAAAGGACCTTACCATTCATGACTATCTTCAAATGATTGACCTAAAACACAGGTTTTCTTTTTTCTTAGCAAAATAGCTTCTTAAGTATAAAACATAAAGTCATATTTACTGCAAGTTGCCTTCAGTTTCTCTGCTTCTTCCTACTCATTTAATAAACTATAACTAAGGTGGGAGAGCAAATACTTCTTAGTAATTTATGCCAATGGAAAAGATATAAACTTCTATGTAACATATTTACACAAAATTAGAACAGTTATAACTTTGGGGTATACTGAAAGTGATTTTATGTCCTATTTCTGTGTTTTGAATCTCAGGGAAAAGTATCTTTCATTTAATTCAACTATTCCATTCTATTACAAATTTATTTATTAAACACTTTCATATACTTGACTAGTGGCCTGGTTGATATAATAAAGTAAATAAGACCAAATTCTTATAATAAAAGGAAAATAAGATTTCTTCTATGTGGGAGTAGTTTGGAAAGGCCTTTGGAGTAATTAGTATTTGAGTTCAACCTCAGACGACAGTAGAATTTCAGCCTGTGAAGGAAGTACAGAGATCATTTCACGTGGGCATGAAGGTGAAAATGGAGGTGTGTTAGTGTGGTTTTTTTTAGACTTATTTCTTATTGAGGTAACATTTGTTTACAATATTATGTAAGTTTCATGTATACGACATTATATTTCTACTTCTCTATACACTACAGCATGCTCACCATCAAAATTTAGTTTCCATCTATCACGGTACAGTTGATCCCCTTTACCAGTTTTACCCACCACCACCTCTTCCCTTCTGGTAACCACTACTCTATCCTCTGTATCTTTTTGTTTGGTTTGTTCATTTATTTTGCTTGCTTGTTAGTTTTTTAGAGTCCACATATGAGTGAAATCATATGGTATTTGTCTTTCTCCATCTGACTTATTTCACTTAGCATATAATACCCTCAAGTTCCATCCATGTTGTCAAAAATGGCAAGATTTCATCTTTTTATGGCTAAGTAGTATTCCTGTGTGTGTGTGTGTGTGTGTGTGTGTGTGTGTGTGTGTGTGTGTGTGTGTATGCCACATCTTCTTTATCCATTCATCCATTGATGGGCATTTAGGTTAACTCCATATCTTGGCTATTGTATATAATGCTGCATTTTGGTTCATTTTAACTGGCAGTAGGGACCCCACCAGTTGAGCTAGAACACAGATCACTTGGACTTCAGTAGTGCAGATTAGAGTGGTAATGCAAAGGGGGCAGTTTGTATAGCAGATCACATATCAAGCAGGAAAGAATTTGTCAAAATAACATGACTTTTATATTTTATATAAGTTGCTTGTTATTTATAGTCACATCTAAAAGCCCTATTATCCCTGATTTGTGCCTTTTGAAAATAACTCTTGATTCAAACATGTTTTTCTTTTTTCTCCTGTATGTGTGTGTGTGTTTCTGGACATTTATGTACTAATCTTAGAGGGTTAGGAACATAATTATTTAGCATTCTTATTTGTATATAAGTGGATTAACTCCCCACTTTTCCCAGAAATGAATAGGGACTAACATATCAGAAGATGAATTGAGTATAAACATTAATCTCCCTCTCTCTCTCCACTTCCTGTGCTCTTATCATTTCTCATCTTGATTGCCACAAAGCTAGCTTTATGTAAACCAAGACTTAATTTAACTAAAATTAATAATTTTAATAAGATGAGAGTTATTGTTTAGCAGCTATTTGAAAAACAATGTCATTAATTTAGCTACTGCTATGAAGTATTCTTTCACACTAAAAATCAAAACTTCAAATATACCCAATTCTTTGTGCTTAATGAAGCTTAAGGGGGTTTTGCCATTTCCTTAGAAAGATTAAGCAATATCATAAAACAAATTTGTTTAGTAAAAAAAATGTGATACATTAAAGTTTTGTTAATGGCTGTGTATTTATCTCATGAAAGACAGTTGGAAAGGTAATTATAACATGCAAATTAGCTCCCGTAAGGCTGCATATTAAAATTATATATTAATGTACAATATCTCAAGTTGCAACCTGTGCTTGGGCTTTTTCCAGGTAAGTAAGTCACTGAAGCTTTTGTCGTAGGTTTGTGTTCTCTCTACTAATCATTTCTTTCAGGTATTTTATTTAAAGTCCTCGAATGCTCTTGTCTAAAACTCTACTTTTTTTCCTGTTAGTCTATTAGAGAAATGCATTCTAGCCCCCTAATTTTTGCTTCTCTCTTATGTAGTCATGTTTCATTCCTACCATTTTCTTATTTCAGCAATATGTGCAATATTGTTAATAAATAGAGTATAACCATGAAACTAGGAAATAAATCATTCACAAAGAGTTCAACTATAGGAAATGTATGTTTTTGTTTAAAATTATTCAATTTCTGTGATCTATTAATATTTACTATAGGATTGTTGAGCTATTCTGAGAAAGAAAATGTACCTGTGACTTTAGGAATTCAGATTTCTTCAACTCTGTCTTTCATTTTCTGCTTAGAACCAACAATCATTGATTTCATCTGTTTGAAACATCCAGCTGTCTCAGACACCCTGTGCTGTGTTCTTTGGCATTGTTAATAGGAAATCACTGAATAGTATTCTCGTAATACGATCTTCTCCTTTATTTCACTGTGTATATGTATTGTCATCTCTTCTGGTTTGAGAGCAGATTGCTATTTGGGTTATTAGAAAATGGTAAAATGCCTCCTTTCTATGGGAGGCTTAATATTTCTTCACTTTACTGTATACTTTATGCCTCCCCTATTGGTTTACCATTTTGTAGTCCCTTCTCTATCCGCCACCATTCCCCCAGTAAATATATTTGTATTATTATCCAGTTCTTCAAGGTCTTTGCATGGAATCTTTTTTTTAATGTGTGCACAGAAATGTTCAAGAGTGCTAAATAAAAGAATTTCCTTGTGTTTAGTAGTGACCTTTATAATAGATATAAAGAATACTCCTGTATTTAGCACCTAGATTTATTGAACCTTAATATTCATCCAAATTTACATTAAAGTTTTTAGAAATAGTAATATATTACAAATTTCTTATATCACCTGTGTGCCACATCTACTACCATTCTTAGACCTCCATGATAGTTGTTATTCAGACATAACTATTATTCTGACCATTTAAAATTTATTGACTACTTTTTATTATTTTACTGTATAGGTAAATATCCAAAAAATAATAGTTTTATCACTTGTGTTCAATAAACATTACATTTTTTGACTTGCTTTACTCAATATATTTTTGATATTTATCCAGTTGATGCATGTAGCTATCATTCACTTATTTTAATTGATATCTTAGTCTTACGAACGAATAAAGCAAAAATATATTTATTATTGCTTATATTTGTAGACTTTCATCTGTTTTCCACTTTTTAAAAGTATTATCAAAAAACTGCAATAGCATATGTCTCTTTTTACAAATCAAAATTAAATAATTCTAATGACTGAACCCCACCCCCAGAGATTCTGTATTAATGGAATGTCATGGAAGATTGGTAGTTTTACAAGTTCACCAAGTGATTTCAGTATGATTCATATGTTATTTGCCATCTGTGCATCTTCCTTGGAGAGGTATGTCTTCAGATATTTTACTCATACATTTAATTGGGTCCATTTTTTGCTTCTCTGTTTTTTGTTGTTGTCGTTTTGTTTGTTTGTTTTTTGCAGTACGTGGGCCTCTCACTGTTGTGGCCTCTCCCGTTGCGGAGCACAGGCTCCGGACGCACAGGCTCAGCGGCCATGGCTCACGGGCCCAGCCGCTCCACGGCATGTGGGATCTTCCTGGACAGGGGCACGAACCCGTGTCCCCTGCATCAGCAGGCGGACTCTCAACCACTGCGTCACCAGGGAAGCACCCCTCTCTGTCTGTTTTTTGACTTGTAAGTGTTCTTTCTATGTTTGGATACAACTTTTTTCATAGATGTGTGTTTTGTAAATATTTTCTCCCAGTCTGTGGCTTGTTGCTTTTTTTTCTCAACAGTATTTTTCACAATACAGAAGTTTTAAATTTTAATAAATTCGCTACTAATTTAATAGTTTTATTGAAGTTCAAATTATCTATTTCTTCTTTCTTGGATCATACTTTTTGTGTTGTATCTCAAAACACATATCCATTTCAAAGGTCACAAAGACTTCCTCATATGTTCTCTTTTAGAAGTTTTTATAGTTTTGCGGTTTATATTTAGATCTCTTATCCACTGTAACTTAGTTTTATGAGAGGTAAGGTCTGTGTCTAGGTTTGTTTGTCTATTCATTTATTTTTATAAATTATGAACATTTATGCACATCCGGTTGTTCATGCATCACTTGTTGAAAGTCTATTCTTTCTCCATTGGATTGCCTTTGTGTATTTGTCAATATCTGCAAAATAGTTTGCTGGGATTTTGATGTAATTGCATTTAATTGATAGTGAGGATTGACATCTTAACAATATTGAATCTTCCTATCCATAATCACACAATTATCTCTCAAATTCTTTGATTTTATTCATCAATGATTTTTACACTTCTGTATACAGAGCTTTTACTTATTTTGTTAGATTTATACATATTTCATTTTAGGTGCTATTTTAAATGTATTTTTTTTTAAACTTCAAATTCCAATTGTTAATTGCTAGTGTACTGGAAAGCAATAAATTTTAGTACATGGACATTGCATACTGAGACATTTTCCTAAGGAATACATTTATTAGTTCCAGGAATTTATTTATTCTTTGGGATTTCCACATGGACAATCATGTTATCTGTGAATAAAGACAATTTTATTTTTTTCCAATCTGTTTATATTTTCTTTCTATCCTCCTTTTTCTTTTCTTTCTTTCTTTCTTCTTTTTTCTGAAGTGCTGTTTTATTATTTAATTGATTACTTATTTGTTTATTTTTAAGCAGGAGAAAATCAAACATTTTTTATCTTTTGCACTACATTTTTAAAAATTGAAGTATAATTGATTTACATTATATTAATTTCAGGTGTATAGCATTGATTCAGTATTTTTGCAGATTATATTATACTCCATTAAAAGTTAATACAAGATAGTGGCTATAACTCCATGTACTATACAGTATATTATTGTTGCTTATGTATTTTTTTATTGAAGTACAGTCAATTTACAATGTTGTGTTAGTTTCAGGGAGGGTCTGGCTCAGAACTTAACCAAAGAGTAGCAGAGTTCCAGAGAAGATTAAACTCTCAACCCAGACAAGGCTGCTTCACTAATTAGGAAGGAGTGGTGTGCTAACATTTGGAATAGTAGCATCTGGATTGATGCACTGGGAATTCTTGAGTGCTCAAATTTCCCTAAACTCGCTGTGCCTAACTAACTGGCCTACTCCTCTCTGTTAATGGATAATGTTCCCCTTTGCTGAAACCTGATGCAAAGATTGCCTTGAAAGACCAACTCATGCCTCCTTCCTGTCCTCATCCTCCTCTCGTTCACAAAACCTCACATAATCCAGCCAAGGAAGTGATAGGGATGGGCCTGCTACAGAAAGGATTTATAACTCAAAGGATCATCAGAATATAGCCAATAGGCACCAGTAGGAGCCAGAAGAATATGTGTATAGGATTGAATCCAATCCTCTTGGATCAAAGAGGTTGGAATATAAAATGGCATGTAGAAAAACCAGTCAATATGTCAGTATTGTGCTATGATACAGAATTTTATACCTTGGCAATGACCCCACTAATAGGGCTATGAATTGCTCTTGGCAGCAATACCTCCAGACTATATGAAGTAGAAATGCCAGAACTGTGTGAAATATGGTGGGAGAAGATATTTTTTAAAAAAAATCTCAGAGAAGTGGGTATGCTAGAGTATATAAACTGTGTCTAGGGGGAAGGCCTGAAGGATACTGTTTACCAAAGCAGTAAGGAGTGTTCTCATGAAAGGGGCATAAGAATCATTGAGAAGCTCAGTAGTGCCAATCATCTGTAAGCCAGGGGTAATGATGAGAGATGCTGTCGAGAAGGAACCTCTCTGAATGTAATGGGAATGACAGGATCTCAAAATTAGAGAAGCCAGGTGGCAGCATTAATCATCACAAGTAAGGTGGATGCAATTATATAACAAGTGGCAAGGCATTCTACCTAGAATGACCCAACGAGAGCTATGGAGATGTTATCAGAACAAGGTTCCCCAATGAAGAGATATAATCTTTCATCCAGTGTCTGGACCCAATTTTCTGACCTGGAACCCTTTAAAAAACAGTAGTATCAAGTAAAAAAAATTGAGTCGCAGGTCAAATGAGGCTTTATTCAACAAGAGTATTGCAATAAGGGGAAGGGTATTATTGCATTCAGGGCAAAGGACCTTACCATAGGGAGAGAGCTCCCAACATAGCAAGCATCCCAAAATTCAGGCAAAAAAGAGCTTTTCTTTTATAGGGAGGAATAAATAGGCTGGAAGGAACTGGGTGTGGAATGAATGGGTGTCATGATCAGATAGTTACTTTTTGTCCCTGATTTCAATTGCTTCTCCCGGGGAGCTGGAGTCATGTTAAGGAGAGGTTTTTCCCATGTTCCAATGCTCAGTTAGTTAGGCTTAGGGGTGAGTGAAAATTCAGAGCCCTGTGGAAAGGAGAGAATTCGGTCAAGTTAACAAGCATTTGGTTCTGATTAATCAACAAGGACAAACACCTCAGTAATCATTTATGAGACAAAGAATGGGAATTTTGAGGGCCTATGTCTGGCTTTTTCATAGATAAATATGAGGGTTTTCCAGGAGGCTTATCTAAGTCATATGAGAAAGAATGTTTCTTTGAAGTAAGCAGTTTCCGTGAACACAAAGGGTGGGGGGTGGTTATTAACCATCAGTTTTTTCTAGGATTATGAGGCTCTGGTAAAGTTCAACATTGTTAAGAGGAAGGACCTGGTGATGCTACAGTAAGTGAATATGGTGATGATCCCTTAAAGGGAACTATGGCTATTTATTCAGGTAACTATATACTGGGGGAAAAGGGACACCCAGGACTGTTCCACTATGTGTTTGAGTTGGTATTGCTAGTGAGAGAATCAAAGCAACATCATGGGGCTTTTGTCAGAGTGGAAGCACATGTAAGCCAGGTAATAAACGAGGTCCTGACACTTGTGTACTCCACAGTGGGTTTACTGAATCCATGAAACCATCCAGTGGTCATTTCCCCAATCCCAGTCTACAACTGAATTGGACATACTTGTTGGTTGGCAAAACTCCCACATTTATTCCTTGGCCTTGGACTAAAAACTATGGTTGAGGAAAACCAAGTAGAAACATCAGAAACTGTACTAATGCCAAAGCAAGGAGTAATTTTAAAACAATATTTCACGCTGGGGACAAAGATAAGAATGAGAACCTCTCTCAAAGACCTAGATGATGCCTGGCTGGTGATACTCATCACATCTCCATTTCAGTCACTAGTCTGGCCCCTGGAAATACTGGGTGGATTCTAGAGAACAGCAGTGGACTACTGAAAACATAACTAATTAGTACTTCAAAATTGTAGGTAGCTGCTGTGCCAACTGTGGTGTGTTTGCTGAGCAGGTTAATATAGCCTCAGATACATGATATGTGATAACTGATCTCGTATTTCTATCCCTGTCTGAGAAACAGAGCAGAAATAACTCATATCCACTGGAATGAATAACTAATGCATTTATGGTTTTGTTCATGGGCTATGTTAACATTCCAATCACTGCCGTAATATGGTTCAAAGAGACTTAGACTGTCCTCACATTCTGTAGAATATCATATTGGTTCTTCACTTTGATGGCATAATATTAAGCAAGCCATATGAGCAAGAAGTAGTATGCACATTAGAAGCTTCATTAAAATGCATTAATTTTAAAAGGGGGGCAGTGTAAATTGTTTGATTATTTAAGGATTTATCACATCAGTGAAGTTCTTGAGGATCCAGAGGTATGGGAGGACATCTCCTCCAAAGTAAAAAACCAAATTACTGTAGTTCATACTTGTGCTTGAAAAAAGGAAATCACAAAGTTGAGTAAACCTTTTTGGGTTCTAGACGAAGCATATTCTGTGCTTGGGATTACTTCTCTGAGTGACATGGAAATTTGCCAGACTTGAGTGGGGTCTAGTGAGTCTAGACTGTGGTGCAAGTAACTCTGCTACTTTGGCCATACAGCCTGCAGACTTTATATATTAGAGATCTCTATGGTAGAAAAATACCATGTGGAATGGTTGTAAGCTCCAATAGGAGAACCCCAAAGTCGATCCTTGCCAATGGGGAGCAAGACATTGCCGTCTGCAGCAGATAATTCGACACAATATTATTAGGCCCTAGTAGATATGGATTGCTTGTTCAGAGGACATGAAATGAAAATGAGCAATCCACTCTGATGGATGTGGTATATCCAAAATTGGGTATGATCAGGGCCTAGAGGCACAATTAAGTTTCAAGAGCAGCTGGTCTAGACTCCCGTGATATCCACCATATTTGTACTATTGCTGCTTCCTCAGGTCAACCTCTGGCCGTATGATGAGATTCTTTATAGCCAGCTACTAGAGGTAAAAATTTTGAGCTCAATTCATGGATAATTCAGCTGAGTATGTGAGTGCCAGCCAAAAGTGGACTATGGCTGTAATACCTTCAAGGGTGGTCTCCAAAGACAGCAGAAAGAAAAAGTCTCCCACTAAGTCATCTACTCTGTATGGAAAGAAAAACAAGTATAAAGCTCTTGGGCAGCGGCAAATGGCCTGGCTAATTAGTTACAGGTCTGTAAGGAGAAAAATTAGAAGATAGGGACAAGGAGATCAGAGGAAAAAGCATGTGGATAGGGCTTCCCTGGTGGTGCAGTGGTTGAGAGTCCGCCTGCCGATGCAGGGGACACGGGTTCGTGCCCCAGTTCGGGAAGATCCCACATGCCGCGGAGTGGCTGGGCCCGTGAGCCATGGCCGCTGAGCCTGTGCGTCCGGAGCCTGTGCTCCGCAACGGGAGAGGCCACAACAGTGAGAGGCCCGCATACCACAAAAAAAAAAAAGAAAGAAAGAAAGAAAAAGCATGTGGATAGACTGATGGGAGTGGCTATGAAATATGAAGATTTTTGTATGACATGTTAAGGACACCCAGAGTAGTCAATGTGGAAGTCACTAAACAACCGACTAGTTGACATCAGCCAATCTCTGTCATTGTCACCATTCCCTGTTCTTCACCCCCTCCCACTTTTGCCAGTGTTAGCACCGTGGACACACAAAGGGAGTAATCATATGAGAAGGATGGAGGTTATACATGAGCCTATACTGCTGCTATCAAATTCCCAGACTACTGGTAACAGAGACCAATATCGAGCCCTATATGTGGAACTATCTCTCAAGGACATCCAATAACTACATAGTGGTACTTTATTTACTTTAGAACCCTATCACCATGGAAAGGACAACAATTTATCTTGACTAGAGTATATAAACATTGTGCCCGTGGTTTTCCTTCTCTGACCACAGGGACTACTATCCAAAGTCCTACAGAGTGTTTAACCCATTGATACAGGATCCCACACAACACTGCATTGCAGCAAGGGACTCACATTACAGCCAAAGAAGTGTATATAACCACAGGACTCAGTAGTCCAGGTACATTGTGTCCTGATTGAGTGTTGGAAAACATTTTAAAAACACAGCTTCCTTTGAGCAGAAACCTGCAAGGATAGGGAATTATTATCCATAATAGTATACACCTTAAGTTAGTGATCCTTATATGGCCCTGAGTCTGCAATAGGTAGGAAACCATGGAGGTCCAGAAGTTCTGGTTCTCAAAAGGCAATGCCCCAAATGCCATCTGATCACTTCAAGTTCTTGGAGTATTGAACCCTTTGGATGAGGAAGTAGTCAACATCTGGCAGAGGTAATTGGCCATGTTCATTATCAGAAGGTAGGATGCGATTATATAATGGGAGGCAGCAAAGAATATATTTAGTATTCAGGTAACCTACTGGACATCTGTGGGTAAATCTCTACCCAATTTTGATAGTAAATGGGCAAGTGCAATGGCCAAGACACAAGGAAGAAGAAAATCCTTAGGGGTGAGGAAGTTAAGGAACTGGGAGTCAATGATTGAATGAATAATGGTCATGAATGTTTAAATAACTATGAATTATAAAAAGTAATGTTGTTGAGAGAAATAGTAACATCTTCAAGTCTAGAGCTAGTGACTTGAATATTGGTATATGAACAAAGCAAGGAGGGGTGTTGGTGGTAAAGTTTGATATCATAAGTTTTCAGGTAATTGGAGTGAGGATTTAGGGAATGGGTAAGAAACAATGCACAAGAAGTAGTAAGGGGAGTAAGGAGGATACTACCCTAACCTCCAAGATCAGTGACTGAGAGACATGCTTGAGAGAGTTGCAGTGGAAGCTGTATCCTCAGGGGAGAGCCAGGTTTCATGCAGAGAAAGGGGAAAGGGTCCTCCAGAGAAAAGGCTAGGATACGAGATTTTGATGATGACACATACTGTGTTCCAGAGTGGAGGTGTTGAAGGATGCAAAAGTGCTGGGAAAATGTCCCTCAGGTAACTGTATGGATAAGAGTTTAAGAGATGTGTGATGGCCTTGAAATCTTGGGCTTGGTGGTAACTGAGATAAACAGGAAAATAAGAAATCAATGGATTCAAGTAGGTGGTCACTTCCTGGAGGGGAAGTAGATAATTAGTTTGAATTATAGCTTCCCTTTGAGAACTGGACTCTTTGGCAGACTGTGGTCATAAGAAGGGAATAAGTGCATGGCAGAGGCTTGCAAGGAGCACCTGAAGTTTTCTTGGCATCCTCTTTATTTCTGCCAATGATGATACTGGGGTGAGAGGAGGGGCATGTTGTCAGGATACTGCAGTGCTCTGAGCACCCCATGTACATGCCCGCTGGTGAGTATCATCATTATCATCATTTTGGTTGCAAGAAGCCAAAGCAGGAAGGATAACAGCAACACATTAATAGATTAAAGGAAAAAAAAAAAAAACAGATGATCGTCTCACAGAGGCAGAAAAATGATTCATAATTTTTAAAATATGTGCTCAGCAGACTAGAAATAGAAGGAAAATTTTCTTTACCTCATATAGGATAAAAAACTTGCAGTTAGTAATATTTCTTAATGGAGGTACCTTAGAAGCATTTTTTTAAGAATCAGGATGGTTTTATAAATGAAAGTTATTATCACTTCTATGTACCATAACAATAGAGATCCTAGCCAGGGAAGTATGACAAGATAAACAAATAAAAGGCACATGGAGAAAGGAAGAAACAAAAATGTAATTAATGCTTTACATACATTATAAAATCATATATGTTTGAGACTATATTTGTTATAAATACATAAGTATAATATGCATGGGAATTATAAAAGTCCATCCATCAAATTTAGGATTATGAATTACTTCAAGGGAGAGAAGAAAATGAGATTGTGGATGGTAACACAGTTTCAAAATTATTTATAATATTTTATTACTAAAATTGAAAATAATCTAAAACAAATACCATAAAATTTTACAATTTGAGAAAACTAGGTGGTAGATATATGGATGTATGTTTAATTATTAATATAATTTCATCTTGAAATATTTTTAATAAAAAATATCTATCTCTCTATCTATCAACATCATCATGTCGTTTCACTTTAAGAATCATTCCTGAAGAGGATACCATTTAGCCCAATGTAAAATACCATCCATTATCTGTCCCCAGTTGTCTTTTTAGATGTGTTAAATGCACTTCAAGATTCAGAGTAAGTGTCATCACTAATGACTTTACACTACCCCACAATTCTGCATAGGGTTCTTCTACTTTGTACTGTGTTAACACCCAGGGCTTATATCTATCATGGAATGTATTACACTGGATTGTAATATTGTTACTTGTGTGTGTCTCACCAAGTAAGTTGTAAATTCTTTGAGGTAGAAACTGTATCCTTTATCTTTGTATATACAACTTCTGGGTATACAATAGCATATAATAGCAATGAGTGGCTTTTAAATGAATAGGTGTCTACTTAAATTTAAGAAAGCCATGAACACTAGAAGCAAAAAAATTGAAGAATGACAATGATAGTATTAAGAAAAAAAGAGAATTCTATCTTTGTCACTCTTAATATCTGAAAACAGAATTTTGTTGTCTTCAAAAGGAAGATCAACTCTCATTTATAAAAAGTTCATTTTTCTGCTCAGATGATCTACCTGTTTGATCATGTTCAAAACTTTTTGGAATCTCTGTGGCTGTTATTTTGTTGGAAGAATCATTTGAAACATACATAGATTATTCATCTGCAACTGTTGGTATAGCAGAAAGTTGAACATTTTAATGTGATTAATTTTCCACGTGATGCACTAAATAGTAGCCTGCAATGAAATATACATTTCCATAATATTGTGTTTTTCCTGAACTGTATTTTATTTATATTAAAATGTTGGCAATATTTCTCAAAATCAGTTTAAATTTCTCCTACAAGAAAAAATATCTAGTGACTTCAAATATAATTAGCAAATGTCACTGCTCAATGAAAGAAAGATACCTTTATACCTGTTGTTTAACTCAGAATGTATAATGTCTTATATTCTTTCTCCATTTATGACTCATAGGGTACCCAGAATAGAGTCTGTGGCATAGGCATTAAACATTTTGAAGTCAAATGACATGGTTCAGGGTTCAACTGTCAGTTACCAACCCCTCTGTGTGGCCTTCATCACTGTATCTCATCAATTTCCTAGTTCGCAGTTGGACAAAATAGTATTTTTGCATAGTTTTTTGGTACAAACTAGGTGATGTTATTATTGGTCCTTGAAGCTTAAAAAGCACGTTAAGTGCATTGTACCTGCTAATATCTGATCAACATGTCATACTTTACAAAGCTTAATCTTTAAAAATATCTGAGATAACTGTTATGACACTCCAGTGACCTAGGGTCTAACACATGCAGTGGGTACTCATTCTGTTTCTGCTATTGATGTTGCTAATATAAATGCAAAAAAGAACCCTGGAGAAACATAACAAAAATGTCTCTGATGATATATTAGAAATATATGACAATAAACATTAATGTAAAGGGCAAACAAATTATTTCAATTAATATTGATGCCAAATAAAGATCTAGTTACTTAACCCAATTTTTAATCATTACTCATGTGGCTAAAGCATTCATTCCATCTGTTGGTCTATTTGCAGTATATGAAATGGATTATAATTGAATGATTAGAGATCTTGTACTTCCTTTTTGAAAAGTGACTAGTATGGAAAAAATTACCTAATGCTAAAGCATTATCATTTATATGCAGACCCTTTGGCACCGATCTGCATTATGTTTTCTAATAATCAAAGTAGGTTCAATTGATCATTTGGCACAATCCATTTTGTAACCGAAAACATGTATTTGCAAAAAAAATTGGCTGAGGTTAAATGGGAATCTTAATTAAAATTAACTAAATCAAATGGTTCAGTAGAAGGACAAAACATTGCTTTGGTCTTATTCATTAGTGATGAAGTCTAATCAAATGAATTAGCCAGCCTCAAGTCACCACCCACCAAATTATTGCCTTATAGAATAATTTTCCTTACCATGGATGCTACTTTGAAATGATGCCTGCATAAAACAAAATACAGACTATCAGAAGGCCTTTTTGTTTTACGTGATTGCAAACATCTGCATAATTCAAATTACTTAAAAAATTCAAGTGAAATGTTTGATGTATTTGATAGTTTGTTGTAGCTAAGATAAAGGAAGACTTGGTGCTTTTTGTAATTAATTTATTTATTTTTGGCTGTGTTGGGTCTTCATTGCCATGTGCACGCTTTCTCTAGTTGCGGTGAGTGGGGGCTACTCTTCGTTGCAATGCACGGACTTCTCATTGCAGTGGCTTCTCTTGTTGCAGAGCACGGGCTCTAGGCATGTGGGCTTCAGTAGTTGTGGCACGTGGGCTCAGTATTTGTGGTTCACGGGCTGTAGAGTGTAGGCTCATCAGTTGTAGTGCATGGGCTTTGTTGCTCCGCAGCATGTGGGATCTTCCTGGAGCAGGGCTTGAACCCGTGTCCTCTGCATTCGCAGGTGGATTCTTAACCATTGCACCACCAGGGAAGCTCCAAGGATGACTTGATGCTTTTAAGAGGTGAACGAACAATTGTTGGTTTCAGTACATTGATAGGTTATCTTTAATATCTACCAGTTTTGTTTGGCAGCCATTTCCTAACCAAAATTTTTTAAAGACATTTAAATATTCATTGGTTATTCAAATGAAGTAAACTATTTTGTTACCTTCAAACTGTTTCACATTGGTATACATACCTGTATACGTATACTATCAGAACAATATTTTTAATTATTGTTATAATTTTAATTTTATAATTATATTTGTAACTATAATTTTTATAGTTTTTATGTTATAAATTTAAAATTATTCAGTTATAAGACAGAGCCTATTCCAGTTCCTGTGAAATTCTCAGAACATATTTTTCTAAAGTAGAAACTGAATGACCTAGAGAATGTCATACAGAGTGAAGTAAGAAAGATAAAAGCAAATATCATATAATAACACATATATGTGGCATCTAAAAATGGTATAGATGATCTTATTTGCAAAGCAGAAGTAGAGACGCAGACGCAGAGAACAAATGGTATGGATACCAAGGGGGAAAGGGGTAGGGTGGGAGGAATTGGGAGACTGGGATTGACACATACACATTATTGATACTATGTATAAAATAGACAACTGATGGGAACATACTGTATAGCACAGGGAACTCTATCTAATGCACTGTGGTAACCTAAATGGGAAAAGAGAAGTTGGAGGGCAGAAAGTGGTGATAGGAGTGAGGTAGCACAGTCAAGATACGAGAACACAAAAACCAACAAGAGGAAAGTTGGAGTAAACAAAGAATGAGAAAAAAAAAAAAAAGTAAGGCTCTCGAGCCAAGTGAATGAGATTATAATCGGAGATTTAGAAAGATGAAGGCAATCTAATCCTACAAAAACAACGAATAACAAAGAAAGCTAAGAAGTAATTTGAGATTCTTCAATTTTATATGGAGAAAATTTTTAGTGAATTTTTTTTTTTTTTTTTTTTTTTTTTAGGGAATAAAATAAACACAGGGAAACTTTAAGAGGATAGTACTTAAATTTATGTTTTCTACAAATATTACCTACCTACTCTGTTCAGGCCTGATGGTAGGCTTTGACTGCAAAGTTAAGATATGTTTGCTCAAGGAAAAAAACAGTTATAACATAATAGCATAGTTGCTTTCTGAAAGTATGTACAATGTACAGTGAGAGAACGTAGGACAAAGAGGGTTTAAGCTGGCTAAGAAGACAACAGAGGATTTATTCTGAGACTAGAAAGTTAAATAAGCATTTATAAAATAAGGCGAGATGAAATCTGATCAAAGGGAACAGATTCTGAGGTGGCCTAAGGACCTTCAAGAACTCTGGCTTAGTACTGTAGTACTACAGAAGGCATTGGTGATTCTGGTGACCAGAAATAAGAAAGCAAACAAGATGATCAACAGTCATCTCACGTGCCTGAGAAGGAGTTCTAGACTCTATGCCAGAGCTGAAGTGGAGGAGCTGGGTGATTTCGAGTCAGAGAGTGACTTAATCAGATTTGCTATAAAAAGATGACTTGATGGAAATATGAAGAAAGAATGAGATATGGAAATATTAAATGCGGAGACATTATTAAAAAGATAATTGAAACATTACAGGTGAGAAATTATAAAAAGCCTTAACTTGAACAATGGTAATAGACTAGGAAAAGAGGAGAGATAAATATTTAAGGGACAGAATTAATAGGACTTAGTGATCCTAATTCTTCTATATTTATGGGTTTCAAGTACCCAAGATTCCTTCATCCTCAGGACATCCAAGCTCCCTTGACTATTTACTCTGCTCCTCTGTAGAACTATGATCATCCCCTATGTGAACTATGATAGGGAAAAAGTTGAAATGTACTTATCAGTTTTATTAATGTTTTTAAAAATATTTTCAATAATTAAAAATTGTAGTTCCTGAAAGATTTGTTTTCCATAAAAAACAAAGTCCATCAGTTTTAATTACAACCAGGATAGTATTACTTCACTGCTATGGATTTCTGTTGTCTCTGGGTAAGGTAGAAGAGATAGATTTCAATCTGCTACCTCCCACCTCCCAGACTTAGTTGTTTTGAACTTGTGATGTCCAGCAATGACATGAACACCTAACTATGCATCAAGCACAGTTTTTAGACAATTAGTAAGGAGAAGGGAGCCCCCCTCCATTTATAGAACTCAAACAGTAGAAGAGAAAAATATGATATACATATTAACAGGAATAAGTACATAGTTACCAACCACAGCAAGTGCTATCAAAAATGCAGGGAGTCATGAGGCATCTCAGTGGAATGACTTTAGTGTAGGATCTGAATGGGAAGAAGATGAAAGGAACCAGTCAGAAATAGAGTGGAATGGAAGACCATTATACCAGAAGTAAGGATGGGTTAGATCCATGACATGGGGCTAGAGGCTCTAGAGGATAGATAAGACAGGGTATTTCTATCCTTGTTAGGATTCTGAGTTTATGCTTGGGTCATGGAAGGACCTTGAAAAAGGCTGAACAGAGGAGCGTATGATCCATTTTACATTTTAAGAAGATGTGAAAACTGCTTAGAGCACTGATATGAGATGAAAGAGCCTGAAAGTGGGAAGCTCGTTTAAGAAACTTTTATAGTGGATTGAAGTGAATGAATCCAAGATACATGCTGGAGATGGAATGAATAGGATTGGAATAATGCAATGACTCCAATCTAACATAAATAAGCCTCATTTTAACCAGAGCTTATATATTAGAACAAAAACATTGATTTTAATATTTTCACAAATCCTTCCTAGTGAACTGCTTTCCTTTACACTGCTCCCTTCCACAGCAACATCTATTCCATTATATGTACTGAATTCCTTATCAGGAGAGGTAAACTGAGCTACCATGCCCAAACTTCCCAAGTCCTCAGTTTGGAACTGTTTGTATTAAAGGGTTTTATACAGTAGTCATTTTTCTTTTCCTTCCTCTTCTTTTCTTTACTTTCCATTTTTTTCTTTCGAAAACCCATTGGAATTTTGTAACCCATAAGATCTGAGAAAAGCCCACATTTACTAAATCAACGATTTCAAACACTTGATTTCATAGTGTGATTCAGATTACCCTACGTAGACAGAAATAAGGTCATTTGAATACCAAAAGTTATTTTGATCTTTTATAACCATAAGAAAAAAGGGAAGGCAATATGTTTTAAGATTTAAAGGAACAAAAGTTAGCCCCAGCTGGTCCTGAAAAACGGAATTTCAGAATCATAGAAATTTGTAACTGAGTATAATTCTGAAGAACAAAGGGGAAACAGTGGGACTCCAAGCCCTTCTTTCACGTCCTTGCTGCTTAATTGGAACCTCAGTGTAGCTTTCGCAGGTCTGATTCTGAGTGAGTGCTGTCTTTGATTCCCGCTTAACAGCATGAGCATTTCTGAAAAGGTATATACAGTGAGAGAGGAGAAGGGTTGGGGGAGGGTGAGAAAGAAGGAGGAGGAGGAGGAAGCGGAGGAGGGGGGAGAAGAGGGAGGGAAGGTGAGGGGGAGGAGGAGGACAGGGAGGACAGTGAAGAGCGTGAAGATAGGGAGAAGGAGAAGAAGAAAACCAAGATTTACAAATATGCACAGGTTAGGAGACAGTAAATAAAATTTGAGGTGAAAAGTGTCTAATGTTTTTAATATGACTTTATATTAATTAAAATTTAATATGACTTTGATAAACACTTGATTTGTATTTAGTTTGATGATGGGTTGGTTGGTATTATGTGTGTATGACTATAACTGCAAGGAAGCATGTGAGTGGCTGTGTTTGAGGTTCAGTCCTACCTCCCAAACTAAGGAATAACCACACCCCCTTATTTGTGCCTTGATCTTGAAGCATGCGAAATGGCTTGTTAATAACCTTTAAGGATGTGGTTTGTTCTGGTTTTTTGTTGATGTGTTGTTTGTTGCTAGAAAGAAGAGTTTGCGTTTCATAATCATGGGTTGAATTTGTGGACTTTCAGTGAGTGTGGAGAGTATTAAACTTTAACTGGAGAATAGTTTAAATGACTCATCTGAGCTCCTGATTTTTAGAGCCTGCTTCACTTTCTGATCCACTCCAAGAGGCTTTTATCTAACTCTTAGAACCTGACTGTAAGTATGGTGATTCACATTCAGGTTTTTTTTGCATTGTATAAAGAAGTCGGAAGCAAGAATAATGGGTCAATACAGAAATTATGTGGCATCCTTTTGTATTTCAAAATAATATTAATGGACAAATTCTAACCAGGACCTATAATAATTTCATTTCAAAATTACAAATTGGCAGTATAACAAACTAATAAAATGTATCCAAACTGAAATATAGATTAGAGAAATCAATGATAGAGACATGCATTCTCTTAGGTTCTCTTTATAACACACTGGTTTCCACTTTTATAACAGTTTGGTGATGAAGCATCCCTCCCTTGTCTTGGATTACATTTCCGTTTTTGACATTTATGAACTTAAATTTTGTTATACTCTATCCACGTCATTCTTCTATTTCTACTTACAACAGCACTAAAAGTTCTGTTTACTGGTTGACTATATCTCCCCACATTGATGATTTTTCTGCATCAGTACAACACCTTGATTTAACAGATAGGTTGTGTTTAGAAAATACTATTATTTTAAAAGGAACATTCACTTCTTCAGGCTCTGATGGGATACTTCAGTATATGCTAATCACATTTGTTAAAATTTCTTTGATACTGTTTTTTATTATAAATTTGTACCTACTTTGTTTTTATTTCTATCAGCCACAAGTTTCTTTGTAAGGTAGTCATGCAGAAAATATTTTCCAGCTATTAGAAATCAGTGTTTGGATGTTTCTCCATATATATATATCCAAAATAGCACTAAGAAGTGTGAGCATTATTTGGTTACTTCCCTGTGGATCTCTTTTTATTGTCTGTCTGTGTTCTCTGGGTGTTCATAGCATCACCCAATTTAGTATCATTTGTGATTTGAATTAATGTGCTGTGTACCTCTATATCCAGACCAAAAATAAAAGAGTTAACATTCTTCTGAGATACTTTAAACTGAATTCAATTTAATACCAGTAAAGCAGTGCCGTGATGTTTTTCAGAAACGAATTGACAATATTTCTACCTAAGGGAAGTGCAGCAGCATACTGATCATGAAAAGAGCTTTCGAACTTCCTTAAAAAGAATCCCTTAAAGCCTTCACTTAATCTACTGTATAGGTGCAGTAAAGAAAGATAACAGTATGGTCAGTGAAATTATTTTTTTAAAAAGCATTTAGATTGCAAAGGAAATGACTATAAGAGATAATCTTGCATGTTATCACCATGAAACTTTAGAGACAGTAATGAGCATAGCAAGTGTGAAAAATCCTTACACATTAACATGAGAAGAACAGCAGAGTGAAAATTCCTATTCAGGATTTCCACAATTTAAAAGATAAGCTGTATCCCCACTATAACTGTGTTCCTTAGGATGCCTGATTTTATTACTCTACACACGGGTAGATAGAGAGACTTCAAGTATGCCCTATATGTATTTCCTCATTCAGAGAAGTTTATGATACCTCAGAAATGCCCCTAAAAGGGTATGGAATAAAAATCCAAAAGTAACAACACCCATCCATATGGCTGGAAATCCCATGCCAGGCAATGCTGCTTGCAATTGTGACATACTTTATATTCTTCCAGCAAAATCTCATTTCATTCACGGTTTTTATAGGTATTGTGGTAATATAATTTTTTACTATTTCATTCTTACTTTGGAGTCAATGAAGGGGGAAGAAGTTTGGACTATATGGAACTAAGGAAGCATGACCTTGATTCACTGCCCTCTGAAACAAATTTATCAGTTTTATATGGTCAACCATAGCATATTGAGCTTTAAACATTGAAGCATTTTGAAGACACTGGTGTATTACTTAGGATTGTCTTTGCAAAACAAAATTTCTTATATTTTTCTTGATATATGAATAATATACTTTGTTATATGAATGAATTCAGTGTTCCTTGTATGTGTCGTCTTATTTGCTCTGTCCTTTCCATGATGAGATTTTTAAAAACCTTTTCTACTTTAAAGCTCTGCCTATTATCACTTATGCTTTCCCTATTCCACTAGTTTAATCATTGATGCAAATGATAGACTGTAATGGATTGTGTGTGTACTTTTTCTGAATACGAAGAAATTCAGGTAAAATGTATTTCCAAAATTCTGTCTTCTCTCTTAGGTGCTTTATAACAAAGGATTCTAAAATACACCGTGTAGCCAGCAAATGGTAGAAGACCAGCTTAACTTTTTCTAAGATCAGAGGTACTCTTTCATCTAAAAATAGGCAAGGGATACCCTGGTGGCGCAGTGGTTGCGAGTCCGCCTGCCGATGCAAGGGACACGGGTTCGTGCCCCGGTTCGGGAAGATCCCACATGCCGCAGAGCGGATAGGCCCGTGAGCCATGGCCACTGAGCCTGTGCGTCCGGAGCCTGTGCTCCGCAACGGGAGAGGCCACAACAGTGAGAGGCCCGCATACCACAAAAAAATAAAATAAAAAATAATAAAATAATAATAATAATAAAAATAAGCAAGCATATAGAATTTGCCAAACCAATAACTAAAGCACCCAAAATTTGAAGGTAGTGGACACTTTCTTAGCCCTTCTGAAGGGCAATCAGGGTGATTTGGAAGCTGCTCATTTTACTTACCAAGAGTTAAAGCATTAGGCTGTCCTTAAGGAAAAAAAAATATTGAATTATAAAGTATAATTTTATTCATAATTTAACTCCCCTTCTGTCTTTATCTGAAGAGATTAATTGCCTGAAGAATCTGCATGCCCCAGTACATCTAGGAAACCTTTACACAATAAGCTTTGTTGGATAAAAACAATATTAAAATAATATTTTGGACTATTAGGACAAACATTGTCTGTTAAATGTAATTAAGGTCATTTCAAGACTCCAGTAAAGTGTCATGGAATCATGAATAATGACATGTATGGAAATAGAGGCTATTCCCTCATTATACAAGTTCAAGACAGTTTTGGAGCTTGCATATAATTGATAGTTTGATAATGAGAAAAAAAGTTGTAAGCCTCAAAAAAAAAATCATGGGTAGGAAATAAAAATCAAATAGTGCTTCTATAGTTCCTCTTGATACAAGAAGCTACTTGAATATGAATATAGAGCAGAATATGTATGAGAAAGAGCAGGCCAAGAAGCTCATTTCCTATCTAGACTAAATAGTGAAGTTCAATTTTGTGTATGCCTGAAGGGAATAACCAATTTGTATTAGATTTGTTAAAATTACAAAAAACACTATATCCTGATTTTGAAACATTCCAACTATTTTGAATGCTGTTTAGAAGACATACGTATTGGAACTTTATGCAGCACATAAATACTCCATAATCCCTGCACTCAGTGCCCTATTGTTCTCACATGTCCTTGTACACACACACATATACACAGCACACACAAAAAATACAGAGATACATATTCCAAAGCACACACATAAATTGCAATAGACTCTAGCCTCTGACATATATACATATTCTACATTTATTTGAGCCACTGATATAGCCATTGCCAGCAAGATACAGACTTTAAAGTTTGAAATTGTTTTGAAATCTCTCACAACAGTTTTCTTGAATTTATGCAATTGTTATTATTTGACATAGCAAAAATCTGTTTTTCCTTAGGCCAATTTGAACATGAAAATGTTGATGTATTGTTAATTCCATGGGAACCATCTCTCTGTCCTTTAAACCATTTGTCTACAATTGTGATGACACAAATAATAAATAGCTTTACTCTTAAATGTGATTGGGTTTCCTGCTTCAGCCTTGGTATCCCATAATTTAGGTAAATAGATGGAATATTTGTAAGTCAAAATAGGTTAGGAGAGTATAGAAAATAAAAATTTTAACACATTATATCTGAAGTCCATGAAAACATAACTGTAAAAAGATTATTAAAAAAACACAAATGAAGATGCAAGAAAATGAGTATTTCAAATTGTTTCAAAATGATTCAACAAGTGTATTCCCAAGTTGTAAAAATTGAACCATTGCTGGCAAGTAAACCCTACTTTTTCTAATCAGAAAAAACAAGAGTTTATGTAAGCACTAGGGAGCAAGCTGAGTATAACAATACATCTTGGGCTTCCCTGGTGGCGCAGTGGTTGAGAGTCTGCCTGCCGATGCAGGGGACACGGGTTCGTGCCCCGGTCCGGGAAGATCCCACATGTCGCAGAGCGACTGGGCCCGTGAGCCATGGCTGCTGAGCCTGTGCATCCGGAGCCTGTGCTCCGCAATGGAAGAGGCCACAACAGTGAGAGGCCTGCGTACCGCAAAAAGAACACACAAAAAAACAAAACAATCGATCTTCAAAATGACTTTTCCATTTAGAACTCAAAGAAAAGAACTCTTGATTTCCTTTCAGAATGGATATCCCTAAGTGTCCCAGGGAACAACAATCAGGGACAGAGTAATGAGATAGAGAACTCACCAATTTGATTCAGAATGGAAAAGGTTAATTCATAATGAGCATCATTGTGTCAAATATATGTATTTTGAAGTGAATTACAGGAAATATCCTCTTCATAACATGATAAATAAAATCACAAAGTTCTACCAAAATCCATGGTCACATTACTGCGAGTTCAGGGAGCTGATCCCAGCTGCAATTTGGGGCCTCCTCACTATAATTGTTTATTATGGCTTATATGTCAAAGGAAAATAATATTCTGGTTTCAGAGGATTTCTAGAACATGGAAGGAATTCAAGGAGTTTCCATTTCCATTTCATTGTCATTTGTTTCCGTACGTATAATTTCTAATTGTGGTAATAAAAATTTGCTCTCTAAATTTACTAGCTAAACTGCTATTAGGTGTACTGTTCACTAATGTTAAGTATATTCACATTCACATTATTGTTCAGCCAATTTTCAGAACTCTTTTTACCTTACAAACTGAAACTCTATACTCAAGTAAAACTCCACATTTTGCTCTTCCCCCAGCCCCTGTAAACCACCATTCTACCTTCTGTTGCTATGAATTTGACTACTCCAAGCACTGTATATATATGGAATCATGGAGTATTTGTCTTTTTGTGACAGGCTTATTTCATTTAGCATAATGCCTTCAAGTTTCATTCATGTTGTAGCATGTGTCATAATTCCCTTCCTTTTTAAGGCCTAATAATATTCCATTGAATGGAGATACCACATTTGTTTATCCATTCATCTGTCAACAGACATTTGGGTTACTTCCACCTTTTCACTATTGTGAATAATGCTGCTATGAACATGGGTCTACAAATATCATTTCAGAAGCCCTAGCTTTCAATTGTTTTGGGTATATACCAAAAAATGGAATTGCTAGATCACATATGGCAATTATATTTCTAATTTTTTGAGAAATAGAAGGATATTGGGCTAAAATAATTCTGGAGGTGAGTGAATTCTTTGCTTTCTATTACATTTATCTGTTCTTTCTCCACCTGACTTTGCCCTCTTCTCCACATCCAGTAGCTGACGTGAACAGAATGGGGGAGAATAGGAAGACAGGAATGAATCACATGTCACCTAAATCCGCATTTATAACTATACCATGAGTTTTAATATACTATGAAATTCAGTGTCATTCTTTTTTTTCTTTTTTTTTACATTGATTTTCCATTTTATTTCATTCTCTTGTGCCAAACATCAAAACGAGGAACTGCATGAAGTCTCACATACTTCTGCCCATCGACAGAGCACTGAAAGCACCCATAAACCGTCTCCCTTTTAAAGTTCCCCATGCCACAGAGTATGCAAGGTCCTTTTGGAATGTTGTGATTAAGTAAATTAACTCGGATATGAGTCCCTTCTTTGAGTGAAATATCACTCATGCTGAGAGGTTTGTCATAATAGTCAGAAAAAAGATCATCTAAGTAAAGCTGTGAACGAGAAATGGCATCCATCACTCTTCTATTTCTTTCAAATAGTATATTTCTCAATCTGTAGAACAGTGCAAATGTTGCCGTTCGTCCATTTCAAATCCTCCTTTTGACACTGAAGTGACACAAAGGTCAAAGGCACCATCCAAGTAAATGAAGAGTCCGAAAACACTGAAAGCTATGGTTGTGTGTGCTGGAAAAACAATAGCTTTGTCCCTTCCCCTGGAATTCCTCATGGCTTCCCCACGAATTCCAGTGTGCACAGACAGTGAGCACTGTCGTGTGGTTCGGATGCTTTCCATGACCACACACAATACTGCCTTTCTGCTGCTCCTGGACTGACGTATCAAACTGTGGTCAAAATTAATTTTTCGCGTAGTAATTTCCTTGAGTAATGCTGATACTTCCACTTCATGTTTGGTTACTACACCAAATGAAGCTTTTACTGCAACTGAATCTGATCCAGTAACATTAATCCCAACGTCATTCACAATATGGTTGCCTCGCCTTCCATAGAGTGAAACGTCTGATTCATCTTCATAATTCAGTAACTGATAAGATGAAACACCTGCCTCAAGCGACATCTCCGAGGAACTAGCCACCGTGTGTGCAGGTAGCAGCCATCTTTGCTCCCCAGTGTCATTCTTGATATATAATGTGACACTGATAACTCCTCTTCATTAAGGCAGGCAATCAGGGCTCTTCAGTAGCACATGGATTTACATTAATTTGTATATTCTCTATCACCCGGGCCTTCTTACAACATTAGCATAAATTAGAAATCTATGATTGCTACCCACAAAATCATAAATGTCAACTCAAATCTGTACTTTCTGCAAAAAATGTTGGTTATGAAGTAAATATGACATGATACAAAGAACTCTTGATTTTTTTTTTACCTTTGCATTTAGCCAATATAATGGACATTTGTTGATTTTTGACCACAGAGACTCCATAAACTTTCCTCACATTTCAATTTCCTTTCGGGAAATTACCCATTTTCTATTAGATGTAGTCTGATGGGATTTTTAATTATGTTTCCTGACCTAGGGGAATGTAAGAGACCAATCAGACTCACACTCTCAAATTGAGGAGGAAGGAATAAACAATAGTTGGAATTTATTTATCCCATCAACAATGAGGACCAAAATATTACTAGTATGAGGAGTTTTCCCTGATGTTCTGATGATAACTCCCTCCACAAACTCTTCTCCAGTTGAAAAGGGGGAAACACCTCTATGTAGCTGTCCCCATTTATGTATATGGGAAAAGTGTAATGATATTAGCAATTCTATTCCAGATTACACTTTATGTAAAGATTATTGGGAACAAATTCTGCTTCCATTTAATTTTGCCTAAGTACATTGCAATTTCTCTATCACAATGTTTATGGAATCTTCTTAATAAAAGGTTTTATTGTTCTGATTTGGTTTGTTGGTTTCCATATTATAACACAAAATCATCTTGGTTTACATAAAGAACAGTTACCTATAATATCCACAGTGGAGAAATGGTTTCTTTCTTTAATTTTGACTAGATAGGATTTTATAGAACAATATGTATCATACAGATTTATATTATTATTAATTTATTTAAATTTTAAAAATAACCAAAAAGGCAATTTATCCATTTCTCTCATCCCCCATCCCCTGCCTCTAGCAACCACCAATCAGCCCTCTGCATCTATGAGATTGCTAAAAAAAATATACAGTAGTAGTTCCCCCTTATTTACAGGGAATATGTTCCAAGACCCCCCAATAGATGCTTGAAACCGTGGATAGCACCGGACTCTATATGTACTAAGCATTTTGGTATACATACATACCTATGATAAAGTTTAATTTATAATTTAGGCACAGTAAAAGATTAACAACATTAAAAAACAACAAAATAGAACAATTATAACAATATACTGTAATAGAAGTTACATGAATGTGATCTCTCTCAAAATATATATCATACTGTACTCACCTCCTCCTTCCTGTGACAGTGTCAAATGATAAAAATGCCTATGTGATGAGATGAAACAAGGTGAATTACCGAGACGTTGTTATCTGACCATACCTCAGGAGGAGGATCATCTGCTTGGGGAGATCCTGGATCATCCAGCCATGACTTGTTGATAGTTGGGTGTCAGGAGCAGATGATGTTGATGATGAGGGGATCTCAGGTAGGATGGAGCGGGATAGCATGAGATTTCATCATGCTTCTTAGAATGACAGCATGAAGTTTAAAACTTCTGAATTGTTTGTTTCTGGAATTTTCCATTTAATATTTTGGGATGAATGTTGCCTGTGGGTAACAGAAACCATGGAAAGTGAAACTGCAGATCAGGGGGAACTACTGCATATAATTTTTAGATTCCACATATGAGAGAGATCATATGGTATTTATCTTTCTCTGTCTGACTTATTTCACTGAGCATTATGCCCTCAAGGTCCATCCATGTCACAAATGGCAAGAGTTCATTCTATTTTTATGACAATAATATTCCATTGTATATATACACCACAATTTCTTTATCCATTCATCTATTGATGGACACATATTATTATATATTATATTATGTATAATGTAACAATATATAACAATGTATTACATATAACATACATAATATACATAATGTAATATAACAATAAATAATTTAATAATATAATTATATAAAACTATAATACAGAAGGATCATATATATAATATAGAAAGATTATATATCGTATATTTATAAATATATAATAGAAATTTCTTTCTTCATTCCCTCTTCATACAATGGTATATAGCTTATACCCTTCAAATAAACAAGACTATGTAGGTGTGACTATATAAGACACAATTCTGGTCCATTTAGCCAATATATTCATACATTGATCCATGTATTTACTCCTTAAAGCAACAATTACTAAGTACTGACCATCTCCCAGCATCATGTTATGTACTAGGGGTAGTAAAATGAATAGTTAAGAGGGCCTGACATGACTCAATCATACATTTTTAAAAATTAAATTTCTTGAAGTTTTGTGCTGCTTATGGACAAATGTATGATGATGTGAATTGAGGGTATACAATATTTTACATGTTTACATTGCTATCTGAAATAATTCCAGTGATAATTCTGGAATGATGGCTGTTTGTTTCTTTCTACATTACAATGAACTGATAATCCAGGCTAGAATGAAAAGGAAAGTGTGACTTTTGCAGATTCTGCTGGAGAAACAAGATTAGCATCCAACAGGATAAGAATATTGACAAGATTTCTAAAGATTTAAGAAATACTGCACTTTGAAAATTGATTTATAATGGTGATAATCTACATTTTAAATCAAGTACATTGCTAATAAATGGTATTAAGCACTTAATAAATTATTATTAAAATGAATGAATGGATAAATGTAAAAAGAGATTATTGCTTTTTGGAATAGAGATGGATAAATAAAATAAGTAAATAGCTGATTGGTTAATGAGTGCAATGAGGAGAAAAGTGTAAAGTATAATCCCACTTTACGGACGTGTTCATCCCTAAGTATCATATGAGAAAAAAAAGCGTACAAGGATTGTTGATTGATGAGAAGAGAAAGTGGTCAGGACACACTTAGAGCATAGAAACATGTAGAGAGTAAGATTTAGGCAAAGGAACTTGCATGAGTCAATAAATCAATATGAGAATAATTAGGTAGAGTGTGATGGAACACCTATAGTACTCAGAGTTAAGACAGGGTATAAAATCCACTGCTTATATCCATTTGTATTTTTCAGTAAACACATGTATATTATTCAGTAGACACCTATTTAGTGTCTGTTATGTGTCAGGCACTGTGCAGGAGAAAATGTGCAAAATACCTTCCTCCATTGATATGTGGAAAGGCTTATTCTTGCATTTTGCAAATATTTATTGTGTACTTGCTACTATGAGGTGGCACCCACAGGGAACACTGCAATGAGAAAACTGGACAAAACTACCTGCCTCATAGGTTCTACATTCTAATGGTGGTATATTTGAGGGAGATGGTCTTTTAGAATAAAAGACTGAGACAAAGAAGGAAAGAACAGAATGGGTAGGAGAAACAGAAGAGTATAATTAAATTACCATAAATCTGAGTTTGAGTTTTATTAGGCTTCTATTAGGTGTCATTAAATAGTACTGAGGAGTACTTAAGGACCAATTTCATTTTCTAGAGAGAACACAGAGTCATGAAAAATCTGAAACTCATCCTGGAAGTAAGATTGAGTTAGACATTCATAAAGAGAGAGATTATTGTGAGTTGAGTAACACCTATAAACTTGTTTGCACTGTACAAGCATAATATAAATACTAAAAGTAGTTTAATGGTTGAGGCCTGTAAAAACAGCCAGATCTTCTTAGTCCATCATCTACCAAAATAGGCATGATCAGGAGACTTAGGATCTTAACCTTCACTTAGTTCTGTAGCTTTTTATACCTTTCCCTATCTCAGGAAAAAACAAAAACAAAAAAGGAAGAACGTTGGCTTAGAACAGTCCCAGTAAATGCCATGTGGGTTTACTATGGATATAACCTTATTTTTATTTTATTGAGTCAATTTAAATTGAAGCCAAGTATGGTTTTCTGTTTTGTGTTCTCCACACTACACACACTGACTCCACAGAAACAGAGCCTGCTCTCTTCCAGGAAAAATCAAACAAAATTTTTTGTTTTAAAATTTGAATCCAATTGATTTCAGACTTGAGATTCATTGAAAAACCATAAAGAAAGGTAATGTAGAATGCCCCAACATTCAAATCTCTAGGCATCTAAATGTCACTTTATATACTTTATATTAACCATGGTGTTTCTCAGTTATTGCTGTAGTATTTCAGTATGGGATAGAAGCTGTCAGTACAGTCTCATAAGGCAGATGTGCAAAGGGAAAGCATTAGATCTAAAAAGCACAATTGTAGCTGTTCTAAGGAACCTTTTTATGAAAGTAATGGACCAAATGATATTATGTAGAACTGTGAGATTCCAGAAAACACCATGTGGCAAGTTTGCTCAGAGATGAAAAGCGGTTTTTCCTTTCTGTAATCTTTATATTTTAGCACATAAAACACCTTGGCTCCTTTCATTCCAAGTACAACATATATTTAATATCCATAAAGCTTAATGAAAGTGGCTTTTCTACAGAAAGACCGATTTAAACGACTTTGAACTGCATTTTTAGCCCACAGACCAGCAACATTATTTGCAATACTCCGGGTAGTCTGCAGGGGGAGCACTGGGCTGCACAAATGGTGGGTGCAGCCTCCACCAGTGTGTGCCTCAGACATTTCCTGTCGTGCTCTGAAAGGTCCTGAAAGCTGCGTACAACCACTAGGAACATAGCTTGGTCATTACTCTTTCTTCCTAACTAAGATCAGAATGTTTTTTCATATTCAGTTGTTCAATCAGTGGCCGAATTTCAGATCATGGGGTAAGTCTTCTACCTTTCTTTCTCATCACTGTACTCTGTTATAAAAGAAAGAAACAGACAAACAGAAGAGAACGCAAAACTCTTAGCAATGGATATTGAATTGTAACCCCACAGACCATCAGCATGTATACAGCATTCACAGTGCATTCAAAGTCTCTGTTGTCTGTGTTCTCTTTTGATCCTCCCACTACCCCTGTGAAGCATAGTTTATTAGCATCCTTATTTGGCATCTGACAATGCTGAAGTGCAAAGATATCACATAGCTGATGATATTATGTCAATAAGTGTTTGATACAGGACCCAATCAAGACCCCCTTATATAGTATATAATATGTGTAATTATTTTCTCTGCACTTATACATCCTACAAAAATATTTTAAACATTTTTTTTATAGTACCGTCATCCCAGAGAGATCCTGGTGAGTTTGAACCTTCAGGAGCTGTGTAATCCTAGAGAAGACTGAAACACTCCACCACGTTTTTTTCCTTCAGAATAACGAGTATAAGTTTAGAAATTGATTTTTTCATTAAAATTTAATATCATCCCTGGCAAAGTATTCTATATAGATATTTGCATTTTAGTTCTGTGTAGGTAATAGTTATATTAATAGTGCCAAAGGAATGAACTTTTGAATAATGTCGCTTACTTTTTTCTTGTTTGTACTAGACCTGAGATAAAGACTCTTGAACTCACACTTTCTTTAAAAACCTTTATGAAATCCCCCAAATAAGGTCATATTAATATTATTTATTGTAGTCTCTTGCCATGTTTTATTAAGTCAACATATATACCTTGATGCATCAGAATGCTTTTTCAATGAAATCACTGGACTGCAAAATTATTGTTCTGTTTTTCTACATCATTTAACCAGCAATGATTTTTGCAATGTTTTTCTATGTAATTAAATGTGTCTGTGAATCATTAATGCCACTTAAGAGTAAAACATCCATAAAATTTTTGATCTGACATTAATATAAACATGAGGCATGAATGTTCTCAGGTTTTCTGAGAAGCAAAACCTCTTTGGGGAAACAATATTTTGCCACTATGTGACATTTAATTCTTAACCAAATACAACGCTAATTACTCTAGCTTAAATAGCATTCAGAGACTTCTGTTTTGGCATAGTATTTCAAATATTCTTGACTGTAAGATTATTCTAGATGACCAATAGTTTTTAAGAGCAAGCCCATCTTCAATTTAGAATAATCATGAACTTATTCCAAGAGGAATTTCAAATGATAACCATTATTATTTTGAACAATAATTAAATATCTCAAGTAAGATTAGCACAAGGCCAAACAAAAGACTGGTACTAGCACAGGAACAAGAATCAGTCAATATTTCCTATCTTTCAAAAATATGTCTTTTAAAAAATTTTGTATTTGTTTTGTTTCCTTTGTTTTTGTTGAATTTTCGGAAAACCAGTACTCTCTATATGGGGGAGGGAGATACCAATATTCTTTCACATAAATTCATCTTATTAGACCAAGTATATTTCCCCCCAAAATTTTGGTTACAATTGAGCAGAATACTTAGAACATTTAAGTAGTTTTTATTAATATAGTGTATGAGGAAAGGTATGATATTTCCATCACATTGACTTGACTTGAGATACCAGTTCTGCCATACTTAGCTGTTTAATTGCAAGAAAACCATTTGAACTCTCTCAAGCTTACTTATTCTTTAAAATAGAAAAACATACCTCACATATTTCATAGATTTCTTAGGATGTGTTGAAAACTTTTAACAGTTCATAGAACATATTAAATGCACACGAAGTAGTAGCTATTTGCATATTCTTCTTACATGGAAGTATCTGGATCACTTGTTTACAGTGTCCAAATGTATTAAATAATTAGGTGATTATTCTCTTTGACAGACTCTATTTTTAATCATTCACTCATTTAATAAACATTTATTGAACACTTATTATGTGTCACTACAGAACTAGGGACATAGATATAAGTAAAGCAAAACTTTTGCCTCAAATTTACAGTATTATTAGAACCATAACAGTTCTTATTTATTGAGAAAAGGTCTTATAAAAAGAATTGCATCAAACACTTTTAAAACATTATATTTTAATGAAATGTTTCATTAAACATATTAAACATATATTAAAATATATGTTTAATGAAAACTGTTCTCAAAGTCAGGATTTGAACCTCTATTATATTCTGACCTTTAAACCCAACTTCTCGATTGGTACAACATACTACTATGGAAGTAGGGAGCACATTTTGATACAGGAAGACAAGAGCAATAATTAATTTGCGTAATGACAAATATCTACTTTTTTTGCCATTTAGTTTTCAAATGCATATTGATTTTGGAAGAGGAAAACAAATGGGTTTTATTTCTTTAAATTTTTCTTTAAGCAATATATGTTTATCCTCTCACAGTTCTGGATGCTAGATGTCTGAAATCAAGGTGTCAGCTCTACAGAGGAATCTTTATTTGCTTCTTCTAGCTTCTGGTGGCCTCAAGCATTCCTTGGCTCGTGGTAGCTTAACTCCAGTTCGTGACTCTTCTTTGCCTCTGTGTGCTCTCCTTTTCTTGTTAGAACATTAGATGTATTATTAGTCATTAGATGTATTGTCTCCTCTAAATTAAGCATATCATCTCGATGTTCTTACTAACACATCTGCAAAGACTATTTCCAAATAAGGTCACATTCTGAGGTTCTAGGTGGATGTGAGTTTTGAGGGACCCTATGCTACCCACACAATTTATAATCTGTAAATTATTATAGCACAAATTTTGTATTGAAAATGCAGCAATATATATTCATTTATTAAATTAATGCAATTTATTAATTTTCTCAGGCATATATAACACAAACTTTGTCCTTAAGTAAAACATGCCTTGAAATTTATTCTGCATGTCATTACTATATGTAATAGGTATGCATGGAGTCCCAAATTTATGAATTACCCTATAGTCTCACAATCTAGTAAAGAATCCAAGCATATAACAACTAATTACAAAAAAATCATTTAGTTATATATGGGATGTGTAGAATAAGGCAAATGAACAAGTATTCTGAATACTTATATCAGATAGGTTTGACCAGATCTTGGAAATTGGATTCCTTGAGAAAGTAATGTCTAAATTGAGATTATAAGAAGACTAAGAATTAACTAATTAAAGAGAATTTATCTATGCTTCCACTGTCTGTGCTTTCATTGATTCTGAACAATCTCTAGTATAAAATCAGTTATTCCAGTTTTCTGAGGAATGTGTTAATTAACACTCCTTTTGTTTATTCACTCTTATAATATGAGCTAATATCTCCCAAAGAGAAACCAATGAATTGCCCTGTGAGTAGGCAACATAACCTCACTTTTACATTAACTTTTCTCATTTAGATGCAGTTGGACAGAAACAGTAGGAAAACTTCAAGAGTAAAAAAACGCTAATTTGACCTCTAAACTCTTCTGAAAAATCTTGTTTTATAACAGTATAATTATAGGTAGAACTCATCCAACTTAACACTAAACTGTAGTCCTTGGTAGATTTCAGAGAACTCTCATTTGTAGGGAAAAGCTTGTAAGTACTGTATTTATCCTAACATCATTGCTTTCATCTATTATGCATAAATGAACCTGCTGATGAAGATATATATATATATATGTGTATATATACATATGTATATATATGTTTTAATATATACATATGTACAATTAATATGTATATGTACATATATATATTAATCCAGCAGGCTTTTACTATCTATCATGTACAGTAGGACTCCTAGGAGATTACTGCTTCTGTATATTTTTCCATTTCCTTGGTAATTCTGGGAAAACGGGGATTTTTTTTTTTTTTACTTGTTCATATCACTTTATTTTTTTTATTTAATTGGAGTATAGTTGCTTTACAATGTTATGTTAGTTTCTGCTGTACAATGAAGTGAATCAGCTATATGTATATCTATATCCCCTCGCTCTTGGACCTCCCTCCCACTCCCCTCATCCTACCCATGTAGGTGGTCAGAGAGCACCGAGCTGAGCTCCGTGTGCTATACAGCAGGTTCCCACTAGCTATCTATTTTACATATGGTAGTGTATTTATGTCAAACCTAATCTCCCAATTCGTCCCACCCTCCCTGGCAATACTGTGTCCATGTGTCCATTCTCTACGTCTACATCTCTGTTCCTGCTCTGCAAATAGGTTTATCTGCACCATTTTTCTAGATTCTACAAATATGTGTTAATATATGATATTTGTTTTTCTCTTTCTGGCTTACTTCACTCTGCGTGACAGACTCTAGGTCCATCCACATCTCTACAAATGACCCAATTTCATTCCTTTTTATGGCTAATATTCCATTGTATATATGTGCCACATCTTCTTTATCCATTCATCTGTTGTTGGACATTTAGGTTGTTCCCATGTCCTGGCTATTGTAAATAGTGCTGCAATGAACATTGGGGTACATGAGTCCTTTTGAATTATGGTTTTCTCAGGGTATGTGCCCAGTAGTGGGATTGCTGGGTCATATGGTAGTTCTATTTTTAGTTTAAAAAATTTTTTTTTTATACAGCAGGTTCTTATTAGTCATCAATTTTATACACATCAGTGTATACATGTCAATCCCAATCTCCCAGTTCATCCCACCCACCACCCACCCCCACTTTCCCCCCATGGTGTCCATACGTTTGTTCTCTACATCTGTGTCTCTATTTCTGCCTTTCAAACTGGTTCATCTGTACCATTTTTCTAGATTCCACATATATGCGTTAATATATGATATTTGTTTTTCTCTTGCTGACTTAATTCACTCTGTATGACAGTCTCTAGGTCCATCCACGTCTTTACAAATGACCCAGTTTCATTCCTTTTTATGGCTGAGTAATATTCCATCGTATACATGTACCACATCTTCTTTATCCATTCATCTGTCAATGGGCATTTATGTTGCTTCCATGACCTGGCTATTGTAAATAGTGCTGCAGTGAACACTGGGGTGGATGTGTCCTTTTGAATTATGGTTTTCTCTGGGTATATGCCCAGTAGTGGGATTGCTGTGTCATATGGTAGTTTTAGTTTTAGTTTTTAAAGGAACCTCCATACTGTTCTCCATAGTGGCCGTATCAATTTACATTCCCACCAACAGTACAGGAGGGTTCCCTCTTCTCCACACCCTCTCCAGCATTTATTGTTTCTAGATTTTTTTTGATGATGACCATTATGACTGGTGTGAGGTGATACCTCATTGTAGTTTTAATTTGCATTTCTCTAATAATTAATGGTGTTGAGCATCTTTTCATGTGCCTCTTGGCCATCTGTATGTCTTCTCTGGTGAAATGTCTATTTAGGTGTTCTGCCCATTTTTAAATTGGGTTGTTTGTTTTTTTGATATTGAGCTCCATGAGCTGTTTGTATATTTTGTAGATTAATCCTTTGCAAATATTTTCTCCCGTTCTGAAGGTTGTCTTTTCATCTTGTTTAGACAAGAGTCTCTACAAGCTTGTTGCTTAAACAACAGACGACTGAAGTGAAAAATCTCAGTGACCATAACATTAAGGTTAATTGATGCTATTAAAAATAAGTCAAAATATCTGAGTAAGATTGTCCCATGTGGAAACATGTCTACTTTCTGATAATATGGTTGACTGCTTTCTATGAATAGCTTCCATGGAATATCCTAGGAGCCCAGAGAGGAAAGAGGGAGTTTAATAAATAATCCTCTGTCACAAACAAGCAAGTCCATATGAGACAATCTTAGAATAACAAGGTGACAATTTAATTTAATCTAATTTAATCAAACATAATCATATTCTTATCTCTATTGTACCAGTAAGACCTTCCCGTAGATGGAGACTGTTTGCAACCCTTGTGGTCTTATCAATTAAACGGTCAACTGAAGCCCTGTTTCCAATATGATTCAATCATAACAGTGATTAAAAAGACTACAGAAAAACTCCTCTTTGTTGGATTAGCAGTTTTGCATACATTAGTTGGGAACAAATGCACATAATTCTGTTCAATACATGATGATACTCTTATCCTTCTCTTTTCAGCATTGAAAACCAGTTTAAAAAAAGACATTTGATTATATCCTCCACGGCTCTTAATTGGACAAATTTTCCTCCTTTATTTTAAAGTATAATAACCCACTGCCTAGAAATGGTTATACATTTGTCATATACGTCCCTTCACTAGTGTCTGAAAAGCAAACTTCTTACCTGCCAATTGCAAAATTCATTTAAATTCCGATCACCAGACATAAATCAAGGACACTTCCAAGCACTGAGCTCATCTCCACAGGTACATGAGTAAATTTGTCTTTTCTCCTAGACCATCTGTACCCTAGACAGAACGATTATGCAGAACATTTCCATACAATGTTAAAAGTGCTATAAAAACAACAGATATATATTGGTTTCTCACTTTGCGCCTGGGACTGTTCCGAGCATTCTTCATGCACTAACTCATTTAATCCTATATACCATCACCATGGAAAAAAGTTACAAGGCAAATTTAAGTAATTGGCCAAATGTCACAAAACTAAAAGGTGGGAAAAATACCACCTTTTTTACACTTTAGACAAATCACTAATTAATATGTTTATACATTGGCAGAAATAATACTTATTGGTCCTCTGTGCTTTTTATCCTAACTCCTTCCACCTTCTGAAGGACTTTGTTAATCATTTTTTGTTTCTTCCACATAAAACTTCTCTCTTAACTCCATTCTTCACATTAACATTTAAATATACTCAAGTCTCCTGTCTTACAACAAACAATAATAAGTATAGGAGTACATTAATGTTTTATACCAGGATTTGTTGTTGTTGTTGTTTCAATACAATCTTTTTCTAGGAAATATTACCCTTTCCCAGGGCTTCCATTATCATTAATGTGGCAATAACTCCAAATGTATAACTTCAGTTCTTAACTCTTGGTACCATGCTATAAGTGATCTTCAGTGTCCCCTGCTTCAGTAAATGGCATCTTTATACACCCATTTTGCATGTCAGAAACCTAGAACTCACCCTACCTTCCAAGCCTCTCTTTCACTCCATTACAATATCCTACAAGTTTTTACTTTCTAATTCTCAAATTTATCCATTTATCTCCATCTCATATCCCATGACCCTAGATTAAGCTATGACTTTTTTTCCTATCTGGAAAGAAATAGCCTCAAAATGGATTTCCCTTCTTTCACCTATTCCATGCTGCAATTTAGTATCCAGTCTATAATGATGATGATTATTTCAAAACATAAATGTGATGAAGATGTTTCTCCCATTAAACCCCATCAGTAGTTTCAAATATCTTCTTTGACAGAAATCTTTAGCATAGCCATCAAAGTCTTATACGGTCTGGTGCCTTACTACTGACCTGACAACACTGTCTAGTGTTCAAAATATTTTTTCAGGAAGAATTTGTTTCTTTAGCTAAAATTTTAAGTTGGGGGCCTTAGAAAGAACTGTTTCAAAGTATGAAATATATAACTCAGAAAAGTGCAAGAGAATTTTTCAAGGAATTTAGTCTGTTGTGCCTTCACTTTTCTTCAATTTTCTAAGAAAATTATTCTTACCTGAAATTTGCTAGCACTAGGATTTAATGGGCATAATGCATGTGACAGTCTTTCTCAGAAAATGAACACAAAGAAAATGAAAAAGTGATTGACAGAAATGTAAATTCAAGAGAGCAGAGAATAAACTGGGAAAGTATATGTCCGGATAATTATATGACACTAAAAGCTATTAAAGGTGACAGTGGCTTCATTCTTTGTCCGTGCTGTGTTTTATGCAAAATACACTCAGACTAGACCTGGAGTGACCTCTCCTCAAATGGCACAGCTTGGGATTTTTGAATGCATCTCGGATTGGCATTATATTTTATTCATTTTTGAGCTGACAGTGGCAACTGTATCTAATGATATAAAGACTGTAGATTCTGCCTGTATGATATTCAGGTCACTTCTACGCCACAGTTGTCTAGGTCTCTCTCTCTTAGACAATCGTGGTGTAGCCTGTCCGAGTGTACAAATTGGGGCAAGGGGTGAAGTGCTGGAGGAGGAGCTTCAACACTTTTCGAGAAGCAACTTTTGGGGTCCCTGATAAGTGCAAGGAGAATCAGTAATAATCACTCAAGAAGTGAAGGTGACTGTGGTAGTACTTTCCGGATCATAGGTCATTCAGTCTGAGAAATCCTACGGAGGGAAAAAAGAAAATGCAATTGAAATGCTTTCCACAGTGCCTTCTCCCACCTCCACCTATTATATATTTTTCTTCAAAGTGTTTGCCTATAAATCCTGACCTTCCTGCTTGTAGTGTGAAGTCAGGTTACCCCAGAAATGAAGCTGTTCTAGATATGGGATTTTCAGTCCTCCTGGTCTTGCAATTGTGTTTTCTTTCACTGCTGGCACTGCTAGGTCTTGTCCATTTTTATGAGGAGGTAAATGCAAACTCTTATTCATAGGGCCTTCTATAATGTCTCATGTATTTGAGACCCCAACTGTCAGAATTGTATAAAACTTTGACATAAACATAATCTCAGTGCTCAAAATTGATCCAAACTATTGAAGACTTTTAGACCTGCATACTTCCCAGCTATGAGAAGGGAAGAATTCAACTGACTGTAAAAAGGGTTGTTCCACAGTTACTGATGTCTGAAAATGGAAAATAAAAGCTATATCAGTAGCTTCCTGTCCCCTTATCGTGACAGTTTTTAATCATAAATTGGACAATTACTTGATTAAGTTGATATAAAAAGACACCTTTAGGAACCTTATGAATGAAGTATCTTTTGAGTCCCTATGTTATTAAAACAGTTTTCCTATCTATTTAATAAAAATTTAAAAAGAGAATTATTAAATTTATCTAAATAAGTAAGCTAAAAACAATGAAAATACTCTTAGTAAAAGTTCTCTACATAAGCAGAAGCACCTGGAATGGAAACATAGTTGGTACCATAGGGGTTTGACACTGAGGCAAGTAAGGAAGATAGGGTTTCTGGTTGTTTGGGATAAACATAAAAGCTGCTGAATTTATAAAGTGCAAAGATATCCCAGTGACCAAAAGAAAGAATAACTTAACAAGACATTGACCCTAATCTCTGTTGTGACTACATCACCCATGTGGTTTGTAGAAGGCTGGAGAAACAAGAGGAGATACAAGTGGGAACAGTGCCCATAGAATCAGCAAGGAAAATAATCAATAACAAATTTGGTGTGTGTACTAAGGGAGAAAACATCTCTCTGTTGTGTTAGTAAAATGAGATTCGGTTAAATGGTGGGACCCAGGACTTTTGTTTAGGTGTAATAAATGGCATGCTATCAATGAGCATATTTTAGAGTTTCCAAGATTAAATTTATCTGTGGTTCTTGGGAAGAGACAATGGAGCAGCTGAGTTTTTGCAGTGTTCTTCAGCCTTCCTTCTCTTTTTATGGCAATTTTCTCTAAAATACTTAATAAAATGTAATCAAATATGAAATCTTATAAACAAACACTCACATAAATTTGATTTATAGCATAAAAACTTACATAGAACAGCTCATGTGCATTAACACTTGGAAAAGTAAATCTGTAACCGCCACAAAAGCAAGTGGGTACATGATATTTGTTATGTCACAGGGACGGAGTGATAAATTCTCAAACAAATAATTCAAATTAAGTCAATATAATTAATTGGATACTATAGTGAAATAGAAATTTTAAGCAAGCAGCATCTTAAACCATAGTAAATCCTCTAAGATACAGATCCAGAGCCATTGAGAGGAAATATATCATGATTCCTAGTCATCCATAAATCACCAGACAAAAGAGGATGGGAAGCATAGGAAACACTTTCTATTTCTGCTATATCCTCTTTTTCACTTAATGTCAGGCAATTCAAATGGATTTTTTTGTGTAACCACCTTGAATCTTACTGTGAGCAGGCAATATCATATAAACTGGTAAATTCCCACTTCCTTCAAAAAACTCACTACGACCTAATTATACATTGTAAGTTGAGCATAGGGTCAGCTGGCACCCTATGAATAATTCAGTTTTATTAATTCATCTATATCAAAGACAATAAATTATGTAATATGTGCAAGTTAATACAGTGGAACTCACTTATGGTATTGAACATTCAACTTACCTTTTGGTGTAACTAAATGCATGCCCCAGATAAAACGTCCTATAGAAAGATATTCCACTATGATATGAGGGTTTCAATAGAGATAACAACATGTTACCAAAAAAAAAAAAAAAAAGACTGGAGGGACTCTTGTTAATAAGAGTAGAGTAAAATCTTGTATCTTGGGTTTGTTCATTTAATTTTTCATTAAATTCATTTATTCAATAAACTTGTACTGTTGGAATACTATGTTCTAAGCACAGTAAAAAATGTTCGAAAAAAGTTTTACAAAATAGTGTTAAAAGTTTTAGAATTTGATGGAAAAACTTGCAAATAAATAGATGATTATAATAAAGTGTGCTATGAGAGATAAAAACACAAGGTCTAGACATATGACTCTACATGTGCAGAATCCTGCAGTCACAAAAAGAGCATATAATTCCCAGGGCATGACTGGCAAAGTGAGAGTAGGCAGTGTGGTAAGAGATGAGAAAGAGATCCTTTGGGGAGCAAATTATTTAGGAAAGATGAATAAAATGGTATTTAGAACCAGGTTGGGGAATTAACCTTTAAAAGCAAATGAACCATCTCTTCCACTCATAAAGGGTTAAAAATGACTATAGATATACACTGAAACACTTAGATTTATTGGGGAGAGGATGTGAGGCACCCAAGTGTTTTCACACCTCGTAGCCTAAAAGTTCTCTGTAGAAAAGGAGGCAAGATATTTTGATAACTGAGAAACGGGAAGGGATTAGTTAAGATGTTTGAGTATGAAAATGGCTATTTGGAAGAGGTATTATGAGAAACAACAACAAGGTGAACAAGTAGAGTGATTGCTAATAGAACTGAGTGTCCAGTGAGTATGAAAAAAAATGTGTAGAAGCATCAATCTATATCGATGTATGATTTCCTCTAGCAGGTCTCAGCATCCTGAGGAGAGGAGGTAGAGGGCTTTATTGAGCAACTTAAAAAAAAATTTATGGCGCTTATGTCAAAAAATCATACAAGCCAGAAAAGCAATCCCAACAACCAACTCAGACACTATGCAAACTTGAAGTCAAGTGTTGATATGACTCACCACTGAGGCTGGGATTTATAGGAAATAAACTGAAGCAATAGGAATGGGAGAAAAATGAGGGAGGAGTTGAAAATCCAAAGACTTGATGAAGATAAATACTGTATAGTGAAAGTAATGAACTGAGAGGCTGAAATAAATGGAGGCTTCAATCAGAGATTAGTATTTTGAAATTTATTATATTGGAGGTAATAAAAATATAAGTGATGATAAAATCTAGCTGAGGCCAGGGGAATGGTTGTCTAAAGGAAGGTGGAAGTTGAGAGAACTGGGATCCAGGATGTCAAACATCCAGGAGAATAAGGTGTCTAATGGTCTAGCCACATATACTTTGAAGTTATTGTAGAGGCTGTGATGATTTGAAATAGAAAAGAAATACTGTGAGCCGTGTGCCCAAGGGCCTCAACGGATGACAATATCAAAGGATGATAAATAGAGGTGAAGCTTCAAAGATAGGAAAGTTTTTGCATGAGCCAAATAGCATGCTTGGGAAGTAGCAATGAGAGTTAAGGAAGTACAGATTCCGTCTATGACAAAATGGAGTGGGAATGAATGAAGCATGTTCCTGCAGGAAAAACTGGCAGGCACAGGAAGAGTCAGACTCTGGCGGAGTCCAAATGTTGAAAAAAATATTTGGATGAGAATTTATGCATGTTTAAAGGGTTGGTCAGACATTGAAAAGTAATCAGGGGGAGGGAAATGCAGAGTAAATTAGGGGATGATATTAGAGAAGAGGAAAGTTGATCAAGGAACTTGAATTTTACACATAGCTGTGAATGGAAAATTATGAAGTATGAAGAGCATTATTCAAAGTGTGGCAATGACGGGGCCGGAAAAAGTAGCAAAGTCCAAATAATGAAATTTAATAGACTGTGTTTATAAGTTTTTACTTTAACCTAAGAACGTTGAGGAGAAATTGAACATTTTGGGCAACAAAATGTCATAGTCCGATTCTCGATTTGAAATATTGTTCTCACTTCAGAGAGACTAGACTGGGGGCAAATGATGCTTGAAGTAGGGAGAACAATTAACAGGCTCATGTAGCAAACCAAAAGAAAGATGATAATGGACAGGTTTAGAATCACTGAGTGGGATGGGGGAAAGTGGGTTACTATAAGAGATACTTCAGGATGATTACTTGACAGGATGGTCATGTCAAACTCACGGAGAAGTTGTCAGATCATATGTGAAAAATACTGATGTAAGTGACAGTGATGCAAAGTTTCATTAAGAGTACTAGTTTTGTAGGTTTTATATATGCATTGATGTTCTGAGCCATCAAACTATCCCCCTTGTCACAGAGTCTGGAAACCTAAAAACTGTATTCCCCAGAATCCTTTGCCAGCAAGGTCTTATTTTATACTGCAACAGGAAAGTAAAGTTTTGAGGTTCAAAAATCTGAAGGAAATATATTTTCCATCCTTTAGAAGCTTCAAGGAAGTGGGTGAACAGAAGCTCTCGTAGGTTTCCTGGAAAATTCCTTTGATTCTGGAGCTTCAGTGCTCCAGGAGTCTGAAATCATTAACAGGGATTTCCTGCAACACTTGCACTTCCTACCTGCATTAAATAAAGCAGTGCTTCTCCCTGGTCCAAGTTCTGCTAGCCCTTCAGATGTAAGCATCTAATGCCCTCTGTGCTCTCTGAGTTAGAGTCATTTCTGTTTTTTCCCTAATCAAACCCTTAACTGATTCAGAATTTTGTAAAATAAATGGCTCAGTGATGGGTAACTTGAATTGGTTAACTGACTCAGTCTTATTTGAAAACAATAATGACATAATTACTAAAATAAATGAAATATTAGTAGGCTCCAGCATGCCTGTAGTTGCCTGAAAGGGAATGTTTCTTCAATGTATGGCTTTGAGAGACCACAATGATTATTGCAATAGAACCTAATAGAGGAAATAAAGTCTCTAAGTACTTTGAGATGGCTACTTCTGACTGTGTGGTTAGCTTACCAAAAAAATTACAAATTCAGGGCTTTAAATTTTTGGCTTAAGTCAAGACCACAAACAAAATTAAAAACAAGATTCTATCAATATTACTGGTTTTAAAAACTAATCTAGTGAGGTGGATGGACCTAGAGACTGTCATACAGAGTGAAGTAAGTCAGAAAAATAAATATCATATGTTAACACATATATATGGAATCTAAAAAAAAAAAAAAATGGTTCTGAAGGACCTAGGGGCAGGAAAGGAATAAAGACATGTATAGAATGACTTGAGGACACAGGGAGGGGGAAGGGTAAGCTGGGATGAAGTGAGAGTGGCATGGACTTATATATACTACCAAATGTAAAATAGATAGCTAGTGGGAAGCAGCCACATAGCACAGGAAGATCAGCTCCGTGCTTTGTGTCCACCTAGAGGGGTGAGATAGGGAGGGTAGGAGGGATACTCAAGAGGGAGGAGATATGGGGATATATGTATATGTATAGCTGATTCACTTTATTATACAGCAGAAACTAACACACCATTGTAAAGCAATTAAACTCCAATAAAGATGTTTAAAAAAAAAAAAAAAAGCTCTCTAATCCCATAGAACTTCAGGGTCAATGTTAAAAATAAGGCCAAAGTAAACATTTTAGGGTCCAAAATTACAGTTCATGGATATTCACAGTCATTCATAAACTCTGTACGGCCCTTATATGAAACTCAAAGCACTGAATGAAAGAAAAAATGTGACACAATAATTTAGAATGATGATATTTAGTAAATTTTGGTGATTATGAATAGTCTGAACCTCAGAATTTCACTGTGTCTTCCCTGGCAACAGAACCATTTCCTTCTCATCTGCCTGAGATCAGTCTTCTCATATTGGAAGACCCTATAATGAGGCAATTTGCTTATTTCAAAGGGTTGCTAATTCTCTTCAAGACCTATCCCCACCTATCCCAATTTCAGTGCCTACATACTGATAACAAAAGTTAAATCTCAGTTCATTCTAAAGAAATGGTTTCCTTCCAGCTTACCTTGGAAGGAGGGAACATATAAACCAAAATAATTCTAGTTGTTTTGTCAATTTATATCAAAAGAAAATTGGAGAGTATGTGTAGGAATGGATTTTGAGGGTGCATACTAGAGAAGAAGAAACATAATAAAATGCAGGGATGTTGATAAACAGAACATGTCTCTGGTCCACCATATCAGAGCAGGAAGGAGAAGTAGCAAATACCGTAACAGACTTGGTAAAAATCAAGCTTGGCCTCACAAAAAATTCAGAATGCAGAGCCATGCCACTTTGACAAAGTTTTTAGATTTCGAAGCCTTGCCAAAGTGTCCTCCAAAATCAAAGAAAAATTGCTCTGCTTTACTCCCCATACCACTAAAAAGAGACACGATTTTTTTGTTCTCTTGGGATTCTGCAAACAGATACCACATTTGAGCATGCTGCCCCCAACCATTTACCAAGTAGCCCAAAGCCACAGGATTTGAGTGAGGATGAGAGTAAGCAAATGCTCTGCAGGCAGTAGAGACTTGAGAACAAGATGCTCAGCCATTTACACCTTGTGAAGCAGAAGATGTAAAGATGCTCAAAGTGTCTCTTGCCAATCGGGATGCAATATGCAGTCACAAGTCATTTGAAGCAAAGCAATGGCCTCTTCCACAAACAACCGTTTTCACTTTGAGCACCAACTGCTGGATTGCTGTTATATTTGTACATGGTAACTAATTTTACGTTTTATTCTTCTTGTCTTCCCACATTACTTTATATGTGGTATGTGTATAGTGTTTTTATTTATATTTCTGTTTTTTCTTTTAAGTTATAGAATGTAAAGATAGTTTGTAACTGAACAGGAAGTACAACAATCATTACACAGAGATGGATACAATAACTCATGGGATTTTGTGTCTCTCCTCTCCCTCCCCCCACCCACCCCAGGGTGAAGTGTAGGGACAAACAACCTCATTTGTATAAGACTTAGACCAGGGAAGAAAGAATATAGCAAAACATCCATCATCATGTTAGAAGGATACATGCTGTTGCTTTTTTATTATTTTTAAGAGTTTAAATGTCAATAGAAGTATTTCTTAGATATCAGGAATCCAAGGGGAAGGACTGAATCACATATGGTTGTTGATATTTAACACTACCCCCATTATTCTAAAGGCCTTAGAATCCCAAAACTACACTTTCCAGGTTCTTGTCAGCAGAATTCCAGCTTAGATTTTAATATTAAGCATTTGTGTGAAATTAGGTAGGTAGAAAGCAGAAGTCATTTTTCTCTTCCAGTAGTCGCTAATATGTATGTACCTAGGCGGTTAAGTGTAACCTTCAGAGGGATCCTGACCGTCTTCAAATCATTTTCCTCAGTTCAGCAGACAGCAGAGTTCATAGACAGTTCGCACTTTCTGGTTTCCCCAAAGCCAGCAGTGGTTCTTTCTGACCTTTACTCACCCAGCCCTTTCAATAGTTTTGCTAAAAATCGAACTCCCTATATTAAGTCCTGCCTACCAAAATATCTACATTCCTGACTAAACTCTGACCTACATAATATAGCAAAATGGAAATAAAAAGTGAACTCTAATCAATTTTAATGAAGAAAGAAAAAAAAAAGTAAAGTTTAGCCTAACAATTGTGATATTTGGTTCTGACCTAATCCCTCCAAGTATATCATGTATACACATTTTTGTTATTCTTTATGATCATTCCCTCAAGGAAGATGTCTCCAAATAACTGTTTTCTTTTCCATATATATATATATATATATATATAATTTGCTATATATATATTATTTCTTTATATATATATATATATATATATATATATATATATAAATAAATAACTAGCTAACTCCACATTTGGGATTTTCTGGGATTAAATAAAGTTACTAAGGCAAGTACTGTAATCAAGTAAGAAACAAACTATTTTTGAGCAACTGCCGTAAATGCTAAAATTTTAATGGTCAGGCAGCAATTAAGAGATTGTCCCAAATCATTCAAAATAATTTTCTGAAACTCAGTTTTCTTATAAGTAACATGAAGATAATAACACCTCATAAAATGTATAAGAAATAAATGAAATAAAATATGAGCAAACCACATTGTTAACCGTAATTTGCAGTACAATTGATAGTTACTGTTTTTGTTACTACTATAATGTGGATTTATAATATCTTTCTAACATTTTAATCATTATTTAAACAGATGTGCCTTATTATGTGGTGATTTCTTCACGATAAATCTGCCACAATTAAAAGAAAAATAAAGAAGATTTATTTAGCATTCTTTCTGGGAAAATAAAGAAGGTTTATTTAGCAGTCTTTCTGCTAAATTTATTTAGCATTAAAGGAATTCTACTAATACCACTGCTGGCAAATAGGAGGTTTCTGAAAATGTATTCTAAATTGGTTTCCCAGCTGTTCACATCACCACAGCCACTACAAGATGCAAATGACTGCCACTTTTGTCTCTTATTCCCTCCACCTGGCCCTCATGTAAAGGCCAACTGAATAAACCAACTGATTATGGCTGGTGAGAAAACTAATAATTATCCTAAATGTCCTCACAGTACATTGATGACCACTAGTCTCAAATGGGCCCTTGATGTTGCTGAACTTTCATTTTATATTTCTCTAAGGTATTTACTCTCTTCGTTGGCTTTTCACACCTTTCTCTCTCTCTTGAAATTTTGACACCATCTCATTCATTCTAGAAAGCTCAGATCCTATTTAGTGTAAAAAGTTTTTCTAAATCTAAAAATAATTGCCATCAGTTCCCACCATATCTACACTCATATGCTTTGAATACCTGCTTTCTGCTGTCCCTTCTCCTTGTATGAAATCGATTGTCCATCTTCCTAAGGGAAGCATCCCCAATGTCTGTACTAGATACTATCTCTTTTGGCCCTTTTAATGGCTGGAGCCCAGTAACTCTCTAAAATTGCAATGTATCTTTCTCTGTTGGATCATTCATAAGACTATACAAACATGCTCTTTTTTTCTTCCATGTTCAGAAAACATTTCCAATCCCAATTCAGTCTGAAGTTACCGTACCATTTCTCTGCTCCTCTGTAAACTCCTTATGAGAATTGGCGATGCTAGCTATCTTCTGGTCCTCTCTTCTTACTCTATCTTAAACGTCCTTTAAGGAGTGTTTGCCTGCAGCCATACCATCAAAACGTATGTTGTCATGACACTGATGCCTTAAGTTTGTTAAATCCAAGGATTAATTCTCAATCCCCCTATAATTTCAATACACTTGACCAAGTCCTCACTTCCACAACTCATTTCTTGGATTCTAAGGCTTCATCTTCTGTAGGTTTTCATTCGATCACACACCTCCTTTTTTGGTTCCTTCTCATTTTTTCAACCTCTTAATATTGGGTCTTGGCCTTGGACGATGTATGAGTTTACTAGGGCAGCTGTAACGAAGCACCAGGAACTGGGTGGCTTAAATAATAAATATATTTTCTAACAGTTTTGGAGGTTTGAGATCAAGTTGCCAGTGGGTTGGTTCCTTCCAAGAGCTATGAAGGAGAATCTGTCCTATGCCTCTGTCCTAGGTTCTGATGCTTTGCTGGCAATCTGGCGTTCCTTGGTTTGTAGACCTATCACCTCATCTCGGCTTTCATCTTCATATGACATTCTTCCTGTGTCATGTTTATGTCCAAATGTCTCCTTTTTATAGGGACACAGGTCATATTGGATTGGGGCCCACCCTACTCTAGTTTGACCTCGCCTTAATTAATTACATCTGCACTGATGTAATATTTCCAAATAACATCACAATCTTAGATATTTCAACATATAAATGTTTTGAGGGGACATAATTCAACCCAAGAGAAGTGATTTCTTGAATACATATTTTGCACAGCTCATCTAGATTTATAATTTACATTGTGTCTATGCACTAAAGACTCTAATTTATACCCTAGGCTAGACTTCTCTGAATTCCATACTCATATATCCAAATATATTTTCATTATTTCTGCTTTGATATATAACAGGCGTCTCAAACATAGCAGTCTTGTAAAATGAACTCTCATATGATCTCAAACCAGGGCAATAACATAGACCATGATGAGTACTCCAAAAGCCTCCCACGTGTCTGATAAGTATTCCCAATCGTTAATCTCTCCCTTCTCCAGGAGTAAATAATACTCTGACTTTAATTGCAGTCACACCTTTGCTTTTTAAATTATGATTGTCTAAACAATATAATCTAATATTACTATTTTTGAACTCACATATGGCTGTGTCTTGCTTCTTTCATTCAAAATTATACCTTTAAGATTTTTTTCAAGTTATTGCCTTTCACTGTGTTTTATTCATTGTGAAATAGTATTTCATAGCAAGATTATCTCATGATTTGTTTGTCTTCATATTTCAGCCTTTATAAACATTACTGTTATGGACATTCTTGAATATGTATCCTGGTGCCAATTAGCATGAATTTCTATGGTTATATGCATAGGTATAGAATTACACTGCCATAGGTATGTTTATCTTCACTTGTACTGAATACTGCAAAATATTTTTCAAAGTTGTTCTATCCAAATTTGGTCAGGAAAATGGAAGTCACTTTCTATATTCTATATTTGAGGGTTTTATATTTCAAAACCTACTTTTCATTGTATCAAAAATAGCAGAAATTAAGAAACTGGAAAAGCCACCCAAACAACCACCCCCATAGGATCCTTATGTTAATAGCTGGTTAGAAGAAACTCAGAATATTCAAATATGAACTTGAGTAATAAAACCACAGGCTTCTGAACACAATTATATAAGGAAAACAGCCTAGAAATGTAAAATGAGAAATGAAATATTTGGCAGACAAAATAACTTCAGAAAAATATTACCTCAAAGCAGAAGAAATATAACAAAGTAGTGTTATTCGGTGTGGTGTATATACATTGCATTAATGGCCCTAAATAATGTCCCCTCCCATTCTGGTTCTAAGCCTTGTCATGTGACTTGCTTTAACCAATGAGACATTAAAAATATGGTATCAGCAGAGGCTTGACAAAACTCTTGTGCACTTCTGATTGCTCGTTATCCTTTTGCCCTTGCTATGAGAACAAGCTCGTGATAACCTACTGAATAATGAGAAACCACATAAGCAGATATTAAGACATCTTAGCTGAGCCATAACAGACCTACTAACCCCAGTCTACCTGCCAGCAGGACAAAGACAAAAATGTGAACCTAGTTAAGATGATCTCAACCTGGCCCAAAAAGCAGAACTGAACTGTTGGCCCATAGATTTGTTTTAAACTGCTAAGCTTTGGAATGGTTTGCTCTGCTGTATAATTGTTGCAATAAATAACTGCTATTAGCACCATGAAAAAGAAGTGCAGAAACTGAGAAAAGAGGGTATGAAACAAGAAGCTGTGAAATGGAAAGGCAGAAAATAAATTGGAAAAAATGACAACAATCTTTTCATAAATGAACATATAATTATGAGAAGTATAGAGGAGATTGTATATGATCAAAAGTGCCTTAAGAGAAGTAGACAACAGATAAGAGAAAAATACAAGGAAATCAACAGAAATTGAGAAGAGATCTAAAAAATGGATGAGAGAAACCATGAGACATGAAAGACAGGCAATGGATCTCTAATATACATATATGTAATGCTCTGAAATTTAAAAAATAATTTAAAATATTTTCTAATCGTCTTTCTTTTTTTTTTTTTTTTTTTTTTGCCATACGCGGACCTCTCACTTGTTGTGGCCTCTCCCGTTGCGGAGCACAGGCTCTGGACACACAGGCTCAGCGGCCATGGCTCACGGGCCCAGCCGCTCCGTGGCATGTGGGATCTTCCCAAACCGGGGCACGAACCTGTGTCCCCTGCATCGGCAGGCGGATTCTCAACCACTGCGCCACCAGGGAAGCCCCCTAATCGTCTTTTATCTTAGTAGGTTTCCCTGTTTTTCAGGCATGAATTTATTTATGATAAGTGGGCTTCCCAATTATGAAGCTTTATATCTCTTATAAATTCTGGAGAAAATACCAGCCATTGCATCTATAAATATTGCCCTCATCTTACAACTTCTCTGTTTCTTTCTGAAACTTAGTTTGCATATATGATAGATGTTCTCGTTCCATCCCCCATGAATCTGACCCTTCTTTTGTATTTTCCATCTCTTTGTTCCTCTGTAGTGAAATTTCTTTATATCTGCTTTTCGTTTTATTAAGTTTTTCCCTCAGCTATTTCCAAACTTCTTTTAAAAATACCCATAGAATTTTTGGAAATGGCAGAGTAGGGAACTCTAAGGGTCTATTCCTCCACAGAAACAAGGAAAACCTGGCAGACAGCAACCAAGTGAACTCTCAATCAACAAAAAGGCAACTGAAACACATAGGAGATATATGTGGCATTTTAACTTACCCTTGTCTTATCTACCCTACCCATTGGTGGTCTGTGGGTTCCTGGTTCTAGAAGTAACAGAGCTGACCTTGTCCTCAAGAAATTCTGGTTGTCTTTTTTTTGGCTAGCCCAGAGGACTAACTCAAAAAGCTTGCTTTCATTTTCACTAACTCTGAATCAATCAGGGTGGAAAATCAGCAATTCTGAGGACATTCCATGAAAACATTGAAAGGCAAAGGAATAAGGCATTGCCACCTGGGGCAAAAGATAATGGTTGAGTCAAACAATAAACATAACTGAAAGTCTGGGAAGAAAAGCACGGGAGTGTGATACTTTAGAGAATAAGAGTTTTGAAAAGCTCCCATGCATGCTGAGGAGTATAGATTTACATTCAGGCCGAATGCAGGACACATGCTCAGAAAATGCTAATCATTAATCTCTGGCTGACTTTTTTGTAACTGTCTTTACCATTTTTAAGAGTGTAGTTCAGTACAGTTAAGCGCATTCACAGTGTTGTGCCACCAGTCTTCAGAACACTATTCTTGGAAAACTGAAACTCTATGCCCATTAAACAACAGCCCACCATTTCTCCTACCTCCAAGACACTGGTAACCACCATTCTGCATTCTGTTTCTATGAAACTGAATACTTTTATACCTCATATAAGTGTAATCATACAGCATTTGTATTTTGGGACTGGCTTATTTCACTTACCAAAATGTCCTAAAGCTTATGTTGTAACATATGTCAGAACTTCCTTCTTTTTTAAGGTTGAATAATATTCCATTGTGTGTATATACCACATTTTGTTTATCTGTGTGTTGATATTTGGTTGCTTCTACCTTTTGTATATTGTGAATAATACTGCTATGAACATAAGTATGCAAATATCTCTCTGAAATCCTGCTTTCAATTCTTTTATAAGAATTGAAGTGGAATTGCTGAATCCTGAATCATTTGTTAACCCTAGTTTTAATAATTTGAAGAATGATTATACTGTTTTCCATGGCAGCTACACCATTTTACAGTGCACAGGAATGAAAATTTTTCCAGTGCTTACTGATACTTATTTATTTATTTTTTATAATAGCCATCTTGATGGGTATGAAGTGATAGTTCACTGTGGCTTTGGTTTGCATTTCTCAAATGACTAGTGATATGACCATCTTTTTATACGCTGTGAGCCATTTATGTATCCCCTTTGGAGAAATCAGTATTCAAGTCCTTTGTCCGTTTGTAAATTGCATTATTTGTTTTGTAATTGAGTTGTAGAAGTCCTTTGTATATTCTGGATATTAATCTCCTATCCAATATGTGATTTTCAAATATTTTCTCCCATTCCATAGATTGCCTTTTTAGTCTGTTGATTTTGGCTGTTTGATGCACAGAAGTTTAAAATTATGTAGTCCCATTTGTCTGTTTTTGCTTTTGTTGCCTGTGCTTTTGGTGTTATAACCAAAAACTCATAGTCAACTCCTTATGTTTTCTTCTAGTTTTGTAATTTTAGGTCTAATATTTGTCTCTAATTAATTTTGATTTAAATTTTGATTTGGGTGGAAGATAACATTCTAACTTTATTCTTTTTAAAAAAATTACAGTTTTCCCAGCATCATTTGTTAAAGAGATAGTCCTTTCTCCATTGAGTGTTGTTGGTATGTTTTCGAAAATTATTGGACCATAGAGAAGGTTTATTTCTGGGCTCTCCATTCTGTTCCATTGGTCTGTATGTCTGTCTTTATGACAGTATCACACTGTTTTGATTACTGTAGCTTTGGAATATGTTATGAAATCAGGACAAGTGTGTTCTCCAACTTATTCTTCTTTTTCAAGATTGTTCTGGCTATTCAGGGTCCCTTGAAATTCTGTATAATTTTTAGGAAAGGTTTTACTATTTATGGAAAAATGCCATTAGGATTTTTATAGGGATTGCATTGAATCTGTAGATTGCTTTGAGTAGTAGTGACACCTTAAAAATATAGTCTTCCAATTCAAGAACATGAGTTATCTTTCCATTTTTGTATGTGTCTTTTAAAATTTCTTTTAGCAATGTTTTGTAGTTTTCAGTGTGCAAGTCTTTTCCCCCCTGGTTAATTTCATTGCTAAGTATTTTATTCTTTTTAATGCATTTTTATGGAATTGTTTTCATAATTTGGTTTTCAGATTGTTCATTGTTAGTATATAAAATGCAATTGATTTTTGCATGTTGATTTTGTGTCCTGCTACTTTACTGAATTTGTTTATTAGTTCTAACAGTTTTGTTTTTCCACCTATAAGATCATGTCATCCAAACAGCCGACAGGTACATAAAAGAATGTTCAGCATCACCAATCATCAGGGAAATGCAAATAAAAACTATAATGAGACATCACATTTGCTAGAACAGCTGTCATCAAGAAGACAAGAGATAACAAGTATTGGCAAAAATGTGTAGAAAAGGGAACCCTTGTACATTGTTGGTGGGACTGTAGATTGGTTCTGCCACTATGCAAAACAGTATGTAGCTTCCTCCAAAAATAAAAAAAATATAACTATTATATGATCCAGCAATTCCATTTCTGGTTATATACCCAAAGGAACAAGATATTGAAAAATTATATGCACTCCCATGTTTAGTGCAGCATTATTCACAGTAACCAAGATATGGAAACAACCTAGGTACCAGTCAATCAGTGAATGAATGAATAAAGAAAATATGGTATGTGTGTGTGTGTGTATATATATATATATATATATATATATATATATGTGTATATATATGTGTATATATATATATATATATATATATATATATATATATATACACACACACACATACATAGGAATATTATTCAGCCATGATAAAAAAGGATATCCTGCCATTTCATTTGCAATAACATGGATGGGCCTTGAGGACATTATGTTAAGTGAGATGTCAGACAGAGAAAGACAAATACTTGATGGCATCACTTATATGTGGAATCTAAAAAACCTGAACTCATAAAAACAGAGTAATATCGGGGTTACCAGGGACTAGAGGGTGGGGGAGTAAGGAAGATGATGGTTAAGTTTACAAGCATGCAAGTAATAAGTAAATAAGCCCTGGAGATCTAATGAACAGTATAGTGATTGTAGACAACAATACTGTATTATAAACATCTAACTTGCTAAGAGATTAAATATTAATTATTCCCAGCAAAAACACAAACAAAATAATGATAATTATGTAACATAATAGAGGTGTTTGTAATGCTACAATGACAATCATATTGCAGTACATAAATGTATCAGATCAACATGTTGTACATCTCAAAGCTGATTTGTCTTCAGAAACCATGGAGACTAGAAGGAAGAGAATGACATATTTAAAGTGCTGAAAGAAACAAAAGATATCAACTGAGAATTCTATATTTGGGAGAACCATTCATAAGAATGAGGAGAAATTAAGATATTCCCAGATAAACAAAAGCTGAGGGATACTGTCAATAGTAGATCTGTGCTACAACAAATGTTAGTCTTTCACGCTGAAATAAAATGATACTAGAGAGTAACTTGAAGCTATATAATGAAACAAATAATTCTAGTCAAGGTGACTACATAGATAAATATAAAATCCAGTATTTTTATATTTTTGTTGTGTATCCTCTTTTTTCCCTATATGTTTTAAACAACAAATGCATAAAACTATAATTATACATTTACATTAATGGGTACATGATGTATAACAAAAATAACAACTTATAGTAGGAGGGAAAGACCAGTATAGGAGCAGTTTTTGCATACCATTGAAATTAAGTTGTTATTAATTCAAAATATTGTTATGAACTTAAGATGTTAAATGTAATCTCCAGGATAGCTACTAATAAAATTAATAAAATATACCCATAAAAGGAAATGAGAAGGGAATTAAAATGGCACATATTACAAAAAATAAATGAAATAATAAATCTGTAATGGGAGACTAGAGAACAGAAGAGATATAAGATAGAGAAAACATATAGCAGGACGACAGAAGTAATTTATTCTAAATCAGTAATTGTTTTTGGGGTAAATTGATTAAACTCTCCAATTTAAGAGCAGATATTAGCAAAATGTATTTTAAAAAATGATTTAACTATATGCTGTTTACAAGACACTCACTTTAAATCTGAAGACACAAATTGAAAGTGAAAAGATGGCAAAAGATTTTCCATGAAAATAGCAACTGAAAGAAAGCAGGGGCAGCCATACTTAATAACAGAAAAAAATAGATTTTAAGATAAAAATCATCACAAGAGACAAGATACTATATAATGATGACAGGGTCAATTCAACAGAAATATATATATATATATATATATATATATATATATATATATATATATATAAAATCAGACCCACCTAATATATAGAGCAAATATTTATAGAATAGCAGAAAGAAGTAGACAGCAGCACAATAATAAAGAGACAATTCTCCACTTTCAGTAATAGAATAGGCAGACCAAAAAAATCACTAAGGAACAACACTGTATGACAACACTAATGGACATATACAGAACATTCTACCTGACAACAGCAGAATACACATTTTTCCTAAGTGCACATGGAACATTCTTCTGGATAGGTCACATGTTAGGCCACAAAATAAGTCTCAGTAAAGAAAAGAAACTATGCAAAATATCTTTTCTGATTGCAGTGGAATGAAACTAGAAATTAATAGCTGAGGAAAATTGGACAATCCACAAATATGTGGAAATTAAATTCTCTTAAACAACCAAGAGGTAAAAATAATTTTCAAGGGAAATTATAAAATAACCTGAAGCAAATCAAAAAGAAGTTCAAGCTAAATGCAAAGCTAGAAAAAGGAAGAAAATAATGGAGATTAGATAAATGAATTAAGAAAATAGAAAAATTATGGAGAAAAATCAATGAAAGCAAAAATGGGTTCTTTAAAGAGATTAACAAAATTGAAAATTTTTTTCCAGATTAAGAAAAAGAGAAACAAGACTAAAATTACTTAATCAGAAATGAAAGTTGAGACATTACTACAAACCTTACAAAATATTAAGTATCCTAAGAGAATACTATGAACACTGGGATGCCAATACATAGGATAACCTCGATAAAATGCACACATTTTTAGAAGTACACAAACTCATAAAGTTGGCTCAAGAAGGAATAAAAAATCTGAATAGAACTCTTAACAAGTAAAGACACTGAACCAGTAATCAAACACCTTTTAACAAAAGAAAATCCGTGACCAGATGACCTGTGATAGTCAATTCTATTGAACATCTAAAGAAGAATAATCACTTCTCAAATTCTTTTAAAAAGTAAAATAAAAGAGGAAGGAACACTTCCCTGCTTAATGGATACAGGGTTTCCTTTGGGGATGACAAACAAGGTATCTGGAACTACCTATTGGAGATGGTTGTACAACATTGTAAATGTACTTAATGTCACTGGGTGGTATTTTAAATTGGTTGAAATGGTAAAGTTGATGTTAAGTGCATTTTATTACACACACATATACAAACACAAAAGCCTTATAGCTTTACATTTTAATGATTATATTATTTTCATTTCTGAGGTTAATATCTGGTCATTTTAAACTGTGAATAATCAATTTTTATGCTCTTTTTCCTTTCCATATTTTAGATTCCCTCTTTTATTTTTAATGCATTAAATACACGTATTTTCCATTCTATAGATGATAATTCCAATATCTAAGGTACTTTTATCTGATCTGGCTGCATATTATATTAAGTATCATTTATATTGCTTTACTGCCTCATTTGCTTTGTGATTACTTTTATTGGGAATTCACTGTATTTGTGGGAAATCCTTGTGACCAAGACTGAGGTTTAGTTTCTTCAGAGGGCATTTGCATATGTCCCTGCAACAGTGGCAACACATGATCGCCTCATGGGATACTTTAAACCTTATTCTCCTGGGGTTGTCAGCGCACATAGGTAATGTGAATTGGAACCACAAAATCACGTGAGCATCAACTTGTGGTTAAGAATTCTGAAATACAAAGCTAAGATAGATAAACTTCGAACATTCTGTCTTCGCAAATGACTACTTCTCTGTTTTACTTATTTTTCCGGGTTCACTCTTTTCACTGCTTGAATCCCAGCTTTATGTGTGATCCCTGATTTGATCTTTCACTTTGTGTGGGCTCAGGGCAAACAAGTGTTATTAAAATCAAAGCTCTATGTTAAGGGATGTACACCTTTTCCCAGGGAAGCCATGGACTTGACTTCACTTATTACTGTGGATTTATGCTTTCTATTTGCTTCCTGCCTCTAAGGATTACTCTGATTTTATTGCTAGCTCAGACATGCATTTTAAACTCTTCTTTTAAAAATTATATTCAACATTTTCTGGCATTTTTGGTGTAGGATGTTTTGGGTATCTCTTCTGACATATTGCTAGATATGATATAGTCTCCTCTTGTTTTTGTCAGGGCCTAGCACTGTATCATTGTCCAAATTATGCTAATGATAAATGAATCCACCAGTTCTCCTTGTCAGTCTATCTGTGTGATCATTAGTGCTTTCACCAAGTATTTCCAGTTCTTTAACTTTCATGTACAGGGTTGGATCTCCTGCCATCAGTTTGAACTTAGAGTTAGCCACGTAGCTTTTATTTGGCCATTGAAATGTGAGTGAAAGTGAAATGTGTAACTTCTGCCCAGAAAATTTCAGAGACAGTGAGTGATTCCGCACATCCCACTCCTGCTCCACAGGTCGAGTACAGGTCAAGATAAAAGCCTTTTTCTGGATGGGTCCCTGAGAGACTATGATGACCAGGGACAGTCCCTCCCCATGTGGACCTGCATTAGAAATGCAGGCTGTATAAGTTATTGTTTCATTGTCTTGAGCCACTGAGATTTGGGCAAGTGTTTGTTACCATAGCATATTTTAGCTGTACTGTTGGCTCTACAGTCAAATACCATTACCTTTTTAGCTCAATCCAGTACCTGCTACTTCATGGTGACTTCCCTGATGTTTCTCAAAAACTAGTCACTCCTCACTCTGTACTATACTGATAAAAATAACAATAAAAATGACTAATTGTTTACTATTAGCAAGTTGTTGTGTTAAGACTTTTACTCACATTAACTCACGTAATATCACCACAGAATTGTGAAGGTGTATATTATCCCTATTTTACAAGTGAGAAATATAAGACTTTAAGAAATTGAGGAACATGCATATTGCTCCTGTGATGTCTGTCATAATTTTTACTGAGATTACAGTTATTGGTTTATTCGTGTATTATCCCAGTTAAAATTAGAACATCTATTAACTTCATAACCACCAGTCCCAGCCCAGTGGGATGCATACAGTAGGTGCTCAATTCTTAAATTTTTTTTCTAATTAAAAAAATACACTGAAAATTTAAAGATGAAAGAAAATATAATTGATAATATAACAAATATGGTTATGTTTACTGCTCTGAGAAGGTCTTAAAAGGGATTTGGTTTATTTCTTTATACTTTTTCTATGCATGTAAAATTTGTAGATTGTTGTCAGAATATTCTGTGTGCACATTTATAGAATGAGTTTCATGTTTAAACAAAAATATTAAGCATTCCATGCTCTTGACATCTATATTAATGACTAAATAAAATGCAATCATATGTGTAAATCTACAATTTACTTCACATTTCTTGTGATATTATTAATTTCATCCATTCTTTAATTAGAAAATATTTATTGAGCTTCTCTTATATTCCATGTACTTTTCCAGACATTGGACACAGGGCAAAAACAAAAAAATCCCTGCTCTCATGGTACTTGTTTTCTAGTGGCAGGAAATAGATTAAAAAATAAATAAATATATAACCTAATATAATCACTGAGAAGAAATAAAGTGGGGTAAAGTGAAAGAGAATGATGGATAATTCTATATTTTAGAAAGTTTGGTCAGGGCTGCTTTTTGATGAGGTGATAATGTTTCGGGCAAGGGTGGAATGAAGCGAGGGGTAAAACCATCTGGTTATTTGAGGGAAGAGAGTTCCAGGCAGATGGAACAGCAAATGCAAAGTAAAGTCCTGATGAAAGTGCTGGGCACCTCAAGAGGCACCAAGGAGATAGGACGGCTTGAGGAATCCAGTGAAAAAGGAAATGATCATTAGGAATCAGATAAAGGAGGAGGCAGCAGGAGCCCAGATCTTATTAGCCATGGTGGTTTCTGAATTTTACTTTGTGTTTATAGGGAAGTAATTGAATTATTTTGATCATAAAAATGTTATGATTAGATGTATGTTTTAACAGGATTTCTCTGGTTGCTTTATGGATACTCTCTGAGGTGGAGGAATCAAAAGTGTAAGCAGGGAGAGCAGCTAGAGGCTCTTGCAGGGTTCAGGCAAGAGAAGATTGCGGCTCAAAGCAGAGTGGTAGTGGTTTCAGTGGTAAGATGTAGATGGTTTGATCATTTGGGATGTACTTTGAAGGTAAAGTCAGTATGATTTCCTGGTAGATTATATGTCAGGTATAGACATATCATAGAGAGAGACATATATATAGAGAGAGTTAAGGCCGATCCCTCGCCCTTATTTGGCTTGCAATACACAATAAGGTTTCCAAATTATCTATAATAAATTACACCTCAGTGGATGCCTTCTGCATAATTGTCTATATCCCTTGGAGATATCCCCTATCCTTAAAATATTCTCCTAGAAGGGGATAGGTATATCATGGATGAATTTTAAAGATATCACTTGTAAAATCATTGGCATACAATGGCTTTTGTGGAGGCATCTTTTTGTTCACATTTACTTTTGGTTCCATAGTTATTTGTTTGTGTGTACTTTTTGATTTGGATTTTTTTTCATTCATTCATTGTCATACGTGTGTGTTCATGTTGATGTGGATGTGCAAACACTAATATACATCTGTAAAGTTTCGGATTTGTAATTATGATATTTTCAGACACATTTAAAATATGTTCTCATGCAGTTTTCAGGCTATCTCTTCTTTCTAAGGCATGTGTAATTTTATTTTGATTCCCTCATTGGTCCATTTATGAGGAATAATGTTTAAAAATCTCTAGTAGTTATGTTGTTTTATAATTTTCTTATTAACTGGTTGTACTGAAAATTCAGAGATGTGGTCTGTATAGTTTCATAAGTTATTCTTTCTGTCTGTCTTGTCTATTTTATTTTCCAAACACTCTGTTAGCCATAGTGATCTAAGTTCAGTGTTAAAATGTATGAACTCTAATTTTCCATCAAATATTAATTGCTGCTTTAGGCTTATAAGTTAACAGCTAGAAGGGACATTCCAGGCAGATGAGTCCTGCTTAGTTTGAACTCAAATCTGTCATCTCCCAGCTGGAAAAATTCCCTATTACTCATGTTATCTGTGAGAAGTCCTTTCTTACTTACTAGAAAAAAAACCCTTAAGATCTCTCTTCCATGCTCATCATTTCCTGGGTCTCCATCTTGGATTTATTTTGGCTTTAACATATGGAGAAAGGCATTGGAGGAATGGGAAACGGTTCTTCCACACAAATAGAAACCTCTTTCCAATTAGAAAAAGAAAGAAAGAAACTCTTTCCTGTTACGACACAACAGAATAAGATCGAGAGAAAATAAGGCAAAATTAACCAAAGAGCTGGAGCAAAACAGAAACAACAAAAGATTATGACATGTGTTCTCCCTGTGAAAAAAAAGTCACCGTTTTGCTTTTTCCAGTGAAGATTACATCATCCAGGGCCATGACCCAGAAGTCTGTCCTTGATCTGAATCAAGGAATCCCCATTCACAAGAGTGGGCTGATGGCCTTAATGGTGATCATGGAGGACAGAAACCTTTGAACCCCTTCCATATGTTTTACTGTGATAGAAAAATTATTTAATTCTTTCACCTTCCTCTTTCTTGCTAAATGTCTGTTTCACAGAGTGGCATTTCTCCATATTATTCTGAGAGGGCAATATCTACTCACTCACAAAACCACTGCAAAGAATGCCAGGTGGCTTCATCTGTTAACACATTTTGGAAGGTACTTGCTTGTTGAACATTTCCACTCAGGGAAGAGCAGCTATTATACGAGCTTATCCTATTACAGTGTTACTCTTGGGATCATCAGCCCAAGAGTGGTGGGTTTCTGCTTTTTGTTCCTACCAACGCTGGGAGGAGTCTCTGTTTGGCTTTTTCCATGTGGAAGACATCACACCTAGACAAAGCCCTGCTGCTATGTTGGATTTCTGCTTCATGTGTCCACTAACCCCTTGGGTTATAACATGATATTCTCCACTTAAAATGAAAAAAATAACTAATTATGCCTGCAAGACTAGTGAAAGGATTTCCAGAACAGATGGTATTTGAACTGGCTTTTTGCAGAATGAATTGCAATCTGCTATATGGAGAAGGGCAAGGGAAGTATTTTCAGGTTATAGGGAAAATATCTGCAAAAGCTGGATTCAGAACTAGATATTTCCATATTCAAAGCCAAGAATGCAATGGTACCTCTGGGATGCTGAATTTATATGACTTTCCAAAGAAGAATTTGCATGCCTTGTCAAAAACTTTTTATATTATAGTATGGCGGTGTCAAAATAAGTTTACATGATTGGATTTTTTAGGGTGATAATTGTGGTATCCTAGTCATCGGATTAATCAGCAAGCTTTCTTCTCTGTATCTCCCCACAATTGACAGAATCCACTCAGACTGATCAAAACACTAGATGTTGGGTTTTAGAAGTAGTTTTAGCTCCTTCTGTAAAGAAGGTTGAGTTTGCAGATGATTCAGTGATGAAGGTAAACAGTAAACTCTGAATATTCTGTTTCTGGCTCAGTGCCCACTCACACTCTGGGGCCTGGTTCTCAGCCAGATGACTTGGATTTCTTTCCAACTTTATTCTTCTCAGTCCTATTTGGAAGGATTCTTTCAATGATCAAGTTCTGTCTGAAAATCCCACCGACTTTGCCTTGCATTCTGTAATACTCCAGGACCTGTACTTTTTCGTTGCTGTTTGTTTCTGTAAAGGGCCAGATAGTAAATATTTTAGGTTTTGTGGGCCATAGGTCTCTGTCACAACTAATCAACTCTGAGATTGTGGTGCAAAAGCAGCCACTGATAATAGGAAAAGAATAGGCATGACTGTGTTCCATTAAAACTTTATTAATAAAAAGAGGCAGTAAGGCTAGATGTAGCCAAATGGCTGTAATTTTTATCTCCTGTTCTAGACCTTCCTCACCTTTATTCCCAAGGCCTGCTTGGACTCAACTGAATTTATTACAGTTGATTTCTTGGACTTGATCCCTACATGTTGATTTCATCCTTCAACCATTACCTAGCTCCCATTATGTTGTGCTCAAAAAATATTTCTTATTATTTCTGTACTAAAGCAGCATCGCTAACTTTGCTTCCCAGACTCTGTGCAGTTAATCCTAAGTATCTTGTGGCACTGAGAACAGTTCATGTTGTAAGAGCTCAGGAAACTGAATATGAAGGCCAGAAGAATCATAAAGGTGATGGGAATTAATAGTTAATAATAGTATCTAATACTTATAAGTGTTTACTATGTGTCAGACACTAATTAAGTGTTTACAAATAAAAACATTTAATCCTCACAATGGTGCTTTGAGTTATCCTCTCTATTTAAAAGAAGAGAGAACTGAAACAGATTAATTAAGTAACCTGCCCAAGACCAAACAGCTGGTAAGAGGTAGAGCCAGCATACAAACTCAGGCAGTCCAGCTCCAGAATCAACATTCTTAACCACTACACTCTTCTGAGAGGTGCTGCAGAACAAGAGGGAAAATTCTCTGAGTGGGAATGATCAGCGCTCAGCAACCAATTAGATGCAGTGAGAGAAGCTGAAGAAAAACTGAGGATAAATTACAAATCCGTTTAATTGGGAGAGTAAAGAATACAGGAGAATATTTGTTGACTATGTTAATTTTTCAATTATTTTGTAAACCATTTTATATGAATTTCAAAGTAGGTTTCTCATAGACAGAAGTAATTACTTAGGCCTTGTTAGAGAGTTCCTAGCCAGAAATACTATCTTAAGATCATTTAGTCTATCAGTGCTTCTCAAAACACATATACAAATGAATCATCCTGGGATCTTATTGATTATCAGATTATCATTCAGTAGGTCAGAGGTAGGGGCTGAGGTTCTGCATTTTTAACCAGCTCCTGAGATGGGCTGGATTCTCAGATTTGTGACCTGTGCAGTTACACAAAGGCTTCACACTTAATTTAATGCTCTGCTGTCAGCATTTTAAGTTTCTTAGTAATTTATGAGCAAAGGGCTCCGCACTTTTATTTTGCTTTGGGCCTCACCATCATGTAGCTTGTCCTGCTCCCAGGGAATGCTGCCGCTGGTGGGCTGTGAACCACACTTGGAGTTGAAAATTTCTAGTGCAGGAGTTTGCAAACTATGGTTCACTGGGAGATTTAGCCAGCTGCCTGTTTTTGTAAACTTTTATTGAAACATAGCCACACTCATTTATTTATATGTTGCATATGGCTGTTTTTGAGCTACAACATGAGTTGAGTAGCTGTGACTAACAGAAGAGAGGGCTGTCAAAACCTAAAATATTTACTATCTGGTCCTTTCCAGAAAGTTTTCTGACCTCTGGCCTAGTAGTTGGTAATAGAGGCTATAGGATCAGGAATAGCATATTGAACAAATAGTTTTCTAATACTTTAGAATAATTGGCTTACATTTTTTTTAAACACAGCATTTTTAACATACTTAACTCAATTTCTCTCATAACACCCCTTGAGGTAGATGTTATATTCTTAACTGTATATGTTAAAAACTGGGGTTCAGAGAGCTTCACATACTTGTCCAGGATCATATAATAGTCTGCTAAAGAGACCAGGCTCTTCCCACTTTCTCACACCTTATTCACATGCTCTGTTTCTCTCTGATAGTCTTAGAGCATTTTTTTCCTATAGCTATAAGGCTATAGTAGCTATAAGTAGCTATAAGGCTATAAAGTAGCTATAAGGCTATAGCTACTTCTAGTCTTTTGACACAAGAACATCATTTTTATACTGTAATTTAGTTGTTATCAAACTGCATTCCACATAGCACTAGGGACTCTTAGAGACAGTTCAGAGGCAGTCGAAAATGGATGTTTCAGAGGGTAGACAAGCAGGTCCAGGAGACTTTACTGACATTCCATAGAGGACCTCTGTGTTACATTTAGTTTGAAGAAGTATTTCATTTGAAATTGTTTTTAAACACTGCTTTAATAACTACTATCTCTTATTGTTTCGTTGCTTAAACCACTCTGAATTCCCTGGAAACATCTGCTTTTCTTCCCTCCCTCAAACAATATAACAGCACTCTATTAAAAATGTGGTTCACCATTATCTTTAACAGAGTTCATTATCAGTGAATCATGTTGCTCAGCATGACTACATTAAAGCATTATGCAAATTGGGTCAATTATTTCTTCCCTTTTGTATATGAAGGGAGGATTGTTTAGGTAGAAGTAAAGGTGGAGATTGATTAGACATTATATCCCATTATACCACAACAATAATTAAGATAGTGGTTGGAATCCTCACAGATATATGACAGAAAGGCATATTTAAGAAATAATGTTGAAACTCTCAAAAAAAAAAAGAACATTATATGGCTTTTAGGGCTTTTATCCAGGAATAACATGAGACTAAATATGACTTTGGAAAGTACTGTATCTGGTTTTAATAAAGCGAATAGAGTCACATTTCACTTTTTTTCATATGAAACACATAGCCAAGGAGAAAATGAACTTCCCTATTAGCACTTCAAGACCTCACTGATAGTAGAGATGGAAATATATCTTTTTAACCTCATAATGTAGGTTTATCAGAGATTATTTTAATAATTTCCTTAATTTTTCAGCTATACTGTCACCTACTGAAATTGTCATCCAGTCCAGTACTGTCACCTAATTTTTGTACTCCTGTCGCTTAGGACTGAATCCTACTTTTATTTCTTTTTCTTTTTTTTTTGCGGTACGCGGGCCCCTCGCCGTTGTAGCCCCTCCCATTGCGGAGCACAGGCTCCAGACGCGCAGGCTCAGTGGCCATGGCTCACGGGCCCAGCCGCTTCGCGGCATGTGGGATCTTCCCGGACCGGGGCACGAACCCGTGTCCCCTGCATCGGCAGGCGGACTCTCAACCACTGCGCCACCAGGGAAGCACTATTTCTTCCCATGAGCTTCAATCCATAGAACATTTTCAGCGTAGAATCATTATTAACTTCTCAGATTGCAAAATTCCCTACCAGCTACCCAGTCTGTTCTCAGTAAACTGAAACGTAATTGTTTAAAATAGGTAAATTTCAAAGACTGAGAATTAAAGCTAAATCCAAAATATAGATTCTGATTTCTGTTGCTCCTTAGTTTGTGCATGTGTACATGTATATGAACAGGGCATCTCTCTTTCTATTTGACTTCTCTTTGGGGAATTTTTGATTTATAAAATATAAAAAGGCCTATATGATTTCTTAAATAGAATATATTTAAAAAGTAATCATCTTAAAGGAAAATATCAATAAATTGGATTATATTAAAATCAGGTTTTATTAATTAAATAAGAGTTCAAAGAGCAATCCACAGATTGGCTTACATGGCTAACATTGTTGGCAATGATGTGGGGTGACAGGAACTCTCAAATCCCATTGGTCAGAGTTTAAATTGGATAATCACTCTAGAAAAGTCTTTGGAATTAGCTATCAAATTTATAGATCTGGACTGATAATATCATCACTACTTATAAATGCTGCTCCATTTTGTACCCAAAGATATGCACAGGAATGTTCATGTCAGCTTTGTCTGTAATTGCCAATATTGGAAACAATCAAAATGACCATCAACCACAGACAAGGTAAATACATTATGCTGTATTTATATAATAAAGTTCTACAAGGCAATTACAATAAATTGCTGGTACATGACAATAAATGCTGCTACAGGATCTATGAAACAGCCCTGAGGGAAAAAAAAGTAAGATGTATAAGGGCACTTAGAAAGCTGTTACATTTATATAAAGAACAAAGACAAGCAAAAACTATACCATATTGTTTTCAGCCAGGATAGGAGTCACCTTAAGAAAATAAGTGGATAGTGATTGTGAGAAGAATGAGCATGGCTTTTGGTATTCTGGTAATGTTCTCTTTCTGGACCTGGTGGTGTTTACTTGGGTTTCTATTTTGTAATAAATCATTGAGTTCTATATTTATGTTTCATGCACTTTTGTGTGTGTGTGTTATATTTCTTTTTGGAAAAGGGGGAAGGTTTCAATGATAAGATATAATCTGTATAGTTAAAAAAAACCCTTTTTCCATTAATTCACTGCAAAATAATGCATACTAGTGACAGTTGCAATTTTATCACAGTTCAGCAGAGGTATTATTTTACTTCCCATTCTTGAAAATATATAAACATCTAACACTGATTTGATTGACCTAATACAGTAATTCTATAAATAACTTGCAACAAATTATTAATATAATTATAGCAATGATAGAATGGCTTTTACTATCTATAGAATAGATATTCATACTGATAAAGTTACCAATTGAATCACTTTAACTTAAAAAGTAGTGAGATTTCACTTGAATTAGCATTTGTTCTGTACATTTGAAATGTATACAAACTCAAATTTGTATCTGTTAAAGAAGGAGGAAAGATCTTCCTTTTACAGAATCTTGAATGAATTATTGATAACTAAGTAGATACATAAAAAGCTCTAAAAGAGAAGCAAAGATGAGGATTACTTCTGCCTAAAGAAAATATTCCTAAATACAAAAAAAAGTAGGAAAAAAGCATAATTGTGACACAACTGTGCTGGTAATGAAATACTTTAGAGCTGATATCAAACAGTGGCTTCTTCTGACTTACTTCACTCTGTATGACAGACTCCAGATCCATCCACCTCACTACGGGAATAAAACACAGACCTACTAGAGCATGGACTTGAGGAAATGGGGAGGCGGAAGCGTAAGCTGTGACCAAGTGAGAGAGTGGCATGGACATATATACACTACCAAATGTAAAATAGATAGCTAGTGGGAAGCAGCCGCATAGCACAGGGAGATCAGCTCGGTGCTTTGTGGCCACCTAGAGGGGTGGGATAGGGAGGGTGGGAGGGAGGGAGATGCAGGAGGGAAGAGATATGGGAACATATGTATATGTATAACTGATTCACTTTGTTGTAAAGCAGAAACTAACACCATTGTAAAGCAATTATACTCCAATAAAGATGTTAAAAAAAAAAAACAGTGGCTTCTAGGGCATGTTTGCCTTAGCAACCAGGCACATGTCCTTCAAGAAGAAAGATGGGGGCTTCCCTGGTGGCGCAGTGGTTGAGAGTCCACCTGCTGATGCAGGGGACAAGGGTTCATGCCCCGGTTCGGGAAGATCCCACATGCCGCGGAGCGGCTGAGCCCGTGAGCCCGTGAGCCGTGGCCGCTAAGCCTGCGCCTCCGGGGTCTGTGCCCCGCAACGGGAGAGGCCACAACAGTGAGAGGCCCGCGTACCGCAAAAAAAAAAAAAAAAAAGAAGAAGAAGAAGAAAGATGGGAGCCATCTGAAAAACAAGATTAATAAATTTCAAGCAATGTATTTGGCAGAATCATTAACAGTTCAGGCTTCAAGAACTCCAACAGAATTAAACAAACAAACAACAATGTGGGAAATACATGGTCAAACCAGGTCATTATTCATAAATTGAGGAAATGGATATATTTAGCAAGAGGTAGGCTCTAGAAAACGTGTTAATTATTTAATTGCTACTTTGAAGAAATAGAGCTATATTTTCAGGACAGTCAAATACCAAAGGGTCCTATAGGAGCTAATAAAAGGGAAGCAAAGCAGTTTCTACAAGGAGAGCCACAGGAAATAATGTCATGAGAGATGGATAGTAAAAACATGTAGGACAAAGTGGGGAATACCAGGCACAGTTGAGAGATATTTCTATCAAAATAGCAATATAATGGGATATAACTTACACTATAATTTTCAGAAAAGAAAATTCTAGTCTGTTGCCTGATCACCTTGTGTGAATATTATTTTTAGAGTCCCTTATTTTTCCTGAGAGAAAAATAAGTACAAACAGTGTGAATTTTCACTATAACCCTCAATCTATGGTCAAAATGAACAAACAGAGAGATCTTAAGTGACAGCTGGGAGACAAAAAAATGAAGCTTCTCAACAAATGTGAGGTTATTTTTCTTATGATCCTTTAAAGATCCCAAATAAGGATATTGTTTATTTGATATTGTGAAATCAAATTAGCATGATATGAATTTTAAGACTATTAGTTTTCCACTACTCCCTAGAATTACAATAAGTCCAAAAATAAGCACACAATAGGAAAATCAGAGTGGGGGAATGGCAATGACTTTCTGAGTGTGTAATACGTACAAAGAACAGTGCTTTTATAAGGTTGAATTAGAAAAATGCAGGGTTTTTTTTCCTTCTGTGTAGGGAAAAACCCAGTTCTTCCTTCCCATGAGTTTTTTCCTTCTATGTCTCCTTTACTATTCACACAGAACACTTTATTTCTGACACTTCTAGTCACCAAATGTGTGTAGGTTTTTCCCCACAGCAGGCAATTCTCAATGACACTAGCCCAGTGTCCTTCAGTTTAACTCAATTCTGACACTATCTACCTGGAGATACCTTCACATCCCACAGGTGAAGGGCTCAGTCCACAAAACTGCCCTTTCCCACTTTAGATGCCAGTCACAAGCCCAGGTTGTCACCTGTGCTTCCGACCAACACCCTATAGATTGGCGGTCCCCATGACACCCCTCCTTGGGCTCAATTAACTTGCTAGAACAGCTCATAGAGCTCAGGAAAACACTTATTTATCTTTGACAGTTTTTTAAATGCTAAAGGATACCAGTGAACAGCCAGGTGAAGAGATACGTAGGGCAAGGTCTGGGGTGTAGGTCCTGAGTGCAGAAGCTTCTGTCCCCATCACCCTCCCAGTATGGGTATGTTTGTCAACCTGGAAGCTCCCTAAACCCCTATTACTGGGAATTTACAGAGGCTTCCTCATGTAGGCATGATCAGTTATTAAGTCCATTTTCAGCTTATCTCCCCCCTCTAGAGGATGAATGGGGCTGAAACTTCCAAGCTTCTAATCAGGCTTGGTCTTTCTGGTGACTAGCCCCCATCCAGAAGCCATCCAGAAGCCCACCCAGAGTTGCCTCAGTAGAACAAAACATGGCTCATAGTGCCCTTAGGACTTAGGAATTTAGCCCCGTGTCAGGAATGGGGTCAAAGACAAATATTAAAACAAGAGATGCCCCTAGTGTTCTTATAACTTAGGAAATTGCAAGGGCTTTAGGAGCTTTGTGCCAAGAACCCAGGGCAGAGACCCATATATACATTTTCTATTATTTCACATAGGTATATGATTTATTTCCCACAAGGTTACATGCATTCAGATTCAGGCCCACAAAGATAAAGTAAATTGCTAGAGGTTAGTTAATATTAAGTGCTGAGTAAAAAGTTGAAAACATACCTGTTTGAGAGATACCTTTCCCCTTCTACTACTTGGTACTAAATCCCTAGAACCCAAGGAATGAGCAAACCTAGTAGGCTTTGCATGGTTGACCTTATTGTAAGGGTCAAGAAGGCAGTCACTTCTGAAACACAAAATATTCTTTTGATGGCTCTAACATTTTCTGACATTCCTACTGTTCGTGTCTGTATTTAGAGTTGAGGGCCTCAGTTATAGTGTAAATATTTTCAAATGAAATAGCCATCACAATAATCAATTCCTCAAGAACTGAGTGCCTTAGAAACCCAGGTAGCCTGAGGGAATAGCTGAGAAAAAGACCTAGAGAGCTGTTCCATCTATTTCCATTGATTCCTGGAGATAGTTGTTCATTTGCTACAGCTACAGCTTTTATAAAGTATAAACATTATCAAGTGCAAGTACTTCTTATTAGTGGCTCTGAAAAAAAAAATTGGCAAAATATTTTTGAGAAACTCTGTGATTTGATATATTAAATCATAAGCCCAAGCCACTATCATTTAGGGGTAGATTTCAATTTGTTATTATGTATATTAGTTTATTTCACCAATATTCATTAAGATCCTACTCTATATCAGGCATTCTGGCATGTTCTGGGGCCACATAAATGAAAATAATTTTATCTCTGGAGTATGAACTTAAAAAGCTGAAGTCTGTTGAGCATACAGACTGTTCTTTACACTCCAGTCCTGCCCTTGCTTCAGTTCCTTAAGCAGCCATCTTCCTTAAAGCCACACTCCCTGATGAACAGCATGTGCTAGTCACCCCACTTCCACTTCCTCTCACCCAAGTAATACCTACTTATCTTTGAAAACCTAAAATATTACTAAGAGAAGCCTTTATTTTCTGTTCTACGTCATAGGAAGGAATAAATATTTGTTGATTACTTGAGTGATTCATTGAAATAACAAATGAAGGTGACTTGAGGAGAATTTAGAAATGTTTTGATAAAGACTTTAGAATGGGGACTCTCGTTACATTCATTGGGATCAGCATATGTGCTGCATGGATGTGAAAGCTCTTTGTTTTACTGGAAGTTTATCTAAGCAACAGGGAATAATGGTAGTGATTTCTAACCATATACATCACAGTCATCTGTGAATCTTTTATCAAAATACACATACTTCAGCCTCACCATCAGAAATAGTGATTTTAAAACTTACCCCAGTGTCATCTCCTCATGAAGCCTTCCTTGACCCCTCCATTCCCTGTCATTGAAAATACGATTCATGAGATCAGAAGTCTTTTTGTCCAGTTCAGTTCTCTATCCCCAGTGTACAATACCCAAAAGAGTTCCTCAATAAATAGTTGGTTGAGAGAATGAATACTCCTTTTAACTCCCCACGGTATTTATATCAGCTCTTAATTTTCCAGAACTTATTTAAAACTTTGTCTCTTCCGTTAGTGTGAGTTTCTTGAGGACACAAACAGCATGTTCCAATTACTAATATTTGTTAAGTGCACAGTCCTACGTGCTTTTTAGGAAAGCATACATACAATGCCTGGCATACAGAAGATGGATTTGAGAAATTGAAGATTGGAGTTTCTTAGAGCAATAAAAACGTAATTACAACCGTACATAGAAAACATTGTGTGTGTAAAATATATTAGCCATAAAAAGGGGAAAAGGAGAAGGAAGGAAATACTTTGCAATGATTTTGGTGTTTGATTAAAGGTAAATCAATAAAGGAGAGTGCATTAATAAATATTTAAGACAATTTATAATTTTGAACATAGGCAATATATGGGTACCATTAGCCAAAGTAGGAAATACAAAAATGAAATTCCAGTTTGCAGCAAGAAAATATGGCATTAAATTGAATTTGAAGCAAGAATGGGATATGCAGCCCATTACACATGTAGGCAGTTGGAAAAATGAGGCCTAAATGCATTTCTGAGGAAAGAAGAATGAGTTAGATATATGGTTTGGGGACATGATAGTTGTTTATACAGCAAAACATAAAGAGTGAGAAAAAGGTTAAAATGACCATATGATTTTTATCTTTTATTTTGTTATTTTGTTAATGTGGTATATCACATTGCTTGATTTGAGGATGTTGAACCGTCCTTGCATTTCTGGAATAAATCTCCTTTGATCATGGTGTATAATCTTTTTAATATATTGTTGAATTCAGTTTGATAATATTTTCATTGTGGATTTTTGCATCTATGTTCCTCAGGGAAATTTTCTTTTCCTGTAGTATCTTTGTCTGGGTTTGGTATTAGGGTAATGTTGACCCGGTAAAGTGAGTTTGGAAGTGTTCCCTCCTCTTCTATTTATACAACAATCTATACAATATATTTTTGAACATTATTGAGAGTAAATTACTGTGTATGCAAAGAACAAAGCTGAAAAAATATTTCACGGGGTTTTCTGAAATGAGAAAGTTCATTTCTAAAGAGTATAATATGAATTTACAAAATGGTTTCTTTGACTTCATATATGCAAATGAAAATGTCATTTCTAATTTTACTTCCACAGGCATGGTAAGTCCTGATACAGTTAAAAATAAATCATTTATGAGTACAATATTTTCCTAATACTAACCAGAATTTTTACTAGTAAGTATATAACATTAAAACTACAGAAAACCAACCAAACAAAAAACCCACATATGGATGTTAACTGTATATTAGCTAACAGATTTTTCTTCCATTTCAAGAGAAAAAGTATTCTAAAAAATCTACTTAGAGATTAAGAAATACATGTATATATAATATCTTCTAATATAACCAACCAGTTGATGTTTCTAAGACCAAAATCTCCTTTGCTTTCTGTTTTTTGTAAAGTAACTCAATCCAGAAGATGTTGTATGGTTGTATCTATTACAACTTAACATCAGCACACCTTATGATCCAGAATTTCCACTCCTGGGTTTATACTTGGCAGATATATGTTCCTATGTTCACCAAAAGACATGTACTGTAATGTTCAGACCAGCACTACTCATAAGAGCTAAAACCTGAGAACAATCTCCATATCCATCAATAGAAGAATGGAATACAATTTGTAGTATAATTATACAATGGAATACTATAAGCCAATGAGAATAACCAAACTACAACAACACACACAAATGAATCTAAAAAACCTTTACTGAATAAAAGAAGCTAAGCAAAACACAGAACATATTGAATGATTTGTTTATATAAAGTTTATATATTGGTAAAAGTAATCTACAGTGATCAAATCGGCATATTATATACTATGAGGAGGGTGATGACTGGAAGAAAATACAAGGAGGGTTTCCAGGCTACTGGTAATATTTATCTTGATCTGAGTGCTATTTACAGTGTGTCACTTTGTTAATATTTATCAAGCTATACACTTCCAGTGTATTCATTTTTATATATGTAATACTTTAAAAGTTTCCATTAAAATGATATGTTTTGGAAACTATGAAAAAAATAATTATATTGGCAAGTCCCTCAGGAAGGATTCCAGTTCTAACTTAAATATTTTCTGCCTGTTTAGCTACACTGTGACTAAACCTTCACGTTCAGCTTGGGGTAGGGGAAGTACACTCTACAACTATCGACATACCATTTGTATGCCTAATTTCAGGGAATTTTCCAAATTTCAGGGAATTCCAACTGTGTATGTGTATAACCACAGTCAGTGTCTGTTAATAGGGATACTTGGGAAGAAGATAAATTTAGGTGTTTTGATGAACAGATTGTGAATCCAGATGAGGCTCGTTGGATATTTATTCACAGCTCCCCAGAAGCATATGAAAAGAAAATTTTTTTGACCTTCTCAGGATAAGAGAGTCTTAATTTTATTTACTGTCTCCCATTTTCCTCAGCAAAGCATTGCTGAGGAACATCAAGTCTAAATTTACTGAGTTAAATTTTGTATGAGTTTTCTTCTGCTAGATGACTAGAATAACATTTCGCTTAGAAAAAAAGGACCATAAAATTATGTCTGTTGTAAATAAAACAATTTCATGTTTTAAAAAAATATGACAGCAAACTATAAACTGAAAAACCAACAGGCTTGCCTGGTAGGAGGTGCCATATGGAAAGAATGAGTCAGCCAATCTGTCAACAAATATTTGTTGAGCATCTACTTTGAGCCGTTCTAGCCCTGAGAATATAGTGGCAAACAAAACAAACATGACATCTGCCCTCTTGGGGCCTGCAGTAGAAGGACCATGGCCAGTTAATTGAAAATAGTCGTTGAAACGAAGACTCATTAAAGAGATACAGACAAAAATCGAAGTATTTTTTTTTAATTTTATGCTTTATACATAGTAAAACATAGTTTAACAATTTGTAAATACAATATTAAGATGTTTTCTCTTATTATATATCCTTATATTGGAGTTCTGCATTTTATTTTTTTCATTAACTACAACCATAAGATCATTCTATGATATCCAGGTTCATTTTCTTTAAGTACAGCAGGAACTTACCAACACTTGCAAAGTAGCCTGCATACAAAACCCCTTTAGCTTTTGATAATTTTTCCTCAGTCTTTCAGTTGTTTCGACTACAGCTAATTCAAAAAAAAACTTCTGGTGTCTCTCCTTTATGAATCCTTTTCAAAGTATTTAACCTAATTTTCATAGAAACAACTCTATTTCTTTTCACATTAATGTTTTATTGGTTTATAAATAATTATTATAATGAAAAAATATACTGATATAAACTGGTCTGGGAAAAATACAATTAATTCTTCATAAACATCTCATTCAGTTGGTGGAAGCAGATGTTCACGAATGTCTAAGAACATTGCCTGCATGTGCCGGGCATTCAGCATCCTATAAGCACATTTTAGTTAACAGAAAAGAATAGAGAACGGTGGTTCATCAAGTAAGTTGTTTAAATAGGTGTAGGTTAGAGAACATCTAATGCTGTTCTGTGCAGTAAGGGAGCCACCACCAATGTCTGGCCCTTGAGCTTTTCAAAAGTGGCTTGTCCAAATTGAGATGTGCAGTAAATGTAAAATATACACTATATTTTTTGGTATATTTTGTACATAAAAATATAAAATACCTCATTATTTTTATACTGAAAACATGTTGAAATACTATTTTTAATATATTGGGTTAAGTAATCATATCTTTAATTTTACCTGTTCCTTTTGTTCTTTTTAAAGTGATTACTAAAAGTAGTAAAGTACACATGGCTCACATTTATGGTCCTCAGTGTATTATATTTCTATTGTTCAGTGCTGTTCTAAAGCATCTGTATGTGTATATACGTACATATATACACACATATACACATAAGTATGTATATTTCACTTTTGAATTAAAAAAAACCCCGAAGAACAAATGTATTTTTAAAATGTGCTCAATGTCACACACAGCAGGAAGTAGAGAGCCAAGCTAGAAATGAGGCTGCTGGTCCCAGAGGCTGTCCTTTTCAGCACCACTCATGCTGCCTCCTATTAACACATTCTTGACATTAGTAAAACAGTTTTTTTATATGTTCCTCCAATAAAATGACAATTTTAAAAAGACATGTTAAAATGGATCCGTTGAAAAGACTTAAACAAAGGACAGAGTTTAGGAAAATGAATAAGGAAAACTGTAATACCCTTAGATTAGCAACATCAGGGAGCCGAACTCCACCTAGTGCTCAAAGGGCAGAGTAGTTTCCAGAACATAGAGAAGTTACACAGAGGGCTGAGGCTCATTCAAAGTTCCTCAGTAGAAAGTGTTCCGGGAAAATATAAATTCAGACTTCCTTCTTCTCCTGTTCTCTGATCTGCTGGTATCTCCCATGGATGAGAGACAACAGGAAGCCAGAGGACAAGGGCACCATTAAGCAAACCCTGTGGATCAGCTTCACAGACCACAGATGAGAGTCAGAACAGGGTGATCGGGGCTTCCCTGGTGGCGCGGTGGTTGGGAGTCCGCCTGCCGATGCAGGGGACGCAGGTTCGTGCCCCGGTCTGGGAGGATCCCGCGTGCCGCGGAGCGGCTGGGCCCGTGAGCCGTGGCTGCTGGACCTGCGCGTCCGGAGCCTGTGCCCCGCAACGGGGGGAGGCCACGACAGTGAGAGGCCTGCGTACCGCAAAAAAAAAAAAAAAAAAAAATACATAAAATAAAGAACAGGGTGATCCATAAGTGGATTTTGAACTTATTTCTAACCATAAGCTCCTAGAATAAATAGATGAACTTTCAATGCAGCAGAAGACAATCAGAAATGTTATTGAATCTAAACTGTGTGTACACTCAAATGGAACTAATATTTTTTAAGAGGCAAGAAATACAATGTGACAATAGTTTAAAGCACTAGATTGAAAAATAATATATACATTTTGGATTCAGATCCACCGTTCAATAAAATCTTTTTTTTTTGCCAGTGTTAAAGATTAATTTTATAAGGCAACAAAAATATTGCCTCAACTATATAACAGGATTGTCGTCAGGGTCAACGTTTCACTACTTCAAAGGGGTAAAACTAAGAAGTACTGTACAGTGTACGACAGCTATTAGTTTGGGGTAGTGGTCCTTAAGATTAGAAAGGAAATGGTCTAATGCTTGATCTAAACCCTGAAAATTCCAAAGCTCTCCCCCAGGTTGCTGAAAATATAGAGAGGGCTATGTTCTCATATCCACATCCCCCCTTGACCCAAGCTTATTGATCAACATTCACTTTCTCTGCGTTATAATGTGAATGAAAATATATTTCTGAATTTTCATTAAAAAAATAAAATCCCACTTGGAAAAAGATTTGTGAGTGAAATAATCCTGACTTTCAATTTGAAGGATAAATTTACCCTAGCAACACAAATATGGAGCATTTTTATTATAAAATACTGTGTAACTTTGGGCATGTCATTAAAATATTTACCTCTGAATGGCTTCATCTGTAAAAATGAGCTGGCTAAAAGATCATTATAATTTTGAGGATAGTCCCTAAAAATAATAATGTAACAATATAAAAATAACAAGATGATAATGATATAAATATTAGTTTGGTCAAATACGTTCATTTTCTAGTTTGGTTATGTTAATGTTATGTAGCCACAGTTATAAATTTGCTCAATAATAAAATTATTTTTTGATTATTGAAGAGGTAAGCTGAGCATACCTCCAAACCATTCTCCATACTACAACCAGATTTTTCTTCTAGATCCCAAATAGGAACACGTTAGTAGTTTCCAACTACAAAAGGCCTCAACAGCTCTTTCACATTCAAAATAAAATTCGAATTCTCTAACATGATACTTTTTGCTTATGTTTCCAGCTCTCTCTCTAACACCTTCTGCCAACCCCATTGTTCACATTCTTGTCATATGAAACCTATTTGAGACATGTTTTCTCCCACAAACCCACATGCATCCACTCCTCTCATTATCAGTATCAAGGCTGAATTGGAATTATTTGTCCATCGCATGCTTCTCTATAGTCAGTATAAAATAACTCTATTAAACCTACTATAATGCATTATTATTGTCTGTTTACTTACCTCCCTCTGCACTAGACTTTATGACATTTCAAGACAGAAATGTGTCTTTAACACCCTTATATCTTTAATATTTGGCAAATAAATGAAAGATATTAACATATGAAAAACTAGGCATTGACAAGAAAAGTAAAATCATTGGTAGTAAATATGAAAATTGGCCAGATTAAGTAAACAAACCAAAGAAGAATTTCCAAGACAAAAGCAAAAGGGAAATTTATATAGAAGCCAAGCTAAGAGCTATTTCTTAGGCACAAAGATGTGTTAGTACAACTCAACAAATTGTTTACATTTAGGATGACAATTGAGCAAATTATAATAGTCTCAAGAAATGAAGTTATGAATGATAGAGTCCTACTAAGTATAAATTAATATTTCTGTCAAGCTCTTCTCTTTTATTAGAGAAAATAAAAGAATGTTTATGTCCAAATAGTCAGTGACTGTTGTGTTTATGGGCATGGACACCAAATCAGTTATTACGTATCAATTTAAAATGGATACTTTCTTCATGCCCACATATTTAAGCTACCCCATGGGCTATTCATCAACTCCTTATTTTTCTCAGAGGAGATTATATACCTTATCCAAGAATCAATAGAGTTAAATAGCAAATTGCATTGTAAGATTATTTTTAAAGATCTCTGTCAAAGAAAAATTGCGCTAGACAGAATTAAATAGAGAAGGAAGGCTTTATTCAGGACTATTACAACAGTGGGGGAGAGAGATTAAACCCAACTCCTTGGAAACAAAAGTCAGGAGAGTTTCTAAACTAAGGTAAACTGTTGGAAAATTAATGGACGTCATTAGGGGTGGGTTTGGTCAATGTTATTAGGCCCTCTGTGTTTGCTAATTGGCACTCATCTAAGTTAGGTTTCTGTCCTCCCACAAAGACTGGTAGATAGGGGTGCTATCTTTCTTGATGATTACATTTCAAAAGGATGGTTCCCTGGTCCTTGAGAAAGACACTTTTGTGTATTAAAACTGGCAGGAGGTTGAGATATTTACATCTCAAAAGGGCAGAGAAAAAAATTTACAATTGCAAGTTTCCTAAAGTAATTGCTCTAAACAAAGAGAGGTCAGGGGTCTACAGTCAAAAAGAAATTTGTCTAAAATGTAGTGAAGCTGAGGGGAATTTTAGGGCTGTCTTGGTCACCTCAAGATTACAGTTTTTATGTGAGGAAATCTCTCCCAAGAGAAGAGGTATATGAGCTACCTCACTCTATGTCAGCTTCTTTGTCTTTGCTGCATTATCTCTCCCATAAGGAACAGGTGCCAGGAGAAAAAAAAACACCAGATATGCATCTTCCAATATCTCTACAGATAAGCCCTTTTCTAAAGAAGGTATGGTTTTGCCTGATGCGTAGGTAAAATAGGTATGTGTTGGAAAGCAATTTTCTCTCTCCTATCAGACATACACACCTGAATAATCAGAATCACAGACATTTACCTAAGTGCCTCCCACAGTTTAGTCCTTTGCTTAGAATAACTCTAACTCTGAAAATGTCCAGGAAATATATTGTTTTGTCCACTTTACATCTGAGGACAATGAGTTTTAGAAAGTGCTCAGTCCCATTATAGATGTAGATGGTATCAATCTTGCTCTATATTACCAGACATCTAATGCATTATGATTTTTGAGGAAACTTATTTTCTAAGCAGTAGAACTATTCCTTTATCTTTTCCATGCTGAGCCTAGTGTGGTACCAATATTGTTCTATTTACAAAAAGACCTAATTGGGGTTAAAAAAAAAAGAATATAGCTAATTTCTTCATGTCCCACTGTAGGTAGATAACCATCATTTGTTCAATGAAAAGATGTATTTGAAATAGCAACAAAAAAGTTAACTCCTCCAGAATAAGCTTAACAAAAATGAGCAAATTTTTTGTATAGAAAACTTTAAAACACTCCTGAAAGATGTAAAAGTAGATTTAAGTAAATAGACATTCTTTGTGTTTTGGTTGGGACATCTCAATAGCATTAAGATCGTAGCTCTCCCTAAGTTAATGTATAAATGTGAAACTATTCCAATTAATATAGCATGGAGCTTTTTTTTATGGAGGTGGAACAGCTGCCATTACAATAATAGCCAAGAAAACAGTGGAAAAGAAAAGCTATAGGGAGAGATGGGAATTAGTTCTACAAAAAACAAAAACAAATTATGAACCTGTTATAATTAAAAGAGGGTGTACTGGCAGATGAAAAGAGAGAGCAACTAATGAAACAGATTGGAAATCCCAGAAGAGACAAAACTATTCAAGAAATCTAGTAGATGAGAAAGGTGGAATTAAGAATCAACAGAGTTGGGCTGCCCTAGTGATGCAGCGGTTGAGAGTCCGCCTTCCGATGCAGGCGACACGGGTTCGTAACCCGGTCTGGGAAGATCCCACATGCCGCGGAGCGGCTGGGCCCGTGAGCCATGGCCACTGAGCCTGCGCGTCCGGAGCCTGTGCTCCGCAACGAGAGAGGCCACAACAGTGAGAGGCCCGCGTACCGCAAAAAAAAAAAAAAAAGAAGAAGAATCAATGGAGTAAAGCTTTTGGTTTGTGTGTTGGTTTTTAATAAATAATGTTAGCTCAACAGCTTCACTATTTTGAAAAAGATAACAATCCCTTACACTAAACTACAAGCAGATCAGATATGTAAATATATCAGATATATTTTAGATCAGATATCTAAAAAATGTTATCTTTTTTTACCATAAAAATAAAATAACATAAGGAAAGTCATATATCATAGGTAAACGGCTAGTATCCCTAAGATACAAAGAACTTTTAACAATCCAGGGGAAGATCCCAACAATGTTATAGAAAAAAATCAATAAAATACATAAACAATTTACACACACACACATTACTTAACATAAAGTTTAAGCATAAAGGATTAACATAGAAAGATGTTCACCTTCACTAATAGTGAGAAAAATGCAGAATAAATCACACAGAATTACAATTTCTCACCTATCTGGAAAAAATTCAAAAGCTTAACAATACACATTTTGGCAAGTCTGTGGAGAAACAGCCACTCTTATACATGCAATGCTAGTGAGAATTTAGAAAATGCAAAATGATTTAACCCCAATAGAAAGTAATTTGACAGTATCTAAGAAAGTTACATTTGCATTTACCCTTCAACCCATCACCCCTGCTTCTAGGAACTGACCCTGAAAATACACCTCCAACAACATTAAAATTCATATGTGTTAAGGTTATTCTTTGTAACACTTTTTTTTCATAACTGCAAAAATATTAGAAACTACCTGAATGTCCAAGCGTAAGAAATTGGTTAAGTAAAAAATTGTACCTACACACAATGTCACACTATGCTGCTGCTAAAAAAAAAATGAAAGAAAAAAAAAGAAGGGGAAAATCTTTGTGCATTGATATGAAGTGATTTCTAGGTGATATTAACTGCCAAAAGCAAAGTACAAAGAAAATAATTCATGTTTTGCCTTTTATATAGGAAGAACAATATGTATCTACTTATCTTTTCAAAAAGAAATGCAAAAAATATATCAGTAAATAATAAAATGGGTTACTTCAATAGATGGATTGAGGGCGATGAGGTAGAAAGGACGTGGGAGGAAGGGATGTGTCTTTGAGTAGGATTTTTTTGTGTTCTGTTGACTTTCGAAACATGTTAACATTGTACTTACTCAAAAAATAGAATTATGGCCTCTTGAAGACTCTTTATAGTACTAGCAACGCCTCTCAGCAACACCTACTGGCTAGGTGGCAACACCTCTTGATAACACATTTTTATACTTGAGAGGTCAGTTCTGTGCCTTACTATGTCCTCCAGGAATCTCTAAATCAGTGACCAAAATGTGCTGTTTTTTCCATAGCTAAGGTTTAAGGTCTGAAAAATCAAAGGGTGGAAATTGGTGTATCTTTTCTCACTGTTTATCCACTATTGCAAGTTTGGCTTCCCACTGGGTAACTTTAAGTTCTGCTAGTCTTGAAGTTTTGGTTCCCAAGGAAAAATGTTTGTTAGGGGACCCAACAATTTGCCATTAGACTGGAATCTGAGACTGCCACAGGGCCACTTTGGGGTCCATATGCTAGTTAAAGAACAGGCAAAGAAGGGGGTTGCTCATTCTGGCTAGAGGAGTTGAGCCTGAATATTAAATGGAAGCTGGATTGATTTTACCCCACAGGGATAAGAAGGTATATATCTGGAATGCACATGACCCTGCAGTCATTTACTATTTCTGTATCCTGTGATTAAAGTTAGTGGAAAAATAGAACAACCCAATACCAGTAGGACTGCTAACACTCCAAATTTTTTAGGAATGAATATTTGGCTAACGCCAGCTGTCAAAAACCATGGCCCACAAAGTAGCTTGCTGAGCACAGAGAGAACATGCAATGGGTTCTGGGAAAAGATAGATATAAATACCAGCTACCACCACCTGACCAGCTGCAGAAAAGGACTGTAATAATTATGAGTATTTATTCCATACTTTGATATAATGTGTTCAGGCATACATTAATTTATTTTCTTTCGTTCCCCTACCATCTAACATTCTATGCATTAAAAGCAGTTCACCTTATATCTCAGTATTAAAGTCCCAGGATATCAAAGGAGAATGTCTCATCTGAAAAAGAAATTAAAATAACTCAAAAATGGAGAAACCCTACTTTGTGGAGAGGACTAAAATAATTTTGCTGTACAAGGGATAATAGCATTAAGGTAGGCAGAAGCATTTTTTTTTTTGGAAGGTAAGTATGGTTCAAAGAGGTAAATGTGGATTCTCACTTGACAAGGGATGGTGATTTATATTGTGTCAGTGTAGCTAAGCTGGAGCTATATTTCTTAGAATTCCCTTACACGATTAAATCTGAAATAACATGGATTGTAAGAGATTGTCCCCACCAGATTGGGAAGGCAGAAGTAAAGGAGTAGCCATATTCTTTTTATGTTTCGGAGCTCCTGTCACACAGCATGCATGTTGTCACTTATATGCTGCTCCAGATTGACTTGAGAGCAACAACTAGCCCAACAAACTCCTCCACTTCCTGAAGATCTTCTGCTGTAAGATCTCCACCTTCTGGTCCCGTCAGAGCTCAGCTCTGTTCTGAAGGGCACCAACTCAGAACATCTATTCCACCCGTGTGGATTCCACCTCAACCTCACAGATTTTACCTTTTCTTTGCTTCTCCCACTTTATATCCATTTTGCCTTTCTTACAGTCCACCCTGTGGATGTCAACCTGGAGCATCATTCAGAAATAGGTTGTTATAGACTGCTTAACTAGCTCTTACAATTACACAAGCTCCAATCCCTAAAAATACAATGGTTCTGCTTCTCTGATCTAATACACAGAGTTACCTGGATGAGATTTAAGTGAATGGCATGGAAGGGATTTAGGAAGGAGTGACACTTCTCTGAGTACATCATTTTGTACAGCTTTCATAATGGAAGCATGTAGATATTCCACGTAGATGAAAAGTTAAATCTTTAACGAGAATGTGAAGAGGGGAAGTAAAACTAAAATGGAAAGCAACCTGAAGCAAATATCGCTAATTGTATTTCAAATTAAAGTTATAATTAAACTGATGGGGAAGAAAAATAAAGCAATAATCCAAGTGACTTAGGAACACAGAATTTGTACATTCTCAGTCTTTGGCTACGTAGGAGAGAACTCTTTTAGTAGATTTGTTTTTTGAAGAGGAAATATGGACAAATCAATTATGAATATATTTTAGATGTTTTATAGCATTGACAAGTGCTAGGGGTTGAAATTTTCACATGGAAGGAGAGACATAAAAATATGGAAAAGAGGAAGGCAAGAAAAAACTCTGTTGAGATATAATGTAATTGGAGATATTGGTATAAACTTGCGATTTCTAAAACATGTACTTGTGTGTATGTATATGTATGCTCATATATATGAATGCTGAGGTATGTGTATATGCATGTGTCTACTGTGTTTGCTTGAAAGGGCCTGGGGAAAATATCTAAATGAACACAACTAGAACCCAGACCTTAGTCTCCAGCACCACTGCCCACTAAATGGAACCAATAATGTTAAGATAAATAACTAGTTGATTCCAGTGCTGGGAAAGAGTAGGTACAAAAAGATCCTGTAATATGTTGCTATGCCAGAGAGTAAGAAAGTGCCCCCCAAACTAATAAGCATGTCACAAGGATTCAAAAGCCAGCTTGTACAGCGATTCGAATACTAAAATAATTAAGTATTGTGATGAATTATTAACCATTGGGGAAAAAATTCCATATGTCCATACTTATAATAAATAGGTAAATAAATGGGGGAGAACAAAGGGTTGTTGCTTACAATAGAGTGTCAAGTGGTGAATGTGGTGAGAGTTTTGGAGGGGGGAAAAAAACAGCATTTTACAACCATCACAGTGGACTGATTCAAGCAAGAATCAATTGTTTATGCATTTCGATGAGGAGCAGGATATTTGTATCGCCTTAAAGTGTCAATACTAGACTGTTTACTAATTGCAAGGCAAAAAAATAAATGTAACTATTAGTGGGTAAACTAACAACAATTTGACAGTATGATTCAAATTACAATCACCAGTGAGGGGCATATGGATACCTACTGTCTCTGGATATGATAATCTAAGAAGGACACAGTATCACATAGTATCGTGTCTGGGAATGCATAACCTGAACCAAATATGAATACCCTTCAAACAAATCCAGAATGAATGTTTTCATATTTTAAAAAGTATTCTTCAAAATGTCAATATCAAAAGACAAGGAAAGACCAACTGGAAATGTTCCAGGTAAATGGGAACTAAAGAGACTACCTCTGACATCTAAACATAGTATTTGATCCTAGACTAGATCTTATACTGGAAGGTGGGGAGGAGGGGGGAGGGCTTGCCATTCAGGGCATTACTGAGTCAATTGGCAAAATGGGACTATAAGTAGTAGATTAGCTAAAAGTGCTCTTTCAATGTTAAATTTAGGGTATTTTATAATTTTAATTATGATTATAAATATGTGTGGGAATATTCCTATTTTTTAAATAGGAATTTATTTATTAAATAAATAGTGGAAAGGGGCATGTCCTCTCTAATGAGTCACAAAAATATTATACGTGTGTTTGTGTATGTGGATACATATACAGAGAGAAAGGGAGAGGTAGAGCAAATGAGGAAGCAAATGGGGAAAATGTTAATAATAGTTGAACCTGGTACTATCTGTTATTTTTATTCCTGTAACTTTTCATAACTTTAAATATACTTCTAAATAAAAAGGTTTTCTTAAATGTACTTGAAATCATGCAATGCTAGCTGTCTAAAAAAGTGTCGAAACAAAATCTGAAATGTCCTTAATCCAATGATATAAATCTTATCCCACTAGTTGAATATAGAAGAAGCATACCTAACTTATCTACATAAGAAAGAGGACTATAAGGTCTATACAGAATAAAGGCTGGATAAATGGTTTCCTGTATGTAACCATTGATGCTTTTATTGTAATGGTTTTCTTTTTTCATCTTTCCTTTCTTCCTTTTTTACTTTCTTTCTTCCTTTTTTCTTTTTCTTTCTTTCTTTCCTTTTCTTTTTCTTGAGAGATTTTAGTTTGAACTATATAAGAGGAAATGAATAGTTTTATAGAAATGTTGATTTATTTTTCACTTTTTTACTAGACTTCAGGCAAGTGTCAAGAATAGATTCCCAGCCAAATTCCTTGCAAAGAAGGTCTTCAAGGAGTTAGTGCTGAGCCAAGGGTCTGTGATTGTCTCAGAATTCTTTTCACTGTGTGCCTGAGGCTAATATATTAAATCCTGCTTGGAGTCTTTTCCTAGTGTTAGTTCATTTTGAAACAAACCAAGTTGTCTCCACATAAATGGATGCTCAGGCAAGGCAATGACTTAGTGCTTAAAATGGCTTGCCAACTCTTGATTCATATTAACTAAAACTAATTAAGAGTAAGGCATGGGCAACATAAGCTGCACGTTTGATAGAAAACAGCTCCATTTTTCACTTTGCTATGCTTGTAGCTATCTGAATGTGGGTTAAACAATGAGATATTTTCCTGAATGTCCACAAAAGTAAAAAAGAACTCCTGCATATTTTTAGTGAAAGCCAATTTTGGCCAAAGTTGCTCTATTTTACTTAAGCTGTGGATTCTACAAGGTCAGACCTATGCTCTCATGCTGCTCTTGTTCTTTGGCTGGACCTGGGGGTCCTGATAAGAAATGGGGGAAGCTTGACTCTCCCCTTCTCTGTGACTCAGGGAATACGCAGGCTCCATGACAAGGTCGTCATTAACCACTGGTACATCCCTCCTCCACAGTAGATAAGTGGATCTCTCTGGATCACCTAGAAGAACAACACTGTCTGGATAATAAAAATAGCGGGGTTCTGTGGAGGGGTAATATTACAGTAGTATTTCATCCAAGAAACTTGTGAAAATCCAATCTTTATCTACAGCCTATCATTCTTTGCTTCAGCGTTCCCAAAGGATATGTACATATAAGCAAAACGTAACAAAAAAGCATTTTTTTGCTTTGCTTTGGCCATAAACTCTGAAGTGGAATTTCAAGAAACTAAGCTAAAGCATATGAAAGACTATTTTATTTTAAAGATAGACAAGTTTGATTGTGATATTTATAATCAAAGAAGTATGAGACCTGCTTTCTGATCCCTAGAGCCAAATTCTGGTCTGTGGGTTTACCCTTTAATGGGACAAATGTTTGAGGGGCCACAACTCCCAAGTGCAAAAAGATGCTGCCATATGTTTAGATTTATAGAGATTTATTAACACCCTCTAGAAAACACAATCCAAACGTGGCCTTGAATCTGACCAATCTAGGTAAGTTTTACTAGTCTTTGGGCATGGAATAAAATGTGATTGGAAAGGACTTCCTTCTTCTGGTGACTAAGCAGGTGGCATAGGAAAAATACTTTTTTGTGTCTCTGCATGAATTTAGAGACATAGGAGGCTTCAGACTGTAGAGGCATTGTGGTCTGTTAGAACTGTAATAGCTTTGGGGAGAGGTCTAGATAAATATTTTGGCTCCATTACTTACTGCCTGAGTAAATATCAGCAATTGTTTTAAACCTAACTCCCGTAAGTAGGGGGAGTAAAAATGTGAGTAATAATAATATCTATTTCAAAGGCTCAAATTCCATGTAGCAGACATGTATTGTATGCCAGGCACTATTCAGAACACTGCAGATTCAAAGATAAATAAGATATAAGCCCTTTCATTGAGACATTGCTTGTGGGGTAAACATTCATGTGAAATATAAATAATTTATACAGTGTGATAAGCATCATCATACTGATAGATTCATAGGGCAAGGGGGGCATAGAAAAGAGACATTTAGCCTAGTTTCGAGGCTTGAGAAACACCAATTAAAGAAGAGGATGGTTATCCTTAGCTTTGCCGGATTTGTAGGAACTATCCAGGAGAAGAAAGTGAAATATGTTTTCAGGGTATTAAGCAGGAAGACAACACAATGTATTCAGATTACAATAGGAATTTTATATTTACGAGAACAAAAACTGATGGGCAAAATTTGGAAGATAAAACTTAGGAAGTAAAAAAGGGTCAAATCATGAAAAATTACTACATTGGTTTAAGAAGCTTATAGACAATGGTAGCTTTTCAAAAACATACACGTGCATGCACACACATCCACAAATCAAACGAATACAAGAAGACTTTGAAAGCCTGAAAATATCTCATTATTTCAGTGCTTGCCTATTCCAGAAAGCTTCTGGAGAGAGAAAAATTTAATCACTCTGATTAGGAAGCAGTGAGGTTCACGGTAGATTTAGCTGAAGAGAGAAATGGAATGATTATTTTATGCATCGAACCATCCCCAACTTTACTCCTTTAGGGCTCTCCCTATGGAGTCTCACTTCTGCTGGCCAGCTGCTGACTTGTGCTGGATCCTAAGTAATATGCAGGGAGCACCAGAGAGGTAGAGAGAGGCAGAATATTCACAATTTAATACATTGTAACAAATGCAAATAAAAATGCAGGGTTTCTGACCTGCATGATTCTTTTTTATCTTAAGAGTCAGTGCCAAGCTATTTCTGTTCTCACAATATTATGTAAAGTACGTCAAGTGCCTGCTGAGGTCGCGATCCGCACCAGATGAAGAAGCTATATGCTAAACTGTAGCTGTCACAGTATCTTAAGCACATCGTTACCAAGAGCTGAAACCATGCTGAAAAGCTAGAACAAAGAGGGGTGACACTCCAGTCACAGGTAGTTTCAGCAGTGAGAAGAATAATGCTTGCAAGGGTGAAATCTCATAGTAAAAATAAATGGCTGGAAATGGGTCTCCGCTAGACAGCTTTAATATAGAAGCAGTTACACATTTTAACTCCGAAAAAGAGCATAGAGCAGTAACCAGGGTTAAAAAGCTAAAGGAGGGCTTCCCTGGTGGCACAGTGGTTGAGAGTCCGCCTGCCGATGCAGGGGATGAGGGTTTGTGCCCCGGCCCGGGAAGATCCCACATGCCGCGGAGCGGCTGGGCCCGTGAGCCATGGCCGCTGAGCCTGCGCGTCCGGAGCCTGTGCTCCGCAACGGGAGAGGCCGCAACAGTGAGAGGCCCACGTACCGCAAAAAAAAAAAAAAAAAGCTAAAGGAGTCCGGATGAAGGAAAGACAAAGAGTGGTCATAAACACTACAATTGGGTAGGCTTGATGGGGTCAGGTCAGAGGAAGATCGGGATTAGAGAGATGGAGGTGTCGTCTTCCAGAAAGCAAATGGGATATTATCAGTCAAGGTGGGCTTGTGTGCCTGCCTTTATGCATGTGTGCTCCCCTTGCTGTATGCTTTGCTTTGTTTCCAGAGAAAATCCTTGTGGCCTCTGGCAGTATGCATGATATTTAAGTCTTTGTGAACCCAATGTAACTACTCTGTTCTCATGACCCCCAGATGATGAAGGGGATTGTGTTTTCCAACATACAGGGATTAGATCTGTCCCTTCACCAAATCAGTCAGCAGATGTGTGTTGAGGATTTTGTAATACAGATCACCTGCCACAGTAGAAGCTAAAGGAGTTAATACAGGCTTATATCAATGAGCCCAGTCTAAGTTTAGGATCTAGTGCAGAAGAGAAATAGAAACAGTGCAGGAAAAACATTTTAAATAAGAGCTACAAATTACTTTATAAACAATATAGTATTACTATTTATAATATCCTTTGTTGAAGGAATAATCTAAAACCATATTCCTTTTCTGACTAATCAAATTAATTGTCTTATATTTTGTGAAATTTAGTACAAAGTCATTTAAATGTACAACTAAATTAAATATCAAAGTCTTCATGCTTGGTTTATTTGCAAGGAATAGGTTAAATTTTTACACTGGCCTCTAACATTGAAATATGGAAGAGGAGTTCAGAAAGACACCAATATTTACATTATGAAGTAGCAATACAATTAGGCATTAAAAAACTTTTTTCTAGAAGCTCAGATTTTGATTGCATAGAAGTGTTTTATTTCCACACTATCCAAACAAATAACAGACACAAAGTGCTTTTATAACCTGAAGGCAAAGTCATTCCAGCTGGTATATAGGTCATCAGTTGTTTTCTGGTTCTGTTTTTTTTCCAAACAAATACTTCTTTTCACTCATCATTGGCCATTAAAGCCCTCTACCGTTCTTCAGGTGTAATTTTAAAATTGTTTTCCATCAAGGAAATCTTAAAAATCTTACAATGCAGAGTCTAGAGTGGGTTTCAGCTGAATAAAGACGGCTTTAACGGCAAGTACAAGGGGTTCAGCAGAAGGGAGGCAGAGTGGGGGTGATGCAGTGTCACACTGTTCTCCAGCACAGGTGGAAAAGTCAGCTCGACTCAGCAGCCTCTAAGCTCTTTCTGTCATTAACATTTCCCGCCTTAATCTGTTTCGATTCCTTCTTCCCCACTGCCTTGGCCTGAAAATTTTTATTTTTAGATTCTTAGTGATTAAGAAAATACAGGCAGAAAATAAAGGCAGAATCTTTTTATGTAACAGCTTGATGCAGCAGTAAGAACGTAAATAATTTCTGCAATCAAGACCCTTTTTGAAGCTTGACTCAACTCCTAAAACTTAACCTATCTGTACCTCATTTTACCAAAATGAGAAGAGAGAGAGAGAGAGTTTATCTTTTACCTGTAGCTTAAAGGGTTGCTTTGAGGATCAAATGATATAAATACTACATATTGATATGCTTTACAAACCTAGTGACATTTCATGAAAATTAAGCCACTTAAAAAATACATTTTATCTAATAGAAAAGTACAGGGCTCCCTAGCCTTATTTTGCTATACAATTATTAGTTCAACTTTATTGATTGTCACCATCTAAAAGAGGGAAGTGATTCAAGACAGGTAAAATCTGTGACTACAAACCAGGAAAGTAGTTTTCGTACCCCACCCCTGGGGCTACCAGTAGCCACTAGACTGGCTGGTGGGAAGGATAAGAGCCCAGTTCCTTTGCTTCCACGTCAGTAAGCTGGGAGCTGAAATTTACATTCCAGAGCTCTTTGTGGGAACTACTGGTGTGTGGACTTCACCTGAAATCCCACCCTCACTTGGCTCCTTCCTGTCCTGCTCCACACCCTAGGTACCCCCTTACTCTTTTCTCATGGGAACATGTCCTTAAGAAAGTACTGCAACTCAAGCCTTAGCATAGCATCTGCTTCTGAAAGAAGCCAATGTAAGAAGCGCAACGAATTAATTTTTCATTAATTCAACAAATATTTATTTAACATCTCCTAACTGCCTAACATTAGGCAGAGGTGAACAAAACAAACTCCCTCTCTATGCACCTTATATTTTATTGGGAATAGTAAGAAAATAAATGACTAGGTCTATATCACAATTTTTGTTAAAGTCATGATAAAAATGTTATGACAAAACCAGAGTAATTTATGGAGGGGATAGTGAAGGACAAAAAGTACTACTTTAGATAAATAGGTGAGATAAAGCTTGTCTCAGAAGTGACCATTGACTAGGAACAAAAACCATCCTTCCCCGAAGTATTATTTGTTCTTATATTTCAGTATTGAGAATGAGGTTAGTGTAAGACTTTATAAGAACTTAACATGTATCGGACACTCTGATAGGGCCTGGGAAGACACTTTCTCACCGAAGAATAAGAGGGCATGGGGCTGAGGTTGGGGTGAGTGGGAGGCGATGTATATACATTTTCTACCTCAGCATCCAAGCAACACAGGACAGAGGCAAGAGGAAATGTGGAAATGCTGAGCTTGTTCTGAAGGCTACAAGAAGGCAATTCAGACTTCGTAGAATCCAAGAAAAGGGTTTATTCCATTGCTTCTTGCTCTTCTTTTAGGGGAAAAAAAAAATGTCTTCTTGTCTCTTTGTATGCTCCATAGTGGTGCTTTTCTGTACACAATAGGTATTCCTTAAATGTCAGTTGATTAGAAATGTGTGTGTGTGTGTGTGTGTGTACATCCTGTAAACTTTATTTTTCACATCGAGGAGTTAGCTGGATTCCTCCTCCTGAAAGTAATGATTAGATATTTGCAAACCATTCTTTAAACTGATTATGGTGAACTTAACCATAGAAATATACGATTAAAATATACGTACCTACATAGAAAATATCACGTTATTACTCCAAGTCCACTTTTGCATATATGGATTTGTCCTTTCTTATAACTGTTATTCTACCAATTTAATCTTTTTCTCCAAAGCATTTGACTTTGCCTGAGATTACAATAAGAGCATGCTGAAATAGAGCTAATATATAATGTATCCTAGTCTCCTATCTTTTTGAACCCTTGGAGACAAATCAAAACTGAAATATAACCCAAGATTCATTCTGTAAAATTCAAGTTTCCCATACTCAATAAAATCTCCTCAAACTAAGCATCTGAAAAGGACTATTCAATAATCAAGTATGGCTCGCCTTGTTTCCTGGGAGGAAAGGCTAAGTGGGATATTTTAAGCAAAACATAGATGCAAATGTGAAGCTTTGCTTCAGAATTTCTGTGCCTGATTTCAAGAACATCAGTTCCCTGGGCTTCACCAGGTTCTAGTCTAAGATGAATGAACCATTTGGACTTAAACCGTTTGGATGGCAGCAGTTCACCACAAGTTATTTCCATCCTGTGAGATTGCATTCCTCTTTTTCTTTTCTGTGAAGCAAGAAAAATATAAGTAGACTTAGCAATGCAATTCCTTATTATATCGATCAGAATTTTGGCATTAAAACTGTCTGCCCTTTAACCTTTTCCTTTTCAGAAATCTTTCAATGGCTCCCATGGGCATGACATCAATATGCACCCCAGGAGACACTATTAGCAATACTTTTTTTTTGATTACTGACAGTGTAAAAAATGGAAGTGTTTTAAACCCTCTACAAACCACTATTTAAAAACACAAGACATGATTGATCACCAGATGGAGCAATAAAAATGAAAACTGAGAGATAAAGATGGAATACAAATATTTAATCATAAATGGAAAAACAGTGGAACTCTGAGGATAACAGTATTTTGTTTGCAGATAATAGCCTTTCATGTGAGAATGAGTCACTTACAGTATCAGGTACCGGAACATAAATCCAGTTGCATTATAAATACAAATTTTTGCCTGCAACACTCTTGCTTATGACCAAAACATTTTGTTTAGCTGTTCTAATTTAGAAAAGTCCGATATGTTAGAATTTTTACATGACATCAGTCGAGAAACATTACTTCTCTTACCAAGTAAAAAAAGTCATTTTCTTCTGTTACTTAAAGAAAATAGGACAGCTTTTTAAAGCATATTGAAAGCTTTCTGCCAAAAGGTTTTGATCCATAATAGTCGAGGCCTTATGTAATACTTTTGTGAGATAGAGATTTTACTTCAGCTCTGGTATGTCCCAGAATGTTGATAAAATGAAAATTTATTTTAAAATGTTTTGCAGATGGTGTTGCATTATTGCCTTATGTGGTTGAAGTTTATAAAATCAGTAGACACTGGGACTTCCTGGCAGTCCAGTGGTTAAGACTCTGCGCTTCCACTACAGGGGGCTCCATATGCCTTGTGGTGAGGCCAAAAAAAAAAAAAAAAGTCACTAGACACGAACATGATACATTAGACCATAACCTGAATCATTTTATCAAAAATTAATGACCTACATCATCCTTTGTTTTAAGTTTAATATTAAGGCACTAATATTTAAATTCATTATACCCGCAGCCCCCAACCTTTTTGGCACTGGGAACCAGTTTCATGGAAGACAGTTTTTCCACGGAAGGGTGGTGGGGAGTTGGGGGGCATGGTTCAGGCGGTAATGTGAGAGATAGGGAGTGGTGGGGAGAGGTGGGAGATGAAGCTTCGCTTGCTCACCTTCCGCTCACCTCCTGCTGTGTGGCCTGGTTCCTAACAGGCCTCTGACCGGCCCTGGTCCTCGGCCCGGGACTTGGGGATCCCTGCATTATAAAAAGATAAATGGGTAAGTGTAAGAATTAAATTTTCTGTTGCCATGTAATGTACAACCAAAAAAACCACTAAACTATGAACGGCAAGTTATATTATAAGTTTTCTGGCACTTAACACAAGCACTAAAATGTAGTATTGACTAAAGAAAACATATGTTTCATTTATGACATCACAACATCTTGGGTCAGCTACTTGCTTTCACTAACTTCTCCACCCCACTCATGGTACCCAGTAGAGAGCTCTGCCTACGATAACATCCATTCATCTTCTCAACCCCAGATTGTGAAAGACCAAGCGTTTGAAAGTTTATGATTTGGCGTCTGTCTAAATATACATAATAAGTCAAAATATCTATAAGATATATGGTAGCCTAGGAATATCTTACATGTTGTATTGAATATGACTTTTATATTTGTTTCTACAATACTTGATTGCAGGTTTGTCCTCAAAGTTTGACCTAATTTTTAAAGTCTACAATATTATGTATTTAGTCCACACCCCCAGCTCATTGACAGTGAAGAGGCAGGAAAGACACAGCAGTAACTTCTAAGACACCCAGTGCGAGGGGTACACAATTTTATAAGCAATAGTATTTGAGTCATGCATGGCTTGAACTTCAAGGATAAAGGAAGCTGATACTGGTCTTACTTCCTACTTTCCCATGGCCTGTCCAAGAACTGGCCAGGCGAACACATTAATGAGTTCAACTGGCAGAAGAGAAATAAGGCAAGTTCTCCCATTTTTGCCATCTTAAACAGGGAGCTAAGACAAGTGAAATATTTTGGCCTTAATCAATATATGTTATTCTAGTAAAAACGTTTTCCAGGTCAGTGTAAAACATTTTCTCAAACGTCATCTGTTTGTGATTATGCCTAGTACTTTTATTCTTTTAGCTTTGAATTGTCTCATTGTCTAATTTTGACCAGATTATCCACCTGTACACTGCATTTACTGGTTGAGGTCAAGGTAATAAATAACTTTAAAGGGCCACAGCAATTCTACCTGTAGTGCTTTACTTTTTTTATTACATTCAAGTCAAGGCCAATTCAGCTATGTTGGGGCCTTAACACAAGATGTACAGACCTTTCTTTTCGTTTGTTTTAGTTTCTCATATTCTAACTAATAATTTCATATGCGTCTGCCAGCATTCCACTGTTTTAGGAACATCTAAATTGTAGCTCAGAGTCTTGGAATTCAGACTATTCGGTAAGGTCCATGGTAATTCACTCAAGAATGAAGTCGATTCACAGAGAATATTTAGCAGATTATAATCCATAGCAATTTTCCCAAGCATTTTTATCTGTCACTTCAGTGTAATATCAATGTGAGTAAATAATACTTTCCTAGAAGAGACCACTTGATCTATTCAACTACAGCTTCTTAGATTCCTAACACTCCATGATTTCTTGCTAGGACTGTTAACCTTCTGGGAAAAGCTAAACGAGCATCAGCTGTGTCAAATCAACCCACTGCCACCTAGATGATGACTCAGTAGGAAATCCAGTGTCTGCCTTGTTCATTACTATTCTCCTGAAATGAGTACAATGTGCTGGGGACATGAGTGGTAGCTGAATTAATTTTAAAAATGCCACTTGATTAGGAAAAAAATGTGTGGTACATCTTTGATAAATACAATACTCAATAATAAGAAGCTTTGAATAAATTTATCTAGTTTCCTGAGTGGTTATGTAGCTCTTTAAAGGTTTATACCCTAGAGAAAGAACTTTGCCCTCAGATAAAAATAGAGTCTAATTGCAAAATGGTTTAATAATACCTGTTAAAGTTATGAATATTAAATAGATAATGCATGCAAGTGGCTAAGGCACGATGTCTAGTACAATTAGGAGTGTTCAACAAATGTTCGTTTTCATTATTATGAACACTCTTGAGGTGAGTTTGCTCATAACACCGCTGAGGATAAAAATCAAAATATTCTGTTCAGTTTGCAACAGCAGCTCAGTAGTTAGAGGGAATCCAGAAGAAAATAAAAATGGAAGAGAAATCCTATGTCCTAGCTAATTCTAGATAATAGCATAAAGTAGATGTTAGATGTTGCTACCTTTACTTTAGAAAATTGCCCAGCTGAAAGCAAAATTGTAGCTGAAATTTGTGCTCACATCCAGAATCATCATCACTGGCAGCCTGGGCACCCAAAACCCTGAACTATGACCTTCACCTGAATCTGCTTCTCCTGTATCTCAACATACAATGTATATTGTAATTCTTTCATCTCAAGTATCTAATTCCAGATATTATAGTTTTGTTTTTTTGTTTGTTTGTTTGTTTGTTGTTTTTTTTGCGGTACGTGGGCCTCTCACTGTTGTGGCCTCTCCCGTTGCGGAGCACAGGCTCCGGACGCCCAGGCTCAGTGGCCATGGCTCACGGGCCCAGCCGCTCTGCGGCATGTGGGATCTTCCCGGACCGGGGCACGAACCCGTGTCCCCTGCATCGGCAGGCGGACTCTCAACCACTGTGCCACCAGGGAAGCCCCAGATATTATAGTTTTGATATGAGTTCTTTGTATCAGCTAGATTATCTGATGTTACCTAAGCGAAAGTGCTGATGAATAAAAAGCGGTTGCTGACTTAGTCTTAAGAAAGAGCATATTTGCATTTTACTAATGTTTTGTTGTTGGCTTAAGGCACTGGAAAGAGTGACTGAGGATCCAGGATTCTCCACTCCCACGCCAGCTTCTCTGACTCATTTTTTTTCCCAAAGGAAGACTCCCTTATCTAATGGGTGAAATTGTGTTCTTGGTGCCTCTTCTTCTTCTGGGCTTCTTAATCACCCATTTACCCACTCCATCATAAGGTCATCTTACAGGCACACTGTATCCTCCAGGAGTCACCCCTGATGGTCCATATGCAGAAGGATAATTGGGGATGAGGGATCAGGACAGAGTAGAAGCACGTTTCCAGTTTAAGGCTAAGCTACATTTTCCAATTCAGTTTTAAAAAATGGATTATTTTTGTTCTCTGACTCCTGTCCTTATTTCTCAGTTATGGAGAGGGAAAAGATAAGATCATCACCCAAATGACTGGTTTACGTTTCTCAGACAACCAATTTCTTTGAATTTATGAGAGACCATTCTATGGTTCTCTGGGCACGTGATAATCGAGGAAAGAAAACAAAAACAAAACAAAACTTTAAATGTTGAAAGATGACTATATCATGATAGAAGAATTGATGACAGTTCAGGAATAGAAAAAGTATAACTGCTAGGAAAGGTATATCAGAAGTTGGGCATCCACCATCCTTCCAATAATATATGCTGAGTTTCTGACTCCCAGGGTGAAAAGCAGACATAGATGGTAGGGGTTTTTTTTTGTCAGTCACCAATGATTCCAGCTTTCAAGGTCGCTACTCTTTCTCTTCTATTCACCATTGCTTACACTGTTTCTGAAAGGAATTTAAGCTGAAGATACCTATGTGGGAGATAAATACTTAAAACACTGAGGATTTTTGCCCTTACCTTCCAACAGTCCCAATTCTTACATTTATTTTTTTTCCAGTGCTGCTGCTTCTTAATGAAAATAAAGTCACTGAGAATGATTGTTTCATGAACATCCCTTCAATTAATTGAAATGTAAAGTCGTATTCTATTTTTAAAAAAGAAGTCTCACACATATTTAAAATTGAATAGCATTCTTAAGAGTGGGGAAGCCACTTTCTGTAGCAGAAAGCATTTTATTTGATTCACAATGAATAGGATTCTTTTTTGTCTGACAGCTACACATGCTGGGCCTAACAACATTACAATAGGTGTTCACAGAGAGAAAGAAAAATGTATGTTGTAATATTACAGGTTGTTAGTTGTTATTATTATTATTTTAGTATTTCCTAAAATTACAAAATGGTTAACAGCACATATCAACCTGAAAGTTGTCTTGATTCCTGAACAATTCTATATGCCCACTAATGTTTTTTCCTCCCTTTCTTAGTTAGAGTTCATGGGAAAATGATGCCATTGAATTTTATTTGGTGAATAAATTGGTTAAAATATTTGATAAAGCTCTTGTGTCCTTCCTTTACTTGAAAAGCTTTTTAAAAATTAGGATGCATTTTGAAGTTTGTCATTTATCAATGACAATAACAGAAAAGTTACTTTTATTTTGCTATTACAAATGTTGCGTGAATTCTCTTTCACGTATAGCATTTCAAATGGGAAAGTATATCTGTTGGATAAAGCCCCATAAGGAGAATCACTGGATTGAAGAGTATATGCATTTATAATTTTAATATGTTGCCAAATACCATCCATAGGGATGGAGTGTTCCTATACCCCACCCACACTTCAGCAAGTTAGGAAACTTGAATTTTTGTCAAATAGGAAGCTAAAAGAATGGTACATCAGTGAAGTTTTAGTTTAGTTTTTTTTTTTTTTCTAATTATGAGCGAAGTTGAATATTTTGTGAATGTTTAGCAGCCATTTTATTTTCTATTCTGTTCTATTCTCCCTCTGCTATTCCTTCTCCCCTCCTCCTCCCTTGTTTTGCCCATTTCTATATTTAAGTGTAGGTCTTTTTCTTATCTATTTGTGGGAGCTCTTTATGTATTAGGAATATTAGCCATTTGTTTACCATATGAGTAGTAGACATTTTACTAGATTATTGTGACTTTGCTGTATAGAATTATTTTTATTTTTATGGAATTTAATAATTTTAAATTTAACAATTTTAATAATATATCTACTGGAATTTGAAATAGGGGAAGAAACGTCTTCTCCAATCTAAGGTGAAAAACAAATTTCCACATTTTCTTCAGATACATTTATGCTTTTATTTTATACATTTGAATGTCGTAGCTAGTTGCAATGTATTCTGATATGTGATGTGATGTATGGATTCTACTTAATATTCTTATCAGCCATTATCTATTTGTTCCCACATCATTTATTGCCTAACTCACCTCATCTCGTCTATAAATGGGTTCTATTCCTGGGTTTTCTATTATGTCCCATTGGACTATCTTTTTCCTTCATGAGCCAGTAACTCACTGTTTTAATTATTGACAGATTTTAGCAACTTGAAGGGCAGGATTTTCTTCTGTGCTTTTCTTTGTAAGTTTTCTTGTTGTTCTTCCTTGTTTATTTTTTCATAAAAGTATAGGTTACCCAGCTTGTCTAGTGCCCTCTCCTCAAAAAGACCTCATTGTATTTGCATTTGATTCATATTTAATATTCATATAAATTAACTTAGAAAAAAATCTCGACTTTAGGCAGTAGAGTCAGGGTTGAAAGCCTAGCCAACTCCAAGTCCATAGCATCTCTGGTCTCTCAACCACAGATGTGACCCATTCTTTATGTATTGTATCACATATAGTAAATATATTCAAAAGATTGCTTTGATCATGGCCGTTCCCCTGTTCAGCAGTCATCAGTGGACACATTTAGCTTATCACAGTACTTCTTCACTCACTAAACGGGAAATTAAATGCTGCACAAAACAAATAAAACTTTCCATCTTCTTTGCTCCCATTTTCTACCCTGGCCAAAAGTCTATTCCAGTTACTGACTCACACCCCTTTTTAGGATCAAATCACATCTGCTCCATGATACCCTCACGGACCACCTAAAACAGCAGTGTTTATTCATTGCTTTGCAGTCTGCTTACACTTCCTCTCTGTGTCAATCATTTGCCTCCAGCCTTTGAATTTAAGGCTAATTACCATTTTATGTGTAGTATCTCCTTAATTAGATCATAAATTGGTTAAAGAAAGGAAATAATCCTCAAACAAAATTTTTATTCCTTACAGACAAGAATTTGTGTGTGTGTGCGTGCCTGTACTTCTTTTCCACTGCTTTCTCAGGATTCTTCACTTCCTCTAAGTGTGTGTCCTCAGCAGTTCAACGCAATCAGCTCACTCTTTCCTATTCTAAATAACAAATTAAATGCATGACTCTCTTCCAATAAGCACACAGCTCTTTCCTTATAGCAGCAAGACTTTATTCAGAATCCTGCCTTTTTGTCCTCTATCCAGTTTTTAATCACTGACAGAACTTTCCCTCTTATCCCTCCATTGTGAAGAATGCATAGGTTCTTGGGAATCGACCTGCAACAAGAAATGTATTTGTCTGGGGGTGGGCTTTGGTAAAGCTGGACCTTAGATTGGCCAGATGGCAAGAAGGCTTCTTGTGTGTTCCCTAAATGCAGACAGATTCTCACTGTCAGGTGATACTTAGGATAAAAATATCTCTCTTAAGAGGCATTGAAAATCTAAACTAAGTACATCTGGCAACCCTTCTTTATTTACTCTCTGTTAAGCATCATAAAGTATCCTTTTTAAGGCAAAGAGGGAATGATTTACATTTGCAAAGCCCAGGCTGATTTATTCCTAACAAATTTTGCTCACCCAGATGATTCGTGTTCCACCTTCCCAGATCTTTTAAACTAGTTTTCCAGGTGCAGAGGTGAGAGTTGCCAGTGTATAATTTTTGGATTACCCTTAACTCCCTTCTGCAAGATGTTCAACACTTTGGCTACGCTCCAATCTCTAGCTGTAGTCTCTGCTTGAAAGGATAAATTACATATTTTTGTAATTATATAGAAATAAAAACACATTTCATCAGTGAGGATGCCAGATCTACCAACAATCTTAAAACATCTTTATTCTCATGGATTCGAATCTAAAAATAAACCCTATTTCAAATTAGATCTCTTTTGCAGGGTTTTACCAGCTTATAATAAATCATAAAAAAACAATTGCCCTAAATTTAAAACACATAGCATTAGGTAGTATAATTAATGATCATTTTAAAACAGACATAGCAAGTAATTGTCTTAGACACCAGACCCAGGCCAAGCCCTAGAAGAAGCCATTATATGCAGGTATTCTATAGGGACCTCTCCATCTTTAAATTTTAGCTTACATCTATGACTGTCAACTTAACCAATTATAAAATACATGATTCCTATAAGTTGTTATTAGTGCTTACAGTATCAATAGAAGGTCGGTATTACACATATAGACAAAGTGTTTAAGAGGTGGGTTGCCAAGGTGTGACTAAGTATTGCTTGCTACATTTGGTGGTCAGAGAAATAATATTTGAAGATCCTGTTTTCAGTTCCCCCATAAAATATGCTCCTGCAGAGCTTAATTACTCACAGTGCATTAGTACACTTGAGCAATAAAATAGTAGAATATTATCTTAGGAACATTTGGGCAGAGCATGGACCAGCATGTTTGAAATGGTATGCAGGATCAGAACATTACATTAAGATCTGAATCTTTCCTTAATTTTATCCAGGAAAATAATGTTATCTTTCTGTGTAAAATCGTTGAGAGTAATTAAATGGAAGACAATTATTAGGAGAAGGAAAATTACAGCCAAAGAGAAATTAAAATCACACAAGAGTTAATCAATGATAGATAATCGATAATAATTAATAGATAGTAGAATAAACAGAGACAGTCCCACAAGAGGAGTAAATGAACATTGAACCTTATTAACTTTCATTGATCAACGTGTAAATGTATATCTAGACACAATGCATCTGAGCAAATAGATTAGTCTCTCCGAACATAAAAACTCAAATCCATGACCTTGCATTTTAAATGGTTTATTAAAATGGATACAGAGGGAGAGTAGTTGGAATTAACCGTCACTCTTTCCATATTGACTTGTATAGATGTCAGTACTCTAGCACTTTTCATATTGCAATTACTTCTTTTAATTTATTTTATCAAAGTATCACGTAAAAGTTTGAAAGATCAGACACTACCAAAAAGTGTGCAATAAAGTTAACATTAGTATTGCCTCAGTATCCCTCATACCCAGTTCCCCTACCCAGAAGCAATCATTTAAAAACATTTTTGGATTTAATTAGCCTGATAAATACCCCCAGAATTGTAAACAGTTTTTTAAAGAAGGGAGTTTAAACTTTTGCTCTTATTTGTTAAAGAGTTATTCCATAATTCTCAGTTTCTTCCTCCACTGATTTCATGTGCAAATTCAAATAACCATGTTCTATCAATCTTAATTATCATATCTTGACACCCACTTTCTAAGATGAGGACACAGGTGCCCCCCTCCCTCCAACTCATCTTTATTCACTCACTATGCCTTTGCTTTTATATTCTTCTCTTAAAGCAAAATGAAGTCTTTTATAATTTGTCTATAGGTTATTTTAAAAAGAACTGGTTAATTACATTTTCTCCTCTCCTGTTCCCCTGTAATGGTCACTGGGTTATATAAAGAGAATATATGTGAATATTTGGATATTAATATTTCTGATATATATATTCTTACATTATATATATTTCCTTCTCATCTAAACTAGACTTTAGGCTACTACAATGTTAAAATTGGAACTTCCCTACCTTGTTTTCTTATACTTATTATTTCCTGAGTCTCACATCTTCCTATCTCTTAGTTTACTATCTTGCTGAAATATACCTTTAATTAATTTCCTAAGAAAGATTTTTTGCTAAATATACTCTCTGAATCCCTTCAGGTTTTAGAATATTCTATTATTTTATTTATTCCTCATATTTCAGTGAAACTTTGTCATGTATATAAATCTACATTGAAAATCGTTTCCCCTAAGAACTATGAAAGCATGTCTCCATTTTCATCTAGGATGCTAAGTTAATGATGTTCTATCTGTCATTTATAGCTGATTTTAGGATCTTTGATCTTTGTTTTTCCTATATTTCACAGTAATGTGCCTAGGTATTTTAAGGTACAGTGCTTGAAAAATCTTTTAAAATTAGAATTAGATTTGCTTCTCCAATTAGCTTTGAAGGACTTTTTGGTACTTTATCTTTGATTGTTTTACCACTGCTTTCTTCATCCTCTTTACCAAAAACTCCTATTAGTCCAATGTTAGGCATCATGAACTGATCATTTCTTTTCTCTTATATATTCCTTTTGTTTGTATTATAGTTATATCAAATGAGAAATTACTTCATATTTATCTTCCAACCTTCCTATTGAACATACTATTCCAATAATGACTTAATTTCCAAGGTTTTTTTCTTCATTCTCATTCTTCTTATTATTATTATTTTTAGCATTCTGTTAGTTTGTACATGCAGAACTTTCTCAAATTCACCTGAGGATGCTCATGAGATTTTTTTTTTAATGTAATGGAACTGCACATTTTTTTTTAATTTTAATTTTTAAATTTTTTTAATTTTTATTTTTTTAAATTTATTTTTATTTTTTGGCTGTGTTGGGTCTTCGTTTCTGTGCAAGGGCTTTCTCTCGTTGTGGCGAGCAGGGGCCACTCTTCATCGCGGTGCACGGGCCTCTCACTGTTGCGGCCTCTCTTGTTGTGGAGCACAGGCTCCAGACGCGCAGGCTCAGTAGTTGTGGCTCACGGGCCCAGTTGCTCCGCAGCATGTGGGATCTTCCCAGACTAGGGCTCGAACCCGTGTCCCTTGCCTTGGCAGCTGGATTCTCAACCACTGCGCCACCAGGGACACCCCTCATGAGATTTTTAAAACTCATTTTCGTTCTCTAAATTAATCGTATTTCATCACTGTTAGTATTTACTTAGTATATCTTCATCATTCTTTTTCATGTTGGAGAGTTTTCATAATCTTCTGGTGAGTCATAGTGGCCAATTCACACTTAATAATAAGGGACTAAGAATATTGAATTGAGAGACTTTGAATTCAACAGGAAATGCTTTATAGTGAGAATTCATGTGAGTGTCTCCTGTACGGGCGGACTCATATATGACCAGATAAGAAAGATTTCACTCTGGGTCTCTATTGGTTTAACTAATTACCTTTATTTTCTGCAGACAGCTTTTTAAAAATTTGTGTTTGTGCCCTGGGTAAAGCATCCCGCATAAGGAATTGTAGGAAGAGGTGCGGGTAGTTTACTTCTGCCATATATGTCCCGCATTAATCATCTTGTTCTTACATCTATTTCTTCCTCCCACCCATCAAAACATCTGACATCACTTAGTCTGCAGTCCCCTTGGAATTTCTATCAGAAAAGTCTGGTTTTCATCAGTTACAACTCCCTCTGCAAGTGTTCTAGATTGTGTCTTTCTGTTACCATTCATCTCTTTTTGTCTACCAGAAGTTTGTTGAAATCTGCCTTTCACTGATGTCTCCCCATGGTCTTACTTATGAATTTATTTCTTCTTTACCTTCATTTAATTGCATGTTGGGACCTGCAAAGAGAAAAGGTGAGTGCAAATGCTCTGTTTACCATCTTGCCCTGGCAGACCTGTTTCCCAGACTAAACAGTGAGTCCCTGAAGTGTAGTGATTGGATTTTTTTGTCTACATATTTCTATTGCCTATCACAGTGCCTGGAATGTACTAGGTATTCAAAAAGTATGTGATAAAAGAAAACAAAGCAAATTATATCCTAGGCAAAGTGTGGCATTGAAATGCTGCTGCATTTCTACTGTACAATTCTTCCAGAAAGCAAGGCTGTGCTGTGTAAAGCAAAATGTCCCTGGAAAGAGTGCCACCATTTCAAATCCTTCTTATGAAAATTTCTGAGTTAACATGTTATAATAATGAAGAAATGGTAAATTTCCTGACTGAGGAAAATGATAAAACCATGAGCCTGTTAAATTAATAAGACTTTTTATAAGTGAAATATATTTGCAATGGGAAGCTCATCCAAGGGAAATACTTAATTTACATGAAATCCTTGCACAGAACAGCAATGATAAATAAATTTGGATTTAATGGCATGTACTCATCAAATACTCATGTCTGTGTATAATATAAAACATTTATATACAATTATGTTTGTCACCAATGCAGGCTGTTGATAGCTCAGTAGTTCATTCTACATTTTTGCTTCTGAACAGTGATCTTTAAATATCACACACATGGTAGCTCTTGCAAGGTTTTTAATGGATAACATTATTATAACTTCTAGAGTATTTATGGAGAGCATACAATTTAGTTTAACATCATAGTGAAGTGCTGTCTTTTTTTTAAAGACAAAGCACCCCATAAACACTTTGTTTTCTTTTTAAAACGTAGTGAACATTTTTCAAAAGTCCATTTCTTATCTTACTTACATAAAGGAGAAAAGATAAATTCCTACATGGAGGTCAACTGACATTCTGATGCTATACAATTATCACCTCATTACATGAATTTTTCAGATGAGAAAATAGAGTGCTAAGGACTTTGATGTGCATCCAGTACTACAAAGTTATTTCCATTGTAAGAGCTAGAAATCAGGGTACCTGGATTCTAGTTCAATATACTATTCCTTACATCACACACTGCATAGGACATATGCCCATATGTGGGGGAAAAGTGAGGAAGCAGGAAACAATTTGAAAGATATTGGCTTAGGTAGACCCGTGCTTTAAAAGACTGGACTACAGATCCTAGAAGAACCGGCACATAATTTTCCACAATTTCCATAAAGAATTCCAGGGAACAAAGTACATCAAAACAACTTGGGCATTGGAAAAGGAGACTAGAGAAGTTTGGTGATTTCACATCTAGAGTTACTGAAAAAACTGAATGTGGGTCATTGCTGGTCAGGGTGTGTGTCATCTTGCTCAAGGACACATCCATGTTGCTATCCACCTAACACTCCTACTGACTCATGTCTAGATGAAAAACACTTAAAGGACCATACTTTCTTGGGTCAGAAGATGAAAGACTTGGGAGCACAGCTGGTACTGTCATCACACTGAGATAGGACCTGAGAAAGGAGGAGCTAAGATATGAACAATGGACTGTGCAGATGGTATCAATAAGCAGGATCTTGATTCGTGGACAATGGAATTACATGTCAAAAATATGAGCTCATAACCAGAGGCAGAGTTCATCTCATGAGAACAGGAAAAAATATTTTTACTAGAGCCTAGAAGACCTGCTCAAGAGGGCTTTGGACTAAATATAGATAAGTTAGGGAGAAAAAGGTAATAAATGTCAGGCAATGACTAGCAAATGAACAGAGCACAAAGAAAGGAAAGATGTATGGTTTAGATGATGTCACGTATCATCACAAAACATCTGGCTAGGGTTACCTGGTTGCCCCTCTGGCTCCTTGCCAGGAATGTACCTTGACAACCACATATTCATTTTGCTGTGAGGCTTTAGTGGCCTTGTAAAAACATTTGAAACAGTAGTCTGAAAAATGTAACATGATTAATAAAAGATATAGTGCTATTGGTTTCCATATACAATACTTGTAGGTAGAAGACTGTTGTTTGATACAACAGGAGAATTCTGCTCAGACATTATAAAGCATTTTCTGAGACTCAATAAGCAACGTATTACACTCTCCTAAAATATGAAAGCTAATATCTTCCTAAATATTTGTTTTAAGGGGCACATCATCAGTAGACATAGTACAGAATGGAAGCCCTGGGATTCACTGGATAACCTCTACAAGTCCTTTCCAGCACAGCATCTCGTTTCAGACAGTGACATACATTAGTGATACAAAGAGCAATCTATCTTATTTTACAGAGGAGCTGTCCTTTGGATGACTATAGCATGTAACTATTTTGAGCCTTATATTCTGGTTCCTGAGTTTTTACCTCTGCCTACAGTTGTCTCTGTTTGGAAGACTAATAGTTACCTCTGTAATGCTTTGATATTCACATATGTAATTATTACTTTGCATTCCTAGAGCTCTAAAAAATTTGTCTTCTATGTTAGAAGTATTACATTGGAAAAAGAAATACATTTCATTTGGAGAGAACATACACACACACACACACACACACACACACACACACACACAGAGGAATGTACATAAAAATTACCTGCAAGACGCTGGAAACAGGAGCTAAAGGTGCTTGCCACTGAGCAGAAGTGAACTGGTACAACAGATTCAGAATCTTTAAATGGGTCACGGGCTTGTATCTTTTCTCTTTTGTGAAAAGTAATTAAATCAAGAAAGTCAGCATGCATTGGTGTGTTGTGAGTGTAAGAGCTGAGAAAAATGAAGAAGATGTGAGGGAGAAGGTACTGGAAATAAAAGGAAATTAAAGTGATACAATTTTTAAGAGGATTTAGGAAAGTAAATGGAGGAGTATTCATATTACTCCAAATTTGACAGATAGTGATATGCACTTTGAAGAGATGGGTAAAATGATTCCAATTCTTGATGATCATAGACTGCTAATGTCACATGTGGTGGTTAATTTCATGTGTCATCTTGGTTAGGCCACGTTACCCAAATATGTGGTCAAAGAGCAGTCTAGATATTATCGTGAAGGTGATTTTTAAATTAGATTAACATTTAAATCAGTAGTCTTGGAGTAAAGCAGATTATTCTTCAGAGTATGGATGAGCCTCATGCGATCAGCTGAAGGCCTTCAGAGAAAAAGACAGAGATCTCCCAAGAAAGAGGGAATTGTGCAGCCACACTGCCTTTGGACTTGAGCTGTAATATCAACTCTTCTTTGGATCTCCAACCTACCAGGTTGTCCTGCAGATTTTGGACTTGCAAGTTCCAGCAATCCTGATCATGTGAGCCAATTCTTTAAAGCCTCTCTCTCTCTCTCCATTTCCCTCTCCATATATCTCAAATGTGTGTTCATATTTACACACACACACTACACATACACACATACTCTATTGTTTCTGTTTCTCTAACATACCTCAGCAGCAACTATTTTTGAATTCGAGTTTTTGTCACTTTTCTTATATCAGTCTTGACATTGGAAAAAACGTTTCATCAACCATTTCAGATACTAAGCTACCAGCCTTTCTTGTGTAAGTTAAAACACAGTCCATAGTTTTCTGATTCACTTATTGCTACCTGTAAAGTTTGTGTCGAAGATGGTTTAAAAAATATATGTACATTTTTTCTTGGAAAAATTGTTTTTAAAAAGGTAATGTTTTCTAACAGTTCCCATATGCAGAGCTTAAAATTTGGTTCTTAATTCAGATCCTCCTAGGTATCCTTAGATTCCAAAGGTGACAAAACTCCTTAATATTGAAAAAAAACAAACTGCCACCAACAGTGTCCTTGCTCTATAAAATACATTACTGATTCTGATTTAGTCAGGGGAGGTGGTGGCATCTATTGTTAAAAAGATGTATATATATATATATTTTAAAAATACTTTTACTGTATGTATTTGATATGAATGCATAACTTTAAAAAGTATATATTTCAAAGTATAAATATGTCATGGGTAAATTAAATCTGAGACCAAGCCATACTCTTTTCCACAAATGAACTTATTTTTTAAAAGAACAGCTTTCTATTCTTCCCTAGCCATTCAAGCAATATACTGAATGTGGGCCTCAAAGTGTCAATAAAAAAGTGCCTTTTTGCAGAATGCCCTGTGCGTGGTGTCAAGCAGTAAAAGGTTACCAGCTGACATTAGGGAAAAAGAATTACCTAAGAGGAAAATGGTGTTGTAATTTAGTCTTATTCTATATTTCATGAGATTATCTCAATAGAGTGCTATCTGAAGAAGTAATAGCAAGCAAATATCCAAGGAATTATAGATGATTTAAAACCTTTCTTCTTCTCCTCTAGACTAAAACACCTGGGAAAGAAAAATAAAATGGTGATATTTTTATAGTCTTCCCAATAGCAGATTGGAAATTTCTGAGTAAGTCTTACTGTTAAGTGTTTGCTGCTTTATTTACTATCATTGTGTGTCACCAACACATCATATAAAACATGACAGGCTGTAAATGGGGGAGAAAATAGTACTAGTACCAAATTTGGGAAAGAGAAGTTTCAGTTAGCCAGCCTGGCCTTTCATCCTGTGTTAGTATCACTTGGAAGCTTGACAGATGTGGGCTGGCCTCTTCAGCCACACACATCAACAAAGTCCACTCCTAGGACTGTTATTAATGTAGTTAACATTTCAATTTACTCATTTCAAGGTACTGGTATGCCATATATCATGAAAAGATCAAGGGGTGGCTACTCTCCTCTGACCTATTACAATTATTTTTGATCCTGAAGATTGTCAAAGACTTTACATGTCTGTTATTCCTAATGAAAACTACTGCTAGTGTTCGTATAAACTCCACAATGCTAATGGAAAGAAAAATGAAATGCCTCCATGACCATGTTTGTCAGAAAGAAATTTCCCTTCCAATTCGTATATGGATGTGTCTGCCAGGAAATCGCTGGTGATATGCAGAACCCTAGCTGCAAGGGAGCCTGGGATATGTAGTCTTTAGCATTCTGGATAAGTATTTGAGCTTACCCAGAGTATAGACTACCAACACCCAAAAGATAAATCAAGACGGAATGGCCACCAAATACTGAAGGAGATTAGGGAGTTGTTAGAAAAGATACTAGGGGAATTATAACCATACTTTCTCTGAATGTTTCTAAGAGTTTGACCTCTCATAGATCACATACATGAATTGTGTTACTCTCAGACCAACAATCAGGTATTTTACAGTGCATTATAATAACTGTCCTTTTACTCTTTAAAATAATTTTCTTAAGAATGTGGTACAGGAAAAATACTGAAAAACATCCATTTTAATATTTTATCTGCTTGTGTTGGAGATTTCTTTTACTCAGTTGGTAACACTGCTAAATCCTGAGTCTTGTTACCAAATGATTTTTTTTAATTACTTTTCATGTAAGAAATGACAGCATTTCCATGCTGGACAACAGGAGGTCATTTATAGTCAATTTAGCTCATGCCATTTACTATAATCATACAAACAACTGTACTTTCATGTCCAGTGTTATTTGTTACAGAAACTGAACAACATATCTACACTATGATGTGAGGTATAGGTCTTAAACTTTAAACTTTTTAACATCAGTATAGATGTGAGAGCAAATCAGTTGATTTATAAGCATTTTAAAAATAAAATAAGATAGTAGAGGAGTAAGATGTGGATATCACCTCTAAATACTTCATATTTTTTTAAAGATGTTTTTGATGTGGACCATTTTTAAAGTCTTTATTGAATTTGTTACAATATTGCTTCTGTTTTATATTTTGGTTTTTTGGCCGCGAGGCATGTGGGATCTTACCTCCCCGACCATGGATCAAACCTGCACTCACTGCATTGGAAGGCAAAGTCTTAACCGCTGGACCACCAGGGAAGCCCCTACTTCAGTGTATTTATAAATTCAGTGTATTTATTAAAACAGAACATTCCTTTACATAGCCAGAATACAATTATCAAAAGGAGGAAAATAACATTGATAATGCAGTATTATCTAATCTATGGACCTTATTCACATTTTGCCAGTTGTGCCACTAATGTCCTTTCCTATTCCAGGATCCAATCTCTGATGACACATTACCTTTAGTTTTCATATCTCTCAGACTTAACTTTGCATTATATTATTCAAAAGTTCAGGCCAGTTATCTTCGAGAATGTCTCAAATTTTGAATTTGACTAATTAGTCCATATTGTTAAATGCAAGTTGTATAGTTTTTGGAAGAATCCAGCATGTGTATTATGTCCTTCTCAGTACATCACATCAGGAGGCATCTGGTATTGCTTTGTCCCATCACTGATCATGTGCATTTCCAACCATGGTTAAGGTTGTGTGTGCTCTTGCTCATGGCTAAGGCTGTGGCTGGAGTGTGGAGATCACCTGCTGGGATATGGTAGGTTTTTTCCTTTATTTTAGAAAGTAATTTGTAATTTTGGAATTTTCTGTCTTTTGAACACATTATTTTCGTGTAATTTTCTTTGGTTTTCTTGTTTTTCTGCATTGTTTTTAGAGTAACTGTGGGGCAACATAGATTTAAGTGCCTGCCATTTTCCATGGTTATGTGAAAGTATGAGTGGGTCTATTTTAATAGGGAAGTATTTAAAATAAGTTTAATTATATGTCTATGTTTTGCCGGTTTATATATTTTGCACTTGGAAAGTTTTTTTTTAGTCAAAAATATACTACATACTATGAGTAATGCTTGAGACACTAGCTGTTTGAGGGAAATAGTGATATCCTTTATTCTTATTGAAGAATCACTGACATACAATATTATATGAGTTTCAGGTGTACAAGATAGTGCTTTGATATTTTTATACATTATGCATCATACAAAGTTATCAATATATTATTGACTATATTTTCTATGCTGTGTAGTACATTCTTGTGACTTATTATTGTGTAATAGTAGTTGTACCTCTTATCCCCTTCACCTATTTTGACTCTCCTTTTGCCCTTCTCCCCTTTACCCCAGTAACCATTAGTTTGTGCTCTATATCTTTGAGTCTCTCTCTGTTCTATTATATTTGGTCTTTGCTTTATATTTTAGATTTCATGTGTAAATGAAAACATACAGTATTTGTCTTTCTCTGTCTGACTTATTTCACATAGCATAATATCCTTTAGGTCTATCCATGTTGTCCAAGTGGCAAGATTTCATTCTTTTGTATGGCTGATATTCCATTGTTTATGTATATCACAATTTGTTTATACATTTATCTATCAGTGGACACTTAGGTTGTTTCCTTATCTTGTATACTGTAAATGATGCTACAGTGAACATTGGAGTGCATATAACTTTTTGAATTAGTATTTTGGTTTCTGCTGATAAATACACAGAGGTGGAATTGCTGGGCCACATGTTAGTTTTATTTTTAATTTTTTGAGGAAATTCCATACTGTTTTTATAGTGGCTATACCAATTTACATTCCCACCAACAGTGTACCTGGGTTGCCTTTTCTCCACATCCTCACCAACACTTGTTATTTCTCATCTTTTTGATGATAGCCATTCTGACAGGTGTGAAGTATCATGTACTCTGACTTCAAACTATATTACAAGCTATAGTAATCAAAACAGTATGGTACTGGCACAAAAACACTTAAGCCAATGGCATAGAATAGAGAGCCCAGAAATAAACCCATGCACATATGATCAGTTAATATACGACAAATGAGTCAATGATATATGGTGGAGAAAAGACAGTCTCTTTAATATGCTTTGCTGGGAAAACTGGACAGCTACATGTAAAAAAATGAAACTAAACCATTTCCTCACACCATGTACAAAAATAAATTCAAAATGGATTAAAGACTTAAATGTAAGAACTGAAACCATAAAGCTCCTAGAGGAAAACATAGGCAGTATGCTTTTTGACATCAGTCTTAGCAACATCTTTTTAGCTCTGTCTCCTCAGACAAGGTCAACAAAAGCAAAAATAAACAAATAGGACTACATCAAACTAAAAAGCTTTTGCATAGCTAAGGAAACTATCAACAAAACAAAAGGCAACCTACTGAATGGGAGAAGATATTTGCCAATGATATATACAATAAAAGGTTAATTCTAAAATATATAAAGAATGCATATAACTCAATATCAAAAAAACAATCCAATTAAAAAATGGACAGAAAACCTGAATAGGTATTTTTCCAGAGAAGACATACAGATAGTTAATAGCACATGAAAAGATGCTTACCATCAGTAATCATCAGGGAAAGACAAATCAAATCTGTATTTCTTATCTTTAAGGAAAGATAAGTAAAGTGTAGGACAGGCAAAAAACTTGTATCAGGAATATATTGATACAAGAATCACGAACAATAAAGCTAGTTATTTATAAGTTTTTGTTATTCATTCACTTTCATGGCTTTTGTTTTAGACTCTGTAATAAATCTCACTGGATTTCCTGTCCTATTTCAGTCTTTGCAGTGGACAAGGTACAGACTACATGGGAAGTTCTTTCAAACCCAAGTGGATTCAGTTTTGTATGTACAGTTGTTGCTGAGTTATTTGCCAACTCTTCCAGCAGTATGAGATTACCTTGTGCATTTTTAATAACTTCCTTCAAGCAATGAGAGAAATATTGACAGACTTTTTTGCCAGAAGCATACCAGTCCTTAAAATTTATTTAATAGTTATGCCAAAAATTTTTATATATTCTTTTAGATACCACAGTAAATCTAGAAATTAAAAATTATGTATTACTCACTAAAAATAATTTTATTCTAGAATTTAGCTAATAATAAGGCTATTAATATGAATTTTATCTAAAGCTTCTTAAGTTTGTTTTAATGTTTGGTATTTTTGAATTTTATATTTTTCTATTAGTAAGCGGAATGGTATTTGAAAATATTTCCCTTAGATATGGGGCACAGAATCTGTTATTGAGATTTCATACTTTATCTGTCATCTAATATGTATGAATAAGTGTGAAAGTTAGTCCCCATTCAGCAACCTGGAATTCAAAGACAATTGTTAGATAGATAGAAATAACAAAAGAGAAAAGAAAAAAAAAAATAATTAGTTGATAACTTTATGTTATGGACAGAAGGTTTTTACACCCCCTCCCCCTGCCAATTCATCTGTTGAAATCCTAATCCTTGATGAGATAGTATTAGGAGGTAGGCCTTTGGGAGGTAATTAGGTCATGAGGGTAGAACCCTCATGAATGGAATTATTGGCCTTATAAAAGAGCCCCCTGAAATTTCTTTCTTGTCCCTTCTGCCTTGTGAGGATACAAGAGAACATGACCATCTGCAATCCAGAAGACAGCCCTCACCTTAACCAGACAATGCTGGCACCCTGATCTCAGACTTCCAGCCTCCAGAACTATGAGAAATAAATTTCTGTTTTTAAAAGCCATCCTATCGGGCTTCCCTGGTGGCGCAGTGGTTGAGAATCCGCCTGCCGATGCAGGAGACACAGGTTCGTGCCCCGGTCCGGGAAGATCCCACGTGCCACGGAGCGGCTGGGCCCGTGAGCCATGGCCGCTGCGCCTGCGCGTCCGGAGCCTGTGCTCCGCAACGGGAGAGGCCACAGCGGTGAGAGGCCCGCGTATCGCAAAAAAAAAAAAAAAAAAAAAGCCATCCTATCTATGATACTTAGTCAGCCCACACTAAGACATTTGGCTAAGGAATTTATCTGTCTCATTATTTAGAATAAATTTTCTAAGCTACTAGTTATGCAGGAAATCCCACAAAAAATGGAAGAATCTTCTTTCAGGAAAACTAAAACAAAATATCTGAGAATATTTCTGAAATGTCCAGCAATAATCGTCAGCAATATTTATCATAGTCTGGGATAGGTAGAATATTTTTCACTACCTTCTCCACAAGTACTACTTGGAATCCCCTGTCCCACGTGATACTACTAATAATAGCTACAGTTAGCTATTTACCATATGGGTTTACCACATGCCAAGCTCTGTCCTAACTGCTTTAAATAAACAAACATGTTATCCATACAATGCCCTATGAATTAGGTTCTAATATCATACCAGTTTTAAAGATGAGGAAACTGAGGCAAAGAGTTTAAGTAGCTTACCTGAGGTTATCCAGCTACTGAGTGGACGAAAAAGTAACTGTTTTAACAAAGCATGCATTTATAGCAGAGAATGACTGAGACACATTTGGCTTCAGTGTTCATGCCCTTTGACCAGCAACACTGAAAACTATGATGTATAGTTTGGGAATTTGGTATATTCACATCTGACATATACACAGAAAACTTAATATGTTAAGAGGCTATTAAAAATGCCTAACAGGGCTTCCCTGGTGGCGCAGTAGTTGAGAGTCCGCCTGCCGATGCAGGGGACATGGGTTCATGCTCTGGTCCGGGAAGATCCCACATGTCGCGGAGCAGCTGGGCCCTTGAACCATGGCTGCTGAGCCTGCGCGTCCGGAGCCTGTGCCCCACAACGGGAGAGGCCACAACAGTGAGAGGCCCGTGTACCGCAAAAAAAAAAAAAAAAAAAAATCCCTAACCAAAAAAAAAATGTGAAACAACAAATTAACAATTCACTGTTGCACATTTTGAAATTTTATATTTTAGCTTGTGGTGTTTGATTAATAAAACTCACACTTTAGAGATCAAAATGCTACAAGTATAAAATTAAAAATAACATTCCTTATCTGGTATATGTATAGTAGAGCAGATGGCCTTTGTTTTTTTTAATTTGTATGTTCTTTCAAAAATCACTCCCACCTTTGATTTCTGAATGCTCTTAATCAGGTGATTCTCGCCCCTGGATCTAGTGTCTACTCTTGTACAGGCTACTTGCACTTTTGTGAAATACAAGTGGAAATCCTTTAAAGATTTTTGAACGTAACAAAATTTGATATTTTAAAATTGCATGGGGTTTTCCTGGTGGCGCAGTGGTTGAGAATCCACCTGCCGATGCAGGGGACACGGGTTCTTTGCCTGGTTTGGGAAGATCCCACATGCCGCGGAGCAGCTGGGCCCGTGAGCCATGGCTGCTGAGCCTGCGCGTGCAGAGCCTGTGCTCCGCAACGGGAGAGGCCCCAACAGTGAGAGGCCCGTGTACCGCAAAAAAAAAAAAAAAAAAGATTGCATGATACCATAAAATCTTACCAGAGTGACACAGATAGAATTACAACAGCAATAAAAGCAAGTTTATTTAGATATTTAAAAAGTTACTCAAATGTCAGGCAGTGAATCTGTTCTACGTAGGAGGCCTAGGAATCTGGGCTGGGAAATTCCAGATAGAGATCTCACAGCATCAGTAGTTGTGTCAAACTGCTAGAGATGCAAAGGGACATTGCAAGCAAATCTTAGTACTCTTAGACCTTAGGGAAAAAGCTAATAACATCTGATGCGGGAAAATGTTTGGAAAAAAGTTATTTTTATAATTAAAAGGAATGTATGGGCAAATTAAAGGAGAACACATATAATTAGAATGAGTCATAGCAGTTCTGTGCATGTTGGTAAACTGTCTTGTAGAGCTATTTCCCTGCATCTCAACATATGTCTTTTTTTGTTTTTTTCACTGTATGAAATAAAAATTGTAAACGTTTTCAGAGTTTACATTGTTACAAAAATGTAACCCACAGGATTCTTGTATCCAGTCATTTTGGGTGTTTGTTAGAAATACAATTTTTTAGGTTCTGTCCCAGATCTGCTTAATAAGAATCCAAAGCGGTTGAGTCTGGGCAGGTGCCAATTTTAAACATCACAGGTGAATTTTGCACATCTAAAGATTTAAGAGCCCCTGGAATAGAGACTATGTATGGCCCAGAGAACATAAAAATAACATTATCTTTATTCATAGTTTAGTCTCAGTTAGAAGGTTGAACGAAATCCTGGTGGTTGAAACTGGATGCTTAAAGAGGCAGGAACGGATACCACCATTACTTTTCAGGATGCGCTGCCTTGGCTTAGTTCTTCCTCTCTAGGCAGTATCAGGACATTCAAATCACAAAAATAGTGTAGAGAAAGGGAAAGGAGTAAAGAGAAAGAGATTGCATATGGGGAAATGGAGGAAAAATATATGTGTTCATATATGTGTGTGTGTGTATATATATGTATGTTTAAAATGTAAAATGTTTGAATTGCAACAGTAAATTATGAAGTGATAAAAAAAATCACAAAAATACAGAAAATGTAGCATACACTTTTTTGAGACTACTAGCCTGGAAAAGGATAAGACATTCACATATACTCCTTGATATATATGGTAATAAAGCCAAATGTTTCTTTCTGAATTCAGCTTTCTCATCCCTACTGACTAGTATTAAAACCCAAGCCCCAATATTCACGCCTACTCCATCCTCGTCTTTAAAAGTAAATGCCAGGACTTCCTTGGTGATGTCCAGTGGTTAAGACTCTGCATTTGCAATGCAGCAGGGCACCCTGGTTCTATCCCTCATCGGGGAATTAAGATCCCACATGCCATGCGGTGCAGGAAAAAAAAAAAAAAATGCCAGAAGTTACATGGGACTCACCACATCTCCTCGCTGAAAGCTGGCACTGGCCAGAACCAAAATTGCCAAATTGCACCAAATACCTAAAAAATCTGGGAAGCCCATTATATTTAGGTCCACTGAGGCCTCACCAAGACAATGTCAGGCCTCTTCTTTCACTCTTATTGCAGTCGGTGGTCATCCTCACACCATCATAATTCCTTTCATTGCAGTGTACCTCTCAATTTCCTTGAGTCCTATTACTCAAGTTCAACCATAAGTTTTGCATACCGCTTTAAAGCCTTTGATGCACACACAAGAGATACTAAACCACAGATTATCTATTGGGAAAAATCAGGGAAGAAACACAAACTATTCATTGTAAGCCAAATAAATCAACATTCAGTGCAGCCTCATTAATATCCTATAAAAAAGCAAATGCCATAGTGTTTTTTCATGGTTTATTTGGTGGGGAAAGTTTTTTAATGACAATAACAACACTTATATTGAATTTTTAGATAGTATTTGACAGTTTTGAAAATACTTTCAAATTATTTGTTTATTTGATCTAAAAATAGAATCAAGTGAGGGAATGCATTATCACCATTTCTCAAGTAAGGAAAATGTATAGGATATTTCTCTTAGTTCACACAGGTATTTGGAGTAATTATTCCTTATTCAAAATCAGATTCCAAATCCAGAAAATTTCCTTGGAATTTATATTTTAAGTGGGGGCTCTTAGGACAAAAATAAAGGTGGTAGTCAAGATAACAATAGCTGAGTGTTATGAGATTTTGGCAAATGCATTTTACTTACTCTTCTGATGTCATGTTGTATCAACTGGATTAATTGTTCACTGACCTTGAAAAGCAGTTGCAACAACTTTTTTCCAGGGTATGCTAGTCCTGAAGTCCAAGATGAGAATCAGTGGGTGAGATATATATCTTTACCTTCTAGGTCTCTTTGGAACAGAAAATCTGCTGAATAGATTTTTATCCTTACATAATGCATTGTACTTGATGTTTATTGGAAATGTAGAACCAAACCAATAACAAGTGCTATACTAAGAGGTCAACATTTTGAAATGAGAAGACATGATAAAGTGTTTCTAGCTTTACCTATACCATCGCCAAAAGAGCAATGTAAAATACTGTAGACATAAAAGCTTACAAATATATAGAGTTTAAGGGCTAATCAAAAAAAAATGAGATTGTTCCAATTTTTAGATATTTTTATGTAGCTATATATACATTTAAAAAACAATGACGATATTAGAGTATAATTCAAGTGTACTCTTGAGATTTATAAAACATTTCATACATACAAATCATTCTTTATACTGCTACCTCATCGTTAAAAGAGAAGATAGAATCAAACCATACAAAAATTGTAGAAAACTAGATCAAGGGATATTTTTTTGGAATGGCATGTATTCAGCAACATGACTGAAATACTTACAAGCTCAGCAAAATGCTAAGCTTTCCACTTTTTTTTGTTTGTTTGTTTGATTTAGTACGAGTGTATCCTTTTATTGATGGAAAATTGCACCACTGAAATATTTATACTAAAGTCTATTTCAGAGTCCTTGGAGGTTTAATAACCTAAAGTGACTCTTTGAAGAATAGCAGTTGACCTCTGAATAGGTCTTACTTTAGTGTTCTTTACTTCCAAAAGAAATCAGAGCACTGGAAAGATTTAGAAAGTCAATCAATTTTTATAGAAAAATGAAACAATAATTTGTCCAGTAGTTTATGCCAATAGTCAAAAATAGTATATGACGTATGCCAAATTTCAACTGAACTAGAGTTAAATATAGGATTCTCAGCTTACATGAAGGCTAAGCTGAATCACATGTAACCACATTGAAATAATACAGAGATCCATGGGTTTAGGTGCACATTATGGCAATAGAATCATTGTGCAATCCACGTGAACATTTTCATGGAGTGAAAATAATATTGTATCTCTGAGAACTCATTCCCGAGAAATTCCCACTTGCAAATCCACGTAATCTATTTCTTTATCATATGTGACATTTATGATAGGATTTTTAGATGTAGAGTAAGGGAAGTCGAATTGGTATTTGGCGAGTGACATTTCAAAGTAGGAAATTAAATTACAAAGGGGCTAAATGTTGCACCACAGAACCAAAGGTTCAGCAGCAGCAGAGGCTTCAAAGTCATTTTCAGCCTATTCTCTAAAGGATCATTTCACAGTTTATGCAGAAAGCCCAACATTTCAGTGATAATTAACAGAAGTTAATCCAGATGACTGTCTGTGGAATAGTCTTCATGAATTTACAGGATGTGAATTAACAGTCTATCGTGAAAAGATAAAGAGTACTGTAGAAGTAGATTCAACATGCCGACAAGAGAAAAAGAATCATCTATTTCACACTGATCAGCTGCAAAGTCATCTCACTTCAGCAAATGTCCAATCAAATGACACAGAATGTTTATAATCAACATTTTGTTCCACAATTTTTAAAAATTGTGTAGCTAACTTACATCTTATTTCTGTAATGTCCATCATTGTCAACATCAAGTCCTCTATAATTTAGACCATGCAGCAGTGCTGTGTTGTCTAAATTAATTAAAGAGACAAGTTTTAGGCCCATCGGAATCTGATAATATCAAACAATGATATGCACAAACATGCAAGGTTACATTTAGACCTGTATAAGCAATGGAAATATTTTATCAAACGTTGAATATAAAAAGTATGCTCCATGGGAAATGTCTGTTCATTTTTTAAAAATTTATTTATTTTTTATTTTCTTATTAATTTTTATTGGAGTATAGTTGTTTAACAATGTTGTGTTAGTTTCTACTGTACAGCAAAATGAATCAGCTATATGTATACATATATCCCCTCTTTTATGGATTTCTTTCCCGTTTAGGTCACCCCAGAGTATTGAGTAGAGTTCCCTGAGCTTACAGTAGGTTCTCATTAGTTGTCTATTTTAAACATAGTATCAATAGTGTAAATATGTCAATTCAAATGTCCCAATTCATCCCACCCCACCTTCCCCCTTGTTATCCATACGTTTGTTCTCTACATCTGTGTCTTTATTTCTGCTTTGCAGATAAGGTCATCTATACCATTTTTCTAGATTCCACATATATGCATTAATGTATGACATTTGTTTTTCTCTTTCTGACTTGCTTCGCTCTGTATGACAGTCTCTAGGTCCATCCATATCCCTACAAATGACCTAAGACCTAAATAGACATTTCTCCAAAGAAGACAAACAGATGGCCAGCAAATACATGAAAAGATGCTCAATATCACTAATTATTAGAGAAATGAAAATCAAAACCACAATGAGGTATTACCTCACACCAGTCAGAATGGCCATCATCAAAAAATCTACAAACAATAAATGCTGGAGAGGGTGTGGAGAAAAGGGAACCCTCTTGGTGGGAATGTAAATTGATACAGCCACTATGGAGAACAGTAGGAGGTTCCTTAAAAAACTAAAAATAGAACTACCATATGACCCTGCAATCCCACTACTGGGCATATACCCAGAGAAAAACATAATTCAAAAAGACACATGAACCCCAATTTTCATTACAGCACTATTTACAATAGCCAGGACATGGAAGCAACCTAAATATCCATCAACAGAGGAATGGATGAAGAAGCTGTGGTACATATATACAATGGAATATTACTCAGCCATAAAAAGGAACAAAATTGGGTCATCATGTTTTTGATGTATCATAAGCCCCTACTTTCTTCTTAAATCCACATTAAGAACATATTAGCAAGTTTACTTTAACTTAATATCTTTCATCAGAGTTTAAATTATATGATTCTGCTACCAAATAACTGTCCAGTCTTGGACATGTCACCTGAATATCTTTGTGTCTTGGTTTTCTCAGCTATAAACAAGTATACTTGCTTAGATCATTTCCAAGGACACTTCTAGATTTCTTGTAGTAAAGCTTTTTGTTATTTCAATGGTTATAAAACTTTCTTAAGAAACATTGTATAAAATAATATTTTGAAACATTCAATTTCAGAATTTGAAAAGTCGACTTTTTTTTTTTTTTTTTTTTTGCGGTATGAGGGCCTCTCACCGTTGTGGCCTCTCCCGTTGTGGAGCACAGGCTCTGGATGCACAGGCTCAGCGGCCATGGCTCACAGGCCTAGGCTCTCCGTGGCATGTGGGATCTTCCCGGACCGGGACAGAAACCCATGTCCCCTGCATCGGCAGGCGGACTCTGAACCACTGCGCCACCAGGGAGGCCCGAGTTGTCAATTTTATAATCTATACAATTATGATGCCACAAATCTCAAATACTGTGATACTTATAATATCAAGTATACACTGATGTCATAAGTATTTAATAAAACCAAATTTAATATTTGAAGATCTAGAAAAGGAGTTTCTGGAAGCAGATAAAAGATAGTCCAACTTACGTTTATTCTCCCTAACTCTGATCGGCCTCCTATAGCTCTTGTTTCCATTGGTACCACCCATCTAGGTCTCCATATCAGAAAATTCACTCACCCTATATTTTCATCATCTCTCACAGATAAATAATTAGTATATCCTGTCAATTAGACCTCCATAAAGTGACACATAATCTATTCAAAATTCTCTTACTACCACATTTGTAAGTTTCCTGAACTATCCCAATAGAGCAACCTAATAGTTTTCCTTATTCCTGCTTCTAATTTATTCTTTACTTAGTTACCAAAATGTGATTCTCCAAAATAGCCTCATATTGATGGTTTCCTAGGTTCCAAATCTTACATAATTATTGCCTACCAATCTATTATTATCCACTACTTTTCTCAAACTTTATACCAAATCTGGTGACACAAATAAGGAAATCTAATAAATCTGGCCTAAAGATACATTTTGTTTGATTTTTGCGAAGTGTATATATGCATGTATATCCGTGTGTGTGTGTGTGTGTGTGTGTGTGTAGCAATACATATTTATACTTTTTTAAGATGAACATGAATCTTCTGGTTCACCATAGGCCCACCTATTGTCTTATTCTCAGCTGATATATGTTTAATAGGTAAAAAAGACAATTGATTGTTTGAACCTAACTACTTAGAGGTCTCCAGACTCATAGATCAATGTCATTACACAGGTTATTCCCACTACTTTAATGCACTCATCTTTGCCCACCCCGAATGCTCCCGTTTGCTTTTCAAAACTTAGCATAGACATTGAATTTCTAGGAACCCTACCATGAATTCTTCTCTATCTCTCAGAGCTTTGTCAATCCCTTAATGCTTGGAGTTGTCTCTATAACTTGTATGCACTTAATTTCTTTTTTTTCAAACTGCTATAAATTTTCACATTTCAAGAAATCTGTATCAATAAAACATAAAGTCATGTCTTAAGTATCAATAAGCTTATACCTGACACATGGTAGATGCTCAATGAAAGAATAGAATCACAATGTTTCCCTGGACCACAGTTTTGAAATAGATTTTACCTTGAAACACATTAAAATGTACAAGGTATTTATAAAATATTAGTAGGACATATAGTGTGCATTTAGATTAACAGAATTAGGGAAAGACAATCACTGAGAAATGGAAATGTTCAAAGTTTGATACATATTTAAATTGCAATAAGTATTCAATACATGCAATGATATATTTTAATATATATTTAATATAAAATTAACATTATTAGACCTAATACTGACCAGTAATTATTGAATGGCATTTTACTTCTCTGTTTACAATCCTCCAATGAGTATCTTCCTCATTGAGAAAAAAATCCAAAATCCTTACCATCTCTTTAAGTTTCCCACACTCCAAAGACCTTTGGCTTTATCCTCTATTCTTCTCTTCTTCTGTCGAGCCACACTAGCGTCCTTGACCTTTCTACAATTTTCCAAGGACACTAACACCTCTTGTGTTTAAAATTTTTTTTTTTCTTTGCTTTTCAAGTAACCCTCTGCCCCTAGATATCCCACAACTCCCTCACTCTGCATTACATCTCTGCTCAGATAAACTCTTATCTAAGAGGCCTTCCCTGAATATCCTGTATGAATGGCAGACCCTCATACCATTGTGCTCAATCATCTTAGGCTGCCTTGGTCGTCTTAGCACATATAATAATCTGACATGTCAAGTACATGCTTGTTTCTTTGTGTGAGATCTGAATCCCTCAATAGAACATAAGTTCCACAAGGACTAGCATTTTGTTTTGTTCCTCCTGAAAATAAATGTTGATTGACTATATTAAGATTTTACATAAACTTAATACTTCATGGAACTCACTTCGGGAACTGCAGCGCTAAGCAGTTTCCTGAAACAAGTATTTTCAACTTTACCTTATTTGGTTATCTTTCTACTAAACAAAACTCCCATTCTGACTAAATAGTTACACTTAATACATATGCAACAAAATTTGAAACAAGAAAGAAATGTAAATGTATATAAAAAACTTGAAGTAAATTTTGAAAATGCTTGACGCTCTGCTAAATCTCTTAACCATACCCATATTTATTTGTATTTAAGTGTTATCTAACTATTCTCCAAAAGACGAGGATCTTGTTTAGTGTATAATTTAGCACTATTTTAACAAATGCTTTATTTCAAAAATAAACTAATAAGTCCTACCACAGGTAGATTCTGCTGCCAGTAGATATATTCTGAAATGTCTTTTAGACATATATGATTTTATTAGAATAAATCTTCTGAGCATTTAACTATATTTAAATATTCACAGTCTTTTCGTCATAAATTACTATCTCAAAAGAGTTTAATTGGAATAGATTTTAACCACCCAATGTCATAGACTGAAATTTTATTTAGGGGCTCATTTGTACCCTCAAATAATTTCCACTCATTATGTCCTCTATTTGATATTGCATTAAGCTACAGAAAAGGTGAATCAGACATGCCATTAAGATTGGCAAGGCTTAAAATCCGTAGAGTGGATAAAAAACGTATTACTCAAATGTATCAAAATGGAATCCAACCATGCCTGATCTTAATAAGTCCATTATAAGCTGTATTGATTAAGAAAGCTTGCCAATCATTACAAGACATATCACAGGGATCATTAATGTGCTGGAATATTTTAAGATATGAACAATTGAAACAAGCTGTCAACATATGTTTAAGTTGACAGTCAATCAACTATTATTTATTGAGTAAAAGCACTGAGTTAAGAATCACTAGAAATATAAAGATGAATGGATAGAGTTCTTGCTCTAAAGAACCCAGCACTAAAATTGGAGTAGAGGATATGTACATTTGTATAAATTATCTATGTTGGTCTTAAGTTTCTTTATTTGTAAATAAAGAGGTTAGTCTAGTTAATTTATGATCTTTTCTTTTTGCCTTTTCCCTATTTTTTAACATTTCATTTTTTTTTTAAAGATTTCTTTGATGTGGACTATTTTTTTTTAAGTCTTTAATGAATTTGTTACAATATTGCTTCTGTTTTATGTTTTGGTTTTTTGGCAGTGAGGCATGTGGGATCTTAGCTCCCTGACCAGGGATCAAACCCGCACCCCATGCTTTGGAAGGCAAAGTCTTAACCACTGGACAACCAGAGACATCCCTAAATTTCATTTTTGAATATTCATGCTTGAAGAACAACAAAAATAAAGATATAAAGTATTGAGAAGTCCCTTAAAATCTGGCCCTGTAGGTAACATCATTTATTAGTTTCTTTATATAGGTTTCCATGTAATTGTTCTATGTAAAGCAAGCAAATATGAATATACATTCCTCATACTTTTTAAAAGAAAAGGTATCATTTTATATACACTGTAAGTAACCTTGAATTTTCCAATTAAAAATAAATTCTATAAATATAATGCTTCACCATTCTTTTCTACAGCTTCATAGTATTTCAACATGTTTATTTACCCAATTCATTAAAGTGGACACTTAGAGGGATTTTTTTGTTTTGTTTTTCTTCTTTGTTTGTTTTTTAAATTATTTCCTGTAACAAACAGCATAGCAACACATATTTCATTGTTTATAAAGGAGTCACATGGCCACCAGGCCAAAAGGCAAATGTAAGTCTTCACTCCCCTCTAGAGGGTTGATATTATATTTCACTCCCACCAACAATTCATGAAGCTTAATTCCATTTTCTAAACTAAAATTCTATGCATTTCTTAAAAAACACAAAACAAGGACAAACCATAGTTACCATGGCTAAAATAAAAAATATTTGTACATTAGCCAAGAAAAATGTATTGTTTTCTTTTTATATAAACACAATGGCATGAAAGGCACATTTAGTCCCAGAAACCACTTTAGGTTCCCATCACCCAAGAAAATTTTCTCTTCAGTGAAAGGAAAAAAGCTCACTATTCATCCCAAGATGTTTTCCCCTATCTTTTGACATGTTAGGTATCCCCTAGCACCTTCCTCATCCAATTAGCCATTCTGATTTGTTCACTTAGCAATTTGTGCAGCCAACAGAAAAATCTCTTTTTAGTTTGTAAAAATCCTTTTTCTCATCTTGGATGTTTTCTAGATTTTCAGATTTGACCAATGAAGGACTGTTTTTCTAAAATCCAAATAAAGAATTCTGTACAAGTGGATAAGTGATTATAAACCCTAAACATGTGACTGTCCAAAACCCATTTTAGAGCCATTCTTTTGTGAACCATTCTCAGGCACATTATCTCCTTGCCAAGAGCTCTGCCTATTCTCTAGCTGTTATCTGACTGCATTTGTTAATGACAGGAAAACCAGACAGAGCAGCTGCAAAAAAAAAGAGAATCTTGGCAAGATTACAACAGCCAACCAGATGACAGGGGAGTAAATTTCCCCTGTCAGACCTACACAAGTCAGATTCTTATTATTTGTTTTACTTTATGATTTAATTGAGCCATTTTTTTTCTCTTTTACTTAAGGAAGAGGAGTTTGGAAATATTTTCATTTTAGTTAATCAGCTAAGAGCTAGATTTCACAGTCCCAGAGAGGAAAGGAAAAGGGCATCAGATTCATCTGGGAGTCTATGTTTCTTTGAAATTTCTTGTTCTTAGACTTATGTTGGTCGCACAGGACTAGTTTCTCCCTTCTCTTTTTGAGGAAACGGAATTTTATTTTTCTTTTAGTTAGAAAGTATTCCTATTTAGTTTTGAATTCTTTAGAATCATTAGAAACATCACATGGTCAATCTTTGAAGAATAAAGATTCTCTACTTGCTCAAAGGTCCAAAGAACATCAATATGGTGTTCTAGAATGATTTTTATATATATTTTTATCACCTTGAGCACATCCCCGAAAACTTAACAGGTATTATTTGCCCCTCTTAAAATATAATGGAAATATAGCTGAAAGAGATAACTTCTGAACATGAAACATCTGATAAGCATCATCATTGAATTTGAAATCTAGTTCTCATACATATCATTGTTCTTGTGAAAGCAAAAATAGAAGGCTGCCTCAAGTTTTGTTTTCTATGTATATACAGTTGATTCTACTCACAGTAGTTATGTTGTGTAAAGTCAACGCAAACGCTGAATTAGCAAATACTGAACGCTTATTACTAGGCGAAATACAGGGGAATTCTGCAAGCCTCTGGTCACATTTCATCAAGTGATCAGTGTTTTATGTGTTTCTTCTTGAAGATACCTTATTTAGGTATCTTTTTTACCGTTGTTTTTTTTTTTAACACTGAATGTACACGCACCACTATTACTCAAGCCTGAATGAAGCATTTTCTCTGTAAGGCATGTGACAGCTTTCTTGCACTTAGGAGCACTAGACAGTACTTCAACACTGTAGTTGAGAACCAGATTAAACAGCAAAACCACCCACAAAAGGCACCAAAATGTGAAAAACTAAATTTACCACAAAGAGGACACTTGTTTGCAGTTCGAGAGCTGACACCAGAAGGCAGAGTATCACCTCATTCAACCTTAACTGGGAACATGTGTGTCAGGCAACCCTCATTTTTTTTTTGCTGCTCTGCACCGTTTGTGAATGACCAGGAAATCACTTGTGAGTGTTCATTTTGGGGTTACAAATAAATTTTAGAGAGTAGATGGTAAATTCCACAATTAGAAATGGTAGAAGTTGGATCTTTATAAAGATCTGTAAGACTCTAAAGTCCACAAGCAGAGCTGCATTGCAGATAGTCTATGTAAAAATTCACTCACCCTCTAAAATCAAATACAAATTCAATGAAAGATTTCTTTTTATATGGATATGATTTCTAGGGTCATTCAATCTTCAGATGTCTGGCTCAGCTTATTCAAATTCCTCACAGTGGCAGTTCTGGGCTCACTGATATCATTTGACATATGTATTTCCACATCATTTTTTCACTTCATCTTCTGATTGACATTTATGTTTTAGTCTAGGCCAGAGAGACCAAAATTGGAATTTAAGTCCTAGTTCTTCAAACACACTATTAAATATTATCTAACTTAGTAGTGATATGATAGTCCCAGAATAGTATAAGTCAAATTCAACTTCATTCAAGAAATAATTATTGTGTTCTTTGCTTTAGTACATTTCATCTTCCTGATAGTTTTACTTCTTCATTGATAATTCTCTGAAATACATTCCCTAAGTAATTTGGTAGACCTACACCCATAAAATTCTTCTGTAATAGTCTATGTATGAAGCGAATACATTTAAATGACTGTCATGATATTTTTCCTTACCTCCAAAAATATCCAGCCATTCTATGATAAGTGGCTATTCTAAAAATTTATATATATTCTAACCCTCTCTCTTTCTATACCTATATATATATACATACATGCATATATATTTATACACATATGTATCATATATTTCAAAAAGTATCTGAGCATTTGTTACAGATCATCTATCTCATTGCAAATACTTACAAGTTCCATTTTTTAGTAAAAGCCATACTTTATATTCTTTTCAGGACTATCACAGAGAAAGTACAATGAAGAACTAAGTATAAGGGAAGGGAGAGTATCTGGACTAGGATCTGGGAACAATACTACCAAGACCACATTGTTCTTTGAAGAGTGTTAATTCCTTCCTCAATAATCCTTCCTATCTCTGATGCCCAGGACATCATAAAGATTAAGAAAAATGTCTGAATATGTGACTCCAAAATACAAGAGCTATCCCTTGGGGTTTAAGTGTGAACCACCATCACTGTCACCTTTGGGACACTGTCGACAGTTTATTATTACAGCAGTGGACAAGTAGCTGTCTTACACTGAAGAATTTGCAGCAAAGAGGAAAGGCAAAAGAAATTGATCTTCCTGTCTACTTCTTGCTCCACATGTTGGAAGTTGGGGACGCCCCTGTAGGCTAAGTGATATGATAGGGGCTCTCTTGTCAGATTGGGCTGCCATAACAAAATACCATATTCAGTGACTTAAACAGCCACATACTCACAGTTTAATTTCTCACAGTTCCAAAGGCTAAAAGCAAGATCAAGGTGCAGCCAATTTTGTTCCTTATGAGGGCTCTCTTCCTGGCTTGCAGACAGCCACTTTCTCATTGTGTCCTCACATGGCAGAGAAAAACAGTGAGCTCTCTAGAATTTCTTCTTATAAAGTCCCTAATTACCTCCATAAAAGTCCTGTCTCCAAATACAGTCACATTAGGTGTTAGGGATTCAACATAATAATTTGTGGCAGGGTAGGGTTGCACATACAAATATTTTGTATCAATATATGACAGGAGGTAAGTTAATGGATCAGGAAGGAGACTTGAAGATGGAAGTACAGGATTTTTTAATCATTTGGAGAAGTTGTGACAACAGCAGTTAACTGGAGAAATCAAAGTTACATCACCATATTTGTATGGCAGGCTGGTGGTATAGGTCATAGTACCGACATATATATAAGAAGAAAACAAAGATTTAAATACTACTACTTTGTTAATTAGTGAAATTAGACTAATATTGATACAAATAAGTCCATTTGACTGTTCATATAGAATCCTCTGAGCAGTAATCAGGTATTTTTATTTGAATTAAGTTTTTTATAAATGCACTTGAAAAATGCATGTAAGCATTTTTAAAATGCTTAATTTGCATTGAGCTAGAAATAGGTTCTAACTAGGGATAGTGTCATGCATGAATAAAATGTTTTAGCATTTACCTTAACAAAAACATAATAAAAGCCCAGGGTTTATAAACAAGAGAAAGACCCTACTTGTTATTTATTACAGACAGGATTAAATACAGACAGTTTTCCCCAGCATTTATCTGTTCAATGTACTATGAAATAAAATCGACTCATGTTAATAAAGGACAGCATCTTTAGAAGATTTATGTCAATGTTCTTATTAGCTAATGAGTATACATGTAGACCCTTGACATTTTTGTTTTCCTTCATATAATCTTTCCATTCCCAATCACCACAGTTTCATCAGCAATTGCATCCTTTGAAGAGCTATTCTTTCACTGGGATGTGGGAAAATGTAGGACTACTTTTCAGAAAGGAGGCCACTCCCTGAAATCCAAGAATGAATGTCAATGAAAATGAGGTCAATAAAGAGAAAGTTAAAAAAAAAATCACACTTTATATAAAATATTCACCTTTTTTAAAAGTACATGAGATTTATACATGTGTAATCCACTCAAATGTTTAAAGTATTAAGTATATACAATATATTCCATATTATTTGAATTTTGAAAACTTTCCATCAGGCTTTATGCATCCTCATATCTTCTATGTGGTCATTAAAGAATATCATAGAATTTAGTTTTGAAAAATAAAATGAAAGTGGTAGAAAACATAGTAAATTAAATGTCATTTAAAATGCTACTAAGACAGCCAACCATGTCAATTGTTTTACAAAAACCATCACCTATACTTAGAGAAACCAGAGAATTTCCAATCTGTGCAATATAGTATTTGTTAGTGTATCTCATGTAATTAATAAAACGGTATTAAGAGCAGCAGCAAATATTTCTCTCTTTTTTTTTTTTTTTTTTTTTTGGCTGCGTCGGGTCTTAGATGAGGCATGCGGGATCTTTTATTGCAGGGTGTGCGCTTTTCTCCAGTTGTGGCATGCGGGTTTTCTCTCTCTAGGTGTGGTGCGTGGGCTCCAGGGCGCATGGGCTCTGTAGTTTGCAGCATGCGGGCTCTCTCATTGAGGCCCACAAGCTCAGTAGTTGTGACACACAGGCTTAGTTGCCCTGTGGCATGAGGGATCTTAGTTCCCTGACCAGGGATCGAACCCATGTCCCCTGCATTGGAAGGCAAATTCTTTACCACTGGACCATCAGGGAAGTCCCAAGAGAAGCAAACATTTCTTTCTTTCAAATAATTACTAGGGCTTCCCTGGTGGTGCAGTGGTTGAGGGTCTGCCTGCTGATGCAGGGGACACGGGTTTGTGCCCCGGTCCGGGAAGATCCCACATGCCGCGGAGCAGCTGGGCCCGTGAGCCATGGCCACTGAGCCTGTGTGTCTGGAGCCTGTGCTCTGCAATGGGAGACGCCACAGCAGTGAGAGGCCCGCGTACCACAAAAAAAAAAAAAAAAAAAAGAGATAAAAATAATTACTAAAAATTTCATTATGTTTTAAACCTCACTCATGCTAATTTTAGTAAATGAAACAATCATTATAGAATTTGCCTTTCGTTTGCTTCAATTTAGTTAAATCTTCATGTGTGTACCCTGCTCTAGAACTGTATTTACACATTTTCCTGTTCACTCCCTAAATAACACTTGACAAATCTAAAGAGCTGCTATGTATTCTGAGACATGTATGCAAACAAATTTAGAATGCATGGTATGGTTTCCATTGTATCTGATTTAGAATAAACTAAATATTTTCCAGGTGGTTTTGCACTTTTCCTAAGCTGATCATAACGTAGAAGCTTTATTTTTTTGTTAGCTTTGGTAATTTTTTTTTTTTTTTTTTTTTTTTGCGGTATGCGGGCCTCTCACTGTTGTGGCCTCTCCCGTTGCGGAGCACAGGCTCCGGACGCGCAGGCCTAGCGGCCATGGCTCACGGGCTTGGTTGCTCCGCGGCATGTGGGATCTTCCCGGACCAGGGCACGAACCCGTGTCTCCTGCATCGGCAGGCGGATTCTCAACCACTGCGCCACCAGGGAAGCCCAGCTTTGGTATTTTTGAAGTAAAGAATAGCAAAAAACAAAAACAAAAACCCTTCACATCTATCTATTAAAATATTTGATAGAGCATAATTGAAATATGTCTAAATGGCTGACAAGACTTTGAGCTTAAGCTTGTCTATGTTGACAATGTATTTTCCTTAGAAAAAGTAAACTAAATTTTTTGAATATGTACATAATTGTGGTGGACAGCTACTAAAATGGCTCCCCATGGTCCCTGCCCCAGGGTGTTTATACCCTTGAGTAACTTCGCCTTGAGTGTGGATTGGACCTAGTGACTTCCTTCCAATGAATAAAATTCTGCAAAAGTGATGTGATGCCACTTCAGATTATAAAAGACTGTGACTTCTGTCTTGTCAGAGCTCTCTCTTGCTGTCCCGTGGTGTTTTGAGCTGTTCTATGGAGAAACCCAATGGCAAGGAAGTGAGAGCAGCTTCCAGCAATAGCCGTCAAGAAATTCATGCTCTTAGGGCTTCCCTGGTAGCACAGTGGTTGAGAGTACACCTGCCAATGCAGGACACACGGGTTCGTGCCCCGGTCCGGGAAGATCCCACATGCCGCGGAGCGGCTGGGCCCGTGAGCCATGGCCGGTGAGCCTGCGCGTCCGGAGCCTGTGCTCCGCAACGGGAGAGACCACAGCAGTGAGAGGCCCGCGTACCGCAAAAAAAAAAAAAAAAAGAAATTCATGCTCTTAGTCCAACAGCCTGAGAGACGCTGAATCCTATCAACAAGCACTGAGAGCTTGGAACTGAATCAGTCTATCTGAATTGAACCTTGAGATGGCTGTGGCAGGCCAAAATCTTGACTGCATCCTTGTAGGAGACCCTGAACCTTAGGACCCATATAAGCTGTGCCCAGATTCCTGATCCACAGAATCTGTGAACTAATACACATGTGCTGTCTTAAGCTGCTAAATTCTGAATAGCTTGTTGTGCTGCAATACATAATTAATACAATAATTAATATAAATAATTTTTACTTTAGGGCACTAATAATGTTCTATTACATAAAATGGTTACATGCTGTGATGTTCCAATGCTCCCTACTCTCTATCCTTTGTTTCCATGTCTGTAAAATGAGAATGCTGAGAAAGAATATCTCTGCTATTGTTTCTAGATATGTTTTATCTTATTTACATAATCCTATTACTAAATTCACACTTAGTCTTGATGTCAAAATAGAAGATAAGAATTGTGAAGATTACATGGTATTATGCATGGAAAAGTACCTAGCTCCATGTGCTGTTTACTGTGAAAATGCTCAGAAAATAGATATTTGCCACAGGATGGAATGCAGGGAGCAAGCCTGGACTTCCAGTTTAGCTCTTTCTTGGTCAATTTGGGTTTGTCAGATGGGGTAAATAGGAACAGTTTGGGGCTAAAGTCTTGGTAGGACAGGTAGAAAAAATTCAGTCCTTCAGCATCTTTCATAGTCGTTTATTTTGGATTCACTTTTTAAAAAATTTTTTTTAAGATCAAATTTTAACTTTCTGTAGGAAAATGTTTAGAATGTCAGAATAAAAATAAAAGTGTGAAATACACATTCACAGCCTTACATTTTCAAGTTTAATAAGAACATGATTTTAACAGATATACACGTCGAAAAGCTGAAATGGGGTGGGGAGATGAGGAAGGAATAGTTGGTCTATTTGATTTTTATATTTTAAGATTCAAAAGTTCAGAAGCTCTGGTCCTAAGATTTTTATGAGTTAGATGCACACTGACCAGGATTCCTCCGTAGAAAAGGTATGAAAAATCAATTTTGTAACATTATTGTAGTAGTAGATTAAAGATGACTGCAAATTCTTTGCTGCTCTTTCTGTTAAGAGGTAGAGGAAAAATTCACCTCCCTTTGAATCAAGGCTGAACTTATTATCTTGCCTGACAAAAAGAACGTGACAGAAATGATGCTGTGGGACTTTCAAAGGCAAGAAGCCTTTCAGCTTTTGCTATGACAATGTTACTATACATGCTCTGGGTGAAAGCAACAACCATGTAAGAAGTCTAGCTACCTTAGACCACCATCCTGGAGAGGCCACACATAGGTCCACAATGTGAGCTCTGAGTTCAGCCTTCTAGCTGTTTCCACCAGTAACTAGACTTGTGAATTTAGCTAACTTGGACCCTGCCACCATAAAAAATGGAAGAATTACCCCGCTGAATTCTCCCCTAATTCTAGATGAACTGTAGTAAAATCATTGTTATTTTAAGCCACTTAATTTTGGGGTAGTTTGATATACACCAATCATTATCTGGAAACTTCATCATACTCACCTAGTTTTAACCTAAGTGTTTAATATGCGACCAAATGCATAGTCGTCTCAAAGTGAAAAAAAATATTTTGCAACATTATCTAGAAGTGATAACTTAGGCCCCAATTTATATGGGACAATGGTGTCATTGGACACCCAGAGGAACATCATAAAGAAAAAGAATCAATAAACTGAAGGATTTTCATATTGGAAGCATATTGTATGACTTTACAGAAATTCTATATTTCTGCTTTGAGTCACCATGGAACAAAATATAAAAATAGATATGCATGTATATGTGTGTGTGTTTATATTTACATGCATACTTATATGTATATACTTACAAACAAATATACATATATATAGAAGTTTTGAGTTTAAAAAGACCTGCGTTTATTATTCTATGTAGGTAATTAGATTGAATGAAATCTACCAATGTGTATTGCAGTAAAGTTTTTGATATCCAGAATAGATAAAACTGGGTAAAGAACATTGCTGAAAGAACTCTATTTTAAAAAGACTAGTAACTCTTTATGTATCATATGCTTTAACACAGAATTAATTATTCATCTCCCCCACCCAAGGGAAAAAAAACAACCCACATCTTCATTCAGGTAAATATTGAAAATAAAGAAAAATTGTAACTTGACTAACAAAGTCCCACTTAATTTCTTTCTCAAAAACCTCAAGTTTACAAAGGCTCACTTTTGTATACTAGGCAGGACCCTGAAGTAGATATTCGCAACTGATAAATTCCCATTGGTGATTTTCCATAGTGCTGCATAAACACGGTTTTTAAAAAAAGGAAAGGAAAACCAACACATCCAGAAGAAGATTTAATGAAAAGCATTAATCTGGCAGCTGCCTCAACTGTGGTTCTTTTTAGAGTCAATCACACTTATCTTTTCATTTGTCAAATTTCCCTATGTTTCTTTCCAAATCCTCAGTATCAAGCTTATACTGGTACTTCATATTCATACACATTTGGTACTGATACAATTTAGATATTTTCTGTTGACACTTTTCATTAACATTCAGCCATGAGAGATAATGATTTAGTTTCCTTATACCACTCTGGACACCTTTCTCTATCCTAATTCTTCTTAATTCCTTAATTTTGCTGCTCAAATTCAAATTGCACTCTTAATTTTGTACCCTTTACACAAATAATACTACATTTTTAATACGAAATACTTACAAAACCAAATCCTGATTAACTCACTTTTGATAATTCAACATAATATTATGTCATTTTTGTTAAGATGTGTCAGTTTACACGTTAAACAGTTTTCACATATATTTAAAATTATTCTAAACATGTTATGACATAAAATTTCCAAAATGTACTGATCAAATATGTCTATTTCATCCAAACTGCTCCCTTTCAGCCCTAGGTGTAAGTTCTTCAGAAGAGTCATATATAGAAAAAAACAATAAAAGGGATTTTACACTGAATAAAATTCCTTGATATGGCTTGTTAAGAATGCTGTGTCTCCTCAAATCTCAGAGGCTGACACATCCTGGTGTGGTACCAATTCTCCAGTTCTATGAGTCAGCATGATGTCTCAGTACAGGAAATCTATAATGACATAATGTTCACTAAATGCCATCAGAAAGGTAATTGTCAAGTTAAAAAAATAGCACATTTTTGTTAGGAAGAAAAATATTTGAAACATGCTTAAATATGCATCCATTGATTTTTATGGTAATGAATAATAGATAAAAGGCTTAAGAATATCTTTGGACACCTAAGTGGTAGATAGTCGTGACAGGTTTTTGTTCCCTATTCCAATTTCCATGATTGCTGCTCTGGAGAAGCTTCAGGGAACTCTATCTGGAGAGAGGTATTTTGCTTTCTCTTTCAGTTTAATGGCAGATTTTTAACTTTTAGTAACTAAAGATCACACTATAGCCATATTCCATAGTTTTCCCTTTGTGGCAAAAGATAGAAGCAATTATGTTTCTATTTATTCGTCACAAAATGAAGATGAAACTCCACTGCTAAATTGCCATTCTGCAGTGTTTAATGTTCCCCTGAAGATACTGCCTTTTTGGAGAAGTTATATGTGCTTGATTATAAAACTATTCATTGTTTCTCTTCTATTTTAACTTGTAGAGCATGACCTTTCCTTAACTGTTGTTGTTACATTATAATTTCATATATGTTTTATAAACAAAACAATTTCTAAATTTAGTGACAGGAACTTTAGTTCTGTGCAATAACACAGATCAGATATCCTGAAAATACTCTCAATAAAAACACCAAAATAAGCTGAAAAACAGAGACTAAACATACTTTAAGTGTGTAACTGAAGTTATAAGTCATTAGAATAGTTCTATTTGGGGAGGAACGACCAAGGTTCCAAAGGATAAGAAACAAAGACAAAGAGAAAAACCTACCTACCCCTCAAGACATGGTCCTAAAACTATAAAACAAGGTAACAAGGAGATCTTAAACACAGTCAGAGAGAAAGGAAAGATAACAAGGACTAATAACAGGCTTCTGAGCAGTCATTTTTAGAAGAGAGTGAAATAATACCTTTCAAGCTATGAGAAAACAGTAAGTGACAACATATAATTATAACAATTTACAACCTATACATTTATACATAGCTAAGGTATTATTATAGAAAAAAGCTGAATAAACAACTTTCAAAGAGAAAAATCCAAATCTCAAATAAATCTTAACTATATCTTTTAATAGAAAGGAAATTGAATTTAGAAGGGTTAAAAAGTGGTACAAAGAAGAATAATCATCAAGGAAATTAGTAAAAAGTAGCTAAACATATAAAGTATTGATTTTAAAATAACAACAAGGTTAATTAATTTGGAAGTAAATATGAAAGAAATCTAAAAGACTGGGCAACAATAAAATGTAGAAACTAAGGGGATAAAATGTTTTCAGTGCTTTACCATTATTGTATAGTTTTGTTGGAGGTTATAGGTATTGATTTACCCTACATTTTGTTAAATATGTATGTAAAATGTTAGGTGCCATATGAAAAAAAAAGTATGGATCAAATGCACATTAGAAATCAAAATGTTTACAATTAAATACTTAAACGATCAACTTAAGAAATGAAAAAGAACAGGGTAAGTTGAAATAAAGAAGAAAAGTGAAAATAAGATAACAATAGAAGTTAATTAAATAGAAAAAAATGAGAACAAACCAAAAAGTAGATTCTATGTAAAACCTACTAATACAGAAAAGAAAAAAAAAAATGTTGGTGTTGAACATCTTTGTGCCCAGAAAGAGGAGGCAATGCAAGGTATATAGAAAAGATTTAAAATGGTGTGAAAAAACAATGAATATGTTTGTTCAAATGAATATAAAATTCAAATGATTTGGAAGATTTTCAAGAAAGGGTAATTTAACAGCACTAACTCAAGAAAAAATTTTAATATAATAATAACTATTAGAATGTTCCATCAGAAGTTAAAAATCTATCTCCAGCAAACATACATGCTTACAAATCAACCCTCAAAAAATGATTTTAAATTTAATTGCTAAACTTTCAAGAAACTGCTAATTACTTTTAAAACTTCTTATGGGAAGTAGAAAAAAGTTGTTAAGTAACCCATTTCTCAGCTAGTATACTTTAGAATAGTGTTACTCAAAGTAGCCAGTCAGCTGTTTGCTATTGATCAGCAATGATATAAGGAGTTTGCTGCCCTGGAATGTAAATTAATGTGTTGCTTCCTTCACTGAGAAAGTCTTGCATCAAAAAATATCAGGTGGGGCTTCCCTGGTGGCGCAGTGGTTGAGAATCCGCCTGCCGGTGCAGGGGACACGGGTTCGTGCCCCGGTCCGGGAAGATCCCACATGCCGCGGAGCGGCTGGGCCCGTGAGCCATGGCCGCTGAGGCTGCGCGTCCGGAGCCTGTGCTCCGCAACGGGAGAGGCCACAACAGTGAGAGGCCCGCGTACCACACACAAAAAAAAAAAAAAAAAAAAAAAAAAAAAATATCAGGTGAACTAAAATTGTCATCCTTAGTGATGTAGCTGATTTATATTCTGGCTCAAGGTCCTTATTTCATTGTGATTCAATAAAAAACAGTTTAAAACCAGCATCACAAAACTGACAGCAGTTCATATATTACAGTTTGAGTAGCATTGTTCTGGAAACCAAGAGAGGACAGGATAAAATGAAAAAATTTGAACAACATTTTTGAATGTAGAGGTAAAGTGCCCAGCCAAGATATTCTCAAATTAAACTTATTAAGGAATTAAAACAAAAAAGCCAAAGTCAGCTTTATCCCAGGAATTTTATTGAAACTCAACACAATACATAACAAATGAATAGGAAAAATAAATAAGAAAATCATGGACCTTTCTTAATCTAATGTAAGGTACCTAAAAATACCAATCCAAACAAAAAACCACAGAGCAACTACGTGATGGTATTTACCACTTTGTGGTAAAAATCATAATCCACCTTTTAAAATATGAAAGTAAGCAAAAATCATAATCATCATGGTTTATATCTAATATGTATACTGGAAATAATAACTAAGAAAAGAAAATAATACAAAAGTTTGGAAATAAAGAATGACTATGGTACAATTACATAGAACATCTAATAAACTCTAGAGACAAATTATGGGGATTAATAAAATTAAGATTGTACAATAAGATATCTGTATGTTATTTCTAGAAATCATTTCTATTAGAAATGCACATAATTTTAATTGTAGCCCAATATAAAGGATTCACATAACTATAACAAATGTGGGTGAAAACTCTACAGAAAATACATAAAATTTGTAGTGAAAGCCTTTAATGAAGAATTAATTAAAGAGATATAAATGAAGAGTTTATAAATAGTAAGGCTCAAAATATTAAAGGATGCTGCTTCTCTAATTAATTTTAAATTTGGTTTTAAGGAATACAATATTTTAAGTAAGGTGGTTAAAAACATGTTTATGGAAAAAAAGAGAGCAAGAATAGCAAAGATGATTCTGATAGATGAAAACAACAGATGAGGTTTTAATTATTATAAAGATATGAGATATCTAATAAATATACTATATGTAAAGATATATAATTTAGAAATAATTCAGACAGTGTTGAACTGGCCCCTCCAATGAGATGAGTAGGATAGGATAGGATAGGATAGGGCAGATGATGAATAGGGTAAAATTGGATAAGATCAGATAGGATAGATAAGGATAGCATATAATGGGGTAAGATAGACAAGAATAGAATAGAATTGAATAGAATCTGATAGCAAAGCATTTAGTAATGTATCCATCAGTGTATAGAAATTCATTATTTTAAATGAGTGGCTTTGCTGAGAGGGGTGAAACAATGGCATATTGAATTAAAGGTACTGAAAAAATGTCACTTACGTAGAAAAAAATCAAGTCCGATGAAAAGGCTTTAATCTGAAAATCAAAACTTTAAAATTCTGATTTAAGCAGGATATATTTATGACACCTGGATCAGGGTGAACTTCTTTAAAAAGACACATAAAGTACAAACCGTAAAATATACTTTGTAAAAGTATTTGTATAAAATCACACACACACACACACACAAACACACACACACACACATATGAACACATAAAAAGGCAACCCAATGACTGGGAGAAACACTGGTAAGGCATAAAATAGACAAAAAACTAGTATGCTGAATATGAAATAAACTGTGGTAAATCTGGTAGGAAAATTTTTTTAAAAAGGAAAGAAGGAAAAGAGGAAGGTAGGAAGGAAGGAAAAATGGGAGGGAAATAAAGATCCAACAAAATGGATAAAATATAGAAACAGGCAATTCAAAGGAGAGGAAATATGACTAGTGTTTAAAAATGTCTAACCTCAGTAGAAATAAGAGGAATGTAAGTTAAAATTGCAATAAGAAAAAAATTTCACATTCAGAAACGGGCAACATTTAGTCTTGAAAATAACAAGTTTTGACAAGGATACACAGCAAATGTATATATTTTTTATAACCCACTGGTGGGAATTTACATGGGTACAACCAAGTTGAAGGGTAATTTGACAATATATAGAAAAATTGAAGATGTCCATACTCTTAAGACTTAGTGGTTTTCTCTAGAGAGGCAATCACATACAAGTGTACAAGGAGATATATACACAGAAATGCTTGTAATAAAGAAAAGTTAGTAATAACCTAAATTTCCATAAAGTAAAAAGCAGAAATATATATATATACATCTATATAAATAATTTAGCTAATAAATAATTATTTAGTATTTATAAATACTAAATAAATCTATATTTAGTATTTATTATAGTATTCAGTAGCTGTGAGATGGATGTATGTGAATTATATGTTCCAAAGTGAATTATTCTCAAAAAGATATTGAATAAAAATAAGCAATTTGCAAAACACTGTAGACAACAATAAAATAAAATATAATATGTACTTTAGGGATAAACCATATATGCCATAAAATGTAATATTTGCTAAAATATAAGAATACCAAATTAATCATAGTGATTACTTAATATTTATTTACTTATTTCTTAAGTAGGTGATAGAAAGACAAATGTATAAGGGATTATTCTTTCAAATTTTTTAGGTCTAAAGTTTTTCACAGAAATAAGTATATTATATGGTCATCAAATTCAGCCAAACTACATACACAAGCACAGAAGGCCATTCAAGTGAAATGAAAAAGATGGTAATCTTCTAACCAGGAAAATGTTGATATTAAATGGGCTGTGAGTGTAGAAAGTACCTTCTGAGAGCTTCATCTGTTCAGTAACAGGAGTCTAACTAGTGTGAAATCCTGCAATGCGGAATTATAGTAGTAGGACCTGACCTTCACCAAAGTCTAGAATCTGTTTATGACTGAAGCTATGAGACCTTTAGGTAGACAAATGAAACAAGACTGAGATAAGGAAAAGGAATATAGGCTTTCAAGCTCAAATTCAACTTCATTTACTTCAGCATTTAAAAAAATCTCCTGAAGCCTTTATAGGATATGCCATACCCTTTTTTACACTTTTTAAAAAAATTTATTTTTCACAAAAAAGTTCCAAAGAAAAAATTATTAGTATCTGTATGTGTATCTCTATGTATGTGTGTGTGCATGCATTATGTATATATATGCACATAAGTACATGTATTAACTTTCTAAGAAAGTACAAGGGGGCAGAGTGATGCCAAAATCATAACAGCAATTAAAATTTAGGAAAAAGTCAGAAAAACCAACTATGCTAGGAATAGAAAAATAAAATGGAATAGAATTGAAAGAATTAAGCTGGGATACTCATCACTTCTTAAGGAATTTCTCTCATTTCACTTGTATCTTATGAGGTAGGGGTATTTTCTGATAGATAGACAAGCCTATCATGGTAAACCCAGATGCATTTTCAATAATCCCTAGAACTAAGTGTAGTTCAAGATTGAGGTAAAGCCCAATAATCTACTTTGGTCAATAAATCCCCAGGAATAATACTATAGCAATTCACAGTGCCTGGTCTTAGAGTAGGCACATAAAATATCACAATTCCCATAACTGGAATTCAATGATGAAGACTGCATCATTCCCATTTCATAAACAAAAAGACAGAAGTTCAGAAAGGGTATAAAATTTTCATATAAATAAAAGTATGTCAGATAAAGTTATTTTTTTCAAGCAATGAAGTGTCAGAGCCTTGAGTTCAAAACCAGCTATATCTGATTTCATACACCATATTTTATGTTGCCGAGTTAAATGGGGTTATTACAATCACGGCAGGGCCACCTAGGATGGGAGCTGTATTACCAGAAACAGTGAAAAGAGACCCAGAGCCCAGTCTGTACCCACTCAGAGGGAACTGCCAAATTTCCCTACTATTTGAAACATTACTGTGATTTAGATATGATACCTCTAAGAGGTACATAACACGTAACTGGATGGGAACTCAAATTAAGATTTTAACTTCTGTTTAATCAATAGTAATTAACTTTTCAGATTAGTTTGCCATCATTTAAAGAAAAAAAAAAAAACTAAGGTAAAGGACTCTGTGACAGGGAAGGAATACAGGAACCCATCTGGGCAAGAAGGATTTACCTCTGGCAATCAACCTGAATGAGATCCTGGACAAAGGGGCCTGGGAGAATGGCAAAGAGGAAATGAATATCTTTTTTGCGTATTTAAGTGAAATTTCCAAAATCACCTGATATATCATATCTTGGTGATAAATCCATATGCATTTAAAATTTATAAACCTGTTACTGCAGTACTTAATAGACTCTGGAATTTTTAGGCACATTATCTCTGATAGACACAAGCCCAGTGTTTAAAGAATATGGTGTTATTTACTTGTTGGGTAGAAGCTAGTGCATCCTATTGTTTAGTGAGATTAGTTTAGCTAGTGAGTCCTATTGTTTAGTCAGATTAGCTTGGTAGTGTTTCCCGGTCAAAAAGTCTAACTGGGATATTGTTTCATCACTATCTTCATCATCATTAGTACTGTTACCATTGCCAATAAGATAATGTTCATTTATAGTTCAGAAAGTATTTACACATGCTTATTTACCTCTATGTGTTGGTATGGTATGTACAGGTTGGTGAATGGTGTATGTCTTTCTGAAGGAGACATTTGATCTGTGATAGATATATTTTATTCTCATTACAAAAGGAATAGCAGGGATTTAGAAGGGGAGCAATAATTATTTAAAGATTTAGAATATCAATCTGGTTGGTTTGTGGAGCATATATTATAGAGGAGCAAAAGAGCCAAAGAGACCAGTTTGAAGAGTTTCAGTTTAGAGATGATCATGGTTTGTTCCAAGATGACAAATAAGAGGCAAAGGCATAGATCTGAGGTTCATTAGCATGTAAAATGCTATCCCTATTAGATAGGATTTAATGGGATTTAAATGAAAGCTTCTAAGACAGAATAGACAGAGAAGAAGAAAGAGGAAGGACTTTGGGTCACTGCAACATTTAGAGGACTCAGGAACCAGGGATGGAGACAGACTAGTATTGAGTTGCAGACTAAGGTAGTGTACACTATCCTAGAGAATTAAGGGTTCAGGGGAAGTAGTGACCAACAGACAACTAACCGTTGATTTTGGCAAAATATAAATCACCAGCCCTCCTTGATATAGATATTTTAGTGCTGTCTTAGAGAAGAAAGTCAAAACAGTCAGAAATATGACTAACTGCAGCCTGGTCAACTCCAGGTGTGGTGTTGTTGCTTCTGATCGCTCATATTCTGTGATATGCAGAATGTCACAGAATACTCTGCAGTTGTGTAACTCACTCTCCATACCATTACACGTTCTGTATAATTCTATTTAACACTCTCTTTGATTATGATTGCCTGGGTTCTATCTCTTAATAACTTCAGGTCTAATGATTGGTTATAAAAATCTTTACTTCAAGTTTCACAGTACGAAGCCTAAGAAAATTATCAATTAATATTATAGCAAACGTCCCTTGAAGTATGTGTAAAATTTATCCCTAATTGGTATTTCAAGTAAATAATACCCTTTAACAGCTTAATTCCTCTTGGAGGAATCTGGGAATAAATAAGAAAATATATAAGTAAATAAGGTAAATAAATAATTCTGACTTCCATTATGTGTTCACACATTTTAGATAAATTCAACTTATTAATTTCATTGTTCTCTTTAATATAATACAAACTCTCATTGAGACATAATTCATCATTATAAGAAATATAATTGTGAAAAATAAATATAATTGTAGGTAAATACGAAGAAGAAAATATGCACCTTGCTTTTTTTCTCTGTTTCTATACTGTATCTACTGTGTGATTATATCTTCTAAACATATAAATATTGTAATACCGTTTGTTCTTATATTTAGCTATCCTAGCTTTTAAATTATCAGATAATATCTGTCTTTTTAAAATCATACACACACACACACACACACACACACACACACACACACACAAAAGCATGCACACAAACAAACCAGTATTGTAATGTCTATGTGTTGGCAGACAAACCACACAGGAATGCTTTATTTTGCTTGAAGTTTGGATGTAAATTGATATAGCTCTGATAGAGTGTTTGTTAGGTATCTACAGTTTCACATCTCCTTCAATTCATCTGACATTTTCAAATATCACTACTGAAAAGGTTACAACTAGATAAAATGCTTTGCAAAGTTTGACATATACTCTACAAAATCTTCCCTTTAATTTATTTAATGTAAATTTTATATAGCTTATTAGCTATAAAAACTTCTCAAACTTTTCAGCAATCAATAATTCTTATGTCCCCACTATCTATCTACTCATTGACAAAGAGGCTAATCCCTGGCCAACCTTGTTTTTAAATATGCCTACGAACACCCCACCTACCTCCCCGAAACACAGATGCACACAGACACACAAAAGCAGACCCTTCTTTACTCTATTCAAGTTCCTATCTCAGCAAACAACAATCTGGTTTTTTTCACTTTCTGGAAATGTAAAGACACACCTTAAGGCAACAGGTTGTTCCTTCTCAACTGCTAACACATCTTTTGAAAAAACATAGTCCCAGCCTTTCTTCATTATATAAAGTTAGAGTTCAATTTCCAAAGTAAATTTTATTTATGTTAAGTATGAACAAAACTCTGTCTTAACTAGAGTTGAGCCCTCAAATATTAAGCGTTTTGTTTCATTCCTGCTGTTATAAAAAGTCCCCATACGATAAAGTAAAGGATTTATGTTGTGATTGTGAATTAAAAGATACTTAAGCAATGATGTATTCAAATGATAAAATGAAAAATTTGCAGTATAACCATAAACATTAAAAGGCTTTTTGTTGGTTTTTACTTCTTAGAACTCATCCTTTTGGCAAAACATAGAACACTTGATTTAAGGATTAGAGTGCAAATGTTTAATATTGTGACCCTATAATAGCAATAGCAGAACTGACAAAAAGGAGAAAGAAGAATGTGGGCTTACCAGTTTACCCATTTACATAATATGGAGTCATAACTGTGATTAGAAATACAGAGTCAAGCATAGCATCTAAAGTTATAAAGGTAACAAAAGAATGGTTTTAAATTATATACCTATCAAAATCAGGTGGTGGTAGAGAAGGAAGCAGGAAGGTAATGTAAGTCAAGTGAATTCCTCAGCAAATAAAGGTAAGGGAATGTTATTTTTATTGTTACGATAGTGACCCGCAAAAGAAATAACATTTGAAATACTTAGAAGTCAAGATCTCTGTGAAATTAGTCCAAACTTGGAGAAAAGGAGAGAATCACCTCTGCACTGTTTGAATATTTTTCATTATGCATGTGTTAGTATTATTTACATATAATTAATAACACATTTTATAATTTGGTAAATAGTTTTAAAGACAGCTGAACTTCTTCTTTAATATCAGAAAACATAGCTCATAATAAACAAATGAAAAATCAACATATTTGGTATACATTCTTCTGCATTCAAACTGATAATAGTAAGCAACTCTACTCGAAGATTTAATTATCAGAGGGTGCGTTTTGTGGATAATTCATCCTGGCGGACTCATTGGGTTACAGTTTTGCCCAAAAGTGTTCTTCAGGAACCATATTAGGGTTCCTTTATGACAGAGGCAGGCAATTAGCTACTCCCACCTAAAATATCTCCCAGGCTAAGATAATGTCTTATATGTTTGTGATACAGAATTCTAGGCCTTTATCAAAGTACTTTAAAAAAAAATACTTTTTAATACACAGTCAGAAAATACTGACTATGCCTGTAGGCATTCTTGCATTTAACCTCTGTACAAAATGAGGTGACCCATGTGGACTTGAAAGTAGTTTTTAAAAATTATGTTAACAGGGCTTCCCTGGTGGCGCGGTGGTTGAGAGTTTGCTTGACAGTGCAGGGGACGCGGGTTCGCGCTCCAGCCCAGGAAGGTCCCACGTGCCACGGAGCAGCTGGGCCCATGAGCCATGCGGCCTGCGCGTCCGGAGCCTGTGCTCCGCAACCGGAGAGGCCACAACAGTGAGAGGCCCGTGTACCGCAAAAAAAAAAAAAAAAAAAAAAAAAAAAAATTATGTTAACAAAATGTTAAATTTCATAACTATATGTTTTTATGTAAAATAATTTCCCTTTTAAAAAATTACACAGAATTTCTCTAGTTTAGACATCCACCACTGGCTTAACCATTAATTGTGGTCAATTCATTTCTCATCAAAAAACTCCACTGAATCAAATAATATTAAGGGGGGGGCACAGTATGAGACAAAGTAAACATTTATTTCTCAATTTTCTCTACATTCATGCTTTGTATCTTATCAAAGTGCTAGCAAAGTGCATTGGTAATATTTTTGTATATGTATTTGTGATAGAAAATACTTTATAGAATCATAGCATCATGATTCACAGTTAATATCCTCAGTAAATGAAATATATGAGGGTTAAATAACATAACATGCAGTGTACTCTTTTCAAAGTTCTTTTCCCAAATTAAGACAAACATTATCCATAAAGTCAATTTTAAAGGCATAAAATTTTAGGTCATGTTTCAGACATTGGGAGACAGTGTAAATTATTTTACTATTAATAAATAAGATTTCCAAATCCTTTCTCCTCTTTATTATTTTTCAAAAAAGAAAGAAAGAAGAAAAGACACATTAACTGTCATTCTGTTATGATTTTGGGTAAGCCCTGATGATTGAAAGCACCAAAACAAATTATATTCACAAAGGTCAACTTCCCTGCCTAGCTTTTTAAACTGTTCATATATATTCCAACCCACCCTATCTAATTAGCTTTAGGTCCCCAAATACACAGCGGATGAAGTCCATTTTTTCCTCCCAACCTTTTCCAATTTTCTGGTCCCTTTGCATATTTTGTTTCCCGAACACCTATTTCATTTAAAGCCATCAATACAATAAACATCATCTCAAATTACATTACAAACAAATTTTTTTTCCAGTGAGTCTGTTACAGGAAGAATTCCATGTCCTAGATATATCAATTAAACATTGACCCAGTGTCACTACAGTGACAAGGAATTCATAAAAAACAAGGAGGAGGACTTCCCTGGTGGCGCAGTGGTTGAGAGTCTGCCTGCCGGTGCAGGGGATGCGGGTTCGTGCCCCGGTCCGGGAAGATCCCACATGCCGCGGAGCGGCTGGGCCCGTGGGCCATGGCCGCTGAGCCTGCGCGTCTGGAACCTGTGCTCTGCAACGGGAGAGGCCACAACAGTGAGAGGCCCGCGTAACACACACACACACACACACACACACACACAAAAAAAATACCCATTGGTATAATAAGTTTTTCCAAGAAAAATTTAGTAGTTTTAATTTAATTTATTTACTTAGAGATGTCTGAGACAGTCTCCAAAACATCCTTCCCTTCTGCAATGTATGCAGAAGGATTACTTACACAACGGGAAATCATTTTGGTTTTAGAGTCTCTTCGTGCTATCCACTGTTAGTTACACATTTTACATGTGTCCTAAGTATCCAGTCAGCAATGCACCATAAATTCATAATTCCCAGGTTTATTTTCATTGTGCATAGAGATCAGGTATATCCTACTAAAAAACATTTTGTGAATAGGACTTACCTTTATCTTTCTGCTAGTGAATGATACTTACACGAAGGCTTTGATATATGCTCATTAACTTGTTCACAAGGTAATTTTATTGTAACCATTGTTCTTCTGGGTAGTTGCCAGTAGAGAGAGAATGAGTTCTAGATCTGCTGTTAATTATTTCTTATCCACTTCTGATATATTAAATTTGAGGATTTCTGTTTATCAAGAGAAAGAATTAAAAGAGAGACTAGGAAAACCACCAACAGGAAGAAAATAATATACCTATCCATCAAAACTTTATATCAAGAATATTTCTAGAACTATAAATCAATAAAAAAGACAACACAGAAAAAAGTAAAATAAGAGACGAAAGACACTACTAAATAAGATACCCAATGGCTAATAAATCTATATTAGGTGCTAGACCACAGAGAAATACAAACTAAAACAGCAGAAATATGATTCCACACCTACTAGAATGGCTAAAAGACAAAAAATATCATATGTTGGTGAAAGTATAGAAGAACCAGAATTCCCAAACATTGCTGGTATGAGTCTATACTAGTACAACCACTTTGGGGAACTTTTAGACAGTGTCTACTAAAGTTGAATGTGTACAGTTCACAAAACCTCCACTCCTGGTAATATATCAGTCAGAAATATGTGCACATGTTTATCATAAAAGCATGTCCTAAAATGTTCAAAGCAGTACCATATATAGTAACCACAAACTTTAAATTTCTCAAATGCCCTATCAACCACTGAATGAATAAGTGAAATAAATAAATGATATTCCATTGTAGGGATACTTTCATTCAACCCAAGTCCCTTTATCCCAGTGCTTTATTAGATTGGATGTAAACTCATGTAACACCTTCTCACATTAGGGAAGTTGTTACTAATAAGGTGGAGCACAGAGGATATGAAAGTCAAATTAATATGCAGAATCTTAAATTAATTACCAGTATTGTTTTCCAGAAAACAATGAAATTAAGGATTATATTTCTCATAGAATCTCAGTTTGACTTTCTGTATCCAAAACTCTGGATGGTTTTTCTAGTCAAATATCTATCTATAAGCTTTATCAGTCGATGACTCACTTTCATGATAGGAACAGATAAATACTTATTATTACAAAATTTTAAAAGGGCAGAAACTCAAAAGAGTAATGCATTTTAAAATTTTGAACCAAATAAAAGACAAAAGTGCACTAGAAGACACTAGAAAATTAAAAGCTGGCTTGTAATAATTCTGGGCACCAAGAAGAGTATATCTTGCCAATGCACTCTGATTTACTTAAGCATCTAACGTTATTTTTTTACTCTTGTAGCCTGAAGAGTCACAATGACCCTGTTCCGAACAGACAAACTCTTATCTGTAAGGCAAGAGCTGAGCTGAGGCATAATTTCCATCAACACCCTGACTACAGACCTATTATTACATTACTAATTGAAGTATTTCTTTGAAATTGCTGGTCGAGAGCCAATAAAATCTCTACTGAATGACACCCAAGCCTGCTAAAAAAATTACCTTTAATCAGAATGTCAATAGAGCTATTAATAATTTTTCAGAAGCTGCTTCATACTTACAGAGGTAACCAGGTAGCTTCTGTGAAAAAGAGGAGGAAGATAGTCCCTCTTCGCATTCCTTTACTATGACAGTGTAATTCGAGTCTCATTAATCTGCAGTGATGTCTTCGATTGTCAGCAGTCATGGCAGAGATGGTTTTGGTCTAGGCTAATATAAAAATGGCAGGAGTAGAGTTTCCCACTCATTTTCATTGAGGTTTATTCACAGCACTGCAATACATGTGATGGAAGGCTTGGCCATCTTCTTAATAGTAGAAATGTAAGGACCATCTATCAGTGCCAGAGGCAGGAAGTTGATACGATATATCAAGTGTCGCTTAGCACTTGCACTTTCAGAAAGATCAATTATTACAATATTTATTTTAAACTGCCCAAGTTGTATCCACAATAGTAAGACATCCATCTTACCAGTTACATAGCTTTAATTGCTAACGTTGTTAACTGGATATTGCTTACTATAGCCAGCCACTCTCTGAATTCTGAGAAAGTAATCATTTTTAATTTCTACTTCGACATTTCTCATTTATCATCCTTTTCTTTGAATTCAATAAATTCTTGTTTTATGAATCTTGTCTGTAAGCCCTGGCTGAATAAACTATAATAACTGCACTATGTTGTTAAGTGAGAAATGGCTATACTGCCCCATTTCTTAAAACTGAAGAAAAGATTGGATAGAATGATCATTACTCAGTTATCTCATACTTGAACTTTCAGAATCTCCACAGCAACTGTGTTCTCTGTAACAGTCTTGTGAACAAGAACCTGTAAGGAAAGAAAGGGAAAGCACTTATAAACAAAATTAAATTTCTAGTGGCCATGCTCCCAGTTGAATTCTTAATCTATTTAACCCTGCCCAAGTTTTCCTCTTACTGTGGAAGCCTGAAATTGTGTGCCAGGGAACCACTAGTTTTGATGTTAATAATTTCTAGATGTTGGCAACAGATATAATCACTTTAAGTGTTATGGGAATAGCAGCTGTGAATAACTTAAATGTGTAGAATGAGGATTGAGGAAAGAGCAGTAGCATTCCTATTACATATTCAAAGTATCTTTATTTGCAGTGCAGAATTAAATTCGCTCCCCTAAATCAAACCAGAGCGTGATGATGAATTTGCATTTAACTATACTGAGAAAATGGACAACATGTGGGTTTTTAGATTAAATATCTAAATACAGAGGGGAAAAGGGAAATTACAAGTACCTTGAAAAAAAAATAACTAAAACACTCATAAAATAAGGAGATGTGGGCTATTCTGGAATGATTGCAGGGTTCTTTGTGTTTTTATATATAACTATTAAAATGCAGTAAGGAACCTTTTGTGAGATTGCTGATTTCACAAAATTTATGTTTTATCAGTATTTGCGGCCCTTTTTCACAATTCCTAAAAACTCTAAAAGAAGAATAATAATGTTTAACATTCATCATTTTGTTTCAATTTACTTTCAAAGTATTCTTGTTACTAATATCTGAAGTCCTCTCTGCCAGGAATTAACACTTTCTCTCCTTTAAAAAATGCAAGGTTGTGGGCTTCACTTGTAGAGCAGTGGTTAAGAATCTGCCTGCCAATGAAGGAGATACAGGTTCGAGCCCGCTCCGGGGAGATCCCACATGGCACGGAGCAATGAAGCCTGTGTGCCACAACTACTGAGCCTGCGCTCTAGAGCCCTCAAGCCACAACTACTGAAGCGCGCACAACCTAGAGCCTGTGCTCTGGAACAAAAGAAGCCACTGCAATGAGAAGCCTGTGCCCCACAAGAAAGAGTAGCCCCCACTCGTAGCAACCAGAGAAAAGCCTGCATACAGCAACGAAGACCCAGCACAGACAAAAATAAAATAAATAAAAATTAAGAAAATAAATTCAAAGATGTATCTCCAAGTAGATGAATTCATGTAACATAATGGCTAACTTTGTGTCACTAACCCTACCCGGCAATCTTCCTTTCTCTCCTTTCTATATCAATATGAAACCTATCCAGGGGCTATAAAGAAGATGCCTGAAAACTCTAAAAAACTCTTCTTTACCAACCCCAATCTGCAATATTTTTTTGTTACATGATCGTCACACTTTTATTGCTCAAAATAGTTTGCTTTGGCGATTGAACACTAGTTGTGAGACCAGCCAGCTTAGGTTCAGATCTTGACTACTCAACCTATTGGGTGTGCCACCTTGAACAAATTACTTAACTTCTCTGAGTCTCATGTCTTCATCTATAAAATGAGAATAATAATATGAGGGAAGAGATGATACATGTGAAATTCTTAGAAAAATACATACACACAGAAATCAAAGAGTAATAATATAAAAATAGCTATTTTAACAATAATGCACATTTGAGGAATTCTCTCTGACAGGCACATTTCTAAGTTCTTTATGTATTTTATATTTAATTCCAAAGACAGCCCCATGAAACAGATAACATTATCTGCATGCAGGAGCCCTGGATTCTATGATACTTGCTCAAGTCACAATATGTTGGCTGTCTTAGTCTTACTGTAAGTTGCTCTAGATCCAGGCCTTTGGTTTCTTCTTTTATATCTCGACAGCTTTGAGATGAATTATTCATGTGATTGATGTGCAATAATTCTGAAGTGTGTAGATTCAAAGTGAAGTAGTCTACAAAGTTTCATGTGTAGGATAGTGTATTGTAAAGTTCTCATAGTCATTTATTATCACCTGTTAGGTGCAAATTACTGTCCTAAGTAACTCTTCAGTTAGTAAGTTTAGGAAGTGATCTTTATAGAAATTAAATAATCTTCCCAAGTCACTGAGACAGCAGATAGCGTAATTAAGATTTGAACCAAGGAAATTCTGGCCTTTACATCCCTGACATGTCCTCTGGAAATGAATATTTAAGACTTCTGCAAAGGCATGACAGTAAGTATAAAACCCAAGGTTACTATTTCCAGGCAAAAGGCTCAGTTATACAACATAGGAATTTTGCATGTCTGGGAAAAATATATTTTGTTCAAAACATTTAACTTGCAAATAGTTTTATTTGTTCATTTTTTACTTTATTTGTTACAAAAATCCTGAACAGGTTCTAAAATGCAGCTCACAGCTAGAATGCAGAGCAGATATCAGAGTGCTCAGACACAGAGAACTGCATTATTGAGGAGATTGTGAGAGGGTAACTGATTCCAGAAATAATAATTATTCACATACCTTTACCCCCACTCTCTAGATAAATCCCACTAAACTTGTAGTGAAGGGATGGTTATAAAGGCATAAATATGATGACAGAGAAACTAGGAGGGAGAGAGAAAGAGGGGAAAAAACTGAAGAAGCCTGCTGAAGGAGTCCAAAATTCAGTAAGACCTAGCTAAGAGTGATTAGCAAATGTGACTCTGCTTGATACTAAAGGCTCCAGTTTTGCAAATCCAATGGACAGAGAAAAGGAAAGGTTAGACTACTCTGTGAAAGACAACTAACCCATCCAGAACCATACACATTCCCTCTTACACAGACACATACCCACACTTACATACACTCTCATACATATTCTTCAGCTTGTGTGTAGAACACTGCAGAAGTCTATCGCCTATTAAAAAAGGGAAATAATAAAGAGTTTTCTCTGGAATGTGAATGAGCCACTCAATCTGGTATTTAGGACTTCACAAGTAAAGATCACCCACTGCTCAAACACCCAAAAAAGCAAAGCCTGCCTGTTCACAAGTCCCACCAAGTTATTATTTTTTCCACACATTAGTAAATGTGAATTAACAAGACAAGACACATAAGATATTTGGGGGATTCTTTTAAGTAAAAGAAACAAAGATAAACAGATAAAATTACTCCTAAAGAGATATGTGAGTGAAAAAAATGTACATCCTTAAAACAAGATACAGTGTAAAAGAAACAATTAGAAGACAAGTTTTTTTGTCTTTGTTTTTGAAACAAATATATGCAGTAAATATCAAAATTTTAAAATTCAGTAAATAGAATTTAGGTAGTGGGTAAACAGGTTTCACTACAAATTTCTTTGAATTGCTTTATGTTGGAAAATTTTTATAATAAAATGTTGGGGAAGATCAATAGAAATATTCAAGAATAAAGTTTGGTAAGTTTCCCCAAAAGAGCTGTAAACAAAGAAAAAGAAATTTTAAAGTTGTGAAAAAAGTAAGGAACATGAAAAAACAATTCTGCATCCCCAATATGCAACTAATAAGTGCTTCAGAAAGTCCAAAGAAACTGGAGTAAATAATAAAGAAATATGTAAAAAGAAAATTTTCCAAAACAAGACATGTTGCACTAGATCGAAAGAGCCCACCCAGCATGAGTGGGGAAAATATGCACTTACTTACAACATAGTAAAGTTTCAGAATTGTAAATATGAAGAGATTTTATAAATTGGGGCTGGGAAAAGGAAAGGGGAGATGCAGACATGGTGATAAGACCAGAACAGCATGACTCTCAACAACCATGCTGGATGCCGGAAGACAAGAGAGCAATTCCCTCCAAGTTCCCAAGGGAAATTATTTGTTGCCTTAGAATTCTGTTCATACCCAATCAATCATGTATGAAGAAAGAATTCAGCTATTTTCAAACATGTAAGATCTCAAAAAAAACCACCTCCAACACATCCTTTAGACAGTTACTTGAAAATGCAGCTCTTTTGCTCTGACAAAACAAACAAATAAACTAAGAATGAGAATCCAGACAAAAAAAAGTGGATTGAGTCCAGAAAAACGTTAAAGGCGATCAATCCCCGGGACGACTGCAGTTCTGAAGTATCCCAAGAAGTCAGTCCGCAAAATTTGAGGACATATAAAACTAGAAGAATAAAGCAAAGGGAAAAATAGCCATAGAAAATATTCAGAGTGGGGAACCACAAAAATTTTATGAAGACCAAATGTAATCATCATTTATGACTTGGCTTTGTGGTGAAAATTTTTTAAATAATTTAAATAATGCAAACATTGTTTATGTGAATGCTACCTACCTACAAATGACAAATATATAAACAAGAACAGGAATACAGTTAAAGGAAAGAAGTACAAATGGATGCATCTTACAAAATGGGGGATTAAAAAGTACTTTTTTGCTGGCACAACAATTAAAGATAGTTATAAAAGGTAACCAACAGAGTAAAAAAAATGCAATATAACTATTGTGATTTGTTTGCCAGATGAAATACAGATTGCTTAGTTAAATTGGATTTTCAGATAAACAGATAAACTTTTTAGTATAAGTACATGTTGTCTTAGGCTGTTTGAGTTCTTATTACAGAATATCATAGAACGGTGGGTTATAAATGACAGAAATTTATTTCGCACAGTTCTGGAGGCTGAGAAGTTCAAAATCAAAGTGCCAGCAGATTGAGTGTCTGGTGAGAGCCTGATTTTTGGTTCATAGATGGCCATCTTCTCACAGTGTTCACTCATAGCAGAAAGGGGTGCGAAGCATTCTTGGGCTTCTTTTATAAGGACACTAATCCCATTCATGAAGTCTCCACCTTTGTGACCTAATCACCTCCCACCTCCAAATACCCTCACATTGGAAATTAGGTTCTAAGGTATGAATTTTGGGAGACACATTCAGTGTATAGCACATGTAATACTTGAGACATACTTTTTTGAAGATATTATTCTTTGTTTGTAGGAATTTTAATTGAATTGGTCATTGTGTACTTTTATTTGTGACGTATGGCAACCCTATCTTGTTAGAATGGGGGAGGAAAGTTAGAGGTTGGCATAGGGTAAATCTTTGCCTATTAAAACAATAAATTAATATGAAATATCATATCAAGTCAATTTTAAAATGCTGTAGAGACATAATACATAAGAATACTGAGATATCAGAAGAAAAAAATTAAGACGCTAATAATCCTGACTCCGGGGACAGAGGTTAGAAGGGACTTAGCACAATAGTGTTAGCTTAGCCACATGCCTTTGTTAATTTAATCATATTACACTTTTAAAAGTTAAGTAACTAATGAGTCCCATTTCACTGAGTATATTAAAGAAAATCAAGCTGCAGTGATGAAGAACATTGAAAACACTCTACAGTAAAACTATGAGCAATGATAGATTGGAAATGAGAATAGTTAGTACTAAGAATCCCCAAATTAGAGAATGACTATTCAGAGTATACTGGATAGTTAAACCAGGGAGGAGGTGTCCATTAAGAAACCTCCTTTATCAGGATTATGTTTGAGATATTTGTAGGAGAAAGATATTAGAAAAGTTCTTCCTGCTGCTTTCATTAATAATCCAATAAAAAGAACATTCTCAGCAATAAGAAGTCTGCTGCTCTGCTATGTGTAATCTGAGGTCTTAGAGTCTGGGAGAAAAAAAAGATTGTAGAACCTACCTAAAGTTTAGAAATATTGAATTACTTTACTAACATAACCATAGCTGTTCTCAAACCAACATAGTTGCTAAATGATTTCCAACTCTAGCTTTGTCATGTTTTTCATTTGTATACTACATAATTGATTTGAGGTGTAATAAAGACCACCATCTGCAAGGTAAGAAGTACATATTCATGCATACTCTTTCTTCTTCCATGGCCTGATTGGATTACAAATAACCAGAGAAAAATGTCCAGGGGTAATGATTACTGAAACTCAGGAAAGTTCTAGAGAAACATAAATGATATCTATAATATCAACTCTATGTTTCCTTCAAATGATCCCAGTCTTATTCCTAAATAGGCTTCTAATACATAATTCATGCTGCAAGTCCAGATTTCCAGATTGTAGAAGTGATCCTATTTCAAGATCTTGCTGTACAACACAAGAGCCGCTCACAAGGTAGATGATGGGATATTAGAGGCAAGTTTATGTTATTTCTGCACAATATCAGTGAAAAGTAAATAAGAAATTTTAAGGAGAGTTAGCTAAGAAACCATATCTGCATGCCTTTTTAGAATTCTGCAACATAAGTTCAGCCATGTTAGACCTCAGAGGAAGTCTTCCCTTAGAATGTATTAATTACCTAAAGATGAATTTAGAAAACAGCTGCAATTTTCTTTTCTCACTAAGATAAGAGAAAGTCATGTGATTATTCAATAAGGCTAAGAAATTTTAAAAGAAAACATAGCTATATAACTACTTTGGAAAACAGTCTGGCAGTTTTCTATAAAATTAAGTATAAACTTTCTATATGACCCAGCAATCCCACTCTCAGGTATTTATCCAAAAGAAATGAAAATGTATTTTGCAAAAGATTTGTATGCAAAAGTCTATAGCAGCTTTATTCTCAATAGACAAAAACTAAAAACAATCCAAATGTCCTTCAATAGATATATGGATGTACTGGGACACATCCACAAAATGGAATATTATTCAACAATAAAACAAAAAGGACTATTGATTCACCCAGCTCACACATGCATGTAACTCAAACACATTACACTAAGTGAAAAAATTCAGTTTCAAAATACAGGAACAGAGAGCAGATCAGAGTTTGCCACGGGTTGTGGTGGAGCAGGATCTGAATATCAAGGGACAACATGAAGGAATTCGTTGGGATAATGGAATTATTCTGTATTCTATATGTGGCAGCTGTTACAAAACTCTATTTACATGTAAGAACTCATAGAACTATATTCCAAAAAAAAGTGAATTCTTTTTCATGAATTCATGAAAATTTACATGAATTACTGCATGTAAATTTTGAAAAAAAACATACAATAACAAATTACATCAAGGTAAAATGAAGGGAGGATGGGATTTCAAAGGCAATAAAACAGCAGAGGTAAAAATGTCAGATGCTAAGCAAAATCATCTTTAGGTAAATCTAACCAGAATAAGTCTGAACCCAAGGAAACACGTCTGATCCTAATTGGAGATAAATACGGGTCTAAACTAGTAGTGATATACAAGTATATACAGGCTTTGTACTGGTTACCAACCACACTAAAGCAGAAACCCAGCGAATGGCCCACACATTGCCTGCTTTATAAGAGGCATCTGTGGAGTTGCTTTCTAAAATGTTGGTAAAATTCTGTAAGCAGACAATTATGCATATTTAACAAAAACAGAACCCTATTTTAGCTAGAAAGAGAACTGTGGCTATTGTTGAATAAACTTTGTTAGTTATTTGGAAGTGAAGACAGGGAGCCAATGACTAGCTGCTCCTTACAAACATCCAAGAGAACACTGGGAGGGTGGGGGGGTAGTCAAAAGCCAATACATTCAATGGTTAATGTAATAATTTAGGGAACAAAGTAAAATAATTCTCTTAATGGGAGAAAACTTCTGTTTTTGAGATTGATACCTACGCAAGATAAATGCAGGAGTCAAGTGGCAGTGGTTGAAGAGGGAACCTCGTTTTCCAAAGGAAAATGGAAGCTAACCTTCAAGGTGTGTGGGAGAGAAATTTGATATTTCAAAAGGGATATGTGAAACAAAGGTAGAATACAGGAGCATCGTTCAACAGTTGATGGAGAGAAGATTTAGGGAAGAAAACACCACTTCTTGGCTATGTGGCCTACGGCTTGAACTTGAAAGAGAGAGAAGAAAAAGTGTGTGTGTGTATTGCATGTGGTATAAAAAAGAAATATTATCCTGTTGGAGATATGCAATATTACCACTGACACTCTCTCCACCTACAACCTCCTCCTCAATGTGTTTCCCCTGCAAAATATTCACCACAATCCACAAATACATGACATACTGAAAAGCAGAAGAGACCAGGTTGCCACACAAGTTGGAACAAGGTTAAACAGAGTTGGTCCATGAAGGCTAGGCTACAGCTGATATTCTGAGTTACCTAAATATTTGAATGGTCTTTGCTAAAGCTTTAAAAAAAAAATCAATAAATAAATGACTGCTACAACGTTTTTGTAAATCACTTTCTGCAGCTGTCCTGATGGATTGCTGACTGAAACATATAACCTCTGTCTTTCCATGGGAGGTGGGAGTGGAGGTGCTTTTCTATGATAAATTTTACATGTAAGGTTCTCCTGTTCTATTCAGAAATCTTTTTTTTTTTTCAGGAATCGTTTTTCTCTTTTACCACCAAACACCTCCTGCTGCAGCTTGAGAGGTTAAAAGGATTTTGCTTGATGCCTTGTACAAGGTATTAATATGTGTTTTTTCTTTATATTGTTTGCCCTTTTCATATTATATTGCCTCATTTGATATGAACATTAACAAAAATAAATTACTAGAGCAGACCTTCTTATTACCAATTAAAATTTGAGAAAATTGAAGGTCAAGTATCAATGTGTTCAGGATCACACTGCTTGTAATTGGTAGCGAACAAATAAATTTGGAAATTTTTTTCTTTTCCTTCTTCTTTAGTTTTCTTATTTGTTGTGATGGTTTTGTTTTATTTTATTTACATCAGAATAACATTGAGTTATCAGGACAAATCTTAAAAAATTTAGAAAACAAGTTCAAAAGGAAAACCCAAAGTTTCTGAAAGAGGAAAACATTAGGGGAGAGGTTAACAATAATCTCTGATATAAGAATAGCATCATATCCTTATCCAAATGTATCCAGGAGATAAAAAAGAAAATACCATAATATATACAGTATTGCAATCTTGGGTTAAGAATAATTAATTACAAGGACAAATTATTGCTTTAAAATAAGGAAAAATCTTGTGCTTGCATTTTACTTCAGCAAGTAGGTATTTTTGACGTTGCTTTAATTTTTTAAGACTTTATTTTTTAGGCAGTTTTTAGGTTCACTGCAAAGTTGAGAGGAAAGAACAGAGACTTCCCATTTACACCCTGCCCCTAAACAGGCATAGCCACCCTTTCCATGCCCCGCACCCCCATTATCAACTTCACCCAACAGAGTGTTACATTTGTTACAATGGATGAAGCTGCATTGACTCATCGTTATCATCCGAAGTCCATAGTTTGCCTTAGGGCTCATTCTTGGTGTTGTACATTCTTTGGTTTTGGACAAATATATAGTGACATGTATCCACATTAGAGAATCACACAAAATATTTTCACTTCCCTGTAAATCCTCTGTGCTCTGCCTATTCCTCCTTTCCCCCAAACACTTGTCTTTTTACTGTCTCCATAGTTCCCTTTTCCAGAATGTCATATAGTTGGAATCATACAGTATGGAGCTTTTTCAGGTTGTCTTCTTTCACTTAAAAATAATGCTTTTAAGATTCCCCCATGTTTTTTCATGGCTTAATAACTTACTTCTTTTTAATGCTGAATAATATTCCATTGATAGTATGTATCACAGTTCCCTTGTACATTCACCTACTGAAGGACATCTTGGGTGATTCCAAGTTCTAGCAGTTATAAATAAAGCAACTCTAATAAACACCCATGGGCAGATTTTTGTGTAGACATATGTGTTGAACTTCTTTGTGTAAGTACCAAGGAGTGTGATTTCTGAATTTCATGATAAGAGTGTGTTTGGTTTTGTAAGAAACTGCCAAACTGTCTTCCAAAGTGCATTTTGCATCCCTACCAGCAATGAATGAGAGTTCCTGTTGTTTAACATAATAACCAGCATTTAACCAGGGCTGTCATTGTTTTACATGTTGACCCTTCTAAGAGGTGAGTAGTGGTATCTCATTGTTGTTTTACTTTGCATTTTCCTGATGACATATCATGTGGAGCATCTTTTCATCTGCTTATTTGCAATACGTACATATTTGGCGAGGAGTCTGTTAAGGTCTTTGATGCATTGATTAATTGAGTTTGCTTTCTTTATGTTGAGTTTTAAGAGTTCTTCATCTATTTTAAATACCAGTCTTTTATCAGATGTGTCTTTTGCAAATATTTTCTACCAGTCTGTGGCTTGTATTTCCATTCTCTTGGCAGTGTCTTCCACAGAGCATAAGTTTTTAATTTTAATGAAGTCTAGCTAATCCATTATTTCTTTCATGGATCATATTTCAGTGTTGTATCTGAAAAGTCATCCTCATACCCAAGGTCATCTAGGTTTTCTTATGTTATCTTCTAGGAGTTTTATAGTTTTGCATTTTACTTTTAGGTCTATGACCCATTTTGAGTTGGTTTTTGTAAAGGATGTAAGGTCTGTGTCTGGATTTTTTTGGTTTTTTTGCATGAGGATGTCCAGTTTTTTCAAAACCATTTGTTGAAAAGATTATTTTTACTTCATTGAATTGGCTTTGACCCTTGTCAAATGTCAGTAGACTATATTTATGTGGGTCTATTTCTGGGCTCTCTATTCTGTTCCAATGATCTATTTGTCTATTCTTTGACCAATGGCACACTGTCTTGATTACTGTAGTTTTAGAGTAAGTCTTGAACTTGGGTAGTGTCAGTCCTTCAAATTTGTTCTTCGCTTTCAATATTGTGGTGATTATTCCGGGTCTTTTGCCTCTCTGAATAAGTCTTAGATTCAAATTGTCAATATCCATAAAATAACTTGCTGAGGTTTTGATTGGGATTGCGTTGAATCTATAGGTCAAGTTGGGAAGAACTGACATATTGACAATCATCTTCCTATCACAAACAGGCAATAGGCCTCCATTTATTTAGTTCTTTGCTTTCATTCATCAGAATTTTGTAGTTTTCCTCATAGGGCTTTACATGTTTTGTTAGATTTACACCTATTTTATTTTTTTGGAGTGCTAATGTAAATGGAATTATATTTTAAATTTCAGATTCTATTTGTTCATTGCAGAAACATCGGAAAGCAATTGATTTTGATATATTAACCTTGTATCCTGCAATCTTGCCATTATAACTTGTTAGTTTCAGTATGCTTTAATTTTTGCAATTGAATGAAGAATCTGTTTTCATATAGAAATAGTTACTAAAATCAATATTTCAACAAGTTAAATTGTTCCATGAACATTTTGAAGCAATATTTATTTTTTTTAAAGAATATTCCTTTCAGATAGTACTTGGTGTGACATTAAATTTCATTTTTGTTTTACTACTTATAAAATGCTCTTATTAAACTGTCACAAAAATTGTCCTTCAAATTGCTCTGTGCTATTTCATTGCTTCTATTTTTATTTTTCTTGAGTATTGTATGAAAAATACATCTTGTTTAAGTGTGAAGATATGAACTATTTTGTCCGTCCCATATGCTATCCTTCTTTTGGAAACTGCATCTTTCTTTTGGGCAATTGTTCCTCTCCCACTCTAATCACATGGCTCTAAAGTGGTGTGAGTCAAGTTCTATCAGAGGCCATCTTTGCACAGATGTGATGTTGGCTGATTTGTTAAAATCTCACCATTTCCCAGAATGAATCAGAAATAAAAGATAGAGAGAAGCACATCCTGGTGGTGTCAAATCTCTTATTCTAGTTGTAAATCTGGCTTCCTATTTTTTTCAATTCTGAGCTGAGTCATTAGCAACCACACAAGAACCAACATGCACACGAACATATATACACAAACCAGACTTTCATGCACACACATATATACACGCATACTCACACTGGTAAGAACATGTAGAAAGAGTCAACTTTCTCAATCTGTGGCTTTTTACACAATTTGGGGGGTTATGTTTGATTTTATGCTTTTATTTGTAAAATAATAATTACCACTTTAACATACAATATCTGCTTTCAGCATTGTTAGATTTCTTTCTTTACCATTTTATTTTGAAATAATTTTAAAGAAAAGCTGAAAAACATTAGACAGAAAATGCTTATGTATGCTTCACATAGCTTCCACTACATAATCTGAGTTTCAAACTAAGGAAATGACATTAGTACAATACTATTAACTAAACTACAGATTTTATTTTTATTTCACCAGTTTTTCGATGAATATCTTTTGGTATGTGTTTACAGCACCCTATGCATTTAGTTTGCATTGCATTTGGTTTCATGTCTCCTAACTTTCCTCCAATCTGTGACAGCTCCTCTGTCTTCCCTGGACTTTCATGACCTTGACACTTTTGAAGATTATAGATCAATATTTTTATAGAATGTCCCTCAAATAGGGTTTTTTTGATTTGCCTTATGATTTGATTCGGTTTGTACATAGGCAACAATAGCACAGAAGTGATGTCCCCTTCTTATTGCATCATCAAAGGCTATGTGATGTAGCTGTGTCTTATCAATGGTGAGGTTAGGTTAACCTTGATCAAATGGTTAAGAAGGTGTTTTCCAGGTTTCTCCACTGTAAAGTTAACATGTTTCCTTTTGCAATAAATAATTATTTGGAGGAAGATACTTTTAGACTATGCAAATATGCTGTTTCTAATTAAATTTTTCATCCATAAAATTCAGCATTCATCAATATATCATGCCTGCAACAATTATTATTGTGATTCTCTAATGGTGATTTTGTTTTTATCTCATTCTTTTTACATTAATTAACTGGAATTCTTCTGTAAGAAATAGCTGCCCCTTCTCCCATTTAATCTATTAAATTATTTATTCATATGACTATCGACACATAGATATTCATTCATTATAACTATTCTATACTTGTAATCCAATAATATCGTTATTTAGTTTGGTGCTAAAATTATCAAAGCTTTAGCCATTGGCAGTGCCTTTCAGGTTGGTTCCTATGCCTTTTCAATATGTTCCCATCATTTAAAGAGTATTCTATCTTACTTTCGTAGAATACAAGAAGCCCCAGGCTCCTCTTTTGTTTTTCCTGGAAATAATGACTTCTCTAAGGACCCCTAGTTTCCTCTATTGGAAAATGATATCTAAAAACAAGACCTGGGCACCATTTCATTGTTACTGAGGTGTAATTTCTACTTGTCTTTCTCACCGTACTGCACTACAATTTACTTCTGTATCTATATGTATTCCGTCCATGTACATATTTACATATTTAAAGAATGAATTAGTACTAATACCTCCAGTTAAACCTCCAATGACGGGCTTCCCTGGTGGCGCAGTGGTTGAGAGTCCGCCTGCCGATGCAGGAGACGCGGGTTCGTGCCCTGGTCCGGGAGGATCCCACATGCCGCGGAGCAACTAAGCCCGTGAGCCATGGCCGCTGAGCCTGTGCGTCCGGAGCCTGTGCTCCGCAACGGGAGAGGCCACAACAGTGAGAGGCCCGCATACCACAAAAAAAAAAAAAAAAAAAAAAAAAAAAAAAAAAAAAAAAAAAAAAAACCTCCAATGAACACCACAGGGTTTATTGTAGTCTGCAAGATTCCCTTATTTGTAACTTCTTTCTCTGACAATGACAAACCTGGCTCTCAATATCAATGACACGTTTACTTATTTTTTCAATCCTTTTACAAATATAAAATAATTTTGGAATTGCTAAAACAAATTTATTAATTAGGGAGTATAGTTTTTGTCTGTTACAGTATTTATTGTACATACAGTATCTAGCCAAAATACTATTTTCCAGAATTGATTTTGGTGTGTTGACTTTGTATCCTATGACCTTATATCCTACAACCTTGCTAAATTCATTAATTATTTATTGGGGCTTTCTTATACTTTGGGATTTTCTACAAATGTCAATCATGTTGTCTGCCAAAAAAGATTGTTTTCTTACTTTCTGTATGCATTTTTTTTACATTTATGTAACTTGATTTCATTTTTTTCACAACTCACACACACACACTGTATTTTATTTTTACAAGAGATAAATAAACTGACACCAAGAATTGTAAATGGATGACCACAACAAAAGCAACAATGATTGCAATTACCAAACACAAAACACACTCATACTATGTCATAATATTGACATTCAGTCCAGTAATCCTCCACTGTAACAGCTCCTTTACTTTGCAGTGAAAATTGATTTGTATATTTTTTGCCTCTGAGTCCTTGTGGGATTTTTTTTTTTTATTCAAACAGAAAGTCACAAAAATTATAATCATCCTCATCAGTTCACTCAGTCCCATGTAATTAATTTTGTTTTCATCTTAGTCTTTTGTTAGCACTTTTATGAATTCATCAGTTTTCCATTAGAGTTCTGAAAATGCTTATTCATTCAGTTCAGCAGTATAGTCAGTTACCAGAAACCTGTACTTGTCAGAGTCTTTTCCATGAATTCCTTGAAGATGAAACCCTTTTATAGCAACATTTTTGTGAAAGCATCAGAGTACACCCAGAACTGTCTGTAAATGACAAAAGACTTTAAAATGACCATGGTTAAAGATTTGATGAAAGTTCATAATAATGCAATTGACAAGGAAATTTAGTTATTTCTGAGATATACATTTTAAAGTAATAACTAGAATTATGACTTATAACATTATACAAGAACATATAAGATTTTTAGAAATTACATGTAATGTCTGAAACATTTATATTAACATATTTCCATACAAATAACCCAAAGAAAGTTTAGTATTACTTGTTTTTTTGTTTATACTGAAGGTTCTTATTAGTCATCAATTTTATACACATCAGTGTATACATGTCAATCCCAATCGCCCAATTCAGCACACCACCATCCCCACCCCACCATGGTTTTCCCCCCTTGGTGTCCATACATTTGTTCTCTACATCTGTGTCTCAACTTCTGCCCTGCAAACCAGTTCATCTGTACCATTTTTCTAGGTTCCACATGCGTTGATATATGATATTTGTTTTTTTATTTCTGACTTACTCCACTCAGTATGACAGTCTCTAGATCCATCCATGTCTACAAATGACCCAAGTTCATTCCTTTTTATGGCTGAGTAATATTCCATTGTATATATGTACCAAGTCTTCTTTATCTATTTGTCTGTCGGTGAGCATTTAGGTTGCTTCCATGACCTGGCTATTGTAAATAGTTCTGCAGTGAACATTGGGGTGCATGTGTCTTTTTGAATTATGGTTTTCTCTGGGTATATGTCTAGTAGTGGGATTGCTGGATCATATGGTAATTCTATTTTTAGTTTTTAAAGGAACCTCCATACTGTTCTCCATAGTGGCTGTATCGATTTACATTCCCACCAGCAGTGCAAGAGGGTTCCCTTTTCTCCACACCCTCTCCAGCATTTGTTGTTTGTAGATTTTCTGATGATGCCCATTCTAACTGCTGTGAGGTGATACCTCATTGTAGTTTTGATTTACATTTCTCTAATAATTAGTGATGTTGAGCAGCTTTTCATGTGCTTCTTGGCCATCTGTATGTCTTCTTTGGAGAAATGTCTATTTAGGTCTTCTGCTTATTATTGGATTGGGTTGTTTGTTTTTTTAGTATTGAGCTGTATGAGCTGTTTATATATTTTGAATATTAATCTTTTGTTGATTCATTTGCAAATATTTTCTCCTATTCTGAGGGTTGTCTTTTTATCTTGTTTATGGTTTCTTTTCTGTGCAAAAGCTTTTAGGTTTCATTGGGTCCCATTTGTTTATTTTTGTTTTTAGTTCCATTACTCTAGGAGGTGGATCAAAAAAGATCTTGCTGTGATTTATGTCAAAGAGTGTTCTTCCTATGTTTTCCTCTAAGAGTTTTATAGTGTCCAGTCTTACATTTAGGTCTCAAATCCATTTTGAGTTTATTTTTGTGTGTGGTGTTAGGGAGTGTTCTAATTTCATTCTTTTATATGTAGCTGTCCATTTTCCCCAACACCACTTATTGAAGAGTCTGTCTTTTCTCCAGTGTATATCTTTGCCTCCTTTGTCATAGATTAGTTGACCATAGGTGCGTGGGTTTATCTCTGGGCTTTCTATCTTGTTCCATTGATCTATGTTTCTGTTTTTGTGCCAGTACCATATTGTCTTGATTACGGTAGCTTTGTAGTATAGTCTGAAGTCAGGGAGTCTGATTCCTCCAGCTCCGTTTTTTTCCCTCAAGACTGCTTTGGCTATTCAGGGTCTTTTGTGTCTCCATACAAATTTTGAGATGATTTGTTCTAGTTCCGTAAAAAATTATTCATTGATTTTTTTTCCTTGCCTAATTTCACTGGTTAGGACTTCCAGTAGCATGTTGGATGGGATTGATGAGAGCACATTTTTGATATCTGTCATAAATTATAGAAAATTCTTAACCAGTTTTTCTTCTAATATTTCTTTTGCCTTGTTCTCTCTCTCTCTCTTTCTCTCCTCTTTCTTGGTTACCAGTTATATGTATTAAACTGTTACTGACCCACTGCTCTTGGATTCCCTGCTTTGTTTTGTTTTTTGTTTGTTTACTCATATTTCTCTTTATGATTTTATTTTACTTTTCTATCTTCAAGTTCACTGATTATTTATTCAGCTGTATGGAGTCAATTTATGAGTTCATAGAATATAGTCTTAATCTTGTTCATTTTTAAGAAAATGTCTCACATTTATATTTGATTCTTTCTTATAGTTTTCTTCCCTCTACTCAGTTAATCCATCTGTTATTCATGTTAACCTCTATTTTGTTGGAGAATTTAATATATTAAATTTAGTGATGTTAAATTGCCTGCCAAATAGTTCCAACATCTGTGTCATATCTGAATTGACTTTTGTTGATTAGTTCATCTCTTAGCAGTGTGTCATATTTTTCTTCTCTTTTATATATCTCATAATTTTTGGATGAAATAAAGGCTTCCAGTACAAAATAATAGAGACAAAGATAAAAGATTTTTGTTTTGTTTGTTTGTTTTAGTATGCCTGGAAATACGTATAATTTTACATCTGTTAGGCCTTTAGCATGGGAATTTGACTTAATGTAGAGATGGTCTGGGTTTGTGGTTTCTTGCTGCCACAGTCAACCTCCTAGCACCATTTTCTTCATATTCCTCTAGCACCACCATTTGTTTAAAGTGGGAGGAGGTTTGCAAAAAATATTAAGCTTTTTCTTAATATTTGTTCTATCCTTAGCTTTAAATGTTCCCTTTAAGGCTTTCGTGTTCTTGAACTCTTCTGGGAGTATTCACTGTTATTTGTTACTTGATGCTTGTTAGGCTGTGATGGTGGTTGGTTTGGGGTAGGGGTAATTCTTGTTGTGTTGATTAAGCATCAGTATTAAGTAAGAAGTATGTCCCTACTTGTCACGACTGTGATCTTCCAGTTCCTCTAACCGTCTCTCAGCTGTATTTCTGTTCTAAGAATGTATCCTGTCCTTCCCTCCCCTTTACCCCCAAGATGAGTTGTTGTGTTGTTTCTTTTTTCCCCCCCTGTTACCTTCACACAGCTGCAATGACTTTTCACAAATAAACTAAATGTGATGGCGTTTGATAGCCTTCCTTGATCCAGATTGACTTTGTTCCATAAAAAAAACTGGGGAGAAGATTTGGGTAGCTTTTCATAACCCTCCCATAGCAGTTACTTTTCCCCTCCCTCAGGTCTTCACAAGAAGAGACACATTATCACAAATCTAGGCAATTGGGGTTCATGGAGAAAAAGAATCCAGCAAAAGGATATGAACTCCACTTATGTCTGCAGCCCCCAAGGTTCCACTCTGTTTCACCCACCTACACTTGGCCTCCACCAGTTTGTTAAATATTCTAGCTTACTTCTTCTTACTGCTCTTTGGCTTTACATGCTCCAAGTGCTAGCATCCTTTCTCTTTCCACAGGTGCCTGTATTTCCTTAGACTTCAGGTTATTAGACTGCACTGTGACACCCAACTCTCTGATAGGCCCAAAATAATTCATGAAGTTGCAGTCTGTCCAACTATTTTTCATGTGAAGTGTGGAAGTGATGCAATTTCCAGTTCTCTTTATCCTCATAAGAAACCAGAAAGAAGTATACATCAATCTTTCATATAAAGATTTTTAATTTTCAAACAATTTCCTGATGATTAGGAAATTCCAAATGATTTAACTAAATTAAGCAAAAGTCTAGGAATCTCAGCTTCTCCAGCTCTCTCTGTAAACCATTTCACCACCATCTACAAAGTTGAAACTACCTTTCTGTCTAGTTTTCATAATTATTCTTCTGTTTCAATAATTTCGTCATTCAATCTCTGCTATGTAGTAAATACATCCTCTAAACTAATAGCTCTCAAACTTTTCATTTCAATCCTTAAAAATTATTTGAGGGTGCTTATTAAAAGGAAGCTTGCTTAGTTTACCCACAGGAAATCAAATTTCCTAGATTTGAGGTGAAGCTATAAAATTGGCATTTTTTATAAGCCTCTCCAATATTCTGATACAAGGTGGTGCCTTTCCCATGCTCTGAGAATCTCTGTCCTAAGCATTTGTCCCAGTAGGCTACTGCTTTTGTATTTCTTCCATTTGGGTTTTCCTTGGTGTCATATCTCTTTTTCCATATTTTGTCCCTCTTTCAAGAATATTTTTCTACTCCAAACCCTCTACTTGGAAGTAGGGTGATGATCAAATGCTTAATAATTGGTGAACCCTCTGCACTAACCAATCAGAACAGAGACCACCCCAAACGGAATAGATTTCAATGTTAAAGAACACTATAGTTGTGCCTATGTCTACCAGCCAATATCAGCTTTCAGAGAATCCATTTTGATCACTTATATTTCTGTAAATATCAGTTTGCACATAGTATTTTTTGTTTTGTTTTATTTTTTGAATTTTATTTATTTTTTATACAGCAGGTTCTTATTAGTTACCCATTTTATACCTATTAGTGTACATATGTCAATCCCAATCTCCCAATTCATCCCACCACCACCGCCCCCCCACACCCACTTTCCCCCCTTGGTGTCCATAAGTTTGTTCTCTACATCTGTGTCTCTGTTTCCACTTTGCAAACTGGTTCAACTGTAGCATTTTTCTAGATTCCACATATATGTGTTAATATACGATATTTGTCTTTCTCTTTCTGACTTACTTCACTCTGTATGACAGTCTCTATGTCCATCCACGTCTCTACAAATGACCCAATTCCATTCCCTTTTATGGCTGAGTAATATTCCACTGTATATAAATACCATATCTTCTTTATCCATTCATCTGTTGATGGACATTTAGGTTGCTTCCGTGACCTGTCTATTGTAGATAGTGCTGCAGTGAATGTTGGCATGCATGTGTCTTTTTGAACTATGGTTTTCTCTGGGTATATGTGAGGACACAGGGAGGGGGAAGGGTAAGCTGAGACAAAGTGAGAGAGTGGCATGAACATATATCCACTACCAAATGTAAAATAGATAGCTAGTGGGAAGCAGCCACATAGCACAGGGAGATCAGCTCAGTGCTTTGTGACCACCTAGAGGGGTGGGACGGGGAGGGTGGGAGGGAGACGCAAGAGGGAGGAGATATGGGATATTTCACTTTGTTATAAAGCAGAAACTAACACACCACTGTAAAGCAATTATACTCCAATAAAGATGTTAAAAATGCACATATTATTTTTAAACAGATTTATTGAGATACAATTCATATACCATAAAATTCACCCATTTAAAGTGTGCAATTTAATCATACACAGTCTTTTCATTTTTTTTTTTCAGTCTTTTCATTTTTTATGTTTACTGATTTGTGAATGTATATTATCTATACCAAAAAATAATTTGAATTACTTTTTTAAAAGATATTTGTCTTCTTATCTTGTATTTTCCAGTCACTTGCCTAGTCCCCCCACATAATATGTGTTCAATAAACATAGCTTTATTGAATAAGTGAGTAAATAATGTTGATTCTTAAATATCCCTAATCTACTTGAGTGTATATTTATGTTCCAATAACTGCAGTGTTCAGGAGTCTGAATACATAAAAACAGAACAGCTACAGCAATTTAAAAAAACACCTTAATTATCAAGTTTAGTGATATACAAAAATTTGAATACGTCTAGGAGCAGGCTATTACCATTCCAATAAAAATGAAACATTCAAAAATAAAAACACTGAAATATAAATATTATATGCATACATCTACAAATAGGATATAATAGGTATTTAAAGCATTCTGCATTACTCAAATGAGAATTCAGTTAAGTAAAATATAAGCTCCTTCTAGTCAGACTCTAAGATAAACTCTTTGTAGACATTTTGATATGTCACAAATCTTCTGGAAATGTCAATATTCTTACATAAACAGTCTCAAGAATGCCATTTTGTTACAATGCCCACACAACATTAAAAGAATACCCCGATAAGCAACACTGAGAGAAGATAGCACACTTTGCAGTTTAACAAGTTATTTTCTTTTCTCTACCAATTCTCTAAGGTAATTATGACTGAATGATTTGGTATACACTCTTGTAAATCTAGGACACATTCTTTTATCTCCATAACTGTTCTTACCAATCCTCCTAGTTATAACTCTGCTGTCAAGTATACTTTATTCCTGTGACTGAAATATTTTACACAATCTGCGTTAAAAATATTCATAAATCATCTAAAACACAGCTGCCTGTATTTTCAGTCAGGACTGACAAAAATACTCCAGAGTTAGCTTACAGTTTTGTCCCTACCAAGTTAAAAGAAAATAGGGTTAATCAAAGCAAGTCAATGAAATTTGTCTTCTGTGTCACTAAATCCACAATCCTCTTATGTTTCTCCTCTCAGTATTTACTTCGCCCCATCATTCAGGTCTTTAGTTTTCTTCAACCTTTGTCCTACTTGGTAGGGATATAACATCAGTCATTTAGACGTTAGAGAAAATTAATTTAAAATGAAGACCATTGTTTTCCTTTTGGTCACATGGACGTCCCTGAAGTCATACCTAGCCTACATACCCTGAAGAGGAATGCTTTAATCCTTTTAGTACAATGTTCAACAATTGTCTAGGGACTCTCATCAAAGAAGAAACCCTTAGGAGGATGAGCTTTGGAATAGTTGGGCTTATGCTCATCACCGAAAGCTGTCCAGGATATGGAAAGAGCCCTGTGTTATTTTTCATGGCTTTTTCCAAGATCTGAAGCATGTCATTTCTTAATTCAACAAATATTTTTTCAAGCACCAGTCCTTCATTAAGAATGTAGCAGTGATTATGATAGACAAGTTCTCTACTGTCATTTGGTTTACAAGGGTAATAAGGAAATAGATCCTATAAAAGTAAGTGAACATGCAAGATAATTTCAAATACTGATGAGTGTTATATTGACACCATTCACTAGCTTCCACCCCAATATTAATGTAATAAATTGCCTTTGGGAAGGACCCAGGGAAAATCATGGCTACCTTACAGAAAACAATCAATATTTATTTTTTTCTGTGAAGCTGACATTGTCAATGAGTCTACATGACAGAGAGCCAAGTAGTCCAAGAGGGAAGAATCTTCCTTTCAGAAGTCCTGTCTCCAGGGACAGCAAAGCAAAGGGTTTTAAGGAGAAAAAACTCAATGTATTGGAGAAACAATAAACAGGTCAGTGTTGCTCGAGAATCCTGGACAGGATAGAACGATGTATGTATGGGGAGCAAAGCAAAGTGGAAGATATTTTAGGGTCTTATAAATGAAGATAAGTTTGGATTTTTGTTTTCTAATATGAGGTGATAAGCCATTGGAAGGTTTTAATTAAGGAAATAGTATAATTTGATTTACATTTTAAAATATCACTTAAATTACTTCATGGAGAAGATATTGCAGATAGGAAGTTGGAAACAGGAAATCAATTAGAAGGAGATTATATCCAGGTCAGAGGTGATATGGCTTGACTTCAGATAATTCAATAGAGATGAAAGAAGGAGGAGGTATAAGATGTATTTAAGATCTTTCATAAGATGGATTCAGTAACTTTGGAATCAAACATGTCTTGCATGAATCTTTCTCTAAAACTGACTAGGTGTGAGACTTTGATCAAATTATTTTCTGACATTCTGTTCAGGCAGTCATGAGCAGTATCAACATATGATAGACTGTAAAGATGATGGCAGATTCTTCTCATCCCTGCATCTATGCTCTTGTGATGTGATTTTGCAGGTCTTCCTATCAAGAAATAGAGCCTGTTAATTGAACGTTTGAATCTGGATTGGCCGTATCACTTTTATGGGCCAATAGAACATTAGCATCATGGTGCAAGCAGAGACCTAAAAGCTGTTGCACAATGAGGTTTTCCCTCTACTTAGGCTCTTTGGATATTTGCCACTACCACAATATGACAAAGCCCTGGCTGGCTTGCTGTTTGATGGGCAACATGTGGTCCAGTCACTGTTGTCAAAACAACCTACAGCCAGCCAATCCCCAGCAGCAAAGCCTTTCAACTGACTGGAAGGTGACTGTATTTACATAAGTGATCTTCGTTGAGACCAGCAGAAAAACAATCCAGCTGAGGCCAGCCCAAACAGCTAATCCACAGAATCATGAGCTAAATAAATCGTTGTTTCAAGCCACTAGGCTCTGGGGTGGTTGTGAAACTATGCGTTACTGATACATAGAGTCGGTGAGAATTAGGGGTGGACCTGATTAAACACTAATTAGAGTTTGTGAATGGAAACACTGGAAGTGTAAAAATTCTCCATGATAATTTACCGCTTGTATTAAGAGATGGCAATGAATCATTATATTTGGTTTGAAAGTCAAGGAAACTAGCTTATCTGGATTGTAACAGAAATAATAAAGGACATTCATTTTTAAGAGCATGAAGGAATCTATAGACCATGCTAAGAATGAAATATATATTTTGGGGGCCAATTGTTCATAAAACCAACATATAGTCAGGTCATCTGGGATTCTTTAAAACAGAATTCCAGGCCCTGTCTCATACTCACTGAATTTGAAATTTTGGGGTAGTGGAAAAGTATAGACACATACTTAGAATGTCAACCTAGAAAACATATTAGAAATTTTATTGATTGGGACTATTTAAATTTATCATAAAACATTTCAGACTTCAACTTTTTCTTCCTTAAGTTCCATGAATCAAAAAGTTTTTCCAGTCCTCTTTCCATTGCAGAAGGAAAGATGGGTTTTGGCATGAAAAACTTTATGGACTTCTCTGGAGATCTAGCTTTCAAAAGTTAAATTCTATTTCTAGTAAAACAGAATCAAATTCCAGAAAGCCAACTCATAAAATGTTTTTTGCAATAGAAATATTAACTGTGTGTGTTTAATTCCTAGATGTTACATATATACATCAGAAACGGAAGAATATTGTATGATTTCTAGATTTAGATTTTACCTATTGTTTTGGCTTGAACAAATGATTTATCTGCTTTGCATCTTTGTTTCCACATCTGTAAAATCAGAGGTTGAATTAAGGTCTCTAAGGTAATTTTCACTTCCAGGATTCTATGACTGATGGCACAGCTTTGTATTTTCAATTTCATATAATCCAACATATACTAACCATTTAATTTAACAATGCCACTATTCTCACTAGAGTATTTCTTGTTTGTTTATGTAATTATGTACACATAAGAGGACTAATTCATTAAGTCTCAATCTTTATTGTGGCTATAAGCAGTGAATGGCCCAGACATCCGCTTATCCCATCTGTCCGATATAATCTTCTTCCCAATGAATATTATGTGGTCACCTGTCAGGAAAATGCAACCAAAACTGATCACCACAGGTGCACCTTCAACCTTGTTATCGATTTGCCATCTCTGATTTATAAAATATATCATGATTTCCAGTGAACGTTTTTCAGCTGTGTTTCATTGCTTCAGTGTTTAAGGGGTTTCATTATTGATTTGTTTTAATGGCAATCACATTAAGCATCCAATCTATGCTATGTAAACTTTTAGGACATGTGAATATATTTTTTGCATTCAATTTTTTAAACAATTCTTTTAATGGAAAAAAAGGCTATGAAATTATTTTTATTCAAACATAAGATTTTGATTCTTGTATTGCTTGGTATTAATTTTTAAAGGAAAGATTAAATTACCATGAGGGGAGAATTATAATACCAAATTGAGGTAGACTTCTTAAAGGATGTGGTGGTCTCTGAAAGTGATAATAGATTAGCCATGCAGAGACAATTTCTGGATCTGATTTGACAGATCCAAAAACTCTAATCAGGATAAAAGTATAGGGCTTCCCTGGTGGCGCAGTGGTTGAGAGTCCGCCTGCCAATGCAGGGGACGCGGGTTCGTGCCCCGGTCCTGGAGGATCCCACATGCCGAGGGGCGGCTGGGCCGGTGAGGCATGGCCGCTGAGCCTGCGCGTCCAGAGCCTGCGCTCTGCAACGGGAGAGGCCACAACACTGAGAGGCACGCAAAAAAAAAAAAAAAAATAGATATATATATATATCATTTTAACAGTCTAGTTCACAATCTAGAATTCTCTTATTAATGTAATCTTTTGTTTAAAGCATATATCTCAAAAAAAACCATTTATCTCAGAAAAAAATTAAAATACATCCACTTAATCTATAAGTGATTTATAACTAATTCACACCTATCGTTCTAACAGGATGCATAAATTAGATCCCTTCACTGGAAATTCTGTGTGATTTAATTGTTATCAAAATGGAGCAAATAAAATATGAATTAATGTCAATGTGCACATTTAGATATTAGGAGTAGAAATTTAACTGGCAGGGTTATGTCTCTCAAAAAGCTAAATTTAAAGTTGACACAGCCAGGGGAAACAAAATTTGTATGCAGATGCCCTTGTTATGAACATGAATAAGTCTACAAGTGCCAAAGCTCACCCTGGATTTTCCTGATTAAGCACCCTGGGCTTCTCATGACTAGATCCCATTCAGAATCTGACTCAGAAACTCTAAGATATGTCTGTAGCAGCTGTGTTTTTAAGCAGCTCCAAAAAAAATTTAGATATTCACTGGAGTTTGAGAACCTCTAATTTAGACTAATTATCGCAAACAAACTAGAGGAAAGTGATCCATAAAAGGCTGGACACTAAGAACAAGTAAAAATGGAGCTATTAATGCAGCACCTTTCTACGCTGTGCTTCACAGGAGTAACTGCAACAGTAAAACTTCAAACCATTACAAGAGGATGTTAGAGTTTAAACGAATGTTAGAGTTTAAATGAATAATCGAAATTCAACCAGAGGCAGGCAATAGATATGAAGGGAAGTAGATATTGTCAAGAAGTAAATAATATGATATAGTTTAAAAAAAAGAGTAATTTTTTTAGAGCTTAAAACAAACAAACAAACATATAAACCTATACAAATGGAGTACCATTTTCTAAGTATTCAAAACTCTCCTAGTTGGAAAATAGTCTTTAGTATGATTGGGGCAATTACAATTTATATTAAATAAATCAACGTAATACAATAATATAATAACATAATCTGAATTCATCAATTGCTTGCTACCGTTTTTGATGTTTTTGCTGTTTGTTTTACATTTTAGTATAGCTACAATGGAAATTCATCTAACACTAATTGTGTCTTGGTGTCTTTCAATTGCTGTTGACCAGGTAGCAGTTTTGATGTAGTTGATAAAAACTTTCTTTTGATGCCTTCTGATAAGATCAAGAAAGCAGTAGAATCAATGACTCTCAAATTTGATATATTAAATATTTTACAAAAATTATTGCCACCTCCTTAGTAGGAGGCCAGGACCATAAGGCATACCTCCAACTAATATATCCATTGTAATTCCATTGTTATAATTTTAACTATTACTTATGTGAAAAGGCTGAGACTTCCTGATAGTTCATTTCAATTAAAAATCTGGGTCCAGGGCTTCCCTTCTAGTGCAGTGGTTAAGAATCCGCCTGCCAGTGCAGGGGACACGGGTTCGAGCCCTGGTCCGAGAAGATCCCGCATGCCGCGGAGCAACTAAGCCCGTGCGCCACAACTACTGAAGCCCGCGTGCCACAACTGCTGAAGGCTGCATGCCTAGAGCCTGTGCTGTGCAACAAGAGAAGCCACTGCAATGAGAAGCCCGTGCACCATTACAAGGAGTAGCCCCCGCTCGCCACAACTAGAGAAAGCCCCTGCGCAGCAACAAAGACCTAACACAGCCAAAAATAAATTAAAAAAAAAAAATCTGGGTCCAAATGGACCTAAGGAAAATCTTGAGTCAGGTATATTATTTCCTTTTATTTATCCTTTTCTAAGTTCTTGAAGTTTTTGGAGAACTATTAAGGCCCAGAACATGTCTAATCATAAAAACCATCATAGAACACTTGATAAGACTATATACTTTCAGGACCTTTCCCTAGAAATTCTGATCTGTATTTTGGGAGAAATCTGTTTTTTTCAAATAAGATCTCTAGGTGATTTTATGATCAAGCAAGTCTGATCATATTTGTTTGCAATTTTCCAGGTTGATACGGAGACGGGGGACAGAAAAGATTTTGATGGGTGAAAAAAGCAAACAGTTTAGTAAAGATCTATATTGTTATATCATCCCCAGGACTATTGACATCAGATACTGGGAATGGGGAGTGTGTGAAAACTTAGGAGAAACTGCTGCGCAGGGAAAGGTGGTTATCAGTAATCAGATCCAGGTGCAGGAGCCTGAGAAAACAGAGCATCCAGACTGTTCGGCCTCACTGGGTAAAGGGACCCATCTGTTCCAACTTCAAAATTGTTGATACCCAACCATCCAAATCAGATTGACAACGTATGACGGTAGGTATTCAGGTTAATGGAAAGTGTTCAGGGGCCAGTGCAGTAGAGCAGACATTGATTCTTCCAATTTTTCATATCCATGACCAGCTAGGAAGTACTTTTATGACAAAGACTCTTGACACATTTACCACTAGGAATAGATGAGGAATGCAATAAATCGTCGATCCTCATTTTTTGTGGATTTGATATTTGCAAATTCGCCTACTTGCTAAAATGTATTTTTAACCTCAAAACCAATGCTCAAGGCAGTTTTGCAGTCATTTGCGGTCATGTGCAGAGTGGTGAAAAATTTGAGTTGCCCAGTGTGCTTGTTCCTGGCTGAGGTTGAATGAGGCAATACTCTACCTTCTTGTTTCAGCTCTCATACTATAAACAAGTGCCCTTTTCACAGTCTGTTTAGTGCCGCACTTTTGCATATTTGTGCTTTTTTATTGGTGATTTCACTGTTTAATATAGCCCCCAAGTGCAGTGCTGAAGTGCTAACTAGTGTTCATAAGTGCAAGAAAGCTGTGATGTGCCTTACAAGGAAAATACATGTTGGATGAGCTTTATCCAGCATGAATTACAGTGGTGTTACTTGTGAGTTCCATGTTAATGAATCAATAGGATATATCAAATAAAGTATTCTTAAACAGAAACACACATAAAACAAGGTTATATATTGATCAGTTAATGAGAATGTGATCAGAAACTTGCAGATACCTAGCCCTCTGTTTGACCTAGGAGCAATGGTTCAGTATTTGCTAATTCAGTGTTTACAGTGACTTTATAGAACATAAGTAAGAATCAACTATATCTGTGGAATATTAGTCTTTGCAGAGATAGGAAGGGAGGAAAAAAATAGCTTCAGACCCAAATTATACAGGCTGACTTGGTTGTACAGCTATACCCTGCTCTCCCCAAATATTCAAACCCTCTATCAAGCAGGCTGTTTAAGTGTGAGGCTTAGCTTTGGAGGATAGTGTAGAATCACATAATTCAGTTTATTTTCCTCTGAGATGGAGATGAAAGCAGAAGCTCAGCCCTATATTTTGGGCAAACGTGAAAGGAAGAGAATGTGACCACTCGGTTTTGTGAAAACCCAAGTGTCAACTCTGGAGTATTGAATCCAAGATGTAGGAAGTATGTCTTAACTCCAGGCTCTGAAAAAAGGGAAGGCAGAATGATGAGGTCATACTATGTGTACACATTGTGCTTGTATTAGTTCTCTACTGCTATCTAACCAATTACCCTAAAACAATTTTTATTTTATAGTTTATAGCAACAAACATTTATTATCTGACAGAGTTTCTGAGAGTCAGGAATTCAGGAACAGCTTAGTTGGATGATTCTGGCTCACATCCTCTCACAAGGGTACAGTCAAACTGTAGGCAAAGGCTTTTATTGTCTCAAGACTCAACTAAGGCTGGAGAATTAGCCTCCAAGTTTCCTCAGGTTGTTGTTGATAAGCTTCCATTCTTTGCTGGCTGTTGGCCAGAAGACACCATTCTTTGCCATGTGGTCCTCTCTACAGGCCACTTGTGTGACCTTATATGTGACAGCTCTCACCTCCCTTAGAGCAAGTGAATACACACGCACAGAATCAAGATAGAAGCAATAGTCTCTAGAATCAAAACTAGGTAATGAAATACCACCACTTCTGCCCTATTCCATTGATCACACAACCTCTGGTACAATCTGGGAGGAAACTACACAAAGGTGAGAATATCGGGAAGTAGAGGTGAATGCGTAACATCTCTCTGAGGCTGGCTAATACAATGCAATTTTGTGAATGTTTCAATAAGATCAGAGCTATACCTGAAAGCAGGGGAGGGGGAGGGTGGTGACCTTCAGCAGGAAAATGTAGCAACAAGTAGGGCAATATCAGATCTATGACACAAAAGTCAATGTTCAAGAGACAAGAGACCCTGGGAAGAGGGTGGACTGGTGTCCCCAAAATCATCTCCCAGTTGCCAGTTAGAGGGAAAAGGATTTTATCGGAAAAAACTGGAAAGTTTCAGGGGTGTGCAGCCAGGGGCTATGTTTAGAACAGCACAGTCAGCTCTGACAGTCATCTTGAAACTGGTCATGCGGTGGTCTGGTCAGCAGCATCTGGCTAGTTTTTTGTTTTTTGGGTTTTTTTGCCATGCTGAGAGGCTTGCAGGATCTTAGTTCCCTGACCAGGGATTGAACTCAGGCCCCTGGCAGTGAAAGCGTGAAGTCCTAATCACTGGACCGCCAGGGAATTCCCATCTTGCTAGTTTTAATGGGTTCGTTCCCATTTCCTTGAGACCAGTTCCTGGAATTGTGCAAGCCATACATTCAGTACTGCTCAAGATGGAGCAGCTTATGTCATGGCTACAAGCAGTTAGCTTTTTCCCTCTGGTGCCGGTTTTAGTATCTGCAAAATAACTCAGGAATGTCCACCAGACACTGTTATCTATTTCCTTCAGGGAGGAACTAAAGATTCTGTGACTGCTAACTGACTGATCTGTTGTTTAAATGGTTACTGAGTTCTCCTGGCCCAACTGCTATTTTTTGTTGTTACTATATATTCACATCCTTTCAATCATTAATTCTTGAGCCAGGCTTTTATGACTCGGGGGAAGCTTGCGAGCCTAACGCTTGTGAGCCTCTACGAACAAGAGGCAAGCAGAGGACGTGGTGGGGAGGGGGTGTCTGTCCCGGGAAGGCCCCATAGCATCCTGCTTGGTTACAAGCCTGAAGAAATTACTTACCTACAAAGTGGTGGTTGAAATGAGAAGAGGAAGGCAGAAAAAGTGAAGAAAAATATATAATATTGTTACTTTACTTAAGGAAAATCTGATCCATGGAGAATCAGTTGCCCTCCCCAAGCCCAATTAAAAAAAATAAAATAAAACAAAAAGCAGGTTATTTTTTAAATCAGTGAGTAAACAGTTTAAAATTCTAAAAGACTGAAATCAATGAAGAAGTTTTTTAGTCAAATGCTTCTACTTTTATTCAAGAAAACACTGCATAATTACCATATTTGCCCAAGCTAGTTATATAGTTCTTAGGTGAAGAGGTTTCTTCTTTAATATCTGGACTCTTCCAGTGGTCTGAACAGACATTTGATACTGCTCCTTATGCTCAGAGAGGGGGGCTACAAGATATTTTTGACTTTGACTTTGACAGAACAAGTTGGATGTTATTTTGTTCCTACTTCCTTACCTGAAATTCCCTAGCTCCCTCTTTTATACCAAAGATGCTATTCAATTATAGTTTCTTTCTCATTTGTGATTTTGAAGTGGTGCTTCTTGAATTCTCTATTACAAAATAACCACATGAAGAAAATGTAACCTTTAAAGACCTAGAAAATACCCAATGCTTAGTTCCACTGCCTCATAAGTTATAACTTACATGAATTTCCTGAAGTAGTAGACTTACTCTACAATGGTTTCCAAGATTGTTTTCCAAATTCGTGTTCATAAGGAAGCGTTGCTACTAGCAAAGGGCCAGGAAGCCCCCACCCTGGTTGGCAAGATGGCCCATTGTTGAGCTTTTAGTAGATGGCAAGCATTATGCTAAGTGATAGGTAAAAATTTATACACATGACAACCCTGCCAGGGAGGTTATAATTGGTCTAATTCGCTAAGAACGGCCTTGGCTTGAAACATGCTTTGAAACGTGTCTATTATGTTGTCTGGGGCAGGGTGATAGTTTGCTCTGCTGTCATTCATTATAGCTGTGCATTTTGGAAGAAAGGCGGTATTTCTCACTCTCATCCACTGCAAAATTGGAAGTTTTGGGAGGTCACAGACGTTGTTAGCTTTGCCCTCTCTTTTACAGCATACTAATATATAGTACGTGATCCGCCAATGTTGAATAATTACCACAAATCTCCTCTTCCCTGTCATAATACTAATTGCATCCCATGGTGTTCTATTCAAATCAATTCAATTCAACAACCATGTATTGACAACTTCTCATTTGGTAGGCATGAAACCAGTTATAGCTTGAGCTTTCTGCACCAAGGCAAATTCTAAAATATTTCCCCAAATTGAGAGGAAAAAAACTGTCAGATCCCTTTGCCAGAGAAGCAGGAGCCAAGTTGGAATTCGCAGTAACAATGAGAGCAGCCCTGAGAGTCCAGAAAACGTTGCTTTCTCTCAGCTGAGGTTTCCACTCCCGGCATTTTTTTTCACCGCACTACTTGTCCAGGCAAACATAGCAGAGCTAGAGCTTTAGAATGGCTAAAACTGCAACTTCTGGCCGGAGTCTGGTGAATGTCTCCATTGCATGTGAGTAAGTAGCTCCCACTCATATGGTGAGATCTCTGGTAATTTACTATTTTACCGGGTTTGTCTTTAGTAATTTGTTTACTCTTGGACAGGCCTTACCTATGCAAATAAATATTCCTAAATAACGACTCTGAAACTCTGGCGTGGGTTATTCTGATGATGCCACCTTTTGAAAGCTCTTCTTCTAAAATTACTTTTAGAACCAGTTTATGAGTCATAAAGCAAAAGTAAAACAAGCACATTCTTTGTTATCAACCATATAAGCAAATCACTTTCCTCCTCTACTATCATAGTTAATTTATTTTCCTTAATGAATATTGTCATACGTCATTCTCAACCTTACTCAGCCACCTTGGATGATAAAATATGGCTATGAAAAAACAACAATAACAGCAGCAAAACTGTTCTCAAAAGATGTAGATTTTGGACATATCACTATGAGTTTTAGTTCATGGACATCTATTTACCACTTGACCCTCATAAATATAGCTGGTCCCACCAGGATAGACAGAAGTGGTTAGAACTTTTTCAGGCACTATACAAATAAGAAAACTAGGTATAGAACTGAGAGAAAAAAAGTAGAGAAAATGAAAATTTTGTCAATTTAGCATAAGCCAGTAAATACAGAGAGCCAGAAACTGATCATTTTCAGAATCCATATGATGAGATCTGTTAAATCCTTGACTGGTTAAGAATCTTAAGAAAAAAAACTTAGTCCAGACTGGAGTTTAGAGCAGGGTGGAAATAGAAATAATTTCTCAAGGACTCAAGGAAAAATGACCCTGTGCAGGTAACAGGTTAGACATGTGTCAACACAAAGCTAATCAGTACAAAAATGTGCAAGTGTCAGAGGTCTCCAGATGAAAAGATAAGGTCAAAATGAAGCAGGTCCACTCTTTGCAACAGAGTCTAACAGCCGTCACTGAAGAAAGAATGAGACGAATTATCAGAAGTCACCCAGAGCAAATATTTCTGGCCTCCGTTCTCTCCTTCTGTGTTTGTGACCAGTGTGACCACACCACCCTATTTTCACCACTGCTTGAAGCTGATATTTCTTTTCCATTCCCAGCATCAGGGCCTGTCATATCCAAACTGGATAACAGAAATCTCCTCTCCCCTAGACTACCTAGTGTGAGCAGATGCTGTGATATCTCAAATTGTTATCTGTTACAATCAGAAAAAATAGAGCTATGAAGTATACTTTTCTAAGGGCAAATAAATTCCAGATCTTTTTCTTTGCCAGCTGAAGAATTATATGAAAGCTGGGACCATTAGAAAGTCCTCTTTGAGAAGACCTCTGATAAAATAAAACCTCATATATGAAGACTTGGTAAATAATCTTAATTATGGAAAGGATACAAATAAACATAGCCTATACATAAGTGTTCACAGGGATGCTGAATCAGAGAGGGAATAAAAAGAAGTCACATTCTGAAATATTTACTGAGATTCTACCATTTGCATAGAGGAACATCAAAGTAAATGAAGTATCATTACTACCATCAAGAAGCAGTCATTGAATTGAAAAAGATTTCTTAAAATGTCCAGAGTGACACATGATTTTAGCTAATAGCTAATGAAAATTTTATAAGGAAATGTCCAGGAAAAAAAAGCAGTAGATTTTGACTTCTTCAGTTGCCTTTCAAAATAAGGCAATAGCAACCAAAATATCACAGTGCTATGTGAAATTATTTTTGAAGAAAATTCTCTCAATTACCTGGTATAGGTTTTACCAGAACAGAGAATGGTCTGGGGCTGGCTCTGATGTAAGGCTGAGACATGTACCAGAGAGAAGAAAGTAAACAGAAGATAACCTAGAAAAACAAACAAACAAATGAATTCGAAAAAAAAAAACTTTTGAAAAGGTGCTATGTGGTCAAATAAGTTTACGAAATGCAACATACATTGTTCTGCCATCCTTTTAGCAATGTAATGCATACCAAATTAAAATCTCAAGAAATCTTAGTAAAGAAACCAGTAAGTTTCTTGGATCCAACATGGTTTTCAAACTTAGAGCAGAATCATTTTCCCCTTTTTCTGTCTATTTATAACCGATAAAACTAATTTATGCAGAGCATACATTTTACATACAAGACTCCTGTAGTTGTTAGGAGCAAAGGTTTGTGGTCAAATCCCAGGCCTGCCACTTGTTAGTAGTTTGATCTGAATAAATGTCAAACTCTCAAGCTTTTTTCCTTTTATTTCAAAGGGTAAAAGTTGCATCCACTTGGATTGAGAAGGGGTCCTGAGCTCATTTCCTGTTACAATAAACACTGATCATTATATTAATTACATGCAAAATACTTATTATTATACTAATTAAAAGTGTATAAAAGGTCTTGGAGAAGTATGGCTCTCTGGAAATCTTCCTACCTTTTTTACCTGCCTGGAGGAGTACTGAGGAAATCTGGACAATCTGCAGCAAGACATTGAGAAAGAAGGCGCTGGACTGCTCTAGGTGGACTCTATCAGTCTCACAGAACCCCTCACCACTCCCGCTCTCCTATTTTCATGTTTCCTCCTCAGTTTTATAAAACATTCCAATATAAATTCTTGCCTAAAAGTTGCTTCATTGACTTCTCCTTTCAACCCAAACACTTTTAAACAAATTCTTACCATGCGCCAGCCACTGTATTCACATTACCAAAGGCAAAAGCAGTGAAGAATTGAACTAATTGAACCAAACCCACCCAATTGCATGAAGTCTGGCCTCACTGGGAAATAGTGTAGTGAGCTCCACTGCTAGACTCAGGATTCTTGAGACAGCCCTTGTGACATCACACCTGAATCTTAGGAAAGCTATTTTGGGTATGTAAACCATAGAGACCTCACATATAACGCTATCTATGTTCATCTTTCAAATTAATGACAAATGTCAATTCCTCTCACCTTCTCTTATCAGAAAAATAGTTGACTTTTCCTTAAAAACTTGTGCCCTGATTACCGACCAGAGATTCCACTCCTAAAAATTCTATACTTAGAATATGAAATTAATTCTCATTTAGACATAATTTTTTTTAATGTATATATCTGGCTCTGTATGATGATGCTATGCATTTGTGGATGCCACATATTACATTACTTTTTGAGACTTTAAGCTTATGAAAATCAGGGCAAATGATTGCTTTTCGTTGAATTTCATAGCGCCTGAACTGGCATCCAGTCTTTAAAAAAGGAATGGGAAAATTAGCAAAATTTTTAGAGACTATCTAGAAGTGTTTTTAAAATTCAAAACATTTTTTGCCGTGTTTTTTTCTATTTATCCTACCTTAAAGCTCTTATCTCCTATTAAAAGTTGAGATATTACAGTAACTTAAGGAAGATTCAAAATTGTAATTTAAATTTTATCATGGTAGAAGGTACCATATACCACAAAGTATATTATTATTTTTAGAATATATTTAGAATGTGTTTAAAAATATAATCTAATTTTAGTTTATCTAAAAAATAATCTAGTTTCTGCCATTATAACAAATACAACTGTACTTTAATTGTGAATTAAAATAACTTTTATGCAGTATAATTAGTTATTCCTTTAATTCTTAGATAAATAAAATTCATTAATTATTTGATTTAAGACATTTGAAGTTGCTGAAAAAATGTAAGGACAAAATTATAGTGTGAGCTCTCAGATGTTCACACCTCACTGTGCTTATTACACAGACTCAAGGAATTATTAATGTTTTATAATAAGAAATCAAACCATCAGAAAAATATTACATTTCTGAATTCCTCCTCTATTAAAAAAACATTGTTATGTATCATAAAATGAAGATGCATTCTAATAACAAAGCTATCACAGAGTAACCCTTGCTGAGAAGAGTATTTGACTTGTAGTTTAACCAAATATCCCCTGAGAGAAAGGAGACATTTAAAGAACCAAAACAAACTGCATCTTTTACAGATCAAACCCAGAGAGGCTGCCCAAGATGCATGTTAACTAGTGGACTTAGAACTGGAATCCCTGTCTCTCAGCTTCATAATCTAAGTAGTATATTTTGCTTTGTCCTTTGACTTACAGCCCTTTGCATTTAAACTTTCTACGTGTAGATATATCTGTTCAACTCCTGAAATATTTTAGGTCATACAGTCCCCGATGCTTCAGATTTCCATTTACATAGCTATTAAAAAGTAACATATTTTTCATTCAGCATTCTTCATTGGTAGAACTCCTAATGCTTCCCATTTAAATATAAACTCTGTAATAGCCAAAATATTTATTAGAAGAAAATCCACTTTCCACTCCACTGTGATATTATATTCATACATTGAGGGTTTTCTCCTCAGGCAAAAAGAGTTAACAGTTCTGATAGAGAGAACGCAATTTAAAGATCATTTAAAGTGATTTAACTTTTTTTAATGTTCAGTTTAAATGTGAAGGGGAAAAACTCATTCCCCAAAACTACTATTTTAATTAGGACAAATTGAGAATTTTGTTCCACTATTAGGAGAGAAGTTCATGTAAACTGGCAATAATGTCTAAAAACTTTCTGTTGGCAAAATAAAATATGTCACTGTATAGTAGCCTAGAAAAAGAACTAAATTTACTAAAACAGAATCTTTCTTTCTCTCTCTCTCTCTCTCTCTCTCTCTGTCAGTCTCTCTTTCTGTCTTCTCGTCTGCCTGTCTGTCTGTCTCACCATCTGTCTCTTTTTCTTGGCTACTTCATCAGCTGTTGTGAGCTGATCGTGTACGCAAGGTATGCATGAAATGATGCTCTTTGGTTTGCAATGAAATGAATTCCCTCAGTGACTTTCAACAGTGTACTGTAGACTGGCAGCTTGCCATCTGAAAAAACTGACACTTGGCTCCCTTGGGCCAACTGAACAGCATTGCTGTGAAATAGCATTAGTAGCTGAAGAAAAATGGAAATGGAAAGCACAAACTACTTGACACAAATACAATGGCGCAGTTAGTCTGCTTTTAAGGTAGAAGAAGGAGGAAAAAAAACCAAACAAACAGGAACCATGGACCTTTCGAAAGAGTTTTATTCAACTGCTTTTTTCAAAAAGGCCATTTAGAATTCAAGAAAGAGTGCAAAATAAAGAGTGCGAGACTATTTAATTTTTATTGAGTTACTTAAAGGAACAAACTGAGTAGTTTATTAATGAGGAATAATCTAAACTGATCAGTGTAGATACAGTACAGTTCAAAGTCATATCAATAACTGTGGGAAACAGTACTGATGAACCTAGTTGGCAGGGCAGGAATGAAGATGCAGACATAGAGAACAGACTTGAGGACCCAGTGGGGGAAGAGGAAGCTGGGAGGAAGTGAGACAGTAGCATTGACAGATATACACTACCAAATGTAAAATAGGTAGCTAGTGGGAAGCAGCCTCATAGCAGAGGGAGATCAGCTCAGTGCTTTGTGACCACCTAGAGGGGTGGGATAGGGAAGGTGGGAGGGAGGCTCAAGAGGGAGGGGATATGGGGATATATGTATACATATAGCTGATTCACTTTGTCGTACAGCAGAAACTAATGCAACAGTGTAAAGCAATTATACTCCAATAAAGATTATTTTAAAAAAAGAACTGTGGGTAGTTCATTGTTCATTTCTACCATGAAAAACACATGAGAAGCACTTAAATTTTGATTCGCTGATTGATTAATTTTATACCATGTTGTCTTTGTCGCTTATCTTTTCAAACGTTTTAAGTTTTCATGAACCATTTTCCCCAAAGACAAATATCACATTTAAATATTTCTTTTAAAAATCTTTTAAAAATAACATTTACTTATATTTAAAATATTTGATAAATCCATTACTTGCTTAAACAAACAAACAAAAAAACTATTTCATGATCAAATGAAAAGTTCCACAAAGTACTGCAATGTTTACATTGAAATACTTTTCACCTAGTTAATTTCATTCAAAATTTTCTGGGCTTCCCTGGTGGCGCAGTGGTTGAGAGTCCGCCTGCCGATGCAGGGGACACGGGTTCGTGCCCCGGTCCGGGAGGATCCCACATGCTGCGGAGCGGCTGGGCCCGTGAGCCATGGCCGCTGGGCCTGCGCGTCCGGAGCCTGTGCTCCGCAACGGGAGAGGCCACAGCAGTGAGAGGCCCGCGTACCGCAAAAAAAAAAAAAAAAAAAAAAAAAAATTTTCTTATATCGTGAATTTTGAAAAGTCGTTCTTATGGATAAGTATTATTTGTACTGTTAAAATTAATAAAAGTATCAATTCTTCTTTGATTAAGTATACAAAAGAGGCAGAAATACTATAATATATGGCATACTCTGTTATATCTAGAAGTAGAGTCTGGACTTTATATTGGGGCTCCAATGTTCAAAGCATGTTGTTGTTTTATAATGCTCTAAAATTTACAAGCCATTTAATGATATCTAGTTCTTATTAAGTACTTGTGATATTCTAAATGCTTAAAGTTGATTAACTTCCCTCATGATCCTATGAAATTATAAATAGTATGTAAGCTAAGGTAACTCTCCTAGAATACTTAAAGAATAGGCAGAAATAGGAGTCTGAGCCAGATGGTTATACCCTGTCTCTTAATATATATATAATTATATATACTATATATAAATATATATAACTGAATGACTGCTGTATACATTTCCATGTGCTCCATCTTCATAGTTATTCTTTTACAAATGAAGGAGAAACGATCAATTTAAGAGTTACTAATATAAAAGTACCCAAATCTCCAAGAAGTAGCACATTCTAAGATTATGCTTTACACTCAAAATCTAATTATAATTTTCCAATCTGGTGTGTACTTCAAAAACATTTTTAAGTGAAGCTTTGTGAGCTCATGTTTACTTCGGAATTCACTTTGACTCTAATCTTTCACTTTCACCTTTAAAACTGTTTATGGTGGTAAACTGTACAGCAAAATGTGAGCACTCCTTGCTCCAAACAACATTACGCAATTTGTATTAAATAATGACATAAATAATGGGTACATTCAGAAACACAAGGAACTCAACTTTTAGTGTTTCTTTCTTTGTGGAGAATCCTTTTATTCTTCAAGCTCTACAGGAGTTATTTGTCATATTTTAAAGAATATTTGTATATATAATCTGTATTGCTTCAAGGTTCCATATACAATCTTGTAGACCTACTACTCCTAAGTAAAGATTAATTGATAAAGTGTGATACTACTCAGCTTCTAATGTGGTGGATTGTAGGCTTGGCTGTATTAATATGACCCGGGGAGCTTTTAAAATCCCAAGACTCAGGCCACATCCCATTTCAGCTCTATCAGAATCTCTGGGGGTGGGACAGTTTTTTTTTTTTTTTTTTAAACCTCCCCAAGTTGGTTCCTATTATAGAGCCAAGATTGAAAAGCATTATCTAATGTGACTTGACTCCGCTCCCCCTATTTCCCCAATACCACCTTAATTAGGCATTTACCTTCAGGTTCGAAGATGAAAAAAGCAAAGAAGAAATGAGCCACCTGACAAGTAGTAGAGGCAGGAGTACTTGGAAAGGTACGATGTTTGCTAAAGTCAACTGTAGCCATAAAGTGACCACCTTAGTTGCTTCAACATTTAAGATTCTAGATATACTGGATTTTTGTTGTTGTTTTTGCATTCTGTAAGGCACCAAAAGTAACTTAGTGGGAAATTTCAGAATTGATGCTAGACATTTTCTATGTTTATGAGTATGTAATGTGTATATGTGTGTGTATATGTATTACATATAGTTCTAACATAAAGTTTACATACTAAGTCAATAAGCATATTTTTATGCTTAATTTTAAGCCCTCAGAAAGTAAAACAAACAAACAAGCTCTGAGTACTGTATAGCTAGCAATAATCACTTTGAAGCATAGCCTCTTAACCTCAGATTAACATGGTGTAGAACAACTTTTAAAGAATGAGCCCAGGTGCTTCCCTGGTGGCGCAGTGGTTGAGAATCTGCCTGCCAATGCAGGGGACATGGGTTCGATCCCTGGTCCAAAGATCCCACATGCCACGGAGCAACTAAGCCCGAGCACCACAACCACTGAGCCTGCGCTCTAGAGCCAGCGAGCCACAACTACTGAGCCCACATGCCACAACTACTGAAGCCCTCACGCCTAGAGCCCGTGCTCTGCAACAAGGAAAGCCACCGCAGTGAGAAGCACGTGCACTGCAATGAAGTGTAGCCCCTGCTCACTGCAACTGGAGAAAGCCCATGTGCAGCAATGAAGACCCAATGCAGCCAAAAATAAATAAATAAATTTATTTTTTTAAAAAAAGAAATTAGACTTGGTGAAAAGGCTAAAACCAGGAAACCATGAGGGGTTTTAGCCTCCTGGTTTGCTGCTAGGACCACATTATAAGAAAGGAGGACATCATGGGCTGGTGAATTTTTGTTATTATGTAAAGTTTGGGTCCCAGATGATACCTTTGAGATACATATTTAGTCTAGATTCATGCTTAATCCCCAATTCACCTTTTCCTGACCCCTTCCCAGTTCATGTTGGGCTTTCTAGGGCAATGGTCATGAATCCCCTACAAAAGGTTTCCCCAAGCCTGGCTGTAACACAGGCTCCAAAGAAGTGGGCTGATCAAAGGCCATGTGGAAGTGACCCAAGAGACATCTCTCCAGACCTATGCCATTTATGCTGCTACTTCTCCAGCTAATAGCTTCCCCTAGCAGAGTGGTATAAATGCTTAAACCTAGAATAGAAATCTTACACTTAAATATAATGAGATTCCCTTTTCCCTGAAGAGAGAATAAGTTTGAACTTCCCCAGAATTTTGAGTGTGCTGCTAGTAGCATTTACCTTAGCTGTTAGTCGATTTACTTTGGCAACACCTATTGTCAATGAAGAGAGAAAAATAACCCAGATTTGTCAGATATGCCTTTATTTAATGCAAACAACAAAAACATAAACCATTCAAGAAAGGTAGGTTTTATCTTTCCCACTTGAGCAATTCATTATGAAATCTTGTTCTTTTAACACAGTTTCCAGCTTCAATCTATTTCAGCTCAAAACTATAAGCTGAAAAATAGTGTACTAGAAGACAGTCTGAATAATACTACTAATTTTTTAAAACTTGCCCTTGAGGAGTTCCCAGTATAGTAATGCACAAATAATTGTATTCCATGGTAAAATGGTAAACTGAAAACAGTTCCAAAGCAAAATTTAAACACAAGGACTATTAATTGGACTGTCTTCAAGGATCTGTGGATTTAAGCTCCATGCCTTGGCTAACCTCCAAAATTCTCAAAGGATTGCTCAAGATGTAGAATGTAGAGAAGCTCTATTTTTCTCAAGCCCCCAACTCTTCATTTAACATGAATAAAGAAAGCTTTCTCCAAAAAAGTTGAATGTGATTTATAAGTTAAGTGTCAGACAACCTATGAGGTCATCACAGGAAGCCTAAGTTCTTTCTGTAAGCATGTCATTTATTAATTTCCTACCAAAATATCTGTCTTTCCTTACTTATTGCAAGATGACCCAAGGCCAAATATTACCCTCTTTACTGACAAATCAATAGATTTAGTCTGGAATGGGATCACTGAATGAAGAGGGTACGTTAGTTTCCAGACAATTTAATCTGAGAAAAAAATCCTAAGTTTCAATGTCTTCTTGTCAACCATTCACTAGGAGCTTTCGAAAGTTGATTACATTTTGGAGTTGAAGCTATGTATTTTTTAGGACTTGAACTTAGAACTAAATCTTGACCTACCAAAGTGTACTTACATGTCATTTTGCTAAAAGAAGAAAAATGTGTTAGTTAAAAACAAACAAACCAAAAAAAGAAAAAAAACATCTAGATTATAGGAAGAGTTCTGGCTCTGTCAGTTCTTAGGTAAGTTTCTGGTGGTATGTTGAGACTACATTAAGGAATTGATCATTTGTAAGGCAAAAGGAGAAAAATTGGAGAATGGTTAATATTGACAGGATGGATTATATTTCGAAAGTAAAATCCATCCTACCTGAAGAGAAGGTGGGCCAGGGAGAAACCAATGGTAACAGCAGCTGAGAATGTCCTTACGTTAACTTTATGAGGCTCAGATGGAAGAAAATGACACAAAATATTGTACAAAGTCAGCAAAACTGCCTTCAATTCTATACTCATAAGCTTATTCCCCTGAGCAATAGATTTATCCAAATATTAATTAGGAGACTCATATCATGTGACTATAAATGTAGTAAGACAGTCTGGGAGTGCTGGTGATAGAAACAGGACTGGGAATAGCTCTGCTGCATCATAAGAAGAGAGACATAGTAGGCATATGTGGTCCTGAAAACCATCTGCTGATTTTGGGGAGCCTCTACTGTACCCCACCCACTTGCACACAGGTCAGGAGATGCAGCAAATATAAGCTTCCTGATAAGCCTTAAAATGTATCCTGAGTACCCAGGGTGGTTACCACCCCCAAGTCAAAATTGTTCTTATCCTAATGGCTCAAGCTGTACAACTGAAATGATATAAGCCACTTTTTCAGATATTTGCAACATAAATAGTTTAAACAATGAAAAACTCTCCCAGTATTACTCAGTGGAAGAAAATGATTTATAACAATGTGAATTCCTGATTCTTTCCCTCCTATTCAAGACCAGAAGTATGCAGAAAAGAAAAGCCCCCATTGTTTCATGCAACTGTTGTCTTCGTGCACGTGATTATAAAGAACCAAAAGATTAAATCTGTAGTACCTACGCTAAGAAAGTCTTTTTCCAACAGTTGCAAACTGCTAGAGTAAAGAGGGCCATGATTTGCTTTTTTCTTAAAATGTCATCACAGTCCTAGGAGCTGTCTTGTTTCATATCATCCCTTTACTTAACAGGTAACCTCAGTGGGCTTGCACAGTGCTATTTCAGCTGCAGTCTCATATCTTCTGCATTCTGTATTTGATGTGTCTGAATTTCTTCATGATCTCAAGTAGCCAGCAGCAGGACCTGTCACACAAGCAGTGAAACTGTGTATATTTGAGTGAATATCACAGTGGCCCATTATTAGTCCAGTGACAGAGACGTATGATGAATGTTTCTGAAATGACATTTGAGATGACAGGGGATGAAAATCCCCAAATCAGAGACTATAGTTCTCAGGGTCTCCAGAGCAGTTTGTTGTCAGTAAAACTGGCTGTGTGCAAAGATGTTGCAACATGGACAGCCCCCAAATCAATTCATCATCGCAGGCCATGAAACTCACTTGTGGAAAAATCAATACAGAGTTTCAGGCTCCCTGATAACCAAAGAGAATTTTATTTACTCTTTTACTTTGCAAATGTTACCTTTAAATCCAATGAGAAAAAACTGTACATCAAACTTTTCTATAAAGTTGAACTACAACTTTAAATAGTATCCAAATACTATTTTATTGTATTATTATTTAAAAATTTTTATTGGAGTATAGTTGATTTACAATGTTGTGTTAGATTCAGGTACAGCAAAGTGAATCAGTGATACATACACATGTATATGCTTTTTTTTTAGATTCTTTTCCATATAGACCATTACAGAGTGTCGAGTAGAGTTCCCTGTGCTATATAGTAGGTTCTTATTTGTTTATATATAGTAGTGTGTATATGTCAATCCCAATTTTCAAATTTATCTCTACCCCCCTTATCCCCTGGTAACCATAAGTTTGTTTTCTACATCTGTGTCTCTACTAAAGAAGAAACCTAGAATGTTTTCAGGGCCTAGGAACTCACTCTTTCAGTCTGATGTTTTGATAAAGAAATAAAGATAGGTTTATAATGATGAATAAAACAATCCTGATAGGTTAAAAATTGTACAGTTCCAAAATGGAGAAAGTCTGAAAAGTAGCATTTATATAAAAATGAAAATATTGTAATCTTATTTCACAATCATGAAATTCAAATATTTTAACCACTGCAAAATAGTTATTATATAAAGAATAAGGAGAATGTGGTATGGGAAGTTCTGATTTCTGTGAGAAGACTGTCATTATAATATTTTGGTTAAATAATAACAAAAACTAATGATATCCACTTTGAGTCAACATTTACTTTGCCAGGCACTGTGCAAAGGGCTGTATGTACATTTATAAATTAATCTTTATAGTAACCAATGAGGTAGATACTCTTAATATTCTCAATTTACAAAAGAAGTAATTGAAGGACAACAAAAGTAAGTAATGGCAAAAGGATGTAAAGCTAGTAGGTAGTAGAGCTAAAATAGGAACCATGAAGCCTAACTCCAGAGCATGTGCTTGTAAACACTACAGAATAATCACAAAATTCAAAAGGAAACCATTTTCTTCCCCAGTCAACTGTAAGACATTTGTGTCTAAACCCAAGGATTTGGGGGAAATTACCTTTAAGATGGCCAGATCATCTTCGAATGGCGTTTGATGTCATTAAAAATACTGCTGCAGCCATAATCATACTATGGGTTAGCTCTGTGAACTCCTTGAAATTGCTCAAGTGGTAATGAAATTAATGAGAGGGTTCTCCAAAGAAAGCATTTGTATCTAGGATACTCACCTATCATCAACTTAGTTGATTCCAGGAAAACTCCAAGCCATTCTCATCTAAGCCTAGGTATCTTAAACTTGCCAAAATTAATTCCAGTGGAAGTTAGCTTAAAAAAAAAACAAACAGAAAGAAAATACCAATTTGCTTTAATTTTAGAAACCTTGACAATTATACACACATACATATTGAATCTAAATTCTAGGGTTGATCTGGCAATGCTACATAAGTTCCATTCCTCAAATTAATCTAACATTGATTTACTATTCTATTACTGCCCCCTTTCACTTTGAAGCTTACAATGTAATTGTGCTTGTTTACTAAATTAAAAACAGTTTTCACAGAGGCAATGTTTAGAAAACAGATGGATTGAACATACAAAAAACAGTTCAAATTTATTCTGGCACTCTCTACAGAAGGAATGAAAAACACAACATAAAATGCATACTATTCAACATAAAAACAAATCAACACACATCCCATAAGACATCAGCCTGGATTTTGTGGTCAGAGAATTTCCATAAAGTTGCCTTTGCCATCCTAAGAAGTGTTTTAGGGATATTAGAAGAATGGTGTATCAGTTTCCTAACTGAACATATCACCATATTCAGAGGTCTAGCTTTCTGCTTAATATTACTCTGAATTTTGTCAGAATTCAAGCACTGGATGTTGGTCCATTAAAAAAAAAAAAAAAGATATTTTAAATACAGCTTGCTAGGAACATATGGAGACAAAAGAACACTACAAAATAGCAATCAAATTGCTATTTCTTGTTTTATAGAACAAGGTTATAGCTGAGTGGAATTTAAAATCCTAAAGTCAGTAATATATTTACTCTGAACAGGTTTGAGGAGCAGGAAATTTACAAACTTGCTATTATTTCAATTCCCAATTCTTTTAAGGACAAAATTCAGCCAGTTTTTTTTTTTTCAATAAAAAAGTTGAAAGTTCATGTACAGTACATACATAGAATGAATTCACTAGTTATGACTTCTTTCAGTATGGTTGTAGGCAACAGGGTTCTGAAAAATATAAAGAAATATTTCATATGAGAGAATTCCAGTCTGTTATTGAGAACCTAGATAAAAAATACATACATTTTGTATTTATAATTATAGTATATATTTTTAATATCTTAATATATATATAGTAGAATAATTGAGTAAAAGAAAGAGTACCATTACCTCACCCCACTAATAAATGTATGCAGCTGTACACCAGTGTTTATTTGCTTTCTTTCTTCCTACAATATCAGGTCAAGTGTTCTTGACAGCTCATCTACAGATCCCCACTGGTAAGGCAGCATGAAGACTGCCTCTGTTATTTCATTTCAGAATTTCTTCCTGCAGGTATATGCAGGTACAAGCTGGGGATCATGTATGCAATCTCTTCCTCCTCACATCTACCTAGGATGGCTTTAACTCTCTTCAGGGAGAATTTATTTACTTTTTCCCAGTAAGGGGGCCCACTTCTCTTGCCCATATTCATAGATTACTGTTAAAGATTAAACTTGGTACAGTGAAATATTAACATGGTTTCAATTTCTGTATTGCTATGATTCAGACTGGTCCAAAATTGGACCAAAGAACAAGGTAGATTGTACAGTTTAAAGGATTCTTGAGAATCTATATGACATCAAATTCTAACCACAAGAACCAATCATTTTATTCAAAGTGCTGAGAATTGAATTAACACCAGAAAGCTATAGATAATATATTCCTACATGTATATGAACTAGCCATACAAGTTCTTTAACATGTTTCATATATAGGATAAGACAAGCAACTGTTTATATAAAATTCGATTGGGGTTTTAGTTGATTGAGAGTTAATTAGATTCAAGTTACTTTGATGTGACAACCAAAGCCAAAATTTTTTAAATTAAAGTTATTATTTATGAAGTTATTTAATGTATATATTTTATCTCTTTTGTAAAACAAATAGTAATTGAAAATTTACTAAGAACAGAAAGTTTGCTAGGCATTGAGTATTCAGTAGTAAACATGGTAGGTATTTTTACTGCCCTTGTGGAGTTTATATGTTAGCAAGAAAGACAAACAATTAAATAGGATATTGCAATGATAAATAAGTTTTAAGACAAAGAAGCACATGGGTTATAAAAACTCCATGCTATAGGAACTGTCATAGTTAGGGAGGAAAGAGAGAAAGAGAGAAAGAGAAAGAAAGGAAGGAAGGAAGGAGAAAGAAAGAGAGAGAGAGAGAGAGAGAGAAAGAAAGAAAGAAAAAGAAAGAAAGAAAGAAAGAAAGAAAGAAAGAAAGAAAGAAAGAAAGAAAGAAAGAAAGAAAGAAAGAAAGAAAGAAAGAAAGAAAGAAAGAAAGAAAGAGAAAGAAAGAAAAAGGAAGGAAGAAAGGAGGAAAGAAAGCTAAAGATTGAGAAGGAGTCAAGAGTAACCTAAGAACGGAAGGAAAAAAGAATGATCTATGAAGTAGTAACAGCTATTTAAAGACCAAGAAGCAAGAGAGAGCATGACATATTCAAGAAACTAAAAGAAGGCAGTATAGGGGGAATACAGAGTGTGAAGGTGAAGTTAAAGGATCGGGAAGAAGGGAGAAGTATTAGTAGCAAGACCTAGCAAGAACTCATAAACAAACTTGAGAATGTTTAGCTTTATCTGAGGAGTAACAGGAAGCTTGTTAAAACTGTTTAAACACAGGTTTAAACCTGTGTAGTAAGATGATCATCATGTTTTGTAAAGATCATATTAGACCTAGATATAGGCTGAAAGACTTTAAGAATCTGAGATTCCCATTTGGGAAGGTAATATGTAAATTTTGATCTGAGCACAATAAGAGAAGTTTAAAACTGAGATCCAAGAAAGAGATTCCATCCCTAAAATAACAAAAAAGAATAATAATTCCATTCACTCTCTCTAGGAACTTGTCTCTGCCCCAGACTCCATGTGGGGAAAAGAAATTTAACAACACTGAACTTATGCCAGACCCAGGAATAAGTTCCAAATTTACACAAGGGCATGGAACTAAAATCCTGAAATAGTAACTTATATTTTAAACAGATTCCAGGTCAGTGAAAACCCTGGATTATGACAAGAATTAAAAAAAAAAAAAAAAAAAAAAATCACTCTGTAACTAAAATAAAAAAAAAAAATCTAATGAAGCTAAAAATTAACCCAAAAGGAAAAAGTTAAAATCACACAAGAAAAATATCCAAAGTGAGAGGCAGCATATGCATAAGAGTGTATAGGTTTAGATTCCCAGCAATTTCATATAGTACATTCTAAAAAAGATTACACAAAATGTATATTTGAAGTGACTGAAGAGATGAAAGAAGGATTAGAAAACTTAAAGACATTTTTTATTACCTTTCTATTACATCTTACATTTGGACACATAGCATCAAGCTGTTTTATGGACCTTCCTGCTCAGAAGAATCTTACCATATTAGGGAACTAAAGTTAAAACAAAAACTAAATTTCTTTAATCTTTGTCTGTCCCTGGACTAATCCCAAAACAGCCAACGATGATGATTCTGGCAGTAGTCAATGAAAAGTCTCAGGATTTACATTATTACATCAACTTTCTCAGGGTTTCACATTGATAGCAAATTTACTCTATCAGAGACAATCCCAATTGCTTTGAAAGCACATTAATGTTGAAATCCTTAGAAGTGAATTGATTGCAAATCTAATCTAAAATAGTTCATTTAAAACACATTCAACAGATAGTGAATGTGTTTTCATTTAGTGTTTGGCTTCAGCACCCTGGCAAAGGATGAGAAAAAAAAAAAAAAGGAAGAAAGACTTGTTCTCTAGTTCTTAGGCAACCTGCTGGTTCCTTCAGATTTTTGCTGTTAAACCATTATCAGCTCCACACAGTCCACAGATGCTAATCATGAGTCCCCTGACAAATCAGGAGGAATGTGGCCTAATCTACCCTTATAGATATAAAGCTATTTCCACCTCATCTTCAAATATAGCCTGGGGGCTAATTGTTTGGTAGAGGTAACAAGATACAGTAAGTCCCCTACATACAAACGAGTTCCATTCTGAGAGCACATTCATAAGACCAATTTGTTCATAAGTCCGACAGAGTTAGCCTAGGTACCCAACTAACACAAGCAGCTTTACAGTACTGTACTTTAAGAGGTTTATAGTACTTCTCACATAAATAATGCATAAAAAACAAACAAAAAATAAAGAAAATGTTTTTAATCATACAGTACCTTGAAAAGTACAGTAGTACAGTACAACAACTGGCATACAGGGCTGGCATCTAGTGAACAGGCAAGAAGAGTTACTGACTGGAGGAGGCAGAGGAGGTGGGAAACAGTAGAGATGAAGGATCGTCAGCAATAGGAGAGGGAGGGCAAGTTGCAATTTCACTCACACCTGAAATTGATGGAATGCAGGTTCTCTTCTTTAAAAGTTCTCAACTTGAAGGTTCATATGTAGGGGACTTACTACTTTCAAAGTTTAGTGTTTCAAAAATGTGTCACAATAACCAAAAATAAATAAAAGTGACAGTACAGTGCTGCCTGCCTTCCTCTGCAAAAGCCTCAATTGGCAAATGTCTCAACCAGGCACATAACAATCAGTGTTTGCTCATTTAATTGGTACTAGCGTAGACTTTTAGTGGGAAATTTTCACAATGGTGAAATTTCACAATGGTTTTCCTGCTAACTCTAACTTTTTACTTTTGGTTGATTTCTTAGTTTAGAGAGCCTTTTGAACCAACTATAATTCCTTCATAATTTGGCAGAACATGGAAGGAGGACATCTAATAAAACACCTTTGCCTAATCCCTGGAGGTGAGGACACAAGGGTAAGACTCAGGGGTAGGGAGAGGGGAGGTCTCCCAGTATTCTGCCAGAAAGGAGATTTGATTATGAAGACATCTTTATATTCAAAGTATTGTCAGTAAACACAAGCTACTGCTAAATTGGTAGAGAGTATAATCAACAATGTTATTTCACTTTTACATTGTGTTGATTTTCTTCATCCTCTGAGTGGGTGTGAGCAGATAATCTTGGGTGAATTCCAAGGAATGCATTGAAAGATAAACTGAAAATACATGTGGGATCCATATTTGAAAGTCATTGAGGGCCATGTTAAGTCATTTGACCTAGATTTCATAAGCATGGGGAAGAGAATTTAGGGAAAATATTAAAGCATGTTTACAGTTATGGCTTAAGAAGAGCGGTTTGTCAGATTGGAACAGAAGCAGTGCTAAACATGGGATAATATCTAGGCAGCTACCACAAAACACAAGATGAGAAGTAATAGGTCAGAGCTTTACTTCTGAACTCTTGCACCTTCAGCAAATCTCTTCCCAGGAGCTCCCATTTCTAAAAAACAGTAACATGGTTATAACATTTACACCGGAGGTTCTCACTCTTAAGTGTGTACAGAGCTCATCCTGGGATCTTTTGAAAAAGACATATTTGGGATCTTTCCATCAGAAATTTGAATCAAGAATTCTAGGCTAGGACTCATGGAGGTTTCAACAATTCCCCAAGCAATTTTGACGTCGGTGACCCTGGGATCATAATCTGAAAAAATAGTGCTTTACAGAATCTAAGGGTTTTCAAAAAAATTCCTCAGTTCATCCTCTTCCGTATATGAAGCCTTCCAAAAACAACCAATTGCAAAAAGTTCTCAATGATGGAAGTTCAGATCTACTCTAGTTTAAAGGAACGTGAAGTTATGCTAATATGAACAAATTGTTAATTCAACCATTACATATAATAAACAAGTAAGAAAACATGCATGAATTACAAAGGTTTGGCATTATATATAACATTTATATACATATAAATTCCACTTAGAATTTGCTTGTTTTAAATAGAAAAACAGATTTTCTTTTCTCTTTTTTAAAAAATTTTTTCTTTCTTTTCTTTTTTAATTCTTCTATCAGGAACACATAGAAAAACATAAAGCCTTGATGTAAGTTGTAAATAGATGGTGTATGCTTGGCAAAAAAACCAATGAATGCTTTTTCTATTTAATTTTAAAGCAATTCTAACATGAAATGTCCCTGGTACCCCACTGACTCTTTTTTTAATTTTAACATTTTTATTGGAGTATAATTGCTTTACAATGTTGTGTTAGTTTCTTCCGTATCACAGAGTGAATCAGCTATACACACGTATATATATCCCCATATCCCCTCCCTCTTGCATCTCCCTCCCATCTTGCATATCCCACCCCTCTAGGTACACATATATATATATATATCCCCATATCCCCTCCCTCTTGCATCTCCCTCCCATCTTGCATATCCCACCCCTCTAGGTGGTAACAAAGCACTGAGCTGATCTCGCTGTGCTATGCGGCTGCTTCCCACTAGTTATCTATTATACATTTGGTAGTTTATATGTATCCATGCCACTCTCTCACTTCATCACAGCTTACCATTCCCCCTCCCCTTGTCCTCAAGTCCATTCTCTACATCGGCATGTTTATTCCTGTCCTGCCCCTAGGTTCTTCAGAACTTTTTTTTTTTTTTAGATTCCATATATATGTGATAGCATATAGTGTTTGTTTTTATCTTTCTGACTTACTTCACTCTGCATGACAGACTCTAGGTCCCTCCACCTCACTACAAATAACTCAATTTCATTTTTTAAATGGCTAGGTAATATTCCACTGTATATATGTGCCCTATCTTCTTTATCCATTCATTTGTCAATGGACACTTAGGTTGTTTCCATGTCCTGGCTATTGTAAATAGTGCTGCAGTGAACATTGTGGCACATGACTCTTTTTAAATTAGGGTATTCTCAGTGTATATGTGCTGCAGTAGCGGGATTGCTGGGTCATATGGTAGTTCCATTTTTAGTTTTTTAAGGAACCTCCATACTGTTCTCCATAGTGGCTGTATCAATTGACATTCCCACTATCAGTGCAAGAGGATTCGATTTTCTCCACACCTTCTCAGGCATTTATTGTTTGTAGATTTTTTGATGATGGCCATTCTGACTGGTATAAGGTGATACCTCATTGCAGTTTTTTTTTCTTTTTTTCTTTTTTTTTTTTTTTTTCTTTTTTTGCGGTACGTGGGGCTCTCAGTGTTGTGGCCTCTCCTGTTGCGGAGCACAGGCTCCAGACGTGCAGGCTCAGCGGCCATGGCTTATGGGCCTAGCCGCTCTGTGGCATGTGGGATCTTCCCGGACCGGGGCATGAACCCGTGTCCCCTGCATCAGCAGGCGGACTCTCAACCACTGTGCCACCAGGGAAGCCCCTCATTGCAGTTTTATTCCTATTCTTTTGTCTTTGTTTTTCCTTTTTTCTTTTCCCTGCCTAGGTACATGGGGAGTTTCTTTCCTTTTGGAAAGTCTGAGGTCTTCTTTCAGCATTCTGTAGGTGTTCTGTAGGAGTTGTTCCACGTGTAGATGTATTTTTGATGTATTTGTGGGGAGGAAAGTGATCTCTATGTCTTATTCCTCCACCATCTTGAAGGTCCTCTACCCCATTGAATCTTGAATGGCCCCATGTAATTTGCAAAAACCATGTGTATTAGTGCTCAGACTGGATTCCTACCTACTCAACTTCTGGTTGCTTTGCTTTCTTCAGCCTACACCTTCACCTTTCTTTGTAGGAATGTCCTTGTGCTGCCAAAGCTGCTTTGCCCACAAGCACAAGGAGCAAGAGGTACCTGGAAATTTATGTCCCTCCACTATAGCCCTTTGCCGATGACTGACTGGTATGGAATTGTGAAATTCCAGCTCTCTTGACTGAACTTGGGACAAATTCTGGGGCTTGATGTACACCCCAGAGTTTCTCTGAGGAATCAAGCTGAGACTGGGACTTTGTACTTTCCCCTCTGCCATGTGGGTTTCTTCTGGGAGTACCTTCTTAGTAAATAACATGTAGCTGATTCTTCATCTCAGGGTGTGAGTCTAGGGAACCCAGCATAAGGCACGATGTTAACCACACTTCCAACTAATGACCCTTCCAGGAGGAAAACAACAAATAAAAACACAAGTGAAACACATACAGTGTAAACTTCACAACTGTAAACACAATAAATAAAAACACATTTTGGTGTTTTATTGTAAATAAGGAAGTCTTAGAAAAGTCTCTGGTCTTACATGGAAAGGGCAAGGATTTAGTAATGAAGTTTAAATAGGAATGTATGTTATTATACCTACTTACCTCCAGATTTTTCTCACCAGATTCAAAATCCTCCCATTATTCACTCCTACATTTTAATATTAAACACAGACATTGTTGTGTTGTTTACAGTTCAAGACCAGTATTTCCTAAAGCAGGATCTGTGAAATGCTGGTAGTTGAGGCTACTTGTAGGTAGTATGTGAAAAGAAAAACTGTTGGGTAAATGATCCCAATATACAAAGCATTTGAGAAATGACAGTTTAAACAAAGTAAAACAGGCTATTTGATTTAAGGTATTTCAAACATTTAATATAATAATGCTCTTTGGAAATGTTTGATAAAGTGCTAGCCTTTATTTAAGCCTTACTTACATATCTGATTCAGTAATCAAACTCTTTATCTTTTCATTGCTTTATTGAGGTATAATTGACATGTAATAAAATGTACATATGTATACACCCATAAAATCATTGCCACAATAAATTTAATTAAACTATCCATTACCCCCAAAAGTTTCCTTGTTCCCCTTTATAATATATTCCTCCCAGCCCTTCTGCCCATGATTCTTTCTGATACTATTGATTAATCTACATTTTCTCAAATTTTGTAAAAATAGAATCATATGGTAATCTTTTATGTTTGGCTTCTTTCACTCAGCATAATTGTTTGTAGACTCATCCATGTTTATGTTTGTATCATTAGTCCCTTCCTGTTTATTACTGTATAATATTTCATTGTGTGGATATACCACAAATATTTACTCACATGTTGATGATCATTTGGGTACTTTCCAGTTTTAGGTTATTTTTAAAAAGCTGTTTTGTGTATAAGTTTTTATATGGACATTTACTTTCATGTCTCATGAATAGAGTGAAATAGATAGGTAACAGTAGGTGTATATTTAATATACTAAGAAACTGCCAAACTATTTTCTAAAATAATTATAACATTTTACAGGAGGAAAATGTGAGAGTTCTAATTGTCCTACAACCTTGCAAATACTTGGTATCATCAGTCTGTTTAATTTTAGACATTATAGTAAGTGTATAGTGGTATATCACTGTGATCTTAATTTGCATGTATCTAGTGACATACTATTCAGCATCTTTCCATGTGCTCACTTGCCATTCATATATCTTATTTCATAAAGTATATGCTCAAATCTTCTGCTGTTTTTTAATTGTACTTTTTTTATCTTATGGAGTTTTAAGTGTTCTTTATATATCCTGGATGAAAGTCCTTTGTCAGATATATCATTTGAGTATATTTCCTCTGTCTGTAGTTTGTCTTCTTATTCTCTGAAAAGTGTCTTTGGAAGAACAGAAATCCTTAATTATGATAAAGTCCTATTCATCAATTTGTTTTTTTCATTGATTCTGCTTTTGGTGTTATAGCTAAGAGACCTTTGTCTAAATCAGTGGTTCTCAACCAAGGTCAATGTTCTACCCACAGGACATTTTGCAATGTTTGGAGAAACTTGATTGTCACAATAGGAGGTGGGTAAGGAGAGACACTGCTGGCATTTACCGGGTAGAGTCCAAGGATGGTACTAAATATCCTATGATGCACTGGAGAGCTCCCCTCCCCCTCCCCACAAAGAATTATACATTTCAGTAGTGAGAAAGTGGAGAAACTCTGGCCTAATTCTAAGTCATAAAGATGATATGTTTTCTTCTACAGATTTCATACTTCTAGTTTTTACATTTATATCTATGATCCATTTTGAGTTATTCTTATTTATCTTGAGAGGTATGGCTCATATTTTTACACATGAATATCCACGTTTTTGTGAAACTACTAATTAAAACGACTATGCTTTCTTCACTGAATTATCTATGCACATTTGTTGAAAATCATTTGGCCATATGTGTGATGATCTGTTTCTGAACTCTATTCTATTTCTTTGATCTATTTGGCTATCTGGACACAATGTCTTAATTACTGAAGGTTTACAGTAAGTCTTGAAATTAGTAGTTTACATTTCTCTTTTCAAAGTTATTTAGCTATTTATCCCCAAGTAGTTCATATTTCTTAATGCTAGTGTACATGGGTATTATTTATATTATTTATTGTGACAAAATATATACATAACATAAAATTTACCATTTTAAGCATTTTTAAGTGTACAAGTCAGTGTCATTAAAGTACATTCACATTGTTGTGCAACCATCACCACTCCAACTATAGAACGTTTTTTATCTTCCCAAACTGAAAATCCATATCCTTTAAACAATAACTTCTCCCTCTCTCCAGCCCCTAGAAACCACCGTTTTACTTTCTGTCTCTATAGGTTTGACTCCTCTATGGAATCAGAGTATTTGCCCTTACAAATAAAGATGCTTCAGGAATTCACATGTCATCCTTATGCAGGGGCCATGCTAATCATCTCTGCATTGTTCCAATTTTATTGTATGTATTGATGAAGTAACCATTATTTTTTATTTCAACTTCTGATTTTATTCATTTCTAGTATATAGAAATACAGTTCTTTTAATTTATTGATCTTGTATCCTCTAACCTTGCTAAGCTCAACCAATCACACAGATAAAATTACAATTACAAGAATTTTATTTATTAAAGTGGAGACTGACATTTAGAAGGCTGAAGAACAAGGCATACTAGTTTTGACCCTATCTGAGCCTCCGAGTCACACCTGATTTGTAGGAGTCAGGGAATAGATTCACAGAAACAGCTTGTTGGGTGGAGCTGAGGAAAACATGGAGATTCGTAGATTCCACGTTGCCTCCTAGAGAGAGGAACACTACTTTATCTGTCTTTGGGCTGCCGATGTACACTTAAAGAGATTGTTTCTAAAAAGGAAAAACTCTCTGCTCCAAAACTATTTCTCTCTGCCAAAAGCCAAACATTTTCCAGCAAGTTTAATGTTTAACATTAAAAAAGAGATTTTACAATGTATCTAAATACTTATACTTGTGCTTAAAACTAAATGAATTGATCAGTAATAACAATATTGTTTAAGGTCCCAACTCTCTACTAGAGCTAATACATGTAAGTCTCTCTATAAAAGTGTAAGAAGAAAAGGGGAAAAAATTCAGAAATAAAAACACTTAGCATCAAAAAGAATACGACAAAATGATAATTGAGAGCAAATAACGCTTTGTAAAAATAGTCATTACAAGAAGAGGATTATTTTGCAGAAAATTAGAAAGCATGTTGCATTGGTAAATCTAAAGCAGGCTCTTATGAAAATGGAGTAATATCAAAATGAGGGAGTTCTTGCAAATGCAAATCATGATTGCAGGGCTTTTTTTTTTTTTTAAAGCAGTGAATAATACATTGAATAAGGCAGAAAAGCAAATTATTGAACTAAAAGAGAATCCTAGGAAATTCTCCGAACTCCAAGGAATAATATAAGGCAAAGACATAGAAGTTAACAAGAAGAAAAAGAAAGAGATGGGGAGGGCTAATTTGGGAAATCTTATATATAGGAATCCATATGGAAAGAATAGAAAAAAGAAGAAAAACTAATCAGAAGAATATATATATATATATATATATTTTTTTTTTTTTTTTTTTTTTTTTTTTTTTTTTGCGGTACGTGGGCCTCTCACCGCTGTGGCCTCTCCCGCCGCGGAGCACAGGCTCCGGACGCGCAGGCCCAGCGGCCACGGCTCGCGGGCTTAGCCGCTCCGCGGCATGTGGGATCCTCCCGGACCAGGGCACGAACCCATGTCCCCTGCATCGGCAGGCGGACTCTCAACCACTGCGCCACCAGGGAAGCCCTATATATATTTTTAATGTCCAAGTATAAGACACAAATCTTTTCATAAAATAATTCACTAAGTATCTGGCAAATAAGTTATCACCTTGTAACATTTCTAAATTATAACTGTAAGAAGAATTATTATATAATCATCCATGTTAAAGAATTGGGTTATCCATGAAGAAAAAATACTTGAAGACTAATTATCTACAAAATTAAATTCTAGAAGAAATGGGGCAATTTCAAACATGTATTGATTCAGAAAATGTATCATTCACATTCTCTTTATGAAAAAAAAGTATGTATAAGAAAATGATTATTTCTGCATTTCCCTGAATAATACCTCACATACTTGTGGCCCAACTGGACAGTCTCTAATACAAAGTGCCTGTACAAAATGCTTACCACATTACTATTAGATTTTTTATTGTTTCGTGTATAGATTCATAGAAGTTCTTTATATACCCTGAAAATGCTTTATATGTGTTACAAATGTGGAATGTCTTTACATTACTTTTATTGTATATTTTGATACACAGAAATTCTTTAAGGAAGTTGAATTTAGCAATTTTTGTCTTTATGATTTCTTGTTTGTTTACCAGTTAAAAAAATTTCTTTTTTTGAGGTCGTGACAGTGTTCTCCTATATTGTCTCTTAAAAATGTATACATTTTCCTTTCATATTTAGATTTTTAAGCACATGGAATTTATATTTCTGTATGGTATAAAGAAGAAATTTAATCACTCTTTTTTATTACATAGAGATAATCACTCATTCCAGCACAACAGGATAGTCTCTTTTCCACATTGACCCACTTATCTAAAATGTGTGTTTATGTGTGTGTGTTTCTATCTCTGAGGTCTGATTTATGCTCCATTTTTTGTGTATTTCTGCACCAATATCACACTCTCTTGGTTACTAGAGCTTTATCATAAAAATTCATACCTGGTAGGGCAAGTCTTCCCAATGTATTCTTTAAACTTACCTTAGTTACTCTTGGTTCTTTTCACTATGTATAAACTTTAGGTTAAAATAATCAGTGTAAACACACACACACACACACACAAATGGATTTTGATTAGAACTGCATTGCATCTATAGATCAATTTTGAGAGATTTTATATTTTTGATTATTGAATATTTCAAGCTATGAAATATCCCTCATTTAATTTTTTAAATTTTTAATCAGATTTTAAAAATTTTTAAAATAAATTTTGCACAGGAATTTGTATGATAAATTCCTAGACAGCTTTCATTTTTATAATTTAAAATGTTTTTTTTAAATATTTTAAACATTCATGTAAATGTATATATAATACTTTCATTTTTTAACTGTTATACTTAAATTCAGCAGTCTTAATAATTTGATAAATTATTAATAAGTTAACAAGTAATTTATTACTTATGTTCTATCAAATTGCCTTCATTCACAGTGATATGATTTGCAACTATTGGCAGGTTTTTGTTTGTTGACTTTTTGTTTCCAAACTGCATATAATTTTTTTCTTTGTCTCTCTGCACTGAACACCCCAAATTGTAAAAAATGTTTTAATAACAGTAACATTTCTTGTTCCTAACTTTAAAGGGAATACTTTCAGCATTTCACTATAAAATATTGTGTTTACTGTATTTTATATGGATAATCTTTATCAGATTAAAGAACAAAATAGTAAAACATTTCTTTCAAGTAACATCGAAGCCAAAAAATGACCAGTGAATCATGAACAATCCTGTTTCTGCCAGAGGAGAAAAAAAAAACACAAAAACTATAGAGTTGCTCTAGTTACCAACTTTAAATAATAGATTATTGCAAAGTATTCTTATAGCTCTCATTAACTGGTTTTAAGAAATGGAGTTGGCATATCTCTAGAGAGCATATCTGTTAAGGATAAGTTGCAATCACTTGAATAGGATTTCCAGAAAATGCCAGTCTCACAGAGATTGATTTATTTGTGCTTCAAGTCAGATCATTTAATCTCTACCATTTCAAATTCTCATTCTTACATAGGTGGGTCCTACCACCCCAATAAAGGTTGGAAACGGCAGAGGAACATCACTGTATGCTACCTGTCTTCTCAGTATTGTATTGAAAGTGCCTTCTTTAAGTTAACAGTACCTCATTAGCTAAAGTTCCAGGTGTTCACTCCACTTCCTTTATTGAGTTCAAGCAACCAATATTGACAATTATCTTTTTTTTTCCTCTCACTGAGAGTTCTACATAATCTTCTCAAGTACCAACTTATATTGGTTTTCTTCTGACTCCTGTCAACTCCTCTGTAACCCTCACTCCTCAAATAAGTTATTAGTATTTTCTTCCATTCTAATAAAAATTAACGTCCTGTAAGCTTAGAGATGACCTATTTGAACTTGCAAATCACAGAGACCCATGACTTCCTCACTGAAAACCCTATTCCATGAGCTTATACTACTCATTAATAATGAATAAATTAATTAAAACTCATGCCGTTTTTGAATTAAATTTAACTCCCCTTGAATTTCTGTGTATTGGTCCTAGTTATAGCCTCTGGAATTGTGTAGTAGGCTAAATAATCCCTTTCTCTCCTGACATATCTTCCTTTATTTAAAGACAGCCATCATGGGACCTCTGAATCTTCTCTTCTCCAATCTAAACACCTACAGTACATATGTATTTTCTCATTGCTTGTGAGAGATAAAATTGACAAGCCAAAAATTTGTCATATTGACTGCTTTCAGAAAAATGGAACTCCTGCAGATATCTAAAGAGTAGATTTCCTCAATCAGTGTCATATCTTATCTCTGCTCCTTCTCTATTAGGGAAGCAGCATGCATGTTCTTGCTTCTAGACTATTAGTTTGTAACTTGCTCCCACATTCATATTCATTTCACCCTCACTGGAATTCTCTCTACTTGCTTCTACTTGCTTGGATTTTAAAACAGTATTCAGACTTCTTAACAGTCTTCTCTCTACTATATTCTACTGAAAACTATTAGTGTCCTTTTCCATTACAGCCCTTCTTTAAATTTTTAGTCAAATACATATTTTTCCAATATGTCTTTTGTTTTGAATTTAATGCTATTTATTTCTTTCCTCTCTCCTTTTCCATTTACATGTAAAACTTTCAATTGACTGGCAAGTTATTTTTCAAATACATTCTTCTTCAAGGTATGTTGTGATTCTTAGTTATTATGGGAATTCTGATATTTTACAGAAAACAAGGTCAAACCTTGTTTTCTGAAATGCAATATGTGAAGTCAACTGAAGCATGATTGAGCAACAAAAGCATCTAAGGTGATAGTATTTCACTTTACCAATACCAGAGTTATAAATGCTTTCTACAGAACAGATAGTATTTGTAAACTCAGCTGTAAACATCAGAAGAAATCATAAGTATGGTATTAGTAATTTGAGTCATACAGGTGTGCTGCATTTCAAAACAACCAAATGTAAGCAACTTTGAAGCTGCAAATAGGTTGATTTTTTTAATATTTAGTTTTGAATTATTTGTTTGGAATCTGATAATGAATTCCTCCCAAAGGAACCATTCTTGTATGTGGCAGCTTGATTCTGCAAATCAGCCCACAATTTGCATTTAACCTATTTTATAAATGAAACTCTGTACAATTCCGATGAGCAATAATAAAACTTAAAAAATTGTCTAGTTACAAATTTAGTGAATAAGCTAAACCAAAAGAACTAGTAATTATTTTATTTCTCTCAAAGGCTAATATTGAAGGAAAAGATTGAAAGGAGGTCCACTTTGCTGGTGACTACATATAATATAAAAATATCTTGGGCTTCTCTGGTGGCACAGTGTTTGAGAGTCCGCCTGCCGATGCAGCGGACACGGGTTCGTGCCCCTGTCCGGGAAGATCCCACATGCCGCGGAGCGGCTGGGCCCGTGAGCCATGGCCGCTGAGCCTGCACGTCCGGAGCCTGTGCTCCGCAATGGAAGAGGCCACAACAGTGAGAGGCCCGCGTACCGCAAAAAATATATATATATTTTAAGCCATAGAGCCTATACGTGACGTGTGCTTATTGAATATGGAAGTCCTTGAGTCAAGCAGGGCAACTTAGCAATGAAAATCTATGGGCCCATCTAAAACCAGGGTGTAGCACAGTCCTAGTATTCCTAGTATAAACCTTATTGTTTTAGATACTAAATATTAGCTGCAAGTATTATATTACTGTATCCAACTCTCCCAGAGCTAGGCTCCATTGGACACTCTACTTGCAGGTCAATTTGGACTCAGTTTCTGAACTATTTCTGACTAAGTCAAGAAGGGGCTCCAGTACATAAATACCTCATGTTGAGGGCGTGGCATTCCCTCACCTTCCTTCCTTGGCTGGCCAGGGGCAGCTTCTGTGTGTTTTTTAAACACAGTGCTCCCAGGGGCCTCCTCTTGGCTCTCCAGACCTGAGGATCTCATCATCTCTCATTCGCTGGGGCTTTCTCTCAATCCGTGTTTGAAATGCGGTCTTGATTATCTTCATCCAACACAACTTATATGGTACTAAGCTCTCAATAACCACCAACTTGCTTCCCATTCTCTACCTCACCTCTGACAAGGACTAAAACCTGCCTTGTTGCCAAACACTCTCTCTAGGGACTAAGATGTTATATCAAAGTCAAAGCTTTAGTTCTGTTTTCCTTGTACAAATTTCTTCTTGGGCCTGTTTACCTGGAAGGCAATAACTGATAACACAACCTAGATTTTTGATGCTATGTGAAATCCCTGTTTTTCCATTAGACTTACATAGTTAATATTTTCTTTTACATTGGGCAGACTTCCTAAAAATTAGACTTCATTCCTGTGTCCTCTTGTTTGAAACAGTACTGTCAGCATCTGTTTCAATTCCCCCAATCTCTTGGCAGATCTAATGCCAACCCCTGCAACCTACCCTCCTAGACTTTTCAGACAAATCACCATGCTTCTACAAGTCATTAGATATAATAGATACATCCAATCTAATGCAAAATAGATATAGATATACACACATCTATATGTATATATACTCATACATATTTATACATGCATTTAGTTCTATACATATATATATAAAATATGTACATGTACATATATGCCTGTATTTTTATATTTGCATATATATATTCTTTTCTTCCCTTACACACTTAGAACTCAGAGGATATCATATAATGTATTGTAATTACTATTTAAGAGAAACCCAAATTTAAAAATAAATATTTAAAAAATCTGCTGACCCTTAGAAGACTTATTCTTGGAAAGGGACTGAGTACAAGTCCACACTTGGCTGGGCAATAACTAATGCTATCTGCCTGTCATTTTAAAAATAACTAGAACTGATTGAATGTACCCTTGCAAGGAAACAATACAATGGCACATTTTCACAAAGGGTAAATTCATGTAAAATTGTTAGTGCAAAAATTAGTGAATTCGGTTCTTCATTTTATATGAGATACACATAAAAATGTGGACATGTCATAGCTTCTCTTCTGAAAGTGCATTAATAGGAACAGTTAACTGTTTTGCTATCTGTCTGACAAATGTAATATAACAATAAAAGCCTTCTGAATATTTTACATAGATTTAGCCATCTGTTGCATAGAACCCAATATCTCTATTAGCCCATGAGTTTAATCCAAACTGTTTTAAAAATAAATGCCATAAATTTTAGCCATAAGTTCAGCAGCGGAAACTAGCAGGAAAATTGTTGAGAACACTAAAACCAGTGTGTCTCGACTAGGCTATGGCAGTGATTTATTAAAAGGCCCTATCACTCTGGAGACCACTAAAGATGCAATCAAAACTCATCTGTCTTCTTGGATGATAAAACATGAAGCAGTTCAGAATAAGGCAATAGAGAGTGGCAGGGTCTGTGGTGAACTGGAGACTGTCTGCCCTAAGAGCAGTTTACAAATATTTATTTATTTGTTTATTTGTACATTTATATATATAAACATAAATGCAGAGACACACATCAATTGTTTTGACCAAAATACATCTCTGAGCCAGATTTAAACATATGTGCAGTAAAAGTAAGCAGCAAAGTCACCAAAAACAAGTGGAAAAAACAGTAATATCTATTATAAAGGCATACATCCTTTTTTTAAAATTGGTTTGTTAAAATGTAGATGGAGCAATAAGATCTTTCATATTGTGATGTGGAAGTAACAATGAAAATTGCTGACATTTTCCCCTACAGAAATTTTTAAAAGTCAAAGAAAATATGGAAAAAATGAATATCAAGAATGTCATTTTGTGATTTGATTGAGAAGCAGATATGTTTTAGATTTGAATCTAAACAAATTTTCTCATTAGGAATAATTTCTGAATTATCAAAACAGCATTATAAAATTATTATAAAGTCATTATGTGTCTTTGCTTGAAGTTACTGTAAGAACAATTACATTATGAAAGAAGTATGCATGTGTGTATGTGTATATGTTTGCACACACACCTGTATGCATATATATTCTGCAATTCTCAGGAGAGATTTAAAGGTATAAAAGGTAGCTATTATTTGTATCCCTCAAATAAGAATGTGAATTATTTGCTAGCTTAAATCGATGATAAAATCTTTGTAAAGTTGTAACTATGGTACTTTATTTGAAACAGTTCATCTTAAAATTTATAATAAGAATTATTTTTCTGAGTAACTCTTATAAGCCATTTCTATAAGTTTTAGCAAATTAAACATTCAACATTATCCTATTTCACAGATGAAGAAAGTGAGCTTTTGAAAAAATAAGAAACATTTCAAAAATCACCTTGTAAGTAGGAGAAATGGTTTGAATTTAAAACTTGATTTTCTTGATTTCTAAGTGCATGCTCTTTACCTATTCTGACTACCTTATAATACTTTGTTTGATATTCACCATATTAACTGATTTTTGTGGTGCACTTTTTTTTCTTTCCTAGATTGACCTAAACAGCGATCACTAGCTAGACAATAAGAATCTTTTTCGGTTGTTATGTGTATTGTATTCTAGATCTAATTAATTGGACTTGATTTGATTCAATATCTTGTCATATTTGATCATTGTTTAAGCTTTATAGAGTTCATGCATTTCTGAAATAATTAAAATAGAAATAATTAAATTTGGAAACCTGAAACCAATGCTTAGTGATAGGGTTATATGGAGGCTGTTGAGAAATGGAAAGATTGCTTTCTCCAGGGACAGATAGGTCAGATTCAATGCAAAAGTTCTCCTCTCATTTGTGTGTAAGCAAAGCACAAATCTTAAGACAAATTCATTTGTACTAATTTTGTAGTTAGTTCAGAATGTTTGAACCAGCTGCCTCTCTCTGATTACTTTTATATTTAGAATTTATATTTTGGGCAAGATAAAAGAAATCATTTTCTTTTTTCCAGTACTCTAAACATAGTCACCCCAGGGTCTATTCCTTTTTATAATAGGGCTGCTGATTTCGGTGATTAAAAGAGAAAGAGGGGTCTTTCAACATTACTGGCGAATGTTTTTTGCTGCTGCTTAAAATTATATCTTAAGAACTTTTTGAGATGGGTTTTTACAAATGAAAATTAGCCTTATTGGGCAAATGCGACCTTCACTCTCAGAAGAACTGGCTGTCAAGGGGGAAAAGTGTATATTCAGGTGAGCAGAATATCAAAGTTTTAAAGCTCCCTAGGAGTTTATGAATTTTGAATATAAGCAATATCACCTAGTTTATGAGGGAAAGACTTTGCATATAAATCAATATATTATATTGCAGTTTTGAGTAAAGAAACATCATTGAGTTAAGCTAACTTTTCTATTTTTTTCTTACATTCATTTAATCAAGAGATGAATAGCCGCGCTTGCTTACACTCCCCACACTCCAAAACAGAAATGTTCAAAATAAACACCATGAACTTGATCACAGCAGATCAAAAACAATTGCTGAATTATGGTTATTTCTTTGCATTTCTGCTAATTATCTCAGAGTTTTAAAAATGGTCTCAGAATCTGTCTTCCAATAGTTTCTAAGTGAAGAGTTAGAAATTTAAGAGAAAAAAAAATCCCCCAAAGCCTCTTGACCACTGTTCTCTGAAGAATAACTTCAGGCTTAATCTCCAAAGTACTAAAACAGATGTAAACACTTAATATTTTCCACAGGTAATAACCACATAATTTTAGAATGAATATTTTAAAAAATAGTCACAACCTAATCGAATTACATCTTTCTCTCTTGGGTCAATATAATTTAAACAGAATGAAGGGAGGAAATAAATGGGTTCAGTTCTCACATTAACAAACCACTTTCTAGTGCCCACTCAGGTGTGGAATTTCCTAATTAGTCAAGGAACTCCAAGCTCAGTTTACCCCTAGAAAAAGAAGTAAGATGGACATTATATATTTCATTATGTTTATTGTTTTCATAATCTTGTACTGGAAGGCTATATAAACTTTGAGGTTTGAGTTTGATACATTTGTTAATATGTAATTAATTAAATTTAAATTCTACTTGCCTTTCAAATTAATAAATGTCTCTATATAATAACTCTCTTTTGCAGAGACTAGAGTCTTGAGTTTCTGCAGAGACTAGAGTCTGCTTACAAAAACTTATGTTATCAATGGGTATAAAATATACATTTAAAATCATTTCTTTTTTTATACCTTCAATATTTTTCTTCCTAAACAAATTATTTTAACATAATTTTCATATTCTTAATTATATTGTAGTTTCAACATAGTTAAATGTTTTACTCATTTGAAGATAATTTTTCCTAATGTATATCACATGAGTAATCATTATTTCTCATCTAAAATATAAAAAGTGAATAATCTTACCTTAACAAACTAACTAAAACAGAATAAAACCTTTCTACAAGTATCATTTAAATCAATAGGCTAAAGAAATACACCCTTAACAATTAGAAAGTTAATATTTGTTAGTTATTTTAATAAATATCCATGTGTAAATTATGGAAGTACTATTTATACTTTATAAAATGTTGATTTGTAAACGATTTGGAGAAATAAAGTGTTCATTTATTATTTATATATCAATGATAGAGCCAGTGTAGCATTTTAGACATTTCAGAAATGGTTTTCCACTTGAATGGTAATGGCAGTGGATGAAATTCTTGATTATATTTTCCTGCTTTCTGGCACTATGTGCTGTATTTATCTTTTGATGCATAGAAATGTAACAGCACAACAGCTTCTACTCACCAATCATTTTTGTGACCTGTAATGCAGTAGTACATTTTAATATGTAGGAAGGTTAGGAACTGGGGTCAATATTTCACATGCCTGTATGATTCAGCAATTCCTTTGAAAAAGGCGGCATTAATACAAATATAATTTAAGAAGCTAGTGAATAAAACAGCAAAAGGGAGAAGGAAAGGATTCAAGAAATAGGATTGGAAATGACCCGTAGTGAAAGAAAGCAAATTAAAGTTGAACTTGAGCAGGGACAGAGGTTAATTTAGTCCTGATTAAAGGCCTTTAATTTCTAGGAACTCTCCTCCTATCATATATCTGAATACTGTCATCAATTTATTAAGGTAGATCAGCTAGCTAGCTAGCTAGCCAGTTAGATGGATAGACATATATATATATATATATATATATATATATATATATTCATACTCTTAACCAATATATTTTGAGCTCCTATTATGCATGAGACATTATCCTAAGCACTGGAGATATATTAGATTAAATCACTGAGTAATTAAAATACATGAACAGTAAAAACCTGAAGACATGAAGAAGAAATGAGTGATAACTTTTCCAAGGATATCCACTTAACCTAGACAAAAATTTTAAAGCACTGTGCAGAGTTAGGGAGTGATTTAGGTATATAACTTTTTTATTATTTAATTTCTACTTGCTCTTTCAGTTAGAGGTATAAATACCATAATAAAAGCTTCCATCTTAATAATTCATCTGTACTGGATTCTACAAATAAATTATAGTCTCTCAAATACTGTTCTCTAGAGGACGTTGTTTCTTTTATACCATAAACTGAGAATTCCTTCTTCATTGCTAGAGCTCAAAAGAAAAATAAACTGGTCTTTCTAAGGTCATGGTTTAATAATAGTCAAAGAGAAAATATTAGCTAAAAGAACTTGTTGCTCTTTGTAAAAAGTCTTTCAACTTTACAAAGTTTCTTTTTAAAAAAGTATTTTAACTACCACCTAAATCTGGAACATGTTTTTTTGTGGGTTTTTTTTGTTTGTTTGTTTGTTTTGCGGTACACGGGCCTCTCACTGTTGTGGCCTCTCCTGTTGCGGAGCACAGGCTCCTGACGCGCGGGCTCAGCGGCCATGACTCACGGGCCCAGCCGCTCCGCGGCATGTAGGATCCTCCCGGACCGGGGCACGAACCCACATCCCCTGTATTGGCAGGCGGATTCTCAACCACTGCGCCACCAGGGAAGCCCTGGAACATGAGTCTAAGAATGTTAAATTGCTATAAGTTTGGACGGTCCAAAGAATTCATTGTAGGTCTTCTTTATATGAACAGATAAACTCAACTGTGTCTGGTTACTTAAAAACGTTCTTTAAAAATCTTTAAGCTTAATGTTCAACAAGGAGAAAGAAATTAATTAAAGTTTTATCTATGATTTTAGTATCAACTCAAATAAGGTTAAAAAAAAATCTGTGTTAGTATTTTCTGACTTACTAGTAAGTGACTGGTTCATGCCAATAAATAATGATTTGTGTAAATTTCTGAAAAGTTTTAATGTTACAAGTTTGTATATTATATGGCCAATCACATACAGACAATGTTTTTTCAGGAGTAAAATTTGTAACTCAGAGATAAAATCAGTGGTGTTCTGGTAACAATTTAACAATCAGCTCTCAGGGACGGGGTGCTGATTTTTAATGTTTGCCGATTTATATGGTGTCAAACTCCCACCATGGCTAACTTCAAGCTACCAACTTGACATGACTTGGCATGGCGTTGGGAAGAGATGCTCATACTCTACTTCACAAGCCGGGAGGAGCTGACTTCAGCACATCACGGCTGATTTGATTAAATACAAGCTGCTGGCCATTACAAAACATCATTGTAGGTACCACTAAGAAGGAAGTAGGCTGGCAATTAAATTGTGATGAAATGTTTTCTTATCATTTGATTGATTTTTATTTTGCACATATTAAAAAAAACTCTTTCAAAGATCCTCTGCCCCAGATAGGCTCCCTATCCTCTATTCAACTTGAGAAAATGAGAGAGAGAAGAGATACACAGAGACAGAAACAGGGAGTTCTGGCAACCAACACATTTGTTTAGCTAAGTTTTCATGTGACAAGCAACAGAACTTACCTTTTGTACAATATCCCTTCTATGTGTTCAAAGAAAACGATCATGAAAAGGAAATAATAGGGCACGTTTCTTTCCCTTATTTCTATCTTTTTTTAACATCTTTATTGGAGTATAATTGCTTTACAATGGTGTGTTAGTTTCTGCTTTATAACAAAGTGAATCAGTTATACATATACATATGTTCCCATATATCTTCCCTCTTGCGTCTCCTCCCTCCCACCCCTCTAGGTGGTCACAAAGCACTGAGCTGATCTCCCTATGCTATGCGGCTGCTTCGCACTAGCTATCTGTTTTACGTTTGGTAGTGTATAAATGTCCACTACAAATAACTCAATTTCGTTTCTTTTCAGGGCTAAGCAATATTCCATTGTATATATGTGCCACATCTTTATACATTCATCTGTTGATGGAAACTTAGGTTGCTTCCATGTCCTGGCTATTGTAAATAGAGCTGCAATGAACATCTTGGTACATGACTCTTTTTGAATTATGGTTTTCTCATGGTATATGCCCAGTAGTGGGATTGTTGGGTCGTAAGGTAGTTCTATTTGTAGTTTTTTAAGGAACCTCCATACTGTTCTCCACAGTGGCTGTATCAGTTTTCATTCCCAACAACAGTGCAAGAGTGTTCCCTTTTCTCCACACTCTTTCCAGCATTTATTGTTTCTAGATTTTTTGATGATGGCCATTCTGACCAGTGTGAGATGATATCTCATTGTATTTTTGATTTGCATTTCTCTAATGATTAATGATGTTGAGCATTCTTTCATGTGTTTGTTGGCAATCTGTATATCTTCTTTGGAGAAATATCTATTAAGTATTCTGCCCATTTTTGGATTGGGCTGTTTTCTTTTTTGTTATTGAGCTGCATGAGCTGCTTGTAAAATTTGGAGAATAATCCTTTGTCAGTTGCTTCATTGGCAAATATTATCTCCCATTCTGAGGGTTCTCTTTTGGTCTTGTTTATGGTTTCCTTTGCTGTGCAAAAGCTTTTAAGTTTCATTAGGTTCCATTTGTTTATTTTTGTTCTTATTTCCATTTCTCTAGGAGGTGGGTCAAAAAGGATCTTTCTGTGATTTATGTCATAGAGTGTTCTGCCTATATTTTCCTCTAAGAGTTTGATAGTGTCTGGCCTTACATTTAGGTCATTAATCCATTTTGAGTTTATTTTGGTGTATGGTGTTAGGGAGTGTTCTAATTTCATACTTTTACATGCACCTGTCCAGTTTTCCCAGCACCACTTATTGAATAGGCTGTCTTTTCTCCACTGTATATTCATGCCTCCTTTTTCAAAGATAAGGTGACCATATGTGTGTGGGTTTATCTCTGGGCTTTCTATCCTGTTCCATTGATCTATATTTCTGTTTTTGTGCCAGTACCATACTGTCTTGATTACTGTAGCTTTGTAGTATAGTCTGAAGTCAGGGAGCCTGCTTCCTCCAGCTCCATTTTTCGTTATCAAGGTTGCTTTGGTTTTTCAGGGTCTTTTGTGTTTCCATACAAATTGTGAAATTTTTTGTTCTAGTTCTGTGAAAAATGCCAGTAGTAATTTGATAGGGATTGCATTAAATCTGTGTAGATTGCTTTGGGTAGTAGAGGCATTTTCACAATGTTGATTCTTCCAATCCAAGAACATGGTATATCTTTCCATCTATTTGTATTATCTTTAATTTCTTTCATCAGCGTTTTATAATTTTCTGCATACAGGTCTTTTGTCTCCTTAGGTAGGTTTATTCCTAGGTATTTTATCTTTGTGTCGCAATGGTAAATGGGAGTGTTTTCTTAATTTCACTTTCAGATTTTTCATCATTAGTATATAGGAATGCCAGAGATTTCTGTGTATTAATTTTGTATCCTGCTACTTTACCAAATTCATTGATTAGCTCTAGTAGTTTTCTGGTAGCATTTTCAGGATTCTCTATGTATAGTATCATGTCATCTGCAAACAGTGGCAGCTTTACTTCTTCTTTTCTGATTTGGATTCCTTTTATTTCTTTTTCTTCTCTGATTGCTGTGGCTAAAACTTCTAAAACTATGTTGAATAATAGTGGTGAGAGTGTGCAACCTTGTCTTGTTCCTGATCTTAGTAGAAACATTTCAGTTTTTCACCACTGAGGATGATGTTGGCTGTGGGTTTGTCATATCTGGCCTTTATTATGTTGAGGAAAATTCCCTCTATGCCTACGTTCTGGAGGATTTTTATCATAAATGGGTGTTGAATTTTGTCGAAAGCTTTCTCTGCATCGATTGAGATGATAATATGGTTTTTCTCCTTCAGTTTGTTAATATGGTGTATCACATTGATTGATTTGTGTATATTGAAGAATCCTTGCATTCCTGGAATAAACCCCCCTTGATCATGGTGTATGATACTATTATGTGCTGTTGGTTTCTGCTTGCTAGTATTTTGTTGAGGATTTTGCATCTATGTTCATCAGTGGTATTGGCCTGAAGTTTTCTTTGTGACATCTTTGTCTGGTTTTGGTATCGGGGGATGGTGGCCTCGTAAAATGAGTTTGGGAGTGTGCCTCCCTCTGCTGTATTTTGGTAGAGTTTGAGAAGGATAGGTGTTAGCTCTTCTCTAAATGTTTGATAGAATTCACCTGTGGGGGCTTCCCTGGTGGCGCAATGGTTGTGAGTCTGCCTGCCGATGCAGGGGACACGGGTTCGTTCCCTGGTCTGGGAAGATCCCACATGCTGTGGAGTGGCTAGGCCCGGGAGCCATGGCCACTGAGCCTGTGCGTCTGGAGCCTGTTCTCCACAACAGGAGAGACCACAACAGTGAGAGGCCTGCGTACCACAAAAAAAAAAAAAAAAAAAAAAAAAAATAGAATTCACCTGTGAAGCCATCTGGTCCTGGGCTTTTGTTTGTTGGAAGATTTTTAATCACAGTTTCAATTTCAGTGCTTGTGATTGGTCTGTTTATATTTTCTATTTCTTCCTGGCTCATTCTTGGAAGGTGGTGCTTTTCTAAGAATTTGTCCATTTCTTACAGGTGTCCATTTTATTGGCAGAGAGTTGCTTGTAGTAGTCTCTCATGATCCTTTGTATTTCTGCTGTGTCAGTTGTTACTTCTCCTTTTTCATTTCTAATTCTATTGATTTGAGTGTTCTCCCTTTTTTTCTTGATGAGTCTTGCTAATGGTTGATCAATTTTCTTTATCTTCTCAAAGAACCAGCTTTTAGTTTTATTGATCTTTGCTATTGTTTCCTTCGTTTCTTTTTCATTTATTTCTGATCTGATCTTTATTTCTTTCCTTCTGCTAACTTCGGGGACTTTTTGTTCGTCTTTCTCTAATTGCTTTAGGTGCAGGGTTAGGTTGTTTATTTGAGATGTTTCCTGTTTCTTAAGGTAGGATTGTATTGCTATAAACCTCCCTCTTAGAACTGCTTTTGCTGTATCCCATAGGTTTTGGGTCATCGTGTCTCCATTGTCATTTGTTTCTAGGTATTTTTTGATTTCCTCTTTGATTTCTTCAGTGATCCCTTGGTTATTAAGTAGTGTATTGTTTAGCTTCCATGTGTTTGTATTTTTTACACATCTTTTCCTGTAATTGAAATCTAGTCTCATAGTGTTGTGGTCCAAAAAGATACTTGATACTATTTCAATTTTCTTACATTTACCAAGGTTTGATTTGTGACCCAAGATATGATCTATTCTGGAGAATGATACATGAGCACTTGAGAAGAATGTGTATTCTGTTGTTTTTGGATGAATGTCCTATAAATATCAATTAAGTCCATCTTGTTTAATGTATCATTTAAAGCTTGTGTTTCCTTATTTATTTTCATTTTGGATGACCTGTCCATTGGTGAAAGTGGGATGTTAAAGTCCCCTACTATGATTGTGTTACTGTCTATTTCCCCTTTTATGACTGTTAGTATTTACCTTATGTATTGAGGTGCTCCTATGTTGGGTGCATAAATATTTACAATTGTTATATCTTCTTCTTGGCTGATCCCTTGATCATTATGTAGTGTCCTTCTTTGTCTCTTGTAATTGTCTTTATTTTAAAGTCCTTTTGTCTGATATGAGAATTGCTACTCCAGCTTTCTGTTGATTTCCATTTGCATGGAATCTTTTTCCATCCCCTCACTTTCAGTCTTTATGTGTCCCTAGGTCTGAAGTGGGTCTCTTGTACACAGCATATATATGGGTCTTGTTTTTGTATCCATTCAGTGAGTCTGTGTCTTTTGGCGGGAGCCTTTAATCCATTTACATTTAAGGTAATTATCGATATGTATGTTCCTATTCCCATTTTCTTAATTGTTTTGGGTTTGTTATTGTAGATCTTATCCTTGTCTTGTGTTTCTTGCCTAGCAAACTTCCTTTAGCATTTGTTGTAAAGCTAGTTTGGTGTTGCTGAACTCTCTCAGCTTTTGCTTGTCTGTAAAGGTTTTAATTTCTCCATCAAATCTGAATGAGATCCTTGCTGGGTAGAGTAATCTTGGTTCTCTCCTTCATCACTTTAAATATGTCCTGTCACTCCTTTCTGGTTTGCAGTTTCTGCTGAAAGATCAGCTGTTAACCTTATCGGTGTTCCCTTGTGTGTTATTTGTTGTTTTTCCCTTGCTGCTTTTAATATGTTTTCTTTGTATTTAATTTTTGATAGTTAGATTAATGTGTCTTGGTGTGTTTCTCCTTGGATTTATCCTGTATGGGACTCTCTGTGCTTCCTGGATTTGATTAACTATTTCCTTTCCCATATTAGGGAAGTTTTCAACTATAATCTCTTGAAATATTTTCTCAGTCCCTTTTTTTTCTCTTCTTTTTCTGGGACCCCTATAATTCGAATGTTGGTGTGTTTAATGTTGTCCCAGACGTCTCTGAGACTGTCCTTAGTTCTTTTCATTCCCTTATTTCTATTGTTACCAGCATCTATGTGCTTCAGATTGCAAAACAAAAAATGATCATTTGGTAAATAACAAGATTTTTGTCTTCATTACTTTTACAGCTTTGAGACTTAAATCTGCATCTAAGAGAATGAAATTATAAAAGAGAAACAGAAACACCCACCCTGACTCTATAAAATCAGAGAACTCTGGAACGCAATTTACTCTGAAGAACATTTAGAATCTTAAAAAAGTCACCATTTACTGCCAGGCACAGAATCATTATATCAATGAGTCCTGGTTCACCATCAGCCACATCAGAACAACACAGCCTTCAGATAAATTTTAAGAGACTTATCCAGTTATGCCCCAAAACAGTTTCAACACCTAGACTTCAAAATCATGGTGATGAATATATGAAAAGGGAAAACGTGTAGAGCACATTGAAGGAATAGTTCAAATATTGCTGTCAGCTTCAAACCAATGAGCAGAGACAAATTGCAGTGCTCTAAAGGATTGTTAAAATAGCAGATAAAAGAAGGAGGAAGCTTCCAGAAAAAAAATTTTTTCTTGAAAAAATTGTTTAGTTTTATTCTTATGTTTATATCTTTTGCACTATTAATTGTTTGATTTTTTAAGTGCATTAAAAATGTTGTAGCTTTCATTTTTTTGTTTTTCACCTTTTTAACAGTTATTTTTTCAAAATGTTATGTTCCTCCAGGAAAAAAATACACAAATATTTGAGTGCTCACTACATAGCCCTACATCATGCCCCTTTGTTAATTAGATAGAATTTAAAACAACAAAAATAGGGATAAATATGTCTTATTAGTGTTTGGATATACACCTACTTCCAAATATATCATAAAATTAATTACTTCAAGTTAGCAGATGGAATAAGTTAAAGTAATAATTTAAAGGCTAAAGTTGAAAAGGCAAGGGAAGAAGAACAGAGCATTATGTCTTAAGAAACACATATTTTAAAATAAAACACAATAGACTCTTGAAATCAGGTTAAATACATATAATTGATAGTCTAAATCAGACTTTTCCAAGCACAGCTTTCTAAAACCGTATTTATAAAAAATGATCAAACACTTATTAGCTACATGTGTTACTTTCAAAGTCTATATTACATAGACTGGCAGCCAAGATGTGAAAAATAAAGGGCTACACTTCGCTCACTAAAAAATGTGGTGTCAGTGCTGGCTACAGGCATCATTCTGTGCAGAAATAGCACCCATCACTGCCACATCTGAACATAGAAAACAAACAAATAAATAGATTCACTTGGCTGGATGGAGTCTTGATAGCCCATGTACTCCTACAATGCCTCACCCTCACCCAGCTACTCTGTCACAATGCCAGAGAAGTAAATGAATTTTAAAATCTATAATACAAGACCTGAGAAAACAAAGCAATCTACTGCCTCTCCTAATACTACTTACTGGCTTTTCACATCTCATATTTAGGAAAATTCTTAATAAATTCTAGATTTTATATATATATATATATATATATATACATACACATATATATTCTGTATGCAACCCATGTTAATTGTAGAGAAATTTTTGTTTCAAGGGTTGCATAATACACCAAAAATAACCATAAGACCTTTGAAAGAAACCAGGTTATTTGATTGCCATAGATGTATGGATAGGTCAACCCTACCTCTAGAGAAATCACGGGGAGACTGTCAAGATGATGGAGGAGTAAGACGTGGAGATCACCTTCCTCCCCACAAGTACATCAGAAATACATCTACATATGGAACAACTCCTATAGAACACCTACTGAATGCTGGCAGAAGACATCAGACTTCCCAAAAGGCAAGAAACTCACCACATACGTAGGTAGGGCAAAAGAAAAAAGGAAAAACAGAGACAAAAGAATAGGGATGGGACCTGCATCTCTGGGAGGGAGCTGTGAAGGAGGAAAAGTTTCCACACACTAGGAAGCCCCTTCGCTGGTGGAGACGGGGGGTGGCAGGGGGGAAGCTTCGGAGCCATGGAGGAAAGCACAGCAACAGGGGCACAGAGGTCAAAGCGGAAAGATTCTCACACAGAGGATCAGTGCCAATCAGCACTCACCAGCCTGAGAGGCTTGTCTACTCACCCACAAGGGTGAGTGGGGGCTGGAAGCTGAGACTCGGGCTTCAGAGGTCAGATCCCAGGGAGAAGACTGGGTTTGGCTGCATGAACACAGCCTGAAGGGGGCTAATGTGCCACAGCTAGCTGGAAGGGAGTCTGGGAATAAGTCTGGAAGTGCCTAAGAGGCAAGAGACCATAGTTTCAGGGTACACAAGGAGAGGGGATTCAGAGCACCAACTAAACAAGCTCTGGAGACAGGTGCAAGCCGTGGCTATCAATGTGGACACCAGAGATGGGCATGAGATGCTAAGGCTGATCCTGCAGGCACCAAGAAACCTGTGTGCAAGCACAGGTCACTATCCACACCTCCCCCCACCCCGGGAGCCTGTGCAGCCTGCCACTGCCAGGGTTCGTGACCCAGGGACAACTTCCCGAGGAGAACACATGACGTGCCTCAGACTGTTGCAATGTCACGCCGGCCTCTGCCACTGCAGGCTCGCCCTGCATTCCGTACCCACCCCAACCTGGCCTGAGTGAGCCAGAGCCCCTGAATCAGCTGCTCCTTTAACCCCATCCTGTCTGAGGGAAGAAGAGATGCCCTCAGGCGACCTATACTCAGAGGCGGGGCCAGATCCAAAACTGAACCCCAGGATCTGTGCTGTGCGAACAAAGAAGAGAAAGGGAAATCTCTTCCAGCAGCCTCAGGGGCAGCAGATTAAATCTCCACAATCAACTTGATGTATCCTGAATCACTGGAATACCTGAATAGACAATGAATCATCCCAAAATTGTGGTGGAATTTGGGAGCAACTATAGACTTGGGGGTGCTTTCTGCATCTAATTTTTTTTTGGTTTTATGTTTATCTTAGTGTAGTATTTAGAGCTTATTATCATTGGTAGATTGTTTTATTGATTTGATTTCTCTTCCTTTTTTTTATATATAGGTATATATATATTTTTGCTTTTTCTCTTTTTGTGCAAGTCTATGTGTATGCTTCTTTGTGTGATTTTGTCTGTATAGCTTTGCTTTTACCATTTGTCCTAGGGTTCTGTCTGGTTTTTTTTGGCTTTGTTTTTTTAATTACTTTTTAATTTTTAATAATTTTTTATTTTAATAACTTTTAAATTTAATTTTATTTATTTATGTTTCTTTCTTTTTTTTGAATTTTATTTTATTTATTTTTTTTATACAGCAGATTCTTATTAGTTATCCATTTGATACATATTAGTGTATATATGTCAATCCCAATCTCCCAATTCATCACACCACAAACACACCCCCCACCACCACTTTCCCCACTTGGTGTCCATATATTTGCTCTCTACATCTGTGTCTCAATTTCTGCCCTGCAAACCAGTTCATCTGTACAGTTTTTCTAGGTTCCACAAACGTGTTAATATACGATATTTGTTTTTCTCTTTCTGACTTACTTCACTCTGTATGACAGTCACGATCCATCCACGTCTCTACAAATGACCCAATTTTCTTCCTTTTTATGGTTGAGTAATATTCCATTGTATATATGTACCACATCTTCTTTAGCCATTCATCTGTCGATGGGCATTTACGTTGCTTCCATGTCCTGGCTATTGTGAATAGTGCTGCAATGAACATTGGGGTGCATGAGTCTTTTTGAATTATGGTTTTCTCTCAGTATTTACCCAGTAGTGGGATTGCTGGGTCATATGATAATTCTATTTTTAGCTTTTTAAGGAACCTCCATACTGTTCTCCATAGTGGCTGTATCAATTTACATTCCCACCAACAGTGCAAGAAGATTCTCTTTTCTCCACACCCTCTCTAGCATTTGTTGTTTGTACATCTTCTGATGATGCCCATTCTAACTGGTGTGAGGTGATACCTCATTGTAGTTTTGATTTGCATTTCTCTAATAATTAGTGATGTTGAGCACCTTTTCATGTGCTTCTTGGCCATCTGTATGTCTTCTTTGGAGAAATGTCTATTAAGGTTTTCTGCCGATTTGGGGTTTGGGTTGTTTGTTTTTTTAATATTTAGCTGCATGAGCTGTTTATATATTTTGGAGATTAATCCTTTGTCTGTTGATTCGTTTACAAATATTTTCTGCTGTTTTGAGGGTTGTCCTTTCATCTTGTTTGTAGTTTACTTTGCTGTGCAAAAAATTTAAGTTTCATTAGGTCCCATTTGTATATTTTTGTTTTTATTTCCATTACTCCAGTAGGTGGATCAAAAAAAATCTTGCTGTGATTTATGTCAGAGAGTGTTCTTCCTATGTTTTCCTCTAGAGTTTTATAGTGTCCAGTCTTATATTAAAATCTCTATTCCATTTTGAGTTTATTTTTGTGTACAGTGTTAGGGAGTGTTCTAATTTCATTCTCATACATGTAGCTGTCCAGTTTTGCCAGCACCACTTATTGAAGAGACTGTCTTTTTTTTCTCCTTTTTCTTCTGAGTGATGTGGCTGACAGGGTCTTGGTGTTTGGGCCTGGTGCCAGTCCTGTGCCTCTGAGATGGGAGAACCAAGTTCAGGACTTTGGGCCACCAGAGTCCTCCCAGCTCCATGTAATTTCAAATGGTGAAAGCTCTCAAGAGATCTCCATCTCAACACTAACACCCAGCTCCACTCAATGATCAGAAAGCTACAGGCCTGGACACCCTATGCCAAACAACTAGCAAGGCAGGAACACAACTCCACCTATTAGCAGTGAGGCTGCCTAAAATCGTAATAACTTCACAGACACCCCAAAACACACCACTGGACGCAGTCCTGCCCACCAGAAAAGCAATACCCAGCCTCATCCACCAGAACACAGCCACCAGTCCCTTCCACCAGGAAGTCTACACAACCCACTCAACCAACCTTACCACTGGGGGCAGACACCAAAAACAATGGGAACTAGGAACCTGAAGCTGGTAAAAAGGAGATCCCAAACATAGTAAGTTAAACAAAATGAGAAGCCAGAGAAACACACAGCAGATGAAGGAGCAAGGTGAAAACCCATCAAACCAAACAAATGAAGAGGAAATAGGCAGTCTACCTGAAAAAGAATTCAGAGTAATGATAGTAAGGATGATCAAAAATCTTGGAAATAGACTGGAGAAAACACAAGAAACGTTTAACAAGGACCTAGAAGAACTAAAGAGCAAACAAACAATGATGAACAACAAAATAAATGAAATTTTAAATTCTCTAGAAAGAATCAATAGCAGAATAACTGAGGCAGAAGAACGGATAAGTGACCTGGAAGATAAAAGAGTGGAAATAACTGCTGCAGAGCAGAATAAAGAAAAAAGAATGAAAACAACTGAGGACAGTCTCAGAGACCTCTGTGACAACATTAAATGCATCAACATTAGAATTATAGTGGTCCCAGAAGAAGAAAAGAAAAAGAAAGGGACTGAGAAAGTATTTGAAGAGATTATAGTTGAAAACTTCCCTAATAAGGGAAAGGAAATAGTCAAGTCCAGGAAGCGCAGAGTCCCATACAAGATAAATCCAAGGAGAAACACGCCAAGACACATATTAATCAAACTATCAAAAACTAAATATAAAGAAAAAATATTAAAAGCAGTATGGGAAAAGCAACAAATCACATACAAGGGAATTCCCATAAGGTAAACAGCTGATGTTTCAGCAGAAACTCTGCAAGCCAGAAGCGTGTGACAGGACTTATTTAAAGTGATGAAAGGGGAAAACCTACAACCAAGATTACTCTACCCAACAAGGATCTCATTCAGATTTGACAGAGAAATGAAAATCTTTACAGACAAGCAAAAGCTAAGAGAATTCAGCACCACCAAACCAGCTCTACAACAGATGATAAAGGAACTTCTCTACAGAGAAACACAAGAGAAGGAAAAGACCTACAATAACAAACCCAACACAAATGAGAAAATGTTAATAGGAACATACATATCGATATCTACCTTAAATGTAAATGGATTAAATCCTCCAACCAAAAGACATAGAAAGGCTGAATGGATACAAAAACAAGACCCGTATATATGCTGCCGACAAAACACCCACTTCAGACCTAGGGACACGTACAGACTGAAAATGAGGGGATGGAAATAGATATACCATGCAAATGGAGATCAACAGTAAGCTGGAGTAACAATTCTCATATCATACAGAATAGACTTTAAAATAAAGACTATTACAAGAGACAAAGAAGGACACTGCATAATGATCAAGGGATCAATCCAAGCAGAAGTTATAACAATTGTATATATTTATGCACCTAACATAAGAGCACCTCAATACATAAGGCAAATGCTAACATCCATAAAAGGGGAAATTGACAGTAACACAGTCACAGTAGGGGACTTTAAAACCCCACTTTCACCAATGGACAGATCATCCAAAATGAAAATAAATAAGGAAACACAGGCTTTAATGATACATTAAAGAAGATGGACTTAATTGATATTTATAGGACATTCTGTCCAAAAGCAACAGAATACACTTTCTTTTCAAGTGCTCATGGAACATTCTCCAGGGTAGATCATATCTTGGTTCACAAATCAAGCCTTGGTAAATATAAGAAAATTGAAGTCATATCAAGTATCTTTTTGGACCATAACGCTATAAGACTAGATATCAATTACAGGAAAAAATATGTAAAAAATACAAACACATGGAGGCTAAACAATACACTACTAAATAACCAAGACATCACTGAAGAAATCAAAGAGGAAATCAAATAACACCTAGAAACAAATGACAATGAAAACATGATGACCTAAAACCTATGGGATGCAACAAAAGCAGTTCTAACAGGGAAGTTTATAGCAATACAATCCTACCTCAAGGAACAAGAAACATCTCAAATAAACCTACATTGACATTTCTCCAGAGAAGATATACAGATTGCCAAAAACCCATGAAAGGATGCTGAACATCACTAATCATTAGAGAAATGCAAATCAAAACTACAATGAGATATCATCTCACACCAGTCAGAATGGCCATCATCCAACAAATCTACATATAATAAATGCTGGAGAGGCTGTGGAGAAAAGGGAACCCTCTTGCAATGTTGGTGGGAATGTAGATTGATACAACCACTATGGAGAACAGTATGAAACTTCCTTAAAAAACTAAAAATAGAACTACCATACAACCCAGCAATCCCACTACTGGGCATATACCCCGAGAAAACCATAATTCTAAGAGAGTCATGTACCACAATGTTCATTGCAGCTCTATTTACAATAGCCAGGACATGGAAGCAATGTAATTGTCCATCGATAGATGAAATGATAAAGTTGTGGCACATACATACAATGGAATATTACTCAGCCACACAAAGAAATGAAATTGAGTTATTTGTAGTGAGGTGGATGGACCTAGAGTTTGTCATACAGAGTGAAGTAAATCAGAAAGAGAAAAACACATAATGTATGCTAACACATATATATGGAATCTAAAAAAAAAGAAAAGAAATGGTTCTGAAGAACCTAGGGGCACACAGGAATAAAGATGCAGATGTAGAGAATGGACTTGAGGACACAAGGAGCAGGAAGGGTAAGCTTGGGCGAAGTGAGAGAGTGGCATGGACATTTATACACTACCAAATATAAAATAGATAGCTAGTGGGAAGCAGCTGCATAGCACAGGGAGATCAGCTCGGTGCTTTGTGACCACCTAGAGGGCTGGGATAGGGAGGGTCTGAGGAAGACGCAAGAGGGAGGAGATATGCGGATATATGTTTATGTATAGCTGATTCACTTTGTCATAAAGCAGAAACTAACACACCATTGTAAAGCAATTGTACTCCAATAAAGATGTTTAAAAAAAAAAAGAAAGCACAAGACTGTATCTTGGTTATTGAGTTGGAAAAACATTAGCCTTGATTTGTTGGAAATCTGAGTAAAAAGATTTCCCCAGAGAAAGGAAAAAACAAGGTTATTTCAGAAACAAGTCGGAAAGGATTCTCCTTCAACGAATAAGGGGACCAAGAGCTGCTGTTAGCAGAGGTAATATGGAAATACTATAAGTACTCATTACATCAGAGCAGCACTGATCAATATAGATGACATCCCTGTTGGAACATGTGAGTCTACCAGTGGGCACCAGCTGACCTTCAGGCTAGATCGTTAGCTCCAGGATAACCCAGTCAGTCCTCTGGATGGGAACAAACACCAGCCCACCCAACATCGAAGGAAAGTGGGACAGATGGGCACTCTGGGATACAATGAAACCACTACATGAGGGTTTTTCACAAATCCTGGTTCCTGGGCTACTCACCTAAAAGTCATTTGAGGTATTTGTTTAAATGTGCAGATTCCGAGTCTCAGACAGACCTTTAAAATGAGAAAGTATGGAGTTTCTTTGGGGAATTGGAAACTTTACTACACATTCTGGATGATTTTTATATTCACTAAAGTTAGAGAATCAGTATACTTGTATATATGAATCAACTTAATGGAAGCATTTAGGGACAAAGTTTCCAGGTAAATTATCTCTGTAGAGAGGAGTAATTGGAATTGTAACATAAGGTGATTATAATCATGTCAGAGCCAAAGGGGGAAGCACTATATAAGTCCAAGAATGAGTCTTCACATTAGAGTGACAATGAAATTATATAGTGCTCCCTGAGTTTTTCAAGATAAGAGACACCTTTATAAACTCTCTGCTTAGTGTATGTTTCCTAAATTTCTACATAGGAACTTAAGCCAATTAAAGTATGACTACTTAATCAATTACAAGGATATAACCAGTGCATGTAATTTAAGCTCATTCCCTTTTCAATCTTCTATAAGAACTAAAAATATATACTTATCTCCATTCATTAATAATCCTCTACTCCTTCCTGCCACACCTGGCAGACAAGAACTTTATAGTCACTGGAGATACATGCTCTGTTTTAGCAGTGGGTAATTCATTCTAGATAGAAAAAAAAAAAAAAATCTCTAAAAGTTCTACTTTCTTTGTTCTGATTTCATATATACCAAAAAACTCCATAGTTACAAATTCAACTTTTCTAAATTCTTTGATATGTGGCAAGTCTCTATAGTAATGTAAACTATTCATTGGTATTGTTTTATATGTGAGTCTCCTGTGAGATTAGTTTGTTAATTCCATTACATTAAACAACTTTCAACAGCTGAATGATAATCATGTTTCTAGACTTCTAGTCTAAAATATCAACTCCATTTGATGACCCAAGGAGTATAGAGCTAGGAATGATTTACAATATTCACTTACTATCTCTAGATGACATCATGACATCACTAACTCTTCACTTCTTAAATGCATTACCTCTTCTGTTGTTCAAGAAATTGTTAAAGACTTTATTGGTAAAAGCCTTTAACAGTACAAGATCAAAACAACACTGTGAAAATACTCTTATGTGGGTCTCCATGCTAAGGAACCACTAACAATAAAATGAGCCTTTTCAAGAGGTAACAACTCCTTTTCTCTCTTACCTTTACTTTAGAAATGTGATAGTACCTATTTTCGTATATTTTAGAATCTATTCTAGTCTTAATTTGTGCAACATTACTGTAATATATATGGAAGTTTTGAGATGCATTATTTTATTACTATCTTACTTATCTAGCAATAGAAACAAAATGTGCTTCTTAAAGAATATGTTTCATATGTTCATACAGAGTGTAATTTTCTTGTCCCATCATGATGCACTTTAATATTTAGAATCTAGTTGCAATTTTTATTTATTCATTCATTGATTTTTTTTCCCAGTAAGCATTCATTCATCCTGGAAATAGACTTAAGCACTTATCAGAATACCAGGCTCTGAGGACTGAGTCAACTACTGATGAAAACTCCCTTCTATGTTGTAATTCACAAAAGAAATAATACTGACATTTAAAAACTAAAGGCTAAATGTATTAATTTCCTCATCTGAAAACATTTGTCCTGTACTTACTAGGCTTCAGGCTATGTTCTAGGTCTTAGATGTGTTTTAAATGATAAGGTCATGCAACCTAGGTATATCCATACCCACCTCTGTTTCCTCAACAAATGATAGATTCTGATTATTTCTAGGGAAATCAGAAGATTCGATCTCCTGCATGTGTCTGGTCTTTTTAATATATAATATTGCACATAGTATATACAATATTTATATAGTACTTACATACAGTATACTTTTGGAGTGTGGCCTTTCTGATATTTTGCCAGTGAAGACCCCTGAAGTGTAGTTTCTCATATAGGACAATTCACTGTCCTTAGAGTTAAAGTATGAGCTAGTTAGGCCAAAGGATACCATCGTGTCTATGTGTCAAAGTAAACAACAGACATTATGACAAAGTGTCCTTGTTCCTTTTTGTTCCTAATCCTTCCTTCTCATGTTTGCACATTGACCATATTCCAGACAAAATGCCATACCTGTCTATGAGCCTTTGTGTTCCACAAGCCCTGCTGCTTCTCTGGGGAAGATCAACCTCCTCCCAACAACAGGAAGCCTTTCTTTTTGTTTCTTTCCTGAGCTTAGGCCTGAAGTTGAATTCAGGACTTAAAGTTGAACAGGTATGTGTAGTCAATTCTGCCCAGACTTGTAGGTTGTAAGGGGAGCATGTGCTTCAAACTATGAGCAGAGCTTCCTGAAGGGATGAGTTATTAAATAACATACCTCTTATAGATAAATATTTATCAGAGACTACAAAGTCTAATCTCGTATCAGAGACTCTAGTCATATAATATGGTTACAGTGGTCCTCCACTATTGTACAAAGCCTTGTTGGGCTGTTTCCTGCTCATCTTAAGGTCTAGTACACCACAAAAATGGAACTCATTCTCACTTTCTGATGCTTTGCTCATTTACTCAATCATACATTGAACAAATAGAAATTGACTGTTTACTGAATGTCAGACATTGTTCTAGGCTCTGGGCGTCACCAGTATCTAAAACATCAAAGCCATAGTCTTAGAAGAAATTTTTTTGGCTCTCAAACAACAAGAGATATTGGTCTTAGATCATGCCATGAAGAAATCTAGGATTTAAAGGCAATAGAAGAGTCTGAGCTTGGAAAAGAGGGTACAGATAGATGAGAGGAACACCAGAGGAGTGTTGGGGCATAGAGACAAAGGGAAGAGAATGTTTTAAAATTTTTTAAATGTAGTTGAAAAGTCTAGGAAGTAGAGAGATGGAAAACGCTCGTTAAATTGAATGACCTAGAGATTATCAGTGACCTTGGTGAGAACTTTCTGGTGGTGTTGACGGGAATGATAGTGAATGAAGATTGAAATGTTTTGAAGAGTAAAGGGAGAGATGAAGAAGTAGACATAATGAGTATAGACAGCTCACAGGCAAGGGAGGGAGAGAGCAGGACTGTGTGGGGATGGGTTGATGACTTCATTCTGTGTTTGTTTCTATAAGGGAAGATTTGCACATGTTTAAAAACTAAATAATAGGTTTTTCTCTTTATACTTTAGGGAGGGAGTGAATGTAGCTGTCATCAATTTAGCCATTTTGATTCAGGGTCTCCCTATTTATTCTACCAAAAATCTTTGATTAAGTTGTTTTGATTTAATAATGTTTTCTGAGATTATGGGGGTATGAGGGGGACCATTCCAGTGAGACAGATTCATACTCTCAAGAAGAGTATTGGGGAGAAAAATCCTTAAGTCCAAATGACTTTTTAAATGGTGAGTTACAGAAATAGATATCACAACATGAGATCAGAGAGGAGGGAGTAACAATTCAAATTGGGTCTAAAAAACTTCCCAGAGATACTTCCATTTGAACGACAAGTAAATTCTATAGCCAAGAATACAGCAGTTCTGGGAGAAAGATAGTATGCATGAGGGTAGTGAGAATTCTAAATATATTATATATTCAGAAACTGGAAGTATGTGGATTTAACTCATGCAAAATCCTTTTATATGGTGTGGGGGAAGGAAAACTTTGGAAAGAAAGGAGGCAAAACCCTGTTAATGCAGGCCTTTGTGGCATGAGCCATGGAGTTTGACCTCTATCTTGAAAACTCTGGGAATTCATTGAAGGATTTCAGAAGAATGACCCTATCATCATCATCATCGCCATTATCTCCATAACAGTTAACTTATATTGAGGATTTATACTGTGTCATGCGTACTTCTAAGCACTGTATATGCATTATCTCATTTAATTCTTCTAACCACCCACAGAGGCAAGTATGAATTTTATCCCCAAGTTAGTAATTTGGAAATGAGCCTATTGCTTACAGAATTGATGCTTGGAACTGAATGTCAGAATCTTCACCAATGCTGCCCACAAAAGCCAGCCATCTTTACCATCCCATTCTCTCAGAGATGGTTTCTGTGGGGTCCTGCCTGCTTCTTTACATTGTTCTCTCCTGCAGCAAAGTCTCATATTTGAGTTTTCGGTTCCTGGATTGTATTCTTGTTCTCAAGTTATTAGGAAGACTGAAAAGCCAGCCTAGTTCCTGTCTTAGGAAGCCAGCATTCAGAATGAGGGATATTCTCCAATCAGAGGATAGCTTTTTAGAATATTCTAAGAGGCCACACTATATTGCACATGGCCTCTAAATCCTCCAAAGAAATACACAAATATAAGACAAAATTTGGCACTATAATAACCGTTTTCATAAAAGAGTGAAATAATACAAAAAAACTGTATATTTGGAATCAGATGATCCAAGGTGAGATCCTAGTTCTGCCATGTAGTAACTATGTGACTTCTAAAAGTCACTTGAAGTTTTATGACTTGACTTCCTCTTCTGTATAATAATTTATATGTAATGACATGTGGACTAAATGTGATATATAGATAGGGCAGTGTTTAAACAGTGCTGATTTTTAAAAGGCAACAGTTTCTGCACTCTAGGGTCTAAGCTGAAATCTGCCTTGGGTAAGCCTTTCATGTGAACATTTAGAGGTGCAGAGGTAAGGCCCGGACCCATCTACTGTTCTTTTAGAAAATACGCATACAGAAAGTGACCCACCTGTATATATGTGAAACTGGACTATAAGAATTCTATTTAATAAGAGGTAAGACCATTTTTCTTTTCCTTTGAAAAAATAATTATCATATTTTTTTTGTTAACTTCTTCTAGTGCTTTAAAAAGAGTTTGTTGAATGTGCCCAGTAAGAGGAAGATTCTTATGTTATTTTGGGCCAAGGGGCCGCTCAGATCTGCAGAACAGGGAGAAAGCCGAGGGGTCACTCTAAGGCTGGCAGAACCGTAGCACTTAGCGGCCAGTGAAGTTTTTCTTTTCTGCTTTGTAATTCTATTATGTTATCTTAAATATTTACTTAAGTCTATTCACTGCACAACATTGTGTTATTGTATGAAAGAGGAGGGCCTGACCCTCGGGGCAGAGCTGACCAGGGAAGCAAGGTTACAGCTTGGAGGAGCCGTTCCCAGATGGTCAGGGGAGCAGACTGACAAAACCAAAGGAGTCTCCTTGAAGGGACAGGAAATAGGCAACAGCAAGGAAAAGATAGAGCCTTGTTGGGATTCTTCAGAAATCACTGAAGAAGAGCTGGACCTTCTGTTCTCATGCAAGATGGAGCTGTAGCTGACACCGTTAGTGCCCTCTGAGTCTCGTAGGACTGGTGGACAATCCCCTGGAAACAACCACTACCCAGCTTCAGTGCTCTTTCCAGCTGACTGCTTGTACCTGCTGCTCTCAGAGGTTTGGCACTCACCGTCATGGAGAGCCAGCAGTGCCAGAAGCGCGGGGAATTTATGCCCCCAGCCCAGCCAGGATCTCTAACGATGACTGACTAGCATGAGAAGCACAGAAGCTTGTCTCCTCTGCCTCTAGTCTGGACAATCCCAGGGTGTTGTTATACTACAGAGATCCTTAAGGGCTTGGGCTGAGTCTAGGTTTCGAGTGAAATCACACAGCTGTTTGTCTGCTTCTTCCCTCTCGGCTTCTGCTTTCTCCTGGGGAAACTTAACAAATCACTTGCAACTGAATCCTTGCCTCAGGGACTGCTTCTGAGAGGACTAACAGAAGACCAGGCTCTGCTAGGTGTGATCCCTGATTCCCATTCGGAGAGCAAAGGGAAGTTAGACCTTATTAGCCAGAGAACTTAAGGATCTTGGGTTTAATTACATAAAGATGCCTAACAGACAGTTGACAATTGCTAATGGCATCTCCTTTCACACTCCCCCCCACCTCCAAGTTCCCATGTGGAACCTTAAATTAATTAATTTCTTGTTCTCCCTCAATAAAATGGTCATAATTTTTGGATTGACTTACTGTTTTATAGGAACCAAAAGAGACAATCTGCAAAAGCCATTTTTGGTGCTACTTTTTAAAAACTACAAAAATATACTGATGCAAATATTTAAATCATATACAAATAGATTTCAGGTATGACTTAATATTTCAGAAATAGAAATTGAGAGAATGTTTTTCAAAATTAAAAAAATTACAAATTCAAAAGCTCCCTTTTTATAGTATTTCATTGTATTTTTGATTAGAATGGGCTTTCTTTGCATGATGACTATCTGAACATGTAGACATGAAGTTCTTGTTACTTCAAGGAAAGCAAATATGTTTGCCAAATAAATAGATGCAACAATTTATATATCATCTTATACTAAATACAGACATTTTATTTTCTCCCTTCCTGCCAATAAAATGACTAGCTCTTGTATTAATCATATTTGAATATATGTAGACAGTAATTAAACATGTAATTCTTACTTTTTTTTTACAAATGTGTTTCTATTAACTACTTTACAAAGCTGAACTTGAAAGTAGCATCCTTAAAATATCGCTTCCCTCCTCCTTCCTCTCTCTCCCTTTTTTCATGTGCAACACCGCAAGCCTTTTAAATATAAATTTTTATGTGATATAATATTCTTCTCTTTAATACACTGGCTTACTGTACTTCGTATCAATCCAATATTGACAGAAATGAAGCTTTCATTTCAACCTGATTATTATGCATTATTTTGTGTAGATTGGTTTGTACCATAAATATTTTTATGTTATCATTATGACAAAATATAGTCCTCTAAGTTTTCATCATCCTGGAAAAATAGACATGACTTAAAGCTCTCAAGGTAAAAATAAAAAGTACCGATGGAATTTATATGTGTGTAAATGTTACAGTTAATGTTTAACAAACCCACAAGTGTATCTTACATTTTGAAAGTGGTTTTAAAGGCACATGAGGATTACCTTGGAGTTCCCCTACTTTTTTAGGATGGAGTAAGAAGGAAAGACATCTGTATCACTATGTGTGATATTAAATATTTTAATATCACTACCTGTGATATAAAATTCTTATTATCCCAGGCTGTGGCATTTAATGTTACTGGCCAATGGTGCTACCACTGAAGTGTATTAGCTGGGCTTTAGCAGCAGTTCACACTGTTCCTAGAAATAACATTTCCGCACTGCCAAAATAGCACATGGCCCAGTGATGGGTAGGATGGACTTGACAATGAAGCCATCTGCTTGCTGGCTTCTCCGATTTCTCTGCTTCTTCCTCTGCTTTGCTGCACAGCTCAAGCATGGCTGCCATTTAGAAGGATGATTAGACCAGGAGATTAATCTCTACCATATTTCCTGGATGATTTTAACTAATAACTTCCTGGGCTGAAAGGGAAAGATTTGCACATGGTATCCTTTTCTAGGTCACTAATGCTTGGAAGATGTTAAATACATCTAAACAAGATGATACTCATAGAAAAACACTGGGCTAAGAATTAAAATAGGGGAGGGTGGGATGAACTGGCAGAGTAGGATTGACGTATATACACTACCACGTATAATATATATATATTGTTGGAACCTGTTGTATACCACAGGGAGCTTAGCTCAGTGCCCTGTGATGACATAGATGGGTGGGATGGGGGGGAGGGGAGGGGAAGGGAGGTCCAAGAGGGAGGGGATGTGTATACATATAGCTGATTCACTTCATTGTATGGCAGAAACTAGCACAACATTGTAAAGTAACTATACTGCAATTTAAAAAAAAAAAGATTCTGCTTGTGGGACAAAAAGTACTGAGTCACTTAGGTCCAGTTCTACTAATAAATGTATGTCTGCCATGTGGAACAGTTTCAAACCAACTATGAGTAGAAGAAACAGAAAGATAACTCCTTTTATTTTCTTCTCTAACTTATTTTTATTTTGTAGACTGAACTACACCAAAAAAATACTAGAAAATATTTACTTTGTTTACTTTGTTTTATTGACTTTCTGAGGGTTAGCAATATGATGCCTGAGGATTGAATTTAATATATCTCATCATTTTGTCTCATGAGGTGGAATTATTTAGCTGATTATCTTCTTTTTCTCCTTTTAATACATTTTTCTAGCGCACTGACCTGTCGCTGATTGTTTCCATTGCAAAGGTTGGTAGCCATTGATGCATTCAAGAGTAATACCTATCAATCCATTGGAATTCAGTAATTTGGGCAATGATTATGTTTTGATTTAGAGATTAAGGTAGAATTACCACTTTCTCTTAGACTCTTTCCTAATGGAAAAGGAAAGTTCATGGGTTTTGGAAAAGCACTTTAGCTTTAGTTATTGTTTGAAAATTCAAGAATATTTTGAAAATGTTTACTTACTCTAAAGAGAATAACACAGGTACTTATATTACACAGAACAAAAGCTATTTCTGTACTTAGAAATGATAAACTTTTAATGCACTCAAGACAAAAACCAATATTAATGGCATAATTTTGCAGAATAAATGCAAAAATAGAGATTCTGACTACATATTATTGCTTGATTTGGAAAAATGGAAAGGTTGGCATTTTATTAATTTAGACCACACTTAACAAGCACCTACTTTGGCTTAGAAAGTTACTCTAAGTTTGAGAAATACAGAAATAAATCAGACACAGATGTCTCCCCACCTAAAGTACTCAGACACAGTCAAGCAGTAGAAATAAAATTGATATCCATTCAAAATGCAAGTTAGAAAAGGAAGAGATTGAATAAATATTAATCTGGAATTAGCATAACATATAGTCTATTTAACTTTCCTTCTACAATTCAAAAGTTGCATATATGAAATTCTTTTGTTTTCTGCCACACATATGCAGTATGCCTTATTATTCACTTCAGGAGAGAAACTCTATTCTGTGCAGTCTCTAAGATACAGTTTGCACCCTGAAATTGAAATCTGGGGAAAGAGAAGCCTTGTTGCATTTGGTTGAGGTTAGATTATTCTCCGATTATACATCATTTACTTTCAGCTAGGCTTTGCTATCTTGGGATAGAAGATCCTGCATGAGATGGAATAATATGTAATAATGAAGAACAGATGTTTGTACAACACTTGTAAGAACATTTTTTCCCTAAACTGTTCAACTACTATTTTTGACTGTTGACTATCAAAAGATAACATTAACATTTATTTGCAAACTCACGGACAAATTAAAAAACAAATGGTTGAGCTGGAGACACAACAGAGGGCATGCGCTATGATTTTGTTTTTATAGTTTAAAATCAGGCAGACTTCTCTGATATCTGTTGTCATGATGGAGATCACCCTTGGAGGGGGGCTGCGACAGGGAGCCACCCTGAGAGGGCTTTCTAAGGTCCTGGTAATCTATTTTCTGATATGGTTATAGGAGTGCATTCACTATGTGAAGATTCATAGAACTGTGTACTTGTGATTTGTGCCATTTTCAGGAAAAAGGAAGAGAGAAAAAAGCAAAAGCCAAATATTTCCAAAAATTTTTGCTAAATTAACATTGCAAGTCTTTAAAAGGAAATCACACTAAATTTATGGTTTTAATAATTTAGCGTACTTATGACCAAGTTTTATTAAAGTTCTAAAAGGCAAAATAGGAAATAAAACTTGCTACGTTTTGTATTCATAAAAATCCACAAAGCAATAAATATGGAGAGTCATGTATTATGAGAAGAGAAAACACACTCCACGTTTCCCATAAAATGTGTGCCATGAACTTTTTCAGAAACAACTGACAATTTTGTAAGTAACGAAACTAAATTATAAAGAAGCAAATTTGTTTTTTAATTTGTAGAGTAATGTGGGAAGGATAATTGAACACCTTCGAAAGGTTTATGAATTCTCTAAATTCTTTCAGGTTTCTAAGGAAACTAATTGCTTAAAACACCAGTGATAGTTCACTGGGCCTGAAAGCCTCTTGGGTTAGAATAAAAGAATCCTAGTCACAAATAGCCAAATACTATTCAATGGAAACAAGCATGAGGGTATTTATAAATATCTGAATGATTGAAAGTGTACTTCCATATACAGATATGTGATCTCATGTTGACTATTAATACGTGTCATGTGAGGTAATTATTTATTCATATTATAGGAAAACTGAGCTATAATATAATCCTCAAAGAACAAATGCTATTTGTTTGTGATCATTGGTGTTAATTTTACTTAAAATGTTTATTTCAAAGCTAAAGGGGATTTAAGTGATCCACTCTTTTTTTCACAGATGTGGAGCCTTAAACCTGAAAGTTCACAGATCAGGTAATTCCAAAATCAGATGTTTACCTCAGGTTTCCTAACAACTTGTCCTGTAAACTCAGATGCTCCCAAAGAGAAATGTTTTGAGATACTGAAATGAATGTATGTGTTATACCATGACTTTTCCTCTATTTATATTCTAACTGAGGGAATTTAAAGGTTTGGGGGTTTGGTTTTGGATTTTTAGCTGTTTACATAAAGTCTGATTTGGCAGCCTGGTGTGGACTGGGACGGGACAGCTGTTTGTCCATCGCCTTGGGCAGAACCTCATGGTCCTCACTGAATCACTAGAACTTTTTAGAGCACAGTTTGAAAACAAATTAATTCCAAAAAGTAATTGCTGGCATTCTAGTGTTCTAAGGAAATAAACTGATTCACAGTTATAAGGAAACTCTTCTAAGGCACAGAGTCATAAACAAGAAAGTGATTCACTATATAGGGTTTGGTGTCCAAGACTATGAATTAGTCTCCATGGAAACAAAGTATATCACATGAGAATCAAATACTTGTCTGTGGGGCAAAACTGTTGGTTGTTTCAAGACAATTAGAAGTGCAGATTATATTTTTAACTGTATTAAAGAAGTCTGTCTTTCTCCTAAGAGTAGATCTTATGCTTTCTAAGTACCTGATGGCCTCAAGGTAGAACAGATTTCATAGCAAGGACACATTGCAGTTATCTCTTATGGAAATTGTACTTTTTTTTCCTGGAATCACACCACTGACATTCCATCTTAATCAATGATTTAAGTTCTACTGAGTAGAGATACGATTTTTTATAAAGAAGCCCATTTAAAATTTGTATTCGAGATTAGTACAATTTGGATATGTCCAACTGAGTTTAATTTCCATGTTTTCATTACCTTCAGGATGTTATATCTCACATTTTCTTTATCAGTAAGAAGTAAAACCTTGCTTACTGATGTCACAATTAGGACACAGCCCTTTGTTAAACAGATTTACTACAGATTCTGGAGTCTTTGGAAAGAAAGAGTCTGGAATCTTTCTTTCCAAAGACTGCATAATTGTGATTTGTTAATACCATGGTGATATCTGGAGTACATGCAGTAAGCAATATACTCTAAACATTCAGCTCAAGCAGATGGTGTGAGATTTAGAGAATGAAAGAATATATTATTCCAGGGCATACTGTATAAAAGTATTATGTTATAATCACTCAGCAATAATGATAAATAATAATTAATCTGTTATATTTTAACTACTTGAAAAGAGAAGCATTATATAAGCATGTACATCACCAATTCAAATGTTAGGTCTTTATTTAGATTCAGTCTTCCTAAGTGCTACCACTTTTTGCTATATTTTTAAATCCAGGTGGGTTGCTTGGATCAATGTGCCACCTGTTCCCTCGTTGTTCTTATCATTTTTTCATGATATAAATAAATGATAAGAATAAATAAAAATTTCTCATGAAAAAGTTTTGATTTGTTACTGGCAGTTTTCACTAAATCTCTTACTAAAGTTATATAAGCTATTTTTAATATCTGAACTAAAGTAAATAAGAACTCAAAAACTTAATTAAATCCTAAATTATACCCCCCAGATTTGATACCCCAAAAGTTAAGTCCAGGTCACAATCACCTCATAGATACACACAGTAAGTGTGTTCTTAGAAGTTTTCCAAAAAAGTTTGCTGAATCTTCTCAAGGTCTGGCAAGTTCTGTAAAAAATCCAAAGCCATATTCTGAAGCACTTTTTATAGACTCAGATGCCATCAAGACATGTTAAAATTCTATATTAAAATACCATTATTTTATCTTGGTAAACTTCTGGGACTCACCTGATTCAAATATAAATAAGAAAGTTTTTCCACTGTTGCAGAAAATGCTGTTATGTGGTAAGCAAATTCTAAGACTTTGCACCTTTCTTTGTATTTTTATTCTAATTAGGTTTTAGAAGATTGTTTATTGTATCTATTTGGAGAAATGTGTCTCATGCTGTGTCCTTCATTAAAAAGATTAAGTACTTGATCAATCCTTAACCTCTTAGTGAGTCTCATTAGTTTGGTAATTTATTCATCAAAAATACACTCTGAAATGTGTTAGAATTGAGGCTCTGGTGTTGATCCAAGAAAGCATGCTGTGTAGTACTGTGAACCTCATCACTTGAGTAATGTGCCTGCACAAGGAGAAGATTATATTCCTTTATAATATGAGAAGTATAGAAATGTTTACGTCTTTCTGCTTCCAATCCAAATGAACGCTTTTGAGATTTGCCTATCTGTAAATCTTTTTGAGGTAAAAATACAGTAGGGCTGTAGCACAAGGATAAATTTACAAAAAATAACACGAATTCTAGTTAACTATTTGAATCAGCATTTCTTTTTCAATGGATTCTTTTATAGACTAAAGGACTATAAAACAATAATTCTAGAGAAACTTCTTTAAAACTGAAACCATCTTAAAATTTTAAATATATTGATTTGCCCCTCAATTTGATAAAGGAGTAATATATATATATGACTGTATACATTGTGCACACACACGCATATAGGCAGATAGAAAAGGAATTATATATTTCAAATGCAATGGAAACAAATTAAAATTCATACACACAAACACATACATACACACAGCTTTTAATTAAGTTGCACTATTTTGGCCTCTTTAATCTGAGGGACCTAACAGTCAGAAATACATATGTATCACACTCACACACATTCACATTATATTTTTTATTTAAATTGACAACTTGGAATCTCAATTATTTGGAGGGACTTATAATCAGGAATCTCAAATCCAAGTTTTCCTAATGATGAATCCAAATTTAACTCTTCTATCCTAACTGAGTGCTATGTGCTCCTTAAAATGCTATTCAGCTCAGAAGCATTATCTTTTTAGTATGCAACTAATCTTTTCTTTTTTCATTTTGGTATACACAGGCCCATCTGCTACTCATCATTCTTACTATTTAGCAAGGCAAGGGAAGTGTCCTCTCGGGGTTTCAAGCCTCACCTTGATAAAACCTGAGAAACCCTGCTGATCCTGTAAAAAGTAAAGAGAGAGGAGAAAAGGAAATAGAGAAAAGGAAGAAGAAGGGAAAGCAAGGTCAAAGGCAAGGACCAAACAAGTAAGGACATTGATTTTATTCATGCAATTGCAACAGGGAGATCCAAACATCAGGGTCTGAGCAGCGCAGTTTTGCCTTAGACTTTTAGAGGGAGAGAAGACAAGTTAAAAGTAGAGTGATTCATATATACAATGGAATATTACTCAGCCATAAAAAGAAATGAAAGTTATTTGCAGTGAGGTAGATGGACCTAGAGTCTGTCATACAGAGTGAAGTAAGTCAGAAAGAGGAAAACAAATACCGTATGTCGACACATATATATGGAATCTAAAAAGAAAAAAAAATCGTTCTGAAGAACCTAGGGGCAGGACAAGAATAAAGACACAGATGTAGAGAATGGACTTGAGGACACAGGGAAGGGGAAGGGGAAGCTGGGACGAAGTGAGAGAGTGCCATTGATACATATACATTACCAAAAGTAAAATGGATAGCTAGTGGGAAGCAGCTGCATAGCACAGGGAGATCAGCTCCATGCTGTGTGACCACCTAGAGGGGTGGGACGGGGAGGGTGGGAGGGAGACACAAGAGGGAGGAGATATGGGGATATGTGTATACATATAGGTGATTTACTTTGTTATACAGCAGAAACTAACACACCATTGTAAAGCAATTATAGTCCAATAAAGATGTTAAAAAAAAGTGGGGTGATTACAGTGGTGATCGTTACACAATCAGGAAAATCTCGCTCAGTTACCTAAAAAGGAAATGTTTATCCCCGTGTCTAGCTACTTTCAAGAGGGACAAACATTTCTAATCTCTGCTAATCATTCATGAGTCAAGGAATGGGAAGTTGGAGAGTCATTACGTCTGGCTTTTACTGTAGGTTCAGGCAAAAAGGGGGAAAGGTCTGTGTTTGGCCTTGTTACAGGGAAGCAAGGGAGTCATCTGGGACTCTTACAGGAGTCATGAGAAAGTGTGGACAGCAGGTCTTAGCCAAATCATGTGTAGAAGCGGGGTTCTTTGAGGTAAGCTATTTACCATAGTACAAAATGGGGATTTTCAATAACAAAAACTTAGAAGGATCTCTTAACCATCATAGTCTTCCAGAGCATGAGACTCAGGTAACATACAACATTGTCAGCAGAAGGACAAGAAAAAAGATATTAAAAAATACCCAGATTTCAATTTAGGAATGTTACTTTTTTCCTCTATGTTAAATTTGCTCGAAGTTACATCTGTTTTACAAACTAAAGCTTTTTCTCAAAAGTGTTCTTGTAAATATTTAGATGTCTATTAAATCTTTAATTTGATTTTTAAATTTAATTTTAATTTGACCTTTGATTTCACTTTCATATGTTACATATAAATCCATTCCACACCCTATAACCAACAATACACTAAAAACATAGTGTTTGAACCTGTTTGTTTCCTTAACATCCCTTTCCACATGCAATCTAATTTACTATGGATATTTTATAATTAAAACTAAATTAAGCCTTCAGAGACATGGGAAAATTTTATTAATAAAATAGCTCAATACCTTCATTTGTTCAAATAAAAACTTTAGACCCATAGGGCTTTCCTATATTTATACAATTATATGATTTGAGAACCAAGACTAGAACTCAGATTAACTGACTCCTACTGTAGTTTTACTGCATTGCTGTACAGTTGTAGTCACATGTTAAAAATGAATGTCAATTGTCTCTTCTAACCATTAGAACAGATTAAAACTAGAATAGATGGGGCATAAACTATCAAAAAGTTATTTCTGATTAAAGGATTTGGAGCAAAACCTAAAAATCAGCAACACTGCTGAAAATATGCAAAAAGGAAAAAATACAACTAAATGGTGTAGTCCATGAAAAATAGTGACAAAATAAGATCAAGTAAAATGTCTTAGCACTCTTACCAGATTAATATCAGCTTCAATTTCCTAAATGCTTTGTTTTTAAAGTTCTTGTAACCCAGCCTAATATCAACAATTGCTCACCTAGAGTAACACAAGTATCCGAATCTCAAGTGAAGCTGCTTCCACAAGAGTTGGAAGGCAGCTAGAGTTGATCCAGTTTTCTTATCAGCTTTGAGTACCTAGTGCTGATTTGTTTCGTGTTAAGTAAAGGAAGGGAAAGGGTGTCCGTGGGACAGCAATTTCAGCTCCAGGGCAGCCTCTGGGTAATTTTCTAAAGCTGAGAGTCTGAGGCAAAGAAACTTGAAATCTTTATGTCCCTTATTTACAGGAAGTCATTCTTAGGGCAGGATCATACCTGGTCAAAAGCAGAAAACCAAAGTTAATTGACAACTCCCAGAGTTCTCAAGATTATCTTCTTTATTATTGAAAATGTTATTCCTTCACGCATAGGTTTTCTGGAAGTCAAGACATTTAAGAAAACAAGAGATTGTTTTAAAAAATCAATGTATAGAAATATGAAATATCAGTATAGCTTATAGAAATAGAAAATTCCATTATTCGATTGTGTAGCATTATGTTTTCATATAAATGGAAAGAGGCTTAGGCTTTTGTTTCCTTTCTTATTAAATGAACTAAATAATAAATAATAAATAGCTAAATAACTTGCAGCTTCCCTGCAAAGGTGATTTTTTAGAAAGAAAAAAAATCAGGGTTCAGCTAAGAACTGAAACCACCATACTTACCTGGTCCCATGCTGATCAATTCTGGGACAAAGCATCCACTTCTGATTTTGTGCTAAACAATCTAAACAACACAGGAATCAGGTAAAAATTATCTAGCTACTTTCTCCAAGAAATACTTGCTTTGGAAGCTATGAGAGTGAAGTACTAACATAGCTCACGCATCAGTACACACTTGAAAACCCTTTTCTCTCTCTGCCCACCAGTCCAAAGCTACTATATCACAAACTCTGCCAATCCCAACCAGTATTCCATCTTGCAAATCACCCAGCCCAGGTCCTAAGCCCCATAAAAGTATCCAGCCGAGTCCATAATCATGATAAATACCCTCCTCAGGGTTCTCACTTCTGAAACACTATAAAGACGCTATTAAGGGAGCCTTCACCCTTAAGCCTAACCAACAGCTTTTACGTATCAATAGGTTTTCATGGTGATACTTTTGGAGAATGATCAATCAACCCAGCAGCACTATTTACCATATTTAAAATATTTTAACCTCAATTTTCTAACCGAACTTTGATCATTCTTTGCTCAAATAACTCATGGCTTTGCACATTTTAAACAATGATTAAGGAAGGCATGATCAAGATGGTGGAGTAGGAAGATCCTGAGCTCACCTCCTCCCACATACACCCCAAAAGTACAACAATATAGAACATTCTCTGAGAACTACTTGAAGACTAGCAGAACAGCTCTTTTATAACTAAGGATATAATGAGAAAAAAAAAAATTGAGATTGGTAGATGGAACAGACCCCACACTCCTGGCATGGTGCTTCACACGTGTGAGGCAATATCACAAAAACAGCCGTCCTCTTTAAGAATGGAGTTGGAGCCCCCCATCAGGCACTGAAGCTCTGGGGACTTACACCAAGGGGAAGAGCTCCCTTAATATCTGGCTTTGAAAACCAGTGGGGCTTTCATTCCAAAGAGCTGGAGAACTGCAGGAAACCAAGTCTCTGCTCTTAAAGGGATTGCACACAAACTCACTCTCTCTGAATCCCATTGCAGAAGCAGCAGCATTCAAAGAGCCTGGGCCATTCATGAAGGAGATTCATTGACTAATTTTAGGATGAGTGCTGAATGGGTAGGGAATCTGTTGAAGCATTCTCCAGGGACTGACACTGGTGGGCTCCATTTTTTTTTTTTTTTTTTTTTTTTTTTTTTTTTTTTTTTAATTCTCCATCTACAGAGCTGACCCATTGCTGGAGGGCTTCATTTCTGACACTCACTGTCTACTTTGCCAACAGGGCTCACCCCACCATGGCATTCCCCTGTGGACCAGGCCCTTCTGGCTCCTGTCAGTGACAGCTCCTAGCCCACCACAGCCAGCAGGCAGCCTCAGCTGAACCCACCACCCTCCCAAAGTGGGCAGATCTAGCTCCCCAACAAAGTGCATACGAGTATATCATCTAATTACTTAGAAAAAGAGCAAGCTACTCTATCTCTAATGACTGCTTATGTGATCCGAAATGGAGTGAAGCTGTAGACCTGTTCTGAGATGCTGATATTAATTAACCTCTGAATAGTCTGTTCAGTGACTGAGTTTTTATTTTGTTGGGTATGAAACTACAAAAGACCCCAAATAGTTAAAGCAATCTTGAGAAAGAACAAAACTGGATATATCACACACCCTGACTTCACACTGTGCTACAAAGCTATAGTAATCAAAACAGTATGGTACTAACACAGAAACAGATACATAGATTAATAGAATAGAATAGAGAACCCCAAAATAAAACCATGCACATATGGTTAATTAATTTATGATAACAGAGGTAAGAATATATAATGGGAAAAAAATATAGTTTCTTAATAAACTGTATTGGCAAAACTGGACAGCCACATGCATAACAAATCTGGACCACTATCTTGAATCATATACAAAAATAAACTCAAAATGAGTTTAATATAATTCAGTTAGTATTTATGAAAATTTCCAGGTTTTATATATTCTCTTTCAGAAACACTGAAGAATACAGAATCTTCAGAACGTTAGACACATGATTCTCTCTTCTCCCAAAACACTTATCCTTCATCTACTTGCTGCTCATGTCAGACATATTTCACTCAATTTAGATGCTAAACTAAACTTTCCTGAGGTCCTATAATAATATGTTATAATATATAATAATATAATACACAACGTATATAAGTTATAAATATATATGTTATAGAGCATAATAAAATAATATATATTACTTTTTATAATGTTAAAATAATATAATAAGTATATCTTACAGAACATCTTTGCTTAAGTAAACTTAGATTTTTCTTCCCATAAAAAGATCCATATAACCTGACACAGTGTTGAGTACTTAGATATTCAAGTATTAAGTAGATTCAGATTGAATCTGTATAATTTATAATTAACTATAAAATCATAGGCTTAATTTTATAAAAACTGCCCACAAATCTTTAAAACTTTCCCATCTTTTAAAGGTGAGTATCTGGCACTTCCCTGGCAGTACAGTGGTTAAGACTTCACCTTCCAATGCAGGGTGTGCAGGTTCGATCCCTGGTCGGGGAGCTAAGATTCCCACATGCCTTGTGGCCAAAAAACCAAACATAAAACAGAAGCAATATTGTAAGAAATTCAATAAAGACTTTAAAAATGGTCCACATCAAAAAAATCTTTAAAAAATAAAGGTGAGTATCAGTGTTTCCCATTTTCACCACTTGGAAGTAAAGTAAAAACTTATTATGCTTTAGTGACTCAAAAAATGTGCTTATGTTTTCTGCACAATATAATATATCCTGTAATCTGCTTTGGGGAATCTCATTAATTGATTTACAAATATTTACTAAATACCATGCTATATACTTACCGATCACACATACGGGTTTAATGGATTATAATTCATGTTACATAACCAATACCACATTTAAGGAATGTGGACATTTTGGGAGAAATAGAACATACATATCTAGAATTAATAACCCAAGAATCAATTGTTATTGTCTTCAAGATTTTTAAGTACATCTTTTAACTGCTTATTTCTAGTGTTAAAATTGTCAACAAATTCTTTTTGGGGGGCAGATTCATGCTTCTAATAAGTAGAATAGAATCCTCATTGATAATATCTCTGACATAGGGAAGGTTTTGTATTTGGAGACACATATATTTGACTTGAGGACGTGAACATGAGATGCGTTTCTTACCAAGGTCATAAAGTTATTCAATCCAATACTTTTTTTTTTTTTTTTTTTTTGTGGTACGCGGGCCTCTCATTGTTGTGACCTCTCCCGTTGCGGAGCACAGGCTCTGGATGCGCAGGCTTAGCGGCCATGGCTCACGGGCCCAGCCGCTCAGCGGCATGTGGGATCTTCCCGGACCGGGGCACGAACCCGTGTCCCCTGAATCGGCAGGCGGACTCTCAACCACTGTGCCACCAGGGAAGCCCCCAATACTTTAAAAATGTCATTTATAAAGGTATAATTAACATTGAATGTGGAAATATCTATTCTGGAATAATTCGTTTTAAATACTTTTGAATAAGTAAATTTTGCTCATGTCTAGAGGAATATTTTAGATTCTGAAAATAATTCATGTATCACAATTTCTGTTTATTTTATTTTAACACAGATGTGTCTGAAGTAAAACTTGAAGAGAGGCACACATACCATCAGCAGCACACACAATCTGGGCTCTTCCAAATATAAGATAACTACTTCAGCAGCCTGTAATTTCTAGTTCATAAGTCAAAATTCAAGGAGTCTTTAGATCTGTGAAACAATATATTGTCAGTGGTATAGGACTAGAATGAGTCTATTTGCTTCAATTCTCTCGTTAAACCATCTGTTCATAACATTCTAAATAATTGTCTCACAAAAGTGATAATATTAGAAACTAAATATTTCCATTTATTCCCAACGGCATTATCATATTCAGAAATAAATGAGTATGGATAAAAAGAATCTAAAATTTTGACAAAGGAAATTGTAGTAGAAATGACTTGAGCTTTCATTAATGATTAGGCTATTCTAATATTACAAAACAAAACTATGTTGTTTAGTAAAAAGCCAGTTTCCAACAATCCTTTAACACTGCCATATGCAACTTATTCTTTTGCATGTGGCATATTTTTAGATCTGTCTTCAGCAGGTGTAATCATGATGAAAGAAATAAAAATCATTCAAATTTTTACATAAAAATCTAGTTTTCCCTAAGAGGTGGCTGAACTTTTTTTTGTTTGTTTGTTTGGTTTTTTTTGCTGTACGCGGGCCTCTCACTGCCGTGGCCTCTCCCATTGCGGAGCACAGGCTCCGGACGCGCAGGCTCAGCGGCCATAGGCTCCGCGGCATGTGGGATCCTCCCGGACCAGGGCACGAACCCGTGTCCCCTGAATCGGCAGGCGGACTTTCAACCACTGCGCCACCAGGGAAGCCCTATGGCTGAACTTTTTTAAACTAGTTGAAGCTATTCATATTGAAGATGTGTATAAATAGATTCTAAAACCTCTTTTTCCATCAGGATGCTCTAAGAGCTTTAACAGGCAATAAGAGGAAAAGCACTGTAGATTGTTAAAATTTAATAAATTAAATTGATATTCAGTTCACTGCTCACAATTTAATCCAAAATGTTATTCATTTTATGAGATACTGTGAACAGTTTTGTTTGACTTCATCCTTCATCCCTTTGATAATCATAAAATGCAGTTATGTTGTTTTCTGTTTTCCTAAGGTCAAACCTGTAATGGCCTTCTAAGTGAGCAGATTAGAACCAATAGGCCCTTTTATGTTCCTAAATCTTTTAGAAAAAGTTAAGTTTTACAAACATTAAATTATAATAAAATTACACCTACAAATTTACAGTGAAATAAGGGAATTTATTTTATTAAGCATGCATTAGACCCCTAAGATGTTCATTCCCTACCACATACTATTGCTGGCTTCTTACAATAGATTCATAAACCTTTTCAAATCAAACAGCAGATCTGTGAAGGTGTCCTCACTCCTTTGTACAGCTCAGAGACATCTTGTCATTAGTGACTGACAGTGATGGGTGGCTACTGGTGCTGCAACACCAGGTTTACAAAAATATTTGTCCATGCCTTAAGCTTTGCTGATGGAAAACCGCCACTGAATTTATTAAAGTATTTTGCATTACATGTTTTTAACAGTTTTAGGCTAGGAAATTCTGCATCTGAAGTGCTTACTCCCTCACTACATTCAGCTCTTGGCTTAGTTGTCAACTTCTCAGAGAGACCTTCCTTGGCATCTGATCTAAAATAGCATCCATTCATTCCCGTCTCCACTAGTGTCCATACCCCTACCTGTTTTGTTTTTTCTTATAACACTTATTACAACCCAAACTATTATCTTTTTATTTGTTGTATTTGTTTAATCCCTTATTTCTCAACTAGAATGAACACTCCATGAGATCTGTCTCAATAAATATTTGTTGAATAAATGAACTCATAAGCTCTATGAAATATTTATTTTTTGATTTTTGTTTCTCAGTAAAACAAAGAATTAGCCACATAAACATTTACCTTTTATTTTTGAAGTAGGTGATCTTATCTTCATAAGCCATATACCATCAGCATTGACTGGTTATATCTCAAAGTCTCCCTGAAAATGACAGGGAAGTTTTGATTACAAATGACTAAAGTGTTGAAAATGCAGATATCTTAACATTATTTTGCCAGTTTACATTCCCTGATTCAATTATGCTTAAAATAAAACACTGCATCTGAAAATACCAAAAGAAGTCATTGTGGTATACACTCTAGTGAATGCTGTTGGTGGTCGGCCCCTTATCAGTGGACGCACTGGTCCCTTAGCTGCTGTGCATGTTGGCTGACAACAAGTCAGACACTTCTCCAGAGAACTGCACTCAGCCAAACAGAATCTCAGGAGACTTTCCCTCTCCCGCAAGTCCAAAAGTTGGTCAGCCTTGCCTCAAGATGGGTCTATCTCTGCCTCATAATTTCGTCTCTAAAGTGTCCCTTACAGGATGAGACTAAAGCTAGTCTCCTGCTGAGACCACATTCTTGCTTGTTTTTTTCCCTCTGCTATGTCATGCTTTCCTCAACTCCTCTCTCCTAAGAGTAGCCCCTAATAAATAAATCACTGGAACAAGAATCATGTGGAAAACTCTGCTTTTGAGGAACCTGATGCAGAACATGCCCAGTCTCAATGTTTTTGACTGATTTTAAGTCCCTTGTATGTTGCTCTAAAGTTTCTATGTTCTCTTGATTAAGTCCTACTATGATCAGAAAGGATTCAAAGTACCTGTTGGGATTAGATCTATAGGATAGATACAGATGGGCAATGAATCAGACCTGCTGATCAATCCAGGACAGTTAGTGTAGCACTGTATACTAACAACTGACCGAAAATTGCCCAAGGAAGTCTTCCCTGATGCTAAATGTGGATTAACTAGCTTTCTAGTAAGTTGGCACAATGCCTGGACCCATATAAAATTATATCAAAATTTTAACTACCTTTTCATGAAAGAATACCTTAGTTAATATGTAAATTTCCTTTATTCAGTTTGTTTAAATAATCATCCAGTTGGGATATAGATTCCAGGTGCTGTAAACACTGGGGCAGTGCCCTGAAGCACTCTGTCCCCTGCACCTTCTGTCTACCATACAATTCCTGTGGCCCTGTGACTAATCAGACAGGAATCCAGATGTGGTAAACCCCTGCACATCTTCCGGGCTTGATTCTGGTGGATGTTTAAGGACAATTACTTTAGATTAGTACATTTTAGATTGTTATTTATTTAGAATTCCATGGGGAATGCCTCAAAAATAAAAATGTCTGGGTCTACCACCAAAATTTCTGATATAATTTTTCTAGATTGTGGCTTAAGCTTCAGTAATTTTTTTTTTTTTTTTTAGTTTCCACAGATGATTCTAATTGTGCATCCACAGTTGAGATTCACTTCCTAGGATCGTCTGCCAATCAAAATGTGTGCAGGTCAAGTTCAGTGAGGTTAGCCCTTTTTAGGTGGGTAGAACTTTATCCTTTCAACTTATCTGAGGGTATTCTGCATTGTGTTCTGATAATTCCATTGTCCAGGATTCCGTCTTTTGTCTATAATACTTGTTCTCAACCAGGGACCTTTTGTGCAGCTCCTCCCCTGCCCCCAGCCACACACACCTGGGACATCTGACAATGTCTGCAGATATTTTTTTAATTGTCACAACTAGAAGGGTACTACTAGAATTTAATGAGTAGAGGCCAGGGATTCTAGTATACGTCTCACAATGCACAGGACAGACTCTGTACACTGAGCAAAGAATATCTATCTCAAAACATCAATCCTGCTAAGGTTGAGAAATCCTGATTTACACAAAACATTTACTTCAGAGGCTTATTGTTATTTTTTATTTTTTTATTTTTTTTTTGCGGTATGCGGGCCTCTCACTGCTGTGGCCTCTCCCGTTACGGAGCACAGGCTCCGGATGCGCAGGCCTAGCGGCCATGGTTCACGGGCTTAGTTGCTCCGCGGCATGTGGGATCTTCCCGGACCAGGGCACGAACCCGTGACCCCTGCATCGGCAGGCGGATTCTCAACCACTGCGCCACCAGGGAAGCAGAGGCTTATTGTTAAATTCAAGGTCTTTCTTAAAGCATTATAAACATCAAAGTAATTCAAATAAAAGGCATGCCAACACTATTAAAACAGATGACACTAATTTAACAGTAATTTAACATTCAACTCTTTTCATGACTCTTAAATTTCTGTGCCATGACCGATGGTACTTTAAGAAGTGAACCTTTGAAAGTCCCTGTCTGACCAAGTGAAAAACAATATTTGGATCCCCAAAATTCTCTGGAGTATACTTCTATTCAGGGTCATCTCTTTGATTTGACTCAAGATAGAAAGTGTAAAATCCACTTAAAATGAATCCTAGATATAAAGTTACCAACATAAGACCCTTCAATGTGCCCTCAAATAATCTTTAAAGCAGATAATATGTTCAGGTTCAAGCAAGAAATCAATGCCTTCATTCTTGTAGGAGTGAATTTACACTGCTGCTGCTGCCTAACTCATGTAGCCATCCTCCCAAGAGACCAGGTCTCAAATGTACATGTGACGCTTGTGTCCTTGTATCCTTTCCCTTGAGGAACTCTGCTCCTCCAACTCTATGTATTTGCAGTGAGCCTTTAAATCAACAGACTTCCACCCTTCTTCCCCCTCCCAACCACCAGCCCAGAAGTAGGCACGTGACCTAAGCTAGACCCATCAACTCTCCCTACAGACTTTGTGAATGAAACTCATGGGGTAAAACTGGACACATCTGAAGACTTTCCCTAGGGAGCCAAGTCCCTTGTGTCATGAGTGAGTTCTTGTGCCTCCTCTCAATTCCTAATTTCTGTGATTAATATCATCTTCCCAATAAAACAAATTTTTATGTTAATAAGAGTCTGAATCCTGGTGGATTTTTATCTTGTTTCTAGGAGAAAAAATTTTTATGTACTGGTTATGTACCACTTACCAGGTATACGACCTTGGAAAGGTCAATTTATTTTCTTTATGCCTCACTTTTCTCATCTACAAAGTGAGAATAATAACAACCTCATAATGCTGCTGTGAGATGTCCATGTAAAGTACTTTGAAAAGTCCTGAACAGGGTAAGAATCCATTTTTATCATTATTATATGAATAATATATAATTTTTAATGTATTTTGAGGCTGGCCTTTTTACTGAACCATCATTAATTGAAGTATTTTTAGAGTTAATTCTCTTGAAGTTTCTAAATAGAAAATCCTACTGTCTATAATGGTAACTTAATTCTCTTCTTTTGTGTCCTATATTTTTCTTTTCTTAAAGTATTTTTTGATACTTTTAAAGTTCAGAACTTTTACCAATTTTTAAAATTATTTTTGCTTAGTAGTTTGTGAAATCTAAATTAGCATCAAATATTTCAAGTTTTTCTTAAAATCTTTAAACTTTTAAATTGTGATTATTATTATTTGTTAATTATTGCTTCTTTCCCATATACTTTAATATCCCCCTCCTCCATGGAAATTATATTAAATTCATAACCCATTTCCCATTTTGCCTCTTGGGTTTTTTTCTTCTTGTTGTTCATTTTTTTTTAAGTTTAGTTTTTTTGTGGTTTTTTTTTGTACACGGGCCCCTCACTGTTGTGGCCTCTCCTGTTGCGGAGCACAGACTCTGGACACGCAGGCCCAGCAGCTATGGCTCATGGGCCCAGCCGCTCCGTGGTATGTGGGATCCTCCTGGACCGGGGCACAAACCCATGTTCCCTGCATTGGCAGGTGGACTCTCAACCACTGCGCCACCAGGGAAGCCCCTAAAGTTTTTTTTAATCCATTTCCTCTTTGCTCTAAATTTTCTTAAGTATATCTTCAAATCTAATGAGTTGTATGTAGTGTCCAGTTGAATCCTCCACTAGAATAAGATTGTTATTTTGAAAACTGTTATCTTTTTTTAAATTTTTTAAATCTAATTTATTTTTTTATACAGCAGGTTCTTCTTAGTTATCCATTTAATACATATTAGCATATATATGTCAATCCCAATCTCCCAATTAATCACACCACCCCCACCCCCCTGCCACTTTCCCCCCTTGGTGTCCATATGTTTGTTCTCTACATCTGTGTCTCTATTTCTGCCCTGCAAACCGGTTCATCTGTACCAGTTTTCTAGGTTCCACATATATGCATTAGTATATGATATTTGTTTTTTTCTTTCTGACTTACTTCACTCTGTATGACAGTCTGTAGATCCATCCACATCTCTACAAATGACCTAATTTCATTCCTTTTTATGGGTGAGTAATATTCCATTATATATATATGTACCACATCTTCTTTATGTGTTGTTATCTTAATACATTCTTTTCTGATAGATGGTTGTTCATGTTCTATTATTGTTTCATTTTTTCATTATACGTGATGTCCTCTAATAGTGGAGAGTAAGAAATTCACAACTGGCCAGTGGTAATAGGGCTACACCCCCAAGGATGTCAGTGGAGGCCATGTGGGGAGCAGCAACGAGGCACTCTAACCCCTCTCAGTCTGGGTTTGGGCCCCAAGAACCAAAAAGATCTCAAAAAAAGATATCAAATGATTACCAACATCAGGAAACAGGGCACATCATTTCTAGTCTTTGCAGACATCAATAAGGAAATAAGGCAAAACGCTGAACAATTCTACGCACATTCTTTGGACAACTTAGACAAAACAGATCTATTTCTTTTCTTTCTTTTTTTTTTTTTTTTGCGGTACGCAGGCCTCTCACTGCTGTGGTCTCTCCCGTTGTGGAGCACAGGCTCCGGACACGCAGGCTCAGCAGCCGTGGCTCACAGGCCCAGCTGCTCCACGACACATGGGATCTTCCTGGACCGGGGCAAGAACCCATGTCCTCTGCATTGGCAGGTGGACTCTCAACCACTACGCCACCAGGGAAGCCCAGATCTATTTCTTGAAAACACAAACAAACAAAAACCCAGCCAATATAAAATAGATGATTTGAATAGATCAGTAACTATTAAAGAAATTGAATTCATAAATTAAAACCTCCAGAAAAAAGAAACAACCAAGCCGAGTTGGTTTCAATGGAGAAGACTACCAAATGTTTAAGGAAGAAAGACTGAATGCTTTTCCTCTAAGAATGAGAATACTGCAAGGATGTCTACTCTCACTAATCTTATTCAATATAATAATGGACAATTTTGCAAAGTCAAGAAAAGTAAATAAAAGAAGTATGGATCTGAAAAAAATCCTTATTTCATATAACATGATTTTCTATGTAGGAATTTCTAAGAAACCTAAGAAAAAAAAATTCTTAGAACTAATAAGTGTTATCAGAAATGTTGTGGGGTATAAGATCAATATAAAAATCTATTTTGTTGTCTATATACTAGTAATAAACATGGGAACACCAAAATTAAAATATGATGCCATTTATAATTTCTTTAAAAAAGAGAGAAATAAATGTTGATTCAACAAAACATATATAGGACTTGTATGCTAAAAATTGCTGCAAAATATTGATGAAATAAATTAAAGATTAACTAAGTAAATGGAGAGAGATACTGTGTTTTCAAGGATTAGGCACTAACACAGTAAAGATGCCAATTCTCCATAAATGGAAATTTTCACAAAACTCCTATCAAAATCCAAACAATACTTTTTGTAGATATAGATAAGATTATTCTAAAATGTATGTGGAAAGGCAAATGAACTAGGATAGCTAAAACACTTGAGAAAGAATAATACAGCGAGGAACCTACCTAATTTCAAAACTTATTATGGAACTACAGTATTCAAGACAACATGGTATTGGTGAGAGATAGACACAAACCTATAGAACAAAAAATACAACTTAGATTTAACACACAGAAATATGCCCAATTTATTTTTAACAACAGTAAAAAATTAATTCAATGGAGGAAGGGTAGCCTTTTCAATAAATGGTATTGAGACATTGAATTTCCTTAAGAAACAAAAACAGAAACAAACAAAAAAATCAACCTTTATCTCATATGAAAATTAACTCAAGATGTAACTCATAAAGCTGTAAAATTTTTACAGAGAATATAGGGGAAAATGATTGAGATCTAGGGCTAGGCTAAAAATTCTCAAACTTGACACCAAAAGCATGATCCATAAAAGGAAAAAATGATAAATTGGACTTCACAAAAATTAAAACCTTTTGTTCCACAAAACACCCTGTAAAGGAGATGAAAGGACAAAAGCTACAGAGTGGGAGAAAATATCTGCAAACCACGTAGCCAACGTAGGACTAGTACTATTTAGAATATATAAAGAATTCTCAAAACTCGACATTAAAAAAATAATCCAGGGAATTCCCTGGAGGTCCATTGGTTAGGACTCTGCACTCTTGCTGCCAAGGGCCTGGGTTCAAGCCTTGGTTGGGGAACTAATATCCCACAAGCTGCGTGGAGTGGCCAAATAAATAAATAAATAAATAATAAAATCAAATAAATAATCCAGTTAGATAAAGGACAAAAAACATGAAGCGACATGCCACTGAAGAGGATATACGGATGGCAAGTAAGCACATGAAAAGATGTTTAACATCATTAGCCATTAGAGAAATACAAATTAAAAACACAATGAGACATGACTACACACCTATCCGAATGGTTAAGATAAGCAACACCAAACACTGGTGAGAACACAGAGAAAGTGTACTGCTCATACATTACTGGTGGTGATGTAAAGTGGTACAGTCACTCTAAAAACAGTTTGGCAGTGGCTTAAAAATTAGGCATTCAACTATTGGATAGGCCAGCAATTACAATGCTGGGCATTTATCCCAGAAAAATGAAAACTTATGTTAATGTAACAACCTTGATAAATCTGTAACAAATTATGCTGAGTGAAAAAATCCATTCCCAAAAGTATCTCACACTGTAGGATTCCATTAACATTTTGGAAACGATGATTTATAGAGATGCAGAACAGATTAGTGATTGCCAGTGTTTAAGACTAGGGGGTAATTGTGGCTATGGAAGGGCAACAAGAGGGATTGTTGTAGTGATGGAAACATGTATCTTGACTGCACCAATGTCAATATCTGCTTATGATATTGTACTAAAGTTTTGCAAGATATTACCATTGGAGGTAACTCGATAAAGGATATGTGAAATCTTTGTTTTATTTCCCACAGTTGGTTGTGAATCTATAATTACCTCAAAATAAAAAGTTTAATTAACAAATAGGGATGGTCTTTAAAGAATCTGAATTATAAATGATAATGAAAATGATAATTGCCCTTAGATAAAGACTCAGTGTTAAATAAAAAATATTTATCATTTACATCAGATTAGTGAAAACACAATTTCATATATTGTCTAAAAATTCCCAATCTAATTAGTGTTATTAGTAGTTTACTCTATAATAAACTAAATTTATATCATAGCCCCTAGTAAATGACTTTGCTAATTTGGTTACGATGAAAAATTCTTTACTACACATTCTTTCAGTGACACCATCCATGTAAATGTATACCTGATTATATACTATATATATTTAAGTGGAGAAGAGAAAATCATTGTCTCAGTATTTTTAATATTCCTCGTAGCTTTGTGTCTGAACTTTCAGTAGATTTACCAAAAACAAAGTGGCAGAAACCAAATCAGTAAGTTAGTATTTGGGAGGGAATAAGGGTAAGGTTGTTAAGTGTGAAAGTGTTTGATTCTTCTCTTTCTCGTATAGGTTTCAAAACTTCTTTTAATTTTCTAGTTTATTACAGCAAGCTAGACATCAATTCTGTTTCATCTACTATTATAGAAAACATGATTTTGTCTAAGAGTATTGCTAATGAAAAAATGATATTGCTGTCTCATGGGACTTATAAATTAGCTACATAAGCTATAGCTAACAAAATTAATAAATTGTAGCTAATTTTTAGCTAAGTTAATAAAAACCTATAGTATTCTTTAGTTTTCAAAAGAACATTACCTACAACTTATTTACTAAAAATGACTGGTGCCCCACAAATGTACAGGATTAAAACAAATACTAGTCCAGTACAGAAAGACATGGGAGAGAGCAGGATTTATAAAGAACTACATTTAAAAAATGAATATATGTATATTCTTTTCAGATTCTTTTCCCATATACACCATTACAGAGTATTGGGTAGAGTTCCCTGTGCTATACAGTAGGTCCTTGTTGTTTATCTACTTTATACATAGTAGTGTGTACCTGTTAATCCCAAACTCCTAATTTATCTTCCCCTCCACCCCACTATCCCCTTTGGTAACCATAAGTTTGTTTTCTATGTCTGCGAGTCTATTTCTGTTTTATAAATAAGTTCATTGGTATCATTTTTTTAATTGCACATATAAGTGATATTTGTCTTTCTCTGTCTGACTTACTGCACTTAATATGATAATCTCTAGGTCCATTCATGTTCCTGCAAATGGCATTATTTCATTATTTCATTCTTTTTTATGGTTTTTATGGTTGAGTAATATTCCATTGTATATATGTACCACATCTTCTTCATCCATTCATCTGTTGATGGACATTTAGGTTGCTTCCAAGTCCTGGCTATTGTAAATAGTGCTGAAATGAATATTGGGGTTCATGTACCTTTTAGAATTATGGTTATCTCTGGGTATATGCCCAGGAGTGGGATTGCTGAATCATATGGTATCTCCATTTTTAGTTTTTTAAGGAACCTCCATACTGTTCTCCGTACTGGCTGTACTAGTTTACGTTCCCACCAACAGTGTAGGAGGGTTCCTTTTTCTCCACACCCTCTCCAGCATTTATTATTTGTAGACTCTTTAATGATGGCCATTCTGACTGGTGTGAGACGATACCTCATTGTAGTTTTGATTTGCATTTCTCTTCTAATTAGCTATGTGGAGCATCTTTCCATGTGCCTGTTGGCCATCTAAATGTCTTCATAGGAGAAATGTCTATTTAGGTCTTCTGCCCACTTTTTGACTGGGTTGTTTGATTTTTTGATATTGAGCTATATAAGCTGTTTGTATATTTTGGAAACTAATCCCTTGTCAGTAGCATCATTTGCAAATATTTTCATAAATATTTAAATCATTTTAAATGATCAGCATATCAGTTGTAAATCAAACACTTTCTTCAAAGACCCAATTTCATTATCTCTATTCCAAAATTTTATCATATATTTTTCTTAAAATATTTCTTGTGGGATCAGCCAACAAGAAAACTCAGAAATTTTTCATAATGATGCATTATTTTCTTATTTTTATAAAAGTTTTATTCCCTTTACTAGAGTAATTTAAATACTGTAAAACTGTTTGAAATATTCTCCATTTTCAAATAATATCCTTTTCAGGTTTTTTTAGCTTTGGTTTTTAAATAAGTCAGCATCTTCACTTCAGCATTCAAGTTTTGCATATGTATTTTAAAAATACTATTATATTTTGCTGAACAATCTCTAAACACTAGTATATAAATCTAATTTATGAATTCTATGAAATTGTATTCAAAATAGCTAGAAATATGTATAAGGATTTAATGCTTAATCAGAGAAGGATAATTTTTTCCAAGTTATCCATTCACATGGATCTACTAAAACACACCTATTTTCACAAATCTTCATAATAATGTAAGGCTCTTTTATTTTTCTCCCTACTTTAACCTTTCATTGTCCCAACAAATGAAGTATTTTGTATGCCTCTCATTCTATCCCTGACTTGTATTTGTAGAACACACATTAAGGGAATTGTCACTGCAATCCCCTTAATCATCTTTAAACCCAGTCCTAAAGAACATCAGTAGTCAGTTTTCTCTCAAGTTATAGGAAATGTAAGGTAAATTAGACTAGGCTGTTAGCAGGAGAGTACATCATTTTTCAGCTGGTTCTTATGAATCTCTTACCAGATCATTCACCCAGCATTAGTATGTATACAGTCTCTACTTGATGGAAGAAATGCTGTCTACAAGGAGGTGAAATGCCGTTTATGAAATATAATCATTTTTTTTTTCCATTGGCCAGAAGACAAAGCTCCACTGGAAGTTTAAAACTAAGGTATTATCTCTGCTTCTTAAAATGCTGAACAATAACTAGGTTTTCCTACTGAAAGATAAGTCCAGAACAACTGAAATTCACTTTTTCAGTGGAAAATGCTCAAAGAACAAAGCATGCACATACAGGGAGAAATTGAGCCTGATTATACTCTCCAAAGTGAAAGGGAAAAAAATTCCAAATCCCGCACAAAGAAAGTATGTGGTCAGATAAGTATAACTGCTGACCAAAACAATTTAATCAACCTTTCTTCCTAAGATGTTTATGTGACTTCTGAGAAACAGGGTACTTTTGTAACAAAGATTAAATTGCTTCCACTGTGAGTGGTACCAGCTAGTCATATCCTGATGTGTCATAGAGGACAGACAGCGACTAAGTCCAATACAAAAGGAGGAAGAAAAAAAAAAAAAAAGGAAGCATTGCTGATCAAACAGCTAGTTGTTCACAGCAGTGATTTAAAAATAAAAAACAAACAAAAAACCATCTACATCTAAGCAAGAGGATGACTTCTAACAATGTGCAACAAAAACACAGCAGAAAATTGTTTACCTTAAAACAAAACAAAAAAGATCATTCATTTGAAAGCAAAACTGCAGTGCACAGCATTCTGCAGCAAAACTCAAATAACCATGTAAGCATTAAAGACGAATTCCTTTTCACAATAGGAAGAAAAAATATTAGCTAGAGAGTTCTACTTTTAGCCTACTAAGGCTAAGCATGTATTAAAGGCAAGAGGAGAAGAAAACTTAAAAAGCAGACACCAGCAATATTTGACAAGGCTAAATTTTTTAATCCAGTTCCAGTAAGATAGTGTTTAGATTTCCACATGAGACATAAACAGCCTTGGAAATGGTTTTCAAAAATCATTAGGTCTACAAAATTTATGTACAGCTTGCAAAATTTACATTGACCAAGTCCACATGTATCAATTCACATTTGCCTCTTTCATCCCTCCAGCCAATTCTAACTTTTGTAGTTTCCATGTTGTTAAAGAATATTCACATACAGGACTTCCCTGGTGGCTCAGTGGTTAAGAATCTACCTGCTAATACAGGGGACACGGGTTCGAGCCCTGGTCTGGGAAGATCCCACATGCCGTGGAGCAACTAAGCCTGTGCTCCACAACTACTGGGCCTGTGCTCTAGAGCCCGCGAGCCACAATTACTGAGCCCATGTGCCACAACTAATGAAACCCACTCACCTAGAGCCCTTGCTCCACAACAAGAGAAGCCACCACAATGAGAAGCCCATGCACTGCAATGAAGAGCCCACTTGCTGCAACTAGAGAAAAGCCTGCGCACAGCAATGAAGACCCAATGCAACCAAAAAATAAAATAAATTAATTTTAAAAAATTCACATACAGATTATATGCTGGTAGACAGATAATTAAAACTGTTTTATTAGTTGAACAAAACATAGATGTATAAGTACATATATGTATATACAAATGTGTGCATGTATATAAACACTAAAGTATCCAAATTTGTTCTTCAGTGCAATGTAAAAGTCACATATATGTATGAAGTGTGCATAGCTATGTCTCTGTGTGTTTATATAAGGAAATATATATGAAGTTTGTACGTGTGAGAGGGAGAGAGAGAGAAACAGTGAATAAGACAAGTATGTTTATTTCTTTAGGTAAGATGCCCCTTATTATTCTCTATAGATAATTATCCTAGAAATATAAACATTTAAATTTTCAAGTGGTGACTTGCAACTATAGATATTTGTTCTCTTGCTTCCTTATTGGTTATATATTTTAAATAAAGATTTGTGTTATTTATAGATTACCTCTTCTAATAGTAGACAATGAAAAATACTAGGGCAAATTAGGAATAAAAATAATAAAACAATATTTTGAACTAGGTTTGGTTAATTTTTCTGGATTAATTTTCCTTCTTTCATTCCATTGTGAGTAGATATGGTATATCTTCATGAAGTAAAATCAAACTGTAGCCAGATAGTTATTGGCTACCTTGAGGGGTTCTAAGGTCAGTTTAATTTATGCCAAAAATTGTTTGATATTTGAAACTTCTATAAGTGGAAAGGTAATAAGGTAAATAGAATCTCAAAGACATTTTATAGCAATAAAAGGAATGTACAACTGATATATAATGTAAAAGATATATTCTTCAGACTATTAGGTACATTCAGAATATTACAATATTAATTTGAAGAGACAGATAATGAAGACCACTGTCAACCAAGTGGACATTGCTGGACAAAGAGGTGAAGGTGAAAAATTCTTTAAAATGTTTATTACAAATATTTTAAAATAACTACGGATGCATAAAAGAACCACTTCTGAGCAAAAATAATGTCTAGAGTTTGAGGACTGACTTACCTCATGCCAGCTAATATTCTAAACACCAATTTGATCCTTACATTTACTCAGTTGAATTTTTGTTGTTTAACAGATTTGGTGGCAGTGTTGGGACACAGTGTAAACTTCTGATGGTATTTGAGGACAATGAGAAACACAGGTGTGGTAACTGTGAACCCTTTTTTGAGTTCACTGCCTTTCTTGCTGTTTCCCAGGGCTGTAGGCAAGTTCCTCTTGGTTCTGAGCTCCACTCTGTTTACATTGAGCTTCTGATCTAATTGCTTCTCCAATACAAGGCAGGCAAGCTTGAGCTGACAGACCATTCTGCCTGGTGCCCAACTGAGCTGGCAGACGGTTCAACGTGAAGCTAAGCCCCTAGACTTTCAGACTGCCATTCCTAGGTTTTGGAGTGGAAAACCCTCTGCCCTTGATTCTACCTGAAGATTCATGTGGGAACTCTATTCAGTTCATTCATGTGGAGACCCCAGTCTGAGTCCCCACTTGTAGAGGTCTGCTGGTTTATTCCTTGCCCCAATCCAAGGTTCCATGGGAATTGTTGGTGATGCACACAGGGCCTTCTCTTTGCCAGGGCTCAGTAATATCTTTTGGTTACTGCTGGTATGTTAAGGTGCACATGCATGTTGTGTTTTGTGTAGATAAAGACTATTTCTAATGGGGATCTCAAAGGCCAGAAAGCCACAAAAATTGGTGGGTATGGACTGAGCACTCTCTTCAGCTTGGCGGAACTCTTTTCTGTTTGCTAAATGGGATGATATCCAATTCATGAATCACTTAATAAAGCCAGTTTGATCCTTAAACACTATTTAAGTTAGCAGGAGGGTGGTAATATATGCTAAAAATGGTAAATCATCTCAAGTTTTAGTATAATGTCACCTTTTCCTTATATTTTTTTTTTTTAGTGATGCAGAGGGACATGTCCTAGGAATCAGTAACTTACTGACCTCACTGGGCAGGATATGGGTCTCATTCTACCATTGTTTTATTGTTTGGGGGCATGTCTCATGCTTCTGTTACATAGTTTTGTTGCTAAGCAATCCTGCTTGGTTTTGTTGTTTGGCAGGACTGCTTTCTTGAGTGATCATTAACTTACATGCATCTCCCATACTTTTTTCTTTATGTATGATCCCTTAGTAGTATTAACTATTTAATCACCTATGTTATCCCTTTAATCTGTCCCTATCAGATCCACAACTCTATCATTTATCTACCTATCTCTCTGCTTATCTATCTATCTATCTATTTATCTATCATCTATCTACCTATTTTTCTATCTATTTATCTATTTTCTCTGTTTGATGCCAAACTCCCAGGTTTGAAACACATTCACATTGCTTATTAGCTGTGGACCTTTCTGGATCCTTTATGGATGTGACTTGATTTCTTTGTGCTTCTGTTTTCTCATTGGAGAATAAGAGAAAAATAATCATTTCTCTTTGTAGCTCTTTGTAGAGTAAAAGAGAGAATCTATGGAACCCCATTCCTCTCCATAAAGGAAAAGGGCCAAATATCAGGGTGCCATGGACTTTCTCCTCAGTAAGTGTTATTTATTAATTTCTGCTTCTGCTGAAATCTTGATTTACTCATTTCTCATTATCTGTGCCTTTTCTCTCTGCACTTTGTTAATCCATCACTGAAGCACAGGTGTTTTGTTTTGTTTTTTATACTGGACATTTTTTTCTTAAAAATTTTTTTTAATTTAATTTTATTTATTTTTTTATACCCCAGGTTCTTATTTGTCATCCATTTTATACATATTAGTGTATACATGTCAATCCCAATCTCCCAATTCATCACACCACCAGCAACCCTACCGCCTTCCCCACTTGGTGTCCATATGTTTGTTCTCTACATCTGGGTCTCTATTTCTGCCCTGCAAACTGGTTCATCTGTACCATTTTTCTGGGTTCCACATATATCTGTTAATATATGATATTTGTTTTTCTCTTCCTGACTTATTTCACTCTCCATGACAGTCTCTAGGTCCATCCACGTCTCTACAAATGACCCAGTTTCATTCCTTTTTGTGGTTGAGTAATATTCCATTGTATATATGTACCACATCTTCTTTATCCATTCATCTCTCAATGGGCATTTAGGTGGCTTCCATGACCTGGCTACTGTAAACAGTGGACATTAGGGTGCATGTGCCTTTTTGAATTATGTTTTTTTCTGGGTATATGCCCAGGAGTGGGATTGCTGGGTCATATGGTAATTCTATTTTTAGTTTTTTAAGGAACCTCCATACAGTTCTCCATAGTGGCTATACCAATTAATATTCCCACCAGCAGTGCAAGAGGGTTCCCTTTTCTCCACACCCTCTCCAGCATTTGTTGTTTGTGCGTTTTCTGATGATGCCCATTCTAATTGGTGTGAGGTGATACCTCACTGTAGTTTTGATTTGCATTTCTCTAATAATTAGTGATGCTGAGCACCTTTTCATGTGCTTCTTGGCCATTTGTATGTCTTCTTTGAAGAAATGTCTATTTTTTTTTTTTTTTTTTGAGAAATGTCTATTTAGATCTTCTGCCCATTTTGGGTTTTTTGGTTTTTTTTTTTTTTAATATTGAGCTGCATGAGCTGTTTATATATTTTGAAATTAATCCTTTGTCAGTTGATTTGTTTGCAAATATTTTCCCCATTCTGAGGGTTGTCTTTTCATCTTGCTTGTACTTTCCTTTGCTTTGCAAAAGCTATTAAGTTTCATTAGGTCCCATTTGTTTATTTTTGTTTTTATTTCCATTAATCTAGGAGGCAGATCAAAAAAGGTCTTGCTGTGATTTATGTCGAAGAGTGTACTTCCTATGTTTTCCTCTAAGAGTTATATAGCGTCCAGTCTTACATTTAGGTCTCTAATCCATTTTGAGTTTATTTTTGTATATGGTGTTAGGGAGTGTTCTAATTTCATTCTTTTACATGTAGCTGTCCAGTTTTCCCAGCACCACTTATTGAAGAGACTGTCTTTTCTCCATTGTATATCCTTGCCTCCTTTGTCATAGATTAGTTGACCATAGGTGAGTGGGTTTATCCCTGGGCTTTCTATCCTGTTCCATTGATCTATATTTCTGTTTTTGTGCCAATACCATACTATCTTGATTACTGTAGTTTTGTAGTATAGTCTGAGGTCCAGGAGCCTGATTCCTCCAGCTCTGTTTTTCTTTCTCAAAATTGCTTTGGCTATTTGGGGTCTTTTATGTTACCATACAAATTGTGAAATTTTTTTTTCTAGTTCTGTGAAAAATGCCATTGGTAGTTTGATAGGGATTGCATTGAATCTGTAGATTGCTTTGGGTGGTATAGTCATTTTCACAATGTTGATTCTTCCAATCCAAGAACATGGTATATCTCTCCATCTGTTTGTATCATCTTTAATTTCTTTCATCAGTGTCTTGTAGTCTCTGCATACAGCTTTTTGTCTCCTTAGGTAGGTTTATTCCTAGGTATTTCATTCTTTTTGTTGCAGTGGTAAATGGAAGTGTTTCCTTAATTTCCCTCTTTAAGATTTTTTTAAATTAAAAAAAATTTTAAAAAAATTTCTCTCTTTAAGATTTTTTCATCATTTAGTGTATAGGAATGCAAGAGATTTCTGTGCATTAATTTTGTATCCTGCTAATTTACCAAATCCATTTATTAACTCTAGTAGTTTTCTGTTGGCATCTTTAGGATTCTCTATGTATGGTATCATGGCATCTGCAAACAGTGACAGCTTTACTTCTTCTTTTCTGATTTGGATTCCTTTTATTTCTAATTCTTCTCTGTTTGCTGTGGCTAAAACTTCCAAAACTACGTTGAATAATAGTGGCAAGAGTGGACATCTTTGTCTCGTTCCTGATCTTAGAGGAAGTGGTTTCAGTTTTTCACCATTGAGAATGATGTTTGCTCTGGGTTTGTCATATATAGCCTTTATTATGTTGAGGTAGGTTACCTCTATGCCCATTTTCTGGACAGTTTTTATCAGAAATAGGTGTTGAATTTTGTCAAAAGCTTTTTCTGCATCTATTGAGATTATCATATGGTTTTTCTTCTTCAATTTGTACTGTGGTAGATCACATTGATTTGCTTATATTGAAGAATCCTTGCATCCCTGGGATAAATCCCACTTGATCATAGTGTATGATCCTTTTAATGTGTTGTTGGATTCTGTTTGCTAGTATTTTGTTGAGGATTTCTGTATCTATATTCATCAGTGATATAGGTCTGTAATTTTCTTTTTTTGTAGTATCTTTGTCTGATTTTGGTATCAGGGTGATGGTGGCCTCATAGAATGAGTTTGGGAGTGTTCCTTCCTCTGCCATTTTTTGGAAAAGTTTGAGAAAGATGGGTGTTAGCTCTTCTGTAAATGTTTGATAGAATTCACCTGTGAAGCCATGTGATCCTGGACTTTTGTTTGTTGGAAGATTTTTAAACACAGTTTCAAAGTCAGTGCTTGGGATTGGTCTGCTCATATTTTCTATTTCTTCCTGGTTCAGTCTTTGAAGGTTATACCTTTCTAAGAATTTGTCCATTTCTTCCAGGTTGTCCATTTTATTGGCATAGAGTTGCTTGTAGTAGTCTCTTAGGATGCTTTGCATTTCTGTGGTGTCTGTTATAATTTCTCCTTTTACATTTCTAATTTTATTGATTTGAGTCCTCTCCCTCTTTTTCTTGATGAGTCTGGCTAATGATTTATCAATTTTGTTTATCTTCTCAAAGAACCAGCTTTTAGTTTTATTGATCTTTGCTATTGTTTTCTTTATTTCTATTTCATTTATTTCTGCTCTGATCTTTACGATTTCTTTCCTTCTACTAACTTTGGGTTTTGTTTGTTCTTCTTTCTCTAGTTCCTTTAGGTGTAAGTTTAGGTTGTTTATTTGAGATGTTTGTTGTTTCTTGAGGTAGTGCTTTTTGTAGTGCTATAAACTTCCCTGTTAGAACTGCTTTTGCTGCATCCCATAGGTTTTGGATTTTCGTGTTTTCATTGTAATTTGTCTCTAGGTATTTTTTGAATTCCTCTTTGATTTCTTCAGTGATCTCTTGGCTAATTAGTAATGTATTGTTTAGCCTCCATGAGTTTGTGTTTTTTTACTTTTTTTTTTTTAACCTGTAATTGATTTCTAATTTCATTGCATTGTGGTCAGAAAAGATGCTTGATATGATTTCAATTTTCTTGAATTTACTGAGGCTTGATTGTGACCCAAGATGTGATCTATCCTGGAGAATGTTCCATGTGCACGTGAGAAGAAAGTGTAATCTCCTGTTTTTGGATGGAATGTCCTATAAATATCAATTAAATCTAACTGGTCTATTGTGTCATTTAAACCTTGTGTTTCCTTATTAAGTTTCTGTTTGATATAAGTGAGGTGTTAAAGTCCTCCACTATTATTGTCTTACTGTCAGTTTCCTCTTTTATAGCTGTTAGTAGTTGCCTGATGTATTCAGGTGCTCCTATGTTGGGTGCATATATATTTATAATTGTTATATCTTCTTCTTGGATTGATCCCTTGATCATTATGTAGTGTTCTTCCTTGTCTCTTGTAATATTCTTTATTTTAAAGTCTATTTTATCTGATATGAGTATTGCTACTTCAACTTTCTTTTGATTTCCATTTGCATGGAATGTTTTTCTGTCCCCTCACTTTCAGTCTATGTGTGTCCATAGGTTTGTAGTGGGTCTCTGACAGACAGCATATATATGGGTCTTGTTTGTATCAATTCAGCGAACCTGTGTCTTTTGGTTGGAGCATTTAATCCATTCACGTTTAAGGTAATTATCAATATGTATGTTACTATTACCATTTTCTTAATTGTTATGGGTTTGTTTTTGTAGGTCCTTTTCTTCTCTTGTGTTTCCCACTTAGAGAAGTTCCTTTAGAATTTGTTGTAGATCTAGTATTGTGGTGCTGAATTCTCTTAGCTTTTGCTTGTCTGTAAAGCTTTTGATTTATCCATCAAATCTGAATGAGATCCTTGCCAGGTAGAGTAATCTTGGTTGTAGGTTCTTCCCTTTCATCACTTTAAATATATCATGCCACTCCCTTCTGGCTTGTAGAGTTTCTGCTGAGAAATCAGCTGTTAACCTTATGGGAGTTCCCTTGTATGTTATTTGTTGTTTTTCCCTTGTTGCATTCAATAATTGTTCTTTTTCTTTAAGTTTTGTCAATTTGATTACTATATGATTCGGCATGTTTCTCCTTGGGTTTTTCCTACCTGGGACCCTCTTCGCTTCCTAGAATTTGGTGGCTATTTCCTTTCCCATGTTAGGGAAGTTTTGACTATAATCTCCTCAAATATTTTCTTGGATCCTTTCTCTCTCTCTTCTCTTTCTGGGACCCCTATAATGCAAATGTTGTTGCATTTAATGTTGTCCCAGAGGTCTCTTAGTCTGTCTTCATTTCTTTTCACTCTTTTTTCTTTATTCTGTTCTGTGGCAGTGAATTCCACCATTCTATCTTCCAGGTCTTTTATCCGTTCTTCTGTCTCAGTTATTCTGTTATTGATTTCTTCCAGTGTATTTTTTATTTCAGTTATTGTATTGTTTATCTCTGTTTGTTCTTTAATTCTTCTAGGTGTTTGTTCTTTAATTCTTATAGGTCTTTGTTAAACATGTCTTGCTTCTTCTTGATCTTTGCGTCCATTCTTCTTCCGAGGTCCTAGATCATCTTCACTATTATTATTCTGAATTATTTTTCTGGAAGATTGCCTATCTCCACTTCATTTAGTCATTTTTCTGGGGTTTTATCTTGTTCCTTCATCTGGTACATAGCCCTCTGCCTTTTCATCTTGTCTATCTTTCTGTGAATTTGGGTTTTGTTCCACAGGCTGCAGGATTGTAGTTCTTCTTGCTTCTGCTGTCTGCCCTCTGGTTGATGAGGCTATCTAAGAGGCTTGTGCAAGTTTCCTGATGGGAGGGACTGGTGGTGGGTAGAGCTCTGTGTTGCTCTGGTGAGCAGAGCTCAGTAAAACTTTAATCTGCTTGTCTGCTGATGGGTGGGGTTGGGTTCCCTCCCTGTTGGTTTTTTGGCCTAAGGAGACTTAACACTGGAGCTTACCTGGCTCTTTGGTGGGGCTAATGCCAGACTCTGGGAGGGCTCACGCCTAGGAGTACTTCCTGGAACTTCTGCTGCCAATGTCCTTGTCCTCACAGTGAGCCACAGCCATACCCCGCCTCTGCAGGAGACCTTCCAACACTAGCAGCTGGGTCTGGTTCATTCTCCTATGGCATCACTACTCCTTCCCCTGGGTCCCAATGCACACACTACTTTGTGTGTGCCCTCCAAGAGTGGAGTCTCTGTTTCTCCAAGTCCTGTTGAAGTCCTGCAAATCCCGCTAGCCTTCAAAGTCTGATTCTCTGGAATTCCTCCTCCTCCTCTTGCTGGACCCCCAGGTTTGGAAGCCTGACGAGGGGCTCAGACCCTACACTCCAGTGGGTGGACTTCTGTGGTATAATAGTTCTCTAGTTTGTGAGTCACCAACTCAGCAGTTATGGGATTTGATTTTATCGTGATTGCACCCCTCCTACCGTCTCATTGTGGCTTCTCCTTTGTCTTTGGATGTGGGGTATCTTTTTTGTTGAGTTCCAGTGTCATCCTGTCGATGATTGTTCAGCAGTTAGTTGTGATTCTGTTGCTCTTGGAAGAGGGAGTGAGTACACGTCCTTGTACTCCGCCATCTTGAGCCAATCACTTCTCTGAAGCACAGGTTTTTGCTTGTTTTATCTTTACTTAACCCAAGATGATTTCATATGAGCATAGTTTATCATAATGTCTTGAGGCGTAAAGAAAAAGGCATTAAACAATAGAGCTGCCCAGTAAATATTTTTTAAAAATTGAAATACCAGTGCTCATAAACTTTTGTAACTATTGCAGCCTCTGGAAATCCTTCACAGGTAGATAGTTCAAAGGAAATGCTCAGGTTCCCCCCTCTGTCTCCCACCTGACCATACCCACACACAAATCCTGTTACACTCTTACATACAGCAATCTAGCCCCAACCAACTGTCTCTCCACAGCCTCATATTCTTGACTAAAAAGTTTTATTAGGTGTCTTTCTGAACAATTCCTGAGATGAATTCTGGAAATCTTAAGAAGCCAGACTACTTAGATATAAACAAGAATATTTTAAGGAAATCTCTTCATTTGACACAATATGAGTGCTGTGTCCTCATGTAAAAGGCACCTAGCTCAAACTGATCTTTTTCACTGATTAAAGAAATTTTTCTGAAATTCTTGCCTCATAAATTGTCAGCAATTAAAGTGCCCCAGATGCTGAGCTTTTGCCCAAATTACCAGTTGTATGTGAGTTTACAATAGACACAACTTGGTAATGTTGCCTTTCCCAAGCAAATCAATGCAAGATTATTTTATCTGACCTTTAAGGTCCTTTCCAATCCTGAGATTTGAAAAGGCTGTGATTTCCTCCTGTATATACAAACCTCACAGAAAGTTTAGGGATTTTATTAGGTCCTATTCAAATTCATGGGAAAGGCTAAATGCTGAGTTCTGAATGGTTCAGTCAAATGGATTTATATGCTAATGTTACCAGAGATGTAGCCAGTCTGTATTTATTGACTTGATGACTATTATCTATGTAGACTTTTCTAAAATATTCATTACCATATTATCTAAGGAGCTCCAACTCTGAAGGCCATTTAGGTTCAGAATTTATCTATGTGTGGGTGAATTTGTCCCATTAGATTAGGAAATGATCTTTGGACGGCTTCACATTGCTCTTGGAACACAACATCTCTCCTTGAATTCACCTCCCAAATATTAAAATAAAAATAGTCACCTGGTTTATCTTGCTTTGGTTAGGATTCCATCAATGCTGCAGTATTCAGGTACACTACATTTATTTATGTCTTTTCACAGGGCTTCTTTCACTAACTGTTCATATTTTTCTTCCTTTGTTATTTTGTGCCCTGTAGCATAGCTCAGTCAATCAATTATTACAGTCAGGGCTGATGCTGCAGGATTCAAACAAAGGCCCACTAAGAACAAAGAAACGATGGCAAAAGCAAGCAGTAGTCTGTTTGTCACTGGATCAGCTGATCAATCCATGATTGAATTGTTTTTAAATGTATGTCAATTCAAGAACAGGGCTCAGAGATACATTTGAAGAATGAAAGAAAGGGGGAGGTGAGATTTCAAAACAGTTTTCTTCATAACAGTGTAGAGCTGACCTTGCATTTAAAGATAGAGGATGGAGGGAAAGCTATAGGAAAGCGTGAGCAGTATGAATAAATGCTGTTTATAGGAAGCTCTTTTAATGCCCTTGCTAAAGCTGAACAATAGAAAGAGACAAAGCCCTGAAAAATGCGCTCTTTTCTCTGTGATTGATCCTTTTATCTTTCCATTCCTGCCCAGATGATAAAATGCATTTACAGGGCAAACAAGAAATAGTGCCTTTATTTTCTCCAAATATGAGAAATGTTCTTTATTTAGAATTTTGCTATTGAAGCATTTGCTATAGCATATTCCTCCCACCCACCCTCCCACTCCCCACACACACAAGTTTAAAAACAAAAAAAGAATTTGAAGTTTTGAGGTGAAAAGCTAGAATTCCTTATACTAGAAAAACTTTTGTTTTGTTTTGCTTTATTTTTTGTAATTAATGAACTCATTCTTGGCACAAAGCTACCTGGAGTGATGCTAAAGATAAAATAACCTTTGACGAGAGACAAGCCTTGTTTCAAATCTAGATGACACAATTGAAAAAACACCCAGGACAATTGCCAAATATAAGTGCTCAGCCTACCTCAATTCCCTTCACCCCCCTCCCCCACACACATTTCAACTATGTTATTTCTAGGTTTCTCTAAAAATCCGTAGTTCCATAATAGCAACACAGAGTCTATAAAATAGGAAAATTCACATTTATTTAATATCGACATTTTATCAGACAATGGGATAATTGCTTTCACCTACTGAGTCACTCACTTTTCATAACGATACTTTGAGGTAGTTCCCATGACCTTGCTTAAGGAAACTGTATTCTGGACTTATTAAAAACATTTTGACTTCATGTGGCTTATAAATGACGAAAGTAAGATGTGAAAACAGATTTGGTTAAATCCAAGCGTCTGGTTTCTCTTTATTAATGGTTCTCAAATGTGAGGGCAAATCAGAATCAATTAGAGGGCTTGTAAAAGCAGATTGCTGGGCTCCTGCCCTAGAGTTTCTATTTAGTAGGTCTGTGTGCAGTCCCAGAATGTACAGTTCTTACATGTCCCCAGATGATGCTGATGCTGCTGGTCTGGGGACCACACTTTGGAAACTGCTCTATACTATGGTGTCTCTCATTAGAAAGACTTACATGGGGTATTTTACATTTTACTACTGACAAGATTTGTTATTCAAGATAAAATACTTGAGAATCATTTGAAAGGTGAAATACTACATACTGATGAATTAAATTTTATTAAATTCTCATTTCTTATGCATCTAGAAATTACATGCTATGGGGATTAAGATAATGAATAAAATATAATTCTTGTCCACCAAGAGTTCATCAACTAGTTGAGATTACAGTTATAGATACATATTTAAATTTATCATTAACAAGGCAAACACAATAAATTCTTCAGCAGAAGACTCTTAAAAAATGTGCTCTGGGAACATGAGGTAGGAAATTCTGTTTAAAAATAACCAACAAGTCCTCACCTTCTACTTGCTTTATCCTACAATCACTTCCTCCCTCTGTCTCTTGCCTTCTGATAAGACTAAATTTACTTCTTTTACTGCGGCTACTTCTTCAAATCCCATTTACACCCAAATCACATAGTAAAGCTTTCACATCAAACATGCCAGTAAAACTGCAGTGGGAAAATTCACCCATAACCTCCTAATTGCAAAACCCAAGGATCTGAAAGCAGCCCTTATGTTTCTGCGGCATCAGGCACTACTGATCATTCTCTGCCCTGCACTTGCCCACCTTGGCCCAGCTGACCCCATCCTGTCTCCTGCTCCTCCCTCTCACTGGCTTGGAACTTTAAGCTTACTTCTCTTTGTTGTCTCAAAACCCTTTTTACCTCCATCTGGTCTTTAAAGTTGCTGTTCCATGAGTTTTGCCCAAGGCCTTCTTCTTATACTTCACAAGCCTTTCTTCACCTCACAAAGGGGTGATTTTTATTAAAATGCAAGTCTGTTCACCTTAATCCCCCTTCAAAAACATCTACTGAATCCCATTTGCCTCAAGCAAGCAAGGCTTCTCACCATCTGTTCTGACTAATTTTCCATCTGATCTCGCACTTCTCTTTTCACTGCTCAATTCGTTGTTTGTCTTCATAGACCCATTATCCTGTTGACTTTTTCTAACTTAATTACACACGATGAAGCTAATTATATTGTCCACCTTCAGGAGTACACAAGAGGCTTCTTATGTAAGAAAAACTTCAGTCTATCTCCTGTGCTTCCCCTTTTCTTTCATACCAACACTTCACTCACGGAACACTTCGCATATGGTGCTTGTGGTCACCAAATATGTGGAGGCAAGTCTCCAGGACACCAGCTGGGTGTACTACACTTTAACTCAATTCTGACACCGTCTCCCTGGAGACAGTGTCATATCCCACAGGTTAAGAGCTCAGCCTCACGAGAATCTCTCCCAACCCCCACAACACGTATGCTGGGCCTATTGTCTCTTTTTTAACAGAAGGCATTTGAAGGTGGAGAGTTTAGGAGGTAATTAGGGTTAGATGAACTTATGAGGATGAAGGCCCCAAGAATGAGATTAGGGCTTATCTGAAAGTATAGATCAGGCAAAATTAATCTTTAGGGAGAGAACTAATAATAATGGCTGAGTCTGGAGCAGAGAGTGTGGATGAGAACTAACTGGAAAGGGATGGAGGGGAACTTTTTAGTGTGGTAATAGAATTCAATAGTTTGATGGGATACTGGTTAAAGGACTGAGTACATTTGTCCAAACCCATCAAACTGTACTCTCAATATGTGTGCATTTTATTTTTTCTGACTATTAAAAGAACCTATACATCTGAGTCAACCTGACTAGTTTAGATCAAGTTAGCTAAATAAGGTGGTAAGAAAGAAAAAAATATGTATAAATTCTATTTACATTTCTTACTGAAAAATTCTGACAGAAGGATTTAGTTTTATTTTAGTGTTTGGTTGCATAGTTTCCTAAGTCAAAATTCAAGATGAACAAAATTTTTTAGAATGATCAAATAAATCATAGAATGATATATACTCACTGTTATGTAGCCTTTCTTCATTGCTAATTTCCAGTGGTTTATATCACTAGAAACAAAGAAAATGGGTGCACATACATATACAATTTTTATTTCTGTTGCAAGATTGATGTTTTAGCCTTCAAATAATAGACAGTAAAAAGGCTTGTGGATGAATATGAACTTCTCTAAAATATGAAGCCAAGCAAAACGTGGACCTCTTTTTCACATTTTTTCAGCCTGTGAGGCACAGTAAAATGAATCGGAAAAAATTATCCAGTTACTGTTACCTACCTGACCCATTATTGCCAAGGGGAATAAAAATGAGTTTTATGCATTTGAAGGTATAGTTAATGAAGAGTTTTTAAAAACTCATAAGTTGATAGCTTTGTGTAATTATACAGAGTAAATATATCAGAAATAGAGTTATCATAATTTTTACACTTTAACAATATGTCCATTAGAATTACCAGAATCTGTCTAGCATATATCTGTAGAAGAAAATTCAATGCAGTATGTGCTAATCTCCATTTGCTCATGTGCAACTTTCCAAGACACTTCTCTTGTAGAGCAAAATATGAATGAAAGTGAGATATCAGGTAACAGGTGTTGTAAGACAGATCAAGTAGAGATCTGATTTTGTGTCAAAATAAAATAAGAATTAAGGAATGGAGCTGCAAGTCTTAATATACTCATATTTCCTATTTTCACAGTAACATATGACTATGATCTGGGTTTCTGTGGCAACAGGCAAGGATATTATCAGAGTCATGATGTAGATAAATGGCTCCTCACATATCTTCTTTCTTATAATCATAGAAGGATATGTATCAGAAATGAAGTTATAGTTATAATTGAAGAACAAAGCAAAATCTGTATGTTACCAGCAGACGTGTTCTTGTCAGCACAGACAGTGCTAACTATAGGAGCACTTTTATTCTGCAAAGAACAACACAAATGAGTCTATCAATACCATGTGACAATCTGCTATTTTTCTTGCTTTCCATACCATTGCCTTTCAAGAATTATAGCAAAACTTGAAGACTTCCATATTGAACCTCATATTGGAATGTGAATTAAGTATATTCAAAAGTGAATTTGCACAAAAGAATGAGGTCCACATTTTGCTTTTCATTCTCCATAGATATTTTCAATGTCAGAGTGAGTGAAAAGATGCATATATTATATGTATAAGGACATATCCCTATAAGCTTTTATATTATTATAAGTGTAAATAACATAGTTGATTGGATCTTGTATTTTATATATATAAATATAAAATATATTACAAAACATATTTTTATTCATAATTAAAATTATTTGCTTTTCTAAAATACACTTAACTTTTTAAAAGCACATTTAACTTGTAATACATAACACTATGTATCAAAATGTTACCATAAAAGTTCATATATAATATTGTATGTTTATGTTGTATTGTAAAGGGAGTATAAAATTAAATGCAAATTATTGTGAGAAAAGTTCTTGTAAATACATTAGAAGTCATAGAGGTGAAATATCAAAAATCATGACTGATATTTGATATTTAACCTTATTCTACTTTATACCATTCCAGCAAATTATTGAACTTGAGGAAGGGGTCATGGGGACTCCCAATTTATAGCTGGTCTGTCAGAAGTGAGGGGACAACTTGGGAATTGTGATTAATGTCTGAAGTGGGGAACAGTCTTATGAGACTGAGCTCTTAACCTGAGGGACCTGAACTAATTCTGGGAATTTCGTTAAATGGTAGGATACCAGGTCTGTGTCCATCAAGAATTGGAGAATTGCTTGGAGTAGAAAACTCTCAATCTGGTGTCAGTAGTGTTGTGATTAGTACAGAGAAAAGGGGTGATTTCTTTTATGGATATTGTGAATTTTACTTCCTTGAGCTCTGATTTCTTTTATTCCTATAAATATTCTAGAATTTTTCTCATGAGATGCAGTTTAGTTGGAAGTAGCTTGATCCATTCTGGTTTTGCTTTTAAGACTTATTAATTAGGACCAGAGCAACATTCAGTCTAGGGTGAATTATGCCCAACATTAAGTAAGATCCTTCTGAGTTCTGTGTCTGATGCCCAGGGAATTCTGAAGTTTTCTAGACTGGCTGTTGGGACATTGTAGACATTATTGCCTGCTCTCTACGAGCACCAGGTACTATTACCTCTCACCCTTTCCCCAGCCCCTAAAGTTTCCTCACACGTGTTCACTTATCAGTACTCTCCTCTATACTCAAGGTAGATCCTCTGCAGGCATCTAGTCTCTCTCTCTCTCTCTCTCTCTGCAGCTTTCTTCTCTCCAGTACTCTCTGCTACAAACTCCAGCCAGTTTGGTCTCTTGGACTCTCAGTTCCATCACCTCAACTCAGGGAGCCCACGGCGCGATGCTTGGGTTACACCTCCTTGCTCCCTTCCCAGAAACTCTTTCAAGGCAATGCACTGTGACAATCGGAGGACTCACCTTGCTTATTTCCAGTCTCTTGGGAATCACTGTTCATTTGATCATGTCTAGTGTCTTAAAAGCCATTGTTTTATGTATTTTGTCTTATTTTTCCTAGTTGCTTCAGGGGGAAGAGTACATCTACTTCCTGTTTCGACATCTAAGTGTGAGGCAGAATTCATAATCCACTTTTTACATTTATCGTATACTGATCTTAAACCAGACTCTTCTTCTCACAAGGTTTTATCTCTATAGTACATTTGAGTGCTTAAATTCCTAGGTTATACAAGTTATGTTTTTCAAATTAAAATATCAAAGTGGATGTAAAATATGAAATATTATCTACATCATCTGGTCTCATTTTACTACTGGGTGGTAAGCAGCCTTCATTTTTCTAGTTTCAACATAAATACTGAGCTAATTCTTCTTCCATGCAGGTTTGAATTAGGTGTGTTTAGGAAACCCTTGAGTTATATAATAAACGTCTAATTCAGCTGGGCTGATATGCATCCTTGCTGAAGGCATAGATTTTCCTTCCCTATAAGTGGGTGTACTTGTTAGATGTGATAATCTGTGCAAAATATTACCTATAGTTCTAACTTCTGTATGTGTTTTTCATGTATCTCATTCAACATGCATAACTTTTGAGTAAAAATTTATTTTTCATTATAAATGAAATATATTTTCCTAGTCATATAAATCCTGGAGAGGTTGTATACATGTTAAATAAAGAAAAAAGAAGCTAAACAATATGTTTCATTTAAAAAAAACTGTATTATCCTCAGGAGACCCTTTTTCTAAATTAAACAACAAAACACAGGCTCAGAGAGTCCTTGTGAGCAAAATACGAACTTCTTTGAATGCTATGAAAAAAATAGATAAATGTGAAATACAAAACAGAAACTTATAGAAATAATCTTACATGTTATTTTTCAGACCAATTCAGAAACCCAAACCAATGTTTTATTCCTATAATCTGTCACTATTAATTAGCCATTTAAAAATGATGACTTTTACTTCTGGATGTTCAACTCATGTATCAACTCACATTTTTATTTCTGAATTGTCAGATACATAAGGTCTTAGTCTTTTCTGGAGAAATAAAAATATCAAGATTTAAATTTCCACTAATATGGCAGTCTAAATGTTATAATATTCCTCCTTCAAAAAACAATTTAAAATGGTGGATAAAATATTCTTCTTGCATTAGACATGCACCTCTGACCCAGAATAATAAATGAGGTTTCTAAGTAATTTAATGCAGTTACCTTACACAGAAGTCATTTATGTTACAAAAAATCTCCACTTTATACTCCAGAGAGTGTATAGCTTTCATATTCTCCAGGGACTCATGTTCTGTATAGATTCTGGATCTAATTAATCCTTTACCCAGAGATACCCTGCTAAAGGCATTCAATAGATCAGGTCTCTTCCTCTGGGAATATATCATTAGACATTTAATTGAAGGTCTGACAAGGAGATTAGCTGGGTCACTTTCTTTCCTTTCCATAGAGACATCTCCTCACCCCTCATAAAGACAATAAATGCATACAAGCCAACTGTTTAACTTCCTACAATGCATCTACTCAGGAGAAACATGTATCAAATATAGTTTTATCTTCAAAGTGAGTATAGCATAGAATTTTTAAGTGCTTTTATATTCATAATTTTAATGAATAGCTAGACCCTTTCCACGTGGCTATGCAATTAAATCTCAAAAAAGGCTGATACAGTCAATCAGGTAAATGTGGCTTCTTCATGCTTCTCAATGACTCTGAATTAGCTTTCTGGGACATTGTGCCCTCAGTGATCTACAGATGTACAAAAAGCTTTCCCAAGTTCTCAAAACATTTACAAAATATTCAAATATTCAACTTCCAGTTATTTGTGTATTCAACAAGATCAACACATCATAAATTCTTCCTTCCAGACAATTCAGAAATGAATATTACTCTTTAATGTGAGATCTTAGTTGAGTTTTTCTTTTTCTTCCCCAAAAGGCTATTTTTCCCAGTATCTTAGCCTTATCGTGTACACAACTGTTAAATATTATTTATATAATTTTCACAGTCTTTGAAGCTTATTTTTCATAACAAAAATGAATAACCATGAATTAGGAAATTATTAGATACTTTGAAAAGTAGAGAGTTAGAGATATATTCTAGGAGTGGAGACATAAACAAAATCAAAAAGAACAAAAAAAAAATCCAAGTTGTGTGGAGACACAGAGGATATAATTTTAATCTAGAGATTAAGGAAAGTTTTGAAGAAGAGGAAATGTAAGGTAAATTTTGAAGGTAAGTAGGTTTTAATAGGAAGAGAAGAACAAAATTCCAGGTAGATTTAAGAACATCTCTGAATGCACAAGGCACATAGTGCATGGCATGATCTGGGAACCATAGTAGTAAGGTGTGTTTGTGGTGGAAATAAAGTTGTAAAGGGGGTCTTTTTCATGGTGGGAAATCATGAATATCAATCTAAAGAGTCTGGGCTGCATTTTGTAGGTTATGTGCATTCACCAAAGTATTTTGAACAGTATGAGCCTTTGACAGTTAAACTGTTGAAGAACATTTAGAACTGCTGTGTAAGGAAAGGAAAGAAATAAAAATAACATTTGTTGAGTACCAATCAATGGTCTTGGCACGTCTGTTTATTCAAACACATTTAATCCTGGCCCTACCTAGTCCAATGTTGGAAGTGTGATATGTAATTTACATCTGGAGGAAAAGCAGTTTTATAATTTATTCCAAGTCACACAAGTAGTAAAGTGGATGGATTTGAGGTTTACTGATGTACTGATGAGGGGAATGGAAATACGCTGACTGCTTAAGCCAGAAATAGCTCATCCTTAGATCAGAGTGAACTCTCCCATCTGAATGTCAGAATTGGAATATTCAGGGTCTTTTTGAAAGGCGGAAGTGGAACTGGATGCTGGGGATTGCTCTACAATGCAATGTAGCTAGTGAACTTGGACTAGCAATGGCTCATTTCTCCAGTGAGCAGAACCAAAAGCCCCAAAACGACTCCTCCAAAATTTCTTACTTGTAGAGAGGAGAATGGAAACTTCTTCTGAAACATAAGAGGCTGTGAAGTTTCCTTTCCTAACACATTCAATAACGAATTATATTTTGTCATAAAATGTTAATAGTGATGATATCCTATGTTTTTAAGTAGGAACAAATAAACTGTTTTGTAGCAGTTATTTATTAATGATAGATAATATTATGCATGTATTGTCTTTAGATTTAAAGTTAGAAAGAGCAAAAAATTAAAAATTTAAGAAATATAAAGCAATACCACGTTGGCTAAGGATCAAAAGTAATATTTTTTATTAAAGTAATGTAACTTTGTTAATCTTTGAAGTAATTATACATCTTCATTAAATTTTCATTGCAATCTTTGTAACATTTATGCTTTATAAATGTCACCAAAAGGTCTTATTTCAATTTGTGCTTGAACTTTCTACGGCCAACAATTTTCTCCACCAACACCTGCTAGAAATAACTTCATCCTTAAATATAACATGCTTTTTCCTTTGGTTTGTATTTTCTTTTATGACCTAATTAACTCTAATTTAAGTAGGCTTTATGATGAAAGAACACCATCAAGTTGACATATAAATAATGCTATAAATAGACTCCCAAAGAATGAACAATGAAATCTGTTAATGCAACCCATTTTTAAAAGCCATCTCTTACAAGAAGCATGCTATAAATGTTTTTGCTTCCAGAGATTGCCATTTTATTTAAAATAATCCAAATTGTGATAGAAAATGAATTTTACATTTTCCTGAGAAACAAAGACTTAAAAAAATGATGTGTTCTCTATATTGACCAAGTTTAATTCACACCTCCAGGCATTGTGGTATGAACAATTTCATGAGTCTTTAGCTTTTATTTATGCCATATGCTTACACCTGGATCAGCTAGATTTAGAACACCTATTCTGGAAGAAATGTCCTTTACCTTTAGAAAGAAACTTTTCCACACACATCTCTTTTTTAAAGTAAAACATATGTATATATTATTTAAATAAAAGTTTTATTTTAGAACATTTGTAGATTTACAGAAAAAAATGTTAAAATACTACAGAGTTCTTGTATATCCCATACCATTTATCCTATTATTAATGTCTTACTTTAGTATGATACATTTTACACAATTAGTGAACCAATATTTATACATTATTATTAATGTAAGTCCATAGTTTATTAGGATTTCCTTGGTTTTTACCTAACATCTGTTACCTGTTTCAGGATCTTATCCCAGATACCTTATTACATTTAGTAATTATGACTCCTTAGATTCCTCTAGGCTATGACAGTTTCTTCAGACTTTTATTATGTTTAATGATCTCAAAACTTTGAGGAGTATTGGTAGGGTATTTTGTGGGATTCCTCTTTATTTGAATTTGTCTGATAGTTTCCTCATGATTACACTGAGGTTATAGGTTTTGAGGAGGAAAGCCACAGAGGTAAATATACTATTTTTCATCACATCTCATCAAGGGTACATACTATCTGTATGATATATGACTGTTGATGTTGACCTTGATCTCGGGCTGAGACTGATTTGTCATGTTTTTTTCTTATAAAGTTATTCTTATTTTCCCCTTTTCATACTGTGCTCTTGAGGAGGCAGTCACAATGTACACTAAACAAAAGTTTAATTTCTACATTTTCAACTCATTTTCTTGCTTTTTTTAAAAGTCTTATTTTATTGACTATGACCTCAAACAGAAGTCGTGCTAGTGAGCACCTTGTGTTGTTCAAAATCTCGGGTAGAAAGCTTTACATATTTCATGGTTAAATATCATGCTTGCTTTTTTGGATACACTTTATAAGATTAAGAAGCCACCTACTATTCTCAAAATGTCAGGGAGTTTTAAATTATAAATGGATGTTCAATTGTTATCAAATTTTTTTTCTACATTTACGGGTATTTTCATATGTTTTTTTTTCTCTTTATTCTATATATGCAGTGAATTACATCAATTAAATGTTCAATTGTTAAAAAAAATCATCACCTTATACATCTTAAACTTACATATGTTAAATGTCAATAATATGTCAGTAAAGCTAGGGAGAGAAAAAAGAAATGACAGTTGTGGTTACCCTTAGATGGACTCATTGCCGGGAAGAGGAACCCTAGCGAGCTTTTAGGAGGCTGGTGCTGTTCTCTTTCCTGATTCGGGGACTGACTGAACAGGTGGGTTCACTTTGTGAAAATGCGTGGAGCAATGTGAGCTCTTTTCTGTATGTAGCTTATACTTAGATAAAAAACAAAGCCTAAAATGTCTTTCACTCTTGATATAATCTCAACTCATTCTGATAGATGATCTTTTTGTATATTTCTGAATTCTACTTCTTAAGAATTCAATTTGCTAATTTACTTAGGATTTCCTTAATATCTATGAGGGTAATTGGCCTAAAATTTTCATTTGCTGTTAAAATTGGAGCAGCCTTGTAAAGCAAGGTGAATAGTAGTTCCTCCTTTTTAAAGTCTCTGGATAAGTCTGTATGATGTTGTTTTATACATTTCGTAAATGTTGGGAAAACCCATTACTGAAACCATTATGTAGTCTGGAGATTTTATTGTGGGACATTTTTTAAAATTAAAGATTCAATTTCTTTAATAGTTAAAAAAAATTTATTTTCTACTTCTTTGTGAATCAGTTTGGATAAGTTTTGCTCTTCTAGGGATTTGTCCATTTTATCTAAATTATCAAATTTACAGCCAAAGATAATTTACAATATTTACACATAGATACATATGTATATTATATATAAGATTTGTGGTGATCTCTCCCTTGTAATTTCCTATTTGGTAATATTTGGTCCTAATATAGTCTTTTTTTAATAAATCTGTTTATTTATTCATTTATTTAATTTTTGGCTGCATTGGGTCTTCACTGCTGCACGCAGGTTTTCTCCAGTTGCTGAGAGTGGAGGCTACTCTTTGTTGCAGTGCGCGGGCCTCTCATCATGGTGGCCTCTCTTGTTGCAGAGCATGAGCTCTAGGTGTGCGGGCTTCAGTAGTTGTGGCTTGCAGGCTCTAGAGTGCAGGCTCAGTAGTTGTGGCACGCGGGCCTAGCTGCTTCGCGGCAAGTGGGATCCTTCTGGACCAGGGCTCGAACCCGTGTTCCCTGCATTGGCAGGCGGATTCCCAACCAGTTTTCCACCAAGGAAGCCCCATTTCTCATTTTTATCAGGTTTGAAGGAGTTTATAAATTTTTATTAGCCATGTAAATTAACAAATGTTTGCCTTTGTTGATTTTCTCTATTTTATATATATTTTGTATTTCAAAGATTAATGCTCTTATCTTTCTTCCTTCCTTATACATTCTTAAATTTTTAAACATACCTTCTTGAGATGAACACCATAGATTCTTGTCCTTTATTCTTTCCTACAACATCAATTCATGGCTATAAATTCCTTCCAAATTATGTTTTTTTTACATCTCACTCATATTGATATGTAATATTTTTATTACCATTCACTTTAAAATATTGTCTAAGTTCATCTTGATTTCTTTTTTAGCCCATAACGTATATAGATATATATTGATAAATTTCTAAACATCCAGGAATGTTTAGTAATTTTACATATTGATTACTACCTTAAGTCCACTCTAATCAAAGGGAGATCTGATTTTAATCCTTTGACACTATGGTGGGTTGCTTAATGCAGCATATCATCAAATTTGATGAAAATTTCATGTGTGCTTGGACATAATATGTATTTTGCCATTGTTGCATGTAAAATTCTGCATATAAAAATTTTGTAAAAGTTTTTGATTGCATCATTCATACACTGATGTTTTATCTAATTTTCATATCAGTAAATGACAGAATTATACTAAAGTCTCCTAGTTTGGGGATTTGTTAGTTTTTCCTTTAATTCTTTCAAATTTTGCCTTATATATTTGAAGCAATGTTTGTATTTGCATACAAATATAGAATCATTATGTTTTCTTGTGTTGACTATTTTGCTATTATAAAATATTCCTATTTATCTCCATAAAATATTTGTCTTTAAGTTTATTTTACAGTTAGCTAGTATTAGTTTAAATATGTCAGCTTTCTTTTAGCTATTGTTTTTATATCACAACTTTCTTTCTTCAAACAATTTATCTTTCCTTTTTATTTAATGTGTGTCTCTTGTAATCAGAATATATTTCTTATTGTTTATTTTTATTCTAGTCAGATTAGCTTTACCTTCTAATTATAGTATTTAGTTCATATATATTTTAATACTTATTTATATTTATTATTTTATTTATTTTTATTATATTTATTATTTTATTTAAATAATAAATATATTTATTATTTATATTTATTACTTATTTTTATTACTTATTTATTATTTATTTGGATTTAATTCTAACTTATTATTGATTTTTCCATTTATTCCAAGTTTATTTGATTTCTCTCTCCTTGCCTCTATTAAGTTATTCAGGCATTCCCTGATCCCATTTTTATGTTCCATTCCATACTATATTCTATGTATATACATTTTTTTTTACTATTTCTCATGAATTACCCTAGATATTACTACTGGAAACTTGGACTTATGAGACTATTATAAACTATTCCTTTTACAACTCCAAAAACACTAAAAGCTTAGACCACTTTAACTCAATTTACCCTCATCCCTTAATTTTTTTTTGGATGCATTTTACTTAAACATAAATTTATTTGCCATTTGACTGTATTCTGTTTTTCATTACTTTGTTGATGAGGCAGCTGACATATTTACTTTTCCTTCTTTTAATATAATGTGTCTTTTACTCTAACTATTAAGATGTTTAAAATTATTTTAAAAGTATTTTATTATGATATCACAGTATATTATCTTCCTTATATTCATCTTGTTTCATGTTAATAGTGTTTATTGAAATTATGACTTGAATTCTTTCACTAATTTTGGAAAGTTTTCAACCAGTATGTCTTCAAACATTTCTTCTACACATTCTAACTCCCAGTTCTTCTGGGACTCTACGATACATACATTGGTCCTCTGTATCAGGTCTTCCATAATGCTTATGCTTTTTTCCCCTCCATTTCCCCCCTGTTTTTCTTAACATTTTCCATCTGGACTTTTCTAGTATCATTGAATTTACAAATTATTTCCTTAGCTGTTTCTCATCTGCTGTAGCACATTGACTAAAATATATTATATTTTTTCAGATAAGACTTTTGCTTTTCATGTTGTTATTCCATTTTTTTTAAGAAATTCTCTTTCTTGGTATCTGTTATCTTAAACGTAATAATCAGTTATTTCAAAGATTATATCTAATAGACCTAATATGTGGATCTCATGTTGTTCTGTTTCTATCTACTTTATTTTTTCCTTCCTAGGTCTGGGCCTACTTCCTTGTATACTTTGTATATTTTTAGTGAATGTCAGGCATTTTATGTAAAAATTACAGCTATCCTACAGCAAAAGTGGGGGTAGATCACCTCCATCAAATCAGGAATGAAAATGACTAGATCCTTGGTTGCAGATTCTGTAAGGTTCATTCTATTTCTGGACTATTTCCACTTTCCAGGAATCCACATTGAGGTTGGGCTATTACCTGGGCCATTTATCTTTTTCCTTGGTTGGTCCTGAACTCCAATGTTAATTCTCTAGTTCTATGTCAACAACAGCTCAATTCAGATTTCCAACCTCTTTTTTACTTGGCTCTTGTTGATATGAGAATTTGCAATTACCTTGAAGATAAGACCTATGCAGAAAGCATAATGACATGAACTGACATCTTGTGTGTCTGACATGATGCTCTGAGAGGGGCACAGCCCCACTTCTGGATATGCATGCCAGAAACACAAACTCTGAATCTAATCCTGAGGAAACAGCATACAAACACAATCTGAAGGATCTTTTGCAAAAGAACTGTAAGTACTCTTCAAAAATAGTAGGGTCATATATGAAAAAGAAAGGCTGCAGAACTGTCCCAGTTTAAAAGGTAATTAAAACTAAATGACAACTGAAGTCAGTTCTGGATTTTTGATTAAATCCTGCACCAGGAAAACAAATCTCTAAAAGATAATAATAGCAAAAATGACAAACTTTAAATTTGGGCTACAGAGTAGATAATCTATAAACTAAGGACAACAAAAGCAACAACCAAGCCCAAATCCAGCTTAGTTTTTGCATAGAATAAGTCAACTCCCAGACTAAAAACTTAGCGGAAGATGAAGAATGACCAATTACATATACTGTCAGGGTGAAATTTACTATATATAAATTATGCCTTCATTTAAGAAAATAAAAACGAAATAAAGGCATTTTTCAGCAAGATACAAGCTGGAAAATTGTTCTCTCCATTAAACCTGTAATCCAAGTTAAGTTAAAAATTTTAAGATTAAAGGAATCTGACACTAGATAGAAACATAATTCAGGAGAATGGATCAAAGAACATGAAAGAATGTAAATATATTGTTTAACATAAGACCTTTTAAAAGTTATTTTATAAATATAAAATACATGTATATGTATTTTATGTATTATACATCAGGCCTAATTTATATGTATATAAATATGCATGTATGTGTGTTTATGTGTATGTATGTGTATCTTTAAATCTCTTTAAAAATTACTGACTAAAGTGAAAATAATAATGTAGTGTGGGCTGTATAGCATAAATACAAGAATAAAATACTAAATGACAATGAGAACAGAGAGGAGACATTAGTAATATAAATATGTTATTGTAAAGTTCATATATTGTTCATGAAATAATGGAATCATTTTTGAAAGTAGATAAGTTAGATAGGTTAAAATTGCATATTTAACAACCACTAAATAATAGCAAAAACAAGCATAACTAAAATAGCAATAAAGGATAACAGATGAAGTATGAAAATGTTTTTGACTAACCTGACAAAGAAGGAGAAAGAGAGCAAACAAAAGGCAGATGGGAAAAACAAAATAAAAACAAAAATGTCAAAAGACACCATTAATGAAATAGGCAGGTAAGTGGTAGGCTGAGAGAGTATGTTTGTGACACAAAACACTGACAATAGGACTTGTATTCACAATATAGAAAAACTCCTAAAATTCAATAATAAAATGGCAATGGACACATTAAAACGTGGCAAAAGTCTTGAGCAGTCACTTCACAAGAGCAGCTACACAGATGACCAATGAGCATGTGAACAAGTGTCTGGCATCATAAGTCATCAATGAAATGGGTCTGCACTTGGGGTTTAGGGTTTGGTTTCTGTGTTTTGCTTGCAGCTCGTTCAGTCCCTAAGCTCTTCAATAACAGAGGCTGCATCTTCTACATCTTTTAACATCAGTGACTAGCACACAGTTGGGGTGCAATAAATATTTGAAGGAATCAACCATACAAAGTCACAGAAAGTTAAATTAAAAAACAAACAAACAAAAACAGCAACAAGAGAAGAAATCTAGAATGAGAAAGGGTGTGCTATCTGCTGAGAAGAAAGCGAACACTTCTCCAGGACCTCTGAGGAGTCAAGAGGTTGTCAGGGAGCCGAGAACACAGCCTTCAGCTCTGTTTGGCTTGGCGCTGCATATCTGTGCTCTTCTGTTTGATGAGCCACTCAGCACATTTCTTCCAATTTCAAGAAGCTTCTTGCTTTAAATTAGCCTTAAAAAGAGATTGAAATAGTTATAAGCCTCTTCAAAAATTTTGCACAGACACTGAACTCCTTTGAGACCTGCAGGTTCATTTTCAGCTCTACCCCAACACTTTTTATTCTTGCTGAGAACCATAATATCAATAAATTTTGGTACCATTTTTTTTCTTTCAGCTTTCAAAAGACAAGTCTAAAACACCCTCCTCATGAAAAGATCTGTGCCATAGTTTTCTTTTTCCCTCTTGGTAGCAATTTTATTAAATGCTCTCCATGACAATAATCTCCCAACTGAAACTCTTTCTTACACACTTTTTACAATATTTCAACTTAGTTTGGCTCTCTTGAAGTAACTCACTGAGTTTGCATTTTTTTACACCAAGAGACCCTGATAAACTATTATATGAAAATTGTAAATGACTCCAATTTAGTTTCAAAACATGAGACTTATTTTGACATGAAACACTGAGGGTAATATGAAAACCTTTTCTATTTAATAATTATCATATGTGAGTCAATATATACAAATTCTTTCAGAGCACTTATGAACCCAACTATAAGTGCACTAACATCTTTTTTCTAAAATTGGATGTCTTTATTTTGCTGATTTATGATTTTCTTCCTTAAAGTCTGAAACTTAATTAAAGTCTTTTCCCTCTGCAGATTTCCCTCTTCAGCTCCTCAAACAACTTATTTACTTTAAAATTTAGGCTGCTTGCTAGAAATTACTACAAAAAGAAGTAACTAATCCTTTGTCTTGGTAACACTTGGTAAGCATAGGTGAAATAAAAGTGTCTTATTATCTAATGCTAAATATTAACTGACATTCTGTTTTCTGTACTGATTGGAGACTGAAATAGAATAAATAAGTATTATATGGTTAAATTATGGTGATACTGACCAGGGTTCTTGGCCTTCCATAATCAATAGAAATTGATGAGAGGCCAGACAAGAAATTCAGGAAAGGCTTTGTTGAGGCTCCTGTGCCTGCAGAAGGGGAGTAAAACAACAGATTCCCTTGGTCACTCCCCTAGGAGGGGCGAGCTGGTTCTTTTTATGGGGTGAAGGTAGGGGTAGGTCCAGGGGTGGGGCCAGAGGGGTGGCTTAGGTGTTTTGCCCGCCCCTTTTGTGGTGTTGAGTGCAGGGATCATGCATAGTACCCTGCTTTTACTCCCGAAACCCTGTTTTTCTCCTGGCACTTCAGAAGATGAAGAGATATACTATGTTCTTGGATTGGAAGAATCAACATTGTGAAAATGACTATACTACCCAAAGCAATCTATAGATTCAATGCAATCCCTATCAAACTACCAATGGCATTTTTCACAGAATTTGAACAAAAATGTGCACAATTTGTATGGAAACACAAAAGACCCCGAATAGCCAAAACAATCTTGAGAAAGAAAAATGAAGTTGGAGGAATCAGGCTCCTGGACTTCAGACTATACTACAAAGCTACAGTAATCAAGACAGTATGGTACTGGCACAAAAACAGAAATATAGATCAATGGAATAGGACAGACAGCCCAGAGATAAACCCACACACGTATGGTCACCTTGTCTTTGGTAAAGGAGGCAAGATTTTACAATGGAGAAAAGGCAGCCTCTTCAATAAGTGATACTAGGAAAACTGGACAGCTACATGTAAAAGAATACAATTAGAACACTTCCTAACACCATTCACAAAAATAAACTCAAAATGGATTAAAGACCTAAATGTAAAACCAGACACTATAAAACTCTTAGAGGAAAACTTAGGCAGAACACTCTATGACATAAATCACAGCAAGATCCTTTTTGACCGACCTCCTAGAGAAATGGAAATAAAAACAAAAATAAACAAATGGGGCCTAATGAAACTTAAAGACTTTTGCACAGCAAAGGAAACCATAAAAAAGACAAAAAGACAGCCCTCAGAATGGGAGACAATATTTGCAAATGAAGTAACTAACAAAGGATTAATCTCCAAAATATGCAAGCAGCTCATGCAGCTCTATATCAAAAAAAAAAAAAAAAACCACAAACAACCCAGTCCAAAAATGCGCAGAAGACCTAAATAGACATGTCTCCAAAGAAGATATACAGATTGCCAACAAACACATGAAAAGATACTCAACATCACTAATTATTAGAGAAATGCAAATCAAAACTACAGTGAGGTATCACCTCACGCCAGTCAGAATGGGCATCATCAAAAAACCTACAAACAATAAATGCTGGAGAGGGTGTGGAGGAAAGGGGACCCTCTTGCACTGTCGTTGGGAATGTAAATTGATACAGCCACTATGGAGAACAGTATGGAGGTTCCTTAAAAAACTAAAAACAGAACTACCATATGACCCAGCAATCCCATTACTGGGCATATACCCTGAGAAAACCATAATTCAAAAAGAGTCATGTTCCCCAATGTTCACTGCAGCGTTATTTACAATAGCCAGAAAATGGAACAACCTATGTGTCCATTGACAGATGAATGGATAAAGAATATGTGGCACATATATACAATGGAATATTACCCAGCCATAAAAATAAATGAAATTGAGTTATTTGTAGTGAGGTGGATGGACATAGAGTCTGTCATACAGAGTGAAGTAAGTCAGAAAGAGAAAAACAAATACCGTATGCTAACACATATATATGGAATCTAAAAATTTTTTTAAAAAGTGCTGATGAAACTAGGGGCAGGACAGGAATAAAGATGCAGACTTAGAGAATGGATTTGAGGACACGGGGAGGGGGAAGGGTAAGCTGGGATGAAGTGAGAGAGTAACCTTGACATATACACAGTACCAAATGTAAAATAGATAGCTAGTGGGAAGCAGCCTCATAGCACAGGGAGATCAGCTCAGTGCTTTGTGACCACCTAGAGGGGTGGGATAGGGGGGGTGGGAGGGAGGTGCAAGAGGGAGGGGATATGGGGATATATGTATGCATCTAGCTGATTCACTTTGTTATAAAGCAGAAACTAACACAACACTGTAAAGCAATTATACTCCAATAAAGATGTTTTTTTTTTAAAAAAGGCAGTTGGGGGTGTTTTGGTCTGTTTGTATCTTTTGTCCAGAATTTGCCTCAACTGCACATTCACACAGTTGTTTTTAGTCCCATATAGTTTCTTTGTATTTTATTGCTCAGGGAGACTTTGTCCAGGTGTAAGCATTGCAGCAAAGGGTTCCAGTTCCCATCCTGTCTCAATGGTACTTTATTCTTCCTTGTTCCAAGAATAGATTTTTTAAAACATGCTTATGTTATAGATTAAAAAGTGAGATAGTGGGAAAAATTTTTTTCAAGAAAGTTTGTAAAAAAGATAGCTTAACCTCAAAAACTCTATTTTTTTTACCTCATTTAGGAGGAAGAGTCGAGAACATCAAATATTTCTCCAACTTATGCTGAATGCAAAGTTGAAATTGCTATGAGATTTTAATAAAATATTCTGTAGCTTTCAAGTAGCAAGAGCTCTTTTCTGACCTCATGATTTTTACATTTTCCCATTATGTAGATTGACTGTTTTGATAGACCAAGGTGACTGATGGTTGAGTCTCACAAGGTGGGAACAAACTTGATTGTCTGTAAATTGGGAGAGAAATGAATACTCAGAGCAACTGTCAGTTACGTTTTTGGCATCACATTAGTTCCAAATCCAATAAAGCTTTGAAACCTCTAATAATTTTCAAATGGTCTTTGAATGACAATTTTAACAAAATTGGAGTGGTAGAAAGACAAAAATGAAAGTGATAGGAAAATTAAAAGGAGTCTTGCATATTATTTCTGATCCATATCATTCATATTGTCTCGCTCTACGCTAGAATGTAATGAAATATTTGCCATGCACAGAAAGGGTTTTCCTGCAAATCTATTGGAGAGGTTTTCTATTATGTCTCCTGTGAAAGACTTAAATTTAGCACAACTAATATGAATAATAGTTTCTAAAACATATTTATGCATGTATGTATACTCATAAATTCTTAAATATTCATAAAATTGATGAAAGTGTATATTACTTTGTTTTGTAAAAAAGTAAACTTTTAGTTAATAAGTAGGTTCAAAAATCACAAAATTATACATAAGAGATGACAAGAAAAGTCGCTCTTTATAACCTGGGTTCTCTCCTTTCAGGAATAAGCACTTGGGTAGTAACTAAAATGTGACAACAAAGTCATATCAGTTTTGGAGGTTCTTTTGAACTCTCCTTGGTTTCTTTTTTTTTTTTTTTTTTTTTTTTTTTGTGGTACGCGGTCCTCTCCTGCTGCGGAGCACAGGCTCCGGACGCACAGGCCCAGCGGCCATGGCCCACGGGCCCAGCCGCTCCGCGGCATGCGGGATCCTCCCAGTCTGGGGCACGAACCCACGTGCCCTGCACCGGCAGGCTGACTCTCAACCACTGCGCCACCAGGGAAGCCCTCCTTGGTTTCTTTTGTGTTCAGTAAGCAACCCTCAGTTTATAATTTGCCTTCTAACATAAATTGGCCAACAAGGAAAGAAGTTTTGATCACTAAACATAAAAGATATAGTTCACTTGGTAACCATAATTATCATTATAAATTAGTTCACTTGCATCTTCATTTATACAATAGCCTCTGGTATGTTTGGAAGCCATGGAAGTGTGTTGCTTGAGCACGATGACACAGCCGAGTTTCTGGACATGAAAAATGATGATCACATCTTGGATTGTTGTGATTCCAACCAGGTACTACAACTCTCTAAGGTTCTGCTAAACAAACATTTGGCATCCCTTGGTTTTATCAGGATATTATTGTTACAAAGTTCTTGTTCCAAATTTTACTTTGAAAATCTATGTATAATTGAGATAACATTATCCTCTTAAATAATAAGAGATAGATAACTCTATCCTCTTAAATATGCCTTTCAAAAATATTTCCTCCATATTCTCACATAAATTATCAAAAGACATTTTAAAAGATTACTCAGTGTTTGTGTGTGTGTGTGTGTGTGTGTGTGTGTGTGTGTGTGTGTGTGTGAGAGAGAGAGAGAGAGAGAGAGAGAGAGAGAGAGAGAGAATATGATCTGAAAAACTCTGAATGTCTACACCTTCCAATTGTCAGACGTTCCCACCACCAGAATATCACATAGAACAGATGATAAAAAACAAGATATACTGCCTCAAAAAGACTCCTGATGAAATGAATAATGCTATGGTCTGAATACTTGTGTCCCCCACAAATTCTTATGTTGAAATCCTAACCCCCAAAGATGATGGCATTAGTAGGTGGAGCCTTGGGGAGGTGCTTATATCATGAAAATGGATTCCTGATGAATGGGATTAGTGCCTTAGTAAAAGAGGCTCCAGAGAGCTCCCTCCCCTCTTCCTTCCTGAGAAGGCACAGTGAGAAGTCACCAGCTGTGAACCAGGAAGAGGGCTCTCACCTGAACATGACCATGTTGGCACTTTGACCTTGGATCTTCCAAGATCCAAGAAAGGTGAGAAATAAATTTCTGTTGTTTATAAGCTACCCACTCTGTGGTATTCTGATATAGCACCCCGAATGGGCTAAGGCAAACAAATAAAATAGATAATTCCTCCCCATTAACACATGGGCAGGGATTAAGTGAGCCATCAAAGAGATAGCATTAGGATAGAGGAGAGGAGAAAGTAGAACAAAATGATTAAGAGTGTAGGCTTTACACTCAGATTGTCTGGCTTGAATCCTAGCTCCCACCTTGGAAGATTTACCAAAGTTCTTTTTGCCACAGTTTCTCATCTCTGTAAGGGAGGTAGCAGTAGTGCTTTCTGGGTGTTGTGAATATTAAATGAGTTTATGTAATGAATGTACCTGACGTGTAGTAAGGATTTTAGTAACGTTAACTTTTATTATGACAATGGCACGTCCTAGGAGTTTGCAATTCTAAAAGGCACCAGGTTACAAATGGCAGATTTGGGTTATTATGACAGCTATTACTTTCCTGGAATAATTTGGAATTAAAAAAAAACTCTGATAATTAACACTAATAGTGTAGAGAGCAAAGGCAAATGTTTCTTTCTCAAGATCTCTTAGGACAGCATACAAATCTACATATAATTGCTTATATGATCAGCAGATATTTAATGAGAAGCTCCACAACCCTGCCAAACTATCACATGTGGCTATCACCAGCAAAAGAGACTATACTTACCTAACTACAGAAATGTCTCCATACGTACATACTAGAGCGTATATTAACTTATATGCACCCATTTTTGTGAGCTTGTCAATAAAATAAAACATTGGTATTTTAAGGTCTTTTCTTAGGTATAGAAATGTTTTCACAGCAGATATTATAATGTTTCTTTGATATCTGTGACATTTTGTTGTAGATTACAAGATTCTTCCAATACATAGAACAGGAAATGTATTAATGCAGTCCAATTTCTTTCCACAAACCATCTATCATCCAAAGTAAAATAAATGGCTTTCAATAAGAGATTTAATCATAAGCTAAAGAGAAATGGAAGATTTAAAGCAAGATTTACAGAAAAGAAATGAAGCCGTAGTGGGAGTGGAAAATGGGTTGTACAGAAGGGCATCCTGCCTGATTTTTCCACCCTGGGTTTTTCCTCATAAAGACCTAGTGACCAAGGGATTGAATGGTATTAGTACTCACTGTCTTCAGTGGGTTAAAGCCAAATCGTTATCACATTAACCACATTCTCCAATTAATTGTTCCCTATGTTGGTCAAAGAGTAGCATTTTCACACATCACTTGACCACATCACTAAAATCCTTCTAAGTGAAAGAAGCAAAGATCCACTTATAGATCATGAGAGGAAATAGAGATGGGAGATCCCAACATATTCCCCAAGCATTCTAGAATCACCCACATAAAAAGACAAATGCATGCTTACCCAAGCACTTCTACCTCAGAACGCCCTGTCCCCTCTGCCCTTGGAAGCGCCATGGGAACTTCAAGGGTTTATAGTTTCTTTGAATATTCTCATTTATTTCTCTGAGGATTTTCCAGTTTGGAGTTAAAAACAAACAAACAAACAAAAAATGGAAGAACTCAGAGTTCCTTATAAATAATCCAGAAGTGCTAATTATCATGTCTCTGTAGCTTCACTCATACAGAACGATGCTGTTCATTTTAATTAGAATTTTTCTGAATAAACATTGAAATGTTACACTTACAGTATAGTGCTGGAGTCTCAGTTTGTATCATTCCTAACACCTTGTTTTCCCAGCAGGGTATCATTAAGACCAATGCTTCATATATACCTGGGAAGAAGAAAATAATTCCACTGAAGTATTTACTTCCCCCATTTTTTCCACTTGCTGATACCCAGTCACACCCAGTCCTCAAGCAATGGATTGTGAACTATTTGTTACTTGGATCCCAAAAGCTTTCCTTTGCCGAACTATAAATACTCCTCTTACTCAAATTTTTCATATTTTCTTTCTAAAACAACCTTTAGAATCTGGAACTTTTATTAAATTATTTTACAAATTTTGAAACTCTGTTGCTAAAACTACAACCCATAACCAAACGTGAAAGGCCACTTAAAATTTCTACTGTACCAATTAAGTTACTGAATGCAGGAGAAACATCCCCTTTACAAAACACAATTAAAATCTGATATAATTAGTTTTTCATAAAGATGCATAGATTTTAACAAGCTTTAACAGTTCCACCTTGAGTCTTCTTTTAAAAACCGTGTAATGTTTCATTTTTTCTATCTTTTTTTCAGCTAGTCTATTGGTATTGAACCAAGTGTATGTGGTTTTCAAAAACTATGACTGAATTGACAAGGAAAACTACTAGGTTAAACTGGTGACATGAGCTGTTTTAAGAGAAATTCATATTATACAAAATAATTTTTATTTGAAAAATTAGCTTAACTTCTGAATGGAGAGTAATGCTTGCAACCAGAATGTGCTATTTAATAGTAAAAAAAAAAGAAAAGAAAAAGTCAATGTATTACTGTGTATTAGAATACATGTTACATTGCATCTTTTATCTCACACATTTTTGCGTTTCAAATCCCTAAACTTACATAACACAGGGAAACTGTCATTCAAAGCAATCTTTAGGAACAGTTTTTCTGTTTCATAGCTTTAAGATAAGAGCTTCCACCTGCTGCAGAAAAAACTTTCAACAGAATCCACTTAATCAGGTTTTGTCAGTTATTAAAAGAGAAAAAAATCCACAAATTTATGATTCGGTTATCTTTTCCATTTTCTGTTTGCAGCTTATACAATTAACATTTTAAATACTTTTTTGGCACATCACTGAGGAGCATTAGGGATATTTGCATTTTTTTCTGTTCTTGAGCAGCTCATTGATGATTTTCATCATCCCCCATTGCCCCAAAGGAAATGTAGCCTTGCCTTTGCCTATAGAGCTATTTATCATCTCTAGAAATTTAAGTGACCTGGCTCTAAATGTTTTACTCAGTAGACCTGAATAATTCTCTACTTGGTCCTTTTCCCCCCAAGGAAAGATACTACTGCATTTAGACAAGAAAGGGTCTGTTTCAGAAAACCCTAAGATGGGGCTTACCTGGTGGTGCAGTGTTTAAGAATCCACCTTCCAATGCAGGGGACACAGGTTCGAGCCCTAGTCTGGGAAGATCCCACATGCCACAGAGCAACTAAGCCCGAGTGCCACAACTACTGAGCCTGTGCTCTAGAGCTCACGAGCCACAACTACTGAGCCCATGTGCCACAACTACTGAAGCCCGCAGGCCCAGAGCTCATGCTCCACAACAAGAGAAGCCACCGCAGTGAGAAGCCTGTGCACTGCAACGAAGAGTAACCCCCGCTCACTGCAACTAGAGAAAGCCCATGTGCAGCAACGAAGGCCCAACACAGCCAAAAAGAAAATAAAACAAATTTATAAAAAAAATTTATATATTTAAAAAAAAGAAAAAAATCCTAAGACATTTACACAACTGAAATAAAATCCCTCTTCTCTAGGTGACCTTAAAGACAAAATAGTGGTGTGATATGGGAGAAAAGGCTAAGGCTTTTTCTGTCCGTTTTTCTACAAAGTAAGTATAATAAAATAATGTGTAATAAACTCATTTTTATCACTATAAATGCAAGGATTTAACATTCTTGTACATGTATAATTATGTATATATTATTATACCCTTCCAGTATATCATGTAATAATTTTGTTACATTAATAATCAGTGGTGGGCTTCCCTGGTGGCGCAGTGGTTGAGAATCCACCTGCTGATGCAGGGGACACGGGTTCGTGCCCCGGTCTGGGAAGATCCCACGTGCTGCGGAGCGGCTGGGCCCGTGAGCCATGGCTGCTGAGCCTGCGCGTCCGGAGCCTGTGCTCTGCAACGGGAGAGGCCACAACAGTGAGAGGCCCGCGTACCACACACACACAAAAAAAATCAGTGTTCATATTATGACTTTAAATCTTATTTACTGCTGAACAAGGTAGTATATCAAAACTGTATAGTCATTTCTTCTGTAACTTTCTGCTTTCACTGGAGTTAATAACTGCCTTACTTATCTGCTTTGTTTTCTCTTAGTTTAACTCCAAAATATCCAATAGAACTTCTTCTTAACTTGGAAGATAATTATCAATCAGCATCTTTTAAATTTTTTAATTGGACCCTAGATTTACGTTCTCTAGACTTGCTGTACTTACTCTCTAAAACTTTCTGCTATCATTATCCTGGAATTTTCTTCTTCTTTTGCTTATATTGAATCCTCTATTGCCTGGGTTCCATTCTTTTCTGTTTTGGAATTACAATACATAACCAATGAGTTCCTAAGAATGGGAACACAGGATGGGGGGAGGGGGGGAAGTTTTGAGAACTTGAATGCCTGAAAATATATTTCCTTTACCCCCAAAATTGATTGTTAGTTTGGGTAAAGAATTCAAGGTTAGAAATCATTTTCTATCAGAACATTGAGGGCAATGTGCCACTGTATTCCAACTTCAGATGTTACAGTTAGAAATACAATGCCTTTCTTAATATCAGTTATTTGTATGTGAGTAATTTTTTTCTCTCTGAAAAATTTTAGGATGGCAGGTTTTTTATTTTGTCTTTCAGTATTTTAAATATGTTCCTCTGCTATCTTCATGCTTGCATTGCTTTTGAAGATAAATCTACTGACACCCACATATTAGTTCCTTTGTATATAGTATGTCTTTTTACTCTGGCTATTTTAAAATTTTTCTCTGTATCATTAGTTTTGAGAAATTTGATAATGATGTACCTTGGTCTAGTTGGTTTTTTTGTTTTGCTTATGTTAAAAAAACATTGAGCGCTTAGGATTTTTTGAGATTTGTGAATCTTGGGTTTTTTAGTTTTCACCAAACTTAGAAATTTTTCAGCCATTATTTTTCAAACATTTTCTGTTCCACCTACTCCTTTCAGGAATTCCAATTACATGTATATTAGGCCACTTGACACAGTCCCACATCTCACTGATACTCTGTTCATTTTTTTAAAAAATTCTCTTTTCTCTTGGTGCTTCATTTTGGATAGTTTCTTTTGCTGTATTTTTAAGTTCACTGATCTTCTGCAATGTGTAATCTGCTATTAATTTCACTGAGTACGTTTTTCATCTCAGTTATTACAGTTTTCATTTTTAAGTTTGATCTGGGGCTTTTTATACCTTTCTTATCTCTACTTAACTTTTTGAACATGTGGAATACAGTTATTAATGACTGTTTTAATGTCCTTCTCTGCTAATTCTAACACCCAAGTCCATTCTGGGTCAGTTTTCATTAACTTTTCTCCACATTATGGGTCTTTTTTTCCTACTTCTTTTCAAGCCTGTTGTTTTTTTATTGGCTGCCTCACAGTGTGAATTTTACCATTTTGGATGGTAGATATGTTTGTATTACTGTAAACATTCTTAGTCTTTGTTCTGAGATACGTTTTAGTTACTTAGAAATGATTTCCTTTCAGTTCTTGTTTTTAAGGTTTGCTAAGAGACTGAAGCAAGGCTTAATCTAGGGCTAATTCCTCCTCACGAAGGCAAGACCCTTCTGTGTACTTAGTTCACCACAGATCTTAGTTCACCACAGAAGTTTTCCCATCTAATTGGTGGAAACTAGCACTATTCCCAGTCCTATGTGAGCATGGGGCTCTATTACATCTAATTCTTTCCAATGATCCTTTCTCTGGCTCCAGATAACTTCCTTTCACATATGCATTCATTAGTACATAGCTGAACACTTGAAGGGACCCTCTGTAGATCTCCAGGGTTCTCTCTTTGAGCTTCCCTTTTCTCTTCAGTACTCTGCCCTTGAACTCTATCTGGATTGTTCTCTCCAGATGCTCATTTCCTTTATTCCAGGACAGAGGGTCTGCTGGGCTCTACCTGAGTGTCTCTTCCCTATGCCATGGCCTAGAAACTCTCTCAAAGCAATATCTGGGCTTAATATAGGGCTCACTTTATTTGTTTCTCAATTTTGGGATCACTATCCTTTGTTATCTGATGTCTAATATCTTGTCATCCATTGTTTCATATATTTTATTTGGTATTTTGGTGGTTTCAAGCAAGAGAGTAAAGCTATACCTTATTATTCTATCTTGAACAGAAACAGAAGTCCCATCTATCAGTGCTCATATTTTTAATTTCAGAGTGTTTATTTAATCATTTCACACACTTTTCTATCCTTCCTTTGTTTACAGAATCAATGTCTTGTCTTATCTCTCTGAAGATTAGTTTGATTCTGTTTCTGTCTTGTTTTTGCAAGTAACCTTTGGACATTTCTGTGAAATGTGAGATGTGTGCTGTGTGACACATCTGGGCCAAGGCAGTAAAAAGATTCTGAGTGATTCTCTAGCCTCATTCTCCTTATGCTTAGGAGACCAGCAATGCTCCAGATGGCCCAGTATCCCTCAGACTGGATCTCTGAATGACCATATGGAACAAAGCCCTCCTGGATACCTACAATGGACTTTGCATGAGTAAGGAAGACATGTTTATAAGCCTTGAGAGTTGGAGGTTGTTTTATATGTAGCTGAAGTCTAATGTATCTTGACTAATACCTTGACTCCCAAAGAAAAGGTTGAGTGCCCATAGCATCTTTGTTTTCCTAACTGTGTTTCCCTAACTTTTTGCTTTTTGCTTGTCAATCTATATTGCAATGTGCTCTCTCCACTAAAGGCTCTTGAAGGCAGAGGTGATGCCATGTATCCACAGTTGCTCAGAAAATATTGACTGAAAAGATGAATGGTGGGGTTTAAATCTTTTAGTATAACATATTGAGTGTAATTTATGCTTATGATTATAGTAACCATATGGATTGAGACAATGTAGACACATTAGCAGTAAAAATGGAATATAATAATATAATTACATTCATATATAATATTTGGGGAAAATGCCAGCTTTTCTTTTCTTTGGCTTTTTCTAATTCATTTATGTAGGAAGGATTTATTGCATACCTATTAATCATACGCTGTGCTTCTTTCTAGAATATAACCCAAAGAATAAGAGAGAGTATTTGAATTGACTTCTAGGACTTACAGCCTTATCTGGGATTTCAGAAAAAAAATGGCATAATAGGCTGTCCTTATTTTTTAAAAAATGTATGGCCATATCAGTTCAAATCTTCCTGGAATGATTTTAAATACTACTTTCTCTACTGGAAAGATTACGTCCAAATACTAATGCATTTGTCTATGAGCCAGTTGTGTAGCAACTTTAAAAAGTATATAGCTCTAAATATGTTGTCTCCAAAAGTGTATGTGGCAGAGTTCTTCCTTTATTTCCTTCCACTTCTCTTTTTTCTCTTCTATGGAGGTTAACTTTTACTCTAATAAAATACCCATTTATTTCCCAACATGTACTGTCTGGTGAAAAATATTAACAATCATATTCTGGTTCAGTTATTTTCTTGTTTTGTGTATAGAATTTTAGCACTTCAAGGACAAGGCAAAGACCACACCATATCGTTTGTTGTGATTAATTTGGCAAGCGTATCTCCTAAACATAGTATAAGTATTAACATGTAGCTGTACATATCGATAATTTACATGGAGTTCTCTTAAATATATGAACTCAGAAAACTCTTGATTAAACTAATCTAGGTCAGAATTTTTTGTATTCATCTCATACAATCAATATTTTTAAGCGTTTACTATGTGCAAATCACTTTTCTAAGTGCAGGGGACACAAAAAGGGAAAAATCAAGGTAAACTCTCCTCTCTGGTAGAGCTTACAATTCTAAAATATGAAGATCAGATTGGGTCAAATGCTATGAGTAAAAATAAATCTTGAAAGGAACAAGAGAGTGCCAGAGGATAACAATGATATTGTTTTTCATAATTTCATAATCTAAGGTATTGCAATATGAAAGACTGTAAAATGTTGAACATTTTTCCATCATAAAGGGTTGCAGTTTAGTTTCTTACCACTACTTATCTGACTTCTCTTTTGATCTCCATTCTTAAAATCATGGTGAATAATAGGTGACCCTTACCTACTCCTGGGTGGATGCTGTGAAATATACACTCTAATTAATGTGTTTATAATGCACTAGCTTGAAAAATTATATCTCTATATCTTTCTATATTTATTGTATAGATTGAGTATTTAAAATCTAAATAATTAAAGCAACATCAAATGAGTTAATTTTAAATCTAGAAATAGAATTGATATCTTTTAATTTTAGTAAGTGTGCCAAGCAGAACTTGCTCATAACTGAGAAGGTGCTTTCTGAGTGCCATACATGTTGTTTAATATTATAAAGTAAATACTTTTCAAGTTCTATAAGTTTCTGCAGAATCTGCTTTTCATTTAACTTGACTTCAAGTGATCAAAATCTGGAAGAATAAATTCAGAGATATTTCCTTTCAGTTATTATATTTCTGCATGATTTGGTAACATGTATATTTGGAACACAAGGTTTGACCTCAGGAACTCTGGTGTTTTCAACCTGCTGACTTCTTGACTGATCTTACCCAAGTCATGTAACCACCTGCTTGAGTTTCCTCATCTGAAAAACAGAGATAAGAATAGTTTTTTGCTGTAACTGTTATAACTGAAATGCGAATAGCTCTAAAGCTTTGCTATACAGAAGAGTCATGCCATGGCAAGACGGTATAGCAAAACACTGTAACTTTAACCTGATCCTGCACATGGGGTACTCACCCTCTATTGCCAAAGTAATTTATCCCACAAGTCACAACTATTAGTTAAAGTTTGACTGCTTCAAAGGTCAAAATCAAGTGATCTATTATGTTTGGCTGGGATCCCACTGTCATACATTCTCTGAAATTTTAAAGTCAGAGATAAAAGAAGTAGATAGAAGAGAGGATAGATACATTATTAGTGAAAAAAAGTTGTCCATCTACCCCTGACCCTTCTATGTTCCATCTCCATTCTGCATCCAGCATCTATGTCAGGCTCCATACTCAAATGGGTAATTAACTTTGAGAGCAACGAATATGTGTCAATTTATTTGCTTGGCAATGTATGTAGTTGAAGTGCATGATCTCTTTACTTAAGGAGCTTAGAGTCAAATGGGGGGAGAAATAGTAACATGGGAAACAACAACAAATTACTCGGAAATAATCACTAAGACTCTCTGATACAGATGATCACTGGTGTAGGAGTTATCAGGTACATCTTGTTATTACCTAATAACAAGGTAATATACAAACTATATTTCTCTATATACAAACAATATACAAACTATATTTCTAACTATCTCATTCAATCCTTTTGAGTTAATACTACTTATTCTGTATGTTTAACCTCTTCTCCATTGCTGCCTCTTCTATAGAACTGAGACCTTCTCAGCTTCCCAATTTTACATTAAATAAAAATAATTTAAAAATATACATTTAATACAGTCACTTTCTGCTTCTTTTCACAAGTTTCTAAAACCATGATTCTAGACTCTGTCAGACTTATCACCTTCTTTTTATTACAGGTATTTTTAACACCCAAATTTCTATCCTAAAGTGAAATGCATAGATAATAACCTACCTACTGTACATATTTAAAAATAGCAGTACAGGCAAGGTCCATATCAAGATGGCAGAATACGCTGATCCTGAGTTCAACTCACCTCATGGACATACACACCAAAACTTTTTATGTGTAGAACAACTGTCTCTGAGAACAGCCTAAATACCAGCAGAACAGATTTTCTACAATTAAGAAATAACAGGTGCAGCTCCGCACACAGCAGGAGTTTGCGGTCACCATGGCAATGCGGCAGCTGGTGGAGGTGGACTGTGGGCTTGCCAACCTGCTCCTAAAGCTGGCCGGGCACTTCACCTTTAAAAACAAAAAAGGAAATAATAATAAAAGAAAGAAAAGGTCACTCTGAGATGGGTAGGAGGGGTCAAAATGCAGTGTAGTCAGAAACCACACCCCCAGTGTGGTGACCCACAGCAGGAGGAATATTACAAGCATAGAATTTCCCACACAGGAGTAAGTGGTCCAAACCCCACAACAGGCTCCCTAAGCCAGGTGACCTGCACCAGGAAGACAAACCACCAAAACATCTGGCTTTGAAAACCAGCGGGGCTTACATGGGAAGAGGTGGGAGAGATGACAGAAATAGATTCTCTGCTCTTTTTCTTTTTTTAGAGAGTTTACTTTTATTTATTTTTGGCTGCATTGGGTCTTCGTTGGTGCACACGGGCTTTCTCTAGTTACGTCGAGTGGGGGCTTCTCTTGTTGCGGAGCACGGGCTCCAGGCATGCGGGCTCAGTAGTTGTGATGTGTGGGCTCAGCAGTTGTGGTACACGGGCCTAGTTGCTCCGCGGCAGGTGGGATCTTCCCGGACCAGGGATTGAACCCTTGTCCCCTGCATTGGCAGGCGAACTCTTATCCACTGCGCCACCAGGGAAGTCCAGATTCTCTGGTCTTGAAGAGCTCATGCACAGACTCACTCACTCCAAGTCCGAGTGGAGAGGAAATAGTTTGCAAAGTACCCGGGAAATATCAGAAGGAGATTCATTGAATAATATTGGTACAGGTGCCAGAGGGGTAGAAATCAGCTGGAAATTTATCTAGGAAAAAATTGATAGGCACCATTTTTTAAAACCCTCTTATCAGCCAGCTGGCCTGACACTGGGAGGCACCATTTCTGTCACTCTCAGTCAACCTAGCTATCACCGTGCATCCTGCCCTGGCTGCTCCCACCTGCCTCACTGGGCCGGTGGACTTGGCTGGCACCAGTTTCCCTCCAGAGTGGCTCCCCCTTCATAGGGCCAGCCTCACACACCAGTATACCTGCACGAGTCATGGCCATGCCTCACAACCAGTCTCACCAGGTGCCAGCCCCACACATCAGAATGCCCACAGCAGTCTTGGCTGGACCTCTCAGCCAGCCAGGTCAGAGGCTAGCCCCACCTACCAGCAGTCACAGCCAAGCCTCTCAGACAGTTGGGCCAGGGACCAAGCCTGCCCACCAGGGCCTCTGGAACAGTCTCTGCTGAGCTATGCAACCAGCTAGGCTGAGGGCCAGCCCCACCCATTAGCACACCCACAGTAATTGCTTCCCAACAAGAGGGTGCACACAACCTACACAGGAGATACTCCTGAAACACCTGGTTCTGATGGCCAGGAGGGATTTCTCCACTGACCCCACAGGACACTTCTACATATGGTCACTTTTTTAAGATGGGAAGATGTAGGTGACATACCTAATACAAAGAGAGTTAGGCTAAACGAGGAGACAAAGGAATACCTTCCAAATGAAACGACAAGATGAAATCCAGAAAAAAAACTAAATGAAATGGAGATAAGCAATTTACCAGATAAAGAGTTCAAAGTAATGGTCATAAAGATGCTCACTGAATTGGAAGAAGAATGGATGACCTCAGTGAGAACTTCAACAAAGAGATAGAAAATCTAAAGAAGAATCAATCAGAACTGAAGAATATAATAACTGAAGTGCAATATACACTGGAGAATGGAATATTACTCAGATGTAAAAAGGAATAAAATCTTGTCATTTGCAACAAAATGGATAGACCTAGAGGGTATTATGCTAAGTGAAATATGTCAAACAGAGAAAGACAAATACTGTATGTTTTCACTTACACGTGCAATCTAGAAAACACATAAAAAAACAAAACAAAACAGAAACAGACTCACAGATACAGAGAAAAAACTGGTGGTTATCAGAGGGGAGAGCAGTAAAATAGGTGAAGGTTATTAAGAAGTATAAACATTCAGTTATAAAATAAATAAGTCACAGGGATGTAATGTACAACGTAGGGAATATAGTCAGTAATATTGGGATAACTTTGTATGGTGACAGATGGTTAGGAGATTTGTAGTGGTGATCAATTTAAAATGTATATAAATGGCAAATCATTGTGTTGTACACCTGAAACTAATATAGTATTATATGTCAACTATTGTACAATAAAATAATACAAAGAAAAAAATGCATAAATAAAATGTAGTACAAAATTCTAAATATAAAGGAAAGATGAAAAATACCTTATAATAATATACATTTTAATTTTAAATGTTTGTACATAAATACACATAGAGGTATAATGAAATAATAAGATACTTGCACTAGAATGTAGAATATTTCTTAATCCAACAACTAGAAGTTTGATAAAAATGTGTTGTACTGGAATCTCAAACATTACATTGCTATTTGTGTTCAGATTTTCTTAAATAGTGAACAACTCTTGGCAAAGTAAAATCATCTGTTGATTTAAATGATGATTGCTTTTCTGGAAAGTACATTGTGTAATAAAACTACACAAAAATATTTGTCAAGTTAAATGGAGTGGGGTTTTAGGTGAAAAAACTCAACTCTTTTTTTTTTTTTTTGCTATATAAATATCTCACGGACTTTTCAAAAGCTGCTCAAAATGTAGAAAAAAATCTTTGTTATGTGGTACTGTCCCGTGAATTGCCAAAAGTCTAGCTTCCTTGACTCACCTCAAGTTAATATCAGAAGTACCTTCCAATATATGTGAAACTACTCATGCATCTAAATTGCCACAAAAAAGCAGTAATGTCCTACCGAGAACACATTGTATAAAAGGCGTATTTTACACTATGGATTCATGTTTCCTCTTTAAATTTATTTCTAAGCACAATGAATCTGGGTCTAGCCTTCACCATTTCTAGGTAATATTCTATTGTATAATATATCACATTTGTTTAACCATTCATTGTCCATTTGCTGGACATTTGCGTTGCTTTCAAATGCTATTAAAGTACTAGTACAAGTCTTTTTATGGGCATATGTTTTTACTCATCTCAGGAATTTCAGGATTGAAATGAGTGTAATTGTGTTACAGAGGAGGTGAATGTTTAACTTTGATAAAAATTGCCAAATGTTTCCCAAAGTGATTCTACCATTTTACACTCCCATTAGCAAATGTGAGATGTGCTTCACATACCCACCATTGTCTAGAGTTTTCCATCATTTTACTTTTAGACTTCCTAATAAGTGTGTTTTATCTAATTGTAATTTTAATTTGCATTTCTCTGTTGACTCATGACTTAAAGAATGTTTTGATGTATTTAATTGGTCACTTTTATGTCTTCCTATGTAAAATGTCTCTTCAAGTTTTTGCCCATTTTTAACTGGATTTTTTGTCTTATTCTTCTTGAATTCTAAGGAGTCTTTGTATTTCCTGAAAACAATTCTGACAGATACATTTATGGCAAATATTTTCTCCCCATCTGTGGTTTGCCTTTCTAATTTTCTTAATATTATATTTTCCAATACCTAACTTTTCTACTTTGAAGAAATCCAGTTTTACTAATTTTATGAAAAAAAGAGAGCCCTTGCTTTATTTCCTATTTAAGGAATCTTTACCAATCCAAAGGTCTTGAAAGCATTGTGTTTTCTTCTAAAACCATGTTATTTTAGTTTTTACTATGATAAATGTTTGTGTATGTTGTGAAATGAGGATCAAGATTTAATTTTTTAATTGTTTTTTTTTTTTTTTTAACTTTACTTATTTATTTATTTTTGGCTGCGATGGGTCTTTGTTGCTGCGTGCAGCCTTTCTCTAGTTGCGGCGAGCAGGGGAACTCATCCTTGCGGTGCTCGGGCTTCTCATTGCAGTGGCTTCTCTTGTTGCGGAGCACGGGCTCTAGGCACACGGGCTTCAGTAGTTGTGGCTCGTGGGCTGTAGGGCGCAGGCTCAGTAGTTGTGGTGCATGGGCTTACCTGCTCTGCGGCATGTGGGTTCTTCCTGGACCAGGGTTCAAAACCCATGTCCCCTGCACTGGCAGGCGGATTCCTAACCATTGCACCACCAGGGAAGCCTGGCAAGATTTAATTTTTACCCATTCAGATATCTCATTGCTACAGCACTATTTATGGATCCCTTAATGATTTACATTGATAACTTTGTCAAAAATCAATTGTGGACTCCATTTCCAAACACTATTCTGTTTATTGATCGATATGTCTTTCTCAATGGTGATATCTCACTCTTAATTAGTATACATTCGCAAAAAGTTTTGAATAGTCAAGATAATCCCAAGAAGAAAATTCTGACAAAAGTCCAAATTGGAAGACTAAAGACTTCTCTGAAACTTCAGCAGTTTGAAACATCAATATGTTCCTTTTCACAAAATTCAACCTTTTTAGCATCATATATTGTTCCTTCCCTCTACTTTTTTTTTTTTCAGTTTTGAAATAAGTTTGGAATTACTGTAAAGTGATCAAATTAAATAATAAGATGGTTCTGGATACCCTTCACACACTTTCCCTTAAATGTTAACACAATTTAAGGAACTGATAGTTCCTCTGTAAATGTTATAATTCACCAATAAAATCATCTGGCCTTGCAAGTTTCTTTTTGGAATATTTTAAATTGCTACTTTACTTTCCCTCATAGAAGTACAATGATTTGATTTATTAATTTCTTCTTGAGTAAATTTTAGCAGATTGTTTCTTTGAAGGAATAGCTCTTTCATCTTAATTGTCCAATTTATGAGCACTGAATTTTTCATAGTATTTCTTTATTGTTCTTCTAATTCCATGGGGTTGTAGTAATGTCTCTGTTTTCATTTATTAATAATTTACATCTTCTCTCTTATCTAATAGTTAAGTCTGTCTAGAGGTTTATTCATTTAATTGATTTTTTAAAATAAACCAGCTTTTGGTTACAGTGATTTTCTGTACTATTTCCATTTTTTCAATTTCATTTATTTCTGCTCTACATTTTATTAAGTTCTTCCTTCTGCTTGTTGTAAGTTCAATTTGTTTTTAAATGTAAAAGCTTAGAATTCTGGTTTGAGACTTTTCTTCTTTTACAATACAAATAGTCACAGCTATAAATTCTCCTCTAATTACTGTTTTAGCTACATAACCAACCACTTAATATGCTGTATTTTAATCTTCATTTAGCTTAAAATATCTCTAACTTCTCTTTAGACTTCTCTCTGACTCATAGTTTATTCAGAAATATAGTGTTTAATTTCCAAATATTTGCACATTTCAGACATCCTTCTATTATTGTTTCCTTGTTAAATTCTGTTATCATTCAAGAACATCATTTATGTGATTTGTATTGTTTTAAATTCATTAAAGTTTGTTAATGTTTGTTTTGTGGCTGAGAATCTGGCCCATCTTAGAGAATGTTCCATGTGCACTAGAAAATACTGTGCATTTTGTGTTTATTGGGTGGAGAGTTCTATAAATGTCAATTAGGTAAAGTCAGTTTGTTCAAGCCTTTTATGTCCTTATTGATTTTATGTCTACTTCTATCAATTGTTGAGAAAGTAGTGTTTAAGTCTCCAATTATAAGTTTGTATTTGTCTATCAAGTTCACTGATTCTCCTTTTGGCTATGTTAAGTCTGCAAATGAGCCTACTGAAAGTATTCTTCCTCTCCATCACTGTGTGTATGTGTGTTACATTTCTGTTGATTCTTTCTCAGTTTTTACAGTTTCCATCTCTGCTGAAATTACCCACCTGATCTTGTATGCCATCCACCTTTTCCATTAAGCCCTTAAACATATTAATCACAGGTATATTACATTCTTTGTCAGATGGTTTAACATCTACATCATAGTTAAGTCTTGTTCTGTTGGTTGGTTGGTTTCTTCACAGGGTGTTTATTTTTTTCTTTCCTTCTTGATGCTTCATAGATATTTGTTGAAAGCTAGACAGCTTAAGTAGGGTCATTAATTATTGAGGTAAATGATTGTTATACTTCCTTCTACCAGACATTAATGTGGAAGTTTGAATTAATCTAGATAGAAGTTGGACTGAATTTGAGGTTGGTGTTGCTATGGTTACTTTTAGTGCTCTACAGCCTTCAAATTTCTCTAGGATATCTTCTATTTAATCTTTAGAGTGAGGGTTGATTTGCCAGGTCTTCTCCTCCTTTTCATGCATGTCTTCCCATACTCCTTAACAGCCTGACATATTTTACTCATACTTCATGTTTCAACTTAAAATTTATTTATTTTGTAAAGCTTTTCCTAACCCCCTCAGGCAAATTTAAGTACTGTTACTATAATCTTAATAGAATATCTGCTGTAATTATTCATTTTCATGGCTTAACTCTTCCACTATACTGTATGCTTCATTTGAACCTAGAAAGGAGGCTGGAAAAAGGGTGATTTAATAAATATTTGGTTACTAAATGAATAAATTTATGGATGAATATGTGGTTGAATAGAAGAACTATTACTTAGTCTATAGTCACCTGATACATGAGGAATGCATAGATGCACTCACTAAGGTTACTAACAGAAATTAATATAAGGTTATTTATTATAAATAATTTAATGGACATATATAACAGAGGAAGAAAAAAATAGGAAAATTGAAAATTTTAGCTATATTTATGCAGTGTTTACTATATGTCAGAACAGCCTTAAAAGCTTTATGTATATAAATTAATTTTATCTTGACCACAACCATGTTTAATGAAGAAACTGAGCCAAAAAGAGGTAAAGTGATTTGCCTAAGGTCATACAGTTTCTAAATGACACAGCAAGAATTCAGATCAAAGTATTCTGGCTCCAGAGTCTGTTCTTCACTACTTTCCCATTTAACTCACAAATAAGGACATTTAAGGACGTTCTGTGGAGAATTTTTACAATGGAGAAAATGCAAGAAATAATTTCTGTGATGACTGGACTGAACAGCATTCATTTTAATGACTTAACATTTTCTTAGTCTATGTAAAGCCAGAGTTAATAAGATTTGCAGGGACAATAGCTTTGAAACAATGCCTTATACAGAATTAAAATCCTGTAGATAAATGCTTGGACAGGTCTAAACTTTAAATTCTACATTTAAAAAATATTTTCATGTTAGTATAGCTATTCTAAATATTTGATCATTAATAAGGCAAATACATTTACTTTACAAGTTGCTGCTGGTTAAAAGAAATACTAAATTGAACTCTCTTTGGTACCGGGGCTAGCTGAGGCACACAAGTCTGGAAAATTTGGCTTGGGCAATGGAATATATGTTTGTTTCAGGCTAAGATACCTGTTGCCAGAAAACTCAAACTTGGGGATTGGATAACTGTAGCATAATGACAATAGTTTAGATATTGAATGGCCAAAGAAACAGCATTGTACAGTATACATCAATTTTATATGTATGTGACTGTCTTTAGGTACTCTTCTAAGACCTAATGAGAAAGAGATTTGAATCAAATTTAAAAGAAATCTTTTACTAAAGAATTTATAAGCATTAGAGATGCAGGAAATACACAATTAATAAACTTTTAATACTCTGTCAGAATGTGGCTGAAATAAATCATTGTCTTCCATTTTGGTGCAGACATGTAATGGCCCTTCAAGGCTCTATTCCAATTTATTAATTCAATGTTCAACATACTTAGCCTGTTTACATATATTTATTTCAATTATTATGTATAGTTTACTTATAAAATTTCATTTCATCATTTTAAAAATATTTGAATGGGCAACTGATTAATTAAGAAAAGTGAAAATGGTTTGTTGAGAATTGAATTTATATTATTAATAGCCAAGTGTTAATATATTTAATTTTAGTGTTTACAGGAATTTCTGAAAGCAATGGACTGCTTTAAGCACCATGGTCTTCAAAACACTGATTTTACTTTTTAAATCTGTTGTTACTATCAGAGGAGCATCTGTATTCTTGCTTACTCATCTTAACCAATTAATTATTCAGAATTCTCAACAGACAAAAAGTTAGTCATTTCTTGATATTTTGCTTCTCAGAAGCTCTGTGCCCAAAATGTTAACCAATTCTCACTACAACAAGAGAAATATGGATAACTGTATGGTATTTTTAATATCTCCTTTTAATTAACTGCCATAGAATTATTTTACTTTTTCCAACACCTTTTTCTGTCAATCCCCAGCTATCTCTCCAATAAGCTGAGCTACAGTATTTTGAGATAGATTGAAATGTGCAAATGCTTGTTACCTTTACTTTGTTTTACACACAATGGATCCTCAATTATAAACTTAAAATCTATAAAACATTTTGCCATTATTTTTATGTTAGAAATAACTAAATTTATAACAGCATTTGAGTTAAAAACAGCCTTCAAAAGTCAATAAAATATAGAAACTCTGATGAAATTCAGTTCTTTATTAGTTCATTGAGATTTTCATCAGTTGGTCCTCTTTTCTTATGTTGGTTGCCACTCTTAACTATGTGGTAAATTTTATCATGTGTATTTGTATTATTCATAAAGTATAATAATTTTTTATTTAAAAATGTAATAATATTTTTACTTTATGCAAAAAGTGTTTTTCTTGAAGATTATAGCTCTCTCAGTTTATCTTTTATTTTCCTATTTTATTAGAGACAGATTATAAGAATATATCACTTTTCTTGTAATTCTAAGAACTATAGCATAAGTTATGGTGATACATTGCACCTAACATTTGGTATGAACTGTAGAGAATGTTGGTTTATTAGCAATAGCTACTATTCAGCACCAAGTGATTGTTCCAAATCTGAAGGCTGTCATATCTTCCAATTTTCCACAAAAATCCAGAAATCAGGACGTTGGTATGTGATCTCTTAATTTAAAAATATTTACAACAATTCAAATATTTAAAAAACAAATCATTAAAGAGAAAACTGGACACCATTTTTGCATCTGTAACCCTCAAGTCAGCAGGTTGTGACCTCTGTTGTGAGTGCATTGAGATTTGCCTCAGTTTATGATACATTGACCTTTTAGTGGGAGATGGTAAGGAAATAAATTCCCAAGGTTGATTTTTGTCATTTCCTTCCTGGGAAGATATTTCTTTTGTACATTTCATGGTCTGGATAAAACTGAATATAAAGTTTAATGTGTATGTAGTAACTTGAAAAAATAAGGTGACTTTTCACTAAAATAGACTCCTGATCTAAAACACAGCATCATTTACAAGCATAATGGGCATCTTTATTATTCTAAATCAGGCTTTAGAGAATGATATTCAATAACAAGAGAATCACTCCATTCTTCATTTACAAGTGAATTAGCATAACAAAGCTTCTTAATGTGAGAGTTCACAAAGCTCTGATTAATACATTAATCGTTACATTTTACAATGGGATTTATTTTTGCAAATAATTTCTATTAGAAACTGCTTTTACTCTCACTTTTTCCTTTCTTTTAAAATATTAACTCTTTAGGAACTGCCACTTCACTGAGTAAAATATAAGTTTTGAACTAGGATAAGGAATTCACTAGGAGGAATTTGGTGTGAGGAATTTGGTGTGAGGAGAGGCACAAGGACTTTCCCTCATTTAAAGAGCCTGTAACGGCTTCCCTGGTGGTGCAGTGGTTGAGAATCCGCCTGCCGATGCAGAGGACACGGGTTCGTGCCCCGGTGTTCGTGCCCCGGTGTTCGTGCCCCGGTGTTCGTGCCCCGGTGTTCGTGCCCCGGTCTGGAAGATCCCACATGCCGCAGGGAGGCTGGGCCCGTGAGCCATGGCCCCGGAGCCTGTGCTCCGCAACAGGAGAGGCCACAACAGTGAGAGGCCCGCCCCGGAGCCTGTGCTCCGCAACAGGAGAGGCCACAACAGTGAGAGGCCCGCGTAAAAAGAGCCTGTGAATGATGCTTCAGTAAGATGCCCATATTGAAACCCAGCAGGACTCTGCTGGGGTCCTCCCAGGTACAAACACCTTTCTGTGTCTCCCATTTCTTATTTGCAGGAAAAAGGTTTCAGTCTCCTAGACCTTCTTTAATACCAAAGAGCAGATTCAAATAGTTACTAATCAGGGAAGTAAGAGATTGCAGAGACAAAGGAGGAATAATCAAGAAACAACGATGGGGCTTCCCTGGTGGTGCAGTGGTTGAGAATCCGCCTGCCAATGCAGGGGACACGGGTTCGTGTCCCGGTCCGGGAAGATTCCACATGCCGTGGAGCGGCTGGGCCCGTGAGCCATGGCCGCTGAGCCTGTGCTCCGCAACAGGAGAGGCCACAACAGTGAGAGGCCCGTGTACCACAAAAAAAGAAAAAAAAAAGAAGCAATGATGGTGCAGCTATTAAAGCAGGATCCTGGTTCCTGCACAAGGGATATACATAACAAAATCTTTGAGTTGTTCTGCAGGAACAAAGGCCTCCACCCAGTTGGAGGATGGTAACTTCAGAATGAGTGCAAGATTCCTGGAGCACTGCCCCTTTACCTTACTACAAACCCATCAGAAGGAAGTCACACACCCTGCACCCCTTACCCTCTCCCTGACACCCATCAGGGAGTTCAGGGTTTTTGAGCATGGGCCACCCATTCTTCTTGCTTGGCCCTGCAATAAACCTTTTTCTGCTCCAAAGTCTGACCTTCCAGTTTGTTGGCCTCACTGTGCGTCAGGCACACAAACTTTCATTCAGTAACAATTTCATATATTGCCTTTTCATTCTACAACAGATCCCGAAACAACCAGCACTCACTCAGCTCTTGCTGGACCAATTCTGAAACTCTTTTTAATAATTCCTACAGTTATCAATACAAAATGCTTTAAAAATTCAATGAGGGTTTGTTAGCTCTGTGTACATATGTAAAATACTCAAAGGATTTAAATTCAGGTAGATTAACGTGTGGCTCAGGATTCTGGCTTTTCTTTGGGGAATTTTCTTGGGGAACATGCTTGGTTTGGAGCCCAGTTATCTAACCAACGTTGATGCCTTTACATCCTTGTTGTAACTAACAAATAATTTGATTTATTGAATGTCTATTTTGGTACTTTATTTTATATTGATTTTTTTTTTTTGTGGTACGTGGGCCTCTCACTGTTGTGGCCTCTCCCGTTGCGGAGCGCAGGCTCCAGACGCACAGGCTCAGCGGCCATGTCTCACGGGCCCAGCCGCTCTGCGGCATGTGGGATCTTCCCGGACCGGGGCACGAACCCGTGTCCCCTGCATCGGCAGGCGGACTCTCAACCGCCACACCACCAGGGAAGCCCTTTTATATTGATTTTGAAACCATAAAATTTGGGGAGGAAAACACCTGAAAACATTAAAAATGTATATAAATGTGACATTGAGATCTTGTCTGACTGACTTGCCAGGAAATTGAATCTTAGTTGTTACGTTCACTCTCTTTCTTCCCCTAGGAGAATAAAAGAATTAAAGAAACTTGTCCGGGTATGGGAGAACTAGGGAAAAGACTCTAATCATTAGACTTTCAGTAATATTTATTTTTTAAAACTCACATGGTCACTTATATATGGGTCACTTAAAAACACACCACCATGGATAACAAGGGTGTCCTTTCCAGGAACTCTGATGCCTTGGGTCTGGTGGCCAATCCTCTTACAGAACTAGACATCTCCCTGGAGTTCACCCAGGAGCAGAACCTACCAAGCTTTATCTCCTCTACTCTCATTTACCACATCCTAACCCCCAGTTCCCTTTAGTATTATACTGAAGGGGAGCAAAATTTGAACCCTCTAATATGTCTCTTGGGCATTAGGATTACCTTGACCCGGCTATTTTCAAGAAGGTGCAGACATAGGAGAAGCTCTGAAAACCAAGTAGAAGTTACCCTTTTGTAAGAAGCCTTCATATTTACAAGGAAAATCTCCATTTGTAATGGCATCTCCCTCTCTCTACCAGGAACAGAAGAATGACTCAGTCTCTAGAAACTCTTATCAATAGAGAAGGCAATGACTTAAATTGGCATAACAACCTTACTGTTATTTACTGTGTTTTTCCCTCGTAACTTCCCATAATCCCCTCCCCCAAACATCTTGTGTCTTTAGCTGGAGATGGTATTTTAAATGGTGGCTTGGGCCGTTTCAGAGAGTTACTCAGTTTTCCTGGGTATCTCCCATGAATATAGGAGGTATATATGTTATTAAACTTCTGTTTTTCTCCTGTTAATCCGTCTTTTATTATAGATGTATCTCAGCCAAGGACCTAGATGAGTAGAGGGAACATTTTTTCTTCCCCCAAAATCTCATTTAGGAATCAGATACTCCAGAAAACAGAGTTTAGAAAACAGAGTGTTTAGGAGCAACTTGTGTTTTAGTGTAATAACAAAAATTCTTTCAGCCAGGGATGCACAAAAAACCTGGATTCCATATTGGAAGCAGGTAGGATAAGCACAGAATACTATCTCCAGGATCTTCCTATTGCATTATTCCCTTAAAGAACAAATAAACAAAAACAAACAAAGTGCAGATTTTTTTAGTAGTAATGATAATGCCATGTAACATTTAGTATTATATGATGCAGTTACTAAACGAAAATTTCCCAAACCCAAAACTTTTTCAACAGAAGACCCATACTATTATTTAATTTGCTCACAAGTTCACCTTTTTATGAGGAGGTTACAGGGTTTTGAGATCTGGCTTTAGAATTGGCAGAATTTAATTAATTCCTGCTGTTAATTAAACAAGGAGGCCATTAGACGGAGGTGGTTCTAAATACTTAGCAGTCTATGTAACAAATCAAAACCTAAGCCTATAAATGCCTCAAGGTTTAGAAACCAAAACCTAAGGCAACCAATCACAACTAGGCTTTTCCAAGTAAGGCGAATATTTAAGCTATAGCCAATTAAATAATTTCCTTTCTTTGTTCTCACCTTTTTTTCTATAAAAGTTTTCCCCCCGGCTCCTGTCAATATAGTGTTCCTAACAGCTTTAGCTTTGGCACTGCCTGATTCAAATAGATTTTTTCCTCCAATACACTCTTAAAATTTTAATAGGCCTCAGTTTATCTTTTAACACTGCCCAGGCTGTTGAATTTGACTATGGTTCATTAAAGCAACTAATCATGTGGCTGCCAATCTGTAACTTGTGCTTATGCAACGTCTCCAGAATCAACATACAAAAGTATTTGGCCTATAGTCTGAAAATACATTATAACCTATATGTAGTATTGTTTTCAAGTGCTTATAAATTCTGTTGTGATTAATAAATTTCAGAGTTATTTAAAAGTACTAATAAATGCATACTAGCTTTCTTAATTATGCATTTTTAAGTTAATGAATGAGGAAATTAAAATTGTGTTAGGAGGAAACATTGTCTAGAATTTTTATTTATTTATTTATTTTTAATTTTTTAACTGAAGTATAGCTGCTGTACAGTATTATATGTTACAGGTGTACAAAATAGTGATTTACCATTTTTTAAAGTTAAACTCCACTTATAGTTATTATAAAATATTGGCTATAATCCCCATGTTGTACAATATATCCTTATAGCTTATTTTATACCTAATAGTTTTTACTTCTTAATCTCCTACCCGTATAGAATTTTTCTTATTTTAAAATTGGTAGGGAATTCCCTGGTGGTCCAGTGGTTAGGACTGACTCAGCACTTTCACTGCTGAGGATGCAGGTTCAATCCCTGGTGGGGGAACTAAGATCTCTCAAGCTACATAGCCAAAAAATAAAATAAAATAAATTGGTAGTAAAGTACAACAGGAGCGCCAACGCTTCCACTGTTCCACCTTGAGAAAAGCTAGAAAATTACCAAATGAAATTCAATATTAAAGGTAGCAAAGAATTATGAAAGCAATGAAGCCTGGGTGAATTACAAGTATGGAGAAAAGAGAATGACTGAAAGTGAGCTGATGATCACAGGCTGTGTTGGCTCTGGGAATATTTGCCAATTCTGGGAGTGGACTAAAGACCAGTGTTAGCCCACGGAGAAGGACTAGAAGCGACAAAGTTGACCCTTGGGCAAACTCAAATGCCTGGACAGTTGCAGAGTTCTTGTGCACTGTGGTGGTGTGGAGAGCTCAGATGACCTCTCCTTAAAGACAGTGAACTTCCTCCGATCTCTCAATGCTGAGGAAACAAAACACACTAAAAGGAGAAAATATGTACTTCTGTACGTGCTTGGCCACCCTCACAAAATACTTCACAAATTTTGAAGCTACCTAGGACAAGATGCTGGAGAGGTAAGCTGAAAACCTCTGAAGAAGCAAGTCTCCTGGTAAAACTCTAAGTTTCAGGAGACAAATACCATGGAAGGGCCATGCCCTACAAACAGGGTAAACAGAGGTAGACTTACAGAGATAGAGTTTCACATTTTTCCTTGGGTATTTCGCATGTGTACATGAGGTATACATGTTAATAAAATTGTTTGTTTTCCTGCTTTTAATCTATCTTTTATTACAGGGGTCTCAGCTAAGAACTCAGAAGCAGAGAAGGAAAATTATTTTTTCTCTCCTACAATTTGGATCCTATGCAAGTAACCTCCATTTCTATCCCCATGGCCCATCGCCTCGCCAACCTTCTCTATTCTGCTCTCTTCCCTAGAGCTTGACATCTGTGGAAGCCACCAGCTGAAGTCACCTGCACTCTGGGCTGTCTTCTGTGGTTGACATCAGCTGGACTCCACAGCATTCTGGCTTCCCCTTAGTCATAGCCACTAGGAGGTTCCTGTAAACCTATGCCTATCAATCAGCTTTCATTTGTCATCATCTTTGCCCTCTCCCATTCAACCTTATGGATATTTTTTCTAATCACACCTTCACCATCCCCCGCCATGGATATTTAATGTGATTTGATTTTTTTTCCCCTTTTTTCCTTGCGGTATGCGGGCCTCTCACTGTTGTGACCTCTCCCGTTGCGGAGCACAGGCTCCGGACGCACAGGCCCAGCGGCCATGGCTCACGGGCCCAGCCGCTCCGCGGCATGTGGGATCCTCCCGGACCAGGGCACGAACCTGTGTCTCCTGCATCGGCAGGCGGACTCTCAACCACTGCGCCACCAGGGAAGCCCAGATTACATTTTTGATCTTTAAATTAGGGATGAAGCTATAGTGGCCTACATTCAGAGATTCCTCTATTTTAACTCCTTCAAAGTATCCATCCTCTCTCTGGCAGGATTAAATTCAAATCTATTTCCTTTACATCAGGAACCATCAGAGCCTGGCCACTATGTACCACTCTAGGCTTATTTTGCAATATGTTTATATTAGTTGTACTGAACTACATCAAATTCACTCCCTTAAGTGTCTCAGAACATATTGTAATTTCAACATAAAATACTTTCATAGTCCCCTTTCCAGATTTCCTGCCTAAGTAATTTCTTCTTGTCCTTAAAAGGTAAACTCTATCATTATTTGCCCCAAGAAGCCTTTAGCTGCCCTCTACTCCATCATATCTATTTTTTTCCCCATCTACTCATAGAGGATCCTGTGTAAATGGCTATTAGAGCAACTATCGCACTGTTTATAACTTTTGGTCTATTATCTGTATTCTCACTAATTCCTTGTATTTGGGAACTACATCTTATTTGAATTATCTGTGCTTAGAACAGTAACTGTCATACAAGAATAGTTGAATAGATGCTGAATAAGTGAACAAATGGGAAAAAAGGGACTAGTATATTGCTTAAATCTCAATGTATGAAAATAGACCAATCTTCCTTCATGAATTTCATAAATTCAGATCAATTTCAAGGTCTCTGAGCCTTCTTTGTCCTATTTTGCCCAGATTCCTCAGAAGTCAAATATAAACATACTGCATTCCAAAGCACTGACTTATTGATGAAAAGATTCCACCCTAAATTTTCATCTCTTTTCCTACCTATTGAATCAGGCTGACAACCTAAATGTAAGCAAAAAATAATTTCCCTCTGTCTTTATATTTTAAGGTTTAGAGCCTTGTCATACATAGGGCTCCCTAGGAAGAGAATCTGAGGCTCTGAGATTTGGTGACTGAAGGCTGCTCTCATGAACACTCATTTTGAGGTAACAAAAGAAGCAAGAGTGGGCACAGGTAAGGTAAAATTGTGTTGTAGTGGCAATAATGGCTTCAGCCCTTCCCACAGGGAGCTCTGAAACTGGCCGGCCCTTTAGAGAATCTCAAATCAGGCAGAGTGATCCAGGCCTTTGTATTCCTACACTGTTTGGTCACTGGTTGCCAACTATCTGAGGAGGGGTCATAACTTGAGTTATGCTCCTCTTTTGATGGAGAACAATTTTCACAATGGCCTGCAGCTGTGAGCTATCAGCAGCCAAGCTTCCCAGCAGTCCAGGGATGGAATACTTCAGTCCTGAAAGATTTGGAAGATGAACCAACCGCACCATCAGCTACAATCTACCGCTTGTGATGCTTGGATCCACCTGCTTCACAGTCAGTTCACTGCATCTGGGAGCAGCTCCTCCAGGATTTTGATTGGTTTCTTATCCAGGGAAAGCTAAAAAGAGGAAGATCAGGAAAATGAACTACAGCTTGTGCTGCTGCAGTTGGTCTCAAGTTTGGAAGTGGTTTTCATTTCCTCCCTCTTCTACATCCCATTCCAGACTCTCCAGCACTTGACTAGAAGCTATGCCAATCTGAGCTTACCTGGGGCCACCAAGACCCTCATCCCTGAGGAATCTGAGCCTTTGTACAATGCTATTCTCAGGCGGGGTTAAATAGGCCTTACCACTTTGCCTTTTTACTTCAAGAATTTTAACTAATAAAAGGTTAAAGAGTTGATATACACCCTCCCTCAACTCATTTCCTTCTTTCTTTGCCAAGACTACTCACCATCTTTAATTTAAGGTCTCACAATTTCTTGCATGGCTTCCACTCTATCTTTATGTGTAGCTACTTGTTTGACTTACATATTCACATAACATGTAGCAAATTAAAATTAGTATCCAGGCTAAATGTCCACATCAATAAGCACAAAAGGTAAAATACTCAATAGTAATGGAGGGAGAAAAAGGAACTTCACAAAAAATGAACTCAAATTGCCAATAAAAATATTTAAATAAAATATTAACTAGGAGATTACATATTAAAAAGTACAATGAGATTTCCTCTTACATCTATCAGATTGTCAAAAATTAGTGAACTCCTCCCAATTGTTTTTTTCCTTCTTTTCCCAGTGATGCATTTGGACTGTGAATTAAATACACTTGGAATTTTTCTGTCACTCTTTTGCAGTAAAGACATCTTGTTTCTCTGAACTGATGCTATTCCAAAAAAAGACACAAAGTCACTATTTTCCCCCTTTTTTGATACATAAAAAGAAATGCAAAAGCTTTACTTAAAAAAAAATCACTTTTGGGCTTCCCTGGTGGCGCAGTGGTTGAGAGTCCGCCTGCCGATGCAGGGGACATGGGTTTGTGCCCCGGTCCGGGAGGATCCCACATGCCGTGGAGCAGCTGGGCCCGTGAGCCATGGCCGCTGAGCCTGCGCGTCCGGAGCCTGTGCTCCGCAACGGGAGAGGCCACAACAGTGAGAGGCCCGCGTTCCGGAAAAAAAAAAAAAAAAAAATCACTTTAAAAGTTTTTTTTTTCTTTTTTCATATTTATCCCTTTATATAAATAATTCATATAATTATTTTAATTATTATACCATGCAGGTACATGTATTGATATACAGTTAGTCCATATCTTTTTAAAATTAGCAGTTGTATGTATTATTATTTTTTACTGCAGGACAGTCATGAAACTAGCACTTGGTTCATTTTTTCTCTCTTGTGCTTTAAATCGAAGACTAATTTATTCCTCCTCATTTGGCATAATGTTATTCTAAGTAAATATACTTTCACTGTTTATTTATTTGAAATGGGGGATATAAGAAGAAAAAAACATTTTTGTTTTTGAAAGAAGATATGTATGGTGAGCACAAAGAGAGCCCAAATGGAATTGACAGTCCAAATGTAACTGCAGAACCAGCCCAAAGTGGCCCCATCCTGTTTCTCACAGGATACTGAGTTGTTTTTCAGACACAACCAAACAAAACCATGAGTCATGCAGCTGAAGCACACGCAGAGAAAATTTTGGCCTCAAATGACACGGGGAACCAAAGTTTCTATGCTTCCCCTGTGGAACTAAAAGACCAAGACAAGACTGGAACCTGAACTCTGGAACCCTTTGAGAAGTGAAGGGTTTGTTCAAGAAAACCCGGTGCTGGAGCCCCTTTTACCATAATTTACCATAAAGTGCCAAGTTCCAGAGCCCTCTATTGAAAACCTGCCCTGCCAGTGTTTCTGCATACAAAACCACTCTCCCTTACCTCATAAAAGTTTGACCAGACCCCAAACTGGGGAGACAGATCTGAGCTTTGCCTCTTGTCCCTTTGCTTGGATGCCCTGCAATAAAACACTTTCTCTCTGCAAAAAACCTTTGCCTCAGTATTTGGTCTTTCCATTGTGCAGTAGGCAAAAAGGCCACTTGCTCGGTTACACAGACATATGTACTGTGTGTAGTAGAAACCTCTTTTGGTGTTCTTCAAAAGTCATTACCTCTGGAAAAAAAAAAAGAAAAAAAGTCATTACCTCTGAAAGATCCTGGAGAAAATTAATTAGTTATAAAGTATATAGCAAGTTGAGTTCAAATTGTATCTGTATCACCATCACTATGAATGTTAAATGGCAGTCATATAAGACTAAACTTGTCTGCAATAAATACATTTACAAGAAGTGGACACTGGCTTTATTATTATTTTTTAATTAATTATTTTTTTTCTCAGTCTTTTTTTTTCCATAACTGTATTGGAGTATAATTGCTTTACAATGTTGTGTTAGTTTCTGCTGTATAACAAAGTGAATCAGCTATACATATACATATATCCCCATATCCCCTCCCTCTTGAGCCTCCCTCCCACCCTCCCTATCCCATCCCTCTAGGTGGTCACAAAGCACTGAGCTGATCTCCCTGTGCTACGTGACTGCTTCCCCACTAGCTATCTATTTTACATTTGGTAGTGCATGTATGTCCATGCCACTCTTTCACTTCGTCTCAGCTTACCCTTCCCCCTCCCTGTGTCCTCAAGTGCATTCTCTATGTCTGCATCTTTATTCCTGACCTGCCACTAGGCTCACCAGTACTGGTTTTTTTAGATTCCATGTATATGCATTAGCATACAGTATTTGTTTTTCTCTTTCTGACTTACTTCACTCTATGACAGACTCTAGGTCCATCCACCTCATTACAGATAGCTTAATTTCATTCCTTTTTATGGCTGAGTAATATTCCATTGCATATATGGGCCACATCCTCTTTACCTATTCATCTGTCGATGGGCATTTAGGTTGCTTCCATGTCCTGGCTATTGTAAATAGTGCTGCAGTGAACACTGTGGTACATGACTCTTTTTGAATTATGGTTTTCTCAGGGTATATGCCCAGTAGTGGGATTGCTGGGTCGTATGGTAGTTCTATTTTTAGTTTTTTAAGAAGCCTCCATACTGTTCTCCATAGTGACTCTATCAATTTACATTCCCACCAACAGTGCAAAAGGGTTCCCTTTTCTCCACACCCTCTCCAGCATTTATTGTTTGTAGATTTTTTGATGATGGCCATTCTGACCAGTGGGACACTGGCTTTAGAAATCCAACATTCACCTTTGCAAGGAAGCAAGCACCACCACCAGGTTTGTATCATTAGTTTTAGCAACATGGGTAGGACTTTGTTTTTTGTTCTGCTGCTTCCATATTAACATCAGAACACCTACTTTTGTCTTAATAATCCAACCTCTCAGCCTCATCTCTTACATACTGACCTTTGCTTAACTAACAATAGTCTCTGCAAAATTCTCCTTGGATGTGCTGCATCATTGCCTCATGGTATAAATTAAAAGGACACTATAACCCCATTAAATCAAGAAATGTTAAAATAAAAAATGTCATACAAGAAATAGGGTTATTTAAAGTTGGGGAGAAAAATAGCGAGCACTAAGCTACAAATTTATGCCAAAAGGGAAAACTTTTAGAGTTAGTTCAATTCTAATTTTTAGAATTAGTTGATTCCCTGTCACAGTAAATGGCACATAATAAAACAGAGTAGCATTAGTACTTAAAGAAAGTGTTTTTTCACATTAATTATGTAAAATTCTTAATATTTGACTATCTAATAACCCTTAATAGAATAATAACTTTGTTTGGAATATAATTTTTCTTGTGTTTTTCTTTTCTTAATAAATTGTGCTTCATAAGTTTGTTTATTTTAAATTAACATTATAAGCAATTTTAGTTTTTTCATCTAATCTAATAGTTTAGGTTGCTGACCTAAAAGAAAATTTAGGTCAAATCTCCTTGATTTCTAAAGAAAACAGTTACAGATTCTGCTTTTTTGTTTGTATCAGTAAAATATTTATGAAATTATATGCATATTATAAGCTAGGTTTTATACTTATATTATTTAGTTTAATCAGAAAATTAACCCTTTTTGAATTTATATTTTATAGGTAAGAAAGCTGTTCTTCAAAGATCACATAAAACTAAGTGCTTGTTAGTTTTATGCTCAAATTCATAAAGCTAGATGGTAACAGTTTCAGAATTGAAACACAGGTCTAACTCCAGAATTCACACTCTTCTGACTATTGTGTACCACATCAACACGATAAAGGGTGCCCCAAAGCAGAGAGTTGGGTGTAGTCGAAGGCACCACATGTCATAATGTTCTCTTGCCATTTGAGAAATTCCACTTTGAATTCCACAGATACTAAAAGGAAAATGAAAGTTTATGCCATGACCCTTAAATGGCACCAGAAGAGGTTTCTCTACATTCATCATAACCAGCGTCATTCTTTCTCTTCCCCTAATCTAGTAATAGAGGAGTGCCAGTGAGCTAGAAATACTATCATTACAAGATGCCTATTTCCATTCCTAAGAGAACTGTAGGGGAAAAAGCTGAAAATGAAGAGGTATACATGGCTAAACATAGGTTATTTTCCAGAGTGAGATCTTAAGTTGTAGCTTCTTGTTAAAGTTAGTTGATTTTTCTTTTTTATTCTTTATTTTGTTTATTGTGTGTTGTTTTGTTTGTAGTTCATTTGGCCTTTTCCCTGCCCTTAAAAATGAAAATGCAGTCTTACTTTCCTCTCTGGGCTGCGAAATATCTCGGTATAACTTTTAACTACCCTCGCACTGACATTAGTTTTCTAATCCCTAGTGCCCAGCTTTCTTCAACAAATGACTGTCTATTTAAGGTGAAGTGTTCATCAATGACCAGACTGTTTAGGAATGGAACTCATAAAACAAAATATGGAAACTAATAGAAGGACATTGATTCTCTGTCCCATCCAAAGATAGACCACAAATTAAGTAATAAAATACACATTGCTGTTCCTGACATTTCATTTCTGTGGAGCTGGAATTAGCAATGCATAACCTATAGGCAGAAGCATTAATCTCACAAACTATCTTGATTGGAAACCGTACATTAACAACTTGATCTTTATTGCTACTATACCATGCCCGTTGTAAAAAATTGTATTTTCAATAAATTGAGCCAAAGGTAACAAAGGGAATCAACTGCAACTTGCAGTTTTGTACAAAACAAGACTATTTTGTTCTTTTGGTTTATTGCATCTCAGTGCTGGCTTTGTCTCTCCAAATTAAAATTCTAATATTTTCAACTATGCGTATAGCAATGAAGAGTAGTGGTTCTTAAAATTTGCCTCTGTGGAACCAGCATTTCTACATATCCTTTGGCACTCAGGAATGAAAATCTCAGGGAGGAACTATCTAGGAGGTCTTCAAAAAAACGATGATGGTTGAGCATTCTCCCCAAGATGACAATGCTTTTCCCAGTGAGATGGATGCATGGGTTGGGGTGGATAGCCTTCAAGCAGAGAAAAATCATACACATAATGATGTGATAGTGTGTTGGCAGAATGACAAATATTTCAGTAAGAGAGCAGCTTTGGGGAACTGAAAGATAAGTGTCTGAAAAATCTATGCAGAAGCCATAAAATGAAGGGGACCTTTTTTGCTCTGCTAAGAAGAGTAGAATCCATCCTGTAGAAGATGGGGAGATATTGAATGTTCTTCAACCAGGAAGTGAATTGGCAAGGATTAAATTTGGATTCTGGAAACAGTCTGCCTGGATTCAAATGCTGGGTATTTCCCACCAGCAGTGTGACCCTAAGGAAATTATTTAACATCTCTGTTAAGTTTATCAGTTTTCTTATCTGTAAAATAAGAAAAATACCACATATGGCAGTTGTGATGATTAAATTTAATAAATTAAAATATTTAAAGTGCTCTGAGCAGTTCTGGTATATAGTAAGTGCTATATAATTTTTTGTTATTATAAAAATTTTTATTATTTATTATTTGAATCACTCCACATCCACTTTATTAACCCCTTTCCACATGCAAGTCACTGTAATATTCAAACTTTAAATAAAAAATGAGCAAGATAAGTGTATGCCCTCCAAGAGTTTTGTATATATAAACTGTGCAGTGATAACTGCTAGAAAACAAGAAAATACCAGCACTCTACCAGGACTGAGATATAAGTTATTCTTCCTTGGCAGAAAAGTAAGATTCTTCCCCTTGACTGAGTCTTATGAATGAATAGGTTTCCTGGGCAGAAAAGTGGGTAGGGGGAAAATATCAATGTAAAAAGTGGCATGGCATCCAGGAAGAACCTGTCTGGTTTGATGTTCCAGAAAATGAGTAATGTGGTTCCGGTTCAGAGTGTATGATGTATAGAAATACTATCATTACAAGATGCCTATTTCCATTCCTGAGAGAATTGTAGGGGAAAAAGCTGAAAATGAAGAGGTATACATGCCTGAATTTGTCAAATCATTAATGACTTTTAATGCACAACAAATAAGATAGTACTTATCGTTAGGCTCAGGTAAATCTTTCAAGACTTTTAGTAAGGACATGACAAGGCCATGGCAAAACCATGAACTGCTTTAGGCATTAAAATCTTTTTCTTCTGATAATTGAAGAATATATCTACAATTCAAATGAAACTGCAGTATATTATCTTGTTTGTAGTTAGAAATATCTATGGAGAATTTTTCAAATAATAAAATTATCTCAGTTATAGTCACACGAATCACGCTAAGTACCTAAAAATAATCACCTTCTTTATTCAATTTTAATTTTATAGAAAGGAAGAAAGGAAAAAGAAGCAAGAAATAGGCAGGAGAGAAAGGAAGAAAGTGAGAGGGATACAGGGAGAGGGTACAAAGAAAAAGAAGAAGGATAAAGAAAATCAAAATAGGATTTACAATTAACGATGAAGAAAATTAGAAATTGTAGAATAAAACCTTTTTGGGTATAGCTGAAGAATGAACATTCATTTGCAAAATTGAAACAGTGCAATCTTTTGGTGCAATGAGCAGAATACCAAAAGATGCTTCCCAAACAGTAGTTCTTTAGTACAATTAATCCTCTGATTTAATTGCTCTTTATGTAAGAAAAACCCTTGATATATATATGTAATAGAAGAATAATATATTTTTTCACCTGTAACTCTCACTTGGAAATGCATAAGCAGAATCTCCTACCCAGTCATTAAAATAGCTACAACTGACATTTTAGTACATTAAAACTAACAACTAAATTGGTGTAATTTCTGTCCAATTTCATCACTGTCATCCCAATTCAAATAATCAGACCCACCACATTAAGCTGCCATTTCTTTGTTATATTTTTCGACTTCTTGCAAAGCCTTTTTTCCTCTCCTCCTCCTTATCCTCCTTCATTATGAACCTCTGCAAATGACTATTTGTAACCCTTAACAGGACATGTCAAAATAGAAGCACTGAAGTGCAACTCTGCAGTGTTTCTCAGAGGACACGTCCAACACAGTTAATCAAGAGTCTTTGGTCCACAGGCTGAGAAACACTTTAAACCAATCATTGGGCAGAGAAGAAATACTCTGCTGAAAAGCTGTTTAAAATTATAGTGCATGAAAAAAAAAAATTTAAAAAAAATTATAGTGCATGGTTGGTGGTTGATAAGAGAGAGTTGATTGTGTTTTTTCTAAATAGAAGCTTTTTTTCTTAGGTTGCAGGCTTTTTTGGGAAACTATTATTGAAGCATATGAAGTGCCTTCCTATCTTGTAAAACTTTGTGTAGTAACTAAGTCAATGGATCTATCACCGTTATATTAGTTCAGCTATAGGATGAGGTGAACTATAAAACTTAAGCTATAACCAAGACTACAGCAACCTAATAAAGTAGAGTTCATCAAAACAGTTTATCTGAAAAAACACAAGAAAAATGTATCTGGGATATATTTTCTCATATGTATACCAAGAGGCATGGAATAGAAACACAGAATTAAAATGACAGAGAAAATAGAAGATCTAATCTTTTTATAACTCCTGTGTGTTCTCTGGAGGTTCAGCTTTGTTAGACATGCCCTGGGACCCAATTACATTGAATCATTTACCAATATGATTGAAAACTATGCTGATGACGCTCTTATTTACTACTTATAAATATTAGTTCTGCTATTAAGCATCTTTATCACATTTTGTACAAAAATAAATAAATAATAATAATTGTCATATTTTCAGTGACAAATTAAATTATCAGTGGGAAAATAAAGTATTCAGGGGATTTTTTTGTTTGTTGAATGTTTGTGACATCTGCTTGTTATTTTGGCTTTCAAATTACAAGGCCAATCTTCCATGGGAAACTTTCCTCATGCGAAGAATGCTTAAAATGTGTATATCTTCCACTACAAAGGAAGAGTGAGTGATGATATTGTCAGCCCAGATCATCCTACTAGGTTTCCTTCAAGTGAGGTATTAAAAGAGAGAAGTAATATTTAATTTTGCTAACCATACTTTTGAATCCTAAATCAGAGTGTATTTTTAAAATTAGAACCCATCCAAGAAAAACCTCTCAATGAGGTCATTATAAATACATTACCCAATCTAAACAATGTGGTCTTTATTCACAAATACTTTTACTGTAAAAAAAAAAAAGCAGAGATTAGGGTCATTATTTAATAGTTTTAAGAACCTTTGTAATTAAGACCAAGATTTTAGTCCTCCTGCCATGTGAGGACACACAAAGATTTCCTGGCAGTGAACCAGGAAGAGGCCCCTCACCCAGGAGGCAACCTTGCTGTCACCTGGATCTTGGACTTCGCAGCCCCCAGAGCTACAGCATCAGATATACACCCTCTAAATTCCAGTTCTTGAACTGACATCCTCAAGATGGCAACATAGGTCATTCTAGACTTCAGTCTCCTTCACAAGAAGACCAACTAACAACTATCCATAGACAAGACATTATTGTGAGAATCCCAGAACCACAGGGATGAGGCTGAAACACCCCCTTGGACTATAGAGTCCAACGAGGAGTTATTAGAAGGGTAAGAGGTATGGGTTCCTTCTGAACGAATTGCCTCTCCCCTAGGCCAGCACAGCCTGCCCTGAGAGGGGTCTTCTAGGCCTTTGGTTTCTCCAGTGAGGAAAAGAAAACCCAAAGTGTGCATCCAGCTTCCCCAGCATTGCCAGACATCCCAGGAGGCACATTTGAATCTCTCCTCACACGGATCAATGGGGGAATCTGTGGGGCTTAACAACTGGGGATCAGGTAGAATAAGAGATGAGTGTGGGGCTTACAGCAACCAGGGCTCAGATCTGGGCAGAATCCATTCTTTCTGGAAGCCTGAGTAAAGATACCAAACAGTGTCTCTGCTCTTTTGAAGAACAAAGCCAGTGGCCCTGTCTGGCCAAGGAGTTTGGATGGCAATTCTACATGATTCTGGTCCCCAGTAAATGGGCCATACTGGCCATGGAGCCTGTTCCTCATTCATGGATGGGAAGAGAAGTCAAAATGGCAGTCCTGCCTAACTACTGGGCATAACCTCCAGTCCCACCCTGAAACCATAAAACTCCTAGAAGAAAACATAGGGAAAATTCTTCACATTGGTCTTGGCAATGATTTTTTGCCAAGAAGGGCAAGGCTACGAAAGCAAAAATAAATAAATAAGACTATGTAAAACTAAAAAGCTTCTGCACAGCAAAGGGAACAATTAACAAAATAAAAAGGCAACCTATTGAATGGGAGAAAATATTTTACTCACATATCTGATCAGCGATTAATATTCAAATGAAAACTTAAAATAATAGAACTTTTTCTAAATCAAGTATCTAAAACAATTTAAAATAATTTAAAGAATATAGAAATGCTGTTTATATTGGCCTACTCTTTTTGTATTGGGATATATTTCTGCTGTTTATTTCTGCTCTTTAACTTATACAACTCAATAGCAAAACAAAAAACAAAAAAACAAATAAACAGATTTAGCAATGAGCAGAGGATCTGAATACACCTTTTTCCAAAGAGGATATACAAATGGCCAGTAAGTACCTGAAACAGCATTCAATATCACAAATCATCTGGGAAATGTAAATCAAAACCACAATGAAATATTATCTCACACCTGTTAAAATGGTTGCTATAAAAAAAACAAGAGATAAACGCTAACTGGGATGTGGAAAAAAGAAAACATTTGTACACTGTTGGTGGGAATGTAAATTGGTACAGCAATTATGGAAAACAGAATAGGATTCCTCAAAAAATTAAAAATAAAGCAACTAGAGGATCCAGCAATTACACTTCTGAGTACATATCCAAAGAAATAAAATCAGGATCTCAAAGAGATATCTGCACCCCCATTTTCATTGCAGTATTATTTACAACAGTCAAGACATGAAAACAACCTAAGCGTATTTCAATAAATGAACAGATAAAATAAAATGTTATATATATGTATATGTATGTATGTATGTATATATATATATATATATATACACACACACACAAAAGAAAATTTATCAACCTCAAAAGGAAAGAAATCATGACATTTGCAACAACATGGATGAATCTTGAGGGTTTTATGCTAAATGAAATGTCAGACAGAGAAAGACAAGCGCTATATCTTCCCACTTATATGTGGAATCCAACAAAACTGAACTCATAGAAACAGAGTAGATTGGAGGTTGCCAGGGACAGGGTGGGATGAAATGGGAGAAATGGGTTTAGGTGGTTAAAATGTATACACTTCCAATTACAAGATTAATAATTCTACAGATCTAATGCACAATATGGTAATTATGGTTAAAAACCCTGTATGTACACTTGAAAGTTGCTGAGAGTACATCTTAAAACTTCTTACCTTAAAAAATAAAATGTTAACTTTGTGTTAGCTAACCTATTTATTAAATGTTTCACAAAGCATATCAAATCATCACATTTTACACCTTAAATTTATACAATGTTATATGTCAATTTACTACCAATAAACCTAGAAAAAAATCTTTTTTTTAACATCTTTATTGGAGTATAATTGCTTTACAATGGTGTGTTAGTTTCTGCTTTATAACAAAGTGGATCAGTTATACATATACATATGTTCCCATATCTCTTCCCTCTAGCGTCTCCCTCCCACCCACCCTCCCTATCCCACCCCTCTAGGTGGTCACAAAGCACAGAGCTGATCTCCTTGTGCTATGCAGCTGCCTCCCACTAGCTATCTATTTTACGTTTGGTAGTGTATGTCCATGCCACTCTCTCACTTTGTCACAGCTTACACTTCCCCCTCCCTATATCCTCAAGTCCATTCTCTAGTAGGTCTGTGTCTTTATTCCCTTCTTACCCCTAGGTTCTTCATGACATTTTTTTTCTTCTTAGATTCCACATATATGTGTTAGCATATAGTATTTGTCTTTCTCTTTCTGACTTACTTCACTCTGTATGACAGATTCTAGGTCCATCCACCTCACTACAAAAAACTCGATTTTGTTTCTTTATATGGCTGAGTAATATTCCATTGTATATATGGGCCACATCCTCTTTATCCGTTCATCCGATGATGGACACTTAGGTTGCTTCCATCTCCTGTCTATTGTAAATAGAGCTGCAATGAACATTTTGGTACATGACTCTTTTTGAATTATGGTTTTCTCAGGGTATATGCCCAGGAGTGGTATTCCTGGGTCATATGGTAGTTCTACTTGTAGTTTTTTAAGGAAGCTCCATACCGTACTCCATAGTGGCTGTACCAATTCACATTCCCACCAGCAGTGAAAGAGTGTTCCCTTTTCTCCACACCCTCTCCAGCATTTATTGTTTCTAGATTTTTTGATGCTGGCCATTCTGATTGGTGTGAGATGATATCTCATTGTAGTTTTGATTTGCATTTCGCTAATGATTAATGATGTTGAGCATTTTTTCATGTGTTTGTTGGCAATCTGTATATCTTCTTTGGAGAAATGTCTATTTAGATCTTCTGCCCATTTTTAGATTGGGTTGTTTGTTTTTTTGTTATTGAGCTGCATGAGCTGCTTGTAAATTTTGGAGATTAATCCTTTGTCAGTTGCTTCATTGGCAAATATTTTCTCCCATTCTGAGGGTTGTCTTTTGGTCTTGCTTATGGTTTCCTTTGCTGTGCAAAAGCTTTTAAGTTTCATTATGTCCCATTTGTTTATTTTTGTTTTTATTTCCATTTCTCTAGGAGATGGGTCAAAAAGGATCTTGCTGTGATTTGTGTCATAGAGTGTTCTGCCTATGTTTTTCTCTAAGTGTTTGATAGTTTCTGGCCTTACATTTAGGTCTTTAATCCATTTTCAGCTTATTCTTGTGAATGGTGTTAGGGAGTGTTCTAATATCATACTTTTACATGTACCTGTCCAGTTTTCCCAGCACCACTTATTGAAGAGGCTGTCCTTTTTCCACTGTACATTCCTGCCTCCTTTATCAAAGATAAGTTGACCATATGTGCGAGGGTTTATCTCTGGGCTTTCTATCCTGTTCCATTGATCTATATTTCTGTTTTTGTGCCGGTACCATACTGTCTTGATTACTGTAGCTTTGTAGTACAGTCTGAAGTCAGGGAGCTTGATTCCTTCAGCTCTGTTTTTTGTTCTAATATTGCTTTGGCTATTCGGGGTCTTTTGTGTTTCCATACAAATTGTGAAATTTTTTGTTCTATTTCTGTGAAAAATGCCAGTGGTAGTTTGATAAGGATGGCATTGAACCTGTAGATTGTTTTGGGTAGTATAGTCATTTTCACAATGTTGATTCTTCCAGTCCAAGAACATGGTATATCTTCCATCTATTTGTATCATCTTTAATTTCTTTCATCAGTGTCTGATAATTCTCTGCACACAGGTCTTTTGTCTCCTTAGGTAGGTATATTCCTAGGTATTTTATTCTTTTTGTTGCAGTGGTAAATGGGAGTGTTTTCTTAATTTCACTTTCAGATTTTTCATCATTAGTGTATAGGAATGCCAGAGATTTCTGTGCATTAATTTTGTATCCTGCTACTTTACCAAATTCATTGATTAGCTCTAGTAGTTTTCTGGTAGCATCTTTAGGATTCTCTATGTATAGTATCATGTCATCTGCAAACAGTGACAGCTTTACTTCTTCTTTTCTGATCTGGATTCCTTTTATTTCCTTTTCTTCTCTGATTGCTGTGGCTCAAACTTCCAAAACTATGTTGAATAAGAGTGGTGAGAGTGAGCAACCTTGTCTTGTTCCTGATCTTAGTGGAAATGGTTTCAGTTTTTCACCATTGAGGATGATGTTGGCTGTGAGTTTGTCATATATGGCCTTTATTATGTTGAGGAAAGTTCCTTCTACGCCTATGTTCTGGAGGATTTTTATCATAAATGGGTGTTGAATTTTGTCGAAAGCTTTCTCTGCATCTATTGAGATGATCATATGGTTTTTCTCCTTCAATTTGTTAATATGGTGCATCATGTTGATTGATTTGTGCATATTTAAGAATCCTTGCATTCCTGGAATAAACCTCACTTGATCATGGTGTATGATCCTTTTAATGTGCTGTTGGATTCTGTTTGCTCGTATTTTGTTGAGGATTTTTGCATGTATGTTCATCAGTGATATTGACCTGTAGTTTTCTTTCTTTGTGACGTCTTTGTCTGGTTTTGGTATCAGGGTGATGGTGGCCTTGTAGAATGAGTTTGGGAGTGTTCCTTCCTCTGCTATATTTTGGAAGAGTTTGAGAAGGATAGGTGTTAGCTCTTCTCTAAATGTTTGATAGAATTCACCTGTGAAGCCATCTGGTCCTGGGCTTTTGTTTGTTAGAAGATTTTAAATCACAGTTTCAATTTCAGTGCTTGTGATTGGTCAGTCCATATTTTCTATTTCTTCCTGATTCAATCTCGGCAGGTTGTGCATTTCTAAGAATTTGTCCATTTCTTCCAGGTTGTCCATTTTATTGGCATAGAGTTCTTTGTAGTAATCTCTCATGATCTTTTGTATTTCTTCAGTGTCTGTTGTTACTTCTCCTTTATCATTTCTAATTCTATTGATTTGAGTCTTCTCCCTTTTTTTTCTTGATGAGTCTGGCTAATGGTTTATCAATTTTATTTATCTTCTCAAAGAACCACCTTTTAGTTTTATTGATCTTTGTTATCATTTTCTTTTTCATTTATTTGTGATCTGATCTTTATGATTTCTTTCCTTCTGCTAAATTTGGGGTTTTGTTGTTCTTCTTTCTCTAATTGCTTTAGATGCAAGGTTAGGTTGTTTATTCGAGATGTTTCCTGTTTCTTAAGGTAGGATTGTATTGCTATAAACTTCTCTCTTAGAATTGCTTTTGCTGCATCCTGTAGGTTTTGGGTCGTCGTGTCTCCATTGTCATTTGTTTCTAGGTATTTTTTGATTTCCTCTTTGATTTCTTCAGTGATCACTTGGTTATTAAGTAGTGTATTGTTTAGCCTCCATGTGTTTGTATTTTTTACAGATCTTTTCCTGTAATTGATATCTAGTCTCATAGCATTGTTGTTGGAAAAGATACTTGATAAAATTTAAATTTTCTTAAATTTACCAAGGCTTGATTTGTGACCCAAGATATGATCTATTCTGGAGAATGATACATGAGCACTTGAGAAAAATGTGTATTCTGTTGTTTTTGGATGGAATGTCCTATAAATATCAATTAACTCCATCTTGTTTAATGTCTCATATAAAGCTTCTCTTTCCTTATTTATTTTCATTTTGGATGATCTGTCCATTGGTGAAAGAGGGGTGTTAAAGTCCCCTACTATGAATGTGTTACTGTTGATTTCCCCTTTTATGGCTTTTAGTATTTGCCTTATGTATTGAGGTGCTCCTATGTTGGGTGCATAAATATTTACGATTGTTATATCTTCTTCTTGGATTGACCCCTTGATCATTATGTAGTGTCCTTCTTTGTTTCTTGTAATAGTCTTTATTTTAAAGTCTACTTTGTCTGATATGAGAATTGCTAGTCCAGCTTTCTGTTGATTTCCATTTGCATGGAATATCTTTTTCCATCCCCTCTCTTTCAGTCTGTATGTGTCTCTAGGTCTGAAGTGGGTCTCTTGTAGACAGTATATATATGGGTCTTGTTTTTGTATCCATTCAGCCAGTTTGTGTCTTTTGGTGGGAGCATTTAATCCATTTACATTTAAGGAAATTATCAATATGTATGCTCCTATTCCCATTTTCTTAATTGTTTTGGGTTTGTTATTGTAGGTCTTTTCCTTCTCTTGTGTTTCTTGCCTAGAGAAGTTCCTTTAGCATTTGTTGTAAAGCTGGTTTGGTGGTGTTGAACTCTCTCAGCTTTTGCTTGTCTGTAAAAGTTTTAATTTCTCCATCAAATCTGAATGAGATCCTTGCTGGGTAGAGTAATCTTGGTTGTAGGTTTTTCTCCTTCATCACTTTAAATATGTCCTGCCACTCCCTTCTGGCCTGCAGAGTTTCAGCTGAAAGATCAGCTGTTTACCTTATGGGGATTTCCTTGTGTGTTATTTGTTGTTTTTCCCTTGCTGCTTTTAATATGTTTTCTTTGTATTTAATTTTTGACAGTTTGATTAATGTGTTTCTTGTTGAATTTATCCTGTATGGGACTCTGCTCTTCCTGGACTTGACTATTTCCTTTCCCATATTAGGTAAGTTTTCAACTATAATCTCTTCAAATATTTTCTCAGTCCCTTTCTTTTTCTCTTCTTCTTCTGGGACCCCTATAATTCTAATGTTGATGCATTTAATGTTTTCCCAGAGGTCTCTGAGACTTTCCTCAGTTCGTTTCATTCTTTTTTTCTTTATTCTGCTTTGCAGTAGTTATTTCCACTATTTTATCTTCCAGGTCACTTATCCGTTCTTCTGCCTCAGTTATTCTGCTATTGATCCCATCTAGAGTATTTTTAATTTCATTTATTGTGTTGTTCATCATTGTTTGTTTCCTCTTTAGTTCTTCTAGGTCCTTGTTAAATGTTTCTTACATTTCCTCTATTCTATTTCCAAGATTTTGGATCATCTTTACTATCATTATTCTGAATTCTTTTTCAGGTAGATTGCCTATTTCATTTGTTAGGTCAGGTGGGTTTTTATCTTGCTCCTTCATCTGCTGTGTTTTCTGTCTTCTCATTTTGCTTATCTTACTGTGTTTGGTGTCTCGTTTTCACAAGCTGCAGGTTCATAGTTCCCATTATTTTTGGTGTCTGTCCCCAGTGGCTAATGTTGGTTCAGTGGGCTGTGTAGGCTTCTTGGTGGAGGGGACTAGTGCCTGTGTTCTGGTGGATGAGGCCGGATCTTGTCCTTATGGTGGGCAGGTTCACGTCTGGTGGTGTGTTTTGGGGTGTCTGTGAGCTTATTATGATTTTAGGCAGGCTCTCTGCTAATGGGTGGGATTGTGTCCCTGTCTTGCTAGTTGTTTGACATAGGGTGTCCAGCACTGTAGCTTGCTGGTCGTTGAGTGGAGCTGGGTCTTAGCATTGAGATGGAAATCTCTGGGAGAGCTTTCGCTGTTTGGTATTACATTGAGCTGGGAGGTCCCTGGTGGACCAATGTCCTGAACTCAGCTCTCCCACCTCAGAGGCACAGCACTGACTCCTGGCTGCAGCACCAAGAGTCTTTCATCCACACGGCTCAGAATAAAAGGGAGGAAAAGTGGAAAGAAAGAAAGAGGATTTTAAAAAAATAAAATAAAGTAAGATAAAATAAAATAAAGTTATTAAAATAAAAAATAATTATTAAGAAAAAAATTTTTGAAGTAAAAAAAAAAAAACAACAAAAATGGACAGACAGAACCCTAGGACAAATGGTGAATGCAAAGCTATACAGACGAAATCTCACACAGAAGCATACACATACACACTCACAAAAAGAGGAAAAGGGGAAAAAATAATATATCTTGCTCCCAAAGTCCACCTCCTCACTTTGGGATGATTCGTTGTCTATTCAGGTATTCCACAGGTGCAGGGTACATCAAGTTGATTGTAGTGCTTTGATCCGCTGCTCCTGAGGATTCTGGGAGAAATTTCCCCTTCTCTTCTTTGTTCACACAGCTCCCGGGGTTCAGTTTTGGATTTGGCCCCGCCTCTGCATAAAGTCGCCGGAGAGCATCTGCTCTTCACTCAGACAGGATGGGGTTAAAGGAGCAGCTGACTCATGGGCTCTGGCTCACTCAGGCAGGGGTGGAGGGAGGGGTACGGATGCGGGGTGAGCCTGCAGCGTCAGAGGCTGGCGTCATGTTGCAACAGCCTGAGGCGCGCCATGTGTTCTCCCGGGGAAGTTGTCCCTGGATCACGGGACCCTGGCAGTGGCGGGCTGCACAGGTACCCGGGATTGGAGGTGTGGATAGTGACCTGTGCTCATACACAGGCTTCTTGGTGGTGGCAGCAGCAGCCTTAGCGTCTCATGCAGGTCTCTGGGGTCCGCACTGATAGCCGCAGCTCACACCTGTCTCTGGAGCTCCTTTAAGCAGCGCTCTGAATCCCCTCTCCTTGCGCACCAGGAAACAGAGGGAAGAAAAAGTCTCTTGCCTCTTCGGCAGGTCCAGACTTTTTCCTGGACTCCCTCCCGGCTAGCCGTGGTGCACTAACCCCTTCAGGCTGTGTTTGCGCTGCCAGTCCTCTCCCTGCGATCCCCCCCAAAAAATCTTTTTAAAAGAGCAAGTTTTTAAAATATAAGCAATGGATACATAAGAAAAAATGCATATAATTCTGACTATATTTCAATGACTTTAAAAGATTTTTCTCATTATTATGTTCTATAGGATCTAAGTAGAAAACTGTTCATGAAACTTTGAAAGCAAAAACATATAAACTTTGATAGTTTATCAGATATAAGGTCCTGGTTAGTTTTCTGAATATTTCAAACTCTTTTGCTTATCTGGCACATCCTTTATACCAGGAGAAATTGCTTAGGGTTGTACATAGTTGGCTGGTCCAAAGGAGGGGGGCCTCAATTAGAAGAGGGAAATGAGAACAACCTCTGGATAAATACCTGCAGACTTCATGATTATCTTTTGTTTCCAATTAGTTTCTGAAAATGTATATTTTATTCAATTCCTTCAAAGGCTTGAAATAATTTTATTTGTCTTCCAGAGTTTTTGAAACAGTCTTCTTTCCTTAACTTTGGATTAAAATGCATTTAAACAGCAAATTTTAGAAAATTTTGGGGAAAACAGGAAGTCCCTCACATATATGATAGGTTGCTTATTGAAATTAAAAGAGCAGAAATATATCCCAATACAAAAAGAGTAGGCCAATATATACAGCATTTCTATATTCTTTAAATTATTTTAAATTGTTTTAGATACTTGATTTAGAAAAAGTTCTATTATTTTAAGTTTTCCTTTGATTCTTCTTTGTGAATAAGGAAAATAAAGCAAAATTGTTAGATTTCCTGCTCCTAGTACAGACGATTTATTTCCATAACCGATTTTTAGTGCACAGAGTTTATATTAATATCCAATTATTAATGGAAGGATCCCCAGTGTTACATGTATGTGCATGGGAGAAAGGAATATATTCCCCTCAGTGGTGGGAGAAGGTAGGTCTCTGTCTTAGTTCAGGTTTCTATAACAGAATACAATAGACTGGATGGCTTATACAACAGAAATTTACTTCTCAGAATTCTGGAGATGGGCAAATCCAAAATAAAATCACCAACAGATGTAGTATTAGGTGAAGGCTTGCTTCCTGGTTCATAGAAGACAGTCTTCTTACTGTAACCTCACATAGAAGAAGGGGTGAAGGTGCTCTCTGTGGTCTCTAATCTAATCTCTAAAGTAAAGGCACTAATCCCATTCATGAGGGCTCCACACTCATGACCTAATCACCTCCCAATAGCCCCACCTCCAAATACCATTAAACTGGGGATTAGATTTCTACATATGAATTTGTGGGGACGGGGACAGACATTCAATCTATAGCAGTCTCTGACTCTGGAACACAGCATAGCAACAGTAGACCTAACTGTTTTTTCAGACGCACATCAAGCTCTCCATCTAATAATTCCTATAAGATTGTAGGGTGAGAAAAAGAGAGGAGTGCTCTCCTTACACAGCCAGCTTTTGAAGCAGCACCTAATAACCCAAGGTGGGAGTATTTTAATGGCTTATCACTCTCTTATCCATTCATTCATTTACTTATTCTTCCATTTACATGAATTATGCAAATGATGGGATACAGAAAAGAATAAAATACTGCTTCATCCTCAAAACCATTATCTAGTAATCTAAGAAGCAAACTATCCTGAGTTAAATGAACTATTAAAATTCAATATAATCACAATAAAATTTAAAACAGTGTTCTTTTTATCCTCTGCCCCATAGCTTAAAACTGAACTCCATATGCTTCAGATAGAATATTTACTTAAAGAACCTTTGAGTCATGGAGTGACTTATCCACATGTATAAATAAAGTAACAAAACCAAAACTAAAAAAAAAAATAAAATTGAAGATGGAGCTAATTTATCTAATTCATCCAGACTATCAACTTGCCTAAATTAGTTGCCTATGTGACAGTAATACTAAAATCATGTTTTTAAGCAACAAATCCCTCCTCAAAAACATTATAAAATGTCCACAGGGTAAAATAATTCAATGTACTAGTTAATTGTCGTAGTTTCTAAAGATGATGTATTTAATGCAACATGTAATTAAAGGCGTCCATTTAACTATATGCATACCATAACATTAGATACAAAGGTATATGCAAAGATAAAACATAATCTCTTCAGCTGGTAAGCTTACTTAATAAACCATCTTTTCAAATTTGAGTAATAACTGAACCATTTTAATAATCACAGAAAGTCTATTTCTGAGACTATGTCCATGGAGCCCCAGGTTTCTAGATAACCCAGGTTGAGAGAAACTCAAACCCTCTAGCATATAGAGGCAATGCAATATATTAGAAAAGACTAGAATGGGACAATTAACATCTAACTAATGCAACCTTTCAGATATTTATTTATTCCTCAAAGCAACATTGAATGGAAGTTATACTCATTTAACAAATGTAAAAACTTAGACACAGAGTATTTAAATGACATGCACAGTCACACAGATGGGAAGTATTTCGCAATACTAAATATTAAAGTGCTTAACTCTTAAACCACAAAATGATAGGATAGTTGAAAGTATTACTTTATTATTAATAGTTTATTCTTCCTCCTGCTGTTGCTGGTTTTGCACTTGGGGGAAGGATCCATGTCTACCTCCTTTTCTGAATATGTTTCCATGCAGCTCACTATGTTAGGCTAAGCTGCTGTAGCAAGAAATCCCAAAATACAATGACTAAAGAAGTTCATTTATTTGTCTCTCATATAACAGTTCAGAGGTACATAGTCCAAGGCTATAGGAACAGGTCTGCCATCCTCAACATGAAGCATCCCTCTCAGGTACAAGTTTCCTCCATGTCTCAGCCACAGGAATGGAAAAAGAGACTAAGGCAGTATGTGGCCAGTTTTTACTAAAGGGTAAAACTGGAGTGTCATATATAACTTCTGTTCATATGCCATTAATAAAATCAGTAAAACTTGTACTATATATTGCAAGTTACAAAAGACACTGAAAAATATAGGTTTTTTTTCAAGGTTACCTTTGCTAATATGGGTAAAATGTAACAATGAAAGAAAAGAACAATGAACATTAGACAGCCTCTAGCATTCTGCCACATTCACCATTTAATGGAAATACAATTATTAAATGCCTGTTAGGTATATATATTGTGCTAGATCCTTTGAAGTTTATGAAATAGTTTGTAATAAACTGATATAGATGCTGCTTTTCTTGGCAAGAGTTCTAGTTTTAAAATTAAGAAATCAACGCTATTTTTTTCCATTTTAATGCAATATTAAAGAGTCATGAAGTGAAAAATTCAGACATAGCCCATGAATAATATTAGATTAATGTTGGTTCTTCTCCACAATAAACTGAGGATCTTAACAGATGGTGGTTAGTGGAATATTGAAGGCTTCTGGTATGTAATAGTGAAGATAAATATAAATTTAAATTGTGTTTAATGGGTCTACACTGATCAAAGATTCCTAAAGCAATGGACAAGCCTCGTGCTTTTCAGCAGGATGCAGGATACCCTGCCTTTCCTTGGCCCTTGTGCCTTCAGCACCGACATGTAGGTGTGAATGTCTAAGCAGATTGTTCCTGCTCCTTTTCACTAACCTATTTGTTAATCTTATGAGCCAGAGCTCATTTCAAGAGAGTGTGGTTGCTTTAGGGTGTGGAAATCTGAAAGACTGTAGAAATTTATAGAATTTATGTCAATTTATAGGTCACTTTATACTGCTGGGAATTTTAGAATATATTATAATATTTATTCACACTTAAATAAATTGAGTGCTATTTTTACTGCTCAGTGCAAGATAGTATATTCTGGCCTCACTATGTCTTATACCAAAATGAATGCCATGACTACAGTATTTGGCTTCTTTTAAAAATCTAACAATGAAAAAAAAAAAAAAAAAAAATCTAACAATGGTTAAAACTTATTTTGCCTTTTCCTTAATTTAGAATGTTATCTTTATCTTATCTTTTAAATTCTTTCTGATAGCTGGGCTATGCACTAGAAGCTTGAACAAAATTTTGATTATTATTCTATTTGATCACTATACATTGTTATAACATAATATTTGGTATTTGAATATTATTTGGGGGGATGATTTATACAATGTGGTAATCTATAGCTATTAAATAAATTAGATGTTTGCCTAATAAATTGACACTGGTGCAAAAAATCACCAATTGAAAACAATCTCCCTTAATTCCTGACTTCCTCAACCAACTAGATGCATGACTTTGGGAATTTACGTATTCTACTAACCTTTATTTCCTCTTCCTTTCAGCAGGGATTATCACACCTCTGCTAATTATCTTAAGCTATTGTTTAGTCAACTGAAATAAGGTAAATTCATTGGCTTTAAATTTACAATAAATATTTACCAAATGAAGGTCATGTCAGGCACTGTAGTAATCAAGTATAACAATTTTAACATGCAAATACCCTTGCCATATTTACCAAAGCATGCTCCAAAAAAGTCTTATTTCCAAGGCAAATTAATAGCTATTATAGAAAAAAATAAACTTTATGGGATCAAATAAGTTTGGAAAAATTATATTAAATCAAGTTAAACAGTTCCTTTAAGTCAGTTAATCTTAGAGCTTCTAATATATTTATGTGCACTGGGAGTCTCCAAGATAATATAGAAGGCCGAATTTTTCCTTCGTATTTCAAAGGATACCTCTTAAGACTATTGTTCCTTTGATCAAACTTTAGGAAAATTTTCTTTTATCAAGAACTCAAAATAATTTGCATAACACATAATGCATCTTGGGAGAATGTTGTGAGAGGTGGAAGTGACCTGAGGTTAAGAATTAAATGCCTGTATCCTTCAATCTACTCAAATACAATAATCTACTTTTATTACTTAAAATATTAATGTTTCAAAAAATTTCAATTCTAATTAAAAAATAATCGTATCCTTTAATTTCTGTATTATTCTCTTATCTTCCTTTCTCTTATACATTTTTTCCTGTTGAGACTTTACAACTAAAAGTTTTTTTGTGGTCCTTTTTGAGAAATTAAGGTTCTACTTCCTTATCACAAACTCCCCAACATCTTTCCAATAAAATAAGCATGAGAAGGAGAGATAAACAAGTATCATATCAGGAAGCTCAAAGGTCATAAAAATTGTAGAATAATGTAGCCATCAAAAATTTGGACCATGGGGATCTTGAGACAAACTACAGAACAATATTTTGTTTTGCCACAAATTCAATTATTTTAGGCAAATATGAAATCAGAAAGGGAGAAAAGCTACAGGCATCACTGTGTGGGGCGCGGCAAAGCGTTGCCGCAAAGCAGGGTAGAAAAAGCTGAGTCATCCATCCTGTAGCCAGTGCACATGCGTTGAGATATGCTAACAAGGTTTTAGAGCAGTAACCAGTCCGAAGGCGACGTGTAATTATGCCTTCGATATGAACCAATCAGAGACTTGCACAGTATCCCGAATCTTATATAGGCAGCTGCCGTTACGGCTGCGGGGTCTTCCTTCCATCTTTCTCTAACCAAGCTGTACTCCAATAAAGTGTGATACGAGAAGAATCTAGCGTGTGGCGACTGTTATTCTGCTGGTCAGACGCAGCTCGCCATATCACTGTGCAGAGGTTTCTGTCCTCTAGTGTTCTGCCAAGGGCACAGAGCACACCTGGAGAATACAAGGCAACTGAAGCCAGCCCTTACCTGCTAGGTGCTTACACCTCGTTGAGCTGGCAGAAACTAGTCCAGTGGGCACAGGAAATAAAAAGCACAGCAAGGAAATAAAACCTTATTTAAAAGTAACTATTACGTGTTCTAAAGTAAGACAACTATTACCTCTCAAAGAGTAGACAAAAAGTGACTGACAATTTTTGTTGAATGCCAAAGGGACTTTCCACAACACCTTGTAAGTTGGCCAACACTTCTAAGGTGCTGTCACCACAAAACCAGTGAAAATAATTTTTGTCCAGCTTAGATATACAATTAAAGCTGTCAAATCCACTTCTCTCTTGCAAAAGGTTAGGAGGGAAGGATACATGCAATTACACAGTTCCCTGACAAACTGCTTCCAAATTTCCCTTCTAAATCAGCCCCATGCTTTCATAATACCTACAATTATAGAAGTATAGGATTGCATTAGTGACTTTATAAAAGGCAAGGCAAATAGTCACTTGTCAATTCCTCTCTACTTTGACCTTTCATGGCGTTTGGTACTGTTAAATATCTGCCTACTTGGTGAAACATTCTCCTCTATTAACTTCCCTAAAATTTGTTTTTTTCCTCTCTTTCTTTGATAATTTTGTTTGTTCCTTTTTTGGTCCTCAGGAGAAAAGTGTTAATTATACTCCTCTTATTAGTATTCACATTTTCAACATTTCTCGTCTTTTCAAGGATATATGTATTACACATGTAAGCATATGCATATGTAGGTTAATACTCATTTATTATTTTATACATTTTTATCTCTGTTCTTCATTCACATTTTCCTTAGCTCCCACAGGCAAAAGCTGTAATATATTTGATACGCTTTATTGAATTTGTATGTACCCTTTTAAAATATGTAGTTTGACTCATTTGTTATGTTTTTAATTTACTTAACTAATATTGTGTTAGAGAACTTACACTGTACTTCATTTTTTAAAATCACCACTAAGTATTTCAGATCCAAACATGAGTTCCAGTTACTACATGGCATTCCACAGAGTGACAGTCAGCTTTTATGAGGTTGTGCTACAATAAAAATCATCTGAATTCTAGTAACTCATAAAAACAAAAGCATAATTTTTATTTGCATTATATGTTGTCTGTGTCTCTGCTCTACATCCCTTTCCCACTTGGATCTAGGCAAAGGAAGAGCCCCTCTTTAGAGTAGAGCCATTCTTGTGAGAGAAGAAAAATAGACACAGAAGACCCATGCCATAATTTTAAAGCTTCTACTTAGAAAGAGTACATGTCATTTCTATTCATATAACAATGGTCAAGATAAGTCACATTTCCAAGTGTGAGAAAGTTTGGGTGGGGAATATAATATCACAGGATGGGCCAATGAGGAGGATGTTATAAGGAGTAGAGTGAATATTTTAACAATAACACTTCTGCTACACATGTTGCTTTGACTCTGCTGTCCATTGTGGTAACTACTACCCACCTTTCATTTAGGAGTTGAGTGCTGCCACTTGGCCCCCATTACCCTGGGATCCAATTACTACTCCTGTTGCATTTAAGTTTCCCAACTCAGTGCCCACAGTTCTCACTGTAAGATCTGGCCTACAGAGAATAGCCATCATAGAACTCTTCAAGAAGTCTTAAAATATTTTTCTTACAGTCATGGGGAAAACTGTGTCTTCTCGGTCCTCCCAGGGTGGGTGAGTAGATCTTAAAGGACAAATCTACTGTAACATTCCAATCTCCCCATATATTTGAATCCTTTCCTCTATAGTAAACCAAGGCAGGTCTGGCACTTGTAACTCATTTACTGTGGGCTACCTTTTGGTCTGTGTTTCAGCCAACCAACCAACAAACAGTTAGACCCCTTTCTAACTCCCTGAGCTGCAACATTAAAGGCAATAGCTGTGCTTAGTGGGCTCATAGAAATACATTTAACCTGATCTAACTTCCTGTTTTTTTCCACCATTATACCACTCCTTTAATGTCCATCTTCAAACATGGTCTCTGAATTTCTGTCTGTATGACTTAGAAAATACAAGTCATTATTTTTAGCACACCTCTTCAGGGTCACACTTTGTACCTCATCCAGGGGCCTGCTGGGCTCCCTGGATCTAGTTATAGGTCTAGTAGCAAAGAGGGGTTGTAGGGATGAGTTCTGAGGAGGATCAACATTATTTTGCAGAACAACTGCTTCAGGGGAGGCCATTACAGTTTCCTCAAGCAGTGCAGAGTTAATTCCCTCAGATGAGGTGGTGAGGCTGCTTCTACTGGCAAAGAAGACTCATGAATTTAGGGGCTTAGTTTCCCCAGCTTCATCTCAGGTTCTTCTCACACATCCAGATTCCAACTTTGAGGATCACATCCCTTCCTAATTAGTGTCCTCACTTTGTAAAATAGATACCCTGTGAGGCTGGGAATTCATTTGGGTTGTAATTCAGCCACTCACAGCATGAGGCTTTGGATTTGGTTTTCAGCAATCTCAGCCCTGTGGCTATAGGTGATAAAGGTCTCTTGCAGGGCACACATGAAAGATTTCAGGTCATTTATGTGGCACTTGAGCTGGGAATTCTAATCCCTGGGCACATTATTTTTCTTCCTCGCTTTGTCCAGCAACTTTAGGAACAACCAGCCAATTTCATTTTAATTGTTAGTTTGACAAAAATATTCAAAAGTATCATATACACTGTCACCTAGATCCTTGCTTCTTACAAGTGTTTGATTATGAATATCCAGTTGTGATCTTTGCTTATCTGTATGGCCAGATAATGCCATGGACTATCAGTGCTCTATTTACTTCTAGAAATAGAGACATTAGTGTCTTTAAATCTAACCAGAATAGACAGCTCTTCTGGAAACCCCAGACTCAGTTCAGAAAACCCACACCTAACATTTTATTCCTCTAGGACCACTCTCTGTACCAAAATCTGTGTTAGTCAGGGTTCTCCAGGGAAAAAGAACCAATAGGATATCTGTGTATTTATACAAAGGGATTTATTATAAGAAATTGGCTTACATGAGTATGACTTGAAAACATTATGCTATGTAAAAAAAAAAAAAAGTCCAGAAGGACCGCATATGATATGATTCCACTTATATAAGTTGTCTACAATAGACAACTCTGTATAGACAGAAAGTAGATTAGTGGTTGCATATAGCTGTAGGTAGGGGAAATGAGTAGAAATAGCCAAGGGTTACTGAGTTTCTTTTTTGGAAAAATGAAAATATTCTAAAATTTATTCTGGTAATAAATTCTCTTAATATACAGAAAGTGGCTGAATAGTAAACTTTAAATGGGTGAAGTATATGGTATGTGAAGTATATCTGAATAAAGCTGTTAAAATTCTTATAAACTATTGAGAGACTAAAGAGAAATCACAAGGAAAATATTAATTTTTTTGAATTTATGTAAATGAAATACAAAGTATATTTTAGATGTATTATATATTTATATATTATAAATGTATGATATATACATATAGTCTGTGAATTACAATTAAAACTAATTTTAGAAGAAAAATTATACCTTAAATGCTTACATTAGATAAGAAGAAATGTTCAAAACCAAGAGCTAAGCTTCCAATTAAGAAACTGAAAAAGAAAAGTGCAAATTAAATCTAAATTTATATTAGAAGGAAGTAATATTAGTAAAAGTGTAAATCAGTGAAATAGAAAATGGACAACTATGAAAAAAAAATTTTTTTGAAAAATATACCTTTAGTTAGACTGATCAATAAAAAAAGAAATGAAATGTTAATTACCAATATCATAATTAAAGAGGGGCATTGCTGCATGTTTTAAACAGCAAAATGAAGTTGAGGGAAGATGATGAACATTATGACAATAAGTAGCTTAGAGGCAACCAAAAATTTTTTGAAAATCAAATTACCAGAAATGACTCGAGTCAATTAAAAACCTTAATTACCCTATATCTACTAAAGAAAGTGAAGTGGCAATTAAAAACTTTCCCACAAAGAAAACTCTAAGCCAATACAACAGCACTTGTGATATCTATTGAATATTTAAGGAAGAAATAATATCAATCTTACACAATCTCTCTCAGCAAATGGAGGAAGAGGGAAGGAACACTTCCCAACTGATTTTATGAAGCTAACATTACCATGACATCAAACCAAGCAAGGACAATACGAGAAAAAAAAAATTATAGATCACTTATAAATATATACTGAAAATGCAAGGTTGGTTTAATATTTTTAAAAATTGATAAAAATTTTGACAGAATAATGAGGAAAATCATGTAGTCATCTCAATAGATGCAGGAGAATCATTTGACAAAATTTAAACTGTGATCATGATAAAAGCCCTTCACAAACTGAAAATAGAAGGAAATTTCTCAACCTGATAAATGATATCTAGAATTTATATGGAATTGCAAAGAAGCCAGACAGAAGAGTACATACTGTATGATTTCATTTTCATGAAGTTATAGATAATGTCACGAAAAAATAATCCATAGAAATAAAAAAAAATCTACAGAAATAGAAATCAGAATATTGATAATTTATAGGGTTGTAGGGATTTAATGGGTAGTAGAAAAGTCCTATATCTTGTTTGGGGGTGTTGTTTACAGGATGTACACATTTATCAAAACTCATTGAGTCTTTCATTTAAGATGTGTGCCTTTCACTGTACATAAATTTTACATCAATATTTTAAAATGCGTCATTCTCTGATGTGTCCAAGCAGGGTTTTGCAGATCCGGTGCATAGGTAAAGATGAGATACATATGGGGAGGCATGAGAAATCCTTTAGAAATATTAGTAAACAAAAGGGCACCAAAAATGACAGCCTGGATGAAAGAGGAAAGTCAGGCACTGCTTGTGAAGTTTTTAATATCCTAAACTGAAGTTTAGGAATTATATTGGATAGGTGAAGGGGTACATTTTAGTCAAGAATGGGATTAATGAGAGTTGAATTTGGGGAAATCTAGTTTATTAAGTAATTCAAGCAGCAAACCCATTAGGATACCAATAGCAGATTTTTTGAACAACACGTTAAAGGCCTATGTTGGAAGTGGAAACCGGAAGGAAATAAGAGGAAAAGAGGAAGAGGAGGTGCTCACAATGGCCAATGGCAGCAGGACTGGTAAAATTGTGCAGAATTCTTTTTCTCAGTCATGAAGCATAATTTTTGATTCCAAGAGCCATGATTTCCCCTCCTGTGCAAGTCTGATCTCTGTCCACGCATTTGCTCAAGCTGTGTGAAAAACTAATTCCCAACACCTGCTGATTTGAGACCAAGCGCTAGTTTAGGAAAGGTTTTCAGCTTGTCAATCTCCCCTGCTATGCTGTACAGAGAACTTGTGGCCTGGGCAGCATAACCTCACTTAGAAATCTGCCTGAAGTGCACAGTTTTACCAGGGGTTGGTGTAGGAAGGTGCAAAGAGTCAAATTATGTCATTTTTATGTAACTAAAAGATCACAGTTAGCCCTATTTGCTTTTTACATCTCAGTGGGAGAGTAAAGGGGATAATGTTCAGCAGTACTTTGCATTTAAAAGATTCCTTTATTCAAAGAGATTTACAAATGTTACATCATTAAACAAGGTTCCCTTTGAGATGCATTAGAAGTAAATACAAAATTGTAATGCTTATTTCACAGCGGTGCAATATTATGTGGTTCAGGAAGAGAGGCCTAAAGAATGTCATTCTTTAGTGCACACTAATCAATATGTAGGAATAATAACTTCTTACATAGTTTTAGTTCTGCCTCTCTCACTTGCTCTAGAATTTTCTAATAAATGCTTGATCTTTTTGAAGATACTTGCCTTTGTCTCTTAAATGGGGCTCATAATAACTTTCCATCTCATAAATTGTTAGGAACATCAAATAAAATAGTATATATGGAAACAGGTAAAAATTGTACAGATATAAGAGTGAATGAAGGAAGGATCATTTCTGGTTTTTCTTTCTATTAACGTGTGTCTTACTAACACGGTACCTTGTAGAGAGTAGGCTTTTAATACCCACTACATTATTGTTTTTAGCTAATAAAGTATCAGGAAAGTCAAGGCATCTGAATTAAGCTTTAACTTTGAACTGCGTAGTTCTTAATATTTAAGGACATATTAGGGTCATTCACTTTGTTTTAGAAGACACTAAGAACTAGTGTGTTTATCTGGATTGCTGAATGATACATGGACAGTTAATGACAGATTTGGAATTAGACTCTAGATGATTTAGGCCTTAGCATATAGTGCCAAGCTGAGCATTTAGTGCTTTTAAAACTGTGGTAATAAAAAATTCTAACTTAGTTAAGGCAAGCTTTTTAAATGTTTGAGTCATGCAAAAGAATTTCAAGAAAAAGAAAATATCAGAACAGTTAAAAACCAAGCCTCAAAAATGAAATGATGTAACAAAATCAGTAGACAAATATTCTTGTTTTGAAGGAAGAAAAAAAAAATCTATCTATCTATCTGTCTATCTCAAGATAGTCTTTTTTTTTTTTTTTTTTTTTTGCGGTACGCGGACCTCTCACTGTTGTGGCCTCTCCCGTTGCAGAGCACGGGCTCCGGACGCGCAGGCTCAGCGGCCATGGCTCATGGGCCCAGCCGCTCTGCGGCATGTGGGATCTTCCCAGACCGGGGCACGAACCCGTGTCCCCTACATCGGCAGGCGGACTCTCAACCACTGAGCCACCAGGGAAGCCCCAGTCATTACTTTTTAAAGCAGAAAAAATTAAATCTAGTTACAGAAGTCCAGAAAGGGCCTGTTGAGAGATTAATGACCATACATACACAGCATAATTATAGAAGAAGGAACATTATTCAGTGAAATTGCTTAGTTAGACCAAACTGATTGGGAATTTTGATAATGTGTACAGGGATTAGGTCAAATACAGTTTTATATATCTGTTAAGATAAGGGGGTGGGGGTACATTAAAGAAATACTTGGGCTATTAGGGCAATAGCACATATTTAAACAGCTAATCTATTTAGAGATGCCATTGTTTATAAGGACCTTAAAAGCACTAACTTCCATGCTTTACTTTTGTTCCTTGCTAATCACCTTTAGCTTGTGAAGGTGGAATTTTGGTAGTTGTCTTTAAGCTAAGCACTTGTGACTGAAAAGTCATAAATGCTTATTCAGTTTTAAAAGCCTATAATTCAGATTTTGAACATTTTTAAATTGTCCAACTTCTGCTTACAAATTACCCAGAATCAGTCACTCAGCTAAAGGCAAAAGAAGCTGAAAGAGAACCCAAGTCTTGCATATTTGGAGGCAAAATGATTGTCCATTAAATTCAGTTAGAACTTTGAGCACGCATTAGGAAGGGGGAAGGGAGGAAGACTTCCCAGCAGTCAGGATTAGAGATGTCCAAACCATAATTGAGGAATTGTAAATTTGACTTTGAAATCCTTGATGAAAAGGCACTATAGGAAACATAATTATTAGCATACTGTATAATGTTTTAATTAGATGAATTTTGCTGCTCTATGCCAATGTGCTTTTTGAAGTTGATTGTATTTTTGCCTTCCTATTCTTTAAAGCTCAGTCAACCTTAGTAAGAGAGAAAAAGGAGATAAATTACATAAAAGAAGGGAACAGCTAATGATTTAAGAATGTGTGGTTTTCCCTCACATGAAACAGCACTCTTAAGTTTCTCATTTGGGGACAATATCTATTCTTTTCTAGAGAGAAGAATATTGTATTAGGCAGCAAATCATTATGGTGTTGGGTATTTAGAAGAATTCTCTTGGTTGTATTAAATTATCCTGTCATCTATACAATACTCTACTGGCTTTGATTATAAAGGCCTTTAATCATTGATAGCATTTATTTGTTAAGTGTAGCTTTCTTTGTGCTTGAATAAGCACAGTTGTCTGTTATTTCTAAACAATTATCAAGCACAATATCAATGAACTATAACTTTAATTTATTTCATTATAATTTAATATTGATCAGTGTGGAAAATGTAGAATTTTTTTAAAAACTAAAAATTTTACAAGCATATGATTTTATTTTGCTTACTAATTTTTTAATACAAAATCTCAAAATACAGTCATTAAAGACTTACCACTTTTCTCTTTCAGCCATATAGATTTTTCTTTACAATCACTCAGGGGAAAAAAAATGTAGTCTCAGTTCATATGAAATTTCTTTGATCTTCATGTAAATAAACAGGCTGCCTTCCTCTCATAGGATCCTTTCTTGAATGTGATTTCTTTCATCAAGTAGTTTATCTCAACTCTGTAAATATCAAGGTAGTTTGCTTCAGAACTTCAAACAAGCATTTCTTACACATTTACAGGAAATGTATTAAACACTATAAATGGCAAACTTCCTCTCAACTTCCTAGCAAGACAGAGCAGGAGACAGTTTATGTTGCACGCCAACTGGTAGGAGGCACGTCCTACATTGTAGCCATAATATTCTAGACAAACACCAAGCATTCTCTTCCCTTGAAGGTCAAAACAGGAAACGTGTATGCTGAAAAGGTGAGCTAGCTTGACAGAACATGGTAAGGAAATCAAGAATGGATTACTGTTGAGAAGCCATAGACTATGAAGAGTTTTAAGACCGAATGTTTATTACACTAAGAAAGTTTACATTAGAAAATTCAGTGAAATGGGTCCAAGTGTTAGACATAGTTTAGTTTGAGAGGGTAAGTGAAGATTTGAACTGTTCTTATTTTTCCAAACCAGGTCTAATTTGCCTGAGTTCTTTAACTCCCAGTTGGCTTAGCAATTTTATGATTCTTGGCACTGTGTGAAATGCATTTTTTCAGATCTTGGAAAGTTGACTGATTTCTTGCTGAATGAACCAGTCAGCCAGCTGTGAAGCCAATTTTCTTAGCTTCAGCAGACACGACATAGTTTTTAAATTTTTTATTCAGAAATTGAAGAATTTTTAATTAACTCTAAATGAGGATATAAAGCAGTGATATTTTCATGTCTTGATATTTAGATTGTAAACTGATAGTCTTATTAAGGAAGTTCTCTTCAGAATTTTCTTTTTTACTATGGCAGAATGGAAATAGCATAGATCCACCTTATGCAATAAATATATATATTTTATTCTGAATTTTTAGGAAGAGTTGTTTAATTTATCAGTAATTATGACAACTGATAATATCTTTTAGTTTCTCTTGTTCTTTCTTTCAAAACTTTGAAACTCAGAAAGTGAAGGCCCCCAGATTAGAATCTGAAGAATGAGTTTCTAAATTCTTTTTATATTCATCTGAGAATAATATCTACATTAGTTCTTTCTGCATATGTTCTTGGAGACTCTCATCTATTTACATATCCTCTTTCATACCATAACTTCTTTATATAATTCTTTATTAATCATTCACGTGAACTAAGTGTGGTTTAAGCCTTTAGCAAGGGCTTCTACCTACACTTATTTAGTTCATCTATTACATTTTTTTGTAATTACATTACAAATAAATGTTGGTTGTAAAATCAGACTCTATATAGTAACCTGTTCTATTAACAGCTTCCTCAAACATTTGACTTTACAAATGTCATTCAGCAACAATGGTTCATTATGGGAAATTAAGTTTTTCTGACTGGGCATTTGAACTGTGCAGTTCTAGAAGACCAAGAATTCTGTAATTGTGATCATCTGCAAATACATGATGCCTAACTTTAGAGTCTAACTAAATTATTTTTTACATTTAAAGTCATGCCAACTGTTATATCCAATAAATCCACAAAGTTCAGTGACTTCACACTTCACATAATAAATGTATATTCCTCACTCATATAACAATCAAATGCAAGTATTAATTTGCAGTATTAATTAAATGCAAGTATTAATCTTTCCTCCATGTAGTGATTCTGGGACCCAGGATTTTTGCATCTTGTGACATTCTATCTTCTTATGTCTCAGAGTTCTCTATTCCCAGCTGGCAGATAGGTAAAGAGATGGTTTAGAAATAAGTACACCCACTTACGTAGCCACCTTGGTTAGGAAATGATACACATTACTTTTACTTAAATTCTACTGGCAGGAACTAGTCACACAGAGAAATGTAATCCCTGGTTAGGCAGTTTCTTCCTAGAAACAACCCCAGAGGGAGCACAAGGGTTTGGAGTTATCTACCTGATTCTGCCATACCAATTATTTCTTTTGGAAAGTTGGAATGAAATTTCCACGTTATCTGGATAACCTTGAATACTAATGATAACACATTTGTTTAAAAAGCTGTAAAAATATTGTTGGGAAACCTATGCCTACTTTTTCCTAGTTTAATAAATTTACGTTTTCCTTTTATTTTATTTGAGCATAAGAAAAAATGTATTTATCCATTTACTCTTTTTTTTTTTTTTTATCCATTTACTCTTTCATTCATCAAATATTTCTTGAGCGCCTATTGTATGCCAAGCACAAATTGTGGTACTTGGGATACACTGGTGATTAAAACACACAAAGACCCTTGCCTTTGTGAGCTTGTATTCTAGTAGGTAGAGACGAACAGTAAATATTATATATAATTAATAAGCAAATTATTTTGAAAATTAAAATATGTTAAATTCTATAGAAAAAGGAAAGGTGAATCGGGGTAATGGGAATTATGAGTGATTGAACTATGCTAGGTGCTGATTACAATTTACAAAATGATTATCATTAAAGGACTCATTGAGAAGGTAGCCCCTCAGCTATGCAGATATCTGACTCAAGAGAATTCCCGGCAGAGAGAACAGCCAGGCCAGGGATATTAATGTAAGTGTTTGCACACTGTGTTCAGGACACAGTGAGGAACCTGGGGTGCTTAGAACGCTGTGAGCAAAGAAAAGACTAGTGGGTGATAGTGCAGAGAAGAAAGATCATGTAAAATCTTCTTGGTAACATTTGTGCTTTTATTTTTAATGAAGTGGGAAACCTTTATGGAGTTTGGAGTAGAGAAGTGAAATAATCCTTATAATTGAAAAAATTCTCTCTGGCTGTCATGTTGAGACAGACAGCAGGGTGCCAGATATAAAGCACGAAGGCTGGTTAGGAGGTTATGGCAGTAACCAGGTGAGGGGGGTGGTGACTAGGAAGACGGTGTTATCCCCTTCATGTGATGGAAACAGTGTTTAATATGTGCGTTGTCTACCAACATTCTGATCTTTATTTGATATTAATGCCTTGAGAGTATTTTGACATGCTACATATTAAATCTCTGGCCATCATTTCAAGGTTTCCGTAAGAAAGAACCTAGATTACCCTCCCCCGTAAATCTTTCAGATTTAAAATATTAATAAAACCTGAACATCGTGTTTTTAGTAGTGTCAAATGGAAGCAAAAAGCTTTGAACTTAAGTTTACTTAAAATGCTGCTAGCAATTTGTAAATGTTGCCACTGTATTGGGCATGCCTGTTGGAAAAAAAATATTTGTATTTGTTTTAATTCACATTTCATAGACATTTAATTGTAACCTGGGGTTTATTTCCTCATTTTGTGTGTGTGTAAGTATAGTTCCTTTCCTGCTTAGTGTTTAAATAAACAATATTTTCCTTCTGTGCAAAAACAATTCTATTGTTAATACAATATATGTTTTGGTTTAAAGGTAGTATATAATATTTTTTATTTTACTAATCAACCTATGTATGTAATTTTTAATTAAACTGTATCAGTGCTATTTCATGAATAAGAGAAAAATTCTTTCTACTTTGAGCTCTAAAAGAAAACAAATATCTAAGTCATTTAAAGTTGTAAGAATCCTAACAGTATGACAATACAGAACTGAAAGTTCAGATTAATACAATTTTACTTAAAATAAATTTCTCAAATGATTGGAGAGACATAGTACATGACACAACAATTTTAACCTACTAAATTTAGTTTTCACAATAGTACCTAAAGGTCATTGTACAACCTTGAATCCTCTTAAATATTCAGTCTTGTCAAATGTGTGGTGTGACAAACTCAGAGGAATATAGTCAGACATTATTTCACAGCTGTACAATGTTTTTACGTCACAGGCAAAATCAAGATCAAAGCCTCATACAGTTTGAGGTGGCATATGTTGCCACAAATTTGGACACAGAAACCACTGATAGGATAGTTCTGGACACTGTTATTTCTTGATCTCCACTGACCCATGTCTGAGTTGGCTAGACGGATAGACCTCTGAAGGTTGCACTAGCTTAATTCTTTGCCAAAATATTACAAAAATAATAATAATAACCTGAGTGTGAAAACAACTCTCCAGGACTGACTTTCAGACTGGATTCTGGAAGCCATACAAATGGAAAGGAAAAGAGTAAGAAGTAGGGTCAGCTCCCAGCTGGAACTAAAGTTACAACCAGAGTTCAAGGTGGAATGTGAGGTTTCCCCAGGCACCAAGGAGTCTGATTATGTTGAAAAGCTATGCAACTTGCTGGTCCCTGGGTCAAAAGGAAATTGCCAAATTTCTTGGCAGCTATAAAGCACTGCTGCACAAATTATTTCTCACAGATTTTCACCTTGAGAATATGTACGTAGTTAGAAATATAAAAATATTTGGATGTATTTGAATACAATTAGTCCAATCATGGTTTGTGAATGACATTTAGTGGGAGAAGGGGGGAAAGGAAGGAAAATCTTTTTTTGAGGGGGAGTGTTTTGTTCTCATTCTGAGTTTTGGTTTTCTTTACTGTCAAGAAAGCATAAAGGAATCAATAAGGGACTCAATACAATCTATTAACCACTTACTGGGTAATACTATGTACATCATGCAAGAAAAGTGTTTTTGCTTTGAGTGACTTAGAATTGTATATTGTGCATAAAATAACCAAGTGATAAAATAACCAATTGATGTTAGGAGAAATGATAAATGTTATAAATGTTATAAATCTATCTAATACAAATAACTGAAGACTTAATATCCATAGTTGACTTGTATTTTGCCTATGCTAAATCCTTATCTTAGAAAGCCCTTTGCTGTCATTTGCAATTAGTAGAAATTAGAGTACCTAAAAATACATACTGGACTATATGATTGATATATACAGGAATGATTTTATGTGTTTTCCCCACATTCCATCACCTCTCTTTCCCTACTTCTTCCTAAAGCCTGGTAATCTTCCGTTATTCAAAAGACCCGATTCCATCTGATAACTCAGGAGACCCTCACTCTACAAATACAGCTAGCTTCGTCATCACATAATTTTGCAGCGCTCCAACTTCTGGCTACACTCTGAGAAGAGCAAGGCACCTGATAACTACCTGGGTGTCAGCTTCACATATTACCTTTTAAAATTTGTGTGTACACGTGAGTGCTTGTGAAAATCCATCTTACCATTGGTAGCCACAAAAGCTCTTTAGCCCCTTATCACAGAAGGGCTGAACAAAGAGACAGCCCCTGGTGTAACGGTGGATATTTATTTCTCTTCTTCAAGAATGTCTTATGTCACAATGGCAATAACATTATTAACAGAAACACCTTTGCAAAAGTGTCAGGTCATGAGTCTTATAACTCTAGGAAGAATTGTTTCAAAATTTTCTGGGTTACAGGTGTTTTTATAACTGCATTTCATTTCTTTGATTTTTATTAAAGTCTATGCATGTGATTTTATGCATTTAAAAGTATTATTCTAGATTGGGTCCATTGACTTCATCACACCAACAAAGAAGTTTATGGCTGGAAAACAATAACTAAAAAAAAAAAAAAAAAAATTAGAAGTTCTTTGGGGTAGGAAAATAAAGGTCCCATAAGGAGTTTTAGACTGTTTCTAACCTGGTAGCTATGTTCTAGACTCTTTCCCAAGGGATAGATGTTACATTCATATAGTGAATTACTGGTTTTGGGGGCTCACTGCTTCTTGGGTTACTGATCCACATAGTGGTATAATGGAAAGGACATTGGAATTGGAGTCAGAAAACATGAGTTTTCTAGTTTTCAACTTGCCTCTAAAAATAATTAAGTTCAATTTGTAAAATCTTTACTTTGTGATAGACATTATACTAAGCAATTTTCATGTATGACAGGAGAACATTTCAAAGTATAGTTTGCAATAATGCTGCTTCTGCTATTGAAGTACTTCAATCATGTTTTGGGAATATCGCTATGCTCTGGCCCCTGCTCCAACCCAGATGGCTAAACACGATCTCCTTTTCTTTTATGAGAAGAGGATTGTTTAGACATCAGTTAGGGTTTGCAAATACCCAAGGTTTCATTTTATCATATAATAAGAAATCATTTTTCATTACTTGAAGTATAGTTGACATAAAATATCAGTTTCAGGTGTACAACAGAGTGGTTTGACATTTATATACACTATGAAATGATCTCCAAACAAGTCTAGCAACCATCTGTCAGAATGCAAAGTTATTACAATATTGTCGAATATATTCCCTAGGCTGTAAATTATACCCCACACCCATGACTTATTTATTGTGTGACAGGAATTGTGTACTTCTTAATCCCCTTTACTTATTTTGTCCATTCTCTCACTCCCTCTGACTGACAACCACCAGTTTATTTTCTGTATCTATGAGTTTGTTTCTATTTTATTTTGTTTGTTTATTTGGTTTATTTTTTAGATTACACATATAAGTGAAATTATATAATATTTTGTCTTTCTCTGTCTGACTTATTTCGCTTAGCATAATACCCTCTAGATCCATCCATGATGTTTCAAGTGTTAAGATTTCATTCTTTTTTTATAGATGAGTAATATGCCATTGCATATATATACACCACAACTTCTTTATCCATTAACCTATTGATGGACAATGGTTGCTTCCATAACTTGCCTATTGTGAATAACACTGCAGTGAACATAGGAGTACATATATTTCTTTGTTTTTATTGGTTTTTTTTTTGGCCATGACATATGGCATGTGGGATCTTAGTTCCCTGACCAGGGATTGAACCCATACCTTCTGCATTGGGGGCATAGAGTCTTAACCACTGGACCACCAGGGAAGTCCCTGAATATATTTCTTTGAATTAGTGTTTTTGTTTTCTTCAGATAGATACCCAGAGGTACAATTGCTGGAGTCATATGGTAGTTCAATTGTTAATATTTTGAGGAGCCTCCATACTGTTTTCCATAGTGGCTGAAACAATTTATAGTCCCACCAACAGTGTACGAGGGTTCTGTTTTCTCCATATCTTGTCAACATCGTTATTTGTTGTCTTTTTGATGACAACCATTCTGACAGGTGTGAGGAGATATTTCACTGTGGTTTTGATTTGCATTTTCCTGATAATTAGTGATATTGAGTATCCTTTCATGTGTCTGTTGGCCACCTGTATATCTCCTTTGGAAAAAATGTCTATTCAGATTCTCTGCCCATCTTTTACTTGGATTACTTGTTTTTTATGATATTGAGTTGCATGAGTTCTTTGTATATTTTGTATATTAACTCCTTATAGGATATATCATTTGCAAATGTCTTTCCCTGTTTAGTAGGTTGCCTTTTTGTTTTGTTGGTATTTCCTTTGCTGTGTAGAAGCTTTTTAGTATGATGTAGGCCCACTTGTTTAGTTTTGCTTTTGTTTGCCTTGCCTGACCTGAGGAGACAGATCCAAAAAGGTACAGCTATGACTGATATCAGAGTTTACTGCCTACATTTTCTTCTAGGAGTTTTATGGTTTCAATTCTTACATTTAAGTTTTTAACCCAATTTGAGTTTAATTTTGTATATGTGAAAATGGTCCAGTTTAATTCCTTTGCATTTATTTGTCCAGTTTTCCCAACACAATTCATTGAAGAGACTGTCTTTTCCCCACTTTGTGTTCTTGCCTCCTTAGTCATAGATTAATTGACCTTATAAGAATGAGTTTTTTTCTGGGCTCTCTATTCTGTTTCATTGATCGTTGTGTTCATTTTTGTGCTAGGACCACACTGTTTGTATTACTCTAGCTTTGCAGTATAGGTTGAAATCAGGGAGCATGGTACCTTTAGCTTTGTTCTTCTTTCTCAAGATTGCCTTCACTATCTGGGGACTTTTGTGATTCCATACACATTTTAGAATTAATTTTTCTAGTTCTGTGAAAAAATCCAATGGTATTTTCATGGAAATTGCATTAAATCTGTAGTTTGCTTTGGGTACTTCTAATCCATGAACACAGTGTATCTTTCTATGTATTTGTGTTATTCAGTTTCTTTCATCAATGTCTTATAGTTTTCAGAGTATAGGTCTTTCACCACCTTGGTTACATTTATTACTAGGTATTTTATTTTATTTTTTTTTATTTTTTTTTTTTTTTGCAGTGCGGGGGCCTCTCACTGTTGTGGCCTCTCCCGTTGCGGAGCACAGGCTCCGGATGCGCAGGCTCAACGGCCATGGCTCACGGGCTTAGCCGCTCTGCGGCATGTGGGATCTTCCTAGACCAGGGCAGGAACCCATGTCCCCTGCATCGGCAGGTGGACTCTCAACCACCGCGCCACCAGGGAAGCCCTATTTTATTCTTTTTGATGCAATTGTAAATAGTATTGTTTTCTTAGTTTTTCTTTCTGATACTCTGTTGTTAATATATAGAAATGCAACAGATGTCTGTATTAATTTTGTACTCTGCCACCTTGAGCAAGTAACAAGAATTCTTGAAATATACAGTCCTAGGATGGCATAGTTGCTCAAAAAAGTTGTCAAAGACCAAAATTAATTCCAGTTCTCCATGTTCCATCTTTTTATTTGTTCATCTTCATAGGATGGGCATTTCATATGCAGGCATTATATTAGGGCTCAAGACAGGAACAAGGGGAGAATGATACACTGTAGACATGCCAAATTGGTCTTTTATTTATTTATTCATTTAATCAGAAAAACAATAGCTTATCTGGAAGCCCCACTAGATCTATTTCTTCTTATATCTTCCCGGCCATATTTAAGACATATAGCCATGTCTAGCCACAAGGGAATCTGGATAGATGATGTAAGTGTTTTAACTGGGAAAACTGTCATTTGAATTCCATTGGATTTCCAATGCAAAAAATAAGTAGAGAATAGATGAGCAATAATAGTGTCTGCTATATTGTGGAAATAGAAAAGAAATGTAACAAGATACTTAAATTTTATCTTCCAAAGCCAAATTATAAGAGAGAAAAGTTATGGTGGGTCCCTGTAGATTGTGTGTGTGTGTGTGTGTGTGTGTGTGTATAAAACTCTTGGACTAGATAAAAAAAATATTGAGATGAGGAATGAGATACGATTGAGAGACCCTGAGCATCAATCAAAGAGCCACTGTCAGGCTTCCCTGGTGGCGCAGTGGTTGAGAGTCCGCCTGCCGATGCAGGGGATATGGGTTCATGCCCCGGTCTGGGAAGATACCACATGCTGTGGAGCAGCTGGGCCTGTAAGCCATGGCCGCTGAGCCTGCGCATCTGGAGCCTGTGCTCCACAGCGGAAGAGGCCACAACAGTGAGACGCCCACGTACCGCAAAAAAAAAAAAAAAAAAAAAAAAAAAAAAAAAAAAAAAAAAAAAAAAAAAAGAGCCACTGTCTTTCACCAGTACAAATGAGCCACTTGTACATCACTTGTAAGATAAGTCAGCAACAAGCTATCCTTCTCCCTACTATCTGCTGACAGACAATATATAGACAATTACCAACACATTTCTAGTGGATTATCTGGCAGGACAACCATCTCTCTGAGCCTGATTTTTTTTTCAGATCTCAATCAGGCCCACTCCATTGGGTGACTCCACATTAATTGCTCAGGGCATTTATACCCAGAGGGATGGCTCTATGAAGGGAAGTGAAAACTTCATCATATGATCAATATGCAATTAGATTAAATCTGTTTGAGGACTTTCCCCTCTCTCTGATTTGGTAATGGAATACACTGCTCTGTTATATACACTTTCTCTCTTTTATTCCTCAGAATAGAGCAGTGCTATTTGGAGGATCATTAGATAAATAATGAAAATAAGGAGGCCTGGTGAGTTGTAAAATAGTAATCTTGCCCAAGTCAAACGTCTAGGCAATAAGAATGAAGGTTTTGTAACCGTTATGTTACCCAGGCTCCTGTACATATGCTACATTGCTCATATGGAGCTCAGCTGACTCTTCCATACATGTTATGGAAATAACACAGTTGAAATAGTTGATTTTGAAAACTTCTTCCAGTTTAAAAAAATGTTCTACTTTCCAGGTATCTTTGGTTTGAGTGGCACCATCCTGCATGCACAAGAGACTGGGGATACTGATAATAAGATACAATGAGGCTTCACTAACCTCTGAGTAGAACTCTTCACCAGTGCCCATCTATCTACAGGCAAGGAGAAAGACTGTGAGGCAAGCTTCCAAAATGATTGAGAAAGCACTCCAAAACAATAATAAATCTGTTGTATTAACAAAATTGTAAACTGTAACTGAATCTCTCTTTTTTTAATGTAGCATTCATGGCCAAGTATAACGTTCTCTTCCCTAGTTCATATATATGAGATCTTTTGCAACATGAGGTCAAATGTCTATGTTATGTACTGAGAACAATAAGACATAATTTACTGTAGTTTTCTGGGTTTTGGTTGAGGCATAAGGTAAGAACTATTGGCCTTTGGGGCACTGATGTGGAAATTGTTCTTTCCTCAGTTGAAAGCCAATCATACATGTGAGAAGGTACAGTTTTTTTATTTGATCCCCTCTCTTCATTTTTCACATATCTTTGCAAAGTTTGGTAAGTATCCAGTTATTCTTAATACTTGAAAATACATACTTAGAGAATAGCCTGAAACCATGTATTTTTTTATTAAAAAATAGCAACCAGGATAGTTTGTTACCGTTGAAAAATTTAAAATATTTAGTAATATTCTAAACCACAAATATTATAGTTATTCAGTCTAACACAATAGGAAAGTCAATAAGAGGATAATTTGTCCTTGACTTCCTTGTTAAGAAAACAAAACCAAAAGACATTGATGCTGAAACATGGTATGTATTGGAGAAGTTAAAGATATAAACTGAGTTTGTAGATTTTTTTTTTTTCTTCTTTTTCACAGAGGTAATTCAAATACAGAAAGATTGTTTATAAGAGAGAACCTAACTGCAATTGAAATAAATGATCTTGGGAACACAAGGTAAAAATTGTTCATTTATTTAATGTATTTCAATCAACTCAAGTTCAGCTCTAGATTTTTTTTTCTTAAAAAATATTTGACATTCCTTCTTGCAAAAAATGTGATGTTAAAAGCAAGGCTTTTTAGGGATCTATTGTTCAAGCAAAGACAACCTAGTAAACAAAAAATAAATGACATGCAAAATTTAGTGACAAAATACTTTTTCATATTTTGTTCCTAACTATGTCAATATTTTGGTGGAACCATAAACGGTCTGTTAGCTATATTAATCTTTCATGAGTTCTGAAGCCAGTTAACTTCACTCCCCAAATCTGAGGTTTAATATAAAGTTACTGAAAATGTTAATCAAGGAGAATATCATAGAGAAGTACAGTGTAATACCATTTGTTCTAATATTCAAAAACAAATTTAAATTTCTGCTTCCTTCAAAAGGTTCAATACCAGGCAGGATACCTGGCTTATCAAAGATATAAAATAATGTTGAAAGAAATTAATACACTGTGAAAATATAAGTTCCTTTAACCCTCACAACTGTAAGATGAAGTAGGTTCTATCATTATCTTGCTTTGTTTGTTTGTTTGTTTTTGCGGTACGTGGGCCTCTCGCCGCTGCGGCCTCTCGCGCCGCGGAGCACAGGCTCCGGACGCGCAGGCTCAGTGGCCATGGCTCACGGGCCCAGCCGCTCCGCGGCATGTGGGATCCTCCCGGACTGGGGCACAGACCCGTGTCCCCTGCATCGGCAGGCGGACTCTCAACCACTGCGCCACCAGGGAAGCCCTATCTTGCTTTTATAAATGAAGAAATTGAGACCCACAGATCAAACATCCCATGTAGTAGGCTTTTGATTTGAACTGAAGTAGTCTGACCCCAGAATCTATTCCCTTAACTACTATTTTTTCTTGAAGGCACATTGGCCTTGCAGCCACTTTCAAATTATGCATGATTTTACCCTGAGCTCTAAGAGTATGTTTGGAGTTTTCTTTTTGACAGAAAAGACAGAAAATAATTCATAATCTCCCTCAGTAAAATATCACTTTAACATGATACATTTTGCATATAGTCTTAGACAAACAGTGAAGTCAGCCAAGTTTGCCTTCAAACTTCTCAGTGAGCAAGCTCTGTTCCCTCTCATCCACCCCTATGGTACTATTTCCGGGTGGCTAGTGTCCTCATGTTTCTCTCCTACTTCTGAGACATACCTTTCTACCTCTCCCACCCCCAAACACTCACACACCAAGAACTACACACAAGCCTTGCCCCCCTGACCAGTCACCACTCTCAGTGCTGCTGTCCTCCCCAGAGAACAAGAGCCATGTCTAGGAAACTCAGAGGCTGTTTGGGTGGAGTGAGATTGAGAGGGATAGATACACTAAACATGGCCCAGAGTTAATGGACAGCATTTAAAATCATGGGAAGAAATTACCAGAAAATATATTTGGGCTCAAAAGAAGAATAAATGTCTAAACCAGGGCTGATAGCAGGGGAACGAGCTGTCTCTGAAACAGCAAAACACCCTTCACTGAATGCATCCAAACAGCAGCTTGGCCACCACGTGGCAGGTATACTGTAAAAAGAACTCAAGCATTTAAAGTGAGCCTACGTTGCATGACTTTTGAGGCCCTTTCCAGACTTGAATGCCTCTTCTAGGTAGCTGCAGGATTTTTTTCCCATTATGGAAATTGTCACTTGTGACGGGTCCCGCAAAAAAGCACAGAAAATGTGAGTTTTCAAAATTGGAAGAAAAAATTTTTTAAATCTATGAAAAAGAAAAAGGAACCAGATCTTAGCACCTTACAATGCCAAAGTTGGGAGAAATAAGTTGGGAACAGTTCAGTGATGCTTTCTTGGCCATTCATGTTGTTTTATAGTCTGGCAAAGTTATAAAATAATTATGGTAGGTGTTCAAACTATGCTTATTTCAATACTGCTATAGTAACATACTACATTTTGTAGATAAAATTGGGGTCCGATTTTTGCTAGGTATATGACATGATGAAAATAGGACATGGTAGCGCAGCCCCAACACAACCCAGGTTTGTCCAAAACAGTGCTTGCTATTATGGAGAGAGAGAAAAAGGAAGGAAGTTAAATATATCCATTCCTACTATTATTTTGTTCATAGATTTCTGTAAAACAATACCTAGTCTCAAATATCAAAGAGATTTAAGAGTGGAAGCCTAAATAAATCCAACTTTTCCTTTTTGCTAGTAATTGTTATCAGAAAGTAACTTACTTTTGTTTAGATCATGTATCTAGAAAACATGTTGGACTAATTTAGTGAGTAAAGTGCCTTTTACATAGCTTTCGTGAATCATTTACAAAATCTACGACTGTGTCATTTTTTCCTAAAATAGAATGATTTTTGCTGATTGGACCTATACTGCCCAATTAGATGGAAAGTAAACAACTTATCCAGACATTTTACATTTTAAACAATGTTTTCTCAGTTAGTGACTGCTTTACATAATATGTTTTGCTTCATTTTTTTAAAAATGAAGATCTGATTGTTTCTCCTAATAACCACATAAACTCTTTAAAGAAACACTTTTAATTTTTTAACAAACCAAAAATTTAACTGGCAATTATATATATATATAGTAAAATGTATAATATATTTCAATATTGTAATGTATGGTATATATAATATATAATACATAATATGTATGATCATTATAATATATAATAGTATAATTATAGTATTTATATTATATTATATATATATCATAAAAATAGCTGAAGTTATAGAAATAGTAATTACTGTCCAGAAATATATTATCAATTTGAATATCTGAATTCCCTTTACAGCCTGTGGGAGCAATGGGTTACTTGACAAGTGCTACTCTAAGTCTCATTCTTAATATGTTTACTCAAAGAAGCCTTTTCATATCTTCCAAAACTCCTAAATGGGGTTACAGCTCCAGATTATACATCTGTAGCACCCTTTATTTCCCATTTCTCGTCATCAAATGTATTTTACCAAATACTTTCTTCCCAGCTAGGCAGTAAGGGCCATGAGAGCAGAGGACTTGGCTGTCTTGTTCTTCACTCACCCCTAATACTTCCTATAATGCCTGGCTCAGAGCATACACTCAACAGAGTTTTGGTGAATTCATGCCTGACTAAGGCATGTCTTGGGCAGCATGGAGATGAAGAGAAAGGGCATTCTGTATTCCAATAAAAAAAAAATGTTGTTCAAATAAAAGTAAGCTAAAAGCTATGTACCTAGTTAGGGTCCACTCCATATACTACCCCACAGGTAGGGAGAAAGAAAATTCCAATATGTCAAAGAAAAAAATAAATGTCCCCTGTCATGACTACAATCCCAATATTTGGAGAATATGTTGATAAAATTGTATGTAATTAGAATGTCTCATGGTATCAAACCTCAGGAAATACTTCTTGACATTTATGTTTTCACTCAAAAATTTTTATGCTACTCTTTGCAGTAACAAAAGAAAATTTCTCTAAGCTCACAAAAGAGTTTTGAGCAATAGCATCCAGAGGAAACATGATGTTCTCTATAATCTTGGCAAAAATCTCAATAACCTTCCCCTAGTACTTTGGGAAAAAAAGTGTGTAGATGCTTTCTCTTCCAACTATCATTATAAAGTAACTAGTGACCTTTCCTGTTATACTCACAATCATTGATGAGCTAGGTAGCAAACACAAAAATATTCATTTGCATCTTTTCCTGAATCTTGTTAATATAAGCTATATCTGGTGCTCAAACTCTTATGTATAATCAGGATTCCCTGATACTAAATGTGCTGAGTGACAACAGCAGTTTCTTGGCTTCATTCTCATAGCATTTGATCAACATCCTCTCTAAAAGTCACCTTTCCCTTACACAGTCGCTGTGTCTTTCAATCTGCAAACAGAATTCATTGATTCAGCAAAAGTGTGTTGAATGCCTTCAATGTACCAGGCACTCTGTTAAGCCTCGAAGCTTAAAAAAAATGAATAAGGCAAGGTCAGTGGTATATCACACAGAAAGACATAAATATAGAATTTCAGTACAATACAATAAATGCCATGATTGAGGCATTTGTGGCATTTAAGGGATAGCAGCAATATGAAGGAAAAAGATGCTTTTTCTAAGAGGGTTTTTAGTTTTCTGCCTCCATAAATACTTCTGATATGATGTAGTTAATTTTTATGGGGAGAAAAAGATATGATTTTCCATATGTTGTTTGCTTATTCATGAAGAAAACTTCATGAACATTCAAAGGGTTTGTAACTCCTTTCTCTAACAATCAGGGTTTGGAAATTTTCATTCCACCCTGACAACCTCAGCCAGAGCCAGTTCTCACCCTCTCCTAGCTTCCCTCTTCCCTAGTGGGCAGGAATGTTGAGAATTGGGTACACAATGACTCAGTTCCCTTTTGATTAAACTTGCTCTGGTCCATGCTAGCCTACTGTCAGCTCCATAGTTTGCTCTATTTCAGCTCCATTTTTACAAGTCCAAGACAACCTATGAAAAGCCAGGGCTGTTATTTTGAGCAGCTTCCTTTGAAATCTCTCTCACGTGTGCACTTCCTGGTCTCTAAACATTAGTTACACACTCAGATTCTCATTTTTCCCTTTCTCTTTTCTATGGATGACATCTGCCATGACTTCTAACCTGTAATCTCTAAAAAACATTGATCCTGTGATTACACTGTGTACTCCTCAGATGACACCAGACTAAAAACAAAACAAACAAACAAAATAAGCAAAGGAAAAGTGCTTCCAGTTACAGGAAGTAATATGTCCACAATCACTGAGGTATAGATATTGGACTTTTGGAAATAGAAGTTTAGTAAGAGTAAAATCTGTATTGATGGTTGCCTTAAAATTGGCTTGGTGACTAGATATGTGTCCAAATGATTTAAGCTCTATAAAAGATATAATAATACCAATGCCATGAAGCCATTGTGAAGATTAAACGAGATACTATACATACAGAGCCACATATATAGATGTTATTCTTTATATTTAATTTTCATGTATAAAAGACATGCCATGATATTACAACGTCTTTTTTTTTGATACATTTACAGTTTTTTGTTTTGTTTTAATTTAACTTCCACTTGTTTTCCAGAATTCCCTTAGCTAGTTAGTGGTTTCGTGGTCACACATTAATTTTACTACGTTTCTAATTGTTGTTTAATTCTTTACTTGTTTAAGATAAAAAGCAAGCTAACCCAAAAGTGAAAACCTATACTTTCTATCTATATGAACACTTCACTTAAGAATATGAGAAGCACAGGAATTTGAGTCATTACTTTATTTTGATACATATCTTTACCTATTTGTCCTGAACTTCATATCTTGACCTATTTACCCCACACTCACCCCATTCCCTCAATTTCCTTTTAGTTTTCCAGGTGTCCCATGATACAGTGTCCTATTACATGTCTTTCCAACAGAAAATCACAATCCACACTGTATTTTCATTCCTTCTACTATGAATGATTGCTTCATTCATAAAAAAACTATATATTTAGTAGCTATTATAAGTCAGGCACTATTCAGGTGTTAGAGACAAAACAAAAGCTTCAGCCTTCCTGAAACACATACTGTAAGTCCCCTATATATGAACGAGTTCTGTTCCAAGACTGCGTTCATTAAGTTCAATTTGTTCTTTAAGTCCAACAAAGTTAGTGTAGGTACCCAACTAAAACAATTGGCTATATAGTACTGTACAGTAATAAGTTTATAATACTTTTCACACAAATAATACATAAAAAACAAACACAAACAAATAAATCTTACAGTACAGTACCTTGAAAAGTACAGTAATATAGCACAACAGCTGACATACAGGGACTGGCATTGAGTGAACAGGCAAGAAGAGTTACTGAGGAGGAGGAGGAAGGAGTGGAGGTGGGAGATGGTAACACTGAAGGATCATCAGCAGTAGGAGATGGAGGGCAAGCTGCAATTTCATTCACTCCTGATGTTGATGGCAGAGGTTCTGGGCTTGAAATAAAGATACAGTACTTCTGTACTCTATACAGTACTGTACAGTAAAGTACACAAAAGCACAACCACTTGTAGAGGATGCACACATGTGGCAACGTATGCCAGGAGTATGAACTTACTTATGAGATTGGATATGTGAACGCACATTTGACTCTTTGAAAGTTTGCAACTTGAAGGTTCATATGTAGGGGTCTTATTGTATTTTAATGGAGGAGAAAGACAATAAACCAAGAACAAAATTATTTAATAATATCAGGTACTGCTAAGTGCTATACATAACAATAGTGACATACATTAAGAGTCAGAGAGGGATTGTTTAGCAAAGACTATTCCTTTTTAACATATATGTTTTAACTTCATATGTATGTAATCACAACCAGATTTTGGATTTAGTTAACTCAATGCTCATGAACAAGGTATGTTCTCATCTTAATGCAATGGCTGGCTTGAGTCCAAGGTAATGCAGGCCCTAGTAAAAACATGTTCACATTTTACACCCACTTAAACTGCTAATTATTAACAAAAGATGTATATAACCAAGCTATTAATTTTAAGTGGTACAATTAGTTCCAGGCTTGGGAAAAAAAAACTTAGATTCTTAGAAAAATGATATTTTAATGTTTAATACAATTTTAAATTTATCTAGCATTGTTTTTAATTCAGTTAAGATGAGAAGGAACACAATTTTCAAAGTCTTGAAATCCTAATTAAGTATTTCAAAGTCTAATTGTCTACATGTAAGTTGAAAAAAGAGTTTAATTTTTACAAGAATTAGTCCAAGCCTGACAAGCTTTTTGATGTACTTAATTATAAAAATAAATGTCCTATAGCATTTGCAGATAGTGCTGTAGAATTTGTACCTAAATTCTACCATTTGATATCAGTTCAACTTAAGATTTAACATGGTTAAAAAGAAGTAGAAGAAGATGAAGGAGGAGGAGGAGGGTGGGGGAGGATGAGAAGAAGGGGAAGAAAAACAACAGACCCCAGGGTAGCAAATTAATTGCAACACTTTACTTATAGTTTCAAATTCTCCCAGGAATGGAATTTCTGGTATTTCCAGGTCAGCGCTAATGAGGTAAACTTGCCTGAAATAGTCCTTTCTTTTATTTTGTTAATAACCTCTTCATCCTGCTCCATTTCTATAAAAGCTTTCCATTTTGTATAATTTTTCAGAGTACCTTTCGATTTATTAGACAAGATGTTGTTTGATTCATGAATCATTGAATAAAGTCAATTAGATCTTCAAAGTTCTTGGTTGAATTTTGTTTTTTAACAGATTTGGTGGCAGCAGTGGGATCAAAGGAGACTTCTGGCAGCTTTAGGCACAATAAGAAACACACCTGCAGCACCCTGCAAACCCTTTGAGTTGAGGAGTTTTCTGTCCTTCTCACCATTTCCAAGAACCAATGGTAAGTTCCTCTTGATTTGAGCTCCATTCTCTTTGCGTCATGTTCCCAATCTAACTGGCTTTCTTTTACAGAGCAGATCAGCTTGAGCTGGTAGAGGATTTTTCCTGGATCTCAGTTAAGCTGGCAGATGGTTCTGCTGGGAGCCAAGCCCCTAGCCTTTCAGAGTGCAATTCCACAGGAATTGGTAGTGGTTATTGGCCAGAGTTGGACTGGGTCTAATTTAATGACCAGCTGGGGACTGGGATTGCACTGGGTCCAATTGTAGCTTTAATGTTGTCCAATCTAAAAACTGGACTGGGTCTGATTTAGGCTGGACTGGGTCTGGCAGAAAGCCTCAGCTGAATAAAGTTTTATTTAAATGGGGCTCTTTATATTTAAAGAGTTGAGCACACTGCCTTCTGGAATACCTGCTTATTTTATGTCTGAGAACTGTGATCCTGAAAGCTGTTGAAGCTTGTTTTGTGTCCTGAGAGCTTGTCTTGGTAGCTGTCATGTTGGAAGCTCCAAAATATGGCTGAATAGAAATGTGAGTTGCACCCCCATTTGAAGCTAGGTGTGGCTGAACAGAAATGTGGATTGAACCCCATTTGCAGCTGGAGACCTATCAAATTGCTGCCAGACCTCAGGGGAAATTACAGTGGCCATTATGGAAAATGTTCCAAATAGACAAGCTCATTTAACAAGTGCACTTAAAAGCAAGGGCATCCAAAGCAAACAAACAGAATGGGATACCTATTTTAATTAATATACAGAAGACCACAAAAGATTTTGAAATTCCAAAATAGCTTAATTGAAAGATTCATTGCAAAAGTCTAATAAAAAATTTAATAGATAAAATGTACCTAAAACAAAAAAGCTACAATCCAATATTGTAAAGAGATGGGAATAACTATCTCTGTCTTGCAAAGCCCTGCAGGGCAAAAGGTATAAATCCAGAGCTGTAGAAGTTCAAATTTGACCTGCGTTTTTTTTTTTTTTTTTTTTTTTTTTTGTCAATTCCCTAAACTTCACCTATTTCTTTAAAAATGTTTGAAAAGATCTGGAATTTGAAAACAGAATTGCTCTGCACTTAATCTGTCTCTTTCTGATGTAAATTTCCTACCCCTATCTTCTCTAGGACCTGAGGCATTCTTTGAGATGTAAACTTTAGGAAGAAGTTTCTCATCAGAAGAGAGAGAGAGAGAGAGAGAGAGAGAGAGAGAGAAAGGAGGTATTTGGAAATTGGGCTACTGAGAAATTTTACAAATCTTTCCCATGAATATTAATAATTGCAAGGTCTCTGCATCTGTCTATATGTTTGTGTGTGTGTATATGTGTGTGTGTGTGTGTGTGTGTTGTAGATGTGTGATGTTTTTCTACCTTCAGATAATACTGAGACAGGAGATGGCTGGGCCCCAGGCTGAGCAGCTGGAATTTGTCTCCTGTAGACACTTCAAGATAGAGATAAGGCAGGAGCAGAGAGGAGCTGGGCCCTGCTTGAGTAAAAGATAAGGAGGCCACATATTTCTCATTCTTGAAGTCAATGAGACCTCCTAGACCACTTATACTCAGAAAGCATCCTTAGGAGTCAGGGAAGGGTGGGCAGCCTGTAATATGTCCTGCCAACCTGCCAGAACCCCTCATTCTGGAATCCATCTTGGTTAAAAGATGCACTCGCACATTGGAAGGGCCCTGAATCAGACCAAATATGGACATGAGCCAGATGGTTTTTCAGAGGGAACCCAGAAAACTGCCTGCTTATAAGTGATTTAGACTACCCTTTAGGCATGTGTCTCTCTCTGAGTTCTCCCGTGTGTCCTTCCACATGTACTTTGCTTCTAATAAATGCTTTACTTGCTTTACTGCCTCTGCCTCTGTCTCTTTGCTGAATTCTTTCCTCAAAGAAGATAAGAACTAAAGTCCTGCATCAAGCCTGCTGGCCCCTGTGGTCCAGTGGCTAGAATATGGTGCTTTCACCTCTGCAGCCCGGGTTCAATTCCCAGTCAGGGAACTAAGACCCCGCTTCAAGTCATTTCACTCTGCAGATCCCCGAGATAACCCCTGGCACATTATATTCTCTCAAAAGCTTTAAATGTATATTCATAGTCACTAAGCAGCAAGCAAATCATCTCCCTAAGACCAGAACATCAGAAAAGATTCAAAGAGACTAATCAGTTTAAAGATTATGAGTCTGGAACTATTAACTGTGAATGTTACACAGATAATAGGCAAAAACATGATGACTTATGGATACCACATCAAAGGTCAACAAAGCTGTGGAAACTATAGAGTGGTAGCTGAGAGCAGCAGTAATGCCTTAAATTTTGATCACATCTCTCAGTTAGGCTGAGAATTTGTTCAAAAGGAAAAAAATTGTTTAAAAAATAAAAGTAGAAGAAAAAAGAAACAAAAGTCCCAAGGTCAAGTCACTTGGCCCCAGGACAGAAAACTAAGACTTAATTGCAGTTGCAACTTCTCCCAGGAATGGAATTTCTGGAATTTTCTTGCCAGCATTAGTGAGGTAAACTTGGTGGAGACAATTCTTTCTTTTCTTTTGCTAATAACCTCCTTGTCCTGCCATGTTATAAAAACCTTCCATTTTGTACAGCTCCTGGGAGTGCCTTTCTATTTACTAGATGGGATGTTGCCTGATTCATGAATTGTTGACTAAAACCAATTTGATTTCAGATTTATTTGGTTGAATATTTTTTAAATAAGAACCTATTTTTAAAAATTAATTAATTTATTTATATTTTGGCTGTGTTGGGTCTTCGTTGCTGCACACGGGCTCTCTCTAGTTGTGGCGAGCAGGTGCTACTCTTTGTTGGCGGTGCACGGGCTTCTCATTGTGGTGACTTCTCTTGTGGCAGAGCACGGGCGCTAGGTGCACGGGCTTCAGTAGTTGTGGTGCATGGGATTAGTTGCTCCCTGGCATGTGGATCTTCCCAGACCAGGGCTCGAACCCGTGTCCCCTGCATTGGCAGGCGGATTCTCAACCACCGCACCACCAGGGAAATCCCTGAATTTTGTTTTATAACAACATTTGTGTTTGTTTCTTGGTTTGTTGACATATTTGCCAGGGACTAAAAAAGAGATTTGCATTAGAATTTCATTTAAAAGATGTTTACACTAATAAACATACCTAGCACCTATATTTTGGTTTCTAAATTCCGTTCCTCATCACAAGGAACCAGAGATCCTTGAAGAAATGGTTGAGTTTAGGACCAGGTTAGAGAAGGTACATTGGCCAGAAAGTAATAAATTATACTAAGACATATAAACGCACACAAATATATATATATATATATATATATATATATACACACATATACAAATATACATATATGACCTTTTTTAACACATTTAAGTGATTTGGAAGAAGTTTCTAAGATAAAGCAATATTTCTACCTTTTTTTTAAAAAAAATTAATTTATTAATTTATTTATTTTTGGCTGTGTTGGGTCTTCGTTTCTGTGCGAGGGCTTTCTCTAGTTGTGGCAAGCGGGGACCAGTCTTCATCGTGGTGCGCGGGCCTCTCACTGTCGTGGCCTCTCTCGTTGCGGAGCACAGGCTCCAGACGCGCAGGCTCAGTAGTTGTGGCTCACGGGCTTGGTTGCTCCGCGGCATGTGGGATCCTCCCGGACCGGGGCACGAACCCGCGTCCCCTGCATTGGCAGGCGGACTCTCAACCACTACGCCACCAGGGAAGCCAGCTTGAAGAGGCTCTCACTAACTAAATCTAGGAAAAATGTAAGCACACAGCAAAATAAATAAAGGTAATAATGGCTTACAATCTACTTCCTAATAATAAATATAGAAAAAAATGATGGAGTTAGAAAACTCACTATATAGTACCCATTATACTAAAAATTAATTCAGTCAGGAATTATTAATAGATGCCAAATTTGAGGAGGGGGATGGATTTGAAAATTAATAGCATATCTATATATTCTCAAAGTATCTCATCATAAATTTCTTTTATCAAGGGTAGCCCATTCATTGGAAGAAAATATATTTCTCAGTCAAATTCCCCCAAGAGTGTAAGAATTTAAATAGTCATTAAATGTAAACTAATAAAATTTTGCATAGGTCTATTACTACATTAAATGTGCTAAAGAGTGAATAAATAAGTTGCATAAAAAGATACACATTTTACAATACAGCAGGAAAATATAATAATAAGCAAAGAATTTATTACATTAAACACAGTTTTGCTAATAAAACCTTGCCTTCAATGTCAAGGTTTCATGTTATATAAAAAAGAATCACATGGAACTCATTATATTTAGTCAAATTTTCTAAATAGCTGTAAATTCAAGACTAATGCAACCACTAAGTTGTTTCTTCATATATAGAAACTTCCTATAGTAAACTTGCTATTTCCATTTTAACTGATTTCATAGTAATTGGGTCAAATTTAACCAGAAGTGATATTCAGATGGTTATTTGATGTTGATAAGCAAGTTCTTAGGGCTTTCCTGGTTTTCCTTCTACTCCTTTGTTCACTATCTGTCTCTTAGTCTCACCTTCCTCTTCCTTACCTCTAAATGTGAGAAGATCTCAACACTGTCTCAGCGCTTCTTTTCTTCTCATTTTCTTACTCTAGTCTCCTCATTATCCATCCTTATTCATACAGATGACTTCAATTACCACATACATGGGGATGACACATACATTTTCATCATCATTCTAATTCTCTTTTCTGAGGTCCAATCTTGTAGGTACAGTTGCTTATTTAACAACTCTTCTTGGATCTTCCAAAGGGGTCTTAGTGCCTAACTCCCCCTCATACCAGCTCTTCTTGAAGTGTTCTTATCCCTGTGATTGTTATCATCTTCACCATCTTCATCTTCACCATTCATCCATCAGTTGCTGTCTCTACTATTAAACAGACTTCTGATTGGATTGCTCTTACCCACCTGGGCCCCTCTTAATTCCATTCTACACAGTGAAGCCAGAAATAGAGTCGTCTACTCCTGATTAAAATGCTTCCAATGCTCTCAGGATGAAGTGGTTCTTATTCCTACCCCCCTCTTTTTGCTCCTCCCTTATCTTTTAACCTTTGTTACTCTCTAAATTTTAGACACTTTCCTTGTCAGTCAATTCTACATAAGTCCAAGCTCCTTTCCTGTATGGAGCCTTTTCATAGGCAGCTCTTTCGTACTGAAATTCCCTCTCCTAATGAGTCTTCAAAACTCAGTTCTAGCATTATGTCCTCGCTTGAGGGATCCCTCACTGATTCCCTTAACGTGATATCTAACTCTAGCAGATTCTCCAAGCACTGTGTACCTTCCCTTTATAGAAATCACAAGATCAATTTAGCATATGTGATGATTTGATTGTCTTCCTTCGACTCTAGATTCCAAGCTCCATAAGAGCAGAGAAATGTTTATTTAAATCACTGGTGTGTCTTTGCACACTACAGGGTGCTGAGTGCATGTCAGGCACTCAATACATACCTACTGAGTAAACGAATGATTGAACGATCCACTTCTCCCCTTCCTGAGCAGTCAACCTCATTTACAAATGTATTAGGATGAGGCCCAAACTGAGAAATTATATGGAAACTGGAGGGATATCTGGCAGAAAGACTATTGCTAGGGGCATTGAACCACACTGAATTGAAAAACCATCACATTTTATTTCCACAAAGGATAATGTCCCCCAAGATTCTCCTTTTACAAATAAGGAAATTGCAAGTGTCTAGCCTAGCTGCTATGAGGGCAACCATAATAAGGTTTGCTATCAGACAATTTGTAATAATTTAAAATATGATAAGCACCATGCTAAGTGTTTATGTGTATAATATGATTGAATTCTCCTAACCAATTAAAATTAATCCAGTTTCACAGATAAGAAAACTGTGACACAGGGTTAAACGACTAGCTACTGTTATATAGCTATTAAACTGCATCCAGCTTAGGTTTGCCCAGCTCCCTAACCCTGCTCTTTCAATTACACTAAAATAGTATTTCTATTCATGTCATTCATCTCTGCTCTCTTCATGTGCCTCCTAAAATATAAACCCGTTTAAACACATTGTCTCATTCAGATGTTACATTTTTCACCAACCCTACATCTAGATTCACCTTTCATTTCTACTCTCTCTCTCAGCTCTTTAATCTGTGCCCTCTGGAACCCAATTCCATTACAAAACACTCCTATGGCATTTACCTTTCCATGGTACCCTGATTAACTGAAACCTGAGTCTTGTCAGTGGATATTCCTGGTATCTGCAGACTAGAGAGTGGAGCCTTGTCTTTCCCACTTAAGGATAGAAGTGTGTGTGTGTGTGTATGTGTGTGTGTGTGTGTGTGTGTGTGTGTGTGTGTGTGTGTGTGTGTGTGTATGGAGGGGTAGCAGAGAGAGAGAGAAAGGGAAGAAAGTGAGAGACTGGACTCAGGGTGGTGGTGGAAAGATAGCAATCAAGCTATATTTTTCTATTCGGAAAGGAGGCTGAAGTGGAACTTGAAGCCCAGCAATATTTGGTTGAGTCTTATAAAAGAAAAATAAATGGAGGTAGTAAAATGATATAGGTGGAAGGGGTCTTAGGATTCATTTTGTCAGCTCTTTAATTTTCCACATAAGGAGATTGAGGTCCAAACAAAATCTATCACTTGACAAGTTTAAATGAGTAATCCATGGCAGAGCTGGGACTCAAAATTTAGATGTGCCAACCAATAAAGGCTTAAAATAATCTTGTAGTTTTTAAAAAATAAAGCTGGGGCTTCCCTGGTGGTGCAGTGGTTGAGAATCCGCCTGCTGATGCAGGGGACACGGGTTCGTGCCCCGGTCCCGGAAGATCCCACATGCCACAGAGCGGCTGGGCCCGTGAGCCATGGTCGCTGAGCCTGCACGTCCGGAGCCTGTGCTCTGCAACGAGAGAGGCCACAACAGTGAGAGGCCCGCGTACCGCAAAAAAAAAAAAAAAAAAAAATGCTGGATTTAAGATATAATGACCTCTATCTTCTCTATTTTAGCTGAAATGCTTTCCATATATACTGATTTTTATTTTATTTTATTTTTTATTAATTAATTACTTTATTTATTTTTGGCTGCATTGGGTCTTCTTTGCTGCACACAGGCTTTCTCTAGTTGCTGCCAGTGGAGGCTACTCTTCTTTGTGGTGTGCGGTCTTCTCATTGTGGTGGCTTCTCCTGTTGTGAAGCACAGGCTCTAAGCACGGGCTTCAGTAGTTGTGGCACATGGGCTCAGCAGTTGTGACACACAGGCTTAGTTGCTCCATGGCATGTGGGATCTTCCTGGACCAAACCCATGCCCCTGCATTGGCAGGCAGATTCTTAACTACTGCGTCACCAGGGAAGCCCATCCACATATACTGATTTTTAAAATAAATAGATCAGTTTAGTCAAGGTTCATGACACCATCAGTTTTGAGATCGAAGGCCCATCATTATGTAAATTTTCATATGCTCATAGAGACACAGACTGATTAGTTGTTGTTGTTGATTTTTATTCTGAATTATCTTAGTATTTAATCAGAGCCACAAAATAATGGAGCAGACTTGACTTTAAAAAGTTTTCTTAATCTGTAAATAAGATACTTTACTCTGTAAAAAAAAAATATGAAGATGCTTTTTTTTGAATACTAAAGAGAAAAACCCTGGAATAGTTCAAGTTTATTATTTAGTCTCATATTTTTTTCATTTCAAGAATGAATAGGATATTCTGACCTTCAATTTTAATGATACCATTGATTAACATGTGATGAACATTAAAATACGATTATAACATTGTTTTGCCTGGGTGGTTATTAGCTTGCACTCATTCATAACTGTGTCCATTCTCCCATATGACTACTTTTGACATAAATAACTTGATATATGAATGAAACTGGAAGAAATCAACTGGCCAGGCTGGTGTTAGGTACACAAACTTGCTTCCCATTTGTAGCAACTGAATGAAACCATTTACCTGTGGCCAGGAAGAGTTTAAAACTACAGGGCTCATATTGTGAAAAGTGATTTTTAGTTAAGGATATTGAATTCTTTAAGCCTTTTCTACTGAGAGGGTTCAATGTGACTCAATCAATGACACAGCCACCATTAACATCATCTATTGAATACACAGAGATTTGAGCACTTTCCGTTTCAAATGCTGGGGAAACAAAGAGACACAAGACACAGTCCCTGCCCTCCTAAAGCTCACAGTCTAGTAGCTAAGCCATAAAAGCAAGCCACCCAGGACACTGCAGTATAACACATGTACTAAGAGTAAAGATTGCAAGACACCGAGAAAACCCAGAGAAGGAAAATGCAACTCAGCACGCAGGAAAGAGGGAGAGAGGGGAAGGGAGGGGGTGTGCAGAAGGAAAGCTACATGACTTGGACTCTGCTGTGTTAGGTCATGTAATTTGCTAGCAAGTTTCCAGTGTCAGCTGTGACTGGCAGCTAGCTCATCGGAACTGATAGCTGATAAAGAAAGGAGTTTCTTGGGAATTGCGAGTTAATAAGATCTAACAGGGTTTCCTTTTGACTCATCATGTTATCTGTGGGTTGAAACAGATAGAAGGGATGTTGAGAGAGGGCTTTGCCACTGTGACTGTGAGTTTCTCGATTAGAGGGCCTGAGCTCATGCATTTGTAGCAAAAAAACCTAAGGAGTGGGGGGGGAAAAGTTCAATAAATTTGGTTAGATTAAAACACCATTGCCAGGAAGAACATTTTTTAACTCTGACCTAATAACCTTATCTGAGCACTTGAGCTTAGCCATCGCTCTCTGACAGCTTGGGGCCAGTCTAGTGAACTGGCTCAAAGAAAGGGGAAATATTGCACTGGGGTGACTGACTCTCCACTCTGTTTCCTGATACAACATTCAGCAGTGCCTACCTAAAATCAAATCTGATTCAAAATATCTGGATTCAGCTATTTACGGCATTAGCTCAAGGGAGCACATTCTATATACCATTTTATTTTTCTACAGAAAAATGCATATAATTCACCACCAGCTAGTATTTATATCCTGTCATCCTTTTTATTTCTTCTTTTGCACCGAAGCGGTTTGTTTTTTTTGTTTCCATTCTCATCCTCAAAGACAAAAGTATATTCATTCAAAAACATATTCTTGCATAATTTCAAAGCGATATAAAAGTGTCATTTTATCAGATAAAGGACTTAGGGCCTTTGGCCAGATGTACTCATCCACAAATATGAAAATAGTCATTGCTTCTTCAAATCTTGTTTATAAGTTACTTATACATTTACTTAGAACTTAGATTTATTATGGGAGTTATTTTTTATCTGGAAGGTACTTATGAGATTATTTGGCCAAACCCTTTATTTTACCAATGAGGAAATTAAGGTCTAAAGATATGTGGTAATTATCCCAGGTTCCTATAATTAGAAGAGATGTGAGACCAGAGAGATTTCTGTACCCACTGTGCTTATGAGCCTGCCACTATACCCATGTAAGTAAAAGTCAACTCTAATTTCTTTTCCCTTAAAATAGATATGATCAGTTCGGCTAGAGTGATTGTTTTAAAAACACAAATTTGTCCCATTGCAAATGACATATGAAGGAACAATTTGGGCATAGCACAAATTTCATGTTTGCTTATATATGATTTAATCCACGAGATTTACTAGTTGACTGAAGAAATAAACACCTGGCTAAACTGACCCACATAGGAATACACAAAATGCATACATTTCAAACATCTTCCAATTCCCTCAGTCCACCATGTATCTTATGAGCCATGTCCATAGGTGGTAGATGGAATAGGTCTCCAAAGGTACCACGTCTGAATCCCTGGAGTTTGTGACTATATTATGTTACATGATGAAAAGGACTTTGCAGATGTACTGGAGGTTACTAATCATTGACCTGAAGTAATAAGGATTATCCTCGATTACCTAGGTGGACCTAACGTAATTCCACGAGCCCTAAAAGCAGAGAAGTTTCCTTGGCTAGAGCCAGATATGAAGCAGAAAAATGAGTCAGAGACATCCCAAGCATTGGGAGAGTTTGACACGTGCAAGGACTAGAGAGACCCCTCTAGTAGCTGAGGGCTTCAGCTTACAGCCACCAAGGGAATGGGAACTTCAACCGATATTCCTCAGGAATGGAATTCTGGAGCAATTGGATGAACTTGGAAGAGGATTCTTCTCCAAAGCCTCCAAAAGGAACATGGCCTCACTAACACCTTGATTTTAAAACCAGCTAAGTCTGTGCCCAGACTTCTAACTCATGGAAACTGCCAAATCTGTGATAATTTTTATGGTTGCAAGGGAAAACTAATACACCTCTCATATCTGGTGTTACAGTTTTCCATCCAATTTCAGATAACTTTCCTTATAGCATTTTACAATAGCTCACAAATTGCAACCTTTCAGATATCCACTTCTACAAGCAAACTTCAGGTCTTTTTCAAGGAAAAATGTCATATTTACAGATTATTTATATATTTCTTAATCACTTAACACATGTAAAATGACCACCATTTTTAGCAGGTTCTTATCTTTTTGTGTGTGTCACTGATGTTTTTTGAGTTTTGTACCTCAAACCCCATTTTATTCTAAAAGCACTGTGGTTTTTATTGGACAATTTTGCAAAGCAAGGAGATTGTTAGGAATGCATATATATATATATATATATATATATATATATATATATATACACACACACAGTGTGATTTTATATATATATGGAGAGGAAAAAATATTTCCCTCTATCCATCTTAAGTTCATTGGCTTGGGTACTGTCAATTAGACTAACAAAAGACAGATTAGCAAGTGAAAAAAACCCACAGGATTTTAATAACATATGCTTCACACATATACATGAGAATACTCAATGGTGAGTAACTCAAAGGGCTTGGTGAGGACTTGGGTTTATAGAGCATCTTAGCAAAGAACAATCCTTTTGTAGAGAAGTGGCAGACAAAGGAAAGGAACTTTGAGTAGCTAGAAGGAGCAAATTGTAGGAAGGCAAATAAAGGGAGAACTAATAGTAGAAAAGGACTAGTTTTAGCAAGGCTTGTTTATAGGTTCCTCTGGTGCCATCTCCATGCTGATAAGGGTCTAGAGTAGTCTCTTCCTGGTGGAAATGGGATGGGGAAAGTTTTACAAATTTATGTCCTGCTTTTAAGCAAATAGGGGGAGGGCAGAGAACTTTTCTTGTATCTGCTTCTTTTCAGTTGCTTTCAGCTCACAATAATCCTTACGCTAAGGTGGCATATTTTGGGGTGACAAATTCTCCTACCCTTCAGGTTCTTCTAGATTCTGGGAGATGGGTCTATTGGCTCTAACCTAATGTTATACAGAACTAATTTCAGGACATAAAGTCTCTTGACATGTAAAGAGCTTTGTAGATGCTTCTCCTTTGAAGTGACATACTTTTATACTCCATGTCTCCTTGGAAATGCCCACTTACCCTTCAGATATCTGCTAAGACAGTATATCTCAAGAGAAGCTGTATTTCATCATACAAGTAAGTGTTAGGTTACTTCTGTGGGCATCTATGATACCCTATGCTATCCATATAATGACTCAGTCACATTTCAGTTGTCCTTTTGATTTCCTATAACCCTGAAGGATTATAAACTTTAAGAAGGAGGATAACACATCTGTTTTATTTTTCCATATTTGTATATAAACCCTCTAGCTTAGTGCTTAACACATAACAGATATGCGATTGATACATGTTAAATAAAAATTGAATACATGGTTGAAAATACAAACAATAGACCAATGCCATGTGTGTTCCTATATTGTCACAACATGGATAGCTGAGCAGATAGACTAATGTTTCTCTTAAATTACTGGAGCCGTTTGTGCTAAAGTCCTTTAAATGCAGATTTTAGATTATTTCCTCAAATATGTACATCTAACTTGAGTAACATCCATGTGGGACTTTGGCCTACAGTGTGGAGCAAAATAATCATTGAGAGATAGAACGTATAATTGGAAATATTCCTTATCTCTTTAGGTCAGAATTCAAGTATACTGTTTTCTGAAGCTTTATAATTGCTAAGCATTGTTTAGAGAAAAAATTAGTTAATTTGGTTTAGGAGTTCCTCTAAGGTGGCTATGATGATAATGAGGCAGACCTCAATTTATGAGCAATCTAGGCAGGATTGCTTACTCAACCTGCAAATTACTTGCAAAATATATGAAATATTTAGAGCTCAAGTTGAAAATACGGTATTAAAAATGTTTCTGGGGTCACATTAAAAATGACTGAGTGGTTTTAAAAACCTATTGGCCTGGTGGTTTGTTGCAGGAGAGAAAAGTCAGATAAACTGTTTGGTGTTTTGCAAGTAGTTTTTCAAGTCCACATGACCACAGGCTAGAAGCTAGAGGAAAATGTAGCACATTGTGAAAGACTGAATAGTCCAAGTTTTCTACTCCCATAGTATATTTCAAAAGTATTCTCAAAAGATGTCTATGGGAGTTAATCCTATTTGTATTAATTCTATCTTCAGTGGGTCGGGAATGACAACTCCTTGGCAGTCAACAGTGAGAATGAAAGAGGGGCAACAGAAGAAAGGACCCTTCTCCTTAGAAGATTTATAATCTATGAGAGACAGAACAAGAGCCTAAGGAGCAAAGCAGCCAAGAAATGACCAGGCATGACTAAAAGCTAACCCATGTGGCAAGATTCAAGTAATCTCAGATTTGAGAGAAGAGAACCAGAACACAGAGGACTGGAACACTCAGAAAGAACACTCTGCTGAGAGATCTCTTTGCTCAGATAAAAAACATGAAGGCAATGGTTTGTGACTTGGGCACCTGTTCACTGAGAAGCCAAGTGAGCCAGTTAGCTTACTTTTCATACACCAAACAACCAGCAGCTCATAAAAACTTTCAGCCTTTACTGACCTTGATTAGAATTCAGGCTAGAGCCAAGGAAAGAAAAGTGGGGTTTCTGCTTTCCAATTCCCTGTTGCACTCCTACAACCTTGTAGGTATGTAATAGCCACAACCATAAAAGAGGGCAAACACGCTTATACCTGCAAGTAAATAGAGTTGCACAGATGGTACAAGAGAACCTTTCTATAGGTCTTGAGCCAGACCTCATTACTCTCTGCTTCATATAATGGCCCAGTGCAGTAACTGTGGGCCATCACACTGCACAGATGGAAGAGAGAGTTCGAGGGCTATTGAACATGTGAATTCTCCCAGTGTGTCACAATTACAGAAACATCTGTGCTAAATATTTTCAAGCTGATCCACTATAAAAATTGGCAATGTTCAATAGCACTCGATGTCTTCCCTTTTCCTAGTGGGAAAGCTGTCTAATGATTGCATTTGGGACTACAGCATAAGGCATGTACCTAGGCTGATTGCTTGGTGTTTAAAGGGGCCTCATTTGCATTGTGCTGTTTGCAATGTGCTTTCTTTATTCCTCAGCCTTTCTTTTTCGCTTGCAAATATAAACTGAAAGGGAAATCAAACTGTTTGCTGCACTTGTCATTGAAATGTTTCCCAGGGCTCAGTTAATGGAATGGCCTGGGCAGGGCCAAGGAAAAGGGGAGAGCAGTAAAGTCTCTTGACAGTAATTGTAGACTGTGTTGCCTGTTAATTCTGATTATATTAAAATGGATGGTTGGCTGCCTCATCATTTGCTCACAAACATGCTACTTCATACTAGGAATCTACTAATCAAAGCAAAGTTCACAGCATTTTTTGCCCGTATGAATTCTACCTTCAAGAAGATGACAATCTGAGTCAGTGCCCTGCAAAATTTAACGTGCGTATGAATTGCCTGGGATTCTTGTAGGATGAAGTTTCTGATTCAGTAAATCTGGGAAGGGACCCAAGATTCTGCATTTCTAACCAGCTCCTACGTGGTACACATGCTATTAGTTTAAAGACCACATTTTACATGACAAGGTTTTAGGCTCTGAGAATACAGGATGAAAATAGTAGATGCATTATTTGCTCTTTTCACTGATCAGGAATTTCAAATGTTCCTAGTAAATACGTTAAACAAAAAGCAAGATAAAAATTATCTGGGATTCCCATCTTGCTATAATATCAATTTTCAATGTGTTGCAAATTTCCATTTACTCATCAAACATCATTTTACATACATGTATTGTGCACCTACTAAATGTTACCCTTCTTTGGAACTCAAAGTCAGTTGAAGAATACAGATACGTAAGGAAATCATAGCAGTACATCTGGAAAGGGCAATAAAAAGAGTAGCAACAAGGAAAGGACAGTGGATGAATTTGGGAATCAAAGAGAACTGGCCACCCCATGTACAGAGTATGTGACTGTACTAGTTAATTACTCCAAGACTAAGTTTCTCCATCAGTAAAATGGACACAATAACCTTATTCTTATAGTAATTGTGTTGAAAATACTGGCATGGTACTTGCTGCATCATAATTATGTACTAAAAATTAGTCTGCTGCCTTTTTTGATATATGAAAACAAAACAAACAAAACAAAGCAAAAAAAACTACTACCAGTAGTGCAAAGATGACAGTTGCTATAAAAATAAGTGACTTCATCTCTAAGGAACTTACAATTTAATGGAACAGATAAAAAGAAGAGCACAGGTGACTATTAAGGTGTTATGCAAGATAGAATGTGATAAATTCTATAAAATAAATTTTAAGGAAGTGCTATGGAAATAAAGTGAATTGACTTTTGTGGGATTTAAGTTGTGACAGAAAGGATGGGTAGGCTCACAGAAGGCTATGGGAGAAAAGAGCATTTCCTTTAGAGAGGATGACAAAAAAAAAAAGACTGGAAAGCACTTGTGGAAAATGTTTTAGCTGGAGGGTAAGCTTTGTTGAATGGAAGTAGTAGGAGGTGAGGATGTAGAGGGAATGTGGGATAGAGCTTGGGAGTTGGAAATGTATTGATTGCATGGACTGTGGTAACTTGGTGAGACTCATTTAGAACGAAGTAGATTTAGTACATGTGTTAAATTTGGCAGCATTGTGCGTAACAAAGAGTCAAAAGGAGAGACTCTGGAAGAGATAAGAAACAATGGCACTTTTTGAGGTTGGAGAAGGGGAAAGGCCAGTTGTGGTAGAATTGAAAAGGAAGAGAGTAGGTGTAAGGGAGACAGGTCAAGGACAGGATCTGGGGACTTATTAGAATGTAAAAAGTTGGACAAAGCTTCAATTTTCCTGAGAGGTGACTAGGAGTACAGTTGTATGATTTTTAAGATACAATAAGTTAGGAGAATTGATGGATCATTGATAACAGTAATGAAATGCCCAGTGTAATTGCAGAACTAGAGCTTAACATGGATAAGCTGAAGTTCAAACCAGATCAAAAAAAGACCTAAGACATTTCCTTAGGGAAGATATCCATGTGTATATAGGTAACTGTGGAGATAGGGCAGCTGAATGAAAGAAAACATACTAGTGATGAGACAAGAGATAAGAGAAACACTCACAGGTGGGACAATATTAGGAAAGTATACGGTAAGTGAAAGCAGATAAGCAGAAGATTTAAGAGTTAGTATGGGTAGAGGTAGTGACAGATCCGGAATTAAGCCAACAATTTAGTTGATAGGACAAAACAAGGGGACTGTTTTAAGGCTGTATGTGCATAGCATGGAGTTGTTACTTAGAAGGTATATGTATTCAAGGCGGCTTCGGTAGCTGTTAAGGATTTCAAAGGGAGTACAGTAAGTCCCCAACATATGAACCTTCAAGTTGCAAACTTTCAAAGATGCGAACGTGGAGCTTACTAATGAAGACCTGATGGAATTAGAGGTCCAGAGTAAGGATGAAAAGAGGCAAGAGGAAGAAGAAGTAACTGAAGAACCGAAGAGATTCACAATGCAGAAAATGGCAAGGGGATTTTCTTTATTTGAGGAGGTATTGTTAGTTTTTGAGGCACAGGACTCCAACGTAGAATAGTACATGAAGGTTGCAGCAGCCGTTCAGAATGCAATCCAGGGCTGCCATGTCATCTATGATGAGAAAAAAAGAGCTATGACCCAGACATCACTAGATCGCTTTTTCAAGGGGGTAGATAGAATTGAACCCAGCAAGGAATCAGAACCTGTGCCATAGACATCAGGCATGAGTCAAATTGCAGCTTGCTCTCTGTGTCCTGTTGCTGGCGATCCTTCAGCTGTACCACCTCCCACCTCCTCTCCCTCCTCCAGTCAGTAACCCTTCTTGCCTGTTCACTTGATGCCAGCCCTGTATGCCAGCTGTTGTGCTGTACTACTGTACTTTTCAAGGTACTGTACTGTAAGATTAAAAATGGTTTTTTTTGTGTTTGTGTTTTATGTATTATTTGTGTGAAAAGTATTGTAAACCTATTATAGTATAGTACTATATAGCCAATTGTGTTAGTTGGATACCTAGGCCAACTTTGTTGGATTTACGAGCACACTCTAGGAATGGAACTCGTTAGTATATAGGGGACTTACTGTATTCTTATCTCCCAAACTGCTATTTGCACTCACTGTGCTCTTTAGAGAGAGGAGATATTCATGTCTTTGGATATTACAGAGCATCTTTATTTTTTTGAGTAATATAATTTACCTGGATATTAATGTTCCTAAATTTACCTTGCCTTAGTTTTTTTTCTGTGTGTGTGTGTGTGTGTGTGTGTTTGTTTGTTTGTTTGTTTGTTTTTGTGGTACGCGGGCCTCTCACTGTTGTGGCCTCTCCCGTTGCGGAGCACAGGCTCCGGACGCGCAGGCTCAGCGACCATGGCTCACGGGCCCAGCCGCTCCGTGGTATGTGGGATCTTCCCGGACAGGGGCACGAACCCGTGTCCTCTGCATTGGCAGGCGTACTCTCAACCACTGCGCCACCAGGGAAGCCCCCTTGCCTTAGTTTTAAATTTACTTATCTTAGATCTTTGTGTTTCTAAATAGGGAAAATATACTATACTTAGTTATCACTCAGTGGTCAATATTCTCTCTCTCTCCATCTCATTCTTTCTCTCAATCCCTCTCCCTCTCCCTCTTTCACTCTCTTCCTCTCTTGTCATTAAGGATAGGATACTATTTAAAAAGAAGAAAATTGTACAACAGAAAACTGTATACAATTCTATTCTGACACCGTAAATAAATCCTATTTTAATATAAAAACAAATGTTTAATATAGTTATATTACAGTTCATTGAATAATGTCATACCACTTACTTATTAAAGAAAGATTTACATAATTTGAAGAATAGTAGCCAGTTAGAAAGCACTTTTTATGCATGTCATATACAATGCTACCTACTTACAAATCTAATCTCACTTACTATTGCAACAACTTAGAGAAGCAAATACTTTCATCCCCATTTTACAATGGAGAAAATAAAGTATAACCAAGCTTGAGTAGCACAGCTATTAACTTGAAGAGCCAGGACTCAAATGAAATCTGTCTCATGCCACAGCCCTAACTATTTTCACTGTATTGACATGTGGTGGGTTGGCGGGGAGGGAAGGGGGTCGAATCTCTTCCTCTCCCTAGCTGAGGTTCCTAAACTGGGACCCTGTAAATTGGACTGACAAAAGACATATTAGCAAGAGAAAGGCACACACATTTATTTAGCCTTCATAAGGAAATGAAAATGTGAAGCATGGATAAACCTGAATGTTTTTACACTAGTTTTGAGGCAGAGTGTAAAAAATGTGAGAGGAGGGCTTCCCTGGTGGCGCAGTGGTTGAGAGTCCGACTGCCGATGCAGGGGACACGGGTTCGTGCCCCAGTCCGGGAAGATCCCACATGCTGCTGAGCGGCTGAGCCCGTGAGCCATGACCACTGGGCCTGCGCATCCGGAGCCTGTGCTCCGCAATGGAAGAGGCCACAACAGTGAGAGGCCCGCGTACTGCAAAAAAAACAAAAAAAAAACAAAAGTGAGAGGAATGAACTAAAGGTAGTGATCTGGGGGAAACTTAGCAAAGCCTGTTTTTTTCCAGATTCTTTTAGGATTCTATTCCATCTTCAGAGATAAGGATACTCTTTTCCTCTGGGTATGGGGAGGGCACCTCTTACACCAGGGTCTTTTGACCTACTTCAAGGGAGATGGGGTTGGTCAGAGAGTCTGTCTTGCACTAGCCATTTTCCTTCAACATCATATATTCAATACAGGGTAGCATAATATGGCACCTGAAACACATAAGAAACATAGGCCTTCCATTTTATAGCAACCAATATAGAAGAGTTCTGTGCCCTACTGATGGCTCATTTTATAGCAACCAATATAGAAGAGTTCTGTGCCCTACTGATGGCTCTGAAAGGAAGGGACGAGTTGAGTTACTGCCACTGACAGACAACACAGATCTACATACTGGATAGACCAGAATGCAAATTCTAAAACACTTCTTTCTGAAAATAAAGATGATAATGAGAAGTACCGAATGCAGAGAGATTTAATGACAAATTTTCAGCTAGATCCCTGAAGGCATAAGTACTACAAGGTAGGCAAAGAATATCCTTGTTCTAGAACAATTACAAACATTAAAATGAAATCTTAAACCCACAATTAGAACAAACCTCACAAAAGTTTACCTTCTTTTTTTAAAAGATTTTCCAATGAACAGAAAATGTTTTGATCCAATGAACTGTATTGGAGCAAGGCTAATTTTATTCATGATACTTTTGGTTTAAAATATCCACACCACTCACTATGTAATTTTATACATATTAAGAAGACATATATGTTATATGTCAATAATGTCTCAATAAAGGTGGAAAGCAAATAAATAAATAAGTACAGTGTGTCTAAATATAGAGTTCTCAGTTTAAGTCTAATCTTGAGAAAATGTATGTAAAATAATTTTTAAACTATACACTCTGTACAGATAAAAAATTTAGCATGACTATTTTAGTGTTTTCCATGGCATGTCCCCATTATTATCAGCCCTGCATATTTCAGAAGTTGAAAATTAATATGAAGAACTGGTTCCATAAATATCAGGAATTGGTAAAAGTGAAAAGATGAGTAGTTGAAATCAGAGAAAAGCTACAATCAGAATTTAAGAACTTAGAGGAAAATTATAGCTTTATAGTTTTTTTTTTTTTTTTTGTAGTGGAGGTATCAAAGAGAACTAAAGCTGTATGGTAGTTAAAGTTTTTTGTTTATTTTTTCAGTGAAAAATACAGATTTTATTTAGGAAGTATTGCAGCAATAAGGGGAAAGAGACCTTAGTATAGAACTGAGCTCCATTCCAAATACAACAAAGCAGGAGGTTTATAGCCAAGGAGCAGGTTGGAGGATCAGTGGATGGAAAATTATTAAAAGGAGACATCAGGGGTAGGGAGAATTCTTGCTAAACTGACCTAAAAGGATTCTTGCTGAAGTCAGACAATTTCTGATGGATGGAGGGGTGGTATGAAGAGTTTGATTAGACATCTGACGTGATCAGATATTGAGAGTGAAAGAGGTTCTCTAAACTGCTTAGGAGAATTCTTGCTAAAACTGGGTGGTGAGAGGATGGACATGGAAGTCCACGTTCTAGGCCTAGTCAAGAAAAGGGAACAGAGGAGCCTAACCGTAGTTTGGTCAAGGAGAGAGTCTTTGTCAGAAGTGGAGAATATTGATATTGAGCAGCTCAAGGAAACTTAACCCTAGCTGGTAGGGAAAGTCAGCAATGTGTGTAAGGGTGTAAACAGATGACAAGGAACAGGATAGAACACCAACTCAGTCAGATGGATAGACAGACTTTGTTCAAGAGGCAAATAAAAGATAGTATTAAGAATTCAGTTTGAAATCACAGCAAGATCCTTTTTGATCCACCTCCTAGAGAAATGGAAATAAAACCAAACATAAACAAATGGGACCTAATGAAACTCAAAAGCTTTTGCACAGCAAAGGAAACCATAAACAAGACCAAAAGACAACCCTCAGAATGGGAGAAAATATGTGCAAATGAAGCAACTGACAAAAGATTAATCTCCGAAATTTACAAACAGCTCATGCAGCTCAATATCAAAAAGCAAACAACCCAATCTAAAAATGGGCAGAAGACCTAAATAGACATTTCTCCAAAGAAGATATACAGATTGCCAACAAACACGTGAAAGGATGCTCAACACCACTAATCATTAGAGAAATGCAAATCAAAACTACAATGAGGTATTACCTCACACTGGACAGAATGGCCATCATCAAAAACTCTACAAACAATAAATGCTGGAGAGGGTGTGGAGAAAAGGGAACTCTCTTGGTGGAAACGTAAATTGATACAGCCACTATGGAGAAAAGTATGGAGGTTCCTAAAAAAACAAAAAATGGAACTACCATATAACCCAGCAATCCCACTACTGGGCCTGTACCCTGAGAAAACTATAGTTCAAAAAGAGTCATGTACCACAATGTTCATCGCAGCTCTATTTACAATAGCCAGGACCTGGAAGCAACCTAAGTGTCCATCGACAGATGAATGGATAAAGAGGATGTGGCACATATATACAATGGAATATTACTCAGCCATAAAGAGAAACGAAACTGAATTATTTGTAGTAAGGTGGATGGACCTAGAGTCTGTCATACAGAGTGAAGTCAGAAAGAGAAAAATAAATACTGTATGCTAACACATATATATGGAATCAAAAAAAGAAATGGTTCTGAAGAACCTAGGGGCAGGGCCGGAATAAAGACGCAGACATAGAGAATGGACTTGAGGACAAGGAGAGGGGGAAAGGTAAGCTAGGATTAAGTGAGAGAGTGGCATTGACATATAGACACTACCAAATGTAAAATAGATAGCTAGTGGGAAGCAGCAGCATAGCACAGGGAGATCAGCTCAGTGCTTTGTGTCCACCTAGAGGGGTGGGATAGGGAGGGTGGGAGGGAGGGAGACACAAGAGGGAGGAGATATGGGGATATATGTATATGTATAGCTGATTCACTTTGTTATAAAGCAGAAACTAACACACCATTGTAAAGCAATTATACTCCAATAAAGATGTTAAAAAAAAAAAGAATTCAGTTTGAACATATGACTGATTTTATTCTTTAAATTAAAAACATTATTTTATATTGGAGTATAGTTGATTAACAATGTTGTGTTAGTTTCGGGTATACAGCAAAGTGATTCAGTTATACATATACATGTGTCTATTTTTCAAATTTTTTTCCCATTTAGGTTATTACAGAATACTGAGCAGAGCAGAGACTAATTTTAAAAAGAACAGGTTTCTAATAGTCTTTAAATCCATCTCATTGGAAGGCAAAAAGGAACTATGGTAAAATTTAGGTTTTAGAATTGGAGAGATCTGTTTTCTAATCACTGGTGCATAACTTACTTAGTGAATCTCAACGTCACAAACACTGAGCCCCCATTTTTCTCAGTTAGAAATTGCTAGAAGAAATGTGCTCAGCATGTTACCAGGCACAATGTGCCTGTCACATAGTGTGTGCTCAGTAAATTCCCTTCCTCTCCTCCAATTCCAACATTTTTTTCTTACTGTAAGTTTATTCTCACACACATTTTCTGTTTTCCGGCTTAAGATTAATACATTCCATGCAATAAAAATAGGTAGTATCCACCTTACCTTTAAATTTCCTAGAACTAATTTGAGAAGCAAACTACAGTTTTAAAGCTCATGCCAAGTGCATTTTCCATTTCAAGTCAGTTTTGTCAAGTAGATTGCTGGTTATAGGTTGCACTTTATCATCCAAAATTTTGCATACCCTCTCTTTCTTCCATATTTTCATAAGCCTCCAAAGACTTCTGTGCCCTACTTAGCAAATAGTCACAAAAAACCCCCCATATATTTACTAAGTATCTACCATGTAGAAGGAACTGTCATTGACACAACTCAAGAATCAAAACTAAATAAGATCAAGCCTTTGCCACAAGGAACAGCCTTGCATTGCTCAACTCTGTAAGGGAGAAAGAGAAGTCTTACCTCCTCCACCTTCGTACGAATATGCTTCCAGAGTAACTCAATCAGTAGATGTATTAAAAAAACAACTTCTCACAGAAGGAAAATCAAAATAGAGTTGGTTTTGCTAAAAGAGTTTTCTAAAAGGGAGCTGGGAGGCCATTGAGGAAGCAGGATGTAGGCATGCCTCAACCTGGCTGGAATCTGAAATTTGACCACTTCTTGTCTGAACACAGATATTCAGAACATCTACACAATGTTCTGGAGACTCAAGGTAGTTATAGAACGCTTACCCTAAATAACTCATGACAGCCTATTCCTTAAGGACAAATATTTCCTTTATGCATCAGAGCCAACAGTAAATTTTGAAAGAAAAGTTTAACAACCTGTGGCTCTTACCTTTATAAGGCCCTGACTCTTTCTCTTCCTTGGAACACTCTTTTGGTTTTACCCAAATCTGTGTCTCCTGAATTGCAATTCCTAAGACCCCAAATAATAAAGCTCTTTACCCTTTACAGCCTTGATACTGATTATTGTCTGACATTCCATTATCCATCTTCTACTTGATTATACATTTTTTTATCAGGGTAGCTGGCTTTGGAAATTTACTTTGAAACTCCAGCTATTTTTACTCCCATCTAGAATTAAAAATGTGACTGGAGAAAAAATAGTTTTTTACACTCTTTAAGTGTCAGGCAAAAATATTATATGGAAAAGATTGGACTACGGCACACATTCTAGTATTTTCAAATGTTAAACATTTTAAATAGGGTCTAATTCCTACTATATGTAGGCCAAATGAGGGCTACAGTGGGTTTTACTTTAGAGAGATAGCAGATGTCTTGGATAGAGGGTGCCCTCTTGAATTTAAAGGGAAATTAATAATTGACATGCTTCTTCAAGTGTGATGTAGAGGTTTTTTGTTTTATTGAAAAATCAATTTCTCAATCCTCTTAACATTCCTTGCTCTTTTCTGAACTGTTGCCTAGCTGTCAACATCTTTGAGGGTACTGAGGGAATGGAACAAAAAACAATATATTTAATGGAAACCTCACTAGGACTAAACAAAAGAGGCCTTTAATCTCTTCACCCAACAATTTGGTGTTTCACTCCAAACATCACATGGAAGCCATAGCCCAGTCCAAATGAACGCTAAATTACCCATCTAACATATCATCATTCTAAAGTGAGTATTTGTGATATTTGTGTTTTGGGGTTTTTTTGTTGTTGTTTTGGGGGTTTTTTGGCCACTCATGCATGACTTCTGGGATTTTAATTCCCCGACCAGGAATCGAACCCGGGGCCTTGCCTGTGAAAGCACGGAGTCCTAACCACTGGACTGCCAGGAAATTCCCAGTATTTGTGATATTGTGATTTGTAATAAGAAATATATATTTCATCTTCGTCCCATTTTTGGCCCAGGGCTCCTAAAATTCACTTGGAATTTCCTAAGTGATGAGAGTGATATAGGTGTCTTTTGTTATCTTAATGAGAAGACTTTTCAACCCATCTAAGGGTGGGAGCTGGTTGCTGGAAGAACCAACCAAATGATTAGAGGGTTGGAACTTTCAGTTCCACCCCCCTGACCTCTGGGGAAGGGAGAGGGGCTGGAGGTTGAATCAATCGCCAATGGCCAATGATTTAATCAACCATGTCTATGTAATGAAGCCTCCATAAAACCCTAAAGGAAAGGATTCAAGAACTTCCAGCTTGATCAACACCTGGAAATTCAGGGAGAGAGGACTGCTCAGAGCACATAGAAGCTCTGTGTCTTTTCCTTGTACCTTGCTCTATGCATCTCCTCCTTTGGCTGTTAATCTTTATCTTTTAGTATTCTCTGTAACAAATTGGTAATCTAGCGAGTAAACTGGTTTCCTGAGTTCTGCAAGACACTCTAGCAAATTAATCAGACCTAAGGAGGGGATCATGGGAACATCTGATCTATAGCCAGTGGTCAGTAGTACAGGTAACAACCTGGATTTGTGATTGGCATCTGAAGTGAACACAGTCCTGTGGCACTGAGTCCTTAACCTGTGGAATCTGATGTTATCTCCAGGTAATAATGTCAGGATTGAGTTGAATTGTTGTCAGATAATTGCTTGATAGAATGGGGAAAACCCCTCACACATTGGAATTGGTAATCTGAATGTTAGTAATGAATCAATTAAATGCTTGGATGTAATAAATTTATATATTTAAGGGACAGAGTTATGCCTAAGTTCTGGGATAAATGTACCTAAAAGACCATCATCTTTATGCATAAACATATGTCTCTGAAAAAGAAAGAAAAATAATTAATTTATTTCCAAGCCAGTTCACCAATCCCTGGTGAACAGCCATCTTCGAGTACCTGTCTCTAAGTTTTTTTTCTTTTCTACCAAATGTAGCAACTGCCAACTTGTCAAACGGTGCAGCTTGTGCTTTCCCATGGCAACAGATCCCTGCCCTGAGTGACATGATTTCCATATTGACAACTGGAAAATGTCCCAAATAACTCTGAAAAGCACCTGGAATTTAATGTCACATCTTAGCATCCAGAAGGAGTCTTTTTTTATTATTTCTCACATGTTAAAGTAAGATTATTTATATACCTCACAACTGATGGTGTGATGACAGCCAAGCTAAATAGAGTGTTTGAAGAAGTCAATAAACTTAGCTTTCCTGGAAATGGTATACTAATGTCTTTCAAAAGATTTGAATGATCTGCCTAAAAGAGCAAGGAATTTTAAGACATCCTTTCATTTAAAATAATAATAACATACCAGTACCTAGTCACCTTAACAACCAAAATGCTAAGGATGAATAATTTGCCACAAAAGACCTCAAGCTTCCCATGTCAAAGTGTAAATTAATGCTAGAGAGCAAGTGAAAAATACATAAGTATTTCTGCTGCAGAATAGGTATCTTTTAACAAAAGAGGGAGAATGATATTTCTTTCTCCCTAATGGCAACTTTTTATCGCTAAAAATAGTACACTGAAAACTGACAAAGTGGAGTGTTTTTGAATAAGCCTGAATTATAGATAGTGACCTGAATAGAAGCAATGAGCATGATTCAAAACCATGCACATGGCAGTCCCTGCCAGGATTGTAGTAATCTCTCAGCCACCTAATTGGCACGTGAGTGTGCACCTGCGTGTAAGTACAAAATTTTATTTGAGAGATATGATTTCCTTTGCCTTAGAATACAATTTAGAGTCATATTTTCTATGTGGAGACATAGATTTCTCTTTAGATCCTACATTAAATTTTTCTAAAAATAGAAATTAACAACACTGCAATAGATTCTCATAAAATTGGAAATTGCTCTTCTTTTCTCACATCATTCCCATGTACAGCATCAGTCTTCCTTCTCTTCCGTCTCGTTTTGAAAAAGAAAATTAAACATGCTTTTACCATCTAATAACCTTTACCCACGTTTCTTATTTACAATAGCAAAAGCTTTATGACCGTGAATGTGTTTTGGTCTCAGGTCGACAGACCAAAGGTTAAACTAAAGTCATTTTTTGATTACTTGACACTGGCTGAAGACCTCACTGAAAGGGTCAGCAAAATATACTGACCTTTCACCTTCTCCCAAAATTAATGTTTATGTCCTCTAGCCCTTTCACTTTTCTTAACCGAGGATACCAGTCAGTGAGATCTACTGGCCTCAAGCCATGGCTATACTGTTGAGCTATCTCACTCCCAGCTCTCAAAGATCAGGGACAGGACAGATGCTTAAGATCCCAAAGGAAAAAAATAAAAGGAAGTACATCAAGGCTGCAGATCATATTTGGTCCTTCTCATTGTGTCAAGCATTGGATTTCAATGATTTTCCCCCAGTTATTGTGAAACATCGGTGAGTTGTGATTTTACTTTGAATCATCTTAAAATTAAGAAAAAAAATTTCTCATGGTGGCAGGTGGTTAATTTCACCTTATCTTTTATTAATAACGGGGGAATAATGATATTGTTGTGGCATATAATTCCCCTCTATATGTTCCCCCTTTCTATGTTATAGACCACAGTTGAACTTACTCATAAATACAGCCATTGTAAAAGAACGAACACTTTCATTCATTCCTCCTTTCTTAAGGAAGTTAGCATCTTTCCTCAAGGATTCAAGACTATCTGCTGTTTGTCCCTTGAAATAAAATTACTACCCACTGGATTATACAAGAACACTATACCTGTAGGGCACGGATTCTTAAGCAGGGTTGATTTTGCCCCCTTTAAGGGCATCTGGCAATGTCAGGAGCCAGTTCTGATTGTCACAAGTCGGGGAGATCTACTGGCATCTAGCTGGTAGAGGCCAGGGATGCTGCTAAATATCCTTCAGTGCACAGAAGACCCCACACTACAAGGATTATCCAGCCTCAAATATCAATAATGTTGAGATTTAAGAAACTAGCCTAGCCAATCTATGATACCTGGAAAAAATCTTACACTTTCCTTCTTGTGTCTTTCTCCATGATGTTATTCTAGTCTTAATCCCACAGTGCCCTCCTCCACCCCCTCCCACCTTTGAATCCTGCTCATCTCTGCAGGCACAATACAAGATCCACTGATAAACCTGTACAGAGGTCTTAGGCTGCCTAGAATGCTTCATCGAGTTACATCTCTAACTAGACGAAAGTTCCAAAAAGCCATTTTTCCCTTTTTGATGGAAATCCTTGCAAATAGATGTATTTTTATTATATTGATGAATATTCAATAAAAATAAATGAATATTCATAATTGCTTGTCATTGAAATAGATCGAGGTAAACTGCACTTCTATGCTGCAAAAAGAGGACTGTATTTTTCCAATAACCGAATAATTCTGCATTTAATGTTCTTACGTGTGCAGGTTGGGGGAAGCTACTAAAAGAGAAAGAGCCCTACCAAAAAAAAGAAAGAAGAGGGAATAGAATTTCTGTATCCCATCGCATGCTTCTTGAATACAATTTTAGCATATTTCTTACTATGTTATATAGCTTCTTCATGGGCATAAAGACAGATATGCTTCAATTTCTTTGTTGATAATCTAGTGCACAAAACCCTGGGATGTTAGAAACAAAAGACATTGAGAATCATCTAGTCTAACTCCATCAGCTGAAGATACTGAAGCCCAGAGTAATTGATAATTAAAGCAGAGTTAAGTAGTGCGTACCATGTGCCAGTAACTGTTCTACGTACAAGTTGAGTACTATTTTAATATCCCTTTAACAGATCAAGAGACTGAGACATGGAGAGGTGAAATAACTTGCCAAAGATCATAGAGATCATCAGTGGTAGAACTGTGCTTCCAACATAGTCCATGGAGCTCCAATGTTTATGCTTTGAACCTCTCTACTGCATTGCTACTCCACTGAAATTTTGCCCATAGTCACACAGCAATTTAGAAAGAGAACTAGAATAGCAATTCACTTCGTCTCTCCCCAGATCTTCTGCTCATACTACTCTGTAATACTATCTGCAATACTATCTTCACTTATTGGAATAATTCTTTGTAAAAACAGAATAAACACTTTTTTCAAAGGCAGAAAAGCCATATAGAATCAAACTTCTGTTTGCATAATAAAGCGTATTTACACTAATTGGATTAACCCCTAATACAGCTGATTACCAAAGTACCATATAAAGGATAGTCAATAATTATAAAATAAATTAAATAACTATTTTCTATTTTTTTCTGTATCTTAAGAATTATTTAATTGGCATATGCAAAGTTTAGAAAGATAAGCACATATCTAAAATGCCAAATTTATATTAAAATTGACAAATACATTTATCCTTTACGAGTATGAGGTAATTCAGTGTTATGCAGATAGTACATGCAGAATACTGACTCGAAGTGTTTTTATTTGTATCTATTGAATAATATAATTCAAAAACTCTTTGATTTGTAAAAATTTGCTATTGTCAGACCCTTTGAAATCCTTAAAGGGTCTTAATTCTTTAAGTTCTAAAGGCCTTAAAGTTCTCTTAGACTACTCAATCCTACAGCATTTTTAATGACAAAGCATATCCCTAAGGTCAGAAAACTTAGCAAACTGTAAAATTTACCAACTAGGCTAATTTTTTTTTTTTTACATAATATGCATTAATGTGTCTAATACACACGTTTTTGATAACAAAATTTGGGAAATACTGGTGCAGTGTAGAACATGAATAGGAAAGGCAGATCATGGAATGAGACATGTCTTATAAGAAGAGCGATGTGGAGGCTGATTTGGTTCATTCCTCTACTCAGTCGATGAAGCCCACTGCACAGCATCTTACAGGAGTGTCTACCTCAACATTCTGGGGGACAAAATACTGGCAGTAAAGCAGCCCATCACATTACAAACCCCTTAGACAATTCTTAGATGACCTCCATAATCTGACCAAATCCAAATGTACCCATTCACATCATGAAACTTAATTCAGGCCCTGGTTCTCCTAACCCTTGATATGCAAAATGGCAGATACCTTTTATCAATGAAATCAACCCAGATCTATCAGTTCTCCCTTTCCTTCCTAGTGATCTACCACATATGTTGGTATTTGATTGGATTTTCCCGAATTATTTTACTCTAATTATTTTATATGCTAATTCTTTTTCCACCAAGTCTTACATACAATTCCTCTGCAAGTTTATAAAGAATGTTGGCACAGGGTTGAAGAAATACATGGCCGTTTAACCATTCAGCCCAATGCAAAGTAGAAAACAAATATTTAACGTACACTATCCAAGCAAACCAAGTAGGTGTGCTTAAAAGATAGATTAATCATGTCATTTTTTTTTTAAAGATTTTTTTTTTGGGGGGGTAGGAGTTTTTTTATTAATTAATTTATTTATTTTTGCTGTGTTGGGTCCTCATTTCTGTGCGAGGGCTTTCTCTAGTTGTGGCAAGCGGGGGTCAATCTTCATCGCGGTGCGCGGGCCTCTCACTATCATGGCCTCTCTAGTTGCGGAGCACAAGCTCCAGACGTGCAGGCTCAGTAGTTGTGGCTCGCGGGCTCAGTAGTTCTGGCTCACAGGCCTAGTTGCTCCACGGCATGTGGGATCCTCCCAGACCAGGGCTTGAACCCGTGTCCCCTGCATTAGTAGACAGATTCTCAACCACTGTGCCACCAGGGAAGCCCAACCGTGTCATTTTAATAAGGAGAACTCCAGGCATTTTTCTTTTTAATAATGTCACAAGATTTGCATAATGCATTGATCAAAAAGAATCTTATAAGCAGGAAGGTAGAAAATTGGAACTATCACAGAAATTTAACTAGAAGGAGCCAAGGTGACTTGAAATGGTAAATACATTTCTCTAATCATTTTTAAACTACCAAAAGGGCATGAAAAGAAACATGGGAGATTGATTTACATTCATTCTTCCTTGCTTGCTAACTAAAATATCATAAAATTATTTTGATATATTTTCTCCTCTCTCTGCCACCATCTTGTCCCATGTCAATGTGTCATATTCCTTTCTAATTATTTTTGACTTTGGTTAGGATTTGGATACATTTTGGTTGAAATCCTTTTATTCTTCATATTTTGATTCTCATCTTTTACTTAAGTGACAAAGACAGCCAAAATTGTTGAGTAATTGAACCAGTTTTGAAAAGACAGCAAAATTCTTCTGGTCCTATTTGCCCTAAATCCTTTATGTGTGTTAGGAAATAAAGGTTTACTTGGAACAAACATTTCTAAGAGAGAAGTTACATGAAAGAATAATCTGTTGTTTATCCCTCAGAGATGCATTTAATGCAGTAGTTTCATATAAGGATGAGGACCAAAAATTGTCTGGGTTTGAATCTCCACCACTATGTCTTGAGCAAATTATTTAACTTCTCTGATCCTCAAGAAGCCTACAGTCTTGGGGGCTATTAAAATTAGATTCCATAGTCTCTGCCCGACTCCTACAGCTACATAATCCCTCAAGTAGCAGCACTCTGATAAAAATAAGGCATGAAAGGAAAGTTTATACTCTTTTTAATAAACACTTGCACAGTCATGTCAGGCAATGTTCTAAGCACTTTACAATTGTCACCTCAGGTAATCCTTACAATAATCCTGTGACCTAGGTATTTTATAATCCACATTTTACAGGTGAGGAAATTTAGGCTCAGATAGGTCAATGGCAGGCCTGGGATCCAGCTTAAGCAGCCTTACTACAGAGGAGCTTTTGCTTTATCAATGGCCAAAGAAATTTATAAAACACTGGTTTAAATAGTTAAGTATGTTGCCCTACAACAAAAAGATACAAAGCTATTACTATGCAGATATGCATTGGTGAATCTCCAAGAAATGAGCATGGTAATCAGGATTTCCCATAAAGTTTGACCACAGAATTGAAAAAAGTATATTCTTTCAAGAATCTTCTCATAGGAATTGTACTCCTTGAAAAAGTCTCTGGGAGGAAAGGAAAAATACAAATAAATAGCTTAAATCATATAGATCTGTCCTCTGTAAAAGGGTTTCAGTAACAGATTAGAAAAGAAAATAACTATAAATGACTTAATTTCAAAGATGCTAAGAGACAATTTTAAGCAATTTATTCTGAAAGAAATAAAAAGCTTTAAGATAAAGAATCCAGATTAAAAAAACAACTTTAAAATACCAGTGGGAAAAGCATTTCTCTTAGTCTTGATGAGTGCAACTTTAAACATCTGTCTACTTGAACTTATTAAGATTCCAGGGCACATTTTATAATTCTGAGCAGTGTTATCCACTCTGCATAATTGTTTCCCTCCCACCTAACTCCCTTTAGAATGTCAGTTGAAAGAGATATTTCCACTTTCTGTTGTAAACCATTATAGTTATTGTTCTTATTAGGCAATTGATGCATTAACTTTCAAAAGTGATGCATTCCAATATTGGATAAAATATTTGCTTTTATATAATCTCATTAAGAGATCTCTAGAGCCTTCTGAATGATATTATCTACATGAATACTGATTTAGTAATTGCAAGTACTACTAAGGCTTAGCTGGGAAAATAATAGACAACACCATTATAATTACAAACTTGTTCATAATCCTTTAGCCTTTACAAAGTGCCTTCTCAAATTTGATTCTCAATCTTTGTGAAATAGGAATATCAATGTCCTTACTTTGGGGATGAGAAATTTAAGTCCCACAAAATAAGGAAATTACCAAAATTCATACAAATAGAAGATAGTAAAAATTGGATTTGTTTTTTATTTTAAATTTCTTGATGCTGTTTCATGATTTGTGTAAAAAATTGAATTATAATTTAGAATAATATCCTTTTCATTTTAAAAGAGGTTTTTTCTAAATATAAAAATAATATAAAAAGTATTAACATAAAATGGATAATAATCTTTCACATATCTTATTTCTTAATGTGTTTGTTTTTAAATAAACAGATTGGAATGAGTAGATGATTTTCAAATATGCTGTCTAAAATGAGTGGTGGGTTCCAGCACTTCTGACAGGGTTTGTATCTCTTTGAGTAAAATACATGTTTCTCTCCTGAATTCATACATTTGAATCCCTAATATAAAGCAGAGGGAAGGAAGGATGGAAAGAAGGAAGGAGAGAAGGAAGGGAGGGAATAGAAATGCAGAGACCTATCCTTGTCTTAAAATGGGAAATTCATTACCTCTCTTGCCATTTCTTACTTCTTTCTCCCAGCCTGCCAACTCATCCTTCAAACCCCAATCATATACTATGTAAACATCCCTCATATGAGTTTTGTTCCTGACTGTGTGAACTTAGCTTTTTTTTTTTTTTCAATTTTTATTTTATATTGGAGTATAGTTGCTTTACATGTTGTGTTAGTTTCAGGCGTACAGCAAAGTGATTCAGTTATACATGTACATATATCCACTCTTTTTCAGATTCTTTTCCCATATAGGTTATTACAAAATATTGAGAACTTAGTGTAACAACCCAGAATTTAGAGAAATCAGTCTTACTATGCTATTGTCATGCTCACTTTCCTGGCATATGTGATATTTAGTGCAAAAGAAGTCATTTTTGTTACAAGGATATTTGTAGCTATTAGTAAAATAGACTAATATTACACTGTAAAATGGTGTAAATCCTATAATCCTATAAATTCAGGGAATTTATAGGAAAGGGCACTTAATTAAGGATTTGGGACTACACAACCCATAGGTTTTTTTTGTTTGTTTGTTTGTTTTGCGGTGCGCGGGCCTCACTGTCGTGGCCTCTCCCGTCACGGAGCACAGGCTCCGGACGCGCAGGCTCAGCGGCCATGGCTCACGGGCCCAGCCGCTCTGTGGCATGTGGGATCCTCCCGGACCGGGGCACGAACCCGCGTCCCCTGCATCGGCAGGCGGACTCTCAACCACTGTGCCACCAGGGAAGCCCAATAGTTCTTTTTTTTTTTTTTTTTTTTTTTTTTTTTTTTTTTTTTTTTTTTTTTTTTTTGCGGTATGCGGGCCTCTCACTGTTGTGGCCTCTCCCGTTGCGGAGCACAGGCTCCGGACGCGCAGGCCTAGCGGCCATGGCTCACGGGCTTAGTTGCTCCGCGGCATGTGGGATCTTCCCGGACCAGGGCACGAACCCGTGTCTCCTGCATCGGCAGGCGGATTCTCAACCACTGTGCCACCAGGGAAGCCCAATAGTTCTTGAACATGCTCTTGGCAATGCGCTTGATTTTGTTGCCATGGTCGGCCATATGATATTTCCTCATTAAGTGCATTTTCCACAAGATACTTGGTTACTTTTTAGTAGATAATGAGAGTGGTAAACAGTACCTTCAGTTTTCATTCCCTAGATCAATCATTCTATGTCTCTATCATGAGTGTCAATATAAAATAAAAGTATCTAATTATATCCAACAGGACAGGTAGTATGAGCTAGTGAGGTGATCATAAATAAATAGATTCAAAAATAGAAATTAGTTTGAGAAATAGTAAACAAGGGTCTTGTTTCTATTTCAAAAGTTGATTTCTTAACATCACACTGTTTCTCCCCTATACTGAGTTTACTTTTCTGCTAAAACATTTGTTTCTTTCAGAGGGCAGACCCTGGCACCTAACTACCTGAGTGTGTACTTGGATTTCCCCACTTAGAGAAACTGTAAACCTTAGGCAAGTTAGTTAAGATTTATCAGCTTTGCTTTCTTTATTTCTTAGATTGTGATAATAGGAATAATGCCTACTTTTTAATAAGGTATGAAGAAGCAAATGAGCAAATGCATGCAAAGTGCCATGGTGATTAGTATATAATGATTAATAAATTTAGTTTTTATTAATATAGGTCCAGCTAAGTTCAATACATTAATGTAAGTACTACAAAGGGAACCTTATGAAACATCAAATATTAAGATCCCATAATTATCAGAGAATTTTTGATTCCCATTTCCTTCAAAATTTTGAAATATTCCTTCAAAATATTTACACCTTTTTACAGTGTAATATTTTTAATCAAGAAAAGAAACAATGGGGAATTCCCTGGTGGTCCAGTGGCTAGGACTCTGTGGTTTCAATGTCGAGGGCCCAGGTTCAATCCCTGGTTGGGGAACTAAGATCCCACAAGACACGTGGCACAGCCAAAAAGAAAAAGAAAAAAGAAAAGGAACAACGCTAGCTTAAACTGGGAAATATTTCTAAAATATAACACTGCCTTATTCCTCAGACCATTTCATATACACAGTAAAGAAAAGAGATGTTTAGGAAAGTCCAGCTTTTAACATCTCCCAATATGTATTGATCAAAGAACTTACAAAGAATAAAGTAATGATTGTAAAGTATAATAAATTATCTGATTAGGAAGTAGAGAATGCTTTAGTAACATGAAAATAGGGGCACTACATCCAAGGTGGGCTGCCTGGGCCAGGGGAAATTTAGGGAAAACTTTATAAAGTAGGTAAAATTTAAGGTAAGACCTACAAATGTATAGGAAAGAACTAGATAAAGTGAGTGGTGGGAGTGAAACTTATAGGTAGGTGTGAGATTGAAAGTTCAGGCAGGAAACAACATATGTGAAGACTTAGAGGTAAGAATATATGGAATCTCAGGAGAACTCAATGTATTTCCATCTTGCTGGGAGTGGAGAGATGGAAGTGGGGTGATATTGTTGAAGTGGGTTGAAGTTGGGGTAAGAGCTGAAGTGGGAAAAAAGAAATGGGCTCAAATACACATGTTCAAGAGTATGGACAATATCCTAAGGGCAGTAACCTATCAAAAATTTGAATTTTTTAAAGAGGGAACACTGAAGACAGGGAACAGACAGGAATGAATTACAAACTAGAGTCAGGAAGATCAGGTAAGAGGTGGAAGCAATAATCCAGAAAAGGGATGAGGATGGGATGAGGGAGGAATGGGTAGTTATGCTAGGAATGGAGAGAAACATAGGGTTGGCCAAAAAGTGCCTTCAGTTTTTTAAGTAAAAATAAAAGACACATTTTTCGTTTTCACCAAGAACTTTATTGAACAACGTATTCACCCTTTTGTTCCACTATCTTCTGCCATTTTTCAGGCAACTTCATAATTCCATCTTCCCAAACCTTTTTTTCTTTTTGAGCAAAGAACTGTTCTGGTGCCTTTTACAGTCTTCCAAGGAATTGAAATTTTTTCCATTAAGAGAATTTTGTAAAGACTGAAATAAATAGAAATCCAAAGGTGCAACGTCTGGTGAATATGGCAGATGAAACAGAACTTCCCAGACAAGCTGTAATAGTTTTTGCCTGATTGTCAAAGAAACATGTGGACTTGCGTTATCCTGATGCAAGGTTATGCATTTTCTGTTGACTAATTATGGATGTTTGTCATCAAGTGCCACTTTCAGTTGGTCTAATTGGGAGCAGTACTTGTTGGAATTAATCGTTTGGTTTTCCAGAAGAGCTCATAATAGGGGACTCCCTTCTAATCCCAACATATACACAACATCACCTTCTTTGGATGAAGACCAGCCTTTGGTGTGGTTGACGGTGGTTCATTTCGCTTGCCACATGATCTCTTCCATTTCACATTGTTGTACATTATCCACTTTTCATAGCCCATCACAATTTGTTTTAAAAACGGAACGTTTTCAATACGTTTCAGTAGAGAATTGGATGTGGAAACACAGTCAAGAAAGTTTTCTTTCGCTTAACTTACGTGGAACCCAAACATCAAAGCAATTAAGATAACCAAGCTGGTTCAAATGACTTGCAATGCTTGATTTAGACATTTTGAGTATGTTGGCTACCTCCTGCATGTTATAACATTGATTGATCTCAGTTAATGTCTCCATTTGATTGCTATCAACTTCAACTGGTCTACCTGACCATGGAGAATTGTCCAGCGAGAAATCTCCAGCACGAAACTTCCAAATCACTTTGACATGTTCGATCAGTCACAGCACCTTCTCCATACAGTGCAGGAATTTTTTTTTGTGTTTCATTTGCGTTTTTACCTTTCTTGAAATAATAAAGCATAATATGCCAGAAATGTTGCTTTTCTTCTTCCCTCTTCGAAATTAAAATGGCTACATAAAAATTCACCAATTTTGATAAGTCTTTTTTTAAATGCATGCTGATATGACAGCTGTCACATACAATCTAACAAAATTGTTTCAAATAAAGTTAAAGATAACTAAGTGCTACTAGATCCATCTTACGGAAAAAAACAAATGAACATTTTGGCCCACCCAGTAGATCTGATGGCTATTTGGAAGGATGGAAGGCTAGGAGGCTGTGGTTATCTCTGTGATCCTGCCTATATGATATCAGAAGCAGAGAAGATCCTCCCATAATCCCTGGCTCTCTTCCTTTCCAACCCCGGAATGGCAGGATGGCTCCCACAGAGAAGGGTGGTGAGAAGAAAGGTCAGTCCACCATCAATGAAGTGGTGACCACAGAATACGCTATCAACATTCACAAGCACATCCAAGGAGTGGGGTTCAAGAAGCGTACCACTCGGGCACTCCAAAAAATCTGGAAATTTCCCATGAAGAAGATGGGAACTCCAGATTTACACATTGACACCAGGCTCAAGAAAGCTGTCTGGGCCAAAGGAATAAGGAATGTCCCATACCATATATGTGTGCAGTTGTCCAGTAAGTGTAATGAAGATGTAGATTCACCAAACAAGCTCTATATGTTGGTTACCTATGTACCTGTCCCCACTTTCAAAAATCTACAGATAGTTAGTGTGTATGAGAATTAACTGCTGATTGTCCAATAAAGTTATAGAAGAAAAAAAAAAAAGCAGAGACGACTCAAGGAATAAGTTTCAGGATGGGGTTATGGGAGTAAATGTCTGAACTGGACTGGGGAAAACACTCCATGTAGATGAAAATGTCAAGAAATTGAGGGTCAGGATATTGGTAAAACAGAAGTCACCCAAAATAGTAGAAGAGCCTAGTGAGAAGAGAAAGATTACCAGTCACGTGCTATTTTGTCTTTAAAAATTAATGCAGAAAGAGTAATTAAAACATCAGTGGTTGAGAACAAAGAAAAAGGAAAGGTTATAGTCTTATACCATTAGCCTCAAAGGCATGTAGAAGTCTAAACATTCCTGGAGGATTATGGTATGAATATGAGAGAGTATGAAGCAAGGAGGACACCTAGTGTATCTTTCCAATTCTGGGGAAAGGAAGGGATAAAACAATGAGGCTGCTTCACTTGAGTGGGGAGGTTGAAAATTAGCTCTCATGAGCCCATGGTTTGTTCTGAACACACATTCCCCTATAACACGCCAACCAATGTGGACAGGCTGGTTCTTACAACTCGTTTTGTCCATCTGTCATTATGCAAGATTGGAGATGAAGGGAGTAAAAGAACTGAAGGGGAGTTTGCTGCAAATGGGTCTCCCGATGGTCTAGTGGGAGCATAGGGAGGATCAACTCCTTGCCTTGCTGTTCGCTAGCTCTGAAGTTTGGACATTCTTGAACTTTGTATTAAACATTAACCTTAATAAGACATTGTACAACACAAGGTTCATTCCATCTCAAGACTCCCAGCATCTTATTCTGGTTCTAGTATTGTACTTGCATCATTTCAGGTCCCATTCTTCTACCCCTCCAGTGTCCCCTCTTCCTGTGCCTCTATGTAACAGATTTCCTCATTTCATGCAACAGTCTTCTAACTTAGTTCCTTCTTGTTTTGAGTTCAGGGTAGATTTTGTATATAAGAAAGCCTTTACAGAGTCTTATGATTTATTTTAAATTTAACTTTTTGAAATTACAAATTCAAAACCCTTGTCAGGTACTTAAGTTCAGTTAACAAATTCTATTCAATGTATACGTCTAGAAAAACCAGAATCTTTATAAAGGGACTTTGAATACTACTTCAAATATTTTAAACAGAATTTATAAATAAAATATATTTTAGATTCATTTTAAGCATTTCAATTTTCTGAGAAAAAGCCTTCTCAAGTATTAGGGATTTTTATAAATCCAAGAAATTAACTTATAAATATGTTACAGTTGAAGTTTGTATAAATGTTCATAACATACTGTACATAAACAGCACGATTTCAGATTTCAGCTTACAGCACCATTCTGAATCAATTACTCAATAACGTTTTAAACTGGTTTACGAGGCTGTCACTCAAACTTGCCAAATTCTATTAAATTTCGCATATATAAAAAATGATGTATAGATTCCATCCCAAGAAAAAAAGTCTTAATTTCTCTTAAAAATATCTCTGTACTTTATTCTAATTCCACCTAGAGCTGAAAGATGCATAAACACACTAAGAAATATACACACGAGACAGAAGTGACATATGGCCAGAAATCTTGGCTGGTCATGATCTCTGGACTTCAGAAATCCAGTTCAATTCTCATAGTTGAAACTAAGTCAAATATCATCCCAAATATTTTTGAATTTTGTCTATTATTATTTTACTGAGTGAATTCTTTTTAGCAACCCTGATCAGACAGACTAGACTCTATTTGGGGTTGTTATATTAATAATTACATAATACCATGAGGGATATGATCCTATGATCATACAGCCCTGACTCCTTGTTACACATATATAATCACCTGACCCTTCTCTCATGGAAGTCGGTCTGTAGTTTCCACCTTGGGTGATAACTAAGATTGGATTTTGCACTTATTTGTCTTTTGACAAATATACTCAAGTCTTTTAAACAAATACTAAAGATATGTGTGCTTAATAAAATAGTAAAATAAAATATCCTTCTGACTACTGCTAAAGACTGTTGAACTCAATAGTATCCTGCACTTGTTCCATTTTTCTTATTTTCAGAACCATACAACTCTTATGAATATTAACATTTAACTCACCCATTTCTGTGACCAAAGCCATGTATGGTCAATAAGTTGATAACTTACAGATGGTTTTCTTTCCATCCAGAACTCTTTTCTTAAACCCTGGCCCTCTGCTGAACAAAGTAGTCAATATTTCCACTTGGATGCCTTTCAGTACCTCAAATAAAATTTATCCCAAACTGAACTCATTACCCTTGTCTTTATCTTGCCATTTCTAGGGTTCCCAATTCAATAAATGTCACTACTATTCCTCAAATTGCTCAAGACAGGAACCTAATAGCGATGCATGACACATCGTTTCTGCTCTACTCTCACATAATGAATCATTTGTCAATGCTACCCCTTAAGCATATTTTAAATCTCCAGTTTTCTCTCTCTTCTTATTTAAAATGATCTCTCTGCCTTAACTTTTGCTTCTTGCAAATCATACCTCTCAAAGTATCAAATACTCTTTTTAAAAGATTATAATAGCCCTGCACTGGATTGTAAAAATTTTCCCCTGCCATTGAAAGTTGGAATGTATTTTTCCATCCCTTGAATTTGGGTTGGTTATGTGACTTACTCTGGCCAATGGGACATTAGCAAGCATACCAATAGCAGAGTCTTGCAAAGTTGTTACACATTGGAGCTTGCTTCTCATAGGTCATTCAGGACTTCCACCACCAGGTGAGAAAGCTCAGTTTAGTCTGCTGGAAGGTGAAGGGACATTTGAGACAAGCCATCCCAGTGCAGACTTTCCACAGTCACCTGCCTCTAGCCAACACAGCAGCTAACTGAAGGTGCATGGTTAACACAGCTGAGACCTGGAAGAAAAGCTACCCTGCTGAGACCAACTCAAATTGCCAACCCACGGAGTTGTGAGCTAATTAAATAATTGTTGTTTGAACCCTCTAAGTTGTGGGATAGCTTGTTTCTCATTAAAAGCTTAATGATATAAGTCCCTTGATTAAAACTTATCAGTCACTTCCCATTTACCCTTTAAAATATATCACAGGGGCTTCCCTGGTGGCGCAGTGGTTGAGAATCCGCCTGCCGATGCAGGAGACACGGGTTCGTGCCCTGGTCCGGGAAGATCCCACATGCCGCGGAGCGGCTGGGCCTGTGAACCATGGCCGCTGAGCCTGCGCGTCCGCAGCCTGTGCTCCGCAATGGGAGAGGCCACAACAGTGAGAGGCCCGCATACCGCAAAAATAAATAAATAAATAAAAATTTAATAAAATAAAATATATCACAAACTTTTGGAAGAAGAGGAGATAGAGCACAGAGATGAAAATTGTACTTAAAAATAAAGGCTGAAAAATTCTCAAATTTGGCAACAGACATAAACCTAAAGATTCGAGGTGAGCAAACTCCAAACGGCATAAAACCCAAGGAATTCTATACTTTTATAAATCATAGTCAAACTTCTGAAAACTTAAGACAAAGAAAAAGTCTTGGGCTTCCCTGGTGGCGCAGTGGTTGAGAATTCACCTGCCGATGCAGAGGACGCGGGTTCGTGCCCCGGTCCGGGAAGATCCCACATGCCGCGGAGCGGCTGGGCCCGTGAGCCATGGCCGCTGAGCCTGCGCGTCCAGAACCTGTGCTCCGCAACGGGAGAGACCACAACAGTGAGAGGCCCGCCTACTGCAAAAAAAAAAAAAAAAAGAAAAGAAAAAGTCTTGAAAGCAGTGAAAAAGAAATGACATGTTACCTATAGAGGGAATATAATTGAATGACAGAGGACTTTTTATTAGGAAACATATAAGTCAGCAGGAAGTGATCTAACATTTTTCAAGTCTGAAAGAGAACTGGCAGCCCAGTGTACAGTGTCCAGTTGGCATATCCTCCAGGAGTGAGGTGAAAAATCGAAACATTCTTAGATGAAGGTAAATTAAAAGAATCTTTCACCAGCAGACCTTTATCCTATAAGAATGGATAAAGAAAGCTCTCTAAACAGAAAAGAAACAAGTGAAGGAGTTTTGGAACATCAAAGGAAAAAAAAAAAACATAGTAAGCAAAAATAGGGCTAAATACAAAATAGTCTTCTTATCGTGAGTCTTCTAAAGTGTTTTAAGGGTGACCCCCAAATTAAAATGCTTTTTGATATGGTTCTAAAAGTCTATAGAGAAACTATTTATATTTAATAAATATTATTTGATAAATAATATTTATTACATATAAACATAAATGAATTTAAATATACAAGTACAATATACAAAATATATACCTTTATTATAATGAATATAATTATAAATATTATAAATGTAGGATGGTAAGGAGATGAGGTTTGTATACTTTTTGTTGTTTAGGGTTTTTTTTTTTGAAGCTTATTTAATTAAATAAGAAAAGACATTAAATATAATAGTAATGAAAAAGTAGGACAATTCTCTAGATCAGTATAATTCCAAATTCACATAAATGTAAGACTATTTAATATACTAAAATATTTGAACTGCTTAAATCACAACACCATTGGACTATGATAAGTTATGTACATAAAATATAATACCTAGAGCAAGTACTAAGAAAGCTATACAAAGAGATACACTCAAAAACACTTTAGATAAATCAAAATGGTATTCTAAAATATGTTCATGTAAACCACGGGAGGCAGGAAAATTAAAACAGAGAAACAAAAAGAGTCTTTTCAACAAATGGTGTTGGAGTAATTAGACATCTACAGGCAGGAAAAATAAACCTTGACTTAAGTCTCTCACATGATACAAAAATCAACTCAATATGGATCATGGACTTAAATGGAAAATGTAAAACTATTAAACTTTAAAAAAAAGGAAAAAAATTCAGTATCTATGGCTAGGCAAGCTAGACAAAGTGTTCTTAGACTTGACACTAAAAGCATGATCCATAAAAGGAAAAATTAACATTAGACTTTATCAAAATTTTAAATGTTTTGCTCTGTGAAAGACCCTTTTAAGAGATTGAAAAGCCAAGATATGGACTGGGAGAAAAAAAATTGCAACCACATATATCTAGAACATAAGAAAACTCTGAAGACACACATTAAAGTAAATAAACTGGGCTTCCCTGGTGGCGCAATGGTTAAGAATCCGCCTTCCAATGAAGGGGACACGGGTTCGATCCCTGGTCCGGGAAGATCCCACATGTCGTGGAGCAATTAAAACAGTGCGCCACAACTGCTGAGCCTGCGCTCTAGAGCCTGTGAGCCACAACTACTGAAGCCCATGCTCTGCAATGAGAGAAGCCACCGCAATGAGAAGCCTGCGCACAACAACGAAGAGTAGTCCCCGCTCGCCACAACTAGAGAAACCCCGCACACAGCAACAGACACAATGCAGCCAAAAATATAAATAAATAAATGAATTTATATTAAAAGAAGTAAATAAACCTAATTTAAAATGGACAAAAGACACAAATAGATATTTCATATACAAATCACAAATAAGCACATGAAAAGATGTTCAACATCATCAGTCCCTTGGAAGATGCAAATTATAACCACAATGAATTATTTCTACATACATAAAACATGACAATGCCAAATGTTGCAGAAGATGTGGAGAAACTGGATCTCTCATATATTATTGAAGGGAATGTAAAATAATACAACCCCTCTAGAAAGTGATTTGGCAGTCTTAAAAAAAATACACTGTAGGGACTTCCTGATGGCTCAGTGGATAAGACTCCGTGCTCCCAATGCAGAGGGCCTGGGTTTGATCCCTGGTCAGGGAACTAGATCCCACATGTATGCCACAACTAAGAGTTTGCATGCCACAACTAAGGAGCCGGTGAGCCACAGCTGAGGAGGCCTCCTGCCACAACTAAGACCTTGTGCAACCAAATAAATAAATATTTTTTTAAAAAGATACATTATTACAAAAAAATACACTGTAATACTTCCATACCAAGAAAAATTATTTGGCCATAAGAAAGGAATAAGATATTGATACATGCACAAATTATGCATAATATGAAAGGTCAATCACCAGTTATACGCTGCATGATTTCATTTATGTAGCATTTTTGAAATGCCAACATTTTAGAAGTGGAGACCACATTAGCAGTTCAGAGATGAATATGGGGGTGGAGCAAGAAGGAAGTAGGTGTGGCTAAAGAAGGTAACATGAGAAATCCTTGTGATGGAAATACTCTGCATCTTCACTGTATCAATGTCCATACCCTGGTTGTGATACTGTTCTATGGTTACTCAGTGTGTTACCACTGAAGAAACCTGGGCAACAGATATGTGGAATCTGTATTACTTCTTACAACTGCATGTGAATCTGTAATAACCTCAAAACAGAAAGTTTCCTTTGAAAAAATCTTTAGGAAAGCCTAACTCCATGAAGTTCTCTCCTTATAGCCTCTCGTGTCACTGAATTTCAACTTCCAAGCAATTTGAGCATGAACTATATGATTTACTTTTAAAATTATGGTTTTCTCAGTGGATAGTAAACTCGATGAGGGTAGCAGCTATATCTCTGTGCTTACCATTGCACTTTCAGTGTTATGCCTGATGCATAGAAGACCCTCAATAAATATTTATTCTTTGGTTATCAATTGCCATTTCACCAATTTATTATGTCATTAATTTCATTGTCTTATTCCTCTACTCAAAAACATCTCTTTGTCTCCGGATAATGGTCAGACCCTGAGTAATCCAGTGTGATAGAAATCCTTTCTCTTTCAGCTGCCTAACAGACAACCGTGTTCCTACAAATTTCCTTTTCCCACTATCCCTCCAAATGCAATTTTGATCTTAGTGCCTTTTGCGCGTTTTTTTTTTTTTTTTTTGCACTTTCTGAAATGATTTTAAACCTCCAATCTATTTATGCAATCCTCCAATCCTTTAAGGCTCAGAACAAATCCCTCCTCATCCACAAGACCAGCTTCCACTGATCTCTTCCTTAGAGAATTCTGCTACATTATACCGTGAGTTAACATTAGGTGGTTTCTTCCCCTGCTTTCCTGGCTTACTGCTGTCTATCTCTTCACAGTGACTATGTGCAGAGTATATGAATGACTGGGGAGAGTGTTCATGTCTGAGGATAATGACACATTTATTTAAACTGCTAAACATTAAGAAAGTTTTATTCCTACTTCAGGGTTTTCCCAATTTGCAACAAGTTTCAAGTAAAAAAGAGCTGTTTTTTTTTTAAGATAATGTTCTTTACTAAATACACACACTATACTTAAGAGAGCTGGGATTTTTAAGTTTAATTTTTCATCTAAGTATAGTTGATTTACAATGTTTTAGGCATACAGCAAATTGATTCAGATATATATTATTCTTTTTCACATTCTTTTCCATTATAGGTTATTACAAGATATTGAATATTGTTCCCTCTGCTATATAGTAGATCCTTGTTGTTTATCTATTTTATACATAGTAGTGTGTATCTGTTAATTCCATACTCCTAATTTATCTCTCCCTTCCCTCTTTCCCCTTTGTTTTCTGTGTCTGTTGTATGTATATATATATATATATACATATATATATATATATATATATATATACATTTTAAACATTTTATTTTATTGAAGTATAGCTGTTTTTGCAGCATTTACCACTAGAAGATATAAAGAGGGAATAGAGGTATTAGCAGGATAGGGATGTCAGAGGTTTGTAGAACAGCATCTGGAGAGCCTTGGACTCTGGTAATTTATCTTTTCTTCCTCCTATGTGCAGGGGTATGGGTAGAAGAACGTTTAATTATGTTACCCTGTAAAAACTTTCACCACAGGAGAATCTCCCTTGTAGTTTGGGGGTGGTTTCTGAGAAAAAGGCATGGTCCCAATTTATAATCTGTATCTTGATATACACATGACCTGCAGTGATGCCAGGGCTTGGGAGAAGTAACATACAATACTCGCCAGGTGACATGATGCATTAGTTATCTATGCAGTTTAAGAAACTACTCTGATACTTGGCACTTATAAAACACACATTTATTATCATAGTTTCTATAGTTCAAAAAGCCAAGCATGGCCTAGCTAGGTATATCTCTGGGTCAAAGTCTCTCATGAGGTGGCAGTCAAGCTGTCAGCCAAGGCTGTAGTCTCTACTAAAGATTTATCATCTCTTCTGGGGTTTGGTCCATTTCCAAGCTTGTTCAGGTGGGCTCTGTTCATTGTGCACCCTTGGATTGAAGGAGATCCCTGCAGGTCCTACACCCTTCACTGACTACAGACTTGAGTCTTCCCTCAGTTCCAGGACACGTGGACATTTCTGCAGGACTACCACAGGACCTAGCATTGCACCTGACTTCCCCTAGAGTAAGCAGTCCGAAAAAGAGAGAAAGGGAGGCATAGAAAGAGATAGAATGCCCATCACATGGGAATCCTAGCTGGGATGGCATTGACTCCAAGATTTCTAATAAGCTCACAGAAGACAATGGACAGTAGCTGGCACTTGAACCAGTTTGCTGCTCACACAAACGAGTTCAGGAAAGCAGAGAGAATCTGTGGCATTTCATAAAGACTTCTCTGCACTGGAAGGCTACAGCAGCTGCCCAGCTGAGGACTTAGGAACTCTGAAATGTTCTTCAAGGTAGCCTGCATCATTTGCCTTCAGCACCAGAGGCAATACAGGACAACATGAAAACACCAGATGCCAGAAGCCACAGAGAAATGACATAGAATAAACCATACAGCTTCACGGTCCTCAACCACAGCAGCAGATGACCTTCCTCCCTGTTTTCCTTGTTTCGGACAAAAAAAAAAAAGTGTGGAGAATTGGGGAGGAAGCTCAGAAAGAAAACTTGGAATTGTGAACAATGACTGAGGGAATGAGACTACTTGAATTTGATTACTTCCTGGGAGAATCTGCTATTTTATTGCCCAGGGTCGAATATAAGTTATTGGTTTGGATTAAATTTGTCAGGTTGGTCTAAAAATAATTTCCCTTCTGCTGAGCAGGAGGGAGGCATGAAAAAGTTGAGTTTATCAAAATAAAGTACATTTTTGTACTTTCAAATTAACTTGAATAACTACTCTGTCGTAGTACACCATTCTGGCACTGAATTTATTGTACTATGGCTTAAGTTAATGAATAACCTGTATATATCTTATCCCCAGGTTGAACTTATGGAGGTTGGAGGCCCAAAATAATTTTATATGCTTTCTCTCTCCTCTCTATGGCATGATATATACCAACATATTATGGTCTAGTAAAGGTTATGATCAGGAGTGCGTAAAAGTGTGTTTATTTATTTATTTATTTTTGCGGTATGCGGGCCTCTCACTGCTGTGGCCTCTCCCGTTGCGGAGCACAGGCTCCGGACGCGCAGGCCCAGCGGCCATGGCTCACGGGCTTAGTTGCTCCGCGGCATGTGGGATCTTCCCGGACCAGGGCACGAACCCGTGACCCCTGCATCGGCAGGCGGATTCTCAACCACTGCGCCACCAGGGAAGCCCAGTGTGTTTGTTTAAATGCTAACATAAATTAGTTGACAGCTTCCTCCATTCTCTCAACTTGGGGTGGTTCATCGCTCCTTGATGGCAGTAAGGGCCATGGGGATCCTTTCAGGCAAAAAGTTGCCACATTTACTAGTAAATCACACCAAGTCATGAAAGCTATTGGATGATTATGTCCTACAGTTTTTAGTCTAGAAATTATTTATTAGTTACCTATTGTCATATAACAAATTACTCCCAAACTTAGAAGCTTAAAGCAGTATTTATTGTTTTAAGTAAACAAATGTTTATTATTGTACAGTGTCTGTGGGTCAGGGCTCAGGATGTGGCTTTAGCTGAGTGCTTCTGGCTCAAGGTTTCTCATGAGGTTACAGTTGAACTGTCATCCAGAGCTGTGGACTCATACAAAGGCTCATTTAGAGATGGAGGGACGTGCTTCCAAGTTCACTCAGGTGGTTATTGGTGGGAGTCAGCCCCTCACCACAGGGCTGCCTCAAATCAGGGCAGCTAGATACCCCCAGGCAAAGTGACTTTAAAGAGAGATTTAGACAGCATGCCCACACAGTAGCCATAGCTTTTTTATAACCAAATCTCAGAAGTGGCATCCATCACACAAATTCTGCCATATTCTAGTTATCAGAAGCAAGTGAATAAGTCCATCCTACATCCCAGGGGTGGAAATTACACAAGGGCATGCATATCAGGAGGTAGGAAGGATCGGGAACCATCTTAAAGGCTGCCTATCACAAATTTCTTCCAGGAAGTGATGCCCACAGAGCGACAAGTTAGAAAAATGTAATCGATGCTAATTTGGTTTGACTCTGATCACAAACATACAACAGGGAGAAAAAAACAGCGAATTCTATAACCAGGTAACTCTTAGTGATTTTCTATGTGATCTCACACTTCGTATTCATCTCGAATCCCTTCTGTCAGCCCCCCTGACGATGAACTTCTAATATCATATGTTGTGTCACCCATACGTATGTTCACATTTGCCTATGGCTTTTCTTATTATAATTACACTAATAAAAACAAGAATGACTAATACTGATATAAGTCTCCTATGGACCACATGCCCTTCTAAGCACTCTATATTTTCAACTGATCTTTACCACGGCCCCATGTGAGAAGTACACATATTTTCCAGAGGAGGAACGTGAGGTGCAGAGATGTTAAGGATCTTATTCAAAATCATAGAATTAGTAAGTTTTGGAGCTTGTTTAGGGACCCAGGAAGATGCTTCTAAACCAGGGATCCCCAACCCCTCGGCTGCAGACTGGTTCAGGTCCATAGCCTGTTAGGAACCAGGCCGCACAGCAGGAGGTGAGTGGTGCGTGAGCGAGTGAAGCTTCACCTGCTGCTCCCCATCGCCCCCCATTGCTTGCACTAACGCCTGCACCATCCCCCCTGCCAAGTCCATGGAAAACTTGTCTTCCATGAAACCGGTCCCTGGTGTCAAAAGTATTGGGGACCGCTGCTCTAGACCACTTTACTCTTCTGCTACGACAGAAGGGAACTCCCCATCTGAGGCAACGGGGACAGGAAACTGTAGGTTGATCTCAGCCAGGCTCTCTGTTCTGGTTGGTTAAATTTAAACAGTGTTCTTGCCTTACCTCTATTCTTTGACCACAAGAACAAAATTATTCAACAAATTTCTCATCATTTCTCCTATATCTGAACCCTTCTTTCCAGGTTGAAAAACCTGTTTATCTGTTGTTTCATTTGTCTAGCTTCACCTTCCTTTCTTCCACTCTCATACCCCAATTTTCCTTCTTTCGTTCCATGTGGTTTAGTGAAATTGATTGCTTTCCACTTTCAAGGACAAGGGTGTCTCCATCATCCTGGAGAGCCAGTCTTAGAGTCCACACTCCTGGACACAGTGAGTTATTCAGGCTTAGAGATGTGACACAGGCCACCTGACATCATTTCAGGAATTTGTGGCAATTATTGAGGAAGGCACACTTTTTCCACCTGGGGAATAGGTTTAAAAGTAAACCTGGAGCTGTCCCTCTCCGAGTATAGGGAGGCTGACTGAGGATGAAGCCAAAAAAAAGGAGGAAAGCGTAACTGAGAGGTAAACAGTGAAATTCATCATCCTATGGTATTTGAGCACCAGATCAGGGCTTGATGGGAAACTTTACCCCTAAGAGTCAATACGTTCTCTTTTATATTTAAGCTCGTTTGGATTAATTTCTATACCTGGATATCACAAAGCCATCGCTAATAAATTTATTGAAAAATATATGTTTTCCCAAATCCAAGAATTCATTAGATTCCATTTTTATTAACATAGACATAATAGTTCCAAGCATTCAGAACAAATAATTATAACCTATGACCTCTCTAACTAAATATGTACTAGTTATTTAATCTGACAGACCTTCCTCCAAACAATAGTATTTTTTTTCTTTCCAGTACCCCGACTGGTCTCCCATCTGTTATGTGTGCTTTTTTTTTTTTTTTTTTTTTTTAATGTGTGCTTTTCTAAATGTCTTCTATCCCTTTACAAAGTCCATCTCTGCATTTTCCCAAATCTTCTCTTTTGATCACTACCCTCACCAAATAATTACATGAATAAAGTAACAAAATCAATCCAGGCTGATTTCTCTGTTCTTATGCCAAAGCATGAACTCCATGCAGAGTGGTAGTCACTTCAAGCAAGTTTTTGAAGAAATATATTAATTCCACTCACTGGAACGGATTACTTCTATGTCTGAGATAGTATGGAAGCAATTGGAGAAAATATTCTTACACAGAGGACATCCCCAAGCTGAAAATCCAGGCTCGGGGAATGAGTACTCTCAGATCTTGATTCAATTGCTCCTGTTGCCATGGCTGATGATGAAAGTCCCTCTGAGCCTGTTATGTTCCTGCTTCAACCAGCAAAGTTCTTGCCTGTGGGCGAGAATTAATTTCCAGGAGAATCATGTTTCTGGGTGTCTAGTGAGCCATGTAGAAGTCATGGGGCTTTAAGCTGAGCACAAGAAAGAAACAAGGAGTCAGTGTCCAGAATTCATTATCCTGTTTCACTGTTTATGGCTGCAGAGGATCCTGCCTGCCTTGTGTGTTACCACAGGCTCTACTCCCAGCCACGTGCTCACAGCAACTGAATATTTCCCTTTCTAATTTCATTTTCAATGCTTTGTGTATTTATATTTTACGATCTGAAACATTTCTTGCAATTGTTTACACACATCTCCAAACTATACTTTAGGGTGGAGGGTACTTTGTTTTCATTTGTCTTTAATTAAGTAAATATTTTTAGCTCTATTTATGCTCAGTCGATCTTTTTATTTTTTACTCCCAAATAAACAGAAAGAGCATTTCTAGTGGTGGAATTATCATGGCTGAAGATGTATTCTTACACTATACATGTAGCAGTAGTCCTTATATTGAATAAGCTCATAAGAAAATATAATTTATATATTCTATGCTCCCATCAGACACACTGAGACAGACTGGCAAAGAAAAGGAAACCAGTATGAACACTGGTGCCTTGCTATCACCCCCCAGCACGTGAGCTAGTTCTCTTGAATTTACACTCTAATGTCCGTTTATGCTTGGAATGCCTTTTTAACAAAGATAAGCTAAAATCCACAGACTGCTACTTAATTAAAAGGATAGACAAAAGGTAGCTGATGAATATTGGAAAATATTTTTAGGGAATTCAAAATCACTGCTAGGGATGATAAGAAGTGTTTCATATTTCTCAAACTGTATTCAGTGATTAAAGGTATTATTTTCCTTTTATTTTTAAATATGATTTTTTTCTGATTTTGTCCTTATGAAAATGTATTGATACTTCACTATAATCTACATAGTATGAATTTTTGGACAAAAGGATCCCAGATCCAGATTTGAGTCTAGCTTACCATGAATTAGCTGTATGACCTTGTGTAAAGTTTCTGAAAACTGTTTGAGTCTCAGTTCACTCAACTATAAATGATTATAATAATATTTACAGGTTTTAAAACATGAGAAATAAACACAGTGAGTAGCAGGTGTCCAAAAAATGCTAGTTATTATGATTCCTTATCTTTTAAAATAAATAGATCAATTTGGTTACCAAATAAAAATATCTACTACTTTAGTAATTTTTCCACAATTTAAGAATTGTATGGGGCTTCTCTGGTGGCGCAGTGGTTGAGAGTCCGCCTGCCAATGCAGGGGACACTGGTTCGTGCCCCGGTCCGGGAAGATCCCACATGCCGCGGAGCAGCTGGGCCCGTGAGCCATGGCCGCTGAGCCTGCGCGTCCGGAGCCTGTGCTCTGCAACAGGAGATGCCACAGCAGTGAGAGGCCCGCGTACCACAAAAAAATAAAAAATTTAAAAAATAACTAATAATAATAGCTAATACTTAATAGCATTTCCTGTATACCAGTCACCCTTCTAAGCGGTATGCACACCAACTTAACCAATCGTCACACAGACCCTTTGAGGTAAGTATCCTTATTATGCTTATTTTACAGAATAGAAAATGGAGGCACCAAACAGTTTAGTGATTTTACCAAGGACAAACAATTAGTATGTGGCAGAACCAACATTCAGAACCAGGCTATCTGGCTGAAGAGCCCAAGCTCTTACACATAATGCTGCACTGTGTATACCACTCAGTTTTATAGCTCTTTCACCGGCATTTGTATATCGCTTTTGCTAACATTTAGGCTTAAATACACACTTTCTCAAACATGATTCTTCCTAGTAAAAAAGACTTCATTTATAGCTTTTATGGTATGGAGTTTATGCCTTCATAAATGTCCTGCAATTATTTCTTTGCAGAGCTATCACAGTTCTTCAGAACTATTTTCTGACATGACTTAAAGATAGTCAGAATGCAAACTATATATATATATATATATATATATATATATGTATATATTATTTTTTCCTTTAAGGCAGATAAATATTAAATCTATAGACTTTCTTTCAAATTACTGTGTTTAAAGAATTGTAATCTTTCCCAGTCTTGAATCAATGACCAGGGTCTATTGATGAATAGAAGAGGTATCTTCTTATCAAACTGAGGGTTGCTAACTGAGTCAGAAATATTAGAAAGACCATGTGTCCTTTTCAAAATATAAGTAAATCACTCATAGTCATCTCCAGTGTTCTGAAAGCTGGTGATTTTTAAAGACACAAATGAAAAATTGATTGAAATTAGCAAATAGGATCTACAGTTTTTTCCAACATTATCTATGAAGTCAAATACTATGGACTAAACATCACTGTTTATACAGGAAATTAAAATTGAGTAATGTAATAGATTTATCGTCTCCTTCCTGGCTTAAATTGATAATTATGTGCGTAATATAGCCATAGTTTACTCATCTGTGGGCAAGTTTTCGTGAGCACTCTCATTCAGTCTCAGGGGAAAAGAATAGATATTTGGCTTGGCCAGTCTTTTTCTCCTGCAATAAATGCAGATAGACTAGTTTAATAGAATATAAAAAGTGATGTTTCAGTGACTTGCCTGTAAGACTGGGAGTGAGAATGCTGCAAAGTTGTTTATTTGCAGAGTGATCCAAAAGCTGTCCTCATATAAAGCTTGAAATGACAGCAAAAAGGAGAGCATCTACCTATTTCACATATTATTATAGAGGCGTTGGGGATGAGAAGATTAATAATAGATGAAATAGAAAAGGAAAATTTCTGTTCCATTTCTTTAACTGTCTTAATTCAGTGCGTTGTGTAAAGCTAAATAATGTTCAATTAATGCTATAATAAAGCAACTGTATTTGAAATCATTTTATAAAGATTAATATATTATCCTAGGACATCTGATAGGTATTAAATGATTTCCAGTCCCTGACCTCAATATACATGAGGACAACCCGTGACCTCATGTAAGTGGCTATTTAATTTATGGCATTCATAAAAGGTTAGGGGATTTGGGGGTAGTGTGAAATATAGAAAAAAACAAACAAGCTTCCGAGAGCATAAAAATCAGACACCCAGGGCTTCCCTGGTGGCGCAGTGGTTGGGAGTCCGCCTGCCGATGCAGGGGACACGGGTTCGTGCCCCGGTCCGGGAAGATCCCACGTACTGCGGGGTGGCTGGGCCCCTGAGCCATGGCCGCTGAGCCTGCGCGTCCGGAGCCTGTGCTCTGCAACGGGAGATGCCACAGCAGTGAGAGGCCCGCGTACCGCAAAAAAAAAAAAAAAAAAAAAATCAGGCACCAAGAAGCTTGACTATATAAGAATTCAAAAAATCAAAACAGCACTTAGAAACTATGATGTCCTCTCCACATTTTACATTAGTAATTGTGTGTTGCTTACCAGTATTAAGAAATCGAGAAAAAGAAAATACCTCGGTCACATTTACATCATTGCATTATAATATATGTATAATGTACACTGCAATATACATATAGTAGCCTTTATACTGCAATTGTTTCCCAACGATTTTCTTATGGAATAGTCACAAATTTCCTAAAAATGGGTAAGGAATAGGTTCTTCAAATTTTATTCTAGGGCACCTATAGGAGGTCACTAGCATTGGACATCTTTCAGAGAACTAACTTTAGAAGCTTGGAGGGTGACAGGTGAGAGATATTGGATCATGGAGTATGATGGATGCATATTCTACAAGAAAAAAGAAGTAGCCCATAATTTAGAAGTCTCAGTTCAGATCTTTTACCAAACATCTGACTTGAGCAACTTAAAAAACTTAACTTAAAAAAAACTTTAAAAAGACCTGTCATCATAAATGTAAATGACAAATTGAAAATTATTTTTAAAGTTATTAATAGTAAATAAAACTATAAAATATGTATTATATCCATATAGGTGTATTAAGACATCACTGTAGGATAGTCATTAATTAGTTTATGTATTCTTCTTCTTTTTTTTTTTTTCTGTGGTACGCGGGCCTCTCACTGTTGTGGCCTCTCCCGTTGCGGAGCACAGGCCCCGGACGCGCAGGCTCAGCGGCCATGGCTCACGGGCCCAGCCGCTCCACGGCACGTGGGATCTTCCCAGACCGGGGCACGAACCCGTGTGCCCTGCATCGGCAGGCAGATTCTCAACCACTGCGCCACCAGGGAAGCCCTATGTATTATTCTTTAATAAAGTTCTAGAAAACCAGAAAAAGAGTCAAACAATCAAAGTTATAACTAGGGATTACTTGGAATCCTTTTCAAGATTGAAGCTGTAAGTGATGCATGATAATAATTCAGAAACATCTTGGTCCTGTTTCTTGAAGCCAGGTGAGAAAAGAGTAAGGCACTAGGAAAACATTGTTTTATGGTGGTTAAAAGCAAGAATGTTTGGAATCTGATAGATATGACTTTAGGTTCTAGCTCCACAGTTCTTAGCCTGAGAACTTGAACAAGTTAATGAATCTCTCTGGGCTTCAGTTTTCTCATCTGTGAAATGGGAATTAAGGCGTTGCATCATCTCATGGGTAGAAGCAATGAACAGAGTTTTTGGTACATCATAAGTATCAGCCATTATTTTTATTACCCGTATTTCTCATTCTCAGGCATCCACCATCTTTAGTTCCTCCCCCCTCCCCCACATATGCCCCTCATTTCTTGTTTCGAATTAGGGTTTCCATAGTGCACAGCTTTAGGGGAGCCAGTCACAGTGCCTTTTACGAGCTTGATGCTCCTCTGGCCCTGTGTGACCCCATAGGCCTATAAATCAGAATGTAAATATTTAGGCATATAACTGTCTGATTAAATAATTGTCATACTAAAGAGGTTGAGAGGAACTTGACCATATTCTCCCTACACATCACATTATTATAATCACCCTGACAGATATATTTGATACCCTCTTAGGTTGCTCTATTCCAGTCTGAACATTTGCAAAAATAATTTTAGCCTATAATAGTAAATGTTTAATCTTTCTCCAGTGCTCAACTACATCTTTAGCCCTAGGCATTTGGCATCTCCAGAATATTTTTTCTCCTACTATGCTTACGCCTGCCACTTGCCTTGACTCATGATATTGTTAACTGAAGCGTCTGTTCCGTTCCTATAGGATTCTTATTTATCCCTTATGGTTCAGCTTTTCCATGAGCCACTTCTCATTATGTTCATCTATCCCTCCTCTGATCATTTGCCTGCTGTTAATTAGCAAATATCCTCTTGGTATTATTCTCAAATAGTTTTATGTAAGTTGAGCTATTTGGTTTCCAAGTTTCAGGAGGAAGCCAAAGACAAAATCCATTTCAGGAAGACCATCAAAAAAGCACAATTTGCATAAGCTACAGTTATTCTAAAATTCACTTATATGTCAAGACTACCTCTTTGATGTGTCATAACAAAAACATGGTTTCAATAAACTCACAGCATTATGTAACAATATGCCATCAGTTTGTTTAGAAACTAAGAACTTCTATCACTATACGCTCAAGGCTTCTGTTTCTCAGAATCCTGGTTCTTGACCATTGACTTCTTGTGATTAGGTAATCAAGGTTGAAATATCAGAATCCAACAAAACAATCTTTAATTAGTAAATCAGGAGCATTCAAAAACAAGCGAAATGTATACACTACTATGTATAAAATAGATAACTAATGAGAACCTACTGTATAGCACAGGGAACTCTACTCAGTGCTCTGTGGTGACCTAGACAGGAAAGAAATCCAAAAAAGAGGGGATATATGTATACCTATAGATGATATACTTTGCTTTTCAGCAGAAACTAACACAGCAGTGTAAAGCAACTGTACTCCAATAAAAAAAAAAAAGCAAAACTGAACTGAGTATTATTGAGTGTCTAAATAGGTGAGAAGACTACCCACGAATCCAGATGTTTTTCTGAAATTACTGGTTGCTGAAAAATCTGGATCACAGAAACCCTCATAATTAGCCTTGTTTCTTAATTACATATTTTCAGGTACACTGTGTTACACACCTCTATGTCATCAAAATGTTGAGTAAATTATAGGCACTGGAGTCACTAATGTTTATTTCTGTTCCCCTGCCACAGCAAAATAATACAATAGTCCCATTCCGTCTCTGCTATGGATTCAAAGACCAGGATCTCTAAGTGATTCCTGGCAGTCTCAATATTAAGCCTGCCTACAGCTCTTCCTATCTGAGACCCAGGAACCTAAAGGATACGCTATCTGACCACCCTTCCTGTATGCGCACATGCGTGCTGGTGCACACACACACACAGAATATTCAATAGTGTAACAAAGTAATGATACATAATATGTAGACTGTAATACATAAAATATCCAGTATAGTTGGTTATCTACTATTTGATTCTTGTCATTTCTTCCACGTGTGAACACTCATATGCCCTTTTCTATAGATTTCATTGTGGATACCTTGAACCTGTCAGCTTTCTGTGGGAGAGTCACACCACTAAGCACTTTTCCCTGAGCCATTGTTTCTTGAGCCACCTGACAGGTTTTCCTGGATTCCATGAAACTCATTCATGAGTTTTAGCTGAGGGTGCAATGGGCAAAGTCTTGATTTTGCCCTTGTCTGAGGCTGTCACTCAAAAGGCCCCTCAGTTTTATCTTGTACTGATTTAATGAGAATCAATAGCATCATTCAAGCCTACAAGTCCCTGATTTTCTGAGCTGTCAAAGTGCTCTTTTATTCCTGCTTGTAAATGGGGGCCAATCTTCTTTTTTCTTTGTTTTCTGAGACCACCTCTTTGTTGCATTACCTTTTTAGAAAAAAATGTTCAATAGAAACTAACTCATGTTACAAGCAGTGTCTTTTCCTACCTTTTTTTTTTCTTTTAAACCTAAAGTAATAAGTTCATTAGGGACATTATCTACCTTTTACTTCATTGCAAACAATAGTTTTTTCCAAGATGTTTTCCCATGGTGTAACATCAATAACCTTTTTTCCAGCTTCATATATATATATTTTTCACTGCCTATAACCCAGTTTCCAAAGCCAATGCCTCACAGTGTGGATTTGGTTGTTGCAGCATCCTACTTCTATCATTGATTTCTGTATTTTGCAGGCGAGGTATGGAGGTATGCTGCAGTTATAAATTCCTGGCAGCTGATGAGAGGAATAACTGGCCCCAAGGATGTGCAGCAGGGTGGCACATTGGGTTGCTATGGCCTTGGACTTTAGCAGAAGTTGGACTGGGGCCCCTGGGTTCCTAGCCGGAAGCCCACGTGACTGCCTGGGCTCCTTGGGTTCCCATAATGCTCCAGATTTGCAGCGCAGGGAATGTGCAGTGTACTCTGTTTGTCTTGACATCCCTTCCTGGCACTGTGACTCTGAATTCCGGGATGTAAATGGAGTGAGTCGTCTACAATCATTGGGGTTTGCCTGACAGGTGGTGTGAGACAGACTATTTATGGAGGAGTCTGGGATGGGGGCCTCTGGCACCTAGGGCACCCAGGTATTTCTCAGACCAAGACTCACCTGCCAGGCCCCATAGATCTCCCGAGATCCCACGAGATCATTTCCTCTGGGAAGAGTGGTCTCAGGGGTAGCGCCTCCTGCACGATTAGGCCATTCCCTGGGTCACCCTTCACATTCAGCCCATCTCAGCCTCCTCTCCTCTCCCTTCCCTTCATCAGGGCCTGCACCTACTCTCCCACACACCTGAAGTCACATAAGTATCCTGTGGGATCCATCTGTGCCCTAAAAAAAGACCTTTACTTTTATGGCAAAAAGAAATTCTTTTAAACATTGAGATGTAATTGACATATAAGATTATGTTAGGTTTCACTTATACAACATAATAATTTGATATTTGTATATATTGTTCAATGACCATGACAATGTCTAGTTAACATCCAACACCACACTTAGTTACAGGTGTTTTCTTATTATTACGTCTTGTAATATTACTCTCTTAACAGCTTTCAACTATACAATACAGTATTATTAACGGAAATCACATTACATGACAACCCCAGGACTTTTTTTTAATAACTGAAAGTTTGTACATTTTGATCACCTTTACCCATTTTGTCCCCCGATGCCCCACCCCTGGCCACCACTAATCTGTTCTCTATGAGGTATTTCATTTTGCTTTGCTTTCAGATTTCACATATAAGCAAAATCGTATGATATTTGTCTTTCTCTGTCTGATTTATTTCACTTGGGCATAATGTCCTTAAGGTCCATCCATGTTGTAACAAATGGCAAAGTTTCCTTCTTTTTTAGTCCCAGCTATCAGTGGTTTACAATAATAATAATAATAATAATAATAATACATTTATTTCTCAATCACATTGGGTTGGCTGAGTCTCTGATTCACTCCAGGACATTGACAATGATCCACTTCATTAGAATTCATGGACCATTGGCTCAAACAAGTAGTATGGCAATGCCTGATTTCAATAGAGTAGAAACACCTGGTGTCCGACAGAGAAGTGCACATAGAACAGGAGAACACTAATTATGGCAACAGTATGCCAACTTATCACAGTCACCATGTTCAATAGGTCCAGATCCACTTAGTAGCTCAGGATTCATTCATTATAACTCATAGATCACATCTTAAGGGGACACCTTAAGATGTGAGTGATAGATATGATCAGGGATGTCTTAAAGGAAATGCCAGTCACACTTCTGCTGAAGAGATCTTAAAAAGCACATGTTGTCCATGGATCCTAGTGGCTCTCACTGTAAAATTGCCTAGTGGATGCAAATAAGTCACAAGCCTGCTATCTGTATCATGCCCTGCCATCCCTATCATGATGGATTTTACTCAGTTTGATTTGCCATAAAGAAACCTTGCCTAGGATGATAGCAACTTCTTGTGAGTTATAGAGCAGAGTTCTGTAGCCACAGAAACAAGAAGACCTACCAGGATTTTGCCTTTGCATAAAAGGAAATTTCAAAATATTATCTTTATATTTTCAGTCTCCCATAAATCAATGCCCTCTCTTTCTGAAATTCTTTTTACAAAGCATGTAACTTGCCCCTAATCTGCCTTTCCCATCACTGTGCACCAATAAACAATTACAACCTGACTTTTATAAAATTAGATGAAACGAAGATAATATATACACTCCTTTTTCTTACATGAAAAGTGAAATGTCAGAGCCTTATCTTGATATTTTTTTTCCTTTACTCTCAAAAAAAAAAATTTATTGTAACAATACACTGATTGACTTGTACAAATCAGCACCTCACAGGCCTCATTGTGACTGGCATCTATCTAGTTCTTCAGAAGGCCTCAGAAAATTAATGTTCAGATGGTGAAATTTTTAAAAAATCTTTTACAGCTACTATACCAAACCCATTTGTGTGTTGGATTTCTAAATATTAATTTAACCAACAGGATTCTCACTCTTTGCTTTTCAGTGTGTGATTATGTCTTGCCCTCTTTAACCTTATATTTCCGCTTTTATCCCATCAAATTATAACTGATTTCTTTTGTCATGAGACCTGATGATTTTTATCTTCAATTCTTTCATTTTTTGTACCTCTTTGTCCCCACTGTAAAGTGAATAAGAAGCCATTAAATGTCTAACGAGAGAAAGATATTTGAATATCACTTGATTCTAGAAAGAGAGCATTAACAGAAGCAGTGTTGTAACTTAGGTTCTGGAGAGAAGTGTGATTCACAGTGCACAGTATCTTTCGAAAGATAAAGTTTCAAGATTGGACTTTAAATCATCAAATTTAGAGTATGATGGAAATTGTTTTGATATATTTCTTCAACCCCAAACACAATAGATTGAAGATGAGCTGGATAAGATTTTAAAATAGAGGTATAACTGGGGAGCTTTCAGACATAATAGAGAAAGGCATTTGCCAGGGACTTCATTCTTCCCTACACAGAAAGGAAATGAGATCTCAGTGAGTGATTTTCATTATCAGTGAAATCAAGTGTCCAGGTGAAACTACAGAACGATTCCTAGCTGCCTGATCAGAATGTCTATGTTCTCTGAGTCTCATGCAGGCATTAAAGTATATTTAACGTGCTATGAAACATAGTGATACACAGAAAAACAAGTTAACTTGTGTCAAAATCCTGAAGCAGAAGCATGTACTCATGTATTTTAATGACTATTTCCCAGTGGAATTTATCGACTCCCAAGTTTGTTTTTGAGCATGCAAGCACAGTAGTATTAGAATGCAAAAATGATGTCTCACATGTATTTGAAGTTTTGCCTTTAATAAAGACACAATGACAGCCCAATGATAACTGCAAATTACCATGTGATTGATGTTTAATGTCATTGTGCCTTGTCAAAGTTCAGGATAAATTCTACATATCCTTTCAACTCATGATCTTTCATCTATGACTAGAAAAACATTTAACAATCGAAACTATCTTTACAGAACTCAGATATTAGAAAATGAGCAATGTTGCTCTATTAAAGTATTTTAAAGTATAAAATTGCAAATTTTTAAAAGTATTGAAATGTTCCAATTACACGCGGCATCAGTTAGAGTGGATGAGGTCATGCTCCAGTAACCACAAACCCAATTCTCAGTGTCTGGACACAACAAAAGTTTATGGCTCATGATATGTGTCTTCAAAGGTTGACTAGGGATCTCTGTTCAGTATTTCCTTAGTGGAGGACCCTGACTGATGGAAAAGCCACTATCTGAAACTTTGCTGGGTCCTCTCAAGAAAGAAGAAAGAAATTTGGGGGGTGTCACACTAGGAATTAAATTTAGAACTCATTGGCCAGATCCAGGTACACGGTGCATCACCGACAAGAAAGCCAGGGATATACTCCTATTATGTGCCTAAAAAAAGGGAAACCTGGGGCAAATTGCAGTAAAAAGTCCCACATGAACACATGGACCTTTGACAGAATTTCAGCCAGAGAGGTGCTTTTTAATTTTTTTTTTAATTTTAATTTTTTAACATCTATATTGCAGTATTATTGCTTTACAATGGTGTGTTAGTTTCTGCTTTATAACAAAGTGAATCAGCTATACATATATATATATATATATATATATATATATATATATATATATATATATCCCCATATCTGCTCCCTCTTGCGTCTCCCTCCCACCCTCCCTATCCCACCCCTCTAGGTGGTCACAAAGCACTGAGCTGATCTCCCTGTGCTATGTGGCTGCTTCCCACTAGCTATCTGTATTATATTTGGCACTGTATATATGTCCATGCCACTCTCTTTGTCCCAGCTTCCCCTTCCCCTTCCCCGTGTCCTCAAGTCCATTCTCTACATCTGCGTCTTTATTCCTGTCCTGTCCCTAGGTTTTTCAGAACCTTTTGTGTTTTTTTTTTAGATTCTATATATATGTGTTAGCATATGGTATTTGTTTTTCTCTTTCTGACTTACTTCACTCTGTATGACAGACTCTAGGTCCATCCACCTCACTACAAATATCTCAATTTCGTTTCTTTTTATGGCTGAATAATATTCCATTGTACAAATGTGCCACATCTTCTTTATCCATTCAGCTGTCAATGGACACTTAGATTGCTTCCATGTCCTGGCTATTGTAAACAGAGCTGCAGTGAACATTGTGGTACATGACTGTCTTTGAATTATGGTTTTCTCAGGGTATATGCTCAGTAATGGGATTGCTGGGTCGTATGGTAGTTCTATTTTTAGTTTTTTGAGGAACCTCTATACTGTTCTCCATAGTGGCTGTATCAATTCACATTCCCAATGACAGTGCAAGAGGGTTCCCTTTTCTCCACACCCTCTCCAGCATTTATTGTTTGTCGATTTTTTGAGGATGGCCATTCTGACGGGTGTGAGGTGATACCTCATTATAGTTTTGATTTGCATTTCTCTAAAGATTAGTGATGTTCAGCATCCTTTCATGTGTTTGTTGGCAATCTGTATATCTTCTTTGGAGAAATGTCTATTTAGGTCTTCTGCCTATTTTTGGATTGGGTCATTTGTTTTCTTGATATTGAGCTGCATGAGCTGCTTGTAAATTTTGGAGATTAATCCTTTGTCAGTTGCTTCATTTGCAAATATTTTCTCCCATTCAAAGGGCTGTATTTTCATCTTGTTTATGGTTTCCTTTGCTGTGCAAAAGCTTTTAAGTTTCATTAGGTACCATTTGTTTATATTTCCATTACTCTAGGAGGTGGGTCAAAAAAGATCTTGCTGTGATTTACGTCATAGAGTGTTTTGCCTATGTTTTCCTCTAAGAGTTTTATAGTGTCTTGCCTTACATTTAGGTCTTTGATCCAATTTGAGTTTATTTTTGTGTATGGTGTTAGGGAGTGTTCTAATTTCATACTTTTACATGCACCTCTCCAGTTTTCCCAGCACCACTTATTGAAGAGGCTGTCTTTTCTCCACTGTATATTCTTGCCTCCTTTATCAAAGATAAGGTGACCATATATGTGTGGGTTTATCTCTGGGCTTTCTATCCTGTTCCATTGATCTATATTTCTGTTTTTGTGCCAGTACCATACTGTCTTGATTACTGTAGCTGTGTAGTATAGTCTGAAGTCCAGAAGCCCGATTCCTTCAGCTCCGTTTTTCTGTCTCATGTTTGCTTTGGCTCTTCAGGGTCTTTTGTATTTCCATACAAGTTGTGAATTTTTTTGTTCTAGTTCTGTGAAAAATGCCATTGGTAGTTTGATAGGGATTACACTGAATCTGTAGATTGCTTTGGGTAGTATAGTCATTTTCACAATATTGATTCTTCCAGTCCAAGAACATGGTGTATCTCTCCATCTGTTTGTATCACCTTTAATTTCTTTCATCAGTGTCTTATAGTTTTCTGCATACAGATCTTTTGTCTCCTTAAGTAGGTCATTCCTAGGTATTTTATTCTTTTTGTTGCAGTGGTAAATGGGAGTGTTTCCTTAATTTCTCTTTCAGATTTTTCAACATTAGTGTATAGGAATGCAAGAGATTTCTGCACATTAATTTTGTAGCCTGCTACTTTACCAAATCCATTGATTAGCTCTAGTAGTTTTCTGGTAGCATCTTTAAGATTCTCTATGTATAGTATCACGTCATCTGCAAACAGTGACAGCTTTACTTCTTTTTTTTCTGCTTTGGATTCCTTTTATTTCTTTATCTTCTCTGATTGCTGTGGCTAAAGCTTCCAAAACTATGCTGAATAATAGTGGTGAAAGTGGACAACCTTGTCTTATTCCTGATCTTAGAGGAAATGGTTTCAGTTTTTCAACACTGAGCATGATGTTGACTGTTGGTTTGTCAATTATGGTCTTTATTATGTTGATGTAGGTTTCCTATATTCCAACTTTCTGGAGAGTTTTTATCATGAATTGGTGTTGAATTTTGTTCAACAAAAAGAAAGCTTCTCCTGCATCTATTGAGCTGATCATATGGTTTTTATCCTTAGGTTTGTTAATATTTGGTATCACATTGATTGATTTGCATATACTGAAAAATCCTTGCATTCCTGGGATAAACCCAACTTGATCATGGTGTATGATCCTTTTAATGTGCTTCGGATTCTGTTTGTTAGTATTTTGTTGAGGATTTTTGCATCTATGTTCATCACTGATATTGGCCTGTAGTTTTCTTTGTTTGTGACATCTTTTTCTGGTTTTGGTATCAGGGTGATGGTGGCCTTGTAGAATGAGTTGGAGAGTGTTCCTCCCTCTGCTATATTTGGGAAGAGTTTGAGAAGGATAGGTGTTAGCCCTTCTCTGAGTGTTTGATAGAATTCACGTTTGAAGCCATCTGATCCTGGGCTTTTGTTTGTTGGAAGATTTTTAATCACAGTTTCAATTTCAGTGTTTGTGATTGGTCTGTTTATATTTTCTATTTCTTCCTGGTTCAGTCTCAGCAGGCTGTGCATTGCCAGGAACTTGTCCATTTCTTCCATGTTGTCCATTTTATTGGCATATAGTTGCTTGTCGCAATCTCTCATGATCTTTTGTATTTCTGCAGTGTCAGTTGTTACTTCTTTTTCGTTTCTAATTTTATTGATCTGAGTCTTCTCCTTCTTTTCCTTGATGAGTTTGGCTAATGGTTTATCAATTTTGTTTATCTTCTCAAAGAACCAGCTTTTAGTTTTATTGATCTTTGGTATTGTTTCATTCATTTCTTTTTCATTTATTTCTGATCTGATCTTTATGATTTATTTTCTTCTGCTAACTTTGTTGGGTTTTGTTCTTCTTTCTCTAATTGCTTTAGGTGCAAGGTTAGGTTGTTTATTTAGGATGATTCTTGTTTCTTGAGGTAGGATTTTATTGCTATAAACTTCCCTCTTAGAACTGTTTTTGCTGCATTCCATAGGTTTTGGGTCATTGTGTTTTCATTGTCATTTGTTTCTAGGTATTTTTTATTTCCTCTTTGATTTCTTCAGTGGTGCCTTGGTTATTTAGTAGTGTATAGTTTAGCTTACCTGTGTTTGCATTTTTTACAGATTTTTTCCTGTAATTGATATCTAGACTCATAGCATTGTGGCTGGAAAAGATACTTGATACAATTTCAATTTTCTTAAATTTACCAAGGTTTGATTTGTGACCCAAGATATGATGTATTCTGGAGAATGTTCCATGAGCACTTGAGAGGAAAGTGTATTCTGTTGTTTGAGGTGATTTAAAAATCAGTGAATTGGATAGAGAAAAGTTCCAAGGAAATGTTCCCCTGGTTATGAGGAATGAAGGTTTACAGTTTATTTTTACCAACTGATTAAACTCAACAATTGAAACATTATGCAGTTTAATAGGTGGAAAACCATCTTTTTCGCACCATGCTTCTCTGTTTGGCGTTTGCTCCCCTCAATAACTATGCCACACCTAGTAATGGGAGAAACTTGAGAAAGCGTATTAGTTCTTTCAAGTTTTTAGGACATCATTTGTCTGCTTGACAAGTTATAAGCTGAACCTTATATAATCACAGATATTCAGAAGACCTTGCCAGGGATTAGAGAATAGAAATGGACTCTTCCAAGATGAGACATCAAAATTAAATCCCTAAAATAATTTAAGAAATTAATAACCCTAATTGTGTAGCTTAAGGAGGACACTGGAATACATCTAATACACTTGTTCTGTCAAAGAATCCTGTAGCCATGCAGTATATCAGACTTGTAGATCATTGAAGGTCAGGTAATACTGGTTTTCCACTCACTGTTTCATTGAGACTCACAGCTGCTGCCTAGTTCTCTGTGTTAAACAGTTTATCAAAGTGCCTCTTAGCCTCTCCTGACTCCTGTCTCTTCCAACATGCAAAACATTGTGAAGACTCAACTATGGATTAAGGGAGAAATGTATGGAGTGTTATGTAACATGCAAATTTCATATTTAGAAATAGTAAGTATGATAACAGAACTGGCCACAAACAATATCACTCTTAGAAATATATGATAAACTTTTAAATTCAGAAGAATATATAAACTAAAGAATGAATGGAAAAAATGAACACTGAAAAAATAAAACACCAGTGGTAACAGAACATGCTCAAGGCAAAATAAATTATTTTATTTTAAAAGGATTTAAAACTCACTCTTAATGACTATTATTTATTTAAAACATGGAAACAGAAAAGAAATTTTGAGTTTGAACCATGTATACCTTGGACTAAATGTATACCTTGGGCTATGTTTGGACCGTTTGAATGAATCAACTGGTATCTTCTAAACAGATCCTGAGATACTATGTGAAAATAAGGATCTGTAAATTTAGGGAATTCCCTGTACCACAGTCGTTAAGAATCTGCCTGCCAATGCAGGGGACACAGATTTGATCCCTGGTCCGGGAAGATCACACATGCCGTAGAGCAACTAAGCCCATGCTCCACAACTACTGAGCCAGTGCTCTAGAGCCAACAAGCCACAACTACTGAGCCCATGCACTGCAACTACTGAAGCCTGTGTGCTCTAGGGCAGGTATGCCAACACTACTGAGCCTGCGTGCTGCAACTACTGAAGCCCATGCACCTAGAGCCCATGCTCTGCAATAAGAGAAGCCACAACAATGAGAAGCTCGTGCACTGTAACCAAGAGTAGCCCCGGCTTGTTGCAACTAGAGAAAGCCTGCATGAAGTGACAAAGACCCAAAGCAGCGAAAAAAACAAAAGAATCTGTAAACTTAGATGGCTAGAGAAACAATAATTTGTGGTTCTTTTTTTTTACTTTCTTAATCACTTTGTATATAAATTTACCTACACATTAGTAGTAACTTGTCTTTAAGTTTGCCAGTTTTTTTTTTTGTAATGTATGGGACTTCCTAGGAAAAAAAGTAATATTTTCTACTAGCCATGATAATTTCATAGAAGTAATAAATTACCTGCAAATGTTAAATTCCTCCATGCTTTCTGAGGACTTGAAATAAACAACAAACATATTTTTTCAAATCTTTAAAAAGAGTCATCTTGCTTTTTAACTGGAGGATACTACTCTTTCTCCTGGCAGATGTTAGAAGTTAGCCATACAGGAGGAGTTATTTTGAGTGGACAGGCTTGACAGAGTGAATTTTGCCAAAAGCTAAAAAAATAACACAAAAATTTAAAAAACTCTCCAGAGGTAAGAATAAAACAAAGTTTAAGGTCAGTATGCCAGATAAGATAATGCAAAGGGTGCATTCAAGGGGGGCTGGCTGGTTCAGAAGTCGGTATCCAGTAAAGGAATAGGAGGCAGGGGAGTAGAACGTCAGGAAGGTGAGGAGGTGGTCTCTGCTGGCTTAAATGAGCTCACAAGAGCAGGACACAGCACTGGATAAGTAGAAAGAATGGATGAGACCAAGTTTGCATACTAGATACCACTTCAGGACAGAAGAGAGCTCTGCCCCTCTGTTCACTGCAAATTAGCATCTTAATCATCTTTAGACCCCAGGACATTGGTGTTTATCTTAAATAATATATACATGTATGTACCTGCCCTTCAGTGGAGCCACATTGGAGAGGCAGCTGGCCATCCTGCTGAGACAGCCCATTTCTCGGATCCCTGCTAACTCTACAGTGGTTTATGGATCCCATTGCACTTCTGTAGGTATATATAGGGCACAACAGTTCTATATTCAGCTACAGAGAACAGTGATGCTAGCTTTTCTTTATGCTCCAGCACATAAAGATACTTTATTTAGTAATGTGGCAGCTTGCATAGGGTGGGGAGAAAAGCTAAATCCTCCTGAATTGGGGCTAAAACAATGCGAATTATTTTTTTCCTCTCACAGCTAAGTTTTATTAATTCTCTGACAGGACTACTTACTCTCTGCGCATATTATGTTACATTATTTCACACTAAAATTTCTGCAATATTATCAATTCAAGCAGGATTGAGAATATGAAATATTAATAAGGTTACCACTCATCTAATTTTCAAAGGAATGTCTTAAATATAGGGCAGGAACTTAGTCCCAGAATAGCTTAGGGCTTCTGAGCAGTGGAGAAGGACTCACAGAGCAAGGATATAATGACTCAGGCTATAAAATAAACGTGATCATATAAAATTCCAACAGGAGGTAAAAAGAATTTTTGCCTCTAGAATATATATGTTTGGGGCAAAACAGAAGTCAGGAAAGAAGAAGGTAATAAATTTGGTGTGATTGATTCCCAAGGCTGACACGTGTGCTGAAATAGGATTGGATGTGTAGCTGTAGGACCTTGACTCCAAGTTTAGATTCTGCCACCCAATGTTATATTAACTCAGGCAAAGTAATAAAATTAAGCTTTAGTTTTTTTCACCATTACATTTGTAATGAGAATACAAGTGTCCCCTCACAAGGATGTTGCCATGAACAAAATAAATCAAATGTATAATAAGTAGTTTGGAAACTTTAAGGGTGTATACTTTCTATTGGTATTCATATGAGCGTTATTGTATTTCTCTTTATCAAGTTATATGTTTTTAAAAGTTTAATACCACCATTCATTCAAACATTTGTTCAGTTATTCCACAACTATTTTTTGAGTACCTACCATCTCCATGGTTTTACATTCTTAACTCATATTTGAATGTTGTAGAATAGGACTTCACTCATGTATAGAAAATGACATTTACCAAAAAATTTATATAAAGAGTGTAGGTTCTGAAATCTGACAGATTTAGGTTCAAATTCTGGATATGCCCCATAAGATCTGTGGAGAATCTAGGTAAATTGCTCATATATTGTACATCTCATCTTCATCATATGTAAAAAAGATAGGAAACAAATTATCTACTTCATATGATACCATCAATATTAAATGAAAAATCATGTAAAGTTCTTAAAACAGTGTCTAACATATTTACTATTCAATAAATCCTTGCTATGATTTTTATAGTAATTATTGCTAAATTGTAATTTAAACACAAACTATGAGACATATGTATATGAAATAGAGTCAATATAAATTATGTTTATTAGAATAACTCAATTTTAACTTTACTAGACTTCATATAATTTTTCTGAGAATATTAAAATTATGTTCTGTCCATTTCATCATAAATTGTACTTACAGTTTTTCTTTAGAGATAGTCCAAGATTACTTACACTTTATCTTACATGCAGTCATTCTGTGAGAAAAATAGCAGAGAAAGTAATGAGGTTTCTCATTTTTATATTTCTTTATTTCTATTTCCTTAAAATTATTCATTATTCCTATACCTGGTTTTTCTCCTAACAATATTTCCCATCTCCACCTTCATCCCACTGGGATGTTCACATAAAGAAGGGTATTTTGGAGTCTGATTCTTCTCTTCCCTGCATTAAATATACTGGGTCTGCTACAGTTTCACCAGGAAAGATCCTATATTTTAAAAATAGAAAAACACAGCCTTTGGAGTCTGGCAGACCCAAAGTAGATCATTTCTAGAGCTGTGACAGTAAGCTACTAGTGCATTGCTTAGTTTGGCAGTTTTGTGAAGTTTAACCTATGACTACTGTCATAATGCATGATGGTTCCTGATGCCACAGGTAACAAAGGTTCCTGGTGCCACAGGTAACAAAGGAGGATGTCCAGCCCTCCAGGTAGATGACATAGAAGCCTTATCATCTCTGGGTTCTGAAGGATTCTGTCTTGACCACTCCTCTGGGAGGTAACCGAGTCCATGTGCTGAGGACTGAAGGAGAATATGAGGGTGACTTAGGACTAATGGTTTGAAGGTTATTTGTCTGCTAATTAAGACACTCCAGCTTTAGGATGTTGCATGTATGGAACGTTGCTTTCATTATTGGTAAAGTCAGTTTTCAGTCACTTAAAGAGAGAAATAAGTCATATATGTGCCTAGGCAGATGACTTACTTCAATTATATTTGTTCGAGTAATATTAAGATAAGTTTATATTTCTGAACACATTTTACTGAATAAGAGGAAGAGGAGGTTATAACAATTCTAGATGTTAATATAAAGCCTGATCCACAATTAAGAATTTGTCATAGATAATCCAATGAATTAGATTTATTTGGATAGTTGAAAATTTTAACATTTCAGTGATATTTCATTCATCATATGACCATTAGGAATTGAGGTCAACATACCTGAGTCTCTCAGAAGATAAAAAATAATCAAAGATTCAAATGCCATTTTTAAATGGTGTTTTAATTATTTTTAAAGCAAATATAAAGTTACACATTTCTGTTTTAAAAACAAGAATGTTACATAGAATTTAAATATTTTTAATGATTCCTTGTCAATAGTTTGAACACTGCTACTTTTGTAGTACTTTTCCATGTTTATTCTTTAGTTTTTAATTATATTTTTCTTTTGAGGAACTGTTACGTCTTCTACCATTGAGTCTGCTTCTGAAAGCTTCTTCCCCACCTTTCTGAGTGTTCTTCTTAATACGCTGAGAAATTTCATGAAAATTTTGTAAATATTTAATATGCCTCAGTTTAAAAAGACTCAATAAGGTACTTAATGAAGATCTGAGAAGTAATACGCTTCATTTCAAGCACAGACTTTTCAAAACTATTTAAGAGAATAAAGAAGTTCTAAAAATTTATTCCTATGTCTTTTCTTCAAGTGTTCAGGTTCTTGGAAGATTCTGTACACTTTTAATGAACACAGTAATTTTAGGTCTCAAGTTCCGCTACATCTTTTATTTTATTTCAGAGGTTTTACCTCTATGATCTAAAAGCAATTAACACTCTATTTTAAAAGCAGGAATCAGTACTAAGGAACAGAGAGTTTAGACAAATTAATGAAGTTAATAGAGTTATAAGGCCTAACCTGGCACTTTTAAGGCCATCTTAGTCCTTCTAAGGTCCTGCCCTGGATCTCCTTGGAACATGGTAGACTGTGAAAAGAGAAGCCTTGCAGGATAAAAGTAGAGTTCCCAAAATTAGTTTGTGCCTCATTTTATCTCTCTACCACAGTCTTTATGGATTCTTTTCAGATTCTCTGCGTAGCACCTACAACAAGACACAATACTGGATAGAGCAAATAAGTCCGGCCTTAGTTTCCTAGGCTGAATCAAAATATCTTCCCTAACTCTAATCTGTTAACCCCAGTACAGTCTCCTTTTTAATTACTTTTTAATTCCCCCCATATATTTGAGCTTCGTTCCTAGACTCCCATTACAGATAAGGCCTAACCCTTTGGCTAAAATAGAACAGAGCCCATCTTTTCCAGCAGTTATGCTAATGCTATGCCACTTCCCTAGACAAGTATCTGCAGCTGATTTTTAGATGATAGGTCAAATAAATATAAGAAATTGAGCCAAAAGGAAAAGTTGGCCCTATACTTGGGTAACTGGTAAAGTTCAAAGTGAGTTTGAATTCTATCAGTATGTAAGCATGAAATATAAGCAGCATGATACAACTCTCTGGGAATTTCTTCCTTGCTGGCCCATGGCTTTTGGTGTACCCTACTTTTTGGGTTCAGGTATTAAGGGAAAATGGTATAAAAGCTTGCAAAATTCGAATCACAGATTTGAAAAACACTCAGTCTTTCTGGCTTGTCATTGTTACCTCAAACAGTTTTAAATAGTCAGTGGCACTCAAAAGGCCAGAACACGGCAAGCCCTGGGTAGTGCATGGATAAACTAGAATCCTAAAATAGTAAAACCAAAGCCAAACTCAACTAGTGTAATGTGCAGCTTTCATCTTCCTACACTGTCTTCTTAGGTGGTGGAAGATTTATTTGCTAACCCTGTGCTTGATTTGGCTTGGATTCACTAAACCACATTAGAAAAATAAGTGATCTGCTAAATGCATAAACATCCCTCCCACACAGGCATGCGCACACAAGTGTGTGCGTGGGTACACTTAACTGATGAAAACAAAAATACTTTTTTCCAAGAGATTTTTATTCCTTATAGGCATGTGTTATGTAAATAGTCAAGGGAAAAATACGAGTTTGATTGAGTTCCTGAGTAGTGGTTCAGCCTCGCTTGCTAAAGATCATAAATAAAGACACCACGATGAGCTTTCAATTGCAGAAGGGGTTTGCCTTGGTCCCTCCCTAACCCACTTCCACTTCCAGTTTCACAGAAAATTTTTTTTTGCAGGAAGATCCAATTTATGCAGAGCCAAGCAGTCCCCTTGTCACCATCCCTTTGCCAGTGTGTTAATAAACAATCTGTAATGTTAATCTGCCTCCAAATTATTCTGACAGTTTGGAGCCTTACAGTGAGCTGTCAGTTAAACAGCTTCCTTTTCTCATTCCTTTGGAAGCCCTGACGGAGGAGAGAGAAGCACCCTACCTGGTTACAACTGGAGATATTTTTGTACCTACAATCTTATACATCCTTAATAAAATGTGAAAGTTACCAGGATGTTTAAAATAGATGAAATACATGGATTAAAAAAAAAATCAAGTCTCTTCAAAAAAAAAAAAAAAAGAGAACAGAACTGACTTGAAAATATTGAAGCAGTGGAGGCCAAATGTAACAAAAGAAACAGGTGGAATCTATATTTAGACATTCCTACTGGTATCTTGTACGATAACACTGAATTTTTAAAGCTTAGTGACATGAAGAGATATTGGAAGACTAGGATATAAGGGTTGACGTTAATACATCTATCAATTTCTAATCTCTGTCTAATCTAATCTTCTCTGAATTCTCTGAAGCTACTTTTTTAATATGAAGGCCAAAACAATCAGCCTAGAGCTAATGAAGCTGATTAGTAATTATATATCAATCTCTTATAAAAACTGAAACATAGATCTGAATCTGTTTTTTTTTTCCTTTTTCCTTATATAAAGGAGGATTGTCTAAATAACCTTTTAAAGAGAAAAGAAAACTGGGTGTTTAATTTTATCAAGTGGATTTATTTTACAAAGAAAAGAGAATCTGTTTTTAATGAGAATTTTCACCAAGGCAAAATATTTAGTAGTGGTAAATGGCAGTTGTATCTTGAGACTCCAGGTGGCTGTCTCCAAAGTGGGGTGTACACTCACAGAAATGGATGCAAACTGTTCTTTTGGGGTATGGGAAGTAAGTATTAGAAATTCCATTTCCATTTTTTTTCTGAACGTGCAGAAGTAATTAAGCTTCATTCTAGTCTAATTAATGTACTGACCTTGATGCTCTTAATGGGTCCATTTGTCAGAGTCACTTATCACCTCCAGTGATAAGGGGGGCTCTGGGAAGGGAGAGCTTGGAGGAACGTGGAGGTGTTGGCAGCACCCACTTTCTCAGCCATTCTGCTCCAGTGCCATATGTCACACTGCAGTTTACATATGCCAATTTATGTAGATATGTCATTCTATGAACCTAAATCACGACATCTTTACAGCACTTTAATAAGATAAGGAGCATTATGTAAAGTTATATAAGGCAATATTTCAAGTTTAGTAATGGTTAGGAACATCTGTAGGGAAGGAAGACAAATTTCATCCACCCTCTTAGGTCTCTGGCGGGGTCTGAAAATTAAACCAAGAAAGACAGATTAACAGGAGAAAAGCATACACATTATTCAACTTTTACATGTACGTGGGAGTCTTCACAAGAGAATGAAGACCCGACGAAGTGACCAGAACAGGAAGCTTTTATAACTTTCAAACAAAGAAACAATTAATTTGTGAAGAACTGATAAGACAAAGGTTTAGGGCTAGGAGTAGTAAATGGTGAAGTGACTGGGAAGATAAGGGTTATTTTAATAAGGTTTGTTTGTACAAAGTTCTTGGTCCTGAATTCTCCATCTCTGGTGACATGAATTTCTTCCCTCCTCCTGGTTCAAAGGGGGGAACTTTCACATGGGAGTTTTAGGACCTGTTTCAGGGAGGAAGGGCAAGGGTGGGGGGAGGTCAGAGTGACCTTCCTGTTTCTGCTTTTTTTTTTTTTTTTTTTGCGGTACGCGGGCTTCTCACTGTTGTGGCCTCTCCCGTTGCGGAGCACAGGCTCCGGACGCGCAGGCTCAGCGGCCATGGCTCACGGGCCCAGCCGCTCCGCAGCATGTGGGATCTTCCCGGACCGGGGCACAAACCCGTGTCCCCTGCATCGGCAGGCGGACTCTCAACCACTGCGCCACCAGGGAAGCCCTCTGCTGTTTTTTTAAAAAATTCCTTCAGCTTAAGATATTTAATATGCCAAGTTGCCTTGTTCTGGGGTAGTATGTTCTGAATCCCACCAGATGGTGTCCAGAAGATATTTTAGAGAAAAATTAGCACACTTAATTTGTCCCTTCAAGATAAAAGCAATGTTTTAAAATTATAAGAATGTAATGATTTTTAAAACATATCCACGCTATGAAGAGAGCACTTTGAAAAAAGTTGTTTGGAGATGTTTGGAGTTTTAGGTTACCACTTTCCAAAATTTACCTGAGGGTAATCTATGTACTTATCAATATGAAACCACTAAAAGCAGATTTTTAAATTTGTTTTAAGATATTCCAAATCAGGGGTTTAGGAGAGTTTAAACTCACTTGTTAAAAATATAACCATTTAACTCCTTCAAAGTTTGAAATTTGGGGAAGGTGGTTAGGAAAGACCCTGGGGAGGTAACATTTGAGCAGAGAGTTGAAGGAAGAGAGAGGAGTGAACCACAAATGTACAAGAGTGAAGAGGGGAACCAACAGCAAACACAAATTCTAGAACACTCCATGGTGTTCAGGCGGGGCTACTCATCAGAATGGAAAATGTTAGAAAACACTTCAATTTTATAAAAACAATCAGAAATTTGGGTTTAGGTGTTCAATGAACCACAAATCTTCCCACTCACCAGTCAAGCCTAATCTGAATGATGCTTTTATATAGAACTTTTGAAATCAGTCCTGAATGGATCTAGTATTTTTTTTTTAAGTTTCTAGCACCCCTGAACTCAAATTCAGAATACCAAGGCTCTCTTTTATAACAAAATTTGATGTTTCCTATTGCATCCTCTTACATGGTTTCTTCCTTGGTAAAACACAGAACTATTTAAAATTACCCAATCGTGTGCACTTTATTCCCTTCATTTGATAAACACATATTGAGCATGAAAAGTTAGGAGCTGGGAATGTCAAAGATCCCTGCTTTTTAGGTTTTAAAAATTTAGTTAGAGAGACAGTCCTGTAAATGGATAAAACAGAGTAAAAAGTGGTATATCCAAAATGTACATTTAGAATGCCAAGTAATGCTGACTTTCCTCCCATTTTTTTCCACATAATTAAATACTTTTTTTTCTTGTCACTTTTCATTATGTTCAATGTAATGTAAACCTGAGGATTAATGCCACACGCCACCTCATATTTTATTATTTTTAAATTACCTTGGTAAAATTATTTTACCAAGTAAAGTAATTTATAGAGTTAATGAGAAAAAAAAAAAAAGGCAGGGAGAGACCTATGTTGGTTGAAATCCCTTCATTTTGAAACCCTATATTGACATAATTTTTTTTTGTTCCATTTTAGGTGAGTTAGACATAATGAAATTAAAGAGTATATAGAATCTTATAAAGCATGATGATCTGAAACCAGCCAAAGTTTTTAATAATCAGATTGATTTTACCCGCATGGCCATTGGCACTAACCACAGGTTGGCTAGCCGTCGTTTTCTCCCTCTCTCTATTTTCTTTCCCTAGTGGCTGCATCCTCTAACACAGGCGTCCCCCAGCAGGGGGTGAGCGGTGGGCGAGCTTCATCGGCAGCTCCCCATTGCTCGCATTACCGCCTGACTATCCCCACCCACCCCGGGTCGGTGGAAAAATTGTCTTCCATGAAACCGGTCCCTGGTGCCAAAATGGTTGGGGACCGCTGCTCTAACATAATAGAATCCTTTAACCACCTACACTATAGTATAAGAAGGAGGTTTGCACAGTTTTTACCACATCCATCATCATCTTGAATATTTAAAAAGTCACACATGGCACTTTTATTTACATGCCTGTTCTTTTGTTTCCCTCCAGTTGAGACACAAGTACATGTGTTTTATTATTTCCTCTGTATCTTCTGCACTTTACTTTTTATCAAAAGCCTGTTGATTCGCGGAGTTTCAGTTTTCTCCCTGGCTCAGGGAAGAGGGAAAAAACACAGTTCCTATGGGATAAAGTCACTGTTGCTTTTCCGGCCTCCTCCATAACACTGCTGTAAGTAACACTGCCTATTAGGAAAAATCCCGTTTGTGTGACTTTGGCTGGAAGGAAGGGGAGCGGGGAAGAAATATAAGTATTCTTCTAAAAGTACATTTGGGCTGGGCTTCCCTGGTGGCGCAGTGGTTGAGAGTCCGCATGCTGATGCAGGGGACACGGGTTCGTGCCCCGGTTCGGGAGGATCCCACATGCCGCGGAGCGGCTGGGCCCGTGAGCCATGGCCGCTGAGCCTGCGCGTCCGGAGTCTGTGCTCCGCAACGGGAGAGGCCACAACAGTGAGAGGCCCGCGTACTGCAAACAAACAAACAAAAAAGTACATTTGGGCTGACCTTGTGAAATTGGCACATTCTTTTACCTCTACATACACACTAATTCCCAAACTATTCTCTGAATAAATTCCCTCTAATGCAGGATACCCTAAAACTGTAATGATCAAAGTGTGGAATGGGATCAACAGCACGAGCATCACCTGGGAGCTGTTAGCACTGCAAACCCCAAGGCCCCACCTCAGACCTGCTGAATCAGAGGCTCTGGGGATGGGGCCAGAAATCTGCATTTTAACAAGCCCTCCAGAGAATTCGAATGCACACTCAAGTTTGAGAGCCACTGAGCCAGATTATAGTAAGTAAGTAAGCAAGCATGTGTGAGTGTTATCTGCCCTCCTGCTGCTTGTTTATCTAATTTCATGCCACCTATTCTTGTATGCAGGAAATCACCTTAAATTATACCCCAGGTATCAGAACTATTAATACCTCTAATAAACTTTATCTTGGATCCTTTAGACTCATCACACAGGGTCATTGGGGTGAATTACAATGAAAGGGACATGGTATTCATAACTTTACAATCTTACAAAAAATAATGTAATTTGTCTATTATGTTGTACAAAGGCCAGTGAATAAAACCTGCACAGTAATATATCATTTTAGAATTTAGTCTAAGAATGTTTCTTAATTTGCATTATTGGTATGCTTTCACTGACCATAATATAAAAAATGTATAATATATTTCTATTTTCTGTGGTTCCCAGGGAATTAAAAATTAAATTTAATGTTCACTGAAAAATAGAGATTTCAACTAATTATATTTTATAATCAGTCATTAAATAAGCTTTTAAACAGATACACAAATTTAAATTTCTTGTGAACAATTAGTAAATATAGTGTAAAGTTTCTATTATATATGTATATTTACTTATAAATGTGTGTATATATATGCTATTCTATATATGCTAATATATACGTGCTGATATATATGCTGCATGGAAAAAAAAAAAGACCAGAAATTGAGGCCAGGATGCTCTTATTATTTTGTCACTGTGAAGAAAGAAAAGTTATAGGAAGTTACAGGTGAAAATTAAATGTTATACAAGAAAGTGTTTAAGAGAAAGAAAAGTAACAAATTATGGCTTAATTTTAATATGGAATATGAAAGAGTCCTATCACAACTTCTTCTATCATTGGCTCATTTATATATTCTTTGAAAAGTAACTGTAAGATTTTAAACATGAAAGGTATAATTCTTGTTTTTCATGTCCTGTACCAGGTAGATACCAATAGATATTCAACAACACTCAGAAACTTCTCTGAGGGGAGGACCACACAGAGAAGCTTGCAGAGCTGAGTTTCTTCTAGCAGGGTGTTAGTTTCTCCTAACAGGGTGTTTCACACTGCACCCTTTTCTGACTTGGTAGAACTTAAGGTGATGCTTTAGGACTCTTCTCTGGAACAGCAATGCTCTCCTCCAATAAAAATGACAACAGCAGTTTGAAGAAAACCCAACCCAACTATGCTATATACCTACAATGGAAGCTGAAGTGCATCGAAATTTAGGTGATGATCACTGGCGTCTGAAAGTAGTTTTAACAAACAGAAGGACAAAATTACACAGAGAAGGATTTCCTCGTCTGGGACAATATTTATCTCAGATACCCTTCTCTTTCCCCAGACTCCTGTTTAACCTAAGGTTTCATATCTGAACATAAAATACCAATAGAGTGAGCAGATGTAAAGACTATGTATTTATAAAATTTAGAAGAAAAGTATAAGGTGAAGTGTTATCGATTTATTGGAGAAAAAAAGTAATAGCAGACTTATTAAAACTATAACAAAAAGACAAAGTATTTAAAAAATAGATAAAGTACATGATTTCTAAAAATATATTAGGCAAGAAACAAAATTAAAAATTAGATGGAATCTGCTGTGTTCCTAAGGAAATAAAGATAAACATGATTTTCATGAGAAATACATTAAAATACTTTGATATGACAATTAAAAAGGGGGTTGGAAAAGTTCAAGAAAGAAATGGGAAAATGTCACAGAAGAATTTTAAATGATATTTGCAATAGCATTGCAAGAATCAGTCATGATAAAAAGCAAATCTGTGATGTAGGAAGCATGTTTGAGAGGCTTTTCTGAGATGCAGAAAAAAGGGTCACAAAAATGATAGAAGACCTGAGACAACGTGATAATGATGTGATGAAAGAGACCCAACACCCAGATGGTCAATATTCCTGAGGAAAACATAAAACAAACAGAAACAAACTAATAGTCAAAAAAGGATAGAATAAAAATTTCCTGGTCATATACCTGAGAACTCAAGTCCAGGAAGCACAGGTACCAGACAAAATTAAGTAAAAGACAATACAGGACCTGGGTGTTGATAAAAGCACTATCAGACTTCCTTCAAGGATGGTTTAATCCCAAGTAGGACTGTTGCAGAGTTGTGATAATAAACACCAAACATAGGGTGAAACCTGTTGATTGAATTGGAAATATCTTCATAATAGATTGTCAACAGCCAAAGATAGTCAACAAAACAGATTGTACCATACAATGCCCTTTTTACAAATTATGTGTATTTATAAGAGAAAGTAACACAATGAAAACATTCATAGTGATTTTTCTACAGTAATGAGTAATGAGAGCACATTTTCTTTATTTTATTCTTGTCCATATTTATTAAAAGTATAACAAAATATATATCACATTATAATAAGAGACAAAATAGTGTATCTTAAAATAAATTGCCAGTCTGAATACTGTGCAAAATTATCTCATACATGGAAGAACTCTTTCAGTGCAGGTGAGAACTGATAAAGGCTAAAAGAAAGTGAAATGTGCTTGAGTTAGAAACATAGCTTTGTAGCTGTTATTGAGAGGAAAACTATTATGTGGTATGGCCAGTGTCTCCTGGATTTATCCCTGTTATTTTTTTCTTCTCTTCAATTTATTGTTGTTATTGACTGTACCTCATTTGACAAAGGAAAGGTGAAGAATATTATTAGTTAAGTAAAAAACCGAATTAGGTATAATCATTTATTTACTAAAACCTTGATTTATTGAAAAAAGTATTGACCTATAGCATAATGCACTTAATGTGCATGTACATATAGATTAGTATTTGACCAAACATGAAGTATTTAACACAGACCAACAAACTTAAACATTACTATGAGGTCCATTAATTATTTGTTTTGAAATTTTAAAATGAAATTCCCTTCACAATTTTTACTTGGGTAGAAATTTATATTTAAACGATTTTATAAATACCATCCCCAAACATTTATACTATGGCACATATCATGTGCCTTAGTATTTTTCTTTTAGATGCAAGGAATATTTGACACTTAGCAAGCTAACATAGCACAAGAAACTTTCAAGCTTGGATGTAAAAAAAATGTTTGCAAATTCAGAAGCAGCTAAATCTGTGGATAATCCAAATGGTCACTGCAGCCCGCAGTTATGCAATTCCAACATCTTTCTATATAGTAGATTGGTCTATGCCATCATAATTGGATAAAGTCAATGTCAAGATAAATTCAACACCTATGTTAAGTCCACAAAATCAAGAAGTGATTCTAGGAAACAAATGATCAAATTAAATTTTGAATTTTCCAATGTGATGAAGACCTAGTGGGAAAAAAAATCATAAGCTTCTTATTTGCTAGTTTCTTGGAGCAAGTTCAATTATGAAAGGTGACTGACACATTGAGCAGTTCCTGAAAGAGTTGTTTAATTTGAAAGAGCAATGAAATTGTTAGCAGGGATCTGGGGGATTTCATTTTATTCCAGTATTAAGCATTCCTTTTTTTAAAAAAAAAAATCAGGTGCTTTTTCATTGACAGAGTCCAAGGCATTTATCTGAAAAAATCCTTTCTCATTCATTCTGAGAACCTAGAAAAGCCTTCACTTTCTTTGTTAGTGTTTCTTTTTTCCCTTTACCTATTAAATTGTCATTGAGAGCTAATTTGGTAAATGGGGAGAAAAAATTTTCTGACACAGAAGTTATGGACTCAGTTATTCATCCATCACTTTGAAATGAGCAGACATTCTAGGTTTTAAATGAAATAAAGACTAGTTATTCAACATGCATTTTTCAAATTTAGATGTGAGACTGAAAATAAGTAGAACTAACTCAATGTGTAGTCCTTAAATCATTGACCATATTTTATTTTCTCAACAAATGTTTAAAAAAACAACCTGTAATACATAATAGCACATTTGATCTGGTCTGTAGTATGCTTAAATTTAGCCAGATTTTTTATATGTATCCAAAAAGATTATTAAAATGCAGAGAAGGAATATAACCCTTCCTGCTATGTCACTATAAAAAAATTAACATCTAAAGCAAAAGAAAAAAACTCGAATTCTCAGGCAATTATTCTGTATTCTTTGACTTTCTGAGTCTTCTGTGTCAAAGCTGAATCACTTCTTGCAGGTATATAAATAGAAAGAGGAGGAAGGAGAATCAAAGCAATGAGAATCAGCTACAATTGATATATTTATATTCATCAACAACCAGGTCATTGACAAATACAAGTCAATTACAGAAGTTCTCAGGTATCCATGCATTTATGTAATTATGGAAAACCTCCAACCTCTTCTTTCTTTGTTTTTCTGATTGATATTGGACTTACTAATAACTCAGACTTCAGTCATCCAGGATTCCAAGTTCAGATATATTGTATCAAGCAATATAGAAAAAAAAGTGGATGGGATTTCTATTCATATCTAACTTCAAGCACAATCAAGTAAATTAGGAATTCACAATATCTTCAAAGATATCATAATGTAGAAAAATATGAATTCATATTTACATATGCCTAAAGGCCTCAGCAGCCAGCAGCAAATTCTGAAAAATAAAATGAATAAGCAACATCTGACTATGTCCAGAGACATTTGCAGGATGAAATAATATGCACATAGAACTACTATACTAATGCAGTATCATTTTTACATTGACATTCTGGTTCAAGAACTATATGACAATTCTTTGTCTTGTGTTTTGACTATATTCACTGAGTAGTGGTAATATTTTACAGTGCACTGAACTTCTGAAACTTTGTGTGAATTGGGACTCTGAAATATGAATCAGAGAAGAGTTGTAAGAATTAATGGCTAAGTGAATAATAATACTAGTGACATGCATGTCTCTTTGAGACTGTGCTCACAAGGGTCACAGAACAGCTATGGCAGGTGTGGCTTTTGATCTCTACCAAGTGGGAACACATTTAGCCTGGCCTATAAGTTAAAATAAGAATAGATTTTGATAAGATAATGTAAAAAAATCTTTTATTGAGGCATAGTTGATTTACAATGTCTTGTTAGTTTCAGGCATACAGCACAGTGATTCAGTTATATATATATATGTATATATAGATATATCTATATGTATATATAGATATAACTTTTAAATAATCTTTTTCAGATTCTTTTCCCCTATGGGTTATTACAAAATATTGAGTATAGTTCCCTGTGCTATACAGTAGGTCTTCATTATTTATCTATTTTATGCATACTAGTGTGTATATGTTAATCCCAACCTCCTAATTTATCCCTCCCCCGCCTTTCTGCTTTGGTAACCTTAAGATTGTTTTCCATGTCTGTGAGTCTCTTTCTGTTTTGTAAATAAGTTCATTTGTATCTTTTTTATTAGATTCCACATGTAAGCGATATCATGATATTTATCTTTCTCTCTCTGGCTTACTTCAGTTAGTATGATAATCTCTAGGTCCATCCATGTTGTTACAAGTGGCATTATCTCATTCTTTTTTATGGCTGAGTAATATTCAATTGTATATAGGTACCACATCTTCTTTACCCATTCCTCTGTTGATGGACAATTAGATTGCTTCCATGTCTTGGCTAGATAATTTAAAATAGCAGTAAAGTAGTCAGTCAGTTATTTATCTACCAGTGACAATGTAACAAGGCAGAGTTTTATGCCAAGGCACCTCCACTGAAGAAGAAAGGAGGTAGCTGCACTGAAAAAGATTAGATTTTACTTGGTGGAAAGAAGTAGAGAAAAAAAACAAAAGATAATAAATTTAGACAAATTTAAATCATGACTGGTGCTCTGAAGCAAGCAAATTAGTGTAATGGTGAAGAGTGATTGCGGGAGGGCAATCTTTTTCTTAGGCTGTCAGGTGTGGTTTTTGAGCTGAATCTGAGAATCAATTTAGCTTCTTCTCTGCTCTGTACCTGATATTTTAAAAAAATATCCCTAATATGTGGGAGATGATTCTCAATGTCAAAGAATCTCACTAGAATTTTCTGCCTAGGACTGTATCATTCCTGAGCTTGTAAATGAATACAACGAAATAATGTATAATAATAATATAATACTAACTCTGTGCTGAGCACTTTGTAAGGCCCTTTATATATATTTTGTATAATCTTTATTAGAATTAAATGAAATAGACCTTATTATCATTGCTTCTCAGACAACACTGAGACTGGGAGAGGTGCAGTGATCTGCTCCTGGGGCTACACAGGTGAAACCTGGATTTGAACCAGGCGTCTGACTCCTAAGCGTAAATTATTTTTGGTATTCCACATGAATCATTCTATTCCACATGAATCATTATTCACAAAACTTTGGGGAATGGGTTTGTATTTCTTCTTCTTTTTTTTTCTTGTGTATCTTTTTGAGGTAACACCGTTGTTACTTTATCTTGGTCCCTCTCCTGGCCGGTGCATCCTCCCTCGGTTGCTCTGAATGATGATGGTTAACTTCGCACGATTGTACCCCTTCCCCAGAGACTTGCTGGGCAGACCGAGCAATCGTGCTTGAAAATGTCTGGGATTTTTTTATATTCTCCCTTTCCAGAGGATCCCACAGCTCATAACAAAATGAAATAGGGTACAGAGGGCCTCAAGAAGGAATATCTTTGGGGTTGTCCCTTATACTCCAGAGCACACTCCTAGTATCAGCTAAATCAAGACCGCAGCTGGTCACATATTTGCCTGGTTCCCTTCCCTGTTTCCTATCCTGTTTCCCTCACTTACTTATAGTTTCTCCTGAGAGCTCTCCCTCAATAAATCATTGCAAAAGAATTTCGGTCTCAGGCTTCACTTACAGGGAACCCGACTTAAGACATTTATTCAACAAACATTTATTGAACACCTACTTTCTGTCAGGTTTTGAGCTAAACTCCTGGGATTCAGAAACCAATATATTATGGTTCTTTCTTTCTGGGATTGGGTTGGGGGGAGGGACAGTTTGTAGACAGCTAATGAAATATGAAAAAGACCGTGAGAGGAGCTCTATCAGAAAAATGACACAGGGTCAAAGAAAAGAGCAGAGCTAGCTGTGCTTGGAGTGGAGAGAAAGGAGAAAGATAATGAAAGACCTTGCAAAGAAGATCATAAATGATAAATAGGAATTCATCAAGTTGATAAACATAGAAAGGGTTTAAAAGGAAGAGGGATGGTCTTGTGGAAAGATGTAATGACATGGAAAAACAAGGTAAGACTAAGGGAATCTCAAGCCATTTTGTAAATATGTGTTCTTACATGAGATGGTAATTATAAAAGACATACTATTCTAAAGAGTTTGGATTGTACAAAATAAAAGCTCTCAAAGATGCAAAGGAAAATGCAAAAACTACAAAGTTAACACACATGCAATATGTCTTTCGTGAAATCGGATCTTCTATTTGTGTGAATTTAATTGCTGACTTTAGACCAAACAGTATTTTATAAAGTGTAATTGAGTAATAAGGAGACATATATTTCCTAACTATAATATGACAAGAATTGTATTAGTCAGAGGCTTCCTAACTTTCTTATTTATCACTGAGTAGACTGCATTTTCAGAATGTTCTGGTTAAACCTGCTATTTCTTTAATATCTGTGTGGAAGTTTGCCATTGTGGGTCTATAGCAAGATGCTTTTATGAAGTTAGCACAAAATCATGTAGTTGCTAACTGGGTACAGTTCAAATTATCTGTCATGTTCAGTTATTTTTAGAGCCAAGTGTACATCATTTGACCAAGTGAATCTGGCAGTGATTTGATTTGCTCATTATGAAGGCTAAAAATAACCGGTCTGACCTGGAGTGAACCATTTACTTTAGTCATTAAATTATGACCATTTTTCCATTGTTGTTTTTCATTTTATATACGAGGCAAGGTCGGCACCGGGGAAAAATTATGATGTGTGCACAATATCCTCCTTCACTGCCCCGCCTCCAGGAGTCTCTAACCAGGCAAGGAGTTGTTTTGAAATGTTTCATTTCTGTCTACTTTCATCTAAATACTTCTCCCAGTCTTCAGGAGCAGTAGAAGAAAACCTGTCAAATTGACACCGATGTGTGGAGGGCTGATAAATCTGGAGATTATCTTCCCAGGGGTAAGTAAGGATGGGTCTGGTGCGGTGATAGTAAGAAGTTTACATAAGCTGTTTCACGTTCAAGACTATGAGGGAAATTCCACATTTACTTGTGACAATACTATGTAGGTTATTCGATAAGTGAGTTTCATTTAGTTGACAAAATCTTTCAAAACACAAAGCCCATATGACAAAAGGCAAAAAACAGGGGTGGTAAAAACGATGAGAAAAACTCTACAGTTGGAAGATCATTAGCCTAGTAACCTGAAGAATGGGGGTCTTATCCCAACTAAGTCACTTATCAGATCTGGGACTTTATGTAAATGATATAATGTCCCCCCAACTCATTTCCCCCCTCCCTGGTCACAAGAAGAGAGTACCACCCATCTAAGCTGACTCATTTAGTTGTTACAAGGATTAAATGAACACAAACATATTTATTTTATATGTTGAAAACCTCATGGAAAATATTATGCTCCATCCAAGGCTGTAACATTGGCTGCGGTTCTCACGTAAAGACAATTCCTCCTCCCTGTAGTAGACTTCTGTGCAGTCCTGTCTGTACCCTGCTCATACGTCTTGGGCAATCGTATAGTTTACCAAAGTCATAGGTCAGTCCCTAGGGAGGTTTATGAAGATCAATGTTTAAATTGTTTAAAACTCTTGCTTGTGGTACAAGAGACTTTATATTTTAAAATTTCAATAAGAATATGCATCCAATGTTTTTAATCCAGCATTTATTTAAAGTGGCAGTGCTGTATAATTCATATAAACAACCACATTCTTTTTGGCAAGACAGTGAGTAAATATGAATATGCCATTGTTTGGTTCTATCTATTTTTATCAGTATATGCAGAGGAAGAATGAGATGCAAAGACTGTCCATATACAATTCTTAAAACAGAAAGTGAATATTTTTTTCAGGTTAATTTCAAGCATAAGTGTCTAAATCATCCTCATGCAGCATAATCCATGAGTGTCAGGTATTAGATAATTTTGACGCTTCTCTCCTTCCCCTGAGTCTGTTTTATGTGATTTCATATATCCTCCTGAATTTTTTTTTGTTGTTTTGACAAGATGAATAAAATGCACTTTATGACCAAATCCATGTATGTTTTGGACTGCTTCACTCAGAGATGCTAGGGGGAACTTAATCAAGAGAGATTTTATAGAGTTTAATACAGAAAATAAAGCTGAGAAAGTAAGCACTGAAAATAAATTACCTTGAAAATGGAGTAAATCCTTTTTATCTGTCTGTCTATATTTAATTTCTCTCATTTTCACATGAAAGAGGATGCTGCTTTGGAGAAAAGGATTTTATCTTCAGGTTTAATATACTTATTCTGATTTCCCAAGCACAGGAATAATAACATCGTGGCAATCATTATGGTCTTTTATTATTCGCCACCCAAAACATTACTTCTGCCTTGGTTATTTTTAAATGTTTGCTGTGGAAATGTTCCTATTTCCAGTAAATCGCCAATATCCCTGAACCACACCATCAAGACTGTGTGCACAAATTAGAATATGTGGACAGAAAGAGTCAGTTGGAATGACAGTCTACATTCGCAACTAAATTGCTACTTGCTTTACCCTGAGGATTGAATCTAAGAGGCCATGATGTCGATAGAGCTTGAAATCATAGGCCAGAAAGGAAACTAGCCACAGCCTTTGTTTTTCTAGATATAATTAAGAGAATTTTCTAACCTAGGTTTTCATAAATATCTTTTGACTTTTTTTTTTTTTTACCGTGAGAGAACTACTGCTATTGTTAAAAGTTCTAAAAATCCAAAGCAACCCTTTATCTTTCCCTCAGAAGAGAAGAACTCTTCTTTGTAGAAGTGTCATCAAATTGGGGCACAGACTACCCAAAATAACTCCACCTGGGTTGGAGAATAAAACATCGTTACCCTGTAGCATTTTATAGGTTTTACTTTATTTAGTATTTTAAGCTTCAATTTCACTGATAGCTCTTTTTATCTCTAGAGCTGGGATCTGCAGATTTGGGTCCACTTTCTTTTTTTTCTCTACCAACAGTTCTAGTCCTAGCTGCTGCCCAAAGTCACATACTTTCACCAGAAGAGGCTGCGTTTGTATGAGGCTGCATTTGGATGAGAATCACTTCCTTGGCTTGGAGGCACTTATTAAATTTCAAGCTACACTATTTACAATAGCCAGGACATGGAAGCAACCTAAGTGTCCATCAACAGATGAATGCATAAAGAAGATGTGACACATCTATACAACAGAATATTACTCAGCCATAAAAAGAAACGAAATTGAGATATTTGTAGTGAGGTGGATGGACCTAGAGTCTGTCATACAGAGTGAAGTAAGTCAGAAAGAGAAAAACAAATACCATATGCTAACACATATATACGGAATCTAAAAAAAAAAAAAAAGTGCTGATGAACGTAGGGGCAGGACAGGAATAAAGACGCAGACTTAGAGAATGGACTTGTGGACACAAGGAGTGGGAAGGGTAAGCTGGGACAAAGTGAGAGAGTGGCATGGACATATATACACTACCAAATGTAAAATAGCTAGTGGGAAGCAGCCTCATAGCACAGGGAGATCAGCTCAGTGCTTTGTGACCACCTACAGGGGTGGGATAGGGAGGGTGGGAGGGAGATGCAAGAGGGAGGAGATATGGGGATGTATGTATACATACAGCTGATTCACTTTGTTATAAAGCAGAAACTAACACACCTTTGTAAAGCGATTATACTCCAATAAAGATGTTAAAAAAAATTTCAAGCTGCATAAAATGGCAAGGGAGGTAATTCAAAAAATAAGCTCTTCCCTGAAACCAGCTTCATCAGGGAATAGTTCTGCCCCATGGTGGCAATTTACACCCCTGTCTTTACAAATCCCTTCTATATCATTTTCTGTTTAGTTTAAAAGCTTAATGTGACTTCTGTTGAATTAAACCTGAATCCCTGGGCCCTGGTGTTTGGTTCACATCTGCCCTAAGCACTGCATGGGAAAGCAGCCACCACCAATGTCAACAGAGTCCTCTAAAAATTAATGGGGCACCTGAAAAGCAACAAGGACTTTGAGTGATTTCAGGGATTTCAGACTCCAGAAATCAATTTCCCTGAAAATGCCCTTGCTCATTTAACTGATAGTATTTGACACTCCTCTTACATACTACAAGCAGTTAGTAAGTAGGAGAATCAAGACTTTATTTTGACCAAGGATACAAATTAATATACACAAGAAGATAGGTAGGTTTCAACATATAGATGTATATGTGCACATATATGAACCAATGTGGAAGTCGATCACAAGTTTTTTTTTCAAAATCAGCTGTGCATTTCTCTATAAACATTTAAAGAATAATCATCACCTACAGGGATGGAATCATTCAGATTAGACAAAATTAAGCAAAGGTTACTGCTTTGCATAGTTTATTGCCATTTGTAAGAACAGTGCTCGACTACATCCTTAATATTTTGAACTCAGATGACTAAAACAAGACAACTTTGAAATCCCAATAGAAAGGATTGTATTATAGTTTCATGACATATTGATAAAGGCCTAATTTATATTAAAAACTCAAAAAAGGAGAGAAAAATAACAGAATTGAGTGTCTTAAGGAAGTTTTTTGAAGCATTTAAGTGATGTTTATGTACATATCTTTTAAGTGGTTCAAGTGAACTTTGCAATTATTTAGGAATAATTGTTGTCCTTTTATCTGCATAAAATGAGGACATTGTGATTTATAAGTGGAGTTCTTCATAAGATTGTTTTTTAAAGTTTGTAATTAATAGATTTTTAGTTTTATCCTAGCATCTGGATTTAGTAACTGCCTCTTCTAATATTTGGGAAAACTTTGTGAAAAGACAGTCTGAAATGAAAAAGTTTAGAAAAACAAAAGATAAAGGTAAAGATTTTGATGACTTGTGACCTTGCCTGCTACTGCCAGCTCTTAATAAGTATACTTTTTGAAGTCTCATTGATCCTTGATTTGAGTTCCCAGGTTTATTAATAAAATATGAGCTAGTGGGAAGCAGCCGCATGGCAGAGGGAGAACAGCTCAGTGGTTTGTGACCACCTAGAGGGGTGGGACAGGGAAGGTGGGAGGGAGGGAGACGCAAGAGGGAAGAGATATGGGGATATATGTATATGTATAACTAATTAACTTTGTTGTAAAGCAGAAACTAACACACCATTGTAAAGCAATTATACTCCAAAAACGATGTTAAAAAAAAAAAAAAATACTGGGCTTCCCTGGTGGCGCAGTGGTTGAAGTCCGCCTGCTGATGCAGGGGACACGGGTTCGTGCCCCGGTCCGGGAAGATCCCACATGCCGCGGAGTGGCTGGGCCCGTGAGCCATGGCCGCTGAGCCTGCGCGTCCGGAGCCTGTGCTCTGCAACGGGAGAGGCCACAACAGTGAGAGGCCCCCGTACCGCAAAAAAAACACAAAAAACTGATCCCCTTTCATAAAAATAAATAAATAAATAAATAAATAAAATATGATATGATTTCTCACTCTGGTGCAGGGCAATTTATTACCAAAGAAAATGCAAAATCCTGCCTTGTGTAGGGTTCTGACCTATTCAGAAAATTCATAAAGTTCATCAAAACTGCCTATTATAACTCAGAACTCCCCATTTTCAATTTCGTTGTGACATGAAACTAACAGAGTGTGATTTAAGTGGCTCCCGGTCCCGGGAAGTAATGCAGTTGACTACTGAAGCAAGTCAGTGGAAGTGAAGGATGTGATTTTCCAGGACCTGCTGCCTGCCTTTCTCTCTCTATTGAACACATTATATGTACACTCATGGGGCAGTTTTCTCCTCACTCCTGTTATCATCGTGGCTTCTGTGTTCAATTACACTACACCTAGCACCATGGTCTGCAGCCCAATGCATCAAGCTTTCCCAAGCAGCAAATCTAGCCAAGTCCTTTGATTTTTTTGCTTCTTCTAAAATTCCCTTGACTTGACTCTACTGATAAAAAAGTCAATGGAAATAATTTGAAGGGGGGAGGAGAGGCTCCTTGGAGCCTCAGCCCACAGCTAACTCTTCAGGTGTCAGGCTTAATTCAGAAACGGAGCTATCACAAAATCATATCGCACCTTTCTGGACAAGCCAACCCTAAATGGAAATTGCTGACAGCAAACTGTTTTTGGTTTGCTAAGACAGTTCCAGAATACACTTGTATATTGTGAAAGACAAAAGAGCCAATGAAGATCTGGCCTTTGAACTATTCAGACACCCACCAGATTTCTATTCTGTAAAACAGAATGAATTCTTCTTAATTTATTCACAAGCCACTTTATGTTAGTAATAATACGAACTCAAATTCAACGTATACCTAAGCGTTTTTGGCTGAGACACTTAAGTAGAACTTTTGTTTTTGCTCTTTCCTTCTATAAAGTCTAGAATGAAATATAAATTAGAGGAGGAGAAAAAAATCAGATATTATAAAATATTCGATATTGCTTCTGAAACTCTGTCATCTTTTCAAAGTGATGAATACAGACTTGTCTTCAATCCTCTGCTTTGCTGGCACCTTTCCTGGGGCAGGAGCCTGTTGATTCAAAGGCGAATTACTACAAATGAAATACAATTCCTCGACCCCTGGGAGAAATGATCATTTATTATGATGGAACTACAGGAAATGTGCTCCAACAGCTAGAGAAGCTGCTGATTTTCTGTAACATTTTTCTTGTTTTCTTTACTAAAGTAGACGTTGTCCTCACACAGAGGATTTTTGTGTGCGTTATTGCTGCTTTCATTCTCACCTGGACACGACCACAACCAGCTGCATGCATGGCCCCCTGCATGTAGATTCTCCAGAATAAACATGAAGAGACAGGAATATATGTTATTTGAGAAGTTATAGCTTTAACCTGTGTAAGACGCAGTAGCTGCTGGTCTCTGTATCCCTCGTATATACTACCATGCTTTTTGGTTCCTTCATTCTTTTCTCAGTCTGCTCTTCATCATCTCAAATACACCACTTTAAGGTCTCAACAGTTTATCAGAAAAGAGGTAAAAGCAGGAAAGGTGATCAGGCGGATGGATAGGGGCACGAAGGTATGCCAAAGGCCTCTCTTATTTTCAACTGCTACCCAAACCTTTGCTTCGTGTGGCCAAAGTTTTGTTCTGACCTGTCATCTGAATTAATTATTTTTGTCCCTCACAGAACACACAAGGGATAAAACACCCTCTCACCAGTGATGTGGCTTTCTACCAGCAACCTCAGAGGAGCTGAGGTGGCTTGGAGAGGCAAAGTATGTGCAATTCGGAAATTTGGTGCAAGAAAGCACTTCCCACATCTGGAAAGATTGCCTGGATAATAGCACTTATGAGTTTGACATATACAACATTCTTTACTGTCGTTTTACCTGTTTTTCCACTTATTTTACACTAACAAATGATAACCAAATATAAAAAGTACAATGCACTGCTTTTAAAAAAAATTTTATTGGGGTATAGTTGATTTACAATGTTGTATTGGTTTCAGGTGTACAAGAAAGTGAATCAGTTATACATATATCCATCTTTTTTTAAGATTCTTTTCCTATACAGGCCATTACAGAGTATTGAGTAGAGTTCCCTGTGCTATACAATAAGTTTTTGTTAGTTATCTCTTTTATATATAGTAGTGTGTATATGTCAATCCCAATCTCCCAATTTATCCCTCCCCCCGACCCTTATCCCCTGGTAACCATAAGTTTGTTTTCTACATCTGTGACTCTACTTCTGTTTTGTAAATAAGTTCATCTGTGCTCTTTTTTTAGATTTCATATATAAGTGATATCCTATATTTGTCTTTCTCTGTCTGACTTATTTCACTCAGTATGACAATCTCTAGGTCCATTCATGTTGCTGCAAATGGCATTATTTTGTTCTTTTTTATGGCTGAGCAATATTCCATTGTGTATATGTACCACATTTTCTTTATCCATTACTCTGTTGATGGACATTTAGATTGCTTCCATGTGCTGGCTATTCTAAATAGTGCTGCAATGAACATTGGGGTGCAAGTATCTTTTCAACTTATGGTTTTCACCAGATATATGCCTAGGAGTGGGATGGCTGGGTCATATGGTAGTTCTATTTTTAGTTTTTTGAGGAACCTCCATACTGTTCTCCATAGTGGCTGTATCAATTTACATTCCCATCAACAGTGCAAGAGGGTTCCCTTTTCTCCACACCCTCTCCAGCATTTATTGTTTGTAGATTTTTTGATGATGGCCATTCTGACTGTTGTGAGGTGATACCTCATTGTAATTTTGATTTGCATTTCTCTAATAATTAGTGATGTTGAGCAACTTTTCATGTGTTTGTTGGTCATCTGTATGTCTTCTTTGGATAAATGTCTATTTAGATCTTCTAAGCATTTTTTGATTGGGTTGTTTGTTTTTTTGACATTGAGCTGCATGAACTGTTTGTGTATTTTGGAGATTAATCCCTTGTCGGTTGCTTCGTTTGCACTGTTTTCTGATTTAAAAATAAAAAAACTATAACCCAATATAAACATTACAATGCAAATCTTTCTGCTTAAGAATAAATAAATGCTTTTTTAACATGTTGTAAGGAACCACATTGTATAGATAGCTTCGTTATTTTTTTCAGGAAAAAATCACAAGCTTGGGAATTAAAGGCTTAAAATCATTTTTCAAAAGATATCTACTCAGTGAAACTTGTCATCAATTCTATATATAAGTACATATATGTATGTGTTTGTATATTAAATATACATGTTTCAATACAAACTAGCAATTGGATACTAGTAATTTAAAAATATGAATGAATAAAATCTTCCAGTTAGGATAGTTACATTTACAATTTTTCAACTTTACCAAGGCACAAAAGCAATTTGCATTCAGTAGAAACCATAGTTTGAATTTTGAATTTTGATCTTTACCTGGGGTAGTGATATATGCAGTATGATGTTCTTTTGTGACTCTGTGTAGTGGCAGCTCGCAGTTAACCAGTAAGGTAAACAATGGGTACACTCACAACCATTCTGTATCCAGACAATCATTCGGTTTTTCACTTTCAGTCTGGTATTCAATAAATTACATGGGATACTCAACACTTTACTATGAAATAGGTTTTGTGTTAGATGATTTTCTCAACTGTAGACTAATGTAAGCATTCTGAGCACTTTTAAGGTCGGCCAGGCTAAGCTATAATATATTGTAGGTTAAGTGTATTAAATGCATTTTCAGCTGAAGATGGTTTTTTCAGGATGTAACCCCATAGTAAGTGGAGGAAAATCTGTAGATATGATTAGTGTGTCCTTATGAATTAATTTGTATTAATATACAACTAAAATTCATGAATCCTCTTAATATGTTTATATCTCTTTATGAGTTATTTGCTCATCCTTTTGATTTATTTGCCTATTGGTGTTTATTTCCATCTTATTGTGAGGAAATTCTTCACCACTTTTCACTCTTTGACAGTAAAACTAAATGAAGTATTTTATATTAGCAACTTTTAGAGTGAGGAAAAATATTGCAGAAATTAGGGAAAATGTTACAACCCTTTTCCCTGAAGTTCAATTCCTAATATTGTATGAAAAGTATACAATACTGTTAGCTTTCAAACTCCACAGACCAACAGAAGCTAATTAATAACAGCTATTGCTAGACTTATTAATATTATACTGGCCAGGAAGAGTAAAATACCCTTTTAGAGATCCCCAGCAAGTAATCTGGTACTAAGATAATTAAAGTAATTATATATTTATGCACAATGGGATATTTGTAGGAAGTCAAATAAATTCAAGGCATCTTATATAAAGCTATTTAGGTGGTTTCTGCTATAAATTCACAGTGAAAGTTTTCTACTGAAATTCTAAACCGCCTGAACAATGTTAAAATTTGTGTATTCCCACTGCTGTAGCTATATAGCAAGACAAATTATATTCATTTATGAAATAAGTCTATTTTCTGTGATGACAACTATATATATATAATTTAAAAAACAATGTTTCTTACCTTACTCCCCGACCCTAGTGGTTGTCAATATATTTGAACAGATGTATTGAAACATCCAAAACATCATGCATATGTATACGTGCATACATTTGCATTGCTATAGAATTATTACATGATTGATTTGTAAATACTAGCACTATTTTCAATAGTGAAATCTAAAAATGTTAACCATTTCTTAACCCAGAAGAGTGTAATAATATTACACATATTTTCTCTCCAGTTTCTACAGATCTGTTCCTAAGTCAAAATTCCATTTGTATGTATGAATACATTTTGTTCCCACTAGGCTTTAGCTTGAGCTTTCTTAATAATTCGTATGTCTCCACTGGTGATTATTTTATCTATTTTATACATTTTACACAGGCTCATAACATTTGAAGATTAAATACAAGTTACAAACACAAAAACATGCCATCTGAATTTTTTTTAAAAAACCAAATATCATGCATTAAATATCAAATTAAATTCTGCTTTGAAGAAAAAACATTAAACATTCATTGGATGGATTGTGAGAAAATCCATTTCAAATGGTGACTTTATTTCAGTCCACAGGGAACCCTATCAATGCACAGCTGACTAATGACTATCATTTTCAGTTGATTTCATTAGTATTTAAGTTGTAGTATAGAGCACATGCCCAGTGATATTCTGAAAGTCAGTGACTTAAACATATTTAGTGTGTTGATTTTGCTTTGGATAATATAAAAGTGATTTAATAGCTAAGTAAAGATTTTGTTTTGCCTACCTAAATCCACTTATTGAAAAATAAATATTAACTTTAATATTTATTTTTATAAAATATTTTTATAAAATATTTTTATAAAATAGCATTTATTACCACCCATTAAAACAAAGCATATAATGCTGTCTGCTGACCATCTTCATGTCAGGTAATTACACTCTTACAGCCTTCTTTCTGGCTGAAACACTTGACCTTTTTGATTGAGAGTGTATTTTTAGGAACGATATATGCTTTACTTATACAGTAAGCTAGTTGAATGATGCTGACCCACCAAATAAAGAAAGCAGTTGTTATACAAAGAGAGAGAAAGCCCACCCAACTGTTTGATATAAAGGAAAATATTTTATCCTCTCGGTTTTAAAATAACAACAACAAAAATAAGTACTGCTTGGATGTTTGTACTCAAATATGGTTCCATTTCTGTGATATGCGTTTTTTGGTTCTAAGAGATATTAAAGGCGAAAAAAGGAAGTTGTGGAATCAGCTCCTGCACATTAAATATCATTCTGTGCAATGAGGTTTCCAGAGAAATAAATACTTTATTCTTGACATCAAGGAGAGGACCAGAGGCCACTGGGCAAACAAGCAACATAATCAATAAGTATCAATGAGTTGGAGGGTGGTCTTGCTCTTAGAAGAAAATCAAAAGCATCAGAAGCAGATATCAGATATTTAAAAATACTCAGTCATCTCACTCTAAAGTATCGTTTCCTTGAAATTTATAGGATTCACGTTGTAAGGATTAAATGAGAAAAATATTTAATGTGTTTTGAAAAGCGTGAAGGTCTATCTTCTAAGAACAAATTCAAAGAAAAACATCAATATGCTTTATTTTCTGAGTAATTGATATTTTCACCATATTGTTTACTCTGGTGGAGAGCTTTTTCATATGATTCTGAGGAATTGTATGAAATTTTAATTAATGTTAATTAATTAATTAATTAATTATTTCCAAAATTAATGTTTGGAAAAAGTCATTAGTAATGCTTAAGCAAAATAATAATGATTGTAAAAATTTCTTCTGTTTCAACTAGGTCATCCTCACTATGTTTTTAGCATAGTATGGGAATAGTCTAGATCCCTAAGGATAGTGCATTAAAAATAGTTCATCAAATCAGATACAGTAAGCATTTCTGGCCTCTACCTTTTTGGTCCCATCTAAAGAAAGTGATTGATTTGGCCCAATATGCTTTTCTTTTTACCTTTGATTTCAACACACACCCACACAACCAGATGTGGAATGCATTTAGGTTGGCTTTCTGTTAACTCACCCATGAAATGGGGCTAAAACTTAACTTTTTCCCACCTTGGTTACATTCGAATTCTCTGATCTAAGTGCTTTCTAGTACTGGAGGTTATTATATCTGTGCTTGTTTACAGCTGCTAATCATCTCCCTGGAGTAAAGTAGTATTACTGTGCGAATAAACCTCCAAGGGAAACAAGTAAATGCTTTGAATAGAGACAAAATTTACTTTAAAGTTTACAATACTGAAGTTTCATCAAGAATTTGCCTTGGGGTATCTATGTAAAATTGCAAAGCATCTCTAACTACTTCCAATTAACAATCAATCAAAATTTTCTGAGATAATATAATTCAAATATTCGTTTCAAGCTACTCATTGTAAATGCTCCAGTATATATGTTCTTAATTCCTCCTGAGTTATTTCAGCATCCTAAGTCATTCTGGCTATGCTTCCACTTGGGGAACTCTGGAACGTGACTAAAGCAGCAGCCACAAGGCACCAAAGCTGGTTTCTAGAACTTTAAACAACCATGACAGAAGTGAAGTACTGTATCTGTTAAATCCTAACCAGGGGAAACCTACAGCTGTGGAACTATCTGTTTAATTCAAACTGACTTTGCTCTGAACTGTAGACAATTGTGCCTACCCGAGAGCAATTTTCAGTCTGTTTTGCATATAAGACTGATTGACTCCAGACTGACTGAATTACGCTTTAAAGGGAAGCTTATGGATACCAGGGAGAATATTCATGAAAGCTATTGACATCCCACTTTATCATTTAGTCCACATATGCGTTTAGGAATCAATTAACAAGTATCTTTATTTCTATCTTATTAAAGTAGGAGAAGAAACAAAGAAAATTAAACTGATCCTCTGATGGAATTGAAGTTTAAACTGGGAAAGTGTTACTCATCATGACTATGAAATGAACGAGTGTCCAAATATCGCAAGCCTGTAATGTTGATCTTTAGGACAAGCAGCCTTCAATATGCTCACAGTCAACCTGGGATAACAAGTTTTGACAGGACTCTTTTTGACCACCTTTCTTCATTACCACGCCCAGCTGTTAAGCTCCTCTAATTTCCACCTTCTGGCTTTATTGTTTTCAACAATGCATTGGTACATAATCTGCTTCACAGACAATCAAATCCAGGCTCCTTTGAGATGACAATTCCACAAATCACTGTTTGACATTTACTCTGACTCCAGGAGGTCTGTTTCCCCAGTTCACTCTGGCAAACTAGCCAGCCTACCATTTCATCTATATCTCCAATTAATCTGTCAGTCTCCTTCCAATGCCTCCCTGCTCCACACCCCAAAACCACCGTTTTTGTAGAATGCTCTGAGGCTTGAAGTTCTCCAAATTCTGTTGCAAATGAAGTCAATTCGTTTGGAGAGTAATTGGAGGTCTCTCACCTGTGTCCTCCTTCTCCCAGAAAAAATCTCTGAGCTACGGCACTGGTGCTGGGGATGGGAAAATAATGCACTTCTTTCTGAGTGATACCCCCATTTAGGAGCTGAGCTCTCCATGGATGTGGGGACAGCAGCCCCAAGTCTCTTTGCTTTGAATCTCTTTACATGGAACCCCCATGCCAGGATTCAAAGCAAAGGTGACTGGGGCCCCAGTATTATCAGCAGGGCCACATCTAAGATGACCCTCTGTCCCACCAGAGGGGGCTGGGCAAAGAAGAGAGCTGCCATTTATTTTTTTGTACTAGAATTTAGCCTCAGCAACAGATAGCAAGATAAGGAATGTTGTCCCACCATTCCCAGTAAGATAGCCCTCCAACCAGGATTCAAAGGAAGAAAGAGCCCTGTGTTCCTTACCATGTCAATCTGGAGAGGACTTTCCATGTTGCTGAGTAGGGAGGTGGGAAATAGAGCGTTGGTTTTGGTTCGTATACCACAGATCCTTGCAGTTCTATTAAGTTGTAGTATACTTTCTTGAATAAATGTTTTTTTCATTTGTTGTATGCCCTTGAGCCCATTTCCAAATACTTTAAATGGTTGTTTTCAAAACATGATTTCACCAGTTTTGATGGGCAATGTGTCTGCAGAACTTCTCACCATTTTATGTCAGAAGTGCAACTCCCAACCTAGATTTTTATATCAAGCAAAAATGTCTTTCAAAAGTAAAGGTAGTCCCTTAATGACTAATCATGTTGAACATATTTTCATGTGCTTGTTGGCTTGTTTCTTTTTTGAATAAATATCTATTCAAGTCCTTTGCCCATTTTAAAATTGGATTATTAGTCTTTTTGTTGTTGAATTGTAAGAGGACTTTAAAAAATATATTCTGGACACTAGGCCCTTATCAGATATAGGGTTTGAAAATATTTTCTAACATTCTGTAGACTGACTTTTTATTTTCTTGGTAATGTCCTTTGATGCACATATTTTTAAATTTGGATGAAGTCCCATTTACCTATTTTTTTCTATTGTTGCTTGTGCTTTTGGTGTCAAATAAGAATCTACTGAAAAATCTAAGGTCATGAAGATTTACCCTTATGTTTTTTTTTGAGTTTTATCATTTTGGCTCTCATATTTAGTTCATTGATCCATTTTAAGTTCATTTTTGTATATGTCATGAGGTAGAGGTTGGAGAGAGCAGCAAGAAGAATAAGGAGAGAGAAGGGGTGGCAAAGGGTGATGGGGAACTTTTTAAGTGTGCTACATATGTTTATTATCTTGATTGTGATGTTGGTTTCACAGGTATATATATGTTAAAACCTTCAACAATTTACACTTTAAATATATGCAGTTTATTATGTGTTAATAAATATCGACAAACATGTTAAACAGAGAAATTCATGAAAAAAAATACAAACCTATAGCTTTAAATCCAGCTACCATGAAGCTCCAAGAAAGAGAGTGGAATATAAAAATATGTTAATTGACTTCTCAGCTCACATTGTTCTGTTGTATGAGATCAGAAGGCACTTTAACTAAATGTTCACTACAGTTATACCCTTTGAAGTTCGGTTCTGACCGTGTTTCTGTGCTTAGCTTTTCAGCCTAGGTTAAGCATGCACACATATTCCTTTATTTATTCATACATAAGTGTAACCAATATTCACTGAGTGCATTCTATGTAATTAACAGGGCCAGCACCTGAAAGTCAAAAGTCAGGCATACACTAGGTATTTGATACATCATTATTAATTGAGTGAATGAAGAAGAATTTATAATAGGCAGCACTTCAGATACAGAGGTTAGAGAAATAGTCATGTTTTCTGGTCTCTTGGAACAAAGATCAAAAATTATCATTTGATAGATCAAGTAGTAATGTAGAAATTTTATATTTGCTTTTTAAAAATGTTTACTTAGAGCATACTGAATCTTTCAGATTAAGTGTTTGAATCTCCTATTACCATCTGAATCCATGCCATGCTTTTGTAGCTCTTTAAGAAAATATCTACTACTGAGAAATTTAAAACATAAATTTCCTTTCCTTACTGAGAGCAAGTCTGTCCTGACAACTAGAAAATAGGCCTCTTTGAGCAATACACTTTCCTTTGAAATACCTGTAATACCTCTAAGTGTCTTCATTCATCACCATAAAGAAAGTTTCAAAAGTGAATTGCAGTATTTGAGAGGGAGAAAGTTCTGAATTAGAAAATAAAGAGAGAATGTCATAAACATCTAATTGTGTACATCTTTAAAAACATCTAATTGTGTCCATAAATCACTTTATTAAATATTCAAAATAAGTGTGTCTTATATGGCTAGGCCAACCTGCATTTAACAATTCTTAAATTAATATATTAAATAAATCTCAAAAGTGAAATGTAAGTGATTAATTCAAAAATCATATTCATATTGTTTAAGCTGATATGTTATGGTGTGGAGCCAAACCATGATTTTTAACACAATGTCTTAATTATTGTAGCTTTATAGAAAGTATTGAAGTCTATAGTGTAAATGCTCCAATTTTGTTCTTTTTCATCAATATTGATTTATCTATTCTAAATCCTTTGCATTTCCATAGATATTTTCGAATCAGCTTATCAATTTTTATTGTAAAAAAGGGACTTTTGAGATTTGTATTGAGTTTGTATTGACCCTATGGATCATTTTGTCAGAGCAGAAAAAAAGTTCAAAAGTAAAATTGAAAATAAAGGAAATAAAATTAGGAATATTTTTAAAAAGTTGAATATTAACTGAAAATGCATTTATTTTCATTTTGAATATGCTTAAATTTTTATTGAGGTAAAATTATACAGAGTGAAATGCACAGTTATATGAGTTTTGACAAGTGCATATTTTACCCATCTAACCACACCCCATGTAGATACAGAACATTTCCATCATCCCCCAAAGTTCTCTTGTACCCTTTCCTAGGCAATTCTTATACTCCCTCCAATCAGAGACAACCATTTTACTGATTTTCACTAGTACTTTTTGACTGCTGAAGAATTTTATATAAATGGACCTGTACAATGTCTCTGTCTGTGTCTTAGTCTGCTTGTGCTGCCATAGCAAAATGCCATAGACTGGGTGGCTTAAACGATGGACATTTATTTTCTCATAGTTTTGGAGACTGGAATGCCAACATGAGTGCCAGCTTTTTAGAGTTTTGGTAAGGGCTCTCTTTCTGGTTTACAGATGGATGCCTTTTCACTGTGTGCTCACATGGCTTTTCTTTTGTGCATGCATAAGGAAAGAAAAAGAGAGTGGGGAGGAGAGAGAGAGAGTGACAGACAGCACACTCTGGTGTCTATTCTTATAAGCCCATCATAAAAGATCAGGCCCCCACCCCCGACTTCATCCAACCATTACTACTTCCCCAAGACCCCCATCTAAAACACCATCACATTGGAGGTCAGGGCTTCAGCATATTAATTTTGGGGGTGGGCACAAACATTCAGCCCATAACAGTCTGTTTCGTTTCTTTCTTTTTCCTTCCTTTCTTCTCTCTCTCTCTTTCTCTGTCTCTCTCTTTTTGTTTCCTTAGCATACTTTTGAGATTAATTCATGTTATTGTGTATCTGCTGTTTGTTACTTTTTATTGCTGACTGGTATTTTTCCGTATAAAGATCCCACAATTTGTTGATCTCTTTTCCTACTGATGAACTTATATTTTTTCAGGCGGGGCTATAATGAATAAAACTCCTAGGAACAATATTCTGTGATGTGGAGCTAACATCTGTGAAAGAAGAGGCAGGAGGAAGCATAATTAGGCAGGGAGAGCCTCAGACTGCAATGCAGATCTGACAAAGTCTCAGCCAAACAATTACAGTCTTCAGAACAAAGACTGCCCGTTAGAAGACTCTTGTTTTGCAGATAAATGGCCAGGTGATGCACAGGTTTGGAAGCAGCACCCAAGAGTATGGATGCCTTCAGTGTGAACACTAAGGTGAATCCTGAAGATGACGCAGCTGGATGCTGGTAGCTAACTGAACAACTCTCAGATGAAAACGCAAGCTCTTTTATGAAGAGAGATCAAAATGGTACAACTCCATGACTGTCTCAAAGGGTTAAGCGTATGTTTAACTCTAAAGATACTGCCAAACAGTTTTTCACTGCAGTTGTTACAGTTTACACTCCCTTCAGTAATGCATGAGAGATCTGGTTGTCACATAACATTTGTAGTTGTCAGTCTTTTAAAATGGTATACATTCTAATGGATATGCAGCAGTATCTAATTGTGCTTTTAATTTGTGCATCCTTGATAATTTATTCCGTGCATTTTTATAGCTTATTTTTCATTACCTACTTCTATGAACTAACTCAAGTCTTCTGCCCGTGTTTTTTTTTTTTTTTTTAAGTGGATTGTCTTTTTAGTATGAACTGTAGTATATTTTTCTTTTTTTTTCTTTTTTCTTTCAGTCTATGTATGGCTCACTTATTCACTCACTTTCTTAATAGGACATCTGATGAGCAGATATTTGATGAACACCAAATGATCAATTCTTTTATTTTTAGTGATTTTTTGGTATGGCTAGTGATTATTCTACAGAAATTATGCCTATCTATAGAACATATGGATTTTCTCTCCTGTTTCATTTTTTTCCAGAATTTATATAATTTGAGCTTATATGATTAGTTTGATGATTCTTCATGAATTAATTTTTGTGTGCATGGTATGAGGTAGGGGATGTATTATTCCCTTTACATATGAATAGCTTCAATTTGGTAATATTTCATTTGTATTCATCTATAATTATCTTTTCTTCTGATGCCCTAGTCAGGTGTTTGTATCAGTTTTATTCTAGCTCCCCAAAATGAGTTAGGAGGTGTTTCCAATTTCTCTATTTTTATATTTTGAACATGTGTAAGTTTGGGTCTATTTTAAAAAATCTATATGTAAGGTAAAATTCACCCATGTCACTGTCTTGGATTGGAAATTGCTCAGTGGACAGGCTTTGTAACAGTTCAATTTCTTTAGTAGCTGTATGATTATTAAGATTTTTTACCTTTTATAGGATCAATTTTGTTAAATTGTATTTTTTAAAGAATTTGTTCATTTTACCTTAGCTATATAATTTATTGACATAAAGTTCTTTGAGATATTTGGTTATGATACTTTTAATGTCTCTGGAATCTCTAATATTATTCTTTCATTTTTTCCTCCTTTTCTGATCAGTTTTCCTAGTAATTTCATCAATTTCTTTAAAAACCAACTTTGGCTTTGTTAATTCCCTCTGTTTGTCTGTTTTTTATTTTACCTTCTTATCTTTGTCATATCCTTATTCAACTTAAAATTTATTTTGACCTATTTTTTTTCTAGCTTCTTAACATGAAAGCTTGGATAATTTATTTTGAACTATCATTTTCTTTTATATATGTCATAACTATTATGCATGTTTTATTTATAAACACTGCTTTGATTATATCCCTCAAGTTTTAGTTCAATATATATTTAAAAATTAATTAGTTAATTTTTGGCTGCATTGCTGTGCATGGGCTTTCTCTAGCTGCGGAAGCAGGGGCTACTCTTCATTGTGGTACATGGACTTCTCATTGTGGTGGCTTCTCTTGTTGCAGAATATGAGCTCTAGGTACACAGGCTTCAGTAGTTGTGGTGCATGGGCTCAGTAGTTGTGGCTCACAGGCTCTAGAGCACAGGCTCAGTAGTTGTGGCTCATGGGTTTAATTGCTCTGCAGCATGTGGGATCTTCCTGGACCAGGGCTGAAACCCATGTTCCCTGCATTTTTAACCACTGCACCACCCAGGAAGCCCTCAATATTTTTTTATTATCATTTAGTTTAAAATATTTTTAATTCCCCAGGTCTTTTTTTTTTGGTAGCTCAATTTACAAATATTTGGTCACTAACTAGGTAACCTTTTGATGTTCCTTCTTAATTTTGTTCTGTTCTGGTCAGAAAATGTCCTCTGAACTATTTAAATGCTGTGGGATTTATTGAAAACTATTTTTTATGACAAAACATATGGCCCACCATGGTGAATGCTCCATATGAAAATAGTGTGGATTTTTTGAGTCATTGATAAGGCATTCTATAAATGTGAATTCAATTTAGTGTGTTGATGGTTTTGTCAGTTGAAATCTTGAAATCTTAATCTAACTGTGTTTGTCTATTTTTCTATTTCTCCTTTTACTTCTGTCAGTTTTTGCTTCATATATTTTAAAATTCAGTTATACAATGTGTGCACATTTAGGTATATTATGTATTTTTGAAGGATTGGCTCTTTTGTCATTTTGGAATATTTTTATTTTTCTCTGGATATATGTCTTTTCTTTTTTATTTTTTTTAACATCTTTATTGGAGTATACCTGTTTTACAATGGTGTGTTAGTTTCTGCTTTACAACAAAGTGAATCAGTTATACACGTACATATGTTCCCATATATGTCTTTTCTTGAAGTCCATTGTGTCTGATAATAATAGAGATAATCTAGCTTTCATAAGATTAATGTTTGCCTGGTATATCTTTTTCTATCCTTTTACATAAAACCAGTCCTAGGCATCATATTTCAAGTGTATTTCTGATAAGTAGCATAAAGTGGGGTTTTTAAATCCAAGATGAGAATCTTTCTTTTCATTGGAACATATAGATTATTTACATTTACTGTAAATATTGATATGGTTGAGTTTAAGTCTACTATCTTGCTGCTTGTTTTTTTCTTGCCCCAGTTAGTATTTGTTTCCCTTTTTTTCCTTTCCTATCATTTTTTGGCAATAATTAAGGGTTCCTAGTGTTTAATTATTATCTCTTTTGATTTTTAGCTACATCCCCTTGTCTTATTCTTATAGTTGTTGCTCTAGGGATTATGATATTTATCCTTAAGTCATTGTAGTCAATAGTAAATTAACTTTGTGCCACTCAACATGTAACATACTAATCTTACAATGGAATATTTTCATTTATTTCTTTCCATATCTGGTATTATTTTTGTCATATATAATTCTTAAATGTTATAATGTCACATTGATACACACACAGTGATATCACTTTAGTTTTTAACAGTCTGTTATCTTTTAAATAAACTAAGATACAAGAAGATAAATTAAAAAGCATATTTATCCACATATTTAGAATTTCTGACACTCTCCATTCCTTTGTATGACTCAAAGTTTCTACCTACTATTACTTTCTTTAAGATGAAGAACTTTCTTTAACATTTTCTGTAGATCTCCTGCCAATCAGCAGTTGCTATTTAAAATGTTTTCATTTCAATGAAATTTTTGAAGAATACTTTTGCAGGATTTTTGTACAATATGTTGAAGGATATTTTGCATGACATTTATAAAGAATATAGAATTCTAGGTTGACTATATTTTTATTTCCCCATTCAGATAATATTTAAAAAATATTATCCCGTTGTCTATTGGCTTGCATTGTTTAAGAAAACTAGTCATCCGCCTCTATAATAGTTTTCCTATATTTAATATACTTTTAAATTCTGAGTGCTTTTAGGATGTTTTCTTTATTTTTAGTTTTTAATAATTGATTGTCATATTCCTGTGTATGGTTTTCTTATCTTTTCTTACTTAGAATTGTTGAACTGGTTAGACAATTTTTTGATCAAATTTGGAAAATGTTTGGCTATATTATTCCTTCAAATATTTATTTCTGCCCAACATTCTCTTGTTTTCCTTTCAAGATGCCAGTTAATTCGTTGTTAAACTTATTGATGTTGTCTCAAATTTCATTGAGGTTTTTATTCCCCATCTTCTTTTCCTCTCTGTTTTAATCTCGATAAAGTTGTTTGACTCATTATCAGCTCACATACCTATTCTTTTCTAAAGTCAAAGCTTCTGTTAAAACTATTTAGTGTCATTTTTTATTTCAGATATTGTATTTTTCAGTCCCATAATTTCCTTTTTTAAAATAATTTCTATTTTTTTTTGAAACATCCGCTCATTTATTGTGTCCAATATTTGCTTTAAATCCTGGAACATATTTCTATCTGCTTAGAGCCCTTGTCTTCTAATTTCAACATCTGTGTAATCTATTGATCAGAGTTTTTGTTTGTTTGTTTTTTCTAGTTATGGGGCACGTTTTCCTAATTCTCCATATTTTAATATAACATGGACATTGTGCATGTTAAGTTGTGGATTTTGTTTGCTTTCTAATTAAAATGTGGCATTTTCCTCTGGCAGATAGTAAATTTACTAGAATATCTGTTTTGTCTTGTGGAGAATTGTTTTCATACTTTAAAGGAGTGGGTCTAGAAAATGTCTTTTTTCTATGGTATGGTATGGCTCTTCTAGACAGTCAAATGAATGCCTAGATTATTTAGCCTCATTTCTCCACTCTGAATGGTTGGAACTCTAATGTTTTCTACTACTATATGAAGTCTGGAATCTTCTTTCAGCACACAAGTCTCCCAATAGTTGTTCTCTGTCAAGACCTCTGTCAATGTGCAGGTGAATATTTGGTAAAAAATTAACAGGGGTCCCAAAGCATAGTTCTGGAGCTTCTTCTCTAGGTTGTACTCTCCTCTTAAATATCCTACCTTGAAAATACTAATCATCTCAACAACACTGGTCTTTGATTGCTATTCGCTCTGCCCAGCAAGACTGTTTCTCTCTGTTTAGATCCCATTCCCATGAGCTGATGTGTACAAAGTGCCACAGGCAGAAAGTTGGGGGAAGTGAAGCTTGCTTCATATTTTTTTCTTCCCTCAGATAGCAAAACAGGTACTGCTTGTTGTTAATACCTGAAAATAGATACCTCATATTCTTTTTTCAATTAAAAACTCATTTACAGTGGAACAATGTCTTATACCAGCTACTAAATTATGCGTGGGGCTAGAATTCCCTGTTGAATTCTTTTAAACTGTGAATCTCCACAGTGTTTCAGCACTATGTTTCTATTAGAGACAAAATTCAGATTCAAAATGTTAAATTAAAAAAAATATTTTTCACCTTGCCATATTAAAGGATTACATCTTGTCAATGTTGAAGTAATTAATTAAAAATGCTAACTGAATATCCCAAGGCTTATAATTGAAATTATTTCCTTCAAGAGTTTTCAATCCCATAATTTAAAAGTACACGTTTATTTGTTTTATCTTTGACTTCCTTAAAAAATTATATTTCAAATATCCAGAGAAGCAGAATTGACATCATAAATTATAATCAATCTATACATGTAATATCAAACATTCACATTATGTAATGCCATAATAGCATAAAGGGTGAAAAATCATAAGATAATAAATTATAGTATGAACAGGCAAACATACCAAAGTCAATATTTTAGGTGACAGAAAAGTTGAATAGGCTAATATCTGTCACAATTTCCAAGAATTTTAGCAGCTTGACTCTGTGACCCATGGAAATGCATAAAGACGTTGCTAAATCAATTGGCTTCTTCTTGAGTAACCACAGCCAACCAGGTCTCATCAGGGAGAGGCAACATAGTTCTGTTATTACCATTACTGACTTGTTACAGTGCAATAGCTTTGGGGTCAGTGAAAATCCTAGTTTAATGAGGGAAGCTATCTCCCTTGTGACACATTTTTTTTTCTCCAAGGAGAAGTTAAAGTTTTGAGAATTTCAGAAAGTCCTAAGGGCAATTCCTAAAAGGAATGATAGCTTTGGACCTTGGCAGCTCTGGCAGCAAAGTATATGGATTTTGTACAATGCTTTATATTTCTAGGACAAAATAACTATGTAATTATTTTGCAATTATAAAGCAATCATTTACTGGCAACTAGAAGTTTTTCATTTTTTATGGTAATTCCAAGTTTAACTACCATATAATTTGTAAGAAAGAAATAGTTGTGCAATTACTCTGTATTAACACAGTAATTACCAAATATGTATAGGCTTATTTGTGTCTTATGAAATAGAGATTCCCACACCTGCAAACTGCAAATTACATAGCAGCTATGTATGCTTTCTTCATGTGGTCTATCATAAAACAAAAGGCTGTGGGGTAGGTATTCATTTCATCGTATCATTGTATTAGGTTATAAATTGAATGCAGTATTTTGTCACAGCTTTGTCTCTGTGGTTGCAGTAGAATTGCTCCATCAGAGAAAAGTAGAAATAATTTCAGAGCTGCAAGAAAAAAGGTAGTACAGTGGAAAGAGCAGGAGTTTTGAAGTCAACTTTGTGTCTGAAGTCTAGCTTAGCTTACTTACTTCCTCACAGAGTAATTTGGACAAATTACCTAATTTTCTTTGTCTACAAAATAAGATTTATAAATTTATAAATTCTAGGGATGTTATAAGACTGGATAAGTATTATGTGTACATTATCTATCTTCATGACGGGTTCATTTAGTCAAAAGTTCATTTCCCAAATATCTATGAACCAGTCACTTTATTAGTCACTAGGAACACAATTATGAGGAAATACAGGTATAATCCGTGACCCCATAGTTCTTAAGGTCAAGTAGAACCTATTAACTGTAACTGAATTATCACACACATGTTAATGTAAAATTGCAACTGTGATAAGTGCCATGAAGAAAAGAATACAATGCAATGACAGCATACCTTCCCTGAGATAAATCTTAACTAGAAGAGCTAAACACAATCGCACAAAAACCTGTACACAAGTGTTCACAGCAGCTTTTATGTGTATATATATATGTATATATATATATATATATTTAAATTTATTTATTTATTTTTGGCTGTGTTGGGTCTTCATTGCTGCACGTGAGCTTCTCATTGCAGTGGCTTCTCTTGTTGTAGAGCACTGGCTCTAGGTGCACAGCCTTCAGTAGTTGTGGCACACAGTCTCAGTAGTTGTGGCTCGCGGGCTCTAGAGCACAGGCTCAGTAGTTGTGGTGCACAGGCTTAGTTGCTCTGCGGCATGTGGGATCTTCCTGGACCAGGGATTGAACCTGTGTTTCCTACATTGGCAGGTGGATTCTTAACCACTGTGCCACCAGGGAGGTTCCCACAGCAGCTTTATTTATAAGAGCTTAAACTGGAACAGGACAAATGTCATGTGGAACAGGTGGATACTTCACCAAATTCTAGTGCAAACATATCATTTGGCAATAAACACTACTCAGCAATAAAAAGGAACCAACTATTTGATACACATCAAAACCTAGATCAATCGCCAAGGAATGGTGCTGAGCAAAAATGTCCATCCCAAAAGATTACGTACTGTATGATTCATTTATGTATTTTTGAAGTGGCAAAATTTTAGCAATTGAGAGTCATTTTATGATTGCCTGTGCATGGTAGGGAGTTAACTGTGTTATAAATACAAAATACAAAGGATCCTTGTGGTGACAGAAATATTCAGTATCTTATCTGTGATGGTGGATACATAAACCTACACATGGAATAAAATTGTATAGAATTAAATAAACACAAATGAGTACAAGTGAAACTAGGGAAATATTAAACAGTTGGACTTATCAATATCAATATCCTGCTTGTGATATTGTACACAAATAATTTGCAAAATGTTACAATTGAGGAAAAGTGGATAAAGGGCACAAAATATCTCTCTGTATTATTTCTTACAACTGCATATAAATCTACAATCATCTCAATAAAAATTCAATTAAAAATAAGTTTGCGGGCTTCCCTGGTGGCGCAGTGGTTGAGAGTCTGCCTGCCGATGCAGGGGATGCGGGTTCGTGCCCCAGTCCGGGAGGATCCCACCTGCCACGGAGCAGCTACGCCCATGAGCCATGGGTGCTGAGCCTGCGCGTCCGGAGCCTGTGCCCGTAATGGGAGAGGCCACAACAGTGAGAGGCCCGCATACCACAAAAAAAAAACCCCCAAAACACACACACACAAAAGCTTGCATTCTTGTAATCCCTCCCTCCTCAAAAACAAAACAAAGACAAAATAACAACTCACAGATGGAAAGAGCTAAGAAGAGCTATCTTCACAGAAAATGAAGCTTCTGGCAGAAAACATTACATATGAAAGGAACCAGAAAAACACCTGTGTGTCGAGAAAAGAGAAAGAGAGATATTAGGTTCTTGTGTGAGATGGGAATGAAGAGAATTCAGAGCCCAGGTTATCCAGAGCTTTGGAGGCAACAGTAAAAGATTCAGTAAAGCAAAATGACATCAGATTTAAACTTTGAAACTTTCATCCTGAAAGATATATGTTTAAAGGAAACAGAATAAATACACAACTGTTCACCTCCTTTCTCTTCCAAAACTAAAATATTGAAAATGAGGGCATTATTTAAAAGTATTACCTACCCACAAGAACTGAGAGATAGAGTAGGAGACAGTAGCAGATGAGGTAGTTTAACACATTTTTGAAGGATAGAAAGAAGATTGACAGCTAACCTATTCAGTGAAAGAAAGCAAGCTTTAATTTAAGGAACTTCAGTGGAGATAACAGATTTTATTCTTTAGATCCCTAGGAGGCTCATGTCTTGGATTCACCAGGTAACACGTGAAGCTGTAGCTGGGAGGGGAGGGAGGAGGTTGTTTGAAAGTTTGTATGCAGAGAAATTGGTTGACTTGGTCCTGGTTCTCTCCTACACAGTAAGGACACAGCTATCCAGGGAGAAGCTCACCTCCCTCCCAATACGCTCAGACCACACTTACCTTCTCTTATAATTTCAGTTGCCAGACATTTGTTCCACTCCAACCCACCACCACCTAGGCACGAAATTCAAGGAGAGAAGGAGAGGGAAAAAAGGAGAAAATGTAATAAGAAAGAAGATAAAAAGGTTAATTCCAAGCAACTTATAGAAAGGAGAAATGAAAGATTAGAATTAAAACAAAATAAAAACAAATGTATAAAACATGTTCTTCCTCTCCCTAGCACATTGAGTGGTGGGTTCATTACAAAGAGCTTGAAAAAAATATCAATTTAAAACTCTCATTGGAAACATTTGTCAGAATCAGCAACAGATATTCCAAAATTTTTTTAAAGACTGTATTTGGCAACTATGATGCCTAGGGAAACAAACAGTTCATGTTGCTTTGATCTTGGCTGTGCTGACTTTCACTGGTGGTCCAGACACTACACCTGAATGGTACTTCCCTTCCTTCTCAAAGTGTCTGGTTTGGATGATAAATTATATGATCACCATAACTAAGTATCAACTCCCTTCTAAACATTATGCAAAATACCTGATATGGGGAGGTGAGCCCTCAATATACCAGCTTTGAGGAAATTATAATATTTTATTGGCCAGAGACCAAATATCTGACATGGACAATGACAAATTATTGGCATTGACCAATCTAACATGTTTAAGCAACTTTCACATGTTAAATTATTTTAAAAGGAAAAAGTACATCTTAAAATTTTAAATAAGTTTAGTTTTCAAGGACTTTATATAAAGACCCTATCATAATAGAGTTTTGAAAAATGTTTATTCAATTCTCCTCCCTACATTGAACAATTGAATAGGAAAAAACAGGATGAATATTTAAATTTTAGAGATTCATTTTTAAAGCTCTCCCTCTTGAATTTTATTGAGGTGTCAAGTATTTTTTTGCATAGCTGGCAGAATGAAATTTCTCATAATTTATTGAAATTCACTTAATGCTCTGTCAGCCATCACAATTTATTGCAGTATTGTCCAGATGAGCCAGAATACAATAATAGAATACAAGATGATATATTACATAGTAAGCCAAGAAAGGAAGAGCTTCAATTAGACAGGAAAATGAGATTATTTTAAGGAGTTAAAACTAAAAGTGTGTCTATACTTCATAATTTCTCAGCCCAAAGCAACCTGAAGTTGCAAAGGAAAAAGAGAAGAATAGAATAGATTTTTTTAACTATTGCATAATTAGGAGGCTGTCACCATCTTCTCCAATAAGTCTAGAGTTATATATGTTCCAATCTGATAGGTAGCAAGTGTCAATACTTCCTAGAGCGTAAGTTACTGCAAAAATACAGCTATTTTAACTATGCCCATGACTATGAGCTTGCCTTGCTAACCAAACTAGTTGATAAGTGATGTTCTGTTCTAGAAAGCACCTGTGAAGTGTCAGTGAAGCCATATCTATCACACTCTAGTGTCTGAAACTCTCTCTCTTTTTTTTTTAAATGTGAATTTTAAGTGGAAAAGGAGAATTCGGCCAGTTAGGGAAAGTTAACTCACTCAAAAAATAAAAAGAAGCCACATTTCTGTAAATTATTCAAAGGACACCTAAAGGCAGTATCATGATACAAATAAAAATCTTCCTATAGAGATAACCTTGTGTTATAAGAGGTGTTCAGCCTAAAGAAAATGCAATTGTCTGGAGTACCTTCCCTTTCTACCTTCTTCTTTGCCCTGAATTTGATGAGTCACACGTATCAAATAATAAGAAGCACAGAAAAATAGAGAGAGAAAACTACATATTGATGGTTTAAAGAAAATTTTGATGGGCTGTCTGGTAATAATAATGATATTGTGACAATAATATTTTGAATACTGTTCACTGAGTATTCAATAAGGCTGTGTATGTGTGAGTTTATTTACTTAAAACAAGTCCCAAGCCCCCATTTTGAATACTATTTCCAAAGCCGTCCTAAATTCATGAATTTCTGAAAAATCCCTACACGGGATATTATTAAACTCACACTGTTATCACTACCAAATAAACTGATATAGTAACTAAAAATATCTGTAATGATAGTATAAAAAATGGAATTTTTCATTATCTTGGATCTGGATGTCAGATACCATTTTTTAAAGTGACAATAAAATATTAGATTTAAAGAAGAGTAAATTAATTTGAATACTCCAAAATGTCAATCTGGGACTATGAAATATAGAATCTGAAAGGAGAGTCAGAGAAAAACTCTTCACAGGAAATAGTCTAATCATTGCATTTTCATCTCAACTTGTCCCTATAACCTCTTAGAAAAAGAAAACAGAATATTACCCACCCTTCCAAAATACGTTTTTCTAAGAGAAGCAGCCTTATGTTTAGTCTCTCGGCTGCCATCCCACCTGCAATGGTGTGATTTGGCTCTTTGGTGATGTCTCTGCTTCAGCATTTTTGTCATCCTCTGAACACAGCAGGTGCATGATACTATTTGACCGCATCTTCCTTGCTTCCCAGTTCAGAATGGGCATATGAACCATATCATACCTCTTAACAGAGTTGGCAATGACTAAAATGCTAACATTTCCATTTTGTGGTTGGAGTTTGAAAAGCTTAATCAATGTATCGGTAGGGTAAACTGGGATACACACTGCCTCTTCCTCCAGTGCTCAGATCGTGTGTGTATCACAATCACAGACTTCTAGGAGCTGAGGGTAATGCACATTGGCACTGTAAAGGGCTGTTATTTGCAGCTCTTGCTGCAAATTTTGGTGTCATTTCTTCCAGTGAATTTCAAGTATATCCAAATTTGCTTGACAAATATGAAAACGTATTTCCACGTGTCCTTGGATGTGAGATTTGGGGTACAAAGAAACCTTGTTTAAAGTATTTCCTTTCCTATTCATTGTTTTTCTGTGCCATGGAGCTTACTGATGGAAAGGTTCAGCAATGGAAATACAAGGACAGAAAGAGAAGAATGAGTATTAGGAACAGAGAAGTAGGAAAAAGATGTTGATGAATGTAATTAATTTACTAAGTAGTCTTAACTCATTGTGAAGTAAACACTAAAGAGAATCGTTTTCCTCTAATTGCTGCCTTACACATACTATATCAGACTTCTTTTCTTTCCACTAAATGATATCTTGGGTACATTCCATCCTTTTATGATCACTTTTGGTTCTGAAGATCAGCCCGATTTGAAATTTTTATCACAAATTTTATTATAATAATCTCCTTTCTTCCCTTCTCTCAGTGGAGCTGGACCTCTGATCCCAACTTCTGGGTGAACAGGGGAGGGAATTTGTTTAATTTGGAATAACAGAAGAGGGAATGGTGATAGTTTCAGAAAAGCAGTCGCATCCTAAATTCCGTAGAAAAGTGGAACTAGAATTTGGGATTCTTGATCTTGAACAAATGTTCCATGTTCTTGTGGGCTGTACACATTTGATCTCATTTACCTTCTCTGGAAAAATGTGAATTTCAGGCACAGGTGAATTGCTCTCCTGAATTTTTGAAAAGTGCTTTTTAAGTTGCGGGTCAGTTTTACAGTGTTTCTCAATTTTTTTCAGTTGTTCCCATTTTTTTCCTAACACCCCACCCACATGAAATGTTAATACCACAGACACACTGTACTGTATATTTATGTACTGTGACCTCTTGGAGGGTTACAAACCATTGTGCAAAGTTTTCTTTGCCCCCAAGAACCCATTTTTACCCCTTTGGGGGCAATATCACTCCCGTTGAGAATGATTGGTTTAGAGGATTGCTATCAACATTTTTTTTCACATAAGCCAGAAAAAGAATAGGAAATGTCATTGTATATCACAAGCAGTATTGCTTTGTGAAAATGTTTTTCCAAAATTATATAATTGTGTGTGTGTGTATTTATATACAGTCACAAAAGAAAATGTTCTTCTTACTTTAAGCTTCTGTCAAATGTTGAAAGTCAATGTTGTAGCAAATAAATACTGGACAAGAATACACAATACACACCCACACACCCACACCCCCCTCACACACACACAGTATTTCCTAGTTCTGCAGCCAGAAAGGAGCTAAAGCATTCTCAGCCCAGATGCCATCCCACCTTTAATAGTCTGCTTTCTAGATTTTAAAATACATGTTTTTAGACTTTATTTAGAAAATTGGCAATTCTGGCAGTGTTATTGTTATACAACTGTAAATACCAATGGTGATTATTTTTGAGAAGTTATTCTCTATTCAAAATACTTTCTTCATGGCTCTGCCTGCAATTCTCATGGTTGTCATAATCTGTGGATGAATGAACGCTGCCACGTCCTTTCCCACAATGAAATGCAGTTGATCTATCTGTACAGCTGATTGCCAGAAGCCAATCTCATGGTCTGATCAGATCTTATAGTTCTTTGCGCATTTTCTTTGCAAAGTCTCTACTCTGCCCATTCTTCAACAGCTACTTACGTATCCTGCTCTCAACCATGCTCTGAATCCAGCTAGCGCAATAGAGCAGGGCAGAGCTATAGCAAGGAGGGATGTTCATCGGAGATAAAAAAGCTGTTATCAAATTTTGGTGCTTTATTAATACACTCTCCAGTTTGGGGTTGGTAAAGCAGATCATAGAGGAAAATGCAGGATATCCGATCAAGGAAGCCAATCTATCCTTAGAAAGTCAGTGGGGAAGCAATAAATAAACTAGTGCTTGCTCTTAAAAGAGCTGAGATTATCATTGGTATTTTAAATATTTTTGCCTATGGGAGGAGTTTAGGTAAAAACAGAAAGAGGTATTTCAAAATAGTCACTTTAGAAGTAGAATTAATTTATCCCAATTTATCATATTAATTTAATATGATCAAATCATATTAATTTATATGTTATTTCATATTCTGTAGACACAAACCTTGACACCACTTTGTCTGACTCCTGTAGGGAGCCCTGCCCCCGTCTCTCTGTCTTTTCTAGTACTGCAGTGCTCTCTGTGCACAATGCTTTAAAAGACCTGTTTCTATTCAAGGGCTATTCATTATTATATGTTTCATAATCAACTCTAAGAATTTGTATGAGATCTGAGAAAATAAAAATCTTTAACACAGCTCTGACTGATTTTCTTTTAAAGTAAATGGTGGGTTCATCATCAGCCCAAATTCCCTTGAACTTTTACTATTTCTATGATTACCTCCCCTACCTTTGAAATAGATTTGCTTCAATTTGCCTGTAAGATTCGACCGCTAGGACTATAGTAGAATGCTACTCCAGGCTACTGGAGCTGGCATTTCCGACAGTTGGCAACCCCGTTAGGGGCAGCCTTACCTAACCAATGAGCAGGAGGTGAAGAAGTGGGATGCTCACTTCTCTTTCTTCAAGGTTGGGGGTCTCTGAAGAGTAGCAGACAAGCCGGAATTGCCCCCGGGGAAGAGGGCTGAGGCCACCCTCAGGAGAACTTGGCTGGATATTGCACCTTTCTGGCTTCCTCTCTTTTCTTATTCTGCTCTGTCCCTGCCTAACAGTGTCTCCAGGAAGGATCTCATTCATGAATCTCTTGCACACAAATCCTCATCTCAAGATCTGCTTCTAGGGATCCTGATCAAAGATGGCGTCTTCTATAGTGGGATATCATGCCGCTACTGAGAGCCCCTACTAATGCGTCATACGGCATCTTGTCTTATTATTCATGAAAACTTATGTAGGATTCTGCATGGCTAAGAAATGACAAGTATATGATAACAACTCAAACAAAATAGCATATCTTTGGAGACAGGTCGTGGCTATTATCTCCTTTTTAATGTGGTTGGAAAGAGGTAAAGCAGAATAGAAACTAGAAAAATTAGTTCAAGCTGACAAGCTCCTGGTTGAAAAGCTGACATTGATGTGTTTTCACCACGGGGGCTTCTCAAGGCTGCTCCAGGCTGTTCGCTATCAGTGGTTAGCTGAGGGAACTACAGAAAAAAGAAGGAAAACAGCATAATGTTCCAACCTCCTGCTTTGTTTGAAATTACTAGTAGTGAAGGCTGAGCTGGTAAGAGCTTTTAAAAGCATCTGTTCACCAAATCTTTTGAAAAGTTCTGTAGACTTCCAGCTCAGGCCAAAAAATGATCTTTTTCACCCACTTTGAAAATAAAATCCTTTGTATGACTGCAGAAGCTCCACATTTCATACCAACTCAGAGAGAAAGACTGTGTCAACTGTACCCTCACCGTGCTTTTATTCCACATCTCCATCCTAACAAAACTCACTCGTGATTGATTTCTGATTTCTTTTTGATTAAATTAAGCCTTACATATGGCTATATGCTTCCAGAAGTGAGTTCACAATTTCCATCCAAAAGTAGTGTAGCCTTTAATTACAGAAAGCGCTGTCAATGCAGAACACACTTCATGAGCTCTACGGAATTCCAAAATACATTTTATTCCCTGTCAGAGAGATAAGACAAATAAAGCATTCTCAGCTTGCGGCTCCCTCTTTAAAACCTTTCAGAGATGGAAGGGGCAGTTTAAAAAATTAACTCACAGTCTCTTTCCTCATAATAGAAACTGCTTGCCTTCAGATATTATACCATACTTGTCTGAAGTAATGTGGGATCATGGAAAGAATCCCAGACATTGAGTCAGAGGATTAAGGTTCAAGTTCCAGTTTGGTCATTTAATCGCTTGGTTGATATGCTTGCTTTTCTTTTTCCTGCTGGCAGAAAAAAATTGCCTCATAGTGTTTATATAAGAACAACCCACAGGGCTTCCCTGGTGGCGCAGTGGTTAAGAATCCGCCTGCCAATGCAGGGGACATGGGTTCGAGCCCTGATCTGGGAAGATCCCACATGCCACAGGCAAATAAGCCTGTGCACCACAACTCCTGAGCCTGTGCTCTAGAGCCTGCGAACCACAACTACTGAAGCCCACATGCCCAGAGCCTGTGTTCCGCAACAAGAGAAGCCACTGCAGTGAGAAGCCCGCTCACCTCAACGAAGAGTAACCTCCGCTCCTGCAACTAGAGAAAGCCCGCACCCAGCAACCAAGACCCAACACAGCCGAAAATAAAATTTTTAAAAAAACCCGCATTCCACCCCCTCCCCGTCCCCTCCCCCACCACCAAAAGAAAGATTAAGAGCATTTCCTACTAATCATGTATCTACTTTGGTGTGTTGAATCCTTTAATGCACATATGAAGTGACCCCGATGAAATGTTCAGAAGATTAAACCTGGAATAAAAACATTTGAATTTGATTCTTTTTTGTAACTTATAAGCTATCTAAGTTTCTCTAATACCTGACACCCTTAACTTTTCCTCACCTGCATTCCCATCTATAAAGTCTCAATATTTTATTACCCATTTATCAGATTTGTTGTGAGGATCAAGTATAAACTCTCATCATCTATTTAACATTATTATCAATATCATTATTATTATCGCAACCAGGAGCAGCTAAGGGGGTAATAATAAGAAAAAAATGTATTCGATTTTCCTTTCACACACAATTAGCAGTCCTCTCCTTTATAAATTCTCCTTTCAGGGGTACTCCTTGCTCCAATGCCTACATTTATTGTCATAAAATCCTTTTGGTGTTATATCCTAGTTTTCTCACAGCTTACTTTTCATTTCCTTTGCCCTGGCCAGACTGTTATAGTTTCTATATTCTTGTCACATCCTTTCTTGACTAACCGGTTGCAACAGCTTCTATGCCCCTCCTCTAGTCATTCTCTTCACCTGCTGTTTCCTTCATAATGGACAGAAATGATCAAATCCCTCTTCTGTTTATAATCTTTTTATTCATTTCAATTACCTACATGGTTAATACCCAAACCTTTATAATGGCTTTCTAAACCTCTGTATGCTACTTCCAACCTCCTTTTTTATGCCTCATCTTTATAAGAATTTGAATTTTCAAAGAAACTGGGGTCACCTGCCATTTCCCCCCATCCCCTTTCTTCCATTCATACTTTTACTCCTGTCTTCCCCTGTCCCAGGATTCATTCCTCCCTTTTTTCTGCCTTTCATGATCCTATTGACTCGTCCAGGCAGAGCACAAGTGCTGGTCTTCCTTTGAACCCAGCCAGTCCACCTAAGAAAAGATGAGTTTCTAATTCTTCTGCTCACAGACAGTACTTTACTTAAATCACCATGATTTCATTACCAATGATCTCCTCATATTACAACATAAATACACATACAGATGTGTATACAACACAAATAAAAATACACAAATACACATACAACACAAATACACCATATATATATAAATATATATGTGTATATATCTCTCTATATATATATCCTCATCTCTCTAAGGGCTGATAAAATAGCAAAAAGATTTATTTTGTCTTCTAAAACCATAGTACCTTGAATAGAGTAGGCAGTCACTAGATGTGCATTGAAAAACAGCAGTTGCATAATTTAGTTGCAGATAAAAGGAATGGAAGAAATTTTCTATCTGTTCAAAGACGTTTACCTGAATTTGGCTCCCTGCAAAGGATGTCATATCCTTACACCTTTCCTTCCCTGATAAAAACTTACATGTGTTGGTATCTCTTTGTAACACTGGCAACCAGCTAATTGGATAAACTGATTTATAATGTTTGGGTAGTGAAAGCTAATAGTTGAATAAAAATTAATATATTGGAGTACAATGATCTCAGAAGTGAGAACTCTAGAAGACAACAGCAAATGAAAGAGACATCTGGAAAGGGAGGCCTTTATGCATCCCTTTTATCAGGTGATAATCAACTATCTAGTCTGCCTCTGCATAAAGCATCCTGCTCTGTGTACAACGCAAGAAGAATCAGCCTCTCACTGGATAAAACCCGAGAGATATTAGTTGCCAGTGTTCAGAGAAATGGACAATATATTCTAAGATTCAGTATATCTATGAGGAAATAGATCAGTAGTCTGCCCATAGAGTGATGGGACACCAGGAAAAAGCTGGTGATGTGAAATTTGAATACAAAGGTGATCTATGATCTCAGGATGCCAAAGTAGCATTTTTCTTTAGTGCAACAGTCCACACCTAAACTGAGGTTTTTGCCAATAAGTTCTAACTCTCCCTTCCCAAATTTGCTATTACAACAGGTGAGTTATTCTCAATCTAAAGGATTGCCCTTAGCAGATCTCACTTGTGAATGAAGTTCGCCTGCATTATTTAAGAATATAAAACTGAACTGACCCTACATGCAATATTTTCGACTCCTAACAGAGTTGAATGGAATTTGTTAAAAATGAGCTTAAAGGCAGAGTTGGGTTCTCACATTAAGTAATCCTTGATGTTTTTAGGGCTTTTCTTCTAACCAGGACCAACACTGCATTTAGATTTTCACACATGCCTGCTGAGAGGGGACATTTTCCTCACATGCTCCTGGGGTCAGTGTGAGGTTTTTGAAATGCTGCCGAGCCAAGTCTACAATCAATAGGTTTATTGAAACCATGTTATGTAGTAAGCTGCTATAGTCCTGCACTTTAAAACTCAACGATGTGTAAAGAATGCAAAGGCTGACAGTCCTTTATAAAAACCATTAGCAATCACTGCTTGGAAGGCTCATCAAGCATGTTTCAAGTAGACGAAAGTCCAATATAAATAGACTTCGCACAGAAAATTTCAAAAGGGAAATGCTTTCACTTACAAAAGAGTATGCAGTATTATTGTGCTGCAGTGAAAAGCCCCAACAACAAAGAGGTAGTAATAATAATAATAATCAATATCACAATAGGTCAGCTCATGTATACAAAGATGAAGCCAAAGTCACTTCAATATCTCTATCTCTAAAAACATTCGTTTTTGGACTTCCCTCGTGGAGCAGTGGGTAAGAATCCACCTGCCAATGCAGGGGACATGTGTTTGAGCCCTGGTCTGGTAAGAGCCCACAGGCCACAGAGCAACTAAGCCCGTGTGCCACAACTACTGAGACCATGTGCCACAACTACTGAAGCCCGCATGCCTAGAGCCTATGCTCCACAACAATTGAGAAGCCACCGCAATGAGAAGCCTGCGCACCCCATCCAAGTGTAGCCCCCGCTGGCTGCAACAAGAGAAAGCCCGCGTGCAGCAATGAAGATCCAATGCAGTCAAATAAATAAATAAATTTTAAAAACCTTCATTTTTCTTATCAGTAAAATGGGGATAATCATACAACTTATTTCTTCTCCAGAGAACTCTTGTATGAGCATCATTAGATCATTAAAGATGATTATTAAACTGGAGGTTACTGTGTGAACAATGGGTGATTATTAATATGACCTTCTTTCATAAGAGAGCTTGCCTTTGGTGTAAATGCATTTGGCAGATGCTGTAAGTGAATGAGGTGAACTGGAGACTGCAGTGATTCCACACAGTCAGGATAAAACAAAGCATGAACCAGAAATTGAACGAGTTGTGTCTACTTTTAAAAATTTTTTTAATTTGCAAATCACTTTTATTTTAGGTCATAATAAAATCTAAGATGAAATGGGTTTGATATTTCAGTTCTTAGAGATGTCCTGGTAGAATGTGAGATTTGGTCTTGGCAGTTGTGTAAAATCAACTTTTATGGCCCAGGCAGTAAACTGCAACAATGGTTTCTCATCTCATCTCCTGGCACCTAGCTCTCTCCAGAAAATTGTCTTAAAGAAATTCTCCAAAACCTAACAATTGCAGGAGTCACTTGGATAATGTTCTAGTTTTAACCTATAGAAAATTAATTTTTTATTGAATATATGCATATATATACACATATGTATACACATACTCACTTAGCTAAAGCCAGAATAATCAAATAAAAATGATTTATAAAAATATTATTTTCCCCATGTGATACTAACAGCTATTATAAGAGTTTGGCTTTTTAAAATAACTAAAATGTCTAATTAAGAGACTGAATTTTCTGAACTGACCGTAAGTTGGATCATCATACAAGTTGCCTAAATATAATGCAAACACAAAAGGAAAAAAGGAACCTATTTTTCCCTCCCCAAAGCATATCTGAGTTTCCGAAGCCATGGAGAATGTGATCTGAGGAGCTTACCACTATTTTCAAACTAGAAGACTTGATGCATCACTTTGGAATGAGAGGCATAGCCAGATGTGTTCCTGACAGGGTTTCCTTTATTCTATCAGCTCCATGCTGGGAAAGCTTCATTGTCATAATTCTATACATCCTGCCCTGATACTTTTGATTTCCTCTTTTAGAAAACTCAAACCAAACTTGATGATCCTGGTTTTAAAAATAACATAATACGAAGCTTCTGATGTCTTTTATTATCATTGCTTTGGGTCATTTGAATAACCGAATTTTTTGAATTTGGTTAATGACTCCTCTAAGACTAAGTACTGCTAGAAGCTGCTCTAAAAGATGAAAGTACCAACCATATAAAATGAAGTAAAATCAAAGTGTAAAGGCAGTTATTTAAGATGCATTAAACACAACATAGATAGCACTGCCTTTTTGTTATGACTTATTTTATATAAATATGGTACTTAAGAAACAGAAAAGAGATGAGCAATTGTTTAATAAGTAAAATAAACTTGAAACTATTAAAAGGTGTAAATTTAACAGAAAATGAAAATGTTAGAGAATATTACACATATTTGCTGATGCTGTACATATTTGCTTAGATTTGTTATTTAATATGTGACCTGATTTAATGTAGTTCAGATCCAGGTTAAATGCATGCCTTGAATCCTTATAAGCAAGCTGGAAGTTTCCTAATTTATTTATAGTTGAAGGCTCCAGAACTGTCAGACTATTATACTACAAAACCTGCATTCCCTATTATTGTTAAGAAGCAGCATTGCAATGTAATTTTGGAAATACATAACTTGTGTTATTCTCTCCTTGGTTGGGTACAGATAAGTAATATCAAGAAAAACCTTCTATAATAGTAATTTTGAAATAAAATTTATTAAATTTAAGTACTGTAAACCTAATTAATGTGGAGCTAATTTAAGAATTCATGATTAATACAGTGCCACATGCACTGCTTTAACAGTATACAAGGTTGCAAATAATACCATCCCTAAAAGATGACAAGTATAATAAATATACTTTAATTACAGCTTAATAAAAAAAACGATTTTCCTTTCATCTTCCTAGGAACATAATCAACTCTCAACCTATATGTTCTGTCCACACTTACCCTTTCTCTAGTTAATTCCTATTATTCCTTCCAATATCAAGGTAAGTGTCACTCTCCCAAGGAAGATGTCCTCAAAAGATATTACTATTTCAAAGTTCCTTAGAGTTCTCCCTTGTTCCTCCCTTTTCTATTCCTAATCTAGTCTAGCAGCTAATCCAGTTGCACTACCTTGAAATTACATCCAGAAAATGACCACTTTTCACTACCTATAATGCTGCCACCAGTTTCTGAGCCACTCTTATTTGTACCTAGAATATAAAATGGACTTCTCACTGGTCTTCTTGATTTGACCTTGATCCTTACGACCAGAGTCATCTTTTTAAGACATGTCAGACTATGCCACTTCTCCAATCCCTCCAAAACTTCCCATCTTGCTAGGCTAAAAGCCAATGCCTTTGAAACCGGCTAGAAGGCCCTACTTTTTCCATCTACCGCACTCCACTCAGGGCCTCTCTGACCACATCTCCTCTTATTACTCACCATACTTCTCCTTGGTACACTCTACCCTAGAATCTACCTACTTATTTTAGTTATTGCTTATCCAGCAAACAGATATTTTGCCTACTTTATTCAATGAAAACAGATTTTTTTTTTTTTGCCTGCTTTGTTCACTACCATAAATCCAGAAGGGGAAGAGGTGCACATAGTAAACAAAAAATACTGTTTAAATGAATAAATCTCTATACTTGTCTCTCAAGGCACTTGTACAGACATACCTACCACCCCCACCCCATGTTTAGTGTGATTATTTGTTTAACGTTTGCTTTCCCTACACTCAGGGCTGACGTAAGTACTTGGAGTTCAGAGACCATATATGTTTTGTCTACCTTGTATCCTCAAGTCCTAGCACACAACAGATCCATAATTTGTATAATATATATTTATTTATTAAATGAATTAATGAAAAAAAATCGTAGGTTATCTTCTTTTTCTTTATTTTCTAGTGAGCTTATATCAATATTAAAATATTTCTGTAATTAGTAATATAGCAGCCATAAATAACTTATCTGTCTCACAGAAGTACTTTATTTAAATACTACTTTTGTTATCTGTCTTGCCTAAATACCTTATTTACAAGATCCGTACCTGTTTTTCTTTCAAGAGGCAGAAATAGATTTAATATATTTTTCCCTTGCTTAGAAGCATAGTGTAATTTTGCAACTATCATTTTAATCCATAATGCTAAACAAGGAAAATATTTTTGGCACTTTGTTGTGTGCGTTTACATGAGCATCAAAAAATAAAACCAGCATAATATGATCAGGAAAAGATGCCGTGGCCGTGTGTAAATGAGGAAGGTCAGTGTGCTCCAGACTTTGTCTAGGCCTGTTCTCTCATCATCAGGTTTCTTGCTAGAAGCAATCAATTAAAAGGGGGTGTGTTGTTTGTTTTGTTTTCCTAGCTGAAGGCAGGACTCACAGTAGCTGGCCCTGCCTGTGGTCAGGTGGACTAGGACTTGTTAGCATACGTACCCTTACGATGCAGCACGGCCACCTCTCCATCAATTACATTTGGTTTAAGGGGACTTGAGTTTCCATTAAACAACTCCAAAAAGCAAACCACAGGTGCAAGAGTAAGTATAGTGATATCACATAGGCGTAACATGTTTTCAGTTTTCTTCCAAAATGGGTTTTGGGCTACGGTTTGTCTGTGTTGATAGCCAATGAAGACAGCTGTGTGAGTCATATTCTGCTTGGCTTGCAATGGTCCAGCCAAAATGGAAAATTCTGTGGAGTCCTCGTGTACCATGTAATTAAAATACAAATTTTATACTCCAAATTTGTTTAAACTTTCAGCTTTTGAATTTTGAAAGAAAATGTTTAATGAGCCTGTACTTTCTGTGAATCACTAATTTGTTAAGAAATTCTAGGATTGTCATTGAAATTAAACTTAAAAAACACTGTATACCATCCTAAGAGAACCTAGGTGGGGACACTGACAGCATTTACCAATTATATCTTTTACCAAGGTTCTCATGCCTCATCCATGTACTTCTTTTATAATTGTTCAAAATTTATTAATGATCTTTAATTTAAAAAGATACAACACTTTAACCTACATTTTTCCCACTGAGGCAATTTACAAACAATTGTAAATTGTCTAATTACCAGTATAGTAATAGCTCTGGGCATAATCACAGGTTATCTTAAGTCCTATTGTTCTTTTTCCCTCAATTCTTCTGTGATTCTTCCACCTTAACTCTGGTGTCTTCGATATAACATCTAATTTATATCTGAGTGGAAAGATGATGGCTTTAAATATGGCTAGTGTATGTCAGACTTTTAGAAAACACTCAACAAAAGCATTCTGAATGCAGGAATGGAGGGATGAATTAATGGATATATTTGAGTACATTTATAGCCATCAAACCTGAAAATAAATAATTAAATACTGTTCCCTTCTAGTGCATAGGTTCATTCAAAACATATTTTTGAAAACCTATTTGTAGGATCTGAGAACACAGCAGTGAACAAATTCCCTGTACTGATGCAAATCATACCCCGGTAAGACAGGAATAAACAAATACTTTTTTGTTTACTAAAAATAATAGTAATAATAACAGTAGTTGTATGGAGAATAATATATAATACTTCTGTAGTTTTTGTGCTAAGCGCTATTTCTATCATCTAGCTATCCATTATCTATCTCTCTATCTACCTATTCCTTTATTTCTCACCATAACCCTTTAAGATAGGTCCTTAAAAATGGGTATGTGTAGCCCATTTTACAGATGTAAAAACTGAGGCACAGAGAAGTTCTGTCTCTGGTTTATTTTGTCCAAGCTTTTATTTCCTATAAGTTGTACAATTGGAATTTGAATTAAGACAGTCTGGTCTCAGAGTCCATATTCTCAACTTCACTTTATTGCCTCTTTAGAGATATATCATGAGTGGCATAAAGATAAATGTAGTAGGGTGATGGGTAGGAAGGGTGAAATATAGTTATGATGATTTTTTAAAATATGACACAAATTGTTTGATCCTCTTCCCTTCAAGAGGTGGAGACTAATTTATTTTCCCTTGAGTGCGGGCCAGATTTATTATTCCTACAAATAGGAGAAGGTGTGCTGACATACAAGAGTAAGATAGAAACCATATCGAGGCTTTTTCTTTTTTCTCTCTGTCTTGGAGCACCCACTCTGGGGAACACCAGTTGCCATGTCGCAAAGACACTCAACCGTCTCCAGAAGATGTCCATGTGGTGAGGCACTAGGGCCTTCTGCAGACTACCAGCATTCACTTGTCAGATCTGTGAACGAGCCACCTCTGAAGGGGGATATTCAGCTCTGGTCAAGCCCCAGATGGCTACAGGCATGGCTGATGTGACTGAAACTTCTATGTCAGAATCATCAAGCTAAGCGGCTCCCAGATTCCTGACCCATATAAACTATTTGATAATGAGTACCTACTGCTTTAAGCCACTACAATTTGGGATACTTTTTATGCACCAATAGAAAATTAACATGGTGGTCAAGAAAAGGTCCTCTGGTAAGATAACATTTGACCAGATGCTTGAATCAAATGAAGAAGCAAATGCCAAGAATGTTTTCGGGAAACCATTTCAAGCAGTGAGAAAAAAATATGTACAAAAACCTTGAGTATGTTTATTGTGTTCAAGGAACAGTAAGTTGTCCATTTGGCTGGAACAGAGACAAAGAAGAGAAGAATGGCAGGGGCTGAGGTTGGAAATTCTTATTCCATTATAGAAGGATTGCTCTCATTCTACCTGTGCTATAGATCTGTTGAATGGTTGTGAACAGGGAGTGATTTACTGTGAAAAAGATCATGATGGCTGTTGGCTGGAGAACAGACTGGAGCAGAACAAAAGTAGAATCACTGAGGTCACTTAGAAAGCTGGTTTAAAAACCATGGTGAGACACAACGGTGGCTTAAGCTAGTGTAATTGTGTGGAAGTGGTGAAAAAGGTCAGATTCAAGATTTTAAAACAGAGCCAATAGGACTTGCTGATGGATTGGATGAGGATGAACTACATAGATCATTGGTAAATCAGTGATTTCAAGGCCTACTATTTCCATTGGAAAAAGTATTTTGGAGGTAACCCGCATTGGAATGTGTTGGCACAATCTCTTTTTTTTCCCCTTATTTTAATTGAAGTATAGCTGGTTTAAAATGTTGTGTTAGTTTCAGGGGTACAGCAAAGTGATTTAGAGATAGATAGATAGAGATATAGATATTATTTTTCAGATTCTTTTCTCTTACAGGTAATTACAAGACATTGAGTATAGTTCCCTGTGCCATACAGTAGGTCCTTGTTTGTTATCTATTTTATATTTAGTAGTGTGTATATGTTGATCCCAAACTGCTAATTTATCCCTCCCCCCCTTTCCCCTTTGGTAACCATAAGTTTGTTTTCTCTGTCTGTGAGTCTACTTCTGGCACAATCTTTTCCTTGGGCTTTCAGCGAAGAGAATTGAAATATGAGGGTAAATTAGAATAAATACTCATTTGGTTTTCTTTTTCTGTTCTTTTCAAGAATATTGTACTATATCTTCTGGTGAGGTAAATGAAATCTGTCACTCCAAGGCATGCCCTTATGAGATATGAAATTAAAAGTGAAGAGAGAAAACATAATAAAGGGCATATATGACAAACCCACAGCCAATATCATTCTCAATGGTGAAAAACTGAAACCATTTCCTCTAAGATCAGGAACAAGATAAAGTTGTACACTCTCACCACTATTATTCAACATAGTTTTGGAAGCTTTAGCCACAGCAATCAGAGAAGAAAACAGAAATGAAAGGAATGTAAATCAGAAAAGAAGAAGTAAAGCTGTCACTGTTTGCAGATGATATGATACTATACATGGAGAATCCTAAGGTGCTACCAGAAAACTACTAGAGCTAATCAATGAATCTGGTAAAGTAACAAGATACAAAATTAATGCACAGAAATCTCTTGCATTCTTATACACTAATGATGAAAAATCTGAAAGAGAAATTAAGGAAACACTCCCGTTTACCATTGCAACAAAAAGAATAAAATATCTAGGAATAAACCTACCTAAGGAGATGAAAGACCTGTATGTAGAAAACTATAAGACACTGATGAAAGAAATTAAAATGATACAAACTGATGGAGAGATATACCATGTTCTTGGATTGGAAGAATCAACATTGTGAAAATGACTATAGTACCCCAAACAATCTACAGATTCAGTGTAATCCCTATCAAACTACCAATGGCATTTTTCACAGAAATAGAACAAAAAATTTCACAATTTGTATGGAAACACAAAAGACCCCAAATAGCCAAAACAATCTTGAGAAAGAAAAACGGAGCTGGAGGAATCAGGGTCCTGGACTTCAGACTATACTACAAAGCTACAGCAATCAAGACAGTATGGTACTGGCACAAAAACAGAAATAGATTAATGGAACAGGATAGAAAACCCAGAGATAAACCCATGCACATATGGTCACCTTATTTTTTATAAAGGAGGCAAGAATATACAATGGAGAAAAGACAGCCTCTTCAATAAGTGGTGCTGGGAAAACTGGAGAGCTACATGTAAATTAGAACACTCCCTAACACCATACACAAAAATAAACTCAAAATGGATTAAAGACTTAAATGTAAGGCCAGACACTATAAAAATCTTAGAGGAAAACATAGGTAGAACACTCTATGCCATAAATCACAGCAAGATCATATTTGCCCCACCTCCTAGAGAAATGGAAATAAAAACAAATATTAAAAAATGGGACCTAATGAAACTTAAAAGCTTTTGCACAGCAAAGGAAAACATAAACAAGACAAAAAGACAACCCTCAGAATCAGAATGGGAGAAAATATTTGCAAATGAAGCAACTGACAAAGGATTAATCTCCAAAATTACAAGCAGCTCAATATCAAAAAAACAAACAACCCAATCCCAAAATGGACAGAAGACCTAAATAGACATTTCTCCAAAGAAGATATACAGATTGCCAACAAATACATGAAAGGATGTTCAATGTCACTAATCATTAGAGAAATACAAATCAAAAAAACTACAATGAGGTATCACCTCACACCAGTCAAAATGGCCATCATCAAAACATGTACAAACAATAAATGCTGGAGAGGGTGTGGAGAAAAGGGAACCCTCTTGCACTTTTGGTGGGAATGATACAGCCACTATGGAGAACAGTATGGAAGTTCCTTAAAAAACTAAAACTAGAAATACCATACAACCGAGTAATCCCACTACTGGGCATATACCCTGAGAAAACCATAATTCAAAAAGAGTCATGTACCACAATGTTCATTGCAGCTCTATTTACAATAGCCAGGACATGGAAGCAACCTAAGTGTTCATCGACAGATGAATGGATAAAGAAGATGTGGCACATATATAAAATGGAATATTAGCCATAAAAAGAAATGAAATTGGGTTATTTGTAGTGAGGTGGATGGACCAAGTGCCATACAGAGTGAAGTAAGTCAGAAAGAGAAAAACAAATACCATATGCTAACACACATATATGGAATCTAAAAAAAAAAAAAAAAAAAAAAAATGGTTCTGAAAAACCTAGGGACAGGACTGGAATAAAGACACAGATGTAGAGAAGGGACTTTAGGACATGGGGAGTGGGAAGGGTTAGCTGAGTCGAAGTGAGTGACATGGACATATATACAGTACCAAATGTAAAGTAGATAGCTAGTGGGAAGCAGCCGCATAGCACAGGGAGATCAGCTCAGTGGTTTTTGAACACCTAGAGGGGTGGGGTAGGGAGGGTGGGAAGGAGACGCAAGAGAGAGGAGATATGGGGATATATGTATATGTATAGCTTATTCACTTTGTTATAAAGTAGAAACTAACACACCTTTGTAATGCAATTATACTCCAATAAAGATGTTTGAAAAAAAAGTGAAGAGAAATGTTGTTAATGACTTAAGAGATTCTCTTGTGTTTGTCCTATGTGAGAACACTGTGGAATTATCCTACTCCTCCTTCAAAGTTAGCAACCATGATGTCTGCAGCAGGATAGCTTTTGAAAATAGGGCAGACACTGTTTGGTGTGATATGGCAGTTGTTTGGGACAATGTACCCAGTAGGGGTGAATTACTCCCATAATAGAGCCAGCCCTACAAGGTGGCCATTGAGAATAAGACTGTGGCCACCATGCCATTCCACATCCATTAATAACTGCACCCATATGCAGTTACTCTAAAAATTTAACAAAAAATCTAACCACCTGGACCAGAGTAAGCACTGATATGGGGCAGTGTGACACAAGCATTCCCTGAGCAGTCCTTTAGAAGGTTTTGGAGTCTTAAGTAGACTTGAGCAAGAAACATACACAATCACCTGTCATCTGTTTTGCTTTTTAGGCAAAAGCTATTAAGTTTTTATTTTGAAAAACAGCACATAGGCATCTCAGAAATTCATGGGCCATATTCTTTTTTCCTAATTCTTTCTCCTCCTGTTCTGCAGAGAAGAAAATATCCTTGATAGCAAGACTGACCTAGGATGAGGTGCCAGAAGACTCCTAAGAAAGGACATTCCATTAAATCAAGCAACTAGGAATCCAGGAGATCAGGTCATAAATTCTCCTCCACGCTCAGCACTGGCCAGCATGTCTATGACTCCTATACATGTCCTTTTCCATTAGGACTGTGGATGTATAGTCTATGTCATTTCTTTTCAGCATGTGAGTGTTGTATTTCCTCCTTCTCTTTGAAATTAGTCACAGTCATGTGATTTGCTTTAGTCAGTGAAAGGTAATCTGAAGTGACATTTATTTCTTCCAGACAGAAGATTTAAGAGTCAATGTATAGTTACCACATTCCCTTTTCCTCCTTCCTGGTTATTGTAAAAGCACGTGTCAAGATAGATCTTCTTTCAGCCTGAGTCCCTTATGTAATTACAGTTAGTGGGGTCCCTCCATCCCCCATCTCCCCATGCTGCCCAGGTGACATGAGCAAGATATAAGCCTTTGTTGGGTTTATGCCCTCAGATTTGAGGGTTGTTTGTTATTGCAGCAAAACTGAGACTATTCTGATGGATATAGTTCCCAAACTATACTCACTATGAAGATGGAAGGGACATTAGAAACAGAGAAGTCTGAGAGCAGGTTTCAGGTTTCGAAATATCCTAAAGTGAACCTCAGGTGGCCAAGGGGCTCCAAGGAATAAAGAAACAATTTGTCTATACTCATCTGCTCATATTCATGCATTGATCTCAAGAAGAGCTGCCTGGTCCTCTTGGTTGCCAGAGCAGCCTCAAGAGAATTCCCTGAGGAATGCTTCATCCCACACAGAGGTAGGTTTTAATAAGAATAACAGGACTCAGGCACCACGTGCCAAATAAAAGTCTCCTGATTTTTCCGACATGAAGCAGGCTCTGTTACATTTAACAGAAGCAGACAGAGCCTCCTATGCCTTTGCATTCATCATTGTGAGAGCGATAGCTTTTCCGTGCTGTTGACATTGCTGGGTTTTGTCATGTGTAAAGCATATAGCTCTATGAGCTAACTACCTCTCCTCCCTCAGAGATTTAATTAAGTATATCACGTGCCATGGCCCTCTTTCTATCTTTTTGATTAGTGTGTGGTGAAAATTTTATTTTTGTCATATCTCAGGGTGATTTATTTTTCTCTAGGGTCTGTAGAGAGTACTGTTTCCCCATATTCAGTTTGTGGTTGGGGGCGGTGGTGTGTATATTATGGAAATAGAAACAAAGGGCTTGTGATGCTTAGTTTATTCTAGTGATTTCCCGTCTGGTTGAAAGTCAGAATACAATTGTCTTGTTCATCACTGGCAAAAATATACCACTGGATTTTTTCATACCAAAAATAATTTTTGTTTTTTCTTTATTCCAGATAGATGCAATCATATGGTAAATAAGCACACTAACTCTGAACCTCAACGTCTAGTGCTACTACCAATGTGCTGTGTGATTTTTGAACGTGTTACTTAAACTTCAGTTTCATCAGTTATAAAATAGAATGATAGCCCCTGTTTCATAAAGTTGTTATGAGGATAATATGTTAACACATATAAAGTACCAAGTACAGTGCCTAGAATATTGTTAGTACTAAATAAATGTTCACATTTATTCTTTTATATTTAAGTTATTGTTCCCATGAAGGAAAGTTGCTAATCACATGTGTTGTATCTCTGCTTAAAGTAGAAAAAGAGGAAGAGTAGATTGGGAATAATAGTAATTGCACTCATATTTTTTCAAAGAATAAATAAAAATAAATGCATTCTTTGATGCTCTGTGTAAATATGTTTATATACTTATTTACATGATTATGTTCCTTTGATACTAACAAGAAAAATATTGATATTTGAGGTCAGGGATCATATTTTTTCATCTTTGCATCCCCTGCTTCTACCTAATATTGTACATATGATAAAACACCTCTTAATTTTAAAAAAAGAATAAATGAATGAATGGCTACCTCTTTTACTTTTTATATTTTAAATTCCCATTAAAACAGTGGATCTCCATGTCCTCAACTGCATTTTAAAAAATTTCCAAATTTAGCTGCTTATCATTATGAGAAGTTGATAAACACACAGATTCCTTGGCCCTACCCTGTCAGGATTTGATTTAGTATAACTGGGATAGAACCCAGGAACGGGTATATTTTGTAAGCTTCTTAGGAGATTCTGACCTCTTGTCAGTTTCAGCAATCATCCTTCTCAGGTCTCTTTCAACTCCAACACTGTATGAGGCTAGGCTCAGCTGAATCTCAACTCAAGAGATGGGTGAACATTTTAGAAATAGCCATCCCAACTGGTTATATCAGAATTGGAAATCTGTATTGTCTTTTCTCTTTATAACTTCCTATTACAACAAGTTCTCAGATAAAATCAGAGTAGGTAACTCCAAAAGTCCCTTAGGCATGCTTTTATTTTCCTTCAATAAACATTTTAAGGATAGAGCTATGTGTTCTGCTTAAAGATTTCTATATAAATTATCACCTGGTTAAAACAGTTCTAAAAATCAAGCAATCCCGCCGCATAAGAGAAAAGAGAACAGTTTGAGTGGTAAAATGGTTATTTAGATGAATCAAGTCAGTGAAGGTTTATTCTTCCACTAAAAAAGATAATAATAAATGCATAGATTCAGCCAATTGCCAAGTTTCAGTATTTGAAAGGCCATAAATTACAAAGCTGACACTTCCTGTGACACATGATTCTTAACAATCTGCAACCAAACCCCTTGTTGCCCCAACTTTTAATTCTTTACCTTTCCAAGCTAAAATAATTAATCAAATTTGGACAGAGTAGGAGGCAGAGTGATATACGTTATGTGTTCATGACCAGCAATAAAACTAAGTCATTGCAATTGAATTATTAGTATTTTTTGACCCAACAGAGATCATCCGAAGGCAAATAGGTGGCATGTTAGAATGGAAAGGAAAGGTGAAAATAAATATATGTTATGAGCTACTTTACTTATAAGAATAATAGTCTCTTAAATCTATGTCATTCAAAAACAGTGACCTCTTGATAAGCAAGTAGTAAAATCATCAAGCTTATCTAACTCTCTATTAGATAACTCTCTGAACACTCTTTGTTCATCCGCTTGTTGGTTGTTTTCATGCAGTTATTAAAGGTTATAACTATTTTATTTATGTGTGTGTGTTTTCTAACTCCCCACTAGAAATGAGCTTCTTAAGGGTAAGGAATAACTTCTTCATTGCTTTGCCCACATCACTGAGTATAGTACTTGGCACGTGATAAGTAGCCAAGAAACATTTGTTGAAAGAATGCATGCAAGTTTTTTTTTTTTTTTTTTTTTTTTTATGCAGGTATGTTCCTAGCACTGGACTAGTTATGCAGAGATATTTTATTTTTCCAATTACTCTGCGAAACAAGCATTCACTTTATTTTAGAGGAGAGGAAATTATAATTCAACTGGACATAATTTGTTCAAGATCTCCTGACTTCCAGTCCAATGTACTTCCCACTAACCTTCCTCACCTAATAAAAAACTTGATATATAATGGTTGTCTCAAAATCCTAAAGCACTTTTCAAAGCACTTGCGAATCCATTTCTAACCTATCAATGAGCACTGTTTCAAGCCAATACCGTACCATAAAACTGAAACTGAAACAGAAACTAATATAGTTGCTTCTGTTTTATTGAATCATATAATAACAAGTGAAAGTATCAATATAAAAAGTATAGGAAAACAAACTAGTTAATAATAGTATTATTAACTAGTCAAATGTTTACATTAGTCCTGGAGTTCTCAGTTGAGAATTTAATAAGTCAACTGCCAAATAAAAGCTTTGGTTTTCTGGGTGTGGGAAAGCAAAAGCCAGTTAAGGTCATGTTGCCCCTTGATTTCTGGTTGAACCCCTTGATGATCTACCTTCCCCATGTCACCGTGAGTGAAATTCTTGACCTCTTGGACTTCCTGAAGATTTCTGCAAATTTCCTGGACTACGTTTGCCCCTAGTCACCCTTGACTTGGTTTCTAGTTTCCACTTGGAAAGTAAGAATGAGAAGCAAGTAAGTTAAAATTGATTAGGTTTTCATTATTCAAAGTATCTCAACCATTCTTAGCAATTTTCTTTACTCTACTAGAAAGGAAGTCCTCTCACCTCTTTCACCCCCTCTGCTTTTCTCCACCCATAAATTTCTGTTCATGTCTCATTCAGAGTTTATACTTTTGTTGGTGGTATTATTTTCTCCTCAGTCCTCTTCTTCCAGCTTCTAGAAACACCAACAACAATAGCAATGACAATAATGATATCTAACATTCATTTTACATTTATCATGTTCCTGGCACTGTGCAAAGTGCTTGAAATGAATGAATTCTCTCAGTTGTTGCCTTAGTGATCTGTGAGGTAGATATTGTCATTAACTTCATTTTATATAGAAGGAAGCAGACACAGAGGATTACTTTTCCAAGTAGGTTATCCCATCTAATGCTGTGTCTCAAGGTAATGACCTAAAGTAGGCTGTTCCTACAAGAAAATTTGATAGCGGCTACTAAAAAAAATCATTTATTATCTCACTCCACCCACCACATTTTGCTACCTAGTCTTGACAAGTCTTTTTCAGCCATGGTTCCAGAAAAAGAAAGATAACCAGCCATGTGCAATCCAGCCCTACCTTACCTGGATAGCCTCAATCTCTCAGTGTTCACAGGTTAAAACAGAGAGAGCCCTGGTCTGGTACTCAGGGCACCTGGACTTGGCCTTTTCACCTGTAAGATGAAGATTCAAATATCTTCTTCCCTCTATGAGCCTATGTCCTTCAAACACTCATTTTTCTGGTCACTCACAACTATTGGATCCTTGACAACCATTTAAAATTTACAAAGCCATCACTGCTCATATTATTCTTCCATCCTGGAATGTTTTTCACGTCTATTTTTATTGAAAGCTTCCTTCACCCTTCAAATTCAACTTCCATGCTACCATATTTTCTTCCAAACCTTCCTCAAATCTCCACAGTGTTAACGTATTATTCCTTACACCTCACGATGCTCTACAATGCTATTATTCCCTTTGATTATGCAACATTGCTATTTGTCAATACTTTTCTCAGTCTCTTCATGGAGATTATATGCCCTTGCAGACAGCAACAAGGTTTTCCTTTTGTTCTCTTCCCCATATATTACCAAACACATCATGTGTACCTAATTGTACTACAAAAACATTTGATTCATTAAGCAAATAAGCAAGATTATCCAGAAGCAGAATTTGCCTTCCTGGTCTTCAAACCTGATACCCAAAAACTTTGCCATTTAGGGTGCTCAAGGATAAAATATTTGGCTCAATCACTTGAATGACTTCAAATAAACTACTATTCCAAGAGATTTTCTAGAAACCCCATGTTAGGGGCTGTGTCTATTAATTGAACAAAGGAAAGTGTTTTCTACTAAAATGTGCTGACCACAGTTCACTGATACTGGGAAACATCAATTCTTAGTTATTTTCTGTTACTTTTCTTCATTCACAATTGCATTTCATTTACTTAATATAGAGTCCAAATCAAGAAGTAGTTAATTTCTATGACATTTTGAGTGGGGATAGCTATAGGTTGTTTTTCAAAACTGTGTCCTAGTGGTGGACCTTCAAGATAGTGGAGGAATATGACATGGAGATCACCTTCCTCCTCACAAATATATCAAAAATAGATCTACATGTGTAACAAATCCTACAGAACACCTACTGAACGTTGGCAGAAGACCTCAGACCTCCCCAAAGGCAAGAAACTCCCCACGTACCTGGGTAGGGCAAAAGAAAAAAGAAAAAACAGAGACAAAAGAATAGGGATGGGACCTGCATCTCTGGGAGAGAGCTGTGGAGGAGGAAAAGTTTCCACACACTAGGAAGCCCCTTCACCAGTGGAGACAGAGGGCGAGCGTGGGGGGCAAGCTTCAGAGCCACAGAGGAGAGCACAGCAGCAGGGGTGCAGAGGGCAAAGTGGAGAGATTCCCTCACAGAGGATCAGTGCCAACCAGCACTCACCAGCCCAAGAGGCTTGTCTGCTCACCCACCAGGATGGGCGGGGGTTGGGAGCTGAGGCTCAGGCTTTGGAGGTCGATCCCAGGGAGAGGACTGGGGTTGGCTGAGTGAACACAGCCTGAAGGGGGCTAGTGCACCACAGCTAGCCAGGAGGGAGTCTGGGAAAATGTCTGGACCTACCTAAGAGGCAAGAGACCATTGTTTCAGGGTGCTTGAGAAGACAGGATTCAGAGCACCACCTAAACAAAGTCCAGAGATTGGCGTGAACTGCAGCTAACCACTTAGACCCCAGAGATGGGCACGAAATGCTAACGCTGCTGCTGCAGCCACCAAAAAACGTGTGTGCAAGCACAGGCTACTATCCACACCCCCACCCCCAGGAGCCTGTACAGACTGCCACTGCCAGGGTCCCATGATCCAGGGACAACTACCCCAGGAGAACACACGGTGCGCCTCAGGCTGTTGCAATATCACGCCAGCCTCTGCTGCCACAGGCTTGCCCACAATTCCAATTATGACTACCATACCCCTCCCTCCCCCTGGCATGAGTGAGCCAGAGCCCTCTAATCATTCACTGCTTTAACCCTGTCCTGTCTGGGAAGGAACAGAAGCTTCAGGGTGGCCTACATGCAGAGGTGGGGCCATATCCAAAACTGAACCCCAGGAGCTGTGCGAACAAAGAAGAGAAAGGGAAATCTCTCCCAGCGGCCTCAGGAGCAGCAGATTAAATCTCCACAATCAACTTGATGTACCCTGCATCTGTGGAATACCTGAATAGACAATGAATCAACCCAAAATTGAGGCAGTAGACTTTGAAAGCAACTCTACACTTGGGGTTTGCTGTCTGCGACTGACTTGTTTCTGAATTTTATGCTTATCTTAGTGTAGTTTTAGTGCTTGTTATCATTGGTGGGTTTGTTTATTGGTTTGGTTGCTCTCTTTTTTACTACTTCTTAATTTTTTTTATTTTAATTATTTATTTTATTTTTATTTATTTTAATTTTTTTCTTTCATTTTTCTCCCTTTTCTTCTGAGCCATGTGCCTGACAGGGTCTTGGTGTCCACCCAAGTGTCAGTCCTGAGCCTCTGAGGTGTGAGAACCGAGTTCAGGACATTGGACACCAGAGACTTTCCAGCCCCAGCAAGCTGCAGTGCTGGAGACCCCATGCCCAACAACTAGCAAGACAGGAACACAACCCCACCCATTAGCAGAGAGGCTGCCTAAAATCATACTAAGTTCACAGACACCACAGAACACACCACCAGAGGCTGTTCGGCCCAACAGAAAGACAAGATCCATCCCCGCCCACCAGAACACAGGCACCAGTCCCCTCCACCAGGAAGCCTACACAACCCACTGAACCAACATTAGCCACTGGGGGCAGACACCAAAAACAACGGGAACAACAAACCTACAGTCTGAAAAAAGACCCCAAACACAGTAAGTTAAGCAAAATGGGAAAACAGAGAAGTACACAGCACATGAATGAGCAAGGTAAAAACCCACCAGACCAAACTAATGAAGAGGAAATAGGCAGTCTACCTGAAAATGAATTCAGAGTAATGATAGTAAAGATGATCCAAAATCTTGGAAAGAGAATGGAGAAAATACAACAAAGTTTAACAAGGACCTAGAAGAACTAAGGAACAAACAAACAATGATGAACAACACAATAAATGAAATTTAAAATTCTCTAGAAGGAGTCAATAGCAGGGTAACTGAGGCAGAAGAACAGATAAGTGACCTGGAAGATAAAATAGAGGATATAACTACCACAGAGCAGAATAAAGAAAAAAAGAATGAAAAGAATTGAGGACAGTCTCAGAGACCTCTGGGCCAACATTAAATGAACCAACATTCGAATGATAGGGGTCCCACCAAAAGAAGAGAGAAAGAAAAGGTCTGAGAAAATATTTGAAGAGATTATAGTTGAAAACTTCCTTAACATGGAAAAGGAAATAGTCAATCAAGTCTAGGAAGCACAGAGAGTCCCATACAGGATAAATCCAAGGAGAAACACACCAAGACAAGCAGCGATGTGTTTAGCTATGAAGTAGCTGTGACACACAGCCTACAAAATCCAAAGTCATTTCCATGGCCCATGTGGGCTCTAATGATCTAATTATCTAAGATGGCTCTTAGCCTTTCTTTACTGAGATAAGAATCCTGGGAGACTTACTTAGCTCAGGTGTTGAGACTCCAGAGAAAATGTTCTGGACCTTCTTTTCTGGATTTGGTGCCCCTGTTATGTATCTCTAGTGCGGATGTGTTTTCCATCATCAAAATACTTACTTCATCATATTATTATTGTTTATTTATTGACTCCCCTCCTCTACCCTGACAAGAGTTCCTTGAAGATAATGTGGTTTTATTCCTTTTTGTTTTCCCAATGCCTCGCACAATCCTTGTCATATAGTGTTTGATAAGCCTTTGTGGAAGGAAGAAAAGAAGAAAGAAAATATGCTTAAACAAATTATCCAAACACAAAGACGATTTTCCAAGCAGACCTACAGGGAGTGATTCTCTCTACCCAACTGTGTTTTATGAGTCTTTATAATAATAAAGCCCATATCCCCCAATGCAGGAAGAAGAATCTGATGCATTATCTTCCTGTTTCCACCTCTTACATCATTGTCTCAGTATGAGGGTATGAAGGAGTGGGGGGGAATCCAGATAATGCAGCTCACAGGAGACTGCAGACACCCACACATAGGAAAGACTATGAGTAGAATCACTACACAAAATTATGGTTCCTGCCCACTCCTAAAACAAAGTAGGGACCACTGACTGTGGCTAGATAAGGAGTAGGTTTTTAACATCACTTGGGTTTTGCCCACATTTTTAAAGGCAGTATCAGTCATGATTGTAGATTGTTCAAAGTCCTAAAATGAAAAGTGTAATGAACACAGGACTTAGAGAAGATCTGGGCTTTGCTGAGAGATTTAGCCTCTCAGGGTTTCAGTTTCTTCACCTACAAAATTAGGATAACTAGATCTCAAAACACCAAAAATACTATATTTTTGTGAAATTTCATTACAGTATATTTATTTTGCATATAGGTGATATATAGTTTTATCACAACTAATCTCAAAACCAGCCATGGCTATGTTTGTGACTGTGTTTATAATTTTAGGAGATTACATATGTTTTCATAACTAGTCAATATCATGTTTCCTTTTCTAAGCGGTTATTTTTCCTATGGTTTTGAAAGGTGAAATAGTTTTGAAAATCATATATTCAGTTAACTTGATTAACTACCACGAGTTCAAAATTGTGTCTGCAGAACAACTAAGATCACAGTCAATTTGCTTTTCAATTGATTAATTAAGATCCCTGTATTTACCTGTGAAAAGAAAATATCAAGTCAGAAATTCAAGGATTAGGGTTAATGCCTTGAAAATATGCAAGTGAGTACACCCACCACCACAGATACACACAAGGTTTAGACAGCTGACCACTATGGAAAGGAAATTATTATTCAGAGAGAGACAATAATGATAGTACTGGAGAAAGATGACCTAAAGTTTAAAAAAAAGAAACTTGAAAGAAGGAATGATATGGAACAATTTAGGATATAGCTCAAAATAGAGGCAAAACAGCTCTGATTTCTAGAGGGATAGCCCAGTGTGTGTATTTCCAGGGTGAGCAGGGTTGGAAAGAGAACAGGGGAGTGGAGAGGCAAATGATTCAGAGAAGAAGTACCCAAACAATATTCTAGGTTTAAGGGATGTGAAATGAAAACTAACAATCCAACATGAACACAAAATTAGAAATTGAGATAAAAGCTTAAACAATAAAAAACTATAAAAACAGGAAATATAAAGGGAGAATGAGTAGGGGCAACTGTGGTTATTTCAAAGGATGTGGAAGGAAATAGCCAGATGGTTGGTCTCACTGTTGATGGGTAACATTGCTCAGACAGCACTGGGTAGTAAGAGATTGTGGGCCGGCCAGAAACCAAAATGTCTGATTGACCCTCAAAACTGTGACAGATTCTGCTCCCAGACAGTCTAAGATTAAATCCTTTGATGGAAAATATTGCCAGTGTGTTTCTCTCCTTGTGTAGGCTATAAGTGTGAGTGTTCTTGGTTTGGTACGCTAGAGTTTCTGTGATTTCATTGCAATTGTTAATTGTTCCCTGGAGCCTTGTGTCGGAATTTTACTGATTTCCAACAAAGGTTTATATTAAATCCCGCAGTTAAGAATGCTGTAAGGGTGATTTATACCACCATCTGTCAGTGCCCTCCATGTGACAGAGTAATTTCACTTACATAATAGGGCTAATATCTCTTTCCTGATATGGCATTTCCTGCAGCTCTCTGTCACAAAGTTCTAATTTAATGCTAACAAGGAAAATCCATATTTCCTTTTTCTCTAGGTAACTACTGGTAGGCTTCTTTCTCCTCTCTATAGATGCTTAACAGGCAGCAGAAGACAGATGGAATGTTTTTCCCTGATTTAAATTGCCATCCTGAAAACTAGTCCCATTTTCAGGTGCTTCCTTTCTTCACATGTATGGCTAAGTTATTCATTCACTCCTCTATCCTTTCCATGTGTATTACATCAGTCTCCACACTCCCAGACAAGGATTTAGGCACCGAGAGCTGCTGGCCAGGTCCTCTTAGAGCTGATATTCTAGGACAAACACTGGACAATTAAACAAATAAATAAACAGTATGATGTCAGTTAGTGACGTGTGCTAGGAAGGAAGGATCTGGAGGAGGGGTAACATGGGAGTGAGAAGAATTGGCTGCGTTTGATGGAAAACTCAATGAAACCTCTCTGAGGAGGTGATTTTGAGCTGAAACCTGAAGGATAGAGAGTCAGCCAGAAGCTTAGATGGGGTGAAAGCCTTGTAGGTAATTTTGGCTCTCTCAACATACTGACTAAAATCTTCTTTAAAAAAACAAATTTCTGTCTTTTTTTTTCTTCCTAGACAATTGAAAACAAGTAGATATAGATTAAATATATATTTAGATGAGTCAAAATATAGAATTGCTTTTAGGTGTCTTGTAATCCTCACTCTGGTAAAATAAAGTTTTGTTGTTATTTTTTAATTCCTGTAAATAAAATGGTTTTATTTTTATTTATTTTATTATTTGGTATATCGAGAAAAATGAGATATGTACTGATGATTTAAAAAGCATTGAGAATTGTTGTCCTACTGAATCAGGACCTTGTCATTTCATTGGTCAACTTCGCAACCTCCCTTAGCAGGCGGTATATGGAGTCATAGAGGAGGGCCTAAGTTTTACTAGCAGTCCATGGAACCATAATCTTAATTTAGAATGTTCATAGAAGATGTACATAACTAACAATGTGAAAGGTGCTATATTGTTTCATAGCAACAAATATACCATGGGTTGTTCTTAAGCAGATCATCATAATCTTTAATAATATGTCTGGGTAACAAAGAAATCAACTTATTCTCTGAAAAGCAATCATGGAATTCATAGGATAATGCAAGGTATTCTGGCTTCTGTAGAAAATGTGGCATGAAAATATCCACTCACAATTTTAATCTATGGATGAATGCAAATGGTTCACTCACAGCCAAGCTTATTTCTTTCATTCTTAAAGATGCTCTACCAACTGCCTTTCTTACTCTACTGTCTTCTGTTTACTGTTTACTATCTACCATCTAAGCAGCCACCAGCTGATGGCAATGCCTATCATTTCTGCTTTAGATGACTTCAATAGTATTCTAAGTGGTATTTTGGTTTGGTTTCATTTTGGTAGCTCCAGATACAGAGGGAGTTAAGAGTGGAAATCCCTTTGGAAGGGTGGGGCTTGGCAAATGTCTTGAGGCTGCATTTGTGGAAGAAATGAAGTGTAACAAGCACCAAGTTTACTTGGTTCTCTGGTTTGCTTGGGGTAGAGGCAAGTGATTACTGTTGGAGAGGGGTTGTACTTAGCAAGCACTGTTTCATCTTCTCCTGTTCCTGATCCCTCTTTCCCTAATGAAACCAGGTTATTTTTCTGTTTTTTGTTTTTTTCTTTCAGGTTATTTTTCTGAAACACAAATTGGATCTCAGTACTCACTGTATAAAACAGCTGATAACTTTTTTTCCCTTTGTTTCCTGGGGAATGGTATCCAACATCCTTAAATGGAAGAAAAGCTGCCTCTAGCTCACCTTCCAGCTTTTCTGTCTACCAGTCCCTCCCTGCTGTCTGGCCTCTGCATCCTAAATGCTCCAGCTGCACTAAATCTCCCACAATTCTCGAATATTTTATGTTTTCTCTTATGTCTTTTTATCTCTGCATGGTCCGCTTTTCACCGGAGAACTTTTTGCAGTCCTCAAACCTTGCCAGCTACTACTTTTCTTTCAATATTCTTTTCATGGCTGCTTCCTTTGCAAAGCCCCAACTAACTTTCACAGGGAGAGGTAATCACTCCTGAACATGTATTCCCACGGCACTAGTCTATACCTTTGAATAATACCTCTCATAGTGTTGTGGTTACTTATATTTTTTCCTTGCCCTTTTGTCTCTAAACTCTTCAATAAGCTGTGTCTTAACTAATTTTTTTATTTCTGCCAACTTGTAAATCTTTGTACTGCTTGTGGAACAAAATAAATAATAAATTAAAATAGAAATCATAATCATATAGAAATATTTTAAAAGCTTAAATATATCAATTAATTGACATGTTTTAAATTGTACTAATCTTTGTGAAGAGGTATGTAACACTAAATGGATATTTCTCACACAGTAGACAATAAAGAGGCCAAGTTTAGTGGGGCTACCCATGCAAGGATCCTCTCACGGACACAGGCTGACCTCCTAAGTAGGTGGCTTGCCATTCCAGCAGATGGACTCCCACAGTGGCAGCAACAGAACATGTGTTTATCAATCCTTTTTTGTAATCTCTATTCATTTGCAAACTCTTCGCATGCTCTGTTCATTTAAAATTTTGGTGTCTGGGGTTAAGTGGTTAATTCTGGAAGTGTGATATAACAGCAATAAGTGTAGCTTTGAGAAGAACTTTGGAGATGTTATAAAATAAATTTTGGAGTTTATTAACATGTGTGCTTGGGAACAAAATGAGTTACAAAAGGATGTAGTTTATACTCTGTGAATGACGTGCTCACGCATGTATCATATATTATCCAATATTACAGCAATGTTTGTTGCCTTCTCCCCTTTCATTTAACCAATGTGCAGATTTCAACTTACTAAATGAGGCAAAATGACATAATAGAGTAACTATGAAACCAGGATTCTGAAAATTTGAATCATGGCCAAGTTTCTGACTGTAAGGAAATAATTTAACTTCTTTGTTTTATCATTTGTACGATAAAGGATTGGAATTAAAAAATCCTAAAAACTGTTTCCTACTCAAAAGAGAATTAAAGGTATAGTCTGTAAAAAAAAGTGTGTGGGGGGCTTCCCTGGTGGCACAGTGGTTGAGAGTCCGCCTGCCGATGCAGGGGACACGGGTTCGTGCCCCAGTCCGGGAAGATCCCACATGCCGCGGAGCGGCTGGGCCCGTGAGCCATGGCCACTGAGCCTGCGCGTCCGGAGCCTGTGTTCCGCAACGGGAGAGGCCACAACAGTGAGAGGCCCGCGTACCACAAAAAAAAAAAAAAAAAAAAAGTGTGTGTTTGTGTATACAGGTCATACATCCACGTGCGATGTATATTACTTCTTTTTACCTTAATCACTGCTTCCTGACTTAACATTTTATCATCACAAAGTTCTGGGTTCCCTGAGGCAGCATTATCTTACACAACTAACTTTTGTATAGTTACTCCTTCAGCCAACTCCAGACAGTAGTATAAAGGCTTTAAAAATAAAAAATAAATAAAACACAGGGTGTGCCTTTGTAAAAAATAAAAAATGATGTGTTTCATAAACAGCAGAACCAGTAAAGTCATCAACATTTATTTCTATGACATGTATTCAAGCCACTCCATTTCTTTTCTTTTTTTAAAATTTTCTTGGACTATACCTGATTTACAATGTTTTGTTAGTTTCAGGTGTACAGCAAATTTATTCAGTTATACATATACATATATTCATTCATTTCTAGATTCTTTTCTCATATAGGTTATCACAGAATATTGAGTAGAGTTCCCTGTGCTATATGGTAGGTCCTTGTTGGTTATCTATCTTACATATAGTAGTGTGTGTGTGTTCATGAACATGAGGGGAGGGATAAATCAGAAGCTCCATTTCTGAACCCCTCCATTCTCTGCCTTCACTTTTTTTCCTTCCTGTTCTACTTTGCCTTCACCTATTCTGCTTGATAATCTCTTGGTTCTTGGCTTCACATTATCACAGATATGCTTCTATTCCACTACCTGAGAAAACTTATTTAATTTCAAAATTAAGCCCTTCGTGCAGACTGATTCTTTTGGCTCATCTCAGAGACTTGCCCTCAGTAAGTCTCTCTTTGAATTCCATTGTTGACTGAATGAACTCAGATTACTAAAAAATCTAATAAGCAGTCACCCAGTTTGGTTATCAAATGAAGCAACACAGTCACCATTCTGTTTCATGATGATTTCCATAAATGTTCATTGTGTGAATAAATACTTTCAGAGGAAGCAATCGAATGGATCTCTGAATAACCAAATATCTAGTAGATCTAAATGTTCATTTCTAGCTATTAAGAATTCTAGAAATAATCAGAGGGACAGAAAAATGCACCTACTTTAATATTCTAAAATATTTCAAAATAATATATCACATACAATAACAAACTGCCAAAGCACACATAATATATCTTAAGAAATAAAATTCTGCATCCAGCAAAAACTCCTTGTGAGTCTTACAATTGCATACACTTTCCCTCCCAGCAAGAGATATGGTCCAATGAACATCATCACACAGCCAAAAATAACAATGAAAACACACAAAACAACCAAATACCATAAGCTAGAAACAACAGAATAAGACCTAAGGTTTCAGATATTAGAATGAGCAGAAAAAAATATATAATAATACATGTATTATGTTAAAAAAGAGAGGAACTAAAAAGTATATGAGGTATTATAAAAATGACCAAACATCTGACTAAAACCAAAGATAATGTTTTCATTGGAGAAAAATATAATAACAAAATTAAAAAGTCAACAAAGGGTTAGAAAGCAAACAAGACAGAGATGGCAAAATCAATCTATGGGAAGAATGACCTGAGGAAGTACACAAAATGCAGCACAAAGATACAAAGAGGTAGAAAAAAAATAAAAGAGGCTAAATGAATGGAAGATGGATTGAGAAGGTTTGGCATCTATTTGTTTAAAATTGTAGATAGAGACAAGAGATATAATGAGAATGGTCAGGCCTGGTCCAAGAAGCCTTCTTTTTATAATATCTAAAATCATACACATGATTTCCTTAAGCTAGCAGCTACAAAACTTATGACATCTTTTAAGCTTTGGTATACTTTCTATAAAAAAAAAGCAGCAACATCTGTAGTTATGTTGATGTTCCTCTAAAAGCTAAAATAGCTGTAGACCTTAGAAAAACATGAAATCTTTCTCCATTGTATTCATTCAGCAGGGAGGCACTGCATTTTATACTAAATAACTCCTACCTGATAAAATTATTAGTGAAGTAAGACTGTGGCTTTGCCATTATGAGGTTTCACCTCTAAGCCATTTTGGTCTAGCTTTCACCCCAAAACATAAGGGAATAACAATATTTAGTGTGATGTCATTGGATTCATTCTAGTGGGTCAAAAAGTATCCTCATAAAAATGCATTCTATTATCCTAGGTATCAGCATCAAATCATTAACCATAGTTAACAGAAAGGACAGCTGTTACCACTGCTGGTCACTAATTCTATCACCAAACTCTATTTTTTCTTTCCTGAGATTCTTAGCTCTAGAAGATTCCAGAGAAGTGTACACTGTCCTATAGTGAAGAATACCCAGAGGACACATAAGGAACCATTAAGCATAACCCCCAAAGGCAAACATATCTGCACTGTTTACTGTGCAATTGCAGAGTATTGTAACATCCTCAAATATGGATAGGCACTGCTCACCAAATCTTTTAGACACTCCTTAAAGTTGAAAGATTGTTCCCAAATTCTCTACTGTAGTCTCCCGGAATTTTGTCACTCACAACTCTGGTGTCCAGCACAGAACTTAACCCAGTGTAGGTAACATCATGTCTGTTAAACCTGGGACTCTGGAGGAAGACATCTGGGATGGAGCCCAACACTGCAGCCCATAGCCACGAGACGCTGAGTAGTTAATACACATATCCAGGGCTCAATGTCCATAGTCCATAAAATTGTAATCTGTTAGTTCCTACCACATAGAGTTGTTGTGTGGATTAAATAAGATGATGAATATAAAGGGTTTACCACAGAAGCTGCCATTAGCATATCAAATTATCATTTCAATAATGATCACCTCATCACAACTGAATACTTACTGAATAACTGTATTAACTCCAGGGTGTCTACTTTCCTTTTGCAGTTGAGGTAAAAAAACACACTTACTTAAACTTATATTGAGAATCAGTCATGCTTAGAAACACAAAAGACAACTCAGAAATATCTTTTGTTTTCTTTTTACACATATAAGACAAGATGAATTTCATATTCTCTTTCACATTGGCTGGTTGGCTTCAAGGTCCTTTATCTATGAGCCTGTGATAGGGAAGAACAAATCTGACTCCATATTGTATCTGTTCCTTTTACTTTAACCTTTGTATTCTATTGCTTTTGCTCTAAAATAAGAAAGTTGCCTATAGCCTAAAATATACAGGGTAGTCCATTCTCAACGTCCTGACCTTTAAAGTGTAACACTTTTTCATTCATATAGAGATAAAAAGTTGCAGAACAGAGAATAATATTTGTCTTGTTGGAGGTTTTACAGGAACATCTTGACCAGACCTAGGTGGACATCTGCAAGAACAAAGGATTCTGACACCAAGAAGTCTGCAAGAACATACCACATCCCCTCCCCTTTTAGTATAAAAGAAGTTTGAATTCTAATTCAGAGAAAATGGTTCTTCGGGACACTAGTCCACCATCTTCTCAGTCTGCTGGCTTTCTGAATAAAGTCGCTATTCCTTGGCCCAACAGCTCATCTCTCGATTTATTGGCCTGTTGTGCAGTGTGCAGTTCATAACAAGCCTTATGGCCTCATTTCCCTACCACTGTCAAATCACTTACCATGTTGTCTTGTAGTGGTCTGTTAGCATGTGGTTCAGCCACTACTTTCATAAAGGTTTCACTCCTCCTTGTATTCCCAGCACTAAGCATACTGCCTGTCACATAATGACTATTAAATATTGCACAGACAGGTAAATGATGTCTAGTAGACATTCAATTGACATTGGTTAGTTAGATAGATGGAGGTATGAATAGATGGACGGAAGAATGGATGGTTGGAGGGTTGGATGGATGGAGAGAAGAAAAAATACATTCTTGTGTTTATTCTAATAAAAAAAATTTAAAAGAACAAACATGCTGCCATTAGGCTAGAGTCTAATATAAAGGTCACTTGGAAAATGATTTAAGGGAAGTTTTACTAATTTTTCTTAGAGTAATAAATACAGCAGTTGCTTCTGTTGAAGTTGAAATGATTAATGAAATTGTGGACTGAATTCTTTGCCTCCCTTTGCCAAAAGTACTCCCTAGTAGTACGTTAAAAGCATTTAGGGACATGCACCAGCTTTTTCAAATCCTCATTTAGTTCTGCAGCTGGCTCAAGCCAGGTTCTGGCACAATCACTTTCATCTGAGAAGTAATGCCATCTTTTAAATTAGAGGGTGCAGTGAACTGAGCACCATACCCAAGGACACAAATAGAAATCATTTAGATTTGCCTGATCTTTCCTTTCGCTCAAAACCAACACAAAACAAGCTAGTTCAGCAAATTGAGGCTATAAATAATATACAACACTTCATCATTTCGGTTACCTCTTTGTACTGCATCCAAGATGCCTACAGGCCTGGACAGAGCAGCCTTATTAGAACACAAAGGGGATGGGGTAGCCACTAGCCGGCTAAACACAATACTGTCAAATTGCTACATCAAACGACTATAATTCACTGAATAGGGCAGTTATTAAAATTCCAAGCTCTCTCTATGATGTGACCAGAATGATAATGGCAATACAGTCAGCCTTCCTTGCAAACAATGAGACACATTAGAAAAGGCGTAGGTCCTCCTGTCTCCAATATCTGTTCCGTGAAATCTACCCTCCAATAAATAAATAGCATGATGAGTTTCGTACCTTCCCTGATATGAAAGCGTTTGTGCAGAAGAAAATGTCCCAATTCCACTGAAAGCACTGATATAAGTTAAGGTCTTAACGTTTTATAAATCACAGCACAGAACTCTGCACTGAAACCACCTTTCACAATTAAGAAAAGCAACAGCAAATTGGCTAATTAGCATAAGAATCAACAAACACTGTTGTCTCTTAAGTGCCCTTATTAAGCATTCTAAATATAGTCATTTCAATTGTAAAATGTACGCATTATTTTCTTTTTTCTTATAATAAATCTTGGCACCCTTGTGATAAATGCTATAATCCTCACTAGGCAGAAAAGCCCTAAGCTAACATAAAATGAACTTTTTATGAAACCTATGAATATAGAAAAGAAGCAATTGAATTAGTCCTGGCACCAACCTAAAACACACTTAGATTGGAAAATTACCAAATTTAAGCCAGTGAAACTCAGTTATGGTTTAATGAAAAGCAGTTAAAATAAATTTTGAATTAATCATTCTTCCTGATTATGGAAAAAATACACTTATGAAAAACATAAAACTTCATAACAATGATTAGAGAATTCTTTTGTTCTGAAAACAAATTAGTTAGAACATTACTACCTGGAAGCATAATTTGAAATCACTAATAATAAGCTTCCATTCTGTATGAGGAGGCAGGTTGCAAAGAAATATCAGAGCACTGTGTTTATTCTGTACTGTTTCAACTATGGAAAATGGTACTAGTGAGAATTCTTGTTTACTTAAAAGGTATTTAAACTAATAAAATTGAATGTCATTATAAAAGTGGTAGTTGAATTTTCTTTTTTCTAAATTCTCCATTATGAATAGATAGATGATAGAAGATAAATAAATGATAGATGATAGATAGGTAGATAGATGATAGATAGATAGATAGATAATAGATAGATGAAATATAAACATAAAATCATTAACTTCTAGATTTGGAAAGGCATCTTTTAATCTCTGTTGTATCAAAATTCAAACCTGACATGAGCTGGATTAAACCATCTCTTCAAGGAGGGAAATCCCTCAAGGCCAAGCATTTAAACAAAGGCTCAGGGGCACACTGGACCTCAACCCTCTCCCATCTCCATATAAAGTGCAACCGCCAAACAAAAACCGGATTCTTCTCTGATGCAATTGTTCCCAAACTGCGGGATATGGACCACTAAGGGTATTCTGGTTATTGCAAAGGGCCTGAAAACTTATTTGAGTTTCACCTAAATAAACTGTATTTTATTTGATTAAACAGTGGTTATATATTTGCATATTAATGTTCTTTAAGGGTTATTAGTAAAGCATATCCATTTACGAAGGCAAAGACAATTTACAGGCTGGAAATTGCAATTTTGCAAAGGTGACCATTCTACTCCAATTAAGCCATAAACGTGAAGCATTGCCAACTCAGACCTCAATGGACTTCTTTCAGGGGTAGCAAGGATCAGAGATTATCAAAATAATTCTAAAGTCTATGTAGAACAGTAAATGTCTGAGAAGAGCAAAGAAGGTTTATGAAAATGAAGACTAATGTGGAAGAATTCGTCTTGAATGAATTAAAATACATTCATAAAGATGTGGTAGCTTAAAAGATACTATGGGAGTTTAAAGCTCATATAGCCAAGGCATTTCCTTCCTAGGTTTTGCACTTTGAGCCCTTCTCAAGAAGGATCTCCCAAGTCAAGATGTAAAAAAAAAAAAAGAGGTTCCATTTATTATTCTATTCTATCGTTATTTAATTTTTAATATTTGGTTATTTGGTCCAAGCACAAGTTATCATTGTGCAAAATATGATAGGAATATCACTATTTTTAAAGTACATATCCAGTAACCCCACTAATGGATGCTATATAATATTTGTTTCCCCATTGATGTAAAACATCATCCTTATATATAAATCCTCATAAGTGTGTAATACTCAATGAAATTAAAGTTTTCTTAGTAGAAAACTGATTAGATATAAGAAGAAAATAAAAAATAAACGTATGGTCTTATTATATAATTTTTGCTGTCACTAAAATGATTATTTAGATAAATACTTATTAATATTCAATATCCCCTTCGTTAGTTAAAAATGCAAGTTTCAGAACAAAATGTATAATATCAAGTTTTATAAGATAGTTTGGTGTGTGTCTGCCCTAACGTATTATTTAGAGAATAGATGTCAAAATGGATTTGTACTTGAGCTTTATTTCTCTCTTTATTCTTTTCTGCATTTGTTAATTTTGATTTTTACTCTTTGTCAATAAATACTTCCCTTTGCTCAATCTCCACATGGTTTATCCCTGTGGATACATCCCCTTACAACCTATTTTAGACTAACCACCTCAAATAAAGTGGGTCCCTGGACACTTAGACATGTGGTGATGGGGGAACCACACATATCTGCACATCTGTATTGTGCAGCTGAACTGAGTCAACCTGAGCTCACCTACCTCTCTATTAATCTGTCTACCCTAAAAGAAATGCTTAGCAATCCCTTGAAAAAGACAGTTGGAACTTGACGTTTTCATTTTTGCATTTGGCAAAATACTCTGAAACATAAAAATGTCAGTGGCGTTAGAATTGGAAAATGAGGTTGCTAGAAGAATTGGCTTGGCCTCACCAGGTTTCTCATCTTTCAACATCATAGAAGTATTGATCTCTTGCTTAATTTTTAGATGGTGTTTGTTTTATTAGATGATATCAGTACATTGTTAAAAATATTGCCAGTATGAGATTTTATTTTGTATTGTACAATAACCATTTGTATATATGGCAGCATTCAATCACCAAACTCTATCTTAAATAAAATGTTCAGGATTCATTAACTCAAAAATCCCAAACTCAAATATTCTTCTCTGATCACAGCCTTCTTTCCTTTAATTTCCATAACATGATTTTCCGCAAATACAGCTGTTTATTCAAAGGATCTCTAAATCTCCACTATTTATTTTTCCTTGCCACCTCTTCAGTCACTCCCTTGACAGTGTTCTTTGTTGAATCTTCATCCTTCCACTGTACTCAGTTGGCAAAAATCACAATTCTGGAAAATTCAAATAGTCTGATTTCTCGACTGTTATACAAGGGATGCTGTATAAGCCTAGAGAAAAAAAAATTGCATAACCTTGAGAATTGGAGGTGTTACAAATTAATGGTTTCCAGTTCGAACTGGGCCTTCAGTGCTAATCTTAGTGTCAGGCTGGGATCCAGGCATCCTGCCATGTCTTTTCAATCACTGGCTTTCTTTTTTATTTTTTTAATTTTTTTTTTTTTTTGCGGTACGCGGGCCTCTCACTGTTGTGGCCTCTCCCGTTGCGAAGCACAGGCTCCGGACGCGCAGGCTCAATGGCCATGGCTCACGGGCCCAGCCGCTCCGCGGCATGTGGGATCCTACCGGACCGGGGCACGAACCGGTGTCCCCTGAAACAGCAGGCGGACTCTCAACCACTGCGCCACCAGGGAAGCCCAGTCACTGGCTTTCTTTTGCTCTATTTCATGCTTCCACAGTGGATATTCCAAATTATCTCCACTTCATTAAATATCCTACTCTACCACCTCCTTCCTCACAGCGAATATCATAGTCTCTTAACCAACAAAGAAGATAGGACCATCAGAAAAGGACTTTACTTACTTCTCACCTCACTTACCAATTTTCATGCATGTATATTCATCATGTCACCATTTCTTCTGTCAAAATTTTCTTTCCTTTGTAAGCAACATGCTTCAATTAATATTCCTTCTTTCTCCTGTATTAGAAACATCTTAATCTCCCATTGCTTCCATTCAGCATTTCAACATGCTTGTCTCTTTATCTTAATTTTTCAGTCCTTCCTTTAACCCCGTGTGTGCTGGCTCTTTCTCTTCTTCTTCCTCACAAACCTGTCTTGTTTCCTAAGCCAGTAATGACCCCAACTTCCATTCAGTTGTTCAAGCAAGAGATCTGGGTGACCCATTTGATTTCTCTCTTCCTTATGTCTTGTCAACCCTACTCTCTTACTATTTCTGTTTCATTCAATTCATTCATCTCTATTAGCACAACTACACCTTCAGATTCAGCCACCAATTTCTGTTTTCTACCAATGAATGAAATACTTTTCTAACAAATGTCACAGTGTAGTGTATTGTCCTTCAATCTTTCCATGGCAACCAGAATTATACTTCTAAAATGCAAATCTGATTATATCAATCACCCTATTAAACTTCTTGGTATTTGGGAAATTTTCCAAACTCCTTATGATGGCTTTTAAAACCCTTCCTGATCTTGGCTCTGTAGTCTCCTCGTTGAACCTCACTCTGTATTCTAATCTGCAGACATCCTAAATTACTGGCTATTCTCTAAATTGTATACTTAATATTGCTTCAGAGATTCTACACTACTGTCCCCGGTGTCTAGAAGGTACTTCCTCTACACTATGTTTTATTTTTTATTTTTAAAAAAATTATTTATTTATGGCTGTGTTGGGTCTTCATTTCTGTGCGAGGGCTTACTCTAGTTGCGGCAAGTGGGGGCTACTCTTCATTGAGGTGCACGGGCCTCTCACTACTGCGGCCTCTCTTGTTGCGGAGCACAGGCTCCAGACGCGCAGGCTCAATAATTGTGGCTCACGGGCCTAGTTGCTCCGTGGCATGTGGGATCTTCCCGGACCAGGGCTCGAACCCGTGTCCCCTTCATTGGCAGGCAGGTTCTCAACCACTGCACCACCAGGGAAGCCCTACCCTACTTTTTAGTTCCAGGTTAAATACCAAAGCCTCAATAAAGTATTTCTGGTTCAGAAATAGCAACACAGCACTTATTGTAATGTATTTTCATTGACTATTAGCTTGCTCGTAACCCAAGTAAGACTGTCAGTTCTTTAAGGAGACACAATGTCTTTTTCTAATTGTGTTTCTAGTGCTCACTGCAGTGCCTGGCTCCACCTGGAGGCTCTATCAACACTTGTTGGATGATTGATGTTGGCCGGTTGCCCAGAAACGTGTGAAATAATAGAGAAAAGACTTGAGATAATGGGGTAGAGTATTAGGCAGGTCAAAGCACCTGCAAAATGAAATTAAGTATAAATCAAGATGTGTTGTTGTAATAGATCTATTGACCAGGTCTGGTGAGAAGTTATGAGAAGCACCTTGCTGACTGGGGATTTTTAACAGCCCTATATCTCATCATCATGTCCATCCTAAAGCCACTGGTCCCTTGTCAAGGGGCCCACTTCAGTCCTTCTCTACCTACTCCAAACAGTATTGAGAGGAGGAAAGACATATAATATCTACTTATTGAATTTTTGTTTTTTATTAAACTAGCTAATTGAGGACATAGTTTGGACATATTCTGCTTGCATTTGGTTTTGCCAATAGCTTTAAAGCAGTGATTCTCAAGTATAGTTAGTATCATACTCACTTCTTTGGTAGAGAGGTATATCAGAATCATCTCCAAATTGTATCAAATTCCACCTTCATGAGGATACTCACATCCCATCCAGCATCAGTGAGTGTCTCTGCCTTAGAAATCCAATGGTAGGGTGGGCAGAGTGTCAGATATCTATCTGTTCTGGGTGGTTGGTCATTACTGATTTAAAGTTAAATAGATTTATGGTCAAGTAGAATGTAATGAATTCTTGTTATAGAAACCCTGAATAAATTAGCTGTTCTGCTTCTAAAAAGTACAAATAATAGCCTCTAGTTACTATAAAATTCAGATTTTTCAAGAAAAATCACCATAAAGAATATATGTATAGAATTTCCAAATTATAGATCTAGAATGTATATTAGAGTTCACTACAACAAATAAAACACTTATTATAAGCCAATCACTGTTCTAAGTGGTTTTCATATATTAACTCATTTTATTTTCAGAACAACTCTGAGCTAGAGTCTATAATTAGCTCTATTTTACATTCAGAAAGATAAATGCACAGAAAATGTACTCAAGGACACATATCTAATAAGTGGCAGAACCAGGGTTTGAACCAGGAAATCTGGAACTAGCATCTCTGTCTTAACTAGTACTCAGTTCTCATCCAGTTCTCCCATTCTTTATATAATAAGAAACAGAGTTCTAAAAAGATTAGACAAATTGTCTAAGAACTTTAATACCTCTGTGTTATTAATTTTATATATGCATATTATTGTGCTAATTTTATTGCTAAACATTACTAATTCTATAAAGTGCTGCCAGTTTCTTTAGAGGCTCTTTAGAGGAGAATGAAAATTATATGCATCTTAATAGATATAAAAAACTCATTCAGCCCTAAATGCAACGTGGAACATAGCAATATGGTCTGACATTTTGAACTCTTGACAATTATGTGGATAACAATGAGGGGAATTTGTGATAATTCAATTTCTTTATTCAGCTAACCAAGCTTGATAGCCTTCCATTTCCATTATAAAGGGTAAGATAACTATTTCACAGGAAATGTTTTCACAGTTGAATTCCATAATACCTTTTTCAAGTGCCCTGTGACTAGCTGGGTCTCTGTTCTGCATTGAGTAAAGCAGAATATATGGAGACGCCATTTGATAAAGTAGAAAGGTCACGGGCCTAAACATCCAGAGACCAGGCCTCTAGTATCAGCTTACTTATTAATGAGCTCAGACATGACTTAAGCTTTTTGATTTTGCTGAGTCCTGATTTTCTTACTGGAGAAATGGGTGAGGAACCTGGAGTTGTATGAAAAGATTTAATAACTTCTGATCCTCCACTGCCATAAGGAGAGGTGAAGAGGAGGATAGATGTCAGCTTGCTTTACCCACATGACACAGATAGGCCAGTGGAATTCCATATCAGGTCACAAGATACAATTCCAACTTCTGACACAGAAACTAAAAATCTTTGGGGGAAAGAAAGGTAATTTCAAGGCTCCTCAAAGACTTGAACTGACACATAGGAATGTTTCACAAAAAGAGAGGTAGGGAGACAGGGTTTGACCCATTGAATGAGCCAGGAGCTCATTATGTAGAAATTCTCGCAATGTCCAAGGAAATGCCTTCTTAAAAATTTTCTATAGAAAGTTGGGCTGCCTCTCTCTAAAGCTCTTTCAAGCCTAGTAGCCTGGATCCTGACTCTATTCTTTATCTCCTGTTGCACTTCAGCCTTATTTGATCCTGGTGGTGATTTCATTGACCCCTGATATCTGCCACTTGTTTCAACCTGCTTTCTACTTACCTTTAACTATCCCCCAAGCCTAGTCTGATCCATATCTAGAATTACTTGACTAACTTCAAAGCTTTCCACTCATTTCCACTCCTTTATTACAACCACTGCACCCTTTCCCAAAGCACCTGGCCTGTCTGTATTCTATAACCACAAAGCAAAGCATTTAAACTCATTTTGCTATTTATATATGTCAGTGAAAAAACTGGCACAGATTAAACATCATGACATTGTTAATATGAGGATATGCTACAATTCATCCCTTCTTTAGGAGCTAAATATGAAATTTAAATATGCATTAGCACATTTGTGTTTTCCTTACTCTTTCTTTTTGCAAGAAATGTGACTTTGCTAGCAATTGTCATTGTGTGATTGATTGTTACTTGTCTGTGGCTCTCTGGGAAATTGACCATCTTTGAGTGATAATGTCAGTGGGATAGAATGTGTCACTGAATAATGGTCTCCTGCTGCTGCATAAATGCCAAGGTAAGCCAAAGGTATTTTTGGGGAAAAAGTTCATATCAAGCTAAGATTTTTATCTTCAATGCAAAAGAAACTGAATCTGTGGTCAGCTATTGCTAGTATGGCATAAGCTAAATGTAGATTTAATGAATGTGTATAATGGATATTCAAGGCAGACTATGATAATCAAGTGATCAGTTCTTATGTAAATCCAATATTCTAATCAGTTTTAAAACTTGATTTATTATGCATTTACCCAAACCCTAAATAAGATTAACTTCTCAGAAATAAAATACTTCCCTAAATATACATTTTTAGCAATTAGATTCTCTTAGATTATATTAAGCATTTTGAAATCTGTTTTTTTGTATACTAAAAATAGTTGGATAAGTAACACAAACATTTTGACACTACATGATCAATTTATTTTACAATGAAAAGGTATAAGATAATGATATCAGTGGGACATTGTGACACATCAAACAAAAATTTAATTTATATCATGTATACTGTGTCTTGTGAGAAAATATATGTATATAGTGCGAATATTTAATAGAAACTTTATAATTATGATTCATTAAGAAGACATTCCATATAAAACATCTACTTAGAACGCATATGTGGTATATATAGGATAGTATAGGGGAGTTATACATTTTTCTTTCTCTGAATTTGGTAAAAAAGTCTTACTCTTAGTTTTGTATTATACTACAACCTTTTAAGATTGAATTTTCTCTGTAGTGGAAGCAGTAAAATGAAATATAGATCCATAATATAGAATACATTGGCCAATGAGAAGTGTAAGTTTGGGTAACACTATTTCCTCAGAACACCCTAAGATGAGAAATTGTCCTAAAATATATCGATACAGTAGCCCCCTCTGAGTGTTTTGCTGGTGGCAGTCATTAAAGTCGAAATTGATATAATTTGTAACCAAATATATATAGATATATATATTTGGATATGTAACCAAATATATATATCCATATAAAAACCTATTTTGTGAACCGTCTGAAAGAGGTTATTGGAAGTTAAAAGTTATATCATCCATATATACACACCCACACCACCGAGATGTCTGATTTTAAAACTCCAATATTTCCACCTTAGAAGTCCAAGATAGCTCAAGCAAATTCCTTGCCCCTGATGATTTGAAGGCAATTAGAAATGTGATAGAATATGTACATTTTATTTGTTGAGTTTGTGTGTGTGTGCATGAAAGCCTTTCTGTATATAATGTGTAGATACTTGACAAAGCACAAAGTTCCACTAAAACTCTTTTGTATATCTACTCCAATGTGTTTAAAGATTTATTTGTCATTTCAGGTAAAGATATTTGAAATTCTCTATTAATTTCATACAAAAATTTTTCAATAAAGCTTCATGCAGCAGTGTCTCAATCTCTATGTCAGTGTAAACTCGATAAGCCTTTTAAATGATATAGACTTTCTGTTAGTTGTGCCTTGTGGATTCCTACACTTTAACTACATATTCTAACACTTATGCTAAAGTCAAGCTGTTTCCATCTGTTTAGGCTACACATTGCATCACTTAGTAGTACAAAAAGAGCAGTTTTTCTTCGACTCCTGGGACCGAAATCACAGAGAATTCATAAGAGATCCAACACATAAAAATTCATTTCCTGAGTGGAAGCACTTCCGTGCCATGTAGCAAAAACTATTACTTTTTTCATTGTATTTATAATAAAAAGTCAAGCAATTGTACTTTTTAAGGCTGGATACCTCACCTCACTTGAACACAGTCCCAGCACTTAGCCATGGCATGTGGAGTTAATTACTCTGGACACTGGAACGCTGTGCACCAAAATGACCTTATTTGCGCCTCTGCACTGGGTGCATGATGAAGTGATTCTTCTACCTACACACACAGGGACTCTGAATGGAGTGGTGGTTCTGGCATGCTGGAGGACATACAACTTCCATCTCAGAGGGACACTTGTCATCCCGGGTAACCATTTGATGGAGACTGACAAGTCTTCAGTCAGACTGTCATCCTTCCATTTCCGTTGGTTTCACAATCAGCTGAAAGTTATGGGTTCAGCAAGAATCTCAGCATTGTAGTGGCTCCTTCAACATCCCGTGGACCTGTCGCATATGAGGCTGGGTCATTCCAGGAGCAATTCCTACTAGAATTGTGCAGCCGTGAAAACATGACACTATGCAGTTCTGTATGCACAGCAATCCTGGTGACTGTTATCTGCTGCATTGCAGGAACTCAGGCTTATTAAAATTCCCAGGAATCACTCACTGGCAAAGGGCTATATTTAACCCTTTCAAAAGTATTTTTGCAAATGCAGTTTGGTGGTAAAATAATCTTCATGCAGCAACAGAATGCATGTGCTTGGGAAGCCGAGGAAAAATGTAAAGTGGATGAAATGTTTATTTGTTTACTTATCCCCACTTTTCTTACTGCCTTCTCATCCCCATTATAGAACCTCTACTATTATCTCTATGTCTCTGATCTCACAGATGGAGATAGTGTGAAGAACTAATTGACATTCAAATATTAATGACGATGTGTTGTGGTATATAGAGATACATATGTAGAGATATATGAGCCTCTTTATATTCTTTTAATTTGTTGTTAACTTAAAAAATCTCCACAGTAGCCAATGAATGTTTTTTAAAAGGAGATAGAGGAGACAAGAAGGAAAGAAAAAATATAAGAAAGGAATGAAGAAGGAGGAAGGGAGGGAGACAGAAAATATACTACACAGTATTGGTAGCATCTAGAGCTAAAAAATTGAGTGTGAACTGTGCTTTATTACGTGACCATGGACTAGTTACCTAATCTCATAAGACATCAGTTCATGTCCCAGTACATATATATTTAAATGTTTTTTCCAATTCTATTTACAGGGCTTTTGTTATATTCATCGGGAAAAATCCCAGCTAGAAGTACATTTTATTTAGGAAGGTAAATTTAATTTCCATATAGAGAACAGAACTTATTTATAGGTTATTCTGATTATATAACAAAAAAAGAGGTCATGTTTGCATTAGTATATGACTTAGATGACTGTCCCAATAATTGCTTGCAATATTAATCAAGATTTGGAGACCTAAACTGAAGATGGTAACTTGCTTTTTATTTTCAGTTATGGAGAAAGGGAATGACTGCAAGAAAATGAGAAAAGACAAAAGTTAATATATATCTGTTTAAAGTTAATAGGATATAAAAACACAAAATATTTTATGTATTTTATGATTTGAAATAACTAGTTATAATAAGCTACTCAAGTCAGAGAAGAGAAGAAATATAATTCAATAACAAACAGATTATGCAGGAGAACTGATGAGCATAGCTTAAGGCAGTTATTAAAAACATTAATCTAAGGGATAAAGAAGAATAGAGAAAGAGAACACGGTGAGAAAGGTGATGAGAAAGAACTACAATATGTTTAGAGTTTTTTATGTTCTTTCAACTATGATCTTGGAATGTGAATTTAATTATTGTGATTGATCACATCATTATTCATCAATTCTTTACTCCCCTCCTCCCACTGATGATGAGTTTGACCATGTGACTTGTTTAGGCCAATAGAACATGTGTGCCATGTCCAAGGTTAGGCATTAACAAGTATGGCATCTTTCCATTCCACCCTTTGGGGAAGTGACCTTAATTTCCAAATACTGAGAATGTTTGAGGATTATTCCCCTTAGATATCAGATAATACCTTCTCATGCCTGTTTTAGTATGGGATCTGGATTAATAGATCAATACTATGTTGCAGTATAATCAGATCAGTTTCAGAGCCTTAGGGATGGGAACAGGTATTAAAGAAACTCTGAATGGAAGATCTGATGTGCTGATGTGTTTTTCCAAGTTGTGAGGAAAGGAAACAAGAAAATGAAGACAGAATGAGTAATAAAACAAATCTATGCTCTCTACTTTATTTAATAGGGGAACTATGTCGTTATATGATGTACTGGGCCTAAGACATAAGCTATGTTTTAGTTATCTATTGCTGTATTACAAACTACCCAACCTAATGGCTTGAAACAATAAACATTGATTCTCTCATATTTCTATAGATTACAAATTTGGGTGCAGTTTAGTTAGGTGGTTCTGACTAAGAGTCCCTTATGAGTTGCAGTCAAGATGTTGTCTGAGACCGCATCTTCTGAAGTCTTGAGAATCCGCTCTTAAGAAGGCAGATTCACATGGCTGTTGGATGGACTCCTTAATTCTTCACTAACTGGAAATCTTAGTTCCTCTCCATGTTGACCTCTCATAGGGCTGCCTGAATGTCCTTAAGACATGCAGAGAGATAGAGAGATTCCAAGGTGGAAGCGGTGACCTGGTGACCTTTATAACCTAATCTAGAAGGGACATTCATCACTTCTGCCATATACTATTGGTCACATAAGTGAACTTTGGTAAATTGTAGGAGGGCACTCTGCAAGAATGTGAAGACCAGAAGGAAGAATCACTGGGGACCAGCTTGGTGGCAAGCCACTACAGAATGGTTTTACAAGCAGTGGGGCAAGAAGGAATTGACTTAGGGTAGTGATGTCAGGTACATCAAAAGTAGAGTGGCTAAAGTTGGGTCAGTGAGCTACCTGAATGAATAAGAGCAGACTTGAAAGCATATCTGTTCTTAGCTTCACAGGAAGCGATTCCCATGGTTATGTCAGGACAAGAACCAGACCCTAATATTATTTTTCTTCTATGTTATTGGTCACCTACTGATTACCTTACTCCATTTTCTGAGTTGGTGCCTTTTTATGGATTCTCTAATATAATCTCCAGGGTGAAAACTTTCTCTGAACTTTTGGTCCCTGCAGAGCCCTTCCTTTCATGCCCACTCAGCAATGCATTTTAAAAGATGTTCTGTTATATTTGATCTTACATTTTTAAAATTAATTAATTAATTAAGTTTTTTTTTTGGCTGCATTGGGTCTTCATTGCTGGGTGCAGGCTTTCTCCAGTTGCGGCGAGCAGGGGCTACTCTTTGTTTCGGTGCTCAGGCTTCTCCTTGCGGTGGCTTCTCTTGCTGTGAAGCACGGGCTCTAGGCCTGCAGGCTTCAGTAGTTGTGGCTCGCAGGCTCTAGAGCTCAGGCTCAGTAGTTGTGGAGCACGGGCTTATTTGCTCCACGGCATGTGGGACCTTCCCGGACAGGGTTCGAACCCATGTCCCCTGCAGTGGCAGGTGGATTCTTAACCACTGCGCTACCAGGGAAGTCCCTGATCTTACATTTTAATTGTTGCAGTTGGGAAGGACTTTCAAGGTAGCTATTTTGCTATACCCCCGGAACAGGAAGTCCACCTCTTTCTACCTGACAATATAGCATATTGAATTAGGGTTCAGACACTGGAATTAAACTGATAGGTTTGAATTCTACATCTACTATTTATAAGCAGTGCAATTTGAGGGAGTTATTTAACTTCTCTATACCTTTGTTTCTTTACCTCAGTAATATTAGGGTAGTAAATTATAAGTTATTGTAAAATCTAATTTGCCTGTCTATATAATCTACTTAGAACTGTATCTGATACATAGTACACATTTAATAAATAGTTACCTTTAAGGTTTTAATGGCTGTTAAATATTACCATCTATGTGAAGCCTAATAAAAATTTTCAGGTAAAATTCTTGCTTTTTTTATACTCCTAAATACCTTTTGCTCCAATGTCAATTGTGATATTATTTTTAAGTATAATTTACTTGTATCCATGTCACATGTCACTCAACTTTATTATCAAGTCTTTCATTACAGGGACTGTGTTTTATGCACGTTTTAATGTGTTTCTTATATGTACATACAGTTTGCTGAATTGAAGGATCGATGGATTGATAGATGAATGGTTTTATACTGTGGATGAAAAGAATCAATAGATCCAGCTGGAAGGACCTAGTTGAAAACTTGGGACATATTGAAGCACTGAGCCAATAAGAAAAGATTTTAATAACAGGGAGAAAATTGGTGTGTAATTGTCCTTTGTTTAGGGAAGAGGGCCATAAACAATGTTAGAAGGCCACTAAAATCTCTGTAGTTTTTATGTTTTCTTCCTCTGTGTCATTGCACCCCAAGATACTGATTTATCATCCAGAGTATTAACTTTTCTCAGAGCAGCAGAACTTTAATTCCTTACTCTAGTTACAGTGTCTATTTTGGAGAAAAAATGTATACTATTTTAAAAAGAAAAAAGTTATTAGCCTTCACAAAGCCATCCTTATGCAAACCAGTAATTTTCCTAAAAATGAAATATGATTAAATTTCCAATAGTCTATTTACTTAGCTATTTGAATTTTTCTAAAAGAAAAAATATTTCTGTTGAAAATCTCCCCTAAGTGAAAGGATGACAAAGTAGCTAGAAACATTCTGACAACAAACCTGGCTGATATGTTTGATCTTTATTCCTGTTTAATTTTTTCAGTTACTTTTTGTTGCAAGTTCTAGTGCTTCCTAGGACCTAGGTGGAGTTATCCTTACCAGGTGGGAAATGGAACACTCAGTTGGGATTGTCTTTTGCTTGTGCCAGAGGCTGACCTCGCTGTTGTTAGTTTGTCCTGCCGTATTTGTTCCCATACCAGCTAACAATCCACTTCCAGATATACTCTTTTTTTTTTTTTTAACATCTTTATTGGAGTATAATTGCTTTACAATGGTGTGTTAATTTCTGCTTTATAACAAAGCGAATCAGTTATATATATACATATACCCCTGTATCTCCTCCCTCTTGTGTCTCCCTCCCACCCTCCCTATCCCACCCCTCTAGGTGGACACAAAGCACCAAGCTGATCTCCCTGTGCCATGTGGCTGCTTCCCACTAGCTATCTGTTTTACATTTGGTAGTGTATATATGTCAATACTACTCTCTCACTCCCTCCCAGCTTACCCTTCCCCCTCCCCGTGTCAAGTCCATTCTCTAAGTCTGCATCTTTATTCCTGTCCTGCCCCTAGGCTCATCAGAACCACTTTTTTTTTTTTTTTTTTTAGATTCCATATATATGTGTTAGCATACGGTATTTTTCTCTTTCTGACCAGATATACTCTTGTGTCACACCTTTCCAGATGTTTGTTAGGAAGAATCTCTTCAGCTCTAAATCTCCCAAGTGGCCTCAAATGATGCATTTTTTACTGCTGACTTCCATATTTAACATGCACTCATATACACACCTGTGTCAAACTCATTGGCATGATCATTGTGAAAAGAATAGCATTGAAAACCCAGGCATGACCTTGAATGGTTCATAAACTACTGTTAGCATGCCTGTTAAAGGAAGATGAAAAATCAAATGAAACATAAGCAAATGATAACAGGTCAGGTCTCATTATTCTGAAGATGTCTTTTGGAAGAGTATTTTCTATGGGGAAAAGAAAAAAATGGAACTAGTCTACCCCTAAATAATCCACAGGTCAAGTGACAAATTGATCAGTAATTAAACCTGTACTTGCTGATGCTCCAAACCTGATGCATACTGAACAGTGATGATTCTTTCACACATCCTCAGAAAACAATGAGTCGAAGAATGTCATGTTCTGTTGTGTGCCAGGTGTGTTCCCACTCATCAGAAGCTGCATGGAACAATTTTTTTTTCAACTTAGGAATTTTTCTATTTACTTCAATTTAAAATTTGCAATACCACCTGAGATTAGCAAGCTTTTTCTAAACGGAAGAAAATTAACATGCATAAAGAGCAGCAGGTTTTCCTGAGCTATCACAGAACTAAAAGGCAGCTGTCAACTCCCCTGAAACACAAGCATCAGCAGAACGGGGAAAAAAAGCATTCCAGAAAATCCCATATTCTGTTAGCACCTTCGCTCTTAAACACAAAAACCTTAAGCATCAAAACAGACAACCATGAAGGTGACACTTCAAGAAGACTAAAGGAGGTGAGATCTCAAATGGTTTTGCTTGAATTGTCCATTTAATGCATATTTGACCCAGACTAAAAAGAAAATATCAAGTTATCCTGACACAATTTCCCAAGTTGCTTGAATTTTCCTTTAAAGAAATTTGAGAAATATGCATCGCCTAAAGGTGGGACAACACATTTTTTGTGTGGTGTCAGGAATTTAGAAGGCATCTGTGGTATGATATGTTTAATATTTGGTATTAATTACATTATTTCCTACTAATTTCCAGAAAATCAAATCTATATATTTGAAAATAACACCACTTTAATTTTTACTCCACTCTCAACCCTCCTACTTTAGTTACAAAAGCTCAAGATTCTTGTCATTTATAACAGTGTGTCTGTTTGAGCATTTTTTTTTTTTGATTCTTTGTTTCCCCAAAGTTTATAAAGGAAAGCACTTGCCATTAATCTCTCTAGACAGAACATCTGAGGGTTAGATATTCTGTTAATATTGGTCACTATTTGGAGGAAGAAGAGTGTTAGAACATTTACACCAATGCATTTACCACATCAATTATATAAATGGTGAAAGGAAACACTTCTGAATTATGGAATAACATTATAATGCAAACCATTCTGAGTGTGTTCAAACAAAGATTGAAAACTGACCAGTAATCTGTGAAATCCACGTTAAATGCCACTGGAGCTCATATGATGTGTGCATTGCACTGAAATCTCAAAATTCTGTGCCATGTGTATAAATGAGTTTTAAGAGCATGATTTTCTTAATATAAAGCCTCTAATTTATTGAAGAAATTAAAATGTCCACATTGATAGTCTTATAATAGAGGAAAATTAAAGTTAACAATTTGAAAAATCTTTCTGACAAAAACTATCTCTCAAGATCGTTGTTGTTTTTTTTTTTACATATGCACTAGGATGGAAATGTATTATTCTCTTCATAAACTCACCAAAGAGATGCGCATTTCATGGAAAAGTTGTGAAACTCCTAGAGTACTATTTAAATTTTTCTATTTTGGACTATCGGTGAGTGTATTGTTTTTATTTCCCCATAAATCTATATATTTATGCAACTATCTTTCTGGAAGAAAAATCACATGAAACTTTATCACAGCCAAAATCAACCCATTGATATTTCTCTACAATTACTCTACTTTGAATGTATTTTGAAGCCAAAAGTTGAAGATGTGCATTGTCACCCATACTTTGTACACATATAGTCATATATCATAAGTATCATATGTATGAAAAATATTGGTAAAGCATCATTAAATTGAAATGTTGTGATTTATAAGGTGCTCAGGTGCCACTTTTAAATCCACCACATGAGTGTGACTGGACCTTAGAACATATATGTATGGAAATATTTTGAAGATAGAGGAGTTATCTCTCATCCACCATGTAATATAAAACTGAATGTTGCCAGACTTTAAGAAGACTGGCTTTGACCCCGTTCAGTCACCTACTGATACATAACAAACCACCTGGAACTTAAGGGCTTAAAATGACGAAAAGCATTATGTTCACAAAGCTGTGATTTGCGCAAGGTTTAGTAGGAAAGTTTATCTCCACTTCACGTGTCATTAACTGGAGTAGCTCAAAGCCTAGATGCAATTGAAGGATGGAGCTAGCGTCATCTAATGTACAAGCTGGCAAACTACAGCCTATGGCCCAATTCTGACCCACCACCTATTTTTGTAAAGTTTTATCAGAACACACCTTGCTCTTTGTTTATGTGCTGTTTTTGGCTACTTTTGCCAAAAAAATTTTACTTGTAACAGGACAGCTGAGTATCTATGGCAGACATATATGGTCACCAAGTAAATATTTATTAGCTGGCCCCTTACAGAAAAAAAAAAAATGTGCTGACCTCTGAAATAAAAACTCACTCACTCACATGTTTGGAAGTTGATGTTTGGCTGTTGACTAGAACCTCAGCTTGGGCTATGGCCCAAAATCCTACACAATCCTTACCATGGAACCCTTATGATTTTCTCATACTGTAGTAGGTGGGTTCCAAAAGTGACCATCCGAAGATGTAGGAAATGGGAAGAGTTAGTCTCCTAAGCTCTGTGCAGTAACATAGTCCAGACTTAAGGGCAGGGGCATTCATGCTCCTATCTCTTGAAAGGAGGAGTATTAGTGAATTTGGAGGTTATGTTTTAAAAGCACGACACACCCATGACAACATTTCAGTGATACATATTCAAAATATTTATGGCATAGAAATTACTTATATAGTTTTCAAATATTTACTGAACCCTTATAATGTAGAATACATACATCTTTAACAAAATAAATATAATCCCTGCTCAAAGGAGCATATATGTTAGTGTGGGTGAAAGGTGAATAATAACCACGTAAATGAAAAATGAACATGACAATTTCAGAGAACAATAGTACTACAAGAATGGCTGAATGGAAGGATTAGGAGTAGGACTACTTTTGGTCATGGGGAGCCTTGCTCTACTGATGATATTTTAGCTGAAAAGAAATAGCCAATTCTGGGAAAAGGTGATTGCCAAGCACAGGAGACAGAAAAACAGCAAATGAAAAACACCATTAAAAAAAGAGAGAGCAAGCTTGAAATATTCAAGAGGCAGAAGACAAGAGTGACAGGAGAATAATTGGTAAAGGACCAAAAAGAGCCCCAGGCAGAGAGGTAGACAGGGATCAGACCATGAAGGGCTTACAGATAACGTGGGATGTTATTCTAAGCCATTTACTGAGATGGAGAAGAAAAGGAGCAGCAGGTCTTATGTGTGTGTGGAAAGGGGGAAGTAGAATGAGAATTAAGAATTTCATTTGACCATGTCAAGAGTGATTAGCTATTACATATTAAAGTTTCAGAAGTTTACTGAAGTAGAGAACTATACTGAATCACAGAAGCTCCCAAGATGACTAAAACCAACAGAAATAAATTTAATACCATCACAAACATACCATCAGTCATCACATATCCCTCCATTGCTTGTTATGAGAATGAGAGTTCTTGGAACAGGCTGGTAAAGTCAGGCAGGTAAGCTCAGTCCTGGGCTTCAGAGCCTTTGATGGTCTCTGGTCTCTTTGAGCTCCCACCTGATAGAGACAAAGGCACAATTTCTACCATGAGCTTTGGGAAGTGGTAGCCTTGGAAAGTAATCAAATTAAAAGCAAAGAATTTGAGATATTAGGAATATTTCCTCACAGCATTCTGCCCCGGAAGCTGGGTTTGATATGTAAATAATACACAGAAAATTTTTACAATTCTCCCACCCAATTTGGTGACAAGCAGACTAAAAGTATAGGATTTAGTCTAAGGGAAAACACAGGAATCTCTTCAAGAGGAGAAGTCACTTCTTATCACCTCATTTTATTTTTCCACTTGGAAGAAAGTCTGAGAGGAAGACAGAATGAAGAAAACCTCAAGAGCTAATTATCTCCAGCAGTGAATTCAAACTCAGCAAAAGTCAAGACCTGCAAGAAATGAAAGGATCCTTATGGCACTAAAAGGTGAGCAGGGGATATAGGAAAAGGGACATGAGAGCCCTCATTGTGGATCCTCTCTATCCACTCTGGATTAATGATCCTTAGGCACATCCTTGGGTTCTCCTGGGTTTTTCTCTTTATTCAGGAAAGGAGTAGGACCAAATCCTGCAGATTGGCAAGTGGAGATGGGTGTGTAAGCTTACCTTCTGTCCATCTCTGAAATCCTCTAAGAGTGTTCTCTCACACTGAATTCAGAAAGCCATCCAAGCCCAAGGATAACTCCCATGGATTAAGACACATCCAACTATGAGAATAATCTTCGTCAATTTGTTTTAAGGTTAAAATGAGTTAATTCACGGTCAAGTACTTGAAACATTCCTGGGCACAGAGCAAATATTCAATAGCTGTTAGTTAACAGTATTATTTCTATTTTAGAATCGCCAATGTGCTTGATTTCAATTACGTTGCCTGTTAACCTTATTTCTTGACAATGATGTAGGCCTTTACAACTGAAAATCTGGTGCCCTGGCCTGTAGCAAGCGACACTCCATTAGGAAGTGATTTTCAAGCTGCTAAAACAAAACTTCACATTAAAAAAGAAATGTCTCAAGCCAAGAATTTGTACAATAGAAGACAGTTTACACACGTCTGAATTCAGCTTCTCCTCATCTCACTAAAAGTAGACACAACAAGTGCTGAAATAATACATTTGGATGCTTTACCCCAAATGCGCTGTGACAACATTTCAAGTATTTTCAAAAATACTCTCTCTGCTTCAAGATATAGCTCCAAATTTTGATGACGAACAGAGATGCTAGTATGCTTGCTTGGATTTTAGCCTTCACATTTGCTGAAATATAGCCAAATGAGATTTAGGAAGACACGAGACAAGTAACCTTGCACAAAAGATTTCAAATCGAATGGCTCTGCTTCTACTTCCAGCTGTCCACGTGTACCTTTTTGCAGCTGTCAACTTCACTATTGCTTTCATTAAAAGGGAGGGAGTCCAGTGGCCCTAATTCATAGTTCCTCAGGCCTCACCCCAGGAATTTTTCTTCTCTGGCCAAGACTGAAAATGACTTTAGGGCCCTGTGCCAGTAGCCTGTAAGTGAACATAAATAATGACCCTGGAGAGATCATCTTCAATAGCCCGGGCGCCAGGAGGGCTGACTTTATGTTTCAGTGACATAGATGCTGGCTCATGTTGTATGGTTCAAAGGAACTAAAAATGACCTTTTGGGAATTCCTCAAATCTCTTCTACATATTTTCTGATCACAGAAATTTTTCATAAAAGAAACAGAAACTTAGAGTTGATAACTGAAGAATTCTAATGGAAAACAAGCCTGCACTTAAATTCACTTTATGGTCATTTTACCTATATGTGTAATGTGTACGTGTGTGTGTGATACCTATTCTATACCATCCAACAGCACTTCTCCCTTATATCAGGTATTGCTATGGGAGAGGGGAAGGGGGGAAGGCACAAGGGTCACACATCTCTGAGCTGGAGAAAATGGGGGCAAGAGAGTGACTATCACATCGGGGGCTAAAGAAAGGAAGGGACAGAGCACAGAGAGGGAGGCTGGAAGCATCGGAAACAGATTTGGCTTATGTGGGATAATAGAAAATACATATTGATTTCTGCCCCTGGATCCTGGCACAAAGCTCCTTAAACCCTTGTAAATCCCTAAGTGATAAGAGCATCTTTTGTTCTAATAAGACAGGCATCTTGAAAAATCTTGTAATTTCCTAGGTAATAGGAGCATCTTTTGTCTCATCGAGGCAACTCTGGGTGGGATCCTGGGTGGCTCCTGGATAGGAGGCTGGTCACTGGAAAGACCAAACCATAAGTAGAAGCTTGGAATGTTCAGCTCCACCCCCATTCTCTTGAGGAAGAAAAAGGGGGGTTGAAAATGGAGTTAATGATCAATCATGCCTACATTATGAAGCCTCCATAAAAATTCAAAAGTAAGGGGTTCGGGAGTTTCCAGGTTGGCAAACATGTCCGTCTTCTTGGAGGATGACACATCCCATCTCCACATGGACAGAAACTCTTTTGTTTAGGACCCTCCCAGACCTCAGCCGATGCATCTCTTCAGCTAGCTGCTCATCTGTATCTTTTACCATATCTTTTAATAAACTGATAAATATATCTGTTTTCCTGAGTTCTGTGATCCATTCTAGAAAATTAATCAAAATGAGTAGGTGGTCCTGGGGACCTCCAATTTGTAGCCAAGTCGAACAGAAGTTGTGGGTAACCTAGGGACCTACTATTGAGATTGGCATCTGAAGTGGGGGAGAGCAGTCTTAAGGGACTGAGGCCTTACCCTGTGGATCTGGTGCTATCTCCAGGTGGATAGTGTCAGCATTTAAACTGTAGGACACCCAGCTGGTGTTGTGGAGAATTTCTTGGTGTGGGGAAAGAAACCCCCACATGTGGTGACCAGAAATGTCAGATGTAAAATGTTCTGTGTGAGGAGGAAAGGAGACTCGTAGGAAGGAAAAACTGTCGGTTTCTCTAATATGGACTTTGTCTATTCTTTGGCCAAAGACAAGGATGTCTTTAAAGATTTGTTGAGTATCAGGGCACTTTCAGATTATGCATGCTGTCACATAATTTTCCAAGAAACCTATGAAATATATACCTTATGCTTATTTTACTGATAAAAAACTTAGGCTCAGAGAGATTGATTTTACTGTTAGTGAATGTAAAATTTTCTGTCATTTGTTGGGTGCCTTCATTCCACCAGTGCCTCTCATTATTATTCTTGGAAAAACTCTATGATGAGGAAATTATTCTCATTTTTCATATGTGAAAACCAAGGCCTAAGGTGTAAATAATTTGCACATGGCAAAACTGCTAATAAGTAGCAGAGCTGGATTCATGTTCAAATTTTATGACTCTGAGTATTGTAACTCATTCACACTCATCATATTTCCATAGAGAGGAATGCATTTCCGTTGCAGTCTCCAGAAAGGAAACTTACTAGAAAGCATTCCCAGTTTTTCTCCACCCCCTCACTCCCTTCCTTCAGTAATGAAGTGGCTTATCTGCTTGGTGATCCATGCTGAAGGAATAGAGCATGGTCAGGTCTTTGGACCCCATTCTGTAATTTCAGAGCTTGCTGGACCACTGTTCACATGCCTTCTGTCCTCTTCTAGTTTTAAGTCTACAGGGACAGAGTCACCATAGCCAGAGAGTGAGGGGGATTGTAGAACAAGATTGTATAGGGCTTTAAGCCATGGGATACCAAAAGGAACAGCTTTTCCTCTGGGCATGGATGGCTTGGTGGCTGAGTAATCTCTGTTCCTCCCTCATTGGCACAGTTCCATAATTGCAAAAGGGACTAGAGGAGAAAATAGATATACATTCTAAATATATAAGGACAAAGAAATGGGGCAGTTGCTATTTCACCTTTAGAAGAGCAATATATGTAGAAGATAAATCATTTCACTCAGTCAGTGAAATGAACACAGAACCAGCTACAGATGTGAATGGGTAGCTAATGTGCATTACATATCTATTTTTATTTGCTTGGATCTAGGTATATAGGCATAAGGAGAGATGCAAAAGGAGTAACAGCATCTAACAGCAGGTAGGCACTTATTTTTTAAAACTTCCTCATCAGCAAAAGGGAAAAAGATGGCATCTCTTAAGAGAGTTCAGGACTGTTTTTTGCTATATAAAGATATTTGCAATCTTTAGATCTGATCTAACCTGGAGAAAATATAATGTGGATGCTGATTGACAAGAGCTCTAGAATAATCTTCTTTTAAATGATACACTAATTGACAGATCCCTAGAACAGCTTTTCTGTAATAGCTGACTCTACGACAGCTTGGAACATTGGAAATTATTTGAACTCTGGATCAAGAGAGGTGGTAGCTGATGAGGAGGCCCTGGTGTGAGGGTCTCTGCTTCAAATGATCATAAATTAGCTTCCCATGACCACCTTTGACCGCAGAAGTGCCTGTGAGTAAGAACATCAAACCTCCTCTGTGGCCAGAGTAATTGATGTCATCTATGTTGGAACTTTCAGCCCCTTAACCTTTCCTTCTTTCCTCAGGTTTCCTCCTATAGGCATTGGAAACCTAGTTTGCAAGACAGAATTCCATGGCAGGGTATAAAGCACACCCCTTTTCCCACTGTGAATTCCTGCTGCTGGTAGCTGGCCCAAGTCAGTGAAGGGGAAAATTCTGACAGAAATTCAGAATACTGACTGTATTGTACTGGACATAATAATTATTGATCAAGGTTAAAAGGACTTGGAGACCATATATTATCTGAAAGTGACCTGGGCCTGACCTTACTAGCCCAACAGTAAGGATATTAAATGGATGTTATCAGAAAAGAGTAACCTTGCTTTCTCTTCCATTCTAAAAATTCAATTTTTTTTTAAACGAAAAATCACAACTAATTTTATCTCAGGTTTAGATGCTGGTAGTTCATTGCCACTCTTTTCCTAAGTAACTAATATGGGACCCACTTAAAATTAGACATAAGACCTCTGTAAAAGAAAGGCAGCTGTGGATACACATGGCTCAGTTCCCAGGGAGAAGAGAAGGCATAGGCAGTGGCCCTGTGCCTCATCTTGTTGGGGTTGAGTAATATTACGTGGGAAAAAGAAATGTCCTCTTCAATGTAGGCTAAGAGAGACAGAGGGGGAAAGAATGGAAACAGTCCTTCTAGAGATATCATAGAAAGAATCTACAACGTGACAAAAATTGTGGCGATTAAACGTGCCATGGCACCATACTCTTTGAACTAACGAGGACAGCATCATACCAACTTTAGATCCAGCAGGTACCACACTTTTTCCATTGCAGATAGCTGCACAACTAGAAAAGACAAACAAAGTCCAATATCAGATAACATATGCAATTGACCGTAATGGAGGAAATGCAACAAATAGATAGTTTGACATAAAACTGAAATTCCCACATATCCCAGGATTGTGCTCCTTAAAGAACAGAAAAAACCCTGATGACTTCTCATCTCCCAAGTTTGGAAATTAAGAAACTTTGAGCTCTGGAAAAAATATTTCTGACCCAGCTCAACCTATGGGTGTGAGTCCATTATGTCTGCCCCAAGCCACAGAGGCTAATCTTGTCATGGGGTTTCTGCTCACTTGTTTTCGTATTCAGCCTGCCAACCATAGATTGTCCTGCTGAGACTGAAATCCCATAAGCACTCTTCCCTACCTACCCAACTTCTTGTGATCCGTATTACCCCCTGGGCAACCACTGCCATCCAGGCTTTCCTTCTGTCATTTCTCCTGACCAACCTGCTACCTACTAATTGCAGAAGCCATTCACATGGCAATGAGTCTGACAAGCTTTAGCTCTGTCCACAGCTTCTGTCCTGGCCATGCCTGTGAATAGAACAATTGCCTGTGTATGGCCGCAGGGCCTCTGAGACTTGTGCATGTCTACTATAAAGACTGAATTGAAAAAGTTCAATCCTGTGTGATTTCTAGAGGGACACAATCTAATCACATTTTTCCTGAACCAATTATCTTTTCACCAAGGCAGGAATCGGATTCACTGCCAGGGGGCTTAACAATTTCTACCCAAAAGTTGTTTTTTTTTTTTTTTTTTTTCATTTCACATAAGTCTTAAAAGCAGACCGTGATTTTTCTTTGCAGACTCAGATTCATTGATCACGTGACGTCTATTACTGATGATGCTATTACGTACAATGACTGACATGGAACCAATCACTCGATCTGATATGTGCTTGTTGAGTGGGATGATAATTCACACGTACTGGACTTCTGCATTTCCATTGCTTTATGTGTGACATGTGATATGTACTTATCTAATCAGAAACACAGCCATTGAGGCAGTTTATGGTTTTTGTTGATTTTTTGAAGTAGCATTGGTTTTTCTTCCAGGCTTATTCTTAGGGACTGAAAGTTCTTCCTTTAATCAAATGAAAATTCATGTCCTCTGATTGACACATAATGTATAGATGTTTCTTTAAAAATAGGTTGGTGATTTCCTTTTATTCCTATTTCTATGTATAGATTCAATCGGATTATTACTGTGACAAAGTTGAAGCTACATTATTCGTTTCACCTGGAAAAGCATCCTATACTGGGAAGATCTAGTTTGTATCACTCATTTTATTGTTAACCTAGTTCTAACAAATATGGGTTTCACATGAATAATTTCTTGCTCTCAATAATTTCTTGAGGCATCAAAAATGCTAACATAACCTTTGGATCCAATGCAGTTAGATACAAACATACAAAGAGAATTATATTTTAGTTTTATAGATATACAAAATACATAGATATACAAATAAAATATATATTAGATTAGATAGATAGATTTTGGCTTTGGTTTTGCATAGAGAGTTTCTATCTATAAATCTCAAGACACAGTAGGCAATAAATTCTAAATAAATTAAACTGTCAAATGTGCATTTGAACACTTGTTTTTTTTTTTTTTTTTGCGGTATGCGGGCCTCTCACTGTTGTGGCCTCTCCCGTTGCGGAGCACAGGCTCCGGACGCACCAGGGCAGCCCCTGAATACTTGTTTTTAACATATCTTCATTAGATTGTTATTTCCTAAAAAACAAGGAATTAAGTACTTTCCCATTCAATTTAAGTACTACCCAATGAGTATTTCTATATCCTATATGAAACTTGAAAATACATATTAGATCATAACAATGATGGCCAAAAACAAGTAATAATAATAATAATTGACCAGAAAGTATGTTTTCCATAAATGAGAAACAAGAAAGTGAATATCCAGCCTCAGTCACTGCCCTGGCTGTCACATCAGTGCAGTGCCTGATCACATAGAGGGTGTGTCTTGAAAAGCCACAGGAAAGTGGCCCAAGACCTAAAATGCATTTTTCACCCATCAGTCACAGTCTAAAAGTCCCACTCTTTAAGATTAACTCATTTGGGCTTCCCTGGTGGCACAGTAGTTGAGAATCCGCCTGCCGATGCCGGGGATACGGGTTCGTGCCCCGGTCCGGGAGGATCGCACATGCCGCGGAGCAGCTGGGCCCGTGAGCCATGGCCGCTGAGCCTGCGCGTCCAGAGCCTGTGCTCCGCAACGGGAGAGGCCACAGCAGTGAGAGGCTCGCGTACCGAAAAAAAAAAAAAAAAATTAACTCATTTAAGTTAACCCTTATGATTTTTTAATATCCCCTCTTAAAAAATGCAAATTTCTCCAAAAGGGATAAAACCTTACATCACTTATAATTCAGCCAAAATGAGTTTATTCAACACTACTCATGACAACAGGAGAAACATATGGGCAGCATAAGGTCACTAGCTGTCACAGGAATGTAAGAAGATTAGACAATGAAAATTGGTACAAAAGCTGAAGATAAACCTTACTAGCTTCAGTTTTTCCTGAGATGATCCCTATTCAGTAGAATATGTCTCTAAGGAAAAAATCACAAACTGTAATTTGTCTTAGTCTATTTTTATTTTGCTTACAGCTATGTTCTATCTTGACTTCTAGGCATGTTTATCCATGACGCTTAAACCCTAGTTGAGTTTTAAATGTAGCCCAGGCTTTGGGTCAAACTAGGATTTGAATACCAGCTGTGCCATCTGAAGACTATGGATTTTGAACAAACTCTTCGGCCTCTTGAACTCCAATTTCCTCAGGGATAATAATATCAAGCTCTTTGGATTGTTGTGAGGATTAAATAAAATGAAGCCCATAAAGGGCTTAGCAGAGAACATAGCTCAAAGAAAATGTTCACGAACTGTAGTAATTACTAGATTTATCAGGGTCATGGACAGAATGGCTAGCAGGACAATGTAAGTGGTCAGGACAGTGACCTGTGAAATAAAGCAGAAAAGGAGGTGGAAGAGATCCTTGAAAAAGGAACAGTGACATAAATCAGACTTGCCTACAGTGTTTGTCTTATTTTAGTTCAGTCTCAGTGCTGAAAATGCTCTGTCTTCCAATATCCAAAGGCATCCTTGAAATTTCTAACGGTAGAGAACATTAAAGAGGCTGCCCCCCAACATGGTACACAAGCCTAGGACCATCTGGAACTGATTCTGTTACTGAGATATCTGTATATAATGTTTTCCTCCCAACCTTCCTCTTTTCACCATGGAGGCAATTCTCCCAGAACAATAGATCCTCAGCCCCCGTTCCTCACATCACCATCACAAGTACTACTCTAAACACCATTTTAAAATCACTTTTTAAGGTAATTTAAGAAAAGCAATGAGGATTGAAGTAATCATTGGACAAATAAGAATATCATATAAAAATAAAGGCCCTGCACATTCAGTTTATAAGAAAATCAAGTTATCCAAATTGCAGAAAATCCAGACGTAAGAAAATCATGATTAATTTATATTTGTATGGACTCGGAGATCTATGGATAGATTCATTCTTATCAGACTAAGAATTATACTTAAGACACAGCATGATGACATTTCATTATGTTATTATGTTTGTATCCCTTTTTTTTCATGTGGGTACAAATGAAAAATATTTAATAGTTTCCAGCAATCTATGCTTTTCAAAAGAGGGATTATTTTAAGAATCAGTGTCATAAGAAAAAGTCTGGCATAGAAATTATATCAGTAAACTGTGTAGATGGCATGAAAATGTGGTGTCTGGCTCTGGACACCATAATATTTAACATCAGAGCAATAGCTTCTTATCAGAGGGTGGACAGCAGGTGAGAGGTGTGGGAAGTATCTAATTCAAAGGAAGATTGACATCACAATAATATATAAAGTGACACTAACTGAGGTTATTATTACTTTTTCCCTTGAGTTTTTTTTTTTAATGTGTGTGTGATTTTTTTTTTAACATCTTTATTGGAGTATAATTGCTTTACAATGGTGTGTTAGCTTCTGCTGTATAACAAAGTGAATCAGCTATACATATACATACAGCCCCATATCTCCTCCCTCTTGCATCTCCCTCCCACCTATCCAACCCCTCGAGGTGGCCACAAAGCACCCAGCTGATCTCCCTGGGCTATGCAGCTGCTTCCCACTAGCTATCTATTTTACATTTGGTAGTGTATATATGTCCATGCCACTCTCTCACTTCGTCCCATCTTACCCTTCCCCTTTCCTGTGTCCTCAAGTCCATTCTCTACATCTGTGTCTTTATTCCTGTCCTGCCCCTAGTTCTTCAGAACCTTTTTTTTTTTTTTTAGATTCAATATATATGTGTTAGCATATGGTATTTGTTTTTCTCTTTCTGACTCACTTCACTCTGTATGAAAGTCTCTAGGTCTATCCACCTTGCTACAAATAACTCACTTTAGTTCCTTTTCATGGCTGAGTAATATTCCATTGTATATATGTGCCACATCTTCTTTATCCATTTATATGTTGATGGAAACTTAGGTTGCTTCCATGTCCAGGCTATTGTACACAGAGCTGCAGTGAACACTGGTACATGACTCTTTGAATTATGGGTTTCTCAAGGTATACGCCGAGTAGTGGGATTGCTGAGTCGTATGGTAGTTCTATTTGTAGTTTTTTAGGAACCTCCATACTGTTCTCCATAGTGGCTGTATCCATTTACATTCCCACCAACAGTGAAAGAGGGTTCCCTTTTCTCCACACCCTCTCCAGCAGTTATTGTTTGTAGATTTTTTGGTGATGGCCATTCTGACTGGTGTGAGGTGATACCTAATTGTAGTTTTGATTTGCATTTCTCTAATGATTAGTGCTGTTGAGCATCCTTTCATGTGTTTGTTGGCAAACTGCAGGTCTTCTTTGGAGAAATGTCTATTTAGATCTTCTGCCCATCTTTGAATTGTGGTGTTTGTTTTTTAGATATTGAGCTGCATGAGCTGCTTGTAAATTTTGGAGATTAATCCTTTGTCAGTTGCTTCATTTGCAAATATTTTCTCCAGTTCTGAGGGTTGTCTTTTTGTCTTGTTTATGGTTTCCTTTGCTGTGCCAAAGATTTTAAGTTTCATTAGATCCCATGTGTTTATTTTTGTTTTTATTTCCATTTCTCTAGGAGGTGGGTCAAAAAGGATCTTGCTGTGATTTATGTCACAGAGTGTTCTGCCTATGTTTTCCTCTAAGAATTTCATAGTGTCTAGACTAACATTGAGGTCTTTAATGCATTTGGAGTTTATTTTTCTGTGTGGTGTTAGGGAGTGTTCTAATTTCATTCTTTTAAATGTAGCTGTCCAGTTTTCCCAGCACCACTTATGGAAGAGACTGTCTTTTCTCCATTGTAAATTCTTGCCTACATTATCAAAGATAAGGTGATCATATGTGAGTGGGTTTATCTCTGGGTTTTCTATCCTGTTCCATTGATATATATTTCTGTTTTGGGGCAGTACCATACTGTCTTGATTACTGTAGTTCTGTAGTATAGTCTGAATTCAGGGAGGCTGATTCCTCCAGCTCCGTTTTTCTTTCTCAAGATTGCTTTGGCTTTTTGGGGTCTTTTGTGTTTCCATACAAATTGTGAAATTTTTTGTTCTAGTTCTGTGAAAAATGCCATTGGTAGTTTGATAGGGATTGCATTGAATCTGTAGATTGCTTTGGGTACTATAGTCATTTTCACAATGTTGATTCTTCCAATCCAAGAACATGGTATATCTCTCCATCTGTTTGTATCATCTTTAATTTCTTTCATCAGTGTCTTATAGTTTTCTGCATACAGGTCTTTTCTCTCCTTAGGTAGATTTATTCCTAGGTATTTTATTCTTTTTGTTGTAATGGTAAATGGGAGTGTTTCCTTAACTTCTCTTTCAGATTTTTCATCATTAGTGGATAGGAATTCAAGAGATTTCTGTGCATTAATTTTGTATCCTGCAACTTTACCAAATTCATTGATTAGCTCTAGTACTTTTCTGGTAGCATCTTTAGGATGCTGTATGTATAGTGTCGTGTCATCTGCAAACAGTGACAGTTTTACTTCTTCTTTTTTGATTTGGATTCCTTGAATTTCTTTTTCTTCTCTGACTGCCGTGGCTAAAAATTCCAAAACTATGTTGAATAAGAGTGGTGAGAGTGGGCAACCTTGTCTTGTTCCTAATCTTAGTGGAAATGGTTTCAGTTTTTCACCATTGAGAATGATGTTGGCTGTGGGTTTGTCATATATGGCCTTTATTATGTTGAGGTGAGTTCCCTCTGTGCCTACTTTCTGGAGGGCTTTTATCATAAATGGGTGTTGAATTTTGTCAAAAGCTTTTTCTGCATCTATTGAGATGACCATTTTTGTTTTTCTCCTTCAGTCTCTTAATATGGTTTATCACATTGATTGATTTGCATATATTGAAGAATCCTTGCATTCCTGGGATAAACCCCACTTGATCATGGTGTATGATCTTTTTAATGTGCTGTTGGATTCTGTTTACTAATATTTTGTTCAGGATTTTTACATATATGTTCATCAGTGATATTGGCCTGTAGTTTTCTTTTTTTGTGGCTGTTTGTCTGGTTTGTTATCAGGGTGATGGTGGCCTTATAGAATGAGTATGGGAGTGTTCCTCTCGCTAAATATTTTGGAAGAATTTGAGAAGGATAGGTGTTAGTTTTTCTCTAAATATTTGATAGAATTTGCTTGTGAAGCCATCTGGTCCTGAGCTTTTGTTTGTTGGAAGATTTTTAATCAGAGTCTCAATTACAGTGATTGTGATTGGTCTGTTTATATTTTCTATTTCTTCCTGTGTCAGTCTGGGAAGGTTGTGCTTTTCTAAGAATTTGTCCATTTCTTCCAGTTTGTCATTTTATTGGCATATAGTTGTTTGTAGTAATCTCTCATGATCCTTTGTATTTCTGCACTGCCAGTTGTTATTTCTCCGTTTTCATTTCTAATTCTATTGATCTGAGTCCTCTCTCTTTTTTTTCTTGATGACTCCGACTAATGGTTTATCAATTTTGTTTATCTTCTCAAAGAACCAGCTTTTAGTTTTATTGATCTTTGCTATCATTTCCTTCATTTCTTTTTCATTTATTTCTGATCTGTTCTTTATGATTTCTTTCCTTCTGCTACCTTTGGGGGATGTTTGTTCTTCTTTCTCTAATTGCTTTAGGTGTAAGGATAGGTTGTTTATTTGAGATGTTGCTTGTTTCTTGATGTAGGATTGTATTGCTATAAACTTCCTCCTTAGAACTGATTTTGCTGCATCCTATAGGTATTGGGTCATCGTGTTTTAATTGTCATTTGTTTCTAGGTATTTTCTGATTTACTCTTTGAATTCTTCCAAGATCTCTTGGTTATTTAGTAGTGTATTTTGTAGCGTCCATGTGTTTGTATTTTTTACAGTTTTTTCCCTGTAACTGATATCTAGTCTCATAGGGTTGTGGTCAGAAGAGATACTTGGTGTGATTTCAATTTTCTTAAATTTACCAAGGCTTGATTTGTGACCCAAGATATGATCTATCCTGGAGAATGTTCCATGAACACTTGAGAAGAAAGTGTATTCTGTTGTTTTTGGATGAAATGTCCTATAAATATCAATTAAGTCCCTCTTGTTTAATGTATCATTTAAAGCTTGTGTTTCCTTATTTATTTTCATTTTGGATGCTCTGTCCATACGAGAAAGTGGGGTGTTAAAGTCCCCTACTATGATTGTGTTACTGATAATTTCCCCTTTTATGGCTGTTAGCGTTTGCCTTATGTATTGAGGTGCTCCTATGTTGGGTGCATAAATATTTACAACTGTTATATCTTCTTCTTGGATTGATCCCTTGATCATTATGTAGTGTCCTTCTTTGTCTCTTGCAATAGTCTTTATCTTTAAGTCCATTTTGTCTGATATGAGAATAGCTACTCCACCTTTCTTTTGATTTTATTTGCATGGAATATCTTTTTCCATCCCCTCACTTTCAGTCTGTATGTGTCCCTAGGTCTGAAGTGGGTCTCTTGTAGACAGCATGTGTATGGGTCTTGTTTTTACATCCATTCAGCCAGTCTATATCTTTTGTTTGGAGCATTTAATCCATTTATATTTAAGGTAGTTATCAATATGTATGTTCCTATTACCATTTTTTAAATTCTTTTGGGTTTGTTATTGTCTTTTCCTTCTCTTGTGTTTCCTGCCTAGGGAAGTTCCTTTAGCATTTGCTGTAGAGCTGTTTTGGGGGTGCTGAATTCTCTTAGCTTTTGCTTATCTGTGAAGATTTTAATTTTTCCATCAAATCTGAGTGAGATCCTTGCTGGGTAGAGTAATCTTGGTTTTAGGTTTCTCCCTTTCATCACTTTAAATATGTCCTGTCACTCCCTTCTGGTTTGCAGAGTTTCTGCTGAAAGGTCAGCTGTTAACCTATGGGGATTCCATTGTATGTTATGTGTTGCTTTTCCCTTGCTGTTTTTAATATGTTTTCTTTGTATTTAATTTTTTATCATTTGATTAATATGTGTCTTAATGAGTTTCTCCTTGGATTTACCCTGTATGGGACTCTCTGTGTTTCCGGGACTTGATTGACTATTTCGTTTCCCATATTAGGGAAGTTTTCAACAATAATCTCTTGAAATATTTTCTCAGTTCCTCGTTTTTCTCTTCCTCGTCTGGAACCCCTATAATTCGAATGTTGGTACGTTTAATGTTGTCTCAGATGTCTCTGAGATTGTCCTCAGTTCTTTTCATTATTTTTCCTTTATTCTCCTCTGTGGTAGTTATTTTCACTATCTCATCTTCCAGGTCACTTATCCGTTCTTCTGCCTCAATTATTCTACTGTCAATTTTAGAGAATTTTCAGTTTTATTTATTGTGTTGATCATCATTGTTTGTTTGCTCTTTAGTTCTTCTAGGTCCTTGTTAAACTTTTCTTGTGTTTTCTCCATTCTTTTTCCAAGATTTTGGATCATCATACTATCTTTACTCTGAATTATTTTTCAGGTAAACTGCCTATTTCCTCTTCATTTATTTGGTCTGGTGGGTTTTTACCTTGCTCCTCATCTGCTGTGTATTTCTCTGTCTTCTCATTTTGCTTCACTTACTGTGTTTGGAGTATCCATTTCCCAGGCTGCAATTTTGTAGTTCCTGCTGTTTTTGGTGTCATTTGTAGAGATATGAATGGATCTAGAGACTGTCATACAGAGTGAAGTAAGTCAGAAAGAGTAAAACAAATATCGTATATTAACGCATATATGTGGAACCTAGAAAAATGGTACAGATGAACCAGTTTGGGGCAGAAATTGAGACACAGATGTAGAGAACAAACCTATGGACACCAAGCAGGGAAAGCTGCTGTGGGTGGGGGTGGGGGTTTGATGAATTGGGAGATTGAGATTGACATGTATACACTGATGTGTATAAAATTGATGACTAATAAGAACTTGTTGTATAAAAAAATAAATTAAATTCAAAAATAAAAAAATTAAAAAGGAAGAGAGCAACAAAATCAACAAACAAATCTACCAATGATAATAAGCTCTAAATACTAAACTAAGATAAACATAAAAGCAGAAAGAAATTAGATGCATAAAGCAAACCCCTAAGTCTACAGTTGCTCCCAAAGTCCACCGCCTCAATTTTGGGATGATTCGTTGTCCATTCAGGTATTCCACAAATGCAGGGTACATCAAGTTGATTGTAGAGATTTAATCTGCTGCTCCTGAGGCTGCTGGGAGAGATTTCCCTTTCTCTTCTTTGTTCACACAGCTCCTGGGGTTCAGCTTTGGATTTGGCTCTGCCTCTGCGTGTAGGTCACCTGAGGGCATCTTTTGAGAAGTCTGAGGTTTTCTGCCAGCGTTCAGTAGGTGTTCTGTAGGAGTTGTTCCCCATGTAGATGTAGTTTTGATGTATTTGTGGGGAGGAAGGTGATCTCCATGTCTTACTCCTCTGCTATCTTGAAGGTGCTCTCCCCTCTTCGGTTTTATAATAGCTTGTTTTTCTTCTTCCTGCCTCTACACATTTAATTCTATCTTCACATCATGACCATGCTGATTTTCCAAATAGCACATTTCCAATAATTCTATTTCCTGTTTTAAAAACCTTGAGTGTCACCTATATAGTATTATTTCAGTGTATCACCCAGTTTGAAATATGCAAACACACTCAACTATCAAGCCAATTTAAATGATTCATTTTCATTTTGTCCTTTCTCCCCCCATCCCCATTCTAGAATGAACTCTGAGTCCCACTTCCACTGAGTGAAATTATATGGAAAGATAGTGCGAGAAAGTACCTCATAGTGTGGTTTTTCAGTGTTGAAAACACTAGAGATCAAATAGAGATTCTACCTGGTAATCTTCTTTTCATCCTGGAGACAAAATTACACAAAAGACTCTAGCACTTCCAAAAAGCATGAAACCGGGCTAGTAATAACATTTGCATCTTTGAATCTGGGAGAATAATTTGGACTATAAGATTGTAGGGAAGATTAATGAGGTATTACATGCAATGCTCTTAGTGTAATGCCAAGCACATAGTACATTCTCTATAGATGTCAACTCTTAATAATGTTATTAGTAGTAGAATGATTTGAAGTCCAAAAGAATATCTTCTTCATTCACAATGCTTAACTGATGCATCCTTGTCTCAAAGTAATGTGAGCACCTATATCATGAGAGGTAGGTAAAGAAGGAAGGTTGTCAGATTCAACAGTTTAAACCTTTTATTTGGTGGTGAGTAATTGAGTAAAAGAAAGCCATCATCAAATCTGTAGTCTTTCAAGATTTTACATAGAATAGTGTATAAGCTATATCAGAAAAAGGAGATATGGCATGAAGGCCTCCCATTTAGGAAGTCATTAGAAAAGTACAATAAATGGTAATTCAGGTCTGTCTGTTGGCAGTGACAGGAGACACTGTGGAAGCAGATTAAGTACGGCAAAGAAAATAATATCATTCTTTCATTCCAAGCTTGAGTAGAAACAAAATATTAGAGAATAAAGTGAGGGATGAGTGTTTCATTGCATTAGATGTCAGAAGCCTCAGACTATCAATGATAGATAGGTGCAGTCAGCAATTAAAAGCAGAATTCTAAATCATAAGAAACAAATCAATGCTAGAGACAAAATGTCACATGCACATATGGTTTAAAACCATAGAATTGAATAAACCAATTACAAGAACATAGTATTCTGCTGATGTCAAAAAGTTATGGCACTGGGCTTCCCTGGTGGTGCAGTGGTTGAGAATCCGCCTGCGGATGCAGGGGACACGGGTTCGTGCCCCGGTCCGGGAAGATCCCCACATGCCGCGGAGCGGCTGGGCCCGTGAGCCATGGCTGCTGAGCCTGCGGGTCCGGAGCCTGTGCTCCTCAACGGGAGAGGCCACAGCAGTGAGAGGCCCACGTACAACCAAAAAAAAAAAAAAAAAGTTATGGCACTGGTTAAGAGCATTAAATATATTAGTGAGAGGAACTGAAAAAAAAAAAAAAAGAATAGCAAAGAGTGTGGAAGATAAGACAAAAGAGATTTTTCAAGGAAGTGTGATGGAAACTTGCACCTGCATCTCTAAACCCATGTTTGTTTGTCTGTTTCCTGGAGGCACACTTCCCAGTCCTGCCTCACACCTAAATGTAGCCATGGAACTGAATTCTAGACCATGGAATCTGAGCAAATTGATATATTTCATTTCCACACCTGGGCCGAGAAATCTGCCACCTGCATTTCTCCATGTTTATCCAGCTGGCTGTCAATTCTTAGAGCAATCTTGGCAATTTGTTGAAGATCGTAAAGTACTGAAGATAGCAGAGCTGCTCTCAACCTAGGCCCTAGAATGAAAGTGTGGAGCTGAACACACAGCCCCAAATCCCCACTTGGATCCCCATGGGTCCATGACAAGAATGAGAATTAAAATTCTACAGTGTTTAGCCACCACTGAAATTGCAGGCTTTGTTTGTCACAGCACTGAGCCTTCCTTAACTAATATTGAAAGGCCATTTATAAGTCCTGACTGAAGAAGATGGGGACTGAGAGGCCTAGATATTTAATGTTCCACAGGGAGTAGTTTCAGGAAAGCGATGAGAAAAACAAAACAAAACAAACAAACAAAAAAACCTCTGTTTTTGTAAATTAAAGAGCAATTGGGAAATGTAGAAATGAAGGCAGTAAATGCAATTTTTTTTGGAAGGTGGAGAGATTTCACGCAGAATAGAAAGTAAGAGATGGTACGATAACCTGAGTAGAACACAGGGTGAGAAAAGGCTTTGTATATGGTTATGGATAAATTACACTATTTAAATATTAGACAGGAGGAAAAAGTCCATGGGGATGGAGACACTGACAATGCAAAAAGGAAGAAAGATTGATCGAGCAAAAAAAAGGGAAGAGAAAGAGAAGACAGACGGGTGGTGCGTCCATCGTTTTAAAGGAAGTAGCACCTTTCTTATTATTATAAGAATAAGAATATCCAGGAAGGAGACAATTTAAGAAGAGTGAGTAGATTTTTAAAAATCTGGGATTTACCACGTAATGAGAGTTGTGTATGCATTAATTCAATATAGCAATAAAAATGTCAAGCTATGTTTTAGCTTCTGGGATTGTGATGGGGGAGGAGTTCTACTGTACAAATAATAACTAGAAAAAGAAGCCTTGATCATGTTGTTGATACTTTGGAATATCTGCATAGGTAATGTAGATCTGGTTTTCCTCTCTCACCTGAAGTCGACTAAAATCTATGTAGATGGCACAATTTGACAGTTTCACTTGGAATCCTTAGTCATTTCACAAATATTTATTGTCTACCATGTGTTAGCACTGCAGGCATAGTTGGGAAAGAAAAGCAGCAAATAGGGAAAAAAATGAATAATTAGAGATTACAAATGCTATGAATGAAAGATCTGTTAACTTAAAGAAGGATGAAGAGGGGTAGTATGGGGAAAGATGATCTTTCCTGCTATCCACCATTCTATATCAAAACTGTTTTTATTTGTAAATTGGTAAATTATGAAGGAGGAAGGAGGAATTATGAACTACATGTGAAGCTGTAATCATTTCAATAATTTGTCCAAAGTGATACCATACTGGCCATTTATCCTAATTTCTGGCATCATCTTTATGGCAAATTTAATTTTAATTAGGCCATGTTTGAACCTATAGAGTTTCAGAAAATAAAAAATACTAAATAATTAGTTTTGCAGTATGTGTCTTAATAAGGTATCTTAGTAGCATTTTATCAAGGTACTATTCCATTCAAACAAATTGATAGCTTTATTTTAAGAATTTTGTTTTGATAACATATATTTAAATTATATGCATGTACCCACATATGCATATATAATATAAACATGAATATATATCATATTTTAAAATGAATTTATAAATCACATAACAACATTGCTTGGGCTGTTATTTAACATCCTTTGTTTATCTTTATGAACAACTTCTTTCAAGAAGATGTAATAACAATAACTCTTTTTCAAGTACCTTGCTCTCAATGTATGTGAGTTTCTGAGAAAATTCTTTAGTGAGTCAGTTTCCCAACATATTTTTTTACTTCATTTGCAGAAATAAATTATAAGAGATAAATCAAAACAAAGACGGAAAATAAGAAATAAATAATATTCTATATGTGATTGATTTACTTTTTATCTCTAGAAGCACTATTTTTCTTTTATCTTCTGTGAAGCTGTAGTCAAATGGCCAGTAATGTAAAGTGTTTATGGTTTTCTAGATTGGACTTACAGTTTCTTGACCTATCTGAGTCAAGCTAGATCCTTGTCACAGTTTTTATCATTTTAATGAATAGAGAAAACTTCTGAAGATGCTTAGATTCTGATTTTCTTTTTATACTGGAACTTCAGAGAACTTGAAAAAAATTCCTCTTCTAAACATAACTACAATTTCACAGATTGTATTCATTTCCATAAAAGAATACAGTACAGTTCAAAGTGGCCTCTGGTTTTCAATGGAATAAAATAATGAGTTATTTTCAGAATACCTTCAATTTTTAATATCATAAACTTTACTTCCTTACTCATTCTTCCAAAATAATACATAAAGTATTGAATATGTAAACAACTTCATCTACTCTTTTCTCTTTCCTATAAGAATCTTTGCCCTGATTATGAACTTCTGTATCTGAAGAAAATAAATCATTCCAGATTTATTTGCTTTTACTATATTTATTATTCTCATTTATACACAAATTCTTAAAATAATGTAATTTCACTTTACTATCTTGTTTGCTGTAATTTCAACCTCCTCCAGTACTAATTGTATACTTCACAAAATGACAGATGTAAAAAAAGTAGACTTAAATGAAGATTTTTACCAAATCTTAGGCCATAAAATGGTTTTAATTCTCAGTATATATTGCCATCTCTTTTTAAAATGTTCTTTAACTGAGACACCAAAAAGAATGATTAATGATAAAAGATGGGAGTCATAAATTTTAATAAAATATCATGTTGATATCAAATATTATGTTTTTACTAGTAGTACCTTAAATTATTTTGTAGCAATTCTTATTACTCACACTGGAATTATATATGTACACACATATATATATATATATATATATATATATATATATATATATATATATATTCCAATCAGATAAAATTCCTGTAAGATTTTCCTAAGGGAAACCAGGAGCCACTACACATAAAGCTCTAAAAACAGACAGGGAACGGTCTTACTGCAACCTCTATAATTTGAGGACCAAAACTGAATTGAAGTGGGGATTATCACACACTGAAATTTCTTTTCATCAAGTTTTCCCCATTTGCTGACCTATCTTCAGTGATGTCTATAAGTTGGAGTTAAAAAGTATTTCATTAACTGCCCAGTGTGTATGATATAGAAATAAAATGCATATTTAAAAATACAATATTGGAAGCCTTTGAAATTCTTCCCTACACTGGATGACAACTGCAGTAGACTGCATCACCACTAAGAAAATACTTCACCCATACACCCCACCTCTATACTCCCCTGCTTTTTTACTTAGGAAAGGGTCATACAACTCTTTCATTCAATAAAAAATTAACAAGATTGAAATAAGCTTGCGTGTTTCAGCTTGTCCTCTTGCCCTTTTGCCATTTCTGTAAAAAGAACTTGCCCCAGATAGCTTGCTGGTCTCAGAGTTTTGAAAGACATTGGAGCAGACCTAAATCCAATCCATAGCCCAATAATACCAAGCAATCAAGTCCAACTTAGCTGAACCACAGCCAACCTGCAGACATATGGGTGAGAAATAAGTGCTTTATTCTGTCTACCATTGAGACTTTTGCTGTTGTTGATTATGCAGCAGGAGCTATTTTTTTAAAATTTATTTATTTATTTTTGACTGTGTTGGGTCTTCGTTGCTGCATGTGGGCTTTCTCTAGTTGTGGCGAGTGGGGGCTACTCTTCCTTGCAGTGTGCAGGCTTCTCATTGCAATGGCTTCTCTCGTTGCGGAGCATGGGCTCTAGGCATGCGGGCTTCAGTAGTTGTGGCTCACTGGTTCTAGAGTGCAGGCTTAGTTGTGGCACTTGGGCTAGTTGCTCCACAGCATGTGTGATCTTCCTGGACCAGGGCTCGAACCCATGTCCTTTGCATTGGCAGGTGGATTCTTAACCACTAAGCCACCAGGGAAGCCCCAGCAGTAGCTATTGAAGACAAGAACACTTGGGGAAAAGTGACTGACTCATACATTTCAAAGGAGAATAAAATAGGCAAACCTATTACTACTGATATTATTTCAAGGTACCCATATGAATGTTTTTGTTTCTCATGTGTCACTGCCTCTATGAAGGGGAGTAATGTTATTACATATGCTATCTCTAATCCTCACAAAACTACTTCATACACGATGGCATGACTTCCATTTTATAGAGGAGCAAATTGGCCCAGAAAAGTTAAAGGAATTTTCCTCATCCACGCAGGTGATATGACACACACTCCTTCCTCAGCTGATCCAGAATCTGGTGGAAATGCATGTCGAAGAGATGGAAAGAGACAGCTGAGAAAGATATGACAGTGGGGAAAGAAGAACTCTTCCGGATACTTATTGTAAAACAGAGCAGAGCAGACAAGCATCTGTAATCTGACATTTATCTTTCAGTCTAGTGTGACAAATGAGAATATTTTTTCGAATTATTTCAGTGTTCATCATGCAATCATTGTTCACGATATTCTCTATATATTTTGGTTTCAGAAATGAAAGTCATGCCATGTACAATAAGAAAAATGATATCATTGCATAGATACATAAGGGGCAGAAAGCCGTAAACACATAAGACAGTTCCAGAATCCACTAGTCTCACGGTCTCTTTCTATCTAACCGTGCATCTAATTTTATCTGAAGTTTTATTCCTCGTTCCCAACTGCCCAACCCATCTTGAATTCTCTAGTCAAAATTATGGAAGGGTGCATTCTGTTTGCCTTAGTAAATTGCTACTGTTTTGACTTAAGAGATCAGAATTTAGAGCACAATATTATTACGTACGGCTATTGTACAAATGGGATACCATAGGGTCAAATCAGGTCCAATTCACAGCAACTGTTGATCAAAGAATAGTCTAGGCTCTCTGTCCCAACAGGATGCTGTGGACAGTGCAACCAGGAAGGCTACTGGACATCACAGATGTTGACGGACACGTCTAGTTGAGGAGTGACAGTGATGCTGAAGAACAGACCGTTCTGAAGAAGAGTACGTGACATTTGTTTCCTCACACCTACATGGGTTCAGGTCTAAGCAGGTTCCTCTAGCTTGTGGTACTTTCTATATTTCTAAATACTGCAGAGCATAGAGAAAATCAGAAAACTAATGTCTTACTCTTTTTTTAAAAAAAATTTACTTTTATTGAAGTAGAGTTGATTTACAATGTTATGTTGTCTTACTCTTTTTTTTGTTTTTGTTTTTTGCCGTATGCGGGCCTCTCACTGTTGTGGCCTCTCCCATTGCGGAGCACAGGCTCCGGACGCGCAGGCTCAGCGGCCATGGCTCACGGGCCCAGCCGCTCTGCGGCATGTGGGATCTTCCCGGACCGGGGCACGAACCCGTGTCCCCTGCATCGGCAGGGGGACTCCCAACCACTGCGCCACCAGGGAAGCCCTGTCTTACTCTTAATAACTTCATTATAACAAAAACTATGCTATATGTAAATCTTAGCTCCTGTAAAATTGGGATTTCAAAATAGAACAATTGCTGTTCCCTTTTGATTTCCAACAACTTCCGAAATATGCACATTTCCCCCAGAATCGGGACATTTTCAACCTCTATGACAAACAAAACACTTTGATATGGGCAGAATCACCAGCTTGTGAGAAAAGAGACTCTGTATAACCATCATGTCAACGGTTCTGCTGCTGTTCCTTTAACAGATGCTCCAAGATTAATTTGCCATCAGAGCAAGTGACAAGCATTCATTTACCAAATAATGATTTTCTAAATTCATAATTTATCATGTTATGCGATGTCATTAATTAGGTAAAACTATAACTTACAAGGGTGGAAATTCCTTTCAGCTGTCATTGGTTTGAGTAGTTGGGGGGGAAATGAATATTTCTCTATACAATGCATTCTATAGTTGGAAGCCTGGACAAAAATGAAAGCCAGGGTCACATCTGTCTTCCCCATCATCATATAAACTGCATTATGATGGACTTATCTATAAATATGAGGCTGTAAGGAATATTAAGGAAAGTATAAATGTGACCCATATGGGTGTTAGGAGAGTGTGCATAAACGTTGTAAAATATGCTCTGGAAAGCAAGATATATAAGAACAAAAATAATAAAACAAAGAATGTTGTGAAAAGTCAATTCAGAAAAGGAATTGGAGTGGTATTTTATCTAAAAGAGTTTTAATATGTTCACAGCCCATGGTTCATCATATTCATAGTGTGCCTTTTAAAACTACAAAGAAAGGCAGTATGCTAAGAAATCTAATAACCCGTGTTATAAAAGTAAATCTCAACCCAGACTGAGGGTGGCCTTTACATAGTCTAAAAGTTCTGAGTTTTAGAAAGTTTTTTCTTTAATATACTAGTTTTCTGTGAGAATATAATCAAAAGTGTCACCTTCCAAGGACATACATTGACCTTATGCTCCATATATCATGAAAAGAAATGATTATATTAGTACTGATACTAGATTTCTGATAAAACACTAAAGCAACACCACTAAGAGATGTTTGAAAGCATTTTAAAGAACAAGTGGCTGCTTCCCTGGTGGTACAGTGGTTAGGAATCCACCTGCCAATGCAGGGGACACTTGTTCGATCCCTAGTCCAGGAAGATCCCACGTGCCGCAGAGCAACTAAGCCCGTGCGCCGCAACTACTGAGCCCGCACGCCTGAGCATAACAAAAAGAATCCACCACAATGGGAAGCCCACACACCGCAGCAAAAAGTAGCCCCCTCTTGCTGCAACTGGAGAAAGCCCACGCACAGCAAAGAAGGCCCAATGCAGCCAATGATAAATAAAAAAATAAAAACATTTATTAAAAAAAAGAACAAGTGAAAAAAATATGATTGCTAAGTGGATAAAATGATCTTTTTAATATCATTTACGCACACGAATTCCCATTTAAGAGGAGAAAAGCCACTATGTATTTTTCCCAAAATTGCTGGAAAATTTTTTTAACGTGCTACATTAAGATTTGTATGGACATTTCCTGAATAATAAACTCCAAATTCATGACATTCATGTCAGTATATAGTTCAGGGCAAGTGAGAATTATTTAATTCAATCAAAATATTATATGGTAAAATTAATTTGATTCTTTAGGACCATATTTTTTTTATATTCTCGGTGGTATTTTTTCAGAGGAATAATTTGTAACTTTGTTCATCAGTTCTATTTTATGGGAACCTTCATATGCCACCAGAATGGACCTGAGCTTTATATTGCATTTTCTTACTCTTTTACAGCCTTTGCTCCTTTTAATATGTTTAGTTAGTGTATAATACACATACCTTGAGAACTAACTACATTATAAGTCAACATCTCAGAGACCTTCCTCAGCTTAAAAACAGATGCTTACCATTTATATTGTCTAATTAGTATTCTAATTTGTATTCTCTAAATAGTATTTCCCCCAAATACAATTCATATGAATAAACTGGCCAAGCTGCACATGTTACTAGTATTCTGATATTCTATTTCCTCCAAGGAGAGGATTTAACTTCACAGCTGAAAACCACTGCTTGGAGCATTGTGCAGTGTTAAAGGTCCATCCGACTGAGGAGCATTTATGCGTATCACATCTAGATTCTTAAATGTTTTTAAGTTAAATTATATACTGTTAGTGAATAAATTAACCACAGAACATTTCTGGGTGCAAGCATTGCAGTACGTTTTATGATGAAAACAAAACAACACTGAGAGATGCAACATCCATTAAATCTGGTGAGGAAAACAAGATGACTAAATAAATAATTAGAGTACAGTATGATACATTTGGCAGATGGTAGACATAAGACACTGTAGAGCCCAAAGTTGGGAGCCTTTATCTGGTGAGATGGAAAGGAAAGATTCTTAGGAAATCTTCACCAAAAATGGCATTTTCGCTGAATTGGGAAGGGTAATTGTAGTTTATTAGACAGATAAAAAGTAAGGAAGAAGAAATTCTCAGCAAAGAGAACAGCCTGTGGAAATGTACAAAGACACAGGGGATAGAAGTATTAGCTTTGTCTGAGGAAGATTTGAATTTTATTCTACTCTCACTCACGTATTCTTTCTGCCACATTGGATACCTTATGTAGCCTCTCAAAGCCTCTATTTTTTCCTTTTAAAATGGGGACAATGATTATAGCTCCCTCTTAAAGCTGAACCAAGATTAAATGAGATAAAAATGTAAAATATTTGACTAATCCTATGAGTCTACCTTCAAAATATTCCTTCCAGTCCCCATGGAGGTACTGAAGCAGGTAATGTAACTAGAAAACTACAATGTAGTTCAGTGCAAGTAAGTGTTGCAAGAGATGAGCCTGAATGCTAACAGGTATTTGGATGTTTGTGGTAACAGAGGAGTGCCAATGCAAACGTCAAACAGAGAAGGGATGTGACCAGACTTTTGTTCTAGAAGTCTAACGTTGGCAGTGTGAAAAATGAACACGTGAGGGAGGTGAGCAAAAGCAAAGACACCACAGAAATAATGAGGAAAATGAACAAAGGATATACACATCAGGGTAGAGTGAGGTAGAATCTTCTTGAAACTTAGTGAATGATTGCTTGGAGAGAGAAAAAAGAAGAGAGAGAACACAGCAGGGAGAGTGGGAGTCCAGAAGATCTCCCAAATGTCTGAATCTAGCACCTCAATAAAATAGGAAGCAGATAATTATACAAAATAGAGTATAATAAACTACAAACTGTTATGCACGTCTAACTACCAAATCTATAGGATCCAGTCCTGGAAGTGGTTTCTGGAAGCTAGAACAATAAGAGGGGTGACCTCATAGAAGAAGATGGTCCTGAGTTGAGTTTGCTATATGAATATGATGCACATGGGTGACCAGAGAAATGAAGTCATAAAATGGATTCACAACATAAATGTGCTAGGCTGGATTGACATGACTGCAAGTAGAACCCATGCTTATTTGTATGTTTAATTCTGTATTTATATTTAATTATGTTGCACTTGATTTCACAGAAGGTTGAAAACAACTAGTGGTTCCTATATACCAAACCATAGTTGGAAAGAATTAAGGATAGCCTAAAATATTGTGAGGAAAATGTGAGTTAAATCAGAAATGTCAAGTAATATAGTACAGCAGTACTACGTTAGTTTGCCAACCGTTGGGAAACAATTAATTTGGCACTGGTCACTTTGAGCAAAGGTACTTGGCAACTGAGAGGCAACCAAGAAGGGCAACCAAGAAATCAGGCCTTGAAATAACAGGTTCTATCATACTCAAATTATAAACATAGATCTATTCTTTAAAATAAAATTACCTACAGACACACTATTTTTCCACACCTTATACTTAACATGACCGTGGTAATTAAACCACATTTTACAAAAGGTCCTATTTGTTGTATTTGATATTGTTTTAGGTTAAATCGTATTCTATTTTTACTAATGGAGATTCTGTAAGGAACTAGAGTACTTAGAAGAAGTTAAATGTCAACTGATCAAATAAACAATCCAACCAACCACAATGAAAGTAGTAACTTTTTAGTCTACATCACAAACACTAGAAGTATGAGGGATTCAAGTCATGTAATATGATGAATGGTGAAGCAACTAGAGACATTACACCCAGGTAGAAACGTTTTTTAAGAGGACATGGTAGTTGACCTAACATATTTGAAATGATTTAACCAGAAATTGGAACTGTATGCTTTATATGACCCCAAAGAGTAAAATAATTTTGTGGCTGGAAATTATACACTGATTTGCTTCAATAAAATATGGATAAGAACTTTTTTTAAAAAAAGTGTTGTCTATGAATGAAATGATTTGCATCCTATGGTACTTATGTCCACGTTTCTGAAAGCTCAAGGAAAGCTGAATGACCTCTTTTCTGCGTGTTATAGAAGGAACACATTCCAACCCGATCCAAGGAACTCCACCACTGACTAGCAGGAATGCCTTAAACATGCTCTATTCTTTTTGAGCTTCTCACTCATCGTAAAACTGAAAAAAATGCCACATATCCTGCAGGGTTATTGTGAGGAATATATATGATTAAATAATCAGAAGTTTCCTAACACATAATGGGCCATGAAAAAATGTTAGCTGAATATGAATCTGAAATATTCAACTGAGTTTATATCAGGCACTGGCTAGAAGATAATTCGAGGAACAAAGCAGACAGCTTTAAAAGTACCTATTAAAACATTTGCAGATGGAGAAATCTGTATGTGCCTATTTTATCAGTCTTTTATATCTTTCATTAAGCTTTGCAGTTTTATCATTACATTTATGTATATAAAACTTGCAGGACAAATCTTTCTTGCTTCACTTCAGCAGAAATCTAGAGCAGAAACAGTATAGTTTCAGTAAGCATTAAGTTCACCAGAGACAGAAAAAAATACTAATGATTAATCAAATCATAGCAATTTCTTTCTCTCTTAGATAAAAGAAACTCGTACTAAACAGTCCAGCAGTAGTGTGGCAGCTCTTTTTTCATCAGTCTCCCAAGGTGGTCTGACAACCGATAGTATATAGTCTCATTTTCTGGTCATAAATTTTACATTTTAGTCATTGGGAAGGAAAAATAAGGGGATCCAAGAAGTAAATATTTTAGAAGTTGGACACAATGCTTCCAGTTACAACTTATTGGCCAAGACTTGGTTATTGACTATATTTATCCACAAGTGATGCTAAGAAATAAAATCTTTTAGCTGGTGGGCAAAATGCCTACCTAAAAATCGAGGTTCTCATTGGAATAAGGGGGCAAGGGATATTTGAATAGGACTTCTGCCATGAGTGAACACTCAAAATGTAGACTTTCCTTCAGGAAGGAACTTTGGACCTGTTTTAACACCTAAACAAATGCAGACAAATTCACAGTTTCATATGATGAAGTATGGTCAACATTATTTTCTCCTGGAAAACTTTCAGAACAAGAGTGATCACTAATCCAAGGAGAGAGTAGAAAATATCAAGACTCTCAGTTAACCTGATGCTCAGAAATTTGATTTGTCACCATACTTACTAGGATGAACTATCACAGCTTCAAATATCCTCCCCTCACCTTGAAAACAAAATTAATGGACTTGTTACATGGAGTTATTAGATATAAATCATTTGGGGGATTAGGAAACCAACTATCAAATACAATTCTCTTAGTTTCAGAGAAGTAAGTTTATTTTTTCCTTAGCAGTATCTCATAAATAAAATCAAATACTTATATGTAGTTCATTTCTTTTTTAAAAAAATAAAATCATGTCATCAGCTTATAGAAGATATTTACTCTTATTTATTTGTTGGATAGTTCATTTCAAAATAATTTCAATTGAAATAGTTGAACTGTAGGGGAGGAAAAAAAGAATTTCCCTTCTACCCTTTTAAATTCTCTGCTGGGAATCCTGTAGCAGAAGACAGATTGACAAAAGAAAAGCAAATAGAAGTTTATCAACGTGTACACATCATGTATACACGGGAAATACTCAGGGGAAAATGAGTAAGTCTCGGAGTTGGCTTAGAATACTTAGAATACCAGGCTTAAATACCATCTTTAGCAAAAGAGAGGAGAGTATACAGGAGGCCAGTTGTGGGGAGGTGACCAGGAAAACATGGTAAACAAGAGTAAGGTTTATCAAGTAGATTTAAATTGCTGCCTTCTCCATTGAGTTTCTTGTAGTTTAGTCATCCTTCTCTTCTCGGTACAGAGGGGGAGATACTTACAAATGGAGACTTCCTTTATAAATGGAAATTTTCTTTACAAAAAGATAATTTTTAAAGCTTCTCCTCTGTCTGCTGTTTCTCATAACAATCAGCTCAAAATAATCCTTATGCCAATGAGACATGTTTTGGGGGTGGCGTATTCTTGCCACCCTTCTTTCACATGAACAATGATCCAAAAATACAGCATTGTTTGTTTTAAAGGATTCAGGATAGGCTTCTTGTCTACTCCACTGATATTCTTCTCTACTGTGATTCTTCTGCTAGTGTTTATGGACAATTGAAACCATATCCGTATTATCAAAGAAGAAAAAATAATTTTAATCTGCATCCTCCAAAAGTAAACATTATGCAACAAAGGAAAATTTTTACTATATCTTTTCTAAAAATTTATTATGTTCAGGTAAAGGGATTGTTTTTTATAATTCACAGTCATTTAGAAGACATCAGTCACTGGAAGATTGGGACTGACATATATACACTAATATGTATAAAATAGATAACTAATAAGAACATGCTGTATAAAAAAATAAAATAAAATTCAAAAAAATGTGGTTGAAAGAACTGGAAAAAATAAATAAATAAATAAAAAGAAGACATCAGTCATCTAAAAGTTTATTAATAAAGAAACCACCAAGTCAACCTTTTTCTTTTTGTATTACTTCATGAATTATTTTTAAAAATGGATTTATACTATACTATAATTTCTCCTTTTCCATACACTTTAAGAAATACTTATGAAATACAAAAATATTTTATTTAGATTATAAACAATTGTAACTTCACTCCAATAAGGTAAACCTGCCTTTGAAATATAACCATCCTATACAGTACTAAAAAGAAATGAACTATCAAGCCATGAAAAGACATAGAGGAAGATTAAATGCATGTTACTAAGTAAAAGAAGTCAATCTGAAGAAGGCTGCATTCTGTATGAGTCCAACTATATGACATTCTTATAAAGGCAAAACTAGGGAAACAGTAAAAAGATCAGTGGTTGCCAGCGGTTGAGTGCAGGGGAAAGTAACAGGAGAAGCAGAGAGTGTTTTTAGGGTAATGAAAATGCCATAAAAATGGATACATGTCATTATACATTTGTCCAGACCTATGGGATGTACAGCACCAAGAGTGAACTGTTATGTAAACTATGCACTTTGGGTGATGATGACATATCAATGTAGCTTCATCACTGGTAACAAATATACCACTCTGGTGGGGGATGTTGATAATAGGGGAGGCTGTGCACCTGTGAGGGCAGGGGTTATATGGAAAATCCCTGTATCTTCTCCTCAATTTTGCTGTGAACCTGAAACTGCTCCAGAAAAATAAAATCCTAATTTTAAAAAAAACTACATTGATGCACAGTAATTTTGGATTATCTGTCAAATTCTCTCTTTTATATCATATATATTTCAATTTATTTGGAATAGAAATGTTCATACTATAAAAAAGAGCTTTAAAGGAGCTAGAAACACACCATTTATCTGAGATATGAAGATGTCTTAAGACAAACATACATTTTAAAAGAACCTTTAGAAATATAGTTAACATAAATGGATACTAAATCTGCACTGAACTCAGCATTATTAGCAAATGATAAACTAAAATTAAATTTTTGTCATCTGGTTAAAATGTACAACACTCAAAATTTTCATTCTTTGACTTTAATGTAATACAGTGAGAATGTCATTGTACTGTAATGTTCAAAACATTCCTAAGATACAAAAATTATCCCAAAGTTAAAAAAAATTAATTTTCCTATCAAGCTGACAAACAATTTTAGATAGGAATTATTGAAGTTTTTAATGGTATCCATCTTCAAAACAGCTTCTGTTTATTTCATTGAAAGTGTATTTTGTTTCAAATTTCAAAATTAATCAATTGAAAATATTTACAATTAACAAGTATAAGTAAACGTCCTTAATCATTATCTCTCCAGAAGACTTCCATAACTGTTCCCAATGGGTCTCCCACCTCAAACTCCCTGCAACTGACAACAAAAAGGATGCTGACAGGACAAAATTTGGGGACATTTTAGTGTACATTTTATTTGAATATGTCAAATTAGCCAATACCATGTTTTGATCTATGTGTACACTGTTGAAAAAGAAGTTTTTTTTTCCTGTATGCATCTTTATTCACTATATTGAAATTCTAAGCTGAGAAAATAACAATCACCATCATTCACAGAGTACATACTGAATTCTGCTTTCAGGATTAATAACTTTGCTACATGATTTCACCTTATTCTTACATCACTATAAGAAAGCCACTGCTCTTCTAAAACAGAATCTTACAGAAGTAATTAAACTGGCCTGAGCTTTTGTTGCTAATAATTAATGGCTGACTGTGATTCAAAGCCAAATACATGATTCCTAATGATGCTTTCTTAACCATAATACTCTACTGTCGTGCAGATATTCTTGACAAGTATAAAGATTAAAAATCAATCATTTTAATATATTTCCATATTCTGTTTTATAACAAGTTTCTTTTGTTTTTAATTTTATATTTAATATTTCTAATGATTAGAGACTTTTAAGGTGTAGGTGAAAGGGAAGTAAATTTGAAACTGTTTCCTGTGAAGTGACTAAGTTTCACATGTTTAAGACATAATGGATGGTTTCACAAAATAAGAAGCTCTTGAAAAATATACTAAACAAATAAAGATGATATAACCTTGCGTTAATAACCTGAACTGTTCTCATTACAATATAGCTTCCTCTTACAGATATATGTTGTACCAATTCTACACCAGAGAATATGCATTCCATCTCTTATTCTTCAAATATTGGAGTATTATGAAAATTACTAGGATTTTATAGATTTGCCACTTCCAATTAGAAGATTGGGGTGGGTTTAAGGTCCCCTAGGGCCTCACTAACATTTGTGTTTATTGTGGTCCTTTTTAATCTTATGACAAGAGGTTAACCTTCTTTCTTTTGATTAAATTTGAAGTGCTGGTCTCCATCCATTTTTATTAATTTGGAGAAAAAAATGGATGAAAAAGATTCTGTGATTTGGCTTTATTTTACCACCCTTTACTAAGCAATCTGTTAATAACACTTTAAACATGATGAAATAGGACAAATTTATATTCCAAGTGATTAACAAATGGAGGGAAGGCAAGCTGTAGGCATAGCTAGGATCCCATTTCTGCATTTTCAGCTGTTTCAAAGTAATGGTCCAATTGATCATTATCCTGAGAGCAAGTAGGCTTGGGTTCCAGTTACTCTGCTATTAATTGGTTATGTGTCCCGTAATAGAGAGTCAATCTTTTTGGATCTTAAGTTCCTTAATTATAGATAGAGTTATATAACTGACATATGGGGTATCTTCTAGTTTGGAAATCATATGAATAAATTTTTTTCTCATGCTAAAGAATGAAATTATATTTAGTGTATTATCCTTTATAGGTTGAGTTTCAATTCTGTTCAATAAATACATGCTGATCACTAACCATTTTACCAGGCATAATGGAGAAAACAAAAATAAGGAACTAGAATTCAAAGTCTTCCTTAAACTGAAATATATGTTTCAAGAAATAAAACACAATGATTCCATTGAAATCTTTTAGTTTTTCTCATATTTTTTGATAAAATTAGAGGGATCTACAGGAAATATTTATCAAAATATTTACAATTTCTTTGTTAGCTTTAATAACCAAGTCAAAATAAGTTGAATAATCTTATTAGAAGAGCATTCATAGTATGATCCTATTCAATAACATTCTTTTTCTATCAAATGATCTTATTATGTATCTATTCTTCTAACTGCACATTTGAAGAGGATAACATCTGAAAGTTGTTAACTTAATAATAACAATGGTTGTTTTGGGAGTGTTGTTTATTTCTTTCTTTGTATTTTAGTCTACTGTGTGAATTCTTTATAATGAAGCTGAATCATATATGTCTTTATATTTAAAAAAATAAAGAAAAAGAAAAACTAGTAACCAAAAAGTTCTCTCAAAGGAGAGTAAGAGAAGAAACACAAATACTTATTAATGTCAAGGAGGAGAAACCAATCCAAGTTTTCTTTTGTACACATTGACAGATATTTTCCAGAATATCTGAAATCCATGACTATATCCTCAGATTAGTGTGAGTTAGGCCCCCGAGGTGTTTATCTCAAATGTTATCACCTTGTCCTCTCTCTGCTCACTCTTTATATGACAGGAGGACTGTGGTCAAGTCTAAAAGAACATCTTGTCCATCTCTGTACCCTTTGAATTCTATCTTCTCAAGATGCTTATCCTCTTTCTCCCTTTGCTTGATTTCTCAGTGTAAGCTATAGTGCCAAATCTGACTGTATACCCAGAGTGGTCCAGGCACTTTCAGTTTATCTACTTCCATGAAAATCTCCAATATTTATCCAGACAAACTCAGTGTGCCCCTTCCATTCCACTGTATCTTTGCCCTAGTCTTTTCTAGATTGCGGTCTCCCAACCCACATCCCACAATTGTCATATTAAACTGAAGATTACCTTCTGATCATGTATTAAGGTCCCCTTTGATGTGACAAGCAGTTTGACCTAATTCTTAGCATACACCACACACTTGATTCTGGTGTCCATCCTGTTTCTGTGCCCTGGTGTATCTGGACAGCTCCACTATCTCTCCTCGCTTGTTCCCACTGGCATAAGGCACCGGAGGGCAATTCCTGAGGGATCTGTGAGATAAATAAAGATCAAACAAATGTTATTCAAGAGTGTTGTAGAATTAATAATCAAAGACAAAAGTAGTAGCCAAGAAAAGGAACTAAACCAGCAGACCAGGTGAAAAAACATTAAACCATCAGAGTAAAAAGGCATAAATAGAAGATGAATGAACAGGTCACTAATAAGGGAGATGGTATAAGAGTTAGAATGAAAAATAATTCCAGAGTGGCAATGAATTTAGGTGGTTAAGAATCTAAATTGGAGGACTATTGTAAGCCTTAGAGGAGTTGAATCTGTGCTTGTAGGAAGGAGTGCAGAATCCTTCACACATTTAGGACTGACTGTGTGAACCTTTAGCTTAAAGTATGGCTCCTGCAGCTCCGAGTCTGGCTTAAGATGCTGGAATCCTTAAATGGAACCAAGTCTGATGTCTGGTACAACTTCTAAAATGCACAAGATATCTGCTATAGAATGAAGCACATTAGAAAAAGCGTGGTGTGTAGCCTTCCATCTTTGCTCCACTAAATGAGATCTCAGAGCCCCTGTGTCATCTAAAATAGGGCAACTGAGGGTCTAATTCCAATTCTTTTAGTTGGTTTATTTTTTTAAGTAAATTCCTGTCTGGAGAAGCCCAGGATTCCTCTCAACCTTGCTCTTCAGATGGGTCCAAATGTAATCAGGGCTGCTCTAAAGACCAGGACACGTGCCTCTCAGAGACTCTTGGGTGTTGCTCACAGTTGGTTCCTGACACTGAAACCAGCACACCAAAGCTTCTTCTCTAGTAAGAAGAGCTTTTTTCAATGTCTATGATATGGTAAGGCCACAGCCAAGAAAGCAAGTGGGATTTCCTTCCTCTGGCTTATGGTTGAATTGTCTCTCCTGGACAGTTCTCCTGAATCCATCTCATAGATGCCTGGTACACAAGTCCATCTCTAGATAGATAGATTGATTGATAGAGATAGATGATAGATAGATAGAGAGAGCTAGTTATATATAGATATATAGATGTTTGAATGCAGACAAAATGAGGAAGGCTCTTCAACTGTCAGGTGACATGAAAACCACTACCCCTAACATAAAATGGAACTTTGTGTGAACTGGTTTCTAGATTTTATGTGTGGATATGATATTCTTGTTCTTCCATTCAAAAGACTGCTGCTTCCCACCTGCAGTCTATTTGTGGCATTTACTGGGATACTTTCCCAGACTTCCAGAAGCAGAGGATGAACAAAACCTTCCCGGTGGCAGGGAAGAGATCTCTGAAAGACAGAAGGCTTGAAGGGGACTAGGTAAATAACAGGCAGTCAGGGACAGCATTCCCAAGCAAACACAGCAACCACCCATCTCTGAGGCAAAGAGTAGACTGGATTCTGAGAAAGCAGGACAGGCTGAGCAGCACACACCAAAGGCGATCTTTCTTGATGTCACTATGAAGCTTACGGTATTTAGCTTAGTGGTTAAGAGCACAGCTCTGAAATCAAGCTCAGGAATGACAGTGACTCTACCACTTTCTGGCTGTATGAACATGGGCAAATTGCTTCAACTCCGTGTGCCTGTTTTCCCATCTGTAAAAAGGGGCTAATTTTAGTACCCACTTCTAAGTATGAAAGAATGTAAAATTAGACATTTGTACAGAAAGAAATGTAACTGCAATCAAAAAGACTCATCAGAAGAATCACAGAGAACCCCACATTGTACATTATGAAAGAGTCAGCTTTATATACCAGTCAGGCTCAGAGAACATGAAGCCAGTACCGGGGAAGCAGGAACCATCCTAAACTCCTGTCCCACTATCCTCCCCAACCAAGGTTAGAAAGCAGACTGGGCAGTAACGGACATAAATGAGAATCAGAAGAAAATCCAATTACACCCTCTTCCCAATGGCAGGCAGCTCACCTAAAAATGACCATTAGTGAGGAAGGAAAGAGGTTGCCTTAGCTTTCACTGAAAAATGAAGTGTTGATTAATATAATGGAACTGCCATTCTATGTCCAATAGAGATGATAGTTTGAGAATTAAACGGCCAAATGATTTTACTGTCTGAGAGTTACCAGAAAAATGACGGGACTTCCTGCATTTTCTTTCAGTGGCTAGGGTGAAACCACTCTCACGGGACATTTAAATGGACTGTATGGATGAACACACAGATGATTTCTGTTTTCTTTCCACGGGTCCTGCTTGCTCCATACATGGAACGCTGTTGTGAGAATTAAATTAGTTGATCCATGTGAGTTGCTTAGAACAGCACCAGGCACAAGTAGGAGCTCAGAAAGCTAAGAAATAGTACAATAATCCACAACATCAGCTAATACTTACTATAATAGGACACGTCTATGTTATGCATTACAAAGCTTAGATTCTGCAACTTTTCTCCTCGCCAACCAAAGTCCTGCCCAACAAAAAAACCATTTTTTTTCAAGGTAGACAATGCAAGCAGACAGTTTTCTCTACCTTCTTTGAATCCAAGCATTTCCTCCTTTCTTTTCCTCTTAATCCATATTCAGGTTTTAATCTTGGTTCTGCCATCTCTGAGCTGAGAAAGATGTTAATCGGGTGGCTTTACCTCTCTGAGCCTTTGTCTCCTCTTCTATAAAATGGGTGTGTTAACACATAATTTTACAGCAGAGTCATAAATAGTTGACTTACTGTACTTGAAATGCACACTGCCTGATAAAATACTGGTGTTTCTTATTTTTGCTTCTTTAACTTGCTCAGATCTCTAATCTTAGCTTTTATTGAATTAATGAAAGAAATAAACATGTTAAATAATCAAAAAAATATATTGGTATTTCAATGGCCTAAAATGCCCCAGGGAGACATGGCCATGAACATATCTTCTTCCTGCTCATTCTTCTATAACAAAGGAAAGGTGAAATCATGTCACTCTTCTACTCAAAACTGTCCTATATTTTCCTGCCTCACTTTGAATAAAAGCCAAAATTCTTATAGTGGCCTATGAGGCCCCACAGGATCTGGCTTTGTATCATATGATCTATCATTATAATCATTCCCTTTTACGCAGGTTCAACGCCCTTGCCCCACCCCCACCCCCCGCTTCCATGATACTAGCTGGGTCAACGCCAACCCTGGGAAAAGCTAGTTCTCTATTAACCCTTGCTGGTACCTGAGCAACTGAACATGGCTGGAGAAAAACACACTCATGGCGACTAGAATACAAACCTTAAATGCCTGTTCTCAGCATTCTTAATAGAGAGCCTCTAGTCAGTTTTCTTTCCCTTTCTTTAACTAGCTTCTTCACACTTCTCTTCTCAAAACATCAACAACCTCTGGCCCCTTCATCACCCTCAGTAACCAAAAATGAACTTCCTTTCACTTCTGTCCATCAAATCTACCAGCCTGTATGTATCTATAAGGTTTGCCTTCCCTTTAGTTATAGCAGACAAATGCCTTGTGTTCCAAGACCCACCTTTCTACTGAAATCCATCTTCACTCACTTTCTCAAGGACTTTACCTCTATAATCATGCTCAGTCTCCTCTGCATCACCTCCACCAGTATAAATGCACAATTTCTCCTACATTAAACAAAAAGGTTGAGCCCACATGCCCATCTACCTCTGAAATCTATCTGCATTCCTATACAGTAAATGCCTCATAAGAATAGTTTGCACAGATAGGCTGCATTTCCTCATCTCCCATTCTTTCTTGTGTCTAATCTACTGAGGCTTTATTTTCAAAACACAGAAAGCATTTTCATCAAGGCCACCAACACCTTCATATTGGCAAATACAATAGTCAGGGACTCCATCATACATTTTGAGATTTCCATCTGAAATCATTTACATGAAATTCAATGTGAATGGTGACTTCAGAAGGTTTACAACAGAGTAAGTCCTGGTATCATTTTTTAGGACTTAATTTTTAGGGTCAATATTATTGTTACATATAGTTAGGTGTATTTATTTTTACTGCTGAATAATATTTGACTGTCTGAATGTAACTGTTTATTCATTTTTCTATTGATGGCATTTTTTCTTGTTTTTCTATTAAAGACATCTCTAAATTTCTAGTGAAACATTCTTGAATATGAATTCTGGTATATATGTGTAATGTTTTCACTTGGGTGTATCTTAGGAGTCCAACTGTATAGTCATTTGGCATGTGAATGTTCACCTTTACAAGCTAGTGACAATGTGTTTCCCAAAATGATTATTTAAAGCAATTAACAAGACATATTTTTAAGACACATCTTCTCCAATACTTTGTAGCATCAGACTAATCATATTTTTGTGCAAATGGAATGGGTATAAAATATTTATATTTACAATCTTGATTTGCATTTCTCTGATCCCCAAAAAGGTAGAACCTCTTCCCACATGTTTATTGACCAAATGCAATTTACCTTCTGTGAAATGCATGATCACATCTTTTGCCCATTTTTCTAGTGAGCTGTTGATTTTTCCATTAATTTAAAGATTTTATTTATATATTCCTGACATAAGTGTTTTTCAATCATATAAATTGCAAATATATTATCTCAGCTTATAAATTATTTTTTACTTTAAGGTGTTGTGATAAATTATCCAAATTTTAGAAATAAGGCTAAAATATGGGCAGCATAACCTTCTAAAATCATTTAAGGGCAAGGACCACCCAATGATTATTTAGGAATATATATACTTAGTTAAACTCACAATTTACCACTATTTAACTTCCTGAGATTTTGAGAAGTTTCATGTTAACCTGTAGATGTTGGTCTTGTAGAAATGAAAATAATTTCAACCCTCAGAAATTGATAACCCCAAAGATTATAGTTTATTGCCCTGTTGAACATTAACCAGTTTTTTATCTAATTCTGCAATCTTAACCTAACATGTCTTTATTAAATTTCATATTGGTTTAGTAAGGTTCAACCAGAGAAACAGAACCAGCAGGGGACTGTATATATAATATATATAATATTTACACATAGACCTATATACAAATATTTTAAATGTCTTTTTGATTGCTTTTAACATCATAATGCTTTTATTTTACTTAATAAGGTAAATTAAATTTTTGAATGAATTCATTTTATATTTGAATAAAAATAATGATGTTACTACTTTAAAAATTATACTTTACTGGTTTTTGGAGCTTCCACTAAGATGCCCAAGTAGATTCACCTGATGCAGCCCAGTAAACTCTCTTGCCAAAGAAGTGCACACGTACAAAGAGCAAATGGGTATTTTCTTGCCTTTCAGGGTAAACGCCGAGCTTCAAAGGAATTTTAATTTTGTTTTTTTGTTATGTTTTTATTTTAAATGTAATTTTGTGTTTATTTATGTTTTTGGCTCAAACAGGTGATAAGTGATTCCCCATTTGTGGTAACAATAATTAAGGATTTGGTTTTATAGGTGACTGTTTGGTGATCTTTGTTGAACAGATGATTGCAACCATATTCCTTGGAATGAGTGATGACAGAGAATCCAGTTTGTTAGTCATTTTGTTTGTATATCTATTTACGATTTCAAATCAATTAAAAATTTATGTTCACTGGGAACAACCATCTTTGAGATCTAGACTGGAGATTTTTTGTGAGTCTATGTTTCCTTGTAATTTGTGGCTAAAGTGGTAAAACCTGTACGGCGTTTTCTGTAGTTTAGAGAAGACTTCACATCTTTGTGAAAGTGTAAAATGTTTTTCTACACCTGGAAAGCTCTAATAAAATAAATTATTTATAATATCTCTTAAATTGAAGGAGCTCTTTTGAAATTGCCTTGTAGAGATGAAACAAGTGCTTATATAAACCATATATACCAAAAATTCACAGAAAATACAGAAACTAATCTATTATTTTAAGCATGCTAGTTTTTTTCTTTTAGAATTTAAATTCTAGTAGAATTTAAATTATTTTTAGAATTTATTTTTTAGGGCAGTTTTAGGTGTACAACAAAGTTAAGAGGGAGGTACAGAGATTTCCTAGATATCTCCATGCTCCTACACATGTATAGCCTCCCACATTATCAACATCATTCACCAGAATGGTACTTTTTTTTTTTTTTTACCAAGAATGAACCTGCATTGACATATCATAATCATGCAAAGTCCATAGTTTACACAAGGATTCATTCTTGGTGTTCTACGTTCTATGGGTTTGGACAAATGTGTCATGTATGTATTCATCATTATAATATAGTAGAGACCATTTTCATTGCCCTATAAATTTTTGCTCCATCTACTCAGCTCTCTCCCCCACCCTCCAGCAACCATTGATCTCTTTACCATCTTCATAGCTTTATCTTTTCCAGAATGTCATATGGTTGGAATCATACAATATGTAGCCTTTTCATATTGGCTTCCTTCTTTTGGTAATATGCACTGAGTGTCCCCCAATGTTTTTTTATGGCTTGATAGTTTATTTCTTTTTAGGGTTGAATAATATTGCATTGTTTGACTGTGCTATAGTATATTCATCCATTCACCTACTGAAGAACATCTTGTTTGCTTCCAAATTTTGGCAATTATGAATAAAGCTGCTATAAACATCTGTACGTAGGTTTTTGTGTGGACATGGATTTTCATCTCCTTTGGGTAAATACCAAGGGGTGTGATTGTTGGGTCATATGGTAAGAGTATGTTTGGTTTTTTAAGAAACTGCCCAACTGTCTTCCAAAGTGCCTTTACTATTTTTTCAATCCTACTAGCAATATATGAGAGTTCCTGTTGCTTCACATCTTTGCCAGCATCTGGTGTTGTCAGTGTTCCAGATTTTGGCCATGTTGATAGGTGTGTAGTGGTATCTCCTTTTTTATTTTAATTTGCATTTCCTGGATGACATGATGTGGGCATCTTTTCATATGCTTATTTGCCATCCGCATCTCTTCTTTGGTGAGGTATCTGTTAAAGTTTTTGGCTGATTTTTTAATAGAGTTGTTTGTTTCCTTACTGTTGAGTTTTAAGAGTTTTTGGTATATTTTGGATGCCAGTCCTTGATCAGATGTATCTTTTAAAAATATTTTCCCTCAGTTTGTGGCTTGTTGTCTCATTTTCTTGACATTGTCTTTTGCAGAGCAGAAGTTTTTTTATTTTAATGAAGTCCAGCTTATCAGTTATGGCTTTCATGGATTGTGTCTTTGGTATTGTATCTAAAAAGGCATCACCATCCCAAGGTCATATAGGTTTCTCCTATGTATCTTCTGGGAATTTTATAGTTTTGCATTTTACTTTTAGGCTTATGATCCATTTTAAGTTAATTTTTTTAAATTGAGTTAAATAATTAAATTAAATTGAGTTAAATAATGAATGAACTTTGGATACCTGGATGATTTCTAAAAAAGATACAGTATGAAATAATGATGACTAAGCATATTTCCATCTTGTATGATGCTTTCTATGCTTACACTGCTTACATGCTATAGAGTGTTATATCTTTGGGTCATGTCAATAAAAGCATTCACTTCTGTCATTTTAAGAAGGCATAAAAGAATGCTGTCACCTGTGGAAAGTCATGATATGAGTCTCTTGAGTTTTGCTAATCTGCAAAAATGTTTGTATAGGAAACTGTTCTCCATGATCTATTTTCCAGTTTTCTCCATGAAACAGAAATTATTACTTAGATTAAAAGTTAAAATTAACATAGGTGGTTGTGACTATGCTACAATCTATAAGTGAGACACACAGCTGTGTATAAAAGATAATGAGATGGTTTTATTTTTCAAGGGAAGAAGAGAGCTGTTATACTATAGTGAATTGTCAGTTTGTTCCACAATATGAAAAAAAAATTGCTGAACGACAAAACTTAAGAAACCTTTAGAAACTTTAGCAGGTCTTAGATGGATTGAGCAAAAGGAATTCTTTGTGCCTTAGTTTTGTATTCACTAAGTCGGAAGAGAAGCTATGAAAGATATTAAAAATTTAGCAGAATTCTCTCCATATTAAAGGCCCATTTACAAAATAATTTTTCAGAGGAACTCTTAAACCTATAATGCCAAATAATATCATCATGCAAAACTAGAATTTGGCTTTTCATTTATTAAGAGAATAAATTGATTTTAGAATTCTTAATAAGGGATAGCAAAAGGTTATTTTTTTAACAGTGTAACTTGCTTAGAGAGCAGATTCCATATTTCACCAGAATAATCTTTGCTGCTTCTTGCTGATTTTATCATGCTCTTGCTTAATAAAAAACAAACAGTTCCTTACTTATATAAGAGCTAAAGCTTCTCACAGTTGCACATTTTTCTTCTGTGTTTTATTTTAAAATTTACTGCACTTTAATCATTAAGTATTGTTTTCCCAGAATCCAGGAACCTGACTTCATCAAGTGATCAAGTCAACTCTGACAGCTCCTTTAGATTTTGCCTTTCCGAGACTGAATCACAGAAAAAGATAAAGTAAAATTTTAGGATAGCCTTCACACCTCAGACTATTTTTTGAGCTTTCCCCTAGCAACCATGGACACAATCACAATGATTTGTTATAAAAGGAGTAAGGCTAGAAATAATTAAGATTTTTTTCTCCATATTTCTTAATTAGCTCATACTATTGTCAAAACAAACTCAGACTTCCCAAGATTAAGTTTGTATATTTAATGGGAAGGCCTTGGAGATTTTGGAGGATTTGTCAATGCCCTTGTTTTAATAGGTTCTTAAAGGAGATATTGATCAAACTATTATGAAAGAATTATATATTTTACCCCAATAGAGATTTTACTCTCCTCAATTCTAGGTTACTGTAATAAATTAACTGTTTTTAGTCTTATTATGAAATATATTTGCTTCTCTCTGACATTTGCCTGAAGGATCTGCTAAAAGTTATAGGATAGAATTGTATATCAAGCTTCAAAAAAGGATTATGCTAGGTACTATGAAATTATTGATGCTTCAGGAAACAGGCTCTTGGGTAGAATCTCACAAGCTGACATCCCTTAGATTACTTTCACACCATACCAGCAGACTGATTCAAAATTTCTAGACTTCCTTTTAGTTCACAAGTAGTCATTTAGATTTTAGTTAATTTAACAGATATATAGTGGTATCTCATTTTTTAAATTTACATTTATTCTAATGATTAACTAATGATGTTGGGCAAGTTTCCATGTGCTAATTTACCATCCATGGATCTTCTTTGAAGTGTTTATTCAAATTTTTTGCCTTTTTTTAATTGTATGTTTTTATTATTGAGTTTTGAAATTGCTATACATATTACCAGATCCAGGTAATTTTTCAGATATATGCTTTACAAATATTTTTGCCAAATGTGGTGCTTGTCTTGTCATTCTCTTAACAGTGATTTTTTTTTAAAGTGTTTGACTTGATGAAATCCAATTTATTATTTTTTTCTTTTATGGATTGTGCTAGTAAGATATGTTGTCTAACTCCAAATTACAAAACTTTTCTTTGTTTTTGTTTTTAAGTTTTAGGTTTTACATTTAGATCTATGACCCATTTTGAGCTAATTTTTACATTGTGCATGACGGATCAAATGTCAGTCTTTTTGCACATGGTTATTTAATTGTTCCAGCACCATTTATTGAAAATTAACTTTTCTCCACTGAATTGAATTTGCATGCTTGTTAGGTTAGGCTCTGATAAAAACCCCAGTAAGCTCAGCTACGATAAAATAATTTCTTTTGAAGGCAAGCCTTGTTAAGAACAGAATGCCATGGCGTATTTCAAAAAGGTTCTTTATTTTCTCTTGCTGCTGGAAACGTAGGGGATTTTTCTCTGACATTCATTGTGAGGACCTGGTAGAGCTCCTGGAGGTAAAACTTACAAAAGGGTGGGGGTCTCTGTGTGACTGGGCCCCTGGAATTTTTAACTCTCAGAGTTTGCCACACTGAGGCTCCAGCAATTCTCCAGTTACAGTTCAGATGTGCCTAGCCAGCACAGGTACCTGGGAGGTTTCTCCTTGTGGGTTTCTGCTCCAGTAAGTTGTGATTCTCTGCATCCAAATGTCTATCTTTCTAATTTGGGGGGCAGAGACTTGCCTTGTTACCTAATTTCTCTGATGGATCTTAGCAGAGTTGTTGATTTTTCAGTTTGTTCAGCTTTTTACTTGTTGGTAGGGAGTGCAACTTCCAGGTTCCTTATATGCTGGACCAAAAACTGGAAGGCTTTATTATCATTTTAATATCTGTATTATCTGTAATGTTGTCACTGTTCGCATTTTTGATATTGGTAATTTTTCCCTTCCCTCCTTTATCATAGTCAGTCAGAAGTTTATCATTTTATTGATCTGTAAATTTTAGCTTTTGCTCTCATTAATTTTCTCTAATTTTTTTTCTATTTCACTAATTTCCACTCTGATCTTTTTATTTCCATTTATCCGCCTACACTGGGTTTTATTTGCTCTTTTTATTTTTACTAGTTTCTAAGGTAAGTCTTTGCCCCTTTTACAGACTACCACTTAGCCAAAGGCTTTTCTACATTTGTCTAAGTATGATCCAATGTCTCTGTTTCCATGCTAGTAGCTTCCTCAGTTTTTTGACCTAATTAGAAGATGAAAGCCAGCTAATTCCTAAAGGAAGCCTAGGTTTTCTCAGTTTGGAAGGTAAATATTTCCCTCCTATGGGTAGAGTTAAATCCTTAGACAAATCTCTTCCCATCTTTTGCTTTTTGGAACCCAGTCGGCAACTCACAGAGAAATAACAAGAGGAAGAGAACCAAAGCGCTTTTATTTACAGAGCACCCAGCACCAACTGCAAACCAAGTGAAGAGCCATCTTTGACCTTCTAACTCAGTTCATTCCCCTCATGACTCGGGGCAGAAAAGCCATCCAGTTGAGCCCAGTCAACCCACAGAGTCAGAAGCGATAAGAACATGTTTGTCATTTTAAGCCACTTGAGTGATTAGAATTGCTATCCGGGCTTCCCTGGTGGCGCAGTGGTTGAGAGTCCGCCTGCCGATGCAGGGCACACGGGTTTGTGCCCGGGTCCGGGAAGATCCCACATGCCGCGGAGCGGCTGGGCCCGTGAGCCATGGCCGCTGAGCCTGCGCGTCCGGAGCCTGCGCTCCGCAACGGGAGAGGCCACGTCAGTGAGAGGCCCGTGTATAGTGAGAGGCCCGCGTACCACAAAAAAAAAAAAAAAAAAAAAAAAAAAAAAAAAACATCTACTATGGATTAAGCACTAGATAAGCATTGTATGGGACATTTAAGCTAGGTTTTTAAGATTCAATTCATTTCCTAGGAAGTAAATGAGACGCAGATCGTTCCTAAGAGAAGGGATGTAAATATACAGAATCCATGTCATGAAAGGAGATTACATGTTCAAGGAACAGCACATTTAGTATGATTGTATGGGGTACAATCACAAGTGAGAAAACCACTAAGGTAGTTTATGGTCATACTGTCAAGTGTTGACAATACAATTTTAAAATATTCCGACTTCCTCATTTCTCTATTGACCCATCTATTCAATAAATACTTATTGTGTGTTTATTTCAATTTTGGTTTCCAAAATTAGACCTAGAGACGATGTTTTGGGTAAAAGCGATTTAAGGATGGACATGAGGGACAGGAGGGACATTTAAGGGGACATGTCCCCTGGGACATGATCCCAGGGGACACTGTGAAGGAATGGGGAAGCCAGACAAGGAAGGTAAGGAAGCCGGTAAAGCAAGTGGTGACAACTCCGAACACCCGGGGCTCAGTTTCTCTTAGGAACCTTCTCACAGTCTCTGTGGAACTCACCTCAGAATTGTCTCACTGAGGGGCTAGAAAGTTGGGAAGTTAACCAAATATTGGTTTTCAGTATAAAAAGAAGCTATAAATGGATATATTATAAATAATGTGAATAATAAATAAATACCTGGGAATATTTATTCCATGAGAGAAAGAAAAATGAAAAACAAGAGAATCAATAATAGAATCCCAGGGAACACTGACATTTATGGGACACATTGAGAAGAGATTGACAGTGAAAAGGGTTGAAAAGGATGATCACAAACATAGAAGAACATGGAGAAAGTTGAGTTCTGGAAGTCTGGGGGAATTTCAAGAAGAATTGGATCAATAGCAATGAACATAAGTTTAAATGTTTATTAAATGGCCATTGTGCCCTAGGTTTCATTGTGGCAGTTGTGGATATGATTAAAAATAAGTTATGCCCTCTCCTCTACAGGTTTTACCAGGAGGATGCACCAGAAATGTAGGTATATAAGGGAACACAGATTTGGGGATAGGGTGTCTCAGAAGACCAGACAGGAAATCCAACCACAGTAGGGAAAGTTAATGACCAATACAGAGCCAAAAGATTGAAGAAAAAAAAAAGGGGACTGGAGGTATGGATATCTTCATGAGAAAAAACAGCAATTGAATTTTGAGTTTTGGGATGGTTAGAATATCACAAGCAGTAACTAAATATATCCATTCATTTGTTGTTCAAATAATTGAACGTCTTCTATAATCCAAGAACCATATAAAGCACTGAGAGAAAACAATGACAAATAATTGGACAGACTTTCTGACCTTAAAATGCTTTCTTGGCACTATCAGAATTATCTTACTTCTACCTCATGCCATCATGTGAGGTAGAGACTGTTAAAATCCTGTTGTATAAATGAAGAAACCACGCTTAATGAGTGGAAGCAACTTGCTCAGTGTCACTCAGTAAGTTGTTTGTATTTTAAAAGGTCATTCTGACTCCGGTGTCCAATCTTCTAAACACAGGAGAGACTGCCTGTTAAAAATATAAATGCACCAAATGATTGCAATTTGTTTTTTTTTTTTTTTTTTTTTTTTTTTTTTTTTTTTGCTTACGCGGGCCTCTCACTGTTGTGGCCTCTCCCGTTGCGGAGCACAGGCTCCGGACGCACAGGCTCAGCGGCCATGGCTCACGGGCCAGCCGCTCCGCGGCACGCGGGATCTTCCCGGACCGGGGCACGAACCCGCGTCCCCTGCATCGGCAGGTGGACTCTCAATCGCTGCGCCACCAGGGAAGCCCGCAATTTGATATTTTTAACTTATTGTTTGGTGCTTCCTGGATCTCACATCTGGATAACCCTATCATCTGTCATGAAAAATTATCTGTAATTTTATCAATCACAAGTTGGCAGTTAACCATGATAACATTATGTAAATAGCAAACATTTAGCAATCAAAGTACTAAAGAAAACGTAAGAACCTCAAGTAGAATTAAGAAAGTGCATTTTGACTTTCAAGGTAATGCCTTGGATCGTAGAAAACTAAGTTTATATCTTGATATTTCAGTGAAGCCTTTAAAAGAATAATTAAGTGGTATTCTTGGGAAATACACATAGCGAGTTTGTTATTTTACTATTTGTTGAATTTCATACAGTGGACTTCTATTTATCTCCAGACAGTATCCTATCTTGTTTTCTCATCCAATTCCAGTCTTTTATTCATCATCCTTTCGATAAAAATGTCTATTCTTTTCGTTCATACTCAGTTACCTGACTGCCAGAGATAGACTACAAATCATAGCAGAAGTCAGACTGACTCATTTGTGCGATATTGCACAACACCGTTTTGCATCTAAGAAGCCACTCACCAGCTGTGTGTCTGAGTGTTCACCTCCCATACAACTCATGTGTTTATTTGGACTTTCTCCAAGATCCTACTACCCACATGGCTTTCTGCAGCAACCAGGGACCAGCCACAGGTCTGGGTCATTGCCTTGCATCCTCTGGCTTAGGGATGAGGCACCCCATACAAAACACTAATTTATCTTCTGGAGAATACGCTTTCAGATGTGTGTCCTGAGTGTTTTTATAGGCTGCATATATTTTCAAGTGTCTATTTTTAAAAATTTCCATGTTAAAGCAAGACATACTATTTGGTTTATAAAATTCTATGTCAGTTGGGAGATATTTTTTAAGCTAAACAGTTCAAAGAATAGCTAGACCAGCACTGTAACTTAGAGAACTTGATTACTGCATGCACAAATTATTGCATGCACAGATTACTCCATGGCCAAAATAGTTATTTTGCCTCCCTTATTAAGCAGTGCAAGGTCCCTCATGATTACTTAGACTTTAGTGATTAAGAATGATTGTGAAAACAGCTGAAGTTTTTCAGTCATTCTGCCTACAGTTTAGCCTATGACTTGTTACTGTAGTCATAAATGCCATAAGTCCAAAGTTTCATAAATAATCAACTGTTATTCAGTAGAAAATATTTATGATGGTCAGATAGTGAGAACATTAAGCGTCTGAGTGCCCATGGTGTAGAGAACACCAGACAAGACACTGCCATGCAAATATTCGAGAGATGGGTGAGAAGCATATGTAAAAGACAAGATCCCCATCCTTACAGTTTCATCCTGTTGACAACTGGCTGATTCAGGACATTTTCTCAAATAACCTAGAAACTATTTATCTATCTTTTTGACACTATATGCCATGATTCAAAAGTTTCATCTGTTACAATTATCTAAATAAAAAAAGAGTGTCAGTGACTGGAGTCTTTATACACATGTGTGTGTTGCGTGTATACGTGTATTTGTTTGTATTTACACAGTGGTTCACATGATCATAAATAATGTGTGGTTGTACCATATTCACTTTCATTATTGTTTGAAATTATGAGTTGAAGAGTTCATACAATCGAAAAGTAGATTGACGGAAATGTGAATAATACATACCTCCTTTTTGGTTTTTTTTTTTTTTTTTGGTAGTACTTTATTTAACTTTTATAAGGTCTGCTTTCACAAACTTTAGGGAATTAAACTTAAACAGCTAAATAAAAGAATAGACTTTATTCAGCTTCAATTAAAATGACTACACGATTAATTCTGTGAGACAACTGGCTAATAATGGTTACATGGCAAAGATCAGGTGAAGGATGAGCTTAGATTCATTGGGTAGGTTCAGGATTTACTGATTCATTGATTCTTTGTTGTTGCCATTAAGAGCTAACACATTTTTAAAAAAAACAATAATTCACAGATAAACTGAAACACAGGGTGCAGCAGATTGTATTTGGCTAAGTCTTACCTGTTGAATATGAATGTAGGGCATACATACATTACTCAAGTTTTCTTAACTTAGAGACTGTATGTTCTATTTCTGTTGAGGTGCACTTAGCTTATTTAAGTTTCAATTACAACTTTGTTAAAAAAAGTTAGGAGCCAAGGTACAGAAAGGTTAAAGAGAAGGTATCCAAATTTAATTCCTTCCACAAGGCTGTAGTAAAGGGGTAGAATAAATTAAACAAAAGTAATTTGCAAAAATCCATGTGTTTACATTATCCATACCATTTTCTCAGTCTTCAACACAAGACCTAATAAGACGTGAAGTATTATGGATTTATTTATTATGGATTATTATGTCTCCCCACTTCCATATGTAGACACTCCTACCTCTTTTTTTCTACTGTAACTGGAGATTGATCCTGACAAGTTGGGGAGATGCTACTGCCCAGGTATTGCCCTTTCATTTCCATTTAGCTAATTCTGTCTCTGAGCATTTAGGGCCCAAAAGATACTGAGGATGGTGCATAGTATTATTGTGTTTTAATGATTTTCTGCCAGCTGGATCTGTCAATTACTGAGAGAGGGGTGTTGAAACCTCTGACTTCATGTCGGAGGGCATATATGATAGGGATTGTTTTCTCTTCTTGAAGAATTAGACCTGTTACCATCATATAATGTCCCTCTTTATCCCTGATAATTTTCTTTGCTCTGATGTTGCTTGTCTGAAATTAACAGAGCTACTCCAGGTTTTTTAAAAATTGATGTTAGTATGGTATCACTTTTTCCATTAAAAGTGGGTTTCCTGTAGACAACTTACAGTTAAGTCTTATTTTTTATCCACTCTGACAGTCTCCGTTTTAACTGAAATAACTTAACTTTCACATTGAAAGTGCTTATTTATATAGTTGGGTTAATATCTACCATTACTGCCTTTGCTTTGTATTCATTGCACTTGTTCTTTTTTCTTTTTTAAAATTTTACCCTCTTTTGCTTTCTTCTCTGATTTTAATTTTAATTGAGCATTTTTTTATTATTCCGTTTTTTCTCTAAGCATATCAAATTTTTAGTTTTGTTAGTAGTTGTCTTGAAGTTTGCAATATACATTTACAACTAATCTAAGTTTGCTTTGAAATACCATTTTATGGGTAGTCCACGTATCTTATGACAGAGTAGTCCTAATTCCACCCTAACATTCTTTGTAGGAAGGTAAATTGCCCAACTACAACCCCTACTAGCTTTCCTGGATCACTCAAGGGAGGGGAGGGTGAAGCTGAGAAGCACTTGTGAAGGTCACAACTCAGGGGTACAAGCCCATTAAAAGACTGAGATCTAATTTTTCCCTACACCTTAACATCACACCAGCAGGGCTCCTGAATAATAACAAGGGATCATAGCTGAAAGAACTGAAGGCTCAGATTCTATTTAAGAATAAGAAACCTAAAAGTAAACCCAAAGACTATAGGAGAGATGAAAACAAGGACATTAGAGGAACTGAAGTCTCTGACACATACAGCTACAGTAAACAGTAAATTCAGTCTGACTCCTAGTCAGACAAACAGGAAACCTCACACTAAAAATCTAGCTACTTCAGTTCCTATTACTCAATACAATATGTCCGTTTCCAACAACAACAACAACAACAGCAACAAAAAATTACAAGGCTTCCTAAAAACGTAAGAAAAGTACATTCTAAAGTGACAAGGCAAGCATGAGAACCAGACTCAGATGTGACAGATATTTTAGAATTACCAGATCAAGAATTTAGAACTATGATTAATATGTTAAGGACTATAATGGACAAAGTAGACAACGGGTAAAAACTGATAGGTAATATGAGCAGAGAGATGAAAATTCTAATAAAGAATCAAAAGGAAATGCTAGAAATCAAAAACACTGTAATAGACATGAAGCATACCTTAGTTGGAATCATCAGTACACTGGACACGGCCAAGAAAAGAATCAATGACCTGGAAGTTATGTCAATAGAAACTTCCAAAATTGAAATGCAAAAAGAAAGACAAATGACAAAAATAAACAAATAAATAAATAAAACAGAAAATGCAAGAAGTGTGGGAAATTACAAAAGGTACAACAGACGTGTAATGGGAATATCAGGAGTAGACACACAAGAGAAAGGACCAGAAGATATATTTAAACTGACAAGTACTCTGATGTAGGTCTTATCGGTGTTCCTCTTTAGGTAAGGTGTTTTATCCTCTGGCCTATTTGAATAATTTTTCTTTGTTTAAACATGACATGCCTAAATTTAGATTTTCAGTATTTATCCTGACAGGTATTCTCTGAGCCCCTTGCTCTGTGGTTTGGTTTCTGTCATTAATTTTGGAAAACTCACATCCATTTTTCATGGTGACAATGGATAAACTATGCATATAAATGGCACACCAGCCCTCCTATTTCAGAGAAATATTGCTATATTGCTCAAATAAATTAATATTTTCATCTCAGGGATCATAGTTAGCATAACACATTTTTAAATAATTAAAATGATGAGGTTATTCTTAATCAAAAATTTTTATTTTTATTCCAGGTCTTTAATACCTACAAGAGCAACCTTTTATCATAAGCTCACTAAACCCCATTGATCCTAATTTTCATATGATGGGATTTGAGAATTCAGAGAAGGAAGGGAATGGGTGGTAATGGGTAACCTGACATGTAAGTTTCCATCATTGGCTCCTAATTCTGACATTATTGCTACCCATGAGAAATAATTCCAGATAAAAATTCCATCCAAAGTTGGGAATTAGTAGTAGTTAGTGATAAAGATAATATAACTAGTAAAAAAAAAAGAAGGAAAAATATCCCCTTTTAGAGCATCTTCCTAACCTTCACAAATATTTTTAATGGTAAAACAGTTTATTTCATTTTATTTTATTCTAATTATTTGCAGTCTCTATTATAAACAAATTTTGTCACTGGTGAATATGAAAATAACCAGTCAGAGAGAGATGTGTAAATATTCAGGACTTAAAGCATGCTACTCCTTGTCATTTCAACTACAGGGCAAAGACATGACAGATGTTGTTACCAGGAATTGTTAAAATTGTTGCCATGTTGGTCATTCTACGGAAGCATGAGCCTCCTTTTAATCTAGGTATAACAAAATTTTTGTGAATCCTGTTATTCAAGTGGATAGCGCAATTCATCAGAACTAGTTCAATGTAAATAGCTTTAAAGTAGCTTAACTAGGCCGTGATTACAAATAATATATTCCTTTTCTACTTATAATATGTATACCTAATAGATTGAGGTTCATTAGACCTTTTAATAGACAATAAAATAGTTAGTGAATGCTGTAGAAATTCTACAGTCACACATTTATACAATATTAGTATATAATGGCTTAATGGTGCTCCATGAGCTGAGTATCAAATACCTATTTTTAAGTGGTGTAATCACAGTTTTATAAAATAGATTCTAATGACACTAATCAATTGTGTGCACGCTACTTGGATTATTTTAAGGAACTATTAAAAATACATATATATTGACAATTCAGGGAAAGGAAGTGTGGTGATATGAAAGGCCTAGAAAATCTCAAAAAGGACAAGCTATTGTGAGATAAGGCTAAAATTCTGGGTATTGCTCCATTTAAGATATAATTATACTCATGCATATACAAATATGCAATATTTTCCATATCACTTACCATGTTATATTCTGTGGCTATATATATATATATATATATATATATATATACACAATAAATTGTTACAACTAAGCTGTTTTTAATTGAGATATAATTGACATATAACATCAGTTTCAGGTGTACAACATAATGATTCGATATTTGTATATATTTCAAAATGGTCACTACAATAAGTATAGTTAACATCCATCACCACACATAGTTACAAATTATTTTTCATGTGATAAGAACTTCTAAGATCTACTCTCTTAGCAACTTTCAAATATAAAATATAGTATCATTAACTACAGTCACCATGCTGTGTGGCTTTCTATTTAAAACCATATGCCATCAATCAATACAGTTTACTGAATTTACTTGAAACATAAATGGAAGTGTCTTTCTGACTAACAAAAATGGATTTATCAAATCTTATTGCACTCATTTGAGGATGAATCCAAGAAATCAAAATTTGAGTTTAATCAATTTTTATAAAATGTAGACAATGAATAGTTACAGCCTCTCTTTGACTTTGGACATGAATCAATTATTGTCCATTTTAACCTTGGAATTTTTTTTAACCATAAAAATGGCTTTAATGAACCATTAAAGGGATTTTAACCATGAAAGGGGGTTAAGGGATCCATGCCATTCAACTAACAATGTTAATTAAGCACTTTTCCTGGAAAATACCTGTGATAATATGGTAAAATAAATGTTCTCTCAATTTTATTTTCATAACCTTAACATAACTTGATTCTGTTTGATAAATAATATAGAAAAATCATCTGGTAGCTAATACTCAGGTTTTAGAATCAGCTAAACATACAGTTCTTAATAATTACTAGAGAGTGATATTAGCAATAATAAATCTCTTTCAGGGCTTCCCTGGTGGCGCAGTGGTTGAGAGTCCGCCTGCCAGTTCAGGGGACACGGGTTCGTGCCCCGGTCCGGGAGGATCCCACATGCCGTGGAGCGGCTGGGCCCGTGAGCCATGGCCGCTGAGCCTGTGCGTCTGGAGCGTCCGAAGCGTCCGGAGCCTGTGCTCCACAACGGGAGAGGCCGCAACAGTGAGAGGCCCGCAAAAAAAAAAAAAAAAAAAGATAAAAAAAGAAATCTCTTTCAAAAAATAAAAAAAGAAATCTCTTTCAGACTGGTTTCCTCATCAGTAAACTAGGGTTAATAATAGGATCTAATTTATGTAGCTCTCATGAGGATTATTTACATATCATAATGCATATAAAGTACCTAGCATGGTGACTGGCACTCATTATTACCTATTATATGATCTTGATGCTGTTATTTATACACTTACTAAAGAACTGGACAAGTAAAGTATAGGTAATCTTGAAGGAAAATGCACAATAGAGTCTTGTTTAGTAAGCATGATCAGCCTTATACAAGAATGGTTCAAGTGGGAAACTTCACAACTGAATCTTCATGTACTTAATTTATTATGCCCACATGCAAACTCCTGACTTCACCCTATGGTGATACCAGTTAGATGACTGAATTCACACCCAGGTTCCAAGAGGAGAAGAATGCATTGTAACTATGAACTATGACACACAGCCCCTTATGCAGACTCATTGTATCTCTTTATCTTCCCACACAGTGGAAATACAGTCACGTTTAAGTTTCAACATGCTTTCTCCTGAGGATCCTCCTCATCATTCCCGGCAGGAATCATGTTGGACTAAATGTGCTCTGGAAGCATGCTTGGAGGAGAGACATTAATCTCGGCTGGTTAGATCAGGAAATGCTGCCTAGAGAAGGGGCACACATCATACCTTGAACAATGGTAGGAATTCAAAAGATAATAGGTGGGAAGAGAAGGATTCATGTAGGGGGGTTATTGTAAATAATGAAAAGAAGGCTGTATGTGTTCAGAATGTGGTAACAGCTCCAGTGCAGCTGAAAATTGGAAATGATGACAGAGTGGAGTGATAAAGTCTAGAAAAGTAAGTTCAAGGAGATTTGAGCAACATACTAAGAAGATGGATCTGTATTTGATGGATGATGGGCTGACTTGGAATGATATCCATCAGCAGAGGTAAGTGACCAGATCTCACTTGGATACTAGGAGGCCCTCAGTCACCTGTCCTCCACCAAAACTTACTCTCCGAAATTATATACAATGGTAATTTCTACCTCAGAGTGAATGAACTCAATATACCACTTCTGTAATTGGGGAATAAAAGCTCCGTTTGCCTGTTAAGATTAAACAGAGAATTTTTGTTCAGTTGAAGACCTTCACAAATTAATAGCCAGTATTTGTGAGATTTGTATGCAATTTGTGAATTATCTTGTGATGATTTTTTTATACATTTTTTTTTTTTTTTTTTTTTTTTTTTTTTTTTTTTCGGTATGTGGGCCTCTCACTGTGTGGCCTCTCCCGTTGAGGAGCACAGGATCCAGACGCGCAGGCTCAGCGGCCATGGCTCACGGGCCCAGCCGCTCCGCGACACGTGGGATCTTCCCGGACCAGGGCACGAACCCGTGTCTCCTGCATCGGCAGGCGGATTCTCAACCACTGCGCCACCAGGGAAGCCCTATACATATTATTTTATTTTGTCCTTTCAGTAACCCCATGAAGTAGATAATGTTTTTATTCTATCTATAGTTAAATAAACTCAACTTTAGGGAGGTAATGTAACTTTCCCAAAGTTATCAGCTAACAGTGGCAAAATCATAATTGGATTGCTGGCTTATCAGAGGCCAGAGCCCATTAACTCATTATGTTTACTACCTGCAATCTGGTAAAGGTTTTTCATTAGTGCTTTTTTATAAGTGGATCAGAGAGTTTGATTTTAGAATTAACATCACTAAACTTTTGTTTCAGAGCCAAGAGTCTGGTAATTTTTTATCAACTGGCATTTGGTACCTAAAAATGAATTTATCATTATCCTCATTCTTCTATCTGTATATATACTGTATATTCAGTATTTCATGTCTAAGTCATTGTGTTATAGATCTAACTATACTTAAGAGTAGATTTTTCAAAATTGCCTCCAAAAACAATTACTAAGACAAGTATATTGTCTTATGTTGAAACACATTTTCCATTTAAAGCCAATTATAATTTTAAAAGAATACAAAATAGACTATCTTGAAAAAATCTCATTTGTTAAAATTCAGAAAACAGCAGGGGGGAGAACTTTCATTGCAAACACATTCCCAAGGCCTACAATATTTTCATTTGATTATGAATTGAGTTAATTTCCATTCACTTTCAGCCATTTTTTTTCTCTAATATCCAAGTATCATTTAGTCATATTGAGGTATGTCTCTCTTTTAAATAGTTCATTTCACTTGTTCTGCTGCTTAAAAATGCATTGTGTGCTGGAACATATTCTCAGTATGTGAATCTTCTCAGCTTCTGTGACATCACATCCCTTTCTCATCCTTACAGCCCCTTTCTATTTGATGTGAACGGTACTTTAGGCATCTTAGAGGTGGCTAATCATATCATGCAGGGTGGGAGATTGAATATCAACTGGAAAACAATGAACCTTATCAGCATTAACTTAAGCCAGTACACATTCAAAACGTCTTCAATTAAAAAATAATAAAAATATTTTTTTCTAAAATGTTTATTGCTAGTATACTGTTTTCATATACCTTCAGCCTTTTTTCTCTTGAATCTCAATAAATGCTACTAAGCTTTACATATCCTCCTTCAAAACATTATTTTAAAAAGCAACAATTTTAAAAAGTTTTAAAAACAGAGCATTTATACACAAGTGGTAAAAGATTAAATGTATGAAAACATTTGGAAAATACTTTAACGTTACTTTATGTATGTAAAAATGTATACAAACTATATGACCCTGCAATTCAGTTCCTTATGTTAATAGAGAAAATTTTGCATGTGAGCACAAGTGGATAGGTATAAATGTTAGTAGGTGTGCTATTGGTAGGAGAAAAAACCTAGAAACATTCCTATTAACATGAATAATAGAATGAATTCTGGGATATCCATTAATGAAATGACAAATAATGGTGAAAATGAATGAATTATAGCTACACACATGACTGAATCTTAGAAAAATCTTAGGCAGAAAGGAAAAGCATGTTGCAGAAAAATACATAAGCATGATTCCACTTAAAGTTTTAAAATTTCCAAAATTATCCAATACATTACTAGGAATATAAATATATGTGGGGAAAAATCTATTTTTTAAGAAAAGCAAAGTGATAACAAAGACAAAATCAAGATGGTAGTTACCTCTGAGCAGGATGGGCCAACGGATGGGGTCAGGAAGAGCACAATTGGCAGCTTCAAAAGCAATGGTAATAGTCCTTTTCTGTAGAGCTGTAGAATGTATGTAGGTACTCGTACTAAAATATGTTATCCCAAGCATACATAGTATAAATATCATTTGTATCTATTTAGCTTCTGATTTATACATAAAAATAGCTAATATTTATCAGGCAGTCTTTGGGCAAAGCATTGCATGTGTAGCATCCCACCTGATTTTCATAACTCTATCATTGTTCTCCCTTTGTAAAACTTTCTAGACTGAAAGCTTTTTTCCTAACCCAGATAAATAAGGGAAACGTCTTCTCAAGCTTCATAAAATTTTTTTTATTCACATTACAAATCGGATTTTATTGAATAGATTGATGTTGGGGAAACTGTCATTCTAACAATATTAAATTCTTATCTTTCTATCATAAAAAGTCTGATTCTATCTTTCTACTTGAATAAATGCATTGATATACATCCCTTTGAAAAACTTTTCACCTTTTGGCTCTAATTCTCAAACAGATGGATGGAAAAGGTATGGAGCCCTGCCATAGTTTTGTCACTTACATGAAAGAAGATGCTGCAACTCAGTATTTCTGATTGGAACTCTCTTTGCTTTGATCTCATCGGACTCTTACTTAAGAGGGACAAATTCTTTGATACTGTTGGGGAATGGAAAAATACTTTGAATTGCCTTTTTATTGTGGGCCTCAGAGATTTTCACCCTGGGGACAATGCCCCAGAGTAAGATTCAAGTGAGACAGAGTCATGGTTTCTAGAGCCAGCTCCCCGTAGCTCACCAATCGTTCAGTTGTCAGGAATTTCGCAAGTCAATCATTAAACACAGCTATAATTTTAAAAAAAATCATAAATCATATGAAGTTACAATTAAATAATTAGGTTTTTTTAAAAAGATAATTTTTCAAAACTGTCATTTTAAATTATTTTACTACATTTTACTATTATCTGTGCTCTTGAGATTATTTATGCTTATTGTATCTGTGTAGTAGAAATGCTTTATAATTCCATGTTCAATGACTTCATCATATTGATAACAAACTTATGTACTTCTAAATCTCTCTATCGTTTATCCTATCTTAGTCTAGTGGATCTTTCGGGTTATAAGAGATGTGTTTTGAATTTTCACAATGTGGCTATTATCATATTTTCCTCATATTATTATTCTCAGGCTTTGCTTTATATAGTTTGATGTTGTTTTGTAAATAATGATTAATGATACGTAAATCTTTTTGGTGAATTGTAGTTAGCTTGAAACTATAGCTTGAAACTGTCTTATTTAATATTTTGCCTTTTTACTTTCTCTAATATTAATATTTCTGTGTTTGCTATTTCTCTTAAATATCATGATAATTTTGTCTGTTATAAACCATACATAGCTAGATTTACTTTTTCTCAATATGAGATTATCCATCTTTTCATAGGAAAAAGTTAACACTTTTGCATATATTTCCACCCCTAATATGTTTGATCTAATTTCTACATCTATAATCTTGCTGCAAGACATTTTCAGATGATTATTTTCAAGTTCCTTCTCCAGAACATGTTGTCAGAGTAGGATAAGTTCCTCATTGTAAATTAATCATTTGGAGGAACCATCAAGAAGAAAAACATGGAGATTTTCTCAACTTGAAAACACATGTTGAAATAGAATGACATTTTTTAATTAGCAGTAGAGCTCAAGTATCAATAATTCTCCAGAAACTCCTTTAGTCCCAACAATAATTGCTACCAAGAGACTAACTGCTTAGGTAAGCATTACAGCTTAGGTCAATTCCGGAACTCTGATGCCCATCTAAAAGCTGGCAATCTTGAAATCCAAGTGTAGTTCCCTACAAGACCTCTTTCATCACTCATGCAAACCTTTCAGAGAGACTGTGTTTTTTTTTTTTTTTTTTTTTTTTTTTTTTTTTTTTGCGGTATGCGGGCCTCTCACTGTTGTGGCCTCTCTCTCCCGTTGCGGAGCACAGGCTCCGGACACGCAGGCCTAGCGGCCATGGCTCACGGGCTTAGTTGCTCCGTGGCATGTGGGATCTTCCCGGACCAGGGCACGAACCCGTGTCTCCTGCATCGGCAGGCGGATTCTCAACCACTGCGCCACCAGGGAAGCCCTAGAGAGACTGTATTGAAGATAGCTTTCACAGCACCATTAAAGAAGTGATATCCCTGATCCTTTGAACTTCAATGGCACATACGTTTCAAGGATTTTGTCACTCCTTTGAGCTTTCCCATAGTTTAATATGTAATCTATATTGAGTCTCAAAGACACATTTTCTTTCTATAAACATGTAGTTACTCTCACTGCTCTCTGCAGATGTATTGTAACTGGTAGCATGAATTGTATATTTAATCCTGTGACCCAGTAGTATCAATTAGCACTACATTTTAATTCACAAATGGAGAAAATACCTGTACTGTGAAAAGCTTTTTTGCCTAGAGTGCAAGAGAAGTCTATCCTTCACAAACTAAAATTAAAGCTAGTTGAATACTGCAAGATGTTTTTCCCCTTATACACTGTAAATTGTTACTAGGCATATAGTTTATTTACTGTTGCACTTCCGCATAGACCCCTTTGTGTTAGGAATTTATACAGTTCAACAATTAACTGGATGTCAGAAATCCTGGCATTTAACCCCTATTCTGGTATCAATAACCACATGACTTTGGAGAAATCACTTAAAGTACCACGCCCACACTCTAAAATGGAGTGATTCTTCAGTGATATTTAGGTTTCCAGGGTTCAATGTGTTTTTCCTGTCCAAAACCTTCATGCATGCTTCTCTCCCTTCCTAGCTCAATCTCTAACCCCTTAACAATCTGGATGACTGCAGTTGTCTTGATCATCTAATCAAACACTTGTCTACTTTCTGAAGCCCTTCTTTGTTCATCCAGGAAGGGCTTGATTGATAGTCTATTTCTGTGGATAAGCTGAAACTTTCTTAAGAGCAGATACTGTGGATTCTCACTTTTACATCCATGGGGCCTAGCTTAGTGGTTAAAACAAAGTGAACACTTAAAAGCATGTAATGACAAATCAATGAACACAAAAATATATACATATGCATAAACACCCTGTATTAGGAGCTGTGGGACTGGGAAATCATTTTGGTTAAATCCATTTTTTTTCTATTTACAGAAGATTGCCCAGTGGGCAACTAGGGTTCATTTTGCATTTATGTACTTTTGAGAGATCACACCTTTGAGAGGCTCGCACACCATCTTTGGTTTAACTAGCTAAATAAAGTTCTCACACCAATGCCAACACGTGTGTGGAGGCTTCCCCACACCAATAGCAATTCTCTGACTCCAGTAGGGTGTCTAAAAATTGAACTTAATTCTTAAGTCTCTACATGGAGATATCAGACTCTGCAGGTAAAAGGCTCAGTCCTACAAGACCACCCTCCACTATGCCAGTTGAAAGCCCAGGTTATTACCTGTGCTTCTTACCAACTGGCTCCAAACTGGAAGGTCCATTGAGCCCCTCCAACTCAGGATGCCAACTGCAAGTCCAGATTGTTGTACTTCTGACCAACTGGCTAAATATCCGAGGCTCCCACAACAGCCTCCTTGGGTTCAATTAATTTGCTGGAACAGTTCACAGAACTCAAGAGTCTGTTTATTCACAAAATAACTGATTTATTATAAAAGGATATTAAAGGATATGAATCAATAGCCAGATGAAGGGATACATAGGGCAAGGCACGAGGAAAGGGCACAGAGCTTCCATGCCCTCTCCCAGTGCACTACTCTCCCTAATCTCCACGTGTTCACCAACCCAGAAGTTCTCCAAAGCCTGTCCTTTGGGGGTTTGTGGAGGCATTACATGGGCATGATTGATTCAATATTTGTCCGTTGGCCACTGATTTGACCACCAGCCCCTCTTCTTTCCCTGGAGGTGGTGGGGATAAGGGTTAGGATTTCCAATCCTCTAACCACACAGTTGGTTCTCCTGACAACCTGTCTCCACCCCTGAGTGGGATCCAAAAGTCACCTTCTCTGAAGTGTTTTCAGAAACTGTGGACAAGAGACCAAATATTATCTCATTGCTCTTTTGCTCAGGAAATTCCAAGGGTTCGGTAGCTGTAAGCCAGGAACTTTGGATGAAGACAAAATATATATGAGAAATACATATATTTGGTCATCAGAATGACCAACTATATATATTTCTTTTTGTTTTGTTTAATTTTTTTATTGGGGTATAGTTGTTTTACAATGTTATGCTAGTTTCTACTGTACAGCAAAGTGTATATGTTTCTTATAAATCATGATATCACACTAGCTGAACATTAAACCAGTGCTGATGGTGGAGGAAATATACTGCTTTAAATAAATAAGGGAGAGTGGGTCCAGCACTTAGAAAAATGAAAAGAAGACTATGCTTAGATCTACACATGGAGAGCTTCGCTTTCTCTTGTTTTAAGATAGGAACTGTAATGCATGGCCAATATTTTGCCAATCTCAAACTGAGTTCTCTAGTGCAAAAAGATTGAGATGAGAGTTTTTACATTTTAGTTAGCAAATGACTTAAAGCCTTCAGTATTCAAAGGAATGGCATGATAATGGAGAAATGATAGCTCCCAGCTTATATTTTGTGGCAGGGAATTTGCCAGAAACACCTCACAATTGAACACTCTGAGTCTGGTTGACTCAGTGCAAAGTGACTTCCAACACAGACACAGGTGGCTATTCCCTGTATCCTAGGAACTCTTCAGGGAGAGGAATGTCCCATGTATTACTGGACAACTATATGATATACTGAATTACCTAGATGCCATTTTCATGCCCACAACAAGTGATAAATATCCAAAAAAATAAAAGGAATATTTTTACCCAAATAAAACTTTCCTTAGTTTTGTTATTTTTATTATAGATGTGATCTCTCTTAATAAGTTATAACACAAATAAGTTATATATTGGGTAATTAAAATAATTTTACAACTATCATTTTGTGATAATTTTCAGTTCATGTATGCAGAACAATTTTAATTAGTAGGGATGTATTCAACTTACTTGATGCTTATAAGACATGTTAACGGGTATAAAAGTGACATGTTCAGAGTAGTTTTTTGATTATTTTATAAATTTTTTGGATAATAAAGAGTTTCATTAGTTTAATAACTGAAAATGTATATTAATAAAGACATTGATAAAATGAGAAAAATGTGTAACATGTAAAGAAAATGTGATTATCAAGTTGACAGATCCAACACATCCTTAGATGATCCTAAGTATTTCAATAGCATTATAATTTCTGATTGTTAGTCAGGTGCATATTAATATTGTCATTAGAATCACAGTCTGACAGCCCCAGGAGAGGAGAAAATTATACAGACTAACAATTGTAATAGAAAAAGCTATTGTCATGTTGATATCAATGGCAAAATCAAATTAAAGTTACTTCTGGAATTTACAATTAATATTGTTCACGTTTTTGGCAATTAGAATTCCAATTAACTGATGTTAATAATTTAATATTGAAATACTCAACATAGTTAACCTGAGAACTCAAACCTTAGCTTGAAGGGTCTATTAAGAGAAAAAGAAAATGACATTTTTATACAGAAAGGATAAAATTGGTGCTGTAAAGGAGTGTTTATTCCCAAGGTGTTACTCCTATCTTAAGTTCTTCCTCAAATTCTATCAAGGTATTTGGGTAGCCAGATAACAAGCAAGTTAAAGAATAAACACCAAATGGTTCACTGTTATCCTTTGAATATTGGGATTACAGATTATTTTTATGTCTTTCTTTACTTATTTTGGAGAAATCATCTTTTTCTATAATGAACATACACTGTCTTACTATACGTCTTTTCTTAAAAAATTTATTTTTATTTTTTGGCTGCATTGGGTCTTTGTTGCTGCGCGTGGGCTTTCTCTAGCTGCAGCGAGTGAGGGCTACTTTTCTTTTCAGTGCGCGGGCTTATTGCGGTAGCCTCTCTTGTGGAGCACAGGCTCTAGGTGCTCAGAATTCAGTAGTTGTGGCATGCGGGCTCAGTAGTTGTGGTTAGCGGGCTCTAAAGCGCAGACTCAGTAGTTGTGGTGCACAGGCTTAGTTGCTCCGTGGCATGTGGGATCTTCCTGGACCAGGGATCGAACCCGTGTCCCCTGCACTGGTAGGCGGATTCTTAACCACTGTGCCACCAGGGAAGTCCCTTACTATATGTCTTAAACATTTTAAATTGCCTTTTGAAATGTTGGAAAGCTGTGTGCTTTGGGGATTTTTTCCCCTTAGTTTTATATGATGGGGGAGATGAGGAAAGTGCCTCTCTTAGGTCACTTCTAGGGTCGACAATCCCCTTTTATGAGAAAACAAAGGTTGGAGAAGGTACCATGACTCTGGTCATCTTCTCTTTCTACACTCACCCCATATTACATATTAATTACAATTAGTTTATATATGTACTCATCTAGACATAGTTGATCCTTGTGACTCTTAGCTGCTCAGAGTCCCATGATAAGACACCAAATCAAACCATAGACAATTGCTGTTGCTGTTTTCCTAGCCAGTTGGCATCCACCTAACCAAGCCAGCAGTTTTGCTGTTGCTTTTGTTCCATCACAAGGAGGAGCAGCAAAAATTAAGGTCCCGATTCTTTTTGTCCAGGGACTAGGCTGAACCTAGCAAGTGTACTATTTTTATGGTCCAGGGTAGGAGAAGTTCTTAGAGGTCATGCTTTTGCAGCCCCAAGCTTTCAGAGGACAACTGCAAATCATAACCGAGATACAAAGTCAAATATTATATCCATAAGGCAAAGTCAAAGAAGCCACTGCAATAAGGTAAGGTCAAGAAATTTTCAGGAAGAGAACAAGAAAAAAATCTGGAATCGAAGGGCAAGGGGAAAAAATCCAATATATCTGCTATAAAATATGAGAGGTACTGGTAACTCTTTCTTGCTAAATGCTGACCTTGTTACCTGGAGGGAGTACTTCATATCTATAGGTACAGAATCAGGCAGAAAACAGATGGTTTAGCATAAGTCCACCTCCATCCCTAGAGCTGTCCAAATCACTTTCAATGATGGTTTTTATATTGGTGTATGGAACACAACATTTAACAGATGAGTCCTTCAAAATCCTTTTAGTGATCTATTTATTTTTTGCCAATCCCATTGCATATATAAAAATGCATTTAGGCACAGGCATGAGCATAAGAAATGAGATATTGTTTAGTAGAACAATCTGCACCTTTGAAATGATGTATAATTCCTTCAATAAATCCCATGTAAGCTCTTGCAACTGCCCAAGAATCTACTACAAGTTGGAGAGTGTCTTGAGTGAAATAAAGGTTCTAGGAATTAGAAACATATATTGGGGAAATTTACTTTAAGAAAAAAAGGTAGGTCCATCCATGTTGCTGCCGATGGCTGAGTAATATCCCATTGTATATATATATATACCACATCTTCTTTATCCATTCATCTGTCAATGGACACTTAGGTTGCTTCAGTGTCTTGGCTATTGTAAATAGCATTGCTATGAACATTGGGGTGCATGTATCTTTTCTAATTAGAGTGGATGGACCTAGAGATTTTCATACTAAATGAAGTCAGACAGAGAAAAACAAATATCATATGATATCACTGATTTGTGGAATCTTAAAAAAATGATACAAATACACTTACATCAAACACAGAAACAGATTCACAGACATAGAAAACAATCTTATGGTTACCAAAAGCGAAAGGAGGGGGAACAAATGAGAAGGTTGGGATTAACAGATACATGCTACTATATATATAGAACAAACAACAAGGACCTACTGTATAGCACAGGGAACTCTACTCAATATTCTGTAATAACCTATGTGGGAAAAGAATATGAAAAATAATGGATAAATGTATAAATATAACTGAATCACTTTGCCTTACACCTGAAACTAACACGACATTGTAAATCAACTATATTTCAACAAAAAAATTCTTTTTAAAGTAGAAAAGGAAGAATAGAGAATCGGAGAATGCTGTTTATACACAACTTATATATCACATAAACAGTATATCAAATATTGTGCACTGCTTCTGGGTTCTCAGAAAGAAACCTTAGAGAAAAACCTACATCAGCTAGGGGTGGGACATGGGGGTATGTGCTAGAAACAATTGCTGTGGTAACTGGAGAAATCGGACACCTGGCTTGTATTACTTTTTTAAAATTTTATTTAATTTATTTTTGTCTGGGTCTTTGTTGCTGCGCGGGCTTTCTCTAATTGCGGCCCGCGGGGTCTAGTTCCTTGTGGTGCGCGGGCTTCTCATTGCGGTGGCTTCTCTTGTTGCAGAGCACGGGCTCTAGGCACTCAGGCTTCAGTAGTTGCAGCATGCGGGCCCAGTAGTTGTGGTTCACGGGCTCTAGAGCGCATGCTCAGTAGTTGTGGCTCACGGGCTTAGTTGCTCCGCGGCATGTGGGATCTTCCCAGACCAGGGCTCGAACCCGTGTCCCTGCATTGGCAGGCGGATTCTTAACCACTGAGCCACGGGGGAAGCCACGGGGGAAGCCCCGGGGGAAGCCCCCTACATTTTTTTCACAGTGTACTCTTTTCTTCTCTGCTGTAATTACTGCACCAATATCCATGGCTCTTAGTTACAAAGATTATTTGTGGCAAGTGTATATGTAACAACATGATGCAGGTGTACTGTCTTTATTTGCTGCTATTTCCTTTGTCTGAGGGACAAAATATATATGATTAAACTCATGCTTCAAACCAACACACACTGTATCCTCACAGCACGAGTTCTGGTGAATCTGTCCCAGGCTTTGGTATAAATAAATAAAAATGTAATCTATTTTCATGCTATTTATTACTCACTAACAGGATCACAAGTGGAAAAAAGTGCCTCTGCGTAGGATTTTTTTAAGTTGCCATCTACTCAATTACGAGATTGAGACCCGAGTGGGATTAATCTCTAATATTCTTTTCTCAGAAGGGTTTTGTTTTCCTTCCCTCATCCTTGGTAATAACCTCTGATTCTATTCCATAATGAGATTGAAAGGAAGCAACTATATAAGCTGAGAGCAAATAATTATATTATTCTTTAAATGAGCCCACTGAAATGGAAAGGAAGGGGCATTATAAATGTTTTTTACTGGGATATATATTGCACTTTTATAGGCCTAAGTTTGTGAAATGCTACACCATATTCAGGATCCCACTGAGGGCTACCACAGTAATAGTAATTGCAATAATTACAGGCATAGATAGCTACTATCTCCTAATCAGTCAGCTGTCTCTAAGCAACCAGGTTTAACGAGACTAACAATTACCACCTCATATATTCATGTAAAAGTAGAACTCTCAGAATTTAGTCGTTACAGAACTAATGCCTTAAGCCTCCTGACCTCTAATGGATTTGTCATTTATCTCCAACGTCTGAGATTTAAACTAGCTCTTCCAATTCATAGTGGTAATCATTTGTTCCCTTTATGCCAGATACTTGATGGTTAATTCAAATGTAATTTTTTACTAAAAGTCAGACATGAGGCTTATTAAATTCATAACAAATTATTCTTCCCAAACATTAAATTTCTACTGGGAGTTAGAATGTATATAACCATATGCCACAGCATGGTTACCATATGACACAAGTCAACATGCCTTCCAATTTTAAGCCATGGGGATCTATGCTTTAGGCCATGTCTCTGTATTCAGCAGTTTTGACTGAATTAGCAGGACAGTTAACCAAAATATTTAAAGGGTGCCATTTTAGTCTGTGAGAAAGTTGCTAGCATATTGCTGTCCAAGTATCTTCTGTCCTTTAAATTCAGGGATCAGAATACTTAACCCTAGAAACTATAAGCATATTTTTTTAAATATCAGCTGAACTTGCATTTGTATAATGCTTTATTTCTTTCTCTAGCTTTTTCACATATGGAATCTCATTTGATTCTTAATCAACCCTGTAAATTAAACAGGCCAAGATCTTTACTTTGAATGTTCAGGTAAGAAAAATGAGAGAGTAAAACATCACATGGTCTACCCAAGGTCAGCATGGCAGAACTAGGAGGAGTACCCACCGGGCTTGATTCCTGCCCATTCCTTTTCTAGAGATATCACACTGATTTATTTGCTATACAGCAAGAGGCTGGGCATTTGGGGGGTGGGGGGAGGAGTATATACTCTGAAATCACCAATCAGTATTCCTTTTTCCTTCTGTGTTCACATACAATTTCACCTGGTCCCAGAAGCTATATGTCAGATTGGAAAATTTATGTTTTTCTAGTACCATGCCTGCCTTTTGGCTACAGAATGTCTACCCGACAAAGTAGTGTCTATGAAATCTTTGTTTAGTTAATTTGGACAGTTCTGCAGGGACTTGCTTCTTATTACACGGCTCACTCACAGGGAAACTCTGTCTCTCTGATTGTGCCGTACTTTCATGGTCTGTTTAAGTAATAGTGACATTTGGTTGAAAGAAGAGCCATCCCTTTGACCACTGTTTGCTCTGTCAGTACAACTGCGTATACACAAGGGAAGCCAAACTGGGATTTATGCTCTCTTCCACGCTCCCTTTTTACTGTTGAAACATCTCAAATTGAATAGCTGCGAGTGGTCATAAATGCAGTCATATCCCACATTTGTCTTCATAATTAAATCTATTCAGACTGGTGTGGCAGAAATGCGTTGAGGGTTAACTTTATGTTAGCAAATCTACAACAGGTCCCAGGACAGCCTTGACTGTGAGTTTATCTGCAGTGCTTTACCTTTTCTGGATCCTCTACTCTGCTTAAGCAGGCTGCCCTGGCAACCAGTGCCTTCGGATCCCTGCTAATATATTATGGCAGATGGGAGACTTTCAAAGGGATTTATTAGAGTCTGCTAATTTAACTAATTCTCACTGAAGTGTTAATGATATCTCCAGTGAAGTATTATTTGGAGCCTTATCCTAAGATATGATTTGGGGTGATAGAATGCTTAGTAATCTGTCATGGAGATGTCACATATGTTGGGGCACAATTGGAATTTCATCCCTCACATAAAAGCCTTAATGCCCCTGTGATGAGTCATATTAAAATTCTATACTGTTTTAAAACAAAAGGTTCTTATGGTATGGGAGAGCAACACATATGGCCTAGCTGAGTGCTGCTCTGAAAATGATATAGAAACTATTATCTCCCTTGATGAAACTTTCTTCAAAGTTTTAGGTCTACTTCCTAATTTACTTTTTCTGAAATGGATATTTTTGGCTTCAAAATTTGGGCAAAATTAACCCACCCTCTATTTTCCTGCCTCTACTTTACTTCTCTTTGATAGGTGTACCTAATAATTAGGGTAAGTCTCCTTTGAAAGGAGGCAGTTATGGTAATCAAATGCCTTTAACATATTCTATGACTACTAAAGCATATTACATGCCTACACCCTACAGGACCCCTACATCAGGTTTGCTGTCCTCAGGTTTACATGTTACCGTTGTATAGATGCAGCCTGAGCTTCCCTTTCAAATGAGAAGATTTGCTTGTCTTCATCTTGGTTGTTGAGTCTTGCCTTCAATCTCTTTCCATTGTATCTTCTCCAGGGCAGTGAATCCAGCATTTAACCATTTTTTTCAGTAACCATTTGAGGTACTTTTGTATGTAAGTTCCTTTGAGTATAAAATATGCACACAGTATTATGGTCTTCTAATAGTTTACAATATTTAGTATTCACACCAAGCAACCACATGAAATATGAAAGTGAATTATGCATTCCATTGTCCTAGATCATGGCACAGGAGAATATCTACAATTTCATTTTAAGGAGAAAGTAAATGAGAAAAACAGGCAGAGAGAATAGGATAAGGAAAAGCATGGATTTGAAGTGCATTGAAAGTGCCATGGCCCCCGAACCTGGAATCCGTTAAAATTTCTCAGGGAGATTTTTTAAATTCCTATTTCTAGGCTCTACTCAAAAAACAGTGAATCAAGAGCTTAGAAAGGTGGGGTCCCAAATCCATATTTAATAGAAATGGTACTGCTAGCCTGGCCAGTTTTTGAGAACCAATTATCTAGTTTGTTGGATACATTCATCCTTTCAGAAATTATTTATTGACCTCCTAATATGCATCATACATGGTTTTAGATGCCTGGACAAAATAGACAAAGGACCTATTATTGTGTAGCTTACATCCTGGTGGTGTGAGACAGATGCTATTCTAAGTGCAATACATGGATTGACTAAATTCTTCTTACTAAAACCCTATCAAGCCTTCATTTCCCATATGAGCAAAGCTAAGGCACAAAGAGTTTAAATAATTAAACTAAGGTTACATAACTAGCAGAAGGGGGACCTGGAACTCTCAAATGTGATCTAACTCTAGTCCTCTCAGACGTGGCTGGCTACATAATTTGCAGGACCCAGTGTAAAATTAAAATGCAGGGACGGCCACTTGTTTAAAATGCAAGAAACACTGATGTTAAAGGTACTAAAATATAAAGTGTTTTCCTTTCTTCCACGGCCTCTCTTGCAACTTGCGATTTTTTTTTATTTGCTATATAATGTCATTCTAAGAAAGACAAAATTAAATTGTAAATGATTACATGACTGTTACCATTCATCTTTATATTTAATTTTACAATGTTCTAGCTATTTGCTCTTTTGCTGAATGTTGACTATAGTTAAAGTTCATAACATAAATATTTATGGTGCAGATCTATCTCTCATTCTCTATATGTGTTTTGTTCCTTATATTTCACAAACCACATTGCATTCTTTTTCTTAATGAAATGCTGTAATATATATGTGTTCTTTTGACTAACAGTGTAGGCTTCTATTTAAAGTACTCATGGACCAAAATTCCATTGTATATGTTAACCTTATTTTCCCAAGACATTACTTTTTTCCATACGTACATTTCACATCTAGCACTAATGGTGAAATGCAAACTTTCAAGCCCTGAAAGGACCCTCTGCAAAATACAATTTAACGTACAATTGACATTCCCCAAACAGAATCTCTATGGCTCTAACACCACTGATAGCTGCATTTTCATTTCAGTTTTTCAATCAATTATTGCTTCAGCGCTGTGGATTATCACCTTAGTCTCTCTTCCTCTAGGAGCTAATTCAAAATTCCATAGAATCAAGGCAATAAAGAAAATTTTAATTTTTTTACTTAGGTCTAAGAGACATCTTTGGGTATTGAAACATATGTCAAAATACTATTTAAAAGTATCCCCCCAACTTCAAATCTTTGGTAAAATTGGGAGTAGATATTTCATAATATCCCTAAATATCCCCTAAGTTTCAAATCCATCATGATCCTGAATATAACAGGATCCTGAATATATATTAAATAAAATGAGTGAGACCACTGAATTCCCACTAAGAAGGAAGAGGAATAAAAAATGTGGAGGGCATGGCTAAAATATTTAGATAATCTAAATACAATATTTTTATCTCTGAGCCTGAACATTTACATGTTTAATTCTTAAAGATTTCAAATATTCAGAAAATTTATATAGAATAAAAAATCTTTAAACAGATGCTTGGTATAAGGGTGACGGTGGCCTCATAGAATGAGTTTGGGAGTGTTCCTCCCTCTGCTATATTGTGGAAGAGTTTGAGAAGGATAGGTGTTAACTCTTCTCTAAATGTTTGATAGAATTTGCCTGTGAAGCCATCTGGTCCTGGGCTTTTGTTTGTTGGAAGATTTTTAATCACAGTCTCAATTTCAGTGCTTGTGATTGGTATGTTCATATTTTCTATTTCTTCCTGGTTAAGTCTCGGCAGGTTGTGCATTTCTAAGCATTTGTCCATTTCTTCCAGGTTGTCCATTTTATTGGCATATAGTTGCTTGTAGTAATCTCTCATGATCCTTTGTATTTCTGCAGTGTCAGTTGTTACTTCTCCTTTTTCATTTCTAATTCTATTGATTTGAGTCTTCATTTTTTTCTTCATGAGTCTGGCTAATGGTTTATCAATTTTGTTTATCTTCTCAAAGAACCAGTTTTTAGTTTTATTGATCTTTGATATCACTTCCTTCATTTCTTTTTCAATTATTTCTGATCTGATCTTTATGATTTCTTTCCTTCTGCTAACTTCAGGGTTTTTTTGTTCTTCTTTCTCTAATTGCTTTAGGTGTAAGGTTAGGTTGTTTATTTGAGATGTTTCTTGTTTCTTAAGGTAGGATTGTATTGCTATAAACTTCCCTCTTAGAACTGCTTTTGCTGCATCCCATACGTTTTGGGTCGTCGTGTTTTCATTATCATTTGTTTCTAGGTAGTTTTTGATTTCCTCTTTGATTTCTTCACTGATCTCTTGGTTATTAAGTAGTGTATTGTTTAGCCTCCAGGTGTTTGTATTTTTTACAGATTTTTTTCCTGTAATGGATATCTAGTCTCATCATGTTGTGGTCGGAAAAGATACTAGATATGATTTCAATTTTCTTATTAGAACACTCCCTAACACCATACACAAAATTAAACTCAAAATGGATTAAAGACCTAAATGTAAGGCCAGACACTATCAAACTCTTAGAGGAAAACATAGGCAGAACACTCTATGACATAAGTCACAGCAGGATCCTTTTTGACCCACCTCCTAGAGAAATGGAAATCAAAAAAATAAATAAATAAATAAACAAAAGGGACCTAGTGAAACTTAAAAGCTTTTTGCACAGCAAAGGAAACCATAAACAAGATGAAAAGACAACCCTCAGAATGGAAGAAAATATTTGAAAATGAAGCAACTGACAAAGGATTAATCTTCAAAATTTACAAGCAGCTCATGCAGCTCAATATCAAAAAAACAAACAACCCAATCCAAAAATGAGCAGAAGACTTAAATAGACATTTCTCCGAAGAAGATATACAGATTGCCAACAAACACATGAAACAATGCTCAACATCATTAATAATTAGAGAAATGCAAATCAAAACTATAATGGGATATCATCTCACACCAGTCAGAATGGCCATCATCAAAAAATCTACAAACAATAAATGCTGGAGAGGGTGTGGAAAAAAGGGAACCCTCTTGCACTGTTGGTGGGAAGGTAAATTGATACAGCCACTATGGAGAATTGTATGGAGGTTCCTTAAAAAACTAAAAATAGAACTACAATACGACCCAGCAAAACCACTACTGGGCATATACCCTGAGAAAACCATAATTCAAAAAGAGTCATGGGGGCTTCCCCAGTGGTGCAGTGGTTGAGAGTCCACCTGCCAATGCAGGGGACACAGGTTCGCGCCCTGGTCCAGGAAGATCCCACATGCTGCGAAGCAGCTAGGCCCATGAGACATGGCCACTGAGCCTGCGCGTCTGGAGCCTGTGCTCTGCAATGGGAGAGGCCACAACAGTGAGAAGCCCGCGTACCACCAAAAAAAACCCAAAAGAGTCATGTACCACAACGTTCATTGCAGCTCTATTTACAATAGCCAGGACATGGAAGCAACCTAAGTGTCCATCAACAGATGAATGGAGATTTGGAGATTTGGCACATATACACAATGGAATATTACTCAATCATAAAAAGAAACAAAATTGAGTTATTTGTAGTGAGGTGGATGGACCTAGAGTCTGTCATACACAGTGAAGTAAGTCAGGAAGAGAAAAACAAATACCGTATGCTAACACAGATATATGGAATCTAAAAAAAAACGTCATGAAGAACCTAGGGGCAAGACGGGAATAAAGACACAGACCTACTAGAGAATGGACTTGAGGATACAGGGAGGGGGAAGGGTAAGCTGGGACAAAGTGAGAGAATGACATGGACATATACACACTACCAAATGTAAAATAGATAGCTAGTGGGAAGCAGCCGCATAGCACAGGGAGATCAGCTCGGTGCTTTGTGACCACCTAGAGGGGTGGGATAGGGAGGGTGGGAGGAAGGGAGACGCAAGAGGGAAGAGATATGGGGATATATGTATATGTATAACTGATTCACTTTGTTATAAAGCAGAAATAACACACCATTGTAAAGCAATTATACTCCAATAAAGGTGTTTAAAAACAACAACAACAACAATAAAAACCAGAACCTTGGGTTCATCAAACCTTAACATTTTTGTCAAATGTGCTTCAGATTTTTAAGTTATGAAATATTACTGGCATAATTCAAGCCCCTGGATTACCCTTCCTGATCTCATGCTACTTTCTCCCTCCGATGAAAACCATTCTTCTAAAATTTTATGGAAACAATACCTTTGCTTTTGTTCCATTCTTACTGTTAAAAAAATCATGCAAAAAATATTTGCTGAGGGCTTATGGAATGATGATTTTTAGGTCCTAAACAGTATATAAAACATATAACCACCCATGAAAATATAATTATTTTGTTAATATAATAGACATATAATTCTGTACCTCTCTTTTTTTTCATTCAGCATTATGTTTTTGAGATCAATGAGTGTCAATACATACTCCTCCTGTTCAATGATCTTAATTGCTGGCATAGTTTGCTACTATGTGAATATATGACCATTTACATAGTCTCCTGTTGATAAACAATTAAGTCATTTCCAAAGTTTTGTTATAAATAATGCTATAAAGAAAATTCTTTTATTTATTACATTTCTCCTTGTACACATGTGCTTGAGAAATTATACACATCAAATCGGAGTCTCTGAAATGAAGAATACATATAACTTGAAAGCTAATAGACCCTGACAATTTGCTCTCCTGAGTAGATGTAAGAATTTACACTACAAAGGTAGCATATGAGCATTTCTCAGAAAAATTTGCTAAACTTGGGAATATTTGCCTGATGATTGAAAATGGTACCTAATTACTGTGTTAACTTGTATTGTCCTTGTTATTAGCAATGATAAGCATAGATTACACATTAAAATTTATTATTGCCTATTCAATTTTCTTTGTCTGCGACTTCTTTGCCATTTTCTTTAGATGTGTTTTTGGCTTTGCTTTTATTATTGATTTTAAGAGCTCTTTACATACTTTAAATATGATTGCTTTGTGGATAACACATGTGGAAAATACCTTCTCTTTATTTGATACTTATCTACTAACTCTGTTTATGATGTCTTTTGTTGAGTACAAAATTTAATATTAATTTAGTCAATTCTATCAACCTTTTTCTTTCTGCTCTCTGAAGTTTGTTTAATATATCCATCCATACCTGGAGCTTATTAATAAATGAGCCTAAATTTTCTTTTAAAGATTTTAATATTTCAATTTTCACATGTGGATTTTTAATTCCCTTAGAATTTGTTTTTGCAAAGAATGCTGACCCAGCATGATTTATTAAGTATTCCATTTATTCCCAGCAAAATTTAAGTGTCCCTCTTACATTTCAAGATTTCATAACTTTGGTATGTTGTTATTTTCTGATCTCTCTAATCTGTTTGTTTAATCTATAAGTGTCTCTGCATTAATGCCATCTTGTCTTAATTAGATTTACTTTTTAATGTGTCCTAACATTTGGTAGAGTGAGTATCCTAGCCTTATTCTTCAATTTGTTTAGTAGCTGTCCCTTTAGCTTTACATAGGAAATTTAGAATCAGATTGTAGAATTTACAAAATAACCAGTTGCAATGTTCGTTGGGAAGTTTTTTAATTTATAAATTTACTTTGGAAGCTTGATATATTTACAATATTGAGCCTTCTTATCCATGAACATTATCTACCTCATTTTTAATTTAGAGCTTCCTGAATGTCTTATAAAAGAGCTTTGTAATTTTTTTTATTTTAGAGGTTTGCACATTTATTACAGATTTATTCCTGGCTATCTTAGAGAATTTGTTGCTATGGTCACTTTTGTTGCACTGTCATATGTACTAATTATCATACTAATTTCCTTGGATCATCCACAGACAATTATCTACATGTAAAGACAATTTTGCCTTTTTTCTTTTAATTCATAGAACTCTACTCCTTTTTCTTATCTTATTTTGCTGCCTAAGATGTCTGGAACAACACTGAATGGGATTAGTACCAGAGAGCATCCTTGTCTTTTTCCTGAATTTAATGAGAAGCCTTCTAATGTTTCTCCATGAATTTTATGTGTGCCTAATATTTCTAAAATTATATACTCTTTACCAGATTATGGAAGATGTCTTCTTTCCTAGTTTTCTAAGTCTTAATCTGTTTTTGAAACGTCTGTTACATCTATGCATGTATCTATCTATGTTATGCCCTCATTCTGTCATTAAATGTTGCATTAAGTGAGCCGGGACATCAGCTCAATCCTGATATTATCTATGAAGGCACCACTCCCGGGAACTATAATTACTACTGGGAACGTAGTAAGAAGAGGTCTAATCCTAATTATTCATTACCTATCACAATCATGAGAATCCTGCTAACTAACCTAAGGAAAGTGCCTGATCATCTGAAGACTTAAAGAAATATGATACTTATTATTATTTATCTTCAGTATTAGCAATACAGTTTTGTGATATATTTTGCTTCCAGAAACATTCTGTTGCTTATGTAGGAGTTTCTGTGAAGAGTAAGCAAATATTTTTTTTTCCAGCGTAGATTTCATATTCAAGTTAGAAAGTATTGAAGCAATAATGGCTTAAAACTTAATTCATTAGGGAAATTTTTTAGGCATCTAAGTCACTAAAAGGACTTAGAATTAGCAACTTAGAATCACTCAATAAATATAGTGTATTATGTAAGTAACTCAAAGAATATAATTATTGCCCTTATGAAAAAAAGTGGTGAAAACAACATACCAGTAAGCTGTCATTATGGAATTATCCTGCATCTTCTCATAAACAAGAGTAATAGTACAGGAGTCTTTTATGTCAGTCAAGCTAAGATGTTAATTTATATTTTATTAATAAAGGGGTAATTTGATTCCTTGGATCAATAAAGGGATTTGATATTTTGGGTTCCTGTCATTCTGCAGTATTTCTTTTAGGAGACTCTCTGCAGATTGCAAATAGACCTTGTTTGAGTAAACTGAGTATGTGAATGCCCTACAGAGCAACCATTGAAGAAGGGGTGATTTCCCTTTGCCCTTTTCCACTGTTCTTTTTATTATAGCTTTATGGGATGTTATAATATTCCTAAAGACAGAGAAGGATGCTCTGAATACCTAAAATTACTGAGCACATAAAGATTTAAAGGTTAGCCTTGAGGGACATTATTATACTTCAGGTCAATAATACCTACTAAACTGTCCCATATGTATTGAAAATACATAAAAGTTCTATAATACTGAATTTCGCTCAAGCTAAAAGTTTCTAGAAAGTCTGATTTGAGGTTAGGAGTTTAGGAAAGAGTTCCTGGGAGAATTTTATATAAGGAGACCAAGCACATATGGAAAGCCAACAGTTTCCCCTCACAATGTTTCTGGCTTTAATTTAGAAAGAAGGTGCTGATGAGGCTATTTGCTCCCAGTGAAATTTTCCAGGATAAATCAGCTGCCAGACTGGTTCCTATTGCCTTTTAAAGTGGTCAATTTTGGAACAGGCTGTTGATAACATTGCTTATTTTATGAGCTTTTTTGAAAAATTGGTTAGGTAAAAAGGAAAGTTATTATATCTCAGATGAGCTACTCTCTTTTCTATTACAAGAGGCTAGCAAACAAGCCATGTCAGGTCTCACAACAACGTGACTTCACCTTATTGACTGTGAAGTCAGGTCAGGCCCAACAGGAGCTGTTACACCAAATGGAGGATCTCGATGCTGTCCAAAGCACTGAGCAGGGAAAGATTAGAGACTGCCCCCCTGCCCCTTTGACCACCAGCGCTGCACCCTTCTGAGCCTCAGTTTCCTCACTGGTAAAGTATGTTGCTGAATGAGAAGTATTGATAGTTTGGAGACACTTATTATTCTAAATTATGATTATGTGTTTACGTGAATACAGTGCTTTTCCAGGTTTCAGTATTCTTACACATACTCCTGTGGTTATTACAGCAGTTCCATGTGATGGGCAAACTATAGCCCATGGGATAAATCTGGCCTATGATCTGTTTTTGTACTGCTTGGGAGTTAAGAACGGTTTTTACATTTTTAAAAATTATATATATATATATATACACACACATATAAAATATGTTACCGAGATCATATGTAGCCCACAAAATGCTAAATTATTTACTATCTGGCCATTTACAAGAAAAGTTTGGTGACTCCTGCTAGGTAATAATAGCTTAGTTACCATCTAATTTATCCATTTATGCCTTCTTGTTATTTTGGTCAACTTGTAATATTTAGGTTTTTTAAAAAAGAAATAAATGGATTTTTTTTTTCACTCTCTGGTTTATCTCTTTCACTTCCAGTTTTGTGTCCCTTGGTGAACAAATCATGTAGTAGACTACGTATGTTTATTTCCTTTATGTTTTTCACTTTTTTTGTCTCTTAAGAAATGTTCTTGGCCTGAGATAATAGAATTATATTCCTGTAGGGTCTTCTAACATTTTTATACTTTTGCTTTTTATATCTGAGTCTTGAATCCACCTGGAAATGATATTTGCTTTTGGAACGAAGTACGGCTTGAGATCCAGTCTGATCTTTTTCTCACCATGGCTCCCAATTATCCTGCACCTTTTATTGATCTGCAATGCCTTCACTCTCATAAATCAAGCCACCAACCAGTGGTGGCTCCTGACCACAAGAAACGGGGCTAGACCAAACTGAGTTGTGCTATATTAAATGCACACTGAAGTTCAAAGGCTTAGTAAGAAAAAAGAAATGTAAAATAGCTCATGAATAATATTTTGTATTGATTACATGTTGAAATGGTAATTTTAGGATATATTGGATTAAGTAAAAAATATTACAATAATTAATTTCACTGATTTCACTTTACTTTTTAAACTATGGTTACCGGGAAATTTTAAAATTACATATGTATCTTGTACTATATTTCTTTTCGGCAGTGCTGATGTAGACCTTTCCATAGAGAGCTAGGAAAATTTAGTTTGGTGAAACACATAGGCTCCTTACTGGCTGAAATACCTTGAGCAAAATCTTAGTTTAACTGAGCCGTGCTTTTTCATCTTACGAACGTGGATGCTAACATATGCCCTGCAGGGCTGACGTTAGTAGTGGACACAACGTATGTAAAGCATTCTCCAAGTATCTGGAACATGACAGGCACTTGGGAAAAGGTAATAAATAGTATTGTATTAGTGAATTTTATAGAATCTCAAAATCTTTAATATTTTAATAATCTGTATGAAAGTTTAAATACTGCATTTTGAAGCCTGTTGGATATCAAGAGCTGTACTTTTTCCATTTCCCACATTGTTTCCGGATAAAAAGACTGACTGTACCTTTAGCATCATGAAACCTCAAGAGGGAGGGGAAGATAAGGATGCTAACATTTCAGATAAGCAAATGGTTATGCAATGTGGATGCTCAAAAATGAAAGATGACAAGAAAGAAAACTTTGAGTTTGCTATGTAGACCTTGACACCAGCCACCAGTGGCTCTTGAAATGGGTCTAGACCAAACTGAGCTGTGCTGTAAGTCTCAAATGCACATCGGAGTTCTCCAGAGCTTTGAATGTGTATTTACGGTTGACAATAGATCACTGTTTACCATAGATCATCTGTCCACAGATAATCACTATTTAACATTTCCCACATATGTTTATTAATTACCTGCAAAATTATTCAAGTGGTGGTTCTAAACTCTTGGTAATGAAATATATAGCTATATGTTTCATAACAGGTCATAGTCCAACAGAACAACAGAAAAAACACAAAACGACAGAATAACATAAAAATCTTGCCTGAAAGAGCCAATTGGGGCTATCACCATCCTTGTAGTGGTCCTTGAAATTTAAGATTTGTCATATAAATGTAAACCCTTTTTAATGAGGGTGGCTATACGTACATTTTAGCAGAAACAATTACAGTACATAATATGCTGTCTATAAATATGCTGTGGCTTTTGATATTAATCTACAATTTATTTTCATCAAGAAGTTCATGATAACATTTAACCAGCATACCTGAGAAAACGCTGCTTATCTATCCTGGACCCTCTTTTGCCATCCATGTTCCTCTCTTTCCACGGAGAATTCTTACTTAGGATTCTTACTGTTAACTTCAAGCAATCTGTAACATCCAAAGGATAATTATTAAGGACAAGCCCTCACCCATAGACGGCTGCTCCGAAAGCTTCTGCTTCCCACCCATAAGCTCCACAGAGCACTATTTACCTGATTTTCTTATATCCCAAAGCTCTGTGTGGTTCTCCAGTGCACTTCCTCTAATCTGAGCCCTCTTTATCTGCACTCTTTCAGAGGAGAGACCAGCACGTGGTGCTGCTGTGATGATCAGAGAGATATTTTAAGCAACTTTGGGCACGGAAGTCACTTCTGGGTTCTAATCTGAGCTGAAAAGGATATGCCGTTGTAGAAATGAGAACTCTCTGGCAATTCCTGTTTTATACCATGAAATATCTCCTCTGAAGCTGCTAGGGGATGTTAACATCTAATGACTCTTTGCCCAACGTCGTGACTGATACGTGTGCAAACAGCTATCTTCCTAGAGATAATAATAATGATTTGTATCTAAAATCTCCTCTGCCTGCTTTCCTATCTCTGGGCTTATTTTGAGAGGGTTGGCCCGTACACCTTGAAAAATCCTCTGTGTACAACAGAACAAATGTATATATGTGTATATATACACATATACATTTATATTTACATATTAGTTATATATACATATATTTATATATGTATATGTTTAGGTATATACATTTATATTTAGGAAAAGGAAAGTCTGCCTGAAGGTAAGTTCAGCTTCTAACAAACTCTCATGAGAGCAGACACGGCACCTCAGTTGTTTGGCTGCCTGCTCTCTCCTCCCTCAGTGGAAAGCAGGGATGATTCTCTCTGACTTAGGCGTGAATTCCCCAAACTAGCACCCCGACTCGCTCTGCCTCCCGCCTGTGAATACAAGGTTCCGCTGCAGAGTGCCAAGGGCCTCACGATGGTTAATCTCTCAAAAGGAGCAGGCGGCCCTCCCCACAACTACTTCTCTTACTGTGTGAGTTCCCTCCAAGTCTCTGCCAATGGCTCTTCTGTCAGATTTGGCAGGAAGCCAGAGTTTGAATGACTTCGTTTTTACTCTTTCGTAATTCTTTTTAGTGTTCATCTTTTTACATGTTGTTCTTCTCTGTCCGTGTCCAAAAAATCCTTGAATAATGCAAGTTCAGATATGGAAAACATATGTCTCATGGTTTTATTTTTTTTCTTGTACTTGATCAGCCTCCCCCCCGGACCTGTATCCTGTCTCTTTCTCTTAGAGGCCAGTGCAAGAGGGAAGCCAGCTCCCTCCGGAATCCAAATACATTCACTTCTGAGGTATTTTATCTACATTTAAAAATGAAAACCACACTGACTATATCATGCAAAATGCCCAGTTTGAGTTAACAAGGTATGACGAGAAAGTATATTCAATTTAAAATTTTAAGGAATTGTCTTTTTGTGTGATTAAAAACTATGCATGGGCTTCCCTGGTGGCGCAGTGGTTGAGAGTCCGCCTGCTCATGCAGGGGACACGGGTTCGTGCCCCGGTCCGGGAAGATCACACATGCCGCGGAGCAGCTGGGCCCGTGAGCCATAGCTGCTGAGCCTGCGCGTCCGGAGCCTGTGCTCCGCAACGGGAGAGGCCACAGCAGTGAGAGGCCCGCGTACCAAAAAAAAAAAAAAAAAAAAAAAATGCATATTCCAAAACTAGAAGATATGAACTTGCTTCATCCAACATTCTTTAATTATCGTAAAGAATAGTAGAATTGGCATTTATCCTCCTTTCTGCCTCAGCTACTGGTTGTAAACTCTATGTGAATACGTACAATCATAATCTATAGCTTTCTTCCAGAGCTTATTATAAACACGGACTATAATTTTCCACAAGGAAAATGCACTGTACGAGATGTACCTAGTGCTCAGTTAACTTCAGAAACATCAGTAAATACCCAAGACCCTGAAGAAATTGATTCACTGTTTTGCAGTTAAGTAGAAAGCGAATGGATCATTTCATATATATGCATTTATTGAAAGGCTTTGGAACAGCAGAGCCAAGTAAAAAGGGAGAGATTTTGTTAGAGAATATGAATTGTACTGCTGGCTATCCTGGGTCCCATCTAGATAGTAGTGTCTTGAGAGGATAATATTAAATGATTCTGTGCACACTTGCTTTTTTATATGGTTTGCATCTATATTGTTAACCTGTTTCTTTCTTGGATAATGTACGTTTTTTAAAGACGTTGCTATGAAAAATTGCACGGAAAATATGCAGAGAATTCAATTATTTGGTAATAATCACTCTGAGAAATTTTCTAGGTGGTAGTCAATAGGCATTGCCTTGATTCCTATTCTTTTCTGATTACTCAAAATGAGACACTGGTTCTCATTTTTGTGCAGAATTTTTAAAATTGTCCAGTATCAAGTAGGTGTCTAGTAAACATTTCCAATACATTCAAAATGCCACACAAAATAATTGCCATTGGAAAGCTTTTCATAATGCATGCAACACAGATCAAAAAAAGATGTATGTGTTAAGACCTGAATAAATACAACTATGTTTTAAAGCTTAAACTAGAAGGAATACACCAATATGCTATTTTTGTTTTTATTGTAACGTTACAGATAAGTAGCACTCTTCCCCTCCATGGTCCCATCTTTCTTCCTCCCTATATTTCCTCATTTCCACACTTTCTAGGAGTACATCACAGACTGTACATTTTTCCTATGTTTTTGCAATTTTACTATATTTGTATAAATCCATAAACACTGTATATAGGATGATATAGTATGAGTGTGGATTTGAATGCATATATATGATATGAACATTGCAAACGTTCTGTGACTTGTTCTTTGCACTCAAATAATGTTAAGATGTATCCTTCTTCATGCATTTAGTACATTCATTCATTTCTCTGCTATATAGAATTCCCTCCATTATCCATTCTCTTTCTGATAGAACGTATGGATTGTTTTCCATCTTCTTCTCTTGTAAACAATACTGCAATGAACATACTTTCATGTGCCTTCTTGAATACATTGTGCTAGAGATTTCTAGGTTATATACCTAAGTAAAGCATTGTTGGATCATAAAGTATACATATTTTCTAGATATTCTCAACAGATCATAGACCAAATTTATACTCCCACCAGTTGTATCATTTATCTTTACCAATAGTTAATAGTCTTTTAACTTTTATCAAATAGTGGTTTTAAAATGATATTTCATTATTGTTAGTGATTGTGTTTTTGACGGTGATATTATTACTACATTATTCTTCACTTCTTTCTTTTATTTATCTTCTAACTTTTCTTTAATAAGCATGTATTTACTGTGAAAAATTATATAACATTTTATAAATACTTTTTTCTTTTTTTAGTATTTTCCTTTTTATTCAATAAGCATTTGTTTTAGCATTGTGTTGATTGCTATAGACAAAGGCAAAAATTAATTTTAAAAAAAGGTATAGTCCTTGCCTTCAAAGAGCCTGTGGTCTAGTCAGGCAGACAGATATTGTTTAGTAACCATCAAAAGTGATTGAGAATATAGAAGCAGCAGAGAACCAGGATTTATTAATACTAAAAGAGGCAATTCCAGAGGAGTCCTTTTGGAGATATAATGGATGAGCTCATATTAACTTTTCTTTGAGGAGGCTGTAGGCTTCATATTAGGATCTAGGTTAACATGACTGGAAAAAAATAGTAATATATAAACAGTAAAATGTGGAATAATGGTGGGATCATCTGAAGGTGAACGGACATTAATGATTTATTATAAGAAACAGTGCCAGAATAAACTGGAGTGGACAGGTTGACTTCCTTCCCCACAAGAGCCTCACGAAATACCCATTTTGTCAAAGTTGTATGAGCAAAGTTCCTGGGACCAGACTGGAGAAGCAGGGTAAAGTGGGAAGAGGAAGCTGATGGTGACAGCTTGTTATAAGTTCCCCATGCAATCACAGTGAACATGTTTGCATGCCCTCCTGGCAATACTAGATGACAGCCCCATGACACTATAGAGGGACCAATGCTTTTTGGCTCACCAAGCACTTTCAAGTTATTATTTAATTTCTCATTCTATATACTCGATTGATGAGAGAAATGAGTCTCAGAAAAATTCAACTTGTCCAAAATCATGGAACTAAGGTATAATTCAATTGAAATGAAAACACAAGACTTTGAACTCTTAACTCATCCTTCATAGAAGTCCTTACATTTTCCTTCTTCTGGAACTTACTTCTAAATCAGATGTTTGCCCATAAATTATACAGATAAATGATACAGCTGGTGGGAGTATAAATTTGATCCCACACGTAGACACGCACACACACACGTATAATTAGTAAGGGATTCTTGACTATCCATTGACTATCCATTCTTCTATGGTAAACAGTTAGAGAAATATGAAGACTATACATCTTCAGACGTACACCCTTATACAAATTGTTCTGCCCCTTAAATTTTGTATTTATCTGCAGTTTGGAGATTGAGGGTATATAACTAGAGCTTAGAATTATAAATTACATTTAATAAAGTTGATGATTGACTAAAAGCTTTTCAGCCAAGAAGGGAATATAACCAAATTAATAAAAGTGACCTGAGAGGAAAAAATATGTCATTTTCCTTTTTCCTTGTAATGAAAAGTGATTTCATGATGCAGTCTGACAAAGAGATTTATCCATGCATTCATTCAACAAATATTTTTTGAGAACTCACTATGTCCCAGTTAGGGTTATGTATTTTTCATAAATTATCTCATGCTAATTTCAATAGCAGCTCTATGATATTGCTATTATTAACTCTACTTTAAGATAATGAAAATGGAGGTAAGGAGATCAAATAATTTAATCAAGGTTACACATCTTTTAAGGGGAAGAATTAACTACAAAGCTTATTTCTGATCCAACATGTTGTATGCTACAAATATATTTTCTTACATTCTAACAATTATTTTCAGGCCCATGGACTTGAAAAATAATAGATATCTAGAGAATAGCAAAAGATGTTCAAATATCTACATTTCTAAATCATAAAATCATTAATGAATAATAAATAGTTTGTTTAAAAAACATAATGCTAGAGGAGGTCACATATTTTTGAATGAGGAAATGACTTTGTGTGCACGATATTGGTTCTTGTCAAGTGATTGATCTCATTATTTTATATTTTTCAAAACATCAAAGCAATAAGAGAAATAAACAGTACTGACACTGGAATGTGGTATAACTATTACTTTGTGTCTATTTCCATGAAATCAAACCAACTTATAAATGATGAAATGGAAATATGTTGTAAAACTTTGTAGATTTACTTCTTAAAATGGTATTTATTTGACTTCTGTGCTCATGTCAAATATTCTACATATGCAGCTTATAATTTTTGCATTGAAAAAAAATAATAAAGCCACTGGTTACTGTAAAAGGTCACCTTTTTAATTGCTGTAATAAAGCCCAGCTGGTGAGCCAATCTCCAGAATAACTCGGGGCTAGCACAGTGGTGGCAGAATGAAGAATGCATTTGGTAAGAGGGAAGTGATTTTAGCATATGGCCTTTACTTCACATATTTGTGACTGCCAGTCACCAATATCTAACTTTATTTAAGGTAAAGCATCTTTGAAGGTTCAAGTGATTTATACTGCAACCTATGTCCTCACGCTAAACATAAAGAGGTAGATTTATCATCATGAATATACAAAGGGAAGTAATTGATTCTTTGGTCTGAATTTTTCTCTCAGTTAATAGATTTCCCCTTTAGCAACAACAAGGCAAAAATAATAAGGAAGCATACAAGATAACTTAAGTACAGCTCCCTTTGGCCCTGCTAGTCGCTAAAAGCTTATCTAGTATTTCCAGCACTCTTCATGAATGCTCTTTCTGCTCTGTGTTTAGAATGATAAAATCTTGTAGCTCCATAAATGTTAACTTCATCTTGTAGAAAAATAATAAATATGTGTTTGACATAATGCATAATTCTCTATTTTGCCTCTTGACATTTAAGAGAATTGTTATAATTATATCTATTCAGATAGAGATGTGCTACCTCCTTTTAAATTGTGATAATACTTAACAGTTATAAATACAATTCAGGATTCATATGAAATACAGTCTAGGACTTTTCCGGCCATAATATGTTTAAAAAAATACCTCAAAGGAGTCCTGGTGATTTAATCAACCTTGAAAATATTGCCAGAGTGTTTGTACAATATAAAAAATACTTTAAGATGACATTTTGATATTCTTATAAAAAAGTTTGATTTTGGGGGGTTTTTTTGTTTTTTTTTTTACTATTTCAATGCTATAGACAAAATGAGTTTGTGTATAAATACATTGAAAATCTAAGAAAACAAATATAAACTGAAATGGAGCTATGAGGGCAGTCTTGCTGACAAAATTTCTTTCATTCATTGTATATTAGGTATCCTGTATTTGAGGCAACTTATACAAAGCTACGTGATGCATCATATCATATATAGTGAGGCTGAATAGAAGCCTACTTCATTGTATGAACATGGAAAGTAAACACTGAAAGATTAATTTCCATATTATTCTATTCTCTCAAATACCTCAAATTCAATTGTTCTCTATCCCTTTACCTCTTAATCAAAATTATAAAGTATTATTTCATTCACTAAACAAGTGATATCTTTATTCCAATTCATCTTTCACATCAACTATATTTTTCAACATAAAAGGATGCCAACACAAAGTCAACTAGATCAGCTATTTCCCATAATATGCATATGAATGGAGTATACCACACAATATAGACACACAGTGGAGAAAGAGAGATATTTGTAATAAATATTACTTTTGCTTTTATCTGGATAGTTAAATTTTGGTGATTTCTTTACATTCAGCTGAACTTTTAATACTTTTTATAATTCTTGCATTTTTATAATGAAGACGTAGTTTTTTAAAAAGTCATTTCTCTTAGAATTTTATTCTAATACTTCCTCAGTACATCAAAACCCCAAGGTGATACCTTCTGAATATTTCAACAGTAGTAGTGGGAAATTTCAAAAAGTAGTTTTCTTCATGGAAGAGCTCATATAAGTTTTGTTTAATTAAATACAAACAGAAAGTACTTTTAAGTATCAATAATTATTTGGGAATTCCCTGGTGGTCCAGTGGTTAGGACTCGGCACTTTCATTGCCGAGACCCAGGTTCAATCCCTGGTCAGGGAACTGAGACCCTGCAAGCCACACGGTTCAGCCAAAAAAAAAAAAAAAAAATTGTAGCGAATTGTAGCATATACTTAGGTGAATGAAAAACAGAAAGCACTATTCCAGATGAGGCTGAAGAATTTTCTAATTATTCTAGTCATTTATAACCATAATATTTTATGAATCTGTAAGTAACAGCTTACATTAAGTTATAACATCTTACATCTACAATGAATATCTATGTAACAGTGATTGGAAATACATCTGGAAGATATAAAGGGATGCTGTAAAAACAGATTTATGTTCTATATTTCTTGGCAAGCAGGGCAAGTTCAGGCAAGAACATGGGGGAGGCAGTTGCTCTTTGTTCAAGACACGCTCTTTTATGCTCATTCACTCATACTGAGTCCCATACAGTCTTAGACATTTCCATCAAGCGAAAAAAATCTTCACTCATTTATACCCAAGATGTATTTGCTGTGATATGTTGTAGAACAACAATGATAAGCGTCTTGCTATCTTTACAAATATTTTCACAATGTTAGACTATAGGATGATAATTATAGTTTCTTCATCACAAATAAAAATTACATAATATTCTGGTGATTTCCTAAGAAGGAAATCAATGGCAGATAACTCACTGATAACATCCCTGGATTGCATATTATAGAAAGGATCATTCTATGATGGGGGAGGGCCATATCTCCCCTTCATTTCCATGAACTGTTTTCCTAAGTTATCTCTTACCTACTCCTTCCTTCCCCTGCATAAGACCCAAGGAAAAGTCATCTACTTTCAAGTGTGATACAGATCATTATCCTTATGCAACATTTTCTCTAAAATCATATTTCTGTACCCTTTGAATTTCTCAAGGTGAAAAACCAAAAAACAAAGAATGTGCTTTGTTTTTTCTGTAAACTTCACTGTTTTAAATGTTATGCTATTAACAGTAATAGAAACAGCAAAGGCGTTAGAAATAGTAGAGCAAGTCAACTTTTGTTCTGAAAACTTCCATTTCATAATTATGCAACTGTCAAATCAGTATTACAGTTAAAACGCTATCGTGGGACTTCCCTGGTGGCACAGTGGTTAAGAATCCGCCTGCCAATGCAAGGGACATGGGTTTGATCCCTGCTCCCAGGAAGATCCCACAGGCCACGAAGCAACTAAGCCTGTGCACTACAACTACTGAGCCCGCCCTCTAGAGCGCGCGAGCCACAACTACTGAGCCCGTGTGCCATGCCTAGAGCCTGTGCTCTACAACAAGAAAAGCCACTGCAATGAGAAGCCTGTGCACCGCAATGAAGAGTAGCCCTTACTCACCACAACTAGAGAAAGTCCACGCGCAGCAGCAAAGACCCAATGCAGCCAATAAATAAATAAATAAAATTTTAAAAAAACCAAAACGCTATTGCATTTTTCATGAATATAATCATCTACATAAATTAGAAAAATCTAAATCAACAGACCTTATGACATGTCCAAATAAACGAAATGCTGTGGAAAGTAATTTAATAGTAGCCACAGTATAGCTCAGACAACAAGGATGGAATGAGGAAGAGGATGAGTGTAGAAAAGGGGAGAGGGGAGTATACTGGATTCACCTCTTTGGTAGCAATTGTCACAGGCATGGACTTATTGACACATGAGAAACTTCCGCCCTAATTGCTACATTTATCATTAAGAATTATGACAGTCAGAATCTGATGGTTTGATTGACTTTACAAGTAAGCCTGATAATCATATGTGGTCAACCAACTTTACTATTAAAGTCTCGTGGCATGGAATAGCAGAAAGATCACTAGCTTCAGAGTCAGAGCCCAGTATTCAAAACCTGGCTTTTCATTTACTTTACATCCGTAAAGTTACTGAATTACAATCTCACCCTCTATAATATATGAATAATAAGATTCCTCAGTTGATTGCTGTAAATAATATTTGTGAAATGCTTGAGGGTGATCAAGTCCCTGATCACATTTTATTTTTGGTCAACCAAAATGTCATTTGTGTTATATAAGTTCATATATATAAGTTCATGTCATTCTTCATGGATTTCATACTTGAAAATTTGCCTACATGATAAAATTTATTCATAACCCCAAAGTCAATCATGACAGCACACTCTCTATCATTTGAAGATGTAAAATAATCAACAGTGGTGAAAAACTTGTCACCTGATGTGCACCCTCCCAGGTTGTGAGGTTGAACAAAGTGACACCTTGTTTCAGTTCTCCTATTGCAAACAAATGTCGTTCTGGCCATCGATTTAGTGTCATGCTTTTTGCATTTCTGTTCTTTTTGTTAGTGAGTTCACTATTTCAGATGCCCCCCAAGCACAGGACTGAAGCGTGGTCTAGTATTCCTAAGCACAGGAAGGCTACGATATGTCTTACGGAGAAAACACATATACAAGATTCTTTCTTTCGGCTGCATGTTTCTGGCTGCTCTAGGCATGTACTTCATCTGGTCCAATGCCAAACCTGGGAAAACCCACACAGGCTTATTTTGGTCCTGGAAATTTGTAAGAAATTTGAGAAAATTTGAATTCATTTAATCTTCAACAAATATTTTAAGTAAACGTTATTTCCTTCATTTTTCAGGGAAAGAAAATGAAAATTTGAACTGACACATTTAAAGTGATATTAGTCTCATTCTCGGTAAAAATGATTTTCCGATTATGAAGTGAAGAAAACCATGAATGACTTTGTCTTGTGAAGTTTGCCAGCCAAGACTTCAAATGTTAGATGTTATTAGACATGTGTTAGCTCATTAAGAGAGTATGGTAATCACCTTGTTCAATCTCCTGCCCCAATCAAGATTCTGTTTCTATACCTTCACTGATAAATAATTCTCATTGAGAAAAAATTTTCTTTCATAACAGGGAGCCTATTCCATTTTAAAATTACTTATGTATTTATAAAGCTATTTTAAGAGTTAACTGAAAAGTTTTAATGCCATTGACCTCAATTTAACTTTTACAGAGAAAATACAAGCTTATTTTTTATTTTCACCTGACAGTTTTTCCCTTCATGTGACAGAAGCTTCCAAATGTGTCCCTATTTCATTCCAAGAATATGTTAATTACTGAAAATAAACTGGAACAGAATTTAACAGTTCTGATAAATTTAACAAATACAGTTGTGGAAATCTTAATAATTGTAACTACCACTGGGTCTATATTATATATTATGTTTCAGTAATAAACCATAAGAGTTATCAAAATATTTTGTTAGTGGAGACAATTTCAAGATTATTTTCTTTTTTAAATAAAAATCAACCTATACTACAAGATTGACCCATGATTTAAAACTTGAATCTATGAGAGATCATTAAAAATAGTTGACCACACAATTTCTTTCTTCTTTCTTCCAAGAAAGAAAGAAGGAAGGAAGGATAGAGGGTGGGAGAGGAAGGAAGGTGGGGGGAGGAAGAAGGGAAGGGAAGATAAAAGGAAAGAAAAAAGAAGTAAGGGTAGGAGGGCAGGAGAAAGGGAAAGAAGGAAGAAAGATAATCTAAAAGGTATATTGAAAAAATGGGAATACTATGCAATATATATTATAAAAGTAGGTAGACATAATATATAAGGACTTTAGTACATAAATACTTCTTCCATGACAATAAAAAATAGAAAAATGGTCAAAGGATATGTGGTGAGCTGCCTCTAAGAAAGCTCTCAATAATGCCATTTTCTGTTATTCATGCCCTTGGCAATCCTCTCCCTGAGGAGGGACTGTATGTAATGACTCCTTTCTCATGAATGAAATATAGCAAAAGTGATAGATCTCATTTCTCAGATAAATTAGAAAAAGACAGTGGCTTCCACCTTGGGTACTTTTATTTATGTATTTATTTTTTATACGTGTGGTCTATTTTTGGTTTTGAATTTTATTTTATTTATTTTTTATACAGCAGGTTCTTATTAGTTTTCTATTTTATACATATTAGTGTATATATGTCAATCCCAATCTCCCAATTCATACCACCACCACCACCACCACCCCACTTTCCCTCATTGGTATCCATACGTTTGTTCTCTACATCTGTGTCTCTATGTATGAAACTTGGTCACTTTTAGTCTCAAAGTCGCTCACCCTTGAGGAAGCCAACCAGCACATCATGAGACAACTCTGCAAAGAGCACACATGGTAAGGGGCTGAGGCCTGACAGAACTTGGGTGCAGATCCAGGTGAGTCTTCAGATTAGACTGTAACTGAAGACTTGACTGCTAACCTTATGAAAGGCCTTGACCTAAAGCATTCATACAACCTGTGCGTATAATTTTGATCCAGAGACTCTCTGAGATCATTGTCTTGCTTTTAGCTGCTAAATTTGGGAGTAATTTGCTACATAACAGTAAATAACTAATAAAGAATATTAGTGGTGAGGTGATTTACCTAAAAATATAACTCATCAATGATTTATGAAAATATGTTCAGCATCATTAGGAACTCAATTAAAACAGCAATGACCACTTTTATACCTTAAATTGAATAGATAGAAAAATTGAAATTTTTTATTCACTAGGTTCTTAAAAGAAATAGTGAGCATTTGTGTTTTCAGAATGTCTCTGCATGTATGTTCTAAAGATATAAAAATTGAAAATGTTGATTTACGAAATTTCTAAAGGGAACAGGACTATATGTGCATTTGTGTTGGGGATTGTCTGTGTTGTAATATCAGTGCACTCTGTCTCATAAAAATAACTTAGAAAAATGTCAAAATTTACTTATTACACCATCACTTTGGATTCTCTCTCTTCCATGTGGTAGCCTGGAATAAAAAATTAAGTCTTGAGTTTAAGCTTCATCTGTACCACTCCTTAACTCTGTGAATTTATATACAAAAGTTATTCTGAGCCTTAGTTTCTTTGTTTTATGTGAAATTAGCATAATATCCAAAATTTCTGCACAAGATCATAAAAATGACTGAGATAATGCAAGTAAAAAATGCAATAATAAAGTGATATGTACCTGTAAGGTCTTATCATTCTGCAAGGTCTTATCCTCCAAACTACTGGTGGCTCTAGGATAAAGCCATAATCAGTGAAGGTAAGCAACCTGGCTTTACCTGCCAATGAGTTCTAAACTTAGTCAGTTACTGTTCTTGAGTAATTCTAATTTTGAGTGAGCAGAGAACCCTACAACTCATTAAAACTTAAAAGCTCATGCCCACAATATCCTATTCTCATACAATAAACCTTATCCTAGATGGGTCATCCTAGAGATTTATTCTAGAGACAAATATATTTATTTCACTAAATCATAATTTTTAAAGAGTAGTCATATATAGCTACATACTGGATCTTCACCACAACTCTGGTAAAGGAAGGATCATTGTTTTTATTTAGAAGTGAAATAATTAAGGGGATTAAGTGAGTTGTCCAATGTCACATTTCCATAAAATAATTTGAATCAAAAATTTTGAATTCTAGGGAATTCCCTGGCGGTCCAGTGGTTAGTATTCTGTGCCTCCACTGCAGGCGGCATGGGTTCAATCCCTGGTCGGGGAACTAAGATCCCTCAAGCCACATGACATGGTCAAAAATAAATAAAATAAAAATAAAATAAGCCCACTAAAAAAAATTATGTATTCTAGGGCAGTGTTCTTTGCTGTGTTTTTCACAGTAGCATTTATGATTATGAAAAATTGGAAGCAACTCTTTGTCCAGGAATAGGGAATTGGGTAAATAAGTTGTGGTACATCAATAAAGCAAAATTTTGTGTAGATACCCAAAATAATAAGAAAGTGTGACGCAGTCAATTGCATTTTAGGTACATTCATAAGTATTTTACGGTAATTGTGATTATTCCTCCAGGAAACCAGCTGCAAATCAAAAGTAAGAGGAGAACCAAAATGATACTATAATATTTTTTTTCCTGTTTTTTTTCATTTCCCAGTCTTATTAGAATAACTTTAATGTTTATACCCATAAGTTTCCAAATTAGATGTTTTCTCTAAAATGTCTTGTCTTGGCTCACTTTAAATTTTATGTAAACCATCTCTCTATTCCACCTGTGCTTTGGCATATAGAAAGAAAATACTTCGCAGAAGAATCCTTTCAGAAGTATCTCTCCAAGACAGCACAGTTCCCAGAAAAATGGTCTGAAATTAGTCTTCTGAGAACACGTATATGAAAGGATAATATTGGAGGAGAAATATTCTTTTTATGATTAATCAAGTTGTTTCAATAGCTGGATTCAATACAGATTTCACTAAAGAAATCTAAAATCTTGTTCTTAAACATCTATTACTTGGTTTCACCACAGATAGTTCTTAATGGGTCTTTATTTTCCCTAGAAATGTTATTCACAGTGAGATATATTTCTGCATATATCTAATTAGGAGACATCTCTTCTTTGCACCTTTGTCATCCCTTTTCACACTAAGAGGGTGTTTCCCTCACCTAAAAATTCATGAGTGACAGTATAAATAGCTGCCCACCTTAATCTGGGGTTGACTGATGAAAGATTTCTAGACTAGAGAAAAGGCAGGGAGGAGGGGTTGGGTGTTTGGGGAGAGATTCTATCTGTATTCTATATTTAAGACGTTCATTTCATTGTATTTCCTTGGCTTTTAAAACATCTACTTGGGATGGTGACATGCAAGAGGAAAGAGAAAGCAGGCATAGGCAGCTTCACATGCCCTTGAAATAGATATGCCTTGATTTTGCAGCTCACATAATAACTGATAGCAGAGAACACTCTGGTTTTGAATTAAAATTTAAAAATGAAGCAAGTCCTTTAAGAAAGCTCTGAATATAAACGTTCATCCAATTAAGAAAGTGCATTCACTTTCAGGCCACAATGTGGTAAGGGACAGATAATTGCAGCTGTCTATGTCAACCTTGTAAAAAGCTTGCTAAAATCATTAAGCATTTGGAAATTTTATTCAGTCTACAATATTTTTCTTAACTGCACTCACACTTATTAAAACCACTCCCTGACCATTTTCACCCACTCTTAGAGCCCTCCATATCATTAAGTTTAGGCCTGGCAACCATTTTCCTGCACCAGATAATGATATTTTTTTCACCAACAAATTTCCATCAAGATCAGAATGAAGGACACTAGAAAGCTGTCTCAGAGAAGGTTAAATTTCCCTCAGGACTGTATCAGGGTGGTATTAAAATAGCCATCTTTTAAACATTTTTTTTTTCATTTTGTGCTACATGTGGCATGTAACTGATTTTATACAGATTTTCATGGAAATGATAATTTGCTGTGGTGTCATATAGATACAGTTCACATTTAATATCAGATTTCTATTTTAGTTCTGTTTTCTGAATGCTATGCCATGTTCATGTGGTCTAAAGTTTATTTTCATGGTTAAACCATATAGAGGGCACACTAGAAGAAGACATAGGAAAATAACTTAAAAACCAAATAGCTTTCCATATTGCCTGCTGTGCCTTCTCCACTCCGTCCTGACATCCCATGTCAGTAGCTCTTTATTTTGTACTTGTTCTGGTGAGGGGTTTTCTCATGATGGGAGTTTCATGTATATTCTCCCTCTGGCAACACTACTATCCTGAACAAACATCTACTGTTAAAAATCAAAAGTTGCAGACTTCAATTCATTGCCAGTGTTATTCTGAAAGACATTTCCCTCCTATTCCTAGTATCCTCATTTGTATTTCCCACATCAATTTGGTAATTAAACTGAGCCAGAAAACACTAGAATTCCTCTTACTGCAAATTATAAACCTTAAAAACAACCAGGACACATCTCAGTGGCTTCAAAACTGCCCAAGGTTCAGTTGCCACTGTGTGCATTTTACTGTCCAACATTCAGTGCCAAGCCAACTCCTGCTGGGCCTTGACTGGGTCCTCTGGGTATCCGAGTGGATAGCAACATTTAAAATTCACACTCTGTACTATCCAGCCATGGGCATTGCTGGAGACTCTGTTTTTAGACCAGAAAATGCAGCACACTGGAATAATGGGACATTTTCTCCTACTTCTGAACTGGAAATGAAATCTGAATGGAACTTTGTTTCTCATTTTCCAATGAGTTTTTTAAAACAGGCCATTTCTAAGACTTCTAAGCAATTAATTTAATTAGAGACAACAAAAGTCAGACTTCTGGCAAATGGTACCCAGAGATGTGGTCGAAGATCCTTCCAGTGCAGCATTGTGGGTAATTTGTGAGATGAGGGTGGTGATGGAGGGTGTGATGGTGATGATGGTGGCTGAAGTGTTTATTGTTTTTTTTTTTTTTTTTTTTTATAGAGGTGGCAGTTAAGCAAAGAGCAGGTCTCTTTAACATTTGGTCAGAATTCCCTCTATATATGACTTCCAAAAAGAAACAACATGTTCTACTGCCTGTAAGGCAGTCCATTTTGAATTAGAAAGTTTCCATTACTCACTTTCCATGGTAGCTGTGCAGCATCTGGCAAAATAACTTATAGATCTAATATCCTACAGAAAGCATAGTCTGAGACAGATGAGAATGAAAAGTGGCCGGTGTGTTTTAAAGCTGATAAACCAAAAGGCTTTGATATCTTGGGGAGATCCCATTTGCTTAAATTCCCTTTGAAATTCAGTTCCATTGAGCATATCCATAGATTTACATGGAACCATAGTGAAGAGTCAAAAGATTTTAAAAAGATATTCTCACCTTCGCTTCCCAACATTCATTTTGAAGACTCTCTGTTGCTTGTCTGGAGATGAGCAAAAATTAATTTCTCTGATTTCATCTACACTGGAGTCTGCAGCAATTTTTTACAGGTGAATTGTGATGTTCATCACCACTTCCTGGAGCCAAAAAGAGCTCAGAAATTGTTCTTTAGAATGTTCTGAGGGCCAGTTTCAGTTGGTTGGGCTTTAGACCAAGTACAGGTTCGTGGTGTCACATAACCCATTCCTGCATGACTCAAAGCTGCCAGAACGATGTCTCCTACCTGCAGGATAGATGTCATATGGCAAGATCATCAGCAGTCTTGTTCCTCAGAGGCCAGCTGTTAAGTGGGCTATTTCTGGTAGCAGCACGGAACAAGAGGCAGGCAGTGCCAGAAATGATTAGAGAGAGGAAGTGCCAAAGGAAGCCGCACACAACAGCTGGAAAATGTGCAGAGGCCTTCAGACAGCGTACTCAAAACCGTTTGAAAAGTACCATAATCAAAAGCTCCTAGCCAAGCTTGGAACCCGAAGAGGAATGAAGGAATAAAAGGCCCATGGCAACTATTCAACTTCCCTTTCAAGTTGTATGTCAAAGAAACACATTAAGAAACAGAAGATATTTGAAGAGAGGGTTGATTTCCTACTTTCAAGTTCCCCTGCGACTCTAAACTCAGTGTTCTCACACTGTTATGGGGGAAGCTATTGTCTCCCTCCAGCAAGAGAGAAGCCAGTTGCCTTTAGTGTGAAAGCAGCAGACACCCCATAACCTCAGGTGAGGAAGCTGGGGAAGCTTCGCAAGGCACACACTCACACTCACACACACACACACACACACTCACGCCCAGGAAATAGGAAATGCAATGGAGCCTCATCAGTGGAGTGCCCAAGGTGGCAGTGAAGCCAGAAGACCGAAACATTTGTGTATCTCAGCTTGGGATTAGGATCCCTGCAGAGAGAAGAGGGAGGAAAAAAAAAAAAAAAAAAAAAAAACTTAAAACACCTTAATACAGCTCTGGTTTACTTTTTTACATTTTATTTATTGCTAAAAAAAATGGTCTCAACATTTTCCGAGTGAGAGATGCTTCTTCAGCTTTTTGTGCCTTCAGCATTGCTTTAATGGGCTGGCAGACCATTCCGAGAGTCAACTCAGAAGGCCAACTGTAGCCAGTGGGAAACACCTCAGGACACCTGATGTTCACAGTGGGGTTGAATGTAATCTGGTTTTCCAAGCCATGAGGTGCAAACATTAGAATTTCGTGAGGAAAATCTCTTTCCAGTTGAATGGTTTTAATATTCTGCTACAGGAATCTCAAGCACTGTTTCTACGTCTGGATGCTTCTCTCAGTAGAAAAATGATGGGAAACTTTATCCAACTTATCATACCTAGTTGGCGGACAGTCAAGGTTGCGGTATGACTAAGGTCTACACAGTTTTTTTTGTTTGTTTTTTGTTTTGGCGGTACGCGGGCCTCTCACTGTGGTGGCCTCTCCCGTTGCGGAGCACAGGCTCCGGACGCGCAGGCTCAGCGGCCATGGCTCACGGGCCCAGCCGCCCCGCGGCATGTGGGATCTTCCCGGACCGGGACACGAACCCGTGTGCCCTGCATCGGCAGGCGGACTCTCAACCACTGCGCCACCAGGGAAGCCCTCTACAGAGTTTTGATTTCTAGATCAGGAGACTGACCCTTCGGCAGCTGTTTGCAGAGCTGCCTGCGCCAGGCAAAGAGAGGGAATGCAAATCTTCTCAACCAGAAAATATTACCTCACGTGATTGGTCAAGAGAAGGAAAACTAAGTATGGATCTGTGACCCAGGTGGCATCTCCTGAATTACACCGTACCACGTTTTTAATACAGATGCCAGCCGTAGATTTTCTTTTGTTTTTATAAGTCAGTTTGCTGTTGATTCAGATGCTTTGAGTGTCTTTCAATCATATGTCAGAACTCCTCCTCCATAAATTTTTCTCATTTGGGTCATCCAGATGTGAAAATATCATCTTCCATAGAGTTTGAATTCCAGAAAAGTGTTACTTTATCCTTTTTTCTGTGTGTACCTATTTTTCATTAAAAGAGACAGCAAATACCCTGAGCTAACAATTATAGATGACATCTTTTTTCTTCATCATTTCTGATAATAAGCTATTTTCAATTCCTGGAAACTAAGTGACACTCCAAAGCAGCAATAAACAGAAGGACAAACAAAGAAGCATTGGGCATACTGTGCTATGTTTCTTTTTCTTTAATAATGGAAATGGCAAAGGCAAGTGTGCAGGCATAATCTTGAGGTCTCCAGAAGAAACAAAGATGGCCTGTGGGAGATTATCTATGGTAATGGAAAAGCTAGTCTCACCTTAATCTCTAATGTGTACATAACTATTTACATACAATAAAAGTTGATTTATTTTGTGACATGAACCTAAGCAGAGATATCATTTACCACTAAAATTGAGAGTTCCAAGTGTGCCAGCCCATCAACATATGTTCTACAAGCCATAGCTTCTCTGAGCTGCCTGCGGTTAAACAATTAAATCTTTAAGCTCGGGCATCCAATATCCTCTTTGTGTTTAAGCTAGCCTTAACCTGAAACAGCCAAATCATCTCTGAGTCCTTGCTGATTAAAAAAAAAAAATCACAACAGAATGGGAAATTTTAATGATGGCACTCTCTTAATTTAAGGGAGGGAAAGAGAAGTATTCTCCATTTGAAGATGTAAAGAATCATAAAAAAAAAGTTCTAAGACTCCTACAGTAAAAATGATGCTTACCTATAATGATATATATATATTGCCCATAAAATTAGTCATGTGTTATTATGCAAAATGCTTTGTTCTTTCTGAGAAGACTCTTCAGTAAGCTTGATCAAGAACATTAAATATGAAAACAAAGGAAAAACATTTAACATTGTTGAAAAGTAATTAAAAATATATTTCACCATATGTTCCTCTGCCGTTAGTTCACTTTGGCAAAACAAATTCCTAAAGCATTTATTATCCCCCATCATTTTTTAAAGAGACCTAACGTTCACATATGGCACTAAAACCATGCAGATAAAGATGAATCAGTTCTGAAACAAACTGGAAGAAATTCACTTGCCTGAATTCAACAGATTATATGTAATGAGTCAAGGTACACGTCCATTCCCCTTTCATAAGGAAATTGCTGGAAAGGATCACCTCTACACATGGATCGCTCAGACTATATTGACTGAAGATCATTTAGAAGGCAGCATAATCTGTATCACTCCTTTAATGATGTCACACAGGAAAATATTCTGCTTAATTAGAAATGGCAAATCAAACACATAGTTTTCATTTAAAATCCTATCAAGTACCTCTAAAAGAGATGTTTATTTTAGGAGTTTATCCAACATGACTTTTGAATTTGTGGATAATACTCAAAAGAATCATTTTTCTTTTATGTGACAATGAAGCTTCACACTAGGGGAATATCATATTTGCCAAATAAAACAATGAGAGAAACTATGAAATGAGGAATTGTTTCAAAAATATGAATATAATACAAAACTTTCTGGATGGAAATAGCTCCCATATCTTAAGGACCCATAGCCTATAATTAAAGAAGAGAGACCATGCCCGCCTCCTGATATGGCGCTATGGTCTTCACACTGCTGTCGCTGCACCGAGCTCCTCCTGTTCAACTTGCTTTCTGTTCTTAAGATTGACTCCTGGAACTGAGGTTCCAAGAAGATAGAGTCCAAATTCTGATCCTGCATATATTCTGTCCATGTAGTAGGCAGTCAGGTCAATAGACATGACACAGGAGGGGAAAAGCTTCCTATAATAATGTGGGTAGAGTGACCGCTTAACTCAAGGAGTACCTACAAATAAAGGATTCGAAACTTAAAAAAAAAAAAAAAAGACCACACACTAGTAAAGTAGGAAAATCCTATTACAAATTAATGCTGTTTTGGGACATAAAATTCTAAGGTATACAGTATGATATTATCCTTTAAAAATCTCAAAATTTTTCTTGTATGTTGAAAAAGTAAATAAACAAACAAATGAACTCCCCCTCAAAAGAACCCCAAAAACCTTTTTATCTCTGTTTCTTTCTCTTTTAAGAATTTTCCCTCTAGAACTCCACTTTCCTAGGCCCTCCCTTAGAGGAAAATTTAAACACGCAGTCCCATTGTGCAAAGAAAAAGATCTTGGTGGACGTGGGCTGACAGCTTGGCACGGCATTTGGTCTGGGTTACAGCATCCCTTAGCCCTGCACCAGGGAGAATTTTGGTTTGGGGTTTTTTTTTTCGCCACACAACCCTACATGGCAGTGCCTGATGAATGGATGGATGGACACATGTACACATGAGTAGCTGGATAGATGATAAATAGACAGACAAATAGAAGATGTACAAATATGTATACTTTAAAGGGGAGAGCCTTTAAGAAATATATAAAAAGGAGAAAAAAGTGACACAAATTTGTCAATCTTCTTTAACATAAAAAATAAAGAAAATATAATCTCAAATGATGATATCCAAAACTGCTGGTGCACAACTCAGGGCCTGGAGTCAGATTTGCCTCAGAAGGGAGAGGTGAGAGACAAGAAGTGGATAAGAGAACTAAAGTCAAACATAGAGTGATCATTATGAGTGTCCGTTTTGCATATTACTGTGAAGAAAAGAATGGTGCCTTAATTTCAATGGTCATGTTGATAGATTTCCAACAAAATAGCTAAAAAATATCAATCTGGTCAGATATTATTTTTTCTCATTTCCCTGTTCTGGACTAAATTATATCCCCCTCCCCCCCAAATTCATATGTTGAAGTCCAAACTGTAATTTGACTATATTTGGAGACAGAGTCTTTAAGGAGGTAATTAGGTTAAGTGAGATCATAAGAGTGAGGTGTTTTTTGTTTTTGTTTTGGAGGGCTTTTTTTTTGTGTGTGGTATGTGGGCCTCTCACTGTTGTGGCCTCTCCCATTGCGGAGCACAGGCTCCGGACGCGCAGGCTCAGCGGCCATGGCTCACGGGCCCAGCCGCTCCGCGGCATGTGGGATCCTCCCGGACCGGGGCACGAACCCGTGTCCCCTGCATTGGCAGGCGGACTCTCAACCACTGCGCCACCAGGGAAGCCCAAGAGTGAAGTTTTAATCTGACAAAACTAAGTTCTCATAAGAAGAGGAAGAGGCTCCAGAGTGATCTTTCTCTCTCTCTCTCTCATTCTGTCTCTCTCCACGTATAAGCACAGAAAAAAGGCCATGAGATGGCCCAACGAAAATGTGACCTCTACAAAGCTGGGGAGAGAAGTCTCACCAGAAATCAACCCTGCTGGCACCGTGATCTTGGACTTCCAGCTTACAGAGTTGTGGGGAAAAAAAAAAAAGTCTATCGTTTAAGGTGTCTAGTCTGTGGCATGTACAACAGGACAAATATTTCACGATTCCACTTAGATGAACTAAAATAGCTAAATTCGTAATGACAGAAAGATGAGAGATTTTCAGAACCTGAGAGGAGGGTAAATGGGAAGTTACTGCTTAATTGTTACACGACTTTAGAAATAGTGGTGATGGTTACACAACATTATGAATATAATGATTGCCACTTGATTCTACATTTTAAAATGATGAATATGGTAAATTTTGTTATATATTTTACCGTAGTTTAAAAATAAATTAAAAACCAATATAAAAAAGTCAATGTTTCACACTTTCACATGCTTATTTCCTTAAAATTTCTTGTAATAGACTTACCATCAGAAACTATATTTTAACCAATAATGTCACTGAAATGTAATGTTACTCCAAAAGCATTTACTTTTTACTTCTCTTCTATGGCAAATGAAAGGTAGTTACATGTGCATTATGACACCATCTTCAGCTTAGGAAGTAATGGAACTGTGCAATGCATAATAAAGAAAATCAGTAGTCTAAGAAACACTTGTACATTTGGCCCGTGCATTCCCAGCTGCTCACCTTTTAGCAAATAAAAACATACACCAGATCTAGACTTTTCTAATGCATCTATTATTTTGGCATTAAAATTATATGATATATTTCTGTGATTTTTTTTTATTGTACACTTGTATGCACAAATTATACCAACCTGCGTTCTCATTGTAGAAAATTGGAACATGAGACAAAGCAAATACCCTCTCCCCTCCAAACATACTCCTCAAGGCCACTTCTCAGAGGAAGTCACTGTTTTCAGTTTGCTGTTTACTCGTCCAGATATTAATACATATTCCAAGGTATTATTCTTATATTATTAGTCTACTTGATTAATTTTATGGAAAGCTAGGAAAAAAACTCGATAAAACCTATTGTATTTTGTATTTGAATACTTGCTACAGATACTAAATATTTTATACACATTATCTTATTTAATACAGCAAAACTTCAAGGTGCAAATTGTTATTCCACTTAAGATATGCAAAGATTGAGAAGGAGTTCAAGTATATTTCCTCTGGCCACACAAGCTAGTAAATAACAGAATCAATATTTTCTGATTCTAAAAAAAAAAAAGAAACTTTCTGATTCTAAACTCTACGCTTGCAGATCAACCAGACGTCAATAAAAATTTTTTAATTACAAAAATAAACTCATTGTTGAACTGCCTCCCCCAATAATCTGAAGGGCATGCTAGGGCGAGGAGCTCGTTACTAAGAGCTTGTTCTGTCTTATTAAAAACAAAAATGAGAATGAAGGGTGCACAGGACAAAGAATGTTTTATTCCACTCACACAATAGTCTGATGTCTAGAAATGCCTATCGAGGCATTTACTGTGTTTTTTCTGCAGACCGATTTTGTTGGGCATAGTTTTCTGCAACATGAACAGTGGTGGATAAACAGTAGACATTGTCTACAAATCTGACTTCTTTATGAGTCTTCAGTGACAAAATAAAATAAGACAGCATATATATGGATAGAAGAAATCAGTTCTATTTTATAATCTCCAATAGACAAAAGAAAATGTAGGGGCACTTTCCACTCAACCAGAGGTGGCTAAAGAATTAATCATGGTCATTTAACTGAGAAGATGGTATCTTAGTCAATGAGAAAATACAAAAGGCTTGAACCAAATTGATTACACTGTGATTCCCCAGATCTCTATCATTCCTTCCTACATGACAGGAGATTCTGACCTTCACTTTGAAAACTAGAAATGATGATCCAGGAGAGTCAGAATAGCCAGACTTTGGTATGAAATGGAAGCAGACTTGTTTTTGTTTTTTAAAATGAAGTCACCAACCAGACTAGTATAGGAGGATCTTTTTAGTCTTCAAAAATCTGACTTATCTACAGCAGAGTAATCTTGAATCTCCTAATTGGAGAAATTATTTGACTAAGACTTGAAACAACAGTGTTCACTCTATTCAAACAGTGCCCCAAAGTGAGTACACTTTACCTCTGGTCTCCACTGAGCACTTCTCCGTACTTCACTGTATAGGAGTGTGTGCCCTTTTCACCAAGAACAACATATTCTGATTTTTAGTAGATGGTATTAGACTGATTGGGCTAATGTAATTTACACAGTGACAATTGCTTAGAGGAGTCCACTGGGCACTTGTAGAAAGTTCATATTAAGAAGATTCAAGTTATTCTATTTACCAGAGCGAATGTATTTAGATTTCAGATTAAACCTCACCCTGGAGATTAGCAAAACCAGAGTTCCCTTGTGTCTATAATGCTCAATTAATATACACTTTTTAAAAAATGCAGCATACTAAGAAGAAAAAATTTCAATCTACAGCATTTCCTTGTTTATTTTGTGTGTTTTATTTTGTTGAGGTATGTTGTCTTTTTCAATAGCTTAAAGACAGTAGCCCCAAATCTCAATATTCCCTGAACAGAATTCCTAGCTCAACTGGCCTTCATGCCTCTAAAATAGCAGATGTGACTAAGAAAAAAACAAACTGATTTTTCAAAAATTTCTTTGTTACAGAGAAATCAGACATTTTCTTTGCATTCCTGATCCTAGTCTGGAATTCTAATGGAGTGAAAGGTCATAAGGCCTACCCATAAACCACTTAATCGTTATTTTTTAGTTGCTTGAAAAGAAATCTTTGTCATACATCAGAAGAAAATCCTAAATTCCCTTTTTGCCTCTAATGGCTGGGAATCACATAGCTAAATTTAATACTTAACTGCAGAAACTAATAGCCTACAGCATTACATTGATCCTCTCCAATTTTATATTTCAATAATATTCTTATTTTTATTTAAATTGCATTATTGTATTTTTTATTATGTCACTTCAAAGATATTTTTTAGACATTTGGGATATAAGGAATAAATACAATAAATGTCTTAGTGTGTTATATTTTCCAAAAGGAAAAATCGTTAGCAATATTTAATAGTCTGCATAAAATAGAAACTGTAATTTACAAGAAATAGTGCATCATTAAGAATAGATTAAATAATTAATGCCACTTTGAATAGCATGCCCGTCAGTGTATGCTGTATCATACACTGTATCATTGTCTGCATCTGCCTTAGAATAAGAATAAGACATATTTCAAAACATTGTCACTTTCTGCCCTGTGGACCATCCTTCAATTTTCTAGGTTGAGCGATTCAAACCGAATCACAAGATTAAAGGTGGTGCCAGACTAAAGAACAAAACTTTGAGTATACTGGGAAATAATGTTTATTAAAAGGAAGAGTTTGTCTTCATGATGACAATTATCATAAGTAAATGATAATGAAAAATATTTGGATCTATTGGAATCTTTGGATGGGTAATTTAATGTGGTAACTAATCCAGGACCCCAATCCTTTAGCTGTTATTTGAATACTTCATTAAAAAAATAAAACAAAAAAACTGTGCCATAAAAATTACTTTATAAAAATACATAATGGTATATCATTCAAATGATTATTCTAGAATAGATGCGCAAATATTTTCCCTTATTATTGAGGGCTCTCTTTTCTAGAGTTATATTTTGTATTTTCCTTAAGAGATCATAGCATCCTCTGTCTTCCCTTGAGCAAAGAAGTAAGGAGAAAGCTGACCTCTGGTTTCTACTCTCCGTGCTCTCTACAGAAGTCTTCCTTTTCACTTTAATGCAAGCTACACACAATGCAAAGAAAGACCCATTCACTTTCGCCCTTACTCATCGTTCCTCCCTCCAGCATCAGACACTCACCAACTATTCACAGTGTCATTATGTGCTAAGTTCAGACTGCTGCTTCTAGCATAAGGAAGAAGAACACACTTGAAAAAAGCTTTCAGATGACAGGGCTTTATTTCCTCACACCATCATTTAAAAACCTTTTAAAGAGCAGTCTGAGCCTCTGATGGTAATGCCTTGCCTAGCAATTAGCCGTGGAGGTGCTGGGCTTTAAAAGGCTTTTAAATTCTGTTATGAAAGTCCTCCTACAATGGGCTTTCATTACTCGGGGTAAAGTCCCTAACTCCACCCATTTCTGGGGCACCACTACTAAGCTCTTCTCAGGGAGTTACAAAGATTGACAGCTTGAAATCTGCTAGACACAAGATTTTCAGTATAACATGGCTGCAAAATGACACCCAATTTCATATGGAAATTGCCTTTTTTCTTTGAGTGGACTAACGAGCAAACTTCAAAAGTTCCTCAGATTTGATTCCTGCTTATCTGAAGTCTATCCAAGGGCATCTGTAAGACTTTGAAGCAAAAAAAAAAAAAAAAAGCAGGATCTTTTCCTTCAGTAATAGGCCCAAAGGGCTGGAAAGCTCAGAAATTGTCCAACTGCATCCGCATCCCTGGCAGCGAATCGGCTAGAACGGACTCGCCTGAACTCTGAGCTGCTCCAGCACATGACTAGAAAGAGAAGGGTACCTCACCCACTCCACCAAAGAGCAGAAACAGCTAAAAATGGCTAAGTCATTCTCAAGCAAAACCAGTGCTTTGTATGGATTGTCAGCGACTTCCAGTCACACTGAAGGAGCTCTTAGCATCTCCTATTTCCTCCAGTGGCATTTTTACTTTGCTACTTAGAAGTAAACAATGTTCTGAGTAATTGAAAATGTTAAAATTAAATCTGAAGGGACTTCCCTGGTGGCGCAGTGGTTAAGAATCCACCTGCCAAGGCAGGGGACACAGGTTCGATCCCTGGTCCAGGAAGATCCCACATGCCGCGGAGCAACTAAGCCCGTGCGCCACAACTACTGAGGCCACATACTGCAACTACCAAAGCCCGTGTGTCTAGAGCCTGTGCTCCGGAACAAGCAAAGCCACCACAGCGGGAAGCACACGTACTGCAATGAAGATTAGCTCCCACTTGCTGCAACTAGAGAAAGCCCAAGCGCAGCAACGAGACCCAATGCGGCCAAAAATAAATAAATAAATAAAATAATTTTTTTAAAAACGTAGATCTGGAAACTGGCTTTGCAGTCTAAATGCAATGCCCTTAATTCTCTTATATTTCTTAATGACTGTGATCTTGGTTGCAAAGAGAAATATAAGGCAACCAGGCTGAGGCTGACCCCTTATCGAGGCAGCTCTAAGAAGAAATGTTAAAAAACCAGCGGCTCCAGAATGTCAGGACAAAGGCTTTTTTTCAGGGGAATCAAACACAGAGCCCAATGTCCTCATCAGACAATAGACTCTTTTTTTAAAAAAATTATTTATTTATTATTTGACTGCTCTGGGTCTTAGTTGTAGCATAAGGGATATTTAGTTGCAGCATGCGGGATCTTTAGTTGTGGCCTGTGGGATCTAGTTCCCTGACCAGGGATCAAAGTTAGGCTTCCTGCATTGGAAAGGGGGAGTCTCAACCACTGGACCACCAGGGAAGTCCCCAGACAATAGACTCTTAAAATCAAACTCAAATGGTCATCATTTCATTCATGCAGAGACCTCCCTGGAACTCCAGGTAATACAACACCATTCCCCGCTCTGCTATCAACCTCCCAAACTAAGGCATCATTTCTCCTTCTGATTGGTTTATTTCAGAAGAACTTTTCTAAGCAAAATTGATTTTTTATATCTGCCTGCAAATTGCTCTCTTTTATTTGCTTTGTAAGGTTGATATTTAGGACCCAGTGAGAATTCTTGTTAACATGTCAGGAAATATATTATGCCCTCTGGGTAAGAGTGAATTAGAAGTCAGAAATCCCGAGGTTTTTCCCAGATTTATTACTGACAGCTTTGGTGAACCTCAAATTTGGGGGAATTCTCTATGCTTCAGTTTTCATTTATGATTAGATCAAAATCATTACTATGTTTTCATTTTCTACCATTAGAACTTTGATAATGGACTTTATTGGCCAGCTGGAAAAACATCTTATAGAAAGAAAATACAACAACAATTTTTTAAAACACGGGGTAAAAAAATCTCAGAATGTGAACTCTATTCATTTTTCTTTTCCTCATATCCTTTAATATATATGCACATACAATACCTGCTCTGCCCTCCTTGAATGATTGTATGAGTGAAATAATAACCAAAAAAAACTTTATAATTTGAATAGAAATATTGGAAAGTCAATCATTTTCAATTATTCCCAGGAGAATTTGGCTTAATTTCTGATTTTCTTAGCGGCTTTGATTTCAGAGCATTACGTTGATCTCTTGTTCCTCAAATAGTACAAATCAAAGACAGGAAGAACTCAGTCAATCCCCCAGCGGACTCAGACACTCAAGACAAAAACCCACCAGAGTAACCATATGTCTGCTAAGGAAGGATGACAACAAGCGACAAGAGAGACGTAAATTTCCAGGAAAAAAATAATATTTTCTATTCCTTTTTTCTGTTGATGGAAATGAAACATTACTACAAGATTATATCCATACTGACAAACTGTTTCAGCAACTCAAACTCCTATTCCTGGCTAAAAGAAAGTAGATTATTGTCCTCTGGATAAGAATTCAGTAGCACTGGTTTCTGGTTCTTAGACACAAATTACATGCGTGGGCTTCCATGAGTTGCTTGAGTTTTTCTTACTTCAGTTTCCTCATGTGTGAACTTGACACAGGCATTGTTCCACTCTATTCTCAAAGTTTTTTAGGAAAAGATATTTTTTTAATTATTTTAAAAATATGTCTAAATCTTTATTATATAATTGTGCAAGTGAACACATACACTGCAGAAAACTAAAAAACACCCAGTGTTTACAGAGTGAAGAATCAACAAAGTATTAAATGTATTCTATTGCCACTCTTACGTTAAGATTAATGAGTGGTTAATTTAAGCAAGATATTATACCTTGATCATACATAGACGAGCACATAAAATTATTGAACAAAGCTGGGTTCTTATCTTTATTTTCTTACTTTTCCCTACACTTTTAAAAACTGAAGTATAGTTGATTTACAATATTATATTAGTTTCAGGTATAAAATACAGTGATCCAATATTTTTATAGATTATACACCATTTAAAGTTATTACAAAATAATAACTATATTTCCACATGCTATACTGTATATCTTTGTTGCTTATCTATTTTATATCAATACATAGTAGTTTGTATCTCAATCCCATACCCCTATCTTAAAATATTTTTCAAAATTTCCTGTGAAAATTCAAGAATATTCCTTTTGATTATTTAAGGGCACTGTCTCCTATTAAAGAAAAATACTCTTAACAGTAGGCTGTTTCTTGCCACTTACTCGGTGGAGTCATTATTATTCTCAAAATAACTAGTTGTTTGGATCACATCATTACAGTACAAAGAGCATGCTATAAGCAAGGCATCACAGAAGGCAGGGATGGTCTGCATTTCATCAAACAAAACACATGTTTTAATGTAATATGAAATAGTTCATGCCTCTGAGGTACTTAATATATGTCAGTTTTTGTTTCCTCTTTTTTGGGGAATCCTCTCTACATATTATTCCAGAAATGGTGCAGACTTTCTGTAAACTGGTTTTTAAACCTTGAGATTAGTGGAATTGGGGAAAAGAGCACTGTCACAAGAGCTTGGAACACATGAGCAAAACTGCTGCTGCCACCAGCTGTGCTGTCCTGACTGTGGAGGTGTCTAATGACAGTCTACTTCTCCAAGCAAGGATTCAAAAGTATTGTTAGGGAATCTAGGCTATCCTTAGTCCCAGGACCCTTGGGATGAGCTTTTGCAAGCGTGGCTTCTGAGAGGCTGGGCCTTTCTTGCTGGAGACAGTGGAGCAGTTGAGGACTTGCTCCAGAGGTGACAATATGATACAGAAGATTTCAGGGCACCGTCTCTGGTTTGTGACCACCCTGGAAGCTTTACTTAGATGATTGATCGCCTGAACCCTAATGAGCTTAACCATGGTAAGACCTCCTAAGGAGTTCTATCAGTAAATAGGTGGTAGCAAGGATCTTGGATTTGACTGGACATATTGACCATTTATCACAAAAAGCCTGAAATATCACAGCTCAGAACTACTTCAACCCTTCTCAGGTGTATTAAAACTGAACCCACCATAATCTGGGCCAGGGGTCTAGATGTGTTAAACTAAACCCTCAATCTGGATGCCATATTGGATTAGCCTGAGAAGGATCTTCCTAAACAATTCTGCACTTTAACTCGATCTCATTTATGTTATCTCATTCCTCAACCATTTATTTGGAAACTACTATACGTTGGCTCTGTAACTCACAAGGTGACAAGATGTAGATCTTCCACGACCTCAGGAAATGGTGAGACAGATACATTAGTAAACAATTGCAATGCCATGCTCTGGGTACTGTCAGAGATTAAGGGGAAAGTGCTGTGTTCACATGGCAGAGAGAGTGGTGGGTGAGAGAGAACTGCACACAGGGCATACACGAGATGGCCTGGGTTTTGAAGAATGAACAGGAATTATGCAGGAAGGTGCAGTGGTGAGTCATACCTGGCAGATGGTTAGCACATACGGTGGATGTGGAAAACAAAATGTCTGGGGAGTCATAGGGAGTAAGAGAAAATGGCAAAAGCTGATACCAGGGAAGTACACCTGGAACAAATCAAAAAAGTCTTATGTGACATGCTAAGAGGTTTGGACTATATTCAAGAACAATATTTCTGAACATGCCATTGCATCATCAAAGTTGTTTTTTTTTTTAAAGAAAGGGGATGTGATAATCTTATCTGTACTACGTAAAGATAATTCTAGGGGCTACTTGGATAATGAAAATAGAAGGAAAACATTTCAAGACAAGGAGACCAGCTAGCAGGCTTTGGAAGAGCTAAAGGAAACGATAATAAGACCCTGAATGCAGTGCCTAGAGAACAGGCCACAGGTTTGAGAGATAATTCTTAAGCAAAATCAACATGACATATTAGACCACGTGGAGATGGTGAGATAGAAGAGGACTCCATTAAAAGATGACTTAAAGAAGAGAAGTAACAGGTTACCAAGGATTTATTTGTCCAAATTCCTTTGTCTCCAGCAGCACAAAATGCCGAGGGAATGAGACGCTAATTAAATAATTTTTTCCCTAGAGGCAAATAGGAGCAAAGTCATTGTAATGGAGAATAAGAAATGCCACTGGACACCACAGGAAAGGAGAAACTGGTATGGAGACTCAAGGCACTTGAAGGGATTTTGAAATGAAGGAGACAGATTTCGAAAAGAGGTTTGAGAATAGCACCAAAGAAATCCTTCTCCTAGTTTGCCTAAAGTCAGATTTAGACAAGGGCAAAAGGCCAATTTGGGAGAAGTAGAGTGGTAAATGCTCCCTAAACTTTGCCCAATTCTATTTTGATTAAGCAAAAACATTTTTCCAAGTGCTAAAAAAAAAAAATAGGGAAGACGGACACCAGCAATTGGTACTTGACATGTGATCTTTTGTATGTCAAACCATCAATGACAGTATAATTTTTACTCAAAAAATTTCCCTCATAATAAAAAACAGTATTTAGTCATTTTATTAAATAAGACAACTATAGAAAAGCATAAAAAAGTAAATAAAATATAGCAGCCAGAGACACATGTTGTTAATATTTTGTCATATTCCTTTTTGATGCATAGATGTAGACTATTTTTAGGACATCCTACCTATGCTGTTCTGTTTTCTGCTATTTTCCATTTAACGTTTTACTTTCCCATATTATTAAATATAGTTTGTCCAAGTCTCCCAGTTGGCCATCCTTTTCCTTGCCTCTTAAGCGAAACTTGGCTCAGACATCAAATTACTTACAAGTAAGAAATCTAACAAATGCTCTCTATATTTCTGGAAATTCTTAGAGTTTCTCTTTCTCCAGGACAACCAGTTACTGCTTCCAGTGAATTCTTGATATGTTCTCTGCATTTTGCCCCTCTCGGGGACATCCTCCTTTCCACATAATATTGCTCTGAACACCCTCTAATTCATTTATTTCACAAAGTTTACCAGCTCAAGATTGTGTGATTAGTATGCTTTACTGAAGATCTAAAACAACACAAGGCAATTCTATTGTTGGACAGTACAATAAAAGATGTAAAATTGAATACTAGGCATTCCTGTTCTTCACATCCTCTCAACCGTCAAGGTGTTTTGTTAATCCAAAACCACTCTCTTCCTCAGCGGAGTTCTGCCACCTGTCCTTAAAATAGTATTTTTACTGCCTACTTAAAGAGAACTAAATCATACTTCCCTTGCTCAAGAACACTTGGGGGCCTCCCTGGTGGCGCAGTGGTTGAGGGTCCACCTGCCGATGCAGGGGACACAGGTTCGTGCCCCGGTCCGGGAAGATCCCACGTGTCGTAGAGCGGCTGGGCCCATGAGCCATGGCCGCTGAGCCTGCGCGTCCGGAGCCTGTGCTCCGCAACGGGAGAGGCCACAACAGTGAGAGGCCCGCGTATCAAAAAAAAAGAACACTTGGGCATCATATGCCCAATGATGGTATCACTCTGCACTCTAGCTATTTGCCCCAATTTCAAATAGTTTCAGTAATAGCTGAACCTCTTCAAAATGTTAATAAAGGTTTTATTGCATGGTAAAAAAAAAAAAAAAAGTCCAAACATGATTATTGGGAAATAATCATATTTCCCTAGCTCAAGAACACTTACACCAGAGCATCAGATAGATGTAACAAAAATCTATCTGATGTTACATCAGACTGAAATTTTCATGGGTGCTTTGAGAATACCATAGAAGAATACTTAGCTCAGCCTGAGAGGAAAGAAGGACCAGCAACGAATCCCCGGCGACTGAGTCTCAGTTGAGATTAAGAGGAGGGAAGAGGGCCAGCAAGGCAGAGAGCACAGGGCGAGCAAAGACTCAGGAGCAAGAGACAGGCTGGTGTTTCCAGGGAGCTGAAATCAACTGCGCTATGCTAGCATAAAGTGAGAGGAACAGTGGCGAGGAGGAAGGAGCGACGACTCAGAAGGTCCACCTTTCATTTGAGGGTGTCTGTGCCCTATGCTGAGAACAAGCAGCCACTGTAAAAGTTTGGAGAAGAAAGCAACATGTTTGCATTCTAGCTGCCACCCAGTGGCAACATTCTGGAGTATATTTGAGGGAGACAGGACTGGAGACAGGTTTTGGAACCTGAAGCAGAAGCTATTTCGGACAAGGGATAACATAAGGTCCTGAACGGGAGCAACGGTGGCACAAATAGAGAGGAGAAGTCAAATTGGAAAACATGTAGAGTTGCAAAATTGGCAATGCTTGGTAAATGAATAAGTATGCACAGAGAATTCATATAAGACAACAGATGGATGAAAGCAAGAAAGTTGACAAAATAGTGGATTAGTGTCCTTTCTTGGTCAGTAGACTACAAAACAGGCTGGAAAGACATGCTGAGATTAATTTTAGTTATTTATAATCTCCCCCAAACCATTTTGAAGCCCTTTTCAATTATTTTAAGTTATTTCTTACTTAATGGGAAACTCCAAAAACACTTTTAAAAGTTGACAGGAGTGGGGTAACCATGGCAGAGTGCATTTTTTTCTTGCACTTTCATACTTAATCCTGTTCCTGTGATAGCACAAGTCATTCATGCTGCGAGGCATCCTAGGGGTGATCAAATATAGTTAAAATACTTTTACTCTTCCCTGGCTTCACCGCCTCTAATGGGACCCTACCTTACATATTCCCTTCCATTCTTCATTATTTTTTCCAGGAGATAGATGCCTGAAGCACTTTCTGTACTCATACAATCTCTTCTTTCAACTTTACAGCTCTCTGAGAAAGAACTTTTACAAACTAGGTTATATAAGTATCTCAGATGTAAATGTCAATAGGAAAAAGAGATACTGCACCTTGCGAAAACAGTCTTTAAAAATGCCCACCGTGGGCTTCCCTGGTGGCACAGTGGTTAAGAATCCGCCTGCCAGTGCAGGGGACATGAGTTCGAGCCCTGGTCTGGGAAGATCCCACATGCCGCGGAGCAACTAAGCCCATGCGCCACAACTACTGAGCCCAAGTGCCACAACTACTGAAGCCCACGCACCTAGAGCCAGAGCTCCACAAGAGAAGCCACCGCAATGAGAAGCCTGCGCATCACAATGAAAAGTAGCCCCCGCTCACCGCAACTAGAAAAAGCAAGCGCGCAGCAACAAAGACCCAACACAGCCAAAAATAAATATATAAGTAAATTTATCAAAAAAAAATGCCCACTTCACCTTCTTTGAAAGCAAGACGTTGCTATCAGATTCCAGTGTAAATTACTCAGCAAAAGGATATCAACATGCACTTTTCTGAAACAAAACTACTGAAAACTAACCGTCTCATGAAGGGAGTCAGTAATACTCAGGAAAATGCAAATTAAGACAACAACAAGATATCACTGGCAAATATTCAAAACAATGGAAAATAAGTGTTGATTGGAATTTGCAGCTATAGAAGGTATCCTGCCCTGCTGGAAGTGTAGGCTGGGGCAGTCACACCAGACAGCAAGCTGGCACATGGTTTAAGACAATACACACCAACCCTTATGACTTAACATTCATAAGGTACGTTCATATCCCAAATTTACCCCACAGGCCGCTCAGAGGTATACATAGCATTGTTTGTGCTGGGAAGGAATCTGGAGTAACCTGGATATATTATATTAAGTGGATGAGCATATAGAATGCATTACATTTCAATTATAAGAAAAGTTGATGCACACGTGGCAGGCAGATGAATCTTAAGAACACATTATTTTCGCGAAAAATGTAAGACAGAAGAAAATGTATATCACAACACTACTTACACAAAGCTTGCACATAAAACAATGAACATTTTGCAAGAACACATGTAATAAAGACAAATTAAACACATAAAAATAGTTAGCCATGTGGAGGAAGTCATGGAATTTGAATTGGACTAGAGAATAAAGGATAATAAATATATTTTATGGCAAAACTGTCACTTTTCTGACCCTCTGAATTTTTCTGTCTTTGATTCCTGAATTCCCTTCACTTTTCTCTCCTTCTCCCCTGTAATTCTACCCACAGCTTCTGTCAAATTGAGAAATACAACTTTGAAGAAAATATGTGTCCAAAATGTGGGAATTGAAATAAGTTGGAATTCATAGAATGTGGTCATGGTCTGTGATTTGTTTTAATGCCGAAAGTTGTTTTTAACCAAGTATAGGAAGTAGATAATCACTTAGTCAATCAATTTCCAGTCTAAATAAACTAGTACTACTTCCAAAGACATTCTGACAATAAGAACCACCCAATGTGTTTGTTAAATACATATTCAAAATACTCTTGCCAGTTTCCTGATTACTTAGATTCAAGGGGTCCAGTGTGTGGTCAGGAATCTGTACTTTGAATAAACATCCCAAGCAACTGTATAATCAGGAAAACTGCAAATACTGTGGAAACCCATCCAAAATGTTCTTCCCCTTATTAGCAGGAAGTCACTAGTGGCTTATGCTGTTTTACCATGAAAATAATAATTAAAATGATAGCTACCCTTTATTGGTTGCTGACTGTGTAACCAAGTATGCATTATCTCATTGGCACATCCCACTACCTCTATGGAGTCATCGATATTATCATCCATATCTCAAAAATAAGGATACGGAGCTTACATGAGTAAACAGAACTTGCCATATTAGTGGTAGAAATCAGCCTTGAAACTGAGTTTATCTCATGCCTTACTGTATACTCTTAACCGGGGCAGCATGGTTTGATTTTTACTTATTAAATTTGTTTTACAGGGGTATATATGGTAGATTTTAAAGTTTGTATGAGGTTGTGTGTGTGTGTGTGTGTGTTGTTTTGCTTTTCTGTCAAATACCAAAAAGTTTCTAGTCTTTATCGAAAAGTAGTTAACTTGAGACCCACTCCCAATGCATAAACCAATAAACCATACATGACTTCACTTCCTTTTCCTTATGTTTGGTTATTCCCTAGCAAGAACCCACAAGTTGTGTCTGAGATTGCCCAGTTATTCCAGTAGTTCTCTCAAAGACTTTTATTTGCTCTAGGCTATAATTATCTCTAAAAGCCTGAATTCAAAGTTAGTGGAGTGACTGTCCTTCAGGAGAAAAAGGAATAACATTGCTATGAGGCCAGGGCTAGACTAGGCTAAGTGAGACTCTCAGGATGGAAATGGAGCCTTCCTATTCTTAAACAATTCTCTTGAGATTGCTATGTTCAGAGGGACCGTCTATGAAATTCCTTAAAGGAGTTGAGCCAGCTATTAACACATGATTCTCCATGCCAAAGCTAAATTAGCTCAACTAATTGTGGAAAATTAATGGAGGAAATTAACAGCATTTAAAACTGTTATATTTTAACAAATGCTGTCATGTTGAAAAAAACACATAGTCTCCTTATAGATATCATCTATGTTTGTTTCAAGTAATAAGATAGTAAGCATAATACAACTTCTTTATTTTGATTCACAGGTTATGCATCATAAAATGTGATTTAAAGAAAGCTGTTTGGAAATAACGTGTAAAAGAAAAAATAGTATAGCTACATATGTGCAATTACGAATTAAAAGATAGTGTATTTAAGACTACTTCTAGCTGAGAAATTAGCACTGCTAACAGGTTTTTAAAAGTGAAAAAATATTAAAGATTAAATTTAATTTCACATCTGATTTTGACTTAAACATTCATAAAACTCCTATTTTCATCCATGTTCCTATCAACTGAAAAGAAAAAAAAAAAAGAGAGAGAGAGAGAGAAAAAGAAAATAAGGAACCCTTCATAGACTCAGAAAACTAAGAAGAAACTCTGATCCAGTCATACAAGATACAGTAGAAATGGGAAAAGCTTGAAGGAAGCCTGAGCTTAAAAAAACCCCTTTCTGAGAAAAGCACATTGCTGACATGTGAGGAAAGGCTACCATGGCACAACAGTGCTAACATCTCCCAATTTGAAATGTCCCTCATCAACTTTCACCCATTTTCTTTATTATCAAATGATGACTGCCATTGAATGGATTAATTATTTCAATACAAAATGGCAATTTTTCTCATCCTATTATTCCTTCTACTGTTAGTAGATGGGATTTTTATGTGTAGGACTTTCCCTTACACTATCGTTATCTCTGAAATAATTTTCACATGGGAAAGGCAAAATCAGTGCTTAAGGATTTCCTCTGATGGGGTTCAGGATATACTAACCCCAAATATGGCATCTTGGATATTGAACATTTTCTACTGAAGGAGTTTGAGAAAGTGGCAGAAACAGGAGGGTCACTTTGATGTTCCTCCTACCCGTCTCCCCTGAGACAGGACATAGAAGCCTCATGTGAGAGGTTTCCTCCCTATACCCACAGAAAAGAAGCATTCTTATCTCTGAAGACAAAGGGATGCCAAAAAGAATCCTAATTAACAGGATTTGCTAAGTTTCCCCCCCATTTTACTACACTTACTTCATAAGCCTTGACCTATCATATTCCTCCATGACTGCCCACTCTTCACCAAATCCAGCATTAAAACCCTCAGGTCTGTTTCTTCTGCCCTACATTTCCTTATGAAAGCTCCCATGTCACATAAAACTTATATTAAACAAATTTATATGCTTTTCTGGTGTTGATCTGTTCTGTCAGTTTAATTTTCAGACTCAGCCAGGGACCCCAAGAAAGTTGAGGAAAACTTTTTCCTCCTCTACACCTCTTAGCATCAATTTTCTTAGTAAGGAGTTGGTGCAATATGTCCAATGAGTGTCGTGTTGTGTGTGTCTCTCTTATTTTCTATCATGATTTTATATATATAAAAATATATATATATATATATATATTATATATATATATATAAAAAGCACGTGTATACAACGTGCTTTAATCAGCTGAAGTCATTTTGACTATGATCCCACCTAGGCCAGCAGGAGCTCTTCAAGCAGGTTGCAGTGTCAGTGTTGGATTGCTTACATGCTTTCTAGCACAACAATCTGGCCTGGGATTACTTTGTATATTTCCTGCTTCAGATTTGCTATCACATGGATCCAGATTTTGAGAGGCAGATTATATGCAATTTCAGAAAAAATGCAAAATTATTAATACAAAACGAAATACAAAAGTAAGTGTTTAGAACGACAAAACAAATCACAGCAAACTACAATGTTCTAAAAGTAGACACCTTACAAATGTTGCAAAATCCAGTAAAAAGACATATTTTGATTAATTATTCCAACACCTCTGTAATACTTTTTCCTACATTTTGCCTGAATTCTTCAACAATTTTCTGACATGAGTATGGAAAGTTAATCCCGTCTTTCCTCTATAGTGGTTGAATAAAATGTGATAATGCTGATGGTGATTAAGGATTGCTATTAAATTGGGGGAAACCACCATCAAGTTTCAGTCTAAATTACACTGTAATATTTGGAATTTCCACAGTTAGTTTCTGACTCTGTCCATCTCCAATTTTGCTTCTCCTCACTATTCACATGGTGTCATGGGCACTAGAACATGTTCATATCCTCATGACCTCAGTCTTTCACCTTCTCCTTATGACACTGAGTATTGGGGGTGGGGACAAGTATATCCCACCTCAAGACAGTTAACAATAATGTCACTATATTTGGAAGGGACTATAAACTACATAAGTATATTCCACTGAATATATCTCTACTCAAATTTCTGTTAGCATGATCTCCAAACTGCCCACGGCCAATCCAAAGCCACCCAACACAAGAAGAATTATGACAAAGGGAAAATCAGAGTGGAACTAATTGCAATTTAAAATATCTTATTTTTGAGTATTTTGCAATTAAAAACAAAGTATGACCACGAGCGCTCATTACAAGGGCGCCTTCCAAGGACTTGAAAAGGGCTCATGCAAGAGAAAAGTCCTGCAGCTTAAGCTTTTTAGATTCACTGAAATTCCATCTCAGCTAGAATCAGGCATTTATACAAGGATCTTAGTTTCCTTTTATTTATGAATACTCATGGCTACTGAGTTGTCATTGCTTCCAGATGTTTTCACTATATAAAATTAGAAAATATGTGTTTTTCAAAGGAGGGAAATGTATCATAAATTTGTACTAATCTTTCCAATTCTAATTTAAAATTGCAGAGTTTGTACTTAAATTCTTTGATTTTTTTAATACTTGTTTGACTTTGGTCTTATATTGAAAATCTTGGTCCCCCAAAATAACGTTCAAGATAACTTGCTCTAGTCTATTTTACAATAGATATAGATTCCAAATAACAATACATATATTATTACCAACATAAGTTAAACTGAGTTTAAAGAATGAATAGAATTAAGTAGGGTAAAATCCAGGAGGAAAGTGGGAATCAAGGTAAATGAGCAGATTGTGTGAAGTTTAGGGTTCAGTGTAACTGGAATAAAGAATATATATGTAAGATTACATGATACCACACATGAAATTTGTTAAGTGCCAAGTTAAGCAGCTTTCACCTTATGGTGAATAATCTTTTTTGTGTGTGTGTGTGGTATGCGGGCCTCCCACTGTTGTGGCCTCTCCCGTTGCGCAGCACAGGCTCCGGACGTGCAGGCTCAGCAGCCATGGCTCACAGGCCCAACCGCTCCGCGGCATGTGGGATCCTCCCGGACCGGGGCACGAACCGACGTCCCCTGCATCGGCAGGAGGACTCTCAACCACTGCGCCACCAGGGAAGCCCCTATGGTGAATAATCTTAAAAGCAAATAATTGTTTTAATCAGGAGAATAAAAATGACCTGATTTGAAGTTTCAAGAAGAATCTGGAATGGGAGAGAGAGCAGACTAGCAAGAGACCAGAGTGGTGTGAGGACTATAGTAAGGGAGAAGCCCTGAGTGACCATGGAAATCAGACAGCTACTATGCCAGTGTGAATGCTTCCTTGGGTTCACTGGAGCAATAATCAAGGAGACAGGGAACATCAGCTGGCAGAAAATAACTGGATTTGTTCACAAAGTTAGGTTATTATGGAAAAATTATCAGAAATGAGAAAGGAGGGAAAATAGCATTTCTCATTTCATCTCACTCCTATTAGTCAATAAATATCTATTGCGATTTTCTATATGTCAAAAATTAGTGGAAATATTGCACTGAACAAGACAAACATTGTCCTCGCAGTCTTGCAAGAAGAGTAAATGAACACAATTGATGAGGTTCTCAAAGAAACCTTTTAAATTCTAAATGTGTTGGATAATTTCGATGTTGTTGCATTTATGGTTGTTATAAATCTATATTCCAGATGTTTCACAGGTAAAGTAGCAAAGCCATGAAAATTTGTGACCACCTGTCTCTTTTTCCATATGTCTGCTTATCTCTCAAAATTGTACATATTTACCCCCAAAGTGATCTACCCCTTTCTCTTACTCTTAGACCCAGCTTGATAAAGGAGTAAAATAATCAGCTAGGGCTTCCCTGGTGGCGCAGTGATTGAGAATCCCCCTGCCGATGCAGGGGACACGGGTTCGTGCCCCGGTCCGGGAAGATCCCACATGCCGCGGAGCGGCTGGGCCCGTGAGCCATGGCCGCTGAGCCTGCGCGTCCGGAGCCTGTGCTCCGCAACGGGAGAGGCCACAACAGTGAGAGGCCCACATACCACTAAATAAATAAATAAATAAATAAATAAATAAATAAATAAATAAATAAATAAATAAATAAATAAATAAATAAAATAAATAAATAAAATAATCAGCTAGCAAACCCAATAAACTAATGCTTCCGATGCCTATTCAATGTAATTACCTTTTCGAGATGACTCTTTATTAAAAATTATCCCCAACACTGTGATTTAATCCCCTTTAGGACGATGGGAATTTCAGACCATCATGTGCAGAATAGGAGTTATTTTGAGTAAAGTGGTATGTTTTACAGCCTCTAAAAGCACAACAGCATGAGACCATTTTTCACTTCTAGTGTGGAGCTAGCCTGACTATACTGAATGACAAAGGTAAAAACCTCTCTTTGTATCTTTTGTGGTCACTCTAAAGGCTCTCCTTGAGAAGACATCTTTCCTCATGGTTGTCTGTCATCTTCTGACTGAGTTGAAACAAAACTCACTGCTGTGCTTGCTTTATAAAAATAAGTATGTATATGAAAACTGAGTCACAAGATGGTGAAAGATCATTTCTTAAGATATCGCACTTGACATATGTTAAGGTGAAAACCAGAATAAATAAGGAAATTCACACCAGCTAGCCCTGGTTTTCTGTAAAATGGGGAGAAAATTAAACCCCTGAGTAAATAGAATTTGGAGGCTTGAGGAAGAGGTTATTTGGAACAGCTGTTCAAGGAATTGAGATAAGGTAACAGCAATAATGCATTAATTACAGTGACCAGAAGAGGCTAGTATTCTTGACATGGGAATGGAAAGTGATGGGAAGGCAAAGAGGTTGTATTATGGCTTTGGGAAATCTGGTAGATAAGAGTAATTGCTAACATTCATTAAGCATGTTATATATGTGAAGCACTGCTTAACATACATTACCTAACATGTTCCTCATAACAAAGCAATGTGGCGGGTATTAAAATTAGATCTTATTTACAATTGAGAGTTTCAGTATTTTAACCAAGCCACACTATTTGTAAGTGGCATAACTTGGACTCAAACTCAATTCTGTCATCAAATTTCATCATCATAATAATTACACTCTCCTGTTTCGCTCTCTCTTGTGCTACTTATTATATTAAACCAAGCACAGAGAGTCCTGGTTAATATACGGTATGATAAGTGGAAGATCTTACATATGAAGCCACAATTGGGAAAAAGAAGTTGAGTGGAAGGTGACGAGCTGTAAAATTACTTATGAATATGTCATCAATATGAATCAATCAACAAATGTTTGGGGGACAATGAGCATTCATGACCCAAGTTAAGTTCTGAAGGATTTCAGAGTCAAAAAGACATCCTTAAAAAAACATGTTTAGGAAGGATGAATAGGTAGAACTCAGGGGATTTTCCAAGCAGTAAAAATACTCTGAATGATACTATAAAGATGGATGCATGTCATTATACTTTTGTTCAAACCAATGGTATGTACAGCACTGAGAGTGAACCATGACATAAGCTATAGACTGGTGATGATTGTGACTGTGTTAATGTAGGGTCATCAGTTGCAACAAATGTACCGCTCTGGCAGGGGATGTTGATAATGGCAGGCTGCACACCTGTGGGGCAGGGGTAGGCGGGAAATTTCTGTACCTTCCTTTTAACTCTGCTGTGGATTTAAAACTGCCCTAAAAAAATAAAATAGTCTTAAATGTAAAAACTATGTAGGGGCTAGGTCATAAAAGACAACAAGTGGATAGCACCACAGCCTATATAAAACCTAAATGTTAAGAAACTGGTGTATTATTTTCCTCTTTATTTTTTTGGCTAGATCTGTTGTCACCTCAATACTTTTATATATTTGCTTTTCCCACTTTCTTCTTCACAATTTTCATCTATTTTAAGTTAATTTTATGCTATGAATTTTATCCTAATTTATTTTGGCTTATTTTATTTTACTCTCTACTTGAATTTTATGCTTAGTTATTTTTTTCACTCCTTGTAGCTGGGAGTGTGAATCAATACAATCATTGTAATTGTAATTTGGCAAATTGTATTTGCGGCCTTAAGAATATTCAGAAACAATTAACTGTGCAATTTTACTTCTAGAATTCTCCTTCTACCAAGAAATAAGAATAGATGTGCACAAAGATTTAGCTTTGAAGATATTCATGACATTTAAAGTAGTGAAGTATAGAAATGCCTAATTGTCCAAAAGGACATTGAATAAACAACTAATTCCAAGCCTTAACAATCATACATCTCTCTTCCTAAAATGTCTGTCCTCCAGATGTGAGGCCTAGAATGTTCTCTGGGCCTCACTTGAGTGTCTCTTCCTCCTAGAAACCTCCCCAGTTACTCCCAGTTGGCTTGGTTGAAACTTCTTTAATATTCATCTAATTCTGTCCAAATGTTGGTACTCAGTGTGTAGTATGATAGTTTTTCTCTTTGCATGACTAACCTCCCTTGTTCTAGATTATGTCTTTGAAAGTAGGAATGATATCTTACCCATCTTTTACCAACTTTACCTAGCAACATACTTAGCATATAGTTGTCATATTAAAAATCTTTATTGGATGACTAAATGAAGGAATGAGTGTTAGTTGAGAAAATATCTTTGATGACATTGAACAGTGTTAGAATAAAAAATGCTCTTAATAAAAATATACTTCTTGGGCTTCCCTGGTGGCGCAGTGGTTGAGAGTCTGCCTGCCGGTGCAGGAGACACGGGTTCGTGCCCCGGTCCGGGAGGGTCCCACATGCCGCGGAGCGGCTGGGCCCGTGAGCCATGGCCGCTGAGCCTGCGCGTCCGGAGCCTGTGCTCCGCAACGGGAGAGGTCAAAGCGGTGAGGGGCCCGCGCACCGCAAAAAACAAAAAAACAACTTCTTAGTCTAGTTTAGTCCGGTGAATATTGATTATCTTTTTATAATCAGACAACTAAAATAGGTTTATTCTAGAAAAGGTAGAAAATAGACACAATTATAAAGAAGAGAATACAAATTTCCCCTAATTTCAGAAATATTCTTCTTGAGTGATCTTCTAGCTTTTTTCTAAGTGAAGATAAGTAACTACATAGAGATAGATGATGGATGGATGAATGGATGGATGGATGGATAGATAGATAGATAGTGATAAAAATAAATCACATATATCTATCCATGCATAAATATACACAAATAGACCCGTTTTCTGTACATGAAGGATTTTCAAAATATCTGTGAAACATTCTGAGATTTTTTTGATCATCATGTTAACATTTGGAAATGCATATTTCATTTGAAAATATTTACAAATAGCTTTCTTTTTATTTTATACTTCAAATAACTTGCAATGTAGAAATATTTTCACAGTCTAGAAATTTTCTCACTATTTATCTGAGGGAAAATGTTTAAAAATGTAGTTTGACAACTACATCACACTGTAGATAATTTTCCAACTTCATTTACAATGAGCTATTTCGTTCCACAGGCCTCCTTGCTGGTAAAATATTAAGAGGTGTCTTGATCTCATTAGTAATCTACAAAGTAATGGAGGATTTAGGGGTCACAGGCAAGATTACACTCATTAGTATGAGCCCATTCATGGATTATGTATTGTGCTAAAATTTAACCAGAAAGTCAGTGGAAGCCCTACCAATGTTTTGGTTTATAGAGTAACCAATGTCAATTGACTGGAGAAATCAAAACCCTCACCAAAATTTCCATGACCACCTCATGATTTACATCCTCAGGTTTCCTACTGCCTTTGACTGCAGTACCCACAAGGGCTGTTTGCAGTTTAACCTGGTGAGGCCAAACATAAAATCATATGCTTTTACTTATTGTCAAAAGAAAGTCAATTATACAAAGCATTTTTGATAACTATATATTTTATTTAAAAATTGGCAAGGGGGCTTACCTGGTGGCGCAGCGGTTGAGAGTCCACCTGCCGATGCAGGGCACACGGGTTCGTGCCCCGGTCCGGGAGGATCCCACATGCTGCGGAGCGACTGGGCCCGTGAGCCATGGCCGCTGAGCCTGCATGTCCGGAGCCTGTGCTCTGCAATGGGAGAGGCCACAACAGTGAGACGCCCGCGTGCCACAAAAAAAAAAAAAAAAAAAAAATTGGCAAGGAAGGTCATGGAGAGGGTTATGGTCTCAGCTGAACGGCTGCTAAAGATGGGCTGGAAATTTAGACAAAAGCCAAATCACAGAGGCCAACATCTTGTTGAGACACTTTCCCTGTACTTCATGAATACAGAACAAGGTAATTCAGAGAGCACTGCAAAGACAGAAGCCAGGTTCAAGAACAAGGAACTGCCTTGTAGGAGACTTCTGAGTAGTGTCGCTAGATTTTGCAAGTAAAAATACAGAAAGCACTGTTGAATTTAAATAGCAGATAAAATCTTTTCTTTTTACTATAAGTATGCCCCAAATACTGGGTGAAGCACACTTACACTAAAAAAAAAATAATAATAATAAAAGTAGTGTGGTTTATCTGAAATTCAGATTTAACTGGGCATCCTGTATTTTATCTGGCAACTCTACTCCTGGGCCCAATTCACCTCCAGTCCTGCAACTTGGACACACACAAATTGTGACTTAAATGACTGGTCCTGAGATTTAAGTGAATCCACTTCAAAATAATTTGGCAGAGAGGTCATCTGGCAAATTTATTTTGGGCTAGTTGACTAATGGCCTTGGAAATTCAGAAAAGAAATTTTTTTTTACATTCTTCCATTTTTTTACATTTTTTTTACATTCTTCCTTTTTATATTTGAAAGCAAAACTTTGAAACTGTATACTCATATTAGTGTTACAATTGTAAAGTGAGCCTACATCTAGTGTGGTTTAAACAATTTAACAGCAAAATCCCAGAGAAATATTAAGAAAAGTACCTACTCTTTCTGAAAAGCTATTGGAAATAATCATTGCGAGTTTCTGGGCAGTGAAGTGAGCTTCTGGGCAGCAGAGACTAATCAGACTGAGAGTTATTATATTTGTCAAAGAACTGTCTTCAACTTTCCATAGGGAAGAAATTCCTAGGCTGACCCAGGAAGGATCCAAAGGCAAATTTTCAGAAATGATGGGCCTATGTACCAGAACTAGGATGGATCTCTTCCCTTTCACATAGGAACACATAGAGTTCATGACTATGCTTCCCATTGAATTTCTACCTTCTGAACAGTAGAGAACTATAAACAGAGACTGATAGTAGTCTAGAATTAGTACTCAACCCTAATATTAACAACAGCTCATGTTGGTCAGTGTGTCCCCAAACTGCCGACACTGTTGTCAGAAGGCATGTCTCAGCTGTCAGCCCTCTTTGGGGACTGCTTCAGATGAAGAAAAATGCTTTGATCAAGGTCTATTCTTCTTCCAGAGGCAGCTCCGTCCAATCACCAGTCCCCTAACATCAACTCAAGACAACTCTTGGGCCATCTCAGTTCCAAAGCTCCCCATCGACTCAGCTACGGTTCCACTTCTCTCTCTAACAGATTCTGCATCCTTCTCTTCCCTTCCACCAGTGCTGATCCCAGGAGCTCTTCCTAATAAATGCCCTACACATTAATCTGTCTCAGTCTGTATTCCAGAAAAATTAAGCTGTGACAATGTGACCTGGAGAATAAGACAATCAGTACATAATTTGGAGGCACAGGAGGACTCGAGCCAAAGGACTAAGTGTATAACCAAGACCAAGGTATCTCACTTGTGGGTAGATGTTTTCACCAATACTCTAGAGAGGATCTATTGGTAGTTCACAGCATATCACATTGTAACGTTACTTTATATTAGAATTTTAGACACGTATCTGAATATTTTAATTAACTAATTAATGCTATTTAATTTAGAACTCACTATAAAGCATATATAAAGTGAACATGCAGGGCTTCCCTGGTGGCGCAGTGGTTAAGAATCTGCCTGCCAATGAAGGGGACACGGGTTCGAGCCCTGGTCGGGGAATATCTCACATGCTGTGGAGTAACTAAGCCCGTACACCACAACTACTGAGCCTGCGCTCTAGAGCCTGCAAACCACAACTACTGAAGCCCACACGCCACAACTACTGAAGCCTGTGTGCCTAGAGCCCGTGCTCCGCAACAAGGGAAGCCACCACAATAAGCCTGCACACCACAACTAGGGAAATACCACATGCAGCAACAAAGACCCAATACAGCCCAAAATAAATAAAATAAATAAATTTATTTTTAAAATATATAAAATAAAGTGAACATATAGATTATTTCTTACAATTTCTCATAATAGCTGTCTAGTCTCATTGTCTGTAACTTACTTTAAAATACTTCAGTGTAGACAGCATAATATAAATATGTATTAATTTAATCTACACCCTAGAGGCTTTTAGTTAACATTTGAAATACCCTAATCAAGTATCCATACCTAAGGGACAATGAATAAGGATTTGCAAGACCCTAATCATGAGTCCACACTACAAAGGCCAGAGGCATTTTAGAACAAATCTTCACATTTTCTGTCTGTATATGTAGACAGGTCTTGTCAATTAACACAAGAGATGTTCAAATATTTTTCATTGAGGTGTGTTTTTCAAGATATACATTTTTCTAGAAATATTATAGTGGCACTTTCACCCTTGATACAATTTGGAATAAGAATCTGACAAGCCCAGCAGCCCAATACCTAAATAATACATAAAAAACTCCATTCCCTCTGTGTTGCACCAGTTAAGGGAGAATTCCTTTGCCTGTTCTTGAAGGTTAGCAGGAAGCTTGTGTAAGCACCTACAAGCATAGTTTAGTAACTGTTTTCAGGCATCTTCACTCTTCCTTTAAAACAAAATAACCTTTTATTGGCTTTTAGGTATTTTTTTTCCATATGAATTTACAATCATTTTATCCAATGTGCCTCCCTCCAAAGATTCCATACCTTATATTTACACATAAATTTTGAGAATTGATTTATCTTATTAAGTCACCCTATTCAAGAAATATTATATTTATGTGTGAATTTAAGATTTGATATTATCATAATATTGACTTCCCATTCAAGATGATATGTCCCCTTAAGCCAGACAGAGGCAGTGTTGTTTAATGATTAAGGGCATGAATCTTGGATCAGTCCCTCTGGATTCAATTTCTGACTCTGACACTTAGCTGTGTGACCCTTAGCAAGATATGCTGCCTATCTGTATTTTTATTTTCTCTTCTTTAAAATAGGAATAATAACATCATCTGCTTCATAGGAGTCTGGGTATCGAAAAATAAGGATAAAACTGGTTCATAAGAAGCACTCTGTGTTTGCTACTATTATTTTACTTCATGTACTTCAATAGGATTCATAGACTCTCTTCATATTTATATGGTACCATTCTTTTCAAATTTATTCCTATGTATCTTATAGCATTCATTGTTATTGTGTGTGAAATAGTTTTCCCCTTTCTGTTATTAGTTATTTATAATAGAGAGAACGCTCTTGATTTTCATATTGATCGTGTGTCCATCAGTTTCCCCAAATTCCTTTGATAATTCTAGATAATTTTGGCTAGATTCTATTTGATTTTTTGAGTGTACAATTATATCAACAAAAAAAGAAAAAAAAGAAAGTAAAACAATTTGAACACTTCTTCCTTGTTTATATCAACTGTTTCAATCACCCCAAACAGTGTTGAATGGTATTAGTGATAGCATCCATATCCTCTTTCAGGTTTTAATGGAATGGTCTTAGCATTTAAGAATGATATTTGCAGGACTTCCCTGGCGGTCCAGTGGTTGGGACTCCATGCTTCCAATGCAGGGGGCATGGGTTTGATCTCTGGTCGGGGAACTAGAATCCCACATGCCACATGGCCAAAAAAAAAGAGTGCTGTTTGCTATAGGAATTTTCTTATATATCTAAAATATGATAATATATGTTATATTTTACAAGTTTACTTCTCTTTCTATTTTTCTTGGAGATTTCATTAAGAATGGTTGCTGATTGCTATTAAATGCTTTATTACAACTGTCATGATTATATAATTTTCTCTACTAGTATTTTTATTGAAATGAAGTATACTGATGTTTTACTTGATAACTGAATTTCTAAAATAAATCCTACTTGGTCATGGTCTTTTGATACACCGCTAGATTCTACTCGCAAATATTTAATTTACACCTTTTGCATCTATTTTACAAGACAGAGCAAGCTATGGGTTTTGTTTCTCATACTATCTTTACCAGATTTCATACGGAAGTTTTTTTCAAGAAACCACCTGAAACTCTTCCTAATGTATGTTTTTGTTCTAAATGAACCATATTATTAACCTGAAAAGTGGTTTATTTGGAAGAAATGCTTATGAGATTTGATTAGGAGAAAATAATTATGAAGACCATCTCTCTAGTATTTCAAGTCTCTCCTGAATATATTCAAAATATTTTCATGTTTTATTCATTACTCATAACATGGATGTGTTCTTCAAGCAAAACAAAACAAAACAAAAATAACCAATTTAGCATGAATGAGGTATATAGATCCATCCTTCAAGTTTTGATCATTTCTGCCAGAGGGATAATCACATAAACTTGCCTGAAATTTCTTACAGACACTGAAAAGGAGAATAGAGCACCTTCCATAGTCCTAGTTAACCTCTAGAACTACGTCATTCAGCCCATTGTTCTTTAGCTTTTGCCTGTTTTAGGCTGGGAGCACCATCAAGAAGTAGGAGGAGGGAAGAGAATGAGGTATTAGTCCTTCCTCTCCCTCTGTGTCACACTGGATTTGACAGAATTGCATCCTTCTATAGCAAAACCCTTGTGGAGTGGCCGCCTGTTTGTCATAGGATCCAGCAGGAAGGGTAGGTAAGAATCAAGGGATTGGAGAAATACAAAACATAGCCTATATTTAATTCACATATCACTCTGTTTACTGCACACAATCAGCACACAACACAGATTAGTCAAAGTAGGGAAAGGGGGTAACGAACCATTCCAAGGAGAAGTCTGGGAAGGAGGCATCTCAGCAGGGCAGGGGTCTTCAGTTCAGCAACTGGTCTCCAAACAAAAGTGAGTGGGAAGTCGGCCTCTGCTCCTACAGGGCCTCCAGCAGCAATCTGGACCAGCTCTTAGCAGCTCAGAGACCGTTCCTCCAGCAAAGAGTCTTTAAGTCACTCTGCTTAGTGGTCTCTTTTCAAGGAGTAATAGTTACCCCAAGGGAGGGGGTCTTGGCTCTATCAGTTGCTCTTTCTGTTCCAGTGATGTAAGCCGCCCATCCAATTCCTAAAATCTAAGGTAACATTCTTAGTTTATCCCTCTAAGACCCTTGCAGTCCTACAGGAGGTGACTCAAAACGACTAATACGGAAGTTCATATTGGCCACTGTGACTCTATTTTGAACTACTTAACATAGCTTAACACAGTGTACATCCTGTAAGTTTCACACAAGATGAGTAGGATTTCTAACATAAAAGAAATCACATCATCACATCCCCTTCCACATCAGTAGCTCTCAAGCAGGTTCCAGTTTCCTCACCCTGCCCCTTCTGGCCTAGGAATGTTAATGGCTGCCCGTCCTTCATCATTCCTGGGTGTCTCAACATTCTTTTTTTTCCCCTTACCACTGTCCACTGTCCATTAAAAACAAATCTGGACTTAGATAAGGAGAGACTTTATTACAAACGTTTATTGCCATAGAGGAGGGAGACTATTACAATAAAGATAATGCTTTGACAGTAGGAGCTGCAAGAATCTCTGAGGTCAGGCAGAAGGAAGTTGTTTGTTTGTTTTGGGGGTTTTTTAAATAAATTTATTTATTTTATTTATTTATTTTTGGCTGCATTGGGTCTTCGTTGCTGTGAGTGGGCTTCTCATTGCGGTGGCCTCTCCTGTTGCAGAGCATGGGCTCTAGGCATGTAGGCTTCAGCAGTTGTGTCATGCGGGCTCAGTAGTTGTGGCTCGCTGGCTCTAGAGCACAGGCTCGGTAATTGTGGCGCACGGGCTCAGTTGCTCCATGGCATGTGGGACCCTCCTGGACCAGGGATCGAACCCGTGTCCCCTGTATTGGCAGGCGGACTCTCAACCACTGTGCCACCAGGGAAGCCCGGAAGTTGCTTTTTATGCTGAGGGGTAAACTAGGCTTGAAAGAACGTGATATGGGGGCGTGGGATGAGCCAGTGGTATGACCAAAGAGTCAAGCAGTTAATATCTTTCCTGGCAACAATTTAAAAGTCTGTTAAGTGGGAGTTGTTCCACATTCCAGCGCTGGCTCAGGCTGAGTGTCAGTCAAAGTTAAGAGGCTTGTGGGAAGGTAAGAAGCTTAATCTGAGTTTGGTCAAGTTAAGTTAGTAGGTATTTTATCCAGTTGTGTCAGTTGGTACCAACAGTTCTTTATTGTTTTATTTATGGGGGAAATATCCTTCCATGATGGGGGAAAAGCCTTTTGGTTCAAAGTTTTGAGTAAAATTGGTCATCTTATTTGTGAGGGGCAATGTTACGTTTCTTTCAATGGAATCCATTTAGTTCAAAATTAGACTCACTTTTTCCCCTCAGAAATACTAACTGCTATCTAAAAAGTGTATTAAATAAGATTACATGACTCCTCTGGTTCTGATTTCTTTAATAGAACTCACTGGTTGCTTTAAATGCCCTGGGTTGGGAAGAACTGACTCACCATATCTCATGAACTAAGATTGAAGAAAATTTATAGATAGTCAGAGCAGACCTTATCATGCTTAAAGAAAGGAGAACGTTACTATATTAAAAGTGGCACCTCTCAGGAAGGAACAGATTCACACTCTTTCCAGTCTAAAAAAATTACTATTATGTGTGAGGAGACAAGAGCAAAAGGCAGTTAAAATTTTGATGCAGTGTCATGCAGAAAGAACTTCTTCAAAGACAAAATTCAAGTTCCTGTTCTTATTAACCACAGCTACGTGGGCAAGTTCATTTAAACACTCTGACTTACCATTTTATTTCTTGGAAAAAAAACTGAGGGTAATAATATATGCCCTACCAACTACCTGTAATTCTTGTGAAAATAAAAAGAGAATGGAATTGACAGACTCTTATAACCTGTAAAATTGGAATATCAATGCAATGTGTTATTATAGATACTTAACAGTGTTCCACCAAAATGTAAAAGGAGTTACCTAAGGACACATAACCCTACATAGTTCTGGCTTGACTTAAAGACACCTGCTTCACTTGTGTTTGAAACCTTAAATAGTAACGATTAGATGATTGTAGTCATTAGAATTTGAATACTGACTTGAATCTTGAATTCTTAGACCTTTGTTTTTAATGTTAACTTTCCCCCTTCCTGAAACTCATTGTTACACAAAACTTGCAGGAAACAAGGAGTACCTATGTTAATAAACAAAGATATAATATAAATCATGTTAGTATCATGTATCTAGAGGTACACACATATATAAGCCACTTAAAATCATTTTAATTAAACCGTTTATCTGAGAGAATGGTAGATTCGTATGCTTGAGATGATGGAAAATATATATTAATCTCTGCCCCCGGCTTCTGGCACGGAGCTCCTGAAACCCTTGTGATTTCCTAAGTGATAAGAACACTAGGAGCACCTTTTGTTCTAATATTTGGTCTTTGACCCGCATTCCTAACACAGGGCTCCTTAAACCTTTGTAATTTCCTGGGTGACAGGAATGTATTTTGTCCTAAAGAGGTGACTCTGGGTAAGCTACCGGATCGCTCCTGTATGAAGGCTAGTCACCAGAATGACAAAGCCATGGCTAGAAGCTTGGAAATTTGATCCCAATTCCCCCATTCTCTTGGGGAAGGGCTGAAAATGGAGTTAATGGTCGATCATGTCTATGTGATGAAGCCTCCCAAAAGTCCAGGGTTCAGAGAGTTGGTGCTGGGAGAGTGGCACACCCAGAGAGGGCAGGGAAGCTCCATGCCCCTTCCCATGTACCTTGCCCTATGCATCTTTTCCATCTGGATGTGCGTCTGTATCATTTATTATATCCATTTATAATAAACTGGTAAACATTAGTAAATTGTTTTCCTGAGTTCTGTGAGCAGCTCTAGCAAATCATTCAAACCCAAGGAAGGGGTCATTAGAGCCTCTGAAATTGATCAGAAGCACAGGTGACAACCTGGCATCTGAGACTGGAGGCGGGGCAGTCTCGGAGGACTGAGCCATTAACCAGTGGGATCTGACACTATCTCCAGGCAGATAGTCTTATCACAGAGTTCAATTGTAGGATACCCGGTTGGCATCAAAGAGTATTGCTTGGTGGGAGAAAAAAAACCCAGATATTTGGTTCCTAGAAGTGTCAAACTGAAGTGTTTTGTGTGAGAGTAAAGAAAGACTCACAGAAAGACTGTGGGGTTTTTTTCCCCCTTCAATATACAATTGTGAGAAATAATGAGAGATCCTGTGCACACTTCACCCAATTTCCCTCAACGGTTAAGTCTTTCAAAACTATAGTACAATATCACAACCAGGATATTAGCACTGGTACAATCATAGTCCAGAACTTTTCCATCACCACAAGGAACCCTCACGTTGCCCTTTTATACTCACACCCACTTCCCTTCCACTTGCACCCAATCCTTAACGCTTTGTACTGGTCAGTTCTACATTCTGTTATTTCAAGAATATTATGTAAATTACATTAATATATAAATTAATATTATGGAATAAATTAAAGTACTTAATCTTTTGGAGTTGACATTTGGTTTCCAGCTTGGGGCTATTACAAAGAAAGCTGTTATAAATGACTGTAAACAGATTTTTGAATAAACTTAAGGTTTCATTGCTTGGGATAAATTACCAAGAATGCAACTGATGGGTCAGATAGTGGTTGCATGTTGAGTTTGGTGGTTTTTTTTAACTGTCAAGTGATTTCCAGTGTGGTCGTACCAGCTTACATTGCCACAAGCAGCACATATCGTCATCAGCATTTGGTGTTGTCACTTTTTAAAAAAATTTTTGCCATAATGATAGGTAAGTTTTAATATCTCAATGTGGTTTTAATTTGCATTTCTTGATAGCTAGTGATATTGAGTCACTTTTCATGTGTCTATTTGCCATACTTAGATCCTTTTTCATGAAATTCTTTGTGTTTTTCACCCATTTTCTAATTGGAGTCTTTGTTTTTCTACTGTTCAGTTTTGAGAGTTCTAGATACTAGTCCTTTGCTGGATATGTGGATTGAAAATATTTTCTCCTACTCTGTAGCTTATCTTTTCATCTTCTTAACAGTGTCTTTCTCAGAGCAAATGTTTTAATGAGATTAAATTTATCATTTTTTCTCTTACGGGTTATATTTTTCAAGTCCAAGATGACAACTTTACCTTGTTCCTGATCTCCTGGGCAAAACATTCAGTCTTTCATCATTATGTACAACATCACCCGTAGTTTTTTGTAGATGCTCTTTATCAAGCTGAAATTCTTCTATATTCTTATTGTTAATTATGAAGTGGTATCAGGTTTTGACAAATGCTTTTCTGCATCTATTAATATGAGCATGTATTTTTTCTTTCTTAGTCTATTACGGTGGGTTACATTGATTTAACCAGTCTTGCATACCTGGAAAAAAACCCACTTGGTAATGGTGTATAATTATTTTATATATTGTTGAATTCTATTCAGTAATATTTTGTTAAGAATTTTTGCATCTATATTCATTATGGTTATTGGTCTGTAGTTCTCTCTTTTCTTAACTTTCTTTGTCTGGTTTGGTATCAAGGTAATGCTAGCTTCATAAAACACATTGGGAAGTGTTCCCTCCTTTTCTAATTTCTGAGAGAAACTCTGTAAAATTGGTGTTACGTTTTTTTACACATTCATTAGAATTAACAGTGAAACCATCTAGGCCTTACTATGGAGTTGGGAGTTTTAAAATTATGAATTCAATCTCCTTAATAATTATATTACTATTTAAATGACCTATTTCATATTGGTGAGCTGTGGGAGTTTGTGGTTGTCAAAGAATTTGTCCATTTCATCAAAGTGGTCAAATTTATATCTATGGAGTTGTTTGAAATTTTTTCCACCTTGTTAGACTGCCTCCATCCTGGTCCTTTGGCTTGACAGAGAGGAGGCTTTTGTTGAGTCTTTTTTGGTCTGTGCCCATTGGCCCTCTGGGTCACTAGCTTCTTCAAGTCCAAGTCTTAGACATATGAGACAAAAAGAAAATCCAGGGAACACATCACCATTTCGTTTCTTGGATTCTGAGGTCGACAGTCAGTTTTCCTTCTTTTCTCCATATTTCAGAGTTTACTTACTTTGTTTTATATAAACAGGTGACCTTTGGACAACCCAGGTTTGAACCACACAGGTCCACTTATAAGTGGATTTTTTCCAATAAATACAGTACCTGCACTTTCATTTCACCGATCTTTAAATTAACTAAGTGTGGGGAAAAGTTTGTGTTCAATTAGAGATCCCAATACGTGGAAGCAAAAGAACTAGGGTTTGAGTACTGATTCTATCCAGACTGTTCAGCTTCCTGCGCTTAGGTGAGTCATTTATCAATTCTTTTATTTTTGAGGCAAAGCTGGTAGTTCTCAGATTTGTGGTTGTGTGGGGGTCAGCACCCCTAATACCTGCGTTGTTCAAAGGTCAACTATAATGTCCAGGGATTTTAGTTGAAGTTAGTGGGATGGATAGGGAAAAGTATGTTTGATATAAATCATATTAATAATCTTCATATAGATATACAATCATTATGTAATACATTAGACAATGTCTTTTAAAATGTGTTTTATAATTAACATATGTAGTTTTAGTCAGCCAACTCACAGAGTAGAGAACATCTCTGGGGCTGCTCAGTCCAAGAATGAAAGTTCTAGAGATATTAAGGTTTCAGAATCTGTATCTAAAAAAGCCAGATCCACATATATACAATGGAATATTACTCAGCCATAAAAAGAAAGGAAATTGAGTTTGTAGTGAGGTGGATGGAACTAGAGACTGTCATACAGAGTGAAGTAACTCAGAAAGAGAAAAATAAATACTGTATGCTAACACATATATATGGAATCTTAAAGAAAAAAAAGAAAAAAATGGTTCTGAAGAACCTAGGGGCAGGACAGGAATAAAGATGCAGATGTAGAGAATGGACTTGAGGACACGGGGAGGGGGAAGGGTAAGCTGGGAAGAAGTGAGAGAGTGGCACGGACATATATACACTACCAAATGTAAAATAGATAGCCAGTGGGAAGCAGCCACATAGCACAGGGAGATCACCTCGGTGCTTTGTGACCACCTAGAGGGGTGGGACAGGGAGGGTGGGAGGGAGACGCAAGAGGGAGGGGATATGGGGATGTATGAATACATATAGCTAATTCACCTTGTTATAAAGCAGAAACTAACACAACATTGTAAAGCAATTATACTCCAATAAAGATGTTTTTTTTAAAGTAAAGTTTGATCCCTACCTCAATCCATACATCATAATAATTTCCCAGTGGATTAAAAAATAGGAGGATTAAAAAATAATCTTGGAGTGGTAAAAAAAAAAAAAAAAAAAAAAAAAGATGTTTTTTTTAAAAAAGCCAGATCTATTTGAGAGGGAATGGCAGGCCCAGCCCAGGTCAGGCCACAGTGCTCTCATCTGCTGTCCTTCAGGGCCCATCATAACCCTTCTCACTTGGTCCTATTAAATGAGAATGATCAGCCATTTCTCAAACTAGCCTGTAAGGAATTTATGTACGTTTTTTTTTTTTTTTTTTTTTTTTTTTTATTTATTTATTTTTTTTTTATGTACGTTTTGAAGCAGGAAAAAAAGATGTGCCCTATAATTAGTTTTTCAAATTTGAAATATGGGGTGTAATATGATAGTTTTTGCTTTTTTTGTTTTCCTTTGGGCACCCAAATGTAACATAACTCTTTTTTATATTTTATATTATAAGATGCGTTGCACACAGGAGCTAACTGAAAGATAGTATCCCCATTTACCATCATGATGGACACTCACACATGGAGCTGAAGGATACAGGTAGCAAGCTTTCCCAAGCAATCTTTCCTCTTATCTCCTCTGCAGCAAGGTCACCTGCCTCTGGCTTAAATATATGAATTAATCTAAAACACACAACTCACACACACACACACACACACACACACTCACACACACTTTACAAAAGCACCTGAAGTAATTTATACTTTTTAATTATTCCAAAGGTTTAACAAGGAATTATAAACTATTTTGAGAGACAAATTACTAGGGGGAAATGAAAGGTAAAATAAACAATCAGGAGTACATAAAATTATAAATCCTATAATTAAACTGTTTCAATTAGACCGATTAGTCAACTGAAAGGAAAATCAATTATTCTGGTAAGAAAGGAAAGAAAGGGAAGGATCATTTGCCAAGTGCTTCCCATGAGCTCCAAGAGCAAGCAACGCTCCTTCACGTTCACTTTCCCATTTAATTTTCACAAGACCACAGGTAAGCATTATTATCCCAAATTTACAGATAGAGAACATAAATGTTTAAATTCACTAAGTAATAAGTGGCTGCTGGATTCAGCTCAGCTGCTTTACCTGGCAGCACGGCTTATATTCTTTCTGCTTCATCTCCAGAAAAAGTGACTGCAAACTTAAATTTAAATAATGTAGAGGAATATTGTGTGTGTGTGTGTGTGTGTGTGTGTGTGTGTGTGTGTGTGTGCTTTTTCCTAGTTATATCTCTTAGTATTACAAACATCTTTTACCATTTAGCTCAATCTAAAGGTGTAATCCCATACTTAATGTTTGGGGAAAGAAAAATCCCCTGGAGTTAAAAAATACCTCCCAGATAAATGAATGATTTAACCATGGAAGGTTAAAAGAGTATGGCGTTCATGGTAATAAAAATTTGTTATAAATTAAATCAGGGACAGATAATTTGATTAGTTTCTCTAGCCAGTTCTTCCTTACCCTGCTTTCCTTCATTTTCTATAACTAAGAAGTGCATAACACAAAATAAATAGTTTAGTTCTGAAGAAAATTTATCAAAATGAGAGGAAAAAAGAAAGTTCCAAACCCCAGCTCTTTTTTCCCCAGGGCGGGGAGAAGAAAACATTAAGAAGGTAGTCTTTCCTTACAAGGTTCAAAGTTTTTACCAGGAGGCAATAATTGTCCATGTTATAAACGTAGAAAGTAAGCAATAGAGAATGAGGAGTCTTCCCAGAGGTGTATACAATGTCACTGATGGATAAAGTAATCTCTGTTTCTGGATTCCAGCCTCCTCTCCTTTGGAAACTCTCTTCAATCTGGAACACACTAGGTTGACAGATATTGTCTAGATTTGGCCTGATGTATCAAAATAGCTGTCCAGTTGGTTCTCAAATATTCAGCATGGGGAAAGCAGTACTAAGGTTTAAAAAGTAGAACAATTACTGTATATTACTCATATATCAGCCAGCATAAGGCTCTGTACATCTCTATGTATCATCCACTTACACACAAAAAGAGAGATATTTAATGATATGATTTGGCATATTGAGGACAATACATTAGAAAGTGTATTTGATCCAAAGAAAACCATAAATTAGACTGATTGAGTTATAAGCACTGCTTTTCCTAGGATTCACCAACCTGAAATAATTACTCTCATTTAAGGAAGTTCTCTGATGCTACAGGGAATATTGACAGTATCTTAGAGAGACAGCAAAGGGCAAAAGACCTGACACTGACAGATGACATAACCAGGTGAAGACTATTCAACAATTGTCCCCACTTTTCACATCATCACTCGTCTCTTCTCTCCACACACAGGTATATAAGACTTGATGGTTCATGAATCTAGTAAAGAAGGCACACAAAAATCACAATACAGTTAGAACCATATGTAACCATTCCATTCATCCTTTTTCTGTGTATGTGTGTGTTTGTTTTTTGCTTTTGTTTTGTTATTGTTTTTCTTTTTTCTTTTTCTTTTTTTTTTGTCTCTCTCTCCACAGTGCTATTGAAGTCATTTTTTTTTCTAACTTTGGATGGAAACTAAATCAGCCCCACTACCTTTCTGATCACTTTTTTGGACACAAAATACTGCTTCAATTTCACAATTATAAAAGCTAGATCTATTTAATAAAGACTAGTTCTATTTAAGAGTCACAATGATAAAAATTAATTTAGTGTTACAATTTTATATAACTAATATGGCCCTGGGATAATCAGGAAGTCTGCAGCTGGAGACAGAGGGGACAGTCGTGGGTCTTTTCTCAACTTGTGCTTGAGCTTGACTCCTCCTTCCTTAGGACCTCTCAATCAAGGGACACTTTCATGTAATCTACTGTCACTGCTCTCAGAAATTGATAAAATGTTTGAAGTGTACTCTTTCTCTTGTGCGTGTTTAGTGGGTTCTTTGGATTTAACCCCATTTCTGCCTATCTTTCACTTGCACTTCCTCAGAATTGATATGAATTTCCAGTCCCTTTGTGAAAAATACTAAGACAAAGCAAAAGTTATTTAGCTGTTTCTCCATACAGTTCTTAGTCCCAGGAAGCTAAGCCAATTAACACAGATTACACATCAAGGAGATTCCAATATACAGTTTGCACATCAAGATTTGCTTTATGATGCTCTTCTTGCTCTGCTCTCCAATCTAAAGCTATTATATCTGCCCAACCTCAGGTAGCAGCTGCCTTAAAATCATCCAGCTTGGCTCTCACATATATTCCCTTCTCCAACTTTCCGTTTTAGAGACAATATTAAGATTCTGGCAAGATGGTATCCTCTCGTGCTGCAATAAGTTTAATAAACTCAGCTTTGCCTGATCAGGGTTTTCTGGAGTCCTTTGGGGTGTTGGCACAGAACTTTGATGTCCCCCTGACCAAGGCAGAGGCAGCTGTGTTCTGGGTGGTTACCTGTTCCTTCCTCAGCACCTCTTAACCTGGAAAACCTTCAGCTTTGCTCAGCTCAAGTCTCTCAGTCTTTCCAGGCAAGCTTGCTGCCCAGAGCCTTGGCCAATCTTTTCTTCAGGCATGGATCACCTTTAGGCTGTAGACACCACATTTCTCTGGACAAGCCCACAGTGTACACAGAGATCTTTAGTCTTTACACACTTAAGGTGGAAGTTCACTATGTTCCCCAAAACAATAAAAGACAAGTGTGATGCTCTCTAGCCTCGTTGAAGTCCATTTCACAAGCCTTGGGGTCAGGAGTTAGCAGCAATATACAACCACCCTCTTAAGATTTCACAACACAGGGGTCTTAAACGAAATAGTCCTCACAAATCCTTCTTTAATTCCTAACACATAAATCCTTATGCCCTTAATATGAGTGAGAACTTCAGGAGGCCTCTAAATAGCTTTGGCTATCTGTGTTGTGTATATTTTACAGGGCAGCCTGTTTCACAACTCATGGATCATAGATAACAAAGGTATCTATAATTTTAGAGTCTTAGCCAAAGCATCCATTTTCATATACATGTTATGGGATAGCTCATTTTCCTAATAGAATGCCTCCCCTCCTTCCATGGTAACATAGTTTCATTATATATCCTGAAGACCCAGCTAAAGACTGAAATTCCTATCCTCCCTTGAAGCTGACTGTGACTATGTATCTAGGTTCTAACCAATGGAATTCTAAAGAAGTGATGTGTAAAACTTCCTCATCATCTATAGAGAAGAAATTGCTTATCCTCCACTGCTTATCTTCTTTCTTTTACACGAAATAGAACATGGACATGGTAGGGCCCAGTTTTAACCAGTACTCTAGGGAATGGAAGAACAGTAGGATGAAAGGAAATTGGGTCTCCAAAGAATCAGGTCAAGCAGAACTTCTCAACTCTAGATCAGAACTTGTATGAGTAAAAATAAAATCTATATACATTTTTTGCCTACGTATTACAACAACCCAACCTGCATACTAACAAATAAACCTCCTATTATCTATATAATAACAGAGTTAAAATCTAAACACAGTGCAGTCAAAAAGGAGGGTCATTAATGTATGCAGAGCACTCAGAAATAATCAACATAAATAAGCACTTAATAAATATTTATTTATATTAAAATTGTTTGTTATCCAGCTTGTAGGAGAGAGGAAAACATGATTCTGATTTAGGAGATACAACAGCTTCTCTGACCCTTATATTCATCCACTATTACAGGAGAAGATTTCACTACATGGTAAAGTGGTTCCAGTCCATAAATCCAGAGTTTAATTTCCAATATTACAGAAGTGTTGGGAATGGCAGCCTCTCAGTATCATTTTTATACCCTTTCACATACACCTTCTAGGCTATAGGTTGCCTCTGATTTTGTGATTCTTCTTCTCCCTTGTTTATTTTATTCAGCATTATTTATTGAAAAAGATCAAGAGCAGAAGACCCACAGTATGATTTGTCCCGTTTCTAACTCACCTCTATGATATTGTCAAATACAAGTTGTGGAAATAATTTCCAATTGACCACATGCTAGAAGAAGGAGAAAGAGAAAGAAGGAGAAGGAGGAGGAGGAAGGGGGAGGGGTAAGGGAGGAGGGGAGAGGTGAAGAAGACATCTAACATTGACATTGCTTTTCAACTCTATGAATCTTAAATGCTCCACTTGAACATAAACTCAGAATCAGACTTATCTCGGAATAGCTGATGTAACAGAAGATACGTGTACCGATCATCAATTTGCTTGGGACATTTTTGCTGAAAGAAAAGGAAGAAATGGGATTGCTTGGAGAATCTCTGGTAAGGAATGGAAGGGAAGGATACAGAAGGATGGAGTGGATGGTTCGATATCCATTCAAAACACTGACTGACCTGGCTTAAATCGAGACCTGGAGTATGGTCTTTACACTCTAGTGAAAGAGCACAGGCAAAGGTTGGAGGAGCTGCTTTCATGGAGAAGTTGTGAAACTGAAATACAGGCAACACTGCTTTAGTAACCAGATGACAAGACACAGAGGGGGGAAAAAAACTGCATCACATCAAGGACACTTGGGATGCTGCTTTGCTATCTCCAAGGCTTCTAGTCGAAAGATGTGCAATTATTGAAAACTAACTATCAAAAGCATTTTTTAAGAATCCCAATGCCCACTTTATCTTATAATTCAGGTTGCTCCATATGGGAAGTCTATCTAATTCCGAAATGGAAGCAAGGATGTTGATTTAGACTGGGTGATTACTAAATTTCCCCAAGTGGTTGGCTCATTCATTACAATCAAGGAATTCAAATATTATTACAGTCTTGGTTACCCTATCGGAAGTACATGGTGGAGACACTGTAAATGTAGGTCAACGCCAGAGCGGCTGATTGAAGTTGGGTCATAATAATATAAATCTCTGAAGTAGCAAGTTGAGCTGCCTCGAGCCACAATCATTATTTGGGTAGTTTTCCAATAGGTACTCATAGGCCAAAATGTCTTGTTGTTTAGCTATTGGTTTTCCCATCTGGTTTTTGGCATAGGAAAGACATTGATGAATCCTTCAGAGCACATCTTAGCAAACAAGTGTAAAATAAAACAACGAATTTGAATGGAGCTGGGGACAACATAGAAGATACATTTCTGAAGCAATCAACGTCAGTTTGCTCCTGAAAAGTTAACAGACTAGCAGCCCTTAAATGATAAGAGGGTGCCAGCATTCCTCTTTACCTCAGCATCACAAAAGAAATTCAGGTAGCTTCCTGCTTCCTTTTATTTTCTCCATTAGACATAAACATAAAAGTAGCTCCTCTCACTTTTAGTTTCTAAGGTTATATAGCAAAAATCACATTTCTTTACATTTACATTTTCTGTAACTTTCCATTTCAGTGAATTCACAGTACTGATATTAACAAACTAAAGATTTGAAATCTGCCTTTTGAACCTATGCCCCCAAATTACATTTTTCAGATAGCTAGATTACATCAATATAAATTACATTTAAATATCATCATTTTATGAACTATTAGACTTCCTTTTATCATTTATTATCTCATAATTATTCATTTTTAATATTAGGTCTGGAAATTTTTTTAGCTGGCATTGATGAATCATCCTTCCTTTCTCCCAAAGAATCTCTTGCTCAGACAAAGAAATCTTATTTCTGAATGATCTAAATTGTACATAATGTTCATCCATGTACTGCTTTGTAGCTCTGAAGAACCGTGCCTCTAAAGGACAAAAAGAAAATCCTGTTTCTCATAATTTATGTAGAAAAAAATCTAAAGGCTTGACTAACACAATGGCTGTGCTAAAGTATTTGATTTATTCAATTATGAAATATTTAGAGTCAGTCAGAAAATGCCTACCTATTTGTGTGCTACCTTTCTGTTATACTGATACATTAGGACTCTGCTTCCCAGTAATTCCAGAATGAGTAATGGAGTGCATCAGGTGGTCAATGATAAGAGAAGTCATCATCGTGGACACTCCAGGGCCAGCTCAAACAAATCATGTCTAAGAATTCCCCTACTGTTTCAGAAGACATTTGTTGGTCACATCTCATTTCAGGGGCATCTAAAAGGCAGCGCAGAGCTCCTTTGTTGTAGTTATTTTTGCTGCAAAACAAATTACCCTAAAACTTAGTGGCTTAAAAACAGTAATCACTCATTATCTCTCACAGGTTCTGTGGGTCAGGAATTCAACAGGTGGTGGGCAGGGGCGGTTCAGTGGCAGGTTCTGGCTCAATGTCTCTCAAGAGATTGAAATCAGAGACTGGTTAGGACTAGGGCCATCTGAAGCTTGAGTGAAACTGCAGGATATGCTGCGCAGGTGGCTCCCTCACTTGGCCCATCAACTTGGTTGATGCTGATTTTTGGACAGAGACCTCAGTTTCTATCCACCTGGGCTTTTACACATGGCTGCTCGAGTGTCACAGTATGGTTCCTGGCTTTCCCCAAAACACGTGATCCAGGAGACCAAGGCAGAAGCTGTAATGCCTTTTATGATCTTGCCTCAGAAGTTATACTGGTGTCATGTTCACTGTGTTCCATTGGTCACACCAGCCACTTCTGATTCAATATGGGAGGGGACTACACAAGGGTGTAAATATCAGCAGGAGAGGATCACTGGGGGACATAATAGAAGCAGCTAAGATATTACCCAAAGCTTGTTGCACTTCGTAAGTTTTTAACTACAAAAATGTAGAATTGTCTAAAGAGCTAAAAATTTCTACCACATGCATTCTGCTCCATAAATCAAAAGAAATAATACCCTCCCCACACTTTGACTGATGTGAGAGAGAGAGATTTTCCCTAAAAACAAAGCTCACATGATGTAGTGTTCTGTAACAAACCCTTCAATTTTATCAAGAAAGGTAATATAACATTATAGACAGTTTAGTAAATCTAAAAAAAGTCACCAATTTTAATACTATACAACACAACTCTTCATATTATGTATTCTCAATGTTTGTTTATATGCATAAATATATTATTTGCATGGTCACAGTAGTAAAGTACATACAATTTATATCCTGCCCTTTTTTTTTCCTTAACATTTACTTAATATTTTCATGTCCCACTATTGTTATATTAATTGAATAAATTTAAGATGGTGCTGGAAAAGTTTTGTGTAGGCATATATAGGGTTACTTGTATTGATTTCAGTAATTAATCAATGAGAATTCATGTGACAACCAAATTATCTCACTAGCTTCTCTAGTAACCTAGAATTTCTAATGTATAACAATTATACAGAAATACTTTTACTGCATTTAAATATGTAATTTAATAGATAGTACCCTTATCACGTTGTAATATAATTTCCTAAGATTGTTGCTTCTTAATAAGCTTCCTTATTTCCAATTGTTGAAATATTCATTAAATATGGCAATATTTGCTTAATAGTATTCATACATATTTTTATGACAATGAGCATTTTAAATCCCAGATATTTTCTTAATTTGTTGAGTGATAAGCATAAGGAATTCTCAATTTAATTGAGAAGACAAATAACACATGCTGTAGACAAGTGACATTGACAAGAGACTTTATGCCAGCAGGGAAGAAGTAGTGTAATAAGGAAGAAAACTCTCAACTTGATCTAATTTAAAGCCCAGAAAAGCTTTAGGAATGTCTGAGAATTAATCTTTTCATTTATCCAGAATGAAAGGAGACAATTAAGGTTAAGAAAAATAAAATGGAAATGAGCAGATTTTTTTTTCAAAGCAATATTCTACCCAGTTTCCTAAGAACTGAAGGTTTACAAAGCCAAATTTAGCATTAGAATGTTTTATACTTCTTTCTTATGGAAAGAAGAAAACTGGATTTGAGGTTGCATACGTTTACTTTAAAAGACAAATGGACAATCAACAAAAAACATCAAACTTGAAAATTAGATATTGAAATTAATATGATATATTATAATTATTAGTTTATGTGCCTTTCTTTCCCTATTCACCTGGGAGTTCCATCAGAGGAAGATTCATCTTGTACTTTTGTCACCAAGTGCACTGTCTGGCACAGAGACAAGCAAGAAACACTTGCCAAATTAACTTTTTAAATTGTCTTCTAATTTTAATGAAAGTAGAGTCTCAACTAACTGAATATAAAATTTTCCTCTCTCTCCTAAACTACTACTTCATTCTGTTAATTTCAACATCTTGAATGTTCTGACTTTGGCCATTCACAAGTTTAGTTGTCTTTGTAATTGACTGGAGATGGTGTTTCTAGTATTACTTCCTGAAATTACTTAAAAGCATATCAAGTCTAACATTCAAGAAAATATATATACACACACAGACAAATACATGGCCATGTTAAGAACTAATAAAACATGACAAAACCCACCCCCCTCATTCACATCTTCAACTCACTCTGAAATCAATCTCCCTTAAATATTTATGTTTTAGTTCTTTTTGATGGCTGCCTCTACTTCTCTAAATCATAAGTTTTATTACTTTTTCCAGATTTGTTAACTGTAGACCACATTTATTAATTTGCAATCATGAAATAATTTGATTTCTTCCTTTTCCTACTCTTTGAGAGTTACATTTTATTTTGAGTTATTCTATTGTTTACTTTTGGAACTTTCACTGATAGGTTTCTACTTCTATTTTCTGTTTCCTTACTGCCAATTAGTATCTTGACTCCTTGTTGGGAGAGAAAGTCTTCCATGGGTTTCTCATGTTGCACTCTTCTGCTGGATAAGCCAAGAAGGCAAGGCCCTGACTGCTCTTTACCAAGGCTGCACTTGCAGTGAACAACCTTGAGGGATGAGGTAGTGTCACCTCTGGGGCAAAAAGCAGTCTTGCTTAATGCCTGCTTTAAAAGATGGGGGTTCACCAAGCTCGGTGTCCCTCACGTGTTATGCAAACCCACTGTGTGCACGGCATCCTGCGAGATCCATCTATGTGGCACTGGGGAGGAAAGAAAAACTGACTGAGACAAGATGCTCACTCTGCTTGGTGTGCTGTGGGTAATATGTCCTTTGGCTCTGACCCAGTAGCCCTGGGTCTTCTGCCCGCATCTGTAAAATAGTAATAAGCTAACTTAGCTTGTAAGTTTGGGTGAAATTGAATCACAAACTTGACACTCCCATCTATGGAAAATGATGTAAAATGTGATTGGTCTCCCTGTCTTTCCTTAGCCTCTTTCAGCTCATGTTCAATGCCCAAACATACATGCCACCTCAGTCAGTCATGCTCTAACTTTTATATTATTAAGGTTTTTAACATTCACCTCTCATTCTAAAACGTTAAACTTTCTGTGCTTAGTCCTAAATTGGCTGTATAATCTAAAATCCAATAAACAGTTTATATTATTAATAACTATTTAGTTATTAATAAACACTTAGTGTACTAGGATTTTATGTCTCTCTCTTTGAGTCCAATGTTCCATTCCCTGAAGCTTCCTGTACTCTTTCGAGTTGATTGTTATAGTGACTATTCACCTATTCACCTGCTTTTGGCCTCTTGATTTTTGCTCTACATTCTTACAGATTTGCTTAACTTAGGCTCCACAATTTTTGATTGAATTTTTATATTTATTGTCATATTATCTTTTAATCTGTAAGAACTCTTTCTTGTTCTAATGCAGCTTTTAAAATTATCCAGTTCTAGCTTTACTGATATAACAGTCTGTTGCATCTCATGAACTGTTGTGGGTTTTTTTTTTTTTCCCCCTTCTATTTCACAAATTGATTTTTTTTTCTGCAGGGTAGTTTTCCATTTATTAAACTTTTTTTCTTCCTATTTCACACTGACTGTTTCCTCCTTCATATGTGGTGTAGAGTATGCTATGGTATGTCAATCATATTTCCCCTGCAGGATTAAATGATTTATTCCCCCAGCTACTGAGATAGTTGTCAGCTGACCCCTCTCAGCTTTCAGTCCACTACTTGAATTGCCTCAGCTGGGTGTTCCATTTAACCGACTGTCATGTGCTTTTCTTAGGACAGCTAGCATGCAAAGTTTAATCAACAATGGAACATAAACCCTCAGAGCCCTTTCTCCAAAACCTTTGAAGGACTATCTCAGCTTCAAAGTCCCCTGTAGGGTCAGCTGTATGCTTGTGGTAAATGGATCGTAGCACCATTTGTCCCTTTACCCAATTCTACCACCTCTCCCTACCTTACAGATGTTGATCCCAAGACCTCTCCCTCATGAACGTCCTGCACAATACTCTCAGTGTTGGCTTATGGGAAACCCAGACTTCAACACGTGATTGTTGGTTCCCCAATATATAAGAATTAAAACTGAGAGTGGGGCTTCCCTGGTGGCGCAGTGGTTGAGAATCCGCCTGCCGATGCAGGGGATACGGGTTCGTGCCCCAGTCCGGGAAGATCCCACATGCCCCGGAGCAACTAAGCCCGTGAGCCATGGCCGCTGGGCCTGCGCGTCCGGCGCCTGTGCTCCGCAACGGGAGAGGCCACAACAGTGAGAGGCCCGCATACCGCAAAAAAAAAAAAAAAATTGAGAGTGTAAGAACCCTCTGCTACTAGGTAAAATGGTAGGTGTCCGTATAATTCTTCCCTCTGAATGGCAAACATTTCTGGAGGGTCTGCATAGAATCTCATTAGTAAGTTTCAACTTAGGGTAAGACTAGGAGACAGTATCAGATGTGTCGACCCTCAGATGCCAGAATGAAGAAGGCTCTACTTTGTGAAGCACAGCAAACACTCTAGAGGTCTTAACTATCCCCCAAATTATTTTTAGATATAGTGCCAAAACGTTGTTTGTGGGATGCCTGGTAAATCTCTGGATTATAAAGGAATCAATATTTCTATATAAAGAATTTCAATGAATTCCTTTATTTTTTAAATCCCGTTCTCTACCACAATTATTTCCTAAAGCTTTGCAATGCTTCTAACAGCAGGTAAGTTCCAATTGTTACTGTAGTCTCCTCTAGACTATTCTGGACTCTGATGTGTTTTCTCCATTAACACTCTTCCATGTTCTTTCTAACTTCCAAAAATGTGTTGAAATAACCCATTTGCTGATCGATCCTCTTACTATTCTCTTCATTGAATTCAGTTTATATTTCTATGTTTTCTTTATTTCAGTGGGGTCTGAAAATGGATTAGAAATAAAGAAGTACTCAGTTAGTTACGCTAAACTGAAAACACTCTCCCAATTTAAACACTATCCTACTTACAGGAGCCTTCATCATGTCTATAAATTTGTAGGCATGTGCTGCCGTAGCAGTAGCACATTCCAAAAAACCAGGAGGCTTGAGTTCTAGTTCATATATCAAATAATTAATCACATGGCATTGGGCAAGTAACTTTACTAAGTCTCATTTTTTTGCCCAAAATGTTTATTCAAGGATAGTTATTTAAAATTTGGAGAAAATCTTAAATATTTGTGATGATTGCAAATTTAGATAAATGGCTATAGGGAAAAAAATGAACAACAAATCCAAACCTTATATTTTCATAACAATTGAAGGCTAATATTCTACTTTAATGCTTTTGAGGATGCTAGATTTGAATATCATTAGATTCCAACTAGAAGAAGTATTTAACTCTAGCAGCTTCACTATGTAAATTAGAGTTGGCCTACTTTCTGAAGAGATTACTCGTATCTATTGGTTCTTTAAATTATCCCGTCAGTTATGACTAATGTGTCCATAAGCCAGTTATTGATATGTTTCTGGGAACTCAACTTTCTCTAATTGTAGCTCTGTTTTTATTTTTATTTTTATTTCTTTTTAACATCTTTATTACAGTATAATTGCTTTAGAATGGTGTGTCACTTTCTGCTTTATAACAAACTGAATCAGTTATACATATACATATGTCCCCATATCTCTTCCCTCTTGCATCTCTCTCCCTCCCACCCTCCTTATCCCACCCCTCTAGGTGGTCACAAAGCACCAAGCTGATATCCCTGTGCTATGCAGCTGGTACCCACAAGCTATCTATTTTACGTTTGGTAGTGAATATATGTCCATGCCACTCTCTCACTTTGTCCCAGCTTACCCTTCCCACTCCACATATCCTCGAGTCCATTCTCTAGTAGGTCTGCGTCTTTATTCCCGTCGTGCCCCTAGGTTCTTCTGACCATTTTTTTTTTCTTTTTTTAGATTCCATATATATGTGTTAGCATACTGTATTGGTTTTTCTCTTTCTGACTTACTTCACTCTGTATGACAGTCTCTAGGTCCATCCACCTCACTACAAATAACTCAGTTTCTTTCCTTTTTATGGTTGAGTAATATTCCACTGTATATATGTGCCACATCTTCTTTATCCATTCATCTATCGATGAACACTTAGTTTGCTTCCATGTCCTGGCTATTGTAAATAGAGCTGCAATGAACATTGTGGTACATGACTCTTTTTGAATTATGGTTTTCTCAGGGTATATGCCCAGTAGTGGGATTGCTGGGTCGTATGGTAGTTCTATTTTGAGTTTTTTAAGGAACCTCCATACTGTTCTCCATAGTGGCTGTATCAATTTACATTCCCAGCAGTGCAAGAGGGTTCCCTTTTCTCCACACCCTCTCCAGCATTTATTATTTCTAGACTTTTTGATGATGGCCATTCTGATCACTGTGAGATGATATCTCATTGCAGTTTTGATTTGCATTTCTCTAATGATTAATGATGTTGAGCATTCTTTAATGTGTTTGTTGGTAATCTGTATATCTTCTTTGGAGAAATGTCCACTTAGGTCTTCTGCCCATTTTTGGATTGGGTTGTTTGCTTTTTTGATATTGAGCTGCATGAGTTGCTTGTATGTTTTGCAGATTAATCCTTTGTCAGTTGCTTCATTTGCAAATATTTTTTCCCATTCTGAGGGTTGTCTTTTTGTCTTGTTTATGGTTTCCTTTGCTGTGCAAAAGCTTTTAAGTTTCATTAGGTCCCATTTGTTTATTTCTGTTTTGATTTCCATTTCTCTAGGAGGTGGGTCAAAAAGGATCTTGCTGTGATTTATGTCATAGAGTGTTCTGCCTATATTTTCCTCTAAGAGTTTGATAGTGTCTGGCCTTACATTTAGGTCTTTAATCCATTTTGAGTTTATTTTTGTGTATGGTGTTAGGGAGTGTTCTAATTTCATTCTTTTACATGTAGCTGTCCAGTTTTCCCAGTACCACTTATTGAAGAGGCTGTCTTTTCTCCACTGTATATTCTTGCCTCCTTTATCAAAGATAAGATGACCATATGTGCATGGATTTATCTCTGGGCTTTCTATCCTGTTACATTGATCTGTATTTCTGTTGTTGTGCCAGTACCATACTGCCTTGATAACAGTAGCTTTGTAGTATAGTCTGAAGTCAGGGAGCCTGATTCCTCCAGCTCCACTTTCTTTCTCAAGATTGCTTTGGCTATTCGGGGTCTTTTGTGTTTCCATACAAATTGTGAAACTTTTTGTTCTAGTTCTGTGAAAATTGCCATTGGTAGTTTGATAGGGATGGCATTGAATTGTAGATTGCTTTGGGTAGTATAGTCATTTTCACAACATTGATTCCTCCAATCCAAGAACATGGTATATCTCTCCGTCTATTTGTATCATCTTTAATTTCTTTCATCAGTTTCTTATAATTTTCTGCACACAGGTCTTTTGCCTCCTTAGGTAGGTTTATTCCTAGATATTTTATTCTTTTTGTTGCAATAGTATATGGGAGTATTTTCTTAATTTCACTTTCATATTTTTCATCATTAGTGTATAGGAATGCAAGAGATTTCTGTGCATTAATTTTGTACCCTGCTACTTTACTAAATTCATTGATTAGCTCTAGTAGTTTTCTGGTAGCATCTTTAGGATTCTCTATGTATAGTATCATGTCATCTGCAAACAGTGACAGCTTTACTTCTTCTTTTCTGATTTGTATTCCTTTTATTTATTTTTCTTCTCTGATTGCTGTAGCTAAAACTTCCAAAACTATGTTGAATAAGAGTGGTGAGAGTGGGCAACCTTGTCTTGTTCCTGATCTTAGTGGAAATGGTTTCAGTTTTTCACCATTGAGGATGATGTTGGCTGTGGGTTTGCCATATGCGGCCTTTATTATGTGGAGGAAAGTTCCCTCTATGCCTACTTTCTGGAGGGTTTTTATCATAAATGGGTGTTGAATTTTGTCGAAAGCTTTCTCTGCATCTATTGAGATGATCATATGGTTTTTCTCCTTCAATTTGTTAATATGGTGTATCACATTGATTGATTTGCATATGTTGAAGAATCCTTGCATTCCTAGGATAAACCCCACTTGATCATAGTGTATGATCCTTTTAATGTGCTGTTGGATTCTGTTTGCTAGTATTTTGTTGAGGATTTTTGCATCTATGTTCATCAGTGATATTGGCCTGTAGTTTTCTTTCTTTGTAACCTCTTTGTCTGGTTTTGGTATCAGAGTGATGGTGGCCTCGTAGAATGAGTTTGGGAGTGTTCCTCCCCCTGCTATATTTTGGAAGAGTTTGAGAAGGATAGGTGTTAGCTCTTCTCTAAATGTTTGATAGAATTCAGCTGTGAAGCCATCTGGTCCTGGGCTTTTGTTTGTTGGAAGATTTTTAATCACAGTTTCAATTTCAGTGCCTGTGATTGGTCTGGTCATATTTTTCCTATTTCTTCCTATTTCAGTCATAGAAGGTTGTACATTTCTAAGAATTTGTCCATTTCTTCCAGGTTGTCCATTCTATTGGCATATAGTTGCTTGTAGTAATCTCTCATGATCCTTTGTATTTCTGCAGTGTCAGTTGTTACTTTTTCATTCTAATTCTATTGATTTGAGTCTTCTCCTTTTTTCTTGATAAGTATGGCTAATGGTTTATCAATTTTGTTTATCTTCTCAAAGAACAAGCTTTTAGTTTTGATCTTTGCTATCATTTCCTTCATTTCTTTTTCATTTATTTCTGATCTGTTCTTTATGATTTCTTTCCTTCTGCTAACTTTAGGGGTTTTTTGTTCTTCTTTCTCTAATTGCTTTAGGTGTAAGGTTGGGTTGTTTATTTGAGATGTTTCTTGTTTCTTAAGTTAGGCTTGTATAGCTATAAACTTCCCTCTTAGAACTGCTTTTGCTGCATCCCATAGGTTTTGGGTCACTATGTTTTCATTGTCATTTGTTTCTAGGTATTTTTTTATTTCCTCAGTGATATCTTGATTTGTAGCTCTGTTTTTAAATCACAAGTGAATTTATGCATTCATGTATGATTTGGTACATAAGAGGGGCATTCCATAAGCTTCATTTGCTCTTGATTTGGGCATTTCAAAAACGATCTGGCCTATTTCCCTATTATATGACAGTTAAGCTTATTTTGATGAATATGAGTCATCTGCAATTTATTGAACATAACACAGAAACAAATCATTTTTTAAACTGAGCAAAATTGTGTCACAGGTCAAACATAATAAGGTCTTTATCACCTTTTTTGGAACATTTTTGTCAATTAATAATTGAAGTGTCTAATACAATTACAGCCTTTTAAATGTTTGTCATCTATATGGGATCTGGAGAAAAAACACTGTAAAATTTCTCCTCCAGTATATTTGCTGCAATTTATTAGAATAAAGCTTTAGATTCTTACTGTGAATAGATAGGATTTCCACATAACTAGAAATGGTGTTATAAAATTCCATCAAAGAGAACTCATTTATGAGCTGGTAGGGACTGATAATGACCTCTAACTGTGTGACACAGGATTAAACATTTGGGGCTTTCAAATTCATTGCAGAGGAAAATCTTTGAATATTTATTGTAATTGAATGTCATAATTATTTTTCTAAAATAGTCAAGTAGGAAATGTGTAGAAACATTAAATGCCTTAATTTTCAAGAAACTATAACACATAGATAAGCTTTACAATGTAGTTCTGAGTAAGAATTTCCCTGGTCATCTATTTCCAGATACCCTAAAAAGAGTCCACAATATGCCCTTGAAATCATTTCCAGATCCAGATATCTTTGACATTTGAAAGTAAATTTACATCCATATAGATTTCATATTTTCACCAGTTATTTAATTTCTTTAATTAAGCCATTGACTGTGGAGCCAAAACTAGATTTGGAAACTGACTTCACTCTTAGTAAGTATGTAACCGTGGGTGAGCTACTTAACCTTACTGTGCCTCTGTTTTCTCATCTGTAAAATGGGGATAATAATTATTTCTACCTCATAGGATTGATTTAGAAATTAAATGTTTTTTTTTTCTTTGTTGTTTTTTTTTTTTTTGCAGTACGCGGGCCTCTCACTGTTGTGGCCTCTCCCGTTGTGGAGCACAGGCTCCAGAAGCGCAGGCTCAGTGGCCATGGCTCACGGGCCCAGCCGCTCCACGGCATGTGGGATCCTCCTAGACTGGGGCACGAACCCGCGTCCCCTGCATCGGCAGGCGGACTCTCAATCACTGCGCCACCAGGGAAGCCCTTAAATGAGTTTTTACATACTAAGTTCTTACAAGATTCCTGACATATATAGCAAGCTTACAATATGTGTTTGTTATAATAAAAATAATTATTACTATAATGGCAAATAAAGGGCACATTTTTCCTTTATTTTATTATATTCTCACATGTTTATGAAATCACCTTGACGTTTTTCATGTCAAAATTAATACTCTGATGTCTGCAACTTTTCATAAAATTCTAGTAATTTTCAGATATTTACTCACTTTAATTTTAGGCAAAATAATGTTTATTTGGTGAATTTTCTGTGCCAAAACTTACATTAAAAATATGGGGAAAGTATCACTATTATGGAACTTCTTACCCTTAAGGAGCTTACAAGCTAGAGGACTGTTACCCACATAAATAGAGTTCAATGGAATATGTGGACAAGTGTTTTATTTTCACTTTGGAGATATAAGAGCACAGAGAAGGAAGGGTTAAATTCCACTAAACTGATGAGACAGGTGACATTTGTGATAAGCCTTGGAGAATGTGTAAGATTGCAAGAGATAGAGATGAAAGGAAGTTCATTCAGGTAGAATTTTTTTTTTTTAATCACACTAGAAAATATGTAAAATAGAAAGCACAGATGTATTGACGTGAAGGCAAGTCATCTAGTGGTCTAATCCAACTTGAGTTCAGAAATATTTAAAAGGAAAAATTCTCATAGCCACAGGGCTAACTAATTCTTATTATTTTACTATAATGCATATATACATATCACAATACCAGTTTAAGTACCTCCTGTTATAGTTCTTACCTAAATATAAAATTAAAACTTCTATAAACTACATTAAAAACTACCAAACCAGTAAAATTCATAGCAAGAACATTAATGCAATGTAATGAATGATATATTTGCAAGTAAATCACTGCTCAAAATATGAAAAAGTTAGAGCCCAGGTCCTTCTGAATTTGTCATGTCTGTATATTACCATATGCCTTGTGAAAACTCAGTTCTCCCACTCTTCGTCTATGCCCAAACCACCAGGATACACTTGCTTATAGAGCACACAAAGACATTAACTAGTAATTGTTGATCCTATTACATGATTTATATATTAACCCGATTTCTCTTATAATTTCCTTTCAACATTTAAGGTAGTCCTTCTTGGTGCTAATATTATTATAAACACAAATACAAATTCAACATGAAAATAACACAATAGATGATCCTATATATGGTTAGATACACATGTATCAATACATATATTTGGAGAGAGAGAAAGAAAAGGAGCCCGGACAGCTGTCAGTCAGCCAGTCCCTGGCTTTTCCTACTGAACATAAACAATTTCACAGAACACCAGCGTCGAAGAAGACCTCTCTGTGACCTGGAGCAGACACAGACAAGACCACTTCATGGTCATGTCTGAGCACAGATAAAACAAGATCAAACAGACAAACAAAAAATGATCAAACAGTGAAAAAACAAATCATGAAAATGATCAAACATGGCATTCCCCCAGCTAACATCAGTGACTGCTGTTTCCTTACCAAATGGTGTGTTAGCTTCACTCTGTTCCTGTTGCATCCCAGATAAAACATATTAAGATAACAATTGATAGAATTGCCCCCATTTTCTGAGAGCACCCAACCAAAGCTTCACTAGACCATCAAAATCCTAACACAAAGTCTAATCCTATAGGAAGGTGTTAGGAAGCCTAAGCCTTCCTAACACCCCTTCTTTGGTTCCCCATGTTGTGTAGTCTCTCTTATTGCAAGAAGCACCGATAAACACAACTTTCAGTAGAGACATGTTCCTGGCGGTCTTTGACTAGTGTGTGTTAAATATATAGATGGATAGATAGATGATGGATAGATAGATATAAATAGATCATACATACATATCAGCATACATATGTATATGTATACGTATATACATATTTGTGTGGATATATATGTTTTCATCTAAAGCTTTTAGTTCTCTCAAAACCCCAAGTGAGAAAAAGCAAGAACATAAATACTTAGAGATATTAAGTTTACATCATGTCACTGATGGACTTAAAGGTCAGACTAAAAACTTTATTCTAGAGACAACCCTTGAAGGAGAAGTTACAGGATCCAATGTTAGAAAAGTTAACGGTTTATGTACACTACCCATGTGAACTTAATTTTCCCCAATATTTTCCTAGGCGTATTTCCATTTCTATTTCAAGGGTTCTTTATTTTTTCATAAGTCATTTCAACATTCAGGCTATAGAATGTTTCTCACACAGACTACTATTTTTTTTTTTTGGTCCAGAGATATATGTCAGTATTTTATAGTATATATGACCTACATAATACATATTCTATATGACATGAACCATACCATTACCCCAGTATGAAAGGGAAATATGGACATAACCCCTTTCACTTAGTAACACCAAAATAGGCACAGAACTTTGAAAGAAGCTTGACCCATGCAAAACATATACTTTTCACCTCTCTTGCCAACCACCTACTAGTCATAGGCAGTAAATGACTGCTGTTCCATACTTGATGATTTAGCTATAGCAATCTATTAACAGCCCACAGTCTACCTTAGAACATAATGACCCTGACCCCTTTCTTCAACTCTTTTTGTTCCTTATCCATCATTCATATTATGTTATAAATAGGGTTAACCATTACATGTATATTAACATTTCTAATACTACATTTGAGATTTAAAATCTGCTCCTATATATAACATCTAAGTAAAATTCTAAGGCAGGGGAGAATGGTGTTTAAAGACTGGAGTTATATTAAGATAAGGCTAAAGATTTGGAAAGTACATAGTACTTATTAAAACTGGTAGCATTTCCAAAAAACCTTCTATGTTGGTCAAACTGTGAGAGCAAGAAAATATTATGCAGAAGATGGAAAGACGCTCAGAAACAGGAGACTGCAGATGCATCATCAAACCCCATATATCCACTTATTAGAAAAAAAGGAAGACAAGAAAAAAAAAAGAACAAAACAATTGTATTTGCTAAATGTCAGTGCTAAGACCAAGATTCAGTATTCTTACTCCAAATAGGAAATGGGCTGATGCTTACAAAAGGTTTCAAAGATTCAAGTATCCGGCTGTCACAGCAAATCCAAGTACACTCTTGGCATCTCGAAGGACTGGTATTAGACAATGGAGACAAAGTTAAGGGTTCAAGGAGAAAAGGCATATTATCTACCAAGACCAGCATTACAGTAACAGTGCTAAACCAGAAATTTTCTGACTAAAGTCTTTCAGAGTCACCTTGGTCTTTAAATCAGAACTGGTTCCAAAGTCTGAGTTAGGATTAAATCTATGAATACACATGAAAGTGATCTTGACCATGAGAAAGAGAAAATGTAGAAGCAGAGCCAGGAACCCCAGTAAAATATAATTAGGAATTTTTATTAAAATAACTATTACAATTATAAACAAATTAAATCTTGGCTATAAAATTATTCCACTTCAAGTGAAAACAATTGTGGTTAATCTGTGCAATTCAGCATTATAAGATTTTACCCATCTCTCTCCTAATTAAGATTACCAGTTGGTCTACCTGGCTCCATTTCAAAGTAAATTGTTACATTATTAACTAAATACTATAGATTTTTCTGTCTCATGTCTTCCAATAACAGTGACATAAATTCAGAGAAGACTAATTAGCGGAGGCATCAACATGTATCTCAGAAGAATAAACTTACTGCTTCATTTTCTCAGCCATATGGCTGAGAGATCACACTAGGCGTGACCTTTCCAGTAGCGAGGTCAGAATTTCATTTATAAATAGATAATTGGAAATTCATCCATCTGAGATTCTATGGTGCTGAAGAAATAAGTTTTTCAGCAATAGCTATTAAAAGACCAAAAGGATAAAAACCGTCTTCTTTTCAACACCATATGAGCAGGCTTGGGGGGATTCTGAAATACTTAAGCAAAAGTTATATGAAGTTATGTGTTTGTGTACGTGTGTGTGTATGTGTTTCTTTCTAATTATATATGTGCATATGAACACTAGTTATAGTAAAATGAATTAAAATATGCCCTTATCATGAATGAATTTCTCAACAACTCAGTGGCTTTTAAAGGTAAATTTTTTCCATCTTATTTTTGGAAGTTCCAAAAAATTACCTACTTTCTCAACCTTGCTCTCTATCAATGATTCTCAGTCCTGGTCGCACATTAGAATCACCTTGGACATTCTATTAAAAACTGATGTTATATCCTACTTTAGAGATTTTGATTTAATTAGACTAGGGTATGACCCTGGTATTTTTCAAGTGTTCCCCACGTGATTCTAATATATGGTCAAGGTTGAAAACTGGTCTAAATGACATGTGTGGTGAGCACAAAGATTTGCCTCTACCCCAGATCTCCCTCTAAGAGAGGACTCTCTGTCCAGCTGCAAGAATTGAGGTCAGCAGACCGCCCAGATGTTGGCTCTTTGAAAGTCTGTCTTAGCTGCTAAGAGCCACCTTGCCTGGGGTCATGCCCTTCCCAGAGCAGCCAAGTCATTGACTGAGTGAGGTGAGGGTATTAAGGCCCAGCTATAATTAAGACAATGCAGGACCCTCTGATGGGCAGAATTTGCTCCAGATCCTCATTGTGTTGACCAAGGCTTTATCAAACCTGTATCAGAATTTGACTTCTTCTGACCAAATCTGCTCCCTACCCCTAACTTTCACAGATGTTGATAATAAACATCTTCTGCTCCAAACTCCATCACATCATCTGCTTCTGGAAAACTCAGTCTGTGACAACAGAATGATACCATGCTCATGGATGGTGGTAGAGATCTTTAAATTGTGTATGCCCCTAATTTTTAACCCAGCATTACTTCAAGGTTAAGCATTCAGACTCTGGAATTAAAATTCTTGGATACATATCCCACTTCTCTGTGACTTTGTTACCAGTAATTTATCAATACTTCTCTGTGCCTCAGTTTTCTCATCTACAAAATATAGATAATTATTGTTCCATAATAGTAAGATAATTATAAGGATTAAATGACATAATCCAAGAATCATTTTTAGCATGGTGACAGGCACATATCACGTCATATGCTTCAAATGCTTCATAAATTGTAGCCATTTCCTGGGGGAGATTAATTCTATGTGAATTGGATAGGACTGTCCTCAACCCACCTCTAGATTCAGAGATGGACCTGTGACTCAAGCCTTTCAAAGTTCTTCTGGGGGGTGGCCTCTTTTATTTTGGAGGGTTTTTTGTTTTGTTTTGTTTTGTTTTTCATTTTCCCTTGGAGTAGAATCTATTTCTGTGGGAAGCTGAATAATGGCCACAAAGACATAAGAGAGAGGCAGAGAAAAGGTCATATGACAAAGGAAATAAAGTTTGGAGTGATGTGCTTTGAAGATGGAGGAAGGAACCACAAGCCAAAGAACACCAGCAGCCAATAGAAGCTGGAAAGGCAAAGAAATGGATTTTCCCCACAATGTCTTCAGAAGAAATCAGACCGGCTGACATCTTGACTTTAGCACAGTGAAACTGATTTTGGACTTCTGACCGCCAGAACCATAAAGGGGTAAATTTGTGTTGTTTTAAAACATCTGGTTTGGGGTAATTTGCCACAGCAGCCATAGGAAACAGATTTAGTTTCTGACCATCTGAACACACTTCCCGTTTTAGAACCATCCCCCATTGTGTGGAAATTGTTGGAAAGCAAGGCCCTGTCTCTCTTCGTGGAGAGCAAGAGAGGTATTATTTTATGTCATTCTGGGAAACAAGTTGCTGAGATACTGGGGATTCTTGATAGTAAACCAGAGACTTACATCAGCTATCTTAAGCAGATATGAAGTTAATTAAAAAGCTTCCAAGAAGCTCATAAAAATATGTTGGCTGGACTTGGTTCAACAACATACGAATCCTATCTTATAATCCGACTTGTGTACCACTCCAGTGAGAGCCTAATACACAGCATCAGTGACCAAACTTGAATCCCCTGCCTAAGAACAACCAGACACCTAGGGACAAGCTCATTGCCTTCAATGCTTTCTACCTTAGAGGGAAGCAATTTGTCAGCACTAGAATAGAAATGGATTCTAATTTGGATTTTATCATTCTGCAAGCCATACCAGCTGTAATCTTTTCATTTGCCTTCTATGCCATCATTTTATGCTAACAGAATTGCTTATGATCAAGAAGTCAATGCATAGCAAAATAAGTAAATATTTTGGGCTGGTAGTCCAAGGATTCATTGGTTTCACATAAAAATCAGACAAAAATAGATGGTCTTATAGAATAATGGAATGACATATAGAAGACTTAAAGAAAGCTCTAGTTTGGAGAGAACACAGCTCACCAATGGTTGCATCAGATTGAAAGCTGAGACTATTAGACCTGTTAGTCCACTGAGAGATAAGGCAACGAGAAGATTATATTGCTTCTAGGGCTATGGTTATTGACAATCAGCTGGAAAACAAACATTGCAACTTTATAGTGGAAGAAAGAAGATGTATGAATGAAATCAAGAGATTGCCTGAGACAACTCCTTATATTACCATGTTCAGCAGTAACCATGAATGGAAAACTACAGCAATCCCATACAAGTAAGAGGCTGCCATACCTCAGAGACTATGGTCTATTCACCACACTGGATAAAGAACTTAACTCCAAAAGCTGAGTTACTAGTTAAAGTAAAATGAGACATGAAGTGTATTACAGAAGAGAACTTTAGGAGTTCCAATCTCAAAAACAGTTGAGACAAGTAAGTAATGCCTTACTATATTTCCTTCTCTGATCTGTCATATATATATTTAAACAATCAAACTGATTTTCCCTTCCTCTTTACTAAAAGGATAGACTTTAATGGATATTTGTCAGCTTCTGCTACGTGGCCTTTGAAAATATTTCCTAGTTGGATGGAATCCTCATTAGGTGGATTATGTTTAAAGGCAGGAACCATTCGTGAAATCTGAAGGGGGAACAACATCTCTTTATCTGCTCTCTGGCAGTTAAGACACAGGCCTAGCATCTGGATTATTCCAATCTGCTGCTGCTGTCCAGAAATATTTAGAGATTTTTGTGGTTTAGTTTGGAGAACAGGAACTACTGAGTCAATACTCTATTGTCCAGTGCTAGAAAAGTCAGCAGTAGTAGGGAAAGACTGATGGCGGCTTAGCCTCTGTAACTTATGCCCATTTATCTAGATCAGTTCTCTAGTCCGCCCCCCCCCCAATTTGGCAGACTACTAAATATTCTTCCAATAAATTTATTTTTTCTTCTTTATATAAGTTATGCAGTTAGTTTCTGTTTTGTAGCAAAGAATCCTTTTTGGTGCTTGCAATTTAGTAAACTCATAAGATGTAAATCTTGGATTGATAATGGCGATTGTTTGCTATATGAAAAGATTGTGTTTGAGAAAGGAAAATAGAGAAAGAGAGAGAGTTCTGAAAATATCATGAACCGTTGTATCTACTAGTGCTTGAAGCCATCTACCAATGGATTTTTAATTCAGTTACATGAGCTAATAAACCCCTCCCATGACCCCTATCTTTCATTTGTTTGTTTGCTCTACTTAGACTAGTTCCAGTTCCATTTCTGTTACTTAAAACCAAAAGAATCTTGAATAGTACATGAGTGTGTATGGGAAAAATAACATTAATTTTACAGTTATAAGGATTTCATGTGCTATTTGCACTTTGTGGATCAGATCCTAAATAACTGTATCTAAAATAGCTCATGGACTTGAGGACACGGGGAGGGGGAAAGGTAAGCTGGGACAAAGTGATAGAGTGGCATGGGCATATATACACTACCAAATGTAAAAGAGTTAGCTAGTGGGAAGCAGCCACGTAGCACAGTGAGATCAGCTCGGTGCTTTGTGACCACCTAGAGGGGTGGGATAGGGAGGGTGGGAGGGAGGGAGATGCAAGAGGGAAGAGATATGGGGATATGTGTATATATATAACTGACTCACTTTGTTGTAAAGCAGAAACTAACACACCATTGTAAAGCAATTATACTCCAATAAAGATGTTAAAATAATAAATTTAATTAATTAATTAATTAAAATATCTTTCTCCCAGAAAAAAAATTAGAAGTTTGTTATTAGTAACCTCAGTTTCCTAAGTCAGCATGAAAGAGGAGTGCTTTTTACTTGGAATTACCAGGATTTCTTCATGTCTCAGGGAATGAACTGAAGAAGCATGTCCAATTAAATGCTTCATCATATCTGAGAGTCCAAGGTAGTTATCAAAAGTTAACGTGTGTGTGTGTCAGATAAGAAGGGTAAATAAGAGTAAGAAGCTATGGGGTCAAATGAAATAAAGGGAGGTTCTTGGTACCAGTTCTGGAGACAACTTTTCTACTTGCTCCCATTATTTTTTTGCAGGGATGTTGAGGGTCCCTGTAAAGGGGCTGAGAGAGCTGGATTACTAGGTGAACCTACCGCACCAATGGTGATTGTCAGTGACTCTTTACTAATTGTTTTCTGTCTGACTATTAAATAACTGACAATTACAAAACAGAAACAGACTCACAGACATAGAAAAGAAACTTATGGTTACCAAAGGGGAAAGTGGAGGGGGAGGGGGGGATAAATTAGGAGTTTCGGATGGACAGATACACACTACTCCATATAAACAGATAAACAACAAGGACCTACTGTATAGCACAGAGAACTATATTCAGTCTCTTGGAATAACCTGTAATGGAAAAGAATCTGAAAAAATATATATATGTGTATATATATGTGTATATATATATATATATATATATATATATACACACACACGTATATATCTGAATCACTTTGCAGTACACCTGAAACTAACAGAACATTATAAGTCAAATATACTTCAATATTTTTAAAATTGACATTATTAATAATTGTGTTGAAATTTCCTATTAAGACAGATTGATTTCCTAAAAATTCAAAATGTCACAGTTCTCAGCAGCAGTCCCTCCCTCCAAATACCTCCAAAGTCTTTGCCTCACACCCTCCTGGCTCTTTATGTCTTATCAATCCTCTTCCACACAAATCTTCTTCATTATAAATTTTCTCCTATGTATCATTATATCCTCTCTCTCAAGTTTTCTCATTTCTCATTTTCTCATTTATACCATCCTGCTCGGTATAAACAAAAGGATTTTCCTCACAACTCACCCTACCAAAAAGAGGAGAAGAGTTAATAATATTTGTTCTGTTCACTTTTATTTTGGGGGAAATTTGTTTATGCTATCACTTAAATATATACCAACACATACATCATACACATATACATATACATCTTTATGTATATGCGTATACATAAAGATGGGGTGTAAATACGTACAAGGAATGGGCAGCTGGTAGGGTTATTCCTGTGAAGTAAACTGAGATTCCTGCTCCAAGGTAAAGGGCTTGGCCTGAGTCTGGGGCTGTAGAGGCCTCGGCTGTGTATATCTGCCAGTAATAGATGATGTGTCAATTTTTGTCTCTCTTCCCACATCTATCACAGCACTTTGTGTGTATGATAAATAGTAGTTTTAGTGACTGAAATAACAGAAACACAGTTCCTATCCATTGGTAACTATTTAAAAATTCAAATAAAGGTTTTTAGTGAATAATATGCTTATCAAAATTATAGTTATATTTGTACTTGATGAGCATCCAGTAATAAGCCCTTTTTACTAGCCATCTTTTCAGTGTGTGGCATTTATTAGGTGCTAACATGTAAAAAAGGCACCTTCCAATCTTCATGACACCATATTGAGATCCCTTTGAGCCTATTACCAGTTGCCAAGTACAGTCCTGTGTAGCATTTTGAGTCCTTTCACTAGCAGTTAATTGATTTTGAAACACGAGGAATGTAAATTTGTGATTTATTTATTCTGGCTGCCTATAGCTAAATCAAGGTTTTAGAGGGGTTACAGCAGTAGTTCTCAACTTGGAGCAATTTTGGCGCCCAGGAGATATCTGGCAATGTTTGAGACAACTAGGGTATGGGTTCCCCTGGTATCTGAGGCCAGGGAAGTTGCTAAATATCCCACAGTGCACAGGACAGCTGCCAGAAACAAGAATTATCTGGCCCAAAATGTCAAGGGCTGAGGTTCAGAAATCTTGAATTGATGTAAGGAACAACATACAATAAATGCGCTGTTATGAAGAAAAATATTTATCTTAGTGTCATGATGAAAGTGATTCAGCTTTTCAACCTTTTCCTGCACGTACCCCCTTGCCTTGCTATACTGATTTCTATTTCATTCTAAAATGGATTTTGCATTCAGATTAACCAAGTCTGACTGCACATCATTTAAAAATCAGAAAGACAAAAGAGGCCCCTAAATAAAAAGAAGGAAAATCTTTCGTCAAATGCAAAAGATTAGATTTAGTGCTTCAACTGTTACAGAGGATGAAGGTGGAGAGAGGGTACTAGAAGGAAGAGTTGTTAGAGATGAGCATGCTCTCTTTTTGTCATTAAGAAATAAAACATGCCTGCCTAACAAAATTAAATGATCCAAAGAATAAAGCCCATTACAAAGATCAAGAATTGTGACACCATGGTACAACTCAATCCATCACCAAACCCAGTTATATACATTAAATAGTTATATCAAGCAATATTGTTATACCAAGAACAGCAAACCAACTGACATTTCCCAAACATGTCCCTGTATCTAAATGTATATGGCAGGCATAAAAGAAATCTGCTATGTTATGATGAAAATGGATAAGAATTTAAACCAGACTCTTACATTCTAGTTTTCCAAGAGCTAGGCCAGGCTGAATAACAATATAATACACAAATGAGCAATTTATTATTATAATGTTATCAGCAAAATTACAAGCCCATCAAATTGATATGTTGTGCAATAATAGGAATCAAAATGTCCGGATGCAGCGAAGAAGCAGCAAATTAGTTTTAGTAGACATTGATGATCTCCATGCCTAAAAATGCCTGAATAATTTAAGAGTAGTTGTGGGAACTTAAGAGATATCATACATGTTAAAGTTACACCGTGTGGAGCCCCAGTTACACATCAACAGGTTTAAAAAAAAAATAGACTTTGTTCATTCAATACACTTTATATAGTCAAGCACCTCATTTAGAGATGTCTTTTCAGAGTTCTAGTTGCTTTTTAGGAGTCAAATATCTATTAAAATGAACCATATGAAAATGCCATTTTTATAGGTCAAAAACTATCCAATATCAGCAATTTCAGTTGGTTGCATCTATATTTCCATATCGCTAATAATCCTGTTCTACTTCTCCTATAATCTTTATGTACATTTAATGCTAACAAATAGGCTGTTGATTAAAATATGACTATTGTATACTCTCATATTTTAACCAGATATTTCATTTTGCCATTATTTGGGGAAGGAGATAAACGGCGTCGGAGATTGTGGTGTGTGAGAAAAAGCGAGCCAGTTTTCTGTCTTGACATTTGCATAAGTACATGCCTCTCTGAGCTACTATAATCTACCTTTTTAAATGCTTTCAAGGTGCTAAAATTTACTTTCTCTTATTAAAGATCGGCTTAATCAAACTATTTTTTCCTAATGTTTACTATCTTATTTATTTTTATATAATACATATTAGAGAGTTTTGAGTATATATTCATTTGATTTTCTAAAGACATAATGTTTTGCTATTTTTTGATTGTGGTAAAATATATAATATAAAATTCAACTATCTTAAAACTATTTTTAAGTGTACAGCTCAGTGGTATCAAATACATTTATAATGTTGCGCAACCATCACCACAATCCATCTCCAGAACTCTTTTCATCTTGAAAAACTGAAACTCTATACCCTTTCAACAATAGCTCCTTATTCCTGCTCCTGGCAAGCACCATTCTATTTTCTCTATGATTTTGACTATTCTAAGTACCTCATATATGTGGAATCATACACTATTTGTCTTTTTGTGACTGGCTTATTTCACTTAGCCATGTCCTCAAGGGTCATTCACGTTGTAGCATGTGTCAGAATTTCCTTAATTTTTAAGGCTGAATAGTATTCTGTTTATGTATATGACACATTTTGTTTATCCATTCATCAATTGATGGACCATTTGGCTTGCTTCCACATTTTAGCAACTGTGAATAATGCTGCTATAAACAAGGTTGTACAGATATCTCTTTGAGACCCTGATTTCAATTCTTTGGGTATATACCCAGAAGTAGAATTGTTGGATCATATGGTAATTCTGATTTTAATTTTTTGAGGAACCACTGTACTGTCTTCCACAGTGGCTGTACCATTTTACATCCCCACCAATAGTGAACAAGGGTTCCAATTTCTCCATATCCTCAGCAATACCTGTCATTTTCTGGTTTTGTTTTGGTATGGGGGTGGTTTTTTTTCTTTTTTTCTTTTTTGATAGTAGTCATCCTAATAGGCGTGAATTATAATCTCATTGAGTCTTGATTTACATTTCCCTTATGATTAGTGATGTTAAGCATTTTTTCATGTGCTTATTGGTAATAGGTATATCTGCCTTGGAGAAAAGTCTATTCAAGTCATTAATCCCTTATCAGATACATGATTTGCAAATATTTTCTCTCATTCCTTGGGTTGCCTTTTTACTCTATGATATTGTCTTTTGATGCATACTTTTTTTAATTTTCAAGAAGTCAAATTTGTCTACTTTTTCTTTTGCTGCCTATAGCTTTGGTGTCCTATTCTGGAAAGTATTGCTAAATCTGATGTTGTGAAGCCCCTGCCCTATGTCTTCTTCTTATAGCTGTAGGCCTTAACATTTAGATCTTTGATCTATTTTGAGTTAATTTTTGTATATGGCATTATGGGTCTTATAGCTTTTCATTATTCCTCTTCTGTGTATTTCATTGTCTAAGTATATTCTGTTTACTCATTCAGAATACTTTTCTCTACTTTTAGATTGTAAGCTATACTGGGATAGGAGAACATATTTGTTTCATCTTTATATCATCCTCTACCATCATATAAAGAAATTAATAGTTATCAAAATATATTTTTAATTTATAAAGGAATGAGTGAATTACTTCCAAAGATAGCAGCTCTAAGATTTTAAAATCTTACTCTTTGAAGCTTATTTAGGTTTTAACTCCTATTCTCTGGACCTATTCCTGGACTTATTTTGGGGAAAAAGTAATGGGCAAGAGTGTAAAGCAACACTTCAGTATGTGTGATTCTAAACAGTGCACCTATTATGGATGATATTGGGATATTTTTTAAACTTGATGGAGAGGAAGTTATATCAAGAGGAAGCTTTTCTCACTCCCCTCCATCTGACCTTACAATCTGAGAGAAGAGGGATAGCGAATTAAGAGAAAAGTTCTAAGGTACAAAGTCAAGAACTTGTTCTCTGTGAATAAAAATGTTTAGCTGTCTAGAAGACATATAAATAGAATGGAGATTTGCTACTGTCTAACAAGCTACATTTTGTCATACGTGCAGAATAGTTTTAAGTCATGATTTTCATTGAATTTAAAATGATTTTCCTGATGTCTGCTCATTACACGAAATTAAGAAAACACAAATTTTAGGAAAAGAAATGACAATCACATATAATCACAACAAAAAGCACTGCTTACACATGGCTGTAATTTCTTGTATTTATTTTATGTAGATAGATGCATGAGTATCTGTGGAAAATATGGAGAGAAATATATAGAGAGAGATCATGTTTGAGAGTGCAATCACAATAGAATAAAAACCAAATTTAGAGCAACAGCACAAAAAATGTGCAAGGTAAAAGCAGAATAGCTTACTACCACAGACCTATGTTCTGCTTTTTCCATTTAACATCATACTTTAAGCATTTCCTTTGTTACTGAAAAAGTTTTTAAGTGGTTTCAAGATATTCCTTTTCATGAATATATCATACTGAATTTAGTCATTTGTCTATTGTTGAATATATACTTATTTCTAATTTTTAATATTGAGCTCATGTTACAGTGAACTCTTTATACACAAAGCTTTGTTTGCACAGTGACTTTTTTCCATAAGAAAGTTTCCTATAAGCAGAATCAATGGATTAAAATATATGAATCCTTCAGAAATTGTATATACAGTACTAAATTGTTATTTGTTTTAAATGATGCGAATTTACTCATCTAGAAGTAACGGGACAATCTTCCTATATCCTTACCAACATTGAATATTATTAGACTCTTAAAAATATGTTTGCTAGTTGACCATTGTAAAGCTCTATCTCAGGGTTTTGGTAATGGTAATGTTTTTGATGAGAGCTCAGTACATTTAGGGACAGCACACCATCCCTAGAATGGAAAACACAAACAGTAAGCCTTCCTATACAAACCTGCAGCATCTTTCACTTGTCCCATTGCTTTTTGGAAGTTATAATTTTCCACTGGATGGAGAACTTGTGTGTCTGTTTTTTTGTTTTTTTGCTTCTTTCTGGGTGGGAGAAAGTAGAGACAGAAAAAGAACCCTGATTATTACAGGAAGAGTATCCATGCTATAAAAGTAGAGTTGTCTGGTTTTATAATTTACTTAGATTACCCGGGACAGGGACAGGTGGATGGATAAGGACAAAATATCTTTTGACTTTGTTCCTGGGAGATGCTGCTGCTATTTTTTGAAGTGGAAAATGTCTGAGTGGGCCATCATTTGTTTAATGAAACTCTTCGGAAAGGTTGCTTTTAATTTTCTGTGTCGTGAATTTCAACATTTCTTATCTTCACAAGGACACTAGTGGGAAACTTGGAGGTATTCTATATAGGCTTGGGATAAGCAATAGTTTCAGCTACAAGAAAGAAACTCCAACTACAATGACTTAACCAAATGCACCTTTATCTTCTTCCCATTATAAGGAGTACAGACTTAGACAAGTTGCTGACACTTTTTCAGCCGCTGAAGGATATAAAGCAGGAATGGGCAAACTAGATCCATTGGCTAAATTTGGCTCACCATCTATATTAGTAAATAAAGTTTTATTGGCACACAACCATATCCATTCATTCAAATATTGTGTGTGAATACATTCACAATAGGAGAGCAGAACTGTTTGTGGCAGAGATGGCACAGCCTACAAAACCTAAAATCCTGGATTTTACAGAAAAAGCTTATCAATCACTGATGTAAGTTACGGAATCTCTGGGATTTCTTGACATTTTCCAAGGTTGCAAAATGGCGGCTATGGCCCATTAGAGAGAAAAAAAGAAAGGGGAAAATAGGTAGAACTAACTGTACCTAGCCTCTATTACCCAGAAAATCTAAAGCTGTCCCAGAAGATCCCATCAGTATTTATGTCACATTAGCCAAAACTTACCTGCAGGAGAGGCTGTAAAAGTGAGTATCTAAATTCTAAGGAGCAAGAAGAGGCTGAGAATTCCTGTTGGCTCAGTCCATAAACAATGCCCTGTTGTAAGCTAGTTCTAATTTTTTTAAGTTATTGAGTATTTTAGTTTGGCTTCTGTTCACTTGTTTTTCCTTCTCTGTGTGATTATATGGGCAACATTATTAGCAAACAAAGAGAAACAGGAAATATTTTAAATTATATAGATGATCATAACTCTCTGGCTGTTATTTTCTGGATTGTTAATAATTCATATACATCATGTAAGACTTCTGCCTCCTTCTAAGTACAGTTTAAACCCCTGGATATTACATTTAAAACATACAGAAGACTATGAAAAATGAAGAGAAAAAGGCAGACCAGCTAAGGATCTGGGAATTCAAGGAACAACATAGCAGTGAATTCTTTGTTTTCTTTTTGCCTATATGTGAGACTAAATGCTGGAGGAAAGGGCAAACAGAAATGCCAATAGGCACAGACAAAAGAAGCCTGAAGAAAGCTTGTTCTCTCTGTTCAAAGGACCAGTAAAAAGGCAACTTAGCATGACCAAAAACTTGAGACAAAATCTACTCTATTCTAAACAAATACCACAGAAAAAACTCTGCCTCCACTCCACCCACCACTAGACTAGACTCCCACTTCACCAGGTTATAATGAAGCACCATCACTCCTCTGCTAGGGTATGAGTGAAAGCCAAGGGCTGGAAATTTCATCCCCCAGGGGGTAATGAAGAGCCCACAGTGTCAATGGACGGCACATGGAGAGCCTGGACTTGTACCCCCACCTGATGGTAATGAGGCACCCCGTCCCCTGCATGCTGGGGTGGAGCCAGAGAACTCTTAGAGAGTCTGGACTTTTATAACCACCCAACTATAAAGAGGCCATCCCCCACCAGTGTCCCAGGAGGTTACATGGGGAGCAAAGACAAGGCACCCGTGCACCTCTCCGCCAGTGTGATATCAGTAGACCTCGTGGAGACCCTGAACAACTGCAGGCATCCAGCAATAATGAGCAGACTTCCCTTCCCCAGGTTATAAACGGAGGCTAAGTAGGCAACCTGGACTTCACGCCCATGCGGCAGTAAAGAGATGGAGATGATATCCCTCTACCTCTTCAAGAGCAGTACCAGAAAAAGCCTGCTGTAACAGAATCTGTCACACAACATAATTCCCAAACTGTCCAGGTTTCGGCCAAAAATTACTTTTCATACCAAGAACCAGGAAAAATCTCAATCTGGAAGAGAAAAGCCAATCAACAGATACCAGTACCAATATGATGCAGGTTATTAATTACCTAATAAGAATTTGAAAGTTGCCATCACAAAATGCTTCAACAATCAATTACAAATATGTTTGAAACATATGGAAAATAGAAAGTCTCAGCAAAAAAATAATCAAATAAAAATTTTACATTTTTAATTTTTAAAACATTTCTCCAGATTTATTGAGGTATAATTGACAAATTAAATTGTATATATTTAAAGTGTACAACATAATGATTTGATAAGCATATAGTATATTGTGAAATGATTACCACAATCAAATTAATTAACACACGTATCACCTCACACAGTTACTATTTTGTGTGTGGGGGGTGAGAATGCTTAAGCTATTTCTCCTAGCAGATTTCAAGTATACAATACACTACTATTAACTACAGTTACCATGCTGTTCATTAGATCTCCAGAACATATGCATCTCATAAATGAAAGTTTGTACCCTTTGACCAACATCTGCTCTGATATTTGTTATTTCCTTCCATCTGATAACTTTGGGCTTACTTTGTTCTTCTATTTCTAGTTCCTTTAGGTGTAAAGTTAAGTTGTTCATGTGCGATTTTTTTCTTAATGTTGGCGTTTATGCAATAAACTTCCCTCTTAGAACTGCTTTTGATGCATCCCATGGGTTTTGATATGTTGTGCTTCCACTTTCATTTATTTAAAGATATTTTTTGATTCTCCTTTGATTTCTTCTTTGATCCATTGGTTGGTCAGGAGTGTGTTGTTTAATTTCCACATATTTGTGAATTTTCCACTTTTCCTCCTATTATTTTGTTGTTGTTGTTGTTTTGGGTTTTTGCAGTACTCGGGCCTCTCAATGTTGTGGCCTCTCCCGTTGTGGAGAGCAGGCTCTGGACGTGCAGGCTCAGTGGCCATGGCTCATGGGCCCAGCCGCTCCGCAGCATGTGGGATCTTCCCGGACCAGGGCACAAACCCGTGTCCCTGCATCGGCAGGCGGACTCTCAACCACTGCGCCACCAGGGAAGCCCTCCTCCTATTACTGATTTCTAGTTTCATACCATTGCGGTCAGAAAAGACCTTGATATGATTCCAACCTTCTTAAATTTGTTGACTCGTTTTGAAACATAACATGTAATCTATACTGGAGAGTATTCTGTGTAGGCTTAAGAAGAAGGTGTATTCTATTGTTTTTGTTTGGAAATATTCTGTATACATTCATTAGGTTTATTTGGTCCAAATCTAGTTAAAGCCCAATATTCCCTTACTGATTTTTGTCTAGATGACCTATTCATTATTGAAAGTGAGGTACTGAAGTCCTCTCAATTGTTACATTACTATCTATTTCTCACTGCAGATCTGTTAATATTTGCCTAGTATATTTAGGTGTTCCAATGTTGTGTGCAAATATATTTATGACTGTTATATCCTCTTGATAAACTGATCCCTTTATCATTATCTAATGACCTTCTTTGTCTCTTGTTACAGTTTTTTACGTAAAGTCTATTTTGTCTGATATAAATATGGCTACCCCTGATAACTTTTTATTTCCATTTGCCTGGGATATCTTTTTCCATCCCTTCACTGTCAGTATGTATGTGTCCTTAAATCTCAAGTTAGTCTCTTATAAGCAGAATATAGCTGGGTCTTGGTTTTTTATCCATTCATCCACTCTATCTCTTTTGATTAGAGGGTTTAATCCACATTAATAGTAATTATTCATTGTTATGGATTTACTATTACCATCTTCCTAATTGTTTCCTGGTTGATTTTTAGTTCCTTTTTTCCTCTTTTACTGTCTTTTGTGATTTGATGGTGGTCTATGGTTGTATCCTTTGATTCCTTCTCTTTATCTTTTGTGTATCTACTATAAGTTTTTGCTTTGTAGTTGCCATGAGGCATACATAAAACTGAGTGAAATTAGCAGTGTGATATGTTAATTTATAAGATCAACATACAAATATCAATTGTGTCTATTTACTAGCAATGGAAATGGAAACCAAAAGAGTACCATTTACAATAGCTAAGAAAGAGAGAGAGAGAGAAAGAAAAAGTGTGCATCAAATAGAACATGTGCAGGGCTTATATGCTGAAAACTACAAAATTTTAATAAATGAAATCAAAGAAGATTTAAATAAATGGAAAGACATAGCATGTTCATAGATTGGAAGACTGAACATAGTAAAAATGCCAATTCTCCCTAAATAGATAAACAGGTTTGCTTCAATTCCTATCAAAATATCAGCAAGATTTTTTGAGATATATGCAAGATTATTGTAAAATGTATGGAAGGGAAGAGGAGCTAGATAGAATAGCTAAAACAATTTTTAAAAAGAAAAAGAAAATGGTAAGATATTGGTCCACCCAATTTCAAGACTTATTAGCTACACTAATCAAGATGGTGAGATTATTAGCAGAAGAACAAACATTTAGATCAATGGAACAGAATAGGGAACCCTGAAATAATCCAAAAATACTGTCAATTGACTTTTAAGAAAAATACAGAACAATTCAATGGAGTAAGGATAGTCTTTTCAACAAATGGGAGTAGAGCAGTTGAGTGTTCATAGCCAAAAATTTAAGGCTTAATCTAAAACTCACACCTTATACAAAAACTAACGTGAATGAATCATAGATTTAAATATTAAACATAAAACTATAAAACTTTTAGAAGAAAAATATAGGAGAAAATGTTCAGGACCTATGACTTGGAGAAGAATTCTTAGACTTCACCCAAAAAACAATTAGTAAGTTGCACACTATCAAAATTAAAATATTTTTGCATTGTAAAAGACTCTGTTAAAAGAGTGAAAGGTGTAACTTGTAACAAACCACAAACTGGGAGAAAATATTTACGAACCACATTTCTAACAAAGGACTCATATCTAAAAGCTTTTAAGTACTCTCAAGACTCAACAATTAGAAATAATAATAATCCAGTTAGAAAATGGACAAAAGATATAATGAGACATTTCCCAGAACAGGATTTATAGATAGAAAGATGAGTACATGAAAAATTGTTCAACATCCCCAGCCATCAGGGAAATGCAAAGTGAATATGAGATATGACTATACTGAGATATGACTACACTCCTATCAGAACAGCTAAAATAAAACATAGTGACAATACCGAATATTGGCAAAAAGTCTGAGAAAATGAATTTCTCACCTATCACTAATAGCAATGTAGTACAGAAAGTAGATAAGAAGTTTCCTTAAAAAAAAAAAAAAAAAACTAATCATACACTTCCATATAACACAGAAGTCTCCTTCCTGGGCATTTATCCCAAAGAAATGAAAACTTATATCCACACAAAACCTGTACATGACTATTCATAACAACTTTATTTGCAAGAGCCACCAAACTGGAAAAACAAAAATATCCTTCAATGAATGAATGGTCAAACAGTGGTACATCCATACCATGGGATTAAAAGAGCCATACCAAGGAAAAATCAAATAAATAAAAAGAACTTTTGATACATGCAACAACTTGGATGGTTCTTAAGCACTGAGTTTAAAAAGCCAATCTCAAAATGTCACCTCTTATGTGATTCCATTTGAGTAATATGCTCAAAGTGATAATATTATGGATATGGAGAGCAGATTAGGGGTGTGTCAGAGGTTAGGTATGGTTAAGGAAAGTTGGTAGGGTGAGAAGGGGGGGATGAGTGTAAAGGAGTAACTCAAGGGAGATACTCATGGTGAGGGAATAGTTCTCTTTCTTGACTGTATTGGTCGTTGCACAAATCTGCACATGTGAAAAAATGACATAGAACTATGACTACACAATATACTAATGTCAATTTCCTGGTTTTGATATTGTACCATTGTTATGCAAGAAGTAGGCATTGGAGAAAACTGGATAAAAGGTCTTGGGGCTCCATCTGTACTATCATTGCAACTTCTTTTGACTCTATAATAATTTTTAAAATATCAATATATAAGAAAAGTTAAACTTTGTAGCCTAAATTGTCCTATGCCTTTCCCTATTTAATTAAATATTACTCACTTAACACTCAAAATCATCTATATCTAGATAAAGAAAGAAATAAATTTTCCTAATTTTTTTTTTCTAGTTGAGAAAATGAGAACCTTAAAACAGGTCTACAAGTGAGATCTGAGAGAAATCCTTTGCTTTCAAGGCCACAAGGTTGACTAATTTTAAATGAAGTGTTTGGATTACATATTAGGAATATAAAATGTTTAAAGACAAGCCACTTAAACAGATATCTAGGTAAATGTAAACCATATGAACTTACGTAATGATGAGCCTTGAGTATACTTGCTTAGCGTAGACTTTTACGTAAAATTAAAGCATCAGCCAAATGTATGTGGTGGTTTTTGCAGGTCTATTTAATTTTTCATAAGTTCTTTATAAAATTTATTACACTGTATTAAACCACATAATAATTATTACTTACTATTTAATTTAATTAGGTATTAGTAGATTGTTAGGAACTGCTAGCCTACTAGCACATGAATGATAATTCATGTAACTTTTAAAACAGACTCTCAGGGAAGCATAGACTAATTTGGTCATAAAGCCATAAGCTGGCTATCCAGGGACTCAATGATCTCTTAGAACCTACCAGCTCTAAAATACTATAATAAAGACTGTGAAATATTGGGAGACATTTTTGTCTCAGCAGGACAACTGAAAATAGCTTAATTAGTGAATAGAAATAGTCATAGTTTGATACAATTCTACTTGTCAGAGGCTCTCATATTAGACTTTTTAATACAGCTTTATGTTGTTAACAAAAGATATAACTAATGCAAAATTGAAAATATTATGGGTTCAAATGACAGACTAAAAACCTGCATTTATTTCAGCTGCCTACCCCAAATCCAACTGCAATACAAGGAAGATATATAGATGATAATAAATCTGTAACAATACTAAAACTGAGAAGAACCCTTTAGCAAGCAAGATATTTTGACAAATACCTGAATGACAGAACAAATGAAAACACATTGACAAAGAGGCTAAAAGATGCACAGGAGAAAATGGAAGTGGAAGAGTGGGCCTCCACTTGGGTAGTGTTTTCAAATACTTTCATGTTTTCTTTGGTTTTATTGTTACATTTAACTTTTTAACATTTGTGGAATTTGTTGATGTATAGAGATACATCTTTATTCTTTTTCCTATGGGGCAGTTTCTCAACACCATTGACTACATGGTCCATCTGATTTAGTCTGGGTTCCTCCCAAAAGCAGAGTCTGGAACAGAGGTTATCTACTTTTTGAGAGTGTCTTCTCAAGGAGCAGGAGTAAGGGATGGGGGTCAACAGAGAAGGACTGAAAGTCAATTCAAGTATTATCCAGTGTGCCACAGCTTCAGGGGACTAGGTACCCAGTGAGGGACATTCTGAGGTGCTTTACAACATGTGACTCAATTGAATCTCAAAAGAGAGAAGAATTCATTCACTAACTCCCATCCGTCTTCATGTGGCGTGGATCACGGTCAAGTGTGCTCACGTGGGACTATCAGAGAAGCTCCAGGACAGGAAGCAAGAGATACTCAGCACATACTTATTATGGGGAGCTGATAGCAAGGAGGTCAAAACCTGTGCAGAACAGTGCCCCAGCACCGGGCTGCAATCAGAGGTCAAGCCAAGAGGATGTAGGGCAGTGCTCCAGTGGTGTCAGACACACCTTCCTTTCAGAAATGATTTGAAGTACTCACTTAACCACACATTAAATTTCTATAGATATATTAAGTCTCTTCCCAGAGTCTTTATTATGTTGCACTGGTCAATTTTATTATTTTATTTTTATTTTTTATTTTTATTATTCCTGTGCCAAGAAAACCATTTTTTATTATAGTAGCTTTATAGTATAAGTTGATATCTGCTAGGAGCATGTCTCTTATGATTGTACTGTTTCAAATACGTAATGGATATTTTCCATATTTTATATTCCAGATGTACTTCAGAATCACTTTAAGAAAACAAAACAAAAACATCCTGTCAGGATGTTGGTGTTGTATTGCTTTGAACCCACAGATTAATTTGAGGAGACTTGAGAACGTTATGACATTATGCTTTCCCATCCAAGAATATAATATTTTGCCCCATTTGTTCTAGTCTTCTTTTACGTTCTTTGGTTAAATTTTATATATCTCTTTGTACATGTATTGCATATTTCTTGCTACGTTTATACCTATGTATTAGGTAGCTGTTAATAGATTTTTTTCATCACATTTTCTAATTGGTATTGTTGCATGACAAAGCTGTAGAATTTTGTGTGTTGATTTTCTGTGTGATGATCTTGTTAAATGAACAAGAATTATCTGTTTCCAACAATTTCCATTTTGTTAATTCACTGGGATTTCTAGGTGTCCAACCAGAGACTACAGTTTGTTTATACTTAAACACATTTTAATTTTAATATTCTAATGAAACTGCTCTTCCTAAAGTTATCAGTTGCCTCCATGTTGCAAATTCATGGTTATTTCTTTTTTTTTTTTTTTTTTTTTTTGTGGTACGCGGGCCTCTCACTGTTGTGGCCTCTCCCGCTGTGGAGCGCAGGCTCAGCGGCCGTGGCTCATGGGTCCAGCCGCTCCACGTCACATGGGATCTTTCCGGACCGGGGCACGAACCCGTGTCCCCTGCATCGGCAGGCGGCCTCTCAACCACTGCGCCACCAGGGAAGCCCATGGTTATTTCTTCAACTGTCCTCCTATTTGATTTTTCATCTGAATCTCACAGATATGACCACTTCTTCCTTCTTGAAATACTCGATTTTCTTGGTTTCAGTGATAACCCTCTCTATTGATATTTATTTTATTTCTCCAGTCACTCTTTTCTGGTCTTTTTCTCCATCTTGCTACTAAACTTTGAGATCCTCATGATTCTGTTCTAGGCTTCTTTTGTTCTCACTAAAAACTTCCCCTTGTAAAATTCCTATCACACCCACAGAGTTTAAATACTATCTATTGTTTGTTAACCCCTAAATTTACATTAGCAATCCAGTGACAAACCAAAACTGTGGCAGCAGAGAATTTGCCCCCATGCAGACAATAAAGAGATGATTTGCTTGATAATTACAAAACAGACTAATAATCAGCTATTTAGCACCATTTGCTGGAAATTTTAAACATCAGTGATAAAATACTCCTCTCTGAAAAAAACAAACCAACAAAACTTGATGGATTAAGTTCTAAACAATTGCTATGATGATTGTTGATTTTCAATAATGTATGTGTAAGCTTCAAACTAGTACATTTTAATTTCATACCCTTTAATAAAGAGTATATTCTAATGGAAATTAACTGGGGAAACTCTTACACAGTCAGCCCCTGATGTACCTAGAGTCACCTAGACACATCAGTTTCAAGATTAATTTCAAAAAGGTTAACAACAGTTTGAGCTTGATTCATACACTCTCCAAATCCAATGGTACAACATATTCCTGCTTTTAAATAGTAGATTCCACATAAACAGTGATAGCACAGTAATTATAAAGATGAAGAAACAGAACTTTAGTTATTTCAGTTCTGTCATTCTATGTGACCACTTGATGTTTTAATTCAGACTTGCAGGTTTTCAACTGCAGAAATATTTCAAAACCACTAGAATCAATCCGGAAGAAACAGACATGAACATTATTGTAATTTCTGGAATTTATTATGAAATGCGATGTTTATGAATCTACCCCATCTTATCATTATATTTAAAGTTCTCCTTGTATATCTTTTGCTTCATGTGAAAGGAGTTTTGTGAAAATAAAATGAATAAAAATAATTCTTCAATTATCTAGGGGGGAAGATATATTGACAAATTTTGCTCTCCTAGTTACTGAATGAAACCTATGTGATAAAGACACATATTTTCATAAAACCTTTGAGAAATTTACAAAAGGTTCAAAAACAGAAACTGTAATGTCATTATCCATTATGTTTGCAAAACAATAGGTAGGTATAATTTATTCTACCTTTCTCAAGATACTTTAATGTAATTAAAAAGTATTGTTCCATTACTTTTTCTTTTTGTGTACTAGAAATACAAATACTCGATAAGAAATGTTTCCCTATACTTTTTCTGGTTATTTTTATTAACTGCTTCATGTCAGAACTATTACTGAAAATAATTTGGTCATATATAAAAGAGGAACGTTTTAAAAAGTGATACCTCCATCTTGGTATAAAGTGGTCAGAGCTCGTGTCTGGACACCAGACCTTAGTATTCAATCTCCCTTTTTGACATTTCCATTCTAAATAATTTCAAGTCTAACATATCTTAAACTGGACATTTGATATTCTTGCCAAAATCCACCCCTCCTAAGTTTTTTTTAATCTCAGTAAATGATATTTCCGTCCCTCCTTTTGTCTATTTTAGAAAGTGAAGAGGCGTATTTGATTCCTCTCCTTCCCCCACGACTCCTCATTTAACATCCATCACTAACTTCTGTGGCTTCTTCCTCCAAAATAGACCTGGGCTCCAGTTCTAACTCTAATAAATCTAGTCTAAAGAACGTTATGGTGACCTAAAATATGGATAAAAGAGAAAAGCACAAGGTTAAAAAAAAAAAATTGAAGACAAAGTCATTTTTCTCGTAATATTGTTTGAGATCCACAGTGATGACAGACAGGCCTGTAAGGGCACACATGGAAAACAGTGAGTGTATGTGGGAGGGTTAAGGCAAACATTCGTTTCCAAGAGGCCTCACCCTCCCCTCTCCCCAGATCCCCCCTTTTATACCTGAAGCCTAGAACCCCTTTCAGATATTGACATAATGCCCATTGGAAGAGTATCACTCAAGTGACATGAAGAATTACAGAGGAAAGAAGAAATAACTAGAAACGAGGATATGAAGAACAGATGCGACAGATGAGAATATAGTCTACAATATTGTTGTGGGGAAATAAAAGTTTTTAGAACTAATGATTTGTGTAAGTGATTTGCACAGCAAGCCTACATATTTCATTTAGCTTCAGAGCACTTCACCTGTGTGTATTTGCTTTACTGTTATGTTCCCATGAATTAAGGAAAAAGACTGAGTGATTTTGAATGCCTTCGTGTTTTGGTAAATCAAAGAAATAAAACACGGTTAATTGCTCCTACAAAAAACCTTACGTATAACCCGTTGTAAGCCTCAGTTCTCCAGGCTGAGCTTTTTATTCTCATGTATTTTGATGCTGCTTAGAATTTAGCCTCATAAAGTTGCATTGGACCAAATCCAGGTTGGGAATGTTGATCATGAGTCTCTGAAAACTCATGAATAATTACCAAAACTAACTTTGTTATACTTCTGACCCAGACATTAAGCTGAGGGCTGACTTCGAGGGGTCTGGGATGGCTTTCAGAAGCTTTATGTGTTTATCCACCTCTCCCCATGGAGCTTCACTCAGAAAGAACAGCTTCATCATATTCCAAAAAACAAACTTCTAAACCACAAAATCACTAGGTGCTAAGTGAGTTAGGCCAACACTCTATCTGAAAGAGAATTATAAATTCAGGCATCATTGCTTTGGCACTACTCAAATGTGATGTGTACTTTATGGTTCAGAATTCAGAGTATGAATCCATGTATGTCACCAGATATCACATGTTCAGTTTTTAATCAATGGGACTCCTAGACCTTGATTGACTAGGCAATATGTAATATAAAAACTGGACAATAAAGCAAAGAAAATGTTACTCTTTCTTTTTCTTTAGAGTGTAAATTGCTTGAAGAGAGAACCTCAGAGGATACTGGGTTCCTTTTCTGTTTTTGCTAAAAATTTCCTAGACCTTGGCGTAGTTTACAAAAAATGACACAATTCTTCACCTTTCCACGTATCCATAACCTTCACCATAAACTCTGCAGGGCTCTCCTACTCTGACTCTGGCCATGTGATTTGGTTTGGCCAATGGATCTTACCAAATATAACACAAGCAGAAGGTTGAAAAGTGCTTGCATGACTGGGCTTTTCTGCTCCCTGCTGCTCTAAGATTTCCACGAGAATATTCCCAAGTTAGAATAGTGAGAGTCACTGAAGTCATTCCAGAGGAGGCTATCTAGGTCTGCCAGCAGGCAGCCAACCTCCAGACGCATGAGCTAGCCCAGTCAGGCCCACAACTGACTGCAGACAAGTAAGCCAACCCAGCCGGGATCAGCTAGCCCCCTCAGCCTCATGAGACAAATATAAACAGTTGTTGTGTGTATATAACCGATGCGGCTGAGTGTTACACAGCATTACTGTGGCATTAGACACCTGATACGAACTTCTCATCTTTTAAACAGATTTCAAAGTACTTTAATACTTTCCACAAGGTCAGTATGATGTAATAAAGACATAGATATCACAGAAGAATCCAAAGTATCTTAAGTCAGAAGATTCACTTTGAGTGTCAGATCTGCTACTTACTGGTTTTGTGACACATGGAGAAGTATTTAAATTCTCTGCACCAGCCAACTGGGTAATTATGAGGATTAAAAGCTATGTTGTACCAAACTCCTTTTGTGACCCTGGGCTAGTTACTTAATCGCTTAATCTCGTTTTTCATTAGTAAAATGACTTTTAGAATGGTTGTTATCCCTCTAGAGTAACTGTGATGGTTTTTTTTTCAAAAACAAATGATATAAAGCATTTAACACAGAGCTCAACAGTTAGAAAGTGTTGAATATATACTAAAAACTATTATTTTATCTATTAACTCCAATTTTAGTTCTGACAAAAAAAAGCAGGGCATGGTGACTGAAAGATTTTCACTAAAATGCACTTGTTACTCAAGGAGGTCTTCAGGGCCCTGAGTGCAAGAATCTATCTCCTGTGGCTTCCTTTTATTAGCACAAATGAGTTGTTTGATAACAAATTAGCTAATTGTCACCTTGGAAGGTGATAAAGTCTTCATAGCATGGAATGAATTTTAAAATCTGGTGTTTTAACTGGAGAAAGCAGAGAGGTAAGCTATCTCTTGTTAGCCAGCAGGTCCATATGAAATACCTCGTAGGAAATCCCTAAGGATGGTGAGAGCCCTGTGGGTGAGACCTAGGACAGAAAAGGCTGTTGAAGAGAGAGTAGTGTGAAATCAGATAATCCTGGTGAATTCTTTTAATGAAAGTTTTAATGTCGGTATTTCTGAAATTTTGTGACTTTCTTTTGTCCTGCATAAAATAAACCAAGCTGTACAATATGGAGGGCTCCCATGAGATAGTTGATTGATGCTACAAATAATAGAATTTGGTCCCCTAGAGAGTCTGTGATGTAGCGATTTAGGTGCCAAAGACGAGTGTCCCAAATCAAATGTAACAGAGAAGGAAGAATGAAACAGTCTACAGGGCTCAGTAGAGGCAGAGATAGGACAGGAATCCTTTCCAGCCTAAAGGCAGAGAAGTGTTAACAATTTTCAACAGCTCAAGGATCTCAAGGCAGACAAAATAAAAACAGCTGGCAATCAAATGCCAGGGTCTACCTGAGCACTAAAAGACCCATAGAAAGGATTTCTCCATTTTTGTATTCTGCAGACAATGAATCTCAATATTTTAGGATTTTTTTTTATTAGTGTGTGGCAATATGAGGAATAATGCCATTTGGGAGAAATAAATACCCAAGAGAACATCTTTTTTTGCCTCTGAAAGTGAGCTGGAACTAGGCAAAGCCCTCCGGCAAACTGTGCCCCGAGCACCAAGACCTTCCAAGATGAAAAGTAGAAAAGAGACAGCTCTGGAGGGCAAGAGGCTGCCTCTGATTTCATGTGCACGAACACAAGTGGTCCAGAAGTAAGGATGTGGAGGAGGACAACAGGGCTAATGAGAACAAGTCTGTAAACAGGAGAAGAGCAAATTATAAGGAAAGTGTCACAGCAAGACAGATGATTTAAGAAAAAATTGTCTCTCTTCTCATAAGGTCTGTTTGGTTTGTGCAATTAAAAGCCTTAGTCTGCTACTGCTGACCAGTGACTTGGTGGATCAGAATAATATTATTCCCACTCCACACCCAGATAGGGACAAGCCAGCATCACCTAATCACTTCCCTAAGAACTGATTTTCTTTGTCTGCCCTTAGAGTTCTGAGCTGAATGGGTCTAACTTTTCCTTAAATTTGATGGAGGAATCAGTTACAATTAAAACAGCTAAAAAGAAACAGTAGGAGGTCTTGAATCCTTGTCCCAGAGCTGCCAGCTGCCTGAACTTGGGCATTTAATTCGTCCTTGGTGAAAACAAGGAGGTTCAATTAAAGAGATGTTGTTTGTTAGCAGGTTTCTGACTGGAAACATTGCTCTATAAAAACACTGCAAGGCGTTTTTAAAAACAGCAGCACAGAAATTATAAAAAGCAGCACAGAAATTGTCATCAAGAGTGCACAGGAGATCCTTTCTACAAAAATACAGAAAACCCAGAAGTTTTTCTTTGCCTTCAACAACAAGGTGGCCCTAAAATTTTAACATGGATTTCCATATTTGGATGCCATAGACCTAGGTTAACACAGTCAAACTTACTGTTTTCCAAAAGGGCTGTAATATTTAAAGTATTTTCCCCAAGATCATATACACACTAACATTAGAATTGATCTTATTAATTAATTAATTAGTTCAATAAATGTTTTGGAGAAGCTGCTATTTATGTATTTCCCTAGGTGTTGGGGATAGATCACTGAAACCAAACAAATACACAAAAAGGAAAAGTCCCAATTCCCATAGAACTTGCATTCTAAGGGGGGGAACTGAACAAATATAAATAAATAAGTAAATAAACTGAACAGATATAAATAAACAAATAAGTAAACAAACACATATATTAGAAGATGTAAGTGTTTTGGAGAAAAATAGAGGGTCAATAGGTCATGAGGTATTTGAGGAAGAATCCAAATTGCTCAAGGTGACTTTCACTGACCTTTAAAGAAAGATCTACAAGAGGTAGAAGGAATGAACTTCCCAGGCAAAAGGAACAGCAAAAGGCTGTAAATGACCCTGAGGCAGACACATGCCTGTGTATTACAAGAACAGCAAGGGAGCTGGTGTGGCTGCAGCAAAATGGATGAGGGGGAGATTGGTAGGAGATTACATCAGAAAAGAAGTGGGGACCCCTGGGGCCCACAGCCAGCTGCCTCGTGACCTGGCCCCACCCACCAGGGGACAGGCTCTAGGACCAGGGTTCCTTGGGCCATGCAACCAGCCATATCAGTTCCAACCCCACCCACCAGTGGCCAGAAGCCACTGTACTAGGCAAGCCTGGCAACCAACTGGACCAGGGATCAGACATACCCACCAACACACCCACTGTAGACAGTCTGCCATAACACAAGGGCCCACGCAGCCTGCATAGAGGGCAGCCCTAGAGCATATAGCTCTGGTGACCAGAGGGGCATGCACTGCTGGGCCTCATAGGATGTCTCCTACATAAGGCTCATTCTACGAGTATCACTTGTACCCAAACCAAAGATATCACACACACAAAAATTACAGGCCAATATGATGAACATAGATGCAGAAATACTTAACAAAAGATTAGCAAATCAAATTCAATAATATATTAAAAGGATCACACACCACAATCAAGTGAGATTTATCCCATGGGTACAAGGATTGTTCAATATCTGCAGATCAATCAAGGCAATCTACCACATTAAGAAATTGAAGAATAAAAATCATATGATGATCTCAATAGATGGAGAAAAAGCTTCCGACAAAATTCAACAGCCATTTATGATTTAAAAATATAATAATAAAACTGTCCACAAAGTGGGTATAGAGGGAACATATCTCAACATAATAATGGCCATATATGACAAGCTCACAGCTAACATCATACTCAACAGCAAAAAGCTAAAAGCATTTCTTCTAGGATCAGTAACAAGACAAGGATGCCCACTCTCACCATTTTTATTTAATATAATATTGGAAGTCCTAGTGACAGCAATCAGACAATAAAAAGAAATAAAAGGAATCCAAATTAGAAAGGAAGTAGTAAAACTGTTCCTGTTTGCAGATGACATGACACTATACATAGAATATCCTAAAGTTTCCACCAAAAAACTACTAGAACTCATCAATGAATTCAGTAAAGTGCAGGATACAAAATTAATATACAGAAATTTGTTGCATTTCTATACACTAACAATGAACAATCAGAAAGAGAATTTAAGCAAATCCTATATAAAATAGCATTAAAAGAAAATACCTAGGAATAAATCTAAGGAGGTAAAAGACCTATACTCAGAAAACTATAAGACACTGATGAAAAAAACTGAAAACAGTACAAACAGATGGAAAGATATACTGTGTTCATGGATTGAAAAAATTAATATTGTTAAATCAACCATACTACCCCAAGGCAATCTACAGATTCAATGCAATTCCTATCAAAATACCAATGGCAATTTTCACAGAACCAGAATAAATATCTCTAAACTCTGTATGGAAACACAAAAGACCCTGAATAGCCAAAACAATTTTGAGAAAGAAGAACAAAGCCAGAGGTATCACAATCCCTGATTTCAAAATATCCTACAAGTTACAGTAATCAAAATGGTATGGTATTGGCACCAAGACAGACACACAGATCAATGGAACAGAATAGAGAGCCCAGAAATAAACCCACACACTTATGGTCAATCAATCTATGGCAAAGGAGGCAAGAATAGACAAGGGAGAAAAGACAGTCTTCAATAAGCTGTGCTGGGAAAACTGGACAGCTACATGTAAAAGAATGAAATTAGAACATTCTCTAACACAATATACAAAAATAAACTCAAAATGGATTAAATACCTAAATGTAAGCCTGAATACTATAAAACTTATAGAAGAAAACACAGACAGTATGCTATTTGACATTGGTTTTAGCAATATATTTTTTGGATCTGTCTCCTCAGAGAAGAGAAACAAAAGCAAAAATAAACAAATGGGACTACATTAAACTAAAAAGCTTTGCACAGCAAAGGAAACTGTCAACAAAATGAAAAGGCTGCCTACTGAATGGGAAAAGATATTTGCAAAAACTACACCCAATAAGGGGTTAATATCCAAAATATACAAAGAACTTATACAGTTCAACATCAAAAAAATAAAAACCTGATTAAAAAATGGGCAGAGAACCTGAAAGAGGACATGCAGATGGCCAACAACAACATGAAAAGATGCTCAACATCACTAATTATCAGGGAAATGAAAATCAAAACCACAATGACATATCACCTCACAACTGTCAGAATGACTATTATCAAAAAGACAGCAAATAAAAAGTGTTTGAAGACGTGGATAAAAGGAAACCCTCATGCACTATTGGTGGGAATGTAAATTGATGCAACCACTATGGAAAACAGTATGGAGTTTCCTCAAAATTTAAAAATAGAACCATCCTATGATCCAGCAATTCTACTCTTGGGTATTTACCTGAGAAATAAAAACACTAATTAGAAAAGATATATGTAACCCCTATGTTCATTGAAGCATTATTTACAATAAAAAGGTATGGAAGCAACCTAAATGCCCATCGATAGATGAATTGATAAAGAAGATATAGTATATACATATACATATATATATATGATGGAATATTGCTCAGCCATAAAAAATGAAATCTTGCCATTTGTGACAACATGGGTATAACCTAGAAGGTATTATACTAAGTGAAATGTCAGACAGAGAAAAACAAATACTGCATGATTTCACTTATATGTGAAATTGAAAAACAAAACAAATGAACAAACACAACAGAAACTGAGTTACAGATACAGAGAACAAACAGGTGGTTGCCAGAGGGAAGGGGAGTTGGTGGAAGGGAGGAAAAAATGGATGAGGGAGATTAAGAGGTACAATCCTCCAGTCAGAAAGCAAATGAGTCATGGATGTGAAATGTACAGTTCATATTTAAATAAGGAATGTAGTTAATAATCATGTAATATCTTTGTACGGTGACATATGGTAATGAGATTTATCACGATGACCATTTTGAAATGTATAGAAATACCAGATAACTATGTGTTGTACTGGGAACTAACATAGAGTTATAGATCAATTATATTTACAAAACAAACTCATAGAAAACAAGATTGCATCTGTAGTTGGGGGTGGGGGATTGGAGGAAGTAGTCAAAAGGTACAAACTTCCAGTTATAAGATAAATAAGTACTAGGGATGTAATGTAGAACATGACAAATATAATTAAAACTGCTCTATGTTATTAATGAAAGTTGTTAAGAGAATAAATCCTAAGAGTTCTCATCCCACGGAAACAATTCTTCTCTTTAATTTTGTATCTATACGGGACGATGGATGTTTACTTAACATTGTGGTAATCATTTCATGGTGCATGTAAATCCAATCATTATGCCGTACACCTTAAACTTATACAGTGTCATATGTCATTTATATATCAATAAAAGTAGAAGAGACAAAAAAAAGAAAAAGACTGGCATGCCTATCTGTATTCAAGGGAAAAATCCAAGTGAGCAAGTAGATACAAAGCCTGGAATTTTGGGAAACATCCAGTTTAGAACAATAAACATAGAAGTCATCAGCAGCAGTTGGTGTTTATAGCCATGAGACTGGATGACATTAACAAAGGAATGAATGAAAGCAGAAAAGAAAAGAGGTCTGTGGACTGAGTCCTGAGCATTCAAATGTTAAAAGACTGGAGGTGAAGTGTTACTTACTAAGGTGACTGAGAAGTGGTCAGCAAGGCTGAAGGAAAACAAGGAGAATGTTGTGTCCTGGAAGTCAAGTGAAGAGAGTGCTTCAAGGAGAAGGGAGTTATCATGTGGATCAACTGAGAAATAGCCAACAGAGTTAGCAACGTGAAGGAGGTAGAGTGTTGATGGAGCACTGTCCTTTCACTGAAGTGAGAAAGGTTATCAGGTGAGAGAGGGAGGAAAGGGAAGAGGTGTTGGGGGTTTGTGGAGATGGGAAAGTGTGCAGCAGTTTCCCAGGAGAGAGGAAGAGGGAATGGGCGAGGGGTGCACAGTGTGATTCTTGATTCCACGATTCCAACTGTGCCAGCAATCAAGAATTTTAAGTGAGATGAGTCACCAAGGTATGTCTTTTCCTCCAAACACATTGAGCCATGGAGGGGACCCATGGAGTAAGCAGAGAGTGGGATTTAACCAGAATTGAGATGAGTGTGAAGAAACGAGAGAAGGAGGGAATGAGAGAAGGTCAAGGACGTCAAACATCTGTGCAAGGGAGTGATGACAATTGACCACGCAATGGAAGCTGGGAAGAGAGGAATGAAGACGTGAAGGGAGGGAAGACAAGTGAAAATCCATGTGTTATAAGTCCCAATGAGAAGAAAAAAAAGATTGGTGAAGTAAGGGCACCAGAGGAAGTGAGCTGGAAAAATAGGTGGTAATTTGAAGGTAGGATACTTAAAATTAGAATTGGAGTCACATTTATGGGAAATGCTAAGACCAAGGGTATAAGCATAAGTGTGAGGGGAGGAAGGAAGTCGTTGGTGGACAAGATCTTAGGAGAGAAGATCAAAGAATTGAGAGTCCAGCGTATTGGAGAGACATTCTACATGGATACTGAAATCACAATGAATTGTGTCAAGAGTAGTGTTTGAGAGCGCCATGTTTAGGGGAAGAAAAACACACTGAGCTCTTGAAATTTATTCTTTTATGTGTGCCCAAGAATTTGTAAAATGACTTAAGGGACTAGATCAACAGGGAGTACACACCATACTTTACTTGAATTGATTTATGGGAGAAGCTGTAAGTTGTGTTCACATACCTCGTATTGCTAAGCATTTGACTCTCTCTGGTGCTTCTCTCCGTGTGCTCTGGGCAACATGTTTTATTTGATTGACCAAAATCTCATTTATAGCTCAATTAATGCAGTGGAGAAAACACAGTACATGTCAAGCCCTTTCATTCTTTATGGTCTGCACTGTGATTTTGGCAAGCCAAAGCCAATTAATTCAAAAGAGAGAGCAAAGGAGAGCAGAGATTCAGTTCATTCTTATTAAGAGCCAGAAATTCCTCCTGTTCATACAAAATCTGTGGAAATGTTGACACCAAAGTTACTGTGTCTTAGAGTTCAGGACTCTTTTGAAATTTTAGTATTTTTTTTAACTTACTTTGAGGTTTATTAAAAATGCCAGTCACGGGCTTCCCTGGTGGCACAGTGGTTGAGAGTCCACCTGCCAATGCAGGGGACATGGGTTCGTACCCTGGTCCGGGAAGATCTCACATGCCGCAGAGCGGCTGGGCCCGTGAGCCATGGCTGCTGAGCCTGTGCGTCCGGAGCCTGTGCTCTGCAACGGGAGAGGCCACAAGAGTGAGAGGCCCGCGTACTGAAAAAAAAAAAAACAAAACAAAAAAAACCAGCCACAACATTCAAACTTGTATACACATATGCAAACACATATAGAAAGCACAATTTGCTAGGGATATGTCATATTTTATTCTCATCACTGAATAAATTTTCATCTGCATTCTAGTCACTTGCTAATATTTCCTTTCAGAGTCACTTGGTCAGTTTACTGTGCTATCCTGTTGCTAACAGGTACATATACCTAAATCAGTTGTGCTAAAAATGTGGAAGCAGAATATGGCACTTGATATCATTCTGCAATGTAGCATCCTTTGAGTATTGTTTGATTTTATCCATACTTCCTTCACTAGAGATTATAACCTACTATACACAGTGTGCTATCAATTTTGGTGCAAAATTTCTTGTCAAGGGACTTCTTACAAATATGATATAGTAATATAACTGATCTGTTTTCCCTCTACTAACAACTATATAAAATAATTGATTGCTTTGCTTCTCTTCTGTATGAAGGAAAAAGATGAGATTTGGGATAAACCACAGTTATGTTTTATTAACGCATATCCACTTAAAACAAACATAAGCTGTGGATAAATCAATATGCTAAGGCTATATGTCCTTGAACTTTAAAAGATGGTTTGATACCCTATAATAAAATCTTACTTTCAAATGTTTTTTGGTGATATAGACAGTGCCACATAAATTTCTTAAAGTAACAAAAATAGATGGTAGTGTATCAGATTCAGGGTCAAGTTGTAAGACCTTTTCTTAATTTATTTTTATTTGTCAGAAACAAGGGCTATTTAACATCCAGATAAAGTTGCTGAAAAGGCCATGAGATTATAAAAAGGATTTGAGTTGGTCAGGAATACCAAAAGAAAAAAATCGATATTGAATTTTATCATATAAACCATAACAGTGAAAACTTGAACAAACTTTGGAGTAAAATAAGTTGTATTTAATTGTAAAAGGGATTTATAATGTTATATGAGATTTAAAGATGATGAGGGGTGAATGAAATATTAATTGGAAAATAAGAATTGTTTATTTTTGCTTTTTTTCCTATACTTAGCATCAATTTAATACATCTTCTACTATCTTATGACTTAAATAAGACTATGATCCAATTCTTAATTAGATGTACATCTACAGCTTTAGATTTTTTTTTCCTGCTTTCCATCATTATTCTATTGTAAAGTACAAAACAACAGAAGGGGTACCCGATCTTCTCAGGAATCCCAGCCGTCACAGTTTCCTAACCACCCTCTTTTCCTGACTCAGAACTCCATCAAGCCCTGGACTACTGGATGTTTAATTCATGCATATTTGGCAAGGTTTATCTCATCTGCAACTTGAACAATACACTCTCCTATAATTTAAATTTGTGTTACTACTACCAACACAACAATAATGTAAGTTCAACATCTGGTGTATGAAGTGGAAAGGCTGTAAAAAGGAACACATGAAAAACAAAAGTATAAAGCAAAAGATCTCTACTGTTTCCTGAAATCTGTGCCAGGTCTAATGCTGGGTCAAATGCAGCTGCCAACCTCTCCTGCTTTTGAAGTTCCATGCACTTTATCTCTTCTTTCTTTTGGCTACAAAATCTGTTCCATCTTACATCTCCCATAATGGACGTGAAGCAAAAATGAAGAATCTCTATCACTATCCAAATCTCACTAACTCTTTGGAGGTCTATGGCAGGGACTCCACATGGAGCCCAGTTCTGTACAGGACATTGTTAAACTCATAGCCAGTTGAAAATATTGGCCAAATTTTTTTCAATCCCACTCTCACTTCCCACCATGAATTGTGAATTACATAAAGCTAGTAGGTGGCCATAAAATGCACCAAAACCTATACTGATACTCATTCTCTCTCAAAGTGCTGCTCCACTCTAAATAAGAGGCTAGAGAAGGTAATCTAGCTCCAAAAATAGATGTATTCCTAGTGAGTCGTTACCTTTCTGATGTGGAACGTGGAGTCCTTGATTCCTGGCTATGATAAGGATTGCTAAAAACAGGAGGAAACCACAAATCTAAAAGGAGGACCCTCCACACAGGCATGATGAAGTATGTAAAATGGGCAGTCATGTGATATCATTCTCCTCTTCTTAGAAATCGAACTCCCAAATGTTAATTGAGCACATGGGCCCCCAGAATAAAGATCGCATAGACCAGCTTTCATGTGAGCATCTAAGTTCCAGCCAATTCAATATATTCAGAGGTGGTGGTGAAACTTTTAGGAAGTACCCTGCTGCTGGTATACAGATGAGATGGCTGAAGTTGAAACAGGCATCTTGGACCACAAAATGGAAGTCAAAATGGAAGTTGAAGATGATGAAGAAACTAAGTAGAAGAAATCTGGCCCTTGATGAACATGGAAGTCCTGGACCTCTTATCCAGACTTTTACATAAGAAAAAAATAATTGTATCTTTTATCTGCCACTGTTATATATTTTTCTTGTCACATGCAGATGAAACTAATCATAACTAATACATTAGAGAAGGCTAATTGTCTCATTTTATTAGAAGCATTCAGAAACAATTACGAAAAAGTCCCTTGCACAGGTGTTCCTATGAGATGATTTCGACATTATATGCATTTCAAGAAGCATAATAGCATTGGAAAATGTAGTTAATTCAACACACTTTGCTCCCTCATCCATCTTCTCTGAATGCTACAGTTCCCTTTCAAGCTTTTAATGTAGTGTTGCAATCATTACAAATGCCCGCAGCATTGCTGGTTCTCCTTACAGACATCTGGTGGGGTTGCCCGCCCCTGACCACTTGAACTCGGATGGCTATGTGACTAGCTTGGCCAATGAAATATGAGCAGAAGTAACATATGTCACTTCCATGTGAAAGCTTTAAGAACCTGTGTGACATTCACAGTACCCCCTTTGTCCCACAGTAGTAATTATAAGAGTACTTACCAAGATTGTGCCTCTGTCACTTTGGATCCCTGAATAAATGTTACGAATGCCTTTATCAACCCACACACAAAAACAAAACATGATGCAAAACAAGAACTAAACTTTATTTTATTGAAACTCTAAGGGGAGAGGGGTTGTTTTTGCAGCAAAAAATAGCCTATCCTGACTGATACAGGTAACTCTCTGAGCAGTTATTATGACCCAAATCATCCTATGCATGACAGTATATTGAGGAAGGTGGGGTGGGGGAATCGAATTCAACAATTTCTTAAAGGTTGAACAGACTGAAATATCAAATTTCTTTCCTAAGGGTTTTCTCTCTCCACTGGACTCCCCAGTATAATCATTCAAACACTCTCAGGTCTCTCTTCCTTCACACAGCATCTTTCAACATGTGCCTTTTCAAGACACTACCTCATGTATCTTCTTGGTTCTGTTTCCAAACATCTATGAAAGTAAGTCTATATTAGCTCCCTCCACCTACCCAAAGCTCTCATCATTTATATCCAGATCGTTCCCAAATGACCTGCAGGTCTTGTCCCCACCACTCTGCTGAAAACACTCTCTGTAAAAATATCAATGACTTCATAATTACCAAAGCTACAGGCTTCATCCTCCTCAACTACTTTGCCCCTTGGGCCCCTGGTGACATTTCTCCATAGTTTTAATGATAAAGCTCCTCTAGAAAAGCTTTTCCTGGCTCTCTTATCTCTTTAACCTCTTTTCTCCATCTCCTTTCCTGATTGCTTTTCTAACATCAGCCGCCAGCACGATTCTCCAATCAATCTCCTTTTCATTTGCTCTCTTTATTTTTTAACATTTCTCCAGATGGGCTCATCAACCCCATCATTTATGAACTGATGTCTCAAAATCTGTTATCTACAGCCCCCAAACTCACTCAACAATTATTCACAAACTTCACAGAGCTCTAGCTTCTCATAACCAAGCAGAAATCATTATCTTCTGCCTCAATTTGAGGCTACTTCTTCTATTTTCTACCATATCTCAACCCAATATGCTAAAAACCCCAGTAATTCTGGACTCCTCTTTCTTCCATCTCCAGTCAGTTCCTTCAACCAGTTTCTCTGAATTATCACTGGCGATTCTTTCGTTCATATTTGTTTCATCTCTACTTGCTCTTGGAATAGGCTCCTTACTGATCTCTCTGCCTTTGTTGTCTACCTTTCATTCATGAGATCTCCTAAATTCTCTCTCTCAATTCTTGATTTGATCATATATTCCCTATAAAATGAAATGCAACTTATCATTGATTACAAAGCCCTCTAAATCTGACTTTATAACATTTTTGCTTTATGTCCTACACTACCCAACGAACGCTATAATGCAAAACCTTAGATGACTCTGTATACCTCAGATCTTTACAATTCCCAGGGTTCCTCTTCCTTGTTACATGTCTCTACTATGCTTTATGTTTCCATCTCCCTATTTCCTCAACTAGACCATGAACTACTCCGTCTTATTAAACTTGGTATTTGCAATACCTAATCTATCTATCTATTCTAAGCAATAAAAAATTCTAAACTTCTATCATTTTTTGGTAAAAAAAAAAAAAATGAATAGACCTGCTGTAGTTTCTTTCATCTTTACCACTGTTTTTTTTTTTCAGTCAAGCTCAGTGTAAAAACTAGTTTTCACTCTTTGTGAAAGTTCATGTTATCAAAAAGCAAATCTTTCACTTAGGCAGAAAGTATTTTATGATCTTTTGTAGAAGAGGAAAGTCGGTGCTAAATTACTTAGAAATAGTTTCAGAATGCTGTAAAGTAAAAGCTGTAATGAATAACTTGTCCGTACTTTGTATGCTGAGACATTTTTGAGCAAATCTTAAAAGCAAAGCATAGGAATTTAGTCATGAGACTTTCAGCAAGATTAATGGAAGCAGTGCTCCTTAAATCCCATGGCACAGCTTTGAAAATGTCCCACATGCTATCAGGGATGTCTTTGTGACTTAAAATTCTGGCTTTAGTTTCAGGTTGCAGATTGAAGGAAGCAGTGGATGTGTTTGATATTGACAAACTTGTGGCTTTAATTATATAATAACAGGATATCAGGTTTGATGATAACATAGAGACTATTCTATCTGATACTTGAATTCTTTCTACAGTGCTAGTCAAGTAATCATGTTTAACTAGCTCTGTAGAAATAACCATTTCTACAAATGACCATTTCATTTTGACAAACCAAAGACAAAGATTAGAGTAACTTAATTTATGGTGGTGAAAGATATAAATTTTAAAACTTTAGAGAAAGGCCATGTCATCATTGTATAGCTTCCCAAATACCCCAGTAAATCTTGAAGCTTCTAATGATAGTTGAAGGACACTCATAAAAAAGAGGCATCATATTTATTTAGTGTGGGCTCATTAATGTTAGAACATTCTTGAAAGAGATCTCTCTATTACTTAGCTGGTCATGGGATAGCTCTTGTTCACAGATACCCTTAAGATGAGACATCTGTAGAAATTTCTCCCCAAAGGGGAAATTTTCCTCCATTTCTGGTAGAGAGAGGAATATTCAGGAAGCTAATATTAAACTTAAATTTTAAAAAATATTTATTTAGAGGAGCCAACATGCTCTGGAGTTTTCTAAAACTAATATTTTCCTTTCAGAGACCTTCCACATAATGAAACCGTTCTTAGATTTGATGGAAAATTCTGCAAACTCTGTGTGAGTCCCATCTTGATTTAAATCTGCAGTGGTCCAACCATTGTGCAAAATTTAACAACCATCATTCTACTATTCCACATTCTTTTACCTCTGTAGTCAAGAAGTGAAATACATTAATGCCTGAAAAAATGTTTCATTCTAATAATATTTATGGCACCATTTTTCTCCTGTCAAAATCATTTTAAGAAACTTCTGAAACACTAAACTTCCACTAAACGTGCCACCAATTTAAGCCAAAAGGATGTCAACAGCAAACATATTTTAACATGATCTATAATCTATATCTCCAAAGAGATGGCTGTTTCTAATGCAGGATTCTGCCAGAGTGCCAACCTAAGAAAAAGCAAACCAAACGTATTTTAAATGGAAAAGCCTAGATTTCAAAGAATGGCAAGCTACAATCCAAGCATTTTACACTTCAATTCATAAAGTAACTAGAGAGTGTGCTTTTGAAGTGTAATTGTTTCTCTCGGCAATAAGCAGAATCTTAGTATATTGAAGGCAATCATACTCCCTGGTCTAAATTATTTTAAACTAAGTAGTCCTTTACACAAAGATCATTATCATTTAAATATATAAAATGTTCAATACAATCTTCTTGGTAATGAAACAGGCAGCTCTCACATTGAAAGTCTGTGCTTTTGTGGGGAAAACTCATCATAATAACAATGTAGATTGAGATTGGGTATTGAAAATATACTTTCTTTTGTTTTAAAAGGACAGTGAAATATATTTGAGAAACAAATTCTGAGTTTTGTTGACATGATAGGCAATGCAGAATATCAAATAATGCCACTGAGAATACAGAGGAGAGAAGGCAACAGAGGATGCTTTCTGGATTTCTGGAATATTTAGGGCATGAGAGGCAAGGAAAATGGATAAAGGACAAGATAGAATAACCTCTCCAAGATATTCCTCCTAAGGAATGGCTGAAGAAAAGGAAAACATGTGGCTATAAGAAATCAGAGTAGACCCATAATTGGACTTCAAATGCCTTTGAGGAAAAGTTTGCATCCAACATTGAGGGAGTAAATAGTTTGAGACACAAAGGATGCCCCATCTTTAGGAACCAAAGTAATTGAGAGTTGACATGCTTTTAGCCACATTCTCTGAAAGTAGATTTGACCTCGAGTCATAGGGGCCAAAATACATTACAAAATCTTTAACCAAAATAGATTTTGATCTGATAATAAAATTATAGACAGGCATTGTGGGATAAATTGACACAAAGGGTTGGAGGATGAAAAAGGATGAAATAAAATTAAAATTAAAAATCAATGTGATTAATTTTGTTAATCTATGCCTACCCTAGTTGAACATAAAAGAAACAAAACTTTAATGTATTATTCCTCCTTGACATATATTTGTCATTTTTGTTGTTGTTATGTAAGTGTTAACAAATGTTTTAGTGTTCAGTTGGATTACACATGTCTTTGTCTTGATGAAGCGCTAAGTGAACACGGAGAAAGTATTTTAGGCAGACCCTCCAAAGAGGGGAGGTGGAGTAACGTTATTTGAATATTGGTGACTTGAATGGAAGCTGAACATTTGTACCCCAGATTTACATGGCAAATTGGCTTTTTTTAAACATAACTTTTACCCTTTACTCTAGGCAAATGATTAACCTTCGATGTTGGAATGCTGTGTTTATGTCATTACTGCACTTGCATGTCTGTTTTACCAAGTGACCACACTCTAAAGAAATATATAGGTTAAAACATGAGCAAGTTATTATTTGTCCATAACCTCAATATACTTGAGTAGTCTTTACATGTTACCTAGTTTTAACAAAACCAAAGTACAGAGGTTCAAAGAAACTTCTAACATGTATAATTATCTTTGTCCGAGATTACACTTGTAATTATATAATTGAGATCACATGGCCATGGTGGAGAGGCATTCCATCTAAAACATATCCCAAATCACTTCTTTGTGGGCAAACTTTCTCTAGCCACTCTCCATAGTCAAAAAGGAAAGTTGTCTAATTTAGTCTAGATTGTAGCATTCCCAAGTAAAAATAAAGTTCTTTAAACCATATCTATGGAGGAAGAATTCTTCCTAAATTTACACAGGCACCAGAATTTTGGACTTCATAGTTGATCTGATTAAATTAATTTAGGTATCAATAATGAATTGTACCTAGAGTGGGTCTTTAAATTGTGATGTTTTGAGTATTGCAAAATAAAGTTTCAGGAAGAGTTTACCCCACGCTCTTTTGAGAACCATATACATTTTTATGCCTACTTATACAAAGGGAATTATAAGGAATACACTGAATGTTTTTATAACAACTTTCAATTCCTTGCTAAAAGTAGAAAGTAAAATATTCCATCACGTGGCTAAGTTCTAAACCACCTGGGATGTTCTTCTGTGTTCATAAATACTGCTTTTCTGCCTTAGGGTCCAGTCTTCTCTGCAATACAAACTTTGCTTATATAAAATTTGCTTAGGCTTGATAGTTGTTTGTAAGTGCAGGAATGGATAATTATGGCTTGAACCTCTCTGTTGCTTTTGTATGTGTTCCTTTGCTCTGTTGGCTGCAATTATTTTCCATTGTTAGTCACTGTCTTCGATGAAAAGGGAAATATTTCTTTCCATAGAAAGAGTCACTTTAAACTTGATGGGGGAAATGAAAACAAATTCCCTTGCAAGGCAGTTATACTCTGCATAACATATCCCTGGCTGGGGCAGCTATTACTTTTCTTAGAGAGAATAAAATGAGATGACTCATCTTTATCTAAAGAATATTGTGAGGTAGCAAGGTACAGTGGATGCCAATTGCTTTTTCTTTTTCACACTTGCCTGTGGGGATTCCATTCACACGGATGCACATACACTATGATTCCTGTGGAAGCTTGCATACCTTTTGTGACCTCATGCTCTGGTCATAGTTCATTGATTCAGAAGTGAACCCTTGACCCTAGATGGGCCCGTATGAGTCCTTGGTCGAAAATTTTGCAACTGGGACTGAAGAACTCAAATCTGGTTTATATGATGAAGAGGAGGGGAGCTGTCATAGGCTGGTGCCATTGAGTAAAGAAGTAGACAAAAGGGATTTGTGATGAAAGGGAAAAATGAGTCAAACAGCATAGTATGGCAAGGATATTAGAATAATGTTTGACTGTTTCAAACATCTAGTGTTATTCCTCTCCCCAGGTTTGTAGACACCCAGATGTTCTTATCTCCACTAGTTTGAATTGGTTTAATGTTACTAGCAAACAAAACAGCCTGAAATAAAACACTAGAGTATAGCTCATGTGACCTGAAGAGGTAGGTTGGATGTCTTGCTTTCAGGAAAATGGTGCCCACTAGTGTATTGGATTCCAGCCACCTGGACTTCCTTCTCCTTGACTCAGGAGATGCAGCTGACTTCAATGAACCAAGTGCTGAATATGCTGTTAGCCTCTGTCATCCCCAGGAACTTAGCTGCACTGACCACCAAGAGGCAGATGCTTCATGGTCCCATCATGTCCAGTGCTTCACTCTTAGGTTGATAGCGCTTAAAATACAATAATTTATAGTTCTTATCAAGGTAGACTGAGCCAAGCAGCTAAGTGAATTCTCAAAAAGAGCCCCCAGGCAATCAAAAATAAGCCTGATAGAAGATAAACTGATATAATAAATTTCATGTAAAGGTATATGTGAAAGACACTGAGTATCACAAGCAAGTTTTACTAATAAATACAGGATAATACTTTTTAATCTCTTAATACCAAATAATACACAGATAACACTTGCTTGGCCATTTCCAAATTTTCTTTTCTTACAGTTGCTTCTGGTTGCCTAGCTACTAGTTACTTGGCTCTCTGCAGTGCTACCCTATAAAATTTTCTACTCTGAGATGTTTAAGGTGAATCAGTGTTTTATAAGACAGGACCCACAGCAAAATCCACTCCATCTCAAGACTCAGGTTAATGAAAATCAATTCAATGTGAACTTAGAATGCATGCCATGAGGGGTAGGATTGACTTACACATCAAAGAAAGTGCTTACATGATGTGATTTTAGGTGGGTCCTCTCCAATACCTTCTTCATCCATTGATTCATATAGAAATTTGACCATTCTCTCAAAAAGTTAATCCATTATGAATGAAAATCCCCAAGAACAGGCAGTGTATTACACTCTTCTATAATTCATATCTTGACGGAAACAAACAATCTGAACACGTTTGTGGAGGAGCAAAGGGAGGTAGGACCATGTACATTTCCCAGACCTGTGGCTGGTAAAACAGTACCAAACCGGGTTGACTGAGTTTGCCAGAAGCAAATTCTTTCACTTGATGACTTTTCCTTATTTTTTACCTTACTGGAAGGGCTTAAATGACATTTGTGAACATTTTAAAGACATGAATGGCGATTATGAACAAGATTATTTTTGTTTTAATTACTATGTCAAAAGTTTCAGCGAACTGATATGTAGGTGACAATAGTGTCTGATTACTGGTCACTGTTGCCCGAAGGACTATTTTTGTGTATGATAACTCACAATAATTATGACTATGATTTCATTAGCACATATTCTAGTAAATATTATAAATGATGCTTTTCTTGATCATTTGGCTCACAGAAATTAAAAATCACTGCTAAATTAATAAAGTGCAATATCCTTCAAAGGGGAAACCACATAATAATCGATTTCTATATCTCTGACAGTGCCTAGAACAGAAGCTGGGAAATATCAGAAACACTAAGTATTTCAACTCTTGAAAATTATTTAAAACAAGATATTAAAAAATCTCAAAAGTCTAGGTTCAATTATTTTATTTTATATTTAGTCTTAGTTCTTCTTGTCATAATCTTAAATTTTCTTTTCCCTAATTCTTTAATAAAATCATGAGTTACAGGAAATCATGCTACTCATTGGAAATATAATCTTTTTTGAATGTTATACTCTTTTTTGAAAGTCAAATAGTTAATATGTGTGCTTCCATCTCGTACATAACACGCAAAATACTACGGCAGTGTTTCTTGATCTTAGTTACAGCTATAAACCCTTTTGAACAAAGAACATGCATTAGCCACTCACAAAATTCATGTTCTCAGGAACATAGTTTGGAAGATACTGGTTTAAATTTCCCTACACTTTTTCACCAGGAAATGCATCCAGCTAACTCAACACTTTCTTCCCTAATTTTCAAGGCTTCATTTTCTTAACTGGAACAAAAATGATCATGACCACCCTCCTCCCTTCTCACAATGGCTGTGCTTGCAGCACGGGGAAAGATTTACTTCTGGCTGTCTGTTCAGGAACTATACCTCTCAATAAAGAGCTTACATAAAACTTAGGTAAATGTTTTTACACTTCAACATTGAAATAGATGACTTTATTAAGGGTTATAATTTCAAAATCTACTTTTAATTTTTAAAGGTCCACAGTCACTTTTTAAACTGTTCAAAACATATCATGGAAATTACAAATCTGAGTTGCCAACGATCTCACAAGGAGGACTACCCTGGTGGCGCAGTGGTTAAGAATCCGCCTGCCAATGCAGGGGACACGGGTTCAAGCCCTGCTCAGGGAAGATCCCACATGCCGCGGAGCAACTAAGCCCGTGCACCACAACTACTGAGCCTGCGCTCTACAGCCCGTGAGCCACAACTGCTGAGCCCGTGTGCCACAACTACTGAAACCCACGTGCCCAGAGCCTGTGCTCTACAACAAGAGAAGCCACCGCAAGGAGAAGCCCGCACATGGCAACAAAAAGTAGCCCCCACTCGCCGCAGCTAGCGAAAGCCCGTGCGCAGCAACAAAGACCCAACACAGCCAAAAATAAATTAATTAATTAATTTTTTAAAAGAATCTCACAAGGACTCCAGCATCAGGGCTCCTATATCTGCCCCCCCCCCGCACTCCCACTCTTTTAGAATAACCTGATTTCCAAATATTTGTTGGAAGCCTTTTATGAGTCCAGCAATATTTTCTGTACTTGAAGATATACGAGTGAAGGAGGCAGGCAATTCCCTGCCCCAAAGTATCTTATAACACAGTGGTGGATAGACAATTAGCAAAGAAATAAACCTTCTACCCTAAGTTTTCCATCCCCAAATCTATATCCAGGGAAACCCTGCCTCTGATGGTTACATGCTGTCACTGGGTCTCTGTTATTTTGAGAATCTGATGACTCCTTTTGCTATCCGTGAGCTCAATTCTGTAAGACCATCCCCTACTCTCAGTCCTGGCTTGTAGAAGATGGCTACTACCTACCTTCTCAGTGATGCAAGTGCCCCTTGGACTAATGCATGCCTGGCGATGCTGGCTGACAGTGTCCTCTCCCTTTAAATACAGCCATCTGGAGAGATTCTCAGCCTCACTTATTTGAGTTTTTTGAGCCTTCTTCTACCATTTTCTGCAAGAGTTCTGGCATTTTTATCACACTTAGAATGGGCCATTGCTTTCTTCAAGATTTCAAGAGCCAAAGCCGCATCATGTTAGCTCCAGGGCCCTTGCCAGGTAATTAAATATTCCAGTGTTAGTGCTTCATATCAACAAACTCTTCTTTATCCAACTTTCTTTAATGGTCCTCTTGTTCTAGTACTCTCATAATCCAGTCCTAGAAATATCTTTAGATTCCTGACAGTGTATTTTGGCTAGGTCCTTCAGCTGTTTATTGGAATAGCACTTTTCCTCCCCTTACAGGCTCAGCGTTTCATCTCTCTGACCAGTTCATTCTGTGACTTCACTCTCGTTACTGTTCTGGTGGCCTGAAGGAGAGGGGAAGGGTCATACTCTAAAGGTGGGGATGGGAACATGTCCCATTTTGCAGAGCAGAGGTTTTCATCATCTTCAAGCAAGTGGGAACAGGAGACATGAAGCACTACTACAAGTACACATGGTTCATGAAAATCTTGAGTTATAATGTTTTCCAGGACATCAGTCCAGATGTCTCTGTCCAAAGTATCAGGGTTCCAGTTTTTCCAACAAGGGCCGTGACTTTGGCATAAGACTTGCCAGAACTGAGAAATCAACTTTCTTGTGAGCTCTGTTGCTCTTATAATTAGGTCCTGGGCCTGGTCCTCAGCTCTTTTACCCTCTGTCTGCAGGAGATTAGAGTTTCTTCATATGCTTCTCAGAAGGTCCCCTTGCTTCCACACTTAGCCATTAATTATTTTTATTGAATGCATCAATTACTCCCAGCAACAACAATCAAACTCTATAATCCTTATAATTACTACCTCTTCCAACCTTCTAAAGTACCTGAGATATTGCCCCACTGATGAATTTTCTTCCATCCCATTCCAGCTCATCATGAATGAAAATTGTTAACAGTTGCGCCACTGCAATGTGCCAAGAGATTTCCATGCTTTTCCTACCACCAGTGATGAGGTCTTCACTGGTCCTCATTGCAAGTGGCTGGTGGCAATTCAGTTCCAAAATCTCAGTTTAGATTCTGTCTCCTCAGACCACTCCAGGTGCCACCTCTCTTGCTTTGGGCAAGAGAGAGGTGAGTTTTTACTCCAGACTGGAGAAAGAAGTACCTTAATCCTGAGAGGTAGATCTGAGGAGTGCAACATAGCATCCGTTACAAGCAGAAGACAAGATGGTACGTGCAGCTGCAATGCAGAAGATGGCAGTGCAGATGCAAGTTGCTTACTTGATTTGATGGAGGCAAGATAAGGTAACTCTTTTTAATTTTCTCTCTCCACGAAAAACAAAATGAAATAATTAGTTGCGGATGAGTAAAGGGACTTTGAGAAGAAAAAAAATGGCATCATTCTTTTTAATGGTGGGACAGCAAATCGACAGGAAAGTATGATAAGATTGCCAAGAACCCCTGAAACTTACTTGAGATATATTGTCATAAATTTAGGTGAAACAAATGAACATATTTGCGTGTTGTTCTTCAGCAACATTTAGCTTCTCCAGAACAAGCATAGAGTAGGCAGAGAGATGAGCTTAACAAGGTTGAGGTTTTGCCTGTGAGTACAGGGTGGGAGAGAGGAATACTGGAATTGAAGTTATAGGGAAGGAAGTAAATTTCATATGAATTGTAGAATCTAAACTAAGGAGAGATACTGAGGATGTGAAGGATACCAATGACAAAAAAACATGATAGGATAATAGAGTCAAATGATTGGAAAATCTTTACAGGCTAAATAATTACAGAAGCAGGTGATACTAGACTTAATAAGCTAGAAAAACAGAAAATGCTGAGGTTACAGTGGGTTGCTTATAAGAGAGAATCGGGTGCACTTATCAAAATGAAAATCTGTAGAGTACCTCCAAGGGGTTGGATACCTGAGTTGGTGTTGAGGAAATGATCATTGGAAGTGAGCAGCTCATGGACGTGAAAAGCCAGACTGTGGACTGGGTTATCTAACTGATGCTGAAGTCACCAGAAGAAAGGTAGGAGGGTGGTGGTGAAAAAAAATAAGAATCATGTTTAAACTGCTAATAAATAAGGCAGAGTTACCAGGCACTTGGTAAATACTGCAACAAGGAGGGGCACTGCAATTGAAACAGCTCAGGTTTTAGGGGAATGAAGGGCTAAATGAACTTGAATGGTGATAAAAGAAAAAAGGACATTTACACCATCTCTAGGCATCGTGTTATATGGGGCGTGAAAAAGAGAGAAAAAAAATTTTTTTAAACAGGCTGTAAGGCTGTAGAGGAATCCAACATCCTCAAGTGAAAGTTAGGTTTCAATAAAACCAGAAGGGAAAAGGAGTATTTAGAGAGGTTAAAGATGACACACAATTTTACCGATAAAAGAACCTGAGTTCCAGAAAGCACGGTGCATGTATAGACAGTGGGGGTATGGAGAGGAGAGAGGAAGAATGATGGTAACTAGGGAGGTGTGTAGATTATATCAGATTACAGGATGTCTAGAGCCAAATGGAGGTGTATAAAGGTAACCACATATGTCTTGAGGGGTCTGGACTTCTGGTGAAGACTGAGATCAAGAATAAGTACAGCATGAAGATATTGATCCTGATAAACTCTTAGGAAAAAGTGAATATTCAGTTTTAGTTACAATCTTCTTAAGACTGTCTCTGGACCATTTGTAATGGTGAAGCCATTGGCTTGGAGGCTGGGTGGGGCAGTCTCAAGATCCTAGAAATCTCCTTTTGTCTTTCTTAATCCTGGGCAGTGAAAGACCCATGACCCAGGAAAGCCAATCCTAAAACTTCAACATCTGGCTATATGGATTGCTCCGGGACAAATAAAATCTCGCCCAAGATTCCTAATCAGAGCTGGCTGCAAAGACGTATTTTCTCTTTGGTAACTGAGACTTCCGTTACTGAACCCATGTTCCCTGCCAAGTCTATCTGCTGATGAGAGAATGGGCGCTCCACAGAGAGAAGCAGAGAAGAAAGAGGAAAAGCCGACTTTACGCATTCCAGTCTCTGAATTCAGTTGTCTCTAATGCCAACACCAACCACACCCTTTTATAAGCGAGTCAATACATTGTGCTTTTTCTATTAGTCTGATTCAAGTTGTATATAGTGTCACTTGCAGCAAACACACTCAACCTGGACCTATATTTAAAATAAACCCATTTGAAGCAGTGGGACAGTTCCAGATCATACTCTTGAAAGTTAAGTAGAATGACCTTGACAGGTCATCTAATCCATTTCTTTGCCTTCAAGCAGAAGGACACTTAAACCATCCAAGAATGCATGTGGATTTTTAATAAATACCATCTGTTGGTGACATATGCCTGTGGGATTCGTATGTGTAAATTACAATTATGAGACACTCAAAAAAACAAAAAACGACTATACTTTGCCTTTGCCTTCTCTGGAAAGTGATGAACCATGTTAAACAGTGCATACTTTTTGAAAGGGCATCACCAATTACTTTAGCAATTGATTTGAAACAAAGCTGAAACTACCTTAATGAGACTCTCTCAAAATTTCTGCTTTTTAAAAACATATTCAACTATTATAAAATTTTTAGTTTTACAAAGTCTTACCTTTGACAAGGACTTGTTTTCTGCCATTATCAGTGCCTTATGGAAGAAGAAACGTAAGTTCATGAAAAACACTTTCTTCCCAGAAACAGTATGACCTCATTTCTGACATTATCAAAGGTGCTTCCAGAAAACACTCCACAAACCAGGGCAATGTTGGCATTTTTTCCGTGAGAGCCAGGACCAGTGATCAGTGCTCAACAAGTAACAAAGCATTTTCTAAAAGTTAAAGAGAAAGGTTTGTTTAGGATCCTAAAAGAGGGAAAAGGATGAAATCTACATCAAATCATAACACGTCAGGTACTTTACTATTCCATTATTGTTAATAACACATGAAATTGTAAGTAATATTTGAAACCAGACTGAGTCTATCTAAGGATTGCAAGTCCAGACACAGATAAATACCCATTTCAGGCTTAACTCTGTGAAGGGGGTATATATGGTGACTATTCATTCCAGAAGTCAAAACAGACCAATAAATCAGTGAAGTCAGCCCCATTCAAGTCCTTCCCACAATGTACAGTGTTGCCTGAGAGAGCTCTTTAACTGGGATTTTATAAATTCAGAAAAAAAGGTTGGGGAGGGAGTTAAATGAAATTTAATGTCCCCATTCTATACAATACACTATTTATATTTAAAATATGTGTGTTTCAAAATAAGTGTAGGCTTGTATGTGTGTATAGCTGTTTGTTTGCATATTGTGTGTATGTTTGTCTCCCTGAGTCTGTCTCACTATTTCTGTAAAACATCACAGTGGGAAGAGTGTTACAGACTGTTTTTCTCAGAATTCCCCAGGCCAGAAAGGCACTGTGGTACTTCATCTGTAATAGACACCAGCCACTGGAATGACTTAGCAGAAATAAAACGTGATATTCAAATCAAACAAGAAAACGTCTTTCTTTGTGCAATTTACCCCTTTCTATCTAATAAAAGGAACCATATTTTCTTCAAACACTTTTCTTAATGCAATAAACAGCTCTCTCCTACTTTTGGTTGAAAGTGAAGCCAAGTTATTTCACAGTCAATAGTTCCAAAAAAATAGCATTTTACATTTTTTTTCTATAAAATATATGTAATTTGGGCTTCCCTGGTGGCGCAGTGGTTGAGAGTCCGCCTGCCGATGCAGGGGACGGGGGTTCGTGCCCCAGTCCGGGAGGATCCCACATGCCGCGGAGCGGCTGGGCCCGTGAACCATGGCCGCTGAGCCTGCGCGTCCGGAGCCTGTGCTCCACAACGGGAGAGGCCACGACAGTGAGAGGCCCGCATACCGCAAAAAAAAATAAAAATAAATAAATAAAATAAAATACATGTAATTTGTTAAAGAATTAAATAATATTTTGTATACTTTGAGTTTTCCTTTATTACATGTACTACATTAAGATGTTAACAATTTCTGAGAAATTTTAATTCAAATGTTGTACCTTTACCTATATTTCCCAAAGTGAACTCCACTGAATTCTAATCACAAGAAATAATTGACAGGGTTTTTATGAAAAATACATTTGGAAAATGCTCCTATTAATATACTGAAATCCCTTAGACACGCAGTCTCACACACAAATTTATATAACTTCATATAATCCAAGATTCTCCTAATTTATTTTACCATAGACCACTCTAAGAGAAATGCCATAGACTACTTTGAGGGAGACACCATTTCTATTGACTTAACTTTAAGTGGACAAGTCTACTGTTCATAGACATGAATTGCATGTAAAAGTACTAAAAAAAAACAAAAAAAACCACTCATTTATTCACAAATGGTTGTGTAAACACTCCTTCCTCCCTGGAGAATTGGAGAAACCCTTGGCCAAGGATGCTTGAGGATGTGACCCTCCTCATCTTGTACTTTCCCCCTCACGTCTCTGGCCCACACTGGTCCCCATGCTCTACCATAGTTACTTCTGTGTATCATACCTGATAGGCTAATTGCAAAGAATTCTCAGACTTGAAATCTCTAATTGCCCTGAATTCAGTCTGTCTCTGAGGTACATTTTCATGAATTTAACTTAATACCAGTAAGAGGAGAACAAAAAGGAATCAGAGAGAACATAGGCTGTGTTTTAGGTAAAATGCTCAGTGCAGGAGCTGTCCTGGCAAAGGAACTAGCTTTTATGCACTCAGAGACATAAAACCATGGTCTTCTTGACCAAGAAGACAAAAATATAAGTAGAGCATTTTTTCTTGTTCCAAACAGAACTTAAGTGCATCTTTTATATTTTTCTTAGCATTTTTCTAAAGTACTTTCTAGCTCTGTCTGGACCTTCTAATAGTCTGAGTATATCACGGGTACATGCCACACTTCTATCTTCATCCTGTGCTCTTCTTACTAGCTTTCAACTACAAAGTTTTTAAATATCTGGTCATCTGAGAGCCAACTAAACAGCCATAAGACCTCATCAAATACTGCATCTTTGCCATCTCATCAGCTCCTCTGTAATTACATCCCTCCCCTGACTATTTCTAAGTGGATCATTTCATCTTCACTAACTTCTGCAATTTTTAATGCTTACCCATCAAACTTTTTCTTAAGCCTTTGGTTTTTCAGCAATATACAATTTGAATAAGTGAACAAATAAGTAGTACTGAAGAAATAAAATCAACATCATCAACTCAAAAGACATTATAAAAGAAGGGAAAATGTTTCAAAACAGAACCCAGAAGATTCAAAGTTAATTTTCAGGTTCTGCGTCACTTCACTGTTTTATATTTTTACAAGTTCTTCCAACAGATAGAACAATAAAGGGAGATAAAGCCGTGGATCAATAAATAATGATTACAAAGAATTATTTCACTACATTCTAACAGGTAAGTAAATTATATCCTTAAAGTGCTTTGATTGGCTCAGATCTTTAGTGCTTTGCTAAGAAAACAATATTTTAGGTTCAAGACTTCTAAGGGATCAAGTGACTATAGACAGCTTCCTAATCAGAAACAACATGCATAATACAGGCCAGTCATCTCATGATTATCTACCTTTGGTCAGCTGGTTGTCTGGATAAGAGAATATGGATAGACCCTGCAAAAGAAAAATAAAATCACTATAATAAACAACTCACTGAGGAAATGTCATTTTCATACATATTTGCAGAGATTTTATTCATTCAAATTAGACGCTTCCAAAATGTTTGCACTGCCTCAAACCCAGTGGAATTTCTACATGCAAATTCCTTCTCCGAGTAAGTCATTTCCACTTCTTTCTTTGAAAAAGGTCAAATGTGGCCTCCTCCAGAAACATACTCATGACCTACTCTCTGCCTAAAACAAGGATTAGGGCATCTTCTTCTTGGGGGGCCTTCGATGACTTGCCCCCTTCTTCCCACCCAGCTCTGAAATAGGAACTTCTATGTACCCTACACATAATTTCTGCAATGACATTTAACAGTAGTATCCTCATGACCCAATGACATATCTATCTGTACGTCATCCCCAGAAGACAGTGCTTTCCTGGATGGCAGGACTGGGGATTTTCCCTCTGTGTTTTCAGTACATGTATTCTACAAGAAGGTTTCTCCAAAGAATTGGGAAATAAAATAAAGGCTGCCCTCTTAGACTGAGATTTAAAATCAAGAAAAGATAGAAGTGAATACATCTTTTTAGTTCAAAATCAGACCAATCAACTCTGAGCCTTGTCGAACATGCACATATCTGGTTGACTGAAAATTAGCTATTAGTAATTTGTTGTGGGGGAATGGAGCTCTCCACTTCTCTAAGATCATGAGAGAGTCCCAGGGGTTTTACTTTTTTGGCCACACTGAGCAGCTTGTGGGATCTTAGTTCCCAGACCAGGGATTGAACCTGGGCCCTCGACAGTGAAAGCATGGAGTCCTAACCACTGGAATGCCAGGGAATTTCCCCAGGGGTTTTAGATAAACTAGAACATTCAGGTATGCCCTACTCTCCAGTCTACTTAGGACACTGTTGATACCATCTGAGCTTGCAGAGCAGCCTTCTATTTCCATACTAAGCCTGGCCACAGAAATCTTTCACCGTCAGTCTCGAGGTCTCAGCGGTTAATGTTCAGACCGTAGGCATCCCTGTGTCACACCGCCTCTTTATCCTCTTAGGAGGCTGCATAGGACCCCATCCCAGGTACCCAACATGCACCCCCGATTGTCCACCCAGGGTCCAGGGTAGAGGCCCCTCAGAACTCCTCCACTCAATCCCTCATCCTTCCTCACTCCTTTTTGTTTGTTTGTTTTGGTTTGGTTTTGGCCGCACCAAGCAGCATGTGGGATCTTAGTTCCCCGACCAGGGATCGAACCCGTGCCCCCTGCAGAGGAAGCACGGATTCTTAACCACTGGACCGCCAGGGAAGTCCCTCACCTCCCTTTTTTTCCCTTTAGCCTGGCTCTCCCTTATCTCCCCTCAATGTGAACTTTCCCCTAGGGGACAAGAAGTAGCATAGGATAATTTACATTTGGTTCTACAATGCTGGCCTCTCTTTCCTGAGTTGTAAGTGGGAAAGGAGATGTTAACAGCAGATAGTTTCTTTTTATCTTCTATTAGCTCACTTGTTAAGCATCCTTCAGGGGAAAAGACTAGTCAGCCATGTCAGCAAAAACAAGGAATAAATAAATAAATAAAATAACCCCCAGGAAGAGGCAACCTTAGCTGAGCGTTTTCAGGTGTTGTAGCCCCTTTGCGGTACTGTGAAGTTTCGCTGCGTTAGGTCAACCTTCAAAGCTTCTACTTCCTGTGATTCAAGTTCCAGATTTACACCCAAACCCTTCTAGCTATAGCTTGGCTTCCTCTGTAGTTCTGCTGATGATAAAATGTAACAGACGTGCCTGAGTGCTGATTCCAGGCTGCATGGCAGTTGTGTTTTCTTATTGTGGAGTAATAAGTTGGCATTCTGATTTCATAAATTAGTCTCAGGAGCTTTGATAATGTGCACCTTTGGCTAGAGAAATGGATTCCCTATGTATGAGCTGACAATATACAGAAGGTGAAAGGCCAAATCAGAGTCATGCTACCACAGACAGCCTTGGGAGACCACAGGGAAGCTGTCCCCCCAGCACCCAACAAGCCCCCCTAGGGTCCTCAGATGCTTTCCCTTTATCTCCTCTGCAGTCTGAATCCATACAAGGGGCTCAATAGCTATCTGTTGAATGATTAAACATTTTCCATTCTGTAGCATTGTTCAGATTAAAAAACACGTCCCAAGCATCATATTTTTTGATTCTTAAGACAATACTAAGAGTACATATGAAAGTTAATATGTTCATTTTATAGGTGAAGAAAACTGTGCCATAGTGTTTTGTTGACTTGTTTGAGGTCATGATGCTAGTAACAACCGAGCCACAATACACTCAAAAAAGTGACTGCAGATATTTTTAACCTGGACATATCATTAATGCCTTATTACCAAAAATATGCCACTCAAAACACATATAGATAAATAATAATACAATAGCTAAAAGTTATGCAGCCCTTACTATGCGCAAGGTATTGTGCTAAGCAATTTACGTACATTAATGTGTATAGTCCTTATGAAGTCAGTACAAATTCCTATTCTCATTTTACAAGTGAGGAAAATAAACCTCAGAGAAATTATGTAGGTTGTTCAAGGTCACATGGTTAGGAAGTAGCAGAACTGGGAATTAAACCCAGACACTCAAAACCTATGGTCTTACCCTATGTTACACAGTGAATATATGAAAATCCTTTCCTGGTTGGATACCGTAAATCTTGGATTCTTCTTCCAGCTTGATTTGTCACATGCAAAAGGCATCTTTTCCATTTGGTTTAGTAGCCAAGTTTGAGATTTAGTTTCTGTGCTCATATCTCATCATGCATGTACTTGGAAATCTGTCACTTCCTCCAGCCCCACCACGTCTGCCAACTTATGCTTTCTTTTTTAAAAATAAATGTATTTATTTTATTTATCTTATTTTTGGCTGTGTTGGGTCTTTGTTGCTGCGTGCGGGCTTTCTCTGGTTGCAGTGAGTGGGGGCTGCTCTTCATTGTGGAGCACGGGCTCTAGGCACGCGGGCTTCGGTAGTTGTGGCTCGCGGTCTATAGAGCACAGACTTAGTAGCTGCGGCACATGGGCTTAGCTGCTCCACGTCATGTGGGATCTTCCCGGACCAGGGCTCGAACCCGTGTCCCCTACATTGGTAGGCGGATTCTTAACCACTGCGCCACCAGGGAAGTCCACTTACGCTTTCTAAGATAAGGACAATCCCCAAAATTGACACCTCAACTCCCAGTTCAAGATAACCTAAACTCCCAATTCTAGATTTCCCCAGTCTGACTCAAACTGCTTCCAAATAGGCCCAGTTATGTTAGACAAAATGAGATGAAATTTTATTCTATTGAAAGACAATTCCATTGGAATACAAGCACTAAATAACGTCCCACCCCCAACATTTCTCAGATTTCAGATCAACTTAATAGACAGCAACCTGTATTTCAATAGGTATCTCACCTAACAGAATTCTTCGTGATATTCTTGAGAGTATTCTCTCCCCAGGCCACCCACCACAATCATCCATGTTACTCTTTCATTCAATAAATACTTATTGAACCACTAATAGGTGTAAGCCACAAGCCTAAGCTGATGCCTTTGAGAAACAAGGCAAAGGCGTAGCCATTGTTGTCAATCTGCTTACTATTTATTAGAGTTAAAGGATGTACAAAAAAGAGTATTAGAAGAAAAGTATTATTAGTTGTAAAAGGTATGTATTTTAAAACTGTGGAGGTTTAGAGGAGGGATTGTTTCACTTATTTTAAGGAGTCAGGAGACCTCATAAAGAAATTCACATTTAGGGCTTCCCTGGTGGCGCAGTGGTTGAGAATCCGCCTGCCGATGCAGGAGACACGGGTTCGTGCCCTGGTCCGGGAAGATCCCACATGCCGCGGAGCAACTAAGCCCGTGAGCCATGGCCGCTGAGCCTGTGCGTCCGGAGCCTGTGCTCCGCAACGGGAGAGGCCACAACAGTGAGAGGCCCGCATACCGCAAAAAAAAAAAAAAAAAAAAAAAAAAAAAAAAAAAAAAGAAATTCACATTTAAGTTGGAGTTAAGCAGGAATGCCAAGGCAAGATGCTATTCCAGGTTGAGCAAACAGCAAGATCAAAGGACAGGGGCTGAGACAAAGCAGAACATTCATATGGCTGGGCTGGAGCAGTGGACGTATCGAAGGATATAGCAAGGAGTCATCTGGAAAGGTGAGTTGGGACCAGAGTATATTGCACCTTGAATGTACAGCCCTGCATTACACTCTGAAGTAACCATGGAAGGGAGTAGCGTTCTTTTTGTGATTAAAGCAAGGGACACCGGAGTCAGATAAATTTCCAGCTTTACCACATAGTATTTCAGTGACTTTGAGAAAATCATTTAACCACTCTAAGTCTCAGTTTCCTCATCTATGAAATGATAATGAATATAAGAACTACATGTCAAGGGGTTGTGATGACAATTAAAGCAATGATTACAAAAGGATACTTGACATTGAGGTTGGCGATAATAGGTACTAGGAAACATTATTAGTGTTAAATGAGTAAATAAATAGTGAAAGAGTTTTAAATTTCTTATAACTCACTCTGCATGCCTTGGAATAATTTCTAACTCGTCTGTGTCCCTTTGACTGTGACAAAGGGATTCTACATGTGTGCAGTTGAGCTTATATGGATACCTATGTCCCTTTAGCCCTTCTACCACTTCTGTGATTGCACTGGCCTTTCTGGCAGACACATCACACTGATAGTTTATATGAATCTTCCATGTAGATAAAACCTAAAGGACTTTTTCACAAATACTATACCTGCTATGGAAGGTCCCCTGAATCCTGACCTCAGGCAATTATTATTTTTTCCTAAATGTAGAACTTTACACCATCTCTGTTCATTTAATTTTATTAATTTCAATCAAACTTTTCCTTATAGAAATGTTTCTAAACATACTAATTTTATCTAGCATTTAACTATAAATCACCTGAAAATTTGATAAGCATTGAACTTATCACTAAAAAATACCTAACTGGGTTAGAAAAAAACAGTTTTGAATTAAATAGCTTTATAGGTCCCCTCTGGTTTATTAATCCATTAATCACTACTATTAGGCTATGATCATTCAACCAGCTAGACTTTTCTTAATACTTGTATATTCTTTTTGCTCAAAAGGCTAAACTGACACTTTGGATCATATACTCTGCCCAACTAGGATGTAATTTATCTGCCCCATTATCTATAATAAAAAGGTAAACTAGATGTTGTTTCCATGACTTGTTCTTTGTTAACATGTGCTGGGGTTCCATGATCACTGTTTTCTTAACTAAACACTCCCCAAATATTTGTTTTATATCTGTGCTTTTCTCAAAGTTCCCAATGTACACGCAGAAGAAGGTTTGCTCACCAGGAAATATCTGGCCAAATGTCCTTATGGGAGCTTTTCCAGGGAAGTCATATGGATTCTTAAATTTACACATTGCTGTGTGGGGAGGCGGCATGAGTTGGATCAGGAGACAGTGCAAGACTTTTAGCTACATCTATTTAATATAACATGAGATATGTTTACTTACAAAACCCTTTATAAGGCCGCCAGAGTAGCTTAGGTATTACATGTTATACTATTCGTAAGGCATATTTTAAGGTATTTTGCAAAGAAGAGAACATATTCTGAGGTCTTTCATTTTTATGTGGAACTATCATGGATGCAAAGGAAGAATACGACAATTAATTCTGTTTCCTAAGGTCATTTCATTCAAAGACAACAGCTGGAAATTCTGCTATTTTGAATAGGTTTTAGCAATTAACAGCATAAAGAAATTAACAGAGAATGCCAAGATTTTATTCTACCCAGCAATCAAAAGTAGTTGTTCTATCAAAAGGAGCTGAAAGAGACTTCTTTTGACCCTGACCACCATTTCCATTTGCAGTTCATTGTCCCAAATCTCTTGTCCTAAAAAGCCTTCACAGAGCAAACACCTTAGTAGCTTGTTGTCACCTCTACTGCACTTTGTCCAATAAATTGTGTCAATATACTTCCTATTCTCGGCCTTTTATTCTGACTCCACGGGATGCTGGCATCATTCCAAACCTGCTGGGTCCCAATCCTAGTTTTATAGAAATTTTTTTAAAAATCAATGAGAGAAAAAAATGTTTCTGGATAGCTCAGCTGACATAGCCACAGGCTGGCTGGCACTATTCGGTATTATCCACATGACCAGCTAGACAGAGACTTTGTTATTTCACAGTTCACCTTGCCATCCAAGTCACTCAATTGTTGCAATCAGTGCTAGCGCTTCGGGGTGAAAATAAATAAATAACAAATGTGGGTTAGCAGAGGTTTTGGCTGGCGCGGGGAATACACACAGAACAGCAGTACAGCCTGCTGGGGTCTAAATCAACTAATCAATTCTTGATTTTATTTTTTCTTTTTCTTTTTTTGTTTATACTTTGTCAGCTAATAGATTGTGACCCATGAAATTACTTCTTCGAAAAGGAGCTTACTGTAGGTAATACTCTTCTTTCTAAAAGAAAATCTACTGACTATGGCATCAGTGGGTGAGAGCCCCTAGCACGGGTTGCTGCAAGTCAAGAGGCAAAAAGGGTAGGGTGATCTAGTAAGCAACAAGAAGAGACTCCTTGCTTTGAAGTAGATGAACTCTTTAAAAGGTATTAGAAGCTACCTTCCCATGCAGTAGCCTAGGGATGATACAGTTCATCCGAAGAGCCTCATTCAGAATGGGAAAAATAAAAATACAAACCTATCCAACTTGGCATGAAAAACATTAATGGGTTTGAATAATTGAAAGCAAGCAGACTTAACCATACTGCAGCCAAAACTCAACAGCAGGCTGGCTCCTGCTACATAGAAAAGCAATCTAGGGCATTATCTCACGTGTCATTCTTTATACTTTCCTTTAAGAAAACTCTAGCAAGAGGAGTTGTGTTTTAAAGATCAATGCAACGGCTTCCCTGGTGGCGCAGTAGTTGAGAGTCCGCCTGCCCATGCAGGGGACAAGGGTTCGTGCCCCGGTCCAGGAAGATCCCACATGCCGCAGAGCGGCTGGGCCCGTGAGCCATGGCCGCTGAGCCTGTGCGTCCGGAGCCTGTGCTCCGCAACGAGAGAGGCCACAACAGTGAGAGGCCCGAGTACCGCAAAAAAAAAAAAAAAAATCTATGCATCTATGCCAGATATGAGCACCATGAAGAATGAGTAGGCATATTTCTCAATGTTGAAGAGGCAGGTTTTTAGGAGAAAATAAACCTGTTCATAATTTGAAGTCCTGCCTTTCCTGTTTTGTGCCAGGTAATAGGCTTTGTCATCCATTACAGAAGCACAGGATGTTTAAATGTTAAAGGAGTGAGAGGCAAAGGAGGTTGCTAGAGGCTATTCCACTTCTATTACCTGTTTTAAAAGTAAGAAGAGCATCATTTTAATAAAGGAATGAAATACCTGTTTTCATCAGCAACAGTAGCATTTCATAGCTTTGCTTCACTATCCTAACCTCTCCCCAATTAGTTCTCATGCTCTACCATTGCACTGCAGCACAACTCAGATTTGTACAAAATATAACATACATTTCCCTCATGCATGATGTCCAAATTAGAGTCAGAACTTGACAGTAGTTCAAGTCATGCAACCAAGTAGGTTTCATTTATAAATAGAAATTCTTGTCAGCTTCACAAGATAGGAAGAAAACATATAAAAACAAGTGGTGAAGAAATAAAGAGAGCTGGTGCGTTGTCACTAGGACACACTGTTTGGAGTAAAAGGTTAATTTCATCAGCAGAAAAATTACAGTCAGAGCAGAAATGGCTATAATCAAACAGAAGTGGATAGTGGGGACAACATATATTGGAAAGCAAAGGGAAACTGGATGGAACTTGGAACAACTAGCAGATAAAGACCTGTTATTGACTAGACAAGAGAATGTATGACCAATAAATTCCTATTTCATTAAGAAGGTTATGTATCTGGCCGAGGAGAAAGAAGATGGCTGTCTACTGATTGTGGAAGGAGAGCTTGTTGATTGCCATAGCCTCTGAGCCTGTCAAATGCTCCAGGCTTAACAAAACACTTTGTCACACCTCCTTTTTCTCTCTTACATGTCAATATCCCACCCACTCCCACTTTCTGTAGGTGCTTCCTCTACAAAGAGTGACTTGTCTCATTTCTGCAAGCTAAGCAGCTGAAACCTGGGTGTAGAGAAGTCCACTGTGAGCGGTAAAGTAAACCAGATTTTCTCCTTTTGTTAACCATTTGCTTCAATTATTTACTGAAATGGAACTGCCTCTCAACACTACCCCTAGAGCAGGAGGATGCCATCAGCCTGGGCCTGACAATACCTGGCAATGCAACTCTGATCACTCCCTACGGTGGGCAGGTGATGTGTCCCAGTGCCGAGGTGGGGCCGTATCCAAATCACTGAAGATAGATTTCAAACCACACAGGCTCACCACACAATTGCACCCTAAGGATATGGTCACTCCATAGGTTGATAAATCTCACCTAGCATTTATAGTTAGCTTCAACACATCCGATGTTCACCTCCACTCCAAAATAAGAAGCCATTTGAGACTGAGGTTCAAAAAACGAGAAAACGATAAGGAAATTCATATTCACTGTGGCTTATTTTTACACTTTCAAAGGTTGAATTTATAAAATAAAAGGATCCAAAGGAGTTTTTTTTTTTTTTTTTTTTTTTGTGGTACGCGGGCCTCTCACTGCCGTGGCCTCTCCCATTGCGGAGCACAGGCTCCGGACGCGCAGGCTCAGCGGCCATGGCTCACGGGCCCAGCCGCTCCGCGGCACGTGGGATCTTCCCGGACCGGGGCACGAACCCGCGTCCCCTGCATTGGCAGGCGGACTCTCAACCACTGCGCCACCAGGGAAGCCCAAAGGAGTTATTTTGCTTATTTGTTTTATAGGGTTTTTAAAATCTTGTGTGTTTGTTTCCTTTTTATATAAATAATGCCAAGTGAAATAAATGTGAAAGAAAAGAATATTTAGTATGAATTCAGGTTTTTTTTCCTATTTGACATATCAGAAAAGTCACAATCTATATAAAAGAAATCCTGCTGTAAGTCTTAGTTGTCGTTAATCTCATTACTCTCTCAACTAATTTAATTAAGAATTTATAAGAAGGTCTAAGAAATGGGGTCATTATACTTCAGACTAGGTCAGATGGTTTCATAAGATGATATTTGGAAAAATACATTTTGATTAATTAATTAATTAATTTACTGGTCACTCCATGAAGCCTCAGGATTTCTGCCATGTACATAATTCCCTATGAATTCATATTTCTTATTCTAAAGCTTAAGCCCTTTCAATTTCACCTTCAAGTAGCCTGAGAAATCTCTTATCATTGAACCGCAGCAATAGTATTTGACTAGATGGCTGGATTGACATTTCCTGTTTTTGTGCCAATTTTTCCATCAAAGATAGTATACTGGTGTCAGGGATGATTTAGACACAGATGTTATCTTTCTACACTGTTATGCCTCTATGATTATTTGGTATAAGCTGTAAACCACATAACAATGGAGCTAAGTTAAATATCAGTTTGTGTATCAAATGTGCATTGTGTTGTACATTCATGTGACCTATCTAGGAAGAGAAAAGAAACTGTTAGTGAGCATTCTGTATGAATTCAGATGTGCTGACAAGATGGGGTTATATGTGCAAAAGATTTATTGGGTGGGGAGCGAGATGCAGGTCTGACACCTGTGAAAAGAAAGACAAGGGAAGATGATTGGGTAGAAGGCGTTTCCAACTGCAACACAGTTTCAAAAGTTTCAGCAAGGTTGATGGGGACTCCTCAAGTCAACCCATAAAAGGAGTTCTATATCTCATAGGAAGGGGCTGCCTTAGTACCCCCACTATGTCAGTCATTGGCTGGAAGCAGCCCACCAGGAAGTATGGTCTCAAGGCAAACATGATGGGGGCGGGGGCCAGAGGGGCAGCTGCTAGTGCTGTCAGTCAATTATGCTCCCCCAGCTGGAGATCTGATAGTTGTATTTTCATGGCCACCATCATTAGTGTAACTTTGCAACATTTCATTTTAGCTCAAATAAAGAGATTGGCTAAATCACTGACTTCAATCCATTTAAAACATGGGTAATATCAAGGACTTATAATGGAGATTAATTTCTTTCATAAACTTTTAATAAGCACATACTATAAACTGTTTCTAAGCCAGCTGCCATGGACAGAAAAGCTATTACAACACAATACCAGCCTCAAGGAACTTGCACGTACAGTTGTACACGACAGAAGAAAAAACAGGCAATAGATATGCATTGCTTGCTAAAACCAAATAAAATATATTTTATCATAACATGGGAATCTTTTAACATGCTTATGATATGTTCACCCAATGAAACATTTAATAAAACACTTGAGTACAAAAAAAAAGAAAACTATTATGGTCAATCATTTTCCAAAAGCAGGCAGTAAACCAAGTGGTACTGTAAGGAAAAATTAACATCTTCATTTTTAAACTTAGAGCATTTCTGTTAAAATAATTTAACATTTTGCAAATGATACAAAATTTCTTTTTATAATTAATGAGTTTTCTTTTAATTAGATATGCTTATAAAAATATATGATCTCACTTCTCATTTTTTCATTAATTCCAGCAATGTTTCTGAAAAGCTAGAAATTCCCTGATTTCAACTGATAACACCTCACAGGTGTAAGACTGAGGATTATGAAAGTTCATTCTTAAGGAAGAAAATCAGCCCAAGAATTATTTATTGAATATCTATTCTTTGCCAGATACTTCTCTAGATGTTAGGTATATAGCAGTGAAGAAAACAGGTAAAATTCCTGCCTTCAGGAAGCTCACATTCCTGTCAGCAGTGAGGATGTAGAGACAAAATAAACAAGATAAGTGAGATGCAACATGATATGGACATATATACACTACCAAACGTAAAATAGATAGCTAGTGGGAAGCAGCCGCATAGCACAGGGAGATCAGCTTGGTGCTTTGTGACCACCTAGAGGGGTGGGATAGGGAGGGTGGGAGGAGACGCAAGATGGAGGAGATATGGGGATATATGTATATATATAGCTGACTCACTTTGTTATAAAGCAGAAACTAACACACCATGGTAAAGCAATTATACTTCAATAAAGATGTAAAAAAAAAAAAAGGTTCTGACGAAACTGAATTATTTGTAGTCAGGTGGATGGACCTAGAGACTGTCATACAGAGTGAAGTAAGTCAGAAAGAGAAAAACAAATATCATTTGCTAAAACATATATATGGAATATTTTTTAAAAAGGAAGAAAATGGTCAGAAGAACCTAGGGGGCAAGACAGGAATAAAGATGCAGACCTACTAGAGCACTGCCTTGAGAATATGGGGAGGTGGAAGGGTAAGCTGTGGCGAAGTAAGAGAGTGGCATGGACATATACACTACCAAATGTAAAATAGATAGCTAGTGGGAAGCAGCCAGCACAGGGAGATCAGCTCAGTGCTTTCTGACCACCTAGAGGGGTGGGATAGGGAGGGTGGGAGGGAGACGCAAGAGGGAAGACATATGGGGACATATGTATAACTGATTCACTTTGTTATAAAGCAGAAACTAACACACCATTGTAAAGCAATTATACTCTAATAAAGATGTTTTTTAAATTTTTTTAATTAAAAACTTAATCTCAAAAAAAAAAAATGACAATATTCTCTGACCTGAAAGGGCAATACTCACTTAAGAGTATGAAGGGGAGGGGTATTTATGCTATTTCCACAGGAAGACAATGGAGGTAAACAGGAGATAAACAAGTAAAAATTTAAAGCAGGAACATACAGAAAGAATGTGTTGCTTTCCAGACGATGCAAGCACCGTGACCGGATGGAGGGTCAGGGAAGATTGGATGGGCCAGAGGCAGGCGCAGGCACAGGCTAGGCCAGATCAGGGAGGACTGAGTTGCCATGCAAGGGGGATCTGACCTTATCCTATAAGCAGCAGGAAAACAATAAAAGATTTTAAGGACGCAAATGAAAAAAAAAAAGATATAACATGATAGTAATACACCTAATAAGGAGAAAAAAGAGAGCAGAAAAGGAGAGGGTAGAAATTTAGAAGTATGGGGCTTCCCTGGTGGCACAGTGGTTGAGAGTCCACCTGCCGATGCAGGGGACACGGGTTCGTGCCCCGGTCCGGGAAGATCCCACATGCCGCGGAGCGGCTGGGCCCGTGAGCCATGGCCGCTGAGCCTGCGCGTCCGGAGCCTGTGCTCCGCAACGGGAGAGACCACAACAGCGAGACGCCCGCGTACCAAAAAAAAAAAAAAAAAAAAAAAAATTAGAGGTATGAAGAGGTAAGTACGAGAAGTTTACATAGGTGGACCAAGAATGCAAACTTAATTGAATTACAGTAATAAAAATGAATTATAAAAATTTTATTCATTTTTTTCCAACAAGCATTTGTTTGTAGGTGCCAGGTGATGTGAACACAGAGATGAATAAGACAGTATCACCACCCTCACATGGCCTTTTAAGTAGTGGGAGAAAGAAAATCAACAATCAATGCTACATTCCAAAAAAGCTAAGACATGAGCTAAAATTAAAATATCAAAATACCCTTATTTTCTAAATAAATAAACCAGCTTATTTCTAAATAAGCTGGTGATGAAAATACTGATAGATTTCACTACATAAACAAAAGTTGGAGCCCCCTGATATCAAATAAACCAGCAACTGTGCAGTGTGATGATGTATAGTATATAGTATGTACAGTATAGTTTTTAAAATATTCCCCAAAACCCTCCTCAATAATAAATCAGGAGTGTTAAAGAAGACAAAACAAACAAAACTGTGGACAATATCCTCTACAAAACTAGGAACAAGGAATCCCCATGAACTTCAGGACAGGCACGAGTGTAGCCCCAACACCAAGAGCTGTGTGCCCTGCATAGCATGACAACTGGTTGGAGCACGGAGGAGTCAAAGAGTGATACCCACGTATACCACAAGCCATGAGAACCAAATCTTACTCCAAAATAATCACAACCAAAACGAGATAACCCTATGCAAGCAGGGACTAAAGGATCTGGGAACAACCTAAATGTCCTTAGAGGATCCAAGTTTCACAGAGAGCAAACAGAGCTTCTGAATGTGAGAAGATCAAACACAGCTTTGTCAGTGTAGGCTCCCGAGACATTCAGAGCAAATACTCACTTTCAGAAGTGAAAAACTTTACTCTCAGGGAACACTATTGGAAATACATGCTAAGGTGAGTGGAGCAGGAACACTGAGTGTAAAAAAGAGAGTGAAGCTTCAGAGAGAGCGTAGAGGTGCCCAAAGAATGCTAGTTGTGAAAAGTAGTATAAAGGCAAAATTACAAGGCTGAATCTGACAGGCCTACATGACTCAGGGTTGAAGAATGCAGTTGAAGACAGAAAATATTTCTGATCTACACACATCTATAAAAGACAGAAAAGCAACTACAGAAAGGCCTTTTTTTGAGTATTTCACATAAAAACAGAAAGGAAATTCTCAGTCCAAGGAGCTCTCCATAAGAACATCTTTCTAATAGCCTAAGAAAATACACGGCTTTGAAACGTGGGGTGCGGGAGCTTACAGGCTATAGTGTTTCAATCTGAAAAATAAATAGACATGGCAACAAATGTACACACAAAAATGACCCTTCACGGCTGGAGGTTTTTAAAAGGCAAATTGTAAGAAACTTAAAATTGAATGACAGAGAAATATTACCTAATGTTAGGTAGTAATTTTAAATTAAATATACAAAGAGTTTTAATGACTGGGGAAAATGCACCACAGCTTTAGGCTCTTTCAAGTCATCGTGAGGCAGTCCAAAAATTTTTATTCTGCTAACCAATTTAATCAATAGAATATTCCACAGCTATCTACTTCATAACCAAAATATCCATGGGATATACTTGAAATGATTTCTCTGTGCCTTTAGAATACAAATCACCTCCACTCCTTCTTTTGCAAGAAGTTATATTTTTACTTAAATAAGTAATAATTTATATTTCTCTTTGTTAAAAAACACAACAAAACAAATGAGGCAAACACCTAGTATATGAAGCATAACGTGAAAGCCTCATTTACCACTACATCAGCCCCTGTTCCTTTTCTCAGAGGAAATCACAAGGTGAATTCTACTTTCCACAAGTTCATATAAATGCAAAATACATATACATAGGTATATGTTTTTGTATGTTATATATGAGACCTATGTATATACATGTATATAATTATATATACATATGTATATGTGTATACACACACACACTCACATACACAGGCAAATACCAATCCAGTGATGTCTTTACATAAAATTTCTGTCCATTATCAAAGACTTCAGCAATTTATTTCCCATCAACAGTGTTTGCTCACATTCTGGCCAAAAATAATTCTTATCAATTACTTCAAATTTGTCAACCTTATGGAAGAAAAGTGTCTTTATTATTTTAATTTGCATTTAGAAGTGTAATAATTTTCATATGTTTATCAACCATTTGTGTATCTTCAACAATAAATTGGGACTTCCTTGGTGGCGCAGTGGTTAAGAATCCGTCTGCCAAAGCAGGGGACACAGGTTCAAGCCCTAGTCCAGGAAGATCCCACATGCCACAGGGCAACTAAGCCCGTGCACCACAACTACTGAGCCTGCACTCTAGAGCTCGTGACCCACCACTACTGAGCCCACGTGCCACAGCTACTGAAGGCCACGTGCCTAGAGCCTGTGCTCTGCAACAAGAGAAGCCACCGCAAGGAGAAGCCGGCGTCCCGCAACGAAGAGTAGCCCCAGCTCACCGCAACTAGAGAAAGCCCGCGCGCAGCAACAAAGACCCAATGCAGCCACAAATAAATAAATTAATTAATTAATTAAAAAATAATGAATTGCCTGTTCATATCCATTATTTGTTTTCCTATTTATCTGTTTATCTTTTTCCTTTAGATCCATAGTTGCTCTTTATATTTATGAATATTTATCCATTATCTATTGATGTGTAGCCAACATTTTCTCCTGTTCTTTATTTTTGAGATATTTTAGTAGAAGTCTTAAATTTTTTATTAGATTAAATTTGCCAGTCATTTTTTAAGGCTTTTGGAGTTTGTGATTCTTTAATGACAAAAGTTTACCCCCTGTTATTTTTTAAAAAATTGAATTATCGTCTATTCTTTTTATTGTTCATGTACACATGATCTTTTCAACTTCTTGCATATAGTTTCTAGAAAAATATCCACTTTTCTGGATTTTTCCATTTGTTGCCACGCAATTTACCCACTTTTTAAATGTTTTAATCACTTCAATATTGATAACTAAAACAACTCCAATTTCTGATTTAAAATAGATGTATTCCATATTTCACTAAATCAGACTTGCCAACGTTAAATCTATTTTACTTTAAAAGCATCAGCTGTTAGTTTTAGGGATAAAATAACTCTAAAAATAGTTCAGGGGGCGGGTCCTGCACCGTGGCGGGAAGGTGGCAGGAAAGCAGCCACCACTGCGCATTTTCCTGGGAGCTGAGGGCGAGTTCCAGGCCTACCGCTGGCGCCGCCAAGAACTTGGAGTTTGTGGCTGAGAAGGAGCTGGCCCCCATTATCCCGAACTTCAGCCTGGACAAGATCTACCTCATTGGGGGCGACCTGGGGCCTTTCCGCCCTGGCTCCCCCGTGCAGGTGCCTCTGTGGCGGGCAATCAACCCGAACCCAAGAAGAGCCGGCTGCTTCCTCCCGAGTGGACGGACACAGAAAAGTTGGAGAAGATGAAGGATCATGAAGGAAAGGAAGAAACGTTCCCCCCATACCTAGTCCTTACTCCAGGGGAACTTACCAAACTCCTGCTAAATAAGGTTTCAGGCAACAACCCGAAAGGAAATGAGATCTGGACACTCGCTAGCCAAGCTCCAGGCGTCTGCCGACAGCTTAGTGAGACAACGGGTGACACGCGCCAAGCTGGATAACTTGACCTTGATGGAGGTCAACACCCCTGGTGTTGATATGGAAATATCAACTCCGCACACACCTGCAACCTTCTGAAGGTTTCCAGTCTCAAGACTTCAAGGGAGAGACAGGTTTGTCCAGGCCCTTGTCTGAGGCAGGAGGCTCCCAGGTGGTGTGTGAGCACTCAGGACTTGATACTCACATTTCTGGAGTTCTAGAACCACTTTTGAATGTCTGAAAAAAACGTGCAGTGAAGCAAGGAACGGCTCTGTAACATTGTTAAAAAGCATTGTTAGAAAGGCTTGTGCTTAGTCCTCGACACGTGCTGTAATTCCACATCTGTATCCAGGAGCCAGCTGGCCTTTCATGCGGGAAAGAAAAAAAGCTTTGGCAGAGCTAGCAGTTTCCCCCAGCAGAGCCTTCAGGCTCCTGCTCGCAACTGTCATGCGCAGGTGAGTGGTCCCGGCTGAAAACTGTCATGCGCAGGTGAGTGCTGGGTGACGTCACTTGTTGCTTTCAAAAGATAGGGAGACAGCGGGAGTGCCGATGAGGCCGTGGCATTTTTCTTTTCCCTTTTTGAGCCTGATCTCTTGAGCTAAATTTAGAATCTCCTACAGAGGTGGTTCACACAGAGGAGAGCAGATGAGTGGCTAGCGACGGTTGACCCATGTTTGTCCTCTAAGCCCTGATACACAATGAAGACAGAATAAAAACAAAATTCAGCGATGCTTCGTTAATTCCTGTCTTTAATTTTATTAATTCATTCTATTTTCTTTAGTTTTATTATTTTCCTAGCATCTGAATTCATATGTTAATTCTTTTTCTTTTCCAGTTTTTCTTATTTTTAAATATACATATGTATTTGATTTATATGGTGTTTAAAATTTTCTCTCTCTTCTGAATGATTTTGAGCTTTTTAATAGCAAAATTATGCTGCCAATGACATCTGTGTTTTGATATTTGCACACAGTCTGAGATTTGCCTATTAATAGAAAATTTCAAAGTATTTAAATGTATTTTCATGATTAATATGTCTGGTCTTCTTTAATCTAGTTTCATGCTTTTGATTTATTGTGCTTCCTTTACATTATACTATATTTAATTTTTTCCTTTTCATTTTAAAGGTAAACATCCTGTTTTTGTTTCATAACTGTTAAGCTTGCATTTTTAAAATATTAAACTTCAAATATCTTTATTTATGAAGATTAGTATTTTAAGGGTCTATCCTGACCTCTTCAATGTAGAATGAGAAAAATTACCAAACTTTTTTATTCCACTTCTGCCTTTCCGTGCTTTCATTTTTTTAAGAATCAGTACTTAAACCTTGATTATCATTTTTAAACTATTTTATCATTACAAGTTTGTTATAGTAATTTTGCAATTTTCCAACTTGACTGGGTCCAGATCTCTTACATCACAACCTTTTCCCTTAAAATCCCTTATGTCAAGAATGGGTTTAGGAATGGTAGCAGGATGGGAACCCCCTCAGCCTGAGGGTGGCTGAGCAAACGCCTTGGCAGTAGGTTTACCACACTAGTCACCTGACTGCAAACAGCCCCGAGCACTAAACATGCCACATTTCACTCCTCTGGGGCCATGCTGCAAAAGTGTTGGAAAATTCTGTGATAGATCTTGTTCTGTTGTTTTCTCTTCTTTATAAGTTTTGGAAAAGTTTGAAACCCAGGTATTTTTTCTTTCATTGTATTTAGTTTTTTTTTTCCTTCATCCTAGATGCTTGTAGTTTCTTTTTTTTTTTTTTTTTTTTTTTTGTGGTATGCGGGCCTCACTGTTGTGGCCTCTCCCGTTGCGGAGCACAGGCTCCGGACGCGCAGGCTCAGCGGCCATGGCTCACGGGCCCAGCCGCTCCGCGGCATGTGGGATCCTCCCGGACCAGGGCACGAACCCGTGTCCCCTGCATCGGCAGGCGGACTCCCAACCACTGCGCCACCAGGGAAGCCCTGTAGTTTCTTTTTTATTTTTAAATGTACAGACTTTTATCAGAATGTGTTTACATTCAGTTCCTTTTCGTTTAAATTTGACAACTCACTGGCCATATGAGTTTACAGAGTAAGTTTATCCTGGGTGTTTTCTCTCATAATATTTTTGCATTTTCCTTTAGGTCATTTGTTATGATACTTCTTTAGGAAAACAACAAGTTTCCATATTTCATTGTTTATTTTTTGTGTTTATCATCCTTCCATTAATTGTTTGCACCTCTTTTTGCTGTCCTATGCATTTTAGGCAACATCTTAAGTTAATCTTTTATGTAATTTTTGATCTTCTGCCATGTCAGTCCTATTCTTTACTTTGTCTACAACAGGTAAAAAATTTATTTCCACTTTTTAATAAATTTTATAACATTTTTATTTATTGTACTTAACCTTTATATTACTTTATATCTCTTGGCCCACACATTTTTTTCATCTCTATCACCTTATGTCATCTCTTTTCTGTATTGTCATATGTATAATGTTTTATAAAATGATTGGTTTCAAAATTTTATAGATATAACTACAATGAAATATGTATCTACTTATTTATTATGTATGTATTATTTATCCTTTCTTTTTGCTGTGAAATCTCTTCATAGGCTTTACTTTGTTTTCTTTTTCCTTCATATATGCCAGAGTGGTGATAATTCTATACTGGCATCTATTTTTCTGCAAAAACAGATAACTATATGACTTAGGGACCTCTCATTCTCCAATTGAACATCATTGATTTCCTCGCATTTGATCTAAAGTTGGAAAGTTAGTTGATTGGTTGTTTTTTCAATTATCGAAAAGCCTGAGGAATACAGACAAAGAATTTTGTCCAGTGGGAAAGCTATCTTTCAGTGTTTCTGTAAACACTGAAAGATAAAGTTAAAATGTTAAAAGTTAAAAAAAAAAAAAGTTAAAAAGATCTTATGCTACACATCAGATCCAGCATCTGAGTGTTGTTACCAACTGCCTCAAGAAAGAATTTCTGTGTTTTTAAAAAGAAAAAAACTGTCAAAATCTGCTGTCGCTCACCCTCTACCTCTACCCTCCACCTAAGCTCAAGCCTTCTGGCATATCTACACTCAATTCCACCTGGTTGCCATCAACCTCACCAAAGAAGAGACCTGAAGCTTTGGGCAGGTGCCTTTTCCTATCTAAAGTAAAAACTCTAGAGCACCCATTTAAGTTTGTATGTAACTTAATCCCTTTTTTTTTTTTTTTCTACTCAGGTAACTGTTCCTCAGACTCATATGAATACCTTGAATAAAGACCAAATCTTGTCTTCTGTCTCCATTGTGCCCCAACATTGCTAGACAAATAATTGTGTGTTCAGTGTTTGCTTGCTTACTTGCCTGCATTGCTGATAGGTTGATTAGAGAAGCTCCTATTACCATGATCAGTCTGGTGTTTGGGACCCCCATTTCAAATGTAGATTCATACTGCTGGTTTGGGGGATTCCTAAAGTTTGGAACCTGTGTGCTTATATTTCAATACACCAGTAAAAGAAAAAACATGGCAATCATATCTCAGTACAAATCCCAATACTTTATTCTATCTGATCAGGAATATCTGCTGTATTTCACTCTATCTCCTTTAAGGTGATAAAATGATAAGTGACCAGTAAGGACTCTGTAGATACAGTGGTAACATGACTTTAAAAAGAGAAGTGGGGCTTCCCTGGTGGTGCAGTGGTTGAGAATCCGCCTGCCGATGTAGGGGACAAGGGTTTGTGCCCCAGTCTGGGAAGATCCCACATGACGCGGAGCGGCTGGGCCCGTGACCCATGGCTGCTGAGCCTGCGCGTCCGGAGCCTGTGCTCCGCAACGGGAGAGGCCACAACAGTGAGAGGCCCGCGTACCACAAAAAAAAAAAAAAAAAAAAAAAAAAAAGAGAAGTAAGTATGGGCACCAGGTCAGAGGTGAGGTCTGTTCAGGGCAGAAAGACCTTTCCTGGTGGGCTATTTGGTCTGTGAAAATCTAGTCCAGTGCTGGCCAGTAGAGCTTTCGGCAATGAAGGACATGTTTTATATCTGTACATTTGATACAGTAACCATTAGCCACATGTGGCTATTGAGCTCTTGGAATGTGCCAGAATGACTGAGAAAGTGTACTTTTAATTTTATTCAACTGTGATCAATTTTAGTTTAAATAGCCACATGCACTGAAGACCAAACAAAACTCCTGGTCAGATCCTTGACTTGCCTTTAATCAACTTCCCTCCCGTACAATCCAATCCTCCAGTTATCCCCAGCCTATTTCAAGGAGATTTTGAAGCAAATTATTAACTTTCTTAGTTTTTTGTTTGTTTGTTTTTAGATAGATCACTCTAGGTTTTAAAGGACCATATGTGTTATGTCTGGAAGGTTGAAGGAAGGAAGTATCAACCTCTTACCTCCGGGAATTCTGAGTCTTGTCTCACAGCTACGACACAACTTAGGGTCAAATATGAGTTAGCTGGAAGACTCGGGGGCCCTATAAGTTTGACAAGGACTTTAGGAAGGAACTGGACTCTTTTATCTTCACATTGTCTTTTCTTCCCCCTGCTAAGTCCCTTCCACTCGTGGAAGAGTCAGCCATCAGTGAGCTTGGTAGTCCTCATCCACCCTTCCCTAAAACTAGCAAAATCTGTTCTCGAAAAAACAAACACCTAAACCTCATGCTGTTTGTTAAGTGTGTGAGGAGATTTACTATAGCAGATATTCAACTTCTAATATCACTGTGTCCGTAAAAGTGTGCATTTCCACTGCTACTTACCATATTCTACTCTTAAGGAAAAAACTTTTTGCCTAATGACCTATTTTATGCAGAGCATGTGGTTAAAATTAAAGTAATACTGTTCATTCTACATACAAAATATTTTTTCATCTTGGGAAAAACATTGATTACTCGCCAAGAACACTGCTGCCCAGTAGTTATTACTTTACCATTTTGCAGATGAAGAGGGAGAAGAGGAAATGAATAAAGACTAAAAGGAGAATATCTGTGTGTGTGGAGCCCTAGCTGGAATCAAAGTTAGACTTTTAAGGTCTGTGATTTTTCATCTCAACCTCAGACCTGTCCTCACTCTATATAAAGTTATAACTATAATTCGCTCTCAATTAACTGAGTATATTTTACATAGCTAACCTAAACTCATTCCAACAAACAGCCTTCCGAAAGAAAAAAGAAAGAAAGAAGCTAATAAGACTAGCCACATTGTGCTGTTAATTCCGTCAAATGTTTTGTTGACGTGTTCCACGGGAAGGACTCAGCAGTAAATACGTGTGGAACAGGGATATTGCTACTTCCTTTCTCCACCCTGGTTTAGTCACCTGGAAAATATCACGAAACCACTCAGTCCTTATGTACCATCACAGAATTTATAAATCATCCACAAAAATGGCGGCTTCCGCCCCCAAATCTCTGTATAACTATACATGATGGTATGTGGATGGGTGGGCATAGGGGGCTTGTAACTATTTAGGGAATCTTTAGGTTCATAAGAAAGAGAGGAAGTTGTTTCTCTTTTGAGAAACATCTTTGAAGGTTTTACTCCAGAGGCAAATCTCAGTTATAAATATCCTGTCCACTTGATTTCACCTTATCCCGATGCCTAAAATTTTGCCAAATAGAATTGCATTTTAGTTAACAGTAATTCTTTTTTTTTTTTTTTCCGGAACACGGGCCTCTCACTGTTGTGGCCTCTCCCGTTGCGGAGCACAGGCTCCGGACGCTCAGGCTCAGCGGCCATGGCTCACGGGCCCAGCCGCTCCGCGGCATGTGGGATCTTCCCGGACCGGGGCACGAACCCGTGTCCCCTGCATCGGCAGGTGGACTCTCAACCACTGTGCCACCAGGGAAGCCCAATAATTCTTTTTTAAAATCCAAATATCTTTGAGAATATCGTAAGTCTGTCCATTCACCAACACCTCAGCAAGCTTTGTTAGAGAAATTTGATTTTTCATTTGTGGGAGCTGCGGAATAACTGCAGAGTATGCCGTAGAACAGGCCTGGATAACCGTGCAAAATGTAGACGAGTGGTCCTCATACTTTCAAACATGTAACATCAAATTCTAGATGGTGGAGAAATGAGAAGTGTTTAGTCCCACCCCAGAGATTCTAAATCAGTAGGTTTGAGGTAGGTACAGGAATTTGCATTCAAACAAGTATCTCTAGGTGATTCTGATGCATGTTGCTCAGTTGCAGGAAATGTTATGCCCTGGAGGTGTGCACAGCACATTCTGTGCACCCTACATGGGGCCCAGTGCATCTCCCATTTTGATAAGGGTTTAGGTAATTTGAATGCATGAAGCATAGGGGATCATGAGGAAAGGGCTAAAATGGAAAGATAGATGAATATTTGAAAATGACTCGGTGCCATTTCAAAATTTCATTACAGTTTGGCTTTGCAGAGCAGCAACCTTGCAGAGCAGCAACCTCCCATTTTCTTCCTCCTCTTCCTTTTCCTCTGCTCTACTTCTACAAAACTCCCTACTCTCACAGCCTATAATCTACTTTACATAGTCTTATATCATATAGACCAAATATTTTTTTCTGTATTGCCTTGGGAATCTGTCAATAATTTTAACATTACTTCTATAAGAAAATGTATAGAGTACAAACAATCCAACACACCCCTTCCCAAAGGTAGGAACTTAAATGCATACTAAAAAGGAAATCAGGAGGAAAAAAATGCCAAGAGAAAAATAAAGCAACTCTACCTTGTCAAGAACCAGCATGTAAATTGATTATATTGTCTCTCAAAAAAAAAAAAAAAATTGCAGTTATTAGGAGAGAATGAAGGGATTATTGCCACATTCTAGGGTTTCCAAAGTCTTTATAGTTGTTCCTTACAATGTTTCAATTAAAGTGCACTAAATTTTTTAAATGTAATATAAATTCACAACCAGATAAGTACAAAAGAATATTCTAAAGCCATTTATGAATGAACTTTGGACTATTCATCTGCTTCTCTCCATTAGGACAGTCAAACTGTAATGTCTTTATTCCTTTGTTATATGAAGTGTGGAACTCAGACTTGCAGCATCACCTGGGAACTTGTTAGGAATGAAGAATTACAGGCCTTACCTCAGATCAACTGAATTCAAATCTGCATTTCAACAAGATTTCTAGTGACTTGTATGCACATCAACATTTGAGAAGCACTGTTTTATTTCATAGCAGGACTTACCTCTGAGGGAACTCAGAGCCTGTATGCTATGGATACTCTCCAGTGTTGGTGATATTGATTATCTTGAGTCTCAGTCTGAAATATTCAGAGATTATGACTTTAGAATTGATTTTCAGAAATAAATTCATTTTTATGAATGCATGTTTCTATCAAAAAATTATATTGTTGACATTTTAATTCCTATTAAGGATTCTATAAAACAAGGCTAAGGTCCTCAATTTGGTAACTGACCAATGGATAGAGATAATGGCAGAGTGTCTTTCAATAGAGAGTAGGACCAAGAAGCCTACTAATTAGGATTTTTTAAATACATGTTCAAAAACACATAATACTGTAAAATAAATGCCTTTTCCACCCTTATCCATTTATTTACCCTAGTTAGACTATGGTTGGCCACTTTCAGTCAAAATGCAGAAGAGAAAACTGTTACCTTGAGCATGCATAAAGCCCTCTACATTTCTTGGATTATGAAACTCAGAAACAAAATTTAATGCCTTCCTTCATGACTCTCCACCTCAAACATCTTAAATCCTCAATAAAAGACATCGACAAAATTGTGAAAAAGCACATAATAAAATGGAGGGAAAAAAAGAAGAAATGGATTAAAGGGTTCATTCATAAGAGACATTATAAAATTTGTTTTTTTAGTTTAAGCTATTTATTTTGCTTGGTCATTGATTAGCTCTTAGAAAGTAGGTTCCAGATCCTGAAACTAGAGTTTGTTTCTCTGGTGACTTAATCCTATCACCCGCTGTGTTAAGTAATTATTTTACCCTGGATAAAGGACAGAGTTTCTGTCCTTTGAGGACTATTTCCCTCACTTTATTCCTTAACTGTAACTGCATCCCATACCCAAGCCAATTAGCATGAAAATATATGCATAATTTTTAAAAGCAAGTTGCAAAAGAGTAGGTAGATGAACACAAAGCCATCAAGCATAATCAAACAATTCAACATTCCTTTAATGAATTCCTGATGTATGCAATGAAAAAGCTTCTTTTTATTCACCATAATAAAACACTATACAATTTTGATGACTTAATTTTTGCTCATTTAAATTATTTTATTTTTAATTTACTTTGATTTACTGATTTCTTATTGCTAACTTTGTATCACTTTAATTCATGACAATCTCTGGTTTTTTTCTCTTAGCATTTTTACACAGTTTCATCCATTTCAACAATCTCTTTTCAAACATTTTGATATTTTCTAATCAATTACAATACTGTTGGCAACAGCTTCTCAAGGACAGGGCTTGGGCATCACTTGGGCTACATCAAATGTATGTAGCACTTCCATATTAATGGGAGTACCATTAGTATGGAAATGCTACATACATTTGGCAGAAAAAAAGTCACAGCTAGTATTAATCTTTGATGAGTACATACCCTCACTTATGAGTAGAATAAAGGGAGACCGATGTGTGATTTAGCTTGTATAATTCAAAATCTTCATTTGTGCTATATAATTGCATATATTTGCTTTTACTAATAGATGGAGAGTACATGTAGTTAGACACAGCATTTAAACAGAAAGAAACACAGCTTGATTTTATAGGATTTTGCCCTTATTAGGAGTTGGGAGCTCAGCTACCTCTGTAAATACACAAACAGACCTATACAACCATATGCAATGCTTGCAGAGTTTCTCAGTGTCTATCATGTAGCTTAACGCTATCGAAGTACTCCAGTGATAATAAACTCAAGGCTCAAAGGACAGTAAGAATATTATTCCATATAATGTATTATGCATCAATAGTTTTAGCCGGGCAAATCCTACCAGCCTCTCAGGCCACCACAGCAGAGCTAATGAAAAGAATAGTAACTGATTCAAAAAATGGAAAAGTAGAAAGAAGAAAGGGAGACCAAAGGGAGTAAAAATATAGCAGTAAAAACATAGACCCTTCTTTCTGGCCTTTTTTTTCCTTTTTTCCTTCTAGCCATCTTTTTCTATCCACCTTTTGTTCCACAAGTCTACTCTGGATTCTCCGCTGTTATCTGTCATTCTCCATTCTCCAAACCTTTATCCAAGCCTTCTTTTGCCTCCACTTTTCTTTCTCTTGTTCTGTTTTTTTTTTTCTGTTTATTTGCCATCAAGCTCAATTCAAGGTTAAAGTTAAATACATACTTGTTGCCAATCAGCCCCAGATATTTACTTGTCAAATTAAAGCTTCTAATTCAAATCAATCCATTATTATGACCACACACTAATTGTAACCCTACTTAATATGTATATCCCACAGTCCATGACGTTAATTCCACCTGGGCAATATTCTTGTTTTTTTCTGCATGGAAAAACTACTCGGTCACAAACAGCAAATTTTAAAGATTCGTTGAAGTTCCTTTGCCCTGTAATAGTGTCTGGTTGTCACTTTTCAAGAAAGATAAATTGGGTCCATTACCAGGAAATAGTTGCTATTGCCAGTTTTTTTAACACCAAAACTGTTCCCTGATCTTTAAAATCCCTTTCTATTGATCTCTCTCATATCAGATTGTATTGGAAAGACATATTTTAGACAGTTTAAGATCCTTTCTCATCATTGCATAAGAAATGAAACAGACAATTTCTATTGATGGTTACTAAGAGGTACGTGCTTCATTTCTTGGGTACCATACAAAAAAATCATGCACTCTTAATATCAGGCAGATTACACAAATTTCCATGATTATTCTGAAAAGATGATTTAACGAGATGTTTGAAGTAGCACAGAGAGAAGTTTTTTCAGCTTCATTATTTTCCAAAACAACACAGATTACCAGCATTGCAAAACTTTCTCCATCGAGCTTAAACGTACTACATGCTCGAGTGTTTTAACATGTGGATTTTTTAATTCTAAAGGAGGACTTGTCCCTGAATATCAGGAATTTGCCAACTTAATCAAACTATCGCAGTAGTGATTTGAAGACACATTCATAATTCTTTTCTGGCTTTGCTAGCCCCTTCCATTAAAGCCACAGGGCTTCCCTGGTGGTGCAGTGGTTGAGAATCCGCCTGCTGATGCAGGGAACACGGGTTCGTGCCCCGGTCCGGGAAGATCCCACATGCCGCGGAGCGGCTGGGCCCGTGAGCCATGGCCTCTGAGCCTGTGCGTCCGGAGCCTGTGCGCCGCAACGGGAGAGGCCACAACAGTGAGAGGCCCGCGTATCGAAAAAAAAAAAAAAAAAAAGCCACATATTCTGAGGGTCCCTTACTTTTTGCATCCCACCTCTTTGTATCACAGTATCTGCTCAGATTGAGTTTCATCATCAAGCACATTTCACAGCAAGTGTGTGTGCATGTCTGCTCATCTTTTTTATGCTTTCTGCTCACATAAAGACAAGAATCCCATTTATGAAAACTGGTGCAGGAGAGTATCAGTCAAAAATTTGGGGACCATCAAACTTTAAAATGTGCAGCAAGAATGCTATGGGAATTTTGTGATAGAAATTTGGTGGGTGGTGTGGAGGCTTATTATTGTGTTGTATTTTATCTTTGTAAAAAGCCTTAACATTTTAGGCAAAATGACCCCAAATGAAATAATACCACGTGATATATAGAAGGATGGATAGATAGATAGGATAGATGTGTACATATGTATGTACATAGAACAACATTTGATATGTATGAGTTACTTAAACGTGAGTGAAGAAGGAATTGAGAAGAAAAGCTTCTCACTCCTTCAGTTCCCTGGTTAAGACCTCAGCTTGCCTTCCTACACACTCTGACTCCTGAGAGCAGCTCTTGCCCACTTCCCCCCTGCCCCTCTGTCCCCTCTGATCCGAGAAATTGAGTGTTGCAACCCAATAATATGCTTCAAGCAGTCTCTGTCACACAAGTAATGTCACTAGGATCATGAAAAAAAAGTCATCAAAAACATAGCTAATAACCTCCCTTGTGTCACTGCCATACAAAGGCTTTCATACCAGCCTTTTTATGATTAAAAAAAAGGATTTGACCACAGCTATTTTTTTAGAGAGAGAGCAAAATTCAATACTCTATCATTCAGAAAACTTTTGCAAGCTAGACTTGAACTTATACATTGAACCTAAATTATGTTTAAAATAGGTTCCTTTATGTAGTTTAGAACAAATGGTTTCCAGATGAGGGTCAAAACTCAAAAACAGAGCCTAGAATTCAGAACTATTCCATTGGTTTATGAAATTTGTAGGCTAAGGGCATCATTTTGCCTTAAAATCATTTTGGCTCAAAATCTGCTTAAAGCATATATTTTCGGTCTCTTGGCTTCTTGGAACCAAGAAACCGAAATGTTTATCATGGATGCTATGGAATTTCTGTCAATTCCAAAAACAACCCAATATTCTACTTTTGGAGACCTAAATAAATAAGAAACACAGCTGTTTTGAACTTGTAGCATAGTATCAAGTTCAAAAGGAAAGTTTGGAGCTAAATCCATTAGATGGAACAACAACAGAGCAGATCTAGGCAAATCATCTGCATTGCCTCTGTCATCCTATTCCTTTCCATTTTGGGGATTTTTTTTTTTTTTTCTGTATTACCAGATGCAGAGTCTCCTGCCGTGGGAAAGGGAAATATAAAAAGAGTACGTGTGCTTCATTCTTTCACAGAATGTTCTTCTCTTTTGAAACCAGAAAATATTCAGAATCACAAAATAATTTGAGATTTACATCTTTTATGACAAATCCATCCCTCTTTTAGCACAGTGAATGTATGCTGCAGCTTACTGCTATAGTAAAAATGTAACATAAAAGAGAAAGATGAGAATTTTGATTTGGGAGAATTGGGGTTGAATTCTAATTTCAATGCCTACTAAGTATAGGTCTCCCTGAGTTTCAATTTTCTCCTCTGTAAAATGGGAATAATACCTAGTTTTCAAAGATGTTGGGAGGGTCAAAGATAATGTATATAAGTCGATAACACAGTCTTTGACCCATAATAGATGGTCAGTGTGAGAACTATTACACTGCTGATATTCTAGGAACAAATAGAATTCACATGCCTGCCCTCAGATTTATTCAGCAGTATCTCCCTGAATCTGTGTATATCCAAGAGCATCTCAGGTATGATGTGTCATTGTTAACTATCTCTACTCTCCCTCTAAGAAAAAGCCTGGTTTCACTATGGGTTTAGGTATGAATTGGAACGTGGTAGTCACAATTCTAAAATAATTGGAAACTAACTAACTATTGTCACATGAACCAGCAAAGCGGCTTATGCCCTTTTCCACTTTCTCCAATACATTTTCTTGCATGCAGCGTTCCTTTGACAAATCTTATCATAATTTATATTTAAAGAAGCACCAATAAATTGTGCATGTAGTTCAAAGTTGTTTAAAGAAAACTACTTGAAACATACTAGGAAATAAATCTCTGACATATCTGTCTCCCCATTTGTCATGATTTCTTCTGTCTTCTTCTTTGTCCCTCTCTTATCACTGGAAGTCCCAATTCTCTCCATTTGCAAAGGTTACCTCTTCCTTGAAAGGCACTTCCTGTCTCTTTTATAACTATCACAGTAAAATGGTGACATATTTTTTACTGTGATTATTATTCACAAGCAAGTACAAAGCTGTTGCTTCTGTAATAACACACGCCAGAAACCTGGGAATTGCTTGCATCTTCTTTATCTGTAGCAGCCACTCATCCCAAGGTCACCTTGGGCTGCCGTGTACTGTCTGTTACCTCTGTCACTTCCTTAACTCGTGACCTTTCATGTCCTGGCACTCCTCACTTGACCCATCATAAAGACTCCAAATTGGTCTTCCTGCCTCTAGTCCTGCACCTCTGCAATTTTTCTCCCCACTGTTAACAGAATGTTCTTTTAAAAGCACAAATCTCACCACAGCACCATCTTTGTACATCTTTTTTCTTTTGTATACTTCATGAAAATTCCAAGTCTGGGGCACGACTGCCTGTTGTCTCCTGAGAAGGTAAGTCTGGGCGGGGGCTCAGAGCTTGGGTTTTAGACTTGCCCTCTCCTGGGCTTACAGGCTGGTTTCTGCACTTACTAGCTGTGTGTCTTTTACACTGATCCGACTTCTCCAGCTTTGGTTTCTCTCCGTAAAATGAGGATTACCTGGAGGCATTAAATGCAATAATTAATTTATGGTGACTAGCAGAGAGCCTCCCTCCCACATAGAAATCACTTGGCAAGTGGTTATTGCTATTCTTAACATGATGCCCTACTTTCAGTCTACCCTCATTGTCTACTTCTCCCCCGTCCAACTCCACACACCGGCAGTTCCCTGACAGGGTTACACGTTCTCAGACCTCTTCACCTCAGAACACACTACCTCTGCCTAGAGGATTCTCCGCCCCTGCTCACCTCATTAATAACAGTAATAATAATATTAATAATGCAAAGTACCTATGACTCAGTGCCCACAATCTTGGGCAAGCAAGAAATAAAGCATTTTAGTATAACTAAAATTATTTTTCTTTTTTGACCTCCATGTTTCTGGGGAGTGAAAACTTACTATCAATCAATGCATGAATCCATCTCCCTTTTACCATCCTCTTGGGGCTGTGTCAGTTCTGAAACACTCACATTGCACCCAAGTGCTGGGAAGGGGCTGTTGTTCAGTGATCTTTATCGGCTGTCCTTGCATCCCTGATAACGGTACTGTCTTCATCTAGCCCTTGGTCATCACTCGGGCAGTCCTGGGAACTCCATGCTAGCTCCACGCTCTCCTTGGTCACTCAAGTATTTATTCTGCTACTTCTGCCTCACTCTTGAAACTATGAGACAGTCTGGTATTTCTGCCAGCATCCCCCAGATAGTGATTTCTTCTCTGGGGTCTTGTCACGTCCCTGAGTATAACTGTGTCTGCATGTGGATGCACAAGGTACTCTGCAGAGGCTCTGCCCACCCTCTCCTTCCAAGACTTAACCCTTCTGGAGGTGAGAACTGGGGGAAGGTGCAATGTCCCTTCTGAGGGACCCACCAGCTCAGACCCCATGAATCTTTCTCCTCAACTTTATCTAGTCCGACTAATCAGAGTTTTTTCTAGGCCTTGAGTCCTTTGGAGTCTATTCATTTTCTACCCCAAAGGTTTTTTTCTCTGCCTATGGCTGTAACAAACCTGTCCATGAAGAAATGAAATCACCAGCTTAACTGCTCTAATTGCGAATGGCAAAGCGATAATAGGCAATATTGGAAGAAAAAAAATATTTCTTACATTTCAAGGCATTATAGTAATGCAATATTAAAAGTAACTAACAGTTACTGGGTGAGTTAGATACATCCTCACACAATTTACAGTCTGTATCAGTTAGGGTCCCAGCAGGCCACAGACAGTGCTCTCAAATTAGGATGCTTGGAGTTGGGCTTAATAAAAGGACTATTTGCAAATATTTGGGCAGAGTGTAGACAAACCAGAAGAGGTAATGCAGTTCTCTGGGGCTAGCGATGGGGTGGGGAAGGTTACCATCCCTACACCCAAAGAAACAAAGATAGGGAGCAGTATCCTGAATCCAGAAGGAGAGGATCCTGGAGATCTATCATCTTAAGGGAAGTAGCTACCTTTAATTAAGAGACAGGCAGCCAGCGGCAATTCTGTCAGGAGGAAGCCCTTGGAATAAATACCACAACCTCATTCCCTGCCCTCCCTCACATCTCCTTCTAGGGCTCACGAATGGAAAGTTAGAGCACAAACAAGGGACACCTGTAGAATTAGGCCATCAAGGGTTTGTGGAGCAGAGAGCAAGATGGGGAAGAGTGGAGAGCAGCTCCACAGGGTCACATGGAAGAAACCAGCACACAGTCCAAGAGAAAACTCCTCTGTATTCTTTAAGTTCAACTCTGTCTTAGCTCTGGTTGCTATAAGAAAATACAAGAGATTGTGTGGCTTAAACAAAAGGCATTTATTTTATTTTTTTAACATCTTTACTGGAGTATAATTGCTTTACAATGTTGTGTTAGTTTCTGCTGTATAACAAAGTGAATCAGCTATACGTATACAGATATCCCCATATCCCCTCACTCTTGCGTCTCCCTCCCACCCTCCCTATCCCACCCCTCTAGGTGGTTGCAAAGCACCAAGCTGATCTCCCTGTGCTATGCAGCTGCTTCCCACTAGCTATCTATTTTACACTGGGTAGTGTATATATGTCCATGCCACCCTCTCACTTCATCCCAGATTACCCTTCCCCCTCCCTGTGTCTTCAAGTCCATTCTCTGCATCTATGTCTTTATTCCTGACAAAAGACATTTATTTTCTCTCAGCTGTAGAGGCTGGAAGTCTGAGATCGTCATGCCAGCATGGTCGGGTTCTGGTGAGGGCTCTCTACCTGGCTTGCAGACGGCCACCTCCTCACTGTGTCTTCTCATGGCCTTTCCTCAGTAAGTACACATGGAGAGAGAGGTCTCTCTTCCTCATCCTGTAAGGCCACTGACCCCATCGTGAGAGCCTCACTCTCATGGCATAATCTAACCCTAATCACCTCCCCAAAGAGCCACCTCCAAATACCATCGCATTAGGAATTAGGATTTCAATGTATGAATTTTCAGAGCAGGGAGAGGGACACAAACATTCAGTCCATAACAAACACAGGTAGTGTTTTCTTTCATGAAGTCTTCCTCATCCAGCAGAATTGGCTTTTCCTAGCTTTTATTCCATGCTACAATGCTTTGTATATATTCCTCTGTGAAAGATATACAAATATTGTATTCTATTTTTACTGCAAATGTCTTTCTCTTTCACTGGCTTGAGTGCCTCAAGAAGAAAGAAAGATATTTTTTTTTCTGACACCAATGACAATGCCTAAAATATAAAATATAGAATGATGGCTGAATGAACAGATAAATGAATAAATGTCTTTTCTCCATTGCTCAGGATCAGACTCCTTAAAGAACAATCCTTTCACAGATAAATAAACTAATTTATGATATCACCCTTCTTTTCCTGAGAAAATATGTGTTGTTTAATCATGGCATTTCATAAGTAATACCCTAGCATTTGTCAAATCAAAACAGTTTTGATTTGATAGTGTGAATTTTAGGCAGAGCAAGAGGAAAGGAAAAAAGGAGTTTGTGGCATGGTGATAAAATATATACTGTATCTATTTGGAGGCAGGCATATCTATGAAGTTCCCTAACTTGTCAACTAGAATTTACTTGAGTTGAACAGAGATGTTAACATGAATTCAGCAGGAAATCCCTACACATGATCCCATCTAAAATTACTGTACAACTTAACATACTTTGGGGCCAGAATAAAGTTTTCTTGTTTAGAACCAAGCAAATATATATTGATAAATTTGAGTTAACTATTAATTACCTGTCTCAGGCAGAGGGGCAAGCACAGTTGTGCAGTCAGTGCACCGTACAAAGACTCTTGATCCACAGGAATGCAGAGATGACTTTTCTTGCTAAACTTGAGCCTTGACGTGGGCCTACATGTACCTGAAGAAAAGGTGCTTTTAAATTCAAATAAAAGTGTAATTAATTGACCCAGAAGGAGCTGACCCAAAGGAAGAACCTTTTCAATTTACTGAGAGGTCTCTTAGATCAACTGCAGCCCTGACCTTAAGCTCACTTCAAATTCAATACATTCAAATAAGCTGTCCATCCTGTGCCTCTCTCTTTTTAATAATACAATCATCATCCTCAGCTTGTTTGTTCAAGATCAGGGTATTAGTTTTGACTCTACCATCTTCTTTAAGTCCTCCATCAATCACCAATTTTGGCAGTCTTCCTGAAATGAGGTGGGATTTAAATAAATAAATAAATAAATAAATGTTGTATACAATTGTGTGCCACGGACTATTGTTTAGAAAAAAAGAAAAAGAAAAAATATATATATATATGACAAAGAGGAGGTTCTCAAAAAGCAAAGCATTTAGTTTGGGAGATAAAATATAAAAACATGGAGTGACTAATAACTGAAAAGGACAATAAATGGAAAGTGTTGAATAATAAGCACAGAAATAGTCATTGCAATCCCCTTGTGTCCCTCACTCTAGCTCCTCTCCTTGTCCTGCCCTCCTACTTAGTAACCTGCAACTCCATCGGCCTCCTTTACCTGTTGCCACTCAGTACAATAATTGATGTTTTCTAAATCTTGTGCAAAAAGTGAATATGGGCATTTTCAGATAACATTACTTTTAACAATGGAAAACATACAAGCTGAGTGAAAACAATGTGTGTAATATGCAAATGAATTTTTAGGACAAGCCCTTCCAAATATCTTGCTCACATACTTCAAAAAATAATTTTTAACAGGCATACAGCTCTCTCATGTTTTTAAGTTGCCATCTAAAACTTTTCTACATATCTTCAAGCAAAGGATGTAATTTCTAGCAAATTGTGTTGACTTGTTTAAAAAAAACTGGTTCATTTAAATATATCCAGTGGAAAATTACCATATCAATTTGATACCCTTCAATATCCATTTTAAAAGTACATGACCCAACTGTTTTTTACACCATTTTTTCTCTTCAATTTCATTTCACTGTAAAAGTTTAACTTTATGTGACATATTTTTATGCACGAAGTTTAGTGTTGGTAACCCATCCATATATTTCTATTTTCGAGGACAACTAAGATTCTAAATATTTTAATTAAATTAATATTTTGATAATTAGTATATAATTTATTAAACCAACATAAATACATCTGATATTTTGATCAATAATTAGTAAGCATACAATGTAAAATATTACCAGAAATGAAAGAGATGAAACTTTTTAAAAATTATTTCAGTATCTGTGAATACTTATTAATTACTGCTAGAATAAGACGCAGTTCTATATCAATTCTAGTCTTTTTACCCATTTGTGGAAGTAAGTATTAGGCAGCCTTGTTCAAGTAAATTAGTAGTTGGGAATAAAAATTCTTCTTTTTTCCTGTAGTAACATCACTCAATTATTTAAACTTCCTCCAAGTTTTATGTAAAACCACACACCTAATCAAAATCAAAATTAATAATTAATCAAGTGTCAACCTGGGTAGGTTCTTTACATTTTGTTGAAGAAATGCATTGGAAATCATTTGTCCTGTAAAGGATTTCTTACCAGGTCCTTCATTAGTGGCTCTCACTTTCTTAACATCAACAACAATATTTCAGATTGTCTCCTTATTTGACATGCAGGACGTTTTTTCGCCCAAGAGCAGTACACCAGAATGAGATTCTGGACTGGTAAGAGGAAACCTGTTTTGTTTTAAAAGTAGGAGAAGGGTCATGGTGAAAACCTGCATGGCGTCTCAACCACAGATCAATTTTCAGAAAAATAAAAATGAACGTTGAGAATTTAGAAATTAGTTTCCTTAGAACCATGCCCTTGAAAGGTATCCATGGAACCTCAAGGATACTAATAACCCATTTTGAAGACTGCTACCCAACCTACATCTTCCCCATCAGATCAGGTGGCCCAAACAGTTCTTCTAAAATAAAATATCACCAGGCCACTCTAGCGCTCAATAATTCCCAATGCTCCTCCAATGCATAAGATATAAACACAAAGACCCATGAATCAATCTAAGTGTGACCCTTGGCCTTTCTTAGTCTGTCCTTCACCTTGACCTCCTTCCTGGGAATCTAAAATAAGCAGTCTCTGCTCTAGTCACATGCCATTCCTCCCCATTGTAAGAGCATAGTTGCTCACTTTCAGATCAAGTCTTTGCTCCTGTGACTTCCTTAGCTTGGAAGTTCTTCCCAGTCCTCATCCTCTAGCATCCTTTCTATCTACTTATGGTCATCTTCTCAGATACCATCCTTCAGGAAATTGCCCCTTCCCACTGCAGACTCAACTGATCAATGAATTCTGGTGAACTTATATACAAAACTTGGCTATCAATGTGGGGACTACTTCTTTTGAGGAGAGGAAGATTAACAAAAATCAGTTGTATTTTAAACAGATAATCTTTTATTGTTTGCTACTCTTTCATATTTATTAATTTTACATTTCCAATCAGGTGGTAATTGGACAGTGCTTTTAGAAGCGTTATGTTTCTCTCACACTAACAAACTAGATGCACAAAAATGGAAGCAAAAAAGGGTTTGATTCCACCCAAACTCAACCAACAAACATAAAATAGCCTTTTCTTCTGAATCTTTTTGGGTCTTTTACGTCTTTCCAAAAGTCCTTCAGGCATCAAATAACCAATTAAATCTTCCAAAAGAACTGTAGCAAGTGAACTAGTTAAGTGCTTATTCACTACAAGTTTTAGTGAATGGGTACAAAAACAATTTCAACAAGATAAGTTATCATTTAGCTGCTGATCCCCCAACGGACAGTAGAAGCACCTACATATCAGTGATTTGAAACTGTAGAATTCTACCAGGAGAAAGTATCCTAAGTAAATGGATTTGTGAGCTGTGAAGTGCATTTTTCCCCATACAGAACCAGAGTGTCCTTATCACAATAACACCTTGGGTCACTAGTCTTGGTTTAAAAAAAAAAAAAAAAGCTTTCTTGTTTCCTACATGCTGTTACCAAATGGACTGGAAAATGACAAGACAGATTGAATTTAAAATATTGAAACCTAACTAAAACCTCAGTACTAAACATTATTAACCTTGGGTTTGTTTTATTTGTCACAGCCAACTAACGCCCTCATCTGAAGTGAATTGACTGTCTAAGAAAAGGCCATGTGGAGTTTCTTTGTAAAACATAAGTAAAGTTATAGCCCTCGTGTCTAATTAATAATGGGTATTTCCCCTACTCTAGAAGCCTGCAAGCATTTACTCATAGTTTGAATTCTAACTACAGTTTTCATATGTACTACTAATTTGATGATGACTTGTTCTATATTATTTTTATATTTAAATATTTCAATTATATATTTTTATAATTTTATAATTTCCAAGGAAATTATAGAGATTTTATTTGAAAAAGAATTTTTTACCCAAGTTTAGCCCAGAGATAGCCACATACTCTGTGATAAATCAGTATTTCCTAAGGAATCACAGGTAAGATACAGCATGGTACTAAGTATTCTAACAAGATATCTTTCTTGCCTTAATTTACAAAAATTAGAATTTCTTTAAAAGAGGGCTCTATGAAATTATTTGAGCACTGGGGGGCTAGATGAGTGAACTTCTCACAAAGGGTGAAACCGATGAGGTATTTGGAGAAAAATGTAGATCCTAAGTATAACTTTATTGTTGAAATTAGATGCTGCTGTACAATGTACAAGAAAAAGGCAAAGGGCGAAAAGTGATTGAGGTCCTGGAGCACAATCTCAGATTTATTCCTTATGAATCATAGTTCTGGTGAAGTGGAGAACAGAAAATTCACCCAGAAAGATAGGTTAGGTTGCTCCCGTGTGCTTCTGTCTAAGTACGTCTTATAATTCTCTGATTATTTAGCCATTTTCTTTACTCCTTTGTAAGTTCCTGAGTGCAGGAATCTTTTTATCCCTGTGCCTAGCCTAGGGACTTGGATTTAGCAGACACTCAAAAGACAGTTGTAAAGGTAGTGATCTTGGAAAGAAAAACAGCAGCGGAAGTTTCTGGCCACTGAGTAGGACAGGGAGTCCGAGCTTCTCTAAACAACGCACTGCTGCAGCCTGCACAAAAGTATATTGCAGTCCATCCAGGGAAGACAGAATGGAGCTCACTAAAAGTACAATATGGTCAGGTCCAGTAGAACAATAAGAAAGAGGTAATTATACATGTTTTACTAGTTCCTAGTCAGTTGGATTAGGAGTTATAATGAAAACCCATGTAGGCATTCAGGGCCAGTTTCAAGAGCGTGTGACCAGTGTGATTGCACAGGACTCGGCAGTTAAAGGAGCCCATACTTGGTTTAAGGCTCTGTTGTCACCAACTTGGAATGAATTTTTAATAATTCTCATAAAATGGGCCCCCCATTTTCATTTTTCACTGACCTCACAGATTAGGTAGCCAGTCCTGTGTACATTATTTCCAGAATTATTTACAAGTTAACTCATTAGTGAATCTGTATACAAAGAGTACTCATGATGTCATCTAATTATTTCCAAGTAATACCTTAGTTTCTAAAGCTAGTTGTTCTTCCTCTACTCTCTCTTCTCTGTACTTGTCTCAGCCTAGGTCTCTCTGATATCAAAGCCTGCCACAAAGGCTTAAGTGCATGTGTTTTCTTTGAGGGTCTGGGGACTGTCTCCCACAGGAGAAGTGTAACATGTATCTGTTGGCTTCCATCCCCCATGGTCAAGGACTGCCCCTGAGAAGTGTCCAGTCTCCCACAATTCAATCCTTTCTGACTTGTGTTTTTATTATCTCTTGAGATGTCTGATTGAACCCCTTAAAAGGAAGGCTCCAATGTCAGACATAGTTCCTAACATATAGACATAAACAAAGAGGGTGTCAAAGAGCAATTCAGATTAGTCTGAGACCCTGCATGCTTAGGCGAAAACAGTAAGTGACAAGAGCTGCCGTGTTCCAGTACACAGTGTCAGGCTTCTCGGGCAAACCATACTTGCGGCATTTAACCATGGTCCTCATCTACGCAGCACTCCCCACCAGGTCAAAGACCTCCAGCCTCTGCCAGGAGGGCATCCATTCTTTGGAGTGAGTTGTGGGGACCATGGAGGAGGTGCTTCGTCTTCACCTCAAAAGAAAGAGAGGAGCTTTAAGGGAACCACCTAAAGAGTGTGTTATGTGTATGTGTCCTCTGGAGTTTGGAAGGTCCTAAGGTGTGGCATCTGACACATGCCTGATAATTACCAAATAGATGATGCATTGCCACAGTCACCTGCCTGGCCAAAGAGAGAATTAGAGGGCTAAACTGGGAGCAAACTGCACTTTCGCAGATGGCAAGAAGGAGGTTCATTAAGTTTTCTTCCCAAGAGCCAATAGAATTTTAGAGGGCCTTTGACACCCCGAAAAGGAAAGGAGGTAGATGGAGGTAGGGTGTGATAAATGGCAAACCAGAAGCCAAGTATAAGCCACGTTCTGGAGACTTTCAATTAAAGCTACTTATCAAAGAAATCTTCTGAAACACACAAAGGCAAAAGAAGCCCAAGGCATGAGTATGCGATTCCTCTGCTATTCTCTACCCACAACTCTCCTTTGGGGGCCACCAGGAACTAAGTTTCAGAGTTTTAATTATGACATGGAACCAAACACATTGATCTCTAGGATGTTATTCTTGATTCAAAAGATAATCAGAGGGGTTTTTTTTTTTTTTTTTTTTTTGCGGTACGCGGGCCTCTCACTGTTGTGGCCTCTCCCGCTGCCGAGCACAGGCTCCGGACGCGCAGGCTCAGCGGCCATGGCTCACGGGCCCAGCCGCTCCGCGGCATGTGGGATCTTCCCGGACCGGGGCACAAACCCGCGTCCCCTGCATCGGCAGGCGGACTCTCAACCACTGCGCCACCAGGGAAGGCCCAGAGGCTTTTTTTTAAAATCTCAGCATGATGAGAAGATCTGTGTGACCTCCCTGACATTTCATTCATGGAGCAGGAAATCTCTAGTCTACAGATGGGGTTGGAATGGGCCATGGGGAAAATGTCTTCTGCTGCTTCTATATTGAGTCCAACAAATTCAATATATTTGTTAGAACTCTTCAGTATTCGTGAGATGACTTCATGCATGAATAAATTAATTAAGTCCTCGTTGAAGACTTCTTGAACCGTCACTGAAGTCAGATTCTAACAAAACTCAGTCAGAAATTCCTACAAAATCGACACCTTCACTGGAAGGGTTATAAACCAGGTAACCATGAAGACATCATGCCGTCACAGAGTCAAAATTAAATGCATATACTTCACTGATTAAGAGGGGGTGTATTTCAAAGTGTGGAATACAGGAAACACAGGCAAATTATGCAATTATTCTGCCTTTTACGACAAAGCCCTTTGATGTAAAAAGATCTCATTAAGAACTGGTATAGGGAGAGGTGAAATGAGCAGAGGAAGTTTTATTAAGTCTATATTTGTGTGTGTGAGGATAAAAGTGTATAGACTGAGTAAGATTAATGAGAAAACAAAGTTGGAAATACTGAGTGGTTGAAATAAAAAATAAAATAGGGCTTCCCTGGTGGCGCAGTGGTTGAGAGTCCGCCTGCCGATGCAGGGGACGCGGGTTCGTGCCCCGGTCCGGGAAGATCCCACGTGCCGCGGAGCGGCTGGGCCCGTGAGCCGTGGCCGCTGAGCCTGCGCGTCCGGAGCCTGTGCTCCGCAACGGGAGAGGCCACAACAGTGAGAGGCCCGCGTACCGCAAAAAAAAAATAAAAATAAAAATAAAATAAAATAAAATAAAATAAAACAGGAAGGGAGGGCTTCCCTGGTGGCGCAGTGGTTGAGAGTCCGCCTGTCGATGCAGGGGACACGGGTTTGTGCCCCGGTCCGGGAAGATCCCACATGCCGCGGAGTGGCTGGGCCCGTGAGCCATGGCCGCTGAGCCTGCGCGTCCGGAGCCTGTGCTCCGCAACGGGAGAGGCCACAACAGTGAGAGGACCGCGTACCACAAAAAAAAAAAGGAAGGGGAAATAAATTTAGAGAGGAAAGTATGCAAATTATCTTTCCATATTTTATCCCATAATTTTGTTCCAGATTTGACCGAACCTTACCTCCTCCTTTGCCATATTCCCTGGAACCCATTTCATTTCTTAACTCCAAAAGAATCTGTCATCCATTCTCTCAATGTACCATTTTATTCTCTGTGCTGACTAATCAATATTCATTCAAACATCTGTTACAGAATTTATCATGTAACCAGAGCAAAATTATTTATATATAAGTAGTCCTTGCTTTTCCTCTCTCTTTCCCTCTTGTTCTTCTCCCTTTCTAAAGAAAAAAGATACCTTCTTATTAGTTGTTCGATCATCCTTTTCTAGTGCAGAATTTAAGTGACAGGTTGAATTTCTTGAGGAAGGCAGTCAAGAGTTTAGGAGCTGATTATATTCCTCTGTGGTCCTTGCTCAGTTGGGAACATCAAATAAGGCTTCTGAGAAGGAAACAGTAGTAGAATTATCTAGTGGAAGAAAAGATTATGTGAATAGAAGATATCAGTATGGCTGCGTAGGTGAGAGAGAGGAAGGGAATTTGCGGACTTGTCAAGGAGAGCAGCGTTGGGTGTCAGCAAAGAGAGAGTTGGGTTTTGATGGGAATCTGAGACTGAGGGACAAAGAGAAAGGCTTTGGAGCAACCGTGTGATTCTGAGGAGGCCGAAGAACAGGAAAAATGATGAAAGGGAGTCTTAAGAAATGTTGCTGTGGGTTATAAAGCTACTTCTATTAATATTCTTTAAAGGGTGAAAGTTGTGGAAAACACAGTCATTTTCTTTTTTATTATTATTATTTTTAAAAATTTTTACTGGAGTATAGTTGATTTACAATGTTGTGTTAGTTTCTGGTGTACAGCAATGTGAATCAGTTATACATATACATATATCCACTCTTTTTTAGATTCTTTTCCCATATAGACCATTACAGATTATTGAGTAGAGTTCCCTGTGTTATATAGCAGGTTCCAATTAGTTATCTATTTTATATATAGTAGTGTGTATATGTCAATCCCAATCTCCCAATTTATCCCTCCCCACCCTTATCGCCTGGTAACCATAACATTTTCTTATATAAAAGTCAGTACTATCCCTCTTTTTCCTGATTAAAAAAAAAAAAAAGGTTTAGAGCAGGTTAAGGGAGATCTTTATCTGAAAGAGTATGGACACCAGTCCCAAGGCACAAATCATGACCTGATCATCATCTGCAGTAGCATTGTTCTTGCCGCCTGTGATTGTTTTAAACTTGATAATGTGTCCTGGGGCTGACAAATAGATGTAATGGGAAGTCTGACCAAGAGAGAAGGGCCTCTACTCCTGAATACAAAAGCAAAATTATTAAAGATAATGCTCTTTTCCCCTTTCTCCTTCTTTCATTCCTTCTGCCTTGAAGCAGAATTGGTGGCTGAGGCTGGAGCAGCCATCTTGGACCATGAAGGTAAAAAAACAAGAAAATAAAAAACCTTAGGGATTTAAGCACTGACTTATTATTAACTATTGATACTAGTTATTGAGCCACTGACCTAATGCCATTGACCACTGCTTTAGAATGTTTCTGTAGTGTGAGAAAACTCTTATTTGTTTAAACCACTTTAGTGGTTTTTCTGTTACTTATCACTGAATGTATTCTTAGCTAATCAAGTAGAGATCCCTCTTGATTACTAGCATTATTTCTAGGAACGGATAAAGTATCACTTCAAACCAGAACTGTCAGCAACCCTGGGATTAATTAGCTTTATTATCACAATACAGAATAATTGTGTGCACATGTATACCTCCCAAATTGGGAGAATCTCAAGAAGAAAGATTGTGTTCTGTTAGTTTGCCTATCTCTAATCTTATCACAAGTACGAGGTATACTATAGCAGCTTATTAAATGCTGGCTGAGCAAAGGCATACAAAGCAATAGAAAGAGGAACTATCAGTCTAGGTTTAAATACAGGTTCTTCAAAGCCAACTCAGTAAAGCTTTTATTGATGAATACCTTTTCCCCTACCTTTAATCATTTGAACTATATGACTATTGAAATAAGTTAACTTTGAATTTTCCCAGTTCTAGGTTTCTAAGTTCATCTTCCCTACACATCAGCCCCACCCAACCCAGCCCCCATTTAGTGTTGCTTAGGTAATCACTCAACCCATAGGATAAATAAATCCAGTTTACATCATATTTTTTACATTCATTTTTTTTCCTTTGTGACAGGATGCTTGAATCAAAATACTGATTTACACATTCTGCATAAATTTACATATTATGTTCAAGCATCCTTAACTCTAATCTTGTAAAATAAAAACCAATTAATTAGTGCAACCTACTGCAATTGTATTTAAACCCAATATTCACAGCATGACACACAGTGTATTTTTAAACCGATTAATTTAATCACATTCTGGTTCTAAAAAGGCAGACACATGAAGACAAAGAGCTAGTGACAGGCATGGAAAAAGAGATAGAACCAGGGGCATCTGGAACCCCAATATGGCTTCAAACTTAACATCAATATTAACATCAAATTTTAGATTAGAAGTCTAAAAGTCAGAAATATTTATTAGAATGTTTAAGAACCTAATGTCATCAGCAACTGTTCTCTTGTGATAATAAGAGATCTATTCTGGATTTTGAAAAGGGACAATTTACTCTCAGTACAGTTCTGTGTAAATTATATTGCCAGATATTATGTAAGAATTGGGTTCTCTCTCCAGACTACTACTGCAATCTCTGCTGTTACTGCAGTCCAAACAAATGCCTCTTTTTGCTTAACTATTACTCTTATGGTTACTATCACACAATTTAACACTTAATCATTTGAAAATATTTTACGTACGTTGTTTTCTCTTGTTAATTTGATTATAATCTCTACAAAGGCCAAGATGTGTTTCTGTAGGTGTCTCAGTCCCTGGCAATGCCTTGAAGGATAGGTATGCAATAACGTGAACCAGACAACACTTAATTGAGTTGTAAAGAATAAAACTTTTAAGAGCCATTATAGCTTCACAGAGATCATTTAGTCTTATTTATAAGTGACCCAGAGCACTGATATGCTAAGGGACAATTTTGAGAAAAGTCATACTGTAGAAGCAGACCCACACATTGGCCAGTGTTGGAACAAGCTGAAAAGAATAACTTCAGAGTTCAAGAAAGTAGAGGAAATGATGGAAAAAATGATGAAAGATGAAGGATTATGAGGAAGAATCAGAAGTTATAAAAAAAAGTAACAATGGGATTTCCATAACTTAAAAAATATCTGAAATTAGGAGCTCAAAATATAGGTTCAATAGCAGTTTGAACACAGCAGGATACATTTTGAGTAAACTCAAAACAAATTTAAAAAATCAAAACTGAAACACAGAGAGAAATTAATGATAATGGAAGAGAGCCTACAGGACATGCGGGCAGAGTAGAAAATATAATATTTATAAAATTAGAGTATAAAAAAGAATTGAGAAGGAAAAGGGTAAAACAATTACTGTAGAAATAATAACCAAGCATTTAAAAAAATCATATAAAAGAAACATACAAAATCACAAAGCTCAGCAAGCTCCTAGTAGGATAAATACAAAGAAAACACATGTAGGCTCATCTTGGTAAAACTGCTAAGCACGTAATTAAAAGAGTAAAATCTTTAAAGCAGACAATAATCTTCAAAGAACAGCAATAAGACTGACGGATTACTTTCAACAGTAATCAACTTCTCAACAATAAAATGTCTCCAAAGAGAAGACAATGGAATGACATCTAAGTGTTGAATGAAAATAAATGCTAACCTATAACTCTGAACACACCAAAATATTCTTTAAACATTAAATAAATATGGTTTACATCTTTCTGTTTAATGAGAGTATTTATTGCCAACAGACAACTAAACGTGGTGGCAGGGGGTTCTTCAAAAGAAAGATTTCCCTAGACCAAACAAAACAAAACCAGGAAAGAATGAAGCAGACCAGAAAGGGTAAATATGTGACTAAATTAAAAGAAATATTGACTATAAAAGACAATATCTGTATTGACTTACAGAATTACATATATTTTTATGGGACATTATGTGTCTAAGTAATGCAAATGCTGTGAGGAGTTTAAATAGAATAAAAGAACACCAATGTTTTAGAACTAGTGGGGAGTGTTCAAAATTAAAATTGGACTTAGTTTATAATATGACAAGGATGCATATTGAAATCTCCAGAGTAGCCAGAAAAAAGTACAAATAAAAGATTTTAAATATCCATTTAACAAGTTATTAGAAGGAAAAAAAAAGTAAAATAATCCAAGCATTTTGAATGTTTTGATTACACAAAATGAGGTCAAGAAAGAAGAGGAACAGGATCATAAAAGCGATGAGCTAAACAGTAAAGGAATAATAACATGATAGATGGTCTTTATTACATTAAATGCATATGTGCTAAATAATGTTAAGCTTAATAATCAGAGATTAAGTGTTAGGCTGAATAGAAATGAACTATATGGTAGTTTGCAAGGTGCACGTTAAATATAACAACATAGAAAGACTAAAGTAAAAGAACTGAAGAAAATATACAACACCTCACAAAAGTAAACAAAAAAATTGTTTTAGCTGGTTTAGATAAACTAATATCAGACAAAGTAGGCCTGAAGGCAAGAAACGTTGTTAGAGATTAAAGTTAAAAGGATATTTCAAAATGATTAAAAGTCAGTCCAACAAGAAGATATCAGAATATTAAATTATATGTTCCCAATAACGTATCTTCAAAATAAGCAAAGCAGGCATCATAGAATTAAAAGGAGAAATGGGTTAATCCGCAAAAGACATTAACATAGTTTTCTCCATAACTAGTAGGAAAAAAATTAAAACATTAGAAGAATATAACCAATCTAAACAACAAATTTAACAAAGTTGATCTAACTAGCACATATAAAATAGTGCACTCAACAGTAACACTCCTATCTCTTCACAGGCATGTGGAATATTTACCAAAACTAACCACATGCTGACATAAAAAAAGCATCAACAAACATCAAAGGAGTCAAATCATCCTGAATATTCTTTCTGACCACAGTAGAGATGAGCTAGGAATTCAATAACATAAACAATTATAAAATCTCTAATTTCTAAAAATTAAAATGCACACCTCTAATTAATGCACAAGTCAAAGCAGAAATCAGAAAAGAAATTAGAAAATATTTTGAACAGAATGATAATGAAGATACATCATATCAAAACTTGTGAGATGCAGCTAAAGCCATGTCCAAAGAGAAATTTATGCATTAGAAAAGAAAAAGTCTAAAAATAAATGACTGAAGCTTTTATTTTAAGAAAATAAAACAAAACAAGTAAGTTAAGAAAGTAAATTTTAGAAATATCAAAAATGCAGACACGAATTAATTAAAATTTTTAAAAGCATGCAATATAAAAAATCAACAAAGCCAAAAGTTGGTTTTTTGAAAATACTAATAAAATTGATGGAGTCATAGCAAGGCATGTCAAATTAAGGGTAGAGAAAACACACATTACCAATATCAGGAATTTAAAAAGAGAAATCATTACAAATTCTGGACAGTCTGCAAGTTATATTGTAAGTAATTTTATACCAATAAAGATTGTAATTTGGATGACATGAATAATTTTTTGAACATCAACAGAATAAAGAATAAAATATATTATGGATTTAATTGAATTCAACACCCCCTTCATGATCAAAACTCTGAGCAAAATAGAAATAGAGGAGACCTTCCTTAATCTGATAAGTAGCTACCAAATCTCCTATAGAAACATCACATTTAGCAGTGAAATAATTCTTCCTCCATGAGACTGGGAGTGAATGAAGGATGTTCATTTAATTTAAGGATACTATTTAAATTCAACAATGCACTGAAAGTACTTGCCAGTGAAATGAAATAAGAAAAAACTCATTAAAAGGGATTTGGGCTTCCCTGGTGGTGCAGTGGTTGGGAGTCCGCCTGCTGATGTGGGGGACGCAGGTTCATGCCCCGGTCCGGGAGGATCCCACATGCCGCGGAGCGGCTGGGCCCGTGAGCCATGGCTGCTGACCCTGCACATCCGGAGCGGGTGCTCCGCAATGGGAGAGGCCGAAACGGTGAGAGGCCCGCGTACCAGAAAAAAAAAGGGGGGGGGGCGGGATTTGAACTGGAAAAGAAAAAAGAGAACTTTTATTGTTTGCAGAAGATATGATTATGTAGCTAGAAATCTAAAAAAATACACAGGCACTCTATTAGAATTAATAACTGATTATTCCAATTCACTGAACATAAAATCAATATATACATTAGTTGTGTTTCTATGAACCAACAATGAAGAAATAGGAAATTGCATTTTAGAAACTGATATTACTTATCATTGCACCAAAAATATCAAATACTCAAGTATAAATCAAATTTTTTAAATGTGTAAGACTGCTACACAGAAAACTAGAAAACATTATTAAGTGAAACTAAAGGCCTAAATATCTAGAGAGATAGAGCATATTTATGGAATAAAATACTCAATAATTCAGAAATGTAAGTATTCTCCAAATACTCTATAGATTTCATGCAATCTCAATCAAAATCCTAGCAGCTTTTGTTTTGGTTCTTATTGTTGTCATTTAATTTGTATGGAAATGCAGCAGGCCAGGAATAGCCAAGGCAAATTTTCAAAAAGAAATAAAATAAAAACTGAAGGATTTACAATACCAAATATATTACACAATATGAAGTGTTATTGTTACAAAGATAGACAAATGGAAAATTGGAAGAGATCAATCAAAAAACATAACCTACATGTATATGAATGATTGATTTATGTATGACAAACGTGGTTTTGCAGTGCAGTGGGAGAAGGAAAGGTTTTTCATTAAGTGTGTCAGTTGGATATGCATATTTTAAGTGCTTTGACCCGTAATTAACATTACAGCAATTTCAGATGGATTAAAGATCTTAATGTGAAAAGTAAAATGTTTCAAGAGGAAATATCGAAAAACAGTTAATGACATTAGCATAAGGAAAGAATTCTTAAATAAGACATAAAAGTCACTTAACAAAGATGCTAAAATGTATTAAATTAAGATTCAGAACTTGTATTTAACAAAAGACACACTTAAGGAAAAAAGGAGGCAAACCATAAAGGAGAAGTTTCTAACCCATATATTAAATAGAGGACTTATATCCAGAATATGAACTCCTAAAAACATTAAGAGAAAGACAACATATATGACAGGGGAAAAAATGGACAAAGGAATTAAATGAAAACTTTATAAAAGAGGATACAAATGGTCAATATGTATATTAAAGTTGTTTAACTTCATGATAGGCATTCTGACAGGTGTGAGGTGGTATCTAATTATGGTTTTCATTTGCATTTCCCTGTAAATTTGTGATGTTGAGCATCTTTTCATGTGCCTATTAGCCATCTGTATGGTTTCTTTGGAAAAATATCTATTCAGGACCTCTGCCCATTTTTTAATTGGGTTGTTTTTTTGATATTGTGTTTTATGAGTTCTTTGTATATTTTGGATATTAACCCTTTATCAGATATATCCTTTGCAAATATTTTCTCCCATTCAGAAGGCTGTCTTTTCATTTCATTGATAGTTTCCTATCAGATTAAAATCTTTTAAGTTTGATGTAGTCCAATTTGTTTATTTTTTTAATTTTGTTTCCTTTGCCTGAGAAGACAGGCAATATATATTGTCTCACCAATAATAGGCAATACATATTGCCTGTCTCCTCAGGCAAGGGAAACAAAATAAAAAGACTGATGCCTATGTATTCTTCTAAAAGTGTTATGGTTTCAGGTCTTACATTCAAGTCTTACATTTTGAATTTGTTTTTGTATTTGGTGAAAGAAAGTAGTCCAGTTTGATTCTTTATTATGTAGCTGTCCAGTTTTTCCAACACCATTTATTAAAGAGGCAATTTTTTCCCCATTGAATATTCTTGCTTCCTTTGACATAGTTTAATTGACCATATAAGTCTGAGTTTATTTCTGGGCTCTCTATATGTCTGTTTTTGTGCCAGTATCATACTATTTTGATTACTTTAGCTTTGTAATATAATCAAAAGACAACTAATAGGACTTCCCTGGTGGTGCGGCAGTTAAGAATCTGCCTGCCAATGTAGGCAACATGGGTTCGAGCCCTGGTCCAGGAAGATCCCACATGCTGCGGAGCAACTAAGCCTGTGTGCCACAACTACTGAGCCTGCACTCTAGAGCCCATGTGCCACAACTACGGAAGCCCACGTGTCTAGAACCCGTGCTCCACAACAAGAGAAGTCACCACAACGAGAAGCCCATGCATGGCAACGAGAGTAGCCCCCACTCACCGCAACAGAGAAAGCCCACATGCAGCAACAAAGACCCAATACAGTCAAAAATAAACAAATAAAATAGTTTTTTTTTAAAAAAGAAAACAAATAGCACGTGTTGGCAAGGATGTGGAGATCCATATTCATATATGATCCAGAAATTTCACTTTTAGATATACCTGAAGAAAACAAAAATACTAATTCAAAAAGATATATTCATGGGACTTCCCTGGTGGCACAAGGGTTAAGAATCCGCCTGCCAATGCAGACGACATGGGTTTAAGCCCTGGTCTGGGAAGATCCCACATGCCCTGGAGCAACTAAGCCCGTGTGCCACGGCTACTGATCCTGAGCTCTAGAGCTCACGAACCACAACTACTGAGCCTGCGTGCCACAACTACTGAAGCCTACACACCTAGAGCCTGTGCTCCACAACAAGAGAAGCCACCACAATGAGAAGCCTGTGCATTGCAACGAAGAGTAGCCCCTGCTCTCCGCAACTAGAGAAAGCCCAAGCACAGCAACAAAGACTCAACACAGCCAAAAATTAATTAATTAATTAAATTTTTTAAAAATATATATTCACTCCAATGTTTATTGCAGTATTATTTACAGTAGCCAAGATAATGGAAGCAACCTATGTGTTCATCAATATATGAATGGATAAAGAAGATGTGGTATGTAAATAAAATGGAGTATTATTCAGCCATTAAAAAATGAAATCTTGTCATTTGTGACAACATGGATAGATGTAGAAGGTATTATGCTAAGTGAAATAAATGAAAAGGAGAAATACAAATACCATATGATCTCACTTATATGTAGAACCTAAAAAAACAAAAACAGACTCATAGATACAGAGGATAAACAGGTGGTTGCTATGGGGTGGGGAGGGGTGGGCAAAATAGGCAAAGGAGATTAAGAAATGCAAACCTCCCATTATAAAATAAATAAGCCACAGGGAGGTAATATACAGCACAAGGAATATGGTCAATAATATTGTAATAACTTTGTATAAGTACAGGTGGTTACTAGCCTTATCGTGGTGATAATTTCATAATATATGCAAATGTCAAATCACTATGTAGCACATCTGAAAAATAACATAATGTATGTCAAGTATATTTCAATAAAAACAATAAATAAAAATTTTAAAATATAAATACATAGGTAGATAGATAGTTGGTTAACTTCATTAGTCTTCAGGAAATGCAAATTAAAACCACAATATGACACCAGTACACCCCCACCAGAATAACTAAAAAGTTTTTAACACTGTCCAGGGTTGGCAAGAATTCAGAGAAACCAGAAATTGCATACACTCACACAGGAGGGCAAATTGACATACTGAGTTTAGAAAACTGTTTGGTCATATCTACTAGGCATATACCTACTTTACAATTCGCAATTTCACTTCTAGACAATATCCTGGAGAAATGCATACATTCACTCTCCAAAACGGATGAGTATAAGAATATTCATTACAGCAATGCTTGCGATAGCCCCAAATGCTTATCAGCAAAACAGGCACAAATACATGGTAGGACATTCCCAAGGTGGAGTATTACACAGTAATGAAAAGGTTGAAGGATGTCATCAAGAGGACATGACTGGTTGACCTGTGAGCTGGATCCAGGCAATCAGAGACTCCTCACCCCCTCCCCATCCTTAGAATGTACTTTCTACCCACCATTCCCACACTAGGAGCTATTTCTAGGACATAGCATTGAGAAAGTAAGGTGTTGTTGAGACCATCTGAATTGAATATGTATCTGAATCCAGTTAAGGTCTCTAAATAAATTTTTAAGACTCTGGCAGGTGGATGCAGATATATACTTATTTTGTAGCCATCAAGACAAGCCTCGTATATAATTTCCCTTGCTTATTAAAGCTGGCACCCACCTATCTGGGGTGACCTGCTTCTTTTTTTTAGTTCTCCTTACCCTCTGTGTATGGGGGTCAATTTCAGATTTCACCCAGGAAGCTTCTCAGGTTTTGAACCACAAAATAAATGTACTACAACTATATATAATAACGTGGGTGAATCTAACAAACATAGCCTAAGCAAAAGAAGGCAGACACAAAAGAATGCATATTGTTTGATTCCATTTTTATATAAGTCAAAAATGGGGGAATTAATCCCTGGTATTACCTTTGCTGAGCCAGTGACTAGAAAGAGACCTGAGGTTGGCTTCCAAAGCCTGAGTAATGTTCTCTTGGTCTGGATACTGGTCTGGACTCTGATGAAATGGATCTGTTCGCCTTGTAAAATTCCTTTATGGATTTCTGTTTATTCGTCATGTATGTTATACATAATATAAAGTTCAAAAAATTAATCACAGCATATACATAAGCTAGTATCATGGGAAGAGTACATGAATAATTATACTGTGGCAAATAACTGTGTTCAAGACACTCACAGAACCTTATATATTTATCATATAACTGAATTCACACAAAAATCAAGGGAGTTGTAATTATTAGTCCAATTTTCCCAGTGAGGCAATTAAGGATTAAAGAGTTTAAGAAACTTGTCAAAGAGCACAGTTAGTTAATGACGAGAGCTGTAATTCAGTCTATGATCTTCCTACCATGTAATTCTTCCTCCTAAAAGTTATGGATTTTTAGAGCTAATCCATGTTGTAATAATTAATAATAAGCTTAATTTGATGCTGTCGCAGATTGTGTTCCCTGGAAGATCAAAACCTTTGAAAGGAAAGGAAGGAAGCAGGATGGGACTGAGGGAAGAGAGATCTTTCTCCCAATAAGACCTCAGCCAGCCTGGCAGGGAGCCCATCACTGGGTCCCTCACTGAGCCAAAGTGGGTGAGCCTTTATACCACTCAGCTCCAGATGCAAACTGTCTTGAAGGATGGGATGTTGAGTAGATGACTCTCCGTAGCTGAAAAGAATGCACAGCTGGAGTCTGCCTGCCAACCACTCTCCACCATGGGCAGCAAGTCCTTCCTTGAAAAAGGAACTGGGCAGCACATCTCCAGTTCTACCACAAGGATTTCGATGACCTTGGGGATTGTTTAACCCTCACAATAAATTTATAGGGTAGTCATGCATGTGTTCGCAAGGCCTTTGCACAAGCTATTACCTCTATCAGGAACCCTCTTCCCTCAGTGACCTGAGTAACTCTTTTACGTTCGTCAAGTCTTAGCTCAACCATCACCTTCTCAACCAGAACAATGGATGCAAAATCACAACCAACTCCCATCCTTTGCTCCACATCCTCTTTCCCTGATTCTACATTTGCTTCATTCCTTTGCATATTTCATCTCCTAGCATATTACATTGTTTATTTTTTACATTATCTTGCTTATTATCAGGCACCTCCTCCTCCTAGAATATAAACTCCACAGTGACAGGAATCTTTGTTTTGTTTATTGATGTGTTCCTAGAATATTAGCTGACACATAGTAGGTCTCAATAAATATTTGTCACATTAAATTGAATAAAAGTTAATCCTTACCCTTGAACATACACCCACGAGTGAACTATGATTAAGATCAACATCAAAAGAAAAGGAAGTTTTTCTCTTTCTGACTTATTTCACTCTGTATGACAGACTCTAGGTCCATCCACCTCACTACAAATAACTCAATTTCGTTCCTTTTTATGGCTGAGTAATATTCCATTGTATATATATATGTGCCACGTCTTCTTTATCCATTCATCTGTTGAGTATGCTAACACATATATATGGAACCTAAGGACAAAAAAAAAAAAGGTCATGAAGAACCTAGGGGTAAGACGGGAATAAAGACACAGACCTACTAGAGAATGGACTTGAGGACATGGGGAGGGGAGGGTAAGCTGTGACGAAGTGAGAGAGTGGCATGGACATATATACACTACCAAACGTAAAAGAGATAGCTAGTTGGAAGCAGCCGCATAGCACAGGGAGATCAGCTCAGTGCTTTGTGACCACCTAGAGGGGTGGGATAAGGAGGGTGGGAGGGAGAGGCAAGGGGGAAGAGATATGGGAATGTGTATATGTATAACTGATTCACTTTGTTATAAAGCAGAAACTAACACACCATTGTAAAGCAATTATACTCCAATAAAGATGTTTAAAAAAAAAGAAAGAAAAGGAAGTTACAGCTTCCAGCATGAGGAATGAGGAGGCAGATGCCTGCCCTTTAGAAAGAGGAGGTGAGGTGTTAAATAATTGTGTTAATTAGTGTTCCCTGCGCTATTTTCCCTAAGAGAGTCTTCACACTGTGTGTCACTGATGAGGGAAGTAGGAAGGACAATAAAAGACAGTCATTGCAGTAGACACAATGTACAGGTTGCTAAAAATCTATTCCTGGACATTATTTTAGTTTAAGATAGAGCAATTCCTACCTACAAATGGAGCTAAGTAATAACAAAAGTACAGAAATATTGGCATCATAGAAAAAGGTTAAAAATGCAATTGTCTATTCTAACGAACACTATCATAGCTAACATGCATTGAATGTTTATTATGTGTTAATTACAGTTTAAATCCTTTTCATGAATTATCTTGTTTAGTAGTCACCTTTCTATAACCTAGATCCTATCATTATTTCACTCCTATTTAAGCTACATTATCCTGGCATCATAATATAAAATTATTACTTTTACAGGTTAGAAAGTCAAAGCCTAGAGAGATTAATCAAGGTCACAGATTTAGTCTATGGTGAGGCAGGAGTTGAACAGAGGCAATCTGATTGCCAAGCCCATAACCACCCTGCTTCATCCCCCCTACCTCCAATTGGACTTCACACGAATGCAAAATCAACTTCTCTTGTGATAATCTACTGACATACTGGAGTATGTCTGTTTCAGCATGTGGTGTTACCCTTTGACTCATCAGAGGGAAGTCACGAGCCTTTGGGACATGTACTTCTGTGGCTGTGTTGTGACTTGCTCATACACAGGGTAATGCGATGCTCCATTTGTCGACACCCTATGATCCTCTCCCTGCCCACCTCCACCTTCATCAACCCACCCTTTAGAGGCGGTAGGAACCCAGGGAGTGTGATCACCGAGGGTGAGCCTACTTGGCCTTGAACGCAGGCCAAGCTTCACAGGACGTGAGAAACCTCTGCTTTTGCTCAGCCCTCGCATTCTGGTTCCTAGGTGTTTCTTCTAAGCAGCAATACTGAAAAGTCAAACTAGTAAAGCTTCATTGGTTTTTACCTTCCCTGACTTGGTCAGGTCTGCAGGATCCAGAAGTAAGCTTGAGATTAGAATCTTACATACATAAGTCAAATGCTTCCCTTCCCTGACCTCAGGGCTTCGTTTGTGGCACAAAATCCTCTCAAACTTTTCCCCAGACTTTCCTCAAAGGCAGAAATACTAGAGCCCCTGAGGCCCAACTTCTAATTACTGGGGCTTTCATTTGCATATGTTTTCTCATTTGCATACTATTATAGTGAAGCAGGGTTTGTGTAGCATTCCATGTGCAGCAAAGGTGGGCGTGGAGCAAAGGAATTAAGTCACACCAGTAATATAAGATAAATATGCAAACATTTAAGTCAGCCTTTTGAGAGTTTTAATGCATTTTTTCTTAAGCTATTCTTAACTATTCTTAAACTATAATTAACCAAAGGAAAGGTACTATCCTAGTTTATGTACATTATTGTAATATATTTTCCACAACCCTATGAAACTGGTCTTATTTTATCCTGCTTTATGGATGGGAAACTAAAGCTTCAAGATGAAGTAATTAGCCCAATATTTCATAGCCAATAAATAACAGAGCAAGAATTTTAACTAAAGAACTAACTCCAAGGCCTGTTCTGCCTTTAATTTTCTCCTCCCACAATCCTCCACTTTTACGAAGTCATCATCCTAATTAACTGACACCATTTTGATGGGCTTTATTTCCACTATCACTAAATTTATGAAAAGTTGATATATATGTCTACCTATTGCTGATACATTTCAGCAAAAATTATTGAATGACTTCTGTGTCCTGGGGTCAAGGCAAAGATAAATAAAACATGATCAAAGACCCGAGAGGCTCATAATTTAGCAGGAATAAGTTGAATCATATTTTGTCATTTGTTAGAACACCCTGTTGTTATTTTTCAAAAGGTCTATTTGGAAATGTAAATAATGATTATAATAATTTGTCAAGAAATACACAATGAAATGTGATATGAAAAATCATCAGCCTGACAATTTTTCTCATTCTTTGATAGGTATACAACACGAATGCAATTATTCTGTCACCTCTAGAAGACGATGGCTTTAAGAAGTACACGTACTGCAGAGGGTGGCCATGTTACCTTCATTGATTGATGCTTTCCCAGAAACTATTCGATCAGCAGTTAATTCATCTATAAACTAAAATCTGTAAGTGATATTTTATCTGGAATGCTTAGGACCAACATGAGCTCACAAGTCACATAGATGAAAATTCAAAACATCCCAAAATCTCAGAGAAAGGATGAGCAAGAAGTACTTAGCTGGCTTTGCTAGACTGTCTTTTTTGATTAGCTCTGTCAAAGTACTTCAGCCAGGTTTAATCATATGCTTCACTTTGATTCCACTTCTCTTGGTACGCGGCACTTCACCTGGACATAATATTCCCTCTTAAATCACTTTGACGTACTCACTTTTGTAATGTTTTCCAAATACATCGCTACCTCTATCTCTAGCAGCTATTACCTTACAAAAATGGAAAACATGGTCTGCAACACAAGCACTAATGCCCAGAGTTAGAGCCTCCATGTAACTTAACAGTGTTCCTTCTTTGTCCTCAGTTCCACTCTTTCTCAAGGATTTCATTTGACATTGTGTTCAAAGTGAACTTTGAAAATTACATAACTTCTTTCAGGAAAACTTCTTCCCTTGTTTAATCCAGTGTTTCCGACTTTGGAATGTCAATTTTTCTCCCCCAGGCTAGACCAGTGGTTTTCAAATTATGTGGAGTGGAATTCATTATTTTTTCAAACACAATTGTTCAAAAGCACAGAGCACATCATATAGGAAAAGGTGAACTGTTTTCTCAAGAAATTGAATTCCTTGTTTTTTGGAAGATTTATCACTGAAACCATGGGATTTAAAGAGCAATGTGATAATCACTCCCTTAGATATTGCTTGTGTAACTTGTGAAAAGTATCGCATTATATTTGCCTTGTGACTGCCCCTTAGATGCTAATATTCTTCAATTTGTGGATCTTTCATAACTTTGTAAACTTGGGATAACTGGAATCGTATGGAACTGGGCTCAAACTCTGATTCCACTGCTTGCTTATTGTGTGACCTTGAGCAATTTATTCAAACTCTCTGTGTCAGGGTTTTCTTATCTCTGAAGGGAAAAGAACAATCCTTGTGATATACGGTGATTTTGAGGAGTAATGAGGTCAAGTTCATTGGATCTTTGACATGCAGCAAAGCTCTCTGGAGGGACCTTGTCTTCTCAACTGCACTGTATATACACTAATATATACACTAATAAATCATTCAGACCACATAATGTAGTAAAATGTAACCATACTAGTGTCCTCACTATTGATTTGTTCTCAGAAATTGTTTGAAAGGCTATTGGCTCTCTGAGGCACATTTCCATTGAAGGTCACAATTTTTGTCACTAGTTAACTGCCTCCAACTTTCAGAAAAATTTTATCTCACTTGACAAGAAATGTTTCACTTCTGTCGGTGGGAATGTAAATTGTACAGCCACTATAGAAAACAGTATGAAGTTTCTTCGAAAAGTTAAAAATAGAACTACAATACGATCCAGTAATCCCACTTCTGGGTATATATCTAAAGGAAATGAAAACCAGATACAGACTAAGTATCTATAGTCCCATGTTTATTGTATCATTAGTCACAATAGCCAAGATATGAAAGCAACCCAAATGTCTGTCCACAGATGAACAGATAAAGATGTGCTATATGGGAATTCCCTGGTGGTCCAGCGGTTAGAACTCCAGGCTTTTGCCACTGAGGGCCCAGGTTTGATCCCTGTTTGGGGAACTATAATCCCTCAAGCTGTGCAGTGCAGCCATAAATAAATAAATAAGCAAACAAATGGAATTTTTTTTAAAAGATGTGCTATATATATATATATATATATATATATATATATATATATATATATTCAAATGGTGATGTGGTTGAGTCTAGGAGGAAAGGAGTAGAGAGTAGAAGAAACAGTAATATAAAAACATAGCAAAAGATTTAGGTAAAAGAAATCCACAGCTCAAAGGTTCAGGGACAATAAGTGGTCAAAATCTGGATCCCAATCTGTTTAACAATTTGGAGCACCTGTAAGAATAATTGATTTTGAGTCAGACACAAAGAGAAAAAATGACCTGAACATTTTTCATTGAACCTAAGCTATCGAGAAAATTGGTTATATTTGGGAACATTAGAATCCAGGCTCCATTAGCACTGCAGGGTTTTCTATTTTATTCACTACTGTATATTCAGCATATAGAAGACGACCCAAATGATTGCATATACTATGCACTCAATGAATATTTATTGAATGAACACAAATTAATGAACAAGGTAACAAGACCAAGTTATTTTTAGAAGCTGGAAATATTCATACTCCAATATGGATAAAATAAAATCCAGTATTTAGTATGGAATAAATAAGATGACACTTTATCAAGATTCACATGCTTTAACAATATATTGATTGATTGATGGCCTGCAATATATCTATCTGCTATAATTTAGAAGTACAATAGTTCAAATGTGTCAAGTGAAAGTAAAAAGTAACTGGTAAGAGTGATCCTATTCTTTTCCCCTTGTGCTTCTTTCAGGTCGTAATGCATTACCTGCCTTTGGCTTTTGTTTCCTTCCATTATAAACAAAACGGTTTCCTTGGCTGCAAGCTAATATCTGATTAATTCTTGCCTTTGAATAGCAATGATAGTATTGATTCCAACCTAGGATAATGACTTTCCTTGTGGATTTTTTCTTCAATTTTCTTTATTAAGTTGAAAAAGAGGCCACCGCAGGCTTCCCTGGTGGCGCAGTGGTTGAGAATCCGCCTGCCGATGCAGGGGACACGGGTTCGTGCCCCGGTCTGGGAAGATCCCACGTGCCGCGGAGCGGCTGGGCCCGTGAGCCATGGCCGCTGAGCCTGCGCGTCCGGAGCCTGTGCTCCGCAACGGGAGAGGCCACAACAGTGAGAGGCCCACGTACAGAAAAAAAAAAGAGGCCACCGCTTTAGAATAAAAAAGCAGCAAGATATTAAATACAAAAGATATTGCAAATCTTTCACAGAATAACAAGCTGAAGAGTATTTCTTGGAAATAGCATGACAGAAAATCAGGGTTTTGTTAAAGACACTAGACTAAAATAGGTTAGAATAGATTTTTTCTAAATTTCTTACTGAACAGCGAGTCTAACATTTTAAATAAAATTAACATTAAAATTATAAACATTTGTTGAATCTTATATGATAATTTGTTAGTTTGTACAACATGTCTATTTTCATAGCCAATTTCTATTTCTCTAAAGAGGGACAATCTAATAGAGTATTCCTAGGGGCTGGGAACGGAGGGGAGAAGGAAGTACCGTATACCGAATACCTTAAGCCTTTATTTTTTTTTAACATCTTTATTGGAGTATAACTGTTTTACAATGGTGTGCTAGTTTCTGCTTTATAACAAAGTGAATCATTTATACATATACATATGTTCCCATATTCCCTCCCTTGTGCGTCTCCCTCTCTCCCACCCTCCCTATCCCACCCCTCTAGGTGATCACACAGCACTGAGCTGATCTCCCTGTGCTATGCGGCTGCTTCCCACTAGCTATCTCTTTTATATTTAGTAGTGTATATATGTCCATGCCACTCTCTCACTTCGTCACAGCTTACCCTTCCCCCTCCCCATATCCTCAAGTCCATGCTCTAGTAGGTCTGTGTTTTATTCCCGTCCTACCCCTAGTCTCTTCATGACATTTTTTTTCTTAGATTCCATATATATGTGTTAGCATACAGTATTTGTTTTTCTCCTTCTGACTTACTTCACTCTGTATGACAGACTCCAGGTCTATCCACCTCATTACAAATAACTCAGTTTCATTTCTTTTTATGGCTGAGTAATATTCCATTGTATATATGTGCCACATCTTCTTTATCCATTCATCTGTTGATGGACATGGTTTTAGAAAGGAATGCTTTTCATTAAAACTTTCCCATATGAAATCAAGTAACTGGTGATACCAACCTATATGCACACATAGAACTAATAACCCAAATACAGAACTAAGAACTCAGAACTAAAATTTTGCGTGCAAAGCCTGGGCCAGGTGTTTGCATTGTTTGCTGCACTTGGGAACCGCCAACCCACCTCATGGTTGGGTCAGTTTCTGATGACCATGTACAATTGTTCTATCACTGGGGGTATTACCAGCTGTCATGTGAATAATTTCTGGGGGGAAAAGTTATTCTTGAAAGTTAATTTGGGCTTTAAGAAAGAGAAATTACCAAGGAACTTAATTCAGATTGACTAGAGAATTCTAAAACATTCATTGTCTTTTGCAAGCCCCAAGTTACTGTCTCTTCTTTGGCACATCCAGTTCTATGTTGTCCCTCTTTTTTAGTCATATTATGGAAAAGTCATTGTCTCTCCTAGGGTCTACTTTTAATCTTCCCCCTGACTCCCAAGTCTGGAGTCATTCATTTATATTAGAACATGATAAATGCCAATATTCAACACTAAGAACAGCAAAAATTTTGTTAAGAGAAGATGAGAAATGACTTGTGTCTTTCAGCAGTGCTACCATAGTATTAGAATATTGGTAGGGAAAGACTTACCTACCTACTAGGTGTTGCAGTCCCAGTTGTGTACCTGGTCCACCCATGTCTTAGGCTTTCATTGTACAAAATTTGAGGATATTGAGAATATTGCCGTAACTTTCTCCAATTACTTAAGTCTTCTCTTTACTCTCAGAAAAAGGAGTTGTATGTTGGCTCCAGTTATAATTACTCTATTCCCAACTGTATTTTGCTGGGCAGAAATTTCATATTATGAAGTGCAATTAGTATTCTGTACTTTATATTTTTATTTTTATCAACCTACACACACACACACACACACACACACACACACACACACACAGCTTTATTATGATGATTTTCACTGGCCTTTTATTTACTTTTGTTTGATTTTAGTCATTCTACTCAATATTTACATGACAGAAGCCCAGCTCACACTATTTGTTGATTCACAAATGCAAAAATAAAACAACTGTGGCCAAATTCAGGGATTTAACTGTTTTATCATTGATCACCTCTTTATTCCACAATTCTGCTTTGACTGTGTTGTCATGCTTTTTGGATAGGCTCTCTCCATGTGGCAGGTCCCAGTCATTTCAAGTTTATACATTCCTTGCAGTTAAGGCGAGAGTATCTCTTTCCTGATGGTTGCTGACTGCTCAGAAGTTATTAATTAACTGTAAAATCTCTTGCCATCTTGAGAGGCTAAAACAATTTTAAATCACCTAGACCTGGTTCCTTTTTGCTTAGCAAGTCTTCCTTCAAAGTATCTCTCTTCTCACATTTTACTATAAGCAGCAAGAACAGTCAGTACTTTCAACACTTTGCTTGGATATCTCCTTATTTAGATAAACAAGTTCATTACTTATATATGTTTTTCCACATAATTACAAGTGAATTTCATTAAGCTTTTACATAATGTGGATTCCCCCATCACAAGTTTCTAATAACATGTTCCTTACTTTCTTTGAAGCCCTCACTGGAAGTGCCCTCAAATTCCAGATTTCTACTAAATGCAATTTAGGCTTTTTTATCATAGTCCTCAAAATCCTTTCAGTCTTCCCACTGACTGAATCCAAAGCCATTACCATATTTTTAGACATTGTTACAGCAGTATTCACTGTTACAGGTTGAATCATGTCTCCTCAAAAGACACTATAGTTTTACCCTCCCCCCAGTACTTGTGAATGTGACTTTATTTGGGAATAAAGTTTTTGCAAATAAGCAAGTTAAGATCTTGAACTTCTAACTTTCAGAACTGTGAGAGGATAAATTTCTATTGTTTAAGCCATTCAATTTGTTGTACCTTGTTTCTACAGATCCAGCTAAAACACTATGTTCCAGATATTAAAACTGGATTAGTTACCTATTACTGTGTAGCATTACCAACATAAGTTCAGCTGCTTAAAATGACACACATTTATCACCTCAAACTTTCTGTGAAGTAGGTGTCCAGGCATAGCTTAGCTGGATCCTTGGCAAGTCTGTCATCAAGGCATCAGCAAGGGCTGAGTTCTCATCAGAAGCTCCCCTGGCGAGGGGTCTGATTCCCAGGTCATGTGACTGTGGGCAGAATTCAACATAAGGGTTTCAGTTTCTTGATAGCTGTTGGCCAGAGCTGCCGTAAGTTCTGTACTATATTGCTCCTTCCCTATGGCTGCTCAGAACATGGCAGCAGGATTGAGAGTTTAGGATTAGTAGATGCAAAGCAGTATAGTATACAGGATGCAGATGCAAACTAGTATAGTATATAGGACGCATAAACAACAAGGTCCTACTGTATAGCACAGGGAACTATACTCATTATCCTGTGAGAAACCATAATGGAAAATAATATGAAAAAGAATATATATATGTATAACTGAATCACTTTGCTGTACAGCAGAAATTAACACTACATTGTAAATCAACTAAACTTCAATAAAATTAAAAACTGAATAAATAAAGAACATGGCAGCAGGCTTCTTCAAAGACAGCAGAGAGTCTCCTAACAAGATGGACATTACAATCTTATTTAAAATAACTGTATACATGTAATAACATTCATCTAGTCACCTTTGTCATATTCCATTGTTTAGAACCAAGTCATAGGCCTTACTCACATCCAAGGTAAGAAGATTATACAAGGGTACGAAATGTAAAACACATTGGCATAGGGGGAAACGGGGAGGGATTATCAAAGGGCACAAGTTTTGGTTAGACAAGTCCTGGAGGTCTACTGAACAGCATAGTTCTTATAGTTAATACTGTTGTATACTTAAGATTTTTCTAAGAGGGTAGATCTTATGTTGAACAACTTTTCATATAAATAATAATGATAATAATAATTAAAGAGGGAAGAAGGAAACTTTTGGAGCTTACGGATATGTTTATGGCATAGACTGGTGATGGATTTATGGATGTATACTTCTCTCCAGACTCATCCAATTGTGTACACTAAATATGTACAGCTTTCTGTATGTACATATTTATGTACATATTATGTACAACTTTTAATAAAATATTTTTAAAAATCTTTTAAAATAGAATTTTTAAACTAGCTGTCCTCAAATAGCATATTGCCAAACAGTTGTCCTGGAAAGACATATGTGTGCATGTATTTGTACATGTGTGTATATATACATATATATATGAAATATATCATGTATTCTGTGATTAGTTCTCAAAATCGCAATAAAAATGCACGGTGTCAAAGGTGTTCAACTGGAGACGATCTATCCTTCAGAGAAATAGCCCTATACTGAGTTATTACTTTATCAACTATACTACCATTTACTTAGGCAGTGAGGAAGAGTGAAAAGTGCCATCGTTTGTTGACTTGTCCGAGAAGTAAATGCTGCAGTCAGTATTTTATATCCTAGCGCTCTTAAACTTGTCAAAATGAATTTTGTCCAAAGCTTGTGCATAAGACCAGGATAAACTAAATACAAATAGCTGTCAGAAGGACTATCTTCAATCACTTTCTCTCCTCCTTCTAAAAGTATTATGCCACTAAAATATCACATGATCTTCATTGTCATTTCCGGAACCTTTATCTTTCTATATAATCTCCTCTGTTATACGCTTTTCTTTGCCTTATTCTTAATGTAAATCCTTTGTAGGTGTAGGGACAATGAGAAAAGACATGCCAGGTCATTTTCTGTAGGGATGTTTTTTCTGGCAGGCCCAATGGCCACCCTAAGGGGTACATCAGCTTTCCCGTTTGCTTGTCTTCAGTGAATGAATCGTGTGTGGTGAACCAAAGCCTGTCCTCGCTCTCAACATTCTAACCAGAACAGAGATTTTAATGAGATGTATGGATGAGCTGATTTGAGAGACTTCCTTAGATGTCATTACTTCATTTTTCTTTTTTTTTTTTAACATCTTTATTGGAGTATAATTGCTTTACAATGGTGTGTCAGTTGCTGCTTTATAACAAGGTGAATCAGTTATACATATACATATATCCCCATATCCCCTCCCTCTTGCATCTCCCTCCCTCCCACCCTCCCTATCCCACCCCTCTAGGTGGTCACAAAGCACCGAGCTGATCTCCCTGTGCCGTGCGGCTGCTTCCCACTAGCTATCCACCCTACGTTTGGTAGTGTATATATGTCCAAGCCACTCTCTCACTTTGTCACAGCTTACCCTTCCCCTTCCCCATATCCTCAAGTCCTTTTCTATCCAATCTATCTAGCCACTTCTTCAATTAAGCCTCGTAAATGTAATATCGGTTATATTGGTTAAGAATAGCATATTTGTGAGGTCAGATCATTTTTTCTTATACATCAGGCTGCCAGCTATTATGGTTATAACTTGAAATATTTCAAATTATGCTTGGGAGCACCACTGTGATCTGAAATTAACTTTTAAAGACTGTACAAGGAAATAAAACACTTCGAGAGCATGAAGATTTTAGTCTGGGTCATGTTCCTTTCTGTCTGAACTAATGTTTATATAATATAAATACTTTAATACTTTCATATAAATACTTTAATTTAATTTCCTTAGCACGTTGCTAACCTTTCCACAACATTTTTCAGCCCGATTATAAACTGAAGAGTCAGAGACAAAGACAGCACATTTAACTCAAGTGCCTAGAAAAGCACTATGGGCAAAAACATGGTGGCTGCACTAAGGCATGGGATGTAGTGAGGAATAGATGGGCCGAAGGGTAAATACCTGCAGAGGTGACCAGTAGGATAAGCCTAGAGGTCAACAGGACCAGAGGCCAAAACAAGCAATTCATGAATCAAACAGGCTGGACCAGAAACCAAGCAGTAACCTCTGTTGGCTGTGAGCTAGGTTTCACATCCAGATCTGTCCAATTCCAACAAATGCCACTTGCATTCCATTGCACTGCCTGATAGAGTCAGAAGATGGTAAGGGCAAGCATACAGTCTTCATTTTTTAAAAATCTTATTATTCCAAATGATACTGCAATACAACCTTAACTGTAAACTATGGAAAGGAAATGCTTAAAGCATATTTCAACGGTAAGAAATACATTGTAAGTTAATTTAAATGACCAATAGAAGTCGTTGAAGTTTGATAAATAGATAAAGCCTTTTCAAACTTCTAAGCAGTAGAAACTAAATTTCACAGTGGGTAATAGTTACCGCAGTCATTTTTTAATACGTGAAGTAAGGCGAGTGACACAACAATTGATTATCTCCTAGAATATTTTAAAAGTGAAAATAGAAAGAAACAAGTTGCATGGCTTTGTTATCTGCAAAGAAATAAGAAGCTCAGGAACTCCAATTAGTGATTTGACTAAAGTTAGTTGACCAGATATTTTTATGTTGTATAACAAGGCAGTGCAATTTTTATTTCTGTAAAATAAGCCTACTAGTGTTATAAATCAATTACATAACTCAGCTAACAAAATGAGCTAAAACTTAGAGTAACTTATGTTGGCTCTAATGTTTCTAAAGGTCATTAAGTGTTAGACTATTCTCTGAACCCAAAGTTTTCTCTTCACTGAAACAGAGAAAACTGCAGATGTTTATCTCCCTCATAGTGTTGCATATTCATAAAAGTTGATTAAAATTATAAGAAATCAATATATTAAGAACCTACTCTGTGTTCAGTGTTTTGCTAGGCACTAGCAGAAATAAAGAGTAACCTCCATATTCTTCTGGAACTTATATGCTGTCTGAATCAACTACATATGAACAATTCAGGAAAATTTAATACTAACCTTATTAACTCTTACCTGTGAGGATTCAGTGAATGTTAGACCCGTATAAGCATCAAAGGTAAGAGATGTCTCTAAAGGGAAGTTGTATATTAACAAGGCCTCAGCTATGACTAGGATTTCAACTAGGTGAAAAGGAGGAATGAGTAATTTTCAGGCAAAGGAGGTAACAGGTAAAAATAACAAAAAATCGTGAACTCATAAAATGGTGGTGAAAGGGCCCCCATGCTTTGCAGACAATGAAGTGGCAACACCACTTTCCTTCCCCTTTTGGAGAACACCCTATTAAACTGATAAAGTTTTCATGCTGAAAGAGCGAGGATTCAGAGAATCAAGTAGAAGACCCTGACTGGGTGCAAGATTCACTCTGCCTTCTCCCATTCATTACATTGCCTGTCTCACTCTGATTCTTTCTGAATTGTAACTTTCCTAAAGGATGAAAAAGTGAGTGAAAAATCTGAACCTAATTGGAAACACAGTGACATTAATTTAAAAGATAGTATAGGGCTTCCCTGGTGGCGCAGTGGTTGAGAATCCGCCTGCCGGCGCAGGGGACATGGGTTCGTGCCCCGGTCTGGGAAGATCCCACATGCCGCGGAGCGGCTGGGCCCGTGAGCCATGGCCGCTGAGCCTGTGCGTCTGGAGCCTGTGCTCCGCAACAGGAAAGGCCACAACAGTGAGAGGCCCGCATACCAAAAAAAAAAAATTTAAAGGGCTTCCCTGGTGGCGCAGTGGTTGAGAATCCGCCTGCCGATGCAGGAGACACGGGTTCGTGCCCTGGTCCGGGAAGATCCCACATGCCGCGGAGCAACTAAGCCCGTGAGCCATGGCCGCTAGGCCTGAGCGTCCAGAGCCTGTGCTCCGCAACGGGAGAGGCCACAACAGTGAGAGGCCTGCATACGGCAAAAAACAAAAAACAAACAAACAAAAAAAACAAACAAACAAAATAAGATAGTATATACCCCTTTGGGGGGCAAAACCACAAAGCATACTATATCATCTTGATATAGTATTTAGCATTCAGCACTAAAAAAATAAAGAAAAAAACAGTAGGCTTTTTAAAAAATTGAAGTATTGCTGATATACAATATTATATAAGTTACAGGTATGCAATATAGTGATGCACAATTTTTAAAGGTTTGACTCCATTTATGGTTATGATAAAATATTGGCTATATTCCCTGTGTTGTACACTATATCCTTTGGTCAGTTTCTGACACTTACCATGGATAGTTAATTTCAATAAAAGGTCAAGTCCTTTTATAGTGAATCCTAAGCATAAGGGGGAAAAAATAAAAAATCAAGGGATGACAGGATCAGTGAATATTGTAGGCCACCGCGTTCATGCTCCCTACAGGAGATGGGCCAGAATGAATATGTCGTAGGGTTTGCAGTTAGAGTCACCACACTGGCCTTGTCTTTATGGTTTTTTTCGGTACGCGGGCCTCTCACTGTTGTTGCCTCTCCCGTTGTGGAGCGCAGGTTCCTGACACGCAGGCTCAGCGGCCATGGCTCACGGGCCCAGCTGCTCCGCGGCATGTGGGATCCTACCGGACCGGGGCACGAACCTGTGTCCCCTGCATCGGCAGGCGGACTCTCAACCACTGCGCCACCAGGGAAGCCCACACTGGCCTATCTTTGCTTTAGATGTCTCAGACAACAGTTATTCCAGAATACCATATACTTATGTAGCAGAGCGTATAAATTGAAAGATATTAACATGAAAATATGAAATGACACCATATCCAAAATTCAAAATATTGGAAAGTCATACAACAGTTATTGGGAAAAGGATAAACTACAATTGCATTAAATAATCGTCATCATCAGATGCCATCCTGTGTACAGACAAATTCTGAAGTGCTTTTGCATAATCAAAGTAGGCACACTTAAAAAGTATATGTTAGCAATAAGTAGCAAGATATATGGGCAATTCCATCCCTAAATGACTAAGCAGCAATGTCTGTAAAGGGACATACCCCCCAGTTATGAATATGTAGATATGCTAGAATATAAGGTTATTGAAGCATTGATAAGCACAGAGAAAAGCAGTATTAATTCAAAAATCATAAATGTAAAAAGAAATAAAACCAACATTCAAAATAGAGTGAAAGATTTCAGGGATGGCAGGTGACTAATACCTTTCTTCTTTCTGAAAGACTAAAACCTCTAATTACATAGGACATTCTGTATAGAAAATGAATTCAGTACAGACTTGATGGAAAGCATGGCATTTACTAAAGCAACCCTACCTTCTCCTTCCTAAATATCTTAGATATTCTTGGTGATACATACACATATAAAATCAAAGATTAACTTTGACTTTGAAGATGGTTACATGGTTATTTTGCTTAGAGTAGTCATCAGGTTTTGGAAAAAAAAGAAGTAGGGCTTCCCTGGTGGCGCAGTGGTTGAGGGTCCGCCTGCCGATGCAGGGGACATGGGTTCGTGCCCCGGTCCGGGAAGATCCCACATGCCGCGGAGCGGCTGGGCCCGTGAACCATGGCCGCTGGGCCTGTGCGTCCGGAGCCTGTGCTCCGCAACGGGAGAGGCCACAGCAGTGAGAGGCCCGCGTACCGCAAAAATAAATAAATAAATAAATAAATAAATAATATGTTAAATGCATATGATATAAACACCTCAGTTTTTGCCATGAGTTAAGGAGATGACCACAAGTGAGACACACTTTTTTTCCCTTAATAGGATTGTGGAACATAAACACATGCATATATATTTGAGAATGTATTTAAAACATTTTTAAATTATGTTAAAATAGAATAATGTTTTCCAAGAAATATATAAGCCATAATGTAAGAGGTAGGCAATAAGAGATTATCATCTTTACTTAGCAACCGAGGTAAAACAACAATATTGTGTACATATTATTTTAAACCCAGATGCATTCGGTTCCTTTATGTTTGTGTTATACAGGGTTAGGTACCTGTTTGTCAGGACTCCTCAGGTGTTCATGACAGAAATCCAGTGCAAACTGTATTTAGCAAATGGAGAATGTATTAGGTCAAATAACTGAATAGTCTAGTTGTAGGTCTCTCTAAACCTGGCTTGACCCAGGGTTCAAGCTGAGTTTTCAGGATTTACTTTGGCTCTACCTCTTGGCACTATTTAGGCTACGTGGCCTCAATTTCAGGCAGTATCTCTCTCTTCTCTCTGGCACCTTTCTCTGCCTATACCTAAAGCCTAAATTCTCTATGAGGAGATTTGTGTATGTAGAAGTTGATATATGTACAGCAACATGTTGCAATCTAAAAAACAGAGTATTGAGAGAAAAAGAAATAAAATAAGATCTATAGCACAATACAATAAGTCTAAATTAATAACATACACACATCGGAGCTTCCCCGGTGGCACAGTGGTTAAGACTCTGCCTGCCAATGCAGGGGACACAGGTTCAAGCCCTGGTCCGGGAAGATCCCACGTGCCGCGGAGCAACTAAGCCTGTGAGCCACAACTACTGAGCCTGCATTCTAGAGCCTGCAAGCCACACTACAGAAGGCCGCGTGACACAACTACTGAAGCTTGTGCCCCTAGAGCCCATGGTCCACAGCAAGAGAAACAACCACAATGAGAAGCCCACGCACGACAATGAAGAGTAGCCCCTGCTCACCATAACTAGAGAAAGCCCGTGCATAGCAGTGAAGAACCAACGCAGCCAAAAATAAATAAATAAATAACATATACACACACACACACACACACACACACAGACACACACGCACACACAAATATCCAGAGGTGTTATGTCATCAAGAAGAAAAAGATGACCTTGCAAGCTCCCAAAGAGGAATCAAACAAGCCAATTATCATCTGACTTTGTAGTGGAAACACCAGTTGTTGAAAAATTTAAAAAATATATTGCTTTCAAAATAGTTTTCAGTGTAGAATTCTATACTAAGCCCAGATACTGATCATCTGTAAAGACAGAATGAAGAAAATTTCTGACATACTCAAAAAGTATACATTTTATGTACAATGTTTTGGAATATTACTGAGAGTTCACTACAACAAATAAGGGAATAAAGCAAAAGACAGACAGAAACAGAGACAGAGTGAGATAGCAAGGTGTCCACCCAAGATAAATAAGGAAAGTTCCAAGCTAACTGTTGTGCTGCAGGATTCAAGCAGGACTGAGGGATGGACAAATTCTACAAGAGTCATCTGTGGTTGGGGAAAAGAAGCCCACTTGATAGAGTATATAGTGTATAATAAAGATGCTAAAAATGTTGAGCTTGGGATAAAGGCATATTGTGCAAGAATAACAAATGAAAGAAAAAACAATAACACACACAGAGAGACCCAATCAATTAATGGTACTTTATAGAGCCAATTAAACTATGGTGTGATTTCAAGCAACTGGTAGGATAAAAGTAAAGAGAATCTATTGGACAGTGTTAATGAGAACACTTTCGTTCAAATGTTACTATACTTAGGGGAGAAGAAAATGTAATCTTAGCAACTACCTGACTCCACACTAACAATATTTTGATGATCATATGCTGATGACCAATACCTACATGCTGATTATGGGTATTTAAATATTTTGTCAACTATGGCCAAAGCTCTCAAGACCTGCTTGTGGTTCAGTATATAAAGTAAATATCAACAACCTTGACAAAGTAAAAGTGTAACTGACAGAATGTTGAATTAGAGAATGGGGGGAGAGAAGCAGTAAAAAAGGAAGAAGAAAAGATTAAGCCAAGATTTTTATTTAACAAGTGGAAACCTAAGAGATACTATCAAAAATTGTTAAGTCAGGAACTAGAAATGCATGTATAGAGCTTCCCTGGTGGTGCAGTGGTTAAGAATCCACCTGCCAATACAGGGGACACAGGTTCGAGCCCTGGCCCAGGAAGATCCCACATGCTGCGGAGCACCTAAGCCCGTGCGCCACAACTACTGAGCTCGAGCTCTAGAGCCCACAAGCCACAACTACTGATCCCATGTGCCACAACTACTGAAGCCCGTGCGCCTAGAGTCCATGCTCCGCAACAAGAGAAGCCATGACAATGAAAATCCCGCACACCGCAACAGAGTACCCCCTGCTCACCTCAACTAGAGAAAGCCCGCGCACAGCAACGAAGCCCCAATGTAGCCAAGAATAACTAAATTAATTAATATTTTAAAAATGAAATGCATGTATATATATAAACTTATCCAAGAGGAGTAAAAATAAAAAAGTATATATTAAGATTTAGAGAGAAGGAAAGAGTTAGTGTGAAAAAAATACTCATCTTTCATATCCCTGAGTCAATAAATATTGTCTAAATTTTATTCAAGCAATAGGCAAGTATAATATCTAGAGTTATAGAGGAAACAAATAAAAACAAAACAATTTACAGAAAATAGTTTGTCTTTGGAGAATTGCACTTAAGGTTTAGATGGAAAAGGTAGAAAGCAGTTGCAATTCATCGTGGGCAAATTTCTTCTGCAGTATTTGATTGTGTTATGGATATGTAATAATTCGTTTAAAATACAACGTTTAAAATTTATTTGAAACAACATTGTTTCTGGTAAGGGAAGAACAGCACTTGAAAGATGTTATTTGTATTTGTTCTGAAATTCTGTAATTTTGATGGATTCAAACAAGTCACCAATTCAACTCATCAAGTTTTTTTTATCATTTTAAAATGTTGCCAAAAAATTAACAAATAAAATTCATAGTTATCACGTTGAGTCTTTATATGGTCATACTGGCAAAATTAAATGGCATTTGCCCCAGTCTGTCCAAATGAGAAAGACTAGGCTATGCTGGAACTATATGATGTAACTTCCAGAAGCACAGATAACCCAGGACGTCTTGCCTCCAGAGCAGCTCTACTGTGCTGCCCTAAAAGCAGATAGCTTGGACCGAAAACCCTTGATTATTTAAAGCTGAAAGTGTACGGAGGCAAGGAAAGTAACCTAATTTAAGCTTGTTTCGTTTTTCCAAATGTAAAGTATGCACTGCCGCAGGGTGTGTTAGCAACCTGCAGTCTTTCCAAATGGACGCTAATAGGGAATTTTTTTTTCCACAAAGGACACAGTTATGGGGAATCAGAAACCCCGTGAAGTGTGGCTAATAGCTGAGGAACGAGTATTAGGAGAGTTCTGATTATTTTCAATTCAAGAGTATGAACAGCGGTGGATCAATTGTATAGGTCAATTCATATGTGATCTTATTGATTATAAATTGAAGTTAGTTATTATAGCAGGAAAACAAAGATAATTGACACTTCTATTAACAAATATAACATCCCCACTTAAAGGTATACACAAGCACACACTCAGGCTCAAGTCTGATGGCTTGTCTTTTTGAGCAGCACTTCTCAAAATTAAATACCAGTCACCTGGGGGTCTGCGATAGGGTTGAGATTCTGCTTCTCTAGAGAGTTCCCAGGTGATTCCTAAGCTGCTGGTCCTCCAGACACATTTTGTATAGCAAGGAGAGTATCCAAATCCATGTTTTATTCAATGATAAGTGAACTGAAAACAATCTAATGAGTAAAAATCAGCATTATTCACAAGAGCCAAGATATGGAAACAATCCAAGTATCCAACAGATGAATGGATAAAGAAAATACAGTATGCATCTGCACCATGGAATATTATTCAGTCTTTAAAAAGACAGAAATCCTGTCATTTTCTACAATATGGATGAACCTGCATGATATTATGCTCATTGAAATAAGCCAGTCATAGAAGAACAAACACTGCATATTTCACTTATCATGAGGTATCCAAAATGGTCAAATTCATAGAAGCCCAGAATTGAATGTTGGTTGCTGGTGGCTATGGGGGAGGAGGAAATGGGGAACTGCTGTTCAATGGGTATAAAGTTTCAGTTATGCAAGAGGAAAGTTCTAGAGATCTGCTGTACAACCCAGTGCCTACAGTCAACCATACAGTATCGTGCCCTTCAAAATTTAAGAGGGTGGAGCTCATGTTAAATGTTCCTATCAATAAAAGAGTTTATTTGTATCCTTTTTTTTTCAGATTCCACATATAAGCGATATTGTATGATATTTGGCTTTCTCTGTCTGACTTACTTCACTTAGTATGATGAGGTCCATCCATGTTGCTGCAAATGGCATTATTTCATTCTTTTTTATGGCTGAGTAATATCCCATTTTATATGTATGCCATATCTTCTTTAGCCATTCATCTGTCAATGGACATTTAGCTTGCTTCCATGTCTTACATTTACAAAACAGAAAGAGACTCATACACATAGAAAATAAACTTATGGTTACCAAGGGGGAAAGGAGGGAGGGATAAATTAGGAGGTTGGGATTAACATATACACACTACTATATATAAAATAGATAATCTACAAAGACCCACTGTATGGGAAATAGAGTCAATATTTTGTAATAACCTATAAGGGAAAAGAATCTGAAAAAGAACATATATACATATATATATATATATATATATAACTGAATCACTTTGCTGTATACCTGAAACTAACACAACATTGTAAATCAACTATATTTCAATTTTAAAAAATTTAACTAAAAAATAATAAAATTTTAAAAAGGGAGTGATGCAGGAACACTTTGGGAAGTACTGGCTAAGTCTACTACTTTGACTGTGGTGATGGTCTCACAGATATTTGCATATGTCTAAACTCATCAAATTATACACATGCAGGTTTTAAATACATGCAGGTTTTGTATATCAATTACACCTCAATAAAGCTGTTGAATTTTTAAAAAGTAGTTTGGGGATTAGATTAGCAATGAAAGATTTGAGACTAATACCTTGGGGGGAAAAAAAGAAAGAGGATAAAGTGACTAACAAAACAATAAAACTCTGAAACCAGAAGAAACTAAGAAACCTGTTTTGTATTTAGATATGTACATTTTTCTGTTGCAGTATCAGACTGTTTCCTTAAACTGCTTAAAATGTATGAATTATATCAAGTCTAAATAATCACAATACAATATTCAAGTTTTCTTAAAATCAAAAGAGGGATCTTTATTCTTGAAGCATATCTATTTTCTACCTGCACATTTCCACAGGTTGTGCTAAGTTCCAATAAAGTAAAAAAAATAATGACTGATTTAGAATTCTTTGTCAGTTCTAAATGTCGTGGATTACCAATCAGTCATAGCAGAGGGAAATCTGTAAGACTAAATATTATAGCACAGACAAAAAAGGAGAGGGAGGATGTGGTCTTGTAATAAAAGCCTGGATTTACTTCCGAAGGAATACAACCTCAAAGGAAATTACATATTACTGTGGAATAATGAAGAATTAGAACATCCTTCCATTAAATAAGAATATAGCTGAAAGGTCAGATAAATTTTAAATAATGTCCACTACTAAGTAAACTAAATCCTTTAATTTGAGCTATAATGCCAATTATAAACCTTTTTTTCAGAACTTATCCTCTTTTTCCTGAAAAGTTGTATGGGTTTTTAACACCATACTAATTATCTGTAGATTTAAGAAAAAAATAGACATCCAAAACATATCTATCCAATTTTTATTTATTTATAAAAATCCCACATTTACAACTAAAGAAAGAATACTATTTTAATGAACCAAAATAAAACATGTTCTCGATGACTGAGTCTGTTTCCGAGGTATAACACAAATCTACATAAAACTTAGAGTTTAACCTTGCAAAGCAAAAGAAATATCAAGCTGTCAAACACATTTCTACCTGGTTTAAAATATGTAAATTAGCGAAAAGATTGCTTTTGTTTCCAGAAAAACTATTGAACTAAGAAACTTCTAGGCTTTAAGATTATTAAAAAGATTGTCCAATATGTGACTGCTCTGAGCCCACAAAAATTCAATTTTTATTTGCTAACTTAAGTCTTCCAGCAAATTACCGGCACTGTGATGGTGGATACTCATATCACAATAATCCTGCCCAAATAGTCATGTTTGATTACTCCTTGTTCTGTGCTGAGAGGGAAAAGTCCAATAAATTCTCTCTACTACTTTTCAAACCAGACAGTAGTCACAGTAAACATAAAAGAATAAGACAAAAGGAGTACCAGCACAAGCACACCTTTTGTCCTAAATGTTAGATTCTGAAAGAAGTGTAATAAATGAAGGTGAAGAAAATGTCTAAAAATATAAAATTTTGAGAAGCTATAGACTAGGAACATATTAGGAAGACCCCCTCACTATTTTACTTCATAAGACACAAAAATTAACATTTTTTCAATTAGTATGAAAATAAAAAGACATAAGGCAGTTCATTCCAAAACATACTTCCCATATATGGGGAGCTCTCAGATTGATAGGATATGAACAACTGTACAAAAATGAGCCTGTATGTACAAAGCATCATAACAAATACTTGACTCATTAAAAATGCTTCTTCTGTTCAGTTACCATTTCAGTTATATATGAGCTTAGCTGCTCTAAATGAGACACGAAATGATAATGTCTTTTAAAAGATAAGAGTTTATTTCTCTCACACATAAAATCTGAGCTGATGAGGTAGTGTCTCCGCTCCATGAGGTCATGTGGGGTTAAGCGTCTTTCCATCTTATTGCTCTGGCGTCTGTAGGGCTTTACCATTGCCCATATAATGCAAGATGGCAATTTCACATTCCAGCCATCAAAAAAGAGAAAGGAAGAGAAGAAGGCATCTTTTCATGATAAAAATATGACTAAGAAATTGAACCCATCATGTCTACTTTCTTTCCATTGAACAGAACTTTAGTCACATGACTATGCTCAGCTGTAAGTAAAGCTGGAAAACGTAGCCATTAACTGGGCAGCCACACACCAAGATTCTGAATTCTGCCATTGTTCAGACCATGCATGTTTGTGATATTTACTGAGGGAGTCTTCCAATCTCAGTGACCAAAAATACTTCCTACCCCGCTGAAGTCTCTGAAATTCTAGCTAAAAGACGCATTCATTTTTATTAAAGTTTAAACACACATGTTCTTGGCTCCTTTTAGCCATGCCCACCTTTAAGCTATTTATCAGTTGTGAACACGTTAGCATAGAACAGGTTCTGTGACACCTGGCAGCTAACAGAGGGCTGGGCTGCCATGGAACGCAGTAGAAGCAAACTGTGATGATGGGGAAGTGGACATTTAAGTCCTGCAAGATAACAACAATTCTCTTTGTACAGAAGGAGGAACTGGGTACTGGGGGACATTGAACACCTTCCACTGTGACTTTTGGATATGACAGCAATGCTGCAGGTTAGTTTTTCCCACTGTCAAATCAAGACATTAAACCTGCCTCACCTCCTTCATGGTCAGGATTAAATGAAATAATAGGCATTGACATATAGTGTAAACTGTAAAGCAATGTATACATGTAAGACATTAATTATACTTTATGCTGGTAATTGACTGACCAAATGGGAAAAGATAAAAGGGGGAAGATGAAATTGAGAAAATAAGGAATTATTTGTTGGTACTCTTTTCACAGAAGGAACATAAAGAAAAATCTTTTTTAGATGGAGTTTGAAGTTCAATCTAGTTATCTGTGATGTGTTAGACTCAGGATGAATTTAGACTATGAACATTATTGCCATAATTTGAAATGACACCTATTTGCACAGAATATTTCAGATGACATTCCAAGTCATGATTCTTTCACAAGAACTGCTGCCACATCCATTGTTATGAATGCAACACTGTGTGCCAGGAACTGTGCTTGGCACTGGAGATGAAGATGGATGTTGGTCACAGAAGAAAGAAATGTACGTGTATGTTTCGAAAAAAATTACAAAGCAGTGTCATAACTGAAATGATACAATTTTTTTTAAGCACTGGGGGAGGAGACTACAAAGTGAAAAATGTCTGCTAACAAGCGTGGCATTTTGGTATCATGCTAACAATGCTTTAAAATGGCCACATATTAGTAGCATGCGTCTCTAAAGTTAAAATTCTGAGTAGAAATTCATTGACATTTTGGGGAATAACAGGTATATCTCCCACCTGCTAAAGTCCCTGAAATCTCAGCTCATAACCTGAACAACAGAAATGTAAAAATTCTTCAAGTAAACCACTTTACTAGGAGGGTCACTGATAATTTAAAAAGGACTAATAAACCCATTTAATATGAGAATACTTAAGATGAGCAAACCTATACATATTAATTAATTAATTAATTATGGTTTTTACTTATATACCATATAAATACAGGATTGTTTCTTATATTTCTATCTTTAATGAATTCATTTCTTTTTAAACATTCATTTCTTTGAAGAAAGTGAATGTATATATATAGGATAAAAGAGACTTTTAGTAATCTTGAATTTTTTCTTTAAATAAAATTGTTTTTTGAAAACAAAATGAAGCAAAGCAATCCATTAGAACTTTGGAACATAAAGTTATTTCCAGTGTGAGCAATTTAGGGGCATTATTTTTAGAGGATTTATAACTATCTCCTGATATGTTTTCCTAGATGGATGTTTAAGACCAAAGTGATAAAAAGGTAATATTGTTAGACACTAAATATTCTGGCCCTACTGAGCCTGTTATTACATTTCATGTCATTATTAAGTCAAAAAACATCCAGGAGGTAATTTAGTTTGGGATATCTCGCTTAGCTAGACAGTATAACTCGAATCTGAGGCCAACTAGAAAGTCATCTTGAGGTATTGGTTTATAGCTTGACAGATGTTTCAGCATAAAATATTTGCATATTCAAGTCAGTTTGACGATTATATATGCAATCTGAATACATATAAACTTTTCTATTTTTATTTGATCCTAACTTTTCAAACATTTTCTGAAATTAAACCTTTTTAGCAAAATATAGTATTTTCTCCTGTGTTTTGTCTTCTTCAGGTACTTCTTTGTTTGCTGGGACATTCCTTTACAATTAGATTCTCATAGATATTTCAATACTTAATGAAACAGATTTTTTTAAGGTATTTGATTATAATCCCAATTTGTCTTAGACTTATAAAATTAGATATTTTCAAAACAATAGAGTTCTGCCATTCTTCAGACCATGCATTTCTGTCGTGTTTATTGAGGGATGTCTTCAGATCTCAGTAACCAAAAGCACCCCTCACCCTGCTGAAGTCTCTGAAATCCCATCCGTTTTTATTAAAGCATAAACACAAATGTCCCTGGCTCCTCTTCGCCATGCCCACTTTTAAGCTATTTATCAGTCATGAGCACATCACCACAGAACAGGTTTTGTGACACCTGGCAGCTAAAAGAGGCCTGGGCTGCCATGGAATGCAGCAGAAGCAAACTGTGATGAGGGGGGAAGCGGGCATTTACATCCTGCATGATGTACCCCAATGGGAAGAAATACCAGGAAAGGGTGTCAGTGGGTGACTCTGGACATTCTGAAGCAAGAATAAGAACATATAAATAAATAAATAATAAAAATTTAAAAATTAAATTTAAAAAATTAAAAATAATTTTTAAAAAGAACATGTGATGCCAAGAGACAAGTTGTGGCCAGCAAGGAAACTAATTATGATAGAGAAAAGCACTATGAACAATGGCGAGAACATACCAAAGGCAAATATGGCCAATTTCATGATTTTGCCAAGAACCTGGATCTCAGGTATATTCAGAGAAAAGAAACATTTTAGAAACTGAACTATTGTTTAAATGTTTTCCAAGCAACTAAGGCATGCAGGGGTCTGCCAGCACTCTTGAGGTGACTGGAAGCTGGCTGGCTGGATGCTTAATTCAGCACTCTCCAAAGTGTTTTCACTTTGGTGGTCTGATAAGATGTTCTATTAAAAAGGATTGCTGTAGTCAAACAGGTTTGGAGAACTCAGCATCCTATAATGCCCTCTTAGGGACTCCAAACTTGTATTAGCATATTAAAGGCTTTTAAAAGTTTTAGGGTTGAGAAATTTGTATAAAAGAAATTTTTATAAAAGAAATACAATTTCTTTTATTTTTATAAAAGAGACAATTTCTTTTATTTTTATAAAAGAAATACAATTTCTCTTATTTTTATAAAAGAAATTTTTATAAATTTTTATATCTCAGCATTTCCCAGAGCTATTTGTCCTCATAACCATGTTTTTACTAACAACTGTATTTTGCTGGAAATGTTGAAACGATAATCACCTTTGATCTGTGGCAGGGTAAATTTGTTCCTAGTTACAAACTGTGATAATGGAAATATAATATATATTGTACCCAGTAATGAGAGCCACAAAATTATGATTGATTAAAATGAATATCTTTGTCAAAATCATCCCTTTTAATAAAAATTTAGCATGAAAGTGTTAAATGGACAGTTACTAAAAATTCAAATCCTCTTTATACCTTAAAAACTGATAGTATGTAAGCAATCATCATCCAAGCATTCCCAACAGCAAGTGGATTGACTGATTTAAAAACTAAATGGAGACGAAGTGAGAGAGTGGCATGGACATATATACATTACCAAACATAGGGTGGATAGCTAGGGGGAAGCAGCCGCATGGCACAGGGAGATCAGCTCGGTGCTGTGTGACCACCTAGAGGGGTGGGATAGGGAGGGTGGGAGGGAGGGAGATGCAAGAGGGAGGAGATATGGGGACATATGTATGTGTATAACTGATTCACTTTGTTATAAAGCAGAAACTGGCACAACATTGTAAAGCAATTATACTCTAATAAAGATGTTAAAGAAGAAAAAAAATGAATAATAAACTAAGTGTAGATGTGACCAATTTAATCAGCACTACTCCCCTGGAACCAACTGAAGGGTTGTTAGTGGTGATTGCAGGGACGTGGCTTCCTGCCCACCAGCAAATGGACTGATGTACCCATCAGTTGACAGGAGGCACAGGACCAGTTATTACGGTCATTTTATAATTACTAATCCAAGTCAAATTTGAACAAATAGTCTAACAGAGAACATCTGGATCCTATATCCAATCTCTTCCAGCTTCCCCATACCCTATACAAAATTAGGCAAATACATGCAAATATATGTATAGAGTATAGGATAAGAAAATGCCAGGATCAGTATCTTGTGTCACTCTCTGAGGCTGAAGTCATTTCTCCAGCCCTGTCCCCCACTCTGGACTTCTCTGTTACCCCAGGTTTCTGGTTTAAGCAGAGGCAAATAAGATATCTTCTTAAACATTAGAATTTGAGGGGAATTTCAAGGTTTGTGTAGCAACACTCATATTTTCTTAATCTCTGGCCCAATGTTGCTGGCACCTCCCCCTGAACTTTTGAAATGATGGCTTTGGGTTACACAGAAAATGTCTTCTAGTTGCCCCACTAACACATTCCTTTGGATACATTGGAATGTATTTCTTAAAATGATAAGACAATGCAGTTTTGTTTTAGTGGGAAACTTGAATAGCCTGTCTTGGAAATAACTTAAATTTCTAATTTCCGTCTAGGTCATACCTGGTACGTGAGACCCTGGGACACCGAGCTGGTAAAGCAAAACCGAGGAGGTAGGAAGAAGACTGAGAAGGGGTTACAAAATGAAGAATGGGATATTGAAGGTCAATGTTTCAGACCTTACAATTTGGTCCCTGTTTTGCTTCCGAATTGGTGTAAAAGAGATTTCCAGAAAGCTTTTGGAGTATCTTCATGTCTATGAGCCTGAGCTCTGCTCTTACATATCTATCATTTAATATATGAATGTAATGTGATATAGTGAAAGAGTGGAGGCTTGGGATAAGATAGATCTGGATTCAAATACCAGCTCTCTAATATTCTGGTACCAAGGCATTAGGCATCCCTGCCATGGACTCACCCTAGTCAGTCTTCACATACATCACCCACCTCTGCAACAATTAGTCCAGGATACTGTGATCATAGCAATTTTCCTGCCTTGGGCTTATCCAACTATTCCAAATATCCTTCTCTAAGTTCTTTGGGATCCAAAACACTATTTTCCTTTTTTTTGCTCATTTTTTACTAATACTGTAAAATTCTTTATACATGGCTGTACCTCCCTGGAAAACAACTTTTTTTTTTTTTCCTCTGCTCATTTATTTTCTCTGGGAGGACAGGGATTATGCTTGTCTCACTGACCATGCTAAGGTAATAAACTTTAATAAATATTTATTATGTACTTTTGAAGACTATTACTTAAGCTCTCAGATCCCCCTTTTTTTCTCCCCTGTAAAATATGGATACTAAAAGTAATAGAATTTTTGTGAAAGTTAAAAATGAGGTGGCTAATACATACAGCTATCTTGTACACAAAAGGTAATCATGAAATATTAACTCCCTTACCCATGCCCTTCTCCCTAGAGGCAGCACCTCCTGAAAAGACAAGAAGATAACAGGGGTAAAGGCAGGGGAATCTCTTTCTGCTTTATAGTCATTATTATAGAGATTTCATCTAAAGATTATATAGAAAATTTTATCATGTCTTCAACATACTTTATTAGAATTTTCTTTTTTCCAACAAACTAAATTCATTTCCTTTTTTAAAAATTGTTCCTATTTTTGTATTATTGTTCCCATATAACCATATGGGTTATTCATAAATGTAAATGATCAGGCAAGGACTGTGTTTTACACTGAAATTAAACAGTGATATTTACAATCTGCTAGGTGGAGAATGAGGAAAGGCGGTAGTTAAGGGAGTTAAACAGGATAGAGCAAGAAGTCCTTATTTCTGACCTTGACGAAACTGTTTGCAGCTCAGACTCCTCTCAGAGTGTTAATCTTGCTGCAAAAGCATGTGCAAGATAAAACCCCTTCTCCTCTGAGCAATCAAGGGCCCAGGAGCAAAACCCAACATACTAGAAAATCATGTCGGCAGAAAAAGAAACCATTTCAAGATAATGAGGAATTAGGGCTGGCATTTTACAGAGCGTAGTTGAGAGATGACACCTCCTTAAAAGCCCCCATTGATTAAAACTCAGTATTTAAAGTGAACTTAGTGATCCCAGATAGGCAAAGACTAAGAATTTTCTGTAAGTAGTGAAAATGGCCCTGAATCAAGAAAGGGAGATTCTACCACAAACCCACATGGAAAATGAATATTGAGCAGCAGAGAAAAAGATAAGTAGAATTTGCCAGAGAATGAAAAGTGTTGGGAAAAAAATCATTCTTTAGATCATACCTGTCCAAGTGTTATCACTGGTTCCTCAGGGAGAGGAATTTGAAATTTATATCAGAAATAAATAGTATGTTATTTGTATTATATTGTAAATAATTATGCTTAGGTTTACTATATGGCAAAGTATCTATGGTTCTCAACTCCTGAGTTTTAGTTCATTCTCATCTTAATAAGATTCTTTTATCATCTTAATAAGATTGAGATAAAACTCATTCATGTATTGTTATATTTTTCAAATGGATGGACTATACCTGATCATTGTAGTAAAGACTTCCAAGGAGGAAAAACCTGCTAAATAATAACACCAACAATTTGATTTAATAAAGTTTACTTTTTTCTGGATATACTTCTGATTAGACTTGCATATGAAAATACAGACATGAATAGGAAACACTTATGGCTTCCTGACATCTCTACATTCAGTTTCTTCCCCACCCTTTCCTCTAATTTATCCTGCACATCGTTGGCAGATTCAATTTAATTAAATTGAAAATGTACCAGGAAGTGTACTGGGCACTGTGGATATAAAAATTAATGGCGGTGCCCTCCCTGGTGGTCCAGTGGGTAAGACTCCATGCTCCCAAGGGAGGGGGCCTCGGTTCGATCCCTGATCAGGGAACTAGATCCCACATGCATGCCGCAACTAAGAAGTCAGCATGCCGCAACTAAATATCCCACATGCCACAACTAAAAACATACCACAAGGAAGATGCCGCATGCTGCAACTAAGATCTGGTGCATCATAAATAAATAAATAAATAAACAAACAAATTTATAGGTCTAAAATGCAGGGGTGGTATATGTGGCAGAGATCCAAATTGGGGAGTTTACAAAGCTTGACATAGCCTATGCATTTGTAAGAGTTAAAAATTTTTTGCCTTTATTCTTCCCATTCCTATTTATGTATCTACCTTCCACTTTTGTGTTAGATCTCAAAGCTTCCCACCTGCTCAGGGTCCTATCAATTATTCATTACTCCATATTTTCATCCTCCTCTTCCTTACTGGCTCCCTTCCATCATTTATATATGCTAAAGCGTCTTTCATGTTTATCAACAAGGAAGTCGACAAGCAAAGCCCTTGTCTCCTGGTTACCATTCTATATCGTTCCTTCTTAAAAGGATTATCTAAGCTTCCTCTTTTCAGGTTCTTCTAAAGTTTGGCATTTGCTCTTCACCCCACCTCCAGAGCCATTATTCCACTATCATTACTCTGTCCACTTTCCCACCAAAATTGTACTGCTTGCTTTGTTGTGAAATTCAACAATTCTTCTCAGTCTTCATCTTCAGGGTCTCTGAGCATCTCTTGATACCACTGACCACTCCTTCCTTCTGGAAGCCCTCTCTCACCTTTGTGACCGGCTAATCTCCTGGTTGTTGCTCCTTTACAGGGTTCTCTCTTTTTTTTCTTCAAAGGCTGATAATCTTTTCTTACTCTATACATCTCCCTGTGTGATGTCATCTACACATCTAAAATTATTATTTTCTATTGATGATTCCCATATCTCTGGCACAGAACTCTCTCTAAGGGATATATGGCAACAAGGTGAAATTCTATCTCTTTAGCTAGGCATCCTCTAGTCTTTCCAACCTTCGTCATGCTACCAGTCTCATTTGTTTCCTGACTATTCCATTATACATCTCAAGTGAGAACACCTCTGTTTTTTTGCTCCCATCTGTTTGCTAATTTAGAATGCCCTGCTCTCTTGTTCTATTAATTTATGTCTTATTAATCTTTTGAGTACAAGCTCAAAACTTATTTCTCCAGTAGGCATTTCCCTGACTGCTCTTTCCTCGGAATTTGTATCATATCCCTGTACCATTCCCATAGTACAGGAATAACAAATAGGTTGCATCTTGAATGAAAATGCTAATTCACAGGTAACACCAACCTAGAGTTCAGTACGAAGGAACATTCACTCTTCCCCACATCCATACACAGAAGGAAAGTATCATGATTGATTATCAATGTCTACCTGGAGCACAAGAGAGAAAAGGGCAGCCTCAGTCCACATGGTTGCCATGCATGTTATAGCTCTTAAGACACACTACCTTAAATTATTATTTACCTGGATTGTAAATGCCCTGTCTTTGCAACCAGATGTTAAATCATAACAAATTAGAGATTGGATCTTATTCTTCATATTTCCATGCAAAAAATTAACGATTAATAAATATTTGATTAGGAAGAGGAAGAGAAGGAGGAGATGTCAATAGAGTAAATTTGTAAAGTGGAAACAAATGTGGCATACAGAAAAAGTTAGCTTTCTAAAAATAGAGATTGATGTCTTACTACCTATTCTCTAAAGATACATTCCAAAATCAAATCACCTTACTCTCTACAGACCCAGATGGGATAATAATATTTTTAGAGAACATATCTTTCTTTTGAATCTCATGCACTCTCCTTTTTTTAAAAAAGAAAACTATCAGTCTTAAAGTATGTGCTGTGTTTTTAATGGCTTCTATGAAACTAAGCATATGGCCCCTATTAAATCCAAAGTAAAGTTTTGGTAAAACAATAGCTTGAAATGTAGAGTGCATTTGGATTTTTAAACATATTTTGGAAGAAATGAGATATTTGGAGAGTGTTATACTAAAACAATGTTAAAAAAATGAAAAATGACAGGGCAAAAATATCTTAAAAAAATATTCTCTCATACCTCCTATTCCCTGCCATCTCCCATGACCCTTCCTACTGCACATATTCTTGGGGGATGGCCTCAGAGTTTCAACATATAAAATATATGCTTCATATATAGATGAAGAACAGCTCTAGACATAGAGAAAAACTAAATCCATGAACCAGATGTTTAAATATTCAATACTTTAATTCAGTTTCCTAGTTTCAATCCATCAAAGTCTTTAATCTTTTGTATGGTTTTATCCTATTAATGGTTGATGGACTAAAATCAAGTTACAGCTTTTCAAGCAACAAATCAGAATATCCTGAGTTTCTAAATTTAGCTTTTAAAATCATTCCTCTTTCATTGCATGCTATACTACTTCTCTTGTAGCACTGGAGAAAGAAGCATTGTCTTGTAGAGACACAGTTCTGAAATAGTGCTGAGAAAACTGTGTATTGAAAATACTACGCCTATTTGATTGAATAGGGGAAAGAACATAGTCTTCAGAATCAGACCAGATTTTGAATCACTCTCCATCACTTACTCTGTTTTCTCAGATAAGTTGTTTAACTTCCATGTAACTTTGGACAAGTATCTCATTTGTAAAATAGGAATGGTAATACCAAACGTGTCAAAGTAGACTGTGGTCAGATGAAATGAGGAGTACCGTGTAAAAAGCACAATGCCTAGGACATAAAATGTGATTTTAAAATGCTGGCTCTGGGCTTCCTTGGTGGCGCAGTGGTTGAGAGTCCGCTTGCCGATGCAGGGGACACGGATTCGTGCCCCAGTCTGGGAAGATGCCACATGCCGCGGAGCAGCTAGGCCCGTGAGCCATGGCGGCTGAGCCTGCGCGTCCGGAGCCTGTGCTCCGCAACGGGAGAGGCCACAACAGTGAAAGGCCCGCGTACCACAAAAAAAAAAAAAAAAAATGCTGGCTCTGATGATTGTTTTCCTTTCAAATAATACAAAGAAAAATTACACGATGAAAATATGAATTTAAACACATCTATTATGATTTTTTCTTAAAGTACTCATGAAGGTATTTGCTTGATTGTAATGGGAAAAGGACAATATCAAATTTTAAATATAAAAACAATTCTTATAAGTAGAAGTGGTAATATCTAAGCATATGCTCTATCACGTTAGCTGGGTTGGTATACATTGTTTTCTACTAGTTTCTTGCTATTTTACCGTTAACAAACAATCTAATATTGAAGTTACCTTAAAGTTATTTACAACACACTATTGTAAGTAATATGTGTTTAATACTTTTACAGCACCATAGATAGTACTTTAAAAAATACCTATGAAAGGAACTGTGCCATTTATTCTCAAAAGATGTACATAAAGAAAATAATAATGTTTAAAATTTTATTCTATTTTCATGACTCTTGACATAATCCCAAAGTATCTCTCTTTTCTTTTTCTCAAAAATTTGTAATTAAATAGGAAGAGCATGGCTGGTATTTAGATCCACCTTGCATTTTTTTCTAAAGCAGAAATACTTTTATTATATTTCTATGAGAGATTTTAATAATCTCTTTGTGCTGCCACTGACGGATCTGAGATATCAGCAGGACATGTTGAGTAATGCCAACATCTGTAAAATAGCCTAAGAAATGATCAAAAACTACTTGGAAGCTAAACTAAGACACACACTCATTTGGCATATGGTGGCCGCCCTTCATCACTTCTAGAACAGGAGGGGGCTTTTACAGAGGTACTTTTTCAGTTATTATGTTACAAATTTTGACAATACTCATTATATAGTGATCTCTGGAGAAGATGTGAGCACTCCCACGATATCATAGAGACTTAAAAGTAGGAAAGCAGGAGACAGAAGATGCTGCCTCGGTGAATTTCAACAAAGTGGAGGTTGAAAAGATACAGTAAATAAAATGAAATGTAAAGTAAGAATTAGTTTCAAAATACTTATAATTCAATAATCTACACATAAAAGAAATCTTGAGGATTCAGAATACATATTTGAGAAGATTTCTGTGCCCCTTTGGAGATCCAGAACAATAACTTGATATTATTAGTAGTTGAGAGGCAAATAATTTTGTTTGTTTTAGTATGTTCCAGAGTAGGTAGAGATAGCAATATCTTGTATATTATTATTTAATTTTACTGTTATCTAGCCTATCTGTCTAAGAAAAGCTACCATGTTCTAGTTGGTAGAATAATAAATTGGGAGAATATGGTGTTTCAATAAATAACTGATCATCAGACCCCGTAGAATCTGGTCATTTACGGAGCACTAATTCTCAAGGAAATCACAAGCATTACGTTCTTTCTGTTAAGTGATAATAGTAATCGTGATCCCAAAATACTATTATAAAGTTAATGTGGCAGCACATTGCAAACCCCTCAAATGATAGGTTTTATGTAAGACCCAAAATAGTAATAATGTGTCAAAAATCTAAAAACTGCTCCTGAGGGTAAAAAGACAGAACTTTCTATATAAAAATGACACTGTATTATGCTCTTTGAGGTTGCAAACAATTTGGGAGGGTGAGATCTTATTTTTTCAGCTGTTCCAATGACACATAATTCCATGAAAAAAAATAGATGTAGATATGAGATAGAGGACACCTGGAGACATAAATTGAAAAGCTAAATTTGAAATGAATCATTGAGCTAATGCATAAAAATTATGGGTTTAACTGTTTTACCCATGCTTCCTTTGCTAATTGCATTTGTTTCCTGCTGCTGCCCTATTGCCATGATGTTTTTAACACTAAATCTGTGTTTGTGGAAAACGAGGCCTATTACCTTTCAGGTTTAGAGTTCCCAGACAACAGGGGCCTATACGTAGTTCAATGGTGAAAAGAATTATGAGAATGCTGGATAATACAGATGTATCATTTGCTAAAACCATTTCTTGTCAATCCAAGAACATACTGATTGACGATCTTGATCTGAGAAGCCATATGTTCTTTCCTCTTCCTTCCCTAAGCCCTCTTAAAGTAGAGCCGTGGTGTGACGATCATTAATATACCTGTAATTAAGGACTATGTAGTCATCATCAGCTTCAAGTTTCAACGCGACTGTATTTTCCAATTCTGAGGTTACACGAAGGAAAACAAAATTCTCACTGTTCCACTAAGAGATATTTGCAAAACTTAATGACTTCACTCTATTTTATACTATCCCAAAGTAGAGCTAAATCCTAGAAACCAAATAATCAGGAAACTGATTATTTTGGGGGTAATTTATTTTAAATGTTTCGGTAATTTAACTCACTGCCTAGCTTGAAACTAATCACAGAGCTATTTTTCTTTCCATCAGTAGAGCTGACAATGAACTAATATAGTCAGTGCAACCAATGTCCATTGAAGCCAACAAGCCATATTGTTTACATGGAAGACTGAACAGAGATCTACCAGAAATGTTTAAAATAAATACCTGTTTTAACCTCTTTTTTTTTTTTTTACCTCTTTTTGCTAGAGAATGTTCAAAGTAGGAAATAGGAAAAAATGGCATTTGGAGTAATTTTTGAAAACGGATTCTAGCTTGCGAATTTATGCAATAAGGAATTAATAAACATAGAATCTTTAAATACGTTTGTCACTTTCAATTAGGAACAATATTATGATGATCAAGTGTGCAAAGAGTTTAATATATATCTAAACAATTCTTGTAGTTTAACTCAGTGAAACTGTAATTAACATGCTATTCTAATACCCTGAAAGAGGCAAGTTTTTGGGTCCACACAAAAGGACCCAAACATTTCTCCAGTGTTTGGACAAGGGGAAGCTTATACCCTGAGCAGTCTAAATTTCAGTTTTTAATAATTATTTTTATCTTTGTCTCCTTTTCTATTCTACACTATACCCTATTATATACTATATAAATCAGTGTTTATGCAAGTTACACTGTACTACCACATAGATTGTGAATCCCACATTTTATGATGTATGATAAATATAAAGTGATCTAAAACTATCAACTAGGACTTTACTATGCTTTTCTTTCAAACACGAAAAAATTATGAAACGATGCTTTTAGGTACTATAAGCTCCAAACTCTGCATATAGTAGAAGTTCTACATGTGCCTATTGTTGATGAAAACTTACAAAGTATTTAATTGACATTTATCAAAAGATCCATAAAGTTGAGTGGCTTATTAAAATAAGAATCTATGTCAAAATTTCTTATCTGACTTCACTACATCTTATCCTGATTACTTGCTATTTTGCCTCAGCATGAACCTTTAGTTACAGAAACACCCTCTTTTATTTTTTTATTTTTTTTCTCTGCTTCCCTCCTCCTACTCCACACACGTGTTAAGTCACCTACCTGGATTGATATCCCTGAAACTTTCTTCTTTTAAAATTCATCATTTCCGTTCTCCCTCTTCCAACCTACACAGATGCCTTTCTCACATGCATGTACACTTACAATATTCACACTTCTCACTTGTTTACATTCTCTGTTGTGTTGTTTTTCAATCTTTTTTTTTTTATAAAGTTATTTATTTATTTTTGGCTGCGTTGGGTCTTCATTACTGTGCGCGGGCTTTCTCTAGTTGCGGTGAGTGGGGCTACTCTTCATTGAGGTGCGCAGGCTTCTCATCGTGGTGTCTTCTCTTGTTGCGGAGCGCGGACTCTAGATGAGCAGGCTTCATTAGTTGTGGCACACGGGCTCAGTAGTTGTGGCTCACAGGCTCTAGAGCGCAGGCTCAGTAGTTGTGGCACACGGGCTTAGTTGCTCTGCAGCATGTGGAATCTTCCCAGACCAGGGCTCGAACCCACGTCCCCTGAATTGGCAGGTGAATTCTTAACCACTGCACCACCAGGGAAGCCCAACTGTTTCTTTTCTTGTTACTTATATTATTAAATCTTCAGTCAGACTAGATGTTTCTCTAAGTGAAAAAAGCCTCCCCTACATTTTTCTTATACATTCCACAACCCCTTCAGTTAGTGCTAAACCCAGAGATATATCATTTTGAGCATTGCATTAACGAGGAAATCATGCCTACTTCATTTATTCTTTTATAATGATATATCTCTTTTGCTTTAATACCATGATAAAAGGTTTTTTTTTAATCACTGAAAAAACAGAACACTAAAACACATTTTGGATTTATCATATGAATGATTTCAATAAAGATCTCTGAAAGTACTACAGTACAATGCGGGAGACTTATATGAGCCCCCACGAGATGGGATTTTTTCTTTTTTTCCTGATGTGCTGTAGAGATTTGGGGATAGATTTTAGGGCTTAGGCCCTCATATCAAATACCACTGTCTCACTTTCTTTCTTTGGTCATCAAACTCTTCTCTAAATTACTTGCAGCATGGGGGCTTTAAATATTAAGCAAGTGTTACAACTTATCTATAACAGAGCAATTTGAATTTAGACACAAATGTTAGATTTAGAAATGTAAGAGCATGAGGTCCTTTAACAGCATGTTTTAAAAGGTCTGTGGTGTTGACTGTGCCCTGCCACTGTGAAGAGAGTCACGGCTGCACCCAGGTGACCCCATAAATAGAAAGATTCCAATGGCCAGTTCCTGCCACTGCTGTGCTACAGCTGAGACCCACTGAGAGAGAGAGCCAACCCTTCCAGAACAGAGGAAGGAGGACCTCAGAAACCAGATGACTGGGAGAACAATTCCACCTCACCTCTTCTCTCCTGTTAGACTGTCCCTATCCTTTTGTTACTGGAAATTTCACAAGCCTTTCTTTAAATCAGGTTTTAAACAAATTGATTTGTTTAAATTTGTGCCTTGAGAAATGTAAATATCAATAGATATTAAAAAAATAGAAAGAAGAAAAGGTTTTTACAGCCTTATAAGTCTCCCTCTCTCTCTTTCTCAGAAATTAACAATGCATTTAACTTAGGAAAGACTGAGAAGATCTGTAGTAAAGAAATCTATTTAACTTCGATTATTCTAGTCTTTTCCCAAGCTAATTTGAAGTTGAAATTCTTTTATTTTTTTTCCACAACATCTATAAACATTTTATAATATATTCATGTTCCACAGGACACATTCAGGAAACATTGCTTAAAGCATTTTAAGGTGTGACTAATGTTTTATCATAATGGAAATATGGTCCAGGTCCAATAACATTTATCAAAGTATGTACCTACACCCCTCCTTCTAATTAAATAATTTTGTAACTTCTCTTTTTATATCTATATTACTAACAATTTTTCATCATCAAATTAAAGGGTGATAGATAAAAATTATTTTTTACTTTTGTTAAAGGATTTTTTTAAGTCATAATTCTCATGCAAATATAAACTGAACAGATGTTCAAGATCTTATTTAATTTATTAGTTTATAGGGGAACCAGTAAGATGTTGCAGCCAGTTCAAAGAAGAATTCAAAAGATGCACATATAAAGGCCATCACGAATGCTGAAATGAATTTACATGTAGAGTACATCTCCATGGGGCAAAATTCATTGGCATTTCCATGGACAAGAATCATTTTGTATTATTAATTTTCCTACAACTTAACAGCTATAAAATACTCATAGACAAAGGTGGAGCTAACCTAGAAGGGTAGAGAGTGCCCAGAAATAATGTTTTGGCCCATTTCTTAATCTTTCACAATTTTTCCTGACACTTTTTAAATGCAAAACAATCCCATTTAATTTAACCACTATAAACAAGTGCTTTTCTTTGTATTTATTACCCTTTAAAGACCTACATACTTAATGCTTTCACCTTAGATTACTGTTATTTTAATTACTGAGTGAGTACCATATACTTAACACTGTACTAAGTGCTTACATGCATTATTTCATTTAAACCACACAAATACGATAATATCTCATCACCAGAGGAGGATACTGAGATTTAGAGTGATTAAGTCTTCAAGGTCAAACAGAAATAGAAGTCACAGATGTAGAAAACAAACCTATGGTTACCAAGGGGGAAAGTGGGGGGGAGGGATAAATTGGGAGATTGGGATTGACATAAACACACTGCTATATATAAAATAGATAACTAATAAGAACCTACATTATAGCACAGGGAACTCTACCTAATACTCTGTAATGACCTATATAGGAAAAGAACCTAAAAAAGAGTGGATATATGTATATGTATAGCTGATTCACTTTGCTGTATAGCAGAAATCAACACAACACTGTAAATCAACTATACTCCAATACAACTTAATTTTTAAAAGTCTTCAGGCTACACAGAAAATATGAAGCAAAACTTGGTCTGAATAATGTCTGACTCTGAGGCTCACCCTCCTAGCCAATCTATCAACTTGAATGTCTGCTTAACCCACAACCTTCAAATAGTGAAACACACTCACTTTAAGTTTAGCATGGACATCAGCCTTATTAAGCAAAAGTGTCTCAACAAGAACATGATTACCTATCCATTTCCAGACCTCACCTCTCTCCTAGAGGCTAAGATTTCTATATTTAACTACCTCTTCAATTTCCTTTGGATGTCTAATGAACATCTCAGAATTAACTTTCCTCAGCTCCATAGCCCATCAGTCAGGAAATTTCAACATCTCTTCTTCTAACATTTATCTTAATCTTGCCTGCTCTTCTCTTTGTGCTACCACTCTGGATCATTCAATCATCACTTCTTAACTAAACTGCTTCAATAACTTCTCTTTATCAACAGTAAGGCTATACCTGGAGGATGGGAAAAGAATGGACCAAAACAAAACACTTGCATTGTTTTCAGCTCTCTTAGGTTATCTGGTCACATTGCCAAGGCAACCAGTTAAAAATGAATAATGAACATTTAGTCAAATAATTATTCTGTTGAAGTTATGCAAATCTAAATAATGGCCTTTCCCATTGAATAGCATGATTGCTTTTCCAAATAGGTCGTCAACTAGTTTATTATCTGGCATGTGAGTCTCCTGAATTTAGGAACAGTGTCTTATTCCTAGTGTCTTTTTAGTCCCAGCTCTACAATCAATGTGGAGCATATAATAGATGGTAATTAAATGGCATTGACTAAATGCAATGTCATATTAGATGTAGGTCCAATTGCTGGTTTATATTGCCATGTGGTACACCCAATTAATTATAATAAATAAAATATAATATAATAAATAAAATCAGCCACTAGTACCAATTAAAATGAAAACTCAAGGGCTGACCTAGTTGTTTCTTAGTCAATCACAAATGTTAAGACCTAAATGGTAGGTAATTTTTAGATCATTAAAAATATTAACTCACTGAACCCAAGAATTTCCAGATCTAATTTCTCATCCCCATGATGGAATATTTAGGTATGGTATTTTATTAAATGATGAGTGAACTTCAAGGAAAGTACGGGTTGACATGCTTTTGGTGGGACTGCCTGCTTAAAAATCTTTAGGGATTTTTGCAAGAAATTAAATGACTAGTTTCACAAAATAATTGACTCTCTCATGGAAATTCAAATGACTATTTTGATCTTTGACTGTACCTTCTTTATGTTTTCATGGAGCTTCCTGAGGTTTCTTCAAGATATTTTGGCATATTTTTCAAATCTTCACCAAAAAAAGACACACTATTCACAAATTAGGTTATGAACTTGCTCATACTATAATGTAATAGTAATAATATATATACTCCAAAGAAATTAATCAAAGCAAATTAAATGAAGAAACTGAAATAGGAAATCAAGTCAAGGCTCAAAGCAAAGAGTATCATTATGATCTTGAATCCAGGAACAAGGTCATAATGTGGAGCAATGATAAAGCCAGAAAAGTTGAGTTCTGTCAACACATTCAAAACCAAAAAGCATAACATGTCCTATAATAAGTCCAAGTGTACCTGAGGGGGTAAAATGGGACAGCACATTGGAAACAGAGATTGTTCTGAAAGATTTAAATATATGTCTCCTAAAAGGGAACCCTCTTGCACTATTGGTGGGAATGTAAATTGATATAGCCATTATGGAGAACAGTATGGAGGTTCCTTAAAAAGCTAAAAATAGAACTACCATATGACCCAGCAATCCCACTACTGGGCATATACCCTGAGAAAACCATAATTCAAAAAGAGTCATGTACCACAATGTTCATTGCAGCTGTATTTACAATAGCCAGGACATGGAAGCAAACTAAGTGTTCATCGATAGATGAATGGATAAAGAAGATGTGGCACATATATACAGTGGAATATTACTCAGCCATAAAAAGAAATGAAATTGAGTTATTTGTAGTGAGGTAGATGGATCTAGAGTCTGTCATACAAAGTGAAGTAAGTCAGAAAGAGAAAACCAAATATTGAATGCTTACACATATATATGGAATCTAAAAAAAAAAAAAAAAAAAAAGGTTCTGATGAACCTAGGGGCAGGACAGGAATAAAGACATAGACTTAGAGAATGGACTTAAGGACACAGGGAGGGGGAAGTGTAAGATGGGACGAAGTGAGAGAGTTGCACTGACATATATACACTACCAAATGTAAAATAGCTAGTGGGAAGCAGCTGCATAGCATAGGGAGATCAACTCGGTGCTTTGTGACCACCTAGAGGGGTGGGATAGGGAGGGTGGGAGGGAGATGCAAGAGGAAGGGGATATGGGAATATATGTATATGTATAGCTGATTCACTTTGTTGTACAGCAAAAACTAACACAACATTGTAAAGCAATTATACTCCAATAAAGAGGTTAAATAAATAAGTAAATAAATAAATATATGGCTCCTAAATATAAAACCAACATATCAAGATAACAGAAGCTAACGTTAAATCAGCAAAAGCCTGCAATCCGTCTGTCTCAGGGAGGCTGATACAGCAGTCTCAGCTTCCAAATGAGGCCTTCTAGAAAGCAAGAAATCTAGAAAGATTATATCCAACCCCTATCACTCATTATTTACATCCAAAAGATTGGCCTTCTCAGTCAATCACTGTGAGTAGCTTAATTTAATTTGTAATAATGAAGACCACTGAGTGGTAAATACACTAAACTGTTGGTCTGATGGTAACATATGACCTTAACAACTAAAATAACATTTATGTAAAATATTTCTTCATTGTAAAAAATGGTGTTCAATTGTACTAAACAATAACTACTTGACTCAGGATAATTAAAGATAGTGGAAAGAGTATTACTTTAATTAATTTGGCCATTATTATAGACTGGGCACTATGGTATATCAATTATCTCATTTATTTCTCAAAGCAGCTCTACCCCTATGAGGAAAGTAAGGCTCAGAGAGGTTAAATAATTTTTCCAAGGCCACATGACTTTTTAATGATTACTGAAAGAAGTGAGTGCAGGTCAAACTGGGACAGTCCAACAGAAACGAGGATGGGTGGTTTCTTTAGGAAAAAGGCCTCTGTAAATCTAATTTTTATTCTAATGGCTATTTTGAGAAATCAAATTATAGGCCCTTTGACTTTTTACAAACAATAAGTTTCAGGAAGACAGGAAACTAGTAAAGTGATTACTTTTTAAAATCAATAAAGTCATTGGATATGATCACTGTAAACATAACACTATTTGACTCGGGATGATGAAAATGAACTACATTCTTGATAAACGACCACTGTAGTGTCTGACTCCACTGCACCTTCCAGCATCTGCAGTATCCATAGCAACAGGCCATCCACCCTCCATTCCCCTCCACTAACTTCCACCTTCAGGTGTGTGTCATTGCCTTTTCTCGCTAACAGGAAGACAAATATCTAAAAGTAAGGCTACGGCTCACAGCTTATATTCCCAGAACTCATAATCACAAGTGCTTAATAAAGAAGTTTTTAAAAAGTAACAAAAAAAAAAAAGCGGGGCTTCCCTGGTGGCGTAGTGGTTGAGAATCTGCCTGCCGATGGAGGGCGCATGGGTTCGTGACCCGGTCCGGGAAGATCCCACATGCCGCGGAGCGGCTGGGCCCGTGAGCCATGGCCGCTGAGCCTGCGCGTCCGGAGCCTGTGCTCCGCAACGGGAGAGGCCACAACAGTGAGAGGGCCGCATACCGCAAAAAAAAAAAAAAAAAAAAATTATCTTAAATTGTTAAACAAGTTCTTTTGAATATATATATTTTTAATGAATGTGTCTAAGGAGCAAGACTCAGTGGAAGAAACTCAGATTTAAAGTTAATAGGCAATATCAAAATAGTTCATTCTGGGCCATATAGACTTGTTAAGTATTTAAAGATTTAATCTAAAATGTAAAGAAACATAAAAATTTAAGGTAGAATATATAATGGCACCAAATCTAATGGGAGAGGTGATAATACCTATAAAAGCAAAAAGACATTTTTGTTGTTATTTTAAACTTATTTGTGTGACCTTGGCAGCTTTGAATAAATATACTTTCACTTCAGTTAACAATTATCTTAAATGATACATGCATCGTTTTGTAGACTTAAAATACTTTTTGAAAATGAGTGCTTGTGTGCCCTTTTTTAGCTTGATAACATGTAAAATATGTTAAAAGAAATGCAGTGGTCAACCTTTATAACAAGGAGTTACAAACAAAACTATTCTTAATAGTTTCATTAAAATCTAATATTTAGGTTATCATACATAGGACTTCTGCTTAGATTATGAACCATAAGAACTTAATAAAGACACTATTTAAATGTTTATTTTAATTTTACCAGTTATATTGAGAAATAAAAGCATACGATAAACTACACATTCTTAAAACGTACGTTTTGACAAGTTTTGCCTTCTGTATACACCTATGAAATCATCACCACACTCAAAATAATATATCTCTCACACCCAGAAGTTTCCTCAGACTCCTTGAAATCCCTCACTCCCACCCTTCCAATCTCTCCTACTCATTCTCTTATCATCAATTACCTTCTTTTTTTGATTGTTTTTTTAAGATTTTTTTGATGTGGACCATTTTTTAAAGTCTTTTATTGAATTTGTTACAATACTGCTTCTGTTTTATGTCTTGGTTCCTTGGCCACGAGGCATGTGGGATCTTAGCTCTCCGACAAGGGATCGAACCTGCACCCCCTGCACTGGAAGGCAAAGTCTTAACCACTGGACAGCCAGGGAAGTCCTTTCAATTACCTTCTTTCTGTCACCATAGGTTCACTAGCATTTTCTAGAATTATATATAAATGAAACAATATAAATGAATATAATGAATACAAATGAAATAATGCACTCTTTGTTCTAGATTCTTCTACTCATCATAATCAATTTGAGTGTTATCCATGCTGTGGCATAGCAATAGTTCATTTTGTAATAGCTGATAGTGTTCTGTTATATTAATATACTACAGTTTATTTATCCATTCATCTATTGATGGGCATTTGCAATTGTTTTTCCAATTTGGGGCTATAAAAAATAAAGCTGCTATGACCATTTGTGGACAAATCGTTGTGTAGACATATATTTTTATTTATCTTGGACAAATACATAGGAGTAGAATGGCTTAATTATATGATGGGTATATTATTAACATCTTAAGAAACGGCCAAACTGGTTTTCAAAATGATTGTACCATTTTACGTTCCCGCCAGCAGTGCATGACCGTTTCTGTTGTTCCAACGTCCTCACTAATACTTGGTATGGTCAGTCTTAACCTTAGCAATTTTATCTAATAGGTGTGTAATGGTATCTCATTGTAGTTTTTATTTATAATTCCCTAATGGCTAATGATGATGACCATCACTTTATGCACTTATCTGCCATCTGTGTATCTCCTTTCGTGAAATGAAGTGTCTGTTTAAATCTTTTATCCATTTTTTATTGGGTCGTTGTTTTCTTATTATTGAGTTTAAAGAGTTATTTATATATTCTAGATAGAAATTCTTTATCAGATGTGTTTTGCAAATATTTTCTTCCAATCTGTAGCTTGTCTTTTTCTTCTCTTAACAGTGTCTTTCGAAGATCACATCTTAACAAAGTCTAAATTATCTTTTCTTTCTTTTAAAACTTGTGCTTTTGGTTTTATATCTAAGAAATTTATACCTAACTCAAGATCATGAAAATTTTTCCTAAGTTTACTTTTTTATATTTTTAGTTTTTATATTTAGTTAATCCTTAGTTAACTGTGTGTACAATGCAAAATGGGATAGTTAGGTTAATATTTTTGTGTGTGTAAATACATCCCCCAAACACTCAAGTAAGTATAGAGCTTATTATCTTAGGGTCTAATTTAATTATTAACAAAAGTGTATTAAATGCAGAATGTAGAAATTAGAAAAATTAAGAATCAAGAGTCAACTTTTTAAAATACCTTCTATAAAATGATTAGTTATGTGCTCATTCTTCCCCCATATCTATTCTCCCCTTCATCCTTTCCATAATGGACCCCCTCCCCCATAGAAGTGCACAGTCATAGCCAATCAGCTAAAGGCTACAATTCCCTTGTACCAGTGCATGGCATTTTGTTGGGGCTGGGACAAGAAAGCAAGTGCAAAACAACGTGGGCAACTCCCAGATCACATTTCTCTCACAATGCTGTTCTTTCCTTTCCCCTCTCTGCTGGATGACAGAGAAATGGAAGCCATGTAACCACACGTAGGGGTGGGCTGCGGGTGATCTTCCAGAACAAAATCCCTCCTTGCCTTTATATCTTCCTGCCTCTGAACTGTTCAGATGAGAAAGAGAACATTCCATCTTATCTGAGAACTTTGGTTTTCTGTTAGAATGTCATAGTCTATGCTCTAATACAAAACTTGATACGGACAATTGGGGGTGCCCTAACTGAAACTTCAAATATGTGGAAATGGTGTAATGGTCAGATCAGAAGGCTGGTGACCCTTGTCGTGCCATAGTCAAAATGTAGTAAAACTGCTTCCCATGAGAACTTGAGAGCAGACCCTTTGTCGACTAAGACCGCAGCTCTATGGGAACATACTTAGAAACCAACAGGGTGCTGGTGCACTTACCGCCAATGCCAGGCAGTAACGTACTGAAAAAGAGAGCATTCCAGCGGGGATTAACCACTTCCCATGTCACAAGCAGAGAACCAAAGAAAGTTCTGCTAAAGGAAGTTCTCTCTCAATTAGCTCAACGTCCAGGAATTTGGGGGCAGGGCTGGGTTGGAAAAGCCAATGCCTCTGTTCCCCAAATATCAGGAGATAAGGTTGATGCACAGAGCCTTTCTCCAGAGGCTTGGGTTAAGTGTTCTCAAAGGTGAGCCAGGCGGTGGCAAAAGCAGATGAAAGTTGCCAGTTGTTTCAAATGGCCTCCAGGTGGCGAGTGGTAGCTTGAGAGAAACCACTAGATGGTCATGAACAGAAATCAATCAATCAATGAGCATATATCAAGAAACAAGAGAAGGAGAGATCTTTGACCCTAGTGATTCTGACTAGAAACATTTGACTAAAAGTCTGCATGTTGGAGAGAAGTTGGCATTAAAAATTATGCCTTTCTGGGACTTCCCTGATGGTCCAGTGGTTAAGAATCCACGTTTCCACTGCAAGGAGCACAGGTTTGATCCCTGGTTGGGGAACTAAGATCCCGCATGCCACGCGGTACAGCCAAAAACAAAATTATGCCTTTCTGGGGTCACACAGCTTTCACAGCCTGCTTTCTTACACAGCAGGTTAAGAGGCCTGGGTGGGGTGAGGGGGTCCGTAAATTACCCTCTAAAGCTTTTGCCACTCTGGCCTATAGTTTCTCTCCTTTGTGAATGCGATTTCCTTCAAAATCTAAGTCAGAAAAAAACATCCTAAAAAAGCAAATCTGGGAGCCAATGAAGACAATGAACAAAGCAGTTCCTGACGGAGCCTGGATCCAGGGTTTCAACAAGGAACTTTCTCCATGGCCTTCTGACCTACAGAATTTCACTACTGCTATGGACCAGTGAGTTCTGTGTTTTTCCCCATCTTCCATTTTCCGAATGAAAAATTTTATTGGGGCTATTCTGATCGTATTCCATTATTTTTTACTGGGTGTGACATGGGAGGTAGAAAAATGACTTTTTTATGGGTCATTGGGCATCTAGGAGCCACTTCCAAGCCTGTTGGTACATCACTCAGAGATCCTGGACTTTGAGTTGGATGCAGTTTACTGGATGGGACTTAGGTCATTCTTACTTGGGACAAGGACGATGTGGTGTCTATGGGAAGAAGGGTGCCCAAGGCAGATGGGGGTAGGGGCACAGCCATGGATCACAGCACACAGCCTTTGTCTCTAAGTACTAGTCTCCCTTTCTTCTTTTAAACAGTAGAAACTTCCTTTGTGTTTTTGCTAGACACATGGCTGCTAAGCTACAGACTACATTTTCCAGCTCAACTTATATCCATTTCCTTTATTCCTATAAATGTCAAGTTTATTTATTGTACTTAAATACACATTAAGGTACCATTCTCAAAGGACCATCAAAGCAGACTGATTAATATACGAGGCTGTGTACAAGGAATAGTAGAATAAAGAGTTTAAACATTATTTTGAGAACTCAGACTGAAGTAGCTTCAACAGGCAAAAAAGACGATTGTTTGTCTGAAAATATTCAACAAATTCTTTAGATACATCTCCATTAAATTTCTCTGTGAAGCAGTCACTTTAGTGGCTAGCTCCATGTGAAAACTGGCCTAGATCAATGTGAGAACTGGTCATATTTGTGCAAATTATAGTCACTTAGAGATCTAAAGCCACTCGGCTTTCTCAACGTATCTAAACTTTTGATAGCTCTGGCTTAATGTGTATATATGCATATATGTATTTACATATATTAGAATTCAATGTGTGTGTATTAGATGTGCATTTATGACTATGAAGGTTGTGATTATTGTTTTGAAAGCTAGAAAAAAATTAGCTAGAAAAGATAAGTTAACATTTGATAAGATAGTTGATACCCCCATTAAAAGACACAGTTATTAGAAAAGAGGGGAAAGCCTTTTGCAAATTGATTCATAAGAACTGGCCTAGAGACTAATACCATATGCTTTCCTCAGAGCTTTCCCTTTTGGAAAATACTGAATGAATATAATGTCATGTCACCACTAAGTAGAGGAAATCATGAAACTAACAGTTAATTGTGCCATTAAAATGACATTAAGTAGTTTTGGAGGGAGAGCAAGGCAGCTGAGGAGATGGCATCTGCCCAGCTAAGATGTTGTTTTGGTACATCTAACCTGTCTGAGGCTCATGCCCACACATGCTGAAAGAACTAGCCAGTGTTATGTATTCAATCTGAGATAAAATTCAGCATTTATTTGAAGGAGAAAAAAAAGGCTGGTATGGACTGTTTTTAAAATGTATAAAGTAACAGATAAGAATTAAAAAATCATAAGATTGCAGAAAGAATAAAATTTTTGAAAAGCCATAGTTTCATGAGACAAATACATTTTTATCATATTTTATGTATAATGTGTTCTGATGCTCCTTAAAGCCAGATGGAATGTCAAAGTGTTTTGTGATTTCGATTTTACCTAAGCGCTTGTTTTATGAACAAAGGAAATAATTCAGGATTACAAAGATAGTAACCTATTAAGGAGATCTGTGGTTTAAGATGTTCACTTTATTAAATATCACATTATATTTATTCCTCTGCAGAAATTCTGGATAGAGTATGAAGGACAACATTTCTAAAACTGGATATTAAATAATTCAGAACCCAAGAGTTGTGATCAAACAGATCTGTAGGCATATGTAAATGCCGCTGGAGGTGAAAGTGCCAACCAAAGCAATTAGATGGAAAATTAATGTCTGGAGGTAATCAATGGAAGGACTGGCTGTGAGCTTTCACATCTGCATCATCTTTGTTTATTGCCATAGCTGGGCATCACAGAAAACCAACTCATTTCTCAAAGACAGAGAAAGGATGTTTCCCTCCATTTAGACATTCCCAAATTAAACTGGAATCTCTAGGAAGTGATTCTATGCTCAGATCTTAAGATGATTTTTATTAATGTTGCTGGGCAGTAATGAAGATAAATGGTAAGTACATCCCACTTAAGTCAGGAACGACAAATGCAAGGTTGGGACAGTTGGGAGTGATTAATTATATTCTCTCTGCAAGGGTTCATAGGGCACCGGGGTTACCTTTCTCTAATGATGGCCCCTCTCCTGACGACAGCAGCACTGATGCTGGAGTTGGACATTTGACATTCTCCTCAGTATCCAAATATGACTTAGGGGCATCATAATGAATGCTTCAAGATGAGCCCATCTTGGACATTTTTTTTTACATTCCATAATGTATATTATACCTGCTGGTAAAATTAAAAATCCCAGCAAGACCCATTTTAGCAATCATGTGTATGATTAGGGAACCATTAACTTCTCAAGCATAGAGTTCTCTTAACTTCTCATGAACAGAATTTTCCTGGGTAACCAAGGGGTTAAAAAGAAAAACCTGTTTTGCTTCAATCTAAGTAGCTGAAAAAATCTTTGCAAAATGCATTAGTTCACTTTACGGCCTTGCTAAGTACAGTATACTTAGGCTAATTTAATATTTCTTTTATGATTGATGACTTTGCAGTGCCTGGGGGTCAGTATGAATTGTTATTGAGGTAAATATGCTGTAGTATATTGAGCACTGAATCTGAACTGACCAGATATTGGTTTATTTCATTGTTTTGCTTCTTTCTTCCTAAAGCAGAATACAGAAAAGAAATTCACTGCTGTTATGGTTCTAGGTAGAGCTTTTTACTGTATCGGTATATCACACACTGTGCTTCTTAGGACACGGGTGGCACATAAAATATTAAAAGTTTACAATGATCCTGCCATGTGGTCTGAAATGGACACACTGACGATCGTGTTCCTGAATGTGGGAGACTCCTACCAGCCCCACTCAGTTTACAGGTACCTTAGTGTTTTCACATCCTCTGAAATGGCCATGTTCCAATCAGTGAAGAAATAAACACAACTGTAATTGGACTGTAGTATCGCTAATGACTTCATGGCCAAGCTGACAGCCATGACAATTGTGCTCTGAATTCTGATCTTTTAATAAGGAGATAATAATAATGATTTACTGACAAATTATGCCATCAATATAAAATTCTGTCCTCTGTAACAGTGGTGCCCCAGGGCAAGTCTTGAAGACTGCAGACTGATACAAGCTTTCTCATCTTATTTGGGGAATTTTATAGAAACACAGCATCTAGGATTTTTCCTAGAGCTTCTCCTTCAGAAAGTTAGGAAAATGGTCCATCACTCTGTTTCTGTTTTTGTTTTAAGATCTTTTCATTTTGTTCAGACAAAGGAACCAGAACTCTAAAAAACAATAAAACCCTTGAGGAACAAATATAGAAACTACATAATGGACTCCTTAGGAATACCATATATAAGAGCTGAAGGGTCAATTCTCTCTACACCATTGTAAATCTAAGACTGCAGACACCCATGGGAAATTACAGAGTGCTCCATGGTAATGGTGATGGGAGATGGGTCAAGGTTATTCCAAATGTTTCCTAAACTTTTCTAACCTAAAGAATCCAAAGTCCTTAGGCTTTCATTTCGCTAGTTTCCACAACAGCACAACAGGCTCAAGAGTAGGGAACTTTTGGAAATATCTCTTTTAAAAGAACAAGGAAATCGCTCCTTCCTTGTATCATGCAATAAGATGTGAGAAAGCAAGTGGGAGAATGAGGGATAAAAATCATTCATGGAACACCTATTCTGTGAAGACATTTTAATAAGAACTTTATGTATATAACTTAATTCTCTTTTTAGTTCTATAAATAATGCAATGTTAGCTCCATTTATAAATCAAAAAATTGAGATTTAATGGTATTAAGTAATCTGCTAAAGGTAATAATTTTAATAGCAACAATAATAATTAGAAATAGTTACTATTTATGGAACGCCTACTATATTTCAGGCATTGGGCTAGGTACTTTACATACATTATTATAACTTAAATTCCACCACATAGGGTAAATATTACTCATTTTTTACAAAAGCAGACTGGGGCTCAGAGTTCTAAGTGACTGCCAGTGTCAAAGTAAAAGGCACCTGGGATTTAATTCAAGTTAGTCTGAGTCCAAAGCCTACTTTATTTCCACTATACCAACTTTAAATGGGGAGATCTACACAACTTGGTTCCCACAAGTATCGGGTAAGCCTTACAGATCCAATCAGGGAGGGTGCTGAATGGGGAGTTTTGTCCAACAATTTTTAAAAATGGGTTTTTCAGAATACACAAGGCACAATTTTAAGCATTAAAAGGGATACCAAGCAGCATACAACATAGACTTTGCCTTCTAGGAATTTATGATCTGTAAAATACCCAGAAAAAAAGACTAGAGTGGCAGTTTATGATATAGATCAAATGACTTCTAATAATAGCAAATAGTTATTAAGCTTCTTTGGTGCCAGACATTTGTTTTAAGCTTTGTATGTATTAACTAACTTATCCTATAAAGAAGACAGGTAGGTAATGTCATTATCCCCCATTTTACATAAGAGAGACTTCTCTAAAACATAAACTATGAAGATGTTCTGAGGATGAAAAGATCAATTTCTCCTAGGGGCATTAGTGAAAGATTTTTGGAAGTGGTAAAGGAAGGGGACAGGGCTTTGGAGAGGCTTCAAAATGGATCACGCTTCACACAACAACAAAAATTGTTTCCGTTTCAACAGCTCGCTAAGCCCTTTAGTAATAGTGGAAATTTACATAATGGAAAAATTCTGATATCTTTATATACAAATGGACAGTAACAAGGAAGCAACAAGAATAAACAGTTTATATAATAATCACTTAAAATCCTACATATGCATATAAATCCTACAAATATAGTGCATAGCCAAAAAATTCTATTTTTATTTATATGTTAAAGAAATTATGGAAAGAACTCTTAATAAAAAGCGTTCTTAGTTAACATGACTAAAAAAAGAAGAAGGAAAAGAATATAGATAACTTGAAATAATTATAGAATTAACATCATTTTTCCAATTATCTGGGGAAATTTTGAAGAAGGAGCAGAAATGCCACTGTCAATGGAATATTACCCAGCCATTAAAAAGAATGAAATAATTCCATTTGCAGCAACATAGATAGACCTAGAGATTACCATACTAAGTGAAGTAACTCGGAAAGAGAAAGACAATTGCCATATGATATCACTTATGTGTGGAATCTAAAATATGACACAAATGAACATATCTACGAAACAGAAACAGGCTCACAGACATGGAGAACAGATTGTGGTTGCCAACGGGGAGAGGGGGTGGGGGAGAGAAGGATTGGGAGTTTGGGATTAGCAGATGCAAACTGTTATATACAGGATGGATAAACAGCAGGGTCCTACTATATAGCACAAGCACTGTATTCAATATCCTGTGATAAACCACAATGGAAAAGAATATATATATGTATAACTTAGTCACTTTGTTGTACTAAAGAAATTAACACAACATTGTAAATCAACTATACTTCAATAAAATAAAAAAATTTAAAAAAAGAAATTCCATTGGTAGAACCGGCCCATGTGGAAAGTAAATGGATAACAATGGCAGTGAGAGGTAAGACTAAAAATTTACCCCATCTCTAAACAGAGCACCTTTTTTCCCCAGCCCTGTTGAGGGAACGGCATGGAGTGGACCTGGGCATGAATCAGGATTACGCTGTTTTGCCTAATTTCTCTTCATTGAAGAGCTAAGTACCATATTTCATGTAATCTAAGGAACTGTCAATTGAAAGCACACCATTAATTTAAATGCCATTAAGAAAGAAAAATTAAACTATCATAATCAAACCATGAAAAATACTCCCTTATCATCAATTATAAGGCCATCCTGAATTCAAAGATGCTAAAATGTGAACAAATGAGCATATTCCAATCAATGAAATATCACACAATCCAATTCTTAGCTAGGTCTTAACCTTAGCTAGTCTGCAAATCTATTCTGGGTTATGGAAAATCTGATTGTATGGCCATGCATAAACTAAGGATGGAAAAGTCTAACTGATAATCTACTTTAAAAGAATAATATAACTAGAAAGAAATAGCAAAGTGTCAGAGAAAAAGTATAGATTTTGTAATTAAAGGTACTTGGCTTTTAACTCCAATCCCACCCTGCATATATAAGATGAAAAATATTGTTTAATCTTTTAATCTTCCATTGTCTAATCTATAAAATAGATACCTACTGAGCCATCAGGGTTCTTGTGAGGGTTGAATAAAGCCATTTATGTGTAGGACCTACCACAATTTCTGGCCCAAGGAACTGTTCACTAACAGAAGCTCAGTAGAATATATGAGGATTGACAGGCTATTAAATTATGACATCAGGTGAGTTTTCAACATTAATATTAAAGGCACAAGGTTCTCTCCAATCCCAGATTAATTAATTGTCCCTTCCTTCCTCACAGATATCACCATATATTTCTCTAGTGACAATGTGCCACAGTATGGAACCAATGGAAATAAATATTGAACAAAATAATAAATAAATTTAACTTCTAGATGAACTGGTAAAAATGCATTGATGACACCACAAATGAATGCAAAAGTGGAGTGTATAGGATTTGACTTGAGTTCAAGATTCATGAGTAATACGTGGTGTCACGTTCAAGGGGAAAAGGACTATTGATGGCCACAAACTTTAATCTATTGGGTTTTTCTGAGGAATAATCTGTTGTAAAATGGGTTTTGTTTGTTTGCTTGTTTTAATTTGTTCTTCATGTCACAGTTATAATGATCTTTAGGCTTAGATTTTGTTTCTCACTAAGGATATAATAAATTAAGCTTTCTTATACTGTGGCTGATTACATTTGCCTACATTAAATTCACTCTGTCTCTGTTGTACTCCATTGTAGCTTAGAAATGCTCTGGTGGACTTAATCTTTGTTTTCTTTTTCCTCCAGTAATATGTGCTGTCATATTGACTTGTAGCCAATGTGAAAAATAAGAAAAGTTTAGAAAAATCAGATCAACAAAATCTGGGATGTCAAAAAATTAAACAAGCAAATTTCCCTGATTTTCTCAAGAAAATGTCTTTATGAAAATAAGGAGGGTCATTTTTTGGAGAACCCAGCCTTAAAAAACAAGAACCCTGACAATTTTAAAGAAATGCTTTATTTTCAATTATATCATTGGAACAAGGTTCAATTATTATATTTTATATCATTAAAATTAATAGCTAGCTGAAAACCTGAATACATATTTCAGTTTCTAGTATTCTTAGAATAAAACACACATTGCCATGGTTAGAAATCATAATAATAATTTCATTTATATAAAGCCAGGTCAATACCAGGCCTAATAGCTACCACAGGTACCTGTTTAAAGCAAACAATTAATTAAAACCAAATTAGTCTAAGCCAAACAAAATAGGTTACTTGTACTTATAGGTAATATGGTCTAAGAAACAATTCCATGTAACCACATCCACAGGCTTTGTAAGAAGTGTACTGAGTTAAAATTAAAGTAACTACAATCAGGCAAAAAAACCAGCTAAAGATTCTATTGCTTAGGATTTTTGTCATAATCATTAAATAATTGACATGTACACATAAAACTGATATAAAATCTCTATTAACACTGAATCTTGGATCAAATCAATGTTTTTGAAAGGAACAAAGAATTATTATAAAACCACAGGGAAAATTATTCCAGTCCAAGCCTTGCCCGGCCAAATTGCAGTGTATCTGAGCTCCATGCCCCCAGGTACATGAGGAAATAAAGATCAGTTATTGGGACATCTTAAACAGGAGATAACCTGAGTGTCTGAGAGAGGAGTCTCAGAGACTTTGAGGCAATCTAGGGTATAGTTCCTTACTTTATTAAAAAAAAAAATATATCTCCCCATTGATTGGGAATTATCAAGCAAGGCAGTTGTCTCTCTACTCCACTGGGAAGTAGCCATGAATTTTGGCTGAGAGTACAACTTGGAACAACCCGAAACTAGTCTTCACTAAATAGGATAATACATATCTCTTGCAACAGTCATACAGGATGGGTGGACATGTGGTCTAAGGTGATCCAATCGGTTATTTTCTTCTGTGGACACGAATAAGGAAACGTGAAGCCCTAGTTGGTGCTAGTAGTCTTTTCAATCATGCCAACTCATTGCAGAGGGGGGATCCAGAAGGGTCAGAGAGAAGCAAGACCTTGCCTGAATTCTCCTCCACACCCAAACATTTTAGTTACATGGCACAATACATCCCCTTTCGTATTTAAGCCACTTAGTTGCAACCGAAAGCATCCTAACTGAAGCAGCGGGGTGGGCTGACCCATTCATCCAGAACCTGGCTGAAATCGGTAGGTGTGTTTTCTATTTCCCAAGACAAGAGAGAAGAATTACTGACCCAGCACATGGTGTGTCCTGAGAGCAGTTCATCCTCTGATTTCTCATCCCACTGGGAAATGGGGATACATTGAGCTAACTATTTGCGTGTCCTCACAGCGTCTGTCACCTAAGCCGACAGTCTGCTTTAGGTCATCCCACAAAATTGTTACAGTGAAGCAAAGTTCCTTCCTATCTGAGCAGATCTAGATAGAGTCCCTTAAAGCAGCCCTGACTGTCAATTTGGAGGTGGCCTCCTCACCTACTCCTTGCACTTCTCTCCCCCACCAATGAACACCTTTGTGCCAAAAGGTGAGCATTCCAGAAAATAACTAAGAATAAATAGCTTCATTCCTTTTTGATCCCACTACAGAGAGTAAATAAAGCACCTGAGATTTTGTGCATTCAGTCACTCACCAGGTTTCAAAGAAAGTCTAGGCTTAACCAGATTTTCAAACAGTAAAGGATGAAGCCAGGAAGAGCAAAGAGAAGAAACACATGGAATTCTCCCTCCTTCAGGGCCCTGAAAGTGGCTGATGCCATCCCCAACCCTGGAATTCCAAACCAGTGGACAGAGGCTTTCTTCCATCCCTTCAATCTTGGCAGACAGGAAAGCTGTAAGAATCTTCTAATGGTCCCAGATAGAGTCACTAATTCCAAAAAGACAGTCGATAACCAAAAATGTGTGACTTTATCTTCAGGGAAATAATACACATGGATACATAAGCAGCTTCTCCTTTAAGCATCCAAAACTTTCCTTAGTCCTCCATGTATCTGTAAAACATTAAGAGAAAGGGATCCCTCTGTGCTAGCGCACAGGAGTACAACAGAATGTTAAACCAGAATTTTATTGTGACACCAAAATTAGCAGATATGAATGACGCCTCTACAACGAGGTGTCAGACAAAGATACATATTTTCAGTAAACATTTAAATAAATACTTGAAACTTGTAGTGTAATTCAAACTCAATAGAAGAGAGGGCATAAAAGGAGAGAGTTGTTGAAGTGTCATGAGTCCCATTTCTCCCCAGAGAGAGGTTGGCAGGGGTTGGGGTGGGGGAATTGACTGCTCATCTCAATCTTAGCAAAAGGGGCTTCAAACAAATCACTGGGAAATCCTGATATGTGTACCCTGCAATTGAGGGGCACGGTAAGCTGTGTCTGACTTTTGTGCCCACACAAAAATTTCTTCCTCAGTGGGAGAGTAGGATAGTTTCCTGCTACGTTGAGCAAATGAGATATATTTTCCTTGGGCAAAAAGCAGACCATATACACAGATGAGAGCACGGGGTAGGTCCTACTCAGCCCAGCAAAGAAGGGTCCCCTAAAGGATGAGCAGTCCTTAGGACAGAGAAGCTGAGCCAGATTCCTACCAACTGCGGAAAGAGTCAGAGAAGAGAGAATAAAGTAAGAATTTCCCAGCCACTCTTTGATCAACGCCCTGACTGATCAGAAACCAAGTCAGCAAAGTGGAAGAGGAGGATGTTGGAAAGAAAGAAAATGCTGACCATGTCTTCCTTCATCAACAGGGTACCAGCTGTTAACAGGTCCTCGCTGGGAGAAAGGGGACATTTTGAGTTTGAGAGTTTTGAATTTTATGTGTGGTATGAATTCTAATTTCAGACTTTAGTAATTAAGAGGAACTTGTGGATCTTTTTTTTTTTTTTTTTGAGCTTAAGATTGATTGTAAAAGTCATGGAAGTGACGAAGTTTTCAACTGGACTATTAAGGAGGTAAGAGTTTTTCTCACTGAACACAAGTTTAAAGGAGATGATGATGGAAGTCAATCTAAAAAGTTATTTAATAATTTTTAAACATTATTGAGTATTTTGAAATAATATTTATATGATAAGATCCTTAGGGAGGAGGAAAGATCTCTGTTAGACCATCTCAGCTCTACCAAGAGGTTGAGAGGTTGCAGAAGTAGAGGCCCTTTGGAGCAAAAGTTGTTCTTTATCTGATGGGTTAAAAGGCTGTCTATTTTGGAACAGCGACATTATTCTTACAGCCCACAGCAGAATTGGGGTCTGGGCAAGACACATAGAACTGTGAAAGCAAAAGCCAAAATAAACAGGCTTCATGTCTACTTAGGGAGACTTTGTTGAATACATGAACAATCTCCTAAATCTAGACTTAATACCTTTGAAATTTTGTTATAATCTAAATGTTTTCTTATATTAAGTTAATCAGATTTAGTTAACAATGCAACCTCATTAATATATAAAGAAATGCATGTTTGTTTACTACTACAAAAGTCTAGCATTGTCATCAATATACATTGTAACTTTATAGTTCACGTTTCCTCCAAAGAGCTCAAAGCAAAGTAATTATCTCAGGTGTTTCTGCAGAGTAGGCAGGAGAGCACCTTATAATGAAAATAAATAAGGCACACAGTTCTGAAATGATTTTCCCAACTTCACACAATGAACTGACTCGTGGCAGCTAAAATTAACTGCCTCTTTCTTGATTTCTACCCCAGTGTTGAAGAGCATTAGGATGTCTGTTTACCATTGTTTGTATAATCTTTAAAATGTACAGTCTGCATTCTTTTTTATTAATTCAACAAATATGTATTTGGTACCTACTCTGTCCAGGCACTGTGTTAGTTGATATCATACAGATTTAAAGATTATAAACTATAAAAACAGCCATACATATTAAGTACACTAGGGATTGTGACAATATCATTAAACGATTTAGTTTTGTTACTAATATAAATATTTCAATCTTACGTTTCCTAGGGATGGAAGAATGGAATGGGAGCCATGACCCATCTTGACTAATTCACTTTCAGGTTATATTCATCCAACATATACCCTATCTCACTGATATAAACAACAACAAAAATAAGATTTTACTTGGGGATGCTGAGGACTTATTCTGTTTTTATTCAAATATTTATTTCTTTATTCTGTTATATGGCTTTCATTTTTAAAGGATATAATTAAACTTTGAAAAAAACTGTAGCTGTATTACATTGTTCTTGCTTTTTGTTATTGTTTGCCATACATGAAACTGTTTTTTTTTTTTCTACATCACTGTAATCAGACAAGATGTGATTCTTTCTGTGTTTTTCTTCCCCCAATCACAAAATAATGTTCGCAAAAATCAACCTTAGAATTAATGCGTGTAGGCACCGATGGTTCTTGCTCTGTGTTAGTTGAACCATGAACATTTTAATCAATATCCATAGTGTAGCATGTAAGTAAAGACATAAATACATAAATATCTTTATCTCTTTGTGTACAAAGTCATAAAAAAATCAAATTCATAGACTGTGTCAGAAAGGCTCATTATGTTGTTTGTGCTGTGTGTGCAACCCAGCACTGCCCCTCCCATCTAGACCTCCCCCTATTTTCAGTGGCTAGAAGCCTGGCCATTAAGGAATTAATTTCTCAGAATCCCTTGCCAGTGGATTCCAGGTTGCATTTTACCAATAAGCAGCATTTGTGAGAGATCTGAAAGGTTCAAAAGAGAAAGCAGTATTCATATAATTACTCTATGTCAGTTATGAGTAGAAACTTGGTCTTCAGCAGATTTGGAGGTTTTGCAGTGACCTCCAGGTAATTCCTAGTGAATTGCGTACTTTGGTATTGTAGGAAACTGTGATCATTACTAATAGTTTTCCACGGCTTTTGAAATCCCCTACCCCTCTGTAAGGCAGTAGTAAACTGAGAGTTAAGAGAGATCTTCCATGACCTTGGGTTCCCCAGGCATTCTAGCAGTTAGGACAGTTTCTAATGCCCTCCACTAAATTCTCTCCTGCTTGAAATAATTCAAGGAGCTGTCCTTATTCAGGCTGAACTTTCTGAGAAAATATTTGGTTCTGAAGGTGGTCTCAAAAAATAGACTTTGAGGGCTTCCCTGGTGGCACAGTGGTTAACAATCCGTCTGCCAATGTAGGGGACACGGGTTCATGCCCCGGTCCGGGAAGATCCCACATACCGTGGAGCAACTAAGCCCGTGTGCCACAAACACTGAGCCTGTGAGCCACAACTACTGAGCCCACGCACCACAACTACTGAAGCCCCCGCGCCTAGAGCCCGTGCTCTGCAACAAGAAGCCACCGCAATGAGAAGCCCGCACATCACAATGAAGAGCAGCCCCCACTCGCCGCAACTAGAGAAAGTCCGTGCGCAGCAACGAAGACCCAACACAGCCAAAAATAAATAAATAAACTAATTTATTTTAAAAAAATAGACTTTGAAAATGAGAAGTGCCTGGTTAAGTTAGGAGATAAAATAACCTCATTGCCATGATCCGTTATAGTCAAAGATTTTAAAATAATCGTTAACACATCACTGTAGTTGCCTGAAATGAAGTGCCTACTGAAGACGAGGACTTGGGATGCAAAGTGGTCACTATAATAAAGCATTCTGTTGCAGTTGATGATCAGAAGGACTATGGAGCAACCTATCTACTTCTGACTGCAATACTTCTTTATTTTTTACAATTTATTTTATTGAAGTATAGCTGATTTACAATGTTGTGTTAATATCTGCTGTACAGCAAAGTGATTCCATTATATATATATATATATATATACTTTTTTTCATATTCCTTTCCATTATCGTTTATCACAGGATATTGAATATAGTTCCCAGTAGTAGGACCTTATCGTTTATCCATTCTATATATAATAATCTGCCTCTGCTAATCCCAAAGTCTCAATCCTTCCCTCCACTACCCACTCCCTTGGCAATCGCAAGTCTGTTCTCTATGTCTGGGAGTCTGTTTCTGTTTCGTAGATAAGTTCATTTGTGTCATATTTTAGATTCAACATATAAACAATATCATATGATATTTGCCTTTCTCTTTCTGACTTACTTCATTTAGTATGATCATCTCTAGGTCCATCCACGTTGCTGCAGATGACATTATTTCATTCTATTTATGGCTGAGTAATATTCCATTGTGTATCTTCTTTATCCATTCATCTGTCGATGGACATGGCAATACGTCTTCCTACAAAGAGAAATTGACAAGCTCAGGGTTTTACATTTTTAGCTTAAAGCATGATCAGAAAACAAAAGAGCTTCCTAAAGTTTGTCTTGTCCTTGTAGCCAAATGCATGACTAATGTATTTGGAAGACTAGGCTCATAGCCCTATGATGCATATGGAAGAATTACAAAGCACATTGAACTCACAGCCTTGCTTGGTATCTTATGTGAAAGTTAGGGTACATATTGGGGAAAAGTGGAGATTTGGGGTGCATTCTGATGGATTTGAGCCTCCAAATTCCACTGAACCACCTTGAAAGTAGAAGGAGCCCTCATCCCCATCTGAAGAACCTACAGGGCTGCATTTGAGGCAGTTACTGGCTTGGTTTAAAAGTTTGTTTTTTGCATAAGCTGGCTCTTGTAGCACTTAGTTGTCTTTAACTTCATTCGAAATGATTTTGTTAGATTGTATTGTGACAGCTGTAGTATCAGTGTGCATTTTAAAAACATTTATCAAAACTGGTGAATTTTTGTGTAGCCATTTTAATATTGAAGATGGAAGAAAACAAGCAACATTTTCAGCTTTATTATTATATTATATTTATTATTTATATTATATAAGCATATTTATATGCTTTATTATTTCAAGAAAGGTAAAAATGCAACTGAAACGTAGAAAAGGATTTGTGCAGTGTATGGAGAAGGTTCTGTGACTGAACATATCAAAAGTGGTTTGCAAAGTTTCATGCCGGAGGTGTCTTGCTGGACGAATGCTCCATGGTCAGGTAGACGAGTTGAAGTTGACAGTGATCAAATTGAGACGTTAATCGAGAACAGTCAATGTTATACCACGCGGGAGATAGCCAAAATACTCAGAATATCTAAATCAAGTGTTGAAAATCATCTGCACCACCTTGGTCATGTTAATCACTTTGATGTTTGGATTCCACAAAAGTTAAGCAAAAAAAACCTTCTTGACCGTATTTCCGCACGCGATTCTCTACTGAAACATAATTAAAAAGTTCCGTTTTTAAAACAAATTGTGACGGGCGATGAAAAGTGGACACTGTACAATAATGTGGAACAGAAGAGATCGTGGGGCAAGTGAAATGAACCACCACCAACCACACCACAGGCCGGTCTTCATCCAAAGAAGGTGATGTTGTGTATATGGTGGGATTGGAAGGGAGTCCTCTATTATGAGCTCCTTCCGGAAAACCAAAAGATTAATTCCAACAAGTACTGCTCCCAATTAAACCAACTGAAAGCAGCACTCGAAGAAAAACATCCGGAATTAGTCAACAGAAAACACATAATCTTCCATCAGGATAATGCAAGATCGCATGTTTCTTTGACGACCAGGCAAAAACTGTTACAGCTTGGCTGGGAAGTTGTGATTCATCTGCCGTATTCGCCAGACATTTCACCTTCAGATTTCCATTTATTTCGGTCTTTACAAAATTCTCTTAATGGAACAAATTGCAATTCCCTGGAAGACTGTAAAATTCACCTGGAACAGTTCTTTACTCAAAAAGATTAAAAGTTTTGGGAAGATGAAATTATGAAGTTGCCGGAAAAATGGCAGAAGATAGTGGAACAAAACGGTAAATACATTGTTCAATAAAGTTCTTGGTGAAAATGAAAAACGTGTCTTTTATTTTTACTTAAAAACCGAAGGGGGCTTCCCTGGTGGCGCGGTGGTTGAGATTCCACCTGCCGATGCAGGGGACGCGGGTTCGTGCCCCGGTCCGGGAAGATCCCACATGCCGCGGAGCGGCTGGGCCCGTGAGCCATGGCCGCTGAGCCTGCGCGTCCAGAGCCTGCGCTCCGCAACGGGAGAAGCCACAACAGTGAGAGGCCTGCGTACCTCAAAAAGAAAAAAAAAAAAAAAAAAAAATCCGAAGGAATTTTTTGGCCCACCCAATATTTTGCTTGGAGTTGCTGATTCTCCACAAGATGTGTCTCATTACCTTGCATTGCTTCCAGACCCATCACTACAATGAGATCACAGGAGAATTGGAACAAAGTCTGACTTGGGAGGGGGGTAGCTTATCCATAAAAAGAACTGGAAGATTTTGCTAATTTACATTGGTGGAAAGCTGGGGAGAAATGCTACAAATGGATTCTGAGGGTCCTAGTACAGGGAGACAGAAACAATTGAATTAAGTCACATTTATTAACATAATTACATTTTCGTAGATATAATAATAGATTAAAGATGTTTGTTTGATGTTTGGATGCACAATTGTGGCTCATCAGATTACTTGGTCAGTAGACTGAAACCTGGCTCCGTGGTGGCCAAGGCTAAATGAAATTGAGGTGCAAGGATTCCCAGGGTATAACATAGATGAAGTTATACAGAGAAAGATAGAAATGTTAGTGCTGATTCATCAAGTATGACCTGCTACTCACCCCGTCACTGTGCTACTTAGATGAATTCTAAGGACATTCCTCCATCAGAGCACGAAGAAACATCAAATGAGGCCATGCATGACTATAGGGAGGAACTCCATTCAAATGGGCTTCCTAAATTCAGTGCAGGATAATGGGATTCCAGAGAGAGGCAGAATCCGAGAGGCTGTGCTGAGGCTTGAAAGCCAGAGACAAGTGGACATGATTCACAAGTGGGCAGCAGGCTAAACAGTGATCAAAATGCCATGAGCTTCCCTGGTGGTGCAGTGGTTGAGAATCCACCTGCCGATGCAGGGGACACGGGTTCGTGCCCCGGTCTGAGAAGATCCCACATGCCGCGGAGCGGCTGGGCCCATGAGCCACGGCCACTGAGCCTGTGCGTCCGGAGTCTGTGCTCCACAATGGGAGAGGTCACAACAGTGAGAGGCCCACGTACCACAAAACAAAAAATTAAAAAAATAAAGCCTTAAGCCACAGGAATCACAGGTGGAGGCAAATATTGTGTTGGCCAAAAAGTACGTACGTTTTCCGTAACATCTTACAGAAAAACCCGAATGAACTTTTGGGCCAATTCAATAGATCTTAGTGTCCCCTGGACTGAAATAGAACTACTTGATTTTTATGATTTAAAACATTCTAGATCTCATTTTCAGGTTTTTGGCACAACAGAGAGTCATGGCCTCTCCCTCAATTTCTAAACTCAGAGTCCCTGAAATGAAAAGTACGCCAGGTTCTTTTGAAAAAGTACCCTGTGTTTTTGCCAAAATAATAAACTGTAAACTTTCCTAGAGATTCCTCAGAGGAACCAATAGTCATCAACCAGAGTGACTGTGCATTATATAAAATGAGGTAATTGCCTCACTTTTTGAATGCATGACAAAGATATGCTCTGCCAATGCCAGAACATCCACATTGGTTCTTTGAGGCATGGGATATTAGGAAGGAATGATTATTAGCCCCTGGAACTGCTTACCCCTTCCAAATTGTCAACTAAATTGAAGGATGGCACAGATCCACGCCATCAAAACAAGACTAGAACAATACAGATGTAGGATTCCTATCATATTTATATTTAATGGATCTATTTGACCAGGGCTGGAAATAGATGGCCTTAGGGAAAGCCAGTGGATTATCGCAAACATAATCAGGAAGTAACTCCAATTGCAGCTGCTTTTCCATATATAGTGTCTTTTTTGGAGTAAATCAACACATCACTGAGCTCTGGTATGAGGCTATTGATCAGGCAAATGCTTTTTCAACATGTTATCAGGGGAAAAAAAAAAAAAAGCACAGCAAAGAGATTTGATTTCCCCTAATAGGGCAGCAGTATATCTTCAGTCTACTTGGACTCAGGACTAGGCCAACCATCTGCCCTCTGTCATAATCTAACCCACAGAGCTTAATCAGTCTGCTGTTGTATAGGACACTTCGTTGATCCACTACATTGATGTGATGGGTTGCATTTTCCAAGACGGAAAGAAGGTCTCTGTAGGCTTCTCTTAACCTCTGATGAATCCAATCCAAGATACTTCGCTCTTCTGTTTGAGCAAACACTGTCCTGGGACACTTTTGGTTATGAAGTTACTAAAATGACCAGAGGAAGCTAAATGACCTTGTTTTATCTTTTAACATTGATTTTCCATTTTCTTTTGGTAGCTCAAGAGAGAAAAGTTTTACAGGAGCCCTTGGACATGAGGGAAAGAGAAGATGAAGAAGGACTTCTACAGACAGTGAGAGCACGAGTCAACCACATAGCATAAGGTGAGGGTCTTCATAAAGGGAATCCCTGTGGCTTAGAAATCATGATACCTGATACTGATATGCAGGGGTTAGCTGTTACTGTCCCCTGGTGCAACTGTCATCCTTTAACCTCCTACATTCGGGAAAATCTAAATACATTGTAGAAATCACCATGGGACACTCCTCTGTTTTTTTTCAGTGCTGTATCCAAGGACAAGAACATCACCTGGCATGTAGTAGTTGCTCAGTTAAAAAGAAAAAAAAGTATAAATGACTGGATTAGTGGTGCTTTTGGAAATGTCTACATGATGTTTTGTCTGTGTTTGGGATAAAACTTGAGAAGTGAAGACTGCTCAGTATACAGATAAAACAAAACAACTATAGGTGACAACAAAACAGCGATACAGAGATCAGAGTAGGTGGTATAGACAACACCATGTATTCAGGCACATATACCCTACACCTATTGAAGAATCCTTAGAGATACTGGGGAAGGCACTGGTTTTCCATCGATGACTTGAAATGGAAGCTCACGTGATTGTATGAAAGTATCAAAGAGAAAGTTGACTTCCAGAGGCTGAGGGTCTGGGGGATATTAGGTAACACAGAATAGATTCATTTCAGCTAAATCTCACAAATGCGCACTCAGCTTGGTGAGCTCTAAATCACTGACACAGCTCTTGTCTGAAAAGGGAAAATGCAAAGAAGCAAAGGTGTACGGTCAGACTGTAAACTAAACCAGTGTGCAATTGAAGAGACAAGTCCTACCAGCTGGCTGAACTCCGTTTCACTGCCATCTGACCAGCTCTTACATGTTCCTCTGGACCCTTGAAAGGAGAGGATCCCCCTCCACTGGAGGCTGAACCAAACAAGTCACTAATGGGGCACTAAGTCTGTGCGAGCAGGGGCCCAGATGGAGGACGGTGACTGTGTTCCTGAGCACACAGATGTTCTGCCCAGAACATCTGTGTGCTCTTGTATTCTTGTAGCTCTTGTGTTCTTGTAGCTCTCGGAGGGGCTGTCCTCTCAGACGTAGCTCCTATTTTCTCTGTTCTCTGACAAGGCCCAGAGGATAAGTAGCAGAACAGTGGTAGGTGGTACCGGGGCTACGGAAACATCTGACTTCTAGGTGGGTTAAAAAACCAAATGTCGTCTAAAAAAGCTTCACTCTAACCAAGGACCCAAACATCCTTTCTGAATGTTTCCTCTCCAGGAGTCTTGAATTTGTATTTAAATCTCAGTCCAAAGTTTGTACTAAATGCTAGGAGACTGGGCACTAATTTTCACGGTAGCGAAATTTAGGTGTGCAAATGGTAAATTTCTTTACTTCTCTACGTCTGCAATGAATTTAGCACCCAAGCCCTGATTTCTGCTAATGACTGTGAATTTTATGTGGAAATCAAGGCACACTCAGATTTGTGATTACTTTGTCTTTTGGGTGTAAACTCATGCTCTTTTGGGTAATTTCTCAGGCTATCAGAATGTGTCCCCTTCTCTTTCTCTTACACATCTCTCCAGGGGCCATCTAAATTTTGAGTGTGCATGTGTGTGTTCAGGGGTGTATATACCATCTTAAGTTTGAGGGAAAGACATTTGATCTAGAATAGTGTTTTTCAAAGTGAGGTTCTCAACCAGCAACATCAGTGCCACCCAGGGACTTGTTAGAAATGCCAATCGTTGGGGTCCATCCCACACGGACCTACTGAATCAGAAACTCTAGATGAGGGACCCAGGAATCTGCCTTCTAACAGACCTCCAGGTGATTCTGATATGTACTCACCTTTGGGAAGCACTGGTCCAAATTCATCAGCAGCCATCCACCTTGGCCTCTGATGAGATGTATGATCATTACTGGTCTTTGGTTTTGTGGCACCCAGCTCACTGCATGCATAACTGAAATGCCTTTCTCTGCTTATGGGCCACCTCTGTGTTCATTCTCCTTCCTCCTTAGACTCGCCTGGTCTGCTCCTCTCTACTTCTGTGCCTATTCAGACCTCACAATATTCTTACGTGCTCTTCTCCAGCCATTTCTACTTTATAGCTTGGGTTCCATGCTCAACACAGAGCTACTCTAAAACTTGAGACCTTCCTACTCTTTCTGAAAACTGGGCCATGCATCTCTTCCCTGGAATTCCCCAAACATCAGTGGGGTTTCCATCATCTTGACTCATTAGTGATTGATCTTAGGAGAGGGAACGGGGGAACACCCAATTCTCAGGCTCCTGAGCCATAATTTATTCGGCTTTTTCTTTATCTCATTGCTCTTTCTCCTCCACAGTCAGGAAGTGTTTTGTTTTTTATCTGTGCTTCTTATGGAAAGAAAAAAAAAAATCCTGGTTAGACACAGACTTCCAAACTGACCATTTTTGATAGGATCCATCCTCTTTATATAAATCACTGTTTTCTCTAATAAGGTCCACTTTTATCATTGAAAACCTTAACTTGCAATTTTATTGGCCCTTAAAAAGTTTCAAAATCTGTTTTCTGTCTCAAAGCCTTAGCACTGATTGGTTCTTTGCATCTTTGCCTTAATACTCCTCATTTTCCTTTAAACAATCAATAATACCTCTGACTGAATAGAGGAAGTATAAGGATGTGTAGAAAAGCAAACTCACTAATTAAAATGTTAAGATATTAGCACAGCACACCTTAATTTGAAACACTGTAATAACTTCCTAAGTATACTACCTGATGCTAATCATTTCACACTAAAATCCTGCTACTAAACTACATAAAATACTCCTTCTAACACATCATTTACTTCCTTGGGTTCTTTCAACAGATCCCTTTTAACATAATTTTAGACAAGTCTTTACTCTAAAACTCATATTTCCATGTACATATACAATGCTTGATAATGAATGAGTGAATTCCAAGCCATCCCTGACCTGGTTTTGACTCTTGCATTAGACTTTATTTTTAGCCTATCACTTACACTCAGCCTAATTTACATAATAACGAGATTCATATTAAAAATGCAGTCCCCATTTGTGGGTTCAGCCTGGTCTGAGATCTGGCATCATTCCTTATCTTTGGCAAGAAATATTTAAGCAGCATAAAGCTCTAGACTTAGAAACAAGTCACTCTTATGGCCTAAAAACCCTTTTATAATAGAGTTTTTGCTTTATTCTCATAGAAACAAGTCACTCTTATGGCCTAAAAGCCCTTTTATAATAGAGTTTTTGCTTTATTCTCAACAATCAATTCTTACCCTATTCCCCATCATTATTTGCTGGGCTTTCTTTCTACTCCACTCTCTTTCTTTCTGCATTCAACAACAATAGCACCATCAAGTATTCAATGATATTGTTTTAATTCATTGGAATTGTTCATTTTATCAGTACTATTAAAATGTTTCCACTGACATTTGCAAAATCAAATTTTCCTCCATTTACTATGGTACTAGATCTATGATATGACCCAAAATATATTCCATTTGTCAGGACATCACAGGGCTGGAGGACTAAATCCTCTTTAATGATTTATTCCCACACTTTGGATTCAATAAAATAGTCATATCTAAATTTAGAGTAACTAAGTAACTCATCATAATTTATACACTTGTATAATGTAGTCTTTGGCTAAAAGGTTCTTTTTTCCCATTAAATGTGATATATAAAGGTTACAGTTGCATTTCCTATTTTACATTTCTAGTCTTCTGTATTTCATATTTCACTGCTCTGTGAAAGTCTGTAAAATAATGGGGCATGGGTACTCTAACAGTTTTTTAAAAATTCCTCACGGGAAACATAGGCAAAGTTTCTACAGTTTCGGGCACTCTGTTTGATGACAAAATCATTTCCAACTGTTGTCCCAGGTATTATAGAGTATTTTATTATAACGATGCGTCCTCTCCTTTTCTATATCACCACCTCTCAATGCACTTCTGTAAGGAGATTGTGGCAATACAGTGGTGCTTCGTGATTACTTTGTGGTTCTCTGTGACTCCTTTGAAACCCTCTTTTTCTCACTCACTCTCCCTCCTGGCAGCCTTTCAGGTTGGAGAAAGATCCACTTGTTCAAAATTACCCATATAGCCATGCGTTGAATTAGTTATAGAGAAAGGATCTCTGTTAAAGTCGAAGGACTCCATGATAGCCACATTCTGGTCTCCGGGAGAGCTGCGTGGAAAACTAAAGACATAGATCCGCTAACACTCTCTTAAACGTAACTTACAAAATGCAAATTCAAATGTGTATAACTCATGTATTTCTACTATGGTCATGCTCATTCTTACAAAAGTTGTTTTAAAAATCTGAAATAAATATATTACGGTATCTAAAATAATTCTGTGATTTTATGTCACAGAATACTATTTTGAGTGTACATAGTTTTAGAGTGTTTGTATTTAGTGAATTTTGAAAAGAATCAAGCCTTTCTGTAAAAAACTACATAAAATACTACACCTACAGCGAAGCTAATGTGAGTCCATTTTTAACCTACAATGATTTTTTTTACAGCCAAATAATAGGGCTTTGAATAACAGAACTACTATAATTAACTCAGTTGTCAATGAAGGCAATTTTTCCAGGGCATCCATTCATAGTCTGAAATATTTCTAAATACCCTAGCCTTTTGTCATTACTATAACACTTCAGAAAAGAATGCCTAGCTGCACCTGAATCTTTTTTTCTTAATCCTCTATTTAGGAAATGATTAAAATCATCTCTCAGATGCATTACAAGAATGTAGCGTCAATGTAACTAACATTATGACAAGAACTTTTGGAGAAGTTGGTGCTTTTCATTTGCAAAATGAAAACCACAATTGCAACTCTTCTTATGTCAACAAAATCCAATTCACTATCTGGCTTAAATTGTTGCCTGAGCTGAGAGCAGTCTTCTGACCCACCGGCCTTTACATTTATTTAGTATTTCAATTTCAAGAAAAAAAGAACTAAAGCAAAAGAATTCACTTAAATTCAAAAGTAGTAATCAACACACTCAGAAGACTCACCAGCTGTAGAAAAACTCTTAATGATGTTAATTATAAACTATATACAGGTTTATTTAACAAAGTATAGACTAATAGTTGATTTTTAAAAATTTCTCTATAATGTAAACAAATGTATCCCCTTTGTTTTTTTTGTTTTTTAAAAAATTTTTTTAAGTCATGGCTTTATTGAGATATAATTCACACACTATAGAATTCACCCTTTAAAGTGTGTAATTCAGTAGTTTTTAGTCTCTTTGGAGAGTTGTGCAATCATCACCACTATTTATTTTTAATTTTTATTTTATATTGGAGTATAGTTGATTTACAATGTTGTGTTAGTTTCAGGCGTACAGCAAAGTGATTCAGTTATACATATACATATATCTATTCTTTTTCAAATTCTTTTCCCATTTAGGTTAGTACAGAATATTGAGCAGAGTTCCCTGTGCTATACAGTAGGTTCTTGTTTGGTTATCTCTTTTCAATATAGCAATGTGTACATGTCAATCCCAAACTCCCTATCTATCCCTCCTCTGCAGCCCTGCCCTCCTAGTAACCATAAGTTCTTTCTCTAAGTCTGTGAGTCTGTTTCTCCGGCCCTTTCTTAAAGATATTATTTTCTTTAGGTAATCGGCTTTAAAAAATGAATCAAGATGAGATATTTATGGCAGTAAAATGAAATATAAAAGCATAAGCTTCTAATTGGGAACTTAGCAAGCAGTTCAAGCTTCAAAAATAAATCTATGCCAACAACTAAGAGAGCAGTTCTGTTAAGAGAATGGAAGTACATTTCCTTTCACCCCAAATGTTTAGCATCTTGTGAAAAATCTGTTGATTAAAGGTCTCATATTATTTTTAAATCGGAAAGAGAATGTAGTTTGGGTACAGTATGTTTCTGAGAGAGAGAAAATACTCTGGCTAAAACATTTGACCCCCAAACTTTCCCTTTTCCTGTGATGCATATGTATAGCATGCAAAGTGATGCTGGAAATAATTTGGCTGGCGATAATTTTTCCATCTTTATATTCTTAAAAGGCACATTAAATCTTTCTGATCAGACTAGAGTTAAAAATGTATTATTATTTTCTAGCTAAATTTACGGGTCACTGATCCCCATTTAACCTATAAAGGACATGCTTATCACCACAAGGCCTTCTTTACTGCAAAGCGATTTTATGAAAAAAAGACTGCATGGGGAGATTAATATTATTCCCTAAAGATCTCTGACGGTTTTGCTATACTGATTTCTACCACTTTATGAAGTATATGTCCTCCGGGCAACTTAGCTATGCAGCTGATTTTCCCAGATGCTAGACTGCAGACTAGTACCCTTTGTGGCAATTTTTACTAATTCACAAAACGTTCATTTCTGAAAGGGGCTTGGAATGTCATCACCAGGTGGAAAACTTGTGGGTCCCTTACCAGCACCCAAGATGTCCCGGTGGTCAAGCAGGAAGTTGCAGTGCTCAGTCGCCCAGGGCTGGGCTCCTGCCCCTACAGAGTACCACACCCGCCCTCCTCACCAACCATTCCTCCTCTTTGTCTCTCCTAAGATTTCTACATGCCTCATTCAACACAGATGGTCTAGTATCTGTGCTTTAAGTTTATCCAGCATTGATTACAGGCTTATACTGAGCTAGACACTGCCCAATGCACCAAGGCAAATAAGAAATCATTTCTGGCCTTGAAGAGTTTATGGTAAAAGGAGCTAGTCCAACACTAACAAACAAGGCAGAGCTATTCACAGGGAAGGAACATATAGCATCAGAGCTTGTAGCCACCAAGGGATTCTATCAGGGCTTCCCGGAGGGGATGATCCTGAACTAGTCTTGAAAGAAGAAGGCAACTTGGTCCTTTAAGAAAAAACGGGGAGGACTTTTAAGCCCAGATTATAGCATAAATGAAGGTCTTGAGGGTTTATAATGCTGTTACGTGTCTCCCCTTAAATTCGTATGTTGAAACTCTAACGCCTAAAATGATAGGACTTTTAAATAATTATGGTTAAATAAAGTCATGGGGTGGGGTCCTTACCCAATAAGATTGGTGGTCTTACAAGAAGAGAGAGCTGTCACTCTTTCTCCAAGGGCACACACCAAGGAAAGGCCATGAGAGCACACAGCAAGAAGGCCACCTGCAAACCAGGAAAAGAGCTCTCCCCAGAACCCAGCCAGGTTTGCACCTTGCTCTCTTCCAGCCACTAGAACTGTGAGGAAATAGATTTCTGTTGTTTAAGCCACCCAGTCTATAGTATTTTGTTATGGCAGCTAGAGCAGAATAAGACAAGTACTCCCATACATTTGGGTTACTTTAAAATGTACACTTATTAGACAATGAAGTTTGAGGTTGGTAGTGAGTGAAATGATACTGGAAATATAAAGAAGAAGCAGAGAGGTGAAAAGAAAGGAATGGGGAACAGATAAGGACATAACTCCCCACAGAAACTTTGGATAAGGGAAAAAGAGAAGATCATTCCTAGGGCTCTGGGAAGCATGTCATGAACTCTGACATCTGCAGAGGGGAACTCTTAGCTTCCCTTACTTCCTCATCATTCTGCCCCTGTTTGCAAAGGGGTCAACTTCATTCCCTTGAGCTGGCTGCCTAGACCCACTGGAATTCTGCTTCACTTCCACCTTGGCTCCACAGCACAGAGAAACTGAAGAGTTTAGGGCCATTTTTTGCGGCCTTTGACCTGTGATGGTAGTGTTCCAGCAGCTGTTGCAAAATATGACTATAGAGAATAAAGCTAATGCTGAAAACACAAAATCATTTGCATTATTAGGGTAATAAAATGCAACAGCTTAGAAATTCCAATTTCTCCAAACGAGGACTATGTAGCTATATTGATGAAAAAGTTTACATAACTGGATTAATTATTGAAGACTGGGAAGGGAGAAGATATGGATAAAGGAAACACAATTAATAAACAAGAGCCTCTTTGTTGCTATTTTGATTAATAAACAAATAGTTATGAATATATGTTAATTATTATGAGATAGCCACTTAACAGAATTAAGCACAGGAAGTCTGCTTTCTAAAACACCAAGAATATAAAAATAAACAAAATAGCCTGTAGAACAGAGGCCAAATGGTAAGCAAACAAAATCCAGATAAAATTATCTAAGTCAGACCAACAAAATTAATGAGTATAGTATAAACTTCCCTCTTAAAAGGCAAAATGTATCTGATTGAATAATACAGTGATTTATTACTTTTAAGAGAGATTTAAATAATAATTCAAATTACAGCCGAGGTGGCAACTTACACAAATGGGACTTAAAAGCGTTGTTATAGGGCTTCCCTGGTGCCGCAGTGCTTGAGAGTCCGCCTGCCGATGCAGGGGACGCGGGTTCGTGCCCCGGTCCGGGAGGATCTCACGTGCCATGGAGCGGCTGGGCCCGTGAGCCATGGCCGCTGGGCCTGCGCGTCCGGAGCCTGCGCTCCACAACGCGAGATGCCACAGCAGCGAGAGGCCTGCGTACCACAAAAAAAAAAAAAAAAAAAAAAGCGTTGTTATATATTGACAAAACCACAAACAGTAAAAAATAACAATACTGAGTACCTAAAGCTTAACAGCTTAAAACACATAAAAGTATTAAAAATATAGGAAATGATGTTTTAACCACACAACCTTATCTATCTATCCTGTTAAACATCAAAGGACGATAGATAGACATATGAAATATCTCTATTTTTATATCAGTGTCTATATTATGAAAATTTAAGACATCTGAATAAGGTAGAATTGCTTTATAGCATAACATTTATCCTCTGCTTTTTTTTTTTTGTGGTACGCGGGCCTCTCACTGTTGTGGCTTCTCCCGTTGCGGAGCGCAGGCTCAGCGGCCATGGCTCACGGGCCCAGCCGCTCCGCGGCATGTGGGATCTTCCCGGACCGGGGCTCGAACCCGCGTCCCCTGCATCGGCAGGCGGACTCTCAACCACTGCGCCACCAGGGAATCCCCTATTCTCTGCTTTTCTGTTGGGGGATAATTCTCTATGGCAGTCTTGCCTTTCTGCACATCTTTTGAGCAGAGGCACTGGATGCCTTTGTCCCAGGCTATCTTTCCAAGGCTGCTTTTATAGGAAATAACCTTGGAAGAGAGAGAGAATATCTCCCACTGAATCAAAGTGTTGGCTTGCTTAAAGTCTTGTAAGATAGAGACAGTGTCCTTCCAGAACAAAGGAGAGGCATGCTTACTGCCTTTTATTAAAAAGATCAGGTTCTCGGGCTTCCCTGGTGGCGCAGTGGTTGGGAGTCCGCCTGCCGATGCAGGGGACACGGGTTCGTGCCCCGGTCCGAGAAGATCCCACATACCGTGGAGCGGCTGGGCCCGTGAGCCATGGCCGCTGAGCCTGCGCATTCGGAGCCTGTGCTCCGCAACGGGAGAGGCCACAACAGCGAAGGCCCGCGTACCGCAAAAAAAAAAAAAAATCAGGTTCTCTAAGATCAGGGTTCCTCTCCTGTAAATATCCACTGTGTGTGGAGGTATCACCTGACCCTCTTCACCTGCTCCTATGGAAATCACAGTGTGAGGAACTGACACAAATATGATAACATTCTGGCTACTGCCGCGAGTAATAGAATCCTTTCTCTCTGACTCAGGAACGGCATGTCTTCCCCAAACATTCATATAGGCCTGGAAGCTAACTTGTCAGCTATCAAGTAGGGCAACATCCCAACCTTTCACAGTTCTTGACATTGCCGGTAACTTTCTTCATGTAAAAGATGCAAAAAGTACCTATGTCAATTGATACCAGACCAAAAGCAAAGTCAGTAATCCAAAGAAACCAAAACAATACACCACATTAACTGACAACAATGGAATGAAAATATAAACTTTTTTGTTACTGAAAACAAGGTTCAACCACTTAGAAATGAAAACACACCTTTCTAAAAACTACTGAACCAAGGAAGAGATAAAGAGTAATATACAAAACTGTTAAAGCAAAGGTGGTGCAAAAGTAAATTCATAAATATAAATATTTTTCTGTGTGTTGTGAAGAATCCAACCAAAATTTTAGAAAAAGAAAATAAGATCAATTTTTAAAAAGGAAGAATTGGGTGACAAAATTAATTAATAGGAAATAAATAGATCCAAATTTTTTTTAAAAAATAGAATAAAAGCAAATGTCTAATAACATTAGCAAATGTTAAATAAAATTATGTAATAAACACAACATAATAATACTTTTAGAAATAAATACCAAATTTTGCTGAGGATATCAATATAAGAAAAAAGCCAACGTATCTCCAAATGAATATGAATTTTAAAAATCATAAATAAAATCTTGGAACTTGACACTACATAAAAAATTATCGGGCTTCCCTGGTGGCGCAGTGGTTGAGAATCCGCCTGCCGATGCAGGGGACACGGGTTCGTGCCCCGGTCCGGGAAGATCCCATATGCTGCGGAGCGGCTGGGCCCGTGAGCCGTGGCCGCTGAGCCTGCGCGGCCGGAGCCTGTGCTCCGCAACGGGAGAGGCCACAACAGTGAGAGGCCCGCGTACCACAAAAAAAAAAAAAAAAAAAAAAAAAAAAAAAAAAAAAAAAAAAATTATCAAGTATAATTTATCTCAGGAATGCAAAAAGAATCAGTATTACTCACGTTATCATCATAAATCATTAAAATATTAGGTCAATTAAGAAAAACATAAACATCATAATTTTTGAGCAAGTCACTGAAAAAATTCAATGATCACAATTATTGAGAACACCCATAGCATCCAGTATGCTATCAACATGATTAAAAATAGTTGCTTTCACACATTTCTAACAGTTAAACCCAAGGAAGATTGGCATTAAATGTGGAAAAAAACAATAATGATGTCTAACATCCTTATCAGAAGGTTTTGGTCAATGCTAGAAGACATGACCCAGAGCCAAGAGATAAATAAAAAGACATAAAGAACAATGATTCATTTAAAGAAAATCCAAAATGACATCCTATGGAAAATCTATACAATTATTTCATTTATTACAAGGGAAAAATACAAAAAAACAATAGCATGTCCGTATGCAGGTAATAGCAAATGTAGAAATAAAAGTATATAAAGAAATTTCACTCATTGTTGCAACAAAAATATAAAATCCCAAGAGTCTACTTCAATAAAAACACATTTAACATATGAAGAACATTACAAATATTTTTGAGAGATATAAATAATTCTTATGGGAAGACTATTTCACAGATAAAATTATTGTCAAATTAATTGGTAGCTAATGCTGTTCAAATAAAAATCAAATATGACTTGGAGTCATTTAAAATAATACTAAACTGTATGGAAAACAATCAGGTGAGAATAATCAGTAATTTTTTAAAAAAAGAATAATAAGAGGGAAAGGTAAGTCTTCTCAAATAGTTAGTTTATTATAAAGCCACATCAATTAAAGTGGTGTGGAACTGATGCAAATCAGTAAGATCCTGATCAATGAATATAAAAAATATATATATATCTCAAGTCTTTAGTGACTATCCTTGGGACAGCAGGCTAGTAATTAACTGTGGGGTTGGAGGTGGCATTTACTTTCAATCTTCACTTCGCACTTTGCATCATTAATAATCTGCAACAGCCATAGTGTGTGCAAGAATTAAATCTTTGTTAATTTAAGCCATTGAGTTTTAGGAAGTTTGTTAGCACAGCATAATTTAGCCTATCCAAACTGATAGTCATGCTCCAAGATATAATTTTTCCCAGTAAAGTTTAATGTTGACTCATAACATAAGCACACATTTAAAATATCTTTATCTTAAGTAACAAGGGCTTGAGTGTCTTATGGAACTAGGGTGCAAAACCTTAAACTGCCAGTAGGTGTCATGATCTACATTATGCGATGATGGCTAAAAAAAAGCCTGAGCTTCAGACTCATTAGACTCATTTATGAGTTGAGTGCCAAAGGTATGAAAGTAAGATACATATTCCTATTTGCCAGGCGTTAACTCCTAGTAATAATAATTTTAAAAAATTAGCTCTCTATGGGAATTTCCTGGCAGTCCAGTGATTAGGACACTGTGCTTTCACTGCTGAGGGCACAGGTTCAAGCCCTGATAGGGGAACTGAGATCCCACAAGCCACTCGGCATGGGCAAGAAAAAAAAAAAAATTAGCTCTCTATCTGATCAGTTGTACAATTTTAAAAGTTTGTGCATTGGGTTTCTTCAATGTGGACATTTAAAAAATAATAATGTTTAGTATCAATGTTTGATTGTCACATGGAACTTGATAATTGATACAAAATTACTGAAGCCATTGTTCAACCAGTTAAGTAATTCACAGCACTGTAAAATTTCAGTACTTGTACCGACACCTATAACCCCTTAACAAGAATCTCTATTACAAATACCCAGCCTAAAATCCTTTATTATCCTCCAAACACTGCCTCAGAGGCAATGAAAACCTTCCAGGTTTTCTGGTGGCTTTACTTGTTCTTTAGTCTCCTTTGTTCCATGCATGTTCATGTTTGCACCTAACGCTTGTCAAGTTGCCAGTTCGGGTCTGTAACAGCAAATAAAAAGCAGCAATGATGGAAGCAAAATGGGTAGTTAACAGTCTGCATGGTGTCCATAATAAATAGCTGTGAAACTGCATTAGGAAAGTAGAATCTACTCTGGAGGCATGTTCAGGATACAAATACACCCTTCTGTTTTACAAAAGTAGATACAGCCCCAGGGGAGACTTCCTGAAGACCCCTGCTCTACACCAATCAACATCAACTACATCCCTCTGAAGGTAAAGTAGCTGAGAAGTTGTTCTTTCTCAAATACATGTTTTTCTTTGAACCTGATGGATTTATCTGGTATTCTGTGGTGAGAGATGCCACAAAAACATTTGTTTTATGGACAAGTTTGATGACTTCAGTTTCCAGCGCTGTCTGCTTGACAATTTTTACAAGTGGTAAGTTCAAGGGAAAGAAAATTTCTAAAATTAAAGATCAGTTCTACAAAACATAAAAACTATACTAGCCTTAAAGGTTTGGAAGAGTCCGTTCTAAAGTATGAGCACCTCCTAATGGCCGGTTCAAAGAGCAAGGCCACTCCACTTCCATTTTTAAAGTTAGACATTTAAACAAAACATTAAAAAAGTCAACAGTGTGATAGCTGAGCATCCTTTTGTTCTTTCCTCCCCACTTACCCCCTCCTCATTTGTTTTTTCTTGCTTGCTTGTTTTTAAGATATTGTAAGCTGACTCAGAAGAAATACAGATTTTTAAAGATAGCATCGATCACAGAGAGCTAAGAAATTATATTAGCTATAGGTTTTGATTCAAAGGAGAACAAAGGTGGAGAAATGTTTAGTGAAGACAAATGTGGTCAAAAGCAATTTTAAACAAAAACAGAAGTTGGGAAATGGTAACTAAGGTTACAAAATATTTATTTATTTATTTATTAACATCTTTATTGGAGTATAATTGCTTTACAATGTTGTGTTCGTTTCTGCTTTACAACAAAGTGAATCAGCTATATGTATACATATATCCCCATATCCCCTCCCTCTTGTGTCTCCCTCCCACCCTCCCTATCTCACACCTCTAGGTGGTCACAAAGCACCGAACTAATCTTCCTGTGCTATGAGGCTGCTTCCCACCAGCTATCCATTTTACATTTGGTAGTGTGTATATGTCAAGTCTACTCTCTCACTTCGTCCCAGCTTACCCGTCCCCCTAGGTTCATCAGAACCTTTTTTTTTTTTTTTTTAGATTCCATATATATGTGTTAGCATATGGTATTTTTCTCTTTCTGACTTACTTCACTCTGTATGACAGACTCTAGGTCCATCCACCTCACTACAAATAGTTCAGTTTCATTTCTTCTTATGGCTGAGCAATATTCGATTGTATATATGTGCCACATCTTCTTTATCCAGTCATCTGTCGATGGACACTTAGGTTGCTTCCATGTCCTGTCTATTGTAAATAGTGCTGCAGTGAACACTGTGGTACATGTCTCTCTTTGAATTATGGTTTTCTCAGGGTATATGCCCACTAGTGGGATTGCTGGGTCATATGGTAGTTCTATTTTTAGTTTTTTTAGGAACCTCCATACTGTTCTCCATAGCGGCTGTATCAATTTACATTCCCACCAACAGTGCAAGAGGGTTCCCTTTTCTCCACAACCTCTTCAGCATTTATTGTTTGTAGATTTTTTGATGATGGCCATTCTGACTGGTGTGAGGTGATACCTCATTGTAGTTTTGATTTGCATTTCTCTAATGATTAGTGATGTTGAGCTTCCTTTCACGTGTTTGTTGGCAATCTGTATATCTTCTTTGGAGAAATGTCTATTTAGGTCTTCTGCCCATTTTTGGATTGGATTGTTTGGTTTTTTGATATTGAGCTGCATGAGCTGCTTGTATATTTTGGAGATTAATTGTCAGTTGCTTCACTTGCAAATATTTTCTCCCATTCTGAGGACTGTCTTTTCTATTTATTTTTATGTTCAAAATTTTGCACAAAGAGTTAGGAATTTTCGTTCTGGAAGAATATTAATTATGATATTGGTGTTTACAATAAATGCAATGTTGTGGAGGATCACGTCTTTTTTACTGTTAGTGAAGATTTTTAACATTAACTTTGGGAAACTCAAAATAGCAAATATATTTTTACTTTAACTTTCATAATAATCTGATTTTGCTATATTGATTATAGGAGATGCTGTCAGTAGTCTGAACTGCAGGACACAGAGGAATGCCAAAGGATTCCTTAAAGGTGTACATCATGTGCAAGCAACTTGATTGATTTTGTGAGTTTTAAAAATTGACAAACAAAAAAAACAGGAAAAAAGATATGTACCACAGAGGAACGCCTTTAAGGTTTTAGTCCGGGTCTTGGGTTAGTTTTTCTAGGCTCCACTGACCAAACTAAAGAATTTCCTCCTTATTCTGATCCTGATTTCCTCAGGCAGGAACTATATGAACTCATCATCCATTCATCGCTAGCTTTTGCCAGGCACATGGAGTAGAAAAATCTCTCTAGAGTCTTCATCGTCTGTGTTCCTGCTTACCATGGTTCTCCCTCCCCGCCAGCGTGTTCCTTGTCCCACTGTTTCTTTCCCCATAAACTCTATAGTCTGTACAGAGCTGCTCTAAGTTGACCTGTCCTCCTTAGAGCTAAGGGTAAAAGAAATTGATTGGTAGTTTTGTTCTTGTAGTTTGTTCTCACTCAGAGGAGTTCTCCAATCTGCACAGTCTTTTAAAAAGTCATTTTAAGAGTAATTATTTCCTTTATTATTAAAAACCAGCTTTTTCCTCCCATATGTAAATAAATTCGTTATTACTAATAAGTGGTTTCCTACCCAATTCTAATGAAAGGTAAACCAGATACTCTCAGCAGGAGAGATATATTTCTTAGAACTGATTATCTGGAAATAAAAATCTTCTGGTGAAATGGTGAATGATTTCTATGCATCTGTTAAATGGATGCTAAGACCCCTCTGAATTCCAAGCTTGCAATCATCATGTGGCTAAAATCTTTATAAATCCCTATAAGGTGAAGTGATGGTACCCTGTTGATTAGCAAGATGATGAAATTCGACCTCATAAGACTTCGAAGAAATATTGGGTTGACCAAAAGTTTCATTCAGGTTTTCCGAAAGATGTTACAGAAAACCCAAATGAACTTTTTGGCCAACCCAATAGAAGGTTTATACTAAGTGAGAGTGAAGAGCAAGTAAATATTCAGTCAGTGATTCTCAGCACCAGGCATGTTAGTGGGGAAAGTAGTAATGACTGTCCCCACCAGGAACATGTCACAATATTTTGGGGGGCAAGTTAAGGTAAAAGCACCTATTGATTCACATACATTTATAGGGTTCACCTCCCCCAATGAAATATTTTTTTTCTAGGACATTTTAGCACCCACATATAGTATGAAAACACCAGAAAAAAAAATAGTTGAAGACAATTGTACTAATATATATACATATATATATATATATATATATATATATATATATATATATACACACACACACACATTAGTTAATGAGATACTTCTTTCTCATCTACTTTAAATTTCAGGTTTGGATTACCAATGCTGTAAATTTATATCTTATTATTGTCTACTGGAATCATGAATCTAGCCATATTATATAGATAAGTACTTCATTCTGCATTGTTTTAGCTAGTGAGAAAGCAAGTGAACACATTAGGTGAATACACACCCATGAATTGCTTCAACAGCATGTGGTAAAACCTTAAAAATAGTTTTCATAACTATTATGTACGTTGAGGATAGAGCACTTATATTTTTTTAAGTTGAAAACTGTAGGGGCTAAAACAATGATTTGGGACTAGGTAATTTGTGGAGGTGACACTATTTCTCTTAAAACATGGAGAATGGGGGTGTCCTTAATTAATTGGAGGAGGGGCTGGGTCCCAGTGGGAGTTCTAAGCTGCTGCCATGGACATGGGCCTCCCTTGAGACTAATGTGTATCTCATCCTTGGGATGGGATAGATGACCAACTTAGACAGGGGAAAATATGAGCAATCATCCAACCTCCAGAAAAACCGAGGGCTTCTTCTTTTCTCTGTCAAGCAATAAGTTACAGATTAAATCTGGACAGAGATAAGTAAGGTCAAGCCAGCAGCAGAGTGCAGTGTGGCAAGAGTCTGTCCCAGCTGGGGAGACTCTTTATACACTTGTGTGGGGCAGACATTAGAAGACTCTGAACTCATGACCCAGGGAAAACTGAGGCAGGGTAAGGTGGCTTATCAAAATGTGGGAGGATTAAGTGAAATTCTGCATACTGAACATTATCCCCAAGAAAGTCTCTCTAACATCAAAGACAGAGACAACAATAAACCCTGCAAGAAAAGCAACAGAGAAGAAATCAAGGTAATCCAGTAAGCAGAAGACAACGTTTAAACAATATGTGAAGCGATAAGAAAAACTCTCACATCCATGAAACAAGAGCAAGTTTCTAGGAAAGAAACTATCAGACAACCAAAAGCTCTTGGAAATTAAAAACATGATCAACTTTTCAACAGCAAGGCTGGAAGAGAGAGCTAAAGAAATCTTCCAGGAAATTTATTTAAAAGAGAGAAAGAAATTGCAGGATGGGGGAGGTGAGAGAGATAAGAAAACTAAGGATTAATCTGTGAAGTTCTAAAAAACAGAAGTTCCAGAAAATGAAGGAAAAAAATAAATAAAAGAAGCCAACATGTCTTCTTTAGTTAAAGCTTATACTACCTCACTAACGAATAGTGCTTCTTTTTGACTTAAAAACAAACAAAAAAACCCAAAAAGTCATTTTACGTCATTTCCACCTTTACAAAAATAACTCAAGAGGAGAATTTTTGAAGTGTAAACAGGGTTTTAATATTTGTTGAGGCAAACAATTTAAGAGTTGAGAGTTAGCAGCTCACAACCCCACTAGCAAGCGTCTGAGTGAAACTTTCTAACTGGCAGCGGTGACGACTTGCCCTTATTAAGAGATGTGCAAATTCTGGGAGAGGACAGACTGCACTGCCATGGATGGACTGTTACTTATCAGTTGCCCTGTTGTGTGGCCCTTCCTATCTATTCTAGATGCCAAAAGGCTGTCCGCACGCTCTTGTCCAAATTCCACGTCCTGTGTTTTTTTTTGTTGCAAAAACTGAGCAAATGTTTACTGAACAATTACTAGGATTATGACCTTGTCCCTATCCTGTAGTTTGGCCATAGTCCAAGTTCTATCCACATACGAGCCCCTTCCCTCATTAGAGAGCACAAACCTCAGGTACTTTCTTTAGTCCCTGCCTTCTTCTGATGTTCACTTGTGTCCATTTGTCCCTGCCTCTTCTCACCCCTTCCCTCAGAGCCCCGATGATCAGACTCCTTAAAGAACTCTTCCCTCAACTGAAGACATCAGGTGTCCTAGGGATCCTCAAAAGAGTCTGAAATTTCATGTGGCTTGGAGAAATTCATTTTGAAATGCAAATACGTGTTTTTTATTGGCCATCCTAACAACTTCAGCAGTGAGAACATTGCCATCTCCTGCAAACTCGTTTTTGAAAAACCTTTCTCAGGGATGACTCAAAATAATAGACTTCCCAGAAGGATAATGCTTATTTGTGATATCACTCAGCTCTTTTGAGCTATGTAAAGAATGAATCACAGTGACATACATTATAAATTCTGTGATAAATGGGACTATGGTTGATATTTTGCATTCACTGTTTAAAAGGAAATCTCAGATTGTATCTTTCCACAGAACGCTGTAATATAAAGAATCAACTCTGAATCATCTGTGAATGACCATGGTGCACATAAGAACATAATTTTCTCAAGTATCTATGCATGAACATGTGTTGCTTTTGTAACAGAAAGCTAAATATGTCATTTTTAAATTTTGTGGATAAATGAAAATTTAAAAGGAGAAAGATTTAATAAGCACTTGGTGGCTTGTTGGTTATGCCATATCATTAAAATGTGACTTAACTTTTGGAACCAGTTCATCATTCCTCTTGTGATAGCTGAATCCACAGCCTTAAAGAATTCCATGTATTTCTCTAGAACTTCTCTCTAAAGAACTAAATAGGCTTTATTGACATCCTTTTCTTAGTCCTCTCAGCATTTTTTGAGGAAAGTGGAATTATTTCTCTTCTACAGATGAAAAAACATGTAAAGAAATGAAGTGGCTTGTTTAAGATTATTCAGCCAGCCATTGACCTGGGAAGAGAACACAGGTATCCACAGTTTAATAAATACTTTATCAACTGCCTCTATTTTCACTGGAGGAAAGGGTACAGTCAATATAAGTTTAGATACTAAAAATGTCTCACTATCGTCTAAACACTGACAGTTGTATTTCAGAACTTTCCAGAAAGCAGAACTTTGCTTTTAAAAGGACATGAGGGCAAAAGCTTGGCACCACTAAACGTTACCAGAGTCTTCAGTATGATTTGTTTTCTTTTCTTTTTTTTTCTTTTTTTTTTTTTTTTTTGCGGTATGCGGGCCTCTCACTGTTGTGGCCTCTCCCGTTGTGGAGCACAGGCTCCGGACGCGCAGGCCTAGCAGCCATGGCTCACGGGCTTAGTTGCTCCGCGGCATGTGGGATCTTCCTGGACCAGGGCACGAACCCGTGTCTCCTGCATCGGCAAGCGGATTCTCAACCACTGCGCCACCAGGGAAGCCCTGTTTTATTTTCTGAAGAGACGTTTAGCTTGAGAAATAGGCCGTCTGACTTTTAAATAATCCAAAGTGGTGCCCCATAAATACTCACGCTTCTGCTGTAGAAGGTAGATTTCTTGAATAACATGCAAATCATATTTTCTCAAATATAGGTGATCTTCAAGCAGGACTCATGAAATCAACTAGGAAACCTGGACTCTGGGAATGAGTAGGCAGAAAGTGGTTCGAGAACTTTCAAGAGCCAGGTTCACAGGAGAAAGGCTCTGAGCAAAATGCATTGTAGTCCTGGTCTTGCTATTATCAACTTCTAAGATAATTCAAAAATGAATTAGTTTTCCTGTATGAAATCAATATATTAACACTGACTATATTGTTCCTATGAATACTTTCATATTCTCAGATTTGTTTTTATGCATCTTACAAAGCCACCGAATTTTTTATTACTTTTATCAGCCTGTGTGTTACTTACAGAGCCATTACGATCTACATGAGAGATTTTGGGTTGTTCTGTAAAATTTGAGCCTCCCGAATAAAACTCTGATTAAAAGTGTCAGCTTTTTTTTTTTTTTCAATTGCAGACAGAACTGGAAGAGGTGAGAGGAACATTCACTGAGATTCCTGAGTAACTCGGCTCCAAATCCTCAATGGAAATAATCATACTTCATACATGTACAGATAAAAAGCTAAGCTCCTACTGTGTTGCTCTGTGTTCATATCAGGCTTTCTTAAGAAATACTGGTATATTATCCACATTTGGGAGAGAGGGAAAAAGAACCTCAGAAATGTTCAGAAACTCACCCAAGTTCATGGAGCTAAGTCTACCTGAATTCAAATCCATCATCTGTTTATTACACCCTTCTACCTTCCAGAAAGGGATTTGGTGGCGCTCCTCCTAATACAGGGGCTGCTTGTGAATAACTTCCCTCATCATGCAAATGTATAACTAACTCATTTTCTCACTTCCTTGACTGTATATACTTCAAGTGATAAATCTGTTGATATTTTCCATAAACACTTTGAGTTTCATTTTCAAATACTAAAAAAAAGAAAGGTAAATAATATTTCCAAACTAGAGTGGATTGTTTTTTTAAAAGCCAGGTTTTTCTCCTAGTATTGGAACAGATCATGACTTCTCTCGGTGAGGATCAGATGAGCGGCTGGCTTGCACTTGGCTATAGGTTATATCAGAGATATGACTCTTGAAATGCCAGAATCACACTAAGTCCCGTGAGATGATCGCACTGAGAAAGGCACCTGAGAACGGAGACCAGTGAAAGGAAACGCAGACTTACATCTCCAATCACACATACTTTGAAGAGCAAAATACCTGAGAGAAATACTAGACAAATCCCCAGCAACATTAAATTTTCCTTTTCTGGTTTTTAATCCATCCTCATTCCACATAGGTGAATTTTTCTAATGTTAAAAGAGACTCCGTAGGGGAGACTGGGAGTAAGACTGAGTCCCAGCCAGGGTTCTTTACTTGCCAGCTGGTAGCCTTCTGTACGTCTTTAAGCCCCAGTGTTCCTGTAAAATGAGGAAGTTGCACAGACCACCTTTACGTTTCATTTACAACAGTCCATGACTCTAAAAGGCCTATGAACCCAGGGAAGGTCAGTTTTAACAGACTAAAGCTGGCTGGGGAGGAACCTGCAAATGTGACGGCCACTTCCTAAGGGACAAGGGATAATCCCAGCTTGCCCTGGGAGACAGGGAGAGAAAGGGGGAAGCGTGGAGGAGGGTCTTGAGTTAACATTTGGGGACACTCAGCTGGGTGTCAGAGGCCAAGACTAGTGTGTGCCCTGCCCCAGAGGTGTGTGCGGCTGGGAGGGGTGTGTGTGCAGACTTGACAACTACTGTTTGCATTTCTTTCCAAAGACAGGATCCTTTTAGAAAAACATTCACGCAATGTATGTTTAGCATCTCCTGTTTGAGAATACACACCAGAACAAAAAGTTATCATGACTTTTCTTTGAAATGAACGTTTAAAAAGGAATCATCATGGCATTGACATGCATATGAAAACTTGCCATGCGTGCAAGAGGCGTCATTTATTCAGTCTGTCTGTAATGTTTGATGCAGGGATTCATTTGCAGACCTCTTGTAGTAAATTGGCAGCAGCGCCTAGGTCAGAAATCAAGGGATTAGGCTGATTTTCAGTGTTATGAGTCCAGCCTTAGTTTTAATTATTATTTTCTTGTTTTCCCCCTCTTTCCCCCCTTCCCTCACAATCAAGCTGTTTCTCTGGGTCACTGCCTAAGCCCCTGCAGCCCTGGAGCTGTGCAAGCTGATAGGAAGTCTTCAGACTGGCAATGCCTTGAGGAGAAGCTGAAATCCTGACAGTTGGGTCACCACTTGCCCAGAGAAATGAAAGGCCCCATTAGATTACCTTTAGAATGGTGCAATGGAAGTACCATTTGTGTTGGGTGTCAAAGTCAGCACTAGATCTACTTTCATTAGCATCAAATGGATGCACAAGTCTCCAATAAGTTGATTTGAGACTAGGCTATCCCTTCTTGTGATCAAAGGCTGATTAGCAAGGTTCGGCTGACCACGTGACCAGGTTAAACTCAGGCAAGATTCCAAAGCAGTCCATAATCACTGAAGAGTGACAGGCATGGAAGTTGGACATAAAATAAAAAAGTAAAAAAATAAAATGCTGCCAATGCTTACCTGTCTGATTGAAAACTACTGGAGTCAGAGAATTAGCTGACTGACAAGCAGTCCAAAGCAGTTTTTGAAGTCATAATAAGAGTTTAATTTATAAGGGTCATGGTGTTTAAAGCTTCAAGCAAATAATACTAACAAGCAATAGTTATCCATGCTGAAATCTCTTCTACCTTTACATTAATCAGAATGGCAGTAAACATCAGTGTATATTGCTGGGAGTGGTGAGGATGTAACTAAAGCCTCAAGTCCAGGATCACAGCTTAATTCTTAGGCATAGAGATGGGCTCTATAAATTCCACTTTGGAATACAACAAAGGAGATCCCCATATTGCTACTAAGTGTTTTACTATTATGCATGACTCATTGAAAGTGGAATTTATAAGTACCCTATTGCAAGGAGTAATTTTAGGCCAATCAGCCATAGTATGACAATAATATCTAGCAAAGAAAGAAGAGAAAGAACAAGTGGGGCCTTTTGTCTTTAAGTTTAATTAACATGACCTTCCTTATTCTTTTGAAAAGAAAATCCAGGAAAAAATTTTGAGTTTCATTTTAAAAAGGCCTACAATATTATGTTTTAATTAAAATTGCATAAACTTCCCTATGAATATTGAATTTTTAAAAGCCTAGCTAGCGACAGTACATTATTAAAAGCTGCATCACTTATGTCAAAGAAATTAGTACTTGATTTTTAGAGATTCATTATCAAGTTCTTAAATGATCAGTATCCTGAAACTCAAATTCAAATAATCTTAATACTTCAGTTACCCGAAGCAAAAGAGTAATGTACATTAACCGTAACGAAGTTCGATGACCTCCGAAGCGCTGAAACGCATAGAAAAAAACCCGTATTTTTATTTACCTGAAAAACCTTAAAAAAAAAAGTTCTGACTAAAACTTAATACCTCGCCAAAATCAATTGCTCCTCACCCTTCCCTCCATTCCACAAATGCTTGTGACCCAAACTTGTAAAGTCTCTCACTTTTTGTGAATCACTCCAAGTTCATGCCTTAAAAGGAGGAAGCAAATAACCTTTACTTGGTGCGAACTCTGAATCAGCCATTCATGTCTCAGATAATCCTATTTTCACGGCAAGTTCTGGTTTTATGTCGTTTCCCTCTTTCTCTTTCTTTCTTTCCTTTCTTTTGTTGTTATTGAGGGTGGTGTACGGAGGGAGTCAAAGTCCCTTAGACCGTTTGCTAAAAATTGTGAACAGTATCACTAACGAGTAGAAAGAGACAACGGGAGATTTCAAATAAAATAACACGCACTCTCAACCCCCCAGAGGGAAAAACAACAAAACAATCACACACAAACTTGGGCTGTTCCAGCACATCCGCAAAGGAGGGAGAGGTGCGTGCGCCCGCCCGAGAGAAGCCACGGGGCCTCCCCACTCCAGGCCCGCAGGTGGCTCGCGGCGAGCGCCGCAGACAACAATGGCCAGGATGGGCTTTGCCTGCGTCGCCAGTTTGCTGTGTCGGCCCCGGCCCAGAAAAACAGAACAGAAAGAGAAGCGTGCGTGAGGCGACGGAGAAGGCATTCCCTCTCCAAAGCCTAATCTCTGATTCCCCTTCGCGGTCCACAAATGAACCCGCCACCAATCAAGTTCCTGCGCAAGTTCTTTTCTTTCCCGAAGCCCCTCCACCTGCCGGGGCGGTGCTCTGCGCACCCCAGGCCTCCCTCCGGCGACCCCCCGCTGGCTGCAGCAAAAATGGGGCGCTTCGGCTGGGCGGGGGCGGGCGGCTGCATCGGATCCGGCCGGCTACCGCTGCAGCTTGGTGGCCTCCGATTGGCCACGACGCGGGCGGGGAAGCTCGGCGGAGGAGGGAGGCGGGGGCGAGGGCGGCGGCGGCGGCTGGAGGAGATCCGAGCGGGGAGCGGGCTGCGCAGCCAGGCAGCTCGCGGGGCGGGCGAGCGCGGGGAGAGCGGCGGCGGCAGCTCGCCCTGGTCGCGCTCGCGGAGGACGAGCGGGGCGCGCAGGCGGCGGCGGCGGCGGGGGTTGGGGCGGCGCGCGCGAGTGAGCGGCGCGGGGCGAGAATCGCGGAGGGCGGGTTCCCGGCGGGCGGGAAGCAGCAGGGGCAGCCGCGGCGGCAGCTAAGCGGGACGGAGCCGCGGCGGGAGCGGCCGCGCCGGCCCCTGGCCTCACCCCCGCGGGCCGAGGCCAGAGAACAGTCTCCAACTCTCCCAGGGACCGGAAAGGGGAGCCCAGAGGGGTCCTCAGCCCACACGCAGCGGGGGCGGCGGGACAGCTGCCCTTTGTGGGCGCAGCGCTCACGGCCCGAAGCGCCCTCGCCGCCGTCTTCGTCGTGCCGAGCGGCCCTGGAGAGGGGACCCGGAGGAAGCAAAACCCCGAGACCGAAACCTCGCGTTGCGGAGCTCCTGGGGAGTGCCAGCCGCTCTTCTTCCACCTCCGCATCCTCCACCGGCCAAGGTCCCCGCCGCCTGCATCCCTCCTGGCTTCCGCTGCGCTTTGGGCAGAGCAGAGCAGCCGGCGCTGCCACCGCGGCCACACACACACACACAGACACACACACACACACACTCACACTGACACCCTCACGCGCAAGCCCGCCTTCTCCCCCGCCCCCTCCCCAGCTCCTTGATCTCTCGGTCTGTTTTATTACTCGTGTTGCGAGTCCCGCGGACTCCGCGGCCCGCTATTTGTCATCAGCTCTCTCTCCATTGGTGGGGAGCGGGGAGCAGCGGCGAAGGGGGTGGGGTGGGGAGGGGAAGGGAAGGGGGTGGAAACTGCCTGGAGCCGTCTCTCCGCGCCGCTGTTGGTGCTGCCGCCGCTGCTGCCGCCGCCGCCGCCTCCGGCTCCTCGCTCGGCCCCTCTCCGCCTCCATGTGCCGGATAGTGGGAGCGCCGCGGACCCTGCTGCCGCTGCTGGCGGCCCTGCTTCAGGTACGCGGCGGTCCCCGCGGGCCGGGCCGCGGGCGGGGTGGGGCGGGCGGCGCCGGGTCCCTTTGTTCCCCGCGCCGCTGCGGGGCCCGGCTGCGCACCCGGGAAGGGAGTTGCCGCACCGCGCGGCCGGGAGCTGCGCAGACACTAGGCTTGGGTAGGGCGCAAGGGCAGGGCTGCCGGAGCCAGCCGGTCTCCCGCGCCTCTCTTGGCGGGTCCCGAAGGGACCGATCGCGGGCCCCCTCTGCTCCTGCGGGGTCAGGCGAGCTCGCGGGGTGGGGGGGCCGTCCCTAGGCAGCAGAAAGGTGAGGTAGGATAGCACTCCGGTTTTGCAGTTTTCTGCGCTTCTCGCCCTTAGCATTGAACTTTGCTCCATTTTTTGTTTGTTTGTTTGTTTATTTCTGCAGGGATGGGTCGCGAGTTTGCAGTAGGAATTCTCACTCTGGTATCTTAGTTACGGGACTTGCCTCCACCCCACCTCACCCTGGCACCCGCGCGCCTCCCGGTGCCCGAGGGCTCCACCGTCCTATTGTCTTTACCGCAGCTTAGAGTTGCTTCTTATTTTTTGTTTTCCTGCCCTCACAATGTTTTTTTGAGTCGGTCCTACCTGAAAAGAAAACCTCGCCCCCTAGCCCCGAAGAGTCTACGCGGGTCGGCGCCTCCGCACCCAGCCCCTGGCCCCGCACGCCCCTTATCCCGCCGGGCTGGGAGAAGTTCCGTTACTCGGCTATTATTTTTCTCCTGTCCGGCTGCCTCTGCCCTGCGTGCGTCCTGGGGGCGCCTTTACCGGGAGCTTCCGCACTTTTCATGCCTTCGGGAGAGCGCCAGACAGCCTTTCCCTGCTGTCGGTACCAGGAGGCTCCTCCGCGGCAGGAAGCACCTGCTCCAGGCTGGTCACAGCCTCCCTCCCCACTCCGCGCCGCCGATCCCCAGCCCGGCCGAGCGCCCAACTTTCCCGCGGCGTCCGCCCGGAGGATATACCGAGGCCCCTCCCGGCTGGCCAGTCGGGTCTTGTGAAGCTACGCCACGCGCCGCGGCTGCGACACCCGCGCTGGGCGGGGTCCGGGCGGGGGTCGCGAGTCTGCCCCCGCCAGCGGCGGGGGCCCCAAGCAGCTGCGAGAGAGGGGCGTGTCCGCCTTCACTGTAGGGCCGGATCTTCAGGGGAATCCGCCCAAAGGGCCCCCAGCGCACCGCCGACGGCTAGGGGTGGCCGGCCGGTGGCCGCTCCAAAAAGTGCGGGCGCGGCTTGGAAGTGCCGCTGCGACCGGGGCAGGGACAGATGGTGCGGATCGCCCCTCTCTGTGGTCTGCGTGAGTCAGGGCCTGGCGCGCTCCGGCCGCGGGCGCCGGGGGCTGGATCGGGCTGGCGCCCGCGGTCTCTCACACTCCCTCGCGCCACCCCCTAGAGGGGTGTGGGCCGCGGCTGCGCCGAGCCCTGTCCATGGTGCGCCGGCTCCGCGCTCTCCTCCCCGGGGTCCAGCTCTCCTACTTTCCGGCTTTCTCCCTCCCACTGACTCCCGGGCCGCCCGGGTCCCGCCGTTCCTTTCTCCTTTCTTGGGTTTCTCCTTTTGTTCTTATCATCTCCAGCTGGTCTTTTTCTCTCCCCTTCCCCCATTCGGCAGTCCGCCCCCCCCCCGCCCCCATTCTCTCTCCTGACTCGGGGGGTTTCAAAACTGTTAAGACATTTTGGCCTCTACACTTTTGGGGAGTGGATGGAATTTCTCCTAACTTGGGGGAGGAGACCTGCCAGTCACTTGCTAACAAAAGTACCTCCTGTTATAAAACCGCCCTTTATTCTTGGAGCGCACACTCATTCTTTCACCTCCTGTCACTTCATTTATTGTTTCTTCTTTTAAAATGGGGTTTATTGAAGAGGTTAGGCTGAATGGGGAAGAAGGAGAAAAGTGCTACTTCAAGTGTTTGAAGTTAAGGGGAAAGCAAGATAAACTTAACCCTGTGGACATCAGATTTAAAAAAATATATATGTCATAGATTAAACAAATCTCACTTTAAAAAACATTATGTTTTGGATATCATGGCATGGTCTGACTTATTTACAGGCAACTTATAAGTCCTAAGAGTGTGAGTCCAACAGTGGATGGTATGCTCACCAACTTTTCGATCTGAAAGTAAGTTTTAATTGAATACTGTGCAGTGAAGTTAGGACAGGAGGAGACGTTTGTTGGTCGCTAATAACATGGGACTAAAGGGTGTACCACTGGAGCAATCTCATTTCCTCTGAGTCATCTGCCTTGAAACCAGGTGTGGATTTTGTAGGTCATTTTCTTTTATTTCCTTAAGCATTTAAAAAATATATCATTTATAAACGTCAAATCACGCCCTTCCCTTTTCCATTGTATGTTCTTTCTCAGTTTCTTCCAAGCCAATGTCATGTTGACTTTTATAAACCTTGAGGAAAGGGGAGATTAAAACGTTGTCATCAAGTTGTTTGGCTTATTCACAGGTTCGAGTCAAGCAATAACATTGAGTGATTTGCAAGGTCATTAGAAGTGGAAGCAGAGCAGTTTATGCAACATGAGTTTTAGGGTTAAGTGCACCTTGTGGATTGTACACACTGAGATTGGAAATGACTTTGTGCTAATGGTCTGCTTTACACACCAGAATAACACAGATCTATCTGCAAGGTGAAAATGGCCCCTCTGCAGTCATCTGCTATTAAAAGTCTAGGTTTTTGTTTGTTTGTTTATTCATTTGTTTTCAGGCCAGACTAAGGAGTCACGAGTTTTAGAAAAGAGAATGAGTAGGTTATTAGTGTAGTTACGGAGCCACCTTATTTTTTCAGACCAGTTAAAGAAGAATAATTGAATATTCAAAAGGACTTTATGTCTTTAATTAACTGAAGTGTTCTTTTACTTGGAACACTTCTTTTTTTTCACTTTGAGAGAATTTTTACTAGTTGAGTTATTCTGTTACCTAGATTTACATAATTCTAGTCAATTTTGCATATTATGATATTCAGCTTTAAGATTTTCTCTATTCTTCCTCATTTTAGCTTGAGACATTAGCATTGTCCTATTTTTAAAAAAGCAGAATTTGAGCATTAAACTTCACTGATCAAGGGATATCACAAAGTTATGACAAGTTTTCCTTTTAAATTATACAAGTGACTTTCAAATCCTTAAATAGATTTATCATCAGGAATAAAAACCAATTTTACTTTTACTACCCATCCAGTAATGAATAGATTAGAAGCCTGCTTTGTTTTTCTAGTTCACCTTTTAATTGCATAGCTGCATTGTTCTAATTTAAGTATGTTTGTATGGGTTATGAAGCATCAAGGACACCTCCTTAAGGTTCACAGATATTCTAGATTCTTAGTCTTATTACTTTGGTTCTGCTTTCAGCCCTGGATGAGGATGTATGAAAAAAGATGCACAAACCATATGTGATTTTCACCTATTAAGTATAGACTTTCAAGGCATTAATATTCAACACGTGAAATGTAAAAAAAAGCTTTGTTTTAGAATGTGGAAAATCTAGGATACAATAATCATTTTAAGTATAGACCATATATGTATTCACCATGTTTATTTGATTTTCAACAACTTTTTAACAAGTTCCTATGAAAGTAAGGAGAATTAGCATAGTTGGTGTTCACAGTTTATTCCACTTATGTGTCTCTGCCCTTCTTTAAACTTGTGGCATGTGGCCATTACTAACAGGTGGTGCATTGCACATGTTCTAGGTGTGATTTGAAAAATAATTTGTGTATCCTAAAATATTATAAGCATATTTTAAAATTATATATATATATTAATTAAAATTATATATAATTTTTTAGGCCTTAATTGCAAGTTCAAAATTTACTTACAAAGTAGATTTTCATACCTTCATCAGAGTCTACCCTGACCTTCTTCTAAAAGTTTGAACTGAGATTTTAAGGGGAAATTCTTTTTTAGTTTGTATTTTTTACATGTAGAGACTAAGTTCTTCTTGGAACAGATTATTTTGGTGACAGTGTATTGCACCAAACTGTCCTTAATTTCCGTTTTCATTAAAAATCTTCAACTCTTAAATCTGTTGTGCCTCATTAAGCTTTAGGGTTATTAATTGCGAAACGTCAAGACTTAAAGCAACAGTTAATCTTGCTTTAAAACGCCTTCAAAAAAATCCTGATCCCCACTGTGTTTTCAAAGGGATAGTCTCAAGTTAGAAGAGTGATTTTAGAAAAAAAAATCAGCTGTTATTTAAGAAGTGTAGTGTTTGTATGTACTCTCTATGGTTTTGCCCAAGTTAACATTATTCAAATTTGCTCTTTTGGCTCAAATACAAAAATTAATCAAGTTTAAGCACTGCACAGACTTGTGGTGAATTTCATCAGCCATTTAAAAAATATGATAGATTTGGAATTTGTTTTGTTATTTCAGTAATTATTTCACATCTGCCATGAGTACACCTTCTAGAATCTATTTTCAAGTTGGGTTAAGAACTTTAAGCTGAAACATAATTTGTACCAACAAATCATTACGCCTCACATTTCTGTTTTTTCCTTCTACAAATTTATTTTTGTTTGAAGTTTTCAGTAAATTATGCCAGTTAATTTGAGCGGATGCTAGTCGTTGTGTATTTAACTAAATGTAGTTAAGTTTTAAATTAAACCTATTCATGCCAGGGAGGAAGTATATACAGATAAATATTGTAGTAAGAGCTACATCTTCTTCATATGCCAAGTGATGAGTTTAAAGTAGGCAGAAGGCGAATTCAAGATCTAAATGGGACCTTTTGAAAAATTTGAACTTAAAGATTATGATTTGTGTTACAATCGAGTTTTTAAGCTCTATTTTAGATTATGTGTAAATACGGCTCAGTTTTTCTGTCTTACCCCTCTTTAGGACCCAGTGTACTTCCTTGTCTGAGCTTCCAACTGTACTTACAGCACCCAGGCTCTTGGGTTGCATATATATATACGCAGTACCTATGTTGAGGACTGCTATCTACATGTGTTCCCTGCAACATTTACCACAATTTGGCATGAACTGTCAATTGATAGTTAATTGATAACTTTGTGTGTGTCATCCAAGGTGATTTGGGCACAAAGAGTATAATAATTTTGTTCTGTGCAAGTGAGCTGCCCTACATAGTGTCAAGGTCAAGAGCTAGTGTCAAGGGCAGAAAGCCTGGATTCTAATCCGGTCCAGATGTAGTTTAGTCTCATAAACTCTGCTGACCTCATTTTCCTCAATAATGAAACCTTGGGCCTGGTTGGATTAGTTGATCTCTAAGGGACTTTCTAGTTCTGTGACTCTTGGGGCTGCTTAAAATATCCCAAAATGATTCCTTTTCAAAGACTTTGGAATGACTTTAATAACTAACCTGAAATGCAGGGATTTTCAGGTATTCAGAGTGATAGAGTATGATTTTTGAGGGCTATTGACAATAGTTTATCATATATGATAGGATATCATTCAGCATTAAGAATATAGCTCTTTTGGATGGACCTAGAGATTATGATATTAAGTGAAATAAGTCAGAAAGACAAATACATGATATCACTTATATGTGGAATCTAAAAAAAAATGCAATTGAACTTATTTGCAAAACAGAAATAGACTCACAGACATAGAAAACAAACTTATGGTTACCAAAGGCAAAAGGGGGGAGAGATAAATTAGGAGTTTGGGATTAACATATACACACCACTATGTATAAAATAGATAAACAACAAGGACTTACTATATAGCACAGGGAGCTATATTCAGTAGCTTGTAATAACCTATTAAGGAAAAGAATCTGAAGAAGAACTTATATACATATATATATGTATGTATGTTTAACTGAATCACCTTGCTGTATACCTGAAACTAACACAACATTGTAAATTAACAATAAAAAATAGTTCTTTTTAAAAAAAGAATATGGCCTCTTGACCTAGCAAGTTCTTCTCTAGTCATTTTTACAGATATGTCTGTATTCATGATGTATATATTTACACATTAGGCATTGAAGCATTGTTTATAATTACAAAAGACCAGATTAGATGTTCTCTGAAAGTCCAGTAGGGACTGATTTAATAAATTCTGGAGTAATGTGCAGTCAGATTTGAGAACCCCTGCTGTGTGGAACAAAACATTTCAGTTCTACTTCCAGTTCAAGAAAATTATTGTTAAACCACCTAATATTTTGGCATAATCACTAGGTATCTACCTAGAAAAGCTTCAGGGAAGGACAGCCAAAATCATCAGTGGGATTTCAAGGGAATGAAGAGAAATTAGACATAGACCACAGAGAGAAGCTATAACTGAAGAACAGAAAATCAAGGAGAGTAGAAATAAGATAAAGATGACCTACACTAACACTAGAACATCCTAAAGTTGGGTTGAGAACAACCTGTAGCAGGCTGAGCTTATAAGTAACTCCAAGGAAGATTGGCTCAATTTAATGGGTAGTTATGTAATAGATAGTTTCCATGTTGTATCATGGAATGACCACACTGTGCTGAGTTATCTGTGCCCGAGATGTTATACTAGTTGGTTAAAACATTAAGATATTTCTTAACATTCTCTTGACTGATTGAATATTTAATTTTTCACCTGTTCTGATAGTGAAAAGGTAGTCTAAAGTGGACCTTACTGGTACCTAGAACTTGAGATGCAGAAGAATGTTTAGTATCAGAATTGGATGTTTTGGTCTACAGCCTCAATTAAGTAAGATATTTAACTTTCTCAGGTAGCATTGGGAGAATTAGTGGTGTAATGCTTTTAAAACAGCTTGAGTCATTTAAAAGGAGGTGTTATTATAAATATAATATGGCATTCATAATCGAGTAACTTGGAGAAGTATTTGATCCATGATCTGTTCTTAGATTTTCTTTTGCAAAATATACCTACCTATACTAAAAATAAATAAATAAACCCTGGAGTAATAGTGTACTTCTGTACTACTATATATTGTTATTTTAATATTGTTTTTTATGTTAATTTTAAAAATTAACTTGGCCATAGCATACTTATATACGACCATATAGTTTTATTTTTTATGGTCTTAGTTTTAATGTTGGTTTTTGTGTTTTTTAAAAAATTGTACTTGACCGTCATAATTTAAAACATTCATGTGGAGTTTCCCCGCCCCCATTCTGTAAATAATTTAGTGTTTTGGTGGATTAAGGAATTAGTAAAAAAAAAAAAAAAAATTAAAGGATCATAATTTGGAATCTTTATTATTCCGGAAATTATTGGAACTAGAAATGTGAAATGACTCTCTTTATCCTCATTATTAAAATAAATTTTGAGTTTATTCAACTTTCTTCTGTTTCATTAAATATAAAAATTTGTAAAATTCTGGCAAAGGGAAATCTAAATTTTAGGGACAGGAAATAGTTTAGTGGTTTCTGGGGCAGGATATGGATGGAGACAAGAGATTGGTTCCAAAGGGGCATGAGGGAATTTTGGGGGTGACAGGAATGCTCTAGATCTTGATGGTGGTGGTTAGGTGAATGTATAATTTTTGAAACTCATTGAACTATACTCTTAAACGGATGCATTTTATTGTATGTAAATTATACCACAATAAAATTGGTTAAAATATAAATGACAATTCACACATTAAAAAAAGAAGTATCGAAATTCTTATTACTGCTTCCAGTAAGGATTCTAAGGAATGCCCTTTCAGTGGTTTTTTTCCCATATGCAGTTCTAAGACATTTCACAATTTTTTTAATTTTGAGTAATAATTAGTAGGTCATTCATATAAGTCAGAAGAGCACACACGCTAGATAAAACTATTTGGAACTTTAGATATTTGCTGTCATCTCTTCAATTTTTTTTTAAAACCAACGTCTGATAGTATTAAACCTTAAAAATGAAATAAGTTTAAGTGCAGGGAAGGAAACTAACATGTTACCTCAGTTAATTATTTCTATAACCTTGTAACATAGGTGGTTTTATTTCCATTTTAGAGACTATCAAAGAGGGAGTCAGACAGTCTGAGTATTTATTGTGAGAATCCATAGTAGAACCATATCTGGTTATAGCAGAGTTAAGCCTGACTGCAAGGCCCAAGGTGTTTTTCCTCCACCAGGCTGGGACCCTTTTAATATGATATTCAGGGAATGAATATCGAATTAGAGGGAAATTTCAATTCCTCACTATTGAGTTTATAAGGTTTTTGTAAAGTAGTTAACTTTTGACTTACATTCTCTATTTAATTTTGACCTTAAATAGTTTGATTTATTTTGGCATCTGAAACCAAAATTTAATGCTTGGTTAAGATTTTCATTCTTTTTTTTAATATGTTCCCTTAGAGAAAGAAGAAAAAAAATCTTAGGTAAATGATTCATAATCAGTTTTATGATGTTCTTCAAATTGTCTTGATCAACAAATAATGTGTTGGTAAGTACTCAAAAAATAATTGTTCGTGTGTGAATCCTGGAATTTAAAATACTTTCTAAGAGCCAAGAAAGCCTCTGGCTACACATGGTTGTTTTTGTTTTTTGGGTTTTTTTTTTTTTTGAAACTGTGTTTTTTCAGTGTTCTTTTCTGTAAAAGTAAATTCAATCATTGTGTTAAAATATTTTAATGGCACATTTTCCCTGTTTGAATAATTTGAATTACTTCTCCCACAAATGAAATCAGTTGACATCTTTAAAAAATATATACGTCCACATCTACAACAGGTTTTTGTGTGACTGTTTTGTGGCGTGACTGAGTACACGCTGATTTGTTTGTTGCCCAGAAAGCCTAGAACTATTTTGTTTGTAACTTGACCTATCGTTGGTGGGTGGATACACTTGGCTTGACTATAATAGCAAACAAAATGTCTCTTAGTTGGTTGGGGAGCTGTTAAGTGAACTCTGAAATAAATCACTTAAAAAACATTAAAGTTACTAAGTTAAAGTCTATGATTTAATCCCTATGCTTAACACAAATCTTTAATAAATCAGAGGCTGTGACTACTTTAATTTTTTTTCTTTGGTTGTCTTAATTGGTTAACACAACAGTTCAAAGTCTGCAGTTCGTTCTTTATGGCTTTCTGGTCCAGTTAGTAAAGAAAAGTGTGTTTTGTGCAACCAAAATGTTAGTCTTTCACAGCTCCTTTGGTATACACCCCCACAAGAGCAACTCCAAGATTGGGTTCTCATGTCTTGCTTCTCATATTATATTTCAGGAAATTCAAAATTTAAATTTCACACACACACACACACACACACACACACACACACACACACTCACTCTATATGAAAGTATCAAATGTATATGGGACAGTGTGCGTATAAGTGGATAGCCTGTTGAGTGTTCATTAATTGATCATAGTATTTAATCAGCACCCAGTCAAGACACAGCATTTCCAGCATCCCAGGGGTACCCTCTCCAATTTTAGCCGTCTCTTCAATGGTAACTATTTACTTGACTTCTAATAGCATATATCAGTTTAGCTTGTTCCCATACTTAATGAAGTCATACACTGTATGCCGTTTTGTAGCTGGCATCTTTCACTCAGTTTGTAGAATCATCTGTATATTTGTATCATATATTTTTTAATAGTCACAAAATTAGGAAAGGCTCATGGACTCTATAGAAGGATCTGGGGGATTAAGGAAGGTGAAAACTGAGTTAAAAACAAAAATAAAAACAGGCTGTTTCATTGCAGCTAAAGGTCACTTCAGTGTTTATGGTGTCAAACCACGAAACACCTTTTGTGGATTTCCTACCTAGATATCTTCTTCTTTAGTTCTGGTAAATTGGCAATATTGTTTCACCAAAAACCAAAGACATTTGGAATTTAGTGAGGTATAGCTTTTCTTGCCCTTTCCTATATCAGAAAGAGGATGGAGACAAAGCACTAAATATCTTTTTGACTTGAAGTCTTAAAGCAGAAGGTTTGGGTGTTAAGACTAATCTTTTCAGTGATGCTTCTTAATACCTTCTCTGAGCTTCCTAGTGACCCATTTCTCAATGAGGCCCTACCCAGATTTGTTTTTAATTAATTTTTATTGGACTATAGTTGCTTTGCAACGTGGTGTTAGTTTCTACTGTACAGCAAAATGGATCAGCCATACATATATATTTATCCCCTTTTTGGATTTCTTTCCCATCTAGGTCACCACAGTGCGTTAAATAGAGGCCCCTGTGCTATACAGTATGTTCTCATTAATTATCTGTTTTATACATAGTATCAAGATTTGTTTTTAATTTTAAAAAGGTTAAGTTGGGGGTTACAATACCACAAACTGCTAGTATTCCGGCTGGTCAGTGCAGCGTTGGGTATAGTTGATCCTCTTTTGTGTTTGTGTAGCTTTTTTGAATATCTGAGAGGTTGCCATGAAGGATGCAGAGCGCCATGCTTGTCCTAAGCTTTCTTTCTGAGGGCCTTTCTCTCCATTTATAATACATGTTGAGTAGAGCTAGAATCTAGGTGGAGGATTCCATGCATAAAGATGAGGACTAAGGAATCCATATCCAGAGGTAATGGCCCACCAAGGGTCTGTTTTTTTTCAAGGCAGCTCTAATTTATTTATGTTTGTACATGAGTGGACTTTACAATATTTAGAAAGATTGTACTCTTGTGTGGTTTTAGCTTATTGATACCTAATTGGTATTTCACTTGTGTTTCGCCCTTACACATAGTTTTCTACCATAAAAGCAATTGTTTACATACAGTGTTTGTGTTTTCAGCATTAAATTTTATTTACAGTTCTGTCTTTTTTGTTTGACAGATAGCTAAGAACATTTGGGGAGAATCGCATAACCATTGATTTAATTTACCAACTGATTTATAGCTAAGAGCCTTGTAAATGAAACTGAATTAAATCCATGATTTGGTTTATGGTCTTTCCCTTTATTTGAGGCTGTCTCAATGAAGCTTTGTTTGAAAGGGGGATAGTGGTATATTTGAATGTAGATAACAACGGATTATGTGTAGATAGCTTATAACATTTTATGGCCTAGAATAAAAGCATTTTGGAAAACAGTGAGGTTACTTTTTGTAGTGTTTGTGTATGTAATGGATTTTTTAAGAATCATCAAGACTCTGATATCTTATTTTCTGAAGTCTTGGTTCTTCATAATTAAAATAAATAATATATAATAATATACATAATAACATGTAATATGTATTATATATTATATATAAGTTGTATATGTTGGAGTAAATTATATATAATAAATTAAATATATATACATATGGTGTATTTCTGGAATACTACTTTGGTGGGTATGCCAAGATATAAATTGAGACTGTCCACCTCCAAACACAGTCCTCTCAAACATCATGCTGTATCAAAGTGTATTTACCTCTTTATATTTCCACATTGAGATATTTCGCTTATCTGAAATTTACTTTTGTATTTGGTATGAAGTAGGAGGTCTTAACATAGGGGTAGCTGTCATTTATCAAAAAAAAACTTCTGGTTTTTCTAAACAAATGCTTCCTCTATTAAGTACAGATTGCCATAGGCTTTTGGATGTCCGTTTTTCTCTCTCCAGTTTTGCTGATTGCCTAGCGAGGCAGTGTGCACAATGGTTAAGAATGTTGGCTCTGGAGCAGGATGACCTGTTTGGGGCCCTGGTTTTGACACTTGGCTGTTGTGTGAACTTGGATAGCATGTGTGGCGTTTCTATCCCACAGGATGTCCGTTTGTAAAATGGGGGTAATAAGTGGTATCTGTCATAAGGTTGTTAGGAAGAGTAGGTGGGTTAATGTATATACATCATTTAGAAAAGTGCTTTCATATGGTAAACAAGATGTAAGATCCTTAACTGAAGATCTGGGGGTATAATCATTACCCTCGTTTTACACAAACATAATCAAGGGGTAATTTAATTATTTGAATAAGTTTGAGTCCTTGATACGTTCAAAGCTCTGTTCTGTGTTCAGTGTTCCAGGGGGATAACTTGTCCCTCTGCATGGAATGCTGCCAGTGCCCCTTAGACGGCATGCGGAAGCCACAATTGAAGGGCGCATATTTTAACATTCCTCCTTCAATTCTAACAGATGTTGTCTAGGCTGATACAATTAGGGAAAGGGATGAATATATATGGAGTGTCATTCTGTCAGCAATTTGATTTGGGAATTACAGGTAATCAAACAGGAGCTATTCTGGTGTCTTCCTAGGTCTGTCTCTTTGCTTCTGTGATTTAATTCTTTAATGTTCCTTTATGGACACAAGCATGCGTGTGAGTGTGTGTGTGTGTGTGTGTGTGTGTGTGTTGTTTTGAGACTAGCATGGAACCAGAGTAGGTTACTTAGTCTCTGAATGTTTTTAACATGATCATGAGGACCCAGCAGAGAGGAGAGGGTTAAGGGTAGTCTTATCATACTGGTCGATGCCAGTACAGAATCTGCAAAAACACGGTGAAGGTAGATTCATTGTTCTTGTAGATGTTGATGATTTATTGATGATTAGATGCAGGAAATGTTACATTTAACTTAGTTTCATTCTATCTTAATAATATTGCATTATTTTTGAGTAATTACTATGTGCCGGACACTGTTCAAAGTACTTTACATGTATTAACTCATTTAATTCGCAAAGAAATTGTACTCAATTATGTATGAGGATACCAAAGTACAGATAGGTTAAACTGAGGTGCCCAAAGTTTTTTTTTTTTTTTTTTTTGCGGTACGTGGGCCTCTCACTGTTGTGGCCTCTCCCGTTGTGCAGCACAGGCTCTGGATGCGCAGGCTCAGCGGCCATGGCTCAAGGGCCCAGCCGCCCCGCGGCATGTGGGATCTTCCCGGACCGGGGCACGAACCCGTGTCCCCTGCATCGGCAGGCGAACTCTCAACCACTGCGCCACCAGGGAAGCCCCCAAAGTTATTTTGTTAAGTGATGGAGCTAGGATTCAAATGCCAGCAGCCTGATGTCGGAGCCTGTGTTCCTAGGTTTGATATTTATTTGAAAGCAGGTAAAAAAATTAAGGCAAGATAGACTTTTTAAAACAGCTTTTTCCATTGTAAAATGTGGTACATGTAGAGGAGTATATAAAGCATATATGCAGTTTAAACAATAATTAAAGTTTACAAAATATGTCCATACAACTACCAGACAGGTTGAGAAATAGAATATTAACCAGTGCCTTGAAAGTCTCCAGAGTACTGTTCACATTTCCCCCCTTCCTCCCAGACGTAACTGTTATCTTCATTTTTGTGATAATTATTCATCGATTTTCTGTATAGTTTTATCATCTATGTATATATTCCTTTTATATATGTGTAAATGTATATAGAGAGATGTTTATATAAACGTGTATATATCATGCATATATGTATAAATGTACCATGTATTTGTGTGTATGTATGTATATGTGTGTATATATACACAGATATGTATATATATATATTTTTTGTGATTCCTTTTTCTCAGTATTATGTCCATAAGATTCATTCAACTGAGTCGTGTAGCTATAATGTATGCATTTTCACTGCTGTAGAGCACTGCATGCTATAAATACGGTACAATTTACTTATTCAGTTTATTGCTGATGGACTGTGTGTCTGGTTTCAGAATTTTGCTGCTGCAGACATTCCTGTACATGCCACCTGGTCATAAGTGCCAGGGATACTCTAGGGCTGCATTTCCCAAATTTTAGCTTATATAAAAATCACCTAAAGCTCATTAAACATAAATTCCTGGCCCGATCCCCTGAGCTCCTGATTCAGTAAATCTCCAGCAAGCTCCCAGTGATGGAATGCTGATCTGCTCTGGGGAATGTCCCAAGGAGTAGGATTGCTGGGTTACAAGTTATGTGCCTGTTCTTCTTTACCAGCTACTGCAAGAGTTGTTCTCAAACTGGTCCACCAGTACCATGTACATACTTTTCTTTTTCCATAATCTTAGTATACATATTCTAGTTAAGCTTTAACATTTTTTTTTTTTTTTTTTTTTTTTTTTTTGCGGTATGCGGGCCTCTCACTGCTGTGGCCTCTCCCGTTGCGGAGCACAGGCTCCGGACGCGCAGGCCTAGCGGCCATGGCTCACGGGCTTAGTTGCTCCGCGGCATGTGGGATCTTCCCGGACCAGGGCACGAACCCGTGTCCCCTGCATCGGCAGGCGGATTCTCAACCACTGCGCCACCAGGGAAGCCCAAGCTTTAACATTTTTAACGACCTGGTGGATTGCATAATGGTATCTCTTTTTGGTTTCAATTTGTATTCTTTTGGTTACTAACATGGTGGAGACTGTTTTTATATATGTTCTGGCCTTTTATCTTCCTTGTGTGTCTGCAGAGCCCTTGTGCATGGAATGAAGTTTGTAACTCGTCTGTAGCTTGGCCTTGCTATTTGTTGCCAATTCTCTTTGCCTAACATTTTTAGTCATGGTTTGTATAGTATCTTTCCAAGGAGTGTGAGCCTTCTGGAAAGCTGCCTCCTGATTAAATCTATTATTTGTGGAGTGCTTACTATGTGCCAGGCCAAGCAAGCTGCCTGCATTGTCTTATGTAATCCTCACCTCAGGGTCCTGAGATAAATCGGCATCATTATCATCATATATTCTACAAAAGTCTGGCTTAACCCATTCACCCAAAGGCACACCGCTAGGAACCTCCCAGGGTTTGAGTATTTCTTCCTCCCTGGTAACAATCAGGTCCTTGGAAATCTCCAAGAGCTGACCCAGTGGGAGCAAGATAAGTCTTTCTATTCAAGATTTTGTAGGATTGCAGCCTGGAGGAGAATTTGGACTCTAGAATGAGGACTTCAAGGATCTCAATTCCAGGGAGCAACCTTTGGCCTTATGAATGGAGAAATCTAACACTGAGCCAGTATTAGGCTAGGCTGCTGTGGAAGTAGGTGATTTCTGTCTCTGGCCAAACAACCCCTAGTGGTGATTTTAAGAGATGCAGGTAACTGATGATTGGTTGACAGTGCTGTGAATTGCCCTGTTTTTCCTGACCTCAAGCCGGCTTGGTCCTGAACTGTAGACACCCAGCAATGCATAGGCACATGTGATTCTCTGTTCCCAGGACTTGGGCTTCCCTTAGCACTTGAAGAGACTTGGTTGTCTGCTCTCAGACCCTCTGTGTCCAGCCATCCTAGTGGTCTTGTGGCCCTGCTGGTGGTCTAAGGATGTTATTTGGCCTGGCTTCTTTTTGATCTTCAGCCTTGGCCTTTGAGTATTCAGTAATGTTGAGACCTTGTTGGTAATTTTGGTGTCTTTGAAGAGGCCTAATAAACAGTGCTTCTTATCCATCTAAGTTCTGGATGAATAAGACAAAAGAGTCAGCAGATAGAGAACCACAGTACAATCTTTATTACTGAGAAAGACGAGGGTAGAACATACATATGGTCGCTGAATTAATTCCCCTCCCCCTACACCCACCTTCCATCTTTAATGGTGCTGGATGAGAGCCAGCTTCCCACCTAGGGATCCTGCTGTTTTAAGGTCATCTACAGTATAGCAACATTTGCACTGTGGAAGGAGGCTGGGCTCCCAACAGAAAAGAGGTGAGGAAGGGACCAGGCTCTGTGTGCCCAGTCATTCTATCCAAACTGACCAGAAAGGTTGACAGAGGTTGGGGGGTGGGTGGAGGTGGGACATTGCTCGTGTAGCTCTATATGGAAGGAGGGAGTAAGGGTTCCACTAAACCTTCCGCAGAGTTTCAATTAACCATTGAGTTTATTATGTTCTTACCCATTGAGTGTGTGCTCATCACGAAGAGTGGCAATCACCCTCAGAGGGAAAGATGGACTCTCTCAGGACAGTCTTGCTCCCAACTTCATGAAGTCTTGGACAATCAATAGCTTTACTTTATAAAGAGTCCTCAAACCTAATGCGGCACGCAAGATGGTCACAGCAGCGCGGGCACATCTTGGAGATGCTGTGTGTTAGATTCCAGAACACTGTGATAAAGCAAATACCGTAGTAAATGGAGTCACAAATTTTTTGGTTTCCTAGTGCATATAAAAGTTATGTGTACACTATACTGTGGTCTTTTAAGTGTGCAATAGCATTATGTCTACAAACGCAATGTACATGCCTTCATCAAAAAAGACTTTATTGCTAAAAAATGCTAACCGTCATCTGACAATGCACACCGTAAAAAAGAAAATCAATATCTGCAGAGTGCAATAAAGCTGCGTATGCCTGTAGTTGTGCAGCCTACAAAGTTGGAAAGCAAACCGATCCTGATCCTAGGAAAGTTTTTTTAGGCGACATTATGACCCCAGAGTCTGTTCTTAAATGTCCCAAAGACCATGATCGGAAGCCGGTAACATCTGAGGGAAGGACTCACCATGGGTGGCAAGAACCTTCCCTGGTTGAGTCTTTCTCCAATGCTAATGGGGCTAAGCCTCTTGTCTGTAAGTCGTGACCTTTGAACTAAACACAGAGGTCAAAGAGGAAATGGAGACTTACAGAGACAGAATATGCTGGGCGAGAAGGAAGGGCACCTCCGAAAAGATGGGGATCGCCACCGGGGGTATTTCTGAACCTTGCACATAGGTGGCAGTATCTCAAATGCCAGCTTCCTGAAAGAAAACCCAGAAGGCATAGGTGGGTCCCCTCCCCCCAGATAAATACAGAATGCTAAATTTAACCTCCCACAGGGAGCCTCTCCCAGATGAACTTTGATTTGCAACCAGCACATTTAAACCTTCTACCTGGCCTTCCCCTGTGAGTCCCTTGAGGCTGTCAGTCCGCCACTGTCCCCAGTGTGGGCTCTGTTGGGTAGATGACCGGGGGATGCAGTGTCTTGGGAGCAGGTGTTTTCTGTCTCTCACCACTTGCTGTGGGGTTGCTTTGGCCAAAGAAGGCCATCTGCAGGGGAAGATTTCTCCTTAGTTTATAAAGATCAGTCCAGACTGCTTGGTGGAGGCTGGCCCCTGAGCCTGTGGTAAGGTTACAAGAAGCCAAGATGTGCCTTCTTTGGCCCCCGAGTGCAGAGTAGAATTAGAGGCAGACAATCCAGTGCTGCCCTCCTAGACCTGTCATTCATAATTTGAAGTGAGACCCTCCACAGGGCTCTTGAATTCACTGCCATTTAAAAATAGCAAATATTGTTCTGCTCACTAGTCTTTAGGCAGGAGATGTTGAAATAATCCCCTTTTTCTGTGCCTCAGCTGTCTCTGCTCATTCACGGGCAACCCCAGGAGTCCTGAGTTGCCTCAGACCTTTACCAAGGCCATGCTGCTACAGCCCTCACCCAAAGGCCTTTGCTATTTGGCTGAGGTCACCGCGTGGCCTGTCTCTTTGGTCCATGGCCTTCCCTGAAGTCCATCGTCTTTGCTCTGGGCCCTACCTCTGTAAACAAGCACTTTCCTAGAGAATAACCTAGAGAATAAGTTGTGGTCACACATCAAGATCAAAATACCCTGTGGTTTAGGAACTAAAGCCTCTTGATGTTAAAAGCTACCTGCCCAACTATAAAAACCCACCACACTGCACAATCAAGACTACAAACCACCAAGTTGAAAAATGGGCAGGGCCCTAGAAGAGCACCTTTCTCCCCTGCCCAGAGCCCCAGTACCTCTGGGACTGTTTGCTTCCCCAACACTGGATTCCTTTTTTTTATTATTTCTCAAAGTCTCCAGAGAGTACACCAAATGCCTAAGTCTTTGAAGGGGCCCAATAAATGGGACCTCTCCTCCGTGAACCAGGTTCTGAACAGAGTGAAATAAAAGCCATAAGAGTCAACAGTTAGGAAAGGAAAATCTCACCATGGTTCTGGTGAGATCTGGGCTGGAAGGCATGGCCTTTATCCGTGGGCTTGTCTATTGGCAATATGGAACCCCAGAATTCCATAGACAAGCTCACTCAGTTGCAGGTGGTGCGGCCCCCCCACCTACAAGTGCTGCAGGGGATCGGTGAGCTCCCAGCGTGGATAATGAGATCACCATGCTTGTTCTCTGTGGGCCTGCGACTCCCAGGTGGGAGGAGCAGGGGGCAGAGCCCGGCACCAGGTGCCGAGATTGTTATTTCGAATTCAGCCTTCAGATAAGTTCAGTTCATCTCTCTTCTCTCTAGGGTAGCAGTTCACACATTTCTTGGTTTCAGGGCCCTTTTACACTCTTAAAAATCATTAAGGGCCCTAATGAGCTTCTGTAATGTGGGTAATATCTACCGTTGTTTAGCATATTAGAAATTAAATTGAGGAAATTGTATGGTATTGATTTAATTCATTTAAAAGTATTAAACCCATTATGTAACACAAATACCAGTTTTTATGAAAAATAACTGTATTTTCCAAAGCAGAACAACGAAATTAGTAGGAAGAGTAGCATTGTGCTTTTGTATTTTTGCACATCTCCATGTCTGACTTAATAGAAGACAGTGGGTTTCCTGTATCTGCTTCTGAGTTTACTCTGTGAAGGTATGACACATCCCTCACCCTTTGGAAAACTCCACTGACACTCGTGAGAGAATGCGAGTGGAAAGGATAAGAATATTGTTATATTATGGAAGTAGTTTTGCCTTTTCAGTTCCCCTGGAAGGATCGTGGGGACCCATAGGGATCCCGAGACCACACTTTGAGAACTGCTGTTCAGAGTCTGACTGAGAGGTGGAGTGGAAACAGATGAGAGTATTAGAAAAGCAGAGTTCCTTCCACACGGAAAGAAGCTTCGAGAAGGGAAGATGCACTCCCCCCTCTACAGGTTATACAGTGCAATTGTCCAAATGCCAGACTTAAACTACTCAAGATAACCATAGGTGGAAGAAATGCTAGTCTTCAGCCACCACCACCCCCGAGTTGAACCTGGAACTGGTGAATTAGCCCTGTAACCTGTGGGTTAGCATGCAGGGCTGGTGCTCTGGCTTCTTCATGGCTTAACCTAGAACACCGCCGGGCAGGGTGCTGCTTTGGGAGCAGGTTCAGGAATGGCTTGGAACTCTGATGTTATTGACAGAGCCCTCTTCATGGCAGCACATATCTGGAGGCTGTGCTGTGAATGTGATTTTCTCACAAGAATAATGGTGTAATTGTCTTGATAATTATCTCATCAAGGACTCAGAATTAGATAAATCATCACCGTGGCCAGCTATTCAAATTAAATCAGAGTTACAGGGACTAGAAGCATTGGTAACCATTTTTAAAAAGTAAAATCATGTTCCAGGTTTTATGAAATGGACCTAATTGTACATGAAGACCAAGGAGTGTGGGGTACATAAAGTGCACAAAGAGTCTATCACAGGCTGTAATTATGCCCTCATTGATATATCACCTACTGAAAATGAATATACTCACCATGGTGGGTATTTACTGATAATTTTCCATGTGTGCTTCTGGAAGAGTTTGGAGTTCACTATGGTGGAGGCGGGATAGGGCGGGAGTCGGGTGATTTAAGAAACAAGATGTTTATGAAAGTTTGACCTGATGTCTTCTCTCCGTTTTTTTTCACATGGTGAACAGAAACATTGTAATTATTCTGTTAACATATATCACAATCATATTTGAGAATCATATTTTAGGAAAAAATTCACAATGGCAGCAGGTAGATTTGTCACTTGGTCTTAATTCTTATAGGACAATTTCCAGCCCTTAGCCAATGTCTGAGGATGCTTCCTGATGGTTTTTTTTTTTTGGTGTGTGTGTGTGTGTGTGTGTGTGTGTGTGTGTGTGTGTGCATGTGTGTCTGTGTGTGTGAGATGGGGCAGTGTCTAACAGTGGTCCCCAAAGCCTTTTGGTGTAGATTTGAATATCATCCCTAAATTGACTAGCTAAATGACCCATGGCGATTTCCCTTCAGTTTGCTTCCTTGCCTACGAAATAGCACTAGTAATAGTACCTACCTTGTAGGGTTGTTGTGAAGATTGTTGAGATATATGCATGGAAAGCATCGTAGCACTGTTCCTAGGCACTCAATAAATATTAGCAATCACCAATATTCAGTGTATTTAGTTAAATTAATTTCCAAGTTGATTATAACTGCAGTCTGATGCTACGTACTCTACTACTTGATGACATTTTGAACCTTGTGTAAAAGCATGTTGCAATCTCTGCTGAGTGTAATGAGTTGATGGGGCAAAATCAATCAAAGGCAGGATTGGCCACGTCTACTGGAATTGCTGTAGGCACTTCTGGAACTTTCAGTGGCAGTTTAATTGCATAAACTGCCTGAGCCACTGTCTCATGATTGTGTTATACTTTTATAAGCCAAGTCAATCTATAGGTGTAGTGTTGCTACCCCTGATGTTAAACATCCAGACGCTTATTGTAAACTCCTGTCTATCTTTTGAGACTCCATTCCACAAAGTCTTGATGCCTAGGAAGCCTCCCCTCACAGGAGCTGAAGAGATCAGTGACTGCACAGACCTCTGTGGACTTGACTTGCTGCATGTTTGTATATGGTCCTAGCGTCTGATAGGTTCAGCTCCTGAGAAGTCCACACTCTAAACTGCATCTCCGATAAGGCACTCTGATTTTTGTCTGTCAAGCATTTGTACTGCAGTGCTGTCTTCCAGCTCAGAGTTCAAGGTCGGCACAGTTGTCAGGTTCCTGGACCAGCATCAACACCACTGTTTGACTATTTTCTTTGTCCTTACTTGATTAAAAGAAATGAAAATCAGAAAAAAATAAAGTTACTGATACCAGAGATATTCAAGGACCCGTACTAATAACAGAATTGAAATAAAGATGGACACAAGGTGGGTCACGGGGCAGTGTGACCCCTGCACTTAAGGTGGTCTAGGTTGTATTATGAAGGCAAGAAAGAGTTAACCCGTTCAAAACGCTGTGCTCTCCCTCCAGGACAGTACGTGACAAAACAAAAATATCAAAGTCCAGGGTTAAACTTCTGCACATTTCAAGCATATTTCCAGGGATATGAAATTCAAAGTGTCATCAGTGGCATGACTTATGCAGAGAAAGATCTTTAAAGAGTGGCACTAGTTCTTGAATAATCTTCTTAACATAGCCTCCCACATCATGGATGGAATCCTGTGAAATGTAGAGAATCTGGCAAATGTTTGGTGATAAATTGGATTTAAACATTAAAAAAAAATTAGTCATGCAGAATTGGTCTTGAAGGGTTCCATTATTCTATTACCATGTACCCCACTAACTGCTTTAAAAGTGTCTTCACCAATTGCTTATATTTGCTTATATTGTTTGGAAGACATACAGGCATAATAAAAGCATCATCAGAGCTGCCCCCCCACTGCTACCCACCCACACCCACACATCAACTGTTATGAAAGGAATTTCACTTGTTTTCTTTTGTACATGTTTGTGAATGAAGTTTTATTCTTTGTCACCTTGGTTTCTTTCTTTCTTTTTTTTTAATTTTTATACAGCAGGTTCTTATTAGTTATCTGTTTTATATGTATCACTGTATACATGTCAATCCCAATCTCCTAATTCATCACACCCCCACCCCCACCCCCCTCCACTTCCCACCCTTGGTGTCCATACGTTCGTTCTCTACTTCTGTGTCTCTATTTCTGCCCTGCAAACGGGTTCATCTGTACGATTTTTCTAGATTCCACATATATGTGTTAATATATGATATTTGTTTTTCTCTTTCTGACTTATTTCACTCTGTATGACAGTCTCTAGATCCATCCACGTTTCTACAACTGACCCAATTTCTTTCCTTTTTATGGCTGAGTAATATTCCATTGTATATATGTACCACATCTTCTTTATCCATTCCTCTGTCGATGGGCATTTAGTTTGTTTCCATGACCTGGCTATTGTAAATAGTGCTGCAGTGAACATTGAGGGTGCATGTCTTTTTGAATTATGGTTTTCTCTGAGTATATGCCCAGTAGTGGGCTTGCTGGGTTGTATGGTAATTCTATTTGTAGTTTTTTAAGGAACCTCCATACTGTTCTCCATAGTGGCTGTATCTATTTACATACCCACCAACAGTGCAACACCTTGGTTTCTTTTCAGTATTCCTATTTCACAAAATTCTTTAAAAATATTTATCGGGTATTTATGTAGCAAAGAGATGAAAGTCTTCACAAAAAACCCCCAACAATATCATGACAATAGCTAACCCCTGTCTTATGGTGAATCGGGTGTTGTTGCTTTGCTTCATAGCAAGCCTATGAGACCAGTACTACTCTTCTTCTTCTCCTCCCCCACTCCCCCCCTTCTTCTCCATATTATTATTATTATGGAAGAGGTAGAGGCACAGATGAATTTATAAAGCTTGTCAAGGTCACATAGGTAGCCAGAGGGGAGCCAGGATTTAAACCTAGGTTTAAACCTAGCAGGTTTGCTTGGAGGCCCCGGTCTTAACTGCTATACACATTCCTGCCTTTGTTTCCGTAAAGAATAAGGGGAACAGACATATAAAGCAAAAAGAGTTTTCCAGCTTTGTGGACTGCATTTGATCACCTACCTTCTCAGTACTTTAATTGTTAGTAGATTCTGACCATCTGAAAGGGAAAAAAGGAAGAGATAGATGTTTGGGGGTGGGGTGGGGAAACCCAAACATTCAGTTGATTAAATTTAAAGAGTTTATGATAATCAGCAGAGCCTAGGTTTTAGGTAGGCTGTCTTCAGAGCCAGAAAGAAAAGAGGAAGTTTCCATTAGGTTTGGGCCGCTTTCAGATGTAAAACGTTGAGCCAGTCACCATGAATGATCTTGATCAGGAGGAAGAGGGGGATGGAAAGGTCCACTCTGGCTTCGGTGGAATATTTTAAGAGCTTGGATTCAGGAGTGACTTGGAGGAAATTGGAAAGCAGAGCCAGTGCCCAAGGAAGACTATAAAAAAGAATCACGGTAATAGGAACCTCAAAGAGTAGGGGACTCAGCTTGAAAGCTCGTGGTACTGAGACTATGGGAAAATTAGAACGAGAATAAAAAGCGATGTCACTGTGGGTTCAGAACCAGAACAGATAGACCAATCCTAACAGGCCCGCAGAACTCCTCCTGCTCCCATTATGCTTCTGTCCTTTTTAGACAAGGAGGTCGATCTTCAGCCTGAGAAGAGTAGAGCAAATACTTGTAAGAGGAAATTGAAACTCAAGATAGGTGAGCTGATTGTATTGAGCAGGCAGAGCAGCACTAAATGAATTGGGACGCTCTGGCCAGCGTGAATTTCATCCTGGTGGGCCAGGAGGACTTGCCCACTGCTTTCATCTTGGAAGAATTGTGGAGAACAGGGGAATTACTAATGGACTGGGGATGGGTTCATGTCCCAATTAAAAGAAAAGCCAAATCCAGAAAATGTGGTGTTCAAACAAAGAATAGAGGGCCCCATGCTGACCTGGGGCAGAATTCTCCAGCCAGTAATGAGGAAAGGTTGGCTTGCAATTTGCATTTTCAGACGTACACAGTAACAACAAGGAGACAGCGTGGAATTGTTCAGAACAGAAAAAAATAATTGTTTCTTTATTCCCTTTTGTTGGCAAAGTTATTCAACTTGGAGACCGGGGCGGAAAGGCAGGCATGCCCATATCTGGAGTTCAGAAAGGTTTGGGGAGATGGAGGTATTAGGTTGGATGTGTGGCTGACCAGTGCTGCACGGGCACTTGTTAAACATATTGATTTATCCACCACAGCTCTTAAGATTCTGTGTTAGTGAGTCTTGGGTTGGGACCCAGGAATCAGAATTTTTGCTGAATGTCCCAGATTCCTTGCTATGCTGAGTAAGTTGAGAATGACGGAGCTTTAGGACAGGTGTACGAGTTAGAATCATGTTTTCATCGTAGTATCAGTACTGATATTACTCAGGGCTAGTACACTGAATAACCATGTGCCAGACACTATTCTTCGTGCTTTACACATGTGATCTCGTTGAATCCTCACACCCGCCCCGTGTGTGGGTGCTGTCTCAGTATATATATTGTACACATGGGGAAATTGGGACTTCTGAGGTCTCACAGATAGTAAGTGATGGGCAGGATCCAAACTCAGGCAGTCTGGCGTGTTGAAAGTCTGGGCTGTCCCTCTTAAGAGCCTGGTTTATGGCGCTGAGTCAGTGGGAAGGGCCATGTCTGGGCATGTGCCATGCCCCGTCTTTAGCATCTGAGTAGCACCATTATGAAGACATTGGGGTGATCCAGACAGCCGGGAGGAATGACTAAATCTGGATGGGATTATTAATTTATCGAGATCAAGTCTTGGAGAGTTCAATGTAATTGCTACCCCTCAGGGCCCCAAGTCAGAGCAAAGATACTGGAAGCCACTACTTAACAGTTGCCTGGTAAAAAAGACCTGGGTTGTTTGGGTTGACTGCATGCTCAATATAAATCAACAGGGCCTTTGTCTCTGCTGTACCTTTTGCCTGGGATGCCCTTTTCCACGTCCTCCTCTTTCTCCTGGCAAAATTTTAATCATCTTTAAAGGCAGAGCCTACGTGTCACTGCAGCTATGGAGTCTTCTTTGATTTCTACAGGCAGATTTATCATCCCATTCTGCTGCTTTAGCACTTGGTTCCTGATGTTATAATTTTGCAATTATCTTTCTTAGTTTGTGCCACTCGTGACCACGGCCACTCAGCGTAGGCAAAACCTCCTTCCTCCCTCCCTCCCTTCCCTCCCTTCCACTCGAGTCCCTGCCGAGGAATCAATTTTAACTGTCTGCATATTGATACAACTGCCCCTTTCTCATTCCTGCAGCCCCTGCCTGATTCAAGTCTGTGCCCTAACTTGTCGCCAACCTGTCACTTGTTGCCCCCCAACAAAACACGCACATTTCCCACGAAGCATCAGAGAATTCTCTATCAGACAGAATCTGCCTGTGCTGAAAACGTGTGCCTGGCTCCCCACAGCCAACAGGATAACCCCAAGCCCCCAGCCATCTATGATCTAACGCTGTCTAACTCTCCAGCCTCAACTTTTGACTCTCTGCCTTGCTTCCTGGACTCCCGTGACACTGAACTCATTGTAATTCCCCAGGCAGTGTGCTGTTTCTTGCTGCCTTGTTCTGGCTCAAGCAGTGACCGCCTGGGGTGGCTTCCCTGCCCCCCACTGCCTGACTCCTCCTGGGCTCGTCTTGGGAGGCCCCCAGATCCCTGCCCTGGGCTCTCCCCATGCCCTCTGCATCCCTTTACTTCTTATTGCTACTTTCTATTGCAATTATCTCTATTTTGCTCTCACTTGAAGCCTTGAACCGCCTAAGTGCAGGGCTGTGTTTCCTTCTGTTTCCCGGTGGCAGGTGGACACTTAATAACATGTTTCTGCAATGAATTGTAATTATTTGTACTACTTGGCAAGAATAGAGGATTAGAATCTTGCCTTTTCCTCTCCCTGGAGGTGAGGTCTTGGGTATTCACCTCTGAGGGAGAATCTGTTTGCTTATTTGTAAAATTCGGATAATTACAGTCCCCTCGGGGGCTATTGTGAGAATTAAGCGAGATGGCAGTGTCTTAGAAAACTTAGCATCCTATTCCAGGGATCCACACACTTCAGTCCTGGTGCCTGAGTTTGTATGGCCAAGAGTCTTTTTCACATTTTTAAATGCTTTTTTAAAAATCGTAAGAATAATAATAACTTTTGACCCTTGAAAATTATATGAAATTTCAATTTTGATGTCCGTGAATGAAGTTTTATTTGAATGAACAGAGCCATGTTTATTCATCTACTGATTGCCCACTTTTGCACTTGGGAAGCAGAGCCGAGTAGGTTCAGTGGAGACCCTGTGACCTGAAAAGCCTCAAATATTCACTCTCTGGCCCTTTACGGAACGGGTGCTGAGCCCTACATTATTCACGTTAGGAAAATGCATGCGATTCACTGCCCCCTCCTTGTACACGGAATTTTTGAGAGGAGGTTTCCTCTCTTTGAACTGCTGGAGCCCTCCTCCTGGTCACCATAGTGATGAGTTAGTGTGTGTGGGGGGGAAGCCACAGGAGCTGGCTTTGGGCTTTCGGAAAAGGAGAACGTTCCAGTAAGAGTTTCGTGGGCTGTTGGGATAGATAGTGAGCTCTACACTGCTGGTGTTAAGGGTAGTGGTCACTGGTTTTCTGGGTCGCTGTGGAATAGGGTGTCACACCATTGGCCCTATTGACATCTGGGGCTGGATAATTCTCTGTGGTAGGGGCTGTCCTGGACATTGTATAATGGTTGGCAGCATGCCTGGCCTCTGGCCACTAAAAGCCAGTGGCATCCCCTCTTCCAGTTTCAATGACAGATGTGTCCAGATGTTGCCAGATGTCCCCTGAGGGGGCAGTACCACCCCGGGTTGAGAATGAATGTTGGAGAATGTTGAAGCATTATGGGTGGGACTACAAAACTTTCAATGTCCAAAAAGCTGTTGGCACTAGAGGCTTCATGAGTTGGAGTTGGCTTCCCTGGATGGGTTGCGTCACCAGCTCCGGGGGTCTCGCATGATCCCAGACTTAGTCGCAGCCCGTTTTGTAAGGTTGCTGTGAGCATTAGATGAGATATCCACGCATCTACAAAAGACCTGTTTGGAGATTGTATTCATTTCAGTGCTTCCTGTTTGCTTTAGGAACACGTTAATTTTGTTATTCCTGGACTGAATATTAAGAGGGGAAATTAATAATAAATTAATAGGGAGAAATACGTACTTGAATACTTTTATTGAGCCTGTTTTTAAGAAAACACATTATAGAATAATAATAACATGTTATTTTGTGGATCCATTTTGTCTTGGGGAAGAACACTTCAGAAAAGTTTCAGTTGTTTAAAAATATGAAAATCTCATAAAGTATTACAGGACGCCCATGGCTGTTTAATATTGGGAGTCAGCATTTGTTAGAGATGTGCTTTACAAACACGGTTTCAGGAATTCTCATAGCCACCCTATGCGGGTAGTAGATACTCTTTTCCTTGATAAGGAGAAGGGGGACTGAAGTTCCCTTTTCTGAGATAAGGCGGAGACGGAAGCTCAGAGATGAACATTCACCGTGTTACGGATGGACTTGATGTGACCTTGAAATCCTATTCCTGTGGGTTCGGGTGGGGAGCACGTTGCTGCTTATTCCTCTCCCTTAGGGCAGATCCACGAGAAAACAAGACACTAGGAGTGGAGTTAAAGAAGAGATGACAGTTTTCCTCTAGTCTGTAGATTTCATTGCCCTCTGAGAGTTCACCTAGAAAACCACACACTGCCCTAACCCTACCACCCACAGGATGGAATGTGACCCTTGTTTGTCTCTGGCCTGCTGCCCCCTCGGAGCTCCGTTCCCATTTACCTCTTGGGGTTGGATCCCCACCATGGCTCCCCTCTGTAGCCAGAAGGCTGGAGGTAAAAAGGCCCCTTGACCCCTAACCTGTCACTGGGACACAGATTTAGAACACATTGGTCCAACTTATATGGTGAACTTGGGACTTCCCTTTGTTTTAGTTAGCTAAAAGCTAACTAGAAGCGCTTGCTCTGTGCCAGGGCCAGTGTAAATGCCTGGATGTTTGCAGCTGGCAAATAGCAAAATATCACCCTGTGTCTCAAACTCAATGGCTGTTGGAGGCCCTAGTTCTTACTTCTCAGAGAGTCCTAGCGATTTTCTCTTTCTCACTTTGAAATATGTAGAGCAGTCAGGGTATACAGGGAATGATATACTTTGCACCCACATGTCTGTGCACACCTTCACATTTTACCCTGTTTGCTTTAGATTCTTTTAGGAAGAAATGAATTATGACAAATAAAATCAAAGCTACCTGTAGGATTCTTCCTGATGCTTTTCCTGACTCACCTTCCGCTGGGGTAGCGACTCTCCTAAATTTGGTGCTTATCACTCCTTTGTACATTTTTATACTCTTACTACATATGTATGTTGTACATTAGCCTTTGCATTCATACCTTATATGTAAGAAACAGTCATCAATCATGCTTTGGATTTGGGGGTTTTGTTTGCAGGATTTAGACTGCAGTGCACCTTGTTGCCAATCTGAATGTGGAATGTCGTATGAATAGATTTTTGAACTTACTAAAGATAATAGTTGTTCCTAGGTTGATTTATAATTAAATTTCTCTTTCAACCTTACATGAAAGTTAAAGAAACTGAGTATTTGTTTTGAGATGGAACCTCGTGGATAGATGTAGCTCCAATTCTTCCACGTTAATGCTTTTTTTTTCTTCTTTTTTTTTTGACTAAGTGAAAATTATTGGTCCATTTCTCCTACTGATGGGCATTTAGGTAGTTTCTAGGTCCTGCAGTTACAACCATGCTGCAGTGAACATTGCTGCACATGTTGACTGGAGGGCCCATGGGAGAGTTTCCCAGGGAATATACCTGCAATGTAGGATATTTCTACTTTTACCTTTACTAGGATTTTCCAAATTGCACTCCAAGGTGATACTTGTGTAAGGGGGTTGATTGCTCTGTATCCTTGACTTGAGACAATCTTTTCTTGCCCATAACAGACTTAATATTGTTTGCTAATTTGATGGGTCTGACCTAATATCTCATTGTTGCTCCAAATATGTTTTTGAGATTTGATACTGTGTGAGATTTAACAAAATCCAAATGTCCTTTTCTCTTGATTTTCTCGGATCTGAAAAGAATCCTTTAAATACTAGATTAGTCTGGATTCTTACAACTTCAATATTTGCAATACTTCCCATGCATCATCCAGGAAGTCCTTCAGTTGTGAAGCTGTGCTGTATGTCTTCATTCAGACAACTGTTTTGAGGTCTCCCTATTTCTGGGGCATCCCTGTCTCCTTCGTCCCAATTTCTCCATCAGGGCCAAGTAAAGATTTTTATAATTAACATAAATGCTGCATGAGTTCTACTGAGGCTTAATCATCCTGTGATGATGTCAGTAGGAAGTAGGGAAATTAACTTGGGGTGGGGACGGTGGTGGCGGCAGGTGGATAGCACTTGGTATGATGGAGATTTCAGCCTACTGGGCAGTTAGCTGTGTATGTGATGAGACAGAAGAACATGGCAAGAGATAGTGACTTTCTCATTTTTAAGTATAAAATGGAAACATAATTCTATTAATTTTTATTTACATTTTTAATGTGTTCTTGCCCTTGATCAAATTAGAGAAAGATACACATTTTTTTTTTAATTGAAGTATAGTTGACTTAAAATGTTGTGTTAGTTTCAGGTGTACAGCAAAGTGATCAGTTTTATATATATATATATATATATATATATATATATACACACACATATATACATATATATATTCTTTTTCAGATTCTATTAGAAGATATTGAATATAGTTCCCTGTGCCATACAGTAGGTCCTTGTTTTTTATCTATTTTATATATAATAGTGTGTATCTGTTAATCCCAAACTCCTAATTTATCCTTCCCCTGCCTTTCCCCTTTGGTAACCATAAGTTTGTTTTCTATCTGTCTATGAGTCTAGAGAAATATATACTTTCGATTGGCTGGTTTTACTTGGTATAAGACACTCTATATCCTGCAGTAAGTATATTGCAATTTTTTTTTTTTATTTCAAGGGTATACGGAAACAAACTTCATAGAGAATTAGATGAGAATATAAAAATCAATATACTCAAACTTATACATGTTTCTTGTGAAGTTAAGTTAGCGAAGGTGATTTGTGGAGCCTCAAAACTCTCAGGCTGTCCCCCCACCTCCTGCTTCACTTGAGAGTTTTTCATTCACAATGACCATTTTAATGGAAATGTTCAGTCCTTAGAAGAACCTGGAATGTGCATTATTTAGATTTTACTGGACAAGTGGGATTTGTTTCTTCTACCCTAGTTATCAAAAAGATTAACCCTTTGACCTCTACACTCTAATAGCAACCACTCTGAAAACAAAGGGGTTATTTGTACAAAATAGTGGGAAAAGCAAGGCTTTATGCCAAGTGGGATGTTTCTCGGTTGAAGGAGGTGGCAATCACCGCACACATTTTTTTCCTTGTGTTGCAGGCGTCTGCGGAGGCTTCTGGTGAGATCGCATTATGCAAGACTGGATTTCCTGAAGATGTTTACAGTGCAGTCTTGTCCCAGGATGTGCTCGAAGGACAGCCTCTTCTCAATGGTAGGATCTCAAAAGATACATTTGTACACACAGCGTCTGTGCTCTTCAAACACTGTTCCACGCTGCAGTTAAAAAAGTCTCTAAATGATCTCTACTGTACAATAAGTGAATTTTTCCTGTCCCTATAATAAAACTGTAGGGACTTTATTTTAGGATTACAGAAGAGCTCACGAATCTCTTATGTACATAACTGGAAGGCTCCCGATCTCTTGAAAACATCAGAGCTTTCATTTTTCGTTTACAGTGGAAAGCATCACACAATTAATTTTTACAATTTTCTGCCTACATTTTACTTATGTTGAAAAATCTTATTTACCAAATATCTGATTCTACTGCTTTTAAAAATTATTTACAGCTATCATCTACTTAGTATTTTGAATCAAAGAAATGGCTATAATATTATCTGCTGAGACATGTCAAACTTTAATATTTAGCAAAATTATAATGAACACATTTAGCAGGTAAAGTCTCAAGACAGGAGCATGAAATCCATATTTTTATTATGCCATTGTTTATAGAAATTACTAGGTAGCTGCTTTAGTCATAATATATGTGAATTTCCAATATAGAGTCATCTCCTATCTAACTATGGATCAAGGTCATCATAGTTACTGTATGAAAACTCTTGCCAATAAGTCTAAATTAAATCTGAAATAAAACTTGAAATCAAAAGCAAAATTCACAGTCCCTTCTGTTACCTCTAATTGAAAACAAATAAAATTGGGGGTAGTAATATTTTCATGGACTTATTTATCATTACACAAAATGTCATTGAAATAGGAAAGCAAGAAAAATTGGTTAAGAAGTTGTATTTAGGTTCTAATTTCCCACTAATCGTGCATCTCCCTGAGCCTGTTTTAGACAGTTGCTTTTAGAAAATCTGAGCGACCTCAACTAATTAATTTACACAGGGCTCTACCACACAGCCTTACTTGAAGTGTCTCTGTAGCTCTGACAAACCTTAGTGGTACCATACCTAAGAATACCATAGACAGAGGACTTTGAAATGTAAATGGACCCTACTAAGCATCTGTGGTGCAGGTTATCTTTTATTTTCATTTCTGTTCTGATTGTGATTTGCTTACGCCTATGTGATCTTTCTGAAGTTGATCTTTTATTTAAAGACATCCTCCCATCCCTGCCTCATCACATGGTATTTTAATGAGTAAATGTTAAATCAGTCTGTCTCAATGCTGAATTGCTATCTCATCTAGTGGTTAATGGTTGATGTGATGGAGGTTTAATTCAAATCAAAGTGTGTGGATTTCTTTTTTACTTAATACAAGCCTAAGAGTTATGCACATTTGTCATTTTCTTTAAATCTGTAAATTATTACGTGGCATCCTAGGATCTATGTGACCTTAAATATTATTTGAATGCTGAAAAAATGTATCGATATGATTCTAAAGAATAATTCAAGCGGAGCAAAAATGTCAGTGGAATTTGTTGCATTTTTTTTCATTTTATTTTTGAGATACATTTTTAAATGGATAATTCCTTTTCCTACTTTCTTCTTCTAAAAGCTTGTTGAAATTTGCTGGTTACAAATAAACACGTGGTCTGTCTCTAGAAGCCATTGATTTAAGATGAAATACATTGGCATGCTGAATAGTTTTGAAAATGAGAGCCTGTTTTTTAGTTATTAGATAATGCTGGTGACTGTAGAAACCAGACACAGCTGATTGCCAGTGTCGTTTTAATATAACCTAGAAACTTGGGACTTCGCTAGACTTGTAAATACAAAAGATTGAAAATACTTCTGACTTTGTGCTCTAGCCATCTCTGAGGGGAGTGTGTATGACAGTCTCTGGTAGAATTTCTATGCTTTCTGTAGGCCCAGTTATTAGCATTTTTATCTTTTAGCCTTTTTGATAAAACTGTTTCTCTCCTGACACACCATTATTTTTTTTCCTTATCAGTCATAGAATATGTTAAAGAACACCAGCATCTCAATGTGTGAAACATAAAGTTCATAGTATTGATTCCTAGAAAAAAACTCTTATTTTTGGAAGGAGGAGGGCTTTTGTGAAACATCAACATTCCTTTTTACAAGAGTGTTGTCACCCGTTATATTTATTTGGGAGAATTGTTACTTAGAAGAATTCTAGTTATTTTTTTTTACCTTTTCTGTCTTTTTGGAGTTTCTAGTGAGATGATAATCCAAAGTTGGGTGTGTCCACTGAACCCAAATAAATACCATACCATAATTATATTCACGAATTCTACGTTCTGCGCTAAGTCCATTCACCATGTATATTCTAAAGCTGAGCGGAATCTATTGCAAGGCCAACCAGAGTGATCACTTTTGCCATGGTTTTATGATTTACATACAGTGTTCAAGGAAAGAAGTAGTTGTGCATAAGAAATATGCAACAGTTTTCCAAGGCATTGGCCTCATGGCAGGTTCTACCATATTAAGGTTGACATTAGAGTCTAAAAACCTGTTGAAGTCATGACTCCTAACTCTTGATGCTTCCTTTAATTTCCCACTGATGACATTTGGGGAAAGGAGGACAGTAGTCCAACCGTATGTATAGGATGGTTTCATAGTGTACGTTCCTGGTACACTAGACTTTGTACAAAAGTTTAACATTTGGGTGTATAAGTGCCGTGAAAGCTGATTCTTTTTCAAACAGTGAAGTCACAATCTTTGTGAAGGTGCTTGAAAAACATCAAGCATTGGATAGAGAGAGACCGTGTTATAATCATGTTAGAAAGGCGGGCTCTAGTCTAAAGAGTATCCTCTTCTCCCCATCCTCCCCTTCTATTTTCTGCTGTTGTAATGAATTTCATAGAAAGACTGGACCCAATGAGCTAGTGCTATGCCTCCAATTTCTCTTACGGTTTTCATCAGTGAGTTTTTGGTAAAATCATAAAGAGGGCAAATGTATTTTGTGATAAACCTTCACATTTCATATTATATCATGTTGAATATTTCCACTCTTTTGAAAAGAGGTCAGTACTTCAAAAAAAATGATTATCTAGGCCTCTGTTCCATTTTGTTAGCAAAACCAGATTTTACTTAACTGTGCCTCTATTTTTGCACTTACAGGTGGTTTCCAGTTTTTTCTCTTACATATTGTGCTGCTGTGGAGATTCATTTTTAGCGAACTCTGATTTTTCTTGAGAGATATTTTCTTTGGGGATTTGTGTTCAAAAGTAAAATTAATAGACCAAAGGGAATGGAGAGTGTATTTTTTTTCTTTTTGCATTTTTGTAGAACTCTTCTCTGAAGGGCTGAAAGTATGTTAGTTCTTTTCTCCATCCTCATTACCATTGAATTTTACAATGTTTTTCATTTCCCTACTTCCCCTCAGGTGAAAAACATTCCTTTTTTATCGTGTGGTATTCTCTGTTTGCCTTTTGTAAATTAAGATCAATTTTTAATATGTTAGGTCATCATTTTTACCTTGCATTTTTCTATTTTGTTTTAAAAGCATTTCTTGCCAACCCTCTCATTTTACAGGTAAGCAAATTGAAGTTCAGAGACATAATAGGCTTTTCCCATGACTGTACAGTTCTTTAGATTGTTAACTATAGATCTGGAATTAGAACCCAGGTTTCTGATACCTAATTTAGTGATGATGATGATGATAAAAAGCCATTATGTAATAATAACACAGGGAAGAGTGAGAGCTAGCCTGCCTGTCCATGTGTCTCGTGACAAGTTTATCTTAGAGTTGGTCTTCTTTATTTCCCACTTAACACCATGGTTTGTGTGTTACTAGACGCATTTGGGAATTGGTGACTCTAAGGCAAACAAACCCCCCTATGATTAAAAAATATCTCTCATTGATTGTCGCTATGAGTATTTTGTGCATACCTGTTTGCAAGCAGAAACATTTAGGGCTTTAGAAAATAATATTTAGTCTTGAATATTTAACTTAACACTCCACTGAACTAGAAAAAAATCTGTGGGAGCACATTACTTGAAATAAAATAACTGCAATCATAAATTTTCATTCTGTCACCAGCAGTGTATCTGACACTAGGAAATAACCATGCTGCAATATCAGCAGAGAGCATCTAAACTGTTTTTAGGCTGGATGTGAAGAGTGATTTTCCTGTGTGTTTTGCATTGGTGGTCTGCATGCTTAGACATCTCGCTAAGTAAACTCCTCCAACTCTGGTCAACATAAATAGCAACCTGCAATTACCAAGAAGCTCTTCAGTAATGCATTCAGACTCACCAACTCTGGGCGGCCCATGATGATTATTTTCAACGAGATGGAATTTGATTTAGATTAGTTTACTTACTGATTGAGGCTCGTCTGCATTAACATGCTGAGAGGAAGCTGTCATATGGTATCTTTAGATACCAGTACTGAAATTTTTTTTATTATCTAGTAGGACTATACAACTGCACTACTTCTTTAGTAATATAAGTGCTTGTCTATGTTGCACATTACTGAATTGGGAAGTCATCTATATTTTAAGCGGTTCTGCTGTGTTCCAGGCTTGTATGAATACGTCAGGAAACCTTGGCTTTTGTTTAAATTCGTGTGTTTTTTTTATATCTTGATAAATCCTTTTTTGTTGTTATTGAATGTGTAAATGTTTTAAGATATTTAAAAGGTAGGTTTCTAAACATCTTGTTTATACCGTTGGGCAGCCCTTTACACGTTACTGATTCCCAGTTGATTGTGGGAAAATGTGTTAAGAACTGAGATTGTTCTCTTGATTATTGACGATAGGCTCTTAGGAGTTACAAATGAAATAAAGATTCTCAGGGGTGGAGAACTTTTTTTTAATACCTTGTGGCATTTATTTTTTAAAGAACTATTAAGGATGTAATAAGATCAACATAAGAACTAAGAAATTTCATCCTTGTTTTCATCGTAATCATTTAGACTTTATTTAAGACTTGGAATTTTTTATATCCCTTTCAATGTGATGTATTTTAGGTCCAGGTTTCTTAATGCAATGCTGCAAACCAAGGTGAGCCAGTTTGGTTGGTCTCTCTTTTTTTTTTTTTAAAGTTCTTTTGCAGTTATACATAGCCTTCAGTAATTTGGAGTAACTGAGGTCTGCCGTCTCACAAACTAGCAGCCAGATCTCTGATAAAGAAAGTAAGTCACACCTCACCTGTGCAAACGTATCAGCAAGCAGACACTGAACGGTTTAAAAATCTGTCCTCCTAAGATCAGGGAGCCCCTCTCGGTCTGTCCTTTTAGCTTGTCTAGTAAGCATCTGGTGGAGAGTAGAAAATAAACACAATAAATAAGTAAAATTTACTTTATGCTAGATGCTATGGTGAAAAATAATGCAGAGAAGGGAAATAGGGAGAATGTGTGGTTTTGTTGTTTAAATAGGATGGTCGGGGAGGTGTCATTGCATCGGAGACATTTGAATAAGAATTGATGTTGCACATGGTCCAAGAGCTATAGATAACTGGGAGAGGAACATTTGAAATAACAGCAAACAGCAAGTGCAAAGGCCCTGGGGCAGGATTGTGTCTGAAATGTTGAAGGAGCAGCAAAGAGCCTCCATGTGACAAGACATGGAGAGTGGAAGGGGTAGAGTAGTAAGGGGTAAAGTCAGATGAGGCTGGAGCAGCGGCAGGCCACGTTGTGTGGGGTCCTGTAGACCACCCTGAGGATGTAGGCTTTGACCACAAGGAGGTAAAAAGCTATCACAAGGCTTTCAGCAGAGGAAAGATATGATCTGACTGACAAAATAGTATTATTCTGGCTGTTGTGTTGAGAAAAACTCCAAACGGGATATGAGGGGAAGAGGAGACAAAGTAGGAGGCTAGTGATAATCTAGGTGAGAGAAGACAGTGGCTTGAACCAAGGTAGTAGTTGTAGAGGTAAGAAAAGGGGGTGGACTATGAATAGTAAAAAAATAATTTATTGAAGTGAAATTTACATAACATAAAATTAACCATTGGAAAGTGAACCATTCAATGGAATTTAGTGCCTTTTGGTGTTTTGTAAGCACCACCTCTACCTAGTTCCAAATAATTTTTACCACTTCTAAGTAAAACTCCTTATCCATTAAGCATTTTCTCCCAAATCCTCTTCAGTTCCACAGATCTTTTGTGTCTGGCTTTTTTCACTTTAGCATGTTTTGGAGGTTCATCCAGATTGTAGCATGCATCATATGTACTTCGTTCCGTCTTACGACTGAATAGTATTCCATTGTACGTATGTATATGTGTATATAGTTTACAATTTGTTTACCCATCATTAATTGATGGACATTTGGGATCTTAACACCTTTTGGCTGTTGTGAATAGGGCTGGTTTGAACATGGGTATACATATACTTTTTTGAGTACCTTTTTTCAGTTCTTTTGGGTATATACCTGGGAATGGAATTAAGAGATCATATGGTAATTCTGTGTTTAACTTTTTGAGGAACTGACAAACTGTTCTCCACAGCAGCTGAATCATTTTGCATTCCCACCAGCACTATGCAAGGGTTCCAGCTGTTCAGCATTCTCACCAAAACTTGTGATTTTCTGTTTATTTTGATAGTGACCATCCTAGTGAGTATGAAGTGGTACCTCTTTGTGGTTGTGATTTGCATTTCCCGAACGACTAATAATGTTGAGAATCTTCTCATGTGTATCATTGGTATATCTTCTTTAAAGAAAGGTCCTTTGCCCATTTTTTAATTGTTTGGTTTTCATGTTTGAGTTGTAAAAGTTTTTATGTATTCTGGATACTAGACCCTTATCAGATAGATGATTTGTAAGTATTTCTCCCATTCTCGAGGCTGTCTTTTCATTTTCTTGATAATGTTCTTTTACGCAAAAAGTTTCTAACTTTGACGAGGTGCAACTTACCTGTTTTTCCTCTTATTGCTCTTGCTTTTGGTGTCACATCTAAGAATCCATTGTAAAATCCAAGGTCATAAAGATTTATTCCTGTGTTTTCTTCTAAGATTTTTATGATTTTAGCTCTTCTATTTAGATCACTGACCCATTTTGAGTTAATTTTTGTATGCAGTGTGAGATAGATGTCCAACTTTGTTCTCGGAATATGTTTTGGCAGTAGAGCTGACAAGATTTGATGGATTGGTTCTGAGAAAAGAGGGGTCAAGGATGACTCCGTGATATTTGGTCTGAACCCTGGGTAGGACATTAGTCACTGTGATGGGAACGATCGGGGACTTGGTTTGAGTGTGTGGAGATGAATATCAAAGATAGGTAAGAAGATATTTAGTTGTGGGTTTGAGGTCTAGTGGAGTGGGCTGGGCTGTAGAGTGGGGAGTCCTAAGTGTATGAAGGAAAGCCATGACCCAGGGTGAAATCATAAGAGGATTTTCACTAAGTGTGAGGAGGAGAAAACCAAAGAGAGAAAGAAATGGTTTCGTATGGTGCCTTTGAGCACTCCAGGGTTAGGAAGTCAGGATTAAGAGGTGGTATGGAGATAAACAACAAGGTCCTACTGTATAGCACAGGGAACTATATTCAATATCCTATGATAAACCATAATGGAAAAGAATATGAAAAAGAATGTATATAGAGAGATACATATATGTATAACTGAATCACTTTGCTGTACAGTAGAAATGAACACAACAGCAGGTTCCCACTAGCTGTCTGTTACACATGGTAGTGTATTTATGTCAAACCTAATCTTCCAGTTCATCCAACCCTCCCCTTTGCCCCCTGTGTCCACAGGTCCGTTCTCTAGTTCTCTATGTCTGCGTTTCTATTCCTGCCCTGAAGATAGGTTCACCTTGCTCTTTGATGACCTAGATGGGTGGGGTGGGGTGGGAAGGGAGGTCCAAGAGGGAGGGGACATAAGTATACATATAGCCGATTCACTTCATTGTACAGCAGAAACTAACACAACATTGTAAAGCAATTATACTCCAATACAAAAAATTAAAAAATAAAAAAATAAGTTTACATTGTAAATCAACTCTACTTCAATAAAATAAAATTTTAAAAAAACCCCAAAGATAGGTTTTATGCCTTTATCAGCACGATAATGGGCATTTCCTCTAAAATTTAGATAGTTTTTTGACCAGGGTCTCAAATATTTGGGATATATGGCTGTTAAAATTGTATGCAGGGACATTTTCATCCCTTTACAGTTATGATTTCTTATTTTAAAGATATGACTCAAAAGGAAGAAAAGAGGAGGAATGGAGACTGAGAAAGAGTGACCAGGGAGTTAGGGGAAAACTCAGTAGGATGTGGTGTCTTCAAAGGCAAATGAAGGAGTGTTTCACAGGGAGGGAGTGGCCACCTGTGCCAAATGCTACTGACTGGTTAGCTCAGATGCGGACTGAGAATTCACCGTGGATTTCGCAGCATGGTGGTAGCTGGACGTCTTTGGCTCAGGTGTATTCCACAGTCAGGTGGAGGAAGGAAGCTGGCTACAGATTGAGTTTTCCTTTAGAAGGAAGGAGAGAGATTGGGTGGAGGTTGGAGAGGGAAGCAGGGTCAACCAGATGTTGGTTTTTTTTTTTTTTTTTAATTGAAGTGAAGTTGAATTACAACGTTGTGTTAATTACTGCTGTACAGCAAAGTGACTCAGTTATACATATATACATTCTTTTTCATATTCTTTTCCATTATGGTTTATCACAGGATATTGAATATAGTTCCCTGAGCTTTACAGTAGGACCTTGTTGTTTATCCATCCTATATGTAATCGTTTGCATCTGCTAATACCAAACTTCCACTCCTACCCTCTCCCACCCAAGGATGTTTTTTGTTTGTTTGTTTTTTGAATTGAATTGTATACTTTATTTGTTTATTTTAAAATTTATTTATTCTTTATTTTTGGCTGTTTTTGGGGTCTTTGTTGCTGCATGCGGGCTTTCTCTAGCTGTGGCGAGCAGGGGCTACTCTTTGTCGTGGTGCGCGGGCTTCGCATTGCGGTGGCTTCTCTTGTTGCGGAGCACGGGCTCTAGGCACTCGAGCTTCAGTAGTTGTGGCACATGGGCTCATTAGCTGTGGCTCGTGGGTTCTAGAGTGCAGGCTCAGTAGTTGTGGCAGATGGGCTTAGTTGCTCGGCGGCATGTGGGATCTTCCCGGACCAGGGCTTGTACCGTGTCCCCTGCATTGGCAGGTGGATTCTTAACCACTGCGCCACCAGGGAAGTCCCGAGAATAGCTTTTAAGAATGGGAGTAACATGTTTGCATGTTGATGCAAAGACTCCAGTAGGGAGGGAAAGTGATGGTGCAGAAGAGAGGAGACAATTACAGGGCAATCTCATGGAGTGGACTAAAAAAAATGAGATCATGTGGGACTTAGAAATCTGTACTTATGATGAGCTCCACAGATGTTCTTATGTACCTGCATTTGGGCACCACTCTAGCCCATTTTGTTGAGTTACTCCTAAAAGGGTTTTAAAATCCTTCCTTTCAGCTTGATGATTTTATGTCAGCAGAAGGTTTGCTGTACAGAAATGGCAGCTAGGATAAAAATGAAACCCTTGTGGTGTTCAATGATGTAAACAGTGTTTTCATCGTTGTCGCATCCTTGACAGATGGTTATCCAGTTTCTGCAAGAATACCATTGCTCTTCCCTCCCCCCACAGGAGGGATCACTCCTTTACAGAATCTGCTCCATCGTTGGAGAGCTCTTACTGTTAAAAAGTGATTTCTGAAAAAGTTTAACTGAAGCATATGTTCCTAAAGATTTTACCCACTGGTGCCTGTTTCGTCATTTAGCACCGCACAGAGCAGCGAGGGTGTTCTCTTATGCTCTGAGGTAATGCATTTCATCATTTTTTGTTCAACGAGTACTTTTGATCGTTCATCACATGTCAGGTCCTTTTCAAGGAACAGGGCAATGCTGGTCACAAGATGGGCAAAATCCTTGCAGCGGAAACTTACACTGGGAGATCCTTCAAATACCTGAGCATAATCACCTTGGCTCCTTAAATCTCTGCTGCAGGCTGAACATCAGTTTCTTCCATGGTGTGTGAACATTCTGGTTTACTCTTTCCTTTCAAACAGAGGAAACGGAGCTTCCCTCCAGGACTGAACGCATACCTTCTGTATCCTGCCTGTGCTGCCAAGGTGTCCTTCTCGCCTTTGATGCGGATGCCACACTAGTGCAGCCCAAGGTGGACTTAGCATTGCGCACTGCTGCATCCTTCTGTTGGCTCCTGTTAAGACTGTGGTTAACGAACACTCATGGGTGTTTTTCAGATGAACTGCTTACCATCTTGCACTTTAAAAAAATGATTTTTGAACTCGATCTGCTTACTGTCTTGCACTTTAAAAAAGTGATTTTTGAACTCAAATGTTAAACCTATACGTAGATTTTTTTTTTTTTTTTTTTCAAAAAGGCCCTAGCTTCAACACCATCTGGAGACCCCAACTGGCAACCTAGACACATAGAAGCCCCAGGAATCTATGCCAGTCTTTCTTTTTTTTTTTTTTTTTTGTGGTACGCGGGCCTCTCACTGTTGTGGCCTCTCCCGTTGCGGGGCACAGGCTCCGGACGCGCAGGCTCAGCGGCCATGGCTCACGGGCCCAGCCGCTCCGCGGCATGTGGGATCTTCCCGGACCGGGGCACGAACCCGTATCCCCTGCATCGGCAGGCGGATTCTCAACCACTGCGCCACCAGGGAAGCCCTCAGTATTTCTTTTAAATCCTCATTTGAACGAAGGGGCATATGATAACATCTCTACATTTTAGATGACATAAGATGCCGAGTTGATGGAGTACAGCATACACACACACACACTCACACACTCTTTAAATTGTTAAATGACCAAAAAGTGGTGGATGAGTTTCAGCCTACAGCAACTTCGAGACACATGTTAAGATTTTATTTGAATTCATGGTTTATGATTTTCTTAAAATAGGATTTCTCCATGTCAGGCAGTGGAGAAAAGGCCCATTGCAGATACGTGTAGTATAAATAAGAGGGGATTTAGATCACGCCAGTTACTACTGTTTGACGTTCCTGCTGAAAAATGAATTTCCTTCATTTTAACGGAAAATAAAAACTATCTATTTTCGAGAATGCACATATCTTATTAAAGCACATCTATGGGTGTTACAAAGTCTCCATTTCATCTTGAGGACTTTTACCTCAATAGATGGTTATCCCCTAAGTTGACAGAACATAGAACAGAGATGCACCTTTTATTGCATTTGGAGATGTGAGCACTGGTTTTTTTTGGTGTTTTTTTATTTTTGGCCTTCAGTAACTTTGTGTTTTGAACGCTGTCTCTGCAGGATTCTAAAGTTTGCTTTTTTAATTGTTCCTCATTGAATCTTTTATAGAGCCACCCTAGTAGGGGTTTGCTCACTTTTACGGGGAAAGTCACTGATACCTCATTCTATTATTTTTCTTTCTTCAATGTGGACTAGTTTCCCTTTGTGGATGTTTTAGCTTGCTGTTATTTGGGGGGGGAAATGTCTTTGGGGTTCATTTTTTCCCCCAAAGCGAATCATCATCATACGCTGTTTTTTCAAGAGTGAAATTGAGAATGCCAACCACTGTTGAAGACGTGTGTCTTTGCACTGGCACGTGCTTCCTCTGAGCCTCACTGTAGCAGCCAGCCAGTCTTTGTGATGGTGCATCGTTTCTCCTCTGTGTAAGGTTTCCAGCCTATGAGGAGGTATCCCTGTAACATACAAATCCATCAAATTTTAATTGCGCTGCCTTGTAATGACTGTTACATGGCTCTGCACTCTTTATATGCTTTTATTCTTTCGAGTGTAACTTTTGTTTGTAGTGTCTATGTTAAAAAGTACAGGAAATTACTCTTCCAGAGTTCTCTTAACTTTTTTTTTTTTTAACCAATATGATTGGTTTTTAGACATTCTGGTTTTTACCGATGAAATCCAAGTGATTCTAATAAAGGTGGTCTTCCGCCTGACTTACACAGTTGGCCCTTAGTGTGTATTTACATGACAGAAACACAGATCAGATGGATCTTTAGAGGTGTTATACTTTGAAGGTTGTACATCACCTCTTCTCGAGTGCTTTATTATGTAGAAGCCTACTTTCTTGTCTTTGTTTGGACAGCTTTGGATCAGCATCTAAAATAGATATTGATGAAACCTTGGTTCATGTTTACAATCCAAACGTATCTGTGTCCACTATTATTATATTTTTGGTTTTTTTAAACATCTGAATATTTATTTTACCAGATGAGGAGACTGTTAAGTTCTAAAAAAGTGCTAATAAATCGAGACTAAGATTCTTCACTTACCTGGTAGAAAAAGAGTTACATCAAAGGAAATGGCCCATAAATTCTAATTCCTAGGGTTGAAATTGCCTCTTTCCTGGCCCCTTCATTCACTTGCTGATGTCTTGGTCTAACCCAGGGCATCTCTATCGGAGGGGAAGCACCCAATAGACTACATTTGATTTTCCTCTGACATCAACTGGCTTTCTGGAAGTTCTCCTTTCCTGTTAGCCCTTGACTATATTGAGCACTTTCTTGAACAGCATTTTCAAACCCTACAAACAAGGGCTAGTTCATTATTACTTTTGTCTTTTATTTCAGAATTTCACTTCAAATTAAGTGTCCTCAGATTAAGGTATTATGAATTTAACAAAATGTTGATTTGGAAATTCTCAGAGCCTGGGGAGTATTTGTGTTCCCAACATTTATTCAACAAATATTTGGGGCTTCCCTGGTGGCGCAGTGGTTGAGAGTCCGCCTGCCGATGCGGGGGACGTGGGTTCGTGCCCCGGTCCGGGAAGATCCCACATGCCGCTGAGCGGCTGGGCCCGTGAGCCATGGCCGCTGAGCCTGCGCGTCCGGAGCCTGTGCTCTGCAACGGGAGAGGCCACAACAGTGAGAGGCCCGCACACCGGAAAAAAAAAAAAAAAAAAAAAAATTTGTTTTTTCTTCTGGGTAAGGAAGTCAGTCTGCATTGCTTTGGAAAATGCCAGTGCCCAGATCACACTTATTAGTTGTGGTAGCGGGGAAAATAGTCCCAATTTGTGGTAATTATTTAAATTATAAATGTTTCTTTGCAGCATTTCTGTGTGGTTTTAAAGGGCAGAAATAATGGGCCACCTTAATGAAATGACTGGCGAGAAAATTCGACAGAGCTGAATATTTGTTCTCCTAATTCCTTTGTGAAATTAAACCCTGCAGATTTTCACATTATGCATATATGTAATTATTCCTTCAGTTCAGTCACTTTGATTCGCTGTAGCATCTTTTGTTGACTTGTCATCTGTTCTGTCGATGTAGAAGACATTTATTAAAGCATCTTGCTGCATTTATATTGTAGGAAGATGTTCCCTTATGAGGTGATCTCACACTAACCACTCAAATTGATAAAGCCCCAGTATGGTATTGTCACTTTACTAATGATTAGCAAATCAGTAGATAGCGTGAATTCTCAATTCCTATTAGTGCCACATTCTCAGAAGTTTAGTAGTTTTATATTTAAATGCCCTAATTGCTTACCCTATCTCAAATAATAATCATAATTTATTATTTTCCAAGCAACCATTTAAATAAACTAAGCAATTGAGAACAGGATGCATCCTCTGTTTTGCTGATTATTGATGTATAATGTCTGGTGGTTGCAGCATGCACATTTGGGCAATGCTACATTGAAATTTGTAAGAATCGCCTTACCTTCTGCATTCAGATTGGTTATTTATAAGTGTATTATATTTGCATAGCATCTTATACTTCTTGAGAAATTTCATAAATGTTATTTTGGCTGCCCCAAACTCCGAGGGACAGCTAGGATGGGGCCCGCGGGTGCGGAGAGGGGAACATTTCTATGCTCACATGATGAAAGTGAGTTCACGGAGGTGAGGTGATTCACTTGGAATCATAAGAGTAATGAGTGGCTGGATGTGGTCTGGATATTGTCTTCTGATTTCTGTCCCTTGTACAGAGTCCTTCCCCTCCAGCTCATGAGGGCAGTGCTGCTCAGAAAGGCTGCTTCGGATGGAACATTTTGTGCCCCTTCAACGCTCTCACCCCCCACGTGCCAGTACTTACTTGCTTGTCTGGGGTTTTAAAATCTGTGTTGCCAGACAAGGTGCAAGTTCATTTTCTCATCCGTTCTTTTTTTTTTTGGTGGTACGCGGGCCTTTCACTGTTGTGGTCTCTCCCGTTGCGGAGCACAGGTTCTGGACGTGCAGGCTCAGCGGCCATGGCTCACGGGCCCAGCGCTCCGCTGCATGTGGGATCTTCCCAGACCGGGGCGCGAACCCGCGTCCCCTGCATTGGCAGGCAGACCCTCAACCACTGCGCCACCAGGGAAGCCCTCATCCGTTCTTTTATAAGAATGACCACAAAACCTTGCTCAGTTCCCTAGTGAGATCATCTGAGTCATTTGGTCCAATTGCCCCACCTTTCTGAACTCTAATGGGTTCTCAGCAACTTAGGTGTGTTTTAGGGTTTTTTGTTGTTGTTGTTTGCTTATTTGTTTGTTTTTGTGGTGTGTCATCACCATCTACTCAGCATACTCTACGCCCTGAATGTTTTCTACTTAAGAAATAGAAATTCATTTCTATGGGAGATGATAGAAGACACAGGTAGCCCTCATGAAGCAGCATCTTGGTTTTGCCAGATACAGCTCGTTGGGCACAGATAGAGAGATGAATCCTCTTGTTTGCCCAGAATACTTGTAGTTAATTGAAGATCTAGCATATGCGAGCTCTAGACAGCAAAAGAAGACTGTAAAAACAAGAGATTTCATGGTCCAATAATAATAGATTTTTAATTTATCAAGTGACTGTATGTTCCAGGTCCTTATAGAAGTTAAGTTTCATCTTTACCTGTGTTTCCATGTAAGGAAATTCAGATGTAAACAGTTTTAAAGTGACTTCCCTGAGGTATACCATTAGCAAGTGGTGGAACCGGGGGTTGAGTCTGGGTCTGTGGGATGTCTACTCCTGTGCTCTTCCTGATGGACTGTACTGCCTCCATAGGGTGTGCTGAAAAGTCAGGTCAGTGAGGGACCAGATCCAGCAGGGATGAGGTATTGGAGGAGGTGATTGAGCAACACTTTGGAGAGTGGCAGTTTGGATAGATAAGGAGGTGACATAGAATAAGGGGTGTGTGTCTGAGATCAGATGGACATGGAAGGAAGATTTTTACTGGAGAACAGGCCCCCAGAATGTGGACTGATCGGACAAAGTCTTAAAGATCCTTGAGTTCCAGAGTGAGGGATTGAGTTAGCTGTTGAGGTGGGAGTCATCCAGAGATGGGAAGGAGAATTAGGTAATTACGGATTCTGGAGAGGACCATATGGATGAAGCTGACTTTAAAAGCTATAAACAGTACGTGAAGAATGATTTGTGTGAATCAGTGGCATGGTGGACATCATGGCAGCCTTCCCTGCGATTCATTCCTCAATTACTGTGCAGTTCTTAGCTTTAGGAGAAGCTTAACCCGCCTCCAGTTTTAGGGAAGAGGCATCATAGCCTTATTCCGAGGACCGCAGTGGAAACCTTTGGACCAATGATGTCAAGTTTAGGGAGATTTTGCTCCTTCTCCACCTGCGGGGGGAGGTTTAACTGGTTTACCAGGTTATGGCCAGGAAGGGGAAGTATCAGGACAGAGATAAGAAAGGTGCTTCTTTGATCAGGGGTCTGTGCTTTTCTGTTGAGGGCTTGAGATGGTGGTCAGCTCTGTGTGGTGGGACAGGTCACTTATTTACCCGTTATCCTAGGGGCCTGACACAACACCTGCCAAATCCTGGCCGTAGCTCTAGCTGATAGATTAAATGAGTGTGAACAAAAGTTTGGAGATTTACGAGAAATAGGAAATGAGGTCAAGGAGAGTATCATCTGTTGCAGGGAATAGTATGGAAATTAAAAGAAAAGTGAAGTCTTTAGCAATTTTGAAAGATGTAAATGGAATGCTAGCTTGTGAATTGATGAAAAGTATTTGGGTAGGGCTTCCCTGGTGGCGCAGTGGTTGCGAGTCCGCCTGCCAATGCAGTAGACACGTGTCTGTGCCCTGGTCCGGAAAGATTCCACATACCGCGGAGCGGCTGGGCCCATGAGCCATGGCCGCTGAGCCTGTGCGTCCGGAGCCTGTGCTCCGCAATGGGAGAGGCCACAACAGTGAGAGGCCTGCTTCCCCCCACCAAAAAAAAAGAAAAGTATTTGGGTAAAAGGAAATTTTGAGTAAGCTGTAGGGTCTCACTGTTTTAGGACACAAAAAAACTGCTTTGGGAACAATTTCTTCTCTACTGTATCCTTATTTTTTCTCTCTCTCTCTAAATGGACCTTTTTTTTTTTTTTTTTCTAAATCTCTTCCAAAATATTTTGATTTTCTTACAAGAATGTATTGTAAGATAGAAAAGTGCAGTAAGAAAAGTTAAGGGCTTTTTCTAGGTCAGATCTTAATAGAAAGTCACCATGGCAGTTACTGATGTGCTATGTGAAGACTCTATCAAAGTATTCCTGTAACTTGCCTAGAAGTGAAGTAAGGGATTGTCATTAAAAATCCTCAGGGTGCTTGCATAGGAACCTTGCTATGGTCGTCTTCACCCTATGGCCTCTTTTCTTACAAAGTAAGGATGCAAATGTCATTCAGAGTGTTGGATTGTTAAAAATTGAAAGGAAATTCACTATCCAAGAAATTTTTTCCTTTGGTTTCTGTCTGAGTTCTTTAGGGCTGCTGTAACAGAGTACTGTAGACTTACACACAATAGAAATTTATTTCTCACTGCTCTGGAGACTGGGAAGTCCAAGATCTAGACTCTGGCTGATACATTGAGGGCCTGCTTCCTGGTTCACAGACAGCTGTCTTCTCATGGGGTCCTCACATGGTGGAAAGGGCAGGGGAGCTCATTGTTATTTGTTTTTTTTTCTTTTCATAAGGACACTAATCCCATCATGGGGGCTCCACCCGCATAAGCTGATCACCTCCAAAAGTCCCACCTCCAAATGCCATCATATCAGGGAATAGGTTTCGACATACGAATTTTGGGGGAGCCACAAATATTCAGTCTATAGCAAGTTCTTAGCATAAAATTTAGTATTTACTAAACATAAGTTTTAGTATTTTTGAAAAAGAAAAGATATACAATTCTAGATTTGTGAAAAGGAAAGAAGAAACTTGAAAGGAAATCATCCCTTTCAAACACTGTAGACCTTAGAATATGTTATTTGAGCTTTTTTGTGTAGTTATATGGTATCTGTGGGTCCAAAATGACATTTGCTTTCTCAGATTTTTGGAACTGTTGTTTTGGTTATATGTCTGGTTAGCTGAGGACATGGTGTAAAAGAGACGTTTTTAAAAATAAAGATTCCATTGAATAGATGAGTATGTGTGCTCAGATATGTGCCTGATTCTAAATTTTTAGTTAACTCTTAAAGGGGGTTCATCAAAATTGGGGATTACTGAAGTCTCAGCCTCCCATGGAAATTTAATCCTTTCACTCTTCTTCTCAACTGCTTTAAAGAGGGCTTATTGCCCTCACAGTGGAACTCCACTTTGGAAAGTCTTGGCAGAATTACAGCTCTCAGGGCCCCAATGGAGGTAACATAATTTTAGACTTTAGTCCCTGGAGATGGAGCCCAAATCTTCTCCTGCAGGGCTTGCTGGAAGAGGCATGCTCAGCTGCTGTGATGCTCTCTGTTTTCTCAGGACTGTTGCCAATTAATTCTGCTATACAGACCCCAGCTAGGCTTGGTGTCATTACTTCACAGATGCCCTGTGTGGGGTGGGTGTATACCCATGTCTTTTAGGGCACTGGTTTTCAAATTGCTATGACTGGGAGATGTCAGAAATACATTTTATGATCCTGTATATATGTATTTCACAAAACAGGTACACTTACCCTTGACTGAGATGTACTGCATTTTCCATTCCATTCCAAATTATACCGATAATCTGTCGTTATCTGTACTTTGAAAAGCAGTGTATTCGCCCTGCTTTCTAGCATGGAGGGAGTACTCAGTCCCAGACTCCAGCAGAAGTGGTCCTCCAATGACCTGCCATGACTTACCCATGCCCACGGTCACTCTATTAGTGCTAATGCCATTCCAAAGTGGTCATAATGCTTCTAACTAGTATTTATTTATTGAACACTGTGTGCTAGATATGAAAGGTTTTTTTGTGTGTTTGAATTACCACCCATTTGCTTTACAATCATCTGTTAGGTGTGAGCGCTGTGATTGTATATCTATTTTACAAATGAAAAGAGAGGTTCCTTATTCTGCGAAGGATGTAGCAGAGAAGAGACACTATGCTTAAAGCTGAATTATTCCAAAAGTATGGCTTTTTAACCTAATAACACCTATCTTATGTAGTTCTAGATTTCCTAAAAATAGGTAATAAGAAAGTTATATAAATTACAACTGCTGACATATAGAGTCGTCATTCTTTCTTCTTATATTTATTTTATTAAAAACAAATTTTTTTTGCTGCATCAGGTCTTAGTTGTGGCATGCAGGACCTTCGTTGAGGCATGTGGGATCTTTCGTTGCGACACAGGCTCCTCCTTGTGGCGTGCAGGCTGCTCTCTAGTTGCGGCGTGTGGGGTCCAGACGCGTGGCTCTGTAGTTTGTGGCACACAGGCTCTAGTTGAGGCAGGAGAACTCAATAGTTGTGGCGCGCAGGCTTAGTCGCCCTGCGGCACATGGGATCTTAGTTCCCCGACCAGGGATCGAACCCACGTCCCCTGCATTGGAAGGTGGATTCTTTACCACTGGACCACCAGGGAGGTCCTTCCTCATTCATTTTCTATAAGTTAATAAATTTTATTTTCCAAGTTGTGGCCAGGACTAGAGTCTCACTGGTATTCATCTGATTTGCAAATCAGAAGCTGAACTTTCATTAAGAACAAGAAAGTTTTGATAGTTTATCTTTGGTTTATGTTTACCAAAGGAATCAAGGCCATCTTCTTTCACATATTTTTTGATAATTAAAGCATATTTATTTAAATCATGGATAGATTTTTATACACAGGTAGTTATGTTTTGTTTGTGAGTTTAAAATGTTTACAGCTGTAATTTTAAAATGCTAAAGTGATGGAAGCAAATTCGTTTTCAGAGAAAAATAACTTAGCCTTAGGAATGTGTCAACTTTGGACTTGATGTTTTGAAAGGCAAATTACAATTTTCAGTGGAGTAGCTAATAAACAGATCACACAAAGGCAATTCTAAGTTCTGTTTGTGTATAGAAGGGGCAAAAATCACATAATATATGATGCCTAATTGTTTTGAGTTGGCTAGGATACCAACTGAACCCTAGAGTCCTGAAACCTGTATATGAAGGTCTGATGTTATTAGAGGTTATGAGTGTGACCTGTCCATTGTTGGCTGCATCTGAAATTAGTTTACAAATTTACTTTCAAATATAAGCAAAACAGCAATTCAGATAGGCTTTGGCTTGTACCACTGGTGTATCTACAAGAGCCAAATAAATAGGGCATGTATTGAACATGTGGTAAAGCCCCTTCTATTTACTGTGTTTTTGTGTCCTTCTTTGGGAGGTAGCCTCATTAATAACGGGCTTAATGCTAAACCCAGTGTTCAGTGAGTTCCTTAACTCATGCCATTGAAACATATTAGAGAATAAAACTTTGAATACTGTAGGTTAACTATCAAGGTTCTTTGGAGGGTAGCTAAATATATGAGAAATAAATATACGTGCGTCTGATATTTTGGGTACACACTTATTTCATAAACACAGAATTGTTGATGCATAATTTAGGAAATTACATAGGTGATAAGATTATAAAACTTATAATTTTAAAAGTTTTTCAGCAACTATTAATTAGTTTTAATTTTACATTTGATTACAGAAAAACCAAAAGTAAAACTGACAAGGAATTTCATGATAACATTATTAAAGTACATCAGAAGTGTGATAACCAGTTACCGTGAACTCCTCGTAGTTGTTCATGGCCTACTGACCACAATGTTTCACTGTTTCCTTTAGTCACATGTCCTGGAAACATCAGCAGTGTTCCAGGATGGCAGCCTACTCATCATCAGTCACTTGTTTATCTTTTCATTCATTAACTCAAATGTTTGTCACTGTGCATATATATATATATATATATATATATATATATATTTTTTTTTTTTTTTTTTTTTTTTTTTTTTTTTTTTTACGGTACGCGGGCCTCTCACAGTTGTGGCCTCTCCCGTTGCGGAGCACAGGCTCCGGACGCGCAGGCTCAGCGGCCACGGCTCACGGGCCCAGCCGCGGAGCGGCACGTGGGATCTTCCCGGACCGCGGCACGAACCCGTGTCCCCTGCATCGGCAGGCGGACTCTCCACCACTACGCCACCAGGGAAGCCCAACTGCGCATATTTTTAAGGTTACAAGTTAATAGGTAATAGTTCGGCTTTGCAAAATATTTGACCACCATCACCTTTGGCCAGTGATACCCATGCCCTTTGATGCCTAAGCACGTAGAGCTTCACAATATGTTAACCATACAGTTCGCTGAGTTCATGTGTTTATATGAAATGAAAGGGGAAATGACACACGTTTTTGTTCCTTGATGAAAGAATTTTCTAATTAAGTTCGTACTAAAATACAAGCCTTGAAGGTCTTGTATACATAGGGCAACTCTGCTTCCAACCATAATAAACCCCACTTTTTTCAGACCTAATTATATATGTTTGTAGAGTTTTGTTTTTTTTTGGCATGGCTTAAATTACTGTATTTTAGTCAGCCTTAGTGCTCTGCTTTTTTAAAAGATTATTTTCCTTATTAAAAAGTAGAATCAGCATTATTTTAATAACATTAAATAAAATCTCATATGTGTGTGTGAATAGGTAAATTGGTTTGACCATTGCTCACTAAAGAATATTTTTCCTTCACCTCAGGGCCTTGTACTGATGGCTGCTTCCCAGATTTCAGATAAGGCTTGAAGAACTTGTCCCTCTGGCTACCAGAATTTGAATTGGCTATGATTAGGGGCAAACTTATAAATTTCCAAGCCACTCAAAATTTGAATCCATCAGCCAAATCCAAAACTGCTGCCATGGGAACTGGGGGGAAAGCCCTACAGATTTTCATCTTATTTCTTCTGTATCAGCTTGGTGGATTGGATGACTTCACAGTCATTCTTTTTCTATGCAAAAGAAGATGATTTAATAAGTAACACAATGTTTATCTTTTTTTATAATAAAAATTCCTCTCCAAGTTATATTTCATACTGCTGCTGGAATTCTGTATACAGAATGGGTATTGTGTCTGTCGCCTGCCTAAGAACTCACCATGGGTCTACATGGGCCAGCAGTGCTGTGAGGACAAAGTCTAGATGCCTAGTGTACCATGAAAGGCCTTCACCTGCAGGATCTGGCCCTGAAACTCGCCTCTGCAGTTACTTTGCCCCACGGCCCTTGTGGACATTCTGGGCCCCGTCATAGGGAACTATTATTGATGGGTCCTGGTTGCAGGTTGGATCACGTTGCCATATCTTTGCAGGTGCTGGTTGCAGGTTGGATCACGTTGCCATATCTTTGCAGGTGCTGATCTTTCTCTCCGGAACCTGCTAGCCCCCTCTGTCCACCTTGCAATTCTAGGAAGTTGGAAGTCACTTTTTCATGCTAGCTTTGCAGTTCTGCCAGGCTGGCCTGTGCCTTATTCACATCTTTATCTCCTGTGCCAAGCACAGCACACTCAGTAATATTTGAAATCAATGATGGATTTCACTCACTCATTCTCTTTTTTCAGGAGATCAGAAAATTGGAGCGATGTACTCAATATTAAAATTTTTTTCAAAGGTAATTATTTGTAGACGAGAGATTAGAAGCCCTCTGTGTTTTATATTTATGTATGTGTTAGGGGCTTACACATGTTGTTTAGCTTAATTATCTTAACAACCAGTAGGGTAAATTTTATATATATTTGAAAGGGATTGAGTAAACAGATTCGGAAAAGCTAAAGAGTTTGCACAAGCACCTAGCTAGTATTTGAAAGATTCCATATTTTATCAAAAGGCTACATGCCATCTCTCTAAGGCTAGTGTATGTATACACTGCTCTATATTTTAAAGAAATGATTCATTTTGATTTTTAAAAGTTTATTATGTAGTCATATTTTCTCCCCCTATTATTCTGTTTAAGTTTTATCTCATCCACTTGAGGATAGTGTATAATTAAGCCAACAGTCATGGATATCATGGTCCATTTTTCAATGAATGATAGCAGTCTTCAAAATAAAAATAAACAATTGTACAGTTTTAAAAGCATAGTGTCTGGATATTTCCTCTAGAATAACAATGTATGACCTTTTAACAATGTCATTTTATTAAGCGTTTTTCTTTATATGTGAACCCTTGTGCTGTCGGTCTGAGCAGTTCTAAGTGTTTAAACAATGCAGTTAACTGTAGACTTCATCTCTTTTCCTGTAAAAATACTCTACTTAAGGTAAATTTTCATGTTTTTCATTTTCCATACTATCTTCAGTTCAAATTAAGGAGAATGATGACACCATCTTGCATATTTTCTACACTCCCAAATATTTCTGAAATGGTAAACATATGTATTTTGTAATCAGGAGCTGTGAGTTGTAGGTCATAACTGTATCTGAGATGTAGCCCCTTCAGCTTCCTTCAAATACTGAAGACAATAACAGTCCTTATTTTGCAAACCTGTTAGGATCAATAATAAACGAGTTAATATTTATAAACTGCTTAGAACAATGCCTGCCCATAGTAAATGCTACATAAATGTTCATTATGATGATTGAGGGTTCTTTATCTTCTACACCTTCCTTTTCATCCTTGATTTTCAGAAATCAAGTTAATTTGCATTTAATATGTTAGGGTAGATAAGTCCATTCTTATAAAACAAGTGTTTGGGTTGAGTTCCTCATTCCTCTCTCTCCTCAGTGTATTTCCACTTAATCTTGACCTCCTTTTGAAGACGAAAATTAATTTTTATTTTGAGTCTTACTCTCTTCCACCTCTTGTCTTCTTGGAGTCACTGCTGGCTGATACTAGTTTTTGTATTCAGTGTATTAATTGAGCAAGGGCAGCTACTTTATTCATTCTAGGTACTTTGTAAATATTGGTTAAATTAATCGATGGCTGGGCAGTCATGTGCTGGGTTTCTGGCTTCTCGACCTTCAGAGGTCAGTTTTCTCACACTTCATAGTCTGAAACATAAATATTAAAGTAGAAGTCTCTCCCTCCTGCTTCCCATCTGCGTCACAGCTATGGCGTTCTCCTGACAAAGTGGACATAAAGATATTAGAATCTAAACCCCAGGCAATTTTTAAAATAACTCATACTTGTATCTAATACTGTTTTCAAATAACTGTCTTAAAATTTCAGAACCAACCCCGTGAGTAGGCAGTGTATACTCCATAATACTGAAACTGAAAAGCATAGCAACTCGCCTAAGGTACGGCACTGCACAGCCCTTTAGTGGCTGAACCGGGATTTGGATTGCATTCAAGTTTGAATCCAGTTCCGGGGCTAGATTTCCCCACCGATACCACCCTCCTCTGAACTACAACCAATTACTTTATTTTTTAAATGAGTTATCCTTTAATCATTATTGGTCAGTGAGGTTGAAAAGACCTAAGAGATAAGGAGGAGATGAATGCAGTGATTTAGTACTAAATCATTGTCTTCCTGTCTTTTAAATATGGTAATATTGGAGTAGTAAATATAGATGATAATAATGAATAAATATGGCAGTGGATCAAAGTACTTAACCCGTTGAATTTGGAAGCGAAGGTGGAAGAACTTCTCAGAAATATTCCTTTGGCTGAAGTTTAGAAAAACAGGTTTTTCGTTTATTTGTTTTAAAATCGAGAATTTGAAAATGTAAAGACAGACACTAACGAAATTTGGAAACGCATGCTTGGCCTGTGTTCTGAAAACCAGGATAAAGGGGTGTATATTTACTCCTTGACAGCGATGTTTTATTGTAATAAGATCAGTTCGCAGCATATTCCGGCATTTTGAATGAAAATTGAGTTTGACTAAAGAAAATCATGTCCTTCCAGATGAAAATGAGCAGATGTACAAAACGAACCTTAAAATTAATCTTGGATTTACTCCTCCTTGTGATGCACGTGATCATGTGAATGCATCAATTCACAGTCATGTTGAAAAATGACAAGGGCAAAGAGAAAGCTGCTGCAGATTTAAATTTTAAAAATATCACTACAGACATAATTGGGGGCTTTCCACTGTATTGAACAACTGTCTTGAGGAGACAATTGCCTTTCTGCTTAAAGTCTGCAAAGAAGATATTCCTCTTTTTAAAGTCGTTTTACCTTTAACTTATTATTGACATCCTTTTTAAAGCTGAGAAATGTTTGAATTGAATACAAGTTGTATCTCCCTGCCTCTTCTCTAACTGAATGCTGTCTATTATTTTAATCATGTTAATCTACTACTTAGTGGAAAACGCTGCTCTGTGGCTGCGGAGAACAAAAGTGCTTTCTGTTTCTCCTTCTTCAGTGAACCGGCCTTCACATGGTGCCAGAACAGTCAGGGCTTTAATCCGAGCTGATCAATACATTCCGAACGCTTTATTTAGTGAGATCAATACAGTGTAATGAAGTCTGCGTTCCAGCTTCTTTCCAAGCATTCCGGTCAGGCCAGGGAGGTGTCTGTTTTTCTTTTCTAAAGCACAATCAAAATTATGGTAGAGGTTTTTTCTTATTATTCTGGACTGGGCAGCGCTTTTGAGCGCCCTCCGGACGAGCTCCACCAAGCGCACTCCCCAGTCTATCTAAAGACGTGTCTCCTATAATAATGAAGGCGTGAAGAGAAATCATGTGATTCCAGAGAGAAAAATTAGTGTCAGCAAAATACTGCTTCAGTAATATCTATGACTTAATCATGTAAGATGACTACTGCTAAATGGCTTGGAATAAAATACTTCTTTTTATGAAAGTATGCCCACAGATTAGCTGCATGCTTGTGAAAAGTCTGTGGATTATCAGAGAAGTGATCTGTCAACTGTAATTTTTGTATAGATTCATTTGCAGCAGGAATACAACAAATTGGAATCTATTGTACTTTCTTTTGAGTTTCTGTGGTTTGTTCAGGATTTGCTCTTAGTGAGACTTTTAAGCGGTTTTCATCTTAACTTTAAAAATATTTTTATATTTGGAACAGTGTTTTAGGGCATTTGGGATATCCGTTTTCTAACTTTTGCATCAAGATATGCAGGCAGGGGCTTCCCTGGTGGCGCAGTGGTTGAGAGTCCGCCTGCCGATGCAGGGCACACGGGTTCGTGCCCCGGCCCGGGAAGATCCCACATGCCGCGGAGCGGCCGGGCCCGTGAGCCATGGCCGCTGAGCCTGCGCGTCCGGAGCCTGTGCTCTGCAACGGGAGAGGCCACAACAGCGAGAGGCCCGCGTACCACACACAAAAAAGATATGCAGGCAGAACTGAAGCCTGAAAATTGGTCCCTTATATAAAGTTCTAAAACACAATTCGTCATCTTGTTGGCTGCTTACATCTTTCATATATTTTTTACAAACTTTCAGCATGACCTAAAAATGTTGAGATTGTTCTTGCTTGGCATAGTCTATCTCAATAAAGGTAGTCCTATTTATTAGAAATTACTTGTTTTTCATATGGCAGCTAAGTCATTAATATGAGACCCACTGGAGATTTTTTTATTTTCTAGTTTCTATTATACGAAATGTTTTAAGCTCATGTTTATATTCTTAGGCAAGAATGAAGTACATGACTTCGAGTGTGCTAAAAGAGTTGTGTGTAAGAACGTTTGGAGGAATCACCTTATAGGATATTGAATTAAAACTGTTTATTTCTCAGTGTTTATTTTTATTTTATTTTTTTTTTGGCCCCGCCAATCAGCCTGTTCCCTGGGATCTTAGTTCCCTGGGCCCTCGGCAGTGAAAGCGCGGAGTCTTTACCACTGGACTGCCAGGGAAGTCCCCTCAGTGTTTTATAATTAGAAGTCTTCATATTGACAATTTCTCCTTAACCATATTTTATAAGATCGAAGAAAAGATTAGAATTTTAGACTGGCAAGGAATTTTGCACTGGGCCTAGATGAGCCCTGCCCTGCTTCCATGGGGTCCATGAATTAAAACAGTAAACCACAATTTAACTAACTTAATTTATGCTGACTTTGCTCACAGAGTAAAATGAGACTGTGAACATACTCAATAATAAGTGCCAGGGTGAGATAGGAAATAAAAAACCTACCTGGAGAAAAGGCAGCACCTCTGAGCACCTGCTGTGCACGAATACTGTACCACAGGGGTCCCCAACCCCCCCGGGGCCGCGGAGCATTCCCGGTCTGTGGCCTGTTAAGAACCAGGCCGCACAGCAGGAGGTGAGCGGCGGGCAAAGCTTCACCTGCCGCTCCCCATCGCCCCCCATCACTCACACTACTGCCTGAACCAGCCCGCCCCCCCAACAACCCGTCTGTGGAAAAATTGTCTTCCACGAAACCGGTCCCTGGTGCCAGAAGGTTCGGGACCACGGCTGTAGCGCATATGTGGATAGAAACAGTTTTGCTTTCTCTGAGCTTTTCATCAAATAGTGGAGCTGAGCACAACGGCAGACAGTTGAAATGTTAGGGGATCCATGAAGGAGTGATTCCTTGTGTCTGTGGTGGTTGGGAAAGGCTTGCTGTGGACATGGCCTTGGAGGTTGGCCTTAAAACAGAAGCATGAATTTGATGAAACCAACTGGGATTTTCTGCTTGGCATTTGTTGGGTAGGGGGTACCGGGAGGAGAAGGGAGCCTAGCCTAAGACTTTCAAGATGTGTGAATAAGTATGAGTAACTAGAAGACTGCTGGTACGTCTGATGAAAATAAGGAAGCACCAAGACCAAATTTCAAGGGTGAACAGGGAAGACCACCCTCCTTTTCTAGCACCTGTGGTTCTGCTGAGCAAAGGATGTGTGGTTCCGTTGAACCTTTCATGCTTCATCACGCCAGTGTGAGTGTGGTTTTATTTTATGGCGCAACAGCGACCTTGTTTCTTGGTAACCCTAATCCCGGGCACACAGTCAATACTCAGTAGATTTCTGTTGGATTAATGAAAGAGGATAAAGAATTCTGATCATTGGAAAGATAACTGAGGAGAGGACATCCAATAGTGTGGCTTGGGTTTACTTGGAGCTGGGGGAGAGAGGTTCGAGAATCTAATCTATCTAGTTAGTTACAGTTGGTGCTTTAAAGCCTAGAATCTAGAGAAGAGAGTATGCCTTGGACTGCATCGTGGGATCCAAACGTGGAGCTGAAGGAGGTTAGGAGAGAAACCAGTACAACGTAAATGAAGGACAAAGAAAATGTCAAGAATGAAGGAATGACCGAGGAGTTAAAATACTATAGGGAGGCCAAGAAAAATGAGACATAATGAAAAGGTTGCATTTGGTGAATGGGCAGCCTTTGAGGCCCTTGAGAGTAGTTTAAATTGAGCGGTTAAGATGAAAATATGTGTTTCTTTAAGAAGACATTCCCATGCTTTCACATGTTATTTGTAATGTGCTGGACAATTTAGTTTATTTAAGTGTTTTCTATTGACCCTTCACCCCTGGGTAACCAGTAGGCTGAGGATTTCTTGTGGTCATTTTAGTTGATTGAAAGCTGGTTACTGAGTAAAACATATTCTAAGTACTGGATACTTTTGCGAAACTGCACAGAAGAATAACATTAGTGTTTCACTGTGGTTTCCATGGATTTCTCTGTTTGTCCTTGACTTGTAATGATCCTGTTAACGGTAAGCTGTCCCAGTGCCTGTGGATAGAGTCAAATTCCATGAGTAACAGCTTACACCTGTGGCCAAAGGGACTTTCCCTTGAGAAGGGCTGAAACCCTTGCCAAACAATTTAATTTTCAAATCAGGAAATTGTTATCAAAGGAAATAAAAACAAGAAGACGACTTTTGATAGGATGGGTGATGTCTGTGTCTAGGGATGACCATTCTATGTTGTGTCTCTATGTCTTCAGCACTGTTGTTTCACTCTTAGGTTTACAATTTAGGACAGGATAGATGGGGTCGATGGAGTACCATAGGTTTTCTGTCTGACTCGGGCATAAACCATGCCTTCCTTTTATATCTGTCACTTTTGTAGTACTGCTCATCTGTCTTCTTTCTTACGGTCATGTCTTTTCAGTACACACAGCCTGTCTACCTATGTCCTGTTGGATGCAATGTCAATTTTGGTCAGAGACAAGCATGTATTTGCTTTATACCTATGACTATGTAACAGCAAAAACTTTCTGGAGAAAACTAATGTATACAACTTATGTATCAAAATCTGTAGCTTTTCTGTGTTGGAATATCCTGTCATTTCTTTGCTCAAGTTCTTGACTAGTCATATTTGAAAGCATCTAATCCAGACAAAAGCATTAGGGAGAGGAAGTTTAAGAAATACGTTAGGGCTTCCCTGGTGGCGCAGTGGTTGAGACTCCGCCTGCCGATGCAGGGGACACGGGTTCGTGCCCCAGTCCGGGAAGATCCCACATGCCGTGGAGTGGCTGGGCCCGTGAGCCGTGGCCGCTGAGCCTGCGCGTACGGAGCCTGTGCTTCGCAATGGGAGAGGCCACAACGGTGAGAGGCCCGCGTACCGAAAAAAAAAAAAAAAGAGAAAAAAGAAATATGTTAGGCCTGTCAGCAAAATATTCCATCCGAAAATGACTGGGGCCCATACACACATATATGTATAAGACACAGATGTATGATACATACATATAAGTGTGTCTGTGTGTATCGTTTCAGTCGTGTGTGTGCGCATGTGTGTGTGTAATATAATTTAGACGGAATACTTAGGGATAATTAAAAAGTGTGGGTTTTGTTCACTTGGTTTATGAATTACGTAAGATACAAATTTGGCTGTGTGAAACAGGAGCTAGAAATAACAATAACTTAAAAGGAAGGAAGTTTATTTCCCTCACATGTAGCCATTTGGAAGTTGCCACTGTACATTCAGGGGAGGTAGGGTGACTTTGCTTGATAAACTGGCTCCTTTGTCACTGTTTTGCCTTCCAAAGTGTCACCCTCATTTGCACAGTCCAAGATGGCTCATAGTCAAGTTTACAGGCCAAGCAGCAGGAAGGGAGAGCATACCCTTTTGTTTCAAGGCATGATCTGGGAGTTGCACACATCACTGACCCTCACATCCTGTTGGCCAGAGGTTTCATAGGAAGCACAACCACCTGAAGGAAGGCAGGGAAATAACTTTATTCTGAGCTGCTGCGCGCCCAGCTAAAAGTTCTGTTACTTTGGAAGACGGTAAGAATAAATATAGGATTACAGTTTCTGTCCTAGGGCACAGTAGAGTTTTTGTATCTAAATTGCAGTAATGTCATTCTTTCTATTTGCATTATTATAGATCATTTATTGAATGTTTGTGTAGTGGGTGGCACTGAATTGCTGCTGGAGGCCCATTTGTTTCCCAGCAGGTTAGGGCTGGCCTGTGTCTGATGACTTCCTGAATGCTGTTCTGTTAGTTCATTTATTTCGGTTCTTTGTTAAGCTCTCCTAAGTGGAGGTCCTGTACCAGGTACTACATGAGATGGAAAATGCATGGGACATAGGCTTTAGCATTAAGGTGTTCACAGTTGTCTCCACATCCCTGTGAAAAACTGGCCTTGACGATCATGGCTGTATCTGGTGAAAATCACAGGCATAATTGCCCCAAAAGTGTCTTCTTCCTCATTCCATTCACTCAGAGTCTGCTCTGTACCGTATACCCTGAACACAATCCATTTTAGACCTGGTTGCTATCGTGGGAAATATCTTTTGAAGGTTCAGGTTCTTTCTGTTCCTTGGATTTGTTTTTGGTTTTCAATTTTCTAATATATTATGAAGTTGCCCCCACTGTAGTCAATTGGTCATGTCAGGGAGCAAGGAAAGCAACTTTATGTATGTCTATTTAATTCGTGAATTTTCAGGATTCAAAAAGTTCTTTTTTTTAGCATAACAAATATACTTTTAGCTAGTAGTTATGCATATTCTTCTCCTTTCTTAGGCAATTCAGATATTAATATTTCCCATTTAATCACACTATAACTTCTGGATTTTTTAGAATGAACAATCTTAAGAAATTAGAGGCTAATTTTAATACAAATTGATGGAATGCATCGATAACCATTAAGGTATACTGGCTAAGCCTCTCTTAGGTGCACTTGGGTTTGATTCTTAAAATCCCATACGCAACAAAACCTGGAATGACCTTCATATTGCTTTCGTCCTGAAATTAGCACACACACACTCATCAGACCCTAAATGTATTATGAAACAATAACATACTCAGCCATAAAAAGAACTAAATAATGCCATTTGCAGCAACATGGATGGACCTAGAGGTAAGTGAAGGAAATCAAAGGAAAGACAAGTATCATATGATATTAGTAATATATGGAATCTAAAAAATGATACAAATGAACTTACTTACAAAACAGAAATAGACTCACAGACATAGAAAACAAATTTATGGTCACCATAGGGGGAGGGGGGAAGGGATAATTTATGTTTAAAAAAATAACAAAGAACTAGTCACCTAGTTTTATCTTTGTTTTTGTTATTCTCTTTAATGAGAACTTTGGACCTTGTTCTTTTTAGCAGTATTCTTTTGAAATTTTTGATTATTTTCTTTGATTATATTAGAACAGTGAGGACCAATAATGATGTTACTAAAAGTCATATATAGTAGAACATGGAACACTTTGCTTGGCTATAAAGATGCATCAGTACATTTGTGGCAAAATTAGCATTTGTTCCTTATTCTATTTTTCCTATTTGCACTTCTGTCCTTTCATTTCTCACTCTTCTTTCAAACTCAGTCTATTCTCTGTCCTTTCATGTAGATATAAGTGGATATTAATTATCATAAAGACAAATCTTGAAAGATTCTGTTTTACGGTACAAATCATATCATGGGGAAAACACAAAACTCAACGGGGGCAAACAGAAAAGGAAAATGTCTCTGTTGCCCTACACATAGCGGAGGACAGAGAAGATTTAAGTAAAGATGGAGATATCACATCACTAATCTTTGTTTTGATTTTTAATAAATTAAGTCAGATCAAGCACTTAGGTTGGGGTATGTGAAAACTCTTAATTTTTCCCCGGGACGGTACATAGTATTTAGATGACAGGCAACCTAAGCTATTAGCTAGAGCCACAGTCTAGGAGTCAGGAAATTTGGGCTTCAGGGTCAGCCTGTTTTCTTATTCGTAAACTGCAGGGCTTGCACTATGTGATCACTAAGATTTCTCTCAGGTCTGTGATTTTCATTTTACTGGTTACTTTTATCTTAAAGTTAACATAAAATAAAACAAAAAGTCAGCAGTTTTTAAAGCCACTTTCTGCAAAGCAGGATTTGTGCATAGATATGTGCAATTCATCTGACCTTAAAGATACACACTTTCCTTTTTTTTTTTTTTTTTTTTTTTTGTGGTACGCGGGCCTCTCACTCTTGTGGCCTCTCCCGTTGCGGAGCACAGGCTCCGGACGTGCAGGCTCAGCGGCCATGGCTCACATGCCCAGCCGCTCCGCGGCATGTGGGATCCCGTGTCCCCTGCATCGGCAGGCAGACTCTCAACCACTGCACCACCAGGGAAGCCCCACACTTTTCTTGATAGCTTAAATTCTTCCTTAGTAAAATTTGTGACCTAGTGAAGTTAAGCTCTGGTCCCTGGGTGATAGCATGAAGCCTCTTCCTCCTGTGATCAAGGAGGACTTACATAAAATCTCTTTGAACTAGTTCACAAGTGAAGCTGTGGGTGTGCACCTGGTGTGGGCAGCCGTGCCAGTTGTGTATCCTTTACAGACGAGAGGATGCCCAGGCTCTGGTTGTCTGATCTGCTGCTTGTGAACATTTGTCCCTGTTGTATATTTTTTCCTTTATCCATATTCCCCTTGGATCACATGTCTGGCCATATGGATTTAGTTCACTTAATTTGAGGTTGGTATTTCCAGTCTCAATCTTATTTAGAACAGTTTAGTTTTCACAAGTAGGTGTGGCTTTCTGTTCATGTGTCATTGCTTCCCCTTTGTGTAGTAAGAGTCAATTTTAATTTGAAGGGAATATTCAATATCAGTATGAAGAAAAATGAGTGAGATAAACAAGCCACTCTTCAAACTTCAAAAGTTAGAAGATTTGTTTCAGACACATTGTAATTTGTGAGGGAGGGAGAGTACAAAAACCAGATTGCGGACACAGTTGTGGGAGATGAAGCTGTTTAATGAACCCTACCCCACCTACAAAATTTAAGTAATCTAGCTTTTAAAAAGATGAAATACTGATTCTTCCCACTTCATTCCTAAGACAGGTACTTATTACATAAAACAAGCAACTATTCCTTTGGAGCATGCCTGTATGAACTTTTTCAGTTCCCTTTAGTAAGGGCTGGTTCAGTTTCAGGAAGTCAGTTCAGACTTCTAGTGGTTCAAAGATCGAGTGTCTGTTGTATCACATTGATTCTGAGCTCAGGATCAAAGGCCAATAGGGAAATAGCTTGGAAACTATTAACAAATGAAAGAGTTGTTTGGAAAAGTGTGAAACCCATAGTCTTTGCTCTTGACTGGTCTTAGAGACAAACCTTGAATGTCAATGACCTTTGGTATCATCTTGTTTAATCCTCTGGCCTTTTGGGAGTTCTTTCTAAAATAGGCACATGTATGGTCATTCACTCTCCATGTAAAATCTTACAGTGATAAGGAACCCACTTGCTACTGAAATAGTTATTTTTTTGAGAAACTTTGCTTTGTATTAAGCTAAAATCTGTGTGGTGTGATCCGAAATTGTTCGTAAAAGGGCGTTCGAAATGTACATAGAGTTTGATCAGAAAACAAGTTAAAGTAATCAGTAAAATTTAAAACATTATGCAGGATTTCCCTGGTGCGTAGTGGTTACAAATCCTCCTGCCAATGCAGGGGACACAGGTTCGATCCCTGGTCTGGGAAGATCCCACATGCCGCAGAGCAGCAGCTAACCCTGTGGCCCCAACTGCTGAGCCTGTGCTCTAGAGCCTGTGAGCCACAACTATTGAGCCCATGGGCCACAACTACTGAAGCTCACGAGCCCAGTGCCTGTGCTTCACAACAAGAGAAACCACCGCAATGAGAAGCCCGCGCACAGCAATGAAGACCCACTGCAACCAAAAATAAATAAATAAATAAAAATACATAAAATATAAAACCACCATATTTAAAAAAACATTATGTAAATGTATCATCTGTGATCACCTTCAGTCTTATAGATGCTCAGGCTTCAAAGTTCTCTAGTATAAAAATTCTTTGATTATTAAACTCTGTCAACCAGTGGTCTCTCCCTAACAAGTTGTCCGTTTTAGCTTGGCAATTCCAGGTCATTTGGATTAAAAAATAAGTAAAATTTCAAAAAAAAACTTGCCTAGTGAAGGCTTTCACCCCGGGTTCTCAACCTCAGCACTGTTCACATTTTAGACCAAATAATTCTTTGATGTGTGCAACTGTCCTGGGCATTGTACTGTGTTTTGCAGCATCCCTGACCTCTACCCATTAGATGCCTCAGTATTTTGGTGACAATCAAAAATACCTCTAAAACCAGCCAGTGTTACCTGTTGTAGGGCAGAATCACCCAGAGTTGAGAGTCATTGCATTAAACAATTATTACCATCATTTAACACCCGAAATGTCTGAATAAAGGATAAGGCTTCTCAAGGAAGGATAGTGTGGGAAACTTAAGCTGACCTAATACAAATGCAGTATTAAAATTTTATGAGATTTATTGAGTTTACTTGTTTTCTGGATACACGTTTGACAGATCTGGAAAAGATCATAGAAGGTGAAGTGGAGTTCAGATGCACCACTTACTCCGTCACTGAAAAAAAATCATTGTAAAAATTCGAACTCACATAGGCATGTTTGTATAAATGGAGGTAATAATTTTAACATCTGTTACTTGATTTTGGAGTATTCTAGGCAGACTGGAAATGGTCAGTACAGTTGTTGTGGTGGTTCTGGTGTGGTTCTGATGAGGGCCCTGTTGATCTTCATGATTGGGTAGCCAGGGGCCCTGACATCAGGAAATTCCCTGAGAAAGATATGGGGACCAGTGGGAAGTTTTGTCACGAGCCAGTAGGAAACACTGGCCTGTGTTTGAGAATCCTTAGGGGTTGCCTCATTTGATTTCCGCTTCCAGTCACAAATGGGTCCTGAAGAGGTCAGACCCAGAAGAGCACGGTGATTCATGCTGGGGACATTCGTGCATCTTCCAGTTTGGAAGGTTTGAAGAATGAGGCAGGAATGAAAGTGATATGACTCATGCCCCCTTCCCACATGGCAGGTCTTGTGGAAGTCATCACTGTGGCACCTGTGGGTAGGGGACTGTTTGTCAGGACTATTTCCCATAAACTCCTTCAGCCACCGCTACAGCCAGGAGCCAGCACTCTAGGTAAACCCAGTTCTTTCCAGGGTATCACTTTGGTTCCCAGCCTTCAAGTAAAGGCTGAAGACACCTGGCACTCCAGGGTTCTTAACTCATTGAGTTTCAATAGGCAAGATACATCTTCCAGGAGTGAGAATGGACCTACTCCTTTGACATCACTGAGTCACCGCTTAGGACCTCCTGGTTATTATTAGGCATGTGTCATACCCCTCTGGTGGGCTGGGCAGGAAAATGGTTGAGAACTGGGGGAGCCTAAAAAATTGTTGACAGACGGAAGCTAAACCTTAATACTGTTTCTTGTAAAATATTTTTCCAATATTTGTTTCCATTATGAAGACAGCCTACAATTTAGATAGAGGATATTACAAATGTTTTGGGGTTTTTTTGTAGAAGATGGACAGGTTGAGCCAAAGTTTGCAATGTGCCTGAGGTTATGGCATATTAATAACTGATTCAAAGCCTCACAATTTTAGATGCCCCATAACTAAAACCTCTCATGACATAGTAACCTAAGTATTTTACTGACATCAGATTTAGATGATGATAACATTGATCTACAGCTTTAATATGAGTCATTTTTCAAAACCATCTTTGACAGCTACATGGCATAGAAAGAAGAGGAAAAGAATACAATTTAAATGAAAGTAAAGCTGATTTTATTGCTCATCAATTGTCAGTTAAATTTAGAAATAAATTCAAATAAAAACTTAAGTAATCCAGATATGGAGAACTTAATTGCTTATTTTTTTTCTTATTTCATCTCATGTTTTTGTACTAATTGTATGTTGGAGGATCAGTGAGAAAAATAATTAGTGGTGTGTGCATATAGGCCTGGGTTAAATTGGAAATATTTTAGGACCGGTTCTCTTGTCCCACGTAACATCTTAATTGTTGGAGTAGAGGATGACACTACGAAATACTATGGAACCCGATTTCTTTCCAAATGACTGCTCATGTTTTACATTGTCTTTTTCCTTTGTCCTTTTCAAGATACTGTCATTTTTCCTTAGGTTTTTTAAAAGGTAAATGCATATCTTCATTATGCCTCCTTAGAGTTTGTATAAATCACTCAGTCTTTTATGGAAGGTAACTTTATATACACTAGGAATCATCATGAAAAGCTTGATGGAATGGATAGCAGTAGTATTCCATATTCCCTGTCCTTTTTTCAGAGCTAATCCTAAGTTATTTTTAAAAATCATGCTCATTTTATACAGTATTCTGAGGAAGAAGATCTGTATAAATGTCTGCACTAGGGATGTTTCATTCCCAATTGCTATGAAGTTCTCTCTGATGTCTAAGTTTAAATCGTTCATATTTCATGTATTCCTAATCTATCTCTATCTTGCCTTCCCTTCTCAGGCAGCAGAGAATTTTGTGCCACATCTTTGGTGAACATGTGCCTTTTTTTCATCTTGTTTTTCTTCCTTCTCCTGGCTTACAACAGTATTTTGCCACTTCTGAATTTCAGACAATCAACTATGTGTGTATTTAAACGTTCTGTTTAATATGGTGGCCAGCAGCCCAGATGTGGCTACTGGACATTGTAATGTGGCTACTTTTTTGAAGACTGAGTACAAAAAAAGGAATATAAAACGTCTCCTTTTTTGATTACATTTTAATATGATAGTGTTTTGGATATGTTGGGTGAAATAAAATCTACTATTAAAATTAAATTCACTTGCTTCTTTTATACCTTCTTTTTTTGTTGTTTTTTTTTGCGGTATGCGGGCCTCTCACTGTTGCAGCCTCTCCCGTTGCAGAGCACAGGCTCCGGACACATAGGCTCTGTGGCCATGGCTCACGGGCCTAGCCGCTCCACGGCACGTGGGATCCTCCCGGACCGGGGCACGAACCCATGTCCCCTACATCGGCAGGCGGACTCTCAACCACTGCGCCACCAGGGAAGCCCTATACCTTCTTTTTTTAAAAACTGACTATTGGAAGCTGTAAAATTACACATGCAACTCATATAATATTCCCACTGGGCAGCACTGCTCCAGAATCTATTTAGTTTATTTGCACCTTAGCACCCAGATTCAATATTTTACTCAGGGCCTGATAAATGTAGATGGTGTGGAAAGAATGTTTACTGTCTTCATATTATATGAATGCTTCCCTATACTTTTACCCACTCCTCTAGTATTCTTAAATTTTAGCAAAACAGACAAATATATTTTAAAAATTTTTTTGTTGTTCCACAGATTTGGCCCCCTTGATTTCCTTCCCTGTGTTGTCTCTATGCCTTTGACTTTCTTCCTTAAGAGAATTAGTGGATACCCTTTCAATGGCTGGGCCTTGTTTGCTTGCCAGCCTGCAAAGATAAGGGTTCTTAGACTGCACTTTGATCTGCTTGTTTGTGTTTGTAAATCTGCTACTTGAATGTGGGCTGAGATCCTCAGGAAGTTTTTTTGTTCTTCTTTTAAAATAAATTTTGAGGGGCTTCCCTGGTGGCGCAGTGGTTAGGAATCTTCCTGCCAGTGCAGGGGACACGGGTTTGAGCCCTGGTCTGGGAAGATCCCACATGCTGTGGAGCAACTAAGCCTGTGCACCGCAACTACTGAGACTACGCTCTAGAGCCCACAAGCCACAACTACTGAGACTATGTGCCTCAACTACTGAAGCCCGCACACCTAGAGCCTATGCTCTGCAACAAGAGAAGCCACTGCAGTGAGAAGCACTCGCACCGCAATGAAGAGTAGCCCCCACTCACCTCACCTAGAGAAAGCCCGTGCGCAGCAACGAAGACCCAAGGCAGCCATAAATAAATAAATTTATAAAATAGATACATTAAATTAAATAAATTTTGAGTGACCAATTAGAGGACATTTATAAGACGTCACATACATGATTTCTTATAAAAGATGACCAAGTAAGCAATACAATGTAGTCTTAAGAAACTTTCTTTTTTTTTTTTTTTTTTCAAACCAGCCTGGTAATTTCTTTTAAGAGCCTTTGAAGCTTTCATGAAATTCTACATGAACTTCATAGCCTTTTGTTGAATCTGTCACCTCGGTGCCTCCTTCAAAGGAATTTGGGTCTGGCCTTTTCACTGGCCATTTGGTGTCCTCTCTACTGAGAGCAGCCTGGAATGCTCTTCTCCTCATTAAGAGCCTGGTGTGGAATTCTGCGGGCAGAGACATCACTAACCCATCTGAGGACAGGAGTGCAGCAAGTCAGAAGGTTTTATTTTGGATCAGTGAATTTGTCTGTGGCTGTAGAGCTGAAACATGAAACAAACCAGCCCTGGAGACATAGCGTCTTGCATTTGTAGTGGAATAGATTTAACGAGTGGTTGGGTAGTAACACAGACATGATTTCATGCTCTATCTCCTGATGACGAAAGACTCCAAATACGTTCAGTGTACTGATAGTGCATTTCTTAAATGCTAAATATATCTCTTATCCACTAACTGTTTGTCAGGGTCATTGTCTGCTGCCCTTAAATGCTAAGGTCAAACTGTCTTTCTAGTTTTGTAGATATAAAACTCTTTCTCTGTGACAGAAGCTAGGAAAGAAAATATATACAAAAATAAGTGTACACTTGTATAACCTGGTGAGCTTAAAATTTTGAAAGCAATCACTGCAATGCCCTTAAGCTATTTACTATTGTTATTCTTGTTGTTTACTTTATTCTTGTTATCTACTCTTGTTGAGTTTGGAACTGAATCATAGAACTTTAGATCTGGGGGGTGGGCGGAAATAAACTTTAGAGATTGTCTGTTTCAAGCTCTTAATCTTTCCAAGTTGCATATTAGTAAACCCGGTTTGAAGAAGGTAAACGCCTTCTTTCAAGTCTCCATGCTAATGAATAGCATAGGTTAAACCAAACTTTGAATTGCTGACACTTCAGTTTAGTGTTCTTTCTGCGGCATTTGACTCTTCTCACTCAGAAAGTTTCAGGCAGATCCAGACATCTGTTTTCTTAATTTCGAAGAAGCAACACCTGCTCTCTGATCCTCAGTTACTTCATTTATAAAATGATAGGTCCTGGTTAGATGATTCCTAAGATGTTTTTGCGCTCCCACAAATTATAGCACAAGAGTTATTTCTTTTTTTAATGTGGACAATGTCATTACCTCAAATGCATATGTTTCCAATCTTTTAAAAAGCCACTTCTATTTCAAGGTTATGTTAAGTAACATTCAAATTACAGCTGAAACCGAAGAGAAAAGAAGGAACGGGAGATTCTCTCGCCTGGGTGGGGAGGAGAGACTTGCGTACACGATGTGTACGCGCCTCATGCGCTCTGAGCACCTTCATCTCGGTCAGGGTGGGGAGGGGGCACTGAAGCCGAGGCCAGGCTGTTGGGCTTTGAGATTTGGTGATAGAAGTCCCGCTCTGTTGTTTTCTTCCCTGGCCGTATCTGTCTTGCCTTTTTCCAAGGCCTGTAAGTAGGCCAGGTGAGCCACTGAAGGTCAGCCTTAGGAGTTGATAGAAGAACTGATAAGAACTCTGTTACAACGGTGAGCAAGAAGGCACCTGATTCGGTGCCCACTGTCAGATGGGCGTGTTCTTTCTTCATCCTCTTCTTTAATTTCTCTACCAACCCAGTTCAGCTTGATTTACCTTCAGTCCTGCTGCGTCTCTGAATTGGACAGTGGAGGCAGTGTGGCTGGGTGAAGAGAACCCACGATTTGGAGAATAGAGATTTGCATTCTGTAGCCAGCTGGGTGCCCTTGGCCAAGCCTGGCCACCTCTCTCTGGCTTCAGTTTCAGCTGCAGCCTACAGAGGCCTGGGCATCTTTCTCTTTTGGACTCTTGATGCAGTAGTAACAGGTTCACTTTAGCACTTATGTCCCACACTTACTTCATGGTCATCACTGCTTTATCTGGTAGCAGAAAGTCATCCTCTGTATACCTTTGGCTCCTGAATAGCATGTAAGCTCACCATCTCCAAATAACCCCTACTGTTGCTTAGGGGGTCAGGCCACTAGCTGGCAGTGCAGACCTTTAAGTATTGGGGAACAGAGGCAAAGATTTATTTTCAAGAAACAGTTGATGTGGTTAAGGAATGTGGCTGATAGAGGGTCCCATGTAGGGAGACGCTGTTTTCTGTTAGTCTTTGGCTGGAACTAAAACAAAGCAGGGGGGACTTCCCTGGCGGTCCAGTGGTTAAGACTTTGCCTTCCAATGCAGGGCGTGCGGGTTTGATCCCTGGTCGGGGAGCTAAGATCCCACATGCCTCGGGGCCAAAAAACCAAAACATAAAGCGGAAGTGATATTGTAACAAATTCAGTAAAGACTTTAAAAATTAAAGCGGAAGTGATATTGTAACAAATTCAGTAAAGACTTTAAAAATGGTCCACATCAAAAACAATTCTTTTTCTTTAAAAATTAAAAAACAGGGCTTCCCTGGTGGTGCAGTGGTTGAGAATCCGCCTGCCGATGCAGGGGACACGGGTTCGTGCCCCGGTCCGGAAGGATCCCACATGCCGCGGAGCGGCTGGGCCCGTGAGCCATGGTCGCTGAGCCTGTGCGTCCGGAGCCTGTGCTCCACAACGGGAGAGGCCACAACAGTGAGAGGCCCACATACCGCAAAAAAAAAAAAAAAAAAAAAAAAGAAAATTAAAAAACAAAAAGGAAAACAAAGCAGGATTTACCAGACGACAGTGCATCGCAGTCATGATAACAGCAGAGGTCCCGCATGTAACTAGTCCAGCGTGAGGGTGTTCTCATTTCATATGCTCGCATGGGCAACACCAAGTTCATAATTCGGAAAGACAGTCAACTCCAAAAGGTTGATTGCCTTTCACCTCTTATCTCAAGAAAGGACAGCACATGGCCCTGTTTTTGTATACTCCTGCCATGATAATTCCTTCTGTCAAAAAGGATTTTCTCCAGAAGGATAGTATGTAAATTCTTGGCTGATCATTCAAAAAAGGAAGGGAATAGTGTGTATTAACTAGCATTTTTGAAAATACAGCTTTGACGTATGAAAGAGGAATTAACAACCCCCTGTAAGTGTTGACACTATCTATGTACTTTTAATGATAATAAGAATACATAATTTTATAAACAGTAAAGAATGCTTTCTTTCTGATCTGCTTCTCTAGACATGAAAGTCTGGGGGATTTTTTTGGTTTTTGTTTTTAGAGTTTCATATTGCAAAGTAGTAGGGGAAAGTGTCAAAGAGATTTTGACACCAGCTATTTGTGAAATCACCTTGAAGGAAGACTTGCTTCTGTCTTGCATGGTATTGAAATCTGCAATAATAAATCATTCCCCAGTTTGGGGGACTAAGATTGCAAAATGTCTTATTTGTATGATCATTCCATAGTTAGCTTCTCATATTATTTATTATGATAATACTTAGAAGGAGACATGGAAACTAACACACCATTGTAAATCAACTCTACTTCAATTAAACAAATAAATAAAATAGAAGGAGACACGGCCAAAGAGTTCCACTTTAAGTTTTCATTATGCTCAGTAAACCTTTCTCCTTAAATCTTTCATGAACCATGAGGAGGAAGAAAGCATGACTCTTTATTTCTAAATATGTACAGATAAAGGCATTCCCCCCAGTTAAACTTAGATGGCACTCCATTATTTATTTATTTGTCATTTCTTTTGTAAATTGGCAAAACTTCCTTCTGTCATAAGTGTTAAAACTTAACACTAAAGGCTACTTAAGGTCACAGATCTATCTACCAAAATTTATTTATTTTGCAGCCTAGGAATCTTTTTTTCTATGGGAAGTTTTCTTAATTTGTATCGGGCATTTCAAGAACAAACTTTCTCTTTTGACCCTTATTAGCTCCAATCATAGGAGTTTGTAGATGCAGTATTTATGTCGTTAGCAGTCGAATTATTTTCCCACTGCATGGTGGCCATGGTTCAGATGCTGCTTGAATAAGATTAGTCAGACTGCTTTTAGTACTGGAGAAGGCGCTGCCCTGTTGTCAAAGTATTATTTAATGTTCAACATGGACAGAACCTGTTGAGGGATGACTGGTCTTGGGTTTCATTATTCTCATTTCTTCACAGATCAGGTAAATGGAATTCTATAGACTAGGAAGAGAGGGAAGCATTTCAAATTTGTTTAGACATTTCTTGCTTCTAGTTAAGGTCAAGAAAATTTTGGGAAAGCTGTTCTGTTCTAACCATGACCTGTTTTTTTTAAAGTACCCCTTTATGTTTTTGCAAAGCAGAGTTCACATCAACAGAAAATGGCCAGTTAAAACCTTCTGGTATGTCATCTGCCTAATGCAAAATATTACCATGGAATAAACCAGAGTTTGTAATTTTATAATTGAGGTTTGTGTATATCAGGCACGCACAAATGGATTTTGAGGGTATAGAATAAACTTGATTTTTCTGAAATTCCTCGTTGAATGGATGTTGTGTTTGACTGGTAAAGGGACACAAATGTGTCTAACAGCAGCCGCTTGGTTAAAAGTTGAGCCCCAGTCTATTGGGATGAGTGAGAATTGGTCAGGATTCAAGGGTCTATGATTGCATTTCATCTGTTTGCTATCTCAACGGATGGATCTGTTTCTTTGAGAATTTGTAGTTCGTCCTTCAGCAATGACTAGATACACCAATGACTGTAGATGCCATGGACCAGAAAGAGTTAATGATGCTTTTCAGTAGAATGTTATGTTTCCCATAGTAGTTTTTAAATTTATGGATCAAAGCAACTGGGAGTTTTCAGTACTTTTTCAGGTCTTTGGAAGTTGTCTCAAAAACCTGATCTAAGGAAAATGATTTCACTTTTTATCTTTCCAGGGTTTCCATGCCCTCTCTCAACACCTATGTACTAATGGGATAAGAAAGAATGGTTTTCACTTCTTGGAACCTGCAGGCTATCAAATGGAGGGGGAAAAAATGGAAATGCTTCCTCTGTCTACCAGGTTTTATTATGGAAACTGTTCACCAGATAATTGGGTTTAATTTGAAACACAGGGGAAGATTTGTATTATAAACAAGAAAGTTCTTTGAAGATAAATCTTGTTAGTAGCTGGAGGAAGCCTTGATATATATATATATATATATATATATAATTTTTTTTAATGGCCTCCAGTTAGAGGCTGCTTTTCTTTTTTTTTTTTTTCACCCCCTTTCCTTTCTTTTTGCTAGACTCCAAAGTGTTTTGGGGCTGGAAGGTGATAATTAGTAGTCTTCACCTGTTTTTTGTTTGTTTGTTTTTTTGCAAGCAGGCTAATTAAAATGCATAAAAACTTTTACTTCCTTTGTTTCCCAAAGGGAATCGTATTTCTTTTGACAACTGCCTTTCTGACCTTCTGCCTTCTTCTCTGCAACCCTCTTTGTTTTATTGACCCATTCTTATATACAGTAGAGAAGAACTCTAATATGCTTATTTTTAACTCTTAAGTGTTAGGGGAATGAGTTCCACTTGTAAATGCAAGGCTTGTAACAATATTATACTCCTATGAAGTCATTTATTCAGTTCTTCTAGTTCTTTACATGGGGCTTTTTCTTACTTAGTCTTGTGTCATCTTAAGGCCTTAGAAAATAGTGTTCCTGCACTCTTAGATATTATAATATATCACAGATTCCACGGTTTCTGCGTTAATATGCATACCAGCTCTCATTCTAGACTTAACTGTCACACCAAGAACCAACTAATTTTTCAACGTTTTAAACATAACATATGTAGGTATTGGGGTGTTGTAGAATATGTGTCTAGGTTCATTTTTAAGTTTTAGGTGTTTTCCTTCAGATAATATATTATTCCTGATGAGCTTTGATTTTATAGTCTAAAATGGTACTAGATTTTTATGAGACATTAACTCCAGCAAATGTACTGTAATAGCATACTCTAGTTTTCTCTACTTTTAATTGTCAGACTTGTGGGGTTTTCCAATTTTACTGTCCAAGTTTTTCACCATCTCAGAAAATATTTGTCAGGGAATTGGTAATGAATGCTTAGTTTTTTGTGTGTGTGCGTGTGCACATTTCTAATTAGTCCCTCTTTGTATGTAATTTTGATTTTTCTATTTACATCCAAAATAATTTTCACTAAACATTTGTGTAGCTAAATGAACTGTAAAAAAAATAATTGTCTCATGCGACCAAGAATATAATTAATACAGTTAGACAAGCTAAATCTAAATTATAAATTATTTTAAGGACTTGAATTTGATTTTTTTAAAAGCTGATATATAAGATACTTATTCTATAGGTAAATAGTTTATAAAGAATAGTTTAGTTAAGCCAGAAACAAGAGTCTATGAAATGAGACAGATGCTCTGAATCTCAGAAACAGATAACTAGCTCATCTTGTGGACTTCCTCACTGGTGAGTACTTATAAGTTACATGATTTAAAAAAAATCATATCTATAAATTTATAACTTTAGTGGATAATTTCTATAGATAGTTTTTTCTTTCTCAGATAAAAAATTAAATTCAAACCACCTATCTGGGAAGAAGAAAAAACCCAGTAGGTTGATGCTCATAAGATACAGATAACACTTTCCAACCCCATGTTTGCTCATGGTGACTGACTGCTGGCAGGAAATAAACATTTTCAAGAATCTCACATTCATAATCTCAGAGCAGAGAACTTGTGAATAAGCCCTTTGAGGGAGGTAATAGCATGAGGATATTACTCAAGAGAATGCATTCTACTCATTTCCCATTTATTACAACATCCAGTTACTGCTTTTATGGCAGGTCCTCAATTAACTAATCTACACAGTTTTTCCTGGTTCGTTATAGTCATGTAGGGGTTAACCAGGAACCTAGTTCTATTCAAGCTTTATTTTTAAACATTTTTATAAAACGCATTAGGAGACTTCGGCTATTTATTATAACACCAATAATGAATGTGATTATATTTTTAATTAAGGACTGTGCATTGACCTGGGTGAATACTTTTGTGAATTTGAATTTTCATTTTAGAGTTCTGTGACACGGCCATGCCCCAGAAGTTAGAGGAAAGAGTAAAAGGTTTGTTGAATGACAGATACGAATTTGTTCTGATGTCAGATAGAACTTTTCCTCTAAGATTAGAGTAAAAAGAATTTTTTTTAAAATTTAAATGTATAAAATTGATGGCTTCCGTTTAATTGAGGCTTACTGTATTTCTTCTTCTGAAAGTCTTACTTTGAAAAGGATAGAAGGAATCTGGAAGTATTCATACTTAATAGTATGAATAAAATTCATACTTAATAGTTTGCTTCATTCAGATTTATTTTGATTGGCATGTGATCCCTATGTTGTGTTCTGAAATATCCGAAATCACAACATCTTGATAGAGTCTGCTCTATTTTTGAATTGTTTTAAATAGTAACTGAAAAATTTGCATTAATTGAACAGTACCTTGTCATAACATTTGCTTTGTGTCATGAAAGGTTACCTATATTTGGAAGTAACATTTTGGTAAAAGGAAGATTATGGAATATTTATGAACTTTCTCTCTCACAGATTCATAGATTATTAGAACAGGATGGAACTTTAGAGCTTTTCAGCCACAACCTTCTCAATTTACAGTGGAAGGAAATGAGGTCCAGAGATATTAAATGACTTGCCCAAGGACACACAGCTGAAGAGCTGTGTAAAAAAGACTGTAACCCTGAACTTTTGGCTCCAGGTCAGGTATTTTTACCATGAAAAATTCTCTCCAATAAATATACTATAACTGCAAAATATTATGGTGTGAAGCTGGAGGGTGGTGAATTTTATTTTCAGTATACTTCATTATGGTGAATTAGTTTTTGCATCCACATATATGTTTAGGTAGTTAAATGCTTTTATTTGTATTAAAGTATGTTTAATTCAACTTGTGAATTAATTGCAAGAATAAGAATAAGTTAATTTGGGTGAGGATAATTTTATTTATTTTCATGACCCAGTTTTAGGACTTTTGCTCCTTAGTAAAACCTCCATAAGATAGTGGGGAGGAATAGGGATACTGTGTAAAACAACTAGTTTAAATTCTTGGATTACTTCCTGGTTTTTACAAAAATGTTTGAAGAAAAATGAGAATTAATTATCATCTGTTTATGACCCTTAGTTTCAATATACTAAGAGTTATAATTTCAACTTTGAGGTAACTGAATTTTATTGTATAGAACAGCTACCTGTGCATATTTAATTACTTTTGTTTTAGTTAATTTCTTCAGACGCAAATGCTTGAGGAATCTTTTAGTGCATAGATTTGTGGTAAATATTGGGTTGGCTGAAAAGGTCGTTTGGGTTTTTCCATAAGATCTTACGGAAAAATCCGAATGAACTTTTTGGCCAATCCAATATTTTCACGGTCATATTTGGTACAGAGCCAACAGAAACTGTGAAAACATTATTTATAGTATTCTTTCATCATAAATCTGTTTAAATAACCAAAATCAATAACATAACCAACTGGAGTTAACAGTGATTGTTTTCTTAGAGGGCCAGACAGAAAAAAAGGCACAGCCAGTTGGCATCAAAGTATAGCAAGAGTTTAGTGCCACTGGCCACAGCTGGTGGAGTTTGCCAAAAAAGTGCTACTCCAACTTCTATTGGGCCATTGATATTCACATGTGCAGCCTTTTTTCATATTATAGAGCCCAAAACTTTTAATTGCATTTTAAAATCCTGTTAATTTTTTTTTTTGGCATTTATAAATATGTAATAGTTTATCAGTTGGGCTTAAGATGCTTACTTATATTACTTCATTTATTTCTTAACTGGCTGTTCATTGATTACTTACCTACAAGTACCTATTAAGTAACTAGTGAAAACAGGGTGCTCTTTCTAGGCAAATTGTGTTTTGATGATTGTAATCAGCTCCATTGTACATATTTATGTATTTTTCCTGACTAAACATGTACACTCTAAATTTTTTTATAATCTGAAAGCCAGTTTCGAATTGCAATGTTTAGGCATTCTTAGGTAATTAGCATTGCTCAGTAGTTATTAATAGCCTCTTTTTATACTTTACAGTTCCTTCTAATTTCCATTTCTCAGATAAGTAGTTTTGGGCCACAACCCTAACCCCCTGCCACCTCTCCCACAAATAAGCCAAATAAATAAGGCCTCTAATGACAATAACTGGCTTCAAACCGCAAGATAAGTTTTAGGATTTTCTATGTTTACTTTACATTAAAATGCCTAAACTCTTAAACAGGCAAGAGAGTAATTTACATATTCATTAAAAAACAAATAATAATCTGCTCTGCCACCGCCCTTCCCCAAGGTACCAGCTACTGTCACTCACTAATGGATACTCTGTGGGAATGGGCCTCTTGTCCTGCATAAAGTTCCACAGCCTTGACTGCCGGGCTGGATATATAGAACCAGAAAGCAGAGATTGGGGTCTATGGTAGTGTACCCAGTATTTCTAGTTCAAACAGAACAAAACCAAAGAAAACATTTCAAGAAATGATTCTGCAGAGTTGTATCAGAATACCTAGGCTATGCTTGAAATTTTTCATCATTTCTTAATTCTTTAGGCATTTTGCAGTCCATCAATTCCAAACACTTGGGGTTTCAATTCTCCATTTAATAAAGTTACAAAAAATAAGGGTTTTTTTTCTACAAAAATTCACTCATGATTTCTTGGTTTATGGAAAACATCACAGTTTCCCCCAAAGAGAGGGAGGAACCACTCACTTTTACTTTCTCTTCTTACTGGGAAACGAGGACACAGGCCAGTTTCATAGTAGAAGTGGTTTCAGCCCCTCCCATGGAGTTGCTAAGACTGGGGGGCGGGGGGCCTTTCTGTGCAGGTGGCCGAGGGAAAGGGAAACATGTATCAGCTTCTCACACTGCATGTCCATCACTGGCTCCCTCTTGAGCAGTTTGAGAAACAGGAAGAGAAGTAGGTGGAAATGGAGAGGGCAGAGAAAACCTGAAACAGGTGCACGAGTGGCTAATTTTGGCTTTGATAGGATATTCATTAAGACCAAAGTAGGGAGTCTTGGTAGGGTGAAGTAATTTTATTTTTTTACTTTTGCGTATTTGGAAGCCTTCTTAAGCAATCAAGGAAATTAGAAACCCTTTGATACTTAGGGCAGATTTTGTGAGCTATTGTGTTTGCTTTCCTGGATTCCAGAGAAGTTTATTCCTGTCCTTTAATCAATTCTTTCTCTTTTTAAAACTGAGTCCCCAAGAACTGCTATTTCTGGTAAACATAATGTTTTACTCAAAATTGCACGTGGGTATTAAATAAGCTGGGTGAGATTAAATTCTGAAATGTGTTGTGGTATATTTGTTTATACATCACAGGTGTGGGTACAGTCAAGTCTCCAGGTGGCTTTTGGAGAAATTTAAGTTAAGAGGGTGCTGTTAAAGAAATGCATACAGCTGCAGATGGCTTTGAGAGGCGGGAAAACTCACCACTAACTTCATTATGGGAGATGAAAATAAGTTGTGTAGTCAGGAGGGTCGTATAAATAGCTCCAGGGCTCAGATGACACTGCCAGGGAGGTAGCAGCTATGTCTGTAGCTGAAAATGGGAACATGGGAAGCTCTTGAATATTCTCGAACAGAAGTTTGGACATAAAAAATATTAAGTGGGAAGCAGCCTACTGAGGTTTTCTAGGTATAGTGTAACTGGAGAGTTATTTAAATCATTCGCATGAATTCTAGACATTAGCAACAGCTGTGTTAGAGGTGAACTATTATGTTTTATAATCCAAATCACCATGGTGAATCCTCCACTCGGAGGTCCTAGAATCAGATATGAAGTGCCATAAGTAATATGATAGTAATACTTGTTAACAAATTTTACAAAGTTTCCCTTTTTTAAAACATGTGTCTGGGGGCTTCCCTGGTGGCGCAGTGGTTGAGAATCCGCCTACCAATGCAGGAGACACGGGTTCGTGCCCTGGTCCGGGAAGATCCCACATGCCGCGGAGCGGCTAGGCCCGTGAGCCATGGCCGCCGAGCCTGCGCGTCCGGAGCCTGTGCTCCACAACGGGAGAGGCCACAACAGTGAGAGGCCCGCATACCGCAAAAAAAAAAATAAAAATAAAAATAAAAATAAAAAACATGTGTCTGAGTGAATTCCAGTTTACCCCTCTTAGTGGAGTTTATCTTACTCGCATTCAGACCTTCTTGCTCAGTGGGACAGACAGGGTTGTAAAGTGTCAGCTAGGTGAAGCACATGTCATTGCCATGCGGTGGCCTGTCTTGAGCTAGCATCTCAAATTTACCATAATAACTGTAGAGAGTGTAATAATTGTAGTCCTTTAAGTTCCAACAAAAAGTTTTTAGGTTTTTTTAGAAATTTTTAAAATATGCTTACATGATACATAGTCTTAAATATGCATAACATTGGATTGTCTCATGGTTGAAGAGTCTGCCAGGCTAGGCTGAAGACCAGAGACATTGTGTCATATACCAGATTTGGAGAAACTCAGGCCCTCTGTCTTGCTCGTATATACCATGGTAGTCTAGCACGGTATGTTACTGTATTACTAAGGGTATTCTAGAGAAACCCTTATATATGATTTATTATAAGGAATTGGCTCAGGTGGTTATGGAGGCTAAGTCCCAAGGTCTACAAGCTGGAGACCCAGGAGAGCTGGTGGTGTAGTTCTGGCCTGAAGGCCATAGGCTCAAGGCCCAGGAAAATTCAATGTTTCAGTTCCAAGTCCCAAAGCAGGAAAAAGTGATGTCCAAGTTCAAAGGCAGTCAGGCAGGAGGGATTCTCTTTTACTTGGAGGGGAGGATTAGCGTTTTTTGTTCTATTCAGGCTTCAACTGATTAGATGAGGTCTACCCACATTAGGGAGGGCAATCTGCTTTACTCAGTCTACCCGTTTAATTCAATTTCATCCAAAAACACCCTTACAGAAGCACCCAGAGTAATGTTTTACCAAATACCTGGGCAACCTGTGGCCCAGTCAAGTTGACACAAAATTTCCACATCACACATGGTGTCTGTACAGTGCTCAGAAGAATACAAACACCAGTGCTCAATAAATATTGATGGATGGATAAATGAATGACTGTTCATTATAGAAGTTAAAGAATCATAAGTTTCTATTTTGTAAATCTGGAAATACTTCTGTTTTTGCTGGTTGAAAAGCCATAATTTCAGAGATGTTTGTTGAAATATAATATTCTTTGAACCTTCCATTTAAAATATGGACCAAGCCAAAGGTTATTCCTACCTTTGAATGTACTCAAAGGTACTCAAAAGGATCTAAACCTGTCTCTTCTCTGAAATTGCACACCATTCATTTTACTTGCTATTTGCTTCCCTTAATATCTCATTGCCTCTCAGTTTTCCTTAAATTTCCATGGCCTCTTTTTTCCCCCTGTCCTCATGGTATTTAATATTTATATTTAATTTTGTTTTTATATATCTTTATTTATACCTAATATTTATCTTCTCATCACTCTAAGTTATTTTGGTTTTGGTGAGTTCTGCCCTTAATGAGCTTCTTTCTAATGGATTCTTGCCAATTGCCTTTATTTTCACTGTGTTGATAATAACTTTTCAGATTTTAATTGATGAAAAATTGTTCAATGAAATCTTCCAACTGATAATAAACTTATTAGTATGACTACAAACGCAAAAAATGAGATACAACATCAATATTTTAAAAGTTATTTATTATATATAAATAACTTGAGTTCATTTTCTCTTAATCTGGTATTTTCACCATAGGGTCATAACATTTTCTTGACCTGCATTCCTTTTAATTCCTACAGAACAGACACTGTCAATGTTTAGGGGACATCATTAATGTTAAGTAACTCTCAATATTACAAAATGTTTAATGGTATGAAGGGAGTTCTGAAAATATTATGGAAACACCATAATTTAGAGGATTTTATTAGTAATCATTTTCTTCCCCTAGTCAAAAAGTTAACATTTGCTCTAGAAAATTTGAATTGATAATCGTGTACTTTCTAAAAACAATTGAAGTATGGTAAGTTTACTTTGAAACAGCAGATGAGCAAAGAGAAGAAAATAAATATCCCTCGTGACAGACCTTGTTGGCTGTGACATGGAGAGACTTCTGTTCCTAGTTTATCCATGTAGTTCTCCCCTATGACACTGTATATGGACAGTAAATCCTTGTTATTCATGGATTCTGTACTTGTGAACTCACCTCCTCCCTAAAATTTATTTGTAACCCCCTAATCAGTACTTGCAGCCCTCTCAAGGTCATTCACAGCCAAGTGCAGCGTGGCAAAAATTTGTCACCTAACACACACTTTCCCTGCTGATACTGAGCAAGGCAACACTCTGCTTTGTTTCAGTCCTCATCCTGTAAACAGGTGTCCTTCTTACAGTCTGTTTAGTTGCACTTTTTGTTGGTGATTTTCTTGTACTCACAGGCATAGTACTGAAGTGCTATCTAGTGTTCCTAAGTGCAAGAAGGCTGTGATGTGCGTTTTGGAGAAAATAGGTGTGTCAGACAAGCTTCATTCAGGCGTGTGCTATAGTGCCATTAGCCGTGAGCTCAACGTTAATGAATTATCAATATATGTTTAATAAGTGTCTTTAAGCAGAAATACACATACCACAAAGTTATGTATTGATTAGTTGACATTAATGTTATGACCAGAGGTGTGCAGGACCCTAACTCTGAATTTCTCTTAGGAGCAATAATTAAATATTCACTAAATCAGTGTTTGAAGCGATTTCATAGAACATAACTACAGAGAATAACAAGAATCAACGTTTTTGTTTTTTCACTTTTCAAAAATTAACTTCCACTGTACATTTGTGCGTTTTTCCATAATGGTGTATTTTGAATATTTTCCTGTGTCATTAAATATTCTTCGGTGTTTTTTTAATGTCTCTAGCAATACAGTATGCAGATGAGTTGTCAGTTTATTTAATAAAAGTCTTTTTATAGAGCAGTAACTAACCCTCCCCCCCAACTTTTTGCTGTTGTATGCAATTCTGGAATAAACATCCTTGTAGCTTAATCTTTATCATGTACATGATTATTTCCTCAGGATAAATTTTCTGCAAATGAAATTTTGGAACACGGGGTATGCACATTGAGAATTTTGCTGTTTGTAAAATTCCTTTGTGATCTTTCTAATGTATTCTTTTCTATAAAAAGGAAATTAACAAAAAGAACTATCCATTTTTATCAAATTTTGAAAACTTTTTTGGGATTTTGAAAAAATTATAAAAGTTATTTTTATCTTTCATTTCAGTGGCCATTTGTAGCAACTGTTTTCTAATATATTTAAATTGCAGTGCAGTGTATTTTAGACGGAGAGAATTGCAGATTAGATAAAAATGCACTTGCAGGAGCCCTTAGGGTTTTTTAGTCCAACCTTCCCTTTGTATTGATACAGTTGGAGACTGGTTTGAATATTTTAATGTGAATTCAAGATTTTAAAAAGAAACAAACTGGGGAATGGGGGGAGGGATGGATTAGGAGTTTGGGATTAACAGATAAAAACTATTACATATAGAATGGATAAACAACGAGGTCCTACTGTATAGAACAGGGAATTATAGTCAATATCCTATAATAAACCATAATGGAAAAGAATATATATGTATAACCGAGTCAGTTTGCTGTACACCAGAAACGAACATATTGTAAATCTACGATACATCAATATAAATAAATAAATAATAAATAAATAAGTTCCTTTCCAAAAAAGAACCAAACTACATAGCTTTATTTTCTTCTGAATGTTATAACCCATAGGTATGGAGGAGAACCCAGACTGTTTACCTCCATTTACAACCCCTCTTTGATTTCTTTTTTCTAGCCCTGTTAGAGATCTCTATATTCAGGAAGCAAGAATCACACATCTGTTCTTTGTAGATGCAGGTGTGTAAGCGCAGAAGGGGTATCACTCCCTCCCCGGCCCCGCAAGTCAGAACAAGTACACATAGACCCTCTGCTGCAAGGGAGATCCTGATTAATGCCTTAGGAGGAATCTGAGGTGAATACACTGGAAATATAGAGGTTGGAGTAAATGTTACTTTCTGCTGTGAGAATTGGTGGCTGAAAGAGGTGACATGTGCTCTAGACATTGAAAGATGACTTATGTTAATGGGAAAAATTATCTAATGCTATAAATTTGCATGCCTCTACTACATTGGCAGATGTTTAATTTTGCATATGATTTTTCTTGAGTAGTGAGCGTGTCTAGCTTATCATTTATTTTAAGCATTGCTGCTACAAGAGAACAAATGTTGATTTATGCCATTTACTTCTTATTTACAAAGTACATGTGGCATTTCATAGTTTGCACATTTCTTCATATCAGAATTTTCGGTTTATTTCTGCAGTGCCTTTGAGATCGTAAATTATTGAATAAGTAATATTAGATTGTGTCGCTATATTTTAATTTGTTAACATTTTCCCCTAATTTGATCATTTTGGATTTTGTTCCACTTTTTGATTATTACAGATAACGCCAAATGAACAACTTAATGCTCACATCTTTTTTATTTCTTGTGGTATATTTTTAGAGCATATATTACTAGGAGTGGAATTACTTGGAGCTGTTTCATTGCTTTTCTCATGTATTTTCATACTGCTTTCCAAAAACGTGTTGTTAATTAATAGTATTCTTTACAATAGTTACCCCATCATCGTGTGTTATGTGTGTTATTTTTTAAAAAAAGAATCTTGCTTCCTTAGCGGCCATAAAATGGCCTCTCAAGTTTGCTTTAATTTATGTATCTTTGACTTCTAGCAAGGATAGACCTTTTTCTAATAGTATTTACTGTTGGAATTTTGTGTAAAATCATTATTCATAATTTTTACCCAAATACTTGCCCAGTGGAGCCTTTTCTTTGCCACAATTAAGGTCATTCCATTTTTTATGGAGCTATTCCATATACTTTTTTTTTTTTTTTTTTTCCTGTACGTGGGCCTCTTACTGTTGTGGCCTCTCCCATTGCAGAGCACAGGCAGCTGACGTGCAGGCTCAGTGGCCATGGCTCACGGGCCCAGCCGCTCCGCGGCGTGTGGGATCTTTCTGGACCAGGGCACGAACCCGTGTCCCCTGCATCGGCAGGCGGACTCTCAACCACTGCGCCACCAGGGAAGCCCCCATATACTTTTTATGTACGTAAAATTTAAAGTCTCTAACGTGTACGTTTACAGACCTAGTGGTACAGAGGGAACTGCACCTTATGTTATTGGGTTTTCCTTTGGATCCAGACTAAGGAATAAATACATGTCTGAACCCCCCTCATAATAACCCGTAAAAGAAGCAGAGCTAGTACAAAGGACATAATTCCCATATAGTTTATTTTCTGACTTTGGAATGCACCCAGTTATTCACAGTAATCACCTCTTAGGCCTCATACCAATTTGTTCATCCCTTTTCTGTTGTTATTATACCTCATGTACACTCTCCATTTGTGGGACTTAATCTCAGTACGTCGTAATTCTTTTTTATGTGTCTGTGTTCCCTGTTCCGGATGCTTCCTGGGAGGTGGAAACCCATAGTCAGATTCTTCCTTTTTTTTTTTTAATTCCCCACGCCTAACACATAACAATGCAGTTCCTCCTAAGTTTGTTCATTAATTCAGCAAGTATTTATTGGATGTCTGAGTGCTTCCCTAAGATTTATTGGGCACAGAGTATATAAAGATGAGAAAGCCCTGGTGCCTGAAGTCTGGCCAGACTATTTACAGAGGGAAAACCTGGGTCCCTAGGTAATTTACAAGTCTGATTTTAGAGCTTAAAAGGGTCTTAATCACTAGAAAATATGAGTTGAGACACGTTTTTAAAGCAGCAATGATCAGGAAGTATTGGAAAAATTATGTAATAACATGCTATAAATTCGTCAAAGGTTATTTTCCCAAACTTGATGAACTTTTAATTAAATTGGCCTGGCCAGCTATAAGTCCCCACACTCATTCATTAAAAACTTCAAGTCCTCGAAATGTAGCATTTAGAGCTGGGAGAGATCTTAGAAATCATCTATTTAAAACTCCTTTTTACAGCTGGGGAAGCCGAACTGCAAACCGGTGGTGACTTCAGGCTAGCTGAGATTTTTATTTCAAAAGGAAAATATTTCGGAAATGTAGAAGGATATATTTCTTAAGAAATATAATGAAGAACTTTAGGCACCTCTTTGCATATTTGAGCCAAGAGTTTTTAATCAGATGCAAGAATAACTTAGGTTTGCTCATTTGTGGGCTGTGACAGTGTGTCCAGTTGGCCTTTAGGGCAGTCTGTGCTCATATGCTACCCCATCTCTCATCATCCTATGTGTTCCTCCAAAAATGCTTCCCGTGTATGCTGTCTGCTTTTTAAAAAGTGGGGTTGAAGTTTGGGGACTTTAGTTAAAGTTCTCTTTGTGACAAAGACATGAACAAACTACTACTGGGTTTTGAGTTTTAGTTTTTCAATATTCTGTATAATATGTAAAAGAATGAAATAGACTATGTCAAGGAAATTGTATTAGTCATGCAACCCGCTGGCAGTATTAGTGTTTTTCACAGTGTTTTGTCTGAACTTTGTCAAGTGCTTTTTTGTTTTCAAGAACAATCGAATGTTTTGTTTTGCCTTTTTTGTTTTTTTTTAACTTTGCTTAGACTTTAAAAGATAAAGACATATTTTTCTTAATCACACCAGACACAGCTAACAGTGGCCTCCATATGGGATTAGAATGGAGTAAAGGGCAGAAAGAAACCTTTGAAACTCTATAGTATCTCTTTACTGAATTCCAAAAACTTTGAACTCCCACCTTATTACTTTATTACATGGAAACTCTTCCAGTTAAGATAAGGGCTCAGGGGCAGAAAACTCCAGTTAAAATCCTCTAACTTGGGCTTTGTTTCTGATCCATGTCAGAAGTTTTACTTCTTGAGCACTTTTTAGGGGAGTATTTGATTTTTCTGAAATGCCAAATTTTATATGTTTATGTATTTTTTTTCTGGAAAATGGGATTTATAACATCATCAACAGTATTTTCAAAGGTGAAAGTGGTGACTTATGAAAAGGCAAACAACTCTGTTGTCACAATCTTTTTGAACAAGTCCTTCAGAATGACAGAGGTGACAGTTCAATGTTACCTACAATTGTGATTTGTTCAACAATATGAAAAGTATTCAGATTCATTGGTTGTCTTTGGAAAGAGATGTAACTTAGATGTAGGGCGGTGGCCTCGGCTTGAGTATTGAATGATTCCACTTGGTTGTCGAGAAAATTTCTTTTTGATGGACCTCATCCTTTACTGTTAAAATGAGGGGAAAGATGTGAAGATTTCTGTGATTTTGTCTTTCTCCTATAATTCCATACATTCTATGGAATGTAAATAAAATTAGAAATAAATACTAGAAGTGTGATTTTGTGCCACCCTGGGTTATAGATTTTGCCTCGCTGTGGTTTCCTTGAAGATATGGTCTCTGACAAAAATAATATTTCTGTATTAGGATTTTCAACTGCTTAGTTTTTGTAAGGCTTTTACAATTTTCATGCTTTTGGTTTTTTGTTTTGTTTTGTTCTCCTCTGATCAATATTTTATTCCTATTTCTTGAGATAGGGAAGTTGAAAGAATTTTGACAATTGGATTGAATGCCTCACCTTGGGCTTCTGAGTGTTAGCAAATAAAATGTGTGTGTCCAACTCTTCCTCTAACTTATTTATGTTGGTTTGATCATAACCATTCCAAATTTATACACAAAAAATAATCATTTCTTCAGTTATAAAAAGGCTAAGGTTAGACCACGACTAGCACTGACCGTTGTTGGTTTGGCGTCATGGTCAGTGATTTTCCTGACTTTCCCACAGTCTTCTTTCCTTGGCCTTGGAGATAAACAATGCTGGGCTGAGAATTACACAGAAATGAAGAGGGTTAAGTTTTGGTTAGTGGGGATGTTTCAGGCTGAATTTGTCCCCCTCCAAATTCATATATTGAACCTACAGTACCTCTAAAAATGACTGTATTTGGAGAGTAGGTCTTTCCAGAGGTAATTAAGTCAAAATGAGGTCATCAGGGTGAGCCCTAATCCGATGTGACCTGAGTCCTTACAAGAGGAGTTCAGGACACAGACGTACCCAGAGGGAAGACCACGTAAAGACAGAGGGAGAAGATGGACATCCATAAGCCAAGCAGAGAGGCCTCATTAGAAGTCAACCCTGCCTGCACCTTGATCTCAGACTTCCAGCCTCCAGAATTGTGAGAAAATAAATGTCTGTTGTTAGCCACCAAGTCTGTGGTACTTTGCTAGGCAGCCCTAGCAAGCTAATACAGGGGGCCTTGTTTCAAGCTCAGTTAATCAACTGACAAAAACCAATCTATCGGGCTTCCCTGGTGGCTCAGTGGTTGAGAGTCCGCCTGCCGATGCAGGGGATGCGGGTTCGTGCCCCGGTCCGGGAAGATCCCACATGCCGCGGAGCAGCTAGGCCTCGTAAGCCATGGCCGCTGAGCCTGCACGTCCGGAGCCTGTGCTCCGCAACGGGAGAGGCCACAGCAGTGAGAGGCCCGCGTACCGCAAAAAATAAAAATAAAAAAATCTATCATTTTCCTTTGGAAACAAAGTTTTATTTAATGTCGCTTCCTCACAGCCCCTTGGAGAGTGTCCTAAAACCATTCGTATTTTGTTAATTTTCCAATGGCAGCTCCTTCAGAGAGCTGATCAGTACGTTGTCTTTAAAGTATCTTTTTCTGTGAAGCTTGAGGAAAGATATACTTTGAAAAATAATTTGCGTTAATCATTAGGATTAATTGCTCCATTCCCATCACAGTATTATTTTATCTTCTTTGATGGTTTAAATTAATAACTTGTTTTTTTCTTCCCCAATTTACAAAAACACATTGAAAGAATTGTGAAATATCTGCCAGACAGACTGAAAGACAAAGTCTCTGGCTAACTGAACTAGAGGGAATTAAACCCACTTAGTTACAGAGTAGGTGAAAGGCAACTAAGTGTCAGGGGGCATTTTTCATTTGCCATTTTCACAAAGTAATTAAAGAATAATGGGAGAAAAAAGAGGGAAAGGGAAGAATACAGTTTTATCACCTCTGCTCTCAATTTGGTTTATGATCCTTAATTGTTGATTTCTAGTAGGAAAAACAAAAACAACTTTTTTGCTATCATGTAGGTATTACAGAAATTAGTACTCTTAAGTTTACTTTCTTCTTGTGGCTTCATATCAGAGTATATCTAGATTCTGTCATTTTTACAGCTTTGTCCTGGAAAATATGGGAAAGTCTACCTATGCAATTAAATGCAAAATCAATGTAAACTGCCCAAAGGACTAACATATTAGATATTAGCTTGTAGCGACAAATGCTTTTTCAGTCCTCTTGTGGTTCTACCACTATTCGAGGTAGAAATTTAAGGCTTAATCTCTATTATCTCAATGTTCTAGTTGTAAGCAGAGTGAGAAGGAATAAATGGACTTTTCTTTTCTTCCCCAATCCAGAAAGTGGCATTAGAAATATTATACTGGCTTCTGGGTGATTTTAGGCCATGATAGATGCAACATTCTACAGTACAGTAAAAGAAAATTTGTCTTTTGCCCTGAAGTTATATTTTAGGTTTTGTTAAGTTATTATCTACCACAAGATTGGAAGGAGAAAATCTTGTAGAGCATTTCCAAGAGTGTACTGGAATGCAGTAGAATATATACACAGTGTTGACTTCTGAATTCTGTAAAGGTAAAGGAGAAATGTCCTCTTTGGAAGGAAGATTGTGGGTAGCACCGGAGCAGGGTTTATAGATCTTTACCTGAGTGGAAGCTAGTAGATCTCAGCGTTGTCAAGTTAACTATCCTGCTCACGGGAGTGTGACCTTGGCAAGATAGTTCCATCATTTCTGGCCCTCAGTTGTCCTTCAGTGGTGACATGAGGGAGGTGGATGAGATTTTTGGCTCTTTCATTTTAGGGACCTCAGAATCATTGCCCAATACACAAATCCATATGAATACCACACGTTTGCCACTATTCTTCAAATGAATTAAGATGCAATTGAGATAATTGCAATATGCATCCGTTTAAAAGCATATTGAATTCAAAATAGTTCTTTCATGATTATCTTAGTCCACAGATGCTAAAAAGAACATTACTAATATGTGGGAGGAAGTCAGTTCTGTGTTTTGTGTACTTGTGTTTATAAATTAAACATTAGAACTTATATTCCAAAAGGAAAGGAGCAGCCTCATTGATCTCTAAGACCGTTATAGCTATGGCAGCCAATAATTTTTTGAAAGTTGCTCTCTACACTTTAGTTTCTTATCACTGAAACCTCAAAGATTTACTAAAAGGATAAAATCAAAAAGTTTATAAAAACACAATTTACAGTGGGTTTGAAGGGTCTCTGTCTGCTAAACACAGATCCAAAGTGTGGACAGCTCCAGTGGGACAGGCATGGGGCTCTGTCTTGTTTCCTGCCTGTGTTCCTGGCACCTGTCATACACTGTTAGGTGGTATGTGACAAAAAAATATTTGTTGCTGATTGTATCTCTCAGAAAAAGACCTGGTTTCAGCTAACCTTACTTCCCCCAATTTTTCTTTTAAAAAACAATTATAGATATAACCAAATAGGAAATTGATAAATTAGATATAACCATTTGCTTTAGAAAGATTATTGGGCCTGAACGAAATTGCAGTGGACATTGTTTTACATTATTTAAAATTTTTAAATAATTAACTTTATTAAATAATAATAATTGAAGCATGACTCTCTTTACAGACCATCAATTTATAGGCTTTTTAGGAAGAAGATTGTGAAAAAACAGATATTCTTGTAAACAGAGAGGTACAACCATTTAAACTTCTCACATTTTAGGAAATGCTGTTGACAATGAGAATAATTGTGATGTGAAGATTATATAATTATAATGTGAAGAAATGTGTGCAATTGGTTATTCTTTCTAAGTGGTAACTGAATATTATTGTTTGATTTTTCCGTGGTAATTATTTTGTGGTTTCTGACTCCTTTATTTGAAGTCCTAAAATCTTTCTTCCAGAAAGTTATCAGTGCATTGTGTCCTTATTCGGCTTAGAGTCAGAGAAGCTTGTTTGGCGTTTAGGTTTTTAGGAGGTTTGTTTCTACTGCAAGTAAAGGGAACATCCTTTTAATCTGTTGTCAAACTCTCCTTCTTTCTCTTTTCTATTCAATGTATATTCAGTTATGAGAAAGAAGAAATGAATAAAACTAAGCCACATAAATAATAATGAATAAAATGAATAAAACTAAGTAGGTTTTTATTTGTTTATAAAACTCTTTTAGAATCGCTATTATAAATTATACTTAAGTATAATAGTCTGTATAATAATTTTCTTCAAGTCACCTTTGGTTTCCCTTTGAATTTGCACTGTAGTCTTTACCTGACACCCAGCATAAACCTCTTGCTTTCTCTCACACTACGCAGGCTCTGCTTCCACTCGGTTCGCACTTACACTGTTTTGTATCCTTATTATCTTTTGGTATGTACAGAGAGCCCCCAGTTTAGAAACACTTGACTTGCTGGCAAGGTGGCTGCCATGGAAACCTCCTTCAACCCCCTAGGAACCCTTCCCAACCACTGGGGACGCTGCTGGAGCTGGGAACTTTATCTGCTATTTTAGGAGGTACCCAGCTCACTAGACCCCTCTAGGACAGACCTACACCCAGAAAGGACATTTCCTGCCCCATCACTGTCAGGGTCTGCATGCATTCAAGTACATGAGGTGCCTTGTGCTGGTAATTCACTATTTTAGAAAGGATTCTAGGTTAGAAAGGATTCTCTGAGCTATCTTGGAGACATCCCTATGATTCCCAATTTAGTTTGAAATAAAAACTGTGGTTCAAGAGTCAGATTTGTAAATTAACTCTCAAACCCATTTGTATGTTCAGGGCTCACATGTCTTATTTCTGATACTAGATTTTCAGTCTCACTGGGTAAGGGCAGTTGCTTAAAAGTGCCCAGAGTGATTTTTGCTTATACAACTCAAAAATGCAATTCACTTTTTGAATACCAGTCTACACCCCCCACCCCATAAAAAAAGAAAAAAAAAATATACCTTAATTTGAAGTGAAACAGTCTCTTTTTTCTTTAACCTATTTTTGTCAATTTAGCCATATAACTTAGTTGCTTCTCATCCATTAAGCCTAATTGATCAAGGTAGTATTTCATTTTCTCTGACCTACTGTCTGGTTTATCATTTTCACTGAGGAGTCTAGTTACCAAAGAGTCATCTTTTCGTTTTGAACGAACCAAGCATGTCCACTGAGGAGCTAGTGTTTGTAAAGTTTATATTCTACCCCCTCTGAGGGGGAAAAAAAGATGAGGAGACAAACAATACAAATCACTAGCCTGGATTTCCCTGGCCTTGTATTGTAACACAGCTATAATTTCCCTGTCCCAGGGCTCCCATGGTAAAAGTCTGGTCAGCATTATTTTTTGCTCTGTTTTCTTGCTGTTTTTACGATTGGAGCAGTGGAAAAATATGTATTTCAGCAGGAGATGATGACAGCTAAGTGGCCTTGCCACACTTTTCAAAATATAACAATATTATGTCCAAGGAGTATATATTTGGGTATTGAGGTATTTGAGGTGTAGAAAGAAAGAAAGATTGTTATTTTATTTTATTTTTTTTTTACTTTTTAACCCAATGTAGTAAAAAGATTGGATGAAGACAGTCCCAGGAGTAAAAACTCACTGTGTCCAAATGGTGTCATTGCAGGAGGGCATGAGTTTGTGGTTTGTTTGTGTTGGCATGCAGGCATGTGTAGAGGGTGGTATAAAATACCCTGGCATGTGAGAGAGCAAGAAGATGCTTTTAGTCCTTTAACCCGATTACTGTTTCTGTTAGCACATGTGCTCTGCTTTCTTCAGGCAGGCTTGTTGTGTTTACATCATTCCATCTTTGTCTCTCCTGATGGCATGGGGAGAAACACTTTATGCTTCCCTGAGCTTCTCTTCACACAGATGCACAGCCCTTTGTGTGTTTTGCATCAAACTTCTCTTTCATCCTGTCCTTTGTATCTTTCTCAAGGAAATTGATCTCATAAAGAATGCTATCAAATTAATCAACAGGCAAAAGCTAGCATTTCAGAGTATAAGGAAGAGGCATAAAAAGAATGCAATCCTTAGCTTGACTGTTTACAGAGCTGCTCAGCAGAAAATATGAAATCACTCAGGGCATCACTAGCCAAAGAATTTCACAATGTGGATAACCTCCAGCCCTCTGACTGTATGCAAAGTAGAAGGCCTGAATAAGAGTATTGTGTTAGAAAACTTTAAACTGGAGGGAGTCTAAAAAGCCCAATCTCGCTGTTTATTTTGGACATTCAAATGCTGTCTAAGAGAAGAGAACTCATTATGACTCAGTTCCGTTAATTAGACGTAAATTACCATCTTTTGTCTGATACAAAAGAAGGTAAAGGGAACTCTGCAAGACCAGAGGATACAGAAATTCTAATGAGATGAGGGCATGGTCTGGGAAACCCAGACTGAACACAGGAGCCATTCAACTTGAGGCGATCCCCTAGTAGGGCTTGTGTATGAGCAAAAAGCAAAAACATACATTTGTAATTGTCCAGATTCATATACTATTTAGAGCCGTGGTCAATGCTCCCACAGAGCTCATGGAGTCCTGATTTTGACAGGATGTGAGGCTGACCCAGGAAATTTGTTCTTCTTATCCATTCCTGATTCCACTCTGAAGATTTTTGTTGGGTACACAGTCTGTTCTCAGTGGGAAATGAAAGGCCTCAACCGTGATTGAATGATAAGTAAATGGACCTTTTAACTTAAAAACAATGAAGGCTTAATAAATCAAGGAAATTAGCATAGTTTGACCAGGAGACTTAAGGAGTTAAACAGAAGGAGAGAAATTGTTTAAGCTTAACAATAACTGGAGAAGTACAAAATTCTGGTGTTGGAAAGGACTGTAGGGTAATTCTGGAACTGAAAAGCTACTTCATTAGGCTAAGAAAATAGTAACCCCATTAATCCTTTCTTTAGAAATGTATAAACACATTCTTAATTGCATCAACTTCTCAATGGCGAACCAGGTTGTTCCAGAGCAAATTTAGCCTCGCTGTTTCTGCCTGCTAGAAAGTTGAGCTTCTCCCTTGTGTTGGGCAGAAATTAACAGGGTCTCAAAGGTCCTATGGTCTGGTCACTAAATGTCATTAGTTCCTAAAACAAGTTTATAATACAGTGGTAAACACGCTTCCTGGTGGATAATATTTTCATTCCCCTTTGAGAAGATGGGCACAGTAGGAGTTTATATCCTGTGTCCTACGCTGTTGACTCTCATGCTATGAGTTCACATGACTCTAATGCTAATTTTATAGGAAGTTATAATGTTAGACGTAATTAGTTCATTCATTCAGCACATTAAGTACGTATTAAGTCCCAAACACAGTGTTAGGCAGGAGGGATTCGAGGATTACTATGGATAGCGAGTACAGGACCAGACTTGGAAGAAAGTTCTCTCAGATCAAGATGCCCATGAACATGGTAATGTCAGTCAGTGCCGAGTACCTCACTGAACATGGTTTTCTGAAGACGGTGGTTAAGTCCGGGCAAATAGGTTCAGATCTAGAAGTGCCCAGGAGGGAGCTGGTTGTTGATACCATACTGTAGTGGATGGAATCATTCGGGATGAGTGAGAAGAGCCGTGAGTTGGGAATGATGCTCCCAGGATATTAAGATTCAAGGGGCGGGTGGGAAATTGAGGTGCCTGAGATGGAAAATCAAGCCTGTTCAGAGAATCAGGGTGAAACACGTAGAGGCCATGCTGTGATTGCCGGGCAGCACAGTTCCTTTTCTCAGTACGCTTGAGTTGTGGGGTGCGTGTGTCTGTCCGTTTGCATGAGCTGTGGTGGGAGGTGGGCGGCACGGAAGAAAGGGACTGCCAAGTAGAGCCTGGAAAGTGTAGTGATTAGCCTGGAGAGAAAAATGGTCATTTTGGAACAAGCTTTATGGCCTGCATACAGGAAAGTGTAAAAAGAGTAGTTGAAAAAAGGAAGGGGGGGGTGTGACCTATGTCTCTAGGTGAAATCAGGGTCAAGGACAAAGTTGGAAGGCTAGTCACCAATAGGAAGAGAACTTCCAGCTGTAATCCTGGAGTTGGGAATGGGTGTGAATGCTGATAGCTTTATAGGTAGAAGAGTGGGGAATTGAACTTTGACCATGACTGGTGGCCTCCATCTTCCCAGGAGAGTAAGAGGTAAAGTCAAGTCACCCGTTGGTTGGGCGGGAGTTTAGTGAAGGTTCAGTATGGTCCCTGAAGGAGGGGGAGAAAAAAATGTTATCAAAAACTTCATGCCTACTGGTTACCCAATTAGGACTCAAGGCATGCATTGAAGGAGATGCAGAGTTGCAAGATTTTTTTCCAGAAACTCTCAGCTTCCTGCATCTGGGTGAGATGGTGCTTTGCTATAGTGATCCCAGTTTTCAAGTTTTGCTGGGTGGATGAGGTTGAAAGATCAGGCCAAAATGGAACAAACAATCATATAGCTGATCAGTAACCTAGTAAGGGCGGCCTGGGGCTTAGATATGGGGATCGTGATGTCTGTGTGTGTGCGTGTGTTTGTGTGCGGGCACACGCCATGGCTTCTCAGTACCCTTTCTTCTCTGAAATGTGTTGATAGTGGCTTGGAGAAAGCAGGTAAACACAGGGAGATTCTCTGGCCGTTTCTCAGATGCTTGACCACAGATGAAGACACAAAAAGCAAGCCCTGAAGTGTTGGTGATTCTTCCTGTCATCATTTGGTACTCTCGAGTCTTCTGGGAAAGCAAAATAATGAAGAAACAACAAAGGAGGAAACATAGAAGTCCTTTCCGTGGTGTGTTAGAGCTCAGTGACTCTTTTGCTGAATCCACCCCATTGCTGTCCTTAGAATTCTGAGTAAGGGGTTGAATTCTGTCTTCAATATTGCTTGCTAGTTTTCAGTCAACAGAGAAAGTGTGGGTACTGCCTTTGATATTTGTAAAAGCTCAGAGACTAAGAGGTATACAGAGAATTAAATAAATAGGATTCATTTATGCTAGCTGCCAGCCCTGAGTCATGTACCGTTGGTATTTGGTAATTGGAATTTGTCAGACAAAAGTCTTCATGGCTGATTTGTTTACTGGCTACCCAGGACAGGCTGCAGATTGTATGTGAACCCAGCTGGAGACAGCTCTCTAAATTCTGCAAAATTGCTCTCTGCTGTACTCTGCGAGGCAGCTGGGGAGCTAACTAAACCAAAATATGTACCTTCTCACCCCCATGTAAAAATGTAGATGTGAGGAGTTGGTCACAGAACCAACCTAACGTGTTCTCCAAACACTGAATTTAGGACAGTGATTATTGCCCACCCTGACGTTGCAATATCTGTGCCTGTTTCCATTTGCCTTAAGGAAAATCATGGTTTTAATTCATTTGACTATAGTGTGTGTATGTATATTTTCAGCCGGCCTTAAATTTGTCATACCTTTGAGGAATGAGAGAACATGTTGAAATCAAGCTTCAGGGGGCTGGGGACTTGGTGAGTAAACGTAGGCCTGAAAATAAGGAAATCTGGGTTCTGGTTCTTGTTCAGCAACTAACCAGCTTCGTAACCTTGAGTGAGTCACTTATCTCTGGGGTCTTAATTTCCTCTGCCAGAAAATGATCTTTAAGGTCTTTTCCAGCTCTTAATAATTCATGATTCTTTCAGTTTGTTTGAAAGAGTTTTTACAACAGTTGTTTTTTTTTCTTGCTGTTTTCTACTCGAGTAAATGTGATCCACATTTTTTTTCCTGGTACAACAGTGCTTGTGCTTAAAACTATAGATTACCCAGGTTTCTGTTGGATCAAAGCCCTTTCTTTTCAAATTCTTAGTCTTCTATGTGTCTCGTGACTTTTGACTCTTTGTCTGTTCATGACCACCTCAGGCAGAGGTGGACAGGGATGATAAAATATAAGATTTAGGCAAGATACTGCTGTAGGCTTTGTCCTGATGTTGAAAATGAGTTTCTTGGGGGATGTTATCTTTAGTTACTTAATTATACTCTCTATGTCTCCAGGAGCTAATTGAAGGAATGGCTTTACAAACAGATCAACAACAGCACACGTCTTTTCTAGAACTTCTCCCCTAGGAGGTTCATAGGCAGGAAATTTCATATCAGCATTCTTTTCTGCTTGGGGTGGCATAAATTGTAACTTGCTTTTAGGCTGCTCCGAAGTATTTTTAGCGCCTTTTAGTTTTGTCCAGTGTGAAGAAGAACAAACCCTACTCCTGTGGTCATAGACCAGGGTGGGAAGGAACCTTCCAGGTGGTTCAGACCAGTCCTCCCCTTCAGAGAAGACTCTCACTCTCGCCTGTGGGTATTGACAGTATTTTTCCTGTTCTTTTACCTTGAGTCCTAAATAATGAAAAAAAATTTAAAGTGTGTTTGCATTAGATTCAAGAAACTAAAGCTGAAGTACAATTAAGAAAACAATAATTTAAGGAACAGCTGTGTGGTCCTAAAACAACATGTGTAATGCACCCATTTCATAATCTAATATAAAATAGGATTAATGAAATGATAGGAATTGCTTTGTGAATCTTCGAACAGTTTGTAGGAAAAAAAGGAAATTAATTTCTAGATGGGGGTGCCTCTTAAAATCTTTAATGTGACAAAGATACTTCATAGGAATTTGATCACTGTGGCTAGTTCGAATCGACTTAGGTTATGAAGAAGTCTCCAGAGAAGAAATGCAACCAAGCCTAAAAGGATTGGTTGCCAATTTTAAAACTTAAAAAAAAAACCAACCCTGAGGTAGCTGTGTTCCTTATAGTAATACGTAGAAAATATTTGGATCAGACATTTGGGTACAATAATCTTGCAAATAGTTCACAGCAAGATTTTTTTTACCAAACTATAAACTTAATTTTGAACTTGAATATGTTATGTGAGGAGCTGTTAGAGAAAAAGGTACTGTTTAAGAGATGGCAATGAAGAAAATATGAACCTCTCGCTTTCTGACCTGCATATGCTGTGCATTTTGATCAAATGAAATGCCCTGTTCTAAAATGTTTCACCTTTGGCAAACATTATTCACATATATTTCATTACCTTAATGTTAAATTATATGTGAGGTTCCACAGCCACTAAGCTAACTAAGTTTAACCATGCTGACATGGGCTGATGCTTGTAGCGTAGAAAATAATTAATTTTACAGATGCGACGTAATCATTATTCAGCAAAGTCTTATGAACCGTCCTGAAGCCTTATGAACCATCCAGGAAGCATTGTTACACATGATAGGTGAAATAATACAATGAATGTTGTGCTTTACTCATATAATAGAGAGTAAATTACTTCTGTAGGATGGTCTAAGAAGTAAGATTTACAATACTGCAACTTGCAAAAACGCCTTAGCAGATAAAATATTACAGCTGGTTTATAAAAAAAACTTTAAAAATAGCCCGTTTGTGAGGGGTTCCTTGTAATTTTAAAACGTTCCCTAAAAGTTAATTTTAATATCTAGGTATAAGCTGTTTGCCTAAAAAATGTTTTAAATGGCTCCACTCTGGGCTTCAGTGAATATTTATCTTGACTAGTACTTTATGAAGTACTTCAGGATATAAAAGGGACCTGTCCTAATGGAATAAAAATATACCTGGGGAAAATTAGTAATTTGAGTAAATAATTTAAAAGCAATTAAATGTAAATTGTTAGAGTTAAAGGAATCCAGGAAAGGAGAGATTATCCTGACCTAGATGGACGAATAGCATCTAGAGCTGATCTAGAATGATGAGGGGAAGTGTAAGTGACTCCAGTGGTCTATAAGAGGTCCTGCTAGGCCCTTTGTGGATGGTAAGCCTTCTAACAGCCTTTTCTCAACCAGGAGCCCAAGTCTCAGAGCTTAGTCACTTACCCTTGATCACAAAGCTACTTTGGGATAAGAAGACATTCAAAGTGGAAGGAATGCTTAAAAAAGCATTCCTAGCCTACTGAGGTAGGCTCAGCTGTGCTTTCCAGGAGTTAGTGGCTGCTGAGCTTATAGGAAATCTGCATTACTGGAAAAATGATTTACATACGAGCCACGACCCTTTTGATTATCGTTAAATATCTTTCTTGGTATTTATTACCAGGTGTGGAATATCTTAGGTGCTCAGGTATCTTAGTTGACAGTGTGCAGGAGAAATGCATCTTTCTCAATTTACTGTATAATACTTAAATTAGGTTGGTCATTGTTTTAAATTTAACATGAGCATGATTTCACAAATGAGCTGTGAGTATTATACAAACAAAATAACTTTTTAAACTGTATTAAAACTTGTGGTAATTTGTTTCCCCATTCTTTGATAATCAAAGGTGTCAGATTTTTTTTAAAGTATTTCCTTTTCCTTTGTTGTCTTGTGCTGTTAAGTTTTGAAAGACCTGATTATTAAATTTATGCGGTATTGTCTGACAATTTCAAAATTTAGAAAGTGAGGCATCTTTACAGCAAAAATCAACCAGTTTGCATTGTAAACTTGTGTCTTAGTGTAACTTCTGTGGAATTTTAATTTCTTTTTCAATAGGAATGGGCTATTTCAAGTTGCCTTATTAAATAGGAAATGAAAACAGAGATTTCTGTATTCTGGTATTAGATTCTGGTGTTATTCATGGTTTTTAGAATATCCCTGAGAGGCCTCTGGGCTTGCGTTAGATTTCAGGTAGTGACCTTCAATATTCATGGCTAATTTCTCTTTGGCCTTATAGCAGCTGTCTTTTTGGGTTTTTTTCTTTGCCTTCAGGGCCTTGTCTTTTCTCCACCTTCTGGTAAATTAATTACCAGAATATTCTTTCTCTTTTGAATATCAGCCCCGAGGAATCTGTCATTAGTCACTGAAAACTCCTCAGGGTCCCTGAATCAGACTCTGGGTAAATTCATTCTAGAGAATTTCAGTTTACATGTTAGATGTAGAAAGATGTTTTTCTGACCTCCTGTTTCTCTTTGCTAAAATTTTATTTTTTTTAACGTAGAAAATAACGGGCCCGGTTTTAAAAATCAGTTAAGTCTGTGTGATCATATGACACATTTTCTCTGGAAAAAATAATTCACGTTTTATAGAGGTTACCCACTGTATCTGCTAGAATTAAAGTCTCAGTCATAGGGCCTTGGTCTAACAATGCAGGGCTGTGGTTTTGAGGACTGTGTCCTGTTGACAGAGCTCTCCCCTTCTCAGGTATGTGTCATCTTGCCTCTGACCTGATAACAGAACTGGAATTGGGAATCTTTACCACTTTAAACCATTGACCAGAGCATCCTTTTTTTAAAGTAAATTGTTCCTACAAAGGAAAAAATATTCATTGGGATTATGGAATTTAAAGCCATGATCTCTTAAAAAGCAGGATAATTTGCATCAAGGGAACGCACAGAGCTATAGAACAGCAAATGATGGGAGAGACCCCAATACAGCTGAATATGTATTTGTATACAGACAGGAAGGACCCACACAAGATTGGAAATAATGTAAACCTTTTACTATGCCTCACTTGTAAATAATATTTATTTTCTTGCCAGGTTGCCATATTTTAAGAATTAATGGAGAAATGAAAGGAATAGAAGGAATGATTAGAGAACAAGGTTTTTTATAATATATTCAGTGGATGAGAAATATGGCCCATCCCCACCCATGGAGGAGGAGGAGGAGGAGGAGGTGGATTACTTTTTTTGTTTGTTTTTTTTGGCGGTACGCGGACCTCTCACTGTTGTAGCCTCTCCCGTTGCAGAGCAAAGGCTCCGGATGCGCAGGCCCAGCGGCCATGGCTCACGGGCCCAGCCGCTCAGCGGCATGTGGGATCTTCCCTGACCGGGGCACGAACCCATGTTCCCTGCATTGGCAGGCGGACTCTCAACCACTGCACCACCAGGATAGCCCGTGAATTACTTTTTAACTACAAGCTTTACTTTGAGAAATTAAGCCAAGTGTCTACTGAAAAAAAAAACACAGCCTAAAAGTTGAAAATTATGTGTAAGAAGGAATCTTAATTTAAATAGCTAAATGTTAGATTATTTTCATTATTTACTTAGAAAATATTTTTTGAGCACTTAACCATGTTGCTAGATGCAAAGATAAATAAGAAGCATTCTTATAGGCTTGAGGAACTGCAAGTCCACTAGTAAAACCAGGTAAACAAGTACAGTTCAAGGTGGGCTCTACTCTCTGATTCGTATGTGGCAGACTGAAGTTTTGAGTGTCCAGAGGAAATTCCCATTCTAAGTTATCCCAGATTTGGTTGCTCAGCCCTGTGTGTAATAAGCACGCTCACAATGGAAGACTGAGCAGTGGGCTTTGGAGTCATAAAAGACAGGGATGGGGCTTCCCTGGTGGCGCAGTGGTTGCGAGTCCACCTGCCGATGCGGGGGACACGGGTTCGTGCCCCGGTCCGGGAAGATCCCACATGCCGCGGAGCGGCTGGGCCCGTGAGCCATGGCCACTAAGCCTGTGCTCCACAACCGGAGACGCCACAACAGTGAGAGGCCCGCGTACCACACACACACACACACACACACACACACACACACACACACACACACACACAAAGACAGGGATGAAACTGCTGGGGAAAGGGCACAGAAAGCTGTGGATGTGTGAAAATGTTTTCCTAGAGTCTTGAAAGATAAGTAGGAGTTTTTCTGCTGGAGAAAGGTATTTCAGGCAGAAAGACTCCACGTGCAAATGCATGAGTGCTTGAAAGAACACGGTACAGTAAGTCCCCTACACGTGAACCTTCAAGTTGCAAACTTTCAAAAATGTGAACATGCATTCGCAAGTCCAATCACATGAGTTAGTTCATGTGTCTGGCATACATTGTCACGTGTGTGCATCCTCTACAAGTGGCTGTGCTTTTGTGTACTTTACTGTACAGTACTGTATAGAATACAACAGTACAGCATCTTTATTTCAAGCCCAGGATGTCTGGAAGTAAGTGTAAAAGCAGCCGTGACTTAGCCGGTACTGCTAAGAAGCACTAGCTGTTGTACTGTACTACTGTACTTTTCAAGGTACTGTACTGTAAGATTAAAAATATTTTCTATATTTTTTGTGTTTGCTTTTTATGTATCATTTGTGTAAAGAGTATTATAAACCTATTACAGTACAGTACTATGTAGCCGATTGTGTTAGTTGGGTACCTAGGCTAACTTTGTTGGACATACGAGCAAATTGGACTTAACAAACACGCTCTTGGAATGGAACTCATTCATATGTAGGGGACTTACTGTACTGGAAGGGAGAATTTAGTGTAGCTTGGGTATTAGATGTGAGGAAGGGGAGGCTCAGGAGGTGAGGCAGGCTGGTAAGATGAGGAAGCACTTCGTTCTGATGTTGGAGATAACATCATTCCACTCCCTTACCCCAGTTTCCCAGTTAGTCACCAGCGATTGCCCCTACCACCTCAACCTACCTTTCCTTAAGTTCTTCCTCAACACTCTACCTTTCCTGTTGCTGAAATATAGATACTCCTCTTTTTTTTTTTTTAATTTATGTATTTTATTTATTTATTTATTTTTAGCTGCGTTGGGTCTTCCTTGCTGCGCGCAGGCTTTCTCTAGTTGCAGCAAGCGGCGGCTACTCTTCGTTGCGGTGCGCGGGCTTCTCATTGCGGTGGCTTCTCTTGTTGCAGAGCACGGGATCTACGCACGCGGGCTTCAGTAGTTGTGGCTCGCGGGCTCTAGAGCGCAGGCTCTGTAGTTGTAGCACACAGGTTTAGTTGCTCTGGGGCATGTGGGAACTTCCCTAACCAGGGCTTGAACCCTTGTCCCATGCATTGGCAGGTGGATTCTTAACCACTGCACCACCAGGGAAGCCCACTCCTTTTTTTTTTCAAGACATTAGTGAATCCAGAAATTTATTAATAATCCTCCATCTCATTTATATGTGAGCATCACTACTTTCCTTGTACGAATTGAATAAGTGTAGTGTTTGCCCAAGACAGGGAGCTTAAGATGACCTGGAAAGTTCTTTCAGCTCTGGAGAATCCTTTGAGTTAATCTGGAGGGTTCTGGGGCACAGAGTAGGTCTTGGAAAGCACATTCCAAGATCTTTTGAAAACTGTGTTTTCATGTCAACTGGAAATGCAAAAGGAATGTAATGTATTCTGTATGCAAGGACATTTTGCAAGTAGTTAAGTATATATGCCACGGCGTGGATGTCTCCTGGTAACAAAGCTTACATCCAACTTTGTGTTCTCTGAACAGAGCCTCATCAGTTTTTTGTTTTTTTGTGGTACGCGGGCCTCTCACTGTTGTGGCCTCTCCCGTTGTGGAGCACAGGCTCCAGACGCGCAGGCTCAGCAGCCATGGCTCACGGGCGCAGCCGCTCCGCGGCACGTGGGATCTTCCCGGACCGGGGCACGAACCCGTGTTCCCTGCATCGGCAGGCGGATTCTCAACCATTGCGCCACCAGGGAAGCCCAACCTCATCAGTTTTGAACTTGATAACCAAGTAGTGCCTCCCTTGCAATGGCCACAGGTTTGATTTAGATCTAGAATTTTACAAAGCTTCCACTTTATGGGAGAATAAATATTAGTGATAACCACTGTTCCTTTTCTTTTAAAACACGATAGATGTTTGCAATTCCTTTTAATTTTTTTCTGTTGAATTTTAGAGGAAGTTAAAAGATGATGATCTTTCTGGGTTTTCAGACAGCACTCTGTTAGAAGGCTTTAGTGTAACGGAAGCAGGAATTTTTGGATGTCCTTGTACTGGTGATTTCCTTTACTAGAGGACATATCAATCTTGTTTTAATTTCTAGTTTGATAACATCTTCCTTTATAAATTTACATTTTTAGTCAATTTGAAGATTCTGAAATCTCTGATGTAATTTATTCATTTAATATTTATTCCAAGATTATGACTTCTGCTTTTCACAAGCAGAATAAAATGTTGTTACTCAGTTGTTGGTTTTTCCCAGTTTGAACATACTTAGAACAAAAATGTGGCCAATGTACCAGAAAACAGTAACTATCTAAAATAGGAAAGATAAAATGAACATTTATTGCCAATTTGGCTATTTAATACAAATAGCACCCAGGTTTCCTTCTTAAAGTGAAAGATGAATAGATGAGTCTATAGATCATGATGACTGATGATTACGATAATGATGGTAATGATAATGACAAAACTTTATTAAAGAACAGGAGATAGGTACCGTATAGAGTACTTCTCATGCATCATCTCATTTAATTTTCGCAGCCCTTTGCTTTTTCACCTATCAGAGATTGGCAAAGATGTTTGGGTATAATTTTGTGAGAGATCTGATGAACTAATCAATGCATTCCCTAAAAACAGCTTTTCTCAAGCTTGGAATTTTAAAAAGGGCCTCTTTCACAGACGATTTAAATTCTATCATGTTAGTTATAACATGCAAAATATGAAACTAGTTAAGCCTTTCTTATAATACATCTCTCATAAAGGCAAAGTAATTTTAAACCACACCAGCAAACTGAAAAGTCATTAAAAGTGGAGTTAGAGTGTTAATTCAGTGTCATGGATGATGATGTTTTGTTGAAACAAGCATTACACAAAATGTGTCTATGTTACGCTAATGGGTTCAGTGTTCTCATATATGCATGTGTCATATGGCAGCCAACTTCCCTCACTGCTTTCCTCGTTCAGATGATTTCAAAGCTTCGTACAGCATGGCATGGCATCGTTTGACCTTTGCTTGACAAGACAGTATCCTATACATATCAAGTCCACCTTCCCATGACTGCTTTGTACCTCTTTGTACATGTGGATACAAGTGGGCATCAAATACTCTTGCTAACTTGGTGAATAAAAACCAATATCTAATTTTAAAAATCCTTGTAGAGTGAGAATTTTTAGTTTCCCAGAATTCTTTGGGCACATCTGCTGCCCCTGCTAAATGAAATTAATACAGTGGAAATAATAAGAGGCTGAATGGCTAGGTGCTGTGCTAAGCTCTTTATAAGTACCATCTTATTGAATCCTGCAGCAACCCTGGGAGCCAGGTCATCTTGTTCACCCTCTTCTGTAGATAAGGACACTGAATCTTGGACATATTGAGTAAAGGCCTCCCAAGGTCACATGACTGGTAGCAAATGATTTTGCACCCAGGGACTTTCATTCTAGAGCCTGTAATACTCCCACAGTAGCTTCATTTCTTTACTAATTCTATAAATATATATGGGGTACTTTCCAATGTACCAGGTACCAAGTCAAATGCTTCCCATGCATTATAATCTTTACAAGAATCTCAGCAGAGTGGCACTGTCATCTACCTTTGGTAAGGTAAGAAGGCTCAAGGTCACCCATTTAATAACAGTCACCCCCCACCTTAAAAAAATGTAAAGATTTAAAGACTCATTGTCAGGGTCAGCTTTAAAAGCAGATTTTAAAGTAATGTCTTCATTTTCTAGTGCTTCAGGAGCTTGATTTTTATTTTTCAAAGAAAAACAATCAACTAAGAGATCTTATATTTATACTGATTTTTTTAAAAATAAAAACTTAAAAAACGTCATTAGAAAACAGTCCTAGTAAGCTTTTTAAAGGCCTCTGTTGCATGTAAACCTTGACAAAGGATATGAAATAAATGCCTTATGAAATGAAGTTCTCAACGTTAAACATTTTGGGTCAGCAAATTTTTGTGGCAAATTTATCAGTGTGGTAAATATTTCATTTACTAATAGGGCTATTTGGAAGAAGACTTGTTTACACTAGAGAACTGAAGGAAATGTAATCCAAATTACAGGGCATAATGATTCTCATTGATATTCTTGCAGTACCCTCTGGCTTATATGCATCTGTAAAGTGATTATTAAAAAAAAAAAAAAAAAACGCTCTGTGTCACCATCTGTATAATGTATGTGAGATTATTGACAATTAGTATACTGGTAGCGCAGACAGTAATAGGAACTCTAGGTGTGTGTATGTGTGAGTATGCATGTAGGTGTGTATAGGCACACACACGCACATAACTGTACCCATGAATCTAACTAGAGTTCATATGCTTTTGAACATTGATGGATTTTTTATTTTGAATTTATGATACCACTCATGTTCAAATATTACTTTGCATAGAGCAGAAATTATTGCCTTGGGTGCAAACAAGTAAGGACCTTTTAAAAAATTGAAGTATAGTTAATTTACAATGTTGTGTTAGTTTCTGGTGTACAGCAAAGTGATTCAGTTACACATATATATGTATTCTTTTTCACATTTTTTCCATTATAGATGATTACAAGATATTGAATATAGTTTGTGCTATACAGTAGGACTTTGTTGTTTATCTATTTTGTATATAGTAGTTTGTATCTGCTAATCCCAAACTCCTAATTTATCCCTCCCTCCACCCCCTTTCCCCTTTGGTAACCTTGTCTGTGAGTCTGTCTGTAAATAAGTTCATTTGTATCATATTTTAAATTCCACATATAAGTGATATCATATAATATTTGTCTTTTTCTGTGTGACTTACTTCACTTAGTATGATACTCTCTAGGTCCATCTATGTGGCTACAAATGGCATTATTTCATTCTTTTTTAATGACTTTTTTAATGGTATTCCATTGTAAATTCTAATTCAAAAACATACATGCACCCCAGTGTTCATTGCGGCACTATTTACAATAGCCAAGCCTTGGAAGCAACCTAAATGTCCATCGACAGAGGAGTGGACAGAGAAGATGTGCTATTTAAGGTCTTTTAATAGATTACTTCTGTTTGAAAGATAATACATTGTGATGATGAATATATCCTAAAGTTCAGAAAGCCTCCCCATGTTACATGTAAAAGTTTCATGGAAAATTATTGTTTTGTTTTGGTTTTGGTCTCTGTCATTTAGATATGACCTTCTCTTCTGTTCTGTTACTCAGAACTCTTCATTGGTTACTTGCTAAGTTCTGGAGCAGTAGTATGGGTAACTAGAGGGATGGAGTCCCTGACCTGGTGGAACTAGTGAGTCAGACAGGCAGCTAACAAGTCATGATCCCAAATTGTGTTGAGGATGGAGAAGATTCATGCCAGGTTGAGTCTCCAAGGTTGAGCAAAGGAAAGAGAGAGCCACGTGGATGCGGACGCTGCTCAGAAGCTGGAAAGCATGCAGTATGGTGGTCATATAAAGCTAGCCTGGGGCTAGCTGGGTCATTAGCTTGGACAGGCCAAAGTGCTCTATACCATTTCAAGAAGATTCAACCAGGGGGCCCTGGGGCACTGTCACACTCAAGAGAGAGGACAAGGAAGAGATAAGAAAAAGGCACAAAAGTGGGAGAGGAACAGGAGAAAATGATAACCAAGAGCTAGGTTAGGGGTGGGAGGGTGAAGGTTCAGGGCAGAGGGTATAAGGGATTGACGGTGTCAAATCTGACTGCATCTTTCAAGACAAGCTCTCTACAGAGTTGTTGACTTGGGCAGTTAAGCAGTCATTGGTGGCCTTATCAAAAGCAATATCATTATCCCTATTGTCTACTGAATTTCTAGGATCTTAGAAGAGGAATTGTGTGAGAAAGTCCCATACATGTACACAGTGCTATATTTTAAAAGGATAACCAACAAGGACCTACTGTATAGCACAGGGAACTCTGCTCAATGTTATGTGGCAGCCTGGATGGGAGAGGAGCCTTGTGGAGAATAGACACATGTATATGTATGGCTGAGTCACTTTGCTGTGCACCTGCAACTATCACAACATTGTTAATCGGCTATACTCCAATACGAAATAAAAAGTTAAAAGTAAAAAAAGTCTCATAAAACTAGTCTCTTTTTTTTCTTTCTTTTTTTAATTACATTTTTTGGCTGCGTTGGGTCTTCATTGCTGCGTGCGGGCTTTCTCTAGTTGCGGCGAGCGGGGGCTACTCTTCATTGCGGTGCAGGGGCTTCTTGTTGCGGTGGCTTCTCTTTTTGCGGAGCACGGGCTCTAGGCGCGCGGACTTTGGTAGTTGCAGCACTCTAGCTCAGTAGTTGCAGCTTGTGGGCTCTGGAGTGCAGGCTCAGTAGTTGTGGCGCATGGGCTTAGTTGCTCTGCAGCATGTGGGATCTTCCCGGACCAGGGCTCGAACCCATGTCCCCTGCATTGGCAGGCGGATTCCCAACCACTGCACCACCAAGGAAGTCCCGTCCCTTTTTCTAATGATGGTGGAACTACCATAGGCAGCATTCTTGCCACCCTTAGGTTTATTAGTGAAGCCCCCAAGGTGAGAAGGAGTGAGGGGAGAAAGGCTCATCTCGAATTTTTAAGTGGCAGGATTTATCTTAAGTAGCTTATAAACAAAATTACTTGGGTTGGTTGCTGATTAAGAAAATGCATGCCGGCTTTTCAGAATGCCGGGCGGTTTCTTATTTAGCAATAAAAGAGGTTTAATTATTTGCCTGCTTTTGAACTAATGGGAAGATAAGGGGTGAGAAGGGTAGGGTGGGCCAGGGTCCTGCAGTCCCAGGAAGGCTGAGGTGGCCTCCTGTCCTCAGGGTTCTGCTGTAGGCATTGATGATGGAGTTACAGTTTTGGACAGATGTCCCTCTGTGCCCCCCATCTCCGTTTCTTTCATTCACTCACTTGCCCTTGTGAACTTCCTGCTTCATTCTCCAGGGAGCAGAGATGACCTTCCAACTTGTACACACCTGAATTTTTGCTCAGAGCAGAGATGACCTTCCAGCTTGTACACACCTGCTTTTTTGCTCACTAGCACTTTTTTTTCTGTCCCTTCAGGAACTGGGAAATAATATATTTTCCCAGCTTCTTCCTCCTACTTAAAGGAAGGGGGAAAAAGGGGTGGGGAGGGAGGGAGCAAAAATTGGCAGAAAACCCTGCAAGAAAATGAGTTTAACAGATTTGTTCAGTTCTGGATTTCTGTCTTCCTGTTCCTTAAATCTGTCAGAAAAGCTAAGGCCCTGCCCCCACGATGAATAAAATCCCTAAGGCCACTGTCTGAAAAGAGGGGAGATACACATCATTTTCTCTCCAGATTATCAGAGGAAGATCCATGCAGACAGAACCAAGACACAAGTCATTATCTTTGAATTATTGGTGGGAAATCAAGTTAATGCTGGAGGCTTAAAAATGGGTGGGCTAATGTGGAAGAGGAAAAAATATAATTGAAAAACAGAATGTCTCATGAATAATAAATACGTAAAATCTAGTTGTAATTTAATCTGAATCCAACCACTAATGTATTGCTCGTAATTAGCGGTGTGGCATGCTTTTTTACCATTTCCTGAAATTTCGCCTCTCTACCTATGCTGTCTGATAAATGCTGAAACATTTATCTTAAGGATGTTTAATTACTTGTTTACACTTGGTTGTCTCCAGTTAGGCCAGGGAGCTCCGTGAGAGCTGGGACCAGGCATACTGGCTTCTCGGTGATCCACCCACAGTAGATGTTCCAGAAGGCTCTTGCGTGCATCAGAGAAAGTCAAGCAGTTTTTCTTTTGTAGGATTGATCTAGTGAGGTGTCCAGCTTCAGAAGAGAGGCTGGACTAGTGGTGTTCTCTTCCCAGATGCACTGGCTCCGCGCTTTGCCCTCTGCATTTCGGCCCTGGCTGCTCCCTGGGCTTGTGGAGTTGTCTCCTGATGCAGGATGGAATGACCCCCGACTGCAGTCCGCCTCTACTCCACCCCACAAGAACCTTAGCAACTTTTATGCACTTTTCCCAGCCTTAGCAATAAGGAGGGTAATTACACCTACCTCCTTGGTTGGTAATAGGACTCAAAAAAGATAATTACTATGAAAGCACTTTGTAAATTATGAAGGCAGTACTTGCAGTTAGGGTTGTTAAGAGGGCAGAACAATAGCTGCAGATACTATACTTCCTAAGCAACGTTTACTCTTGGCAAGGTGCCATATACAGAGAAGGTGATAGATAGATAGATAGATAGATAGATAATAGAGTGTGTGTACATTTTCTTGACCTGCAGAGTTCTTGCCTAATTCAAAGCTGTATCCCCCAACCACACCCCAATTTTCCCATCTCTGATCCTGTGCAGATCAGGTTAGCTGTCTGGCTAGTCACCGTGTTTCTTATCCTCCTGAGCCCATCTCACCTCCTGGGCGTCTCGTGGCTGTGGATGCACTGGAGGCCTGAAAGTAGACCTTCACTTTTTGCATTATTCTCGGTTGGGAGGCTGCTTGTGTATCACATTTTTTTATAGACTCCAGGGAAGTGGAACCTTCAGGGTTTTTCAAAGTGAGGTGGAGGACGAGGTAAGTCATTCCCCCAGATGCATCCAGATAAGTTGGATGGTCAGCACTGAACACAGCTCAGGCTCATTATGGGGGCAACTCCACCATCACACGAAACATGGTCCATGCCTTCATGTACCTCACATTCCGGTGGGGCATCTTATTCCTTGTGTGTGTGTGCTGTACTAACAGGTATCAAATAAGCTTGTGGAAGCCCAGGGACTGGGTACTGCTCATCTTTAGGTGAGATATCAAATGTTGTCTTTTATTCTCAAGATTTCAGAGAGGAATGCTTAAGGCAGTCCACCTGGAAGGTGTCCTGGAAAGTAGCGTTAAGATGAGTTGGTTGTCACTGGGTCTCTTGGTTCTGGACACTTGAAACTTGGAGTGAAAAAACATGGCGTTACTATTATAGACGGAGGACAAAATGAGGAGGGTAGTTCCTTCGGGAAGAATGAAATTCAGTTTCCATTGCCTGGGAATAATATTGGAGGTTCAGAAAAAATTGACTCTTTTTACCACTTAGAGAATAATCATATAGATATTTTCAGATTGTTACCTCGAAAAATTTTGAAGAAGCATGTCAAATTCTAGATTAACAAGACAAGCAAAGGGTAACATTACAGTGTCAGTGTTATCGAATTTCCAAAATTGAAAATACTTACTGTAATATTAAGATATGTAGAAAATTCTTTGCATAAATTCTGAAATAATGTGCATCTCCCCAAGTAAAAAATGTGTCAAGATTACTACAATTTCAAAACGGTTGAGCTGAATGAGATATCATGGTGGTTCTATTTCATATGGTAAACAGAAATAGCTCAGTCATTTACCAGGCATAGTCTTGGTTAAGGGAGAATCCAGGAATATGCTCCTTGAGTAATATATGACTGTTCTCCAAAAATAGCGAGAGAGAGAGAGAGAGAGAGAGAGAGAGAGAAAGAATAAAGATGGTTTATTATATGGTAGGGAATGACTTGTCCTTTTATTTAACCTCAGTTTCTCATGTTATTAAGCAGATCTCAGCTTGAATAGCTTTTCACTATTGATAGCCTGGTGCCTATCAGGTTGTGTCAAATTAGTCACTAGTTAATGGAATCTAGTTCACCATGATGAGTTGGCTCTACAGCTCTTCTTTAGCTGGAGGGCATTTCTTGTCAGCCTTTTTAAGACCAAGTTTATTCTTAAAGCTGCTGCAACTGAGTGATAGTGGCTAATGTCATTATATTCATGTATGAACATTAGGTGTCATAACCTTGCCACAAGGCTTACTGAAGCTATTTTGGTCATGCTGTTGACACTTCTTCTGCTTTTAATACCAAGTGTCTGCATTATCGGCTGTATGAGTAAATTCGGTTTATTTTTAATTTGTTGATAAGTTTTGTGCTGGTTAAGAACATTTATCTGAGTGTTCCTTCTCAGATTGTTCAGAGTGGTCTTGATAGTGACATTATGAGTGTTTGTGTGTATGCATTTGTTAATTTCGCTTACTTGGCGCTTCAGAAATGCACACTGACTACTTATCATTTGGACTCTCTGGAACATTCTTTGTGTTTATAAATAACCACCATACTTGCTCATAATGTTGACAATTTAGAGCAAGCAACTCTGGTATTTTTTTTCCTCTTTTGCTCTTAGCTTTCAAAATTTGAAACACTGTGTGAAGTGCTAGGGGACCAGGGATCTTTTCTTTGTTCCTCCAGGTCGGCTCTCTGCCCCAGGAGGCTGGCCTGTATGGGCTACACCATTGGGCTTCTTTGCCCTCTGTTTCTGGATGGATTTAGCCAATGAAATCCTTGGCAGAGAATCAATTTCTAGATTCCTTATACTTGAAACTCAGAAATAATTTTTATTTCACCATAACTAGATAATCCATCATTTCATAAATGAGAAAATTGAGGCCCATATAAGGTGGTGAGCCTTGCTTTTAACTATTACAACTGGACTCTCAGGGACATTTAGTACTTTTGACCATAATCTTGAACGGAAAGTAAATTATTTTACTTTGCGGAGAGGATGCTTTGTAGAGCTTGATAGGATGAGTATATTTAGTCAAGAAAGTATAACTAGATAAGAGTTATTATTTTTAAAAGTAGTCAATTGGAAGTAACCCAGATGTTCATCAGCTGATGAATGGGTACATAAAATATGGCATAGCTGTCTAAAATAATATTTTTCAGCCATAAAAAGAAATGAGGTTCTGTTACATTCTACAACCTGGATGAATCTTGAGAACATTATACTAAATGAAAGAAGCCAGTCAGGAAGGGCCATATGTTCCATGTATATCTAAAAAATAGGTAGATCTATAGAGACAGAGAGTAGATCAGTGGGTACCTATCGTTCGGTAGTAGGGAGTTGAGATGGGGGGTGGTAAGGGAGGTGATAGCTAAGAGGGGCAGAGTTTCTTTTTGGATTAAAAAAAATTGTGGTAATGGAAGTACAGCTCTGTGAATATACTAAAGGCCATTGAATTGCATACTTTAAATGGGTAAATTGTATAATATGTGAATTATATCTCAATAAAGGTATGAAAAAATTAGTCAGTGTCACTGGAAATAAACAAAGAACAAACAAAACCAAAACCACAAACACAAGAATATATATACTGCATATTCAATATGAGTTTACCAATATTTGCTTTCAGGTTCTGTGAATTTTTAAAATAAATTTCTAGTTATTACCATTGCCAGGAAGTATATAAATCCATGCAATCTATTTGTTAGTACATTTATAGAGTTTGTTTTCCCTTCCAGTTTATGAGGTTCTGTTTTTGTAGGTTTGTTTGTTTATGAGAAGAAAGATTCAAGTAGAAAACTAAATTTCTATAATGCTTTTACTTTAGGGCTTTTATTTCAAGTGTTACTTGAAATTTACTTTGGGCTTTTACAGTTTGGGGCTTTGTCAGTTCTTTCATACTGGAGGAGCATGTATGCAAATGCTGCAAGAGTTGAGTCTTTGGAATGCTCGGTGCACTCGTATTGTGGATTTCAGATTCTGACAATACACATTTTTTTAACTTACAGGTTAAATTTTTTTTTCCATCTGATCCAGTGGTAAAACTTATCCTTTGCACCATTCAGATTCAACTTGACTATAATAGAAATCATTATTCAAACAGTAGAGTAGTACCAGCCTTTCAGTGGCACCTAAACTGAAAAGAGAATTAGTAAAACGGTTTTAATTACATGCTTGTCTGTTTGATAGGCAGTCAGAAAAGGAGAGTTTAGCCTTTGAAAAGTGAAAGGGGTCTATTTGGAAAAAGGGGGTTGTCAATACAATCCCATGCATTGCTATCAAGAATTATTCTGAAAACTGTTGATGCATTAAACACAAGAGCCTTTGTTCGAACTCTTGCTCTAAAGGTGGCAACCTTCAAATCTAAAAATACTCTGATTAGGAATCCAAGTTTTACTTTCAGTCATGTAAAAGCAGTGTTTCTCTTCATGAAATATCTGCAGTTTTGAAGTTCATCTGTAACTAGTTTTGAAAATAAAATTATTTTATATTTTGTAATTATCTGCTTTGGCTAAGTCTCGTCTTTTTCCTGTGTGCAGTTGAAATAGGCCGTCCAGTTCAATCCAGTTGAGTTCTAGCTTTTCAGATAAACATTTTGAATTTAAGAATAATTCTTTTAAAGACAGTGATTAAGTACTCTTCAAACGGTTATCATAGAGAGTTGTGGCAGAAATTGACATGCCAATCTTGACACTAGCAGGCTCTCAGATATTTGATGAACAAATAGGGAAAGTGGGGCGGGGGGTGTAGCCCCAAACCCTATCACCTCCCACCCCCACTTTAACCAGAAAGCCCCAAGAGGCCTTCTTCCTCAGATTTACTATGTATCTTAAGGAATAATCATCAGAGCCTAGGGAGAGTGAAATTTAATTTTGCGATCTTTTTCAAACCCCCGGCATTCGAGTCTGGCGTTGCCTACAAGAAATGAATGCTGGTGGTTGTCCTGCTTTTCTGAGTCATTCATCACCTCATTACCCAGGGGACTGACTAGGTCTTCCTCTAAGATACCCTGGCTTATGGTCTCCTGCCGAATTTAATATTGTAGAATTGGACAGGATGGTGATGCTGCTGCTGATGACAATGACAATGACAATGACTACATGGAGAAGATGTTGATGTAATAGCTCTTATCATGTCAGCCCTCTGGGAAAACAAGGAACCAGTTCGATAGCAAGTGACCATGGATTTCCTTGGAAGTTGACAATAACGGAATTATCAGTGTAGCCAGCATTCTTAGCACTTGAGCCAGTGTCTGAGAATGTAGAACAGTAATCCTTCTTCCATATTAGGAGATGGAAGCATTTATAGTTGAAAATAGCAGTCCTTTCAGAAGATTTCTCTATGACATTTGCTCTGGGAGGGATTCTTCTTAACATACAATTTGAGCGCCTTTTTGAGTAATACATCTTCTGTAATTAAAGCATTGTTTTGAATACTCCTTAATCAGCCTATTACCTGCATCCTGATATCTGGGTGTTACGTTGCATAGATTATCAATTGTGATTCCTAATAGAATTGGGGCCCTGGTTTGGATCTTGGCTTATATCTTATTACCTCTCTGAACAGTGAAGTGTCAATAGGAGATAAACCCCTTGGTGACTGAGTTTCTGACTCTTCTCCCAAGAGCTCCCTTTACAAGAGGGACTGAGGCATGCTGAAATGAGCTACAAACGGGGGTGGTCGCGGTAATTTATAGTTTTTTTAGTTGGCCACCGAGCATAGCACTTGAGTTGTAGCACAACACCACTTGTGACGTTCTTGGGTCTGAGAAATCTGATGATGGTAGGCAGCTGCTGGGAAGGGAGGGACCTGAAAATTCATGGTTCTTGAACAGGCCATGCCAAGGGAGTAGGAGAGAGCAGAGGCAGGTTTATCAGGAAGCTAAGGAAGCTGGAAGTTCAAGGCCCCTCACTTTCAGGCCCTGAGTGATGGGATTTGTTGGGATTTATTCCAGAGTCTCCTCCGAGGGGACGAGAAACCAGGTTGTAATCTGAAAACATTTCTAGTAAATGGTTTGAAAAAAAGAAAAAGAATAAATGAATGTGGAAACCAAGCCAGATGTATTCAGAAACCTTCAGCCCTGTTTAACAAAAGTACAAAATATGAAATGGAGGGAACATTTACTTAAAATGAGAGAAATGAATCACCAAAATTACTGGAGCCTTGAGAGATTCAGGTCTCTTTCTTCTGAGATCTCTTCAGGAAGTTCAGAACTAGGAGAGGTGGCTAGTTACATTCATCCCTGTTTTTCTATTTTAGTCTCTATTTCAGTCCTTCTTTCTTTCTTTCTCTTTTTTTCTTCCCCCCTTCCTCACCCCCTCCCTGTGTGTGTGTGTGTGTGTGTGTCTCTCTCTCTCTCCCTCCCCCTTCCTTCCTCTCCTCCTATTCTCTACTTCAGTACACTCTGGTATATCCCCATAAGCTCTGGCTGGTACTTCATGGAAAAATTTCTACTTTAGGAAGCCAGTAAAAGAAAAAGAATGGGGAAAACTGTTCTAATTCCCAGGGATCACTTCCATACAAATGCTAGATTCAGAGGTGAAGCTCCTTTTGAGACAGGAGAAAGAACCTCTCGCTCTCCCCGCTCCCTTCCCACTTTGAGGAATTCATAGTTTTAAGAGATTTCCAGATGTTTCTCATCCAGACACGTCTGGAGAAATAAATGAAGGACGGCATATATTTTAACTTGTTTTGGCTGTTAACACCTCTCAGGCAGGCAATAAATATTGTATTACTTTTTCCTTTGCTTAAGTCGGCCTTAATGATAGAATAAATTGGGGCTGGTTGTATGCAGTATAATGTGCTGCTAGCGATTTTTGAAGATTGGAGAATATAGATGGTTACCAGTAATAATAGGAAGCTCCTTTAGGAAAAAAAATGTAGAAAAGCCTATTAATGCTTTTTGAAGCATGAAAGAGGATACTTTGTCTACAAATCCCAGGGACGTGTAGCTTAAATGATGTGAAGTTTTACATATACACAGTTCCGCTGTCAGATCTACCCCAGCCAGGGGAATTTGTCTCCATAGACACCCCGCTACAGATCATTACTGGGTTCAAGCTTCCCTTTACGGCTTCCTGAAGCTATAGGCCTCCTGCTGACATTTAGTTTTGCATGCAGATGAGAAAGGAACCCTTGTGCAAAGTTTTTATTAGGGTGTGTTAATGATGCTTTCCTGCTCCATACGGCGGGTGAGAGGGCTCTGCTGTTGTGCTGGGTGTGTGCCCCCATAAATAACTTGCCAGGGGTCCCCATTTCTCTCTCCTCCAGATGAGAAAGACTGCTTCTCCTCCCATCCCCCAAAACAATGGGGTGTTCTTCTGCCTTTGGTCTGTGTACTCTTCCTCTGTTGCTGGTTCTTGACTCCCTGCCCACTTTTCTTTTCTTTTTTTCTTTGACACCAGGTAGTGACTGTGTTATAGTAGTAATGAGATGTTCAGTAAAATGGTTGAGATTCGAAATGCAAGAAAACGATATCAACGTTGCTGTCGCCCTATAATAATTTGGGGATGTGATTTTTGTCCAAGTCCTTTTTTATGAAATAAATAGAATTTTACAAAGCTATATGCTTTTATTTTTTTAGAAAATCACCCTTGAAATGACTGGCTTAAGAGGCAGTAGCTGCTTTTTAAAGCCCTGCTTGTTTTTTTATGATATTATAATATAGTCTGAACCATTTGGGAGCCTGTTAGGCTTTTATAAAACATGCATTTCACGATTTGTGATGTTTCATTCCATTTTTTTCCTTAATGTTGTACCATTAAAATTTGGAAAGTTTTCATATACGCAGCCGCCTGATTTCATGTTAATGTGGTACCAATTTGCATTTCTCAACTGCATGGTGTGGATTACCTGATTGGCAGTATCAAGAGCTGTTTTTTAAAAAGCCTAGGAATTATAAAAGTTTTCATCTATAGTATGCTGTAAAAATAATGAAGACACCCAAAACTGAGACTCTATTATTGACTCAAGTTGAGTATATTAGATTATAAATCGCTGTCAGTTAGTTGAATGTTCTATAGTTTTTGTTGGAAACATCGCTAGATCCTTTCATTTAGTGGACAGGTGCATGAAAAGTTGCCAGGAGTCTATCCTATTCCATTATATTCCCTTCCTTTAGAAACAACGTTAGCCACTTTTTAAAGTTAAAAGAGAAATAAGTGGCTAGAAAAAAGATTCAATATCTCACAAACTTATTGCAAAAAATAAGGCTGTTCATTGCAGCTGTTTGTAAAATTTAAAGACAGGAACAAACCAAATGACTCTGAGTTGGGTACTGGTTGAATAGATTATAGTACATCCACCTGAGCAACAAGTACTATAAAAGGAATGCGAGCTGTCTATAAACTGCTGTGGAGAGATCTCTTAGATAAAATGTTAAGTGAAAACAGCCCTGCCCAGGAAAGTGTACTTAAATAAACAGTGCTACTGCTTATTTAAGGGGGGTGTTTTGTGGATTTGACTCTGGAAATGTGTCCATATTTTACATAAGTATAAAACAAAATCAATAAACTGAAGACAACCATTGCAGATGAAATAAATACACCTCAACTGTATATCTAGTTTCTGGTCTAAGCAGTCAGAGACAAATCATTTCAAATGATACTAAGACACAGAAGTTTGACTCGATATCCTCAGTGGATTATACTCTAAGGTCTAACAAAAGAGGCAAAGAAATTTTAAATGTTCTCACAATCATATTTGGTAGCAGTGTTAGTTTTGGAAACTGGTGTGTGTGTAATTGTGGGGTAAAGCAAGTAAGTGACCATGTTTTTGATTGGGAGAAGGAAGGTGTAAGATTAATGTGATTGAGTAAAAATCCTGATACCCTCAATCAAGTCAGAGGTATCAAAATGAATTCATCTTTAAAATGTTTATTTCTTAAATCTGTCCTTTAAAATACCTGAAAACAATGATCATCCTTCTAGTAGCCATGAGTTCCCCTGGGGTCCACGTTGAGATTCACCAGAAGGAACCTCTTTGAAGAAATGGCTGATTCCAGGTGAATGGCAAGAAGTGTGTCGACTGAAAAAGATGCACAACCTTGGTTGAGAATTATGTGTTATTCAGTGGACATACTGAGGACTTAAGCCCGGGAGTCAGCCTCTCAGATAGCTCTGAGGGACTGTTCGGAAGAGGTAAGGGAGAAGCCAGGATATAGGATGTTTTGCAACCGAAACCAGTAGTTGGAACATCAAAAGATTACTGTTAATTAAAGAAAACCAGACACCTCAAGTTAATGAATTTAGTGCTTTTCTATGTATGGGAAGATGCAAGAATCTAGAAATGAAATCATTTCTTTGATTTGCACCTTGATTATCTAAGGCCAGTATCCTGATTTCCTCCATCCTGAATCCCCTCAGGTTGCACAGCTGAGGCTGCAGGGGCTGATGGCTTGATGGCTGCAACATCCTTTGTTTACTGATATGGCAGGTGACATTCTTTGTCCACAAGTATATGGGATGACCTGGAATATCTTGTTGCCCTACCACACAGCAACACAACTATCAACGATTACTAGTCTTATCTCTTATCAAAAAGTTTCCCCAAGTTGGGTCAGCTTTGGCATGAACAAGGTTAATGACTGCAGTGGAAAAAAAAAAAAACTAACCCATTTTGGTCACTGATTTGAAAATTGTTAAATAACAGGAAATAATAAAGTATTTATCTTGTTTTTTTCTATAATGCTTGATTTCATGGTAGCCCTATATATGAATAGATGGTGAGAGTAAGTTCCTTTTTATAGAAGTATTGCAGCTAATACATGAAGAAGGAACTACAGAAATCGATCATCACCATTTTGCATCTCTTATTGAAATAGTGTTTCTGGGCAAAGATCACCAATGACTAAAAGAAAGAAAATCTGTTGTTTGCTTCTTATAAGAATACACATCATCTGTGAACTAGCCTCCCCTGACCAAAAAAATAATTAATAAGCCTGGATTTGATCGAGCTTCTAGATCTGTCAGCTTGTAAGAAACACAGAGGGCAGAGGATCATGTTACATGACATTATAGAATTACAATCAGCAAGATCTAGATTGTGGGGAAATGCTGTAGCCCAAATGATCTGGTTTCTTCAGCAACAGCAAAAAACTTAAAAGGAAAAAGGGGATGGAGAACTTATAAATTAAAGGAGCCAGTCTCACCAGAATCTGATTCAAATAAATGTGTATGTGTGTGTGAAAGTTTATAATAGACATACAAATACACATAAAGTCTATATGTGAAAGAAACACATCTACATGCAAATGTGTATGTATATACGCATACATATGTATATACATGACAGGGAAATTCGATTCCTGACTGAATATTTGGTAATTGTAATGAATTACAGTTCACTTTGAGATATGATACATATTAATATCTTTACAAAATGTTTAATACTTATTAAAAAATTAAAGTAATACTGACTTGCCTGATTATGAATGAAGTTGGTGACTTAAGTTTTAGAGTTTTCGGCATTACATAGTATATTCGTTTGCTTAGGTTGTCATAACAAAATACTACAGGCTGGGGGGCTTAAACAACAGAAAGTTACCTTCTCACAGTTCTGGAGGCTAAAAAGTCCAAGATCAAGTTATTGGCAGGTTTAGTTTTTGCTGAGGCCTCTCTCTTTGGCTTACAGGTGGCCACCTTCCTGCCATGTCCTCACGTGATCTTTTCTCAGTGTATGTGCCTATCTGTGTCCAAATTTCCTCTACTTATAAGGACTCCAGTCATACTGGATTAGGACCTGCCCATGTGACTTCATTTTACCTTCATTACTTCTTTAAATTCCTCATATTCTAAGGTATTGATGGTTAGAGCTTCAACTTATGAATTTGGGGGGTAGGGACAAAATTCAGCCCATAACACACAGAATATAATGTTTTAGTGATCTGAGGAGAGGGACTGATTTCTTTTCTTGTTCAAAAAACAAGTTAGCTAGTTTCAGTGATCTAGCCCATATATATATTCTTTTTCATTGTCTTTTCCATTATGGTTTATTACAGGATATTGACTATAGTTCCCTGCGCTATATACAGTAGGACCTTGTTGTTTATCTATGTTATATATATTAGAAGTTTGTATCTGCTAATCCCAAACTCCTAATTTATCCCTCCCCCACCCCCTTTCCTCTTTGGTGACCATAAATTTGTTTTCTATGTCTGCGAGTCTATTTCTGTTTTGTAAATAAGTTCATTTGTATCATATTTTACATTCCACATACAAGTGATATCATACGATGTTTGTCTTTCTCTGTCTGGCTTACTTCACTTAGTATGATACTCTAGGCCCATCCATGTTGCTGCAAATGGCATTATTTCATTCTTTTTTATGACTGAGTAGTATTCCATTGTATATATGTACCACATCTTCTTTATCCAGTTATCTGTCGATGGACACTTCAGTTGCTTCCATGTCTTGGCTGTTGTAAATAATACTGCTGTGAACATTGGGGTGCATGTATCTTTTCGAGTTAGAGTTTTCTCCAGATATATGCCCAGGAGTGGGATTGCTGGGTCATATGGCAACTCTATTTTTAGTGTTTTAAGGAACCTCCATACTGTTCTCCATAGTGGCTGCACCAATTTACATTCCCACCAACAGTGTAGGAGGGTTCCTTTTTCTCCACACTCTCTTCAGCATTTATTATATCAATGATCTATTTCTTGGTGTCCAAAAAGCAGAAGCCCTTGGAGAACACCTGGCCACCTGGTCATAGCAGATATTTTCACTTTCTGTCCTTTGCCAGTTTCTGCCTTTTTCCCATGCTGGTTTCCTTTTCTTTTCTTTTGATGTATTTGCAACACTGAAGTTAAGGCACTATCTAATCACTTGAAACCACCTCTCTACAGTTTCCAAACAAATATGAGTAAGACCCTATAGAGAAGCAAACTCTTAAATATGATGTTAGTTTTTTATTTAAATTAACTTAAGAAAGGATGTTCTTCAGAGTTCACTTCCGTGGGCTTTTTAATGACAATGAACTCTGAGAAGTTTAAATACAATTTTTCATTCGCTGTTGTTACAGACTAAATATAAACTAACATTCAAGTAATGATTTCTCCCCCTTTGTTTAATTACAAGTTTGATATACATATTGATACTATGTCTTCTCTTAGTCATACATCCCTTACACAAATTACTTTCCATGTGTTATAAATTGAAAATGGAAATTATGACTTGTCTAATTACTTTTTCATTTCTTCAATGTTCCTTTTGGAAAAGTATTGTAGTGCTGGGAAATACAAGTAATTTTCCTTGAGAAATAGACTATGATGGGAAAACAAACTTGCTTTGAACTTCATAGACTGGTTATTCCATGATGCCAAACAGTTATCATTGACTATATTAGGGCTGTCATGGCATTGTGATTCTGTAAGAAAGTGTTCACATTTTTTGAGACAGATACCAATGGGATCAAGGATTTGCTCTAAAATACTTAAGCAGTGACAACAAAAGAGACAGAAGAGACACATACGGCAAAATTCTGATAATTGTCCACTCTGGGTGATTGGTATGAGTTCATTGTGCATTCTCTCTTTTTGTATATTTTACAGTTATTCCCAATTAAAATTAATGTCATGATATAATTATCATTATTACATAGTGAGTCCATAGAAAAATATATACCAGTAAGTATTTACCACATTGATTCATACAGTTTGTTTTCCTAGAGACACAGGCATTCCTAGCAGGCCTGATACAGACTGTGTGCTAGGAAACGTAGTCATAAAGAATCTTGTACCAGGGTAAGGGCAATTCTACAGTTAGTAGGAAGCATTTTTGAGTATGGTTCATTTGCAGCAAAGAATTAAATTTTTGTTATTAAAAATCTTGAGCACTAAAATCTTAATTTTTTAAAAGTCAAGCATTCCTGATAGGTATTAGAACGATTCTGACATAGAATCTGTCATCTTACGTGCAATTACCTCCGTTTACTTTATAGACTTCATTTCTTAGGATGAGCAGACATTTTTAGTTGCAAGCCTGATATTACTGACTGTAGAGATAATGTCATCCTATCAATTAGGCAAGTGTTATTTTTAGTTCATTTGGTATCTTCGCAAGGTCATTTTTACTCCTAACATAATATCTAGTTTTCCTACATCTTAAAGTTTTGAAAGCTCTTTACCCAGTGTCATGTTAGCTATCCTTTAGTTTCCACTACTATGAAATAGCCTGACCACCCTGAAATATTAGGAAATATATCTGATAAAACAGGAATTTTATGAGCAACAGGAATTTAATGATAATTTAGTATAATGCTTAGAAGGACTGAGTCTCTGCATCAGAATCTTTTAAAAGCTACCATTCATAGGATAATATTCATTGTTATCTGTTCTTTAATAATATGCATAAGATTTAGAAATGGGGAAGGAAAATTGTTTGAAAGAATTGTTTTCTTTTCAGTTCTTAGTATGTATGTATAAGTAGCCCTTATCAAGACTGAGCTAACTTAATGATCATAGATGAAAAGAAGTAAACTTAAGTATCCTCTTGAGCTAAAACTTATGGCTATCTTAGGAATTTTCTAGGCTGTACTTCTCCTTTACAAGAAGAGAGCTTTCAGGCATCCCCAGAGGCCTCTCCTTGTCAAGTGGACCATCTGGGGGTGGGAATGGGAGAGCTATTTCAGTGCCAGATGAGTCCCTACAGAACAACAAAAATGAAAAAGACATTATATCTCCTCTGTGGAGTCAGCTTGTTCCTCCTTTAAACATTCTTAAATAGAAAAAAACTTTACTGAAATATGGTAAGTATTAAGGATGCACCTACTTGAAATCGAGAGCTGCAGCCTATTAGCTCCGTGGTCTAAGTTACTTAACCTCTGTGAGTTTTGATTCCCTTATCAGAAGGGGAATAAAGTTACATTACGGGAATTGTTTTAAGAGTCAAATGAACAGAAAGTGACTGCTTTAGTGCCTGAGACGCTGAGGCTGAAACCTCGTATTTAAGAAATGGCAGCAGCTACTTAACATGAACGTGGAGGGTTGGAGGGGGTTAAAACTAAGAAGGTCCAATTTGATTAAGGCTTTAAACTATATTCTGTCAGCAGTAACGAAATCTCTATATTTTTATTTCACCCTATACCATTATTTAACATATAGACACTATTTATGATGATATGTTAATCATATCATTATTAGTACTATTATCTTAGTGAGCTCTTGCCAAAATAATGCTGCATAACAGACCACTGCAAAACTCAGCAGCAGGCACGGCGATCATTATTCCTGCTCATGCATTTGTGGACTGGGTAAGGCTCAGCTGCTCCAGGCTGGGCTTGGATACAAGCTGCAGACTGAGTTTCTATCTGCTCCACAGTCCCTTCATCCTCCTGAACTCAGTGGGCAGCCAGATCATGTTCCTCTGCAGCGTGATGGCATCCACCAAGAAGGCAGGCCCCCCTCAGTGGAAGCGCGTTTCAAGCATTGGCTTGAAACATCCCCGTGGCCAAAGCAAGACACAGATTCAAGCCCAATATCAATGGAATGGGAAAGTAATATTCTGCCCATAGCAGGGGAAGAAACGACTGAATATTTCCTGTCTAGTAATTCAAACGATTAAAATGATTATCATCATCTGTCATTATTATTAATTGCATCTGGTTACATTGTATTGAAAGTTTCTAAAAGCAGTGAACAGGTCTGCAGGATATGGCTGAAAAGGTTTTGTGTTGTTGGTTGTTTACTTTTTGACAATGAATGTACGTGTGGCCTTGTCATGGATGTTATTCCGTGATGAGTTAATCTAGTCCCTCAGCATCCTTCTGGTCAGTACACTATGCCCAATGAACACATGCATATAAAAATTGTAAAGCACGTTGGTGCTTCTGTGGTATCATTAATGATCGCATCTAGCTGAAGATGTTTTCTGTTTTATCAATCTGCATTACTCCATCTAACTTGCCCTTCAGTCCTACCGCAGTGTGTGTTTGTACTGTTCATTTCATCTCTGTGTGAAGAGTTTCATCTCTCACTGAAAGTAGAGTTTCAGGAGCTTGTTTAGCATTGTAACAGGTGAATTGGAAATAGCTGTAAAGCAACTAGCGACTGTTGTTTTGGCACAAGGACCACATGCCCACGGCACGTTTTTGTGTAGACATCACAGAAGGGACTTTTAAAATGCATGCTGCTTCTTTCAGACTTTTCCGTGTACCTCCACATGACCCCAAACAAATCAGTCATGAGCCCTCCGGTTGAAAACTTTTCCCATCTATGATGTGACACCAGCAGAATCTTTTTAAAAAGAACTGTGTTTCCCTCTAAATGTACAATAACTAGGAGCATCAGATGGGTTCAGGGGAAAAAATAGTGCCTAAAGGGGCGTCAGAGGCTGCTGGGGATTTCATGCTGGAGTGGGCAAGTGGACTGGCAAGGTTTGTCTTTCTGCTTGCACGCAGATAATATTGTCTGTCTTCTCTTTTTCCCCGTACAGAAGTGGGAGGAGAGGGCTGTTTCACCTGCCATTGATGAAAATCAAACTCCCAATGTCTGATGGCAGGCTGCTCTTTCATGCTCTGCCGTTATTGTTTCAACAGAAATTGCGTTTGTTGTTTTTGCTGGCAGCGTTTGCCTCTTCTGAAGTAGAGAGACTGCTGCCATTTTAGTTAGGGGTTCCGCGTTTTTTCCTTCCATTCAAATTCACGTCCCTGAGTATCGTGCTTCCGATGTATTAAATAGAAACACCTCCACGTAGGCTGGGAAATAGCGTCATTAGTAACACTGTAGTTTTGAAGAAATGCAAAAAAAAATGTTAACGTCAGTCTCTTGTTTCCCACTTTGTATGCTTTGGGGACACTAGACCCACATTACATATCAAATTCAGTTACTCTTTATGACAACTGGAATTATCTATCACCACGTGACGCATATTTTGTCAGGGTTGTTTCTGTGTATATGTTTAACATGATAAAATCTTTGACCATCATGTCAAGTGAGAAGCAGAGAGGTGGAGCAAAAGGGTAACAGGAAATTTTATTTCAGCTCCCCTCCCCTTTTATGTTTTGGCGTTGGACACTAAATAAAGGTAAAAAAAAAAAAACCCACATTTCAAACTCACCAAAGCATTATTCTGCATATGGAAATGAGCTGGTTAGTCAATCTGAAATCTTTTGTGGGACTTCCCTGGTGGTGCATTAGTTAAGAATCCACCTGTCAGTGCAGGAGACATGGGTTCAATCCCTGGTCCAGGAAGATCCCAGATGCCGCGGAGCAGCTAAGCCCATACGCCACAACTACTGAGCCCGTGTGCCACAACTACTGAAGCCCATGCACCTAGAACCCGTGCCCTGCAACAAGAGAAGCCACCACAATGAGAAGCCCATGCACCACAATGAAGAGTAACCCCCATTCGCTGCAACTAGAGAAAGCCCACATGCAACAACAAAGACCCAATGCAGCCAAAAATAATTTAAAATAAATAAATAAATAAATAAATAAAATGTTTTGTAATGAGAACTTAAATAATCAGATGAAAACTCGATTTTACCTTAACTGATAATTATGGAACTGAAGTCTAGCCTGGCTTTAGAAGGCAAGTTTTAATTTTTTTATTTTAAAAGGATAATCATAAGTATTACAGTTTATTGGCTGAGTGCTTGGGAGGCCAATCTTACCCTCTGGTCTTAAAATATCTTGGGATGTAAAATGCAGAGTATTTTGACATGTTTTCTTGCTCAGCAATGAATATAGAGGGTCAAGGCTTTCTATGACAGATATTGAACCTTTATCAGTATCTCATTTCTTCTTGGCTTCTAGCAAGCTTCTAGGTATTTAAATCTCTTAGTGCTTTTTCACTCAGCTGCCTTTCCTACAGTTGAGAATCCACTTCTTCTGGAAGTGATGGTAATTCGTTTGTGAACTACCTGGAGCATGGCAGATCACAAGCCATAGAAGATCTGAAGGGTAAAGGAATCCCTCTAGGAATCCCATCAAATACAATCATTTGGTTTCTCACACATCCCAGTAATGCCTGCTTCTTGAAATTCAGCGTCTTCCTTTCCCAACCCTCCACTAGATTTCACAAAGGTAATGTCGTGTACCTGCCTTTAAGGCAGCTTTAAAAGGAGAAATTTACTTCTGCTTAATCGGTCATGGCTCCTGTCACTTTCATCCATTATTCCAGTTCAACAGAAGTGAAATCTTAAATGCAAAATTATGATGTTTTGCTTCCAGGGAAGTTCATTGGATAAGTCTGAACAATTATTTTTCAACGGTTTATTAAACTTAGAATGGATAGTGCTCTTAAAGTCTATTAAAATGTCCATTCATTTCCTTTAGATTTTTTGATTGAGTAGGTTGAAACTGATGGATAAATTATATCAATTTTATTCTGATCTGTGACAATATGTAGAAGATCTGTTATCTAGGATGCATTCTGTAAATTTGCAGAGTGTTTTTCTCAGCACCGAGTCTTATATTACAACATAATTTGATTCAGGAATGTAAGAGTTTCTTCTAAATTGTTAGTTCTCTTTACTTCCCTTCCTGGAATCACCTTATGTCAAAAAATACTGATTTTTTTTTCTTTTTGATTTCTGACCACATCTTTGCCTATTTTCTTAATGTTTTATTATTGCATATTTATCAACATTTTTTAAAGAAGTAATTCTCTAATTTAATCAGCTATCAAACAGTTTCCCCCAGTGCATTTCTATCTTCTTGTTTTCTTCTAAAACTTTTAGTACCCGTTAAGGAAGTTATGCAACTTTACACTAAAGTTGCCTAAATTTCCTAATAATATAGGAGATGGTCTCAAATTACTAGACACTAGTAAGCTGTTTTCTGGTGTTGCTCAGTAATGCACCACATTGAAATTATTTAGACCAGAAGACATTTATAAGTCTCTCAAATTGTCATTTAAGGGGCAATAGCCATCTTACAAAAATGCACACTTGACTCAGCCCCTTTTGGAATAACATGTCAGCTTCATCACACACGTGGTTACCTTAAATAGGGTATTCTGACTAGCTATGATGGAATGTCTTCTTAATTAGTAGAAATCATAATTGTGAGCAGTAATGATATTCTGTATTATTGTGGGTCCTGTGAGATGCTGAGTGTCTTCAGACTCCAAAACATACTCTGAACTTTGCTTTTCATTCTTGAAATTCAAATTTTAAATTCCTTAGCTGTCTCTTTCTGTTTGTTACCTTCATTCAGGGAGCATATATTACGGGCCTGTAATGGGCCAGACCTGAGCTGATCATCAGTGACCCTAAAGGAAAAAGGCACAGCTCTGCCCTTTCAGTTTGGAAAAATAAGTACACAAACAAATTAAATACAAGTGTGAGTGCTATGATGGAAGTATTTAAGGTTACGTTTGCAACTGGTTACAGTTGGAGCACAAATGTGTGGGAGGGCTATATCTGCTGAGGCTTCATAAAGGAAATGACCCTCAAAAGATGCATTGCCACTTGCCACGGTGCTGAAGGAAGGACGTTCCACTCAGATGGACCAGCAGGAACAGGCTGCTGTGGTCCAGAAACTGTAAGCAAGTAGATGTGATTGGAGCAGAGTTCACTAACAAGGCATGATGAGAGAATGAGAGAATTAACTCTAGGCCATGGCCGCCTTGTCAAGGACATGTGTAACAGTCCAAAGAGTACATCTTTATTCTCTAATCAGTGGAGAGCTATTAATAGATTTAAACTTAATCTGCTTTGAATTTTAGAAAGACATCTTCATTAGCTGTTGGGAGGGTACATTTGGTGAGCACTGCAAAGGCCAAGCATATCAGATAGGAAGCTATTGTTGGAAGCCTGGTGAGAGGCATAGAAGATCTTTCTGCCCGGAGAAGGGGAGAGGACGGATTTGAGAGATGTTAAGGGGGTAAATTTTACAGGGTGAGGTTCGAGTGGGATGAGGAAAGAGTTTTAAGATGATTCGACTTGTGGCTAGGTGACTGATGGATGATGGTATCCTTCATTCTTCAAAGTAAGGGATGTACCAGAACCCAGATTGAAAGGAATGCAGATGTTAATTTTTCTTTTGGATAGATTGAATTTGAAATTTGAGGTCTGTCTACATGGAAAGGTCTTAGAGACCCTTAAATCTGTGGCTCTGAATCTCAAGAAAGGGCTTGGGGTTAAAGATATAGATTTGTCATAATGAAATAAAATGGCTGTCATTTATTGGGAACATTCTATATGCTAGACCCTGCGCTACTTATTTATATATATATATATTCTTTTTCATCTTTAGTATAACTCTAGGAACAAGATATGATTATCCTTACTTTATTAAAGGGTAACTGTGTTTTAGAGAGGTGAGAAATCTTGTGCAAACTTCCACATCTAATAATTAGCAGGTCCAGCATTGAAGCCAAACATATATCATTAAAACTATGTTCACTGCCCAAGTGCCACAACTACTGAAGCCCGCGTGCTGCAACTACTGAAGCCCGTGCACCTAGAGCCCGTGCTCTGCAACAAGAGAAGCCACCCAATGAGAAGCCCGCGCACCGCAACGAAGAGTAACCCCCACTCGCAGCAACTAGAGAAAAACCCGCGCACAGCAACAAAGACCCAAGGCAGCCAAAAATAAAAATAAATAAATAAATTTATTTAAAAAAAAATTATGTTCACTGTCTTTTCCATTATTTTGTTTTAGGAAGAATGGGAAGAAAGGGATGGAAGTGGTGACAGGCTATGTGTGCACTTGGACATGGATTTGAAAGCTTATTGGAGAGCCATACAGAGAATATCAGAATGTTGGCAGATTTGATTTTATCTTATTGGCAGTAGGGAACAGTGAAAGTCTTTAGCAGGGTAATTAGAAAAAAGGAAATGAATTCAAATAAGGATACAAAATGAACCAGTGAAAAGGGATATATTGGGTTGGCCAAAAAGTTCGTCTGGGTTTTTTCTGTAAGATGTTATGGGAAAACCCAAACGAACTTAGTGTCCAACCTGATAATATTAATGTTCTTTTGGTTACAAATAACAGAAACCAACTTAAGCAAGAAGGATTGTTTATTGGAAGAATCCCAAGAAAGTCTCCCAGAAACAAAGTAAGAGGTTAACAACCAAGAAGTGGAGCAGTTTGTGGAATTTCCCCTCCAGGGTTCAGCCGGAAATTAACATGCTATCTGCAGGGCCCTGGGTTTCTGTTTCTCTGTTCAAAATTTCAAGAAGCTGAAAAAGAGGTGCACAGTCTAGCTGGGGGTGGTTCCTCAGTGCCGATCCTGTCACTTGAGATCATTCACTTGGAAACCTGGCCTCTCCAGCTCCTTTCATAAGGAAAAGTCTTAAAGTTAGAAGTGACATGAAATGTAATGCAAACTCACTGCCACTAAAGAACTTATTTAAGTGCCCTTAAAAATCACAAATCTCGGGCTTCCCTGGTGGCTCAGTGGTTGAGAGTCCGCCGGCCGTTGCAGGGGACACAGGCTCGTGCCCCGGTCCGGGAAGATCCCACATGCCGCAGAGCGGCTAGGCCTGTGAGCCATGGCCGCTGAGCCTGCGCGTCCGGAGCCTGGTGCTCCGCAAAGGGAGAGGCCACAACAGTGAGAGGCCCGCGTACCGCAAAAAATAATTAATTAATTAATTAATTAATTAAAAAAATTATCCAAATGAACTTATATACAAAACAGAAGTAGACCCACAGACGGAAAACAAACTGAGGGTTACCAAAGGGGAGAGGGATAAACTAGGAGTTTGGGATTAACATATACACCCTACTCTATATAATATAGATAACCAACAAGGGCCTACTGTAGCACAGGGAACTCCACTATTTTGTAATAACCCATAAGGGAAAAGAATCTGAAAAGGCATATATATATATATATATATATATATATATATATATATATATATATATATATATATAACTGAATCACTTTGCTGTACACCTGAAACTAACACAACATTGTAAGTCAACTATACCTCAATGAAAAATAAGTAATTGTTAAATGAATGAATGATTTTATGACATGTTAAAGTGAGGTGATTTGTCTACTTATTTTCAACATGAAGAATACAACAGAATTTATCAAAGTTTAAGATGTGTATATGCTTTGGGTGTGTAATGTCAGGCCATCAATGGAGATACACCAACTATAATACCATTATATAAAGAGTGGATTTTAGTATCAAACAGATCACCTTAGATGTCATCTGAGGCAGGTTAATCATGGAATTACCAAAGAACCTCTAACTTAGAGTACACTTAAAGTAAAATAATAAAGCACTATTTTAGTAATTCCAATGCTATATTATTGGCTATTATAAAAACAAAATCTTGTCTGTGAATCAACAGAAAAAAAATCAATCGGTCTAAATACAATGTTCAGAATTTTGTTTCCTTTATACATACAGTCAAAAAAATTTAACAAAATGTATTAGTAAAATATACAAGCACATATATTGTTAATAACAAAGTGCTTATTAACAATTTGGTGTTTCAAATATACCAGCTACGGCTTTCATATTTCCTGTTTTTATGATGATGATTGCCCTCCTAGTATACAGCTGTTTCTCAGTTGTAACTACAAAGGGGTGTAACGAAACCTAAGAACAACTATTTAAAGAGAAAATCATTTCTTGGTATTAATTCATTTGTTTCATCAATAAATTATATTTTAAAAAGCTTTCAGCTATAAGATGAATAAAGTCTGAGGATTTAATGTGTAACATGGTGACTATAGTTGATAACACTATATTGTGTATTTGAGTTTTACTAAAACAGTAGAACTTAAAGGTCCTCATGAAAAAATAAATATATATACACACATATAAAATAGTGAGGTGATAGATGTGTTAATTAACTAGATGAGAGGAATCTTCACAATGTACACGTATATCAAATCATCACAATGTATGCTTTAAATATCTTAAAGTTTTATTCACCAGTTATACCTCAATAAGGCCAATGAATGGAAAAATTGTATTTAAGTGAAATCAGGGTTATATACTTAAGGTAATTGGAAACATTTTGATAAAATGGTATACCTTTGTGTATTACACACATTTTCATTTCATCCATTCTTACGGTTATTGGGAACTTTATAATTTGCTTACGAATTACAAGGAAATATGTTAAGTGTAGGATTGTTAAAAAGTGCCAGATGGACAGCACTTAGCACACAGGCTCTCTATCAGTTCAGGAACAGGTATAAAAGTGATGCGGAGGCAGGTCCTTGTTTCTGCAGTGCTTCTTAATTCTGCTGAGAATGATTCATCTCTAAGAAGGAAAGGAAAGAGGTGGATTGATCTCTAAGCTAATTCTATTCCTAATCTCTTTGAGCCTGCTAACAGCGTTGCTTGCACTGCTGTGGCATTTTTTCCTGTTGTCATGGACACTTATCCATTGAAAACACACAGATGCCTGCTGACTGTCCATTTTTTTCACTTTGCCTGGTGAGTCTTGGGTCTGATTCAGGCTTTGATTAAAGCAAGAAGTACTCAGTAGAAATCCATTCTTCTTATTTCATATAAAACTCGATGTGTGATTCCAGTGAGAAATTAAATGAATTGTGATTTTTTTTTTTAAGAAAAGTCAGAAAGATTTATGAAGCCCAGGTGCCTGTGGATACCTTATTTTCACAGCAGGAAACCACTTTTATGAACATGCCAATTAAGAGAGATTGTTTCACGAATGTATCAAATGATAGGATTTCATTATTTTATAAATGTGTAATCTAGTGTGGTTTCTAAGGGGAAGATAGTTTTATTCATAAATATATTGATTCATGGCAAGGCTTATGTTTTTACTCTCCACTTGTGCTTACTATGGACTCCTCTCCCAAAATTGAAAGGCAGTGAGGTATTTTTGAAAAAGCATACCAGGCTTTGGAATCACACAGCCATGTTCAAATGCTAGTTCCACCCACCGTGTGACCTTGGACCTGGTACTTTATCTCCCTGTAACTTGTTTTCTTTCTTCTTTTTCTTTTCATCTCTAAGATAGCATCTACCTTTTAGAGTTGTTTTTAGGATTAAATGAGATAGTGTATGTAGTGTGTCTGGCATAATCACTGAATCAATGGACCAAAGGTCTTTCAATATGAGAATGATGAGCTAGAATCCTTGGTCTTTGTTTTTCTTTCACTATCCTGTGAGTCTCTGGAGGCCAGGACTGGAGTTCCCCATCTTGGTGTTCTGTGTTTAATACTGCTGCACTTAGTAGGGTATCCACTGTAGTGAGTGTTTGCAGAATTCCACTTCAAAGCTCAGCTGGACTGTGTCAGTTCAACTTCTCCTTTATACTGTTTCCTCTGCTTTCTGCATCTGATGTTTTTCAAGCAGTTATCAATTTTGCAACCTATGGATGACCTTGTTTCTGACACTTCTGTTAACAGGAGGTAAAACTAAGAATTTTTGTGTTGAGTGCAGATCTTAGGAACGCAGTGTTTTTCAGGGCATTGACCTAAGAAAATTACCATGCTCTGTTCCTCATGGAATTTTAGCTACTGGGAAATGAGTTAATTATTTTGCCATTGGCGTCACATTTTTGGAGGACTGCCCTAGCAGAAATCATAATTTACTCTCTGCTTCTGTGAAGGCAGTTTTGTAGCTGTTCACGCGCTATATAGCTGTAGGGTAGTGGTCCTATTATTATCTTAATCAGACAGTACAGCTGATATAATTCCCTTTGCTAAACAGCAGTGTCTTAGCTGTAAAGCAGAGCAAGTGGAAAGGACCACAGCATGACACACACTTGCTTGGACACTTAACTCCAAGGCCCTGGGCACAAATGCTTAGTCAATGTTCAATAAGCATCACCGGCTCCAACTAAGGAAATAGATATTTGTTCTTTGGTGACACCATCGTAAGGTATTATCATAATAAAAACTATTTGCAACTTTTATTTGTGCTCAATTAGTCAAAAAAGGCTTTGCTTCTATTTTGGGCATTGCTGGTCAGTCATGACAATAGTAAAGCATGTATCATCATCAGAGTGTAGTTTAAAAGACATTGACTCATTGTTGGTTGTCTAATACTCTCCTTTTTTTGCACCATGAATGTTGACTTACTTTAACTTTGCTTCCTTTGTGTTTGCGGTGTCACTGTAAAATACCAAGATCTGTTCTATAGTCACACAAGACTAAATTTGGGGGAATTGCTTATCCCTACAACTAGTACAATTGGAAGGAAATTATCCTTACAAATTAGTCGTGAGAAGAACCTCGATTTGACCAAAAAAAACCACATGATACAGACTGTGAAATCCTGACTTGGCACTGATAGAGCAGAAAATAGGTCATTTAACAAGCCATCAGCTAAATGTGAGCTGGAAACCTACCATTATTTGTAGTTCATTTGGTCCCGAATAATGGCAGTTTGTTCTCTTTTACAGTCGTGGGACCTCCGGCAGGTTGCTTCATCTCCCTGAGCTTTAATGAATTCATTTGTAAAATGGAAATATGAGTTGCTGCCTACTCAGCCTGGAGTGAGTCGTCAGGTACCATTAGGGTCATGTCTGGGAATCACTGAAATGTCAGCGCCAATCTCCCCCATCCAAGAGCAGATTGGAAGGAACACTAGAAGAATGCAGCCAAGTGAAGGGGACCAAAGTGCTCATGTGCCCTGACCTCAAACACCTGCCATCCCATGCATCATATGTTCCTGCCCTCCCCTGAGCCTCAGAATCCTCACATGTCGGACTGGGTTCATGCAGTATAGGTTGTGGCCTCACCAGAGATAACTTTCAGTGACTGTGGAAGGGAGAGAAATGAAGGGGTTCTTTGTGACATGAGACCCAAGCCATAAATCTGGTAGAGCATTAAGCAAGGGACCAAGAACTTAAAGAATGATTCTTAGAGGCCGCTGCCACCCTGTGTACAACACCGGAGATGGAGCATACATGGCTCAATGATCATTAATCCTTCCAAAGATTTTTAGGCTCGGAAAAAGTTGCCAAGCCTGCCTAAGAGTTACAAAAGCTGAGAACTATTTTACATTCAGTAGGTACTCAAGTGTTGTTGGCAATAATTCGCACCAGCATTGGAGCTCTTAAGAATTGAATTTTGTGAGTTTTACGTTTGAAAAAGGTAGTAGCAAGTTAGAATACGGTGCAGAGGAGAAAAACACAAATTACCAAAGGTCCAGGAGTAAAGAAGGGAAGAGATTTTATAAGGTGGAAAAAAAGACAAAAGCTTGACTCAATAAGTTTTTATCTTTTTGAAGAGATGTCTGCGGATGAGATGGCTCTCAGGTGTTTTCTGTCAACTAGACAACTAAACAAGATCACCGCAGCAGGAAAATTTTAGATTAGACATGACTCTCCCTGAAAGGTTTCACCCCATCCCTGTGACTTCGGCTGAGTGCACGATTTGTGTGTCTGTCGCTCTGTCTCTCTAATCAAACTGGGAGCTCCTTCAGATAAGGTCTGTATGGTAATTTATGAATTCCTTCCACCTAGCCCCATGTCAGGCATTCAGAAGATGCATGATTCGTATATATATTTTTAATGCTAAATTAAATCAGCAGTTGTGGAAAGCAGTCTTTCCTAAAACTATTTCCTCCCTCAAATTTAGCCCATTTCCACTCCTCTTTTTTGGGGGGGCCCAGCTGCTCCGCGTCACGTGGGATCTTCCCGGACCGGGGCACAAACCCATGTCCTCTGCATCGGCAGGCGGACTCTCAATCACTGCGCCACCAGGGAAGCCCTCCACTCCTCTTTTTAAACAGTCAGCTAGACGCAAAACATTGGAATCCTTTTTGATTCCTTATGTTTCCTTCCTATCCGTTTCTCCTCCTTACATCTAATTAGTCTTCTGTTCCTATGGATTCTTTTTTCACCACTTCTTTGAATCTGTATTTCTTCTTTGGGATTCCTGTTGCCATCACTGCCTCGGGTCCCTAGTTCATGCTCAAACACTGATCTCTTCAGTAAAATGTCTTTGGCTTTTCACTCTAATCCCAGCCTGTGTGTTTAAGTTAGGTCATTTGTCCCAAGACACTACTTGCGCTTTCCCTGCCCAAAAATCTTCAGCATCTTTCTCCCAAATTTTTACAAGGGCTCTACAGTTTGTCTATACTAAATCTGTAGGTGTATGTTCCACTCTGTCCCTATACTAACTTGATATTTCAAGCAGTGGTTAGCTTTTGCCTTTCCTTGGGTATGTTGTAAGCCTTTTTCCCTCTGCTCTGGCTTATTTCAGTTACCTACCAGAATTCCTTTTCTTCCTAGTCTCACCTTCCCAAATCCTCCAAGGTTCACAATTGTCCCAAAATACTTCTGTAGACTTCCTCACTGGTTCCCACAGTACTCTCACACTATACTCAACTATTTAGCATATGGTATGAACTGGAAAGTTAATTGTTGAAAGGGGGATGTTTCAGAACAAGACAACATCTGACTAGCCATTGTTAAAAGTAGTTCCGCCTTCACGCGAGAGAACCCTATCTGAAAACCTTATAAAGTTTTTTTGGAACGTTTAAAGTCTGTAGCAATCTGAGAGAAAAAGCACTTAAGAATCTTGTGTCTACCCATTAGCGAAATTATTTGTAGGCATGTTTTACACTTTGAGCATCTTTCCTTTTAGGTGCATTTAGAGCATAGAGTGCATTTCTCTAATTATGAAATTTTGTATTTTAACAAGTAGTCTCTGACACACTCATTTTGACATTTAATCTTGGATTCATACCCAATTCTGGGTACAAAACCAACGAGTCCTTACCAGCCTTAATGATCTTAGAAGCACTTTGAGCGCTGCTGGGTACGCAAAGCACGTTCATTATTGGCCTCTCATCCAAGTTGCTTCTTTGCAGAAAGCTATGAGAGCTACAGAGTTTTTTTTGTTTTGTTTTATTTTTTGTTTTTTTTTTTTTTGGTTTTTTTGCGTTACGCGAGCCTCTCAGTGATGTGGCCTCTCCCGTTGCGGAGCACAGGCTCCAGACGCGCAGGCTCAGCAGCCATGGCTCACGGGCCCAGCAGCTCCGCGGCATGTGGGATCTTCCCGGACCGGGGCACGAACCCGCGTCCCCTGCATCGTCAGGCGGACTCTCAACCACCGCGCCACCAGGGAAGCCCTAAAGATATTTTTTACTTAACGAATTGCTAAGTAACAGGTGACGGAGAGGGACTAGCTGACAAAACTAGGTAGAACACTCATCTTAAGAGAACCCAAAGGGAGAGATTTGTCCAAAGAGAAAAGCTGTTTTCCCCGACCCCTACCCCCACCCCCAAGAATTTATTCTGTTGTATTTTGTTTTGCAAACAGACAAAAGGACCGGCAGAGCTCAGGAGGGTTTTGTGTTGCACCGAGGTTGGGGGCAAGAATTTGAAAGGGATCAGTGAATCAGATGTAATGTGGACCCTGTTGAGCCACCCAATCTTTCTTTTTTGCTGACGGTCAGTATTCCAGTTATAAAAGCTTCAGAAGCATTTCCGCCCGCTCGAAAGAACTTTATCCCTGTTTTTATTCTGACATACCTATTATGACTTTGTTCACTAAGCAGAAGGAATTATGGGAAATGGAAATTCAATGGCATGTTTTTATTAAAGTGCTATGTGTGTATCTTCATGGATAAATTAAAGAACCGAGCAGAATCCTACGTTTTCCTTTCAGGTAACAGAAATTGCCTTATTCATTCTCACTAACAGTGATTTGGTTGAACCAGAAAACAAAGTAGCATAAAATGAGAAGGCTTATATACAAAGCATATTTTATATTTTAAAAAAAAGAAGTCAGTGATGCTATGAATTATCTGTGATTCTAAAAATCAAATTAAAACATAATCACAGGGACTTCCCTGGTGGTGCAGTGGGTAAGAATCCACTTGCCAATGCACAGGACACGGGTTCAAGCCCTGGTCCAGGAAGATCCCACATGCCTGGGAGCAGCTAAGCCCATGAGCCACAACTATTGAAGCCCGTGCACCAGAGCCTGTGCTCCGAAACGAGAAGCCACTGCAATGAGAAGCCCGTGCACCGCAACGAAGAGCAGCCCGCGCTCGCAGCAACTAGAGAAAGCCTGAGAGCAGCAGCGAAGACCCAACACAGCCAAAAAAAAAAAAAAAAAAAAACCCGCATAATCACAAAAATCCTGTGCACATGTATTCTGTGGGGCAGGGGTGGTAGTTTAAGGAGGGAATGCTTAAAAGCCGTATTTCTCCTTTGCCTTCCTTAGTGCTGTAAGAATAGAGAATTGCACATCTTCAAATCCAGCAGCTGATACTTGGCAACAGACTCTGTTGGTCCCTTTCTGTATGTAGTAGACATTTTCCTGCAAACTGCAAGTAAATGAAAAGTTTACAAGCCACATGTTTTTGCGGCAAACTTTATCCCTTTTGCAATACTATATTTAAACATGTTTTTAAATGTCACCCTCAGCTTTTTGATTTTGTGGCCTAATTTCCCTTATCCCCACTACGTAGATCTTCATCTTAAATCACATGATTTGCTAGAGAAATATTTAGATGAGACTGTGACTTCCTTGATGGTAGAACACTTGCCATGTTTACGTTTAGATTTCAGCTCCTTCCTTACAGGAGGACAGACACGTTCAGACATGGGAAAAGGAGTAAGAAAATAGTATATCAGGCAGCTATAAAAAGGAATCTTATAAATAGAAAAACATTATTAAAGTCCCTTTACATGTTAGTTCAGATGTCTATATTTTTACAAATCTAATTTATTTGAAGCAGGATTAACCTGTATTTAGTTGCCTAAATGTGTTTAAGATTAAGAATGTGTTGCATACTTCTCTTACTTAAGATCTACTTTGAGTTTAGTAGATCTTCCTCAAAATAAAGTCAAATTTAAAAGTCCTTGACTATGAGTCATCTTTAAAATAAGAGATCTCTGTCAACCTAAAGTAACTCTGCAAGTCTGAGAAATCAAGGTTAACCTCATTAATTTTGTAAAAATTTGCCAGACATCAAGGGATTTGAAAACGCCTAGAAAAATAATAAGATATTCAACAAAGTTGCTTGTTTTAAAGGCTAAACTGTGATCCATGAAAGAATTATCAAAAGGTGGTGTGTGCATATAAAACAAGCAGTTTAAAGAAATTGACTTTGAGCCTGAAAGAAAAAGAATGCTACTCATTAGAAACCAAAACTTGCAGCAGAATGTTTTTGTATGGCCATCATGATAAGAACTGAATAAAGAATGTCTCCTTTATAACAAATACTGAGTTTATTTTATTGGAAACTTTTAAAAGAAAATACGTCATGTAAACGTTAAAGGAGCACCTATTTTACTTCATCTTGAAATAGTCATATTGGTTTTCTTGCCATATAATCTCCTCCCAAGGAACTTTGTAGGTCCTCAATTTATCTTTCCTGAGAAGCATTTATGCTATCAAAATTGCAAACTTAGGAGAAATCATGGATCACATCTTTAGTTGTCTTGAATGCATATTTTTATCTTCCAGAGTTTTTATTTCCAGAGAAGTATTTCTAAAGAACTGTTCTAAAGAAATGTCTTCTAAAGAAGTTCAGGCTTTACCTCTTCTCATTGACATTCATTATTTTTAAAGGGAGTGAGGAATAGAATTCGGAACTTGAAATATTGGTTGTATCTTTTGCCTTCAAAGACGTATACTCATTGTGACACCCCAGTACAGAAATGACTGAAATCTGTTCATGCAAAGAAGGTGATTGGTCTATCAGAGGAAGAGTTGTGTTTCAAACAGAATAAGCTTCTTTTACTTTTCCTGTTGACATACAAATTCTAGCAAAAAGAAAGCAACCAGATTATGAAGTACAATTCATTAATGCCTATGTAATTTGTTAATCTCTTGAAAGGAAGAGTGACCATTGAATCATTGTCATGATTTCGATCACTCTAGCTGTTGCTGCCCTTTCATCCATGGTTACATGGAATGTGATACTTAGATTTTAACTTTGCTCTGGGATTTGATAGCTTTTAATAACTAGAGAACAATGCATTTAAAATGATTTTATTCCTGTAGGAGTAGTCCTTTGCTTTTTGTCTTGGAGAAGCCATTGTCTTTTACTTAAAACTTACTCAACAACAATCAACACAAAACAACCAAAAAACAACGAGTATCACGTTCAGTGGTAATATTCACTCAGGGATTTGTTATGATATTGAATTTTAGAATATGTGTATGCCTATTTTTAGTGCTGTAAAAGATATTAGCAGTCTTCCAGTGAGACTTTCCCATAAAAAATGAAGATCCAAAGCTGTTTAGAGGATTATTGGGCCTCAGTGGGACCGCAACCAGAACTGAATTTACTGACTTGTGTCCTCTCTTCTCTTTATTTTTTACTAACAATAGCAAAATGATAAGAAAAAAAATCTCATCATCAATTCAGTTCCTTCTTATTCAGAGAAAAAGTACACTACGTCAGACTAGTTGAGGGTATGGTTCAATTGAGTATAAAATGAGTGTTTTAGTGGAGATTACTTATAAAATACATTAGATTAGAGTTGGCCTTTATACAAGCAGTGGTTTTTTTTCTTAGTATCTTTTAGCTTTATGAATAATTCATCTGATTAGAAACTGAAGTTACTTCTGTACTGTACTCCAAATTAAAGTGCATATTTAGTGCCCCTGTTGTTTGGGCTATAATTTATTCAAGGCGTGCTTGTTGTATAATGAGTCTGATTTTTCTGTGTGACTTGCGGAATCAGTCCTATTTCTTTATAATCACATCTTGCATATTATATTGTGTATTTTTGAATAATTCCCATGTTTAAAAAATGCCACTCATGGTCTTCCTCATGTTAAGAGGTCACCCATGGGCTCCGGAAAAGGGGAAATGCTAAGCCTTTTTTAAAAACTAGAATAGCATTTAAATTTTAACACTGAATCCTACTGTCACATAGGCATGGTATACACACACACTGCCTCTGAATTCTGTGAACCAATTTCATGTGCATCAGTGATTAGATTGTTCGTTTGTACCTCTGTTGACATTTCTTCTTTCAGCTGAATGGATTTCAGTCTACCTGGAGACTGCTTCTCTCAGTAAAGCCTTTAGCCCATAAAACTCCCTCCCCCACAAAGATAATATGTCCCCAAAACTCCTTGCCAAACAAATTTGCCCTAGCCAAAGATTCTTTACAGATACTCATCCTTAACAAAAGGCATTGAGCGAGGAGCCGTTGAGCTGATCCAGACACCACTCTTTCCATAAACACTGATGCCTCTGCGAAGGAACCATCACTGCCAGACTGCCATGCCTCGATCATGCTGAAGCCACCACCTCTCGCCTGTCCTCTCACAGCCTATCGGAGTCCTGTTCATCCTTCTCTGCTCAGATCAGAAGTCGGCTGCCACTTCACTACATCTTTAGTGATCCCCTTTCTCCCTTCGGTTGTAATTGTCAAAAGCTTTGGTTTAGCCCATCTTGCTATATATTGTTCTACTTTACTGTTAGTCATTGAAGTCCTTTCCTCCTAATTTTAAACTCCTAGAGATTAAGGATCTTGTTATCTTCATTTCAGTATTCATCTTAAATGGCACACAAGGAATCATTTGGTTAATTTTCATTGAGATTGGGCTGTTCGGGGAGAAATGGAAATCAACCTTCGTCCTGAGATGTAATGGATGCTTCTTAGGATGCCCCCCAAGAATTTCGGGCAGCAGTGGCCACGCTCTCAATGTGATGAGGGAACTTACACTCTGTGGCCTTCTGTTTCCCTATGTATAAAGATGGGCAACTAAAGAAAGAATAGGGGCTTCCCTGGTGGCGCAGTGGTTGAGAATCCGCCTGCCGATGCAGGGGACACGGGTTCGTGCCCCGGTCCGGGAAGATCCCACATGCCGCAGAGCGGCTGGGCCCGTGAGCCATGGCCGCTGAGCCTGTGCGTCCGGAGCCTGCGCTCCGCAATGGGAGAGGCCACAACAGTGAGAGGCCCGCGTACCACAAAAAAAAAAAAAAAAAAAAAAAAAGAATAGGAAAAGATAAGTACATGAAAGTATTTATATCATTGTAGGTGATATTTAAATGAGACATATCACAAACATTCTAAACTCTCAACTCTGGACTTGGAAACAGTAGTAGTGAGAGTATTAGTTGACTGCTTACTCTGTACATGCTGAGTTACTCTGTAAGTTGACCACCTACTCTGTAGTTACTACTTATTCAGAGTACAGCACTAAGTAGACAGATAGGTGGATTCACACAAACATACAAAATAAGTTCATATGATGTTATTAACTAGTACTGTTGGATCTGAGGAAGAGGGTGGAATCCCCACCTTTGTCTTTCGTTTCTTTATATCGAGTCATCCAAGGAATATAAAAAAGAATGTGTATATATATGTATAACTGAGTCATTTTGCTGTACAGCAGAAATTAACACAACATTGTAAATCAACTATACTTCAATTTTTTTTTTAAGTTAAAAAAAGAAAAAAGAGCTATGCTATCCACCTTCTCATTGAAGCAGGTTATGGTTGGTGGTTAAGATGCTGAAACCCACAAGTTGCTTTATGCTCATTCTTAATGGTCCCCAATTTTCAGGAGACTTCATGCATACATGAATGAACACTAGCTCACCACTAGACTGTTGTTGTTTGCCTTATTCTTCACTGTTGAGGAGCTGGTTGGAATTTGTTCATTCCTCCTGCAAGTTTTCAAACCACCATTGTTTGGGGGGTCATGTAGTACAGTAGAGCACAGACTCTGGGTGGTCTGTGGCATCCCAGCCATGGCTACACGTTTTGCTCATTAGGCCAATGACTAGGCTGCAAACATCAAAACACTTTTGTTTGCCACCTCTCTATTTGCGTAGCTCTTATTAAGATGCATGGTATGCTGTGCTCCTCCCCTATGTGTTCGATGATTCCTGTTACTCATCCCTAGTCAACCCAGGTAATAAATAAAAAGAGAGTCTTGCATTCCTTTTATTCATTATCTGGTTTGATTGGAAAAAGTCAACTCTAATCATGTATTGCTATCAGTGACATGAAAAAAAAAAAAAAGAAAGGAAGCAAGTTGGAAAAATTTAGGAAAGGTAACTTTATCTATAAAGGCTAAAAAGACTAAAATTAACCTAGTGGTCTTTTACCTGGGCAACTGATTAATCAATTAATTGATTAATTATCAATTAATTAATCAATCTCCTGCCTGCCTGTTGTCCAAGTTTTCTTGCTTCCTCTCTTATTCTTTCCTCTCCTCTCTCCTGCGTTGTGTAATATTTCAAATATATGGAAAAGGGTCTGGGGCAGGAATCAGTGTGGCTTGTTGGAGGAATCACCAGACCGCCTACGTGACTGTGGCTGCCCAATGAGCTCCAAGAGGAAAGGAGGAAGAAGTTGCAGGGCCAAGGGCTTTTGATAAGGATTTTGTTCTTCGTGGTGTGATAGGAAGCCTCTGAGCATGATTTAATTTATGTTTTTCAAAGGCCACTCTAGTTGTCACAGAGAGTGGGAGTCATAGGCAAGTCGGAGGCTCCAGCTGTAATTCAACCCAGATAATGGCTGGTGCCATGGGGGTGATGAGAAATGGGGATATATTTTGAAAGTAGAGCTGACAGAACTTTCAAATACATTCCTTTTGGAATAAGACAGGGGTCAAGCTCAACTCCTAGTCTTGTAGTCAGAGCATTTGGGTGAAGGGTGAAACTGTTCACCATGGCGTTTGTTGAGGGATTGGGGGCAGAAGTGAATCAAGAGTTGGCTTTGGAACCTGTTCAGTTTGAGTTGCCTATTCGATGTCCAAATGGAGGTGGCAAGTAGGCAATTGGATATAGGAGTCTAGAGCTGGAGGGAACAGTCAAGGTTTATATATACTTTCTCAACAGTCTTCTTTGTGTAGGTGGTTTTTAAAACCTTGGATCTGGTTGAAATCACCTAGGGTGAGAATGGAAAGAAGTGAAGATCCCGGGCTGAAGCTTGAGGCATCTTACAGAATTGGAGAAGGAGCGGCCAGTGGGGTAGAGCGAACCAGAGGAATGTTCCATGAAATTACATTCATTTGGAGTGTGTTAGGTTCTGATTGTTGATTTCATTGGCTGTCCTTAGTATTAGATTGTTTGATGTATGATGATTTGGGATCGTGGAATTTTTGTTTTCATCTCTCATTCTGCCCTTGCACAAAACCACCCTGAGCCCAGTCCCAGCCCATTCCCTGGTGTCAAATGGAAACCTAGATGCTGTGCCCTATGTCTTCTGACCTTCAAGCCCCTTAACCCAACAGAAGCTGAACTTCCAGTTGTTCCTGTCTGCTTCCTATCCAGGTGGCAATTTACATTAAGTTCATTTCTGGTCCACAGAGAAGTTTATTTTGTTTTTGAGTGTGGCTAGGTTTTGTCTCTCTCTTTTTAAAAACTCTTTATACTTCATCATTGCTGCCTGTTTGGAGCAAAGTGGTCCATCAAAAACATGACCCAACTGTGCCATGCCATGCTATCCAGAAGTCTCCTTCATACCTTGCATTTCTATTTGTTCTTGGTTTTTATATCCCTCTTTTTTTAAAAATGGGATTTTTTAAGATGAAAAATTCACATTTAATAGATCTTTCATCATTCCTGTTTAGGTGTATGTTTTTCTGTCTTTGTCTCAATTATTTACATCTGTTGTTTTAATTCATTTTAATGACGCTGGAAGTCAAATGTCTAAGTTACTTTTTTAAAGATAGGGCTTTTAGTATATTATCCTAAAACATTAGTATTGCTGGGGCTTTTAGGCAAAAAGATGGAATTCCAACTGGTCTGCTTAATGCATCTACTTATAAGGACGGGATAAGGATATTGTTTTAGCCTAACTCAATTTATTGTAGCTAACACATGCAGACTGAGAATTGGTTGAGTTGGGAGTAAATAGTATGTACACAGAGTACTTGCCTTGACATCCTCTTGGTTAATGTAGTGAAAATCCTTTAATACATGCCTGTGTATTCATGGGGTAAATCAAACGTGCAAAATCTTTATCTCTGTAAAACTTAGAGATACCCTGACCCTTCATAAGTTTACCTAAGAGCTGGACTAAGTGCCATAGTGTCATTTGGAAAAGCGGGGGTGAGAATAATGTCCCCAGGCAGAACACTCTTGCACCTAAGGTGTTTTCAGATAAATCACAGTGTGGAGCATACATGAGATGGCCGTAATATTACAGTGTGTGACCATTCATCCCATGCACTTTGATATAATTAAGGAGAATGGTGAAATAGAAGTGTAATCATTTCTCCAAGAGGGCATGTCAACCCATTAATGAGTAGAAGGCTTTTTATTGTCAGTTGAAGCAGCAGATTTTTGCCCAGCAGTTTGGATTGCTGAGTTGGTGTGTTCAGAGGTAGATGTTCATTTCAGGCTGTGATAGAAGGGAGGGGAACACTTTTGAAGAGGATTTTTTGTTTTATTTTTTTGTTGTTTGGTTGGTTCTTTTAAACCAATGACAGCATTTTGAAATGACTGCAATTCTGGGCATTATAATACAAATTTAATAAGCATAAAATATAATTTCTAAATATAAATAAGTAATTGACATTTAAAAGAGTATTACTCAAGTATTTATGCATTTGCATAAAACCAAATAATCTTGAAATAGCCCTTTACTACTATTATATTGATGCATTAAAATCATAGCCCATTTTTTTTAATTATATGTCATAGATTACTTACCCTTGTTTTTCTTGTGACTATCTGCAGTAGATCAGAGTAAGTACTAAGAAATACTGTCCGGTTAGGTTGTTGGAAGAATACATTCATGCTACTAGAGCAGCTTTCTAGCGTTTATACAATAATTCTTCAAAAAGTTGGAAACTGGTCTACCGAGACAATAAAAAGATGGAGGCCATGTTTTTCCCAAGGTTATACGGTGATGTTTACCAACTAACAACCCTAATTGAATTTACATTAGAATTTGTTCATTGCTTTTACTACTTAAATTTCATTGGCAACTTAGGGACTTCATATAATTACTTTGAGCAACTTCATAGGCTCTGTGAAAGACATAGTAACATTGATGACATTTTTATGGAATCCGACATATATTAAATACTTAATACACATCATGTTGCGCATGTTCCGAAAAATGTAGACAGCCTTTAGAAATAACGCATGTAATATTGTGGGTTTTGGTGTTGCTTTTGTTACATTTTTAGTTTGTTTTCTGTAGAAAGTCCAACTTTGCTCTTTGCAAAGTTCTTTCCAGTAGCTAGTGAGCCAATGTTTCTTTTGGGGGAATTTGGCAGTAATAGTTGGGAACTCAGCTTTTTTTTTTTTTTTTTTTTTTTTTTTTTTTTTTTTTTGCGGTATGCGGGCCTCTCACTGTTGTGGCCTCTCCCGTTGCGGAGCACAGGCTCCGGACGCGCAGGCCTAGCGGCCATGGCTCACGGGCTTAGCTGCTCCGCGGCATGTGGGATCCTCCCGGACCAGGGCACGAACCCGTGTCTTCTGCATCGGCAGGCGGATTCTCAACCACTGCGCCACCAGGGAAGCCCCGGGAACTCAGCTTTTAAATTATGAGTTATGTATTATGGCAGATTTTCAAGAGCTGTTTTATATATCAGTACATTGTCATTTCTTCATATATGACAAGGATATTTTTCTCTAAAATCGAGTAAAGGAATAAATATTTCGTAAATTGTTTTAAGTGTTTGGGATGAAAATCTTATCCTTTCTGTTTTGTAACTTTACTATCAGCAAATAATTTGGGATTTAATAGTTTAATAGTTCAACGGACTTTAATTTCCGTTCATGTGATATCATGTCATACTGTAGGACTGAGTTGCTTAATGAACATTATGTCCTATGTACCTCTTTCTTTTATTCAAATTTTATAAAATGTATAACATCCTTTTGTTCCTCGGTATACCCATGTCTTAGTAAGTTGGGCATTCTGGGGAGACATTTCCCTCTTTCTGGTCTCTGTGGCACATTTTTAAGCCACATTGTTGAAATTGATTTAAACACAAGATTAGTTTAGTTTTGTTTTTTCCTTTCTAGTGGTGTACTTGAAAACTCCACCTAGCAAGAATTTCTTTTTTCAGCAAAGTTTATTAGGAGAACTGTATTTTCTTTAAAAATTAACAAAAACCTGTCACAAAACTTAGGAATTAGGATCCTTCTTTGTTGACATAAGTAGCCTGAAACATGAAGCTAACTAAATTGCATCAGACTTCAGAGACTAATAATCATACATTTGGGAAAAAGAGCTTCCACACAACCTGTGTTCTGTCAGAGTAATTTAATTAATTAGAGGTAGTGATATTTCAATGTAATTTGTTAATGGGCACATTCTGCAAAAAAAAAAAGAATAATTCTGCCTGAACACTGATCATTTTATATATTTTTAGCTGGATTCTGTCAAAAGAAAGGGTTTCCATTGAATTTCATGAAACAGAGATGCCTGGAGGAAGAATATCAATGAAGTGAAGAACAGAAGAACAGTTTAAATTTTTTGAGTTACTAGAATTGCATATAAGGGAGAATGTAATAATCTTACCGCTTTTCCAAAGATTTAATATATGACATTATATGCATAGCATTATTTGGACAATTGAAAATCTAAATTTCATATTTTGAATGTCATAATCATTATCATCCCTACTGCTTGTTTTGATTTTTTTCAATTTCACAAAGAATATCATAGCTGTTTATTCCTTTCTTTTATTTGTGGCAACTTGTATATAGATATTAGTTAAATACTACATGACTTGCCCTGGAAAGAAAATGAAATAACAGCTTCTCTAGATTTTATAACATTTTAGAGAACATTGTAATAAAAACCTCTTGCTTTTGGTGGGGAAATACGAAGGCTTTTAGTAATAAGAAATATTTTAGTTGTATTAATTTGATCTACAATAAGTTTGATTCTGATATATTTCATTTCATAGACACTTCATCCTAATTCTGCTGCAGTGAGAGGGATTTAGGTCACTCAAGTTGAGACCTTATCATGATAGGCTAGGATGTGCTGCCGAAACAATTACCCCCATTCTTCTTCTGTGCTTAACATAAAAAATGTCAATTTCCCCTTCCTGAGAAGAAGTCCTCAGTGGAAGCAGGAGACTCTCCAGGGCGGTTCTCCATGGCCGGGCTCACTCACCCCTGGGGGTTCGATCCTGTTAGATCCTGTTATTATCTGCATTTAACATGTCCTTTCTTAATTGCCACTGCAGGGAAAGAGGGCATCAACTTTTTTTTTTTTTAATCTCTCTCTCTCTCTCTCTCTCTCTCTCTCTCTCTCACTATATATATATATATATATATATATATATATATATATATATATATATATATATATTCTTTTTTATATTCTTTTCCATTATGGTTTATCCCAGAACATTCAATATAGTTCCCTGTGCTATACAGTAGGACCTTGTTGTCCATCCATTCTCCATGCATCTACTAACCCCAGACTCCCAGTCCATCCCTTCCCAACACCCCTCTCCCTGCTGCCCCTGGCAATCACAAGTCTGTTCTCTATGTCTGCAAGTTTTATAAAGAAGTTCATTTGTGTCATATTTTAGATTCCACATGCAAGTGATATCTCAAGGTATTTGTCTTTCTCTTTTTGACTTACTTCACTTAGTATGATAATCTCTAGTTTCATCCATGCTGCTGCAAATGGCATTATTTACTTCTTTTTTATGGCTGAGTAGTATTCCATTGTATATATGTATCACATCTCCTTTATCCATTACTCTCTCAATGGACATTTAGGTTGTTTCTGTGTCTTAGTTATTGTGAATAGTGCTGCTGTGGACATAGGGGTATGTGTATGTTTTTGAATTATAGTTTTGTCTGGCTGTAAAGGGTATCAACTTTTAAATGCTGCTGCTGGGAAGTGATATGTGTGACTTCAATCCCCAGATTTTATTGGCCAAAGTAAGCCACTTGGTCATGCTGAAGGCCAAGGAGATGAGAAGTGTCATCTTTCTGAATGTTTAGAAAGAGGAGAAAAACTGAAATTATTGGTCATCATTCACAATGCCAAGTGAAGCATTAATATTTCAGCAGTACGGCAAAATAGATCAGTGTTTCCCAACCAGATTGCCAAGAATGGGATATAAGTGTGCTGTAGATACTCATGGTTGAACTTTTTTATACTGTTAAAAATGTGAAGGCATTTTTATTATAAAACAGGTCAGTAAGTTAACTCACAATAGTGAAAATTACATTTGAATGCTCTTTCATGGCTTTCTGTAAAAACTTCCTGAAAGTTTTTATTATTTTTCTCTTTTGCTAAGACTTGCATAGACCCAAGTCTCCACATAGCATCTCCCCAGATTTTTTCATTGACCAAGTACTCGCCGCACATGGAGTGAGCACCAAATGTCCCCTTTCCCCCTGAAGCCCCCCAGTCCACCTGATCATTGTTTTTATATCAGTGTGTTTATCCTAAGTGAAAATTTTATGCAAATGTTACTTTTATTATTCTTTCAATTTAATTAGCTTGCATCTTTTGCTCATACTTTTCTCCATTTAATTCTAAAAGAGAAGGTATATATAAATTTTATCTTTTTATGTTTTTGTCAGGTACCAGAGAATTATTAACTTTGTTAGATTTCTCAGTTGTTTATTTCTTCTTCACTCCTTCTTTTTCTTTTTTCCACTTTCTTCTTTTGCTTTTTTTCCTTTATTTCTGTTGGATTTTAAAGTTAACAGTCAAAATCTTTTCTTGATGGAAACCAATAGTTAATTTTTGTGTGTTTTTTTAAATTAAAATGTCTCTATTATGTTAAATTTATATAGGTTTTTGGAAACAAATTCCTTAGAATTAAATTGATTGGTTTTTCTGGGCATAAAATTTACTAAATTACTAAACAGGACTGTAAGTTGCAGAAATGGATTGCTTTCAAAATATTTTTCGATTATCCAGAACTGTAAATAATGATTATATTTTGTACATTTTTAAGACTTTCAATTATTAAATTAAGTGAAAATTAATATTCAGTATTCCAATTTAGATTACAGTATGTTTAATTTTCCAAGCTTTTCATATGCCTTATATTTAAATGTTTTAACAGTGCAGAAGACCTGAAATATATTTATTTTATAGTTGTAATATTTATAATATTCATTCGTATATTATAGGACAATATTACTTATAGTTTACTATTTATATATTATATGTATATTATATATTATTTACAGATAGATTTTCTGAAGCTATACATGCCTGCAGTCTCTTTTGTCTTTAGATTTCATTTTACATTATGTTTACTTTCCCAACCCAGTGGAAAATGGAAAGACTTCAGTTACAAAAACCCCTTCAAATGTTTTCCCTCAAATTGGAATTCATGAGTCCTTATAATTATTCTCACACTTGGTCTAAAGGTTTTATTTGATGCAAGTGAAGCTACATGCAGGACTAATTTTGTGGTCACTGTACCCCAAAACAACCAATTTAGGCAGAAGAAATTTTGGATTCTCTTAAGCAGAAAGTAAGGAAATTCCTTTATGAGATTGAGTATAGCACTACATGATCAAGCTCTAAAAGCCATTTATGGGATTTTACACTTAATGCCTTAGGCCAAAATGCCTCACACAAAGGCAGAATTTCGTAGTTTACCAGCCTATATATGTATCAGCAATGCTATACTGGAAACCAAGGAAGTAGAAGAAATAGAAAAGGAGCCACTTTTGAATAATACGCTCACGAGAGGTACTGTTGGCACGTTACACATCATAGTGACAGCACTAATCAAAAAGATCATTAGATCAAAAGGATGATCATTGCATGTTGATGACTTTAAGGAATTAATAAATATGCTGGTTAATAGCAGTCGTTAGAATCCTTGAAGAGCATTATTCATTTTGGAAAAAAAAGGAAGACAAACTTTTGTAAATCATATATTCAAAGACCCAAATGAACACTTTAAAGCAAGTTTTTAAACAAATATTAAATAAGCCTGATGCTCTGGCCATATGGCGTGAAGGTATAATGGCTATAAATGGTATGAAGATATAAACATCAGGAGTTTAATCTGAGAGCCCCATGATTCTACGTTAGTTTTACTCACCTAGAAACTCTTGTATATAAAGGTTTGCTCATAAATCTTAAAACCACATAAATTGATATTATGAAAATAAATGGCAACAGCTTTATGCAAAGATTAGGGATTAGAAAACCATATTTGCTGATATATACCAAAGTGCCCAAGCTGTCCAAAGGACACTTTTTTTGCAAGAGTTTATTAGCTAATAGAAAAATGGAGTGTGAGTGTGTTTGAATGTTGTTCACTGCAGATTTGTTGAAGGAGAGTTATTCGCTTGAAAAAAATAGCCTACTTAACTGACATTTTGGAGCACCTGAATGAACTTAATTGAAAATCGCAAAGGCCATGTAAATAATATTACACATACTCACCGAGCTTATGGATTTGAAGCAAAGTTCAGCTTTGGAAAAAGGATAATGATTCATTTGTGATATTTAGTTGGTGTTACATTTTAAATCCTAAGGAAAAATTAATGACTGTTAGAGCAATACCTATATATGTTTGAAGTCAAAGTTTTATCTTTATTTTAAAATACTTAAAATGAAAAAATATGAAAACTTTTGCATTTCCACAAGAATTTCAACATTGTATTTGTCAATTAAGAAAAAGAAGGACCAAGAAATTTAATCAGTGTATCCCTCATGATTCATGACAAGAAAGAACTTTCTGTCAGTTGGAGAAAAAGTGATGAACTCTGTGCTACCCATTTGCTACCACCAGCTTTTGTGAATAAAGTTCGCCTTGGTGGTAATTATCAAGCATTTGATGTCTGTGTCATAAAACTTGTTATTAAAAAGGCACTTCATGCAAATAAGCTCAAATTTCTTATTAAAGATTTTTTTAAAATTTTTTTGTATGGAAGTTTTATGTGTATTTAATAGTCAGTATGTTTCCTAAAACTCTGTATTTCATTTTTCTTATCATAATTACATGCTATAGAGAAAATGTAATGACTTTTTCCACCAAGGTCCATATGGAACTTTACAAACTGTCTCTAGTGTATCCTATTGTGCATGTGTGAAAAGGATTGGTGGACCCTAAATGGTTCTAGGAAAAATTGTTCCTCAAATTGAAACTCAGAAAGGGCCTAGAGTAAGCAAAGAATATCTAAGCAGATTTATGAGCAAACCTGCACTTGGTAACCTTTCTCCATTGGAATCCGTAAGTAAAAACACCATGAAATCCTTAAAGTTGAGACAGTTCTCTACCTTCCTCCCTATCACTTCTTCACTAATAGATAGCTAGCTCCTTAATAAATATTGCCCTGTCCCCATAGAAGGAGAATGTCTGTTAACACTGTGAAACTATTTCTGTTTTCCCAGTATGCCTTCAGAAATAGCAATTAATGTGGGAAAAAAATACAATAAAAAAGCCAAAGGGATATTTAGGCACAAAACTATTTTACACTGTTCTCTCATAATTGTTTCTAAATATGGGTGATGTTTTACTTAGGCAAAAATTATAAACTGTATGTGTGTATTTGCACATTTTCATTTCTGTGGTTTATGTAGTGCTATCAACTGCTAATACATTTAATATATAAGATCCGTGGTTTGCCGTTAATATTTTATAAGGATATTATGGTTTTATGGTCAACATTAATTTGAGGTATTGCTTTAAGAGTCAAAAGTACTTTAAAATAATTATTTCACTGGTGTTTAATTTCATATTAATCATGTTAACAAAGTTTTATCTAGGCTAGAACACAGTAACTACATATTATATGTAAACTATGCAATGGCTCTAATAATAAATTTCTTGTTTAATATGATGATGTTTTTAGGCACAAACATTTAATTGTGTGTAGAGTTATTTTAAATTTGAATGATCCAGTGGATCAAGTTTGTTTTTTCAGTTGTCTAAGGCAATTTATTTCCTTTTCTCCTATGTTTTGAAATTCTGCAGTTTCTACTCCAAGTTATTTGAGCACTTAAGCAAAATTAATGTTCTAATGTAAAGAAGATTGTCAGAAAAAAAATTTCAAGTTGAGTTCGATTGTTTTTAAAATAACGGAATTTCAACTTTATTACATGTCTGGTAAAATATTATACTTCATGAAACTACACTCAGTATCTCCATACATAGGGTGTTCATGTAAAGTTATTGATTCAGTTATATTATCCAGTTCCAGCTAATACCACGTTGGGGCAATTCACTGGAACTCATGTTTGGGAGAGACAGGATATTGACAACTATCTACTCCTTTTAAATACCTAATAATATAGCTAGTTCCCCTAAAGGAAGTATTTTTTAAATTATTAATAGACTTTAGTTTTTAGAACAATTCTAAGTTTACAGAAAAATTGAGCACCAAGTGAAGAGTTCCATATCCACCCCACCCCATAGTTTTCCCTGTTATTAACGTCTTGCAGTAATGTGGCACATTTGTTACAACCAATAATGATACATTACTGTAAAGTCCTTAATTTTACTTTAGGATTCACTCTTTGTGTTGCTCAGTCCATGAGTTTTGACAAACGCATACTGTCATGTATCTGCCATCACAGTATCATACAGAATAGTTTCACTGCTAAGCATGCATTTTAATTTAAAATAAATGTATCATCACCTTTTCTTAAAAACCTATACATTAAAAAATGATCAAACTGCTTCATATTTTGGAAAATAAAGGTTGAAAATCTTATTATATTACTCAGAATTATTTACCTACTATCCATTAGGAAAGTATGTTAATAACAGAAACAGCTTGGTTCCAGTGAACTATATATTTCTCCTCACAAGTCATATATAACTATGATGTTTGCCTTCCTCATCTTCAAATTTAAAATTTAAATCTAATCTTAATTTTACCGTGTCCCTTGACTATCTCTTTCTCCCTTTCAAGTGCTTCTGTCCACTCTCCTTTTTATTTTTAACCAGGTTTTTTGGTAAACATATTTTGCCGTAGTCCTCCTGAAAACCATTTTGAAAGTCCATAAATGGTAAATAAATATATTACATAAATTATAAATATGTATTAGTGCTGTAACTAAGATTCTATAGCATAGCGGTTTTCCACATTTTTCTATTAATTTCTATGTTTCTGTAAAAACCTTCTCCTAAGTAAGTTTCAGTGCTTGGTGCTAGGGCAGAAGTGAATCTGGTCAATTTTGAGAAAATATTCATGGTGCATCTAAGTCATAAGTGAACAAAACAACACACAATAAACACTGACCAATGGTTAACAAATGGAATTCGTGTATTATCCATTTATTAGACTACAGAGTGGGTGGTTTAAATGACAGAAATTTATTTTCTCACAGTTCTGGAAGGCTGGAAGTCTGAAATCAAGGGGCCAGCAGGTTTGGGTTTCCTTGAGACCTTTCTCTTTGACTTGCAGATGGCCATCTTTTCCTCAGTCCGTACAATGGTCTTTCCTCTATGTACATGTGCATCTATGTCCAAATTTCCTCTCTTTTTTTAAAAAAATTTATTTATGGCTGTGTTGGGTCTTCGTTTCTGTGCGAGGGCTTTCTCTAGTTGTAGCGAGCGGGGGCCACTCTTCATCGCGGTGTGTGGGCCTCTCACTATCGCGGCCTCTTGTTGCGGAGCACAGGCTCCAGACACGCAGGCTCAGTAATTGTGGCCCTCGGGCCCAGTTGCTCCGCGGCATGTGGGATCTTCCCAGACCAGGGTGCGAACTCGCGTTCCCTGCATTGGCAGGCAGACTCCAAACCACTGCGCCACCAGGGAAGCCCCAAATTTCCTCATCTTATACGACACCAGTCATATTGGATGAGGGCCCAGCCATATGACCTCATTTACCTTAATTACCTCTTTAAAAACCGTATCTCCTAATATACTTATATTCTAAGGTACTGGGAATTAGGGCTTCAGCCTGTGAATTTGGGGGCACAGAATTCAGTCCATAACACTCATTGAAATTAATAAGCTTTTTAATTTTCATGACTTGAAAACAGTAAAACCTGGTAATTATTGATTAAGCATGTGAACCAGGCATATTTTGTGCATTAAATTGCAACCATAGGATGAAGTCAGGATTGGTACTTCACTAAGGAGAACTTTTTCATTTGGCAATGGACTTTGAGTTGAGGTGTTGATTCCACTGTTTGAATGTACAAAGGGAATTATGTAATACAAGACCTTTCTTTAAAATTGAGTAATGCCCCAAATGCTACTTATTTTAATATTAAAGCAAATGAAAACTACCAGTTGTTTAAAAAACCCAGAACAATTTAATAACAAATATTAAACCAGTGGGGGCAGAGGTATTAGAAAAGCGAAACAATTTTAAGTACCTGACCATTATGCAATTTCCTCCCACGTGTTTTCTCTGATGTCAGACTCTCTGGGATCACCCATTTCTCATTCATAGGATGTGCAGTGACCCTTTGTAGGAAAAGGCACATTTTTTCCTTCTTTGCTAATACATTTTTTCAAAGGCCTCTATCTTTCCTAGCCTGCATCTTTCTGACACCTGAATCCAAATACGTAAGCTGAGTACCAAATTAGCTGAAGTCAGTGGCAGTAACAGTGAGTGTGAATTTTTCTCATTTACCACACACTCTCATTAGCCCATGAGGGACTCAGCTCCTCCCCTCTGTGGGACATTCAAGCTATGCTCCAAATGAAGAACTCCTTTTTAATATGCTAGTTACTTTGGTACTTTCAGAGATCTAAATGTGGCATTACTCTCTTCCCAAGCATCTATCAAGCCTCTTTTACTTTACTTTCATTGTCTATTAAAAGTTTAAGACTTGAGTCATAAGTTGAGTTAGATCCCTTTGTGCTCTTGTAGGGCAGACAACCACTAAGAGTCAAACAGCATGGAGCATTGGTGGCTTTCTAAATTTTCTTCCCCATCTGTAGAACAGATAAAATGATTCCTACTTTGGGTGGTTATTCTTAAGGTTAAAGTAAATAACCTTAAGTGTCTTTTTCAGTGCCTAGCATTCAACAAATGTTAATTCATTTTCTTTCACAACCCAACAACCTAAGTGTTCATCATCATATGAATGGCTAAAGATGTGGTGTGTGTATATATATATATATATATATATATATATATAAAACACACACAATGGAATACTACTCAGCCATAAAAAAGAATGAAGTTTTACCACTTGCAGCAACATGGATGGACTTGGAGGGGACTATGCTAAGTGAAATAAGTCAGACAGAGAAAGACAAATACTATATGATATCACTTATATGTGGAATCTAAAAAATACCACAAACTAGTGAATGAAACAAAAAAGAAGCAGACTCACAAATATAGAGAACAAACTAGTGGTTACCAGTGGGGGGAAGGGGGGAGGGGCAATACAGGAGTGAAGGTGGGAGTTACAAATGATTGGATGTAACATAGACTATAGGGATGTTCTGTACAACACGGGGAATATAGCTAATATTTGGAATAACTGTAAATGGAGTGGTGTAACTTTAAAAAAAATTTTAATGAAAATTTAATAATGTAAAAATAAAATTTTTGTGTTTCATGTTGCTACATTTTATTTTTAACCTAATCAGGATATAGCTTTAGATGAACAGTTGTTTTTGCCTTGGTGGTATAATTAGTCTTATGTTTTTGCAGTGAAGTTTAGCAACTGCAACGGGAAAAGAAAAGTACAGTATGAAAGCAGCGAACCAGCAGATTTTAAGGTGGATGAAGATGGCGTGGTGTATGCCGTGAGAAGCTTTCCCCTCTCCTCTGAGCACTCAAAGTTCCTGATATATGCTCAAGACAAAGAGACTCAGGAAAAGTGGCAAGTGGCAGTAAAATTGAGCCTCAAACCAACCTTACCTGAGGATTCAGTGAAGGTAGAGTATCCAAGTATGGCTTTGGATGGAGTTATGTCTGCAGATCAGAAATGTTAATGGGTGGCCACTATTTGACTTTGTATCAGCTTCATTTGCTACAATAATATTTTGCTGTTTTTAACCTTATAAGATGCTTAGACAAAATGTATTATCAGCAATCCTAAACTGTATTAACCTAATTTAAATTAGAAGTAGTCATTTGTTTTAAATTTCATAGAAGCTTTATAAGGTGTTAAATTTAACCACAAAATAAACAATTGTTTGTTAGACGTCACCAGCCAAATTTATTAGATGAGAAATACAGATTTATGGTAGTAGAAGGAAAGCATTTCTGTCAAGCAGTATTGGGTTTTTGTCTTGTCTCTTAATAATTAAATTGGGGAGTATGAATTATTTATACTACCGACATGACATTTAGGAATAATATACTCCCTCTGGTGGAAGCTGCTATAAGCCAAGATAAAATAAATAAGATACATTTCTAACAAGGTAAAGTTCAATTCAGTTCAATATTTATTGAGCACTTATTTTGTGTAAGGCACTATTTTAAGAATTTTAAATAGAAAAGTTAACTTCTTCAGTAAAGTTATGATAACATTATTAGTTCTGAATATTCTAGTCCTTTGAGTTGATTAATGTAATCTCAAGTCCATGATTTTATGAACTATGACTATTACATTTTGTATATTTATTGTACTGTGGGAGATAAGAATACACACATTCTTTTCTGGTATTTAATTGTAAATGTGATATACACAGCCATAATCAAATATGAATAAATATTAGAGAAAAAGATATTTTTTCTCTTATACCAATGTTGGACTTTCATTATGTGAAATGTAATTTGTTAATCTATTAACTGTTAGGGGGAAATCATGTCATTTGGGTACTATAAAGTAAGGAACTGGTAACTGAGTGAAAAGATGCTTTGGTTGTTGTTGATGATTCGCTGTGTTCCAGCAAACCAGCTTGGATCTTTGCATTGAAGCAGCAAGGTCTAATGGCTAAAATGTCTACAGACATAGGGAGAAACAAAAGAAAATGTTGACACCCAGCAGAGATTAATACCCCATGTGCAAAGTGGGTCATCTACAGCATCCATCATGGCTGACACAGGTTTAGAATAAGTACAGCATTAATTCTGTGGGATTTAATAGGGTCATAAATATTTGAGACGTTCCTTAGCAGTATGTATTAAACTTCTTTTGAAATCCAAATTATATTTTAGCACATCAAGATCTAAATTTAACGTACACAGTAGCACATTACCTGAACTATGGTTTAAACTAATGAGAAATGTATAAAAGGGTACTATTAAATTTTGCTCAATATTAACTACTATCTAAGATGGCTTATAGAAACTGCAAATAGTTTACACAGCTGTGCCACATAATAAATTTTTTGGAATTCAATTTTTCAGTGAACACTGTCACCCACAATTTTACGGTGTTTTCTATTATTTTAATAGGGGAACGAGGAGAAGGCCTCCAGACCTATTTTCTTGTTCATAATAAACCATGATTCCTATGCTTACAGGTATCCATTGATATTGATGTACTTTCAGAAAATGTTTTCCTAGTACTCAGGAATGTCTTCTTGTATTTTAATGCAAAGGAATCACGAGAAATTGAAGAAATAGTATTCCCAAGACAATTGACTAAGCACAATGGCTACCTACAAAGGCAGAAGAGAGACTGGGTTATCCCTCCAATCAACTTGCCAGAAAACTCCAGAGGGCCTTTTCCTCAAGAACTTGTCAGGGTAGGGTGGCACAATTTCACTGATCTCCATGGCATGTGTCAAGTGTATGTTAGAAGTGCTTTTGTCTCTTTTTCACAAGGTAGAGTTTACGACATGTATGTACTAAAACATATTTTGTTTTGTATTGATGAAATGTCTATAGTGTTGTAAACAGTCTCTTCTCCATTTTTTCATTACCTCAGATTATTTATAGATAGAGCACTCTGTGGGTCGGCCCTATATTTCATGGATGATAAAGTTTGTTCAGTGTCTGAATACATACGCCTTAGCTCCAACATGCTTCACACCCACACCGTACCCCTTCCCACACACCTTAGCTTCCGTGTCTGAAATCTGCACTCCCCGTGATGATCTTTGCCCTCTACAAATAGCTTTTGGGCCAAAGAAAAAATAAAGGGGCAATCATTGCTAAAAATGCCAGTACCAAGTGTGTTTGAGAGTTTTTTAAAGAAATAAAAAATGACCTCTGATACCATTAACAGACTCCCTGGGGCTGTGCAAAAACATAGGCTTTCAGAGCTGACGAGTGAGATTTTTCTCCAGTTACTCTAAATGCATATCATCAGACCCAGAGAACAAAATGACAGATATCTCTACATGTTTAGTAAAATGAGCAACCTTTTATTTATTACAAAAAGAAAAGAAGACGAAGACATTGTATTCCCATCTAGTAGAAAGTAAATGTTTCTGTATAGGATTAATTTAACATTCCAATAGATACATACAGAAAGCTGTGTTTTTTAATAAGTCATTTATTTGTGTTGTATAGTCTATGGTAACATGCGTTATAATTCAGTTTAACAATGAAAGACATAGCCCCCAAATCGAGGTGTTTTCTGTGTCTCTACTTTAATGGAGAATGAGAAAAGAATTTTGCCTTAGCTAAAAAAACAAAACAAAACAAAAACTGGATTCTGTTACTGGATTAAAGGTATTTACCTAATACACAAATATCTCGTATCATCACCTCCAAATAGTACTGCTGAACTGGCCCTTTCTCTGTACTGTTCTCCTTCCTCCCTTTTTATAGCCTGTTCCTATGACCATTCATCTGTAACCTTATTTTTCCGGGAATTGTTGTATTTGGAGGAGAAGGCAGTGAGCCTATAATGGGTATAAATTTTAAGAGTGATAGAAATATATTATAAAATCATTTCTTGCATGCTTTGTTATTAACAAAGTACTTGGAGTATTAGGTGCCACCTTAAAATAACATGGGAAGCTTTGGTTGCAGTGAAAAACATCAGCCCGATGCAAGTACAGGAATCTCACTTCCAGGCTCAACCATAATCTTAGAGTTCCCATGTGAGGTTCTTTTACACTATGGTTAGACAATGATTTCTTATCCTAACTCATGCAAAAGTAAACAATTTTTATCTTCATTCAATTGGACACCTTTTACTGGGTTAAATATTCTAACCTCCAGATTCCCAGGAGAAACTTTGATTCTGTTTAAAAACTGATGCGCCTTAGTTTTGACTTTTGCACTGCTCCTAGTGTGTGTTCTTTTAGATGTTAACATTGTCCCCAGTCTTTCTGGTGATAGGTGACATCTCTTTTTGAAGCCCATCACCCAGAAGCAAGAAAAAGGAGCAGGGCAGGCAGAGCATCAAGGGTTTTCTGGGAAGAGATGGTATACCTTTGTAACTGGAAGAGACCATGAGGTGTGGCATGCCCTGTCTCTGATAATGAGCTTATTTAGTCCCTTGTTTAATGTGATTGTCTTCTTGACCCTCAGATCAGGTCCGATAGAGATAAAAACCTCTCTCTACGGTACAGCGTAACTGGGCCGGGAGCCGACCAGCCTCCAACTGGTATCTTCATTATCAACCCCATCTCAGGTCAGCTGTCAGTGACCAAGCCTCTGGATCGCGAGCTCATAGCCCGGTTTCATGTAAGATTTCAGCCAGCTGATAATTCTCTGTATTAATACTCTTCCAAATATGTGCAGGGTTTAACATTTGCCTCTCACATCAGTCTTTTTTTTTTTTTTTTTTTTTTTTTTTTTGCGGTATGCGGGCCTCTCACTGTTGTGGCCTCTCCCGTTGCGGAGCACAGGCTCCGGACGCACAGGCCCAGCGGCCATGGCTCACGGGCTTAGTTGCTCCGCAGCATGTGGGATCTTCCCGGACCAGGGCACGAACCCGTGTCTCCTGCATCGGCAGGCGGATTCTCAACCACTGCGCCACCAGGGAAGCCCTCACATCAGTCTTAAAGCTTTGATCCTGAGCATTCTAACACCAGAAAAGTACTTGTAGCCTTTTCAATTTATTTTAAATAAGTTTACTTTTTTCATAAAATTGATGAATGCTCATGGTAAAAAACAAACAAGGCCAAAGAAAAAACTAAAACTGCTTAAAATCATATTATTGTTTACACGCTGATACTTGCCTTCGGATACGTGGCTAAGAATTTATAAGAACAAATTTACATGAAAGGGGTCAAAACTATTTCATATAAATTATATAAAGATCACAACATTTTTAATGGCTGTATAGTATTCATTGAAGATATAAACTATCATTTTAATAGCAGTTTCTTATTAATATACATTTATGTTTGTCGATTTATCTGTTTCTGCTGGTATTATTATTACCATTAGAGTCACAGAAAATGTATAGCACATTTTTGTTTTGTTATTTGTCGGTCATATTAACTCCAGAAAGATGTGCCATTTTGATCTGCCTACTGGAAATTAAGATTTCCCTTTTCCACATAACCCTGCCAATACTTGGTTTCATCAATCTGTCAGTCTGAGCAATCTTTTCTTAGATATATTATCTAGTTATATTTCTTATGCTAATTTTTGTGTTATTTTTCTATTTTATTCATTTTCCTATTAAGTTATAACAGCTTTTGTATATAGTTATATGTTCATATTTTTTTAATATACGTATTCATTTGAAAATGATTTAAAAGTAATATTGTAATGAGTATTTTAAAACTCAAGAATTACCCAATATTAAAGTCTAAATTCCAGAGAGCATTTTTCTTTCATTTTTTTCTAGCCATGCTTACACATTTTTCTGGAACAGGATTTCAACAATTTTTTCATGCATTTAATATAGAAACCTAAATTGATCTTTATTACTTCTCCAATCTCTATATGAATTACTAAAACTGTTAATGAAAGTATCATTTTCTCTTAGAAAAGAATATTGGCACATTGTAAAAACTTTTCAAATAATACAGAAATGAAAATTTTCAAATAATACAGTATTAATAAGAAAGTGAAAAGAATTTGAAATCCCAGTACATAAAACTAACCATTTTCTTTTCTTTTTTTTTCTTCCTAACTTTGGTGATATTCTGTAAGATATTTCTCTGTGCATAGATTCATAAATGTATTGTTTTGAAGTTGGGATCATTCTCTGAAACCAGCTTTTGTCACTTAGCAATCATAAGATTTAGCATCTTTCCATGTCAATAAATCACTATTTATATCATCATTTTGGATTGCTCTAAGATAATTTTAAGTAATTACCTACTGGTAGATATTTGGGTAATTTAGTTCTTTCAGTTTTGTTTTACAACTACTGTATAAATAATGTGACAACATCACAATACATTTTCGCATTATATCCTTGGAAAAATTTCCTAAAATTGGAATTATTTTGATAAATATAGTGAAATTGTTCTCTAGAATAGTTGTATTGTGTTGCACTACCTTCCCACTATATAGTAGATACTTTCCACTCCATTATCAATTCCAGGCATTATTTATTTATTGCCAGTACTATTGGTAAAAGAATTATCTTGATGTTTTAAGTTGCATATGTTGAATATCATGATATCCTTACTCCTGTCTTATGTTGAATTTGGGCGGGGGGTTGTTTATCTTTTTCTGTACTTTTTTTTTTTTTTTTTTTGCGGTACACGGGCCTCTCACTATTGTGGCCTCTCCCATTGCGGAGCGCAGGCTCCGGACGCGCAGGCTCAGCGGCCATGGCTCACGGGCCCAGCCGCCCCGCGGTATGTGGGATCTTCCCGGACCAGGGCATGAACCCGTGTCCTCTGCATCGGCAGGCGGACTCTCAACCACCGCGCCACCAGGGAAGCCCTTTTTCTGTACTTTTAAGAACCTTTTATCTACTAGCGTTTTTAGTACATGATTTGTCATATATTTACCCTTTTGTTGTTTGTTTTTAAACTTTGTTTATAGTTTTTACCTTACTATAACTTATAGTTTTTACATGGTGATGTTTGTTGTTGTTGTTTTAATTTTATCAGGCATTCTGGCTTTCCAAAGTTATAAAGGTTTTTCCTGCTCCAAGATGCTAATTTCCTCTATTTTATCAGTTTTATTTATTTATTTTTGCCTCTAAATGTTCAACCTCTGTGGAGTTTAGTTTAGTAAAAGAAGAAAGGGATATAGATCCATTTTGTTTTTCCTTTACAGCCAGTGCAGTTATCCCAACACCATTTATTGAATTAGTATTCCCATTGATTTAGCATGTCATTCCATACTTTTTACTCCACCTATGCATGTGTTTGTTTTTAGACTCTTATTTTTCTCATTAATATATTTGTTGAATTTTTGCACTTGTACAAACTTTTAAGATTATTAAAGTTTTGAAAATTATTAAAATATTGATATGTGGTAGAGCAAGACTCCCCTGGATATAAACAGGCAAATAAGCATAAAAAAAACTAAAAATGTTTTAAATCCGGAGTATCCGTCCTCCCAAAGGCCTTGATTGTTCTATCAACCAGTTCTTCTAAAATCCTTAAGGAGCACATAATTCTAATGCTTTTTATATTGTTCTAAAACATAAAGAAGTAAAACTTGCAAGCCTTTCACAAAAACAACATCACATTAATAGGAAAACTTAATAAAGGCAGCACACAATAGACCAGTCCTTAATTAGACTAGTTTCTAATTTATGAATACAAATAATATCAATATCAAAAATTCTAAATATCTCTTCTGTACGAATTCTCACTATCTGAACTTCTGTGGTTAAAATTCAGGAAATAAATATTTTCAGGTCAATTTCAGGGTAAATGCTTGATCTCCAGATTCTCAGTACTTGCACATAAATGAGCAATATCCATAACAAAATAGAATTAATTATAGAATGGCCAGGATAGTTCATTATTAAGAATCTCTTAATGTAATGTAATATATTAAATAAGTCAAGGGAAAAAGGGATTCTTTCTGTAGGTGTTGAAAAGGCCAGTGTAATAAAATTTACATTGTTTCATGTGTTAACCTCTAAATTAAAAAAAGGATATGTTGATGATTCTTTAGGTTGATAAAACATATCCGACAGAAACCAGCAGCCGGCATCATACTTAACAGGAAAATCATAGAAGCATTCTCTTTAAAAGAAACAATTCAGTGGAACAGTACATAGCTTTTGAAAAGATTGAAATGGTTTTCTATGTTCCGGATGAAAAGATTCTGAAGATATTTTGCCAAGAGTAGCTGAGTGATTATATTTGTTTAAAAAAAAAGAAAAAGATAAAATTTCTAGAAAAATACCTATAATACTGAGAACTCAACCTTGGGAGAGGAACAACTGTCTTATGTACTTTTAATATTTATGAGTGAGTGACTTTTACAATTAAAAAAGAGTCAAAATTCCTTGTACACACTTAATTCTTTCTAGATCCTCTCCTTTTCTCTTGTTCTCTATGACTATTCTAGGCCAGTACCACATTTTTAATTACCCTGACTCTTGTACGGACTTAGCAAAAGGATTTGGGAGCTGGACAGAACTGGCTTTGGACAGGGGCTCTGTCAATAAACAGAGTAAAGTTACTTAGCTTTTCTGAAGCTCAATTTCCTTACCTTCAAATGTGGCTTTGTTTCTACCTCACTCTTTTGTATATATATTAAATGAAGTAAAATCCATAGAGCTCTGAGCAGGGTGCCTAGCAGATAACAAGTGGTGACCTTTTGTTGCTCCATCTCCCCTAATTATATAGAGTTGGGCTAACTTAAATTTTGATGGGACAAATAGCTTTTTTTTTTCCCCTTTGGCCATACCACGCTGCTTGTGGGACCTTAGTTCTCCGATCGAACCCGTGCCCTTGGCAGTGAAAGCTCGTCCAGGGAATTCCTTTTTTTTTTTTTTTTTGATGGGGCGAATAGCTTTTGGTTTTCGGTCCATCTGTGCTGTTTTGGTAGCGTGGGTATGTTGTCTTTTATCTTCTCACTCGAGACCTAAATCTGTTAAATTGTTTTGTTTTCTAATTACTCTTGCAGTTGAGGGCCCATGCAGTGGATATTAATGGAAACCAAGTGGAGAACCCGATTGACATTGTCATCAATGTTATTGACATGAATGATAACAGACCTGAGTTCTTACACCAGGTTTGGAATGGGACGGTTCCTGAGGGATCAAAGCCTGGTAAGTTCAAAGATCATAATTTGGAGATTGCTTGAGGAAATGCAATGTAATCCAACACGGATATAAGCAAGATAGGGAGAAATCACTTGAGCCTTTTGTGTCATTTTCTTTCATTCATGCTGCTCTTAGGCAAAAAGGAAGGTAACTTAGGGAAAAACAGATTGAAGAGAGAAAACAGAAAAATACCCCTCTACTGCCCACAATAACTTTTTCCACCTTTGAAAAAATATATGCTACAGTATCTGACTAGACTGTAAAATCTATACAATCGTTTGATTCTGCTAAGGTTGATAAAGGCGATGCAGATAGAAAGGGAGCACTGGAAGACCAGGGGCTTTCTGTTTGTAAAGCGTAGATTTTATCTTATTAGTCATAGCAGCACCAAAAACAACTGGAGTGTCTTAAAACACGTGGCGTTCCTAGGACCAGGCAGTGGGGCAAAACCAAAAGCAGAGAGGGGGCTTGGTGACAGCTGAGGTGGCAGTTCTCTAGCTGCACAAGATACTTACTTTCAGGGTGACCCTAATGTCTCCTGCAGCCCTTGCATTGAAACTAGTGTCATGGAAAGTGACCTAGCCTAGAAAGAGCAGTTGCCAGAAAGCCTCTCGCCATTGTGAAGTGATATTTGACCAAGATTTTAGATTCTTGTACTGAAAACCCTGTAAACTTCAGTCACAGTGGAATACCAAGGCCAGAAAGGCCTCTTGAGTTTGGAAAACTTGTGGACAAGAAAATCAGTTGGGATAGAGATGGTAAAAGGAAACATTTCGCCAGCTTTCCTGAGATGTTTGGGTATTTAGAGAGACTTAATTAATTATAGTTTAATATTTTGTGTGCAAGAAAGCCTTGACATTTAAACTTACGCTATGCGTTTCCTTCGTCATCTATACCGGATTTGCATAAGCCAATTTATAGATATAGCCAACTATGCCTTAAACTGGCACTTTTCCTGGTCCAGATACACTTGTCTGTATCCTCAGAAGAGTGGGGTGTGCAGGCAGCTGGGTGGGAAGACAGGGGCTGTGCCGGAAGTTCAACCATCTGTGGCTCTGAGTCACATTTCAGAGTCGCGTTCGTCAGTATTTTAAAATACAGGAAAAAAAAAAATCAAAGCATGTTAAACATATCCTGACTAAAACACAAGGCTTTTACATATATTCTAAGGATAAATAAACGTTGTGCTTTTTTGCCTGAGGAAGGTTTTTGATCTTTTACAAAATCATTCATTCTCTTTTTTCCTCTATTATTTCTAATTTTATCAAAAGTATTGTTTCATAAAAATTGTCAAAAATAAACCATTACAATATATTTATTACGCATCTGACCATGAATTTCCATAAATCCCTCCCATAAATAAATGACTGTCAATGATCAGGAGACATAAAGACATTTCATGAGTCGATGTCCAGCAGTGTTCTGTAAGTTTGAAAACATCCTTCTAGGCAAGGTTTGATAATGTCATGAATCTTGAGTTAAACTAAGATGCAATATTGTAAGTTAAACTAAGATGCAGAATTGTAAGCAGTATTTGGTTCAAGATTCCAAAACATTTTTTTTGTTTGTTTTAACAATTCATTCATTCAACAAATGTTTATAGAGCACATGCTGTGTGCCAGGCAGTGCTCTGGCACTGTGGCTACAGCAGTGACAAGTCAGTTGTGCCCTGCTGGAGCTTAAAATCTAGTAGAGGAGAAATGTAAAAGGCAAACAAGCAAGTAAATGTGCAGTAAAGTTTTGGGGAAAAAATAATCAAAGTTGGCATATAATCAAATAGGGTGTCTTGTTTAGAGGGACAAGCTCTGAAAAGAGATTTGAATTATGTGAACAAGCCTTAGTTAATTCTGGGGCAAAAAAATGTAACCTGTAGAGGGAACAGCAACAGTAAAGGCTCTAAACTAGAACTGACCATAGGGTACTTACAAAGATGATAGGGTGGAGATGGAACATTTTATTTTATAATCCAGTTCTTATAAAGATCACAGAACAAACCGTCTTTAATAGTAACTACTTTTCTCTCTACTTCTCAATTGCACAGTTTGTCTAGCTACTTGGAATTTATTTGATCCTGGTGCTTTGTAGACTTCCTTTCCACAATACCTAGTAAATTGAAGTCCCTGAGTTTGTTACAATGTTCTCTTAATCTCCTAGGAAATAATGAACCACAATGCAAAACTCCCTGTTGAATGTACCAAAACAGTCACGCATGGAATGATTCCTCACGACCTCAGTAAATGGAGTGTGTGTCCTTACGCAGCTGGCTTACTTTCAGAAAGTGACTTAGGCATTGGGGAGAATCATGCCCAGCATGTCATTTTAGATGTTACTGCATAACGGAAAAAATACGGCAGAGGGAAGGCATTGGTGGCCATAAAAGAAGTTTCAGATGGCATCTCTGTTACTTATTATTTGCATTTTATATCAGTGAATGTCTAAAGGGATTCTTTCTTTGAATCATACAGTGAATTTGTCTTCTAAGTATATGGAAACATTGAGTCGTTATACATGTAAATTTAGAAAAGACTAATTGTCCTTTCAAGCATCTCAACCATGTTCAGTATTTTTTGAATTGAGTACTGTTCTTATCAGTAGTGTTTTTAATCAAGTCTAAATGATTACATGTTGCTTTGAAAAAGTGGAATGAAGATTGATGGAGAAGGTAAATATGCCTTCCGTCTGGGAGACCCTGACATGAAGTGTGACCATTCATTTTCCATGTCTGCTCTGTCCAGGAACGTATGTGATGACGGTCACTGCGATTGATGCTGATGATCCAAATGCCCTCAATGGGATGTTGAGGTACAGAATCCTGTCCCAGGCACCAAGCAGCCCTTCGCCCAACATGTTTACAATCAACAACGAGACTGGGGACATTATCACAGTGGCAGCTGGACTAGACAGAGAGGTAAGCCAACCGGCATCTGTATTTGAATTTGTTTGTAATCTTAGAAGTGCCCAGGGTCACATACAGTTTGCCTCCAGGTAATAACATCTCCGCAAGATTACCCACAATGCTCACGGTCACGAAGAAATCTGTTGTACTTCTTTCTACAGGACTTCAAGTTGGTCAAATGATCTAGGTATACTGGATAAATCATTGCTGGTCCATGTAATATTTAATGTGATCATTGACTAAGTTATGCCAATAACCCTCTGGCATCTAATTTTTACCGTTCTTGGCATTTTCTGTTTTCCCTCATATTCAAAGGTTTTGGTGAGGAATTAAGAGAAAAATCATGCCCAAATAAAGTATACATAAATTTAGGATAATTTTTAACATTCATATTTCTAAGAGCCTACAAATAACTTGTATGATGAGGTTTTTTGTGGCCTCCTGATTTAGTGCAGAAGAGTTGATCTCCTTCCCTTTAACTCTAAGATTAACTTATTTAACAGGTTAATGGCATTATTGCCATTCAGAATGGCATTCATTCTGGACAAGCCTTTAAAGTTGTAGATGCAGAGAAACACATTTCTGGCCTAATATTTTGTTGCAAAGGCATAAGATCTTGACAGTATTGAACTATTATGTAGTATCACAGGCTGAGAGGGAATAGGTATTTCAGTCATTCCAGATGGGTCATCTCGCTGTGACAGACCTGAGCCCACCATGCTCCGGCACCCTGCTTTGTTTTGTTCACATGATTCCTTCTGCCAGGAATGTCTTGCCCATTTTTCTTGATCTTGAACCTTCCAATTCTTCACGCTGCCATTCAAACCCTGCTTATATCCTTTCCTGAAAACTCTAGCCCTCACAGATTTTTTTACACCCTCTCTCTATTCTGTTCTGACCATTTCCTTAGAGAGTCTCAAGGTCATTAGTAACCATGGGTAATCACTGTGTGAGTGAATTATCCAGGTGCCAACTCATAGAGATCCGTGCTTGTAGATTTCTGGCTGAGCCAGCTTTTATAGTGAGAAGACCTCATATTATGTGTGTCAAAAGGAACCAACCATTAGACCTACCATAATAAATATTATTGACAAGGATTTTAGGAGTTGGTTTTTATGATGCTTTATTTGCCTGAGTAAGTAGCATCCACTTGAATTGGATTGAAGAAAACATTACTATTGCGATTCATTATATACGCAGGATAGTGCTGGCAACACTTAAATAAAGTAATATGAGCCAGTCAAGATTACTTAATTCACAACTGAGCTGAGACCTTACTTAGGAGTTACGTGTATGGCTATTACATTGTGCTTATTAATTCCCACGTGTCAACAATTCTTCCTCTAGGAATGTTTTGCACCAGAGATTGTTGAAATTTAGTTTTTGCAGTAGTGCATTTAGTTCAGTGATATTTGAAACATGTATGTCTTTACACCTCTTCCATTACTGTATGAAATACTATTCTTAAATGTCAGTAAATTCAGCATGAATGCTATATTTTATATGAGAATATGGTATATTTTTTAATATTGTCTCTTGAGTGCCAGGCTACTCACATACTAAGTAGGTATGGCTCATCTTCCAAAGCTAATATTTCTCTTTCATTTCACACTCTCATTGTGGGATACAGAAATTGGACTTCATCTTGTTTTCATACGGTAATACTCCTATCACATTTAGCCTCACTGTTTTATGAAAAGCAAGAGGCATAGAGAATGAAAGATAGTTTTGCCAAAGCAAACCAACTGTATTTAAAAAATCAAAGAGACTGTATTTAGTTTAGAGGGTGAAAGTCGGAAGTCAGGCTATACTCTGGGTAAGTATGTCTTGCGGTGAATGGAAGCAGCTATCCACGACCCCATGAAATGAATGTGGACGTGAATTCAAAACTGGTGAATCATGGGTTAGATACAGTATAAGAAATTGCTCCTTAACAGTGAAATTATTAAACACAGCAATGAGTTACTAGGGAAAATTATAGAAAACCTTCCTTTCCTAAAAGTCATTTAACATGGGGAATATGTATCTATCTTGGATGGTTTATGGTAATTCTGCCTGAGGCCAGGGGTACATTATTCTGACTTCTCCGGGCCTCCGTGCAGGCAGGAGATGCTTTTATTTCTATTAGAATTCACAATTTTCTTTATGTCGAGTGGAGGATGGATGACACCTTTAAGTGATTCCTAATCACTGAAATGCTTACTGAGATTCAGCTTTTTAGTTACCTTTCATCTCCAGGTTTAAAAAAATTCCAATTCTTGGGGTTTTTCCAGGCCTAAAGCTATACCCACCATACCTGCCAGTCTTCGATTGTTTAATCTCCACCTGATTTCTTTTTTTTTTTTTTTTTTTTTGGTTTTCTAAATACATTTTTAAAAATTTATTTTATTGAAGTATAGTTGATTTACAATGTTATGTGGATTTCTGCTGTACTGCAAAGTGATTCCGTTTTACGTATATCCTTTTTATCAGTTTTATAAAATATTCTTTTTCATGTTCTTTTCCATTATGGTTGATTACAGGGTATTGAATATAGTTCCCTGTACTATACAGTTTATATGTCCATCTCCTGCCCTTTTCAGTCAGGACTACAGATGAGTTACCCTCTGCTTCACTAGGTTTGAATAATTCTGGCTTTGCCTGTGATGGGCTGTTTGACCTTCAGTGTATTAACCTGAAACCTCAGCTCCCCCATCTGTAAATGGGGGTGATGATATTACATCTACTCCATGGGACGGTTGTAAGGATGACGTAACGCAAGGCAGAAAGCGTTTAGGACAGTGTCCAATACATACTAACTCTCATTTTCCCTGCTGCCATCATAAATCCATTCTCGGCACCCAGTGGATCATCACCATCACTTTGACTCCTCATCATAATTTTTCTCATGATGAAGAAAGAATTATGCTTCCTGTTTTCCACACCAAATAATACGTTTACTCGTGCCCTCAATTCTGTGTTCTCTCCTGAAGGAATGTTCTCCTGTTTTCTGTGGTCTTGGTCTTCCCTCCTCTGCAGGTTCCCTCCTACAAACCCCACTGGTTCCTTCATAATCCACAGCCCACAGCATGAAGTCAGAGCTCTTTAACGTGGCGCTCCAGACCCTCTAGGACACTGGTCTCAAAGCCTTCTTTAGTCCAAGCTCCTAGAATTCCTTACGTCCTGCTAAGGAGCCAGTGATGCCCTCCACCCATACGGCCACATGTCAGTCCTTGTACAGATCGGAACTTTTCTCTTCTTCTCTGTCTTTTGTTTCCCCTGCCTGAAGATTTCTGTCCCATCTCTCTATAGAGCAGGCTAATCCTCCCTCTCCAAGAGCTGGTCCTCAGCCCCTCCCCAGGGCACACACAGTGGCGTGTGTTCCTCCAGATACACAGAGACCGTGTTACATGGACATCATATCTGCCTTCTAACTCCCAAAATTCCTTGAGGTTCATGTGCTCTTCTTCTTTTCACCTTGAACAGGAACCCGGAAGAAAAGTTCAAGTTATTCGATTTTCTTCTTGTCAACACCAGACTCCTAAGAAGGGCAGCCCATACTCACCTCTCACTCCTACCTTTTCCTGGTCTCCTTGGAATCTGGCTTTCCGCCTCCTTCCCCCACTCAGGATTCACTCAGGCCATGCATATATTCCTACTTGCTTGGAGGGCACTCATACAGCGCAACAATTCATGGTACAGTCTCTGGACTCAGAGAGACCTGGATTCAAATCTTTTCTCAGCTGCTTATGACTCAGTGTCAGTGGGCAAGCTTCCCTGGCTCCCTAAGCCTTGGTTTCCTCCTCTGTAAAATGGGGATGAAAACAGTCCACCTGCCTTATAGGTTTATTTTGAGGACTAAATGAGACACAATGTATAGTGTAGCTCATAGTTAGTGCTCCTTCGCAATAAATGTTATTTTTTTAATTATCAAGGCCCTTAGAACAATGCCCCGGTATACAGTAACCATTCAAAAAAATTGTTTAGCCCACAAACTTACAAGGTAGATAGCGCTGTCAGGCCCATTTCATAGATGAGGGAACTGGGGTTTTGCGTTTAAGAATTTGAACAGAGTCGCAAACCTGCACTTCCCTCCCAAGTTCTCAGACATTATTCCTTACTTGTCCATCCTTGAACTCGATGCATCAAAAGCAAACCTACCATCTCCCTAAATCTGTGCTTCGTGAGGAATTTTCTATTTCATGTGATCAGTGTGCTACCTCCCCAGTTTCCCAAGATCATGGTCTATACCTCCCTTTCCTGTGCCCTGCCTTCCATCCACTGATTGATTTAGCCGTCAAGTTCCTCTCAGTCTACCCCCAAAATGTGTCTTGCTTTCATTCCTCCCTCCAGGCTTGGAGGACTGGTTGAAGGCACCCTATGAAAGGGTTCCTCTCATCACTTCTTCCTACTCTCACTATGGTTGCATTGCACATTTGGCCCTGTGACCCATTCGTATTTGTCTCTTTCACTTAATGGCAGCAAAGCCATCTCTGGTTTTGTTCATTATCTTGTCCAGGTAAACACTACACTGCCTGGCATCTAGTAGACATTCATTAAATGTGTGCCAGATGGATGACTGAATGTTCTCACCTCTTCGTTCAGTTCGAGCACTCCAGTTCAGTGCTCTAGTTTCAAAAGTGTGGCACGCAAGTATAATGGTTTTAACTGATATACGTAGGGAAGCCTCTAGGGACAACCAGAGCCCAAGTCGTTTAGATGCTACTCCATCAAGTAGAGACTGCCAGAGCACAGGCATTGTATTGTGTCTAGTTTTAGAGTTATATTCATGGCAGGTGATGCTAGTTTTCCATTTACGGTACGTTTACCATATTGTTTTTTAAAAGGGAGTTCACGTCAAGATAAATAGTAAGTGACTCATGGTGTAGAAATATGAGGATACAGCAGAATTGGGAAGATGGTATATGAATCAGTTTAGCGGTTTGGGAATCAGTGAGCTAGTTTATGCTCCCAGTATATATGTTTTAATGAATAAATGATAGCTCGCCATGTAAATAAGGAGATGTTTTTTCCCAAACCTGAAATGATTTTTATAATATAATGCAAGGCCCAAGGTTTCCCATACATTCATCCACCAGCTACAGCTTGAAAAGCATTTGTCCCTTGCTTATGCTGTGTCAGGCATTACACTATATGCCAGGGACATAAACATCTGCAAAGCAATGGCCCTGGGAAGGGGTGTGGGCACGTGTGTATGTAGCTGGGGAGGACAGACAGATGGACTGATAACAGCCTCGGAAACTAGAAACAGTGATAGAGGTGTGTCCTGAGTAGGCAAACAGCTCTTCCTCAAGGACTTTCAGAAGTCATCTCTGAGATGACGTTAAGCTTCGTGTTTGCTAGGCTCAGATAAAGGGGGAAGGGTATTCTGGGCCAGGGTTTCTCAACCTCGGCTCTGTTGACAGTTTGGACAGGGTAAGTCTCTCTTGTGGGAGCCTGTCCTGTGCATCATAGGTGTTTAGTAGCATCTGTTATGGTCTCTACCCATGAGACGTCAGTAGCACTACCCAGTTGTGACAACCGGAAATGTCTCAGGTTATTGACAAATATCCCCTGGGGGAGATGTAGGGCAAAATCACTCCGGTTAAGAACGACTGATTCAGGCAGAGGAAAATGCCAAATGCAGTGGCGCAGGGATGCGATAGGCATTGGAAGATAAATAGAAACAGCTCAAGGTATGGGGTCAGTGAATGGAAGGTGAGAGCTTTGGTGAGAAAGGTGAGTCACAGAGATGGAAGTATTGACAGCAAGCAGAGGGGTTGAGACTTTGTCCTTTCTAGAACAGAAAGCAAGGAAATGTCTTTAAGCAAAGTCCCCTTGATCAGATGCGAAACTATGAGGGTAGGAAGTCAAATCCTTTTGAAATCTAAATGTCAGTCATTCAGAACCAGATGCCAAGTGACTAAATTAGGCAAGAAGCTCTAAATAGTTGGGTTGTCTAAAACATAGACTGTGATGACTTCTTTACTAAATGTAAAAGCATTTTACCAATCAGGCACTTAAAATTGGAGATTATATTATTTACCAAGTTGGTATTTTTCTTTACTCGAAGAAACACTGCATTTTAGAAATAACAGTGTTCTTTTGTAACTTAGATATCTGAAGACTGGCTTGAAGCAATAGGAAATTTCAAGTATTAGCTACTGATCCCAATATTTCAGCTCAGTGGAAAATTGTACATATTATGCTTATATAATTCCAAAGATCACTGTAAAGTAGACATTAACAAAGAACCATATCTCCAGATAATACCTATGTACATTTTTTATCTTCTGTAAAAATTTCCATTTTTTTTCTTTTTTGAGAATGTTCATCTGTTTCTGCAAATAGCAGCCAACAAAAATGGCATTTCAAAGTCATAAAAAATTTTTATTTTTCATGATTTTCAGCTGGGAGGCTGAATTGAATGCCCTACAAAATTCTCTTGTTAACTGTGAGAGCATTAAGCTGAAATGACACTCTTGATTGGGAATGGAAATCATTGAGAAATATTTTAGCCTATGTAAGCATTATGGTGAGGGGTTATGGGTTAAGAAAAATTAAAATGGCTCAACCAGCACTATTCCTTTGTTTCTTTTTTTTTCCAATCAAAGAAATGGGTGTTTTTTTTTGAAGACAAAGGAAAAGGAACTGAAATAACTGCTAGAGATTGGCAACTTGGTGGACAGACACTAAAAATTGAATGTGTGAGGTTTGACTTTCCCTCCTACCCCTTTCTTTGCCTTGCCTTTCCCACTAACAACTAAAGCAAAAGCTACAATTTGTGTCTGTTCTCTCTAAGCTCCAGAAATCCCTCAAGAGTGACCATTCATAATGTTGGCTGTATTTAAAATTAGAGAAAACTACTCTTTGCAGTGCCTGTTTATTTTTGTATGAAGAAGTGAGTTTTGTTGTTCAGGATGTTTTAACATTTTTCAATGATCTATATTTTTTATCTGTGCCAATTTCCACAGAGATTTCTAATGATTTCAGGTATCTTGTTTAGGTTTTCCTAATACAGAATTTCATCAGCTAGTGCTGTAGACATCTCAGATGATCTCAAGATTTTTCTCTTAGATACATTACAGCTGAATATGGCTCCCCTTTAAAAACTTCAGTCTGGAATTTGAAAGCAGTGATGCCTATTTGATATTAACCATCTATATGAAAATGTATCCATATTCATTATAGGTCTGTGGGCCCTGTGAGTGTTATGCCCAAATAGCAGTCCACTGAGTATGCAACTATGAAATACCTACTGTGTTACAAAATGAAGGATATTGACATAAACCCTTTATTCTGGTTTTGACTTCATTTAACAATGTCTCTCTCCTCTATAGTTGTAAATAGTAGCCACTAATGGAAATTAGGAGAAAATTACTGTATCAATCTTGTTAGAATAGAAAGAACATCTGTAAGGATTTATAAAAGGAAAGCATATATACTTTATGAATTATATATGCTTTCTTCTCTCTCAAGTTTCTTTATTGTTTTCAGTATCCTAAACCAAGTAGAAATTAACGTATGAGAAAGTAAATACAAACCACATGACTTGAATGCTTGATGACAGTGTTGAGAAGTTCAGAAGAAAAAGAAAGGTTGAGACCAGATGGAAGTTTCAGCTTCGCAGTGAATTTCACACATCTGCCACGCTTTCCCTTCCGCCAGTAGAGGCGAAAACATTTAGTTAAATCTCTCTAGACAAGGACCAGACCTGCGCTTCACAAGTTAAAGTAAACTCCACTTGGGAAATTTTGAGTCCTGTTAATCAGAGTGAATAATGCTATGCTTTCCGTGTGTAATCAAGAGCCATTTACAGAACAACTGTTATGTCTTCTTGAGGAATTCGTTTCATTTAGGTTGTTATCTTTGTCTTTTTAGAAAGTGCAACAGTATACGTTAATAATTCAAGCTACAGACATGGAAGGCAATCCCACATATGGCCTTTCAAACACAGCCACGGCTGTCATCACGGTGACAGATGTCAATGACAATCCTCCAGAGTTTACTGCAATGACAGTAAGTACAGACTGTCACTCACAGAAGTCTAGGCCTGTGGCCCATTACTGAGAAGTTTTGTCATGAATAATAAATGCATTAAACAGAGCTGGAACTTGCTTCATTCTTCTCATTGTAGAATGGCTACTGACTCCTAAGTTTCCTGTCACTTACACCAGGGTTTTAAGTAAGGCACGGAAGTAATTTGTTTTTTTGCTCTCTCCAAGTCCACTGATAAAGTTGTTAAAACATGCTGCCTGGAAGAAATGCCCTAAAAAGACTTTATGCTGTTATAACAAAATATTTATAAATATCTTCAGGTGCACGAACCACGTGACTGATAGATGCTACTTTGTCAGCATATAATTATGATCTCTTGAGTAAAATGACTTCCTTCAGACAAGTACTTTCCTCCTACCCACTCCCCCCCACCATTAATCACCCAGATACTCACAGAAGGATGCTTATTTTAATATTAATGAAACTGTAACATAATGTCAAAAAAAAAAATTGAGGGCCAAAAAAAGTTATAGTATTTTTAAAGTCAAACATAAATGCTGTGATTACCTGCATTACTAATCTCCTCGTTTAGTGTGGATAATAAAGATTTAATGGGGTGGTAAAATCAGGGCAGCATGGTCATCAAGACACACTGTCCTTCGGCGGTGCCTGTCGCTCCTCTGACTGAGCTTTGTCTTTTCTTATAGTTCTATGGCGAAGTCCCTGAAAACAGGGTAGATATCATAGTTGCTAATCTAACTGTGACAGATAAGGATCAGCCCCACACGCCAGCCTGGAACGCCGTCTACAGAATCAGCGGTGGGGACCCCGCCGGGCGCTTTGCCATTCAGACCGACCCCAACAGTAACGATGGCTTAGTCACCGTAGTAAAAGTAAGTGCGATGGTCTCTCTGATGGCCACTCTGCAGCAACCCATATATGCCACCTACCCCTTAGTTTGTTATTGAATCTCAGGACTTTTTTCTTTTGAACATCTCTGAATCTGAGTTAATGTATTTGGAGGAATCACGTTTGTTATTTTTCACTTATGCCGAGGCCAACAGAGATAGTCTCACTTTATCCCTGGAATATGATTGTTTTTCAGTCATCGGGGAGTTTTGTTTTGTTTTGTTTTTGCGGTACGCGGGCCTCTCACCGCTGTGGCCTCTCCCATTGCGGAGCACAGGCTCCAGACGCGCAGGCCCAGCGGCCGTGGCCCACGGGCCCAGCCTCTCCGCGGCACGCGGGATCCTCCCGGACCGGGGCACGAACCCACGTCCCCTGCATCGGCAGGCGGACTCCCAACCACTGGCCACCAGGGAAGCCCCATCGGGGAGTTTTAACAGTGAAGACAGGACAGCCCTCAACAGTGCTGTCAGTGCCATGGATGTGTTAATGATATGTCACATCATGGATTTTTGATGGCCAATTGATAGCTATTAAGAAGGATGCCCCACACGTACTATTCTTATGTCTACAGGTTGCTATTAGAGTATTGGCTCAGGGAACAAACCAGAAAATATCACAGACGTAAAACAGGGTGAATGTAGGCAAGGAGAGGGCCTGTGCTCTTAAAAGGTTTTGAATTTACATTGCTGTTTTTTTTTTAAGTATAAGCTTGCATTTCCTTTTGTGTTTTTTTAAATTTTTTTTTTTTTTTTTTTTTTTTTTTTATATGCGGGCCTCTCACTGCTGTGGCCTCTCCCGTTGCGAAGCACAGGCTCCGGACGCGCAGGCTCAGCGGCCATGGCCCACGGGCCCAGCCGCTCCGCGGCACGTGGGATCCTCCCGGACCAGGGCACGAACCCGCGTCCCCTGCATCGGCAGGCGGACTCTCAACCACTGCGCCACCAGGGAAGCCCTAAATTTTTAAATTTAATTTTGGCTGCGTTGGGTCTTTGTTGCTGCACATGGGCTTTCTCCAGTTGCAGCGAGCGGGGGCCACTCCCTGCCATGGCGCACGGGCTTCTCATTACAGTGGCCTCCCCCATCGTGGAGCACGGGCTCCAGGCGCACTGGCCCCAGCAGTTGTGGCTCGTGGGCTCTAGAGCACAGGCTCCGTGGTTGTGGTACACGGGATTAGTTGCTCTGCGGCATGTGGGATCTTCCCGGACCAGGGCTCGAGCCCACATCCCCTGCATTGGCAGGCGGAGGTCAACCACTGTGCCACCAGGGAAGTCCCTACATTGCTATTTTTAAGTGCTATTTTCAAGACTTTAAGAAATTGTTTCTTCTGATCCTTAATTGTCAAAAGACAAAGCTGAGCGCCAGAAGTAAAAGGGATGTTAACTTCAAGGGTAACAAATAGATGGTGCTAACAGATGGAAGAGCTCTTTGAAGTGATCATCTGGGCTTCCCTGGTGGCGCAGGGGACACGGGTTCGTGCCCCAGTCCGGGAAGATCCCACATGCTGCGGAGCGGCTGGGCCCGTGAGCCATGGCCACTGAGCCTGCGTGTCCGGAGCCTGTGCTCCGCGATGGGGAGAGGCCACAACAGTGAGAGGCCCACGTATCACCAAAAAAAAAATGAAGTGATCATCTCTTTTTAGCCACCCAGGGAAGAGAGCTGCTTCTTTGCCTCACATCCCAACATTCTTGATTCGTAAGGGAACCTGAATGTTGGTCTTACAGAGAAAGGTGTACCAAGGGCTCCGTTGCCAAGAATGTTATATGTGCATGAGTAGAATGGTAATCTCCCCCTTGAGGTGGGAGTGGGAAATTCTCTGAACACAGCATAGTGACAGCACCACCCTCTGTGTTCGAATCCCAGCTGTGCGCTTTGTAGTGGTGACAACATGGCAGGTTTTTTAAAGCCTCAGGTTCTTACACAGAGTGAAGAGATAACTGGTACCTAAGTCTCAGTGTTGTTCTGTGGGACAAATAAGCTTAATACCCATTAAAGGTCTTAGCATAAGTAAATGTTGTCAGGGATGTTTCAGGGAGCTAATGCGCTTACTCAAAAGAATTGTCTTCTTTCCTGGCTTCTTTGCCGTCTTGTTGAGAATAATTCAGAAAGGGAAGTTGAACTGGGGATTGTAGAGCGAGAGGGAAGAAACTCTGAAGAGTTGAGGAGGTGGTCCCCTTGGTCCTTCTTAGACTCTCCAGGATGGCCTGAGAGCTCTCCAAGCTCTTTTTTTCATACTGTTATGCACAGTAATGCTTATCTGCACCTCAGCTAGAAGATGATCAGGGAAATTAAGAGGGAAAGTCCAGTCTGGTCCCTTGACTCCTGGTAACTTTTCTATTGACAATGGGATTCAGTGGAACTCTGGAAGTTAATATTTACATTAAGGTTATTTGCGCATTGCCTTTATCTAGAGTGGCATTCTTAGATTTGGGATTTGTACAGACCAGTAAAATCCCCAAAATTATTTTGGAAAACAGCCAGAAATAATAAAGTTTTTAGTTTGCTAACTAAGGAAAAAATAAAAGTCCTTCTACCTACAAACACTACTGTTTATTCAAGGTGTATATGTGTGTGTACTCTGAAATGTATACTTCAAATTATGAATGATACTTTTAAATAGAGTAAGTTTAGCTTTATGAGAAAAAAAATCACATTTTCTAGTTTTTGTTTTGTCCACTTCATCACAGACTGGTAAAAGCTTTCCTGAATGAGGAGTGGTTTTTGTACCAATGTTTGAGAGTACAATCTACACCATCATGTTCTCACTTGATCCCAGATTATTTAGTATTTTTTTATTTTTGGTCAACAGTGCTGTTCTGAAGAATAACTAAGTTGTTAGATGTAGCTAAATAAATGCAGTGTGCAATAGTAATAAGCATTATTTTGTGAACATAAATCTTTGAAATGCCCAAGATATATAAATTTCTTACATAAGTAGGTTAAATTGCGATAAATGTTTCAGTCAATGGCCATGCTAATGCATATTTTCCAGAAATTTGAGAGGAATCTATGGTGTAGTGAATGAAAAATTAATGTTTTAGAAATGGAGTTGCTAGAAGGATAAACTGCAGAATGCAAATATTCTTATTTCCTGCAATAATATGGTTTCTCCTTTAAAAACATTCTTTTTATTTTTCCAGCCAATCGACTTTGAAACAAATAGGATGTATGTCCTTACTGTCGCTGCAGAAAATCAAGTGCCATTAGCCAAGGGTATTCAGCACCCACCTCAGTCAACTGCAACTGTGTCTGTCACAGTTATTGATGTGAATGAAAACCCTTATTTTGCCCCAAATCCTAAGATCATTCGCCAAGAAGAAGGTCTTCACGCCGGTACCATGTTAACAACGTTCACTGCTCAGGACCCAGATCGATATATGCAGCAAAACATTAGGTATCAAATGCCATTTTGTAATTTACGTTCTGTTCTATGCTGTGCACAAAATCTGTTCACCATTTGAGTGAGAAATTTTCATTAGCACCCAAACTCCTTATTACAAGATTATTTTGAATTCTTTGATGCCGTTTCTTCAGTGGATCCATGAGTATATCAGAAATATAAGATGGATCTACTCATGTATTATTTAAAGAAATAAGTTTTCAGCCTCTTTTCTTCTGTCCTCTTTCCTTTTTAAAAATCTTTTGTAATAATTTAGCCTGTGCTTTTATGCCAGCCATCACATAAAGTTTCTCCTGTGAGTAAATAGGGGAGTCTCAGAAGCTTATAACATTTATCTCTTCCCCACACATCAGGAGGAAAAGAAAACTCATGCCAACACCAAGATATAAGAGCTAATTATTTTCATCCCTCACCTGTACAGTGGTTATAGGACTTGCAAAACATATCTGTAAAGATTTCCAGCCTCAGCAAAGTCTAATTTATCCTTCCTAATGAGGGAGTAGATGGTTGGCAGAGCATACTCCACATGACTATTATCCATCACTGGTGATGGTAATTTTTAAAATTAGCTCACATTTTATTTAACTTCTTTCAGAACTGTTGCTAACAGATAAATAACTGTGTATCTTCTTCATTTCTCTATACATTGGAACCAAGATAGAGAAATAGCTAGTGAACAGGTATACTGGACTCCTGCAAATTTTTACATCTCAAAACATAGGATATGTTTTCCAATTTGTCTATTGGTTTCCCAAGCTAGAAAAGCTTATCCCCACCCCAAATTAAAAAGGATGTTAAGCTGATACAGATAAATCTGCTCAGACCATGGGACTTGCCTTGAAGGGTGTAGTTCTGAGGCTCGGCCCAGGTGGGGAGATCCTAGGAGGAATGGGAATTTGGGGGGGGAGGTCCTCCCCACTGTGACCACATCTCCACCATGATAAGGTGGTAAATGTTTTAGGAGTGTTCTGTGATAGAAAATTTAACTTCTATTAAAATTTCTCTTAAGCCCTATACATTAGGGCTCCTGCTCACTTAGAAGATATATTTGAGCTAGTTTTTCTGCACCGTTGCTATCCTATGAACTAGATAACAGCTTAAAATCAGATCTGTCAAATCCCCCTTAACCCCAACCTGCAGTAGGGAGACTGGGCTTCTCGTCTTTCCCCTGGAACACCTATGCAATGTTTCCTGTGCGCCTGCCCACGCAGCACACAACCTTCATGTACCTCCCCAAACCACTGCCACAGAAATGCTTTCCCGCATTACAGCTGCATGTCCAACCATCATCTACAAAAATGCAAGTTAACGCACTGGTTTCATCTGGGACCAAACCTGAAAAATAGGCTTTATTTTTTAAGTGTCATGTCAAAAATATTAAATGTGTTGTGCATTCATTTTGTAGATACACAAAATTATCTGATGCTGCCAACTGGCTAAAAATAGATCCTGTGAATGGGCAGATAACTACAATTGCTGTTTTGGACAGAGAATCTCCAAATGTGAAAAATAATATATATAACGCTACTTTCCTTGCTTCTGACAATGGTACGTAATTAAATATAGTCACTGTATTACCCTGGATGTTGCTAAGAGCATAGAGCCTTATCACAAATGCATCATCAGGAAATGAAGTTTTCTACAAAACCCAATTGTCTAGAAAACTGACCTTCATTCCTCTAAGGCCCCAATTTCTATTTTCCATTTCCACTGGGCTTTCTGTGATACATGCCCTGTCTTCTGTAATGAATGTTCCCCCAATGTCCTTATACCCTCCGTGGTTGCCTAGTAGTGTGATCACAAGCCTTTGTGGTTTTTCTGCCCTGCTGCACCTTGATGCCTCAGTGGCCCAGACACTGTGGTTTTTGAGGTGGTCTTTTTATGTTTCTTCTAGTCAACAAGGTGTTTGTTGCCATCAGTTTGTCTGTATCTAGCATTTTTCCTCCTTCCAGTTCCCTACCCCTAGGCTGCCATAGGCTAGGAAACTCGAAATTTCATGCCTAAATTGAAATAATTGAGTACTTGAGCTTTAGTGTGTTGGTTTTGAAAAGCATAAACATATAGTTTAGCATCTTTTTTATTTCTGGGTCTCTGCTGGATTCTAAATGGCTGCTATTAATAGAGAGCACTTTTTTTTTAGATATGTAAGATGAAAATGACTCACGTTAAACTGGAGTTGGACTTGTTTCAGCTCTCAATATGACATGGTTGAAGAGTGAAGCTTTGAAGTTCCACCTGACCCCCAGGGTCCAGACTCCAGTTCTATCATTTTCTAGCTGCAGGACTGGCAACAAGGTTTTACATCTGTCCATTTCCTTTTTCTGTTAAATAGGGATAATGGTAGCAGTATATAACTCACCGCGTACGGGGAAAGATAACAAGGCTTGGACATGTAAAGGTTTTAAAACAGTGCCTGGCACAAACTAAACACTCCAGTAAACATTTCTGTATGTGTTAATAGTTTTAAAACTGAATCATGACCATCTTTTAAAATCATTTTAATGTTGGACTATGAATGTTAGCATCTAATAAAAATAGTAGGCTTTTCTATTTGGTGGCCAAGATATGCAGTTTGAAAAACGTTGCATATCAACATTTTTGATAAGAACAGTTTCAAAGAACCTTTCCAAATCCTGTATAATAAGATTCATTGAGATCATTATCTGTCAGAAATCTACAAGGTGACAGGGCCAAAGCAATATTTCTTATCCTTTCTAATATGAGACCTACTGTTCAAATATTTAAAATTGAAACTTGGCAGGAACCTCTTCTGCCATTTCACATCAAAGCACAGCATTCGTGTCTGTTGTATATCGTCTCGCCGTATGTTAAGTGGTAGCTTTCTCCACAGTGAAACTTAAAGTAATATATCTTGCACCATTATGTTGAGATTTAAAGAGCTATAAAATTATATGTATATATGTTGGTTGTGAGTTACAACCAGATTTTTCATTCACCAAGGTGGATTGTTTTCCACTTGAAAGGGTGTTTGATACAAGAGAGAAGAAGTGAGCAGTTAAATCTGTGTAGCTGTGATGCTTTGCAAATGCACTTGACTTTAAATCACAAGGCTGGATTTAGAGCCCCAGTTCTGCTCCTTAATAATTGGACAAGCTATTATAGTCTCTGTGCCTTTGTTTCATTATTGATTGTTGTTTTTGCTGCTTGCTATTCTATGAAGTTGTTATGACCGTCAAATAATATTAAATGTGATAATAAATGTGAAACTACAAAGAATCATAGTGGTTCTGGTGCTATTAGAATATGGTGAACAGCCATCCTACCGCTCCACCTTAACCTCCCTTCTCTCAGAGCCATCCGTACTCCTTAGAGAGGTCCGTGGAGATTTCTCCTCGTCCCCTCCTGAGGAGTGTATGTGTGCACCTTCCTAGTTTCATGACCTTGGGCAGGTCACTTAAACCTCTGGGTTTCAATATTCAGCCTTATTTAGAAAATTCCTATATTTCTATTATATTAGATTTATATAATATATAAAAATTATATAATTAAATGTAATTGTCTTATATATTTAATTAATATTATGTTTATATAATAATGTTTTCATTCCATTTTACATATTTGTTTTATATTTATTTATAAATATTTATAACACAGCAGAGTCCAAATCACCAGTCTAAATTTTCACAAGTGATAAGTACAGAGACCGCATTTTATAGTGGAATGAGAATGGATTTGGGGTCAGGCAGACCAGTCTTTACTAGCAACCCTACCACTTCTAAGAGGGTGCGACCACGACCAGTTTACAGAAACTTCGGTGCCTGTCTGTTTAAACCTACTTCGTAGGATGACAATGAAATAATGTATAGGGAGCAACCTAATACTTTCTCAAGGAGGTAGTTGGTTGATCAGTAAATACCACGTCTCTTCTCCATGGGCTCCTCCCCAGGATGAGGTCTGTGGGTCCATATCACTTGTCTGTAGACCATTTCGATATTTCAGAGCAGTGTCTGAGCTTGAAAAGCATTCTCGGGTTCTTTTGCGCACATGGCTTGGTTCTCCCTCAGAGAGTAGGGCCCATGAGATCATGAGCCCGGGGTTCTGCTTCTCTTACATCCCCCCGGTGCCTAGAGGAGCGCGATGTGCACGGGGCCCAGAGTAAGGACGGCGAGGGCGCCGGATCACCCTTGGCCGGCCCAGAGGCGTGCGCATGCGCCTTGTTACCGCCCTCACCGCCCGCAGCCCCAGCGGGGGCAGCACAAGGGTCATCCTGCAAAAGAGGCATGAAGTGGCCTTGTACGAAAAACAGTCTGCCGAGAGGCTGTGGCAACTACATTCTTCCAAGGTTACGCAGTGATAGGGGCAAGCAGGCTGGGAACATACAGTTTCACCGTGAGTCTCAAGGGAAAGAATTGTTCAGCTTCCGTTTGTGGTTTTTTTCTCCCTTTTAAGGAATCCCTCCTATGAGTGGAACGGGAACACTGCAAATCTATTTACTTGATATTAACGACAATGCCCCTCAAGTGCTACCTCAAGAGGCAGAGACTTGCGAAACTCCGGACCCCAATTCAATTAACATCACAGCACTTGACTATGACATTGATCCAAACGCTGGACCATTTGCTTTTGATCTTCCTTTGTCTCCAGTGACTATTAAGAGAAATTGGACCATCACTCGGCTTAATGGTGAGAACAGGTTCATTATTTGAATATATGTGCAGTTGAGAGGCTTTGACCTGGCATGAAAAGTTCATTTTAAGTGCTTTATTATCTTCCCCTTAAATGTATTTTAAAAGCTACTTAATGTTTAAATAAGATATTAGAAGCCCTTAATGACAAAAAAAAAAAAAAAAAAAAAAAAAAAAAAAAAAAAAACTTGACAGTGCAGGATTGTTGAAATCTGCTTTATATGTACCATTGGGGAGGAATACGTTCTGGAAAATGCCATGTGTTTTTGAATCGTATAATGTATGAACTATCAGACTGTATTTTTCCCTTTTTTGTATAGGTGATTTTGCTCAGCTCAATTTAAAGATAAAATTTCTTGAAGCCGGGATATATGAAGTTCCAATCATAATCACAGATTCGGGTAATCCTCCCAAGTCAAATATTTCCATCCTTCGCGTGAAGGTTTGCCAGTGTGACTCCAACGGGGACTGCACAGATGTGGATAGAATTGTGGGAGCAGGGCTGGGCACGGGCGCCATCATCGCAATCCTGCTCTGCATCGTCATCCTGCTCAGTGAGTACTTTCCTCTCTCTTAGGTGTAATTCTTGTTGCTTCTAGGATGTTTAGCAAAGTAACTTTCTATTGTCACCTTTCATTGTTAAACTAACGACTCACTTCCACCTCTGAGCATTTTCTTGCAGCCACTCCCACTTGAGAATGAGAAAAGCCCTGAGCATCCTTGCAAGCACTTACATGTTTGCAGCAAACCCAGCCGGCCTACCTCTTTCGTGCCCTGTCGCAGTTTTCTGATGCTGATCGCTCGGGGAGCTGTAGCAAACTCTTTTCATAGAAAAATATTAGACAGTGCTCAGTTGGAGCCCTTCTCTTAGGATTCGAGTCTGAATTCATGGCACGTAGTTGGTGATTTCGGAAAATAAGTATATTGCTTTCCTTGGCTTTCCTTCATATAAAGTGCAGTCAGCAACCTTCTCCAGTCATGCAAGGATCAAGGTATTTGTTTTTGACGGGCTGTGTAAAATAGTGAGAGATTGTACTTCATATAGCACATTGGATAATAGAAATGATTGCACAGCTCAATAAACTGTCTGTCTTTAGAGCAAGTCTAGATTAAGGAATTGCTCCTTTTTAAAATACTTTGCAGTCTTTGGTTCAGTGGAATGCAAGGAATTAACCACTGGAAAGCACTTTAGGAACCACTTGTAAGCATGCAGGTTAAGAGAATAAATTGCCTGAACCCTGTGTTGTATTGTTGAATAGCAGCAAAACTTAGTTTACTGTGCGATTGTGCTACGCACCAATCACTTTCTTGAAAATGTTGGCCGTTTCTTTTATGTTTCCTCCGTTTGCAAGTGTTCTAGTAATTTAGAATCCTGTCCCTTTTTTTCTAAGCAATTACTGTAGAAGGCTAAGCATTTTTTACTTCCTATGTGGAGACTACTTTGACTATAATTTGAAACCTACATGCTACACTAATAATCCACTTGCTAGATTTAGTCCTGGAACAATGGCAAATGAGATCATGTATCTGGCTTTAAAAGGAGGATATTTACTTTTATGGCCAATAATAGAAATGTGCTCGACTAGAGTCATTCAATCTTTTGCTTCAGGATGTAAACTGATAGCCCCAGATTTTAGAAGGAATGTGCACTAGATGTACCCTTAAGGATATGCTTCAGTTTCAACTAACGTGGGGCATGTACGCCAACCTTATCAAGAAAGACCTAGAGCTGATGGATTGTGGCATGAAGAAGTGACTCAAGCCACTTTGAAGAAAAATGAATCAATGCTGATTTTAACATCAACGCACTGGAAAATTTATGATTCTGATCCTGGCACAGAAATGTAAAGCATGAACGCCTAATGTTATTTCAGTGCTCAAACTAATCCCCTGGCCTTCTTACCTGAAACATGCAGTTGAATCGGAAAGGGAAAAGCACAATAGTGTGGTAGAAAGACCCAGGCCCTTGGGAGTCAAAAATCCTCAAGATCAAGTCGCTGATCCAGGTCTAGTGTACTACCAAAGGCATCTTGGCAATCACGTCCTGTCCTTGACAAGTGCCCTTCTCTCTGATTTGGGGAGTAGAATGATGATGGATCAACTGGAATGAGGCAGCAATTAAATAATGAGGGACTATTTCACTTACTGTCGTTTGCTGTTCTGAAATTTACAAGCCATTATATTAAGCATATCCTATCCTCTGGCAAGACAAAGTAAAAGACAGAAATAGTTTTTGTCCCTATTTGTAGATGGTAAAACTGAGGACAGACATCCACTCAGTGAGTTCACAGGGCACCAGTTTGCAGAACCCAGGTCCTCACACTCTAAACCTAGCGCTCAGGGTCTCTGCTTTGTCTTGTCTCTGGTCATGTGAGGCCAGAAATAGGTAACAGAGTAGAAGATGCATTACAAGTTTTCCAGCCATGTAAGTATAAATTTTTAATGTTGAAGTCTGTGGTTAGACAGGTCAGGTTTTTAAAATTGCAATACTGTACGTCTTTACTCTCGTTCTGCCTAGTCCTCGTTCTGATGTTCGTAGTATGGATGAAACGTCGGGATAAGGAACGCCAGGCCAAGCAACTTTTAATTGATCCAGAAGACGATGTAAGAGATAATATTTTAAAATATGACGAAGAAGGTGGAGGAGAAGAAGACCAGGTGAGCAGTGTTTTAAATCTTTAAATCTCTAAGTGAAATTTTATCATCTTAAAATTAAAGTAGTGGGGAAAATATTAATACATAGAGTAAAAGAATGGGATCAAGTTTCTTTTCCTTTATCACATTATCAGACACTTGGTGAATTCTTTCCAACCTGTGCTGCTTATTGATTTTTTTTTTTTTTTCCAAAGTGCCAAATGTCATTGTTTTTATTTTGTGAGAAGATCATTAACATTGATTCAAGGAGCCCAGGATTGACACCTAATACTAATTATATCCATACTGATAAAAATGTTTTTCTTTACAGTTTTTCTTCATTGCATATCCAAAATAAAAGTAAAAGTAGTTTCTATGTTGGAATTTGGATATTTATCAATATGGCAGAAAAAGCACAGACTATTCATTTCATAAACGTTTACCAAGCACATTCAATAATCTAGGCACTATTTTAATCATTGGGGAAACAGAGGTGGGCAGAGCCAACAAAGATTTGCCCTCAAGAGTCTTACTTTTTTTTCTTTTTGGCCACACTGCACATGGCTTGCAGGATCTTAGTTCCCCAACCAAGGATTGAACCCGGGCCCTGGCAGGGAAAGTGCAGAGTCCTAACCACTGGACTGCTAGGGAATTCCCAAGAGTCTTACATTCTTGAGAAATATTTGCAGATAGAGACAATATCTAGTTTACCTCTGTACCCGTGATGTCTGTCATGGTACCTGGCTTATAGTAGTTGCTTAATAAATGTTGAGCTCCTGACTGGTTATAGAGTAACATGAGCTTCTGTGTGTACATGAGGAACTGCATCCCTGTTCAAGGATGGGAAGGACCAATAGGTGGAAAATGAAGAATTTTATCTGCTGGGAAGCAACATTTTAGATCTCATTATAACTAACACTTTCAAGGTCTGTACTACATACCAGGCATTCTGCTAAGCACATTAAATGCCGTTACCTCTTAAATCTTTGAAAGCCGTGTACTGTATTGTGACTATTTCCACTTTTGTGCTAGCAAACAGATTCTAGGGATTGTTGGAGTCTATAAATTCATACAACTACGAAGTGACAGAGGTAGGATTTGAATCCAGGTCTGTCTGATGCTACAGCCTAAGCTAACTATATAGTTATCAATATATAGTTCCTTTTGAAATTATCTGGAAGGTATGAGTATAATCCATGAGCAGTCACTGTGAGAGGTATTTCTTAGATACATTGGATAGCTCTCACTTCCATATACTAATGCAAGTGTTGGGGGTAGTAGTCCGGTAAAGAACCCAGAATCCTTGAGTCTTGGATCATTATCAGTAAATTCAAAATACTCTGTCTGCAGAGTATATACGTAGACATTAGTGATAGGACTGCTAACTTGAAAAATTAATTCAAGCAAATTTCTGAACGTGTTCTCTTTCTCTTATTTACTCCTTTGAGGAAATAACTAATACATCACTTTTTGTTTTACAAAGCACATTCACACCCATTGTTGTGTTTCGTCTTTGTGGCAGTCCATCAGACTTTTCCATTTTCCATTTGAACCGGTTTTGTGATTTGCTCTCCAAGTCTGTAACTGGCAGAGTCAGAACTCAAGCCCGAATCTTCCAATTCCCGATTCCATGCTTGGTTTACAATACCTCAACTCTCTCATTTAGAAGAGATGTGTATTTTAAATCTGTTGAAAACTTGACTCATGTGTAAAGCTGTATTGAATACTGACTAATTAAAGTGGCTCTATAAATACACACCAGGGTTTCTTGCTTACAAATGTCTTTGGATATTAAAATTCATGTTTGGCTTAATCCCTCATTAATCTGTCCTTTCACTTTCCTGAGCCATGTTCAAGAACACCAAACGTTATACTGATCACATTATCTCATAAATCTTCTTCTTTCAGCATTTTATTTTTCATGTCATTGTGCATAATTTTCTAGGCGTAAACCTAAACCCAACTCAGTGAAGCTTCGGTAAAAATAGTAACAACTAGAAGGATACCAGTCATGACTGGATGCTGCATAGAATCAAGAACCAAGATATTTCTCAGCATCCGAGGGTCTGGACCAGGGTACTTGATGTCAACTGATCTGGCTTTTTCTCCTCCCTTCCAATTCCTTTACGAAGTTATTTAATGAAATTTTATTGTTGTAGTTATTTTAGGAAAGACTTACTTCCATTACTGACTGTGTCCACTTAGATTGATGCTTGAAATCAAATGGTAAAACTTACCTATTGCAAGATTTATTTAAATTGCTATCATCAATCTTCAACCTCTTCTTTACCTGACCCAGGAAATTTTCTCTGCTCCCAGATCAACTCTTGGGCACGAATGTGTCGCTTCCTACCCGCTTTCTTGATAGTCCAAAGACTTCTGGAATTTGCTCGGGATTGACCTCAGTGGCTCATTTCTTTTTTTTTTTTTTTAAGAGACACTTTTTTTTTTTTTTTTTTTTTTTTTTGCTGTGTTGGGTCTTCATTTCTGTGCGAGGGCTTTCTCTAGTTATGGCAAGCGGGGGCCGCTCTTCATTGCGGTGCGCGGGCCTCTCACTATCGCGGCCTCTCTTGTTGCGGAGCACAGGCTCCGGACCTGCAGGCTCAGTAGTTGTGGCTCACGGACCCTAGTGGCTCATTTCTTTATTGAAATAGTGCTGGTCTTCCTGTGGCGTCTTTCTGTTGCCTCTTGGTTCTCTGATGGCAGTTTAGTCTAGATCAAGAGCCTCCACCCATTCTCTGATCCTGTTGTGACTCCCATTTGTGGTTCTCATTAGAGAAAATTGTGACAAAATTAGATAACGGGTTTTTTATTCACTCGAGCTTTTACCTCATAATAGCGGAATAAAATATGCAGCATAGGAAGGCTACACCGAAGGTTCTGTCTCCTCTGCCTCGAAAGTGGTTCATGAAATCCGTTCACTTTCACCATCATCCAGGCCACTGCCTTCACTTAGGTCAGAAGCATCACTGACCTGCGGCAGCCTCCTCATGAGTGTCCGGTCTCTGGATGCACACCCCATCTGCTCTTTGGAAATTATCAAATCCAAACTCCCTCCTTAGTATGACAGATCTGTGGCCCTGCACCCACCCTTCAGTGGACCCCCACTTTGTGCACTAGGTAAAGGCCTATGGGAAGGAGCCGGTGGTAGGTACAGGCTCCCCAAGGATGTGACTCCATCAAGCCTATATCCACTCCTGGCCACTAAAGTTTCCTTCAGAGTCAGGGCGATCTGTCCTTTTACCATTGAATGACTCTTCTCACTCTTCCTCCGGGGGCGGATAAGAGCAGTTATGGGTCTTCTTTCTCCTAGAAGGGGCTTGCTGGTTTCTCTATTTTCATTCAGTTAGATCTCATTATGTTTTTAGCTCTCTTATGTTCTCAGAAATCTGTGATTTAGTAACATACCTGGCTTGTTCTTAGCATTAGAGTGTAAATGATAATCTCATGCCTTTCTCTATCCCAACCGGAAGCAGAAGGCGTCCTCCCTGTTTAAGAGTATAATCATCACTCACATCAACAAAGTGTGTCTCCATTACCCCAGAAACTTACTGTGTTACCCCCCTGTCAGGTGGTAGGCCCTGTGTCAAAAGTGACAAGCATTTTTTACTTCTATCACCATAGATGGGCATTACCTGGTTTTGGATTTCATCATAAAAATGGATGTCAGACAGTAGGTACTTTTCCTGCCTGGCTTCCTTTACTCAATATTTTATCTGTAAGATTCATCCATGCTACATTTAGAAGTAGTTCATTTCTTGTCATTGCCAAATACTGTTGTGTTGTGAGAATTGACCACATTTTATTTATCCATCCTACTACACTTGGCATTTGAGTTGATCCAGCTGAGTTATTATGAATAAAACTGCTATGAATGTTCTTATGCCTGTGTTTTGGCACATTTCTGCTGGTATGTGTTCAGGGATTGAATTTCTAGGTCCTAGAATATGCATATATGCGCAGCCCTCAGTACAATCCTGCCAGTTTTCCGAAGTGATTGTACCAGTTCACACTCCCCCGACCACAGCGGCATATGAGACTTCCAATTTCCCTACACCCTCACTAGCCCTTGGGTTTTTTCAGTCTTTCAAAATTTTAGCCACTCTGTTGGTATATGCCTCATTATGATTTAATTGGGATGTTCCTACTGACTTACTTGCCATTTTGATATCTTCTCTGTGAAGTGTCTGTTCAGCTTATTTGTTTACTTTTCTATTGGGTTGTTTGTCTTTTTCTTATTGATTTGTAGGAGGGCCTTATAAACTATGGATATCAGTTCTTTGTTGCATAAAGTATTATAAATATCTTCTATCCTGTAGCTTGCTTTTTTATTCTTTTAGTGGTACCTTATGATGAAAAGAAGTTTTTCATTTTAATGAAGTCTAATTTATCAGTTTTTTCCATTATGGTTAGTACATTTATACCTATTTAAGAAAACTTTGTCTCCCTGAGTTAATGAATGCCCCACCCCCCAAAAAACTCTTGCCTTCTTGAAGCTTTATGGTTTTACCTATTATATTAAGCCTGTGATCCATCTGTAATGGATTATTCATGTAGTGTAAGTAAGCCAGAAAGAGAAAAACAAATATCGTATATTAATGCATATTTGTGGAATCTAGAAAAATGGTACAGATGAACCTATTTGCAGGGCAGGAATAGAGGAGCAGACGTAGAGAACAGACATATGGACACAGAGGGGGAAGGGGGGGTAGGACAAATTGGGAGATTAGGCTTGACATAAATACACTACCATGTGTGAAATAGCTAGCTAGTGGAAACCTGCTATATAGCACAGGAAGCTCAGCTCGGTGCTCTGTGACGACCTAATTGGGTAGGATGGGGGTGGAGGGAGGTCTAAGAGGGAGGGGATATAGATATACATATAGCTGATTCACTTCATTGTACAGCAGAAACTAACACAGCATTATAAAGCAATTATACTCCAATTTTTTAAAAAAAGATATAGATCAGGGGTCTCTTTTGTTTTCTTCCTAGCTAGCTATCCAGCACTGTTTACTAAAAAGATAACCCATCTCCATTGCATTGAAGGGGTTCGTTTGTCATAAAGCAGGTGGTTATATATGTGTGGACCTGTGGGGTGGCTTCCAGATGCTCTGTGCTGTACTAGTTGTCCTATTTGTCTATTCTTAGGCCAATACCATGCTGTTTTCATTACTAGAGCTTTCTAATATATCTCCCTATCTGTTAGGATATTTTCTCCAATAGAATTCATCAAGATTTCTATTTTAAAGTTTTGGATGGATTTTATCATTTACTTTTTTTCCTTAAGAAAAAGAAACACTTTATTTAATACTCTTACTTTCTAAGTGAATTTATGCCAAATGCATCTCCATGTTCTAAACAAGATGCCATTGCTTTTTAATCTTAAAATCATAGCCAGTTCCTGAGAAGTTCAGTTTTGTGAAGTATACTGTTGTCCATAATTCACATGTGGCTCCCTGTTAGAAATTCTATTTCTTTGAAGCATGCATTAAGCCTTTTTAGCAACAGACTTCGGCTCATATTTTTTTATTGTTTTTTTTTGAAGGCATTATGTTTTTACAAGAGTGAGCCTCGGAAATGGAACTGGTGCCATGTTACATTCTAGACAAGTTTTGGTCGATTTTTATTACACGTAGCTGGTATTTTACAGAGTATGGGTGTTACCTCCAGATGTGGGTGGAGACTGTGCCACAGGAAACAGACAGCTTGTCATGATCAGGCTGTGGTCTGCTGGACGTCTCCGCCAGACAGTCTTTCAGAATCATCAGCTTTCAAAGATGGTTAGATCTCAGAGGTCAGTTTAGCTAGTTGGTGGAGGGTTGTGGCTACAGGGAAAGGCAGGTCTGCAGCAGCTGTCGCCAGGAGGCTATGATGCATAGCCTAAAGCTGTCTTAGCCAAAATTCTTATTCTTCCTGCGCAGAGGAAGTATCCTTAAGGAGCTAACTGATTAGAAAGAAAACAAAGTAAAACAGTCCTTTACAAGGGAGCCTTTATCTTCCCTGCTGTTGATTAGCATCTCTGTTTAAGTTCTGTGCCAAAACACAGGTTGCTAGTTTCTTTGACAAAATAGCTAAAAATATAGGCCTAAGAAAAGAAAAACAAAACAAACAAAACCAAAAAACACCTCCACATCTTTTGTCTTGTGTACAGTAGACTTTTCTTGGTGCGTGTGGATATTCTGCTCTGGTTTCCATTGTCATGTGACTAGGTTGGGCCCGTCTTTGAAACTGGCATTAGATGTGTTCTGAACACAACCATTATTTCCTCACAGTGCTGTTGGCAGTTGGACAGACTCAGTATAATGCCCAGTCTCTTTTCAGAGGGTGAGGTCCCTTCTTTATCTGCTTCGCTGCCGTGATCAGGGGGGGTTTTGGGTGGTTATCAAGTCATGTTTAATTATCCTCATTAGTAAATGTCCTTCAGTGCCCTTTTGGTCAGTGGAGCTGGTTGCAGACACTGTATCCCTTTTCATGATCTTTGTATCTAGTTCCTTCCATATCAGCATCACTAATAAAATATGGGTGAATGTACAATGTAATCACCTGATAGTTCACTTCTCCTGGAACCATCCCCTTTTAGCCCCAGGATGGGAAACAGAAACTGTTAGCCTCCTGCTCTTTAGAGCTTAGACTTCATTACGATTACTGTTATATTAAACAAACATATACTGAATGGGTATTATGTCTATAATACTCACTAGTGCTGTCTTTAAACAACCTCTGCCTAAATCTCTTGACACTATACAGCTTCATTCTCCATAATAACAGCAGAAGCTATGGTTGGGGGGCGGGGTGTGTGTGGTAACCCAGGTATTAGGCACTGTACTGAATACCTGTACTAAGTGCTTTATATCCATAATTTCATTTGACCCTCCCCCAGTCCAGCAGAGAAGGTCCCCACTGTTAGAAAGTAGTGAAGGTGGGAATTAAATCCCAGTAGGCCTGAGCCCAAAGAAGATGGTACCTTCCTTGGCAAAGCTCAAGCTCAGCCTGGCAATGAAAACAGTGCCTTTCAGAATGTCATCTGAATTTATCAGAAGAAGCCCGTCCCCTCCTTGAAGTAGGCTCCGGGATCTACAGTAGTTTTCTCTGCTCTTAAAATTTAACTTGAAAGATTTTCCGTTCCCGAGGCCTTGGACTGTTTGGGGGCTCTGGGTCTATGAAAGAAGGTGCTGCTACGCACATTCGGAGGTTTCTCCAGTGACAGTCAGTGGACGCTGGGAGCCTTAGGACCACAGCTGGTGGTTCAGGGGAACAAGGGTAGCAGTAAGGGAGCAGGCTTGTCATCTGTGCAAGCAGAGTCAACTCTTTGAGTTTAACGCTGATGCTGGTCAGAGCTGATGCTGACGGAGAGTGTGAATAGCTGCGTGAAGACGCCACATTGGTTTGCTCTGGGTCACTCTTGGGATTCTCAGCCCTTGTTATCCACTGGGTACCACTCTGAATTCCCATACCTACTGCTGCTTTTGAGCATAGCCTCACAATTGGCGAATAAGCTGTTTGCTTCTCAGTCTCTTGCCCCAAGGCCCAGCACCTCTTGGACTCAGCAGGCTTCACATTCCAGGCCGATGGGGACTCTCGGAATGCCCAAATTTGGTTCCTGAAGTCTTAGAGACATGCTCTGGGCTAGTTTCTTTTGCACTAGAGATGGTTCTGAGCTCTCTGAGAAGGTACTTGCTACCAGCCCTGATGGTTTGGGGCTATGTCAGAAAGCTGGATTCTGGATCACTTGAAAGTCACAGTTCAGACACAGGGGGCGTCTGTTCATGAAAAGCCCACGGCTGTGTTTTATTCAGCTGGCAGAGTTTAAAAACTGACAAAAATTCACATAAAAAAATTCTGGCTCTTCCTGTCCTCTCAAAAAATGGAAAGATGGGCTTCCCTGGTGGCGCAGTGGTTGAGAACACGCCTACCGATGCAGAGGACACGGGTTCGTGCCCCGGTCCGGGAAGATCCCACATGCCGCGGAGCGGCTGGGCCGGTGAGCCATGGCCGCTGAGCCTGCGCGTCCGGAGCCTGTGCTCCGCAACGGGAGAGGCCACAACAGTGAGAGGCCCGCGTACCACAAACACACACATACACACACACACACACACACACACACACACACACACACACACACACACACACACACAAAGGAAAGATGGCCTGCATTCTGACATGGCAGTGATTGTTGGAAACTAAACAGGGACATCTTCTTTAAGCAGCAAGCGCGTACCAGTAATTGTTGGGTTTCCTTTTTTCCATACCAGGCCAGCTTTATGGATTTATGTTATCCGCCTATCCTTTGTAGATACCCCTTTTTGCAGACTCTGATTCAACTCTATAATAATTATTATGCTGTGGATGAAAAAAACCAAATTCCTATGGGTAGGAGGTACTACAGTGCTCTGAAACCATGGGATAGTTTCCTGTCGTGTTGGTTTTTGAAAAAGAGAAAGAAAGGGAATTAGCCACAAATATATTTAGGCAGATCTCTTAGTTAAAATAGGCTAGCTGCTGTAACAAGCTCTAAGACTTCAGTGACCGAAGCCTCACTGAAGTTTATTTCTTGCTTGCTTGGCCGTAATTGGGTTTCGCGTCATGGGAGTTTGGAATGGGGAGAGAAAGCGTGTGCCCTTCCACGCGGTCACTCAGGGACTTAGAGCGCCAGTGACTCCTCCATCTTCCACATGTGGCTTCCAAGTTCACCCTAGCCATACCCACATGTGTCACTGGGTGACAGAAGGGCAGGAAGGATGATTTGTGGGAGATTTTCATGGGCCAGGCCCGGAAATGAGACACATCACTTCCACTCCTGCCTTGAGAGGAGAATAAATGGGTTTGGTGACCAGCTGGAAGGCTCTTGCCACCCTGGTTAGGTACCCGAGTTTAGAGACTCTCTCTGAGGTTCTGTGAGAACATGCTTTCTCGCAGTAACTACCCACCGCTAGATCAAGAGCATCGATCTGACCCATCCAGATGTGTCAGAAAAAAGTGGGTCCCTGGACACAGAGGAGACACAGGAGGTCCAGCAGGAACACGGGACACTGTGTGTCGGGCTCACCCAAATCCAGGGAGAGCAGCTGTCCCCCGCCTGGAGAGCACTGCCCCTGCGCCGCCCCGGGGGACACTAAGGTCTTCTTGGTCGAGGCCCAGCACTTGCACGTGAAAGGACTCACATATTTAAGGATAAAAGGAGTCATGCCAGGAGCTCTTTTTAGTGGGCAGGGATTCCAAAACCCACAAGATCCAGATGTGACTGATGTATGAGTGTCAACTGGCTTTTTTATTTTTTTCAATGAAATTAATGTCTTATGTGATTTCTAGAAATTAGTCTCAGTATTTAAGTAGATCAGATCCCCAGCATCTCCATGACACAGAAAGCACATTTAACAAGAGTTGAAGTGCCTGAGATGGGGAAAGAACCCACAGTTCCTGTGACTCAGGGTTTGGCTTTGAGGAAGGGGGACAGCGGGTTGATGACTCAGTTTTTCCTCTCATTGATGCTCCACCTTGCATTTTAAACCGCAGTAGAATTGAACTTCCTATACATCTAACCTGTCTCATGCTGTTTCACACTTTTATGGCTTAGTCCACAGTCTTTCCCTACCTAACTCTATTCAGCCCCCAAGATTCCATCTCGAGACATCTCTCAGGGTCGCAGGCTGAATCAAGTGTCTCTGCTGCGTGCTCCCACAGCATATCCCGTGTCTGCCTCTATTTTGAGATCTTGTGTGCAGCCCTGGTCCTGACCTTAAAGCTCGTGAGAGCAGGGACTTGTCACATTCATTTTTTTATTCCAGTATCTAGGACAATTGGCACCTCTCAGGCACTCATAGAATGTTTGTGCATTGGGCCCTCTTCCAGAATCTCTTAGTTTGCAAGTCTTTCTACAGGGTTAATCGAACCATTACAGCCTGATAACTTCACTTTCATTTTTTGAAATCTGTGATGGCTTCAGGAAATGATGATCAGATTCATAGCCAGTGTTTCATTACATACTTGTCCCGTGTCAGGCACTGGGCTCTGCTCTCAGTTCACACGTCTCTTATAATCTTCTATAACCCCAACAACCCTACGCAGTAGATATTGCCATTAGTCCAGTTTTCAAACCCAGGTGCATGTGACTTGAGAGGCCCAGCTCTTATGCGCAGGGGTGGAGGTCACGTGAAAGACGTTTTATTTACTCTTGCTTGTCTGTTGCAGGCAGGTGTTACTCGGTAGAAACAGTGAGACTGGGTGCTCAGCCTCAGCTTATTAGGTGACCACTGGTAATCTGGCTTTAGAACAGGCAAAGGGTAAGACCCAATTAATTCGTTAAGCATGGCTTGCAAAATTGAGCACATTTTGACACTGACAAATGTAGACTCTGGAAAAGCAATCTGAGCAGCCAAGTTATTAAAAGACCTGAGATACAATCTGGGCAACAGGTACTAAACTCTAAAATCCACACTGGATACCTAGACAGAAGGATGAGGCACAGGTACAAGAAAGCACCTGGAGGCCAAACCAGCCACTTCCCTGAGACCAGGGATCTCTGCTTGAGCCCAGACGGTCTCTAAAGATTACCCACCAATCTCAGGAACCAGCCCCAGTGTGGGCAACCAAGCCTGACCCTCTGACTCAAGCAGAGAATGAAACTGGTATATTTGATTCTTCGAAATAACTGCTTTACAAAATCATTCTGCTTTATAAACAAGCTAGCAGATGGCTGACTCTGGACACAGCTGTGGAGACCACTTTCCACATTTTCATTGTTGGCCAAAGCACACTCTTTTAAATATGTTCCCAAGTTCTTCATCCATTTATACCCACCTGCAAACACCAGTATATATTAGCTATTGAAAGAGTGACACTGATTTCACAAGAGGAAAGTTTCACCAGGAATTTGGGTTAGCACACTGCCATCCCTTTCTTTTCATGCTGTTTTCAAAAACCCTCATGACCCGGTGACTCACTGGTAGGCTACAGACAACATATGCTCTGAACTGGTTGGTACCCATTCCCTACTGGGCATTCAGTATTTTTAATGTGCACTTGATTTGCACATGACTTCTTTATTTACTCTCCTGATCACTTCACGTAAATTAACACAATATTTTATGTAATTCATCTTAATGTTTATTCTTCCTGGCTGATTTTAAGTTTATTACATTTAGTTTTAGAGGAATGGAAGGTTACCCAGCAATACAGAGATAAAGATTTGTATGCCAAGTATGTGTTCCAGGATGTAAAAAATAGCTAAGATACTAAGTGGTATATGCCAGACTTCTACCAGTTGGCCAAATCTACCAGTTGCCTATTTTTATAAAGTTGTATTGGAACTTTATAAAAATTCCACTTTGTGTGGCCTTGTGTCATGTCCACAGCTTATGTACTGCCTATAGCTACTGTTACACAGCAGCAGCAGAGTTGAGGTATTTTGACAGAGACTCTATGGCCCAAAAAGCCTGAAATATTTACTATCAGGTCTTACAGGAAAAGTTGATCCCTGCTATAGACTTCTTTCCATTAATGAAGTCTTCATTCACTCTTTTGTCCAAAGGTTGAATACTCTGAAGGTTAGCACAGGAAATTTATGTAATCTGCCCAAGGTCACCCAGATCGATAGGGTAGAGCCAGGATTTGAATCCAGATGCTCTGATTTCAGAATCCATTTTTAAAAATCACAATACAATACTCCCTTTTCTATATTGATTTCATCTGTAAATTTATCTTAAAACAAAGACTATATCTCTTTAGGAAATTCCAAAACAACGTGACATAAACTAGTGAAGGATTTTGATGCTGTCACCATATTCCCAACCAAATACTGCCATTACTTTATTACCTATCTTTAGATTTCCTCCAAGATAGAATAATAGGTCACGCTAAGATAGAATAACTTTGACCTTTTCAGGGTGGTGACGTTTTTGTTTTATGTAAGGAGAAGTTGGAGCTTGGGGTGAGAATGTATTACTGAAGATGCATTCGGAAAGCTATACTTTTTGTCTCCCAAGACCCACAGTGCTTGAAAGAGTTAAGAAAACATGTCCATGTTTATAGGGCTGTAACTGAATTACATGGAAAGAATGGGAAATTACAAACATTAGGATAAAAAATAAATCTCAAGGGCTTCCCTGGTGGCTCAGTGGTTGAGAGTCCGCCTGCCGATGCAGGGGGCGCGGGTTCGTGCCCCGGTCCGGGAAGATCCCATGTGCCGCAGAGCAGCTGGGCCGGTGAGCCATGGCCGCTTGAGCCCGCGCGTCGGAGCCTGTGCTCCGCAATGGGAGAGGCCCGCGTACCACACAAAAAAAATAAATTAAAAAAAAAAAAATCTCACATTTTGAGAGGAGCATCATCTTTCTGAAGCCCTGTTACTCTGCTAGAAATGCTTTGTGTATCCATATCCTTATTTCTTTCAGCAGCACCTCTTTCACAGCTCCTTACACCTTCACTTTCCATATTTTTGTAACAGTTTTATCTATTACGTTAAATTTATATTAGCTTTAAATGTGTCCTTTTAAAAGACACTAGACTAAAAGCTCTATGAGGTCAGTAACCGAGTCTATGGCCCAAGAGACTCTTCAGAAAGTCTTTGTTGAACCAAATTGAATTGCATTATATTTGCTGCATTTGTTTCCAAACGAACGTGCCATCATTTTACCATGGGAAATAAGTTGGGATAAAATTTCAACAGTGCCAGTTTCTGAAGCAGAACCACAATTTTGCACCAGAGAATGTGCTCATTCTCAAAAACAGAATTTTAAAAGAAGCTGTGACAGGGCAGCATGAACAGTAAACCATGGAAGCAGAAGCAATGGATGTGTTGTTTAGTGGAGATTCACCTGCCTCCCACTGTGGGGAGTGGTAAAGTGGCTCTCCAGTGAGATGAAAACGTAGATGAAAACAGAGAATGGGGGACCTTCATCTATATATTAAGTCTCCAAGTTATCTTATTTCTATTCGGCTTATGATTTAAACCAGAAAAGCTGTTAGCAAATCTTTTGTTTTGGGGGCTTTCTTAATCCCTAGAATCAACCTCGTTTTCCACATCAATTCCCCTGTGTAAATAGTTACCGTCATAACTATACCTCACTGGGGAAGAAAATCAGGTTGTAATGTAATTTACATAAAGCGTGCAAGTATATTCAACTTACCTGTCAGCAGCTGTATAGTAATGTGTTGACACCTTATCGCTGTTTTATTCAATTATTTTAACGCCAGGAGCTATATAGAGGGAGGTAATACTGTTCTCCTTTTCCATCTCCCATTTCCTTTTTGTGTCTGACTGAAGGGTTTCTTACCTGTGCCACAGGGAAGAAAAAGAAAAAGGTATCGGGTACGTTTTTTTTTTCCCTTGAGAATTTTGTCCATTTACTTTCATGTTAGTAGTTTTATTTCTCTCACTCAGTCTTGAAACATTAAAAATATTTACCTTATCTATATGGGAATTTGAAAGTTACTTGCCTTTGCTACTATAAAAGGAACATTTTCCACTTGCACCAACCAGCCAAACTGGCTCTTGTGTTCCGTCCCTGGTTCTCACCGGTGGAGGTTGAGAAAGGACCAGGAAGTTTGAGAGCCCTCCCCATCCCTCACGTGACAGACTGTTGTTGACCCCCAAGTGAAAACTCCTTTCTGACTAAAAGTGAGGCTTTAACCAGCTCTGCACAGACCAGAGTTCTGGATTCCAGTGCCTAGTTAGCATAACCACCTTGAACTTCCCTTCTGGCTCTTAAAGCCCCTCATTTTCCCCCCTTCAGCAAACTCTTCTGTCCCTTTCTTCACTGGCCCAGGCAACAAGGTACGGCCTTTTTTTTGAAGTATAGTTAATTTACAATGTTGCGTTTAATTTCTCCTGTACAGCGAAGTGACTCAGGTATACAAATATATATTCTTTTTCATATTCTTTTCCATTATGGTTTATCACAGGGTATTGAATATAGTTCCTTGTGCTATATAGTGGGACCTTGTTGTTTATCCGTCTTATATGTAATAGTTTGCATCTGCTAATCCCAAACTCCCAGTCCTTCCCTCCCTCACCCCACCCCGCCCTTGACAACCACAGGTCTGTTCTTGTCTACGGCCATACCACCCTGAACGCGCCCGATCTCGTCTGTTCTCTATATATGAAGATACAGCTTTTTTTAGTTGTTATTTTGCTTGCTCTGGTGGTCTCTGTTTGCTCCTTCCACACTGTTTAACTGAGTCCATGATCTTGGGCAAATCATTAACCTCTCCAAGTTACGGGAATCAATGGGATAGAACAACACTCTCTTGGCAGGATTTTGCTTGGAGCGTCTGAGATATCACATAAGGAGGCACCTAAGGTAACTCCTGACAGATGATGGGCACCAGGTAAAGGCTGGTTTCCTTCTTTCACACTCTCAGAGCTAAAAATGGCATCAGGCACCCAGTAAGCTCTCTTTAGATACTCATGAAACGGTAAATGAATATTTTCATCGCTCTCTAAAACAGATGTAATTGCACAATTCTGTAGCTTCTGCCAGCCACAGAGCTTTCTGAAATTTTTGCCTGGGAATCTAGAATTTCACTTTATAATGAAGCAGCATTTTATTTTATTTAAACGTAACCAAATGCCTTCAGGTCGATTCGTGGTATCATTTTCTGAACCAATTATAAATCATTGCAAGTCAGTGGAATTTAATAAGGAAAGGCAGAACCAGAGTTAAAGCTGCTGACTAACTTCTTACTGACTCTCCCAGAATTGTATCACCTTTAAGACATTTTAAATCATAGAGCCAAAGAGAAGTGTTTTCAGTTACTTGCAATGTTAATATTTAAAAACTCTAATTCCATGCCTGCGTCTCAAGATCATTGTCAAATAACACATATTTCAAATGTTAGTTAAAATAAGATTTTCCATGGCCTTCATTTGAAAACTGGATTTCTCTGGGAAGTTAATGTTGACAAAGTAAGGTTGACAATCATAAGAGAATTTTCATATCCACTTTTTCTCTGGAGAGTTTTAGGAACCAAATAAAGATTTCTTCTGGGTTCTTTCTAATCTTCAGAAGTAAGGCCATGAACCCAGTGACCCTGAGAATGTTTTCAGTCTCTGTAATTCTCTTTAGAATTCTTCTCCTACATGCTGTAATTTGTGTGTTTAAGTAAAGCATCATGGGATTATAAAGATATATAATTTAGGATGTATAATTTCACATAGAGTGACCCCTTATCAAAAGGCTTAAAATTGGACCCTCAGGTCAGGACTCTGCCATATAGCACAGATGGATGTGGACAGAAAAACCCGTCTCTGTGATCTGAAGACACTTCTGCCCACTTCATACGACCATCGTATTTTCATATCCCGTATTTGCAATAGACAAGCGAAACCATCACAGAGAAAAGTTAAGCCGCGTGTTTTAACCCAAATTCTAGTTTCCTGTAAATCAGTGGTTTTGTGCCTCCTTTTTAGATATCAGTGTGTCTGAGGAACATGACACGTTTGCATCATGGAGGGGGAGGTACTCACCATGGCAAAGAGTCTCAGCAATGGGACCCAGGGTCTTTTTCCCGTCCTCCCCATTGTGAATTACTGCCATGGCGTGTCATGTGATCCAAAGCACATTTCTTGCTCTTGTGCACACATCTGGCGTGAATATCATCCCTGAGACTTTTATTCAACACATTTTTAGTGAGCACTTTCTATGGGCCTGACATATTGACCACAGACATCTTTAGACTTCCTGCTCTGGTTCTTAAGATAGTAGGAAAGGGCTATCGAAAGAAAGGTAAGAATCTGTAAATGAATATGCTGATGCATGTATACACTAATAAGTGAAGCAGGCCAGGTGGACAGTCTGTCCTTGTCCAAAGGAGGTAGATGCTCTCAGCTGTAACAGATTGCTGTGTCAGAAGTTAAGCCTGGTTTTACACCACATCTTCCTGTTTTCAGGTAAAATATCCCAAAGTCTGTGTGTTGACAACTTATTAGAAAATTTTTTCAACACTGTCAACCAAACATAATGCATTTCTGCTTGGAACCTTTGGATATAGTGGGAGCTGTATAAGAAATGGGGGTGGACTAGTCCTTTCCACGTAAGAAACATCCCATGCCTCTCGTGGCTCCAGTTATGCCAAAGAAATCACTCTGTATTCTTATATGGAGTTGTCGCGATATACTGAGGACGGTCAAGGAATGTGTCACCAGGTTAAAGACAGTCCTCCAGCATAAGATTCAATTACTTAATTTCATGTAATTGAGACTTCTAATAGAGCATTTTTCACCCTCGGTGTAAAAATATTTATTAACTGTCATCATCCCTGTACTTCGAGTCTGTTTTTCCCTTTCTACAAAAAGCTTCCATCATTGTCAGAAGACAAGCTTACTCGTGGTTAAGCCCCTCTATTAAGCTTGATAGTTATGTAATTAAACATCGTCTGGAAAACGATGCTTCTTCATGTGTAAGCATTCAGAATTCTCTAAATGAATCCCTCTTTTTATTTTGTATAACATTTTAACATTTCAAAGGCTTTCCCGTCTGTCATACCATTATGTGGCTCTGCTTTAAGATAGTCCATAAATAACTCACACGTCCTAAAAAATTTTAAATGGAGCCCATGTGTGCAAGGTGTTTTCACTCAAGTTTTGTTTGTGTGCTTTGAAATACTCTGCCCTCACAAAAGGAGACAGCCTCCCCATGCCTTTGCTCATGCTGTTGATTCCCCCAGAATGGTCCTTTCTCCCAAACCCATGTGTCGTTCAAGGTTCGAACCTAACGCGCTCTTTCCCTCTCTGAGCATTTTATACTTGGCGATGTACCAATCGTACATCTCACTCTGGCTTGTCCTACTCTGTGTGCCTGCCTCCCCTCCCGTATCACCTTGTCCATCCCTCAGAGGAGGAGCTTTTCCTGAGTGCCTTCACTCGTTAGCTTAGTTGAAGCCCTTGTTGGTAAAGAGTTGTTTAGAGAAGGGTTGTCGGAACAACTAGGGCGTGTCAATGAACAGAGCTCTGTTTTAGATTGACATTTGGAAGTCAGACACACCTGATTTTGATTCTCATGTCAATCGAATACCAGCTGTGTGACCTTGGACAAGTTACTCAACCTTTCCGAGTCTGTTTCTTCATCTAAAATTATGGTAATAGAGCATTCTTCAGAAAGAAGAAAGGAGAAAGTATCAGTGAGAAGACACTTACAGGAGGCTGGTATAGCTCCTGATACATAGTGGGTTGAATGTCAGTGACTCCTTTGTTGTTTTAATCATTCTCACATTCCTGCCCCTTCTCCCTCATCCATCCAACCTTGTAGCTGGGACTTGACTCACCCTCCCAGATGCCTGCGCCAGGAGCTAGGCTTTGGAGTCTAATCCATTTGGAGTCAGAGCCTGTCTCTGTGTCTCAGTAGATCTGGAGCCATCGACAGATGACATGGGTGATTTGAGACTCAGTTTCCTCAATTCTTAAATGAGGACAGTGTTGTTCAGAGCATTAAATGAGCGAACATATGTAAAGGATCTCGAGCATTGCCAGAACATGGTAAATATTCAAGCATCAAATGAATCAAAACCACTATAGAGATAACTGTAAACAGTTTTGAGCTGGTTTCAGACAGAGATGAAGCCTGAACTAAAAAGAGTACCAGAAAATCTGTACTTTCTGTAAATATCAACAGTAAATTAGAGAATTTCAGTGAAGCTGGGGATGTGACGTTTTATATCACCAGAATTTAGAGGTTTGAAAACTATAAAGTATTTGCCCAAACCTAAAATTTTTGATATATTTCCACATTATAGTTAGTGTCTTTGGACATTCCTGTCCAGCTGGCTGATGCTAAAGCTGAAAATAGTTCTGAAGATCCAACCAATGCCCAGAACATCGTTCTTCCCAAGTTCTTCTCTGCCCCTCAAAGTGGACAGGCTGCATTTCCAAGACATTCCCACAGGACTGCACCAGAAGAGAATCCACACTCCCTGGCTTCTTACCTCTGGGCCAGAGGTTGCACAACTCTTTCTTTAAAGAGCTAGATAGCAAGGCTTTGGGGGTCACGTATAGTCTCCGTAGAATATTCTTTGTCTTCTTTATTGTTACTGTTGTTTTAAATAATCCTTTAAAAATGTAAAAGCCATTCTTCAAGAAAAACAGGCCACAGATCAGACTGGACCCACCAACAATAATTTGCAGACTCTAGATCAGCGGTCCCCATCCTTTTTGGCACCAGGGACCGGTTTTGTGGAAGACAATTTTTCCACGGACCAGGGTGGGATGGGGTGATGGTTTGGGGGATGATTCAAGTGCATTATATTCATTGTGCACTTTATTTCTATTTTTTTTATTACATTGTAATATATAATGAAAGATTATACAACTCACCATACTGCTGACAGGAGGCGGAGCTCAGATGGTAATGCGAGCGACGGAGCAGCTGTAAATACAGATGCAGCTTCACTCGCTCACCTGCCGCTCACCTCCTACTGTGTGGCCTGGTCTGTGCCCTGGGGGTTGGGGACCCCTGCTCTAGACCACTGAATGGAGGGAGGAGTGAAGTGGTTTTGAAACCTTGATGAACTAATGCCTTCCTCTAAGTAAAGGAAAATACACTTGCAACAATTTTTGTTTAATATGAAAGCAATGTAACATTGTAGGGGAGGAAAAAGTTTTCTCGACCCTCCTCAGGTCCCTGGCTGGGTCTGAAAATTAAACCAACAAAGACAGATTAACAAGAGAAGAGTGCACACCTTTGATGGAACTTTTACCTGTACTTGGGGGCCTTCACAAGAGAATGAAGACCTGAAGAAGTGATCAGAGCAAGAAGAGTTTATACCCTTTAGACAAAGAAACAGTAAACTTGTAAAGAATGGACAAGACAAAGGGTTTAGGCTAAGAGTAGTAAATGGTGAAGTAACTAGGAAGTTAAGGGTTAGTTTAAGAAGGTTTGCCATACAAAGAAAAAGAAAAAGAAATAATACCATTTGCAGCGACATGGATGGACCTAGAGATTGCCATATTGAGTGAAGTAAGTCAGACAGAGAAAGACAAATATCATATGATATCATTTATATGTGGAATCTAAAAAAAAGGGTACAAATGAACTTATCTACAAAAAAGAAATAGAGTTACAGATGTAGAAAACAAACTTATGGCTATCAGGGGTAAGGGGGGAGGGATAAATTGGGAGATTGGGATTGACATACACACTACTGTATATAATAAAATAGATAACTAATAAGGACCTACTGTATAGAACAAGGAACTCTACTCAATACTCTGTAATGGCCTATATGGGAAAAGAATCTAGAAAAGAGTGGATATATGTATATATATATGTGTATATATATATATATATATATATATATATATATATATATATATATATAACTGATTCACTTGGAAACTAACACAACATTGTAAATCAACTATACTCTTATAAAAAATTTTTTTTTAAATAACATTTCATTATAGTAATAAAACACACCCAAATATGACCGCTGCATTGCAGAATTACAGATGAGATTGCTTTCTTTATAACTTTTTTTGTTTTCTGAGTTTTATATCATAAACACGTAATTCTTTTATCATTAAAAAAAGGTTTGTGCAGAGTTCTAGGTCCCAAATCCTAGACTCTGATGATGAAGAGAACTTTCCTCCTCCTGGTTCAGGAGGGGGCTTTTCACATGGGAACGTTATGACCTGTTTCAGGGAAGAAGGGTGAGGTGGGAAGAGTCAGAGTGACGTTCCTGCTTCTGCCGTTTTGGGAAAGAATGAATGCTTGAGCTTCAGCTATTTAATATGCCACGATGCCATAGTTTGGGGTAGCCTGTCCTGAACCCCATCAACATTAAGCTAGTACTTTTACTTCTATGGTACAACTATATTTTCTAGTCGGTTTTTTAGTCACTTTGTAGTGGGACCTCATCTCACTGCTGTTTCCCATTGGAAACTGATGAGGAACATAGGAAAGCAGATGGCGCACAGACTGTCGAAATGAAAAACACAGAAGAAAGAGCTGCGTGAAAGAAATATTTAATCATAACATGAAAAGCTCCTAGTGGCAACTTTTCCATTATGTTAAATTTCATTCATTTCTCTGCATTCTGGGTATGAGTTTAAAAACAGAGGTTGTAACTTTCCATCTTAATGCCCATCTCCCATGGGGTGTTGGTGTTGTCTCTTGCAGGACTATGATTTGAGCCAGCTTCAGCAGCCTGATACCGTGGAGCCGGATGCCATCAAGCCAGTCGGAATCCGACGGTTGGATGAGAGACCCATCCACGCTGAGCCCCAGTACCCGGTTCGATCTGCAGCCCCGCACCCTGGGGACATCGGTGACTTTATTAATGAGGTGCAAAGAGAGACTCACTTTTTTTTATAAGGGTGTTTATTTTATGCTAACAGTTAGGACCGTGGAGACCACAACTTGCTGGGAATACAGCTATGTAGTTCATTAAAACACAATTCTTTTTCCTAACTTTATCTTTATGCAAAAGGAAATGTGGCTTCAGTAACAGAGAACAGATGAGATGGCTTTGGTCAGCCCAAAAGAGAGGGATCAACTAATATTCTGCATTTGTAAATGACATCAGTATATATTATCAGTATCAGTCACACTCTCTCCAAAAGGATGTTTTCCCTAGATTACAATTAATGAATAGGCTAACGATATTATAGTGAATTCTAATTTCATTTATTAGCACTGATACGTGTAATAAGAGTTCACTTTCATTTTCCTCACACTGTACCCTTTGAATGCCACAAATGGTGAGAATTCAGTGCCTACCCCACAACGAGAGGTCCATCAAATGAGATTAGCAGGAAGAGCAGCTAAATTAAATATTATGTAAGTGATGTAAATACTTGTCTAGTTGAAGAGTTTTAAGAGCTTCTGCAAGAGGCAGCTAATTCTCTGTTGAATATAACAGATATGATTTCCACTGTCAAAATTATTATGGCATTCTCTTATTTCATTACTGACCAAGAGTTCTGCTACACTGAATCCTTAAGTTTTGAAGTCAGATGATTTATACTGCTTCTTTTGATCATGTCTATAGTTTTACTGCGATTCTTCTTTTGAATTTTTATTGTTAGTATAAGAGAATGATACATATTGATATTGATCGTGAATATACGGCAGGGCCCGTGTTCTCTGGCCAGATCCTCCCTCTTAGAATCTCCAAGATTAGAATTGGTCTCAGTGCCTTACGAGTGGAAAGCATCTGTTGTATATATTGCCTTCAGTCCCCTGCAGATAAGACTCATTTCCTGGGCTTCCTTGAAATAGTCATATATTACATCTACATAATCAATCTACCTTAGATTTTTAGATGCTCTTATAGTTTGTAGGAAAAGTTTTGAAACAAAATTAGCTTATCTGTCTTTACAATATTCATTACTATCTATTCCTAAAATACATGCTACTTTTTGAACTTATCTGTTCACTTCTGTTAAATTAGTAATAGGTTAATTTGTAGTAGACAAGATTTAGAAGCTGATAGAAGGCAAAAACAGGATGCTCGTAACTCCTTTATGTACAGAAATATGCCCCAACTTTTCCAGATTACTTGTATACATATAGGCCTGGTTAGGGGAATTAGCAGGAATATATATGATATAAATATAATATATATATTATATAAAATAAATATATATGTATTATATAAAATATAATATATTTGTGTATATATATATATGTATATAACTAGATATTTTTGAATATGTGAGAGTGCCTGATGATTTTACTTCTAATTTAGCTTTCGTCATTACAAGAAATTTTTTATTTATTCCTGTGGTTGTCAGGTTTCAAGATATAGTGAGCCTTTGACTGTAGGTGTAGGCACTGGACCTTTTTCAAGCAAGAATTCTGGCTTTGGTGTAATTCAGCAAATACTTACCTGAATGTTTCTGCCAGACCCTGAAGTGTCACTGTTCTGTGGGCTTCCATCCCATCCAGGACACTCCTTTCTCGTGATAAAATTCGAGCACTAAGGGTCATTTCTAAGGCTGTTTGTAATCTGATTCCTGCCCTCTCTTCCCTCCACATTCCCTTTCTGTGCTGCAGCGCCCTGAACTATTTGTAGTTCCTCAAAAGCATCACAGGTTTAACTATAACTTTGGCAAAGCCCTTCCTTCTTGACCTTCAGTGAGACACTCATTTAGCCTTCAGATTCAACTCAAGCGCCCCTTCTCTGTGAAGCCCCTTTGATACCCCTGGGAAGGTTACAAGACTCTCCCTGGGTAGTAGCCCTCACCATGGGGTGTCACTGTTAGTATTTATTCCTTCCTTATGAGTGAGTCCATTCTCTCTGAAATGGGGGCTATTTCCCGTTCTTCTTTGTGTAACCTAGGCATCTAACATGTTGTGTAACTCTTAGATTCTGTTGTTTCAAGGAATTCAAAGACTGTGGCAGGTGTGTAGGGCATGCAGCCATGAGCATTACCCATCTGCATTTGGCTGGGATTCACTGGGGCCCATGTCTGGAGGCTTTCACTCTCACTGGTGCTGATTACATTCAGGAAGTGAGGATATTGGCTGTTCCAAGCTGTGTGTTTTGTGTGTACCTTCAGTTTGTGTCTGGTGTGTTCACTCATTTTTTTTTTTTTTAACATGACTGGATTTTCTTCAGTAGAGAGAGGAAAGTATCTAGTTAGTAAGGTTCAGTTACCCAACTCTTCTATTGCCACAGCAGGAAAAGGTACACAGTAGGAATTTCCATTTGGAATCGCCTTTTCCTAAAACAGCGCCCAGGTACACAGTCTGTAAAGTGGCTGGAGGTCGTAGCAAACATGCGTGAATACATATATGAAGAAGTTTGTTCTGAACAACTGACTTGAAGATTAACTTCCAGAATACAACCCATTCATAATTTGAAAATTGTCTGCATTTGTTAGAAATGGCTCATTTGGAAATCATCTTGAGCTTGGTTAAGGATTATTCATTTAGCAGATAACTACTGAATATCTATGGTGTGTACATCCTGTGCCAGTGATGTGTAGATAAGACATTAGACATAGATTCTCTCTGTGTGAGTTCCCTGAGCTGCAGCTAGCGTGATCTCTGTACCAGGCAAACGTTCCAGTATCTGAACTCTTACTTTGCCAGGCACAGGACACCCATTAGATCTGGTTCTTATTAGGTGGGCTGGCTTCATCTCAGGCCCCTCCCCTACCTGCATCCTACAGGCCAGCAACAGAGACCTCTACTTGTAATTTCTTCTCTGCTTGTGATTCCATGCCAGCACCAGTTCCCACAGTATTTTTCCTGCCTGGAGTGTCCTTTGCCCTTTTTCTAGATATTAGTTAAGTCTTTACCAGGCCAAGAAGGGTCAGGGACATAGAGTATGGGTGGGCGCCATCCTGCAACATCCCAATGTACCTAGAACTCGCCTCCCTCCATGACTCCTATCCCACGCATCCCTTCTTCCTCCCCTCAGGGCCCTCCTGTGGTCCAGGGGAAGAGGTGTATCCCTGGGGAATCATTGTGGGGCACACTGGTTTGGTGAGTACATGAATGGACAAAAGGATCACATTTGGAAGTGATTCCCCAAATGGCTACTGAATCCTTGAAATTGAATGTGATTGTAAGGCAGAGGAATATGGAGTAGAAAGGGGAACCCAAAATCTATACCTAGAAATGCACTACTTTTGGACACAGGAAAAAGAAAGTCTAAGGCATTTCAGGTGTCACAGAAAACAACTAAAAAGAGGGTCGAGGGATGTGATGGTCAGGTCTGTGGAAAAGTCCAAAGAGATCAAACTGTTCAAAGGCCTAAATCAGAGATTACATTCAGACTCACTGTGTAGATTCTTCCACCTAAGACACACATTAAGACTTGTACAGTATCTTTCTATAATTGGACAGATAAAAATAAATACAGGTAAAGTTTTAAAAGTGGTTGAAGTCACCTAGAAAGAACTCAAGCACATTTTATAAATACATTTAAAATACAAACAGATTTCTTTGTCTCCAGGTTTTATTTGGTTTAGCATAGTACCGAATGTTCCAAAGGAAGAAGAATATAGCGGTGATTATAATTGGAGTGTGTTTATAGGTGTAAGTAATAGGTAAACGCATGAGAAAATTTTCTAGTTTGTTTATTTAAATAATAAATCTCAAAAATGATAACGTTTCCAGACTGGTAGGTAGAGTAAAACAAATCACACATTTTTGAATTTTAAACACAAAATTTCATTCTATTTTGAGGTTTTTAAACAAGACCTTCAGATGGTGAAAAGTTGAAACAATGTCATTTAATCTCAGCCTGACAGTAGATATTAGCATACCTCCAATAACGATACTAATTCTGTATATTTCTTTATCTCAGGAATCTAAAAACTAAGGGCATATTTCTATTAAAGGACTGACTTTTGATAAATATTATTTAAAAACTTATGGAAGGTGCTCCTGGAATACTTTGTTTAAAACTCCTGAAGTTTAAAAATTTTGCCTTTTTTTCCTATTAATTAAATTTAACATGTTCTTTTAAAAATATCTTTGTCCTCTCCTACAAGAGTTAGGCGTTTTAGTTCAAATCCAGGTGCCTGTTACCTTGTACAAGGTCAAGGTCCTTGGATGTAACCACTTGGATTTCTAGTTTTCTTATTCATAAAATGGGGATGATAATAGGCCCTTCTATTAAGATGGCAGTGAGGAATGAATAATAAAATCCATGTAAAGTCCTTGGTATAGTGACTGTTGCATAACAAAATCTCTTAATTATTATTAGTATTGTATTATCATTACAAGTTACTATTCAGGAGTGAAAACTTTCTGCTGCCCTATAACTGTAAATAAAACAGATAGAAGGGGCTTCCCTGGTGGTGCAGTGGTTGAGAGTCCGCCTGCCGATGCAGGGGACACGGCTTCGTGCCCCGGGCCAGGAAGATCCCACATGCCGCGGAGCGGCTGGGGCGGTGAGCCATGGCCGCTGAGCCTGCGCGTCCGGAGCCTGTGCTCCGCAATGGGAGAGGCCACAACAGTGAGAGGCCCGCGTACCGCAAAAAAACAAAACAAAAACAAAAACAAAAACCAGATAGAAACCTCTCCTTTCCAAAAAAAAAAAAAAAAAATGCTCTCAGTAAAATGAATTTCCCAGAAAGAGACATAGTAATGTTGGCGTTGATAAGTCATAGAATTCCACTGTCATGTGATCATGGTATACTTTTATGTCTGCAGATATTTTAAACCTAAATCCTAGCTTCTGAAAGGTAAAGATATAAACATGAACGAGGTGCTGAGGAGAAAAAAATTAAGCCCAGGACAACAGTACAAAGTTACCATCTAGAATACTTAGTGGATGTCAAGCAGTGTTTTGGACAGCAGGATATGAAATGAATACAACACCACCTCAGCAGAAAGGGATGTCACGATCTAGTGTAACCAAAACATGGCAATAAAAGTAAAGAGGACCAGAGAGACCACAGGAATTACTCTCGGTCATGGTTAGGGGAAAATTCAGGCAGCAGAAGTGACATTTTTAATGGGCTTTAAACAGTGGATGGATGGAAATTAAATGAAAAAATATGAGATGGGACATTTTAAACAAAAGGAATCACATTTCAGCTAGCAGGAAATGAATGTGTAAATAACATGGAGATACACTAAGAACATAACTTTTTTAGGTTTTGGGAGATTTTGGTGAATAATTTAGTGAATAATTCAGTTATGGTTGCTGGAATTGAGAAGAGTTGCAACAGAAAAGGTAGGTGAACAGATTAGGGTTGTTTTGTTTTGTGTGGTACGCGGACCTCTCACTGTTGTGGCCTTTCCCGTTGCGGAGCACAGGCTCCGGACGCGCAGGCTCAGCACGCGCAGGCTCAGCGGCCATGGCTCACGGGCCCAGCCGCTCCGCGGCATGTGGGATCTTCCCGGACCGGGGCACGAACCCGTGTCCCCTGCATCGGCAGGCGGGCTCTCAACCACTGCGCCACCAGGGAAGCCCCCTCAGAGGGTATTGACTTCATCCTGTTGCTTACCCTAACATCAGGCATCAGGCATCTGAGTCACACCTAGTTTTTTCCATGTCTGCAAACTTCATATATGATGTACTTATTAAACTTTTAATCAATTGTAACTTTTTTTAAAATAAAAATAATCGTTTTAAAGTGCTTGTGCACCAATTAAAAATCATCTTGCATACACCCAGGGGAACTCCTCCCTTATTTTGGAAACACTGCTGTAGGGGATAGCAATCAGACAGTTTTACTTGGGGTGGGGAGGATGTGACATCAAATAATCAAATAACGTCTGAGAAAGGAACGAATAGTAGTTAGTAAGTAAGAAGCAGGAATACGGAATTCCCTGGCAGTCCAGTGATCAAGGCCCTGCGCTCTCACTACCAAGGGCCTGGGTTCCATCCCTAGTCTGGGAACTAAGATCCCACAAGCTGCACAACGCCCCCCCCCCCAAAAAAAAAAAGCAGGAATAGTCCCGGAGACAGGGAGACCAGTCAGGCCTTTGCTGTGGTCCAGGCAGGATATAATGATGACCTGAACTAAGGCAGTGGATTTGAGACAATAGAGGACTGAATGTAAGGGATCAATAGGACCTCTTTCCTCTTACATCCTTCGTGAGTTCCCTCACCCAAGAATGTGGGTTTTTTATAGTCCCTATAAAAGCATGTCTCCATCCATAAAGCATGGGATCAGAAGTCTATAAATATAAGCTCAGCAAGAATTCAGCCAGAGCCACAGCTCTTTGATTTGACAGAGGCAGTTCACTATGGAAACTAGTTCAGATTTATCCAGAGTTCAAGCTCTGCCTCTCCAGGAAAGGTGAAACAAGCACACCCTCTTCTAGATTTCGTCAAACCCAGGTAGGGAGAGAGAAACACGTGCAGTTAGCTTGTAAATTTGGCAACAGTGTGTCACACCTCATGTGAAGCGGTGTCCACACGTACAAATAAAGGAATCCCATAAGGGAGGACCAGAGCTCCTGTGCCCCACCTCCCACTCCCGAATTTATCTGTAGGTTCACCCTGGTTGCCGGCCTGCCACCATCAGTTTCTCAGGACTTGACTATGATCTTTGTAGAATTACCCAAATAGTACCGGGAATTTATATAATGCCTCAGCCGGAAAAGTCATATTTTATTCTCGGATAAAAATCAGTGCTCTCCAAGTGGAGGGGACTTAAAGTTCTTAACCTTCAGCCAAGAAAGATGGCTCTTGCCTGAGAATTCTTGAAAAGTTCACTGGGCTTTGCTCTTTTGTAATGATCAAAAGCTGAGGCAGTGTTTGATGTTCTGGCTAGCACAGTGACCTCTCAAGGGTTTTATAGCCTTAACCCCTTTTTAAAAAAGAAGTAAAACATAGATTCAACAACTATCAGAATGACCAGAAAGTCAGGGCAGGAGATAGAAAAATTTTTTAAGAAAAAAATGAGTATGGAACTGGATTATCACCAGTGTTATATTTGTTTTAAGGAAATTAATTAGATGGTGTAGACATTTGTTGAAGAGTCTTGGGCCCTTTAACACACCGGTGAAGACCAGGGAGCTTCTAGCATTTATTTTAAGTCACAGGAAACACGGGCCACGGCTTTCATCTCCAGGGAATCCAGGCACACATGATGCCCTGCCATTGACCCTTTCAAGTTCATCTTAGTCTTCACCTTTCCCTATTTCCAGTTTGGTGCTGATGCCGTGATTCACATATCTTCTGTATTTCGGGATCCAGGCAGAAGGAAAACTTTCCTCTGGGGCAGGCTCTTCTCCTGGCAGAGGGGGAAAGGCGAGGGGACTGGTGGAAGCATGTTAGACTCTTCGAGTCTCCTCCACGCAGCTGCTTCCATTCATTGGCCAACGCCAGTTGGGTAGCCAAGCCTGACAGTGGGTTAGGGAAGTCAGCTGGCTCCAGAGTGGCACTTGTGGTGCTGCGGGCATGTGATCCACCCACAGGGAGAGGATGGTGAATCACTGAGGACAGTAACACAATCTACCACAAAAAGGAATTAGGAATTTTGAGAAATTGGGAGTTTGCAGTTCTCCATCTTAACAGAATTGCCCTGTAGATTATTCTGTAAATATGATCAAGAAACTCCTATCTAAAATTAGTTGTGTTTTATATACTGAAGTAGTGCAAGGAAGACTTGTTTTATTTTACTTTACACAGGCATGTCTGGGTTATAAACAGTCTACCTGAGAAGAGGAACAGTGGTGTTTAATTAAAGGTTAGGATTGTTGGTGAGACAGACTTTGGGATGGGGAAGCAGTAGGGTGTACTTTTCTTTCTGGTTGTTGATTGAAGTCAAGCAGCTGCCATTTTGTTTCTAAAATGCTATGTCTTCACATCTATTTTTCTTTTTTTTCAAATTCCAAAGCAAGATTTTTTTTCTCTAACCTTAAAAGTAAAAAAAAAAAAAAAAAAAAAAAAAAATTCACTAATACTCCTTGAGCTCTAACAAGTGCCAGACACTGTGGTGAGCCCTTGGGTCCATTTATTTTATTTGGTCTCCATAATGATCGTATTACTGCGATTACAGTTGCAGATGAGGAAATGAAGCTGGTGGAACTTGGAGCCAAAGTGTCGCCCCAGAGTCTGAGCTCTTAACCACTACGTGTACTGACTCCGACCTTAATTTTCGTGCTCTTTTCCCTCTTCCTCCTCCTTTCTACTGATAAAAAACATATATGTACTCATAAAACACATGTGGATTGGAAGGATTGATCTAAAGATGGACAGTTCATCACGTCTTGGATAAGTGAAGCCACCATAAGCCCACTGGCTTTTTGCTTTTTTTTTTTTTTTTTTTTTTTTTTCTGCGGTACGCGGGCCTCTCACTGTTATGGCCTCTCCCGTTGCGGAGCACAGGCTCCGGACGCGCAGGCTCAGCGGCCATGGCTCACGGGCCCAGCCGCTCCGCGGCATGTGAGATCTTCCCGGACCGGGGCACGAACCCATGTCCCCTGCATCGGCAGGCGGACTCTCAACCACTGCGCCACCAGGGAAGCCCCTGGCATTTTTTTATAGGTCTTTATTGGAGTATAATTGCTTCACAATACTGTGTTAGTTTCTGTTGTATACCAAAGTGAATCAGCTATATGCATACATATATCCCCATATCCCCTCCCTCTTGAGCCTCCCTCCCATCCTTCCTATCCCACCCCTCTAGGTGGTCACACAGCACCGATCTGATCTCCCTGTGCTATGCGGCTGCTTCCCACTAGCTATTTTACATTCGGTAATGTATATATGTCGATGCTACTGGCACTTCGTCCCAGCTTTCCCCTCCCATCCTGTGTCCTCAAGTCCATTTTCTATGTCTACATCTAAGAGTTGTGGGAAAAGAGAATGATTGTTTGGAGACTAACATTGGTATATCTTGGACTTACTAGAATGGAAGTGGGAAAAAATTAGAGAAAAAAAAACAGTATTTTTAGTATAAAAAATACTTAGTATGTGGCAAAAAGACATAGTATTAAATCTTTAAAGTTTTGTAGAGCATAATTATGAATTACAAGAGCTTCAGATACATGAGTTATGTATAGAAAAAGCATCTTTTTGCAGGAGTTAAGTTTATTGATAAGCATTTCATTGATTCTTGTTTTTCCAGTTCTTTTTAAGAGCCATGTATATACATCTTATTTTACATTGGCAGGATCCTCTTTCCCAGTGTTTATACGTATTGATATTGGTTCATGACGTTTCTAAAGCCTGTGGGAGCTAGAAGTCACTCCGTTCTTAACAAATAATACCTGATCACAATTTATCAATTAATTTCACATTTTATGTTCTGTTGAGAACATAAATGATTTAGTGAATAACTTTCCTTGTATTGTAATCACATCTGGCCCGTCTTCTTTCTTCCTTTGACATCCTTCCAAATTTGTGTCAAATAGAACGCCACTTCCTCCTTGGACACGTAGCTCTCATTGCCGATTGAACTTTGTTTTCAGCATTCTGATGAGTTTTGTCTAGACTTCATAGTTTTGGTACTTATTTATCACTTATTTCATACTACAATAATGTCTGTTATGCTAGACTGTACGCTTACAGAGGGCAAGGATCATATGGCACCCATTTCTATGTCCCTCTCTTTTTGCCTTGCCTATAATTCCTTTTAAGCCAGTTTGTTGCCAGAATCCTCTGACTGACCCTACATAGATTAGGGTCCACGTACCACACGATTTCATAGCCTTCTGTATTATTTCATGTGACTTACTCTTCCAGTAATTATTCAAAACTGGTCTTGCCCGATGTACTGTTACAGGAATGCATTACCAGACTTCATTTAAGATCTTCCCCTCACAGCTTCAGGCATTTGACCATTCATTTCTGTCACCTGTCAAACGCATTCTCCAAAGAACCCTGTCCCATGGTATGTTTCGGCCTCGCGGAGCTAGACTCCTGAGGGTTCTTTCTTTGCAGAGGAAAGACAACAGTTAGTTTTTGTCTAACTTTCAAACGTGGTGATAACCCCAGTTTCTCTGGGTTGCAAATGTGGTGGTCTGCAGTTGGAAACTTAAAAACAAGTGTTTGATGCCACGGGACCACTAGCGTCTGCTTGTGGATTTGCTAATCGCAACCCTCTCTTCATCCTTTCCTTGTCTTCCAAAACTGCAGGGCCTTAAAGCTGCTGACAACGATCCCACAGCTCCACCGTATGACTCCCTCTTAGTGTTTGACTATGAAGGCAGTGGTTCCACGGCCGGCTCCTTGAGCTCCCTTAACTCCTCCAGTAGTGGAGGCGACCAGGACTATGATTACCTGAACGACTGGGGGCCCCGCTTCAAGAAACTAGCCGACATGTACGGTGGAGGTGATGACTGAACTTCAGGGTGAACTTCGCTTTTGGACAAGTACAAACAATTTCAACTGATATTCCCAAAAAGCATTCAGAAGCTAGGCTTGAACTTTGTAGTCTACTAGCACAGTGCTTGCTGGAGGCTTTGGCAGAGGCTGTAAACCAGTTTGGGCTCAGAGGGAATATCAGTGATCCAATACTGTTTGGAAAGACACTGAGCTCAGTTACACTTGAATTTTACAGTACAGAAGCACTGGGATTTTATGTGCCTTTTTGTACCTTTTTCAGATTGGAATTAGTTTTATGTTTAAGGCTTTAATGGTACTGATTTCTGAAACGATAAGTAAAAGACAAAATATTTTGTGGTGGGAGCAGTAAGTTAAACCATGATATGCTTCGACAAGCTTTTGTTACAATGCATTTGCTTTTATTAAAAATACGGAATTAAAGAGACAAAACCACTCATGGAGCAATTTTATTATCTTGGGGGATGAGACCATGAGATTGGAAAATGTACATTACTTCTAGATTTAGACTTTAGTTTGTTTTTTTTTTCCACTAAAATCTTAAAACTTATGCAGCTGGTTGCAAATAAAGGGAGTTTTCGTATCACCAATTTGTAGCAAAATTGAATTTTTTCATAAACTAGAATGTTAGACACATTTTGGTCTTAATCCATGTACACTTTTTTATTTACTGTATTTTTTCCACTTCACTGTAAAAATGGTATGTGTACATAATGTTTTATTGGCATAGTCTATGGAGAAGTGCAGAAACTTCAGAACACGTGTATGTATTATTTGGACTGGATTCAGGTTTTTTGCATGTTTATATCTTTCGTTATGGATAAAGTATTTACAAAACAAAGTGACATTTGATTCAGTTGTTGAGCTGTAGCTAGAATACTCAATTTTTAATTTTTTTATTTTTTTTATTTTTTATTTTCATTTTTGTTTGGGGAGGGAGAAAAGTTCTTAGCACAAATGTTTTACATAATTTGTACCAAAAAAAAAAAAGGAAACATAAGAAATGAAAGGGGTGGCCTGACACTGGTGGCACTACTAAAGTGTGTGTTTTTTTTAAAAAAATGAAAAAAAAAAGCTTTTAAACTGGAGAGACTTCTGACAACAGCTTTGCCTCTGTATTGTGTACCAGAATATAAATGATACACCTCTGACCCCAGCGTTCTGAATAAAATGCTAATTTTGGATCTGGTGACTGGTTTGAACTTTTTCTTTTCTACTTGAGCTGCTTTGAATGTTGCAAAGATCCAGGTCCTGGAGTTGCGTTGAGAACCGTAGTACAAAAGCGTGTATTAGTTCTTGCACTGTTCACCACTGAAACCCTTAGCGTGGCAGCCGTGTCCAGTGGGCAGCAGAGAGAACCACTGTGGACCTTCTCATCACAGAAGAAAAACATCGGGCGACACAAGAATAGACTACACTGAAGGTGGTATACAAATCACATCCTTAAGTTCAGTGAACTTTGTGTCATTCTTAACATCCTTTATGCCCTTCTACTCGTGCTTGTGGTTACAACTGACTCCAATGGACCTTTCCCACTAGAGCACCGATATAAAGAAAAGCTCACTAAAAAGGGATAGAGCTGGCCCTGGAAACTGCAGCGGATTCCAGGAATTCCCAGGCAATCTGTTGAAGCCATTGTTTGATGTACCTAGTGAAATACACTTTGGTTTGACTTCTATTCATTGACTGGACCTTTTTTTTCCCCAGCTTTATTAAAGAGGTATAACTGACAAAATTTTGTATATTTGAAGTGTACAATGTGATGACTTGATATACATATACGTTGTGAAATGATTTCCACAATCGTTATTTAATGAATCTATCACCTCACATAGTTTCCCTTTTTGTGTATGTGTGGTGAGAACACTTAAGATCTACTCTCTTAACAAATTTCAAGCATATAGTACAGCAGTAGCCTGATGTAGTCACAGAGGACAGAAAAGCGAAACCACCTTACTCAATTTTGTCAAACTGTTCAGTGTCATACTATGATTCATAAATGGATTTTAAGAGACTTGAAAAAATTCTCACTCTGTTTTCCTGAATCCCTCATGATCGTTATCTCACTACATATGCTTATGTTGTACACTTTGAAAAAAACTTACACAATATACCTCCTCTAATTAACTCCATGTGGTGTTTTGCTTAACTTAAAGATAATTTTATATTAGACAGTGAAATTTACTTTTCTATTGATTCACTCTGTAAGCAATATTTTCTTGTTAATTTTCTAATGATTAAATGCCAGACCTTGCCTCTGGGAATTTTCATAATGAAACTTACTAAATTTGCTAATTGGAATAGTCTTTTTTTTAATGGATTTTTAGACTGCGCCTCTGTGCTGCTGTACCTCCAAATGAAAACTGAACTAGCTTCTTAAATTCAAGTGTTGCAACATTTAAAATTCGCAGCACTCAGGTAAACAATCATTATTACTTTCTTTTTTTAAATTTTATTTATTTTTGGCTGTGTTGGATCTTCCTTAATGCGCATGGGCTTTCTCTAATTGCAGTGAGCGGGGACTACTCTTCCTTGCGGTGAGCGGGCTTCTTATTGCAGTGGCTTCTCTTGTTGCGGAGCACGGGCTCTAGGCGTGCGGGCTTCAGTAGTTGTGGTGCACAGGCTTAGTTGCCCCACGGCATGTGACATCTTCCCAGACCAGGGATCAAACTCGTGTCCCCTGCATTGGCAGGTGGATTCTTAACCACTGTGCCACCAGGGAAGTCCCCCAATTACTTTCTTATGGTTGATGTTCAGTCACAGACTATCTCTAACACAGTCATACATTGTTCTATTGCCCTTTGCTTTATTGCACTTTGCAGATACTGCATTTTTTTTACAAAATGAAGGTTTGTGGCAACCCTGTGTGGAGCACATCTATCATGCCATTTTTACAACAGCATTTGCATAACTTCTTGTTTCTGTGTCACATTTTGGTAATTCTTGCAATATTATAAACCCTCCACCAGCAAAAAAGATTATTACTCACTGAAGCCTCAGATGATGGTTAGCATTTTTTTAGCAATAAAATATTTTTTAATTAAGGTAAGTGCATTTTTTGAGACATAATGCTGATGCCTACCTAGTAGACTACAGTATGGTGTAAACATAACTTTTTTATGCACCAGGAAACCAGAAAACATTTGTGTGACACTATAGCAATATTCACTTTATTGTAGTGGTCTGTAACCGAACCCTCAATATCTCTGAGGTATGCTTGTGTGTATATATATATATATATATGTATACACACACACACACACATATATATATATATTTTAAGCACTAATAAATAAGCATTTTATATATACACAATCAGTAAATGTAAACATAGTATTTTTCAAAACGTCCCTTTTTTGCGGGAGCAATTCGTGACTATATTTCCTTTGTGAAAATACGTCTTCAAATTTAAAAAAAACAGGAAACAGAAAGTAGAAGCCCCCTGCCTTGATACAGGAGGAACATCTATTTAGCTATTTAATATGTAATTTCTAGTCTTTTCCAAAAAAGCATTTTTACACATACATTTCCATAAAGATTTTATTTTGTTTTCATGAAAGTGGGATTGTACATTATGTATTTTCTGTAATTTGTCTTTTTCACTAGGAATGAATCTTGGAAATTTTTCCATATTAGTGTACATATCTACTTCATTCTTTTTAATTGCTACATATAGTATACCTTAATATGCACATAGAGTTTAACACTTTCCCATGTCAGCGGTCCCCAACCTTTTTGGCACCAGGGACCAGTTTCATGGGAGACAATTTTTCCACGAATGGGGTGGAGGATGGTTTGGGGACGATTCAAGCGTGTTACATTTATTGTGCACTTTATTTCTATTATGATTACATTGTCATATATAATGAAATAATTATACAACTCACCATAATGCAGAATCAGTGTGAGCCCTGAGCTCGTTTTCACTTCCCACTCACTGATAGGGTTTTGATGTGAGTCTGCAAGCAATTGATTTATTATGGTCTCTGTGCAGTCAGATCTGTCTGCTAATGATAATCTGTATTTGCAGCCACTCCCCAGCGCTAGCATCACTGCCTCAGCTCCACCTCAGATCATCAGGCATTAGAGTCTCATAAGGAGCGCGCAACCTAGATCCCTTGCATGCACAGTTCACATAGATTCTCCTATGAGAATCTAATGCCGGTGGAACTCAACATGGTAATGCGAGCGATAGGGATCACCTGTAAACACAGATGAAGATTCACTTGCCCACTCGCCGCTCACCTCCTGCTGTGTGGTCCGGTTCCTAACAGGCCGTGGATCGGTACCGGTCCTCGGCCAAAGGCTTGGGGACCCCTGTCCTAAGTAATTGGGTGTTTCCAACTTTTTCACTACTACAAACAATGCTGCAATCAGTTAACACCCTTCTGCCTGTCTCTTTGCATGTTAGATGCTTGGAGGTGGAATTGCTAGATTAAAGAATGTGAAGAGTAGTTAATTAAATATGGCTAAAATTCTAAGTGTTTTAATGTTACTTCAAAGTGCCTTTTAGCTAAAAGATGATGAGGCTTTCTAAAAGCCAGCAACTTCCTTCTTTGGCAAAAGGATTTTATGCTGCTCAAAATAGTAACCACAAAATGTAAGATAATCTAGCCAAGACCTTTTTCTTTTTTGTTTGGAAGGTAGCCTTTGAGTCAGGCCACAATGCTAGTTTCAAATACGCTGTAAAATGACTATAACCATGTAATGTAATAAAACCTTGAAGACTATATTTATGAACTTGGTTTATGGACCCCATCCAGAAACATGTTTTTCTAGGTCTTTTCTAGTGATTTGGATCACTTCTGCAACATTGCCAATAAAAAACTTGCATACAAAGTGCTAGAATCTCTGTGAAGTGGGTTATTTTCCATGACAAAAATGTCTGCATTTTAAATTTTAATGAAGCATGACCAAAATGCCCTAATAAACACTACACCAATTGACACTCCCAACAACACTGTATATAAAAATCTATAGATCCTCATCTTCAACAGTCTGGGACATTACACGTGTTTAAAAATTTTGCCAATATGATACACAACATAAGATAAACTCATGCTAATTATGACTTTCCTGATTACTAATGAGATGGGTTGGTGATGTTTTTCTTACGTTTATTAGCCATTTGTGTTTCTTTGAATTGCCTATTTTTATTTCCCTATTGAATTACTTGGCTTTTTCCAATTGATTAGTAAGAACTTGTTACCTGCATTTTTTTTCCCGGTCTTTTGCTAGTCTTGTAAATTTGTCTGTGGTGTTTTACTGACAAACACTTGATTTATGTGGTTTACTCTGTCAGTATTTTCAACCGTAGATTTTTGAGAGGGTCTTCTCACTTCCAAATTATAAAATTATTATCCTATGTTGTTTTCTGTTTTTTATGGTTTTGCACTTATTTAGCTCTTTAATTTACCTGATAATTATTTTGTATGAGGTAGAAATCTAACTTTTAAAATCCTCTCTAGGGCCTTCACTGGTGGCACAGTGGTTAAGAATCCGCCTGCCAATGCAGGGGACATGGGTTCAAGCCCTGGTCCGGGAAGCTCCCACATGCTGCGGAGCAACCAAGCCCATGCGCCACAACTACTGAGCCTGCGCTCTAGAGCCCGGACGCCGCAACAAGCGAAGCCACCGTAATGAGAAGCCCGCGCACCGGGCTTCCCTGGTGGCGCAGTGGTTGAGAGTCTGCCTGCCGATGCAGGGGATACGGGTTCGTGCCCCGGTCCGGGAAGATCCCACGTGCCGCAGAGCGGCTGGGCCCGTGAGCCATGGCCGCTGAGCCTGTGCGTCCGGAGCCTGTGCTCCGCAACGGGAGAGGCCACAGCAGTGAGAGGCCCGTGTACCACACACACACACACAAAAAAGCCTGCGCACAGCAACCAAGAGTAGCCCCCCCCTCCCCCCCCCCGCTCACTGCAACTAGAGAAAGCCTGAGCACGTTAATGAAGACCCAACGCAGCCAAAAATAAATAAATAAATTAAATAACTTTCTAGATAACATGGTCTGTTTTCCAAACACCATTTGTTAAGCCAATCATAACCCACCTTTATCATATACACAATTCCCATAGAAGTGTATGATTATTTCTAGACTATTCTGATCATTTACTTAATCCCTGCACATTACTAGATCTTTATACTAGAATGTCATTTCTGACAAGCCAGTCCACACAGTTGTTTCTTCTAATCAAAATTTTCTATATTCTTAATCTTTCTCTTGTACATTAATTTTAGAAAATTTTGTCAAGTTCCATAACAAATTTTCTTGGAAATTTTATAGAGCTGTGAAGAGTTAATAGCTTCTCTATTCTCCCATCCAATACTATAATCCCACGCTTTTCTGATCATATATAGAGTTTTATTAAGCATCTCATTTTATTACACTGTTTTATAATTTTTGCTTCATTAGTGCAATCTACTTTTGCAGCATTTTTTTCAAATGATTCTTTTACTGCTGTATTGGAAATTTATCCACTTTATTTTTCTTGTTTCTGTCATTTTACTCTTGTGTTATTTCTAATAGCTTTTTAGTGATTCTCTTGGATTTTTCTGATAGATAATCATTTTTGCTTACAATGAGGTTTTTCCTTATTCCAAAATCAATACTAAGTTCATTTCCTGTATAGCTAGTAGTAATGTCAATCATAGCTTTTATTATTTTTATCTATAGGACAGTTTTGTATATTTCATCATTCTGTATAACATTTACTATAGGTATATGTATATTTCATGGTATAGCTAGCTTACTTTGAGATTTTATGAGTGTACATGTTGAATTTTATAAGATGCATTTCCTTCATCCACAGAGATACTGAAATATTAATCCATTAATACAGAGAAATATGCCATTAGGTTTTCTAATATTGAATCAAACTTTTTTGGAATAAACCCTACTTGGTCATAATGTTATTCTTTTAACAGACTGACATATTTGATTTGCTGCCATTTTACTTAGGACTTTTAAATTACATGTAATTTTTTGTACTTTTATATTTTTCCACTATTCTTGCTCAATGTTAACCCTAGATTTACTCTAGCCTCAATAAAGAATTAGGAAGACTGCCATTTTTTCTGTGCTCTGAGATAGTTTATATAAACTGGGATTATCTATTCATGAAAATTTGTTAGAATTCTACAATTTTACCATTGTGGGGATAGGCTTTTCCCAGTAGAAACTGGTGTATGAGACATTATGCTTCTTTTTGACCAATTTTCACAATTTACATCTTCCAAAAAAGTGTCTAGCTAACATTTTAAAAAATTATTGATAGAAAGTTCCATATAGGATTTTTAAAATGTTTCATATCTAAAGTTATGTATCCTTTTTTTTCTGTCTTTTACTTTGTTTTCCTTTTTCCTTCAGCAGAGTAGTTTAAAGTGTCTATTTTTCTGTTCAAATAGCTAGCTTTTTGATTTATTGATATAGAATATTTATTCACTTAATTACAGGGTACACATTTTTCTAAACCTGTTTCTTTTATTCTTCAAGTATTTAGTGTTTTACTTACTTTTGACTTATCAGTTTCTGTAGCATTTTGGATTTCTGTATGTCAGGCCATATTGATGTGTGCTTAAACCTGTTCTATCCTCTAGTTTTGTTTTTAGCTTTCATCAGTGGGAAACATCTTGATGGACAACTTTTAGTGTTTTGGGCCCTAAATTCCATTTTGTCTGTCCTTCATGTAGCCAAACCTGTCTTCCTTTTACTATTGGTTTTGTTTTAGCATTTGCTTGATATAGCTTGGTCCATCTCTTTATTGTTAAGGATTTTTGAATAATTTTGCCTTTTATATCCTTGCAACCAACATACAAATTTAAATTTGTTTTACTGCCATTTTCAAACAGGCACTATAAAAGAGGATGGGTCAAAACATCAGTCTTGATAATAGTTCTTACAATTTGGTCTTGATTTGGTTTTTACAATTAACCATCTCTGCAACCAGTAACCTCCAATCATGTATTTGTAGAGGTGACCTCAGTGAACTGGGCATATGAGGTGAAACTCCACTAATAGTTCACACTGCTCTTCATGGTATCTCCAGACCAATGGCATGTGAACTGATTGACCCCTATGGTATGAAAACAGTAAAGGCATTAAAAAAACAGGTCTCTTTCCACTCTCATTTTTACCTTGCAACTTTACAGTTGTTCATTTACATATTTTTTCCTCATTGGGAGGGGAAAATGTATCATTTTTGTATTAAAAGGAAAAACTGGAAGACCTAAAAAAAGCCATACTACCCTGAACTGTCACTTTTTTTAACTCATAGGAGATGCTAGTGAGATGATACAAATATAAAATATCTGACAGGTGTATTACTACCATGTGTTCAACAATAAACAAAAACCCTTCTTCTTGGAAAATATCAGTTGATTAACCCCCTTTAAGAAGCCATTTGGGGGTTTCCCTGGTGGCGCAGTGGTTGAGAATCCGCCTGCCGATGCAGGGGACACGGGTTCGTGCCCTGGTCCGGGAAGATCCCACATGCCGCGGAGCAACTAAGCCTGTGAGCCATGGCCGCTGAGCCTGCGCGTCCGGAGCCTGTGCTCCGCAACGGGAGAGGCCACAACAGTGAGAGGCCCGCAAAAAAAAAAAAAAAGAATCAGCCTTCCAATACGGGGGACACGGGTTCAATCCCTGGTCGGGGAAATAAGATCCCACATGCCTCGGGGCAACTAAGCCCTGGCGCCACAACTACAGAGCCCATGCACTCTGGAGCCCAGTGCCACAACTAGAGAGAAGCCTGCACGCCACAGTGGAAGATCCCACCTGTCGCAGCTAAGACCCGATGCAGCCAAATATAAATAAATAAATACTTTTAAAAAAAGAAGGCATTTGGAGGAGGAAAGAAATAAAACTCTCCTTTTCTTGAGGCAGCAAATTCAGTCTTACTATAGATACTACTTTTTGATTGATTGTGAGCATTTCTATAAGGTTGGTAATGAAAGTTCATATATCACCATTTTTCTCTGTTTGTTAGCCAGTCTAATTAAGAGTTCAGTGGGTGGAAATTAGCAGCTAAAATAAGTTAGTGGGAGATTATCTACAGATTTTAAGTTATTCAGATTCCCTGCATTTCTCTTACAACAAATGATTGTGCTGACTATAGGTACAACTTGAAAGTGTAAGAATATATTTATTCTTTTGTTTTAACAAAATATATGTCCATGTAAGGATTGTGATACTGATTATTTTAAGTGCCTACTCATAGATGGAGAATGGGCTGGGGTGGAGTGGGTCTCTTGACTAGAAATGCTTTTATGAATTAGAAACATGATGGTGGGCTGATATTTTTGAGGTATTCTATTACTCTAGATCAATATATATATTTAATATATTGGATTCATTTATTCAATATTTAAAGTTTCAACATGTTGACCTCAAGGATAATTCTTAAAAGTATTTATTTGTTCAGGAATGCATGATGAACTTAATTACTGCATGGATACCAGTCAGCTGCTGCAGTAATTTGTTTTTTGATCTTTTTCTGCAACTAATGTACTTTGAGTAAGAAGCTTCAAGTTTTACAATGGTACCTTTATCTTGTATGTTAATACACATATATCAGCGACAGTTTATTTTTTCAGTTTCTACTTTGTGGGAAATACAGTTTGCATAGTACAATTTTAGAGTTTGCTGCTTTTTTCTAACAGGGTTTTTGATTGTGTATGGTAAAAACATTGTGGTAAAATCCAAGTCAGAAGAGAAATATGACCAGTTTGTATGAAAATATTTTCTAATTTAGTTTATTTTAATTTTAAATGGCTTCTGTATTTGGAGGGCTACTTGAGACTGTATTTTAATAATGTTTTTCTTGTTTCATGAGATTATTTTTTACCTTCCCCTTTAAATCCCTTTTGATCATAAGTATAAATAAAGGCATCAACAACCACGGGCTGAAATAAACTTCTTCCTTTGCCCCAGGGTTTTTTCACCTTCTGTACTTAGTTCATATCACTGTACTAGGATCTCTATGACCTTCAGAGTAAGTCAAAGTGAATCAATGCCCTATATTCCCAGTCCCCCTATGAACTTAGAAATTGAAGGTGACTCTTGTGTTTGGAGAAAATATGGCCTCATAGACCCTATTGAACTAAACCTGTTGCTCACATATACCCCAAAACACATACACACTCAACTACATGGGAAAATTTTAACCATACTGAGTTCTTTTTATGTGCAAAGATACTGATTTAGTCACTTGGCATATTGGCTCACTTAATGCTTACAGTAATTACCTACTTCGTCACTTCTAATAGACTTATCATTTTTTCCCCCACAATGTAATAATTCTAAGATCAGAAAGCATCATACAATTATTGAGTGAATCCCAGGCTGGCGGGACAGCACTATAGCTGTGTTATCAAGCTCAGGTTCAGCTGTTCATCGCTCAGGAATCCCATACTGAGAGACAGGTGTTGGGTAAAAGAAACGACAGCTTTATTGAGGAAGCTGGCAATCATGGTGAAAGGTAGACTCATGTCCCAAAGAAACAACTCCCCACTCCCTACGTTTGCTTGGATATTTTATAGGGAAAAGAAGAACGGACTACGGGCTGGGTAGGGGACCATCTTCTATTTTCAGAGATGATTGTCTCCATCGTGCACTTCCAAGTAGCCGCCATGTCTCACTTGTGGTTGGAACATTATCGGAGCCATAAATCTCTGGTCAGCTAGTCCTTCTGGTTCCAACCGGTCTGAGGTCTACATGCTTGTGGGCAGCATACAGTTAACTTCTTCCACCTGCTGGGGGATTCAGTACCTGCAAAACAGCTCAAAGGATATGGCTCAGAATGTCATGTAGAGCCCTTGAAGAGGAGCCATTGTTTAATGGCTAAACTATTATTATTTTGCCTTGCTTGACTATTTTCCTTTGTTTCTGCATTTTCTCACATCTCTGATTAAATTTATTCTTTAGAACTTGGAGAAGGCCTAAGAGGTTAGAGTTTTTTCTTTTTTTTTTTTTTTGCCAACAGGGCAGGCAGAGGACATGAGAGGCTGGCAGGGTGGGGGCAGGTGGCTGTCCAGAGACGGCCCCATAGCATCCTAGTCTGTTAAAGTTGGGTGAAAACTCCCCAGTGATGCCTTTTGATAACAACAATAAAGCAGTAGCATCAAAATGGCTTGGAGTCTATGATATACGTATTAAGGTATACAAGGTCACTTTTATTTTCCCCAGTTTCTTTAGATGGAGAAGCCAGAGGAGAAGTTACATGATTTGTCCACTAACACTCAGCTAGTAAGTGGCAGGGCCAAGATTTAAGCCCAACCGCCTGGCTCCGGAGCTGACACTATCTCTATCACTCAGTGGCAGCAGGCACTGAGTGGAAAAACACGCGGCTGAGTGAACAAAGGAAAAAGCAGCTCACTATCCTTTACGTTAGGGGCACCAGACAGGATTGCCATTGGGGATATCAAGACAGTCTAATATCTTTAATTTACATACCTCAGTTAAACTTTTAAATTAGTGCAACCTAAATCTTTAAAATCAATCATATATTTTACAAGGGAACATACATATACTATGACACACTGAGAACATTAAGGAGGAGGTATGTGGGAGGGAGGGGAGTCGGAGACCCCAAGATGAGAGGGGAATTTTTAAATTTCATCGTTCCTTATACTCACTAAGTCATTTTCTCGGACTGTTTATACCAAGACTGGTACAGTCCTAGCATTCTTACTCATCAATCCCTTCCCCAATCCTAGGCAGACAGCACTGCGCCCTGTTGACCCAAGACCTGGAAAGCTGCTCCAAGCATCCTTCCTCCCCCAGCCTCTATCAACAGTCTCTCTTATTCATTCATACGAGACCCACCTGTCATCTCTAGCCCAGACGTTTCATTTTCTGGTGTAAGCTGAGCAATTTTGGAAATCAAAGTAACGTTTCCAAGGCTCTGGGGGAACATTCAGTCTACCAGCAGAAACTCATTTTCTTCTCAGCTAAGAAAGATGAATCTTTTATTCTGTTCCTTTATCCAACATAGCCGGTTTGTTTTTCCAATGTACTAACTTCTGGCCTGCCAGAACACTGCAACAACCTCAGGTGCTCCTGCCCATTAATTGCTTCATATCTTCCGATAATTTGCTTGGTCTCTCCGTGTCCTCGTCTGTAAGATAGGGGTACATCACAGGGCTGTTGGGAGGACAGTGCCTGTGACCTTGATCATAGTAATCACTCCATAGAAGTTAGCTATCGTTATCTACTGTCATTAAGACATAGTCATCTTTATCTACCTATCCATATGTCCTTTTATAATTTACAAGAGAAGAAAATGCTTTCACTTTCAAAAGCTTTCTCACTTTAATTTTCAATGTTATCTCTTATTTTTTCAAAGATTATTAACCAGGTTCAGTGGGAACTTTCATAAAGACTTTAAGATTCTATAATACATATTCTTTCACCCTTTCAAGGTGTACACCTACCTTGCTAAAAGACTTTACCTCTTTAAGTTGAAGAAAATCTCAGTTTTCTGCAGTCTATTTTTAAAACTCTGTTATCTTCATTAAAAGCAGCATTAAATATATTTTATATAATGTATTTGGCCCTAATAGTCAAATTTACTGAAGCAAAATAGTCCATGATTCCAGGACCCAATGACCAGACTGCTTCAACACCTATCAACTGTTCCCTTAATCACCAAGATTAAGAACATCCAAGTACATCCAGGAAACTTGGAACTACAGAAATTCTAAAAACTGAATAAATTGACTGGAAATGATAGATCCTAAAGAGATAAAACTTTATTACTTTGGAAATTTTCTTTGTGGACTTCGGCAAAATAAATTCAGACTTAATAATGAGCTATGTGAGCAGAATCATCTATTTTAGCTTGGCTCACCTAATTCTAAATCCACTTTCTAATATTTTCCTTCTTAATAGTACCATTCCTCTTAAGCCCTTTGACTGCATGTATAGGAATCTTTCAAAAATTAGGTCATCATGCAACATTAAACCTTAATAACTGGATGTATAGGGCATAGCAGCAAATACATTAAATTGCTTTTTGTTAATCATGATTACATTCTGTATAAGAACTTAATGCCAGTATTACCCAGGTTATTAAATTATTCGGCACAACAGGAGAATGTCAAATGAGATAACTGATGTGAAAATATGTTGTAAACTGTAAAGGGCAGTATAAATGTTAGGTCTCAAATATTAAATTCATAACTTGAAAAACTGAACAGCATATGTATCTTCAGAAAGACACTACATAGATTGAAGCCTCAAATATGTGTCTCCCTTATGTATTAAAAGCTAGTACCTAGCTATCCCAGAAATTACTGATGTCACAACCCAGAGAGGACAGAGATAGAGCTATTAGTTTGTTCTTTTGTTTCAGCATTCATTTGCTTGATAATTTTTATTTTTCTTAAATAATTTATTGCAACTATGGACTTCTTAATGGTGGGATAAAATAAGTAAATAGTGTGACAAAATAATCCCTTGTCCTTTGATGCATGGTGTTTTCTACTATTTTTGCATGTTAAGTTGATTCTTCTATTGTCAAATCATAATTCTAACATGACTATACTAGTTCTCTAGAAAAGATGCAATGCATAAATAAATCATGGAGATCTTGAAAAATGAAGAAACTATAACCTGAGCCAAGGACACTGAAGTCGCTCATAGATCTCAGGGTTGAAAAAGCATGGCTCCGCAGATGAACATTAAGTAAAACTATTCCCCAAATCAAACACAAGAACACCAAAGAGATAGCAAGGGTTCCTTCAATAAGGAAGTACATCCAGGAAGGTAGAGAGACTTGAAGTGGCAGAGTTATTGGCCAGTGGTTCCTGAACTTACCTACACTAGAATTCTGGCAATATTTTAAAAATACTAATGCCTGGCTCCCATCCCAAAATACCCTAGGCCACACTCTGACCAAGTGAACCTACCATGTGAAATCACCCAAGCCAAGAACCAGTCCAGGTTTGCCTAAAAGTATTGTAGAGGTCCTTTCTGACTTGAGAGAGTTGGTAACTACTTAGAGGAACACTTAATTAAGAACATGTCCCGGGATGAGTTCCGAAGGAAGCACATTCTGAGATGATTGGCATGCAGGAAGTTTATCAGGGAGGGCTCTGGTGATCCATGTTTGTGGAAAACAAGTGAAAGAAACCAGATTAGGAAGGAGATGATGAGCTGCCATGCTGTCTCAAGGAAGACCTCAGCTGATGTGTCAGGCTGTTATAAACCTGCAATGGTCCTTCAGAGTTGTTCTAAATTGAGGCAAGGACATTGCATCTCTACAGCCCGACGTAGGCCAATCACTGGATGCATGGCACCCTAGGAGGGTTTTTGACCTAGATAACTGGGCACTCTCTGGAAGAGGCAATCTTGAAAGAAGACTGCCAGTAAGACTGTCTGTCGGCAGCTTTCTCAGCTACTGGGGAACTACATTCTCCAATTCTCAAGAAAGTTCTGGGGGCTTCCCTGGTGGCGCAGTGGTTGAAAATCCGCCTGCCGATGCAGGAGACACGGGTTCGTGCCCCGGTCCGGGAAGATCCCACATGCTGCGGAGCGGCTGGGCCCGTGAGCCATGGCCGCTAGGCCTGCGCGTCCGGAGCCTGTGCTCCGCAACGGGAGAGGCCACAACAGTGAGAGGCCCACATACCGCAAAAAAAAAAAAAAAGAAAAAAAAAAGAAAAGAAAGTTCTGGGAGGCACACCATAATGAATGCTTATTAACTTTTTTAAACTTTAGTACCTAGCCATTTTATTATGTGGTCTAGTAAAAACAAAATTAAACCACCTGGTATACAAATTCCTCTTACAGGAAATAAGGCAATGTGTAGGAACATAACTTCTTGGGGTTGAGACCAAGTATAAAAGAGGCGAATAAAGAACATCATATTTGAAATCCAGAGGAATGAGGGTGGTGGTGTGGGGTGGAAGTCAGAAAAGCATAGGGGTAAAAATGAGAGAGTATGTATGATTAAATAGCATTAGGGAAAAGATTAATGTGAGGGATGTTTGATATTCAACTTCAGTTTTGTAGCACTGTAGTGTATAAACCACCCCTCCATTTCCATCATAAAAGACATGCAAGAGGGTTTGGGGATTTTGCTTTGTTGTTTGTCATATTGTGTGTTTCTGGTGTTTTGTGGAAATCAAATAAAGATACAGCAGAAATGTTGATACAGAGGGGGGTGGGGATTGACAGATTGAAATAGAAGTAATGGAGCTCTTAAGGACACCAAAACCCCAGGAGACATCTAAAATTGCAGCTATTTTTATTACTTCCATAGTTTGCCCACAGCAATTAGCTCATACATGCAAGGGCTTAACGTGCTTGTTTTGGTGCCTGCAAGGAAGAAACTGTAGGGAAACTCACTAGGTCCTAATGTACAGCCAAATCGAAGGAGAGGAAGTCCAAGAAATAAAGGTGGTGGGAAATGCAGGATGCATTCCCAAATATACACAGAAAGAAAAGTCATCTGATCCAGAAGGCCCACAAACATTCTCCTGACAAACAGAGATACTTCTTTGTGTAAACCTCTAGGGGTATAGTTCTATAATTTAAAGGAGTTCCTTCTATCCAGATTGTAGATATCATGCCCCCTGAATTTTTAAATTCCTTGTTAAAAACATTTTTGCTTTCCTTCAAATATCCTAATTTAGCTGGTAAAATTTGCATGTACCTACATGTTAGTATACCAGTTGATTGGTGTGCATGCCTTAAATTCTATTAGATTATACATACAGAGGTTTAGATATGACATTGCACTGCCCTGTTCAATGCTGCTTAAAGAAATAATTTTTTTAAATGCCCTAGAGGTTTGGTTCCTCAAGATAAAGAAAATGTTCAGAAGGTAATAAAGTACAGTTTGTTAAAGAAGTAGAGCAAATAATTAATTCTTAATAGACATAAGTCACATCTTCTAGAACAAATTTTTTTGTGTGTGTGGTACACGGGCCTCTCACTGTTGTGGCCTCTCCCGTTGCGGAGCGCAGGCTCCGGACGCGCAGGCTCAGCGGCCATGGCTCACGGGCCCAGCCGCTCCGCAGCATGTGGGGTCTACCCGCACCGGGGCACAAACCCATGTCCCCTGCATCGGCAGGCGGACTCTGAACCACTGCGCCACCAGGGAAGCCCTGACCTTATAATTTTAATGCCGCTAATGTTCCTGGCAAATAGCAGAAGTAGTCCAAAGGGGAGAAGAAGAGATAAGAAAGAAAAATATATAATCTATGAAAGAATGAGTGAGGAATATATTGGTCTGCTTCTAGAAGGAGTTTGTAAGTAGCCAGATTCATGGAATCAGGGATGTTACATAGTTTAGTGGAAAGAGAAGGATTTTAGGGCTAGAAGTCCTGAGCTAGCATCCCCAAATTAATTGCCAATTACTAATGCCATGACTACATATCAACCACACAAACTTTGTTAGCATTGGCATCCTTATCTCTACCATGGGCATAATAACTATGCCTGTCGTGTACTTAATTTAAAAGGCTATTGTGAGAGGCAAAAAGAAATGGTATATGAAAAATCTTTGTCAAATGTAAATGTATATAAATATTAATTTTGATCTTTTAAACTTGACAGGTGATTATCACTGCAGTTGTTCATTATGAATAAGCCTGCGAACGAAGTCTATAACTTCAGCTTAGTTTTCCACAGTCAAGACAAAGTAAAACTAAAAACATAAAACTAAAATTATCTGACCTTCCCAAGATGATCTATTTTCTGCCAATATTATAACTGTGTTTATAATACAGCAGAATAATATAGTCATCCACATAAATCAAAGAGTTCAGGTTTTTCTGAAGCATTCTTAAAAGGGTTTTGTCAAATTCAACACTTTAGAGGGGAATAAAAAATATTTTTTTATCCTTAAGAGACAACTCCTGTCATGCAAAAAAACTACAAAGTATTAAAGAAACATATTCCACTTTGTACGTTAACCTGGAAAGATACTTAGTTGTTGAACAACCAATAGATTGAGCCTCTATGCTGTCCAAGCACGATGCCATGCATGAGTCTATAAATGTAATTAAGACTTGGGGTCTGCCCTGCAGGGGCTTCTGTCCCGACAGGGAGACGATTCACATGACTAGCCACTACAAGAGGTGGTAAGTGCACAGAAGAAATAAGGCTGATTGCATTGGAACTATGAAAAAGAATATATGACTTTGTTTCTTCATCATGGCAATACTTTAAAGGAGTGTGGAAGGACAATTTCCCAAACCCCAAGGAGAGAAAAAGAACATTCTAGAAGGGAACGACATAATCAAAAGCATCAAGGTGCGATGGCAAGGCTCATTTTCAGAACGGTCAAGTCATTTGACAGGACTGTAGAATAGAATGGGGTGACAAGGAATTAGGCTTGCTTGAAGTGGGGTCAGGTTCAGATAATGCTCAGCCCTGCATAGCATGAAGAATTTAGATTTTTATGCCTTAGGTTATGGAAAGTTGTGATAAGTGGTTAATATCCAAATACATAAAGAACTCATAAAAATCAATAGCAAATACCAAGCAACGTGATTACTAAGTGGGCAAGGAAACCAAATAGACATTTTTCCAAAGAGCATACTCAAATGGCCAAAAGGAATATGAAAGGTGTTCAGCGTCACTAATCATCAGGGGAATGAAAATCAAAAACGCTGACGGGCTTCCCTGGTGGTGCAGTGGTTGAGGGTCCGCCTGCCGATGCAGGGGACGCGGGTTCATGCCCCGGTCCGGGAGGATCCCACATGCAGCGAAGCGGCTGGGCCCGTGAGCCATGGCCGCTGAGCCTGCGCGTCCGGAGCCTGTGCTCCGCAACGGGAGAGGCCACTACAGTGAGAGGCCCGCGTACTGCAAAAAAAAAAAGAAAAACAAAACAAAAAAACCCGCTGAAATATCACCTCAGACCTTGTTAGAATGGCTATTATCAAAAAGTCAAAATAATAAGTATTGGTGAGGATGTGGTGAAAAAAGAACCCTTGTGCACTGTTAGTGGGAATGTAAATTGGTACAACCACTGCGGAAAACAGTATGGAAGTTCCTCAAATAATTAAAAATAGAACTACCATATGATCCACCAATCCCACTTCTGGGTATATATCTGAAGGAAATGAAAACAGAATCTTGAAGAGATAATCTGCGCTCCCATGTTCATTGCAGCATTATACACAATAGTCAAGATATGGAATCAACTTAAGTGCCCATCAGCAGGTGAACGGATAAAAAAATATGTAATGGACTACTCTTCAGTCATGAGAAAGAAGGAAATTCTGCCATTTGCAACAAAATTGGCTGGATTGCCCTTGAGGGCATTATGTGAAGTGAAATGTCACATAAAGACGAATACTGTATGATTTCACTTATTTGTAGAATCTCAAAAATCCCAACTTGTTAAAACAGACAGTAGAATGAATGGTGGGTAACAGGTGCTGATGGGTTGGGGAAATGGGAGATGTTGGTCAAAATGTACAAACTTCCAGTTATAAGATGAATAAATTCTGGGCATTTATTGTACAGCATGGTGATTATAGTTAATAATCCTATGTTTTATCCTAGAAAGAGTAAAACTTAAATGTTCTCACAGCAAAAAAAGAAATTATAAGACTTGATGAAGGTATTAGCTAATGCTAAAGGGGTAATCATTTTGCAATATACAAGTGTATCAAGTCAACATATAATATTATACATCTTAAACTTATACAATGTTATGTGTCAATTTTATCTCAATAAAGCTGGAAAATAAATTGGATTAAAATAAAATAAAATGATTCTCATAAAGTCCTGTGGTCAACGACCAAAGAAAGCACATGTATATAACTATTTCATATAACTATTTCATGCACTTTAATATTAATAGGATGGTTCAGCCCTTAATGTGATTGTTTTATTTTTAAAATGTATTATGAATATTGTTATACGGCCCTTTAAGGGAGATTTTGACTTAGAAAATAACTGATCTTTGGGGTAGGAAAGAGATACGCTAAAATTGGAAAGGGTTCCTAAAAGAAAATCCAACAGTATCAAAGAAACAAGAGACCACTCTGATTCTGGTAGAAAAACAAATCTATTCCTCCTAGTTGCAGTAATGGAACCTTCACTAGCTTAAAAGGAAATCTGTACATCAGAGAATAAATGGCACTCAGATCGCTCTCAGAATCATGTCAGAAGGTGATGGGGAGTTACCTGACACAACCTACTGGCTTACTTGATGGACAAAGACACAGACAGCAGCATAAACCAGACCTAAAATGGAAGTAGGCAGAATCAGGAAAAGAAATAGACCTTACGAGATACATCTGTGTGCACACACGGGCATTACCATAGTAAGTAATGTAAAATAGAGGAATCACACTTTTTTAGTATATTTTATCCTATTATGTGTTTATTAAAATGAAGAGGATGTGGGCAGGTCATTCATCATTTTGCCCTTTCACAATTGTGTGAGAAATACTTAGTGTGTATTAGCTGAGTCTTTTCTGGCTTTAATTTACGTTATCTCAGTGAAACTACTCACACGGATCCCCGATAGGTCAAGCTCTTCAATCAAAGCTACCTGAAATTATCGGCATTTGCTAATGTATTGTGGCATCAAAGTCAACAAGTCTGGTAAACTGCTACACAGGTTTGGAAAGACTTAGTTAAGAAAAACTTCAAATGTCTAAGAAAATATACACTGGGGCATAATGGCATGTTGTTTAAATCCCAAACACTTCTAGCTTGCTTTTCCCAAAACATCCCTTGACTCATCAGTCAGTTTCAAAACTTGGAGACTTTGGGCATCCAAGATGGATAGAGTTACACAATGTTTGACTTCTCAAGGTAAAAGCACTATATTAGGTCCCAAGACATCTTTTCTGCTAAAGTAATAAATCTCTCTCTCTCTCTTTACTTCTCTCGCTTCTTTTTTCTAACCTAAGAACTGGAATTATGCAAATTAAAACAGATCACTAGTTATTGCAGCAAAATCATAGTTTTTACAAAATGCTATAGATTTCTGGAATGATATATATACATTATGTTTTTATGGTCATGGGAATGGCTAAACAATTAATTCACAATGTTCTTTACATTTTTTAGATTTATAGTTGAAAGTGAAGAGGATCTATTTCCATAAAGGCCAGAATGTGTGGATTTGCTGGGTTTATTCTTGACCAAGATATTCTTTGATTAAATGGAAAATTTCCCTGTATCTATGAAGTTGATATTAGATACAGAGGAAGACATGCATTTTTGTGTAAGAAGTTTCTTTAACATTGTCACTGTTTCCCCTCCTGTTAATGGTATACATCAACAAGAATAGGTGAGATTTGAGATGTAGGCTTTCCATTTTCTCTCTGCAAAAATCTTGGCCCATACAGAGCTTCTACCTTTGACCTTGGCTTCATCAACACCATGATCTCAGCAATTCATCTATCATCTCTGCCTTTTGACCTGACAAATATGACCGCATTACATCAGAGAAGAGTGCCAAGGTCAACAATATTTTAGAGATACAACTGCATATGAACCTATGTGCTTGCATTTTCAGCAATACTGTTGTCTAGCGCTATTTATTTCTAAAATAAAAAGGAGCAAATAATGTGATTTGCTACCAAATATGATTCCAAACAGCAAATATTGTTAACATCTCTGGACAATAGAGTAGGATTCAGTAGGCCTGGTTACAAAGCCAATTCTAGCTTTCTCTTAAATAAAGCTCTATGTTTATTTGAATGATATCTGATTGGTTATTGATAAATACTAAAAATCAGTGAAGAGAACTGATTGACCTAATATTCCACTTACCTATATCTTTTGTAAGTCAAAACTCCAAGTAAGGAATTTGAGAGTTAAAATATTGTGTTGGCGCCAACCCCCCTCACCATTTACGTGTTTTCTAACTGGAATGGTTATGTCTGTGCAACACAATTCAGCCTTCAGGCCAGAATGGATGGGGCTAATACCAGTTTACTTCTGAAAACATTTCATTCATTGCAAGTAAGATTTCAGTTCCATCTTGCTCATCTATCAATGGGGCCAATGTATGCTTGGAGTTATTAAATAACCACTTTCCATCATATGGGTTGAAAAACAAAGGGAACTGGCCTTCACTATGGACTAACCCAGCAACTGTGCAGAGACAGAAATCAGAGGGGATAGAAGACTCCTTGAGACAGGAGTCTTATGCCTCCTTCTCAGACTTTCTTTAGCACCAGCCCCACTGTCCTCTGTAAGTTCCAAAAGAGACCCCTGAATCCTGGCTCTAAATTTAATTCTTTGCTTAAAACGATTTTCTTTTACCTAAAACCAAAGAAGGCTTAAGAAATATAACTGGTAACCAGGAAGTGTCCAAGAGAAATCAAAGAAGGTTAATTGGTTCATAATCCCCAAAGATTCTGGGCTAAGAATTTCTTACAAAAGGCAAAGTAAACTTAATTTAAATATTTTTCATATACATAATATCAATCAACCGTCATAATGACATAGTAGAAAAATCTCTAGTAAACTTGGTCTCTCTATACAGTAAGAGCCCCAAATAAATATGGCATTTCAAGAGGGTAAAGCCATATGTTATGCTAACAGTTCACCCAGACAAAGACATGTTATTCTGCATGTGGGACAGGTAGCATTAATTTCTTAGAATAAGCAGATTAACATGAAATATGAATTTGATTCTGGTTCATTTGGGGAAAACAAGATCCCGCCTACCTTGAGACAGAGGTACCACATGGACATAAGCATAGGCAATGAGAAAAAGACACTAGAAGAAGGCACATTGCCAGATATCATGAGTTTTAATCTGTTTACCAATGGTGTCCTAGATACCTTGAAAGGCCTTTACTTTTCCCCCAGAGTTTTCAGGCTACAGCATGAATATGAATATGTATTAAGAGGGATAAATATTCAACTAAGATTTATTCTGTTAACTAAGAGAGCCAGAGGCAATTTCATATTTGTATTTTTATTATCACCTATTAAAATAAGATTACATAAATTCTAAATTATCCAGTTGTTTTCCAAAACTTCTTTTTGCATCACATTTTGAATTAAAATTTATATTTGAAATAAAATCAATTTGGGGGGAAAAATTACTCTCTTTCACTTATGGGATTTGCTGGAAACTTTAAATTTCTCTTTTTATAATACTTTTCCAAAGACTATTGACCATGCAATGAATATTTTCATTTCTAAATTCAAGACTGGTATTTTGTTAATGTCTATATTTTTAAAAATATGAAGTGATTCAATGAGATAAGGTGAGTGAACTAGTTCATATTTCTAGAACAAATGGATCAAACCTCACGTAATCAGAAAATTTGAAGAAATAAAATGTCTTGTCCCTTAAACTATACTGAATAACTGAAGTGTGTTTATATTTTAATATTTTCACATATTCATTAAATGCTATTCATTAAATTGATGTGCAATTTTCAATCATTGCTAATTCCATTACTTTATGGGGCAACATAGTTTAGAAATCACACAAACAGAAATCTTGACCTTTTGAACTGGGGTTTGAAAATGATAGAAAGAGGGTTAAAAAGATGCTATCAATTCTTAGATCTCTCCTCCAGGAAATTACATTTCAGCTGCTCCTTCACTGTTATTTTTATAAACAAAAAGAAATGGTTATTGCTGGTATAATTATGGGATGCACTTCAAAGACTGATATTATTACACCGTGAATAAGGCACTACAGAAATCAGAACTTTAAAAACAGGCAAATTTGATGTGTGGCTTCAGGGGCACTTATGGGCCTAGTGCCTTCTCAATGTAAATAACTAACTTCCATTATTGCTAATAATATTTTCTCATATAAGTATCTCAGGGAAAGAAACCATTTTCCTTTTATTGGTTGCCATTTCCATGTTTCTGAGTGTGTGCCATCTCTTGGCAGATTGAACTAAATATTAATGTTTAACTGATTTAAATGTATATTAAATCTCCTTATAACAAGATGGTGAGCTACTTAAGACTATTACTAGTTTTTAATACTAGAACAAAGATGATGTCAGATGTTGAAACATCAGTGAGCTATCTTTATTTAATTGCTCTTTGTGTACAGCACAGTACTGCTTTCCTGTGTTTTGGTAAAGAGTATCTTCTGAGGTTGTAAAAACTTTTACTGTATCTCTTACAAAAAGTAAACTTCAAATTTTAAGCAGCTGATGACATAATAAACCAAAACAGATAGGACCTATCATCACCATTTGGATAGTCTTAGGACCTAAGGACCCAGAAGAAATGAGATTGGTAGTACTAAATCAATCCCTACTGCATAGTAACTCACATCAATTTCCCATTACACATAATTCAACATGGAGGACAACTAACTAAAGAAAGGTTGAAGAATGTTGTTCTGGGAACATAAATTGCTTATTACTTCTTATGATTGAAAAAGATTATTTCTTCTAGTCAAAATTAGTATTAGTGACAGGCAAGTATGACAGTTAAAAGGACAAAAATGGAAGCTCACCGCAGAGCTGAAGCTCCATTTCAATGGAGATAAGGGAATATTTGCCAAGATTGGACAGTATTTTTAAGCATAAATAAAAATTAGATTTTAGGGAACTTATCATTACTAAAATGATATTAACTGAAATGCATAAAAGGCAAACACAAGGTTTTAAAGAAGCAAAGAGTGGGTAAAACAAAGGTACCAGAAATAAGTATGGGGGGAGAGATTACACTCTCTATCCATAGAGCAGGTTCTTGGTAACAAAAACAAACACTGTAAAATACCTTCAGCTTATTCTGCCTAAGTTTCAATTTCCTTAACCAGGAAATAGAGATATTAATAATCATACATATTTCATAGCATTGTTCTCAGCATTAAATGAGTTAATATGTATGAAGTACTTTGAACAGTATCTTGTATATACAGTAACAACTCAATAGATGTCAATTCTACCATTTTAATTATGATTGCACTATTTCTTCATGAAAAAGAAAGAGCTGGGAGAGTGATCACTTTCCAAGTGATTTATCCTTTATCTTTACATCAGAAAGAGATAACGTATTATAGACTATCCTGAGGAATATTAAAAAATATCTATTAATTGCACAAATAAATTTAGGAGGGTCATAGGATACAATATCAGTGTACAAAACTCATTTTTTTAATATACTAGCAACAATTGGAAAATAGAAGTAAAATATAATTCTATTTACACATGTGACAAAAACGTAAAAGATTTAGATATAAATTTTATTTGTTTATTTATTTATTTGGCCACGCTGCTCAGCTTGTGGGATTTTGGTTCCCTGACCAGAGATTGAACCTGGGCCCTTGGCAATTAGAGCATGGAGTCCTAACCACTGGATCACCAGGGAATGCCCTAGATATAAATTTAACACATGATATTCATGACCTCTATGCTTAAAAATCTAAAATATACTGAAAGTAAAGACTTACATGCATAGGGAGATATACTATGTTCATGAATTGTAAGATAATATTGTTCAGATGCCAATTCTTAATCAGTTGACCAATAATTATATCAGCAAACTTGGGAGGTCTTTTACTACTTTACTTCAAGACTTACTATAAAGATATAATAATCAAGTCAGTATAGTATTGTTACAGAATTGACCAAAGAGATCAATGGAACAAAATACTCCTACAACAATCAATAGATTTTCAACAAATTTGCCAAAGCAATTCAATGTGGAGAGAAAAATCTCTTAGCTAATGGTACTAGATCTGGATATCCACATGCAAAAATGAGAACCTTGACTCCTACCTCAAACTGTACATAAAAGTTGACTTGATTTGGATCAAAGACCTAAACACAAATGGTAAAACTATACAGATTATAAAGGAAAGTAGAAGAAAATATTTTTACAACAGGCAGGCATTGACTTAGGCACAGAAAGCAATAACTGCAAAAGAAAAAAAAAGATAAATTAGGCTTCATCAAAACTAAAGTATTCTGCTCATCAAAAGACACTATAAAGAAAATAAATAGGCAAACTTCAACCTTGAAGAAAATATTTTCACCATATTTAGACAGAGAATTTGCACACAAAATATTTAACTCTTAGAACTCAATAATTAAATGACCAAAAAAATCAAAATATTTTGCAAGAAGATCCTCTATAACGAATCCAAGAAAACATTATTATGCAACAAGGTAATCTCTTCTATTGTTGAGCAGTTATAATAGACAATGTCTCATTTTATTCATTTGTACATCTATTCAACAGAAGTTAGGTTAGGCTCTGGAAAGACAAAAAGGAACAACTGATTGCTTCCTAGTGAAGTGAGTGAAAGGAGTGAGTGAGGGCTTCCCTGGTGGCACAGTGGTTGAGAATCCGCCTGCCGATGCAGGGGACACAGTTTCGTGCCCCGGTCCGGGAAGATCCCACATGCCACAGAGCGGCTAAGCCGCTGCAGAGCCTGCGTGTCCGGAGCCTATGCTCCGCAATGGGAAAGGCCACAACAGTGAGAGGCCCGCGTACCACACCAAAAAAAAAAAAAAAAAAAAAAAAAAGGAGTGAGTGAAATTGAATGAGTCAGACCAGAAAACAGGCAATCACAAAGTACTAGTATAAGGGGAAGTGGAGAATACTACAGTGGCAAATAGGAGGATGAGCACATTCCAGGCATTAGCAGTGGTTATCCCAAGGCAGAAACATCAAAGCTAAGGCCTAAAGGTCAACAAAGCAAGCATGTAGGGTTGAAAGAGGAGGAGATAGGAGATTCAGACAGATGGAACAAAATAAGAGAAGGTGAGAAAAAAGATGGTACATTGGGCAGACTGGAAATAATTCAGCATGGGAATTCACACAGGGTCTGTCTGCAAGCCTGGACCTAGGAACAGCTAGGTGATTGGATTATGCCAAAGTTGGGATTGTGTTTGCCCTTGCTTGGCAGAGGGAATAAAAGCAGTTCATATTCTAGAGAGATACTATACACTAGTGTCACCAGTATTTAGGCAGAGTCTATTTCCTCTAGTGTCTTCTGCTGGCCGCCGTAAACAATAGAGTTCAATATTCATCTCTATGGGGTCTTCTTTTCTTCTCTTCTCTGATAGTGTACTGTAGCTCTCTTTATAGAGACATCACATTATATTGTTAGTATTTGTTTCCCCACCAAATGAAGAGTGTCAAAGGCAGGAGTGACTGTTCACTCACCAACGTTAGCAGCTCGTAGTAGGAAGCCTTGAACACAGTAGACATTTAGTAATCAAAACCAGCCTGCTCCTGGTTCCACATACAGTGTGTAAGTTATCTATACAGCAACCATGTTCCTCTGATCATTAAGAACAGGCTGATTTTCAAATTTTCTGTCTTGTTCCCTCTCAATAAACAATGAAAATACCCCAGAAACTTCAAATGACATCTTTTACTGCCTTTTCAATGCCTTCAACGTCTTTGCAATCTGAGTGAACACAACAATTCTTTGTCTGACTATGGGTACCAATTTTTTCATTCAGAGAATGAATTCACCAAAGTATATGCCATGTTGCCTGCAAGCGTCAGTGCCTAAGAGGCAGAAATTAATTGTGAGAATGTTCTGCTCAATTGATAGCATGCTGGGGTTGCTCAATAGTTATTTAAAATATCATCAACAAAACTTGTTTCTTTGCTTTGACATTTGAACCAGCTATAGAATGTTGGGCAAGGATTTTGATTCCCATACATCTGCACGCCAAAGTTGAAAAATAAGGGACTTCTTTTTCCTTCAGAATTGTTTCATGCCTGTATCAAAATACCAAGTTACCATGGTGATGGCTACTCGTAAATAGGGCAACTCTACCCACCCCCCCCTCCATAGAAGCAAATGTAACACAAAAGGGAGGAAAAATAAGCTCTGAAACAGAGGACAAAAGAGCCTGAGGAAAATCCCCACAGAGAAAGAGATAAAGGTTGTTCCAGATATAAAAGTCTTGGAAGGTAATAGGCATTCCTTTTCCCTCCTCCTCACAAGCCGAAGCGGGTGGGACCTTGAATCCTTGAATGCTTATAGTGAGGGGAGGGTACAGAGGTGGCCCACAGAGGTTGTATTTGCTGAGCACAGTGAAAATAAAGTGTTAATAAAAATAATAATAACTAACATTCATTGAGAGCCTATTCTGGACCATGCTTTAGTGCACAAACTCATTCAATCCTCACAACACTTCTGTGAGGTAGATCAAAAGGCTATTTAAGGTCTTAGGCTGGGATTCAGGCTCACGCACTTCAGCTCTTCCGTTATTGCCTGAAAAGTAATGAGGAAGAAATAGGAAAATCTAAAGGAAAGACCCTGGCCTGATCTTTTAGAAAAGAGTTCAGCAGAGAAGAAGCAGCAAAGTCAGGGTATGACCAACTAACTCGAGCTGTCAGTTGCCCTGAGCTCCGAGAGGGACCCTGGGATGACAGCCAGGTTGCATTGGGAGGGTTCTGGTAGGGGGAAGCGAGCTGCAAATTACAGAAGAAAGTTGCAGTCAGAACAGAAGAGGAAAACCGTCTGCTAACTGATTCTGGATAGAAATTGAGGCCTATGTGTGTACAATTAGCTTCTGTGGGTGAAAATATCCCTTATTCCAACCCAACCTGTCTCTCAGCTGTACGTCTTCCTTCAGTGAACATGTTTTCCATTTAATTTTAATCAAATTTCAACAAATGGGTAGGTTGGGGGGATTGCTGACCTGCGGGTTTCATTGTCATCTACCCCATCTCTGAAACAGTCTTGATTTCTGGTTTCCTTTAGTTTAGGCTGCAAACTCTGTGAAGAGAGAAAAGGTTGCTTCAATCTTCTGCGCTCCACCTGGTCTAGAAGAAGAGATGGGAACCCAAGGCAGTGCTTCATGGTTGTGACAGTGCTGAAGTGGCTTCTAGGGAAGAGCCCTAACCTCGCAGAAACAGAATAGTTTTGTCAGAGATGCGTGCAAGTCTCCTCCAAAACCAGACAGCAAACCCTAACCAGGCCCCAGTGTTGCACTATAAGGAATTTTTTTTAAAGATTTATTTATTATTTATTTAATTTGGTTTTGGCTGTGTCAGGTCTTAGTTGCAGCACACGGCATCTTCGTTGAGGCATGCAGGATCTTTTGTTGTTGCTGCGGCATGTGGGCTCTTCGTTGCGGCACATGGGCTTCTCCCTAGTTTTGGAGCGTGGGTTTTCTCTTCTCTCATTGTGGCGTGTGGGCTCCGAGCACGTGGGCTCTGCAGTTTTGTGGCACGCGGGCTCTCTAGTTGAAGCGCTCGAGCTCAGCAGTTATGGCATGCGGGCTTAGTTGCCCCATGGCATGTGGGATCTTAGTTCCCTGACCAGGGATCAAACCCACGTCCCTACATTGTAAGGCGGATTCTTTACTACTAGACCACCAGGGAAGTCCCCACTGTAGGGAATTATGAAGTGCTGTTTGTTTAAATGTCAATACCATAACTCATGCAACAAAAAATGAACACTGTTCTGCAAAATAGATGCGTTGGAAGTTTATGTGCTCATTTTAATGAAGGTGCCATTTGTGCAAAATCCACTCAAATGTCTCATGGAGCAGTCACCATCATTCGTCATCATGTCTCATTTTCCTCCCTGAATCCTACTAGCCAGATTCATCACCTATTTTATTAACCATACTGAACTCTACATAACTTTCTTTTCAAAAATCGAATCCATTGTCAAAGGTTTAAGCTTCTCTACTGAGGATTTCCCAGAATACGTGTGAGCTCTGAGAGAGCAATTCCAAAAGAGGAAATGCAAAGTGTTTTGGTCAAGGGTCAGCATCACAGTAAATGTGCCCTCCAAAGGTGAATGCTTTGACATGGACTGTACTCACACAGACTTGTAAAATTTGGTAGACTTGAAATAAATCAGCCACTTTCCTTCCAGACACACCCATTAGATTATGGCCAACAACTTGGTATAATGATATAAACAGTGAAGACAATATTAAGCAAATTCGGGACTAATTGTACTTTTCTTATGAAGCGCTTTTTATTTTTTGAGTTTGCTCTATTGCAAAATTTTTAAGGTAGATTTTTGCTTTGGGAGACTATATCGTTAAAGAAAAATCTTACTAAGGAAATTGATGCTCATTCATTCAAACATTCTTGTGGAATTAAGTACAGCTTTTCCTACAACAATTGGATGAAGTTCCGCAAAAGAGTGATTACAATAAGTGATGAAAGTAACACCAATTACTTTGATCAATAAAATCTCTAATAGAGATTTTCTAAGGACGCACAGAGCACATGTGCCATTGTAGGTCTCACCGATATTCTGCCTTCCATTTTATGCACTTAGCTCAAATTATCTAAATTGTGTGTATCTTATTCAAATAAAATTGCCAGCTCCTTGAGGGTAAAGGACTACCTATGATAGTGCTAAACACCTGGGAAAAACTGGTATTTCACATGTAATCGGTCATAATAAGCAAAACTACAAGTCGATAACCAATGCAAGTCATAAAAGTGAAATGAAGTATGTTCTTCTCCATTGTTACTTTTCCCCTGATTTAAAAATATATATAAAACATTTCTGGCTTTTCTACAGTTCTTTGCTATTTGATATAAAGAAACTTGACTGATAATAAGACTTACCCCTGGCAAATTTAGCTGGATCAATATTTGCATGATTTAATTTTATCTTAATTGGGTATCTCGAGACACACTGAAGGGGGATTTTTCTCAGTATGTGCCAATAAGTAGTCTCTTCCATTTGCTCTTCTTAAAATTCTATCCAAAGGCAAATATTCCAACTGTTTCCCTTTCTCCACTGATACCGAGCTCAGAACTAAACTGCATGATTGCCAAGATTTTACTGTATTCAAAAGCAAGCCAGTTCACATTAGGGACCTACAGATGGAGGAGTAAGCAAACCTAACACTTTAAGTTGTAACGTGGAAAGGCCTTTTTAGGAGTCTTCTAATTTAATGCAATGCAACTTCAAGTTGCTACAAAAAGCCTTTTTCTAATGCAAACTCTGTTTCTGCTAGAATCTCACATATTGGCATGTATTAAATATATTTCAGTAATTCAAAAGAAGTATCAAATATATAAAATGTATAATCCTGTTATACGAAATACTCATGTATTCATGTCCATTCAGAGAACAATAATTTTAAAATTATGGCTGAAGTCCCCTGAGTGTCCCTCCCCAATCCATTTCCCATCTGTCACCCTCAGATGTTACCACTAGCCTATATTTTATACTTATCATTCCCTCATGATTTTTAACAGTGTTCCCCAAAATGATGTGACTCTAAATATATAGTTTTTTAAAACTTTTAATTTAGAAATGATTTTAGACTCACTGAAATGTTACAAAGTCACTACAAAGAGTTCCTGTGTAGTATAATCTTCATGCAGCTTCCTCTAAAGTTACCATCTTGCATAGTCCAATTATCAAACCCGGGAAACTAACGTTGGAAAAATATATGAACTGCCGACCTTTTCAGATCTCACCATTTTTTCCCAGCAATGCTCTTTTCTGTTCCAGATTCCAATCCAGGATCTTACATTGCATTTAGTGTTAATTTGCATATCTCACTATGATTTAATTTAAATATTTTCCCATATGTTTCAGAACTATTTTATTTCCTTTTTTGTTTGAATTGTTTATTTATGTCTTTTCAGAATTTTCTCTGAAGATTTGAATCTTTGTCTCTCAATTTTTGAGTTCTTTATAAATTAAGAATTTAGTCCTTTGTCTGTCACATATATTTCTCCTAGTTGTTCAATTGTCTTTTGACTTTATTTTTGGTATTTTGTGCAACATGAATTTTCAATTTTTATGTGGTCAAACTTAATATTTTCTTTTATTGCATCTGTATTTTGAGTCATAATTAGAAAGCCTTCATCTACCCTGAAGTTAAAGGTTCATTTACCCATGTTTTATTCTTGTGTTTGTATGATTTAATTTTTTATATGTAAGTACCTAAACCATTTGGAGTTTATTTTTGTGTATGGGGTGAGATATAGATCTACTTGTATCTTTTTCCAAGTTGTTAAACAGTTATCTTGGCACCATTTATTTTAAAGTCAATCTTGTCCCAGTGATTTGAAATGCCACCTTTATCACATGCTGAATTTTTATATGTATTTGATTCTATTTCAGGGCTATATATTTTATTCCACTGTTCTGTCTAGTCATGCACCAGTACCATAATGGTTTAATTATAGATGCTTTAGCAGAGAGCAGAGTGTGCTGAACATATAATTATAGAATCTTTTTATTTCAATATCTGGTAGAGGTGGTTTTCCTTATAGTTTTTTTTCTCTTAGTGTTTTTCCACATAAGCTTTAGTATCTTATCAACTTTGATTATTAATTTTTGGTTTTGTTTTGCATAGGTATAATTCAGTTATGACTTTTGTGTAATATTCCATCATAGAATATACACAACAATTTATCCGTTCTACAGTTGATAGGCATTTGGATTCTTTTTACTTTGTTTATTATCACAATCTCTACTGTTTGGGACAATCTAGAGTATGCCTTTTATTGCACAAATGCAAGATTTCCCCTAGGGCATATACTTATAAATGGAATTTGGGGACCATAGGATATAAACATTTTTCAACCTAACTAGATAATGCCAGCTTTCTTTCCAAAGAAGCTATTTCAGTTCATAGTTCCAGCAGTTATAAAAAGAGTACCTGTTAATTTTTAATCACATAGTGTCCTAGTTGTTCTTTTCTTTTTTTGTTGTTTTTTCTATTGTGCTAAAATATACATGACATAAAATTTACCATCTTAACTATTTTAAAGTGTATAGTTCCATGTATTAAATATATTCATAATGCTGTACAACCATCACCACCATCCATATAGAAAACTCAGTTTTGTGAAACTGAAACTCCACGTTGATTAAGCAATAACTCTCCATTCCCCACTCTCTCCAGCCCCTGGCAACCGCCATTATGCTCTCTGTCTATGATTTTTACTACTCTATGTGTCTCATATAACTGAAATTACAAAGTATTTGTCATTTTGTGACTGGCTTATTTCACATAGCCTAATAACCTGAAGTTTCATCCATGTTGTAGCATATGTCAAAATTTCTTTCTTTTTAAAGATTGAATAATATTCTATTGTATTATTTACTACATTTTGTTTATTCAGTCAAGTGTCAATGGGCACCTGGGCTGTGTTCATGTTTTAGCTATTGTGAATAATGCTGCTTTGAAAATGGGTGTAACAATATCTCTTTGAGATCTTGCTTTCAATTCATTTGGGTATTTACCTAGAAGAGGGATTACTGGACCACATGGTAGTTCTACTTTTAATTTTTTGAGGAACTGCCACATTTTCCAAAGTGGCTGCACCATTTCACATTTCCACCAGTAGTGCACAAAGTTTCCAATTACTCCACATCTTCACCAACACTTGATGTTTTTCATTTTTATGATAGCAGCCATCTAATGGATGTGAGGTGATATCTTATTGTAGTTTTGATTTGCATTTCCCTGATTATTAGTGATGTTGAGCATACTTTCATGTACTTATTGGCCATTTGGATGTCTTCTTTGGAGAAGTGTCTCTTTAGGTCCTTTGCCCATTTTGAATTGGGCTGTTTGGTTTTAGTTGTTGAGTTTTAGGAATTTGCTATAAATTCTGGATATTAACCCCTTACCAGATATCTGATTTTCAAATATTTTCTCCCAAAAAGTCAAGTGGGTTGACTTTTTATTCTGTTGATAATGTCTTTTATTTTTATTAAAAATAAAAATTTTAATGTTAATGAAGTTCAATTCGTCTATTTTTTCTTTTGTTGCCTGTGCCTTTGGCATCATATCCAAGAAGGCATGGCCAAATCCAATGTCATGAAGCTTTTGCCTTATTTATTTTCCTTCTAAGAGTTTTATAGTTTTAGCTCTTACATTTAGGTCTTTGATCTATTTTGAGTTAGTTTTTGTATATGGTGCTAGGTAAGGGTCCAATTTCATTTCTTTCCAAATGCAAAGAGAAAAAAAAAAGCAAAACCAGAGCAGAACATGCAAGAACCATGGGCAATTGTAAAAGGAGTACCATACACTACGCATAATTGTAATATCAGAAGAAGGAGAGAATGGAGTGGAAGACATATTTGAAGAAATATTGGCGCCAAGAACTTCTCAAAATTAATGGCAGACAGGAAACCATAGATCCAGGAGTGTCAGAGAATATCAAGGAGGATGCATATCAAATAAAACACACCTATAGGCAAGTTATAGTCAAACTGCAAAAGCCCAGAGACAAAGAGAAAATATTGTGGTGATGGTTACACAACTCTACTAATGTAGCAGATGTCATTGAATTGTCCAGTTAAAATGGGTAAATGTTATGATATGTAAATTATACCTCAATAAAGCTGTTAAAGATATGAGTCAGTCACTCAGGGCAGTATTAAAAGCAAGTGTTGATGTTGAGGCGATACAACATGTATCTACATTAGGGAATCATTTCATTTTTTTTCCTCGGCAATCAAGATTCTGAGAAGGTAAATAAAAGAGAAGACCTGCCAGAGCTTTGACCTGGGTGAGGCAATGTTAAATAAATCGGCATTTTATCTGTTGCTGTTCCACAGCCCAACTTTGAATCTGAGTCTATTTCAATCACGGGTCTTCCCTCATTTTAAATTTGCTCATGTGTCACCAGTCATTTGCTTTTTTACCTGACTGATGTATATTTTCCCGTCCCAACTTTTTAAAAAAGATAAGGGGAGGTTACCATGACACAGGGTTAGACGCAAAATGAGCCCCAGACTCCCAGGGACAAGAGTCTACTGGGAAGATACGCATTCCATGGGACTCATTTTTGTTTAAAATGCATGCGAATTTTCTGTTTCTAATCAGTGCTTCTGTTTCTAATCAGTGCCTCTCTTAAAGAGAAAAAAATATAGCTTTTAGAGCAGAATAGCCTCACTGACTTTTTCCCTCTGATGCAGTGCTTATCTGCTTCCCTCTGAAGGTTTCTCATTGGGTTTATCTGTCTTATGCTTTTAACAGTTTCTGATCTGATTATTGTTATTTGTGCAGCCCTGAAGCCTTTTAATCTCTACGGGTGGACATCCATCATAAGGGCTGGTTGCTAGAGAAGAACGTGATTTTCAAGAAGACTTTTGTCCTTCAATGGTAATCAGCACACAAATGCATCCTGCCTCTTCCCCCTTTAACCTCTGTGGCCATCGGGGATGTTTTCATACAATCTTAGGTTTTCTAATCCAGTAATTAGCTAGACCAATTTTATTAGTTTAAAAAAAAAAAAAAGGCAGTGAGAGAGGATAGATTCCTGGTTTAGGAATGAGGTAATTCATTCCAAGGTTAGCCTCTGACTCTGTATAACCCCGGCTGGGCAAATCATTTCAGTTTGGTTTGACAGCCTAAGCACTTCTGAAGCATTTGGGGGTTGACCTGGTAAGATTCACGTCCATGCAACAAAACAAGTTATGCAGGAAAGATTAACTGAAATTATTTCATTGAAATTGATTTACCCCATCTAGTCAAAAGGGCAAAAGGCAAATAATTCCTAGGAAATTGGTTTGGTAAATTCTTCCTTGGGGGGCAGTGAGTCATCATCTAAATGGCTGATCCGTAGGCCCACTTGCCCTGCTTCTAATTGTCTGCTGAGAACAGACCCAACTCCATTGCCATGATCCTAGAGGGATGTGAATAGATTTGTTTCTTCCTTGTTTTTAACAGGGCGGGAAGAAGAAATGGGCTACGCAGAGAACTGGATTTAGTCAAGGAATTAAACTGATCAAGAGAGAAGTTCCTAGAAGGAGAAAAGGAGGAAATGGAAACTTCCTCAGGGGATTCAGTAGCACTGAATAAATGTGTGTGAATAAATAAACTGTGTCCCCAGGCTGTGAGCAATTTTGTGTCATTCAGTTTTAGCTCCCTCTTTGGATTCACTCTTTCCTGTATCTCTTACCAATGATGTAGACCTTAAAACCTAAGATTTCTAAGACCCTAGAAATGTCCCTGAACCTACAAATGTGATGTCAAAATATTGGACTTCCTCCAAGAAGTACATTTCTTTACATTTTTATAAAGCAAATTGATTCTTGATCTATTCCTCAGATGGCTTTCATGGAGTTTTGGAGTCAGACAATTTTGGTGAAACATACTTAAAAAATGTAGGCATAAAGTAGATACCAAACAAAACTAATACCACCAACAAAAAACCAAAAACAAAACAGTATCTGTACAAGTTACAATCTCAGAATTGCAAAGAGTAATTTTATTTGGGCCAAAATTATTAATAACCTCAAAGAGTGATTTCTGTTACTTGGGGCTAGCTATATAGTCTTTTTGGGGGATTGAGTTTCTTCACCTTGAAAGTAGATATAATAATTCCTAACTTTCTTGATTGTTGTGAATATTAAATTATAAAATATATTTAAATGTCAAGCTTGGTGCCTGGCATATAAATTATAGTTTTCACTTCTATTTTCTGTACCTCAATTTATTATATCACAAACTAGAATTGCTTTTATAACCTGTTTTAAAATTATTGTGATATAAGTGCATAACAAATAATGGGAAAATATTGATAAAATCATTACAGGACGCATTGAGCATTAATAAATTGCATGCATACTTTGAATTCTAGTAGAGTCTGAGCCTGGGGAAAACTCAAGAGTTCTACCACATGGAGATGCATTATTGGCCAAGGAAACATTTGGCCAGGTCATTTCACTGGCCTGTAGGTCAGAAAGCCACAACAAATGGTGACATTAGTATTTCTAGTCCCATGCGATTTGACCCTATTGACAAGCTGTGACTATTCACGTTGACCACATTTTACAATCCTGGTGTAATTTGTTCACCAAATGGTCTAAAGCCAAAGTCATAAGTCCCTTAAACTTAAGAATATACAAGTCTTTCAAAAGAGACAGCAGTACCTACCAAGCATAACAGTGTTCATAAACATCATTGGGAGGGCTCCTGAAACATTTTCAGGCTGATAGGATGGGCAAATGATATCAGAAAATGAAGGTACAGGACTGATTATGAAGGTTTAAGACAGCACCAGAGAACAGTTCTGTGTCCTTGGGTAGGTCTTTCCTTTCTTCATGAAGCCATTGTGAGAACAGATTTCCTAATCCCCATACGATACAGAGGATCTGGCAACCAGCCTGCAGATATTTTGAGCATATCTATCTCAACTTTTTTCATCAAGTTGTGTTTTTGCTTCTCAAACACTGAGGTGTATCCATGGACTTTTCTTATACAATGATATTATTCCTTCCGTCTTACTGTTCTTTTCCCACATGCCAAACACTGCATGGTGCTAGATCATTCCACCTGAGTTTCTCACTGTGGACTGTAATTTCCCTCACTATATATCAGTTCATTACCTCAGATGCTTTTGCTGCTCTCCCCGAGAATCTTTTAGGTAGTTCTTGAAGTCTGTGAAAAGCAACTGTGAGAAATCTTTGTTCTTTAATTAATCAAAGATGTTCCAGGCAATCAAATATTATTTAGTATTCCTAGTGTGATATTGCACATATGTGCTATAAACTAGGAAAAAAATCCAAGTTATAAATCTGAGTTATAGTCCTTACTATATTGAGTTAGTGCTTTCTGGGAAAATAATTAGTGGGTTATATTTTTAAGATTATTTTTCTCTTCAGTTTCTCTTTAATAGTGGATTCTAGCTTTGGTCTTTAGCATAAAGTTGTTGATGAGGCTATTCCTTAAAAAGCACAGCTATTCTCTTCTTTCCAACAAATGATTTCAAATCGCATACTCTCTCCTTGTGAAAGATGCCAATCTACCCTGTGATGACCAAGCCTTGCAGTATTATTTCACAGCAGAGAAGTCAAAATACTCAGATACCCACTCGACGACTCAGGTCTGTGTGCGACACGGTAATAATTAGGGAAAGCTTGCTTGCTAAATTCATACCTAACTCCCATAACAGGCAGAGATCACTAGTCCAGACATCTGCTGGAGTCTAACAGAGGCCAAGAAGAAAATTAATCACATCTTCTCCCAAACAAGTTGCTAAAGTGTATTTGTTTCACAAAAGCAAATAATAGATGTTCTATTAACAGATATGTGAGATAAATAAAAATAAGAGGATTGAAAACTACGCACTAGATTAGGTAATCTTTTCTCTCTTTACTTTCATTAAACTGTGAGATTCTCTGTGTATCCCCAGTGCCTAAAAGAGCCTGGCACATTGTTGAGACTGGCACATAAAAGACTGTTGAGTGAATGAGGGACAGCACAACTTTAATCTTAAAAGACTGTAATGCTGGGCTTTCTCCTACTTTGTTATACGCAGGTTGGGGGTGGTGTTGTATACATGTATGAAGACTTCAAATGTAGCAGTTCTTTTGGTTCAAAAATATCTATAAACTATCTATGCTGTGTGGGATACAGAAATAAACATGGCAGCATGTTCAGCCTTCAAGGACTAGGTAAATGATTTCTTTTTTTTCATGTCCAGGAAGATGGCAAAAAGTAATTTAATTTCATGTTGAAAATTTTAACAGTTTCACTAAACTGGGTCCAAAAGAAAGTGTCAGTGAAAGAGTCATCACCATGAATTCATAAAGTTTAATAAATAAAAGCAAGTGCCAAATTCTGGTAACTCAGTGATCACCTCTGAGTTTCAGACAGGCATTACAGGACTAGTCATTTTCTAGGTCCTTTTCTATTTTAGTAAATGGTCTCTCAAGGACACTAGAATATTTTCATATTTGCTCACATTTTTCCCATTTTCAAGCAGAAAAGGATCCAATGGTATAATAACATAAAGCAACAGTTTGCAAATAACAGTATTTGTTGTGCTAGTTTTTCTTGGTCGTAGTTTCAGGGAACAGTCAAGACTGATATACGTGGGAAGAGGATGATACCTTCCACCCTTAAAACCATCATCTGTTTCTAGGCTGACTTTAGAGGTGTGGATTCTGCTATGGACAGTGGCTACTCTTAGCTGCTGGGACACAAGCCATCCTGATTCTGTGTCCCCTATCCCTTTGATTTTCTCTTCTATAGTTGGGGGCAAAAAGATTTTCCTTTTTTGTTATTTTTGTTGAATGAGAAACTCCATGTTATTTCGGCTCCAAGTTTGACAGCATAAACCCAGCCTAGCAATCTCTGTAATTTGTGATGCTGGACGGTGCTGGGTATCCAAAATATCATATCGACTTTTTTCAACTTACACACATCTGGGATGGAGAAAGTTAGGGCATTGGAATGGAGGGTTGAATCACGTGTATGAGTATTCATATGATTTAAAAATTCCCCAGGTGATTCTTACTTGACCCAATTGCCTATCCCCCAAGAACCACTCCCCAGATGCACTAAGGCCTCAAGATCAAAATGAAATAGAGTACATTGGGACTTCCTTGGTGGTGAAGTGGTTAAGAATCTGCCTGCCAATGTAGGGGACATGGGTTCGATCCCTGGTCTGGGAAGATCCCACATGCCAAAGAGCAACGAAGCCTGTGCACCACAACTACTGAGCCCACATGCCACAACTACTAAGACCGAGTGCTGCAACTACTGAAGCCTGCATGCCGAGAGCCTGTGCTCCGCAACTAGAGAAGCCATCACAATGAGAAGCCTGCGCACCTCAACAAAGAGTAGACCCCACTCGCCTCAACTAGACAAAGCCCATGCGCAGCAACGAAGACCCAATGCAGCCAAAAAAAAATAGAGAAAAAGGAAAATAAAATGAAATAGAGTACATTAAAGAAATCAAATTTAGAATCAGCTTATGATCTACTATTTAATATTGTTTGTAGTCCAAACTTAACAAATTTAGAACAGAATCACACACCCACATGAGCTGATCTAATTGCTTGTGCTGCTGTCTGCAGTTCCATGGCACATCATGTACCAAGGCCAAGGCTGGAATAGCAGAAGCAGATCTCAGTGAAAATCTAATTTAAGGGACAACAGTAGTGACACTGAGTCCATGGCAAGCTAACCTCTATTTTTCATTCCCTAATAATTTTCTCAGAAAAACACCTTTGGGTACATAATTTATCTTGCTGAGTTTGGACTCAAAAGTGAATTTGAGAAAGCCTTCAGTGAAATTCAGTAGGTTTTAAAGTTATGCTGCTGTGATCAGCTGAATTTGCTTTGCTACAAGAATATAAGCAGAATTTGCTTCAGAATGTACCACTGGATGGATATGGTTTGATCTCAGTCCAGAATGGTTTATTTTGAACATTCAACTTATGTGGATATTCTAATGTGGATGATAATGAATGATTAATGAAATTGCAACAAAATATTTCTTACCTACTAAATTGCTCAAAGGATGATATAGATATGACCTAATGAATCTTTCCCTCCACACTGAAAAACAGATGAATACTAAATGTTTCCTCCTTAATTTAATCATGATATCTTCAATACGGAGACCACAAGTAATTTGTTGAAAAGCACCATATAATCATTGTAAAGCCCAGTAGTTTAGCCTGAAATTTTTCCAAACAGGAAAGAAGATAGAGTTTTAAAATGTATTTTTTGTCACTGAATCACAACTTGGGTTTTGTGAGCTTCTCAGAGTGAAGACACGTCTTTGTGCCCAAGTACCTGTTACACTGTCAGATACTAGATAAAACAACATACATAAATAAAAATCAACCAAGCAAACAGACAAATAACAACCACAACAAAAATAAGGTAGACCCTTGGCTTGCTAGTATCAAGTCTGTTTCAAAAAGGAAGGCCTGGATATTCTTTGCCGTTCCTAGGTTTGACAATCACCCAAGTAAAGTGCCAAGGTTAGAACTGGATGGGGGGGGAATATTCTGGAGTGCTCACCCATCAGCAGAGTTTCAAAAGATTTTATGTCAATTAAGTGGTAGATAAAAACCACCTTTCAAAAAGCCTACCACTAAAAGCTAGCTAATTCCATTTCGTATGTTTTTGATTTAAAAAAAAATGTGGAAAGTAAGAGGTAACATTCTAATGTTTCTGTTCACTGTTTCTGCTTAGATGTTTATACATTTTGTGGTGAGTGGGGTGATGGAAAATGGGGGCAGCCAGGGGCAGAAAATATGCAGCAACTTCTTCAAAGCAAAAGCTATTTTCTGTAACAAAGAATAAAAGTAATGTATTTCTTTGCCTCTCTGTCTCCCAGTTTGCCTTGCTCTCCTCCATCCCGCAGTCAGTTCAGCCTGTCCCTGCTCTCGTATCCTTGGCATCCAGTCCCATTCCCTTTATTCAAGACCAGGGAAGACTCTGGCTCTATAGTAACCTACATCAACGATTAGATGAGAGGAGATTAGAATTAGACATGATTAGATTTGGGCTTTTTGTGTTTGAATATTTTGGCTTCTAATTTCACTTTATGAAACTCTTGAAAATTAGATTAAATATATTTGCTTCTAGCATAACATACATTTTACATATTTTTAATTTTTTTAGTATAACATATATTTTAAAATTTATTTCTAATATCACTCATACCCTCATGAGATGAGGATGTTGGACTGAAGGGAGGAATCTGGGGATGGTGCTTATTTGCCAATATTTATGCTTGAAATTGTCTTTGTGACAACAAGTAAGTTCTACAAAGTATAATCTTGATGAGTGCATTCCTGAGAAAATAACTTGGTTAAGAGTTGCTTGGTCTAACACTTGTTATATATCTTTATTTTATTATTTGAGCCTCTAACTACTTGACTATTTTAACTTTTGCTGCTTTTCTCACTAGGGTAGATCTTAACGATCCTTTACATAAGACTTTACATTATGTGGCATCAAATATAGTGTCTGAAGTTTTGGGAGCACTAAAAAAATGGCAATTAGGAAAAATAACTAAGATGCCATCTATTGAGATTCCTGGGTAAGGTGTTTGATCAGCCTAGTCTACTTATAAATAATTCAATTAATATATTTGACGCCAGTAGGTGGTGAGCACTGTGCAAGGAGCTGGTGAAAGAAGAAAAGAGAAAAATGACGTCAATCTTGTCCTCTACAGTTTCCATGATAAAGAAAAGAAAGAATAAAATGATAGGAAGGATAAAATATTGTGAGAGCACTGAGAAATGATATTTTTGTTTGTTTGTTTTTGGGTGTACGCGGGCCTCTCACTGTTGTGGCCTCTCCCGTTGCGGAGCACAGGCTCTGGACGCGCAGGCTCAGCAGCCATGGCTCACGGGCCCAGCCGCTCCGTGGCACGTGGGGTCTTCCCGGACCGGGGCATGAACCCGTGTCCCCTGCATCGGCAGGCGGACTCTCAACCACTGCGCCACCAAGGAAGCCTGAGCAATGATTTTTACTTGCAAGATCTCATGGAGAATAAATCAATTAACTCAGTTTAATTTCATAAATCTTTATGGATGGCAATTACATGCCTGGCTCTGTGACAGGTGCTGGGGTTATGAGGGTCTATTAAGCCACCGTGCAAGGGTCTCAAAGTCTAACCGGGAAACAGACAGATAAACAAATAAACAACCAAACAGGCATGAATGGAGGCATAAAAGAACATAGTCCATCTTTAGAAATTACACATATTCCTGCGTTATAAATGGAAACAAGAGGAAGTCATTGGAAATGTCATTATGGACCAGATGAGAGATAATCTGGTATGTCGTGCAAAGGACTTGAATTTTAACATTAAAGTATTATATTTTATGTCTAAGATTGGCCATTTCTAGCATTGGAGTGACTACAAAATATTTATGCCTACCCCTATCATAAGACCAAAGTTACATGAGATATTCTATATTTTAACTCTGTTTCTTTTGCTATATTCTAAATTCAAGGTAATCAAAATATCTTGATTACCATATGACACCCATAGTAGGTGTAAGGTGAATATGATTTGGACTTAATTGATTATCAGCACACATTATTTTAAAGGAAAAAATATTTAATACAGACCAAATACACTAACTGCTTCCTAAACAGTGGTTTACTAAATAAGCAGATATTTCCAAGTTCAAATATGCTGTTTTTCTCCAAACTGATCTTTGTTGCAGATAAGCATAATTCTTCCTATAATCCTAAAAGTAGCAATGAATAAAAGTTAGAAGAAGTAATGAACAACGAGTAGTTTGCTATTATTAAACAGACCTGTTTTTATGGAAGATTTGGAGACCTGTTTAAGTATTATCCAGGGGAGAAACCATCCTAAGCTCTTTTACCCACTGAAGCCTTTTTTTAAAGGGATGCTAATACCTGAATAATGTCAGGAAATAGAAATGATGCACTTCCCTTTTTCATGATTTTAAAACTCTTACTTTTAACCAGTCATGATTCTAACAGTTAAAAATCAGGACCGGCTAATATTCCGTTTTTATGTTGTGTCTCCTAGGTTATCTGAGACACTCAATCCTTGACTCAGATACTAGTTTAGCTGTTAATGGGCTCCTTAGGTTGCCAGGGAATACAAGCAGAAAATGTGCACCAGGCAGATGCACAGTCTTTATATTCACCTGGATTTCAGCTCGGAGTCCCTGGCTGGGCCCCTACCCTGCTGAGCTGCATTATTCCATTATTCCGTGGGTGCAGTACAATGGTCCATTTGGCTAAGAGCAGACATGAGAAGCCTAGCTCCTGCCTTCGTTTTTCTGAATTCTTTCCTGGTCCCACTCACTTCCTTTTTATTTATTTATTTACACAGAATATAGTTGTTGTGTTAGTTTCAGGTGTAGAGCAAAGTGATTCAGTTATACATACATATATATCTATTGTTTCAGATTCTTTTCTCTTATAGGTTATTACAAAATACTGAGTATACAAAATATTGAGTATTCCTTGTGCTATACAGTAGGTCCTTGTTGATTATCTATTTTATATATAATAGTGTGTATATGTTAATCCCAAACACCTAATTTCTCCCTCCCCCGACCTTTCGCCCTTGATAATCACAAATTTGTTTTCTACACTCCATTTTCGAAAAGCAGAGAAGACTCTTAGATACCAGCCACGTAGGAGAGATGAAGAAGCAGAGCATAGAGCTATGTGAAGAAAGCAGTTTTTGAAGGAGTATAGTCCTGTACTCTTTGTAATTCATTTCCCCTCTAAAAGCTACACCCCTTAGTGTAGAAGCTTAATTATGTGTCCTTGGCATATATTCTTCTCTTGGAGTGAGAGGAGTCCTTGATTTATCCTAAGAGATGAAAGATTGTGACCAACTCAAACCTACGTAGAACTGGTGTCAGAAGGGACTTTTGAGATGGTCCAGACCAGTGGTTCCCAGCCTTGACTTTGCCCCCATGTCCCTGAAGAAAACAACATATCCCATCAGTCACATCGAGTGTGGTAACTAGTGAAGGGGTTCTTTAAGAGAGAGCACAGAAAGGGACCTTACTGGACTTTGGCAGGGTAACATGGCACTTGCATCATTTTAAACACCAGCCCGCCACCAGTGTCAGCCAGGACATTCTGACACACCGCTTGGCACAGAACTGGCTGGGGCAGGGGAGGGGGGACATTCGTTTTAAACAATCTTCTCTATTTAGAGAGGAGAACACAGAGGCTCAGAAAAGTTTAGAGATTTGTTCTCATCCCACAGCTAGCTAGTGACTGACTCACATGTAGAAACTATAAATCTTACCTCCTTAAATGATTTTGTTGCACTCTACTGCGTCCTGTCCTCATTAAATCCATATTTCGTATAGCATTTTTCTGTGCCTAAGAAAAAGAAAGAAGGATGAAGGAAGAAAGGAAAGAAGGAAGGGAGCAAACAACAATACAATACAAGGCAACAAACACAGAAGGCGTGACCCAGAGTAGCCTGGTAGCAGAATTCAAATCGAATAGTGTATGTGAGGGCTGTCATATGGTGATGGGACTCTGAAAATGGGGACTGGAGGGGTTGGTAGATCAACAATTCAGAAAGACTTGGGAAGGACTTAATCTCATACTGCCTTTGTGGGCGAGAAGAATGGCTTGTCTTTGAGCAGGCTCTTGCTTGTTTCAGTGTTTTTTTCCTGGGAAGACCCCAGTCTCCAAAACGGGGACAACCCAATGGAACATCAACAAGACTCTTCAGCTGTCAAATCCTGTCCACTCAGGAGAGTTGCTGGAATTCTAAGGTCAGGGTTTTCTTCTTTTTCCTTAAGATTCTTATTTCTGTTCAAATGTAAACAGTCCAGAGGAAGCACCCAAGAGAGGTTTTGAAAAGGGCCGGACAATGAGCTTAGGAAGATACTGACCAGGTGGGTAAAATTATGAGAGTTCCCTCTGACAGTGGAGCGATTCCAGAAGGATTTTGTGCAGCTCATGTGCTGAAGATGAGCATGACATGGAGTATATTTCTGTCTAACTTTGACCTCGTGCAGAAGGAAGTCCTTGCCTCTCATTTCCAGTTGAGTCAGAAGAAAATTATTGGTTTTTTTTTTTCCAGAATCGTAGAGAAACTGAAGATGAATGAAGGTCGGAAATGTTTAAAAGACTACTTGGGGCAGCACACAAAAAATACACTCTCTAAATTAAATGCATTTTTGAGTTTGTTTAGTTTATTCTAGGCCTCCTAAGAATCCAGAGTATGTGCAAATATATCATTAGGATTAATGTTTATCAAGTACTAAGTATGCTCTTGTCACTGTGCAGGTAGCTTACTTACATTTTTGATGGGGAGCAGGGTCCAGCCAATATTTCCCTCTGCTAGAGAAAGCTTTCTCCTTTCATGGGAGGAGCAGCCCTACTTCCTTCCATGTGATCTGGTGGGCATGCCACTCTGGTATCCTGCACACCTCTGTCATTTCTCCCTCCACTCTCCTCCCCATCCCTGCTTCAACTCCTCACTCCCCAAGCTTACCACACGGACAGACTCGCATCCCAAGTGAGGGCTATGGGTTCTCTCTCAATAATGTGAATTTCAACAAGAATACCGAAGGGCACAGGAGACTGAAGTTGAATATTCTCATGCTAGGAGTCTACAGGGTGGTCTCTGGTCCCTCCTGTTGAGATCGTCAAAGCTACCCTAGTACCCAACTTCTCCAAGTCCTGACTGTTCCTTCTTTAGACTCGAGCCCCTGTAGGTCACAATATCTCCTTCCCGCTTTTTTTTTTTTTTTTTTTTTTGCGTTACGCGGGCCTCTCACTGTTGCGGCCTCTCCCGTTGCGGAGCACAGGCTCCGGACGCGCAGGCTCAGCGGCCATGGCTCACGGGCCCAGCTGCTCCGTGGCATGTGGGATCTTCCCGGACCAGGGCACGAACCCGTGTCCCCTGCATCGGCAGGCGGACTCTCAACCACTGCACCACCAGGGAAGCCCCTCCTTCCCGCTTTTGACTGAAATTAATCAGATTTTACTCTTTTTAAACAGAAGAACCATTTTGCATATACACTTGCAGGAATAGAGAGGTTAAACAAAATCACACAACCTAAGATTCTTATGGAAAACTACATTTTCAAGAGACAGTTCTATTGTTTGTTGATGTGTTGGCTTATTTGTTTTTGTTTTTTTTTTTTAAGTCATCTTATTCTTTTATTCCTTTACTTAAACCAACTCCAGTGCCAGAAATGAAAGGATTGCCTTTGGCTACCTTGACAAAACACTCTAATAGTCATTTTAAGTGTATCAATTGAAACCCACTATAAAATTCTGATTACCCTTTCTGATGAACTCTGGAGTGGCAGGTATATCTGTAAACTGTGATTGTTTGCACTTGAAAGGATTTTGCTCCACTTCTTTGGTATCCGCAAAACACCAATTCTTCTCTACCACTCTGCATTAAAAACTCAAGGCTAACTTTTTCATTCCCCAAAGTTTTTCTGAATAATATACTTGGTTTGAAATAGGCTCTTAGGTAGGACAATGGTTGACTATAGATATTGGAAAGTTCTTCCTTTTTTATTTTAAGAAGATGTTGGGGGTAGGAGTTTATTAATTAATTTATTTATTTTTGCTGTGTTAGGTCTTCGTTTCTGTGCACGGGCTTTCTCTAGTTGTGGCAAGCAGGAGCCATTCTTCATAGCGGCGTGCGGGCCTCTCACTATCACAGCCTTCCCACTGAGGAGCACAGGCTCCAGACACGCAGGCTCAGTAGTTGTGGCTCACGGGCCCAGCCGCTCCGTGGCATGCGGGATCCTCCCAGACCAGGGCTCGAACCCGTGTCCCCTGCATTAGCAGGCAGATTCTCAACCACTGAGCCACCAGGGAAGCCCTTAATTCTTCCATTTTTGTTCTTGGGAATCAGCAAACGCATTTCTGCTTATGACCCTTGAATCAAAAGTGAATGCTGGAGAAATTAAACACCGTTAATAATTCAGCAAGTAGGATGCATAATTTTATCCTTCTTTACAATATAACATGCTGACATTGCTATATTCAGTAAGGCTGATTTAAATAGGTATGATTACAGAGAGTCTGCATTTAAGGAAACATGAATACTTCTCTTCACCTTCAGAAAAGATACACTGAATTCGTTTTCTCCCCCTAACAATGAATAATATTTCTGATAATGGAAACACTCAAAGATTCTGATAGAGATAAAAATTTAACATGTAACTTTGGAGTCATTTATTTCATCGCATGCTCCTTACCCTGTTCTCAGAACACTAAGGATGTGGAGCAATTGATGTACCTTTGTGACACAACACTGCTGAATGCCAAGCGTAGCTGAAAAGAAATTCAAAGAAAATGTGCTGGATAACCATTCGAATTCCTCTCATTTGTCTAGAGAAGTTTTGGTAAAGGGAATTGCTAACTGAATAAATAAAACATGATTGCTCAATACCTCCTGTCCAATTTTTCTTTCACTAGATTCACAGTTATTTTCATTCATTCCCCAAAGTCTCTACTATTAAAAAGATGGGTAAACTGCAGATTGAAGCTTGTTAAAGGCAACTAGGCACAAAGAAAAGGGATCATTTCACATTTCTGAGAACTACTGTATTGCCTATAGTGTGATTTTACCTAACTTCCATTGAATCGAAATGATATTTATGTTAATAAATATCATTTCGATTCAATGGAAGTTAGGTAAAATCAAATGACATTACTGTGTTTAGAAATCTAGAGGCAAATAAAACATCCAAAATACAATACTTAGATGCAATTCTCTCCCTTTTGATGGTAGATAATCTTAGTAGTAGCTTTCATTATATCCACTCCAAAATATTATTTTCCTTTCATCCCTTTCTATTACAAAATAAAATAAAAGGATTCCAAGATACTTTTAAAAGGAAATTTAGTATAAATTAAAATTTGTAATATTTGGAAAGTTTCAATTATCTGTGACCCCTATAATTCAAATGTTACGTTTAATGTTGACCCAGAGGTTTTTCAGACTGTCCTCAATTCTTTTCATTCTTTTTCCTTTATTCTGCTCTACAGTAGTTATTTCATTATTTTATCTTCCAAGTCACTTATCCGTTCTTCTGCCTCAGTTATTCTTTATTGATTCCTACAGAATTTTAAATTTCATTGTGTTGTTCATCATTGTTTGTTTGCTCTTTAGTTCTTCTAGGTCCTTGTTAAATGCTTCTTGTATCATCTCCATTCTTTTTCCAAGATTTTGGATCATCTTTACTATCATTACTCTGAATTCTTTTTCAGGTAGACTGCCGATTTCCTCTTCATTTGTTTGGTCTGGTGGGTTTTTACCTTGACCCTTCATCTGCTGTGTATTTCTCTGTCTTTTCATTTTGCTTAACTTACTGTGTTTGGGGTCTCCTTTTCCCAGCCTGCAGGTTCGTACTTCCCGTTGTTTTTGGTGTCTGCCCCTAGTTGCTAAGGTTGGTTCAGTGGGTTGTGTAGGCTTCCTGGTGGAGGGGACTAGTGCCTGTGTTCTGATGGATGAGGCTGGAACTTGTCTTTCTGGTGGGCAGGACCACATCCGGTGGTTTGTTTTGGGGTGTCTGTGACCTTATTATGATTTTAAGCAGACTCTCTGCTAATGGGTGGGGTTGTATTCCTGTCTTGCTAGTTGTTTGGCATAGGGTGTCCAGCACTCTAGCTTACTGGTATTTGAGTGGAGCTGGGTCTTAGCGTCGAGATGGAGATCTCTGGGAGAGCTTTCACTGTTTGATATTATGTGGAGCTGGGAGGTCTCTGGTGGACCAGTGTCCTGAACTCGGCACTGCCACCTCAGAGGCACAGGCCTGAGACCCAGCCAGAGCACCGATACCCTGTCTGCCACACGGCTCAGAAGAAAAGGGAGACAAAAAGAAAATAAAATAATGTTATTAAAATAAAAAATAATTATTAAAAACAAGAAAAATTAAAAAGAGAGAAAAAAAGAAAGAAGAGAGCAACCAAACCAAAAAACAAATCTACCAATGCTAACAAGTGCTAAAAATTATACTAAAAAAAAAGACGGAGAGAACCCTTGGACAAATGATAAAAGCAAAGTTATACAGACAAAATCACACAAAGAAGCATACACATACACACTCACAAAAAGAGAAAAAGGGGAAAAAAATCTATATATTTTTTAAAAAGGAGGAAGAGAGCAACCAAATCAATAAACAAATCTACCAATGATAATAAACTCTAAATACTAAACTAAGATAAACATAAAGCCAGGAACAAATTAGCTGCAGAAAGCAAACCCCAAGTCTACAGTTGCTCCCAAAGTCCACCTCCTCAATTTTGGGATGATTCGTTGTCTATTCAGGTATTCCACCGATGCAGGGCACATCAAGTTGATCGTGGAGATTTAATCCTCAGCTCCTGAGGCTGCTGGGAGAAACTTCCCTTTCTCTTCTTTGTTCGCACAGCCCAGGGTTTCAGCTTCAGATTTGGCCCCGCCTCTGCGTGTAGGTCGCGGAGGGCGTCTGTTCTTCACCCAGACAGGACGGGGTTAAAGGAGCGGCTAATTGAGGGGCTCTGGCTCACTCAGACCGGGGGGTGGGGGGGGGGGGAGGGTCACGGATGCGGGGCGAGCCTGCGGCGGCAGACGCCGGCGTGACGTCGCACCAGCCTGAGGCGCGCCGTGCGTTCTCCTGGGGAAGTTGTCCCTGGATCACAGGACCCTGGCAGTGGCGGGCTGCACAGGCTCCCAGGAAACAAAAGAGGCAAGAAAAAGTCTCTTGCCTCTTCAGCAGCTCCAGACTTCTCCCGGACTCCCTCCTGGCTAGCCGTGGTGCACCAGCCCCTTCAAGCTGTGTTCACGCCACTCTGCGATCCAACCGAAGCCCGAAGCCCAAGCCTCAGCTCCCAGCTCCCAGACCCCGCCCTTCCTGGCGGGTGAGCAGACAAGCCTCTCGGGCTGGTGAGTGCTGGTCGGCACCGATCCTCTGTGCGCGAACCTCCCCGCTTTGCCCTCCGCACCCCTGTGGCTGCACTCTCCTCCGTGATTCTGAAGCTTCTCCCTCCTCCGCCACCCGCAGTCTCCTCCCGTGAAGGGGCTTCCTTTCCTCCTTCACAGCTCCCTCCTAGAGGGGCAGGTCCCGTCCCTATTTTTTTTGTCCCTGTTTTTTTTTTTTTCTTTTGCCCTACCCAGGTACATGGGGAGTTTCTTACCTTTTAGGAGGTCTGAGGTCTTCTAACGGCGTTCAGTAGGTGTTCTGTAGGAGCTGTTCCACATGTAGATGTATTTCTGATGTGTTTGTGGGGAGGAAGGTGATCTCCATGTCTTACTCCTCCACCATCTTGAAGGTCTCCTGGACATACTTTTAGAGACCAATTTATTATTTTCAGTGAAATAATAAATTATTATTTATTAATAATAATTGAGTGAGTGAATCTTGGATCAACTAAATTTTTTTGTGAGGTTACTTGCTGGACTTTCAGAAATTGTGTGCTGAATCTAAGAAATAGCCTACAAAGCTTAAGGACTGAGCTGTAAGCCTAAGAACTCTTTGCAGACAGTGCATTCATAGAGTCATCACTCCTCTTCCTAAGTGAAAAGGGTACATTTCTTTGGCTAATCATTTTCAGGACAATAATACGGTATTTGGTTTGGTAAATAGTCACATTCACTTCTTTGGACTAAATAGAGAGCACACGAGAGTTAAGCGGGGATACAGTGAATTCTTTATTAGCCTGGGGTGGTTAATTTTGATAACAGCCACTGGTTGCCAATGACCTCGATGGTACTCTCCTCGCTTAATCTCATTTAACCTTTTCAATATCTTGATGAGGAATATTGATTTATGAGCAATCTAAAACGTAAAGCAATGAATAAAGTTTTATGCCTGATAAGTGGCAGGGCTGTATTTTAATTTGACCCAAGAACCTGTTCTCTTAACCACTATGCCATCGACTAGTTTTGTGTTTAGCAGTCTGTGCTTCATTTTCTCCAGTTTTTCCTCCACCCTTGATAACTCTACTCTTCATTTCACAGTTCCAGAGTATAGTAATAGATGGTCCAAAATAGTATCATCTGATACTTAACTGAGTCTTTATGGTACTTCCAGCATTGTTCTAACTGCTTCCTTGTCTTTATTTTAAAGACAGAGAACAGAGCATTTATGTAATATAGTTAAGGAGGAAAACTAAGAAGGAAGTTATGATGTACAGAGTTGTGGCCCCTCAAAATCTGTATGTAAAAGTCCTAATCACCAGTACTGTGGAATGTGATTTTATTTGGAGATAGGGCCTTTATATGGGTAATTAAGGTAGGCTCTAATCCCATATGATTGGTGTCTTAATATGAAGAAATTTAGACACAGACAAGTATGGAGGGAAGACCACATGAAAACACAGGTAAAGATGCACCATCTACAAACCAAAGATCAAGGCTTCAGAGAAACTAACCTTGCCAATAGCTTGAGCTCAGACATCTAGCCTCCAGAATTATGAGAAAATACATTTCTGTTGTTATGGCAGTCCTAGTAAACTAATAAGCCTAGGATAAGGGTTTAGGGTAACATGGGGAATAAATTTATTCCACAATCCCTATGACTAACATTGACTGGAGATGTTATCAAAATAAGCAGAATTATTACTATCCAGGTGTATTAAGTCAACTGCTTTCCAAGCTCTTGCAACTTAGGCAGGAGAAACAGGTAAACAATAAAATTTAGGACATTTCTTATATCTGTTGACCGGTAAAGACTGCCAAGTGTTTGGTGCTTAGATCAAAAATGAAAATGGCTATCAGATAAAAATTAATAGATTGATAACAATTAATTACCAAGTAAAATGGCAGAAAAAATGTAAACATTGAATAACCAATGAGAATCAATGCCAAAAAGGAAGAATTTAACAAATGAGAAATGCCCAATGAAAAGACATGAAACGAAAACTGTTGTTATTGTTTGTTTCAAAAAAGGTCATTGCATTTATAGATAGGATTAAACTCTGAGGAAATACTCTCCCTTTCTTTGCCCTGTTCATTATTATAATGCATGGCCACTAGCATTCATCAGAACTGGATTTTCAAGGGGACTTTCCAGCATTACTTGAAAAGTTTGATTCATGGTTATTTATGTTTTTGATGGTAAGTAAGATAATTAACTTTGCCTTTTACCTGTGCAGTTTTTAAAAGAGCAGAGAATATTTCACCTGTGACATTTTCCATTTAGCCATCATCACCCCAGAGTAGAGAATTCCAAAGAGTGTCGCCAAACACTAGGTTCACAGGCTGTTAATAAAAATGGTATCTATTTACTTAGAACTCCCTTTTGAGAAATTTGCCTTGTATAACTAACTTGCATGGCCATACCAATAAAAGTTCATTTTTTTTCTTTTAACATCTAAAATGACAAAATCAAGAGTTTTAGTAACTTCATAAAATTATTTTAAAATTATTGTTTAGTCTATATTAAGATGAAAAGTCAACTGACTGGAAGGATCTGAGAGATAAGTTAATTAACTCAATTAACTATAAAGTTACAAGGATCTGAACTGACAGATTTAATCTGTAGCCAGCAAATAATAAGGATGTTGATAAGGATGATGATATGAATACGTGAGCATTTGTTGAGTATTTACTAGGTTTTAGGCCATGACCTAAAAGTTCTTAGAGGCTTTATGTGCTAATGGACACTGTGGAGCTCCAATTGTAGAATGTAGTATGAACCTTTTCTTAAAATTATTTCACCACGGAGATCCCTCTTTTCATAAACACGTAGTAAGACTAGTGCTTGGAAGAGAACAATTTGGGAACGATTATCTTAAGCTCACATTTGCCCTTATAATTAACATCAGCTTTATGTTGACTAACTGCTTATTAATAATTATGGAATTAACTCTTTCTGGGGACTAGAGAGGGTGCTGAATAAGCATCTTTTTTAAAAAAAAATTTTTTTATGTGTGTGCTAGGTGGGCCTCTCACTGTTGTGGCCTCTCCCGTTGCGGAGCACAGGCTCCGGACGCGCAGGCTCAGCGGCCATGGCTCACGGGCCCAGCCGCTCCGCGGCATGTGGGATCTTCCCGGACCGGGGCATGAACCCGTGTCCCCTGCATCGGCAGGCGGATTCTCAACCACTGCACCACCAGGGAAGCCCAATGAGCATCTTTTATCCTCTCAACAACATTTGGAAATACTCGTAACAAGTATATGAGTTAGTTATCTTTGCATAACAAGCCTACCAAACTTCAGTGGCTTAGAACAGTAACAACCATTTATTTAGCTCATGGGTCTACTGGTTAATGACTTAGACTGGACTCAGCTGGGTGGTTTTTCTGATCTTTGCTGGGCTCACTCTCATGGCTACAGGCAAATGCGTCTGCATAATGGGGCGGCTCTCTCGCATGCCTTGGGTCCCGGCAAGGGCAGTTGGACTCTCCTCCATGAGGTCTGTCATCTTTCAGGAGGCTAACCCAGGGTTGTTCACGTGGTGATTGCAGAGTTCCAAAAGATGACATGGAAGCATGTCATCTTGAGGCCTAGGATCAAAACTGGCACACTGTCACATTTTACAAGTCACAAATGCAGCCCAGCTGATGCAGAATTAGTTTTAGGTTGGTCTTTTAACTTTGTTTATAGTAAATTTTTTCCATGCATAAATATTTAAGTAGTAAAGTTTATCAGTTATTAATTTTTGGATTCTGGATTTGGTGTCATACTTAGACTTGTTTATTTGATAGTTTTTCCCTTAAAAATTTAAAAAATAATAAAATTTATATATTAAAAAACTTGAAGAAAATATGGGGAAATTTAAAAACTGATGGCAATAGGGGAGAGGATTCCTAAACTGAAAAGCAATGGAAGAAATCACCAAAAAAAACCCACAAAAAAACGCACAAAAATCAGCTCAACAGATTTGCCCTTATAAAAAACTAAAGCATGTGTCACTCTCAGCTGATGAAGTTGCCTTCTGTTTTACTAGGAAAATGAAAGCCAATCAGTAGGAAACGTTCAAGCTTCCACCACTATGTCTACCCATATACCAGCATCTATGTCCATATCTTTCCCCTCCTCCTGTCACTATGAATAAACGATCCATATTTTTATCTAAAGTCAAGTCTTCCATGAACCTAGTAGATCCTGAGGTTTCTTTCCAACTCAATATGTTGCTCCACTAAATCTTCCCTATTCTGAATCTTTTCCCCAATTATCTTTCTCATCAACATAGAAACCAGTCATATTACTCTCATCTCAAATCTCTCTCTCATCTAGCTTCCTCTCTAGCTACTGCTGCTCCTGTTTGCAGCAAAACTAAACCCAAGTGGTGTATTTGCTTGCTGTTTCCAACTCCTTTCCCCCTATTTTTCTCTCAAACCGATTCCAGGAGGCTTGCACTCAAACTCTTCCTGTCAAGGTAATTGACAACTTCCATGTCATTATATTCATGGCACGTCTGAATCTCAGTGACTGTTTTATCCAGTCAATCAATAGAATTTGCCCCATTGGTTATTCTCTCCTCTTCAAACTATCTCTTTCCCTTTATTACAGGAATCGTCTATCTTTCCTCCTCCTAAATGGCCATTTCTCAGACTCTTCTGCTGGTTGTCATTCCCTAGAGCTCAGACTTTGCTCCTCTTCTTTTTTATACCTACAGTCACTCTCTGAGTGATCTCATCTCATGGCCTTTTTTCTTTCACTTGACTATCTTAAGGACCATTCCATCCTTCTAGTTGCCCAGGCCAAAAATCTTAGAGTCATCACTGTCTTGTTTTCACCTTCTAAAACCTTGCCTTGAGTAAATCCTGTCAACTCTTTCCTAATGTATATCTAGGGTCTGACCATTCTGAATCAGTATCACCTTATTCTGTCTTTTGTTTGGATTATTGCAGTATCCTCCTAACCATGGTACCTGCTTCTACATATTTCCAATATGGCACCCGGAATGAGCCTATAAGTCAAATCATGGCACTTATGTATGTAAAATTTTGCAATGATCCATTTTTCATTCAAAGTGCATGCCAAGCTCTAACAATGGTGCACTAGGTTTTTCATTATCTGGGTCCCTATAACCTCTCTAACGGTGTCTCAACCTCAACTGATTCTAGCCACACCAGTATTTTTTGTACTCTTCCTTAAACATAACTGGCATATCTCATCTGTTGACTTTGCACTTGCTATTTCTTCTGCCTGGCTAGCCCCACCCCTCCCTTCAAGTTTTTGCTCAAACGTCATCCCCCCCGACCACCCTACTGAAAGTTGCAGTCGTCATCACTAGCATCTTTTACCTCCTCTGTATCACTTTTATCCATAACATTGCCATCTTCTAACATCATCAGTTAATTTTCTATCCGTTTGTTGTCTTTTCTAACAACAAACACCATCAGTTAATTTTCTGTTTGTTGTCTTTCTCCCTCCACTAGAATACAAACTTCATGAAGTCCAGGATTTTTGACTGTTGTGTTTTAGCTTCACAAAGGCCAGATTTTTTACTGTTTTGTTCATTTCTGTGTCACAGGGCTCAAAACAGTGTGCAACCCATAGCAAGAATTCAATGATTATTTCATGAATGAATGTCAAAAGGCACTCTGAACAATATTAAAATAGAAATAAAAATTGGGGAAATATTTTAAAATTTATAACTTATTACTATGTTTGAGATTTGTATATTGATGAATAAAAATACTAACATCCCTATTAAAAATAAGCAATCATATATGAAATGACAATTTACAAAAATAAAGTATATGTATAAGACCATGCAACCTCAGTATATAAAAAAACACAGATTACAATAATAAAATTTTATATTTTCTCATGAATTTGGCAGAGAGATAAAATTGTTAATATTCAATTTTATTTAGTTTGTGAAGAAATGGATCCTTTGATATATTTCTTATGAGCATCAGAAATCCTGTAAACAATTTTGTAATCCATGTAAAATAGCCTTTACATGGTATTTAAAGGTTTTGACCACAAAAGTCTACTTTTAGAGATTTATCTTAATGATTAGAGACACCTAGCAATGTATAAGAGAAAAACAAACAAACATATAAACCATCTAACTATGTACAATGGGGAATGGTTTAAAACATAACTATATAATTAAGTACTATACGGCTATTAAAAACATGTCATAAGATATTTACTGCAATAAGATAAAGTTTTCATAGCAATGAACGTGACCTTGAGTCTATCCATAAACTCAATCTTAAATTTAACCCTTACTCACAATCTGAATATATAATATAATCATAATCACAATTTTGCGAGAAAAATTTAAATGTCTATATGCATACATAAAATTGGAAGGCAATGCAATAGCATTTTTTTTTTTTTTTCAGTATGCGGGCCTTTCACTGTTGTGGCCTCTCCCGTTGCAGAGCACAGGCTCTGGACGCGCAGGCTCAGCGGCCATGGCTCACGGGCCCAGCCGCTCTGCGGCATGTGGGATCTTCCTGGACTGGGGCATGAACCCATGTCCCCTGCATCAGCAGGCGAACTCTCAACCACTGCGCCACCAGGGAAGCCCTGCGATAGCATTTTAACAGTGGTTGGTAGTACTGTTATAGCTCTAGGAGTCAATCTTATTTCCTATACATTTCCTAATTCTCTAAATATGAAAATGAGCACATATTTTTGATAATCATTCAAAACCAACACAATTTAAATAGTCTCAGTAAAAATAATTATAGTTCTGTGTCTTTTTTCCTAGTCAGCCGTAGATAGTCTTCTGTCTTCCTGCAGAGTATCTGCTTACAACACACTTCTCTGTATTGATGTACTGATTGTACTAAGTGGAATTTAAATTTCCCTCAGTGGGTAGGACAGGTATCTTATGAAACAAAAGCTGCCAGTATCTACATCTAATTTTTAATTAACTATGGTAATTCCTAGCCAGTACCAGCTGTTATCATGTTTCTTCAATTCTGTGCCTTGATAAATAGCTCAAGGAATGTTATATAAAAAACATAACATGCAAAAATCTTCTCACTTTTAAAATAAGCTTTGGAAATAAAACCTCTTTGAATTCCCACTTTCTTGAAAAGCTGTGACTGGATGCTTGTTGAGAATAACCAACACACACCACACACACACACACACACACACACACACACACACCCTACACACCTGGAACATTTTTTTCTTCCATAACACATTTTAATATCAGATTAAATCACTCTTCAAATATAAATGAAAACTCTTGGGGAAAGTACAATTATTGTTACCCTCATTTGATTTCAAAAGAAACATCTCTCAGTAGAGTGGCTCATTCTTGAACTTTTATTAGATACTTGATCTAGTTCATGCCTGATTGGCTGGCTTGGACTCCTGCTGCTATTTGCTTCTAATCTGAAGTTGCCAATCTCATTCCTCTCATTTCAAGGTCTCTTGTTTTCTGAAGGTTATGTAGTGACTCGGGAGTGGGGATTTGCAACTAAGATGTTCCAGTCTGGGCTAAACGTTTCTCATAACCATAAGTGGACCCGAGCACAACTGAGAGATATCGCTCCTCCATTACAATTCCATGCTACAATTCTTTTTTTTTTTTTTTTTTTTTTTTTTTTTTTTTTTTTTTTTTGTGCTACGCGGGCCTCTCCCTGTTGTGGCCTCTCCCGTTGCGGAGCACAGGCTCCGTGGCCATGGCTCACGGGCCCAGCAGCTCCACAGCATGTGGGATCTTCCCGGACCAGGGCACGAACCCGTGTCCCCTGCATCGGCAGGCAGAATCTCAACCACTGCGCCACCAGGGAAGCCCTACAATTCTTTTTGAAGGATCTTCAAGTAAGCTGAGGAGGGTGAAAAAAGTGATCATAAAATTTTGCTTTAAAGTTGCTATAAAACATAAATAGATGAATAGATAGATAAATTTAGTCCATTCAACCAAAATTTATTGAGCACTTATAGATAGTTTTTAAACTCTTCCCATCATGGAAACAAAGGCTATCAGTCTATTTGTAAAACCTGAATACATTTAAGTTAGACTATATAAACAGAATATATTAAAAATTTTCGATTTTATGACTACAAATGTTGGAAGTTATCTTCAGTGCTATAGGGGTGCTGTAGAGCTTTGTGAGACAGAGGGTCCTCAAGAACAGGGGTTGTGCTTATTTCACCCATGTGTCCTAGCCATGCGGTGTATGGGACAAACACTTTGTCCAAAGGATGCTTGGAAGATAAGAAGCAAAGAGGCTACTTTTGGTTTTTAGACCAATTCCCTCTTATAGTTGAACTATAGTAACTTGAGATGTTTACATTTAACCCCTGCCCATATTTGGCTTGTTGGCCAGATATATAGGGATATTTCTGTTGCTCAGTAAAGTTTTTCTGAAGGCCTACCATACATACAGTAAGTCCCCTACATCTGAACCCTCAAGTTGCAAACTTTCAAAGATGCAAACATGCGTTCTATCAACGTCAGCCATGAATGAAATTGCAGCTTGCCCTCCGTCTCCTACTGCTAACGACACTTCAGTGCTACCATCTCCAACCTCCTCTGCCTCCTCCAGTCAGTAACTCTTCTTGCCTGTTCACTCGATGCCAGCCCCTGTATGCCAGCTGTTGTACTGTACTACTGTACTTTTCAAGGTACTGTACTGTAAGATTAAAAATATTTTCTTTATTTTTTGTGTTTGTTTTTTATGTATGATTTGTGTGAAAAATATTATAAACCTCTTATAGTACAGTACTATATAGCCGATTGTGTTAGTTGGGTACCTAGCCTAACTTTGTTGGACTTAACGAACAAATTGGACTTATGAACATGCTCTCAGAATGGAACTTGTTCGTATGTAGGGGACTTACTGTATATCAAGCATTTTATCTTAGCAAATAATATCAATATCTGTCACTTAAAGTAATATCAGGGCAATCCCTAAAATCTGCGTTAGGTAAATAGCAAGAACACCATTTTGGCTTTTAGGTGAAAAAACTCAGAAAAGTAAAGAAGCAGAGAGAAAATATAATCTATTCTTGGCTTTCATTCATTCATTTATTTAGTGCCCACTTTATAAGCCAAACTCTGCTGAATGCTGACAATATAATAAGACAATCTGGGGGACTTCCTTAGTGGTCCAGTGGTTAAGAATCTGCCTTCCAATGCAGGGGTCGCAGGTTTGATCCCTGGTCAGGGAACTAAGATCACACATGCCGCGAGGCAACTAAGCCTGCAGCACAACTACTGAGCCTGTGAGCCTCAACTAGAGAGAAGCCTGCATGCCTCAACTAAGACCTGAGGCAGCAAATATATATATATATATACATATATATATAAACAAAATCTAATGTGGTCTCTGCTCTACCAGATAGTGGAGAATAAGACATTAATCAAATAAGTACAGAAATACATAAACTGGTGATAAGCATCAGGAAAAAGTTGAGGATGCTGAGAGTGTGTGCAGTGGTGGATCTGGCCTGTGCTGGAGGGTCAGGAAAGGCTTCCTTGAACAGAGATCCGAATGGTAAGTAGAGTTCACTCCGTGAGGGGTCGTGGAATATTCAGGCAAAGTAAGAGCAGCAGGAGAAAAAGCTGTGATTTGGGGTGGGCTGGGGGGGTGGGGAGGGGACCATCATCATAGCTGGGGAAAATGGAAGAAGGCCAATGGGAATGAAGCACCAAGAACAGTGAAAGGATGGTGTGAGATGAGCTGAAGGGGTAGGTGGGGCAAGATCAGGGAAGCACTGGGAGGCCATATTAATAGGAAGCAATTGGGGTGTTTTAAAAGGCAAGGTGTAGGGAAAAGCAGAGGATAGAGGATGAGGCTGTGGTGATTGCAATATAATTCAAATTGTGCTTCGAAAATATCACTCTGACTCCAAAGTGAGGACAGATTGAAGTAAGAAGTAGTTTATGTGAGATGATCCATTAGGAGGCTGTCTGAGATTCAAGATGGGATGTGATGGTGGCTGGAGTTGGGTGGTGGTAGAGATAAAATGAATCCTTTGAGGTCTCCTGGGGATTTTGAAATGAGATCTTCAAAATAAAAAGTTCAAAATTTAGATAAGCAGTGAAATTCTGGGAGAGAAAATGTCATGTTTATGTGACCAATTGTAGCAGTTTACTTCTACTGTGAGGTAATTCTTGTCATCCTTTGGAAAGATTGATTATTAGGAAAGAAACTCAACTACCTATAAAATATGATAAGTTCAATAAGACAATGGAGCCAGATGGGCTTTCAGCTTAATTTTGACAAAGTTATGCCTGATGTGCATAGCTTTTTTTTTTCTTATACTTTTTAATGATATTTTGCAATCTGGGAAGTTACCAGAGTCAATAAGAAAGGCCATAGTGAAGCTTCCCAAGAAGCTAAGCCAAACTGAGTTTTAAATCATGCATGTTGCTTGCGTTATTTTATTTCAGTTTAACTACCACAGATAGCATTCTAACATGAAATTATTACTGAAATCATAGGTACTAGGAAAGGCGGTTTTCCTTAAAGAACAACACTCCTTATTATATATGCTGTTTTGGTTACACTGTTGAATTTCGGTGACAATCAGGAAGATTTTGACTGAATGAATTGTTTGTTAAAGGTTAGACTGTGGCTTTGTGAGAGAAGCATATTAGTATTATCAACTTTCAAATACTGTATAACCATATAATAAAAAAGTAATGGAAAAAGAAAAAAAATCTGTAATCACAATTTTCTAATACCCAAACTGTTTTCATTTACTCATGTTTTATTTAATAGTTTTGCATTGATATAGTCACAGTAAAGAGGTAATTTATGTTATGTAACATTGTATGATAAATGTATTCCCATGTTACTATATTATGTTAAAGAAATATTTTAACAGCATAGTATCCTATTAAGTCAGTGATCTAAAATGGATTTAACTATTCTCTTATTGGACATATAAGTTTTTATTTTCCAATTTAATATTAACATCATAACTTGCACTGAATATCATGCTGTACGTTGGTATCATCCTTTCTTTTGTAATTTTTTTTAAAGGATACATTCCAACAGCTTGAAAATCTTGGCAAAAGATTTTCATGTATCTCAAAAATGTATGTATCTCAAAAATGTTGAGATACATTCTCTACTTTCTAACTTAAACTGCTACTAGTGAGACATAAGTATATAACAGGGCTGCATATGATTATTTTTAAGTTCTAATAATTTAATAGAGAGTTAGTGATACACCACTTTAATTGTCATATCTTTGATGAGATGAGATTACTAGTCTTCAAATTTTGCCTACAATCTATATCTCCCCTGTGGGATGACCGTAGCTATAGCCTTCTTCACTTTATCTGTTGGTAATGTTATTAATTTGTATGAACTCAGCTTGTAGGATAAGTACTGAGAAGAAAAACAGGAAATAATAAACTTTTTTTTTTCTTTAATATTTTTCCCTTTAAAACTTCTTCCATACCCCTCTCAGTTCTGTGGTGAACCAGTGGAAATTTCTCCATTCCCATTCTAGCCTGCACTATCCTCTGATCAATGTGACCCCCTTTCCCCTTTCAGTCATGCTTGCCCACTAACTTTTCTCAGGATACCATAATGAATCTGAAGAAGAGTAAACAGATGTTATTAATACAAAATGAGGGAGGAATAGTTTTGTGCAAATTTGAAAGCAAAAGAAGATGAAGAGTGTATGGAATATAAATGGAGCTTGTGAAGCACCTGGTGCTTTGCTCCCAGGAAAGGGTGAGACATGCAGGGAATGGAGACCTCTCCCCACGCAGAGTTGTTCTGCCATCTGCTCTCTGCAGGTGCACCTGGCAACTTTTTTCCTGCCAAGATTATGTTAAGAGAATCACAAAATAAATTTTTGACCACCCCGAAGAATGGTGGTGTCAATTACAATGTATATTAAAAATACCAAAATTCTAGATTCTTCTTGGTAGAGAAAAATAATAAATAAAATGATCATTTGGAAACATTCTGAATTTTTGTTTGAATGCTATAGAGATTGGCCCTGACTAGATCTCTTTAAGAACACTGAATTGCTAATTTTTCTAAGGAATGTACACACACACACTTTATTTTATGTCTATGATTTTGATACACCCATCAATAATTAGCAAGTGAACATAGATATGTTTTCATTGTAATTATGTGTGAACTTAAAAGCCTCTAATATCTAGAGGTTCTTATCACATTAAAAATAATTTGCTGATTAATGCAAAATCACAGATTGTATTTGCATTTTTGAGTTTTCCCCCCCAAAATCACAATCCTTTTTGGGGCATTCAAACATTCCCTACTGAGGATCACAGACTTCAAGGATCATACTCTGTCAAGAATGTGGTAAAAGACCATTTTGGCTATAGGTGTAATAGTTTTTAAGGGTCAAGAGAATAGTACAACATATTTGGCCTATGAAATTATATGGTTGGAATCACTATTTATGGCTGCTATAGCCTCATGAAATGTATTTCTTAAATAATAAGATTTGAGAGTCAAAATGACTCCTTGATCCATAGGTTGCAGAATGGGTGTTGTGTTAGCAGGCATGAAAACAACACGAATCTCATTGTACATCTCCATCAGAGCTCTTGGGTGACCAGGTGCATTGTCGGTGAGCAGTAATATCTTAAAAGAAGTCTTTTCTCTGAGCAGTTGGCCTCAATTGTGGGCTTAAAATATTCAGTAAACCATGTTGTTAACAGCTGTGCTGTCATCCAGGATTTGCTATTCCATTTATAGGGAAAAGGCAGAGTAGATTGAGCACAATTCTTCAGGGCCCTAGGATTTTCAGAATGGTAAATGGGCATTGGCTTCAACTTCAAGTCACCAGCTGCATTACCTCCTGACAAGAGAGTGAGCCTGTCCTTTGAATCTTTGAAGCCAGGCATTGACTTCTCCTCTCTACCTATGAAAGTCCTAGATGGCATCTTCTTCCAATATAAGACTGTTTTATTTACATTGAAAATCTGTTGTTGAGTGTAGTCACCTACATTCATTATCTTAGCTAGATTTTCTGGACCACTTGTTGCAGCTTCTACATCAGTACTTGCTGCTTCACCTTGTACTTTGATATTATGGGGATGGCTTCCTTCCTTAAACCTCATGAAACAACCTCTGCTAGCTTCAAGCTTTTCTTCTGTGGCTTCCTCACCTCTCTCAGCCTTCACAGAATTGAGGAGAATTAGGGCCTTGCTCTGGATTAGGCTTTGGCTGAAGGGAATATTGTGGCTGGTTTGATCTTCTAGCCAGACCACTCATACTTTCTCCATATCAGCAATAAGGCCATTTTGCTTTCTTATCATTTGTGTGTTCACTGGAGTAGCACTTTGAATTTCCTTCAAGAACTTTTCCTTTGCATTCACAACTTAGCTAACTGAATGACACAAGAGGCCTAGCTTTTGCATGCCTTCCCCACTCAGTTTAATAATTTCTAGCTTTTAATTAAAAATGAGAGACGTGTAACTCTTCCTTGCACATGAAGACTTAGAGGCCACTGTAGGATTATTAATTGCCTTAATTTCAATATTATTTTGTCTCAGGGGATAGGGAGGCCTGAGGAGAGGGAGAGAGATGGGGGAATGCTAGTTGGTGGAACACTTAGAACACACACAACATTTATCAATTAAGTTCACTATCTTACACGGACATGGTTAGTGGTACCCCAAAACAATTACTATAGTAACATCAAAGATCACTGATCACAGATTACCATAACAAACATAATACTAGTGTAAAAGTGAGAATTACCAAAATGTAACATAGAGACACAAAGTGAACAAATGCTGTTGGAAAAATGGTGCTGATAGACTTGCTCCACACAGGGTTGCCACAAACCTTCAATTTGTAAAAGAACACAGTATCTGCAAAGTGCAAAAGGATTAGATGACCACTAATGCCTTTTTTTTTTTAGGTTTAAATTTTTTTTTAACATCTTTATTGGAGTATAATTGCTTTACAATGGTGTGTTAGTTTCTGCTTTACAACAAAGTGAATCAGTTATACATATACATATGTTCCCATATCTCTTGTGTCTCCCACCCCTCTAGGTGGTCACAAAGCACCAAGCTGATCTCCCTGTGCTATGCGGCTGCTTCCCACTAGCTATCCACCCTATGTTTGGTAGTGTATATATGTCCGTGCCACTCTCTCACTTCGTCACAGCTTATCCTTCCCCCTCCCCGTATCCTCAAGTCCATGCTCTAGTAGGTCTGTGTTTTATTCCCGTCCTACCCCTAGGCTCTTGACATTTTTTTTCTTAGATTCCATATATATGTGTTAGCATATGGTATTTGTTTTTCTCCTTTTGACTTACTTCACTCTGTATGACAGACTCCAGGTCCATCCACCTCACTACAAATAACTCAATTTCATTTCTTTTTATGGCTGAGTAATATTCCATTGTATATATGTGCCACATCTTCTTTAGCCATTCATCTGTTGGTAGACACTTAGGTTGCTTCCATGTCCTGGCTATTGTAAATAGAGCTGCAATGAACATTGTTGTACATGACTCTTTTTTAATTATGGTTTTCTCAGGGTATATGCCCAGTAGTAGGATTGCTGGGTCGTATGGTAGTTCTATTTGTAGTTTTTTAAGGAACCTCTATACTGTTCTTCATAGAGTGGCCGTATCAATTTTCATTCCCACCAACAGTGCAAGAGTGTTCCCTTTTCTCCACACCCTCTCCAGCATTTATTGTTTCTAGATTTTTTGAGGATGGCCATTCTGACCAGTGTGAGATGATATCTCATTGTAGTTTTGATTTGCATTTTTCTAATGATTAATGATGTTGAGCATTCTTTCATGTGTTTGTTGGCAATCTGTATATCTTCTTTGGAGAAATGTCTGTTTAGGTCTTCTGCCCATTTATGGATTGGGTTATTTTTTTGTTATTGAGCTGCATAAGTTGCTTATAAATTTTGGAGATTAATCCTTTGTCAGTTGCTTCATTTGCAACTATTTTCTCCCATTCTGAGGGTTGTCTTTTGGTCTTGTATATGGTATCCTTTGCTGTGCAAAAGCTTTTAAGTTTCATTTGGTCTCATTTGTTTATTTTTGTTTTTATTTCCATTTCTCTAGGAGGTGGATCAAAAAGGATCTTGCTGTGATTTATGTCATAGAGTGTTCTGCCTATGTTTTCCTCTAACAGTTTGATAGTGTCTGGCCTTACATTTAGGTCTTTAACCCATTTTGAGTTTATTTTTGTGTATGGTGTTAGGGAGTGTTCTAATTTCATACTTTTACCACTAATGCCATTTTTAAGTATAAAATTCAATGCTTCGATCATGTACTTATTAAATTATGAAATAATATGATTGCTTCATAAATAAAAGTGACAATCAGGTAGGACTTTTTTTTAAACCCTGATTATTTTATTTTTTCAGTTTTTGAGGAATAGCTGGAAGATCATCTTCCTGGAGTTTTAGATGGGCTAAATTTAAAATAGATTTATCTGCATTCAGAGATGATGTCATAAATGACTAGATTATATATTGATGCATCGCTTATTTTCTTTCTTTCTTTCTTTTTATTTATGGCTGCATTGGGTCTTCGTTGCTGCGCGTGGGCTTTCTCTAGTTGCAGTGAGCGGGGGCTTCTCTTGTTGTGGAGCACTGGCTCTAGGCACACGGGCTTCAGTAGTTGTGGCATGGGGGCTCAGTAGTTGTGGCTCACAGGCTCTAGCACACAGGCTCAGTAGTTGTGGAGCACAGTTGCTCTGCAGCATGTGGGATCTTCCCGGACCAGGGCTCAAATCCATGTCCCCTGCATTGGCAGGCAGATTCTTAACCACTGTGCCACCAGGGAAGTCCCTCACTTATTTTCTTTACACTTTTAACCCACTCATCTTCAGCATTCATAGGCTTTAACACTAAGCATACTAAGTGTGAATCCATATACCCTTTTAAAAAGGATCCTACGTGCAGTTTTTACATAATTATAAATCTTATCTCTGGAAGGGAACATAATACAATAATCTCCTTTCCTAAACTTTAGCTACAGGATTTACTTATTAATACAATAATCTCCTTTCCTAAACTTTAGCTACAGGATTTACTTATTAATCTGTTGGGCTCTACTCTAAAACTACAATATTTGTAGATTCAAAAGTTACTCCCTACTTTGTCAAGAACTCAAATTGTTTCTTTCTAACATTCTTTCAAGACGTGGTTCTGTAATAGCCATCTTCAGACAGGGAGTCACTGAAGACACTTAGAGGAATTTTCTCTGGGCAGGAACAGTGCCCTTCCATCAGAAGTGTGCAGAGAAGGGCACTGGAGCCTTGTTCTCATAGAGAAACCAATCAGAGAATTCATGTTCAGAATGCGTCTAGGACCCATGGCTGTAATGAAATGTCTTGGTACTTCATTTCTCATTCAAAAATCAAGCGAATATCAATTCTTTCTGGGTCACTGTAACTTTTCTATCAGAATAGTAAGAACTATTTCCCAACGTTAAGGAAAAGTGAACATTCAAAATACGCCCAGGTTGTTTATGTCTTTTCCCTACCTAGGTCTTCTTTGTGGTAGACTCTGAACAGAATAAAGATATGTTGATGATTTTGAGTCTGGCTCAGCCTGTATAAAAAAGCCTTAATTTTCTTTTTGAGGAACTTGGGTATACTACCAAATTCCATTGAAAGATATATTCTTTTAATAATACCAAAAACCTCTCTTAAAATAACATGCTTCAGCACTTCTAGGACAGATACATTTTGTTTGTTTTGTTTTGTTTTGCGGTACGCGGGCCTCTCACTGCTGTGGCCTCTCCCGTTGCGGAGCACAGGCTCTGGACGCGCAGGCTCAGCGGCCATGGCTCACGGGCCCAGCCGCTCCGCGGCATGTGGGATCTTCCTGGACCGGGGCACAAACCCGTGTCCCCTGCATCGGCAGGCGGATTCTCAACCACTGCGCCACCAGGGAAGCCCATAGGACAGATACATTTTGAAAGGAGATGAACCAAAGGTCAATTCTAAGTTACTTCCTCACCAGTGCCTCTATTTAGCTAGGAAAGCATCTCAACCCCTCCCCATCTGACCACACCAACTATTAAAACACCTAGAGTGTATACTCCAATAAAGATGTTTAAAAAAAATGAGAATAGCCATTATTAAAAAAAAAAAACACCTAGAGTGTATATGTTTTAGATACATAATACTTTGCACACACTCAGGTAATAAGTGAAAGTTACAGAAGCTTCTACTGCACTCAGGCTCAGAGTAGAGCAAGTAGTTGCACAATGTAAAGCTTAACAACACCACCAGACAGTGTTAGATGACCCACTACTGTGTGCTTTACAAGCCTGCTTTGGTTTCTGGAGCTCAAGAAAAAATGCACACACAATAAAAACATCTAGGAACACGATTCAAGGTTAGTAAAAAAATAAATTAAATTAAATAAAGTCTCTGGTCTTTTAGAGCAGCAGTGACAGGTTCTGACCTGGGGTATAGGATGGCAGAGGAAGGCCAGGGCTGCCAGACATTTAACAGCTGTTCCTGGGACTTCCCTGGTGGTCCAGCAGTTAAGACTCTGTGCTTCCACTCTCAGGGGCACAGGTTCGATCCTGGTTGGGGAACTAAGATCCTGCATGCCATGTGGTGAAGACAAACAAACACCAAAAAACAACTGTTCCTGTGCCACCCAAAGGGACAGCTGGGACACAGACTGGTGAGTGAATCTGCTGGCTACTTTATATGTCTCTAAAGAGAGTGGCAAAAAGCAAAGGCATGACCTGGATAACTTCACGATTACAAGTAATTAATTAATAGAATTTGGTCTCACCCACCCCTCATTTTTGGCTTCCAAAAACAACTGTGAGTCTGTTTTTCTGAATTATTAAGAAAAAAAACCCATACAATTTTGGACCTGAGTGGGAATTTAGAGATTTTTACCAATCCAACTGTCATGGGTTGAAATCCATCCCTCCACATTTTATATATTGAAGTCTTAATCCCCTAGAAGATCACATTTCAGAATGTGATCTTACTGGAAAATAGGGTCATTACAGATGTAATTAGTTAAGATGAGGTCATTAGGGTGGGCCTTAATCCAATGTGACTGGTGTCCTTATAAAAAGAGAAAATTTGGACACTTGAGACAGACGTGCATAGAGGGAAGATAATGTGGAGACACAGCAAGAAGACAGCCATCCACAAGCCAAGGAGAGAGTTCTGGAACAGACCCTTCCCTCACAGCTTGCAGAAGAAACCAGCCCTGCTGATATCTTGACTTCAGACTTCTGACTTCCAGAATGGGAGACAATACATTTGTGCTAAGTCCCCCAGTTTGTGGTACTTTGTTATAGCAACCCTAGAAAATATGTATATATTTTTTATACAGTAAGTCCCCTACATATGAACCTTCAAGTTGCAAATTTTCAAAGATGTGAATGTGCGATCACACGTCCAACCACGTAAGTTATTTCACGTGTCTGGTGCACATTGTCAAGTGTGTGCGTCCTCTACAAGTGGTTGTACTGTACTGTAAGATTAAAACCGTTTTATTTTTTGTGATTGTTTTTTATGTACTATTTGTGTGAAAAATATTATAAACCTATTACAGTACAATACTATATAGCCGATTGTGTTAGTTAGGTACCTAGGCTAACTTTGTTGGACTTATAAGCAAATTGGACTTAGGAACGCGCTCTCTGAACGGAACTCGTTCATATGTAGGGGCTTATTTTAGTTAAAGAAATTCTTACAGAAGTAGAGGCACTTGCTGAAAGTGGCACGGATAGCTTTGAGGAGAGCTGGTAGTGGTTTGTATCTAGAGATTTAGATCAGGTCCTTCCCACATCACCTTTCCTCACAGACAATCCCCTTCATTTGCTACTCAAGCCCTGTCCAAACATGCTTCTGACAAAATTCCTTAGTAGAATACAGTAACAGAAATGGTCTCCTCTGATGCACTGAATTTCGGAGGATTATTTGAGGGCAATTTATGTCACCATTTGTGTCTTTCTATCTCCTTTGCAAAAACAGATGTTCCTTATAGACCATTATTTAGTATTCACATTTTTCTGGGGCTTTGTAGAGACACTCTTTTCTCTGGTTGAGCAATAAAAAGCTGTGTTCATCATGCACTTAGCTACATAGCAAAGTTTAAATTTGAATCTAGAGAAATTATAATCATCTGCGCTTGTTATCTAGTTGAAGGAACCAAACTGTACTCCACTCCTGTGGAGATAAGAATAGCTATTCCCTTTGCCTACAGGACACAAACCTTAAGAAATCAGACCGAAGGTAGGAGCAGAAATTGAAAGAACAGTGGCAGGCTGGCAGAAATGGAAACTCGCTTCGATCCCTGACCCACTCAGAGATAGCTCACATTAGTGCATCTTGGTGTTTATAGAAAACCCAGAGGCTATTCATTTTAAAGGTCTTGATGAAAACCAGACTCACCAGAGTGATAACATTGATGAGCATCAGTGTCCCTTCAGCTGAAACTTTGCAGATAAAGATTAACCTTCTCTCATAAGAGAAATAGCAAGAAAAACGGTTCACGGAAGAAGGCTAAGTGATCACTGTTATCCAGGAAAGTCTCAGTGAGCCTTGTAAGCCTTATCATTACTTAATTAGGAATTACCTGGAGGGAAACGTATAATTTCTGTAATTGAACCAACATGGTTGGCTGTTTGACCTGTGTATTTTCTTTGTATTAAAAATAATCACCGATCTGATAACTGTTTGCTATCAGCATAAGATAAGCCCTAATGGATACCGAGAGGCGAAGGGCTGGTGCATTTGTAAAAGGAGGAGGGAGTAATTAGAGGAGAGGGATGGGCGTGCCTCACTGAGCAAATTACATTTCCCAGCCAATGCTGGGGCCTATCAAATATCCCCGTGTGAAAGAACAGGCACTTCATGCCACCTAACCATCCTGGCAAAGAGCAGAACGTTCCCACCAGGATTTATTTATGGCTAAATCAACTGTACCTTAAAGGGATAGTTTTTCAAACAGTTTTGCTCTTGCAGGAGGGTTCATGCATCAGTGGCCATCCTGAAATCCGAGAAGCAAGGTGTTTTAAGTTCCTTCAAATCCAGGTCATGGATAATGTTATTCTCCTTTCTCCCATTTCCCAATGCTGTGCAATTTATGTGGCTTGGGATTTCTAATCATTGAGGATCCAGTCTGGATGGGGATGAGGTAGTTATCTAAGCCGTGGAAATTAGTGTTGCTTCAGGTGACAAAGGTCATCTGTTTCTGATCTTTTATTATGTGCCTGGGGGGGGGGTTAATACAATTACACACTGCTGTTTCCTTTGTTGTTGTTTTAAGAATTTTACTGAGTCAAGGGAGGTAACTTGGGAGACAGAAATTGTGTATTCAAGAAAGGTGCTTATAAAACAAAACTCACGTTTCTACCTGTGCGTGTTTAACTCACCCTTAGAGGGATAAAAAAGCAAGAAAGTAAAAGAGTTGTGGCTGCTCCTTGATTTTTAGTGAACTGCAGCAAAGCAGCGTCAAGCAGGAAAGATGGATGAACACTGGGCAGGCGCAGGGGAGTCGTGGCCGGCTGAAAGCCACAGTAGCTGCTGGGGCAGCCAGGCAGGCCGTGATGAGGAAGGACATGGCCTCTCCAGAGTGAAAATTCTGGGCTGCCCAGGAATTCCTCAGTCAGAGCCAGACTCTGGAAATAGCAGCTACAGCTGCAGATCAAAGGAGTTTTCCAAGTGCACAGCACAAAAGGTGGTGCTGGTTAGATGCTGGGGGTTTTTGCTGTCATGTCATCATCTTCTGTCAAGGGAGCGTGTACAAAGAAAAAGGCAAGGTGTGTTTTCTTGTTTTTGTTTAGTTTTGTTTGTGTGAAAGTGAAACGGGATGATGATTGCTTCTCGTACCTATGTGGGAATTACAGGAAGTTGTTCGGTCCATAGGATTAAGAAGAACAAAGAAGTTAGCATAACCTAAATAGCTCTACACTGGGGGAGTTTTCCTGAGCCCCACAGACAATGATATTAGCCGAAGACACACACAGGTACCTATATGCTTGCCTGCTTGCGCCCCCCCCTACTCACAAGCATACCCTATAAAGCCAACAGCAGCAGGAAGACTTCTATGGAGGGCCTGAGAAGGTGGCGTGAGCTTACACCCAGGGGAAACAACCATATTAGCTTTGAGCCTAACTAGAGGAAAGGAATTGGGCTTCTCAAGCAGAAGCACAGGACAGAAGTGACTGGAGACACCTCTTAATACACTTGTGATTCAGCCTCCATATCTGTCCTTGTCAGGAAATGTCCATAATGGGAATGGCCTCCCTAGACGTCACACCTCTGTGCAGTATACAACCACAGTGTCCTTACATGGTGGGCCTGAAAATGGTCCTCATGTGTCTCTCAGCCATGATTCAGGATAGACATTTTATGGAAGAAGTGTCTTAAGATGAATGTGGAACCAGGGAAAGAAATGAAAAATTCTTTCTTGCATGCTGCTGGTGTGCTGTTATCATCTATAAGGTTATTTTCTTTCTTCCCCACTAGAGAGTGATATACTCTTGTACCCATTTATTCTCTTTTATCTCCCTAGACCCAGTGCCAGCGCATAAATTCACTGAATGAAAGAATTCCATCAATCATGGTGGAAAAAAATCAGGTTAAATTAGTTACTTTGAATGAATACCATGTGCTCTTCCTGACAAAAATGTATTGCTGTATCTCCTACCTGCCTCTGCCATAACCAGTAAAACACTCGAGCTTTGGTCAGTCTTTCAAGAGAACCTTAAGAAGTTAGAAATCACAGAGTTATCACTAAGAGGAAATACCCTCTTCTTAAGTGACCACTTTAGAGGATCCTTAAGTGGGTTCCAGTAAAAGAAGACAGTGTTCACAGTTAAATACAAGTCTCCAAAATTGACAGGTTGTCTCCAAGTATATTTGTTTGCCTGGAAGCAGTTTCACTGTAGTAGTTTGCGTTTGGAATTTTTTAATGGGGATTGTATCCTTTAGGTCCAAATAAAAAACTAGAAAATATCCATGCTGTGTTGTTGGGCTTAGTAAATGCATAATTAGGATGTAAATCAACATTTTAGATCTGACGGCAGGTTTTTCTAGACAGGCATGATTAGGAGGCGTGAGGAATTTGGAATGCTTCCTTTTAGACAATACAATTATTTTTCTCTGGTTTACCCTGCTGTCCTGACCACATCCAAACCTATAACTTCATACATGCAATAAGTAATTACTATTTATGGTACCTGCTTTGTGAAAAGTTTTATAGTAAGCCCTAGGTGCTGGGTTGGTTTTACCTGAGAGACAGTGTCTCTGAATATCACTGTGCTTTATGTATTCCTAAGGGCACTTTTGTAGCTTTTGTGTTGACTTTAGAAGCTAATCTCATCATAAAATTGTACTCCTCTGTAAGAGAGTTTTATCTTAGGGCTGTATGAAGATCCGTGAATGGAGATGTCTTGTAGACTATTGCACATTTGGGTCTGATTCTCGGCATAAAGTTTGAGAATAAAAGTATGGGTAGAGACCTATTGTATTTTGCTTTTACCGTTGTTCTTTTTTTCAACAAATATATGTTTAGTATTCACTAAATACATGTAAGTACAAGTATTATAAGTACTGAACAAAAATAGTCTTGATCTTTGCACTCATAGAGTTCACAATCTGGCAGGGAAGAGGGACATCACACAAATAATGTCAAGTGTGAAGAGTGTTACCACAGGGTAAGAATAAAATCCCATAAGCAAGTTACAAGGGAACCTAATTTAGTATTCTGAAGAGAGAGTGTCACAGGAGACCTGGTATGTCTGGGGATAGTAACAATTTAGCAAAGACCTCAATGAGCTTCCAGGGTGAGAAAGACATTATTCTCCACTTGACAACATACATTTTTAAGGGAATTCCACTTTTTTGCTCAGACGGTGGATGGGGATATTTTGAAATTAGGGAAGATAAGGCTGTACAGGCTTAGTGTAAGTCAGCCACGATCCACACTCTCTGGGTCACATCACCATTTTCCTGAAGCCAGGGATATAGTGAGAATGTTCTGATTGATAAGATAGAAAGGGAAATCTGCTGTGGGGCTAATAAAGAGGAGCAGAATTGTTGACCTCTGCTTGTCCTTCTTGATTGGGACACTGGTGTCAGGTCTTGTGACTGGACCTGTTCCGTGTCAGGTGGCTGGGGGAAGGCCACCACTGGCCTGCTGGGTCATTTAGCTCCAGATTCCAGTCAGGTGAGCTAATTAAATCTATTTATTGATGAAACCATTGTGGTTATGAATGCCTGAAAGCATTCATAAACCAGGTAAAGGAGAGCTTAGGAAACTAAATAGACATTAATGAAGGCCCAAAGGTGAAAGAGCATGTAGTCTAACGATAGAGATAAATTCAATATAATGTAGGGTTCCTGCAAAGTTTTTGGTAATATAATGAAAATGGAAAATTCTGTCTGGTACAAAATAACTAATGCTGGATGATTATATCCTCCTCCTTCTCTTGGCCTTCTTCCCTCTTTTTCTCCTTCTTTCTTCCTCTTCCTTATTCCTACTCCTCTCCTTTATCTCTGTCCCTCATTCTCCTTCTCCTCTCATGTCTCCCCTTCCTCCTCCTCTCTCCCTCTATACCTCTCACTTCTTCCTCTCCTCTTTCCCTTCCACTAAAACTGAGCTCAGGAGAAATTCAGATAAATTCCAGGACAAAAACTGAATGAAATAGAGATCAGAGTGATGAGCACAATGCTACAGCTGCCCTGAACATATTTGTCTGCATGAGGGACTTAAGGCTATTGGCACTGCCAGCTGATAAGGTTTATCTCCTGGCTGATGAGGCCAGGAGATAAGATTTTGGATCTTTGCAAGGTAGGGAGTTAGAAGTGAGATCTGGCACAAAGCTAAGACCCTCATAGGGGGTTTCCCTGGTGGCACAGTGGTTGAGAGTCCACCTGCTGATGCAGGGGACACGGGTTTGTGCTCCAGTCCGGGAAGATCCCACATGCCACGGAGCGGCTGGGCCCGTGAGCCATGGCTGCTGAGCCTGAGCGTCCGCAGCCTGTACTCCACAACGCGAGAGGCCACAACAGTGAGAGGCCCGCGTACCGCAAAAAAAAAAAAAAAAAAAGAAAGACCCTCATAGGGCCACATCCTCAGTGAGGGATTGGTTAGAAAAAAATTTGCCTCCTGAAAGAAATGACAGAGATACTTGTCTGAACCAAAGGATCTACAATCAGGCATGAGCTCCTCATACAAGTTTGGAGATGAAATAACCCTCTTTGGGTGTTATGAAAAATCTCAAGACAAGAAAATCATTCCAAGTGGACTTCAATTGTCCTGCCTTAGGGCACTTGGTGGAACCCAAATTCACCCTGGAAGAACAATCTATCAACCCAGTGTCCTCCAAATCCACAGATTCATATCACTCAAATATAAACTCACAGTCCAAAGTCACTGACAAACACAAGGAAAAGAGCCATGGTGGACTCTTTTCCCTGAGGACTTTAGACACTAGAATAATTACACAGAAAATATAGACTTTTAAAAATGTTTTTTAAATGAAAAAGGGAGTGAAAAACAGGACAAAGGAAAATGAGACTATAAATAGAGTCAGGAAAGTCTGAAAAAGAACCAACAGAAGTCTATAAACTAAACAATAAAGTCATTAAAATGATAATATTCATCAATGAGTTAAGCAGCAGGTTAGATACACCTGAAGAAAGAGAATCAGTGAATCAGAGCCATGCTTCTCAACCTTCGATGTACATGGCAGTCTCTCAGGAGGCTTGTTAAAATGAAGATTCTGATTCTGTAGGTCTGGGCTGGGACCCAAAAGATTGCATTTCTAATAAGTGCTCAGGTGATGCCCATACTTTGAGGAGCAAGTAAATAGAAGATGCATTTGAAAATTGTGGCCCAGTGAGACAAAGATACAGAAAATATCTCTTTGAACAGCAAGAATAAGGACAGAAAGAATAGGGGTAAAGCAATATTTAAGAAGATAATAGCAGAGAATTTTCCAGATCTAATGAAAGACATGAACCTGCAGATTAAGGAAACCATACCCAAGGTAGGAAAGAAGGAAGAAAGGAAGGGAGGAAAGGAGAGAGAGAGCAGAAAGAAACCCTTAGCTTGGAAAATTGCCAATTATCAAAGAAAAGGAAGATCTTAAAATCAGCCAAAGAGGAGAAAAAAGTTTGCCCATTAAGAAACAACAATTAGACTTGTCAACAGTACCAACAGATATGGAATAATATTTTGCAGAGCTGAGAGAAAAAAAATCCTAACAACCCAGATTTGTGTATTCATCTCAACAATCCTTCAAGAGAAAGGACAAATTAAGTCATTTTTCAGACAAGCAAATACAGGGATTACAACTGACCAACTCCCACTCAAAATCTAGTGATTCTCAAAGTGGTCATCAGCAACATCAGCATCACCTTGCGAATATATGAGAAACGCAAACATCGGGCCCCACCAAAAACTTAGGACTCAGAAACTCCATGGTATGATGTAAGCTGTGTTGTCTCAAGCTTTCTAGGTGCTTTGATGTCCTCAATAGGAGAACCACTGCTCTAGAGGCAGTTCATGAGGCAGAAGAAAGAAGGTCTCTGAGGGAAGGTCTGAGACATAAAATGGAATCTTCATCAAATCATTTGGTGAACCTTAGGTTAACCTAAACCAATATTGCCTGAGTCAAACAAATAATATCAAATTTGGGGATAAAAATAAGATAGAACTGAAATATTGAACAACACAAAAAGTAAGATAGGATCAGGATAATTGTAGTTAAAATGTTCCTTTCTTTCAACAGAACAGAAATTGGATATAATTTTTCTGACTGTTACATTATGACATAATTATTCAACGATGTGATCTAGATATCAGCAGTGTTCATGATATTTGTATGTTTTGTTTTAAAATATTATAGGGCTTCCCTGGTGGTGCAGTGGTTAAGAATCTGCCTGCCAATGCAGGGGACACAGGTTTGAGCCCTGGTCTGGGAAGATCCCACAGGCTGTGGAGCAACTAAGCCCATGCACCACAACTACTGAGCCTGTGCTCTAGAGTCCACGAGCCACAACTACTGAGCTCATGTGCCACAACCACTGGAGCCTGTGCACCTAGAGCCCATGCTCTGCAACAAGAGAAGCCACCACAGTGAGAAGCCCGTGCGCCACAACGAAGAGTAGCCCTTGCCCGCCGCAACTAAAGAAAGACCACGCACAGCAACAAAGACCCAATGCAGCTAAAAATAAATAAATAAATTTATAAATAAATAAATTTTAAAAACAAAAATATTATAAATTCCCCTTTCCTAATGCTTTTATTATTATCACATTATTTTTATTTAAGCTTTATAACAACACTATTAAATGATTAGATCAAATACATTCTCATTTAAACTGATGAGGAAACTAAGGGACATTATAGCTTGATGAAAATCATATGTTTTGGTGGAGGGGGGTTGGTCAGAGAGATGGAATCCAAGCATATTTTGATTCCACGTCTTCATCTGGCTTTTCCTATTATTAACCCACTGCCTTTTATCATTAATAAAAAATTTGATGCAAGCATGCTTTTTGTAGAAAAACATATTCTTTGAAAAATATTTCAAAAACAACTTTTATTGTATCTTCTTTTATATAATACAAACCGAAGAGAAGCTAATTTTAAAAACTTTTTTTTTAATCTTCAGTGTACCAAAGCAATATTCTCCTTTGTACATACACTTAAATGATTTATGGCTTTATTCTTTCCAGAGAATTAGGCTCAGAAGGAGAGGATAGAATGACAGCATTTTTTCTTCCGATGTGAAGTCTAAGAAGACTTGGAAAACTTTCTCATAACAATCATCTTTTAGAGATAAGATTTGTTTCCATCAGTCAAATAGAGTGGAGAATATAAATGACAGAGTTAATCAAGGCATCTGCTTTGTAGTGTTTCTTGCAGTGTCTTTCATGGATTCTGTAGGATGGCTGGTGATGATTATGCTCTGATGTAAGCACTGGTCCCTTTGTCTGCAAACCATGGCAAAGAATAAGCAGATGATCCCCCTTTCACAGCCATTAGAGATAATATATGTCTGTGTTTAAGGCTGGCCATTACCAGAACCCTTGGCCTTATACAGTGCTGCAGAATTTTCTATAACTTTTATCTATAATTAGATTTACATTTTAAAGCTAAAAGATCTTTTGATTTTAAAATTTATAAAGGGTCAAAACCTGGTGAGTCATTTGTGGAACTTTTTTCCTGTAATCATTGAAGGAATTTTCCAATTGAAACAAATGCCAGGATGAATTTCTTGGCCTTCTGGAACATCTTTCATATAAAGGTCTTCATGTACATTGCAGACACAAGCTCATCCACTGCCGGACAGCCTTCGGAGACAGGTAAGTGCTATCAAATGTGGAAACTGAGGTTTGCGGAGAGTAAAACGCAGAGAATGCTGGTCCATCATGGATTCGAATCAGAAGCCCAGCATCTTTCTTTGGAACACAGATTTTTATTTCTATAGGACTTAATGTAATTACATGTTTTAGATTACTCATTATAGTTTGAAGTGACTCCAATATGGAAATATTCATTATATCCTTTGGGAGGTAATTTTGATCTTGTGGAAGGCTTTTTCTAACTGGTTATATATATTTTGATTCAGTAAATTTCATTCCATCTAACAGAGTTATTTTTCCTCTATGGGGAGGGACTTGTTTTTCTTTTTAGTCTCTCTCTTTTAGCTCATTAATTTTTGAACTATATTTAGTTGTTTCAATAAATATTACAGAACACCTACTACATATTCACTCCTATGGTGCATCTGGGTATACAAATATGAGTAAGATACAGTCTTTTCTGAATTGGAAAGAGGCGTGAGGTTAAATCTTTAGATGGGCTAGGAATTAAGGGATGGGAAGGGAAGTAACTCTGGCTTGAAGTAGGCTATAGAAGGACTTTTTTCCAGAAAAGCGGGACTGGTAGGGTGAATTTCTTTATGCTTTTGCCACACGGAAAGGGGAAAGCTATCTCACTGCTCTGGACCTTGCAAATGTTGTTTAGAGTAACAACAACAAAAAATGTCTCCAAGGCTGTGGCAGAACAGAATGTAGAGAAGAACTCGAGACTTCAGTTCTAGCCTTTTATTGCTGGTTAAAGAAAGGAAAAACCCGAGAAACCTTAGAAAGAAGAGGTAGATGAATCTCCTTGTGTCTCAATCCTGGCTGCTGGCATACTATTTATCTAAGTCTACAAGATGTGTGTACAGCAGAGCTAGTGGAGCCAAACACTTGTTTTTTCATTAAATATTTATTGTGGACCAGCTCTCTCTCATGAAGCTTATATTTTACTAAGGGGGTATAGGAAATAAATACTAAAGAGGCAAGATGAATTCAGGTAGTGATAATTGCTACTATGGATTATTTGTTCCCCTCAAAATTTATATGCTGCAATATCACACCCAGTGTGGTGGTATTAGGAGGTGGGGCCTTTTGGGAGGTGCCTAGGTCATGCATGTGGAGCCCTCATGAATGGGATCAGTGCCCTTATAAAAGAGACCCTAGAGAGCACTCCTGCCCTCTTCCACTATGTGAGATTACAGTGACAAAACAGCTGTCAATGAGGAAACAGGTCTTACCAGACATGGAATCTGCTGGCACCAGGATCCTGGACTTCTCAGGATCCAGACTGTAAGACATAAATGTTTGTTGTTTATAAGCCACTCAGTGTCTGGTATTTTGTTATAGCAACCTGAACTGAGAAAATCGATATAAAGAAAATAAAATATGATGTGATAGTGATTGAGGCGGGGGTTGTTTTAGATAGGATAGGAGGTGGGTTCTTTTGTTGTTATTGTTTTGTTTTGTTTTTAATCTTAGGCCTAAATAATAAGGAGCTAGCTACATAAGGTCCAGGGAAGCAGTATTCCAGAAAAGACAACAGTCCCCCGAAAGACCTAAAATGGGAGCAAACTTAGTATGTTTAAAGAATAAGAAGAAGCTGCGCTATAGCTGGGATGGGGTGAGGGAGGGAATAGTATGATATAGCGGGCTATATAGCCCCAGACAATATAGGGGCTGTCATAAAATGCTTGGATAATATTCCAAGTCTGGTGAAAAGCCACTGAACTAGTTTAGGTAAGGGGATGATATGAGTTTTAAGTAACCTGATTTGAAAAAAAATCATTCCAAATGATTGTGTATAGAGAAAATGATTGTAAAGAGGCAAGCGTGGAAACAGAGAGAGCGATTTAGCCAAGGGCTGATGGAATCAGGTTCAAGCCAGGATCAAGGTTGCAGCAGACGTGACGGAGAGAACTGAATCTATTTGGGTGGCACTTCTTTATCCCATGTCTTTATGTATATTAGAAAAAGGCACCATTTGCTCAAGTAAAAACAAATTTTAAGTTAGAATATTATTATACAAACAGAACCACTTCTGGGGCTGGGATCCAGGCTACATTTTTAATTCTCCAGGTGGGCATCAGCCCTGGCTGGAACATACACATGCCCCTCACACACCCAGCCATGTTCACCCCGTATGCACCCCAGCCCCTAAGTAAGGCAGTCATCCAGATTTGGAGTTGTGTATGTGTGGGGAGGATAGGGGGGTGGAATCAAACTTTGCAGAGTTCTATTGGGACTAGATAGAATCAGGCTTAGCTGCCTGAACACATGTGTTTCAGTGAGTTTGTGTGTGTGCTGTTTTATGTGTGTTGTACATGGTGTTGGATACCTGTGTGTGATTATGAAGGAGGAAGCTTGCCTTTGCTGCTCTAGGACTTGGCTAGCAGACCACAAAGCATAGGAATGTGTTACTGTGACAGCTTATTCAGAGAAGGACGGCTGCTCTGAGGAAATGATTCTTGAGCTGAGATCTGAAGGATAAATAGGGTGTAGGTAGCTGTAATGGGTTAAATTATGGAGTCCCGAAAGTTTAAATCGAAGTGTATTGAGTACGTCAGGCAGGTAGAGGGGCATTCATTTCATGCTGGAGACCTATGTACAGTTTCATTAGTAGTTTCATTGTTTTTATGAAAACAATATTAAAATTCTTTTTCAGATGAGTAAATTGGAAGCCAAAAAATATCATATACTGTCTACCCAGTGTGAGTCTTACTACTGTGTTTCTTAAATTCCAGATAGTTATACCCACTGCTTAGTTATACCCACAGATGAAAACTTTCTTGAATGATTTTGCTATGGGCACAATATGTGCTCAGTTCCTCTAGGATAGGGAGAAGGAAGCAGAAACTTCCAGATTTGTCCAGGAGTGTAAATTAGAAATAAGTTCATAGCGCTCCTGGCAGAAGTCTCAGCAAATCCCCAGGTAATCAGAACGCCCAGCCAATTCCTTTCCATGAACCAGAAATAAAGAATGCAATTGAATATTTTAGGTTGTGTGGCGTCTCTCACAGTTCTGTGCTCCCACCCTGCATCCTGGTTCATGTTTTATGGTGCAGTGTCTGCCCTAAATTGCCAGCGGCAGACTAGTCAGAGTGGGAAACAGAGTTAAACAGTCAATGCCATAGTTCTTGAATTTTTCAAAGTTCTACCTCCAAATGAATCAATGCCATTGTTCTTTTTCTTGAAGAAGGAGAAAATGAGTTGCTTTTTCCACGCCCTTCTTGATTTTTTTTTTTCTGTCCTAGCTCTAATTCAAGCATGTAGATATAATATGGTTTTGTCGTTAAAACATTTAGACAGAGAAACAAGGATGTTGAGTTCCTTTCTTGGCTCCTTCCATGACCATTGACATAGGAGGAGGGGAGATCATTTATCTCCTCTTACTAATTAGGATATTGAGGTAAGGAGAGATTTATTGATGGAATCAGAGTGAAAACATTGTCAGTGACTTGTTCATGGACTACAGCAGATCATTTTCTCTTTGTAGGCCTTAATTTTTTTCATATGTTAATTAGAATACAAAAAAAAAAACTGAGCACCATCATCACAGAGGTGGGTTGGAGAATAAGTTTGAATCATGGCAACAGGAACTGTAATTAATGTTTCCATTAACACCACTATCATTATTCTGCCAGTCTTCTTTTTTTTTTAAATTTATTTATTTTTGGCTGCATTGGGTCTTTGTTGCTGTGTGCGGGCTTTCTCTAGTTGCAGCAAGCAGGGGCTACTCTTTGTTGCGGTGCATGGGCTTCTCATTGTGGTGGCTTCTCTTGCTGTGGAGCATAGGCTCTAGGCATTCAGGCTTCAGTAGTTGTGGCACATGGGATCAGTAGTTGTGGCTCGTGGACTCTAGAGCACAGGCTTAGTAGTTGTGGTGCATGGGCTTAGTTGCTCCACGGCATGTGGGATCTTCCCGGACCAGGGCTCGAACCTATGTCCCGTGCATTGGCAGGTGGATTCTTAACCACTGTGCCACCAGGGAAGCCCATCTGCCAGTCTTCTTTTTCAATTTGTCTTTAAGAGAGAAACAACAGCTCTTAATGGAAAGATAAATCTTTGGAGGCAGGCAGCTCTGGGTTGGCATCTCAGCTCTGTACCTTCCACCTTATCCACTGTGTGAGATGAACTTTTCTCACCTGGAGATAATAAAAGCTACCCCAACAGGCTTGTTGTGAAGAATAACAGGCGTATTACCAACAATTACCATATTTGTTAGTTGGATCTGAATCAGATTAGCTAACTTTGTATACTTCTTCTGGATCCTTTGAATCTGGTTTGTATTTAGTTTGAGCAAAGAATCTCTTATTTATATGGCTTATGCAGATCTGACTCTGGTAGGTGTTTATACTGCTCTAAAAAGAGACTTCAGAGCTGAGACACAAGTTGTTTCTATATCCTTGGCAGCAGGCTAGAGGCCCACAGACCTCCTGTGTACACTCAGAAAGCAAATGGGTGGTTACACACAGGGCTGTCTCCTTGTATATGAAGACAGGGGAGAAAGACTTTCCATATATGGGGTCATTTGTGAAGCATCCAGTGTGTGCTAGAGAGTCAGGCTCACATATACTATTTAATATGTCCCCCTGGCCATGTAGTAGATTCATGTCCTGCTCAGGTAGTAAATCAGAATCTCTGCTTTTTCAACGCCATGCTGTGACCAATGGAGTGGAATAGCCCAAGTAGCAATAACACTTAACTGTTATTTGTTCCTTCTAAGAATCCTAACAAGTAGCATTACTGGAATCATTCATATTTAGCTACTCAGTATTGACACTTTCTTTCCAAGGATGCTTAGAGTTTTTTCTTCTGCTCTGGCCTTTGAAACTATTTAATCAGCTTTTTCCCGGGCTTAAGGCAGTTAGCACTGATTTGAAACTAGAGGTCTCCAAGCATCTCAGTGCATGACGGAGACACTACACATGGTACCAGCCATCGAGCAGGCAGGCTTTCTAAATCTCATGACTTAGACAAGTGATGCAGTGAGGCATTGGAAAAATAATTCATTTTAGTGACAATTATCAGTCATACTGGTTGGTTGAGGACCAAACAAAATATAAGCCAACTAACTTTCCAATTTGTAGCTAGATATGTCATCTTAGCGACAAAGTAATAGGCTCTTGTGAGACTGTATCTTGGGTTTCTTGTGTCCTATAAATTCAAACTAAATTATACCAGCGTTAGTAGAATCACATGACCTTGGCTCACTCTGCCCTCCGGGGCGTGGACACAGAAAAAGAGAAACCACATGAAGTTGGGCTGATCATGTCTTTGATGAAAAAGACACATCCAAAGTGTTTGTGTGTCAAGAGAATTAGGAACTCTGCAGTCACATCAGTTTGACTACAATCTCATTGGATCTTATAAATAAAACAAGTGCAGACCAAGTCAGCGCCTGGACAGCTGATGCGAATCTCCTGGGGAGATGCAGTAAGTAGTGATAGGAAGCCAACCAGGGCTTCTCCCTTTGCAGTGACAATAAATCAGTACCTGGTAGGAGACAAGAGGTTGCCTTTTAACGGATTCTTCTCTTTCCCTGGCTTCTTTGTATATGGTCCACATAAATGACTTCGGTGCCCATATTTTGAGTTGAGTTGCTTTTTCCTTCTCCAAATAAAATTCATCTATTTTTTTTGTCACCTATCATGGAAAGAAATTACTTAGACACATTCTCTTCATGGTTGTGGCTACAAGTATGTGAAATGTATTATGACTTTTTTTGTTTGTTTCTTTGAGGAGTTGGTAGAGTTTAAAGGTGAATGAATCAATCTTCCCTAATATAGGAAATAAAATGCTTTTGATCATAGGATTTTAGAAATAGGTATAAAAATGCCAGTGTTTCTCCAGTGGTCCCTCTTGCTTTTTTGCATGCAGAGTTCATGTTGGGGCTAAGTCCTCATTCACCTGTCCCTTGTTCCAATCATGAATGTATTATTCTGGTTTGAATTAGGAAAGTTTCTGATATTTTAATTCTTATTTTATTTTTCATGGAAAAAATAGTTAACCATAACTCCTGTACCTTTCCTTGTGCTGAGCTATTATTTGAAGTGTTTCAGTGTATCACTGAATATTTTATGTCATGTCTTCTTAGCTATGTCTCATATAACCAGCTTCTAATTTCAGCCTCTGCTTAGTTAAAACACTTTGTCAAACTTCCCTATCACATATTTTTTTTCTCTCACACATCATTTCATCCTCACTCCTGAAAAATCTGTTAGTGGCAATTCCAATATTGGCAATGTAAGAGTGGAGAAAAAAAAAAACTTTAAAAAGGGAAAACTGAATCTGAATGTCATTATTGCAAAAATGAAACATTGATTTAACATTCTCAGTGAAAGGGCACATTACATCCCAGGTATGTGTGGGTTGTTTAGCAAAGAATCATTACACAAAGGTTAAATAATGTGTCATTCATTAAAACAGAAGGATTCATTTAAATATTTATTTAAATAGCTATTCCTCCAATACTTTTAAGCCTAGTTTGTGTATAATTAATAAACCAAGAGAAAGATTCCAGAGCAGAGAACCATAAAGTGAAGAACTACCGCCAATTGAGGTTCAATAAAAAAGAAAAGAATGTAGTCCTTGAAATGACAATGCTCTTCACTTGGAAAATGTAATTTCATTTTTAGACGATGTTTTTGGAAACTTATCTACTACATAAGGTACTGTGAGTGGTTATATAGTGAAAGAGCTTTAGTTGATGCTGGATACGTTAATAGCATATTTGCACAGGAAGGACTTCAGGAATGTAACAAACCAGGTGTCAAAATGGCCTCCCTGAGGACATCACCTCCGAGTTGAGATCTGAGTATTAAGAAGGTAAAGGGGGTAAATATCTGGGCAGAGTAAGCATCACCTGTGGAGTCACAAAGACCAATGAGCTTGTGAAGTGTTGGAGGAATTAAAGGCTGGGTCTAAAAAGTGAGAAGGAAATTGGGGAGACGTGAGCTAAAGTGTAGACAGGGGCCAGCTGGGTGTAATCTGGTAGAGAAAAATGGATGCAGTTAGGTGTATGTCTTCTCCTACTTAATTATGAAATTTATAATTTGGGATAGCAATACCTTTATACAAATATAATTTTTATGTCCAATTAAGTACCATATTTTGATATTTTAACCTCATGTTTTGAGAACCGTCACTCATTGACTTATTCATTCACTTACATAATATTACACAAGTGACAGATCAAAGGTTGGTAAGATGGTCATTGCCTTCAAGGAGATGATTGATGGTGTAGTGTGGTGGGTTGGGTGGAGGGTGGGAGGTGGAGGCTGGACTGTGAACCAGTAGGCTAAGGAGGTGGGATGTTGGGAGAAGGACATAAAATATTAGATCACCAATATGGTTAAAACTTCTTATGGGAAAATACAAGCAAAATTGCAGATTCCTATCCTGCTTCTCTCTCACTAGCAGGGAGCTTCTGTTTTTACAAATGTTTACTTGGGAGCATTTCCTGGTTCTTTTGGGGGGTAGGGGATGTGGGAATGGGAAAGTGGCCCATGAAAGTGACTCCCTATTAATAAGTCGCTTACACAACTCCAAGGGGACCATTCACATTATATTCAGTGTAAATGGCGCTGTCGTGATCAGCATCATTCTCAGAGAATGTGAAGGAAGTCTCAGGAGTTTGCAGGACTGACTTCCATGCCCTTCCCCTTTTTAAGGACACTCTTCAATATTTAGTCATTAGATTCCATACATTGGCCAAGTTCAATGGTGAAAAGTGTGTTTACAAAGTCCAGCATAGTTAATTAGGAAGAATAGTCTTAACATTGATTTCTTATGTTCTGGAATTCCTGCTTAGTACTCTGAGTTTGGTTTCTTCCCACTCAAAGTTGGTCATTTTGAGGAAACAGAGCTCTTCTGTTTAGCTGAGGACACACACACACACCCCCTCCCTGTACTCTCTTTTCTCACATCAAGCTTTGCCTAGTTTACTCTGCAGAATAACATGCTTTCCTGGTTTACTGAGACTTTCTTTAGTTGGTACACTTTTCCCTTCCCTAACAAACACAATCTTCTATCCACTGGTGGGCTTTTTTCCAGTCTTTCTCTTCTGGATCACCACAGGATTTACAACCACACTTTTTAGCATAAATTATGTATAATATTTAAACAGCCTTGTTTACAGCCAAGAAAAGTATGCTCTTCAATAGAAAGAAGAATATTTATAATACTTCCCCTTTGGTGCCAGCACCCGGAAACAGAGCTTGACCTTACTTTAAGAAATTGCCTGCCAAATTTTTGAACTTCATTATATTGTTTTCAACCATTGTAGTTTTAATTATGTCTTGAGACTTTTCAGAACTTGTGTACTTTATTAAAATATATCCATATAAACAGGGACTGTTTGGAGTAAGATTAGACCTCTGAAAATGGCATACAAGAGTGGATTCGTTGGGGTAGGGGGTGATGGTTAGGCAGCACTACTGTTAATAGTCCAGGCTGGATACAGCTGGAATTGAAACCAAGGTGAAGACTATAAGCATGGAGAGAAGATATAATGGAAAAAATATAGGTTAGGTAAAACTGGAAAGGGACTAGTTGTGTTGAGTTTGGAACCCAGGTGAATCAAAAGATGATCTGATATTAACATAAACATGGTGCCCAGAGAGAAAAATGTAAGGATGGGAGAATGACAAGTTCACGTCTCCTAGATTAACTTTGAGCTCTTAGTAGGAAACCAAGCTTCGAGGGCTGAGTGGGAGCCGATGACCATATGAGCATCATTCTCCCTCCCTTTCTTCCTCCATCTTTTCTTTCCTACCTCCCTCCTTCACAACTTCCTTTTCTGGAGAATCTTCAAAAAGGGGTGAGGTTGTGGCTGCTCTGGCTCTGATCCCAGTTGGAGAAAAGTGCCCTTGCCAGGCTCAGCTGCAAGCCGCATCAGTTTGGTTTTGTCAGTTGGTCCAGTATACAAGTCAATATTTGGGATCAGAACTCAAGAGAGAAGTCAGAACTCTTGATAGCTATTTGGAAGTCTGATAGTTGAAATGATGGGAGTAAATACATTTTCCTAGAAGACAGACAGTGGAGAAGAAGGCTAAATAGAGAACTCCAGGAGCCAGAGGCAGGGAGCTAGACCAGAAGTGAGGTCAGGGAAGAAGTGATTCTAGGGAATGAAACAAATAGGATGAACAGTGCCAGGGAGGAAAGATTTAGGCAAAGAGATGCTGATCGGCAGTGGAGTGTTGCAGAAAGAAAGGACCCTTGCAGAGGCGCTTGGATTTGGTAACAAGGGAAAGGGCGGTGTCGATTAAAACTGAGGTTTTAGCAGAGCGGCTGAATATAGATTGTAGGGTGGAAATTGGGGGCAGGTGCTGGAGACAGTAAATGAAGAAGAATTAAAGACAGAAACTGTCTTGAGGAACGAATAAGCAAAGTGTTAAGTTTTAAATGCATGCATACTTTACAGAGTGCTTTCTGGCTAGGTGGAAACATCCAAGAGAAAGGCAGAGTTTGAATAGGGGAGAGTTGGAAGTGTTGTAAGACACACACACACACACACACACACACACACACACATACACACACACACACACACACAGCGCTTCCAATAGCCTATGTAATGTCTAGACAGAATTACCTCCCCTGGTGGATGTGGGGTGTGACCCCCTCACTGGAGCAAATGGCTTGGTGACTAGAAAAATGAGGGCTTCCTTTCAGCCCCCACATGCAACTTGCAACCTACACAAAGATACATGGCACAACTCTCCATACACAACCTACTGTAATCACCCAGAAAAAAACGCTCCATGTACACTCACTAGTTTTGTCCTCTGTGCTCAGCCACTTTCCTTACTCTGCTCAGAACAGATTTCTTTATAGCCAGAAAATCAGTTAGTCAATGTCCAAGGCTGAGCTCTCTCCAAATACTCCTTCCCCAGGGTCCACAGAAGCATCCATGTAGAAAAGTCCCAGCTGATGTGTGTGGCACCCAGTAATCCATTATGAAGAACACATCCTTTGTTGATGTACCCAGTCATCTCCTTTCCTGATGCTGCTCTCTGGGACTTAGGTACAATTTTGTGGTGTTGGTTTTGCTTTGAGAACTTAACACATTTTTAATTTCTCAATTTGACTAGGTAGCTCATAGTTAGAAACACACGGTTTAATCACAGTATGCCACAAATAGGAATAATTGATTTCTTTTTTCTTTCCCACTTGGAAATGAAAGAAAAAAAAGAGTAAAGTTAGTTATGGATAGTATTTAATTTCCTTGGGAGGCTGGGACGAAGTGAGACAGTAGCATTGACATATATACACTACCAAATGTAAAAGAGATAGCTAGTGGGAAGCAGCTGCATAGCACAGAGAGATCAGCTCGGTGCTTTGTGACCACCTAGAGGGGTGGGATAGGGAGGGTGAGAGGGAGGCTCAAGAGGGATGGGATATGGGGATATATGTATACATATAGCTGGTTCACTTTGCCGTACAGCAGAAACTAATACAACATTGTGAAGCAGTTATACTACAGTAAACATGTGAAAAAAAAATTTCTTTGGGAGGACACAAGCCATCAAATGTTAAAATTAAAAAAAATGTTTGTGCTTTCTTACTTGCATGTATATTTTTAGTAATTTCTGCAGGGATTTTAAAGAAAAAATTTTCTATTCCAGTGAATATGGAGGACATGATCTGGATACGAACCCACTGGGGAATTTGGCAAAGAATATGTCAACGAACAAAGGAGGCAGGAGGGAGCCCTCAAGTTCCCTGGCTCTAGGTAAGAAGGCCACTTTCCGGGCCCCTCCATTGTCTCTGTGTCATCATTTACAAGAATAAAGAAGAGGTTCCAAAACAGTGAACTATACTGCTTGGATTACATCTCTCCCCTCTAGACCTACACCAGCATTTGCCTTGAGAGCATGATTACTCCGACATGTCTCCCATTCCTGTTGGCAGCAGTCACCATGGAAGCTGAGGACCCTACGTCATCCCTCATTCTTCCATTTCTCATCCCTTTTGTCCTCCTACCCCCACCTTGCACACCTATCCTCTTGACTGTCAATTACCAGATTGTACTTATTTGTTTGTCTTTTGGCCCCAACTGGAGTGCAAGCCAGAACTTTCTTCTGTTTTGCTCACTGCCATATCCCAGTGTTTTGGAACAGTGCTAGGCACATGGTAAGCACTCCTTAAATATTTATTGAGTGCATGAATGAAAATAAAGAAAAAAAAACTGAGGAAGAGAGCATTTGAACTTGACACAGACTTGGATGTGGTCTATGGAAGACTGAGCACGGACTCCAGGATTGTGGGCCTGAGTCAGCAGTTGGTACCAGGAGGGACTGCGGTAAAGGTAACAGGCCAAAAGACTAGGTCTCTTTATGCAAAAATTAATTTTATAGGACAAGTGGCCGTCTTACTGGTTTGCTGCAGGCAGAATATTGTTTAAAACAATAAAAAAAAATCTCCAAATCTTTTAACGAGCAGTTGCTATCCACATGATGGTTCTTCCAGAATGAAAGTACAACGTATCAGTGTGTGTTTGTTTAGGTCAACATTTGCCTTCATGGAAGCTGAGGTCGTTTAAACAAAATACACATCAGATATGTGTAGGGTGAGCAGAGGTATTCAGGCCTGGGCACAATTTGAAGTACGCAAAGTCTAGTCTCTCTTTCAACTCTGTGGAGCTGCTTGACTTCTGATCTGTCCATCAGGCTGTCCTGCTGTGTTCTCCCCATCCCGAAAGGGCCGTTCAGAGATGACCTAGCTTCTCCCTCCCGTCTTCTCCCTCTGAAATATAATTACATAACTTTTGCACTCCGTTCCTTCAGAACCATGCTTTCTCTGTGGAAGTAACTGATATGGACAAAACAATCCTATCAACTGATCGATCATAGCTCCCAAGAAGTTACCAATGCCTAAAGCAAGTTAAAATGATCAGGATTTTTAAAGGCCCCTAAAAAATGATGCGGGTGTCAGAAATTTCAGGCAGTGTGGTGAGACACTGATGTAGGTATTTGAGAGTGACTGGACTCTGGTTTAAGAATTTAAAACCTCACTGAAAAAGCCAAAAGGCTGTGTAGATTCAGAGACCTTTCTAAGAAGAGGTGACATAATCCTTACATTTCCAGTAAGAGATGTAAGCAGGACAGCTAGGAATCCTTGTATGTACTGTAACACAGTATGATTTTCATGTATTCTATCTGAATATGAGAAATTACCATTTTAATGTCAGATCTCATAGACCAACACATCAGGAATAAACTGCACATGCGCTGGACTTCTTAAAGATGAATGTTTTGTGATTTTTCTGTTGCTGAAAGAATCAATGCGTGGAAGACACCCTGAGATAGATAACCACCTGGGAATGTCAGTTTAGATCTCATTTTCCATAGTTTTTGTGATGTGGAGATGCTAGAGTGAATGTCAACGTTCAGAGAAGTTCTGTGGATTCATGATCTGCCCCTGCAGTGTGAAGGAACCGTGGCACAAAAATTATATATTAGAGCACTTTGATTACGCTCCCCTCTGTGAAGGAGACGGATGAGGAAGTGAAAATATATTTTATTTCATGTTACTGCCGAGTAAATCAGCAAAGGCTTTCTTTTTTATCAAAATTGGTTTTACTCATGTATCGTTTTATAATGTTTCTGAATGCCTATCATATTTTAAATACTAAGAGTATCTCAGATGTCTACATTTCCTAGGTAACAAGTACGGTTCATAAATGGGAACTGCAAGAGAGAAGACTGTGGGTAGAGTCGAGATAGGATGGAGAGAAAATGAGAGAATAAGCCCCTTTTGAGTAACTTTTAAGGGTTAGGTACATTCTCATATATTCTGTAAATCTTCACAATACGACTATATGAGGGGGTGTGTGGTTAGAACCCAGGATTTTGATTAGAACCCATATTTCCTACATGACAATCAGGAGGCAGTTTCAGCCCTTAAGCCTCCCACCTTCCTGGTTTTCCTCTGTCTCTTTCCTGATCAGTCCATCACATGATGGTCATGAGATTATAGTTGAAATCCAGGGATATTAGAATTCCCTCTGTTCAAAGACAAATATTTATTGAAAAAAGTGATGATTGCTTTAAAAATGACCTCTCTTTCAATTGTTCTAAAAACATTTTCAACAGAAAAGAAATCTATTTACCCAGAAACTCTTATGAGAGCTATAAAAGTTAAGACTTCAGGGTCCTAAGTTCCCTGAGCTCTTATTATTTTCACTAAAAACTGTCACACTGGAGGACAGGTGGCAACTTACAGCTTGAAGCCCCTATTTATTACACGTCTTTTACTTAATTTAAAAAATATTTATGGTCTTCCCTGGTGGCGCAGTGGTTAAGAATCTGCCTGCCAATGCAGGGGACACGGGTTCGAGCCCTGGTCCGGGAGGAAGCCACAAGCTGCGGAGCAACTAAGCCCGTGTGCCACAGCTGCTGAGCCTGCGCTCTAGAGCCCGCGAGCCACACCTACTGAAGCCTGTGTGCCTAGAGCGCGTGCTCGGCAACAAGAGAAGCCGCCAGAATGAGAAGCCTGTCTACCACAACGAAGCGCAGCCCCTGATCGCCACAACTAGAGAAAGCCGACGTGCAGCAACGAAGACCCAACACAGCCAAAAATAAATGTAAATAAAATAAATAAATTTAAAAAGAGAACTGTAGCCGCTCTGTTTAAATATATATATATATTTATTTATATTTATAGTCCCCCCCAAAATGCAACTGTGAGTGAAATAGGTAACCAGAGGTACTCACGAAGTACAGAATTCACTATTTTATAGTTACAAATAGGGAATGAAGAGGCGTGTAACAGACATTTAATACGGTTTTAGATAGTACTTTCTGGATGTTGTCTAAATTGGTGGGCAAGGAATATTCAAGATGAAAATTGCCACTTTATTGAATGATCCCCTCTTGTTGTACCTGATGACATTGTAAGTAGAGCAAACGATAACGACATCCTTATTAAATAGAGGCCGATTATTTGTTACTTGAATTTGTTTTCAACTTTGGGTCTAAATCAGTGATCCTTGGGTCACTGCCTGGAATTCTAATTGTTATTATTTAAAAAACATCTTCCCAGGTGATTGTGAAGTGAAGTCAAGCTCAGAGAAGAGTAGCAAGGTGACACGTGGGGTGAGGTGTTGAGGGCTAAAGTAAAATCTGGATGAAGGCAGCTAAAGAAAGGAGACCAGACTGTACGAAGCTGGGACACCTCCCAGGAGGGGTAATGTCTGAACAAGTAAAGAGGAATTACCAGGGAGAACAGAGTGAATAGCTGCGGGAATGAATACATCCTGGACACTTAAAAGGAAATGAGAAGGCTAATCGTACTGACTTCCAAGAGTAAAGGAAAATATTGTAGAAAAGGGAGGGTGCGCTTCACCATTCCTGACACATTGCAGGTGCTCAATAAATGTTTGGTGACTGAATAAGCAAGTGGATGAGATTATGGAGGGATTTAAGAGCCAAATAAAGTCATGTGTACTTCTTACTCACTGTGTACTTCCAGGGGCTAGCATATACAGTAAGACCCCTACATACGAACGAGTTCCATTCCGAGAGAGTGTTCGTTAAGTCCAATTTATTTGTAAGTCCAACAAAGTTGGCTTACTTATCCAACTAACACAGTCAGCTATATAGTAGTACTGTACTGTAATAGGTTTGTAATACTTTTTACACAAATAATAAATAAAAAACAAACAAAAAATAAAGAACACATTTTAAATCTTACAGTACAGTACCTTGAAAAGTACAATAGTACAGGACAACAGCTGGCATACAGGGGCTGGCATCAAGTGAACGGACAAAAAGAGTTACTGGCTGGAGGAGGCAGAGGAGGTGGGAGATGGTAGAGCTGAAGGATTGTCAGCAATAGGAGATGGAGGGCAAGATGCAGTTTCACTCATGCCTGACATTGATGGCACACGTTCTGGTTCCTTGCTGGATTCAATTCTATCTACCCTCTTGAAAAAACGATCCAGTGATGTCTGGGTAGTAGCTCTTGTTTTCTCCTCATAGATGACATGGTAGCACTGGATTGCATTCTGAACGGCTGCTGCAACCTTTGTGTACTGTTCTGCATTCGGGTCCTGGCCTCAAAAACTAACAGTGAACTAACTTATGTGATTGGACATGCAAACGCATGTCCACATTTTTGAAAGTCTGCAACGTGATTCGTATATAGGGGACTTAACTATATTAGAAACTCCACAAATATCCGTTTAAGTGTTGATTGATCAATCTGCCTTGCACATTGTATGCACTGATTAAATGTTGATATTGTTAGTCAAATTATGATTATCATTAGTTGAACACCTTTATTTTTCAGATGGAAAAATTCAATGATTGGTTTCTATTATAAGACAGTTTCTCTTTTAGTCTGATGGAATAGTATGAAGACACCATTTTGTTTAAAGACATTCTGTAATGTTCCAAGGAGAAATTTTATAGAACAGCATTAAATGGCCAGTTAGAGAATTAGAGCACCCATGATAAAATCCTCTTAAGAAACATGAGAACAATGAAGCTGTTTATTGAAGAATTCAATTAAGATTACCTACTATGGACCAGGCATTCTTCGAACTGAAGAAAGCATAAAGAAGTTTCTGCCCTTATAGGGCTCACATTCTAACTGGGGAAGCAGAAAATAAGCAAAATGTATAGTCATTTAGAATATGGTAAATGGTGAGGAGAAGAAAAGGGCAGGAAAGGGGAACAAGAAATGTTGGAGGAATTGTGAGAAATTCTAGTTTCAAGAATGTTGGCTAATGGGACTTCCCTGCAGGTCCTGTGTTTAGGACTCCATGCTTCCACTGCAGGGGCCGTGGGTTTGATCTCTGGTCGGGGAACTAAGATCCTGCGTGCCCCATGGTGTGGCCACAAAAAAACAAAACAAACAAATGAAAAAAACAAGAAAAAAACCCCAAACAAACAAGCAAAACAACAGCAAAAACAAACATTAAAAAAAAAAGAATGGTGGCCTAGCAAGGTCTTGCTGAAAAGGGGAACATTTAAGACCTGAAAGAGTACCTCCCCCTCCCCATTTCCTACCAAGGCTGTACTGTACAACACAGGGAATATATCCAATATTTTGTAATAACTGTAAATGGAAAGTAACATTTCAAGATTGTATAAAAAATTAAAAAATAGTTCAATTGTCAACAAAACAAAACAAAAAACCTGAAAGAGTGATGTAGGGAGCGTTGAGGATGTGGATACCTGGGGCAAGCATATTTCAGGCAGAGGGAAATGCATATGTAAAGGCCCTGAGGCAGCACTGTGCCTGTCACTTTCTAGGAGCAGTAAAGAGGCAAGTGTATGTGGAATGAATGACAAGAAAGGGGTAGGAGATACTCTCAGAGAAGTTAACTAGGACTTTGTAGGTTACAGGATAGACTTTGGCTTTTTACATTGAATGATATGGGAAGCCATTGGGGGTTTTAAACAGTGTTATGGTCCTGATTTCATCATGTTTCTGGCAGCCATATACTTCTCCATGAAGCTGTCCATGATTTTATTATCTAGAATTTATTGATCCATCCTGGGTCCTCATTGTATTTCTGTCTATTGGATTACCACACTTCCTTTATTTTTGATAAAAAGTAGGTAGTTTTCCTTCTCTATTCCATGTGCTACAAATATCTTGAGGGTACCTTGTTCATACTTATGTGTCCAGTGACATCTGATGATACCAAATATTTGTTGTCTTTATGTAACTTTTCAACTTTGTTTATGGTGAATGCTATTATGTAATGTCACACGAGTGCAGAACTAGTGATATTGACTATGATCCTCTGACAGACTGAATAAAACTTGTGCATCGGGCTTCCCTGGTGGCGCAGTGATTGAGAGTCCGCCTGCCAATGCAGGGGACACGGGTTCGTGCCCCGGTCCGGAGGATCCCACATGCCGTGGAGCGGCTGGGCGCGTGGGCCATGGCCGCGGAGCCTGCGCGTCCGGAGCCTGCGCTCCGCAACGGGAGAGGCCACAGCAGTGAGAGGCCCGTGAACCGCAAAAACAAACAAACACTTGTGCATCATTTATTTGAAACTTTTTTTTTTTTTTTTTTTTTTGCGGAGCACAGGCTCCGGATGCACAGGCTCAGCGGCCATGGCTCATGGGCCCAGCCGCTCCGCGGCATGTGGGATCCTCCCGGACCGGGGCATGAACCCATGTCCCCTGCATCGGCAGGCGGACTCTCAACCACTGCGCCACCAGGGAAGCCCCTGAATGTTTGATTTTTAAGCAGTAAATTGATGTGCCATTCCACTGATGGCCGAAAACACTTAATCAACCATGTCACAATCTGGGTTTCATTTATAGTCATTTGAAACAACCTTGCAATTCCTTTGGAATTCATTCCGGAAACTGTGTGATCTGAGGGTGTTGAAAGGGCCCACTTGCCCTAAAATATTTCCACTACGAAGATTGCTCCTCCCTAACCCTACCAGATCCTTCATCCTTCAGCTTCCTGCTCTGGAGCAATTGTATTCTTATTCAGCAAAGGAAAGGGTGTTGCTCTTAGGAAGTTTCTATAGGATGCAGACTAATCTTAAGTAGTTGGAATCACTCGGAGCACAGCCTAATGAAGACCTTGTTAACAATTTTGCTGTATTTGTACCTCTCTTAACCAGCTGAAGACAGAACCAATATTTTATCTAGCTAGCTAGCTATTTCTTCCCCCCACCCCCTCTGAATGAGAGGGCCTCTAACTCTGCAGGCTACTAATGACATAAGTATGCACCCTTCTGCACAAATAGCTATTGGATAAAGTGATTCAGTTTTGATAATTTGGAATCATAGGACTCTGCCAAGGGATTGGCTTCTCTGATTTGAAAGTAAATGTCTTAACCTCCCTCACTGTGGCATTTATTTTCCATAAACGGGGCTGGCTTTGCCCCACATTCTTGCAGCAGCGGGAGACCATTATCCTGTGAGAATGTCCTCTCTCCTTTCACATTATCGCTTAATTATTGCCCTCTTTTCAATAGACAATGCCTTCAGGAATGTTCATGTAATTTTTCCCCTCCATTCCTCTTCTGACTTGTACTGCCATGGGAGAGGATTTGGGTATTAACCCCAGAGAGTCCAGAATAATGAATTTTATAGACAGTTGGCTCAGTATCCAAGGAATCCTTTTGAAAGGGGGCTGAGATGCTGTGAGCAATATACAAGGCAAAGGCTTGGGAACTAAAACATTTGCATTGAAATCTTCAAGGGAAAGAGGGAATAACAATGGAAATTTCAAGGCTGGTGGGGAAGGGGGACAGAAGATTTAGCTTTTCCCACATGCTAGTCTCTCAAGACCATCCCTCTTATTTATTTATTTGGAAGAAAAGGTTTCATCCCTCCCACTAACAAAAATAGCCTTTGCTATGTAAACCCCATCTCTGCCATTTTGTTGAGCCCATAGCCAGCCAGATGAAAACAATCGCTGCAAAAAAACGGAGAACTCCCCGATGCATCTTAATGGCTGTTTAACTTCAAAGCCGACCATTTAAATGCTAACACTACGAAGTAAGTAATCCAAAACATAAGCAACCAGTTTGAAACGTTAGCATTTAATTATCTACCATCTTTTGTTGTTAGTTTACAATGAAGGGTAAATTCATCATATAAATATATGTGTATATACACACACTTTTAAAAAAAACACTTTAGAATGAAATTGACTTCAATACAAAGGGTGATACTAGAAATAAAGAGCAACACTTAGTAATCATAAAAGGCATAATTCATGAGGAAATAACATAAATTGTGTGTGTGCCTACCAAAATTACATGAAGAATTACATGAATAATCAAAATAAAAGAATTAAAGGGAGAAATAGACAATTCCACAACCATAACAGAAGACTGCTACACCACTCTTTCAGTAATTGAGAGAAATGCAGAACACCCATTCATTTCAAGGGCATATAGTAAATTCACCAAAAGAGACCAAAAGGAAAACTCTCCGAATAAAACTTCAGGCCCAGATAGTTACACTGGTTAATTCTACCAAACATCAAGGAAAAGTTCAATGCACACTTTTGCAGAAAAAAAAGTAAAAGGAGGATGGAACAAACTTAATGCCAAAACCTGTCAGCTATAATAAAAATATAAAATTTTCAAAATATTATATATGAGGTGAATGGTATAATGAATAATCTGTGTCCCATACTATAAAACATGACTCTGATCATATATCTGAAAAACAGGCTAAAATGTGAGGGATATTTGATTCGAGTTGTAGAAAATCAGAAATGAGTCTAGAACATTCTCATGAGAACGTTCTCAATAGAAAGAGGGATGTTAAAAAGAAATTGGATGGCAAAAAGCATGACAAATGTCCACTGAAATGGGGAAGTTATTAGTTTTTTTTCAGTTATTTGTAGTTCTGTAATATTTATTCCATATTAGGTGACAAATTACTTCTAATTTATAGTCTGGAATTAATCCATTATTGTATATAATTTCAATAAAGATAATATTGTAAATATAAAAAAACACTTTAGGACACAAGTTTGTTTAGACATAAATGCTTCTTTTGTATTATTCATGAATTCACAGGACCCTAGGTTAGGGTTATCATTTTCTGCAGAGGCAGAAGCAGTACAAAACCTACTAAGATTTCCACCCTTCACCCCCATGCATTTGGATGTTAGCTCAAGGGATCCACAGAGTTCTGTTGAGTTTGTCATCAAAATTTATTAACTGTACTTGTGATGTCATATAACCGGGAACATTGGACTCTGATTGCAAATGTTGCTGGCAGTGAAAGAGTGGGCTGAAATTTCCCCCCCAATTCTTTGAAAATACAGGGGAAAAAAAAAAGGAAATTCCTGGTGCTTTTTCCACATAATATAAAGGTCACTGACAATAGCCTACCTATAGATGCTGATGTGTGACATTTAAACTGAATACAAGGAAAGCATGATAAGCATTAAAAAGAACTAGTTGCTTTCAAGCTAATGCTGTTTACCAAATCACTGCTCTTTCGGAAAAAAAAAATAAATGTACTGTTCCATTTTATTTCCCAGATATTGCTTGAGAAATATACAAATATTGTCTTTGAGAATGTGAATAAAAAATAGAATGTCTATTACTGATATTTAATCCACTGATTCACAATATTTTAAATGTGTGGCCTGGGCTGTCCAAACTGGCATCTGGGGAAATATTCTCTGGGAGACATTTTCAGTTGTTATGTTTAGGTAAAAAGAACTGAGGTGTTTATGTTAAAATAGTTAGGGCTTCCCTGGTGGCGCAGTGGTTGAGAGTCCGCCTGCCGATGCAGGGGACGCGGGTTCGTGCCCCGGTCCGGGAAGATCCCACATGCCGCGGAGCGGCTGGGCCCGTGAGCCACGGCCGCTGGGCCTGCGCGTCCGGAGCCTGTGCTCCGCAACGGGAGAGGCCACAACAGTGAGAGGCCCGCGCACCGGGGGAAAAAAAAAAAAAAAAAAAAAAAGTTAAAAAACTAAGTCATGTAGAAAATGGTTCTATTTTTGCCCACATACAGGACACAACGGGCTGGAATGATTTGATTTCTTTCTGTGAAATCGAATTGTTTAGCTGAATTCATGAAATTAACCCCTGCATTAGCATTATGTTGTCAGAGTTGAACCTGAATCTAGGTGAGAGATTAGTGAGGGCGGGCGAAGCAGGAAGAACTCCCAACAGAACCCTCGCCCCCATTCCGCTGAGACCAGGTAGGTGCATAGAATCTGCAGGATGAGTGCAAGAAAAAGGAAGATGTGCAGAAGGTTTCCCTAGTCTGAATGAGGATCTGCTATGTAGTTCTGTTAGGAAATCTTTGACTGAAATTGCCTGCCCTGGCCAGGCATGAAAATAACCATTTGCATAAGCTGTCTCACAAGAGGAGGTCCTGATAAAGGAACATGGAACTAACGAGCTGCCTCCAAAATCAACCGGAAAAAATTAGGGCGGGGTGGGCAAAGAGGGAGGAGACGCCAGCCTGTATGACGCCAGGCCTACCTCCCAGAAACCCTCGCGCTTGAATCCATCTTGACTGAGAAGGTGCGGGCCCCCAGCAAGGGCTCTGAGTGGAACTAAATGCTGGAATCCATCTTGACTGAGAAGGTGCGAGCCCCCAGCAAGGGCTCTGAGTGGAACTAAATTTGCGCCCGAGCAAGATTATTGGCCAGAGACAACCCGGAAACTAACCCCACCTCCATAAACGCCGAGACTGCAAGCCTAGGAGGCAGAGCGTTCCTCTTGGGTTCTCTTACCCTGAGGCTCTCCCCTCAAGCACCGCTTTGCAATAAGGTCTTTTGCTTTGTCAGTATGTGTTTCTCTTCCAATAATTCATTTCCAAGTGTTAGACAAGAGCCCGCTCTCAGGCCCTGGAAGGGGTTCACCACCCCCTTACCTGGGCAAGTCCAGAAGTGGAATCAGGTGCAGGCTCTTAGCCCTCGGAAGCAGCGATTCTCAGCTCTCCGTGCATCGTATTGCCTTTTAAACATCGCTCTACCCAGCCCACATCTGAAGCCAATTAATCAGCCTTGCGGGGGCGTGGAGCAAGGGCTCACTTAGCGCCTCCGGCTCCCCAGGTGTTTCCAATGGGTAGCTGCTTGAGTCTGGGGAGAGCAGTGGGCTTGATAAGGTGAGGAGTTAAGCCGAGGCGAGGTTGAACGCCCTTCCGGTTCTCTGAACGCCCTTCCGGTTCTTCAAGGACGCAGTGCGGGAGGAAGGTGAGGACTCTTCTGCGGCTTTCTTCATCCCTGCGGGGAAGGTGAGTACTGACCACACGGGAGTGGGGAGAGTGGAGTTTGGAGCAGCCTGTTTCACCTGCTCAGGGGAGGAATGTTTGCATGAGTGGGTCTTCCAGAGGCGAGCTAGGCCTTAGGTCTTCCACCATACATTTCACTCTTAATCTGAGTGGGCAGACATGCTGGGAATTGTCTCAGCACAAGTTACACCCATCCTTCTGAATTACAGAACTAAACACCAATCACATTTTTACATTTCTAATGTGGTGTCGTGACCTAAATTGATATATTATAATGAGTTTGCATTTTTTTTCCCTTTTTTTGGCCTATGGGTTTCAGCTAGTTTAGGCCACAGCCTAGTGACGGGAAGAAAAATTCCATGGTGAAGTACAATTTCTTTAGGAGACCCAGCGAGCACGCCAAACAAACATCACTGTCAATTGACTAGGGGGAGGGCGGGAGGGGGAGGGAAGAAAACTAGCACGGTGTAATGTAGTCTAAGTGGTTTAAATGTATTTTCACTGGACCCTCACATACAACACTGTAAGACCACCCATTTTACAGGTAAAATCTTTGAGTTTAGAAATTAGACTGGACGATGGCTCAGCTGGGTAAGTTTAAAGGCTATCAGACAATAAAACAACTGACATAGATTAACTGGAAGGAGGTCTTGGTGGTGAACTACTGGGTTTCTCTCTCTCTCACAACAGCGGGCCTCCCACTGTTGGGCCTCTCTCGTTGCGGAGCGCAGGCTCCGGACGCGCAGGCCCAGCGGCCATGATTCACGGGCCTAGCCGCTCCGCGGCATGTGGGAGCCTCCCGGACCGGGGCACGAACTCAGGTGCCCTGCATCGGCAGGCGGACTCTCAACCACTGCGCCACCAGGGAAGGGAAGCCCCACTGGGTCTCTTTTGCTTTCAGTATTTTTCAATTAAAGTTGCAAGTCATATTTAATATTTTGGAAAACAGACTAGAGTTAGCTGGAATGATGGTCCAAGACTAGGAAAATTAAATTTAACCATGGTTAAATATATTTGCCTACGTGTACTTTAAAGAGAATTAACTATTTTAAAGATAGGGCTAAGAGAAAACTGAAAATGGCAATTCATATTAAATTCTAATATTGCTTGAGTCCTTTGTTCAACATGGGCTATCAAAAAATAATGGCATTTTAGGCTATTTTGAGATGTAAAACATTTTAAAATTGGTTAATACACGCAGAACACTTTGCAGGGTGACTAGCCCAATGTAAATGCTAAATTATTATCAGCTGTTGCAACTGAGCTGCTCTTAACTAGGGAAAGTCCCTGCATTGAATGAGACTCATGTCTCATTTCCATGTGCCAAACATCTACTACATGCTTTACGTGGATAATCTCTTATCCTAACTATAAGCTAGTGATGAGAGACTAATATAATTCCCGTTTTACAGGTGAGAAAACAGAGCTGCAGAGATGTTAAGAAACCTGTACCGGGTCATTCAGCTGGTAAGTTGTGGAGTTGGGTTTCAAACCTGGGCATTCAGACTCCAGGGGTCCCTAAGTTTCTAAGACTTGGGTCATTTTGCACGTTCAGAGTCCAGAATTTATTAATTATGTGCTTTAACCAAATATATGGCTTCTATCTTGTTTCTATACATGTTTACTTATACTACTGCAAATTGGCATGCTAATGAAAACCTGTTAATGTTCTAATTTAGTGAGTGGGGCCCTAGTGGACTAAAGACTTAGCTTCCAAACATTCATAAAGATAAGTTTTATCCGGTAATACTTGATCAGATATTTTCACGTTATATTCCACGTTTCAGAATGAATAAAAGTGTTTCTTCCCTGTTCAGAAATAGTATACACGCACTCGCATACCCAAGACCTTTTTAATGATTGCTTCTCCTGTTGGATATATTGTCAATTTGCTCTTGTCATGTCTGAGAGGTTTCAGGAAGATTGTTTTTACAACTTTCTAATGAAACGAGGCTCTTGGGAACCCGGAGTCCTTCCCATCTCACCTAATCCTCCCTCCCTCCCTCCCTCCCTCCCTCCCTCCCATCAATATCTGCCCTTGATGCCTATGTCCCAGGCAGTGTTCTAGGCATGGCATTGACAGCATTGAACAGAAGGCAAGCACCGCTGCCCTTGGAGAGCTCAGATTCTGTTTCTGCCTTATACGACTTTAGACTTTTGCTCGTCTCAAACCACAATTGGTGATTAAAAAAAAAACAAAAAAACTTCGGTCTACAATTTTCTACTAGTGAACCTACTTGTGTAGTGTAACTTCACCTATTCAGTTACTTAGAGACACCTTGGTCTCTTCTGGTTTAAAACTATCTCTTTAAATTAAATTGGTTTTCATTTTGAAATATTCCACCTCTGGAGGATTTAAACCCAGTCAAGTTTGGATTCTTCCCTTCATCCTTGTGCTGGGATACTTCTAGCTTCCCAGATAGCTCGGTACATCCAATCTGCTTTGGGAGGAACTGAAACTAAGACCTAGGTGTGGGAAGAGTGAATTACCAGGGGTGAGAAGTTCTAGATTGAAGCCCATCATAGAATCAGGGAAAATGGAATTAAAATCCTCACATTGTACACTTCTGTTGAACTTTGTCATTTTGTTGCCAAAAACTTCCTAATAGTGTCTTTTCTGTAGTATGTGATTATACAACAATCATGCTAATTTTAGGGGTAAACACAGTTAAATAGCACTCTAGGATTTCATGCTACAAATTATTAGAGGAGTGGCATTCCACAAACTCCTCAAAAGACATGAGTCACTGGTATAACAAAATGTCTTATGCTGATAAAATTTAAATTTCTACATCTCATAGCATAAGATAGTAGGAACTTTAATATTTTACTGTATAATAAAATCTATAATTCTTTTTCAAGCCCTTATGCAAACCTTCCTTGTGACCTAAGTGTGATTTGAGAGCAGCCATTTTTACAGTTGACACCACTGATGCTGTAAGAGAAAAAGCCTGGAGCAGCAGCAGGTTGAATTGTTAGTGTAGTGGGGATAAAGGATGATATAATTTGAAATACATAACTGTTGTGGCATTTTTTCTTTGATTTTTTTTTTTTTTTTCCTTCCCCCTATGCAGTCCTTCTGTTTTAAGACTTGGCTGTGGGATGACAGTAGTCAAAAGCTGCTCAGCTTGGCTGGGGACCATCTGAGAGACACAGGCTGGAAATGTTCAATTAAGAGGGGAGGAAGCTGGCCTACCACTCTGGCCCTTTGTTGAATGTGGGCCCGGGAGCATGAACTGTAGCCTGCCCCTCTCCCGTGGCCTCCAGGGGTTGAGGGAAGCTCTCAGCATGTATGGGAGCTGTTTGTAGAGATTGCTGAGTAGTAGGTGAGTGCATGTGGGCAGGGCACCAATGAGCCAATTAGTCAAATCGGTTATTCAGTAATGAATGCTATTAGTAACTTCTATGCATGGTGGGTACTATATCAGTTTGCTAGGGCTGCTGTAACAAAGTGCTGCAGCCTGAGTGGCTTAAACAAGAGATTTATTTTCAGTTTTAGGGGCTGAAAGCCCTAAATCAAGGTGTTGGCATGATTGGTTTCTCTGAGGCTCCTCCCCTTGGTTTGCAGGTGGCTGTTTTCTTCATTCTGTGCACAAGAATCCCTGGTGTCTCTTCTATGTCTCTCCTATCCCTAATCGCCTATTAGGGCGATTGCATTAGGGCCCACCCTAAAGGCCTCATCTTACCTTAATTACCTCTTTAAAGGCCCTATTCCTAATTAATGTCACATTCTGAAGTGCTGAGGGTTAGGACTTGATATGAATTTTGGAGGAACACAATTCAATCCATAACAGGTACTCTCGGATGCATAAGAGAAACACGATATTATCCAGGTCTTAGAGGAGCTTGTGTAATTGGGTCACTACAGAAAGATGTTAGTCACTTTCTGTTCAATGAGTGATTTTCTTGATTTCTCTGGAGGGTGTTGGAGATTAAGTTTATGTACTGAATGGCAGCTTTTCTAGCTCCCTTCATCTATTTTTGGAACTCATACCCCTGAGTAGAAAATTGGAAGATTTTTCAAATAAGAAACTAAACACTATAGGAAATAGAATATTGACACTTGGAGTTTCTGCAAAGAAAAATCCAGTTGATATCCTGATTATCTTACAAGTAAAATCTAGTCTCAAAAATTGGCCAAAACCCAGAGCATCAGATTAGATTTTTATGCCTCATTCTACAGTGTACACAGATATCAAAGGACCATGAGATATTTGAGGAAAGCTTCTAACAGGAAGACCAACCAAAACAAAAAGACAGGAGAAAATTGGAGGTAACAGGCAATGTGGAGACCATTTTTTAAAATGTGTAAAAAATATCAGATAAGAGATTAATAAGCCAATAATGATTTTTAAAAATCCTGAAATCAAAAATAAACTAGATGATCAAAAAAAGGAAATGCACAATAGAATAAAAACAGTGAGACAGTTAAGATATTAGCCAGGACATCCAATATCTACAGGTCTGTAAAGAGAACAGAAAAAAATTGGAGAGAAAATTATCAAAGAAATAAGAACTTCCCAACAGTGAAGGGCCCACAGAGTACCTGCTACAATCAATAAAAAGACTCCTATGAAGGGACATTATTAAATATTAAAACACTGAAGATGAGAACTTACTGAAAAAGAGGGCAAATACAGTAAACTGAGAGAAAATGTGACACTGAACCCTGGAAGGTAGGAACTACTAGAATGATACCTTCTAATTTGGATGAAAAAATGATTTCTAACCTGGGATTCGATTCTAGTCACAAACTGACAATCAGATGTGAAAGGGACGATGTCTGTGAACATGCAAGAACTCGAAACATTTGCCTCCCTTGTATTCTTTGTCAGGAGGCTGCTGAAAGTAAGCCAAGAAAGACGACAAGGTAGGGGGTCAGGAAAGAGTACCTCCGACCCAGTGAAAGAATGTGGTAGAGAAATCTCAGCAGCCAGGAGAAAGTTCTCTAGAAAAAAAATGGAACTGATAATTTCTGATATATTTGTGTAGGAGGTATTATTGATACTAATTTTCCTGAGCTGTTGGATAGGTTGAGCTGTTGGAATATTGAGCAGTTATTGCCTCCAAAAGAGAAAAAGTACACAAGAAACACTGTCACTATAAATTATTTTTTTAAAAGCCTAATTTACAAAGTCATAGTAATAATAAAGAATATTGATTTAGCTAAATACTGAGATAACATCTCATTTGGAAGATGAAGCAATAGGAACTGGTAGCTTAAGAGAACTAAATCCTCATCCTCAGGAAAGAAATGTTTAAAATTATTAAATTAGGAAATAGAAGTCTGTGCATCTTATTCAGTAATATGGAGATAAATAACAAAAGTTGGCTAAAATATAGCCAAGTGGTGGTAGTGCAGCCAGGAAACTGCTATTTTTATAAGGAGTTCATACTAATTTCTTTTTGAACGGTATATATAATAAAAATATATACTACTAATAAGGTATAAAATCAATAAATAAAAATAACAGATGTACATATTTAAAAATATGAGGTTTAATAATCAGTTCATTTAATACATTTATACACACTTTGGTTGTATATAGATTTTAAGAATTAATTTGTAGCTTTATGTTCACGAATATATGCCAACATATGTTTATTTGTGCCAGCACTGTACTAAGTACTTTACATTTTCTTAATTTTTATAATAACACCTTAAGGGATCTTATGACCCCATTTTAAAGACTAACAGTCTTAACCTAAGATCTTATTACCCCATTTTAAACACTGACAATGTGAACCTAAGAGAGAATATGTCTTGCCTAAAGCCACATTAGCTAGTATGTAGTGCAGTGGTTCTCAAACTTTAGGGAACGCCTGAAAGACTTGTTAAAACACACATGGCTGGGTCTTACCCTCAGGTCACTAATCTGGGATGGGGCCAAAAAAAAATAAAAAATTCCCAGGTGATGCTGCTGCCGCTGGTCCAGGGACCAAATCTGAGCATGGTTGAACTTGAACCAGTGGTATTGGGAAGTGAAATTAGGTGTCTCAGACCCCAGTCGCTTACACAGTGCTCCTTATCTAGAGCCACACTGAACGGGGAATATTGGCTGAGTTGACACATAAGCTTAGGAAAGAATTTGCCCCAGAGAATTGTCATGGAATGAACAGAGACATTTGAAAGCAGGCTCGTAGGCCAAATACGTCAAATACGCCAATACAGGACCTCTGAACACCACGAAAAGTGGTTTGATCTCATTCCTACATAGAAGTTAGGTATTTTAGCGGACACTACTAACGGGGTAAATTCTGGCTGACTCAAGTGAATCATGATTGTGCTATACCAGTTGCCAGGGACTGGTGTAGAACGAGGCATGTGACACAGTTCTAGCTAAGAGATCTGAGAGGAGGTCTGGTTGTGGACTTCTGGGAAAGGTTCTTAACAAGACACATTTGGGAAGAGCTGTTGTCCTGTCTAGTTCTGATGTCTACAGTGGTGGCAACAATTTTGTGCTCAGGAGAGAGCTGTTCTGAGGACAAAGCTGCCATCTTATTCAAAAGGTGGGCTGAAAGAGGCGTTCTTGTTGATACCGGGGAACTGCTGAATTAAGCAAACATGGAGCTGTCTACATCTGGATTTTTTTGGTATGTCAGAAGATAAATTGCCTCACTCTTTTAGACGGTCAGTTTTGGTGCTTGCGTCTGTAGGCATCCTAAATGGCAGTGAGAAGTATATACAGATATTTCTGAAAGAACTGGAACGTTAGCGAAAGCTAGAATAAGGAGCAACTTGGGGGAAAGAAAACAAGGGAGGAGGAAGTTTAGCCCAGTGGATCAGACTGACAGCAAGGCCTGGCTGCTGGAAGCAACAGGGTTTCCTGGAATAGTGTGAGTCTACAGGTGTAACGCCCTTCCCCTCCTCCCCCTGCCACTGACATAGCTTTGCCTGGAATATCTGTGTGCTCTGACAAGGAGGGACAAATAATAGTGTAATTCAAGATAATGTGATAGCATAATAACCCTGCAATGCAGTGTTGTAATACATTATTTTAATATTCTAACATGTTATAATACATAACGGGAAGTTCCTGTATCTCTCTGGAGGGAGTGAAGTGATCTAGGGAGTTATCTACTATGTGGACCATTTGTCATGGGTCTGTTAATTACTTACTACTGTGTAAGAAACCGCCCCCAAATTTAAGGGCTTAAAATAACAACCAGTTATATAACTCGTGACTCGGTGGGTCAGCGATTTAGGCTGGCCCCAGCTGGGTGGTTCTGATGTTGGCTTGACTGCCTCATGCATCTGTGATGAGCTGCAGGCCAATTAGGTGGCCCTGCCTCGGGGAGTTGGCCGGCTGTCACCGGGGCTGACGGGTAGCTGGTCACGTGGTCCCTCACACCCCAGCCAGTGAGCTGAGCTTTTGCTCGTGGTGGTGGCAGAAGGTGGGTAAGGCACATGCCACCTTTGCTACATTCTGGTTGCCAAAGCAAACTGCGAGGTGAGCCTGGATTCAAGGGACAGGAAAATGGGGATTCCACCTCTTAATGAAAATGTCATGGATGAAGGTAGGGCTGGAGAGATGACCATTGTCGCCAGTGGTCTGCTGCCTATCTCCAGTGGAAAACTGAGCAGAGAACCATCTGGAGAGATGGGCAATGAGCAGAGTTGCTGCAGAGGTGTGGGAAACAGCTCCGATTGTATGGGAGGTAAAATAACCACTGGGTTATGGACCACAGTCAGCCTTGACCTTTTGAAGTGTGGGGGTGGTATCTGGACAAGGACAGCTGTGCCTGGCAGCGGAGCATCCCTAGGGGAGGGCAGGCAGCTAAGGCGGCGGTGAGGTACCCTGTCAGGAAGTCCGGAGAAGGGGAAGAACGTGAGCAAACCTCTTTGAGTGCCTGTGCAACACTCCCAGCAATTTCCAGATAAGCAGCAGCAGACTGTGCGAAGGCGGGGGACGGTGGGGCTGAGGCTGGGTTGGGATGGCGAGGAGCCATGGTGATTTCAGTATCAGTGCGTCACATTTATACCTGCCACTTGTCTTATAGAGGCGTAGCGATTCCTCAAAGAAAATAGGCAACATTGTTCTGAGGCTAACCTCTAGTCCTCTTCAGATGAGTCAGTCACATGCAGCCTAGGCCTGTGTCTCGGTCTAGGACCTGCCTGGACTCTCCTTGTTGGCCCTCCTGGCTCCAGGTTGCCCCCCTTTTTAGGAGTCTCTGCTCTTCTACATCCATGTCATTTGCATGGAAGCAGCAGTTGCCTGGCATCACTATCTCCCAGTTGTATTGATTTCTCAGACTCCTTATGCTGAAGATTCTGAAATTCCTACTTTAAGTACAAAGGGAACATTTTATAGTTCCATTGATCCCTGTTTTCTGATGATGTGTATATATGTGGGACCCAAACCGAAGGAGCTGAACTCTCCTATGATGTGTACTCCCTAGGATGGTATTGCCACGTGAGAATGATGCTGCCATGCTCTGGGCTCTATCCTGATTTTTCTCATATGTGCAGCAGTTTTGGGAAGTGTTTCTTATTCTTGGATGTTTAGAGAGAAGCTCCCATTGATAGGCCTTGATGGCCTCCTTCACCGGGCAGAATCTCTGACTTTTTTACATCATCTCGTTAAACATTAGTTTACTCTTTCTTCCTGTTTAACTGTATTGCCCAATTGGGGGTTATACTTAGTTTATTTGGGGTAACATGTGAACTGATAAAAATAATTACAAGCTGATTACCCTGTGTTGTTGATGGGAAAGCATGTAAGGAGGACTTCACTGGGCGTTGTCCTTGTAGGAGACTTCTACATGAACAGTGTATGGAAAAAGGGACAGGGGAGGAGGGCAGGGAGAACATTCTAGACAAATCTTTAACTTAAAGACTGAGAATAATGTCTTTAAAATTTTTTAAATGTGTTAAATATGTACACATATTAAATCTAAAATGTAAATTAAAACCACAGATCTCAGGCTTCCCTGGTGGTGCAGTGGTTGAGAGTCCGCCTGCCGATGCAGGGGACATGGGTTCGTGCCCCGGTCCAGGAAGGTCCCACATGCCGCAGAGTGGCTGGGCCCTTGAGCCATGGCCACTGAGCCTGTGCGTCCGGAGCCTGTGCTCCACAACGGGAGAGGCCACAACAGTGAGAGGCCCGCGTACCGCAAAAAAAAACAAAACAACAAAACCACAGATCTCTTATTCTGTTTCTTAGAGGAAAGATGAATTGTAACATGTGAAACACAGTTCATTCCTAGATTAATAGAGACGAAAGATTAATCGCTTACTTATAAATTGTTTTCACCATAGTATCAAAGGTTTCTGGGCACAGAAGTTTTTCAAATAGTAAATTATTTACTAAGAAACAATAAATATTCCTTGATGTTAAAAAAAAATGATTCAGGCTGTCCTATTTTTCGATAGGATAAGTTTTGAAAGAGATGGCATTTAGGGCCTTTGCTAATTGAAGGTTCTCCTTTTCTCATCCTTTTATGTTTTGAATTGAATCAAATCCTGTCTCAGAAGTTCCAGGAATATAGTTCATGAATGGGGATTATGTGCAAAAATTATGCAGAGGGAACATATTTGTGTTAGAATATATACTTAGATAGCTGATGGTTGGGTAGGCAGATGACATACAGATAGATACAGACTCACCTCTGCAAACCCCTAGGATGGTGGCAAGAAGAGGGTCAGCGAAGAAAAACTTCCTTCGGGGGCTGAGACAGTCCCCAGAGAAAATTGCCTGTATTAAGGAAGGCTCATATATCAAGACAGGTTGCCCAGAGTATGACAAAGATGAGTGGAGTGGCCCAACTCTGGCAGAGGCCTCAATACTGAGCTTTGAGTCCCCCTTGATATGGTCCCAGGACATTCAATATTGTGCGTAAATCTGCAGGCAACCAAAGGAGGACTGTCTGCACCGTGAGGTGTTCGTGTAGTCCTTTCATCCGCCTGTGACCCCAGCTCGTCCAGAGCTCCCTATCCATCTTGTTCCTTCTTCTTGCTATATCATTTTGTCTTTATGTTGAATTGAGGGAGGAGGGGGAAGGGAATAACCATAAACACTGTCTTAAAAAGCCAGAAATCTCTGCCTTTCTCTTCATCCTTTTCTAAAAACAAACGAAACTTATTGCTTACTAAGACGAAAGTTAAGGGATTTAATTAGTACTTTGAAATTCAAATCAAAGTCATCGATACTCAAAATATTACATAAATGTTGTGAAAAACTTGTGTAAGATATAACAGCATATTCTTTGCAGTAAAACTTCCTTTCATCTTTCTCTGTTCCTGGTTTTATAAACTGATCCATGTTTTAACTTAATCTCTAGTTTTTACCCTCAATGTAGAGATCATCTTTACTCATTGAAGGGTACATTTCACATGACTTGACATAGCCCTTTTCAATCTTGCCATCAGTAAATTCTCAGTTTCTCTGAATGTGTTGCTTTTGAGTATTTCACTTATTGAAAGATTGCAAAAGGTTTGTTATATTATGCAGAAATTAATATTTATCATGAAGTATTACTATAGGGAAAGTTATTTTCTAAACTTCAGAAAGTTGTTTATACAAGTTTCTTATTTTCAGTTTGTTGTTTTTTATTTGCTTACTAGGGCTCTTGATTATGAAGTCTTTTAAAGCATGGATCATGAAGCTTTAGTCATTACTTAGAGAATGTTACATTTTCCAACTCTTACTCTCCTCAAAGAAATGACTCACATTGGATTACATTCTAGGGTATTAAATTATGAATGGTTTCCTCCTTCTCTTATCTGACATGAATATCCTGTAACTGAATAACTGTAGTTTGAGATGGTAATAGAAATTTTAGGTTCACAGTCCCTTAATTGCCTACCAAAATCCAACAAGTGCTGAAAACTGACAGACTTTTCATAACTCATTTGGTAGCATCCTGACGTGTTCTGGACTCATTCAGTGGTAAAACCAAACCTGAAATGACATGAGGCTATTTTACAATCTTGTCTTTAATCCCACTGAGTATAAATATTTATGTGTTTCACTGAAGAAACATCAAGATGTTTGCTTATGGGGTGCTCTCCCAGATGTTGGTGGGAGTTGTCTATTTCTATAAAATATATAAAATCCCTACACCTCCTAAAATCTGCTTCTGAATTCCAAAGTATCTGGTTCCAAGTATCAAAGCGGAATTTTCAAAAAAGTAAAAACAAAACAAAAATACTCAAGTGTAAAATGAACACATGTCAAAGATTTTATTCAACTCATTACTTGATGAGGAAACCAGTAAGATGGTAAGCCTAGTTCAAAGGAGAATTTGGGAAATAAAGATTTATGCAGACAGTCAAAGGAAAGCTGAAATAAATGTGTGTGACTAGATTAAAAAATGGTGAATGGCTTACAAATTAAGAGCTTTATTCAGGAGGAGCCTACAAATTATCATGTGATTTAAAAGTATCAGTGCTTTGATTTAATATTAAATAATGAAGTCAAATACATAGGGACATTCTCCAAGATATTTATACAATGCTTAATTAAACAATGACATTGAAAGGACATGCAGTTATCCTTAAGCTTTATTTCCAATTTTTTTCTCAGCTTCTCCCTCAACCCCCACTATGACCATAAATAATTTCTGAAGCTTATTCTTGAGAGCAACAAAAGTTAGCCTTATTTAATTTTGGCCTGATTATTTACATAGGTGCAGCAAGAGGTTTAAATTAACACATATAAGCCTCTTCTGGCATATAGTCTTTTGCAAACTGAGATGGAGAAGATATAAGAAACTGGGCTCATAAAATCTTCTGAATATCTAACTAACTGAAGTCCTATTCTGCTCGTATTTCCCCCAGAGCACAGAGTGCCTCGTTCCTGATCTTTGTCCTGAACTCCTTTCAGGGTGTGTTGAAGGTCAGTGACTGCAGCAGTTAGTGACTTCATTATTGTAGAACCAGATGGCAAGTGACAATTTTTAGCTGGCACTTCTTTTTAAAATTTATTTTATTATTATTTTTTTGACTTGAATAATATATATATATTTTATACAGCAGGTTCTTATTAGTCATCAATTTTATACACATCAGTGTATACATGTCAATCCCAATTGCCCAGTTCATCACCCCCCCACCCCCCCACCGCTTTCCACCCTTGGTGTCCATGTTTGTTCTCTACATCTTTGTCTCAATTGCTGCCCTGCAAACCAGTTCATCTGTACCATTTTTCTAGGTTCCACATATATGCATTAATATATGACATATTTTTTTCTCTTTCTGACTTACTTTACTCTGTATGACAGTCTCTAGATCCATCCACATCTCAACAAATGACCCAATTTCATTCCTTTTTTTGGCTGAGTAATATTCCATCGTATACACGTACCACATCTTCTTTATCCATTCATCTGTCAATGGGCATTTAGGTTGTTTCCATGACCTGGCTGTTGTAAATAGTGCTGCAATGAACATTGGGGTGCATGTGTCTTTTTGAATTATGGTTTTCTCTGGATATATGCCCAGTAGTGGGATTGCTGGATCATATGGTAACACTATTTTTAGATTTTTAAGGAACCTCCATACTGTTCTCCATAGTGGCTGTATCAATTTACATTCCCACCAACAGTGCAAGAGGGTTCCCGTTTCTCCACACCCTCTCCAGCATTTGTTGTTTGTAGATTTTCTGATGATGCCCATTCTTACTGGTGTGAGGTGATACCTCATTGTAGTTTTGATTTGCATTTCTCTAATAATTAGTGATGTTGAGCAGCTTTTCATGTGCTTCTTGGCCATCTATATGTCTTTTTTGGAGAAATGTCTATTTAGATCTTCTGCCCATTTTTGGATTGCATTGTTTGTTTTTTTAATATTGAGCTGCATGAGCTGTTTATATATTTTGGAGATGAATCCTTTGTCAGTTGCTTCATTTACAAATATTTTCTCCCATTCTGAGGGTTGTCTCTTCGTCTTGTTTATGGTTTCCTTTGCGTGCAAAAGCTTTTAAGTTTCATTAGGTCCCATATGTTTATTTTTGTTTTTATTTCCACTACTTTAGGAGGTCTATCAAAAAAGATCTTTCTGTGATTTATGTCGAAGAGTGTTCTTCCTATGTTTTCCTCTAAGAGTTGTATAGTGTCCTGTCTTACATTTGGGTCTCTAATCCATTTTGAGTTTATTTTTGTGTATGGTGTTAGGGAGTGTTTTATAATTTCATTCTTTTACATGTAGCTGTCCAGTTTTCCCGGCACCACTTGTTAAAGAGACTGTCTTTTCTCCATTGCATATCCTTGTCTCCTTTGTCATAGATTAGTTGACCATAGGTGCGTGGGTTTATCTCTGGGCTTTCGATCTTGTTCCATTGAGGTATGTTTCTGTTTTTGTGCCAGTACCATATTGTCTTGATTACTGTAGCTTTATAGTATAGTCTGAAGTCAGGGAGTCTGATTCCTCCAGCTCCATTTTTTTCCCTCAAGACTGCTTTGGCTATTCGGGGTCTTTTGTGTCTCCATACAAATTTTAAGATTTTTTGTTCTAGGTCTGTAAAAAAATGCCATTGGTAACTTGTAGGAATTGCATTGAATCTGTAGATTGCTTTGGATAGTATAGTCATTTTCACAATATTGATTCTTCCAATCCAAGAACACGGTATATCTCTCCATCTGTTGGTATCATCTTTAATTTCTTTCATCACTGTCTTATAGTTTTCTGCATACAGGTCTTTTGTCTCCCTAAGTAGGTTTATTCCTAGGTATTTTATTCTTTTTGTTGCAATGGTAAATGGGAGTGTTTCCTTATTTTCTCTTTCAGATTTTTCATCATTAGTATATAGGAATTCAAGAGATTTCTGTGCATTAATTTTTATCCTGCAACTTTACCAAATTCATTGATTAGCTCTAGTAGTTTTCTGGTGGCATCTTTAGGGTTCTCTATGTATAGTATCATGTCATCTGCAAACAGTGACAGTTTTACTTCTTCTTTTCCAATTTGTATTCCTTTTATTTCTTTTTCTTCTCTGATTGCCGTGGCTAGGACTTCCAAAATTATGTTGACTAATAGTGGTGAGAGTGGACCTCCTTCTCTTGTTCCTGATCTTAGAGGAAATGCTTTCAGTTTTTCACCATTGAGAATGATGTTTGCTGTGGGTTTGTCATATATGTCCTTTACTATATTGAGGTAGGTTCCCTCTATGCCCACTTTTTGGAGAGTTTTTATCATAAATGGGTGTTGAATTTTGTCAGAAGCTTTTTCTGCATCTATTGAGATGATCATATGGTTTTTATTCTTCAGTTTGTTAATATGGTGTATCACATTGATTCATTTGCGTATATTGAAGAATCCTTGCATCACTGGGATAAATCCCACTTGGTCATGGTGATGATCCTTTTCATGTGTTGTTGGATTCTGTTTGCTAGTATTTTGTTGAGGATTTTTGCATCTATTCATCAGTGATATTGGTCTGTAATTTTCTTTTTTTGTAGTATCTTTGTGTGGTTTTGGTATCAGGGTGATTGATGGCCTCATAGAATGAGTTTGGGAGTGTTCCTTCCTCTGCAATTTCTTTGAAGAGTTTGAGAAGGATGGGTGTTAGCTCTTCTCTAAATGTTTGATAGAATTCAACTGTGAAGCCATCTGGTGCTGGATTTTTGTTTGTTGGAAGATTTTTAATCACAGTTTCAATTTCATTTCTTGTGATTGGTCTGTTCATATTTTCTATTAATTCCTGGTTCAGTCTTGGAAAGTTATACCTGTCTAAGAATTTGTCTGTTTCTTCCAGATTGTCCATTATATTGGCATACAGTTGCTTGTAGCAAGCAGTCTCTTAGGATGCTTTGTATTTCTGCGGTGTCTGTTGTAACTTCTCCTTTTTCATTTCTAATTTTATTGATTTGAGTCCTCTCCCTCTTGTTCTTGATGAGTCTGGCTAATGGTTTATCAATTTTGTTTATCTTCTCAAAGAACCAGCTTTTAGTTTTATTGATCTTTGCTATTGTTTTCTTTGTTTCTATTTCATTTATTTCTGCTCTGATCTTTATGATTTCTTTCCTTCTGCTAACTTTGGGTTTTGTTTGTTCTTCCTTCTCTAGTTCCTTTAGGTGTAAGGTTAGATTGTTTATTTGAGATTTTTCTTGTTTCTTGAGGTAGGCTTGTGTAGCTATAAACTGCCCTCTTAGAACTGCTTTTGCTGCATCCCATAGGTTTTGGATCGTTGTGTTTTCATTGTCATTTGTCTCTAGGTATTTTTTGATTTCCTCTGATTTCTTCAGTGATCTCTTGGTTATTTAGTAACATATTGTTTAGCCTCCATGTGTTTGTGTTTTTTATTTTTTTCCCCTGTAATTCATTTCTAATTTCATAGTGTTGTGGTCAGAAAAGATGCTTTATATGATTTCAGTTTTCTTAAATCTACTGAGGCTTGATTTGTGACCCAAGGTGTGATCTATCCTGGAGCATGTTCTGTGCGCACTTGAGAAGAAAGTGTAATCTGCTGTTTTTGGATGAAATGTCCTATAAATATCAATTAAATCTATCTGGTCTGTTGTGTCATTTAAAGCTTCTGTTTCCCTATTTATTTTCATTTTAGATGATCTGTCCATTGGTGTAAGTGAGGTGTTAAAGCCCCCCACTATTATTGTGTTACTGTCAGTTTCCTCTGTTATAGCTGTTAGCAGTTGCTTTATGTATTGAGGTGCTCCTCTGTTGGTTAGATATATATTTATAATTGTTATATCTTCTTCTTGGATTGATCCCCTGATCATTATGTAATGTCCTTCCTTGTTTCTTGTTACATTCTTTATTTTAAAGTCTCTTTTATCTGATATGAGTATTGCTACTCCAGCTTTCTTTTGATTTCCATTTGCATGGAATATCTTTTTCCATCCCCTCACTTTCAGTCTGTATGTGTCCCTAGGTCTGAAGTGGGTCTCTTGTAGACAGCATATATATATGCGTCTTGTTTTTGTATCCATTCAGCAAGCCTGTGTCTTTTGGTTGCAACATTTAATCCATTCACATTTAGGGTAATTATTGATAGGTATGTTCCTATTACCATTTTCTTAATGGTTTTGGGTTTGTTTTTGTAGGTCCTTTTCTTCTCTTGTGTTTCCCAGTTAGAGAAGTTCCTTTAGCATTTGTTATAGAGCTGGTTTGGTGGTGCTGAATTCTCTTAGCTTTTGCTTGTCTGTAAAGCTGTTGATTTCTCCATTGAATCTGAATGAGAGCCTTGCCAGGTAGAGTAATCTTGGTTGTAGGCCCTTCATCACTTTAAGTATATCATGCCACTCCATTCTGGCTTGTAGAGTTTCTGCTGAGAAATCAGCTGTTAACCTTATGGGAGTTCCCTTGTATGTTATTTGTCGTTTTTCCCTTGTTGCTTTTAATAATTTTTCTTTGTCTTTCATTTTTGCCAATTTGATTACTATGTGTCTCAGCATTTTTGTCCTTGGGTTTATCTTGTATGGGACTGTCTGCGCTCCTGGACTTGGGTGTCTATTTCCTTTCCCATGTTAGGGAAGTTTTTGACTATAATCTTTTCAAATATTTTCTCTGGTCCTTTCTCTCTCTCTTCTCCTTCTGGGACGCCTACAATGTGAATGTTGTTGCATTTAATGTTGTCCCAGAGGTCTCTTAGGCTGTCTTCATTTCTTTTCATTCTTTTTTCTCTATTCTGTGCTGTGGCAGTGAATTCCACCATTCTGTCTTCCAGGTCACTTATCCGTTCTTCTGCCTCGGTTATTCTGCTATTGATTCCTTCTAGTGTAGTTTTCATTTCAGTTATTGTATTGTTCATCTGTTTGTTTGTTCTTTAATTCTTCTAGATCTTTGTTAAACATTTCTTGCATCTTGTTGATCTTTGTCTCCATTCTTTTTCTGAGGTCCTGGATCATCTTCACTATCGTTATTCTGAATTCTTTTTCTGGAAGGTTGCCTATCTCCACTTCATTTAGTTGTTTTCCTGGGGTTTTATTTTGTTCCTTCATCTGGTACTTAGCCCTCTGCCTTTTCATCTTGTCTGTCTTTCTGTGAATGTGGTTTTTGTTCCATAGGCTGCAGGATTGTAGTTCTTGCTTCTGCTGTCTGCCCTCTGGTGGATGAGGCTATCTAAGACGCTTATGCAAGTTTCCTGATGGGAAGAACTGGTGGTAGGTAGAGCTGACTGTTGTTCTGGTGGGCGGAGCTCAGTAAAACTTCAATCTGTGTGACTGCTGATGGGTGAGGCTGGGTTCCTTCCCTGTTGGTTGTTTGGCCTCAGGCAACCCTACACTGGAGCCTACCTGGGCTGTTTGGTGGGGCTAGTGGTGGACTCTGGGAGGGCTCATGCCAAGGAGTACTTCCCAGAACTTCCACTGCCAGTGTCCTTGTCCCCAGGGTGAGCCACAGCCACCCCTCGCCTCCTCAGGGGACCCTCCAACACTAGCAGGTAGGGCTGGTTCAGTCTCCCCTGGGGTCACTGCTCCTTACCCTGGGTCCTGATGTGCACACTACTTTGTGTTGCCCTCCAAGAGTGGAGTCTTTGTTTCCCCCAGTCCTGTCGAAGTCCTGCAGTCAAATCCCAGTAGGCTTTGAATTCTGATTGTCTAGGAATTCCTCCTCCTGTTGCCAAACCCCCAGGTTGGGAAGCCTGACATGGGGCTCAGAACCTTCACTCCAGTGGGTGGACTTCTGTGGTATAAGTGTTCTCCAGTCTGTGAGTCACCTACCCAGCAGTTATGGGACTTGCTTTTCCTGTGATTGCACCCCTCCTACCGTCTCACTGTGGCTTCTCCTTTGTCTTTGGATGTGGGGTATCTTTTTTGGTGAGTTCCAGTCTCCTCCTTTCGATTGTCGAGAAGCTAGTTGTGATTCTGGTGCTCTCTCAAGAGGGAGTGAGAGCACGTCCTTGTACTCAGCCATCTTGCTTCCAATCCTAGCTGGCACTTCTGTTACTTTTCTATCTTGAGTCTAGAAAGCTAAGAATCTCCCATCATGAAATTTTACTTGCAGTATCTGTAAGTTGGGGTGAAGTTCCATCTCATAGATATTTCCAACATTTTATAAGGTTCTGACTATTAGGAGGTGACCTTCCTTAACACTCTTAAGGCTGGACGCTTCTAAGCATTAGAATAGATTCCGTGCCAGCTTTCCTGGGAAGGATTGGTAAGCATTGTCTCCATGCATCAAGAATTATTTTTTTCTTTAATTTTGTATTCTTTTTATGCTCATTATACCATATCAAATAAGAAGGACTCTTATGTGACACTCTAGGTATGGTTGTCGTTGCCCAATTTGTACAATTATACCTTACTAGGGAGAACTGACTCTCCTTACTAGGAGAGAATATATGCAAATAACTGTGTTTTCATTAAAAGTAAGGAGAACAAATAAACATTTTCATTACAAATAAGGAGACTCTCTAAAATCATTTGAATTCTGAGGGTCAATAAGAATTGGATATTATTTGTCAAATGATTCAGTCTTTAGAAGCATAGTCTACTAATTTGAGAGAGGTTTTCTCATATACTGATTAGAAAATAGAACACTAAAAATAATACTGAATACATTCCAAAATAAATAACTACAATTAAATTTCTGTTGTTGTTTCATTTAGTCTGCTGTAATTTTTGTTTAACTTTCATGAAATTGTCTACTTCCGGGGCAAAAAGTGTTTTGTAGATCCTGACTGTCTTCAGGAATAATTAGCTGTCTTAAGTGATCTTATCTTTAAGCTCCAAAGCCTGATCTGTGAGTCTTGGCATGGAAATCTCTGGTGTAGACCTTTCTAGGAGTTTCTGAGACCATCATTTTTTGTTGTTGAAGATACAAACTCTGCCTGTAGCTTACCCCAGAGTCTCAGGCAAGCGTCCTGGTAGGACAGAGACCGGTTTGATTATGAGGCTAGGGGCTGTGATTAATTTATTATAGTAGCCAGTAGTACAAAAATACAAGAGGGTAAAGTTCTCTATTGAAATAAAATACATAAATCGTTTGAATTTGAGCAATGTTCCTCCTGAGGGTAAGGATATATAAGGATATATAAAGCAGAGTGAGGGTATTAACAGATTTCTAGGGCATTTCTCTCAGTTCTGTGAGGCAATGGTTTTCAAGCTATATCAGGCACTAGTATCACATGGAGGGCTTGTGTAAAATTCAGATGGATGGGCCCCACCCAGAGAATTTCTCATTCAGGTAGGTAGGTAGGTAGGTCTGAGGTGGGTCTCTAGAATTGATTGGTATTTCTAGCGTGTGGGGAAAAGAACTTTCCTCTATCCTCTAGGTTCTTCTGGCTGGTCTAAGAATTAAATTGACACATGACATTAACAGGAGAAAGTCAAATTTAATTACGTATTTACAGGGGTGGAGGGGGTTCCACTGAAGCTTATGTACCATCTGAGAGAAGAAGGGGGTAAGAATCTGGGACTTCAGAAGGAAGGAAGGCAATTCACAGAGATGGAAAAACAAATGTTTGATAACCAAACATCTGCTAATGCTGTACAGAGACAGTGGGACACACACACTAGTCTCCTGTTCCCCCTACCACACCTCGCCTGTAATCTTTGTAGATGTCTCTGGTGACAGGGCTCTTCCTGGACCAGGCCCTTTATATAAATTATTTTAGGCAGTTAAAGGAGATATTAAAAAAAAAAAAAAAGACTGCCTGAGTTGCCTGTTTCTTAAAAGTAATAAGCCTAAAATAATCCTCATGCCAAAGAGACACATGTTGGGGTGGCAAATTTTGTTCCCTTAAGTGAACAAGATTCCCAGTAATGCTGCTGCTGGTGGTCTAGGGACCGCACTTTGAGAAACACTGTAGAGTGTCCTCTCAAACATTTTATTAATATATATCCTGTACACATTCATCCTTTTTTTAAAAAATTGGGGTATAGTTGCTTTACAATGTCATGTTAGTTTCTGCTGTACAATGAAGTGAATCAGCCATATGCATACATATATCCCCTCCCTCCCACCCCACCCCCTGCCCCATCCCATCTATCTAGGTCACCACAGGGCCCTGAGCTGATCTCCCTGCGCTATATAGCAGGTTCCTACTAGCTATCTCTTTTACACATGGCAGTGCACCTACGTGAATCCCAATCTCCCAATTTATCCCCCTTCCCCCACCTGTGTCCACACATCCGTTCCCTACGTCTGTCTATTCTTGCCCTGCAAATAGGTTCATCTGTACCATTCATCCTTTGATTTGACAACTTACAAGAGTGTCTTTATAATAGTGTTGAGCTAATTGAGAAAATGGAAAAATTCCAAACATGCCCTATCATTTCTAGGGTCCTTCTTTTTTCTAAGGCAGAAAGACATATTTGTGGTTATCCAGAGGCTGAATGGGAAATTGCAAAGTTAGTTTTAATTGATAAAAAGAAATCTGGAAATTTGCCTTCTCTAAATGTGAGTTCTGATCTTGAAGGCAAAACCAAGAGTTGTTAGAAGAGATGTCTCACCTGATTAAAGATAGAATCGATAGATTAAAAAATAAATTTATTTATGTTTGGCTGCATTGGGTCCTTCATTTCTGCGTGTGGGCTTTCTCTAGTTGTGGCGAGCGGGGGCTACTCTTCGTTGCAGTGAGTGGACTTCTCATTGCAGTGGCTTCTCTTGTTGTGGAGCGCGGGCTCTAGAGCACAGGCTCAGTAGTTATGGCGCATGGGCTTAGTTGCTCTGAAGCATGTGGTAGCTTCCTGGACTAGGGATCGAACCCTGGTGTCCACTGCACTGGCAGGCGGATTCTTCACGACTACCACCAGGGAGGTCCCAGGATCGATGGATCCTTGAGATAAAATACTTGGCTATCTATTTAATCAAGGTAACATTACAATATTTCAAAATGGACGCAGTAGAAGGTAACATGACCATAGGGGATTGTGCACGAAGGGTTCCTGTTCATGGAATGACTTGCTGCCCAGCCATCAGCAGGCAGCCTCAAGCTTTCAGCTCCCAAGGGCTTTGCTCAGCTGCCCAGAGCTGCCTTGTCTAAGTGCTCTCCTTTCAGGGTGGTTGATATCCAGTAATCCCAGGTGGACAGGCCTTGCCATTTTGGTCCAGCTCTGGACACTCTGAGCCATGTACATTCCAGGGTTCCCCAGGGGGTTGGCTGAATCATTGTGGGGCCTGTACACTGTGTAACTCCTGTAAGTTCTCTCCTCTGCTTCCATCCTGCCACTGTCTGTCTGCTCATGCAGAACCCAGCCTCTGACCTTAGCACCTTCAGAACTGAGGACACTGGGTCGTTTATTATTTTTGTTAAATCAAGGACATGATGCAGCAACGCAAAGCGCAGTAGGTTATCCTGGTGAGTGTGGAATCCTATTTGGACAGGTTACCATAAAGAGTAACCATTGACTCTGCATGGTTAAGACTAAATATTTTAAGACTAGTTGTCATTTTAATAGACAAGTTCTGGTTCAAATATCAATACAATATTTGGCAGTAAGTGTTTTCAAATTAACTTAATAAGCCCATCAAAACTAAGCAAATGGTCCATTTTAACATATTTCATTACTTTTCAGACTCAGGTATTTTAAACCAAGGTAAATCAAATTCAGTTCCCTCTAAATCTCTAATGTGTTATACAAACTCAAATTTTGTTCTCCATTATGCTCTTTCGTATTCTGGAACAAACAGACACTTTCCTTTTGAATAAGACTACTCTGATTTTCCTGAGAAAACAAAATTACATCCCATTACCTTGCATATTCAGTTGTATTTCTCTGCTGCCCAGTGCTCCAAATAAACTAACTTCCATTTTGCCGAGAGGCAGGTAATTGATAATTGCTTATCTTACAGTTTAGCAAACAAACAAGAAAAACTCAGTCCTTATAGCCACACATATGAGCTTTATACATTCTTAAAGTGGCAAGCATGAGCACATCTAATAATATCCAAAATTATAACCACTCCATGATAAAGAAACTAAAGGTACATATGTGAAACCTGTGCTTGGGTTTTAGTATTGTGTTTTACTTAGAAATTATCCAGGTATCTGAAGATTTTGCAGTAATTAACTCTACAGTTAGTCCAAGACTTCTTAGGTAATGAGGGATCTAGGGAATTATGTTTAAGTTGAAGTGATACAGAACATAATTACTGTTTATAATTCTGACAAGCTTTTTGATACAATTTATTTTAGCTGAATATATTTTTTACATTTTTCATAATTTAAAAAATAATGTAGGAGTAGTGTGACATTTAATCAATAAGCAAGTGTAAGAAGTTTGGGAAATTCATGAAAACAAAATCAAACCTTTAAAGTGAAATGTATTCTTTTTTTTTTTTTTTTTTTTTTCGGTACGCGGGCCTCTGACCTTTGTGGCCTCTCCCGTTGCGGAGCACAGGCTCTGGACGTGCAGGCTCAGCGGCCATGGCTCACGGGCCCAGCCGCTCTGCGGCATGTGGAACCTCCCCGGACCAGGGCACGAATCCGTGTCCCCTGCATAGGCAGGCAGACTCTCAACCACTGCGCCACCAGGGAAGCCCTAAAATGTATTCTTATATAATACTGAACTCTGATATAATCGCAGGAAAGCTATATCACTGTTTGCATAACCAAGACTGTCAAGGTAGTCTTATTTTTCCAATGGTTCATCTGGATTATATGAACTTGGATTCTTATATAAACATGGATTTGGGCCAGTGATTTGTTTCATCTTTAAAAACTGTCACAAACCGAATAAACATTCGGTTTATTTTCTGGTATAGTTTTAGGAATGGTTCACTCATATAGGTATTAATGTCTGTAAACCCACACAAAAATGAGCCCCTTTATTTTGGGACTTTGCCATTAATTTATTAATAACTTCCAGAGGTAGGACAATATTTCAGATTTACACAGTGAGAGATTAAGGCTTTTTCTCAATCTTAGACACAAAGATACATACATAATCTCTCTGAGCCACAGGTCAAAACAGAAACACAGACTCACCAGTTTCTCGAAAAGTTGTTTTCCTTTTTAAACATCTTTATTGGAGTATAATTGGTTTACAATGATGTGTTAGTTTCTGCTTTATAACAAAGTGAATCAGTTATACATATGTTCCCATATCTCTTCCCTCTTGCGTCTCCCACCCTCCCTATCCCACCCCTCTAGGTGGTCACAAAGCACCCAGCTGATCTCCCTGTGCTAGGCGGCTGCTTCCCACTAGCTATCTGTTTTACATTTGGTAGTGTATATATGTCCATGCCACTCTCTCACTTTGTCATGGCTTACCCTCCCCCCTCCCCATATCCTCAAGTCCATTCTCTAGTAGGTCTGTGTTTTATTCCCATCTTACCCCTAGGTTCTTCATGACATTTTTTTCCTTAGATTCCATATATATGTGATAGCATACGGTGTTTGTCTTTCTTTTTCTGACTGACTTCACTCTGTATGACAGACTCTAGGTCCATCCACCTCACTAGAAATAATTCAATTTCGTTTCTTTTTATGGCTGAAGAATATTCCATTGTATATATGTGCCACATCTTCTTTATCCATTCATCTGTTGATGGACACTTAGGTTGCTTCCATGTCCTGGCTATTGTAAATAGAGCTGCAATGAACACTGCAGTACATGACTCTTTGAATTATGGTTTTCTCAGGGTATATGCCCAGTAGTGGGATTGCTGGGTCATATGGTAATTCTATTTTTAGTTTTTTAAGGAACCTCCATACTGATCTCCATAGTGGCTGTATCAATTTGCATTCCCACCAACAGTGCAAGAGTGTTCCCTTTTCTCCACACCCTCTCCAGCATTTATTGTTTCTAGATTTTTTGATGATGGCCAATCTGATCGGTGTGAGATGATATCTCATTGTAGTTTTGATTTGCATTTCTCTAATGATTAATGATGTTGAGCATTCTTTCATGTGTTTGTTGGCAATCTGTATATCTTCTTTGGAGAAATGTCTGTTTAGGTCTTCTGCCCATTTTTGGATTGGGTGGCTTGTTTTTTAGTTATTGAGCTGTATGAGCTGCTTGTAAATTTTGGAGATTAATCCTTTGTCAGTTGCTTCATTTGCAAATACTTTCTCCCATTCTGAGGGTTGTCTTTTGGTCTTATTATGGTTTCCTTTGCTGTGCAAAAGCTTTTAAGTTTCATTAGGTCCCATTTGTTTATTTTGGTTTTTATTTCCATTTCAAAATATTTTCTTAATTGATGTGAGCACACAAAGAGACAAAGAATTTTTCCCCCCTCTCCCTGACAGAAGGCAGATGCCCATCTTGGTACAGATGACCACACTTGTCAAACTGCAAAACCAAACCCCCATTGCTGCCATCAATGGGAAATAATACATTGGTCATGTACAAACTAGAGTCAGAACTGACTGTGGTCAAGAACCAGAAACAAAACAAGAACACAGGCAGAACAAGTAAGCAAAAATCTCCTGCTGCTTGAGATGGACTGTGGGAGCCAAGAGAAGGTGTGCCTGGGCTCCCACAACACAAGAAATTGTACCTCTTGATTAACGCGGTTTAATTGGCTTTGGCAGGTAAGTGCATTTGAGCATCTCAGTAGAACCTCCAACACTGCCAAAGCACGATTGTCAAAAAAATTAAACATGACTCATACATAAAGTAAGTGCACATTAATGCTTTTATTCAACCCACTGCTTAATGAAGAAACCACTAAGATAGTTAGATAGGCTCAAGGGAACTTGAGAAATATAGTCAGATAAAAGGATATCAGAATAAATTTTTTTGTAGATGCAAACCTGTTAATGCGTTACAGGGCACACAACTCTGACTTTGGGATTACCTTTACTGTGAATAGAAATCTACAAGTTTACATGTAGTTTCACAGTGTCTCTAGTTAAACATTAAAAAGCAGATACTTTCCTTTATATACTTAAATATCCCTAGGGTGAGCCAGTTAAACAATAGGGTTGAAATGACATCCTCTTTATTTCTAAATTTTGGTAACTTTAATTAACAAAGTTTCTTGTAAGAGACTATGGATCTGAATTTACTTTGGTAACGTTGCCTCTATCATCATTCGGTCAACTCATATGACATGTATTCGTTTGTGACTCAGTCTGTGAACTGTACCTTTTTCCCACCCTGATACTTCTGTCATCAAAATAGAATAAGCTCAAGTCACCAGTAAGCACTAGTTGATCCGTTCAGTACTTAAAACACTCAAGATTCCAGTACAGTGTTTGTCAAAGGCTGTTCCATGGAACAACTTCACTGGAATCAACTGGGATACTTATTAAAAACAGACTCCTGGCAAGATGTCAGGCCCAGTGAAGCTAAATCTCTAGGGAGGTGGCCTGGGAATATGCCTTCTAAAAATCATCCTGAATGATTCTCATGTTCACTAATAATCACTTGTCTAGGGGGAAAAAAAGACCCCTGCTTAAAATAAGTTAATACCAAGAAAAGCTCCGGGAAACAGAACTAAGTCATCTTGTGCCTCCAGGGATCAAGTCACAGAGGAAAAAGGGTAGTTGTTGACAGACTGTTCCAGGGTTTAAATGGTGTATGTACTCAAGGGGCCTTGTATTCAGTAGGTATTGGTGCTACTGAACGGTATTTATGTGATTGTAAGTGTGACACCGAAAGCTCTTGTTAAAGGTTCACAACCTTTAACTTAACCTCCCTGTTAAGTTGATAGTGATCTTTGCTGTTGCACAAAACCTTGGCTTCAAAGAAAAGGGGGGGAATTTGTCGTGAATTGTGTGTGTGCTTTGGGGGAGGGTAAGAGAGGGACCCTCTTTAACAAAGGTATTGGTAGTCCTCTCCTTTCACTGTACCTTCTCTGCTGCCTGTATACATAAATCTGAACCTTCAAAGTTTGTGTTTTAGTATGACATTTCTGGAAGCCTTCCTAGAATCATGAGCTGGATATTATAAAAATAAGTTATTTGTAGCTAGCAATGTATTGCTTTAAAAAAACCAATCTCTTCTTACATGGTCTTTATCAGAAATAGGCCTTTGCTAAATTAACAGTTAAATATGGAACTACTGCAGTTCTCATCAGCAGTTGGCTTATTGGGGTGAGTGTGTATATGCATCTGTTGAGGGGATGCCAGAAGGGAGGGAGTAGGCAAAGAGGGAAGACTACGGGTTAAAGGCTGAACTGGTAGAATTAAGAAGTGCAAAAATTGTAGTGGCAAATCTTATTACTTATCCCATGTCATTTTAAAAACAGTTTGTTCCCAGCCAAAACCTTTAGGCAATAATAGCAAAAGGATCGCAGATAGTGTTTTGGGGTATATTTGTTTTACTCTTTGGAAAATTTATTTACTTTGAAACATCTCAGATTCCTTTATCACCAGGCACAGAAACAAACACAAATGGCTAGGAAATGTGTCTTCAGCAGGAATTGAGGTTTGATGCAAGAAAAAAAATTATAGGAGATCTAAAATCTTGCCGTTGAACTATCAAACTAGTCCTGAATTTATAGGAGCTGAATTTTATTGGCTTTGACCTGCTTTTCCTGCCAGAGCTGGTCACTAGAAAGCTGGCAGCAGGAGTTCTCGGGACTTAGTGGTCCCCTCTTAGCCACTTGTTGGCTCTGCATCTGCTTATGGTCATGTGGGAGCCCCAAAGCCCACGTACTTGACAGCAGAGCTGCTTTCATGGTTCTAGTAGCTTCTTCAGAGTACAAGGCCCCAAAGATGGCAGATCTTTAAAGCACAATTGAAAAAGCGGAAAAGGCATTGTTATTGTCACAGCTGCCCTTAGACCTGGGTGAGAGAACCCTCGTTTTAGAAGCCCATGCTTTAGACGGCCTTGCTCAGGCTGTGCCCCTGCCCAGTCCTTGTGGGCCAATGGGATGCGGCCACCAGCTCCTCCACCACTTCCCTGTTCTAGACATTTATGGGTAAGAACCCCTCCCCTCTTAAAAGTCCCCCCCTCATTTGTGGCTGACCAGTACTTCTGTAAAATACAAAATTGTACACGGGGATGTTGCAGCAATATCAAATTGCTATGAGAGGCTCTAAATGCTTCCTTTCCCTGTCTGTGCTTGATGCAGACTATAATAGGTCAAGGACCAGGTTCAAAGACTACTTTGAATAGTACCTTCTAGACCATGTGTAGGGCCCCAGAATCCTCTGCCCAAAGGGACCTGAGCTTGCCTCCAGGATCTGTGTAGAACTTTTCCCTCAGTCCATCCTCTGGAGGTAGATCACACTGCCAGTGGCCAAGGGACAGCTGTTGGGGTGTTGAGAGTGGAGCTTGGGTGTGTGGGAGAGGGTGACCACACGTGTACGTGCCAGGCCCCCCCGCAGTGTGGGACAGAGCCGGGGCTTGCAAAAGGGTGTGTGGAGGGGGGAGATGGAGGAGAGGCAGGGTGCCATGCTATGAGCTGAGCTGAGGAATTCTAAATTTGAACCTGGCGTTGAAGTCATTATAAAGTATGTTTATCAAGGTGGAAGTGGAGAACATATTTAACAGCTTGTTAGACTGATTTATTACTTTTAACATTTAGACATATGGTATGTGGATTTTTCATTTGTATTCATGTCCAGAGCCCTACAGATGCTGAAGGGAAGGCCTGGTTATGGTCCAGAAGCCTACTTGAGAGATAACAAAAGCCCCTTTTATAAACTCAGATGCTATTTAATAAATGTCATCACTTAAAAGTCCTTGGGGGAGCTCCATTTTTCTCTAGAGGGTCCATATTTTTAAGACCATGGGCTTTAGAATTGATGTGGATTAGAATCTGAGCTTCTCTACTTAATTTTTCATATAACATAGAAAACTTTAGGCAAGTTACTTCATCTCCCTGGTTCTTAGTTTATTTATCAGTAAAATGGGCATGATAATTAACTGCTATCACAAAGAGTTGTGTTGAGATTAAACTAGTAATGTTTTAAAAAGTGCCTGGTACAGAGTGAAAAAGTGGTAGCTGCTATTTTTATGAAGAATTCTTCACTGTTGAAAGCATCTGGCAACTCTGGTTATAATCTCATTTTTCCAGATGTGATTTTAAAGTTAGGATAAACTGGTGGCATGTGCCAGGAAGTGGCATGTAGACTAATAACTCTTTTCACCAAGACTGATGACAATCTAGTCCTCTGTGAATGTGGCAACCAGTCACAAGAAGAGATAGCTTTCTGTCAGTTTAAGAATTTACCAACTCTGGGAAATGGTAATTTTAGTGTTTTGAGTTTCAGGGTCTTTTCTTTTAGTTGGATAATATGCTCCTGATGAAAATCCCTTGCCTATTCTGGTCTTGGCCCTCTGCCTAGCTTTTAAATTGGGATTAAATTTTAACAAACTCTCAATTGTGTGTGCCTTATGTTATCACAGAATGTTATATCAGGCATTATAAATAATTCCCAGGCAATATTTAGAATGGCTGCAAGCCATTTTTAGAATAGGTTGAGAATTATTTACAATACCCTACTCCCCCACTTTGCCTGTCATGTGTTCACTATTTTTCTTAAAATCCGTAAAGCAGGGAGGTTACCATTGCTACCCAGGGATTTATCCTGTGCCAGGTCAAGGATGGTGGTAAACCATTTTTTTCCCCTGTCGAAAGCCTAAATGAACTTAAGTGTCTTGAACTCTCCATGGTCTAATTCACCTCCAGGTTAGGACTCCTGCCATTTCTCCTCTATGGAGCCTCTTTTCTTTTCTTTTTCCCTTCATGTGCACACTCCTCCATCTCTTTCCTAATTCCTACTGTTCTGGTTAAGTGCCTCCTCTAAGCCCCTCGTGCTTATCTCTGCTCTGTTTATTGGTGATCACTGGACTAAGAGCCCCTCAGGGACAGAAAACTGTCTTTCTCTGTGTACAGGAGTGATACTAAACCTATTTAACATGTGGTAATACATATTAACAAGCCTGGCCAGCTGATGGACCCTGGAGGCCCCCTGATGGGACAGGGTGAAGGAGAAATTGTGAAAGACTTTCAAATGGACCAAAAGATTAGCAGGTGTCTTCAGTGGAATATGCATGGTGTGGAGAACATTCTTCCAGGCCATCTATGAAGTTTGAACCGTTCATTGCCTGTTCACTGTCTTTGCGCTAAGCTACAACTCTGCAGAGAGAGAAAAGTTAGCTTGCCAAAAGTTAATCTGCATGTTAGTAACATGAAAATAATTCTTGTCTGTAGACATGCAAAAAATGTCTGGTGGATGTTCAATTGACTTCTGTGCCCCACCGTGGAAGCAGCCAGTGTTGCACCTATTAAGCAAATTTTCAACTGATGGGCTTATATATTTACCTGGTCTTCGAATTTTCCTTTGAACTGGTTGTAACACTTTTCGGGTTCCCTTGTTAATTAGAGCTAAAATCTCTGACAGGTGTTTATTCTAAGTCTGTATGAGGTCATTTTATCTTTTTAGAAGACTGTCCTTAAATAGTTGTGGAGTTCTTCCACTGAGATTACTTAAAGAAAAAACACGTAGCAGAAAGCAAACCTTCCTCTCTCACGAAAGAACAAAGGTTCTTTTTTAAAAATTAATTAATTAATTATTTTTGGTTGCATTGGGTCTTCATTGCTGCGCGTGGGCTTTCTCTTGTTGTGGCGAGCCGGGGGCTACCCTTCGTTGCAGTTTGCGGGCTTCTCATCGTGGTGGCTTCTCTTGTTGTGGAGCCACGGGCTCTAGGTGTGCGGTCTTTAGTAGTTGTGGCACGCGGGCTCAGTAGTTGTGGCTTGCAGACGCTAGCGCGCAGGCTCAGTAGGTGTGGCGCACGGGCTTAGTTGCTCTGCGGCATGTGGGATCTTCCCGGACCGGGGCTCACACCTGTGTCCCCTGCATTGGCAGGCGGGTTCTTTAACCGCTGTGCCACCAGGGAAGCCCCCGGAGGTTCTTTTTAGTTGTGTTATCTTCGCTTAACATTTAAATGCTTTATTGTCACTTTGATTAAATGGGTAATCAAGTATTTCTCTCAGGCACCCATATGAGGTCCAATATTAATCAGATGTGTATAAATTTTCTCTAATGACTTTTTTGTTGTTGTTTTTTGCCTTCACAAAAATCAAATTCTAAATATAGGAAAAGAAAACCTTCAGGGTATCCTTTATGACTGAAGCTATCCTTGAGATTTCCCAGAAGATCCCTGGAAAGTTAGTGATTTGTTCTTATAAAATGATGCTAGAAATAATCAGGTTTGTTTAATGAGTTACTAATTCAGAAGACATGCTCAGATTTCCCTAGGTTACGTTTGAATACATAAAATGTGTATAAACATTTCAGAAATTGTTTTCATGGAGAATTCCTAGAGATTGGTCAGTGCCCTCATTGCTCATAATACAGACAGTGATCAGAACCCTGGTGATAGTTTGCTTGACAATATTAGGTAACAACTGGTACAGTGTTACCAGTTATTATTTAAATGCTTACTTGGAATAAGCTTATATCTTTTTTCCCTAACTCTATTGATATACAGCTGACATAACATTATGTAAATTTAAGGTGTACAGTGTGATGATTTGATATATATTTACCACAATGAAGTTAGCTAACACATCCATCACCTCAAATAACTATTTTTTGTGTGTGGTGAGATTAAGATCTACTTTCTTGACAACTCTCCAGCACATGACACAGTATTGTTAACGACAGTCACTGTGCTATATATTAGATCCCCAGTACTTATTCATCTTACTACTGGAAGTTTATACCCATTGACCAGCAAGTATCTCCTCGTTTTCCCCATTCCCCGGCCCCTGGCAACATCTGTTCTACTGTTTCTCTGTGTTCCCCTTTTTTAGGTACCACATATAAGTGAGATGATACAGTATTTATCCTGTGGACTAACTTATTTCACTTAGCACAGTACCCTCAAGGTCCATCCATTTTGTCCCAAATGGCAGGACTTTTTTCGTTATGGCTAGATAATATTCCATTTTACACATATACCACATTTTCTTTATCTGTCCATCAGTGGACACATAGGTTGTTTCCATGTCTTGGCTACTGTGAATAATGCTGCAGTGAACATGGGGGTGCAGATATCTTTTCAAAATAGTGATTTCATTTCCTTCAATCATGTGGTAGTTCTATTTTTAATATTTTGAGGAAGCTCTATACTGTTTCCCATAGTGACTGCACCAATTTACATTCCCACTAACAGGACTCAGGGGTTCCCTTTTTTTCTACATCCTTGCTAATACTTAATCTCTTGTCTGTTTGATAAGCTTTTATTTGAATCTGGCATCTTTTAGGCCAGTGATTCTAAATTGGAGATGCACATTAGACTTACCTGTAGAGTTTTATAAAATACAGGCCCTACTCCAGAGTTACTGAATTTCTTGATATTCTTGATATATATGTTTTAGGATTACTGTGTATCAAGATTTTTCCTCTATAAAAATCATTCATGCATTTATTTTAAAATATTATTTATTTTGGTTGCACCAGGTTTTAGTTGTGTCAGGTGGGCTCCTTAGTTGTGGCATGGGGGCTCTTAATTGTGGCATGCATGTGGGATCTAGTTCCCTGGCCAGAGATTAAACCCCAGCTCCCTGAGCTGGAAGCATGGAGTCTTAACCACTGTGCCACCAGGGAAGTCCCCATATTCGTGCATTTATAAATCAAATGTAACACTTGAAAACTGACTTAATCATTACACAGAAACATTTCATCTACGTTTTTTTGGAATGGCTTTATTATCTTGTTTTGTATGCCACAGAAACGACCACATTTCCTTGTCACTTTATTCTGAACTCTCATCGGATCTTTCATGTTTGAAAATTATCAGTAATAAATAACCACACCTATTTCACATTTCTTTCCTCTATGAATGGGTTTTATTTTACTCTAATTTTCACCTGAGTGAGCAGAGTTTGTCAGTTTGTGTCTTCAAACAGGGGTTGTCCTGGCCCCATGGTGTACCAGCTACTTTAAACTATTGCCTCTTTTAAGGAGGGACTCTTGGGTGCAGAAGGCATTGCTTGCCAGTGGGCTGAGTCAGAATCTTCAAAATCTTTAGTCCAGAAGCAGCCGGCTTCCCGAGTCTGCTAACCCAAGATCTAGCAGAACACTACTTAATTACACAGGACTAAATGAACTGATGAGGAAATTTTTATTATGGATATTTGTTTAGAATACTGTTGATGTTCTTTTAATGTTCTCTCTTCTAGATATGTAAGCAGCCTCCTTTTTAAAAAAATTCTTAAGCTATCTGTAACCTATAGTTTTTAGTGGATGCTATTTTAAACAAAAATGTAGCATTTTCAAATAATATCTGATTCTCACTAACTACTTCCCCCTCGCTTCTACTGGAAATCAGAAACTCTCACTAAATCTTCTTCTGTGCTTGGCACTATAGTTATTTGTGTAGGTTCAATAAGAATCTGTCCTCCTTGGTACCAGGAGTTAATTGAAAAAATTAGGTATACAAACAAAGCCTTGCCTGGAATATCTTATTTGAGAATGGTTCTCAATCAGGTATGACAGTCACTTTTAAGAAAATAAGATTGACTTGTTTATACTTCACTTAGAGCCTTTTTAGTGGAGCCAATGCCTTTTGGAAGCTTCTCAGGAAGACTGTCTTGGAAGCTGGCTTACCGGGGCCCAGTCTTACCGTGGTGGTGAGGAAGCCACGTCCAGGGAGGCCTGGGGCCTTGTGAGAGGGATTCATCCATACTTACAGGCACTGCCGGTGAAATTCGGTAGAGTGTTTTTTGGGCTTGGTTTCCTAGCCTCGGGATAGCAAATACTAGAAACTTGAAAAAGTCCAATCTGAAGTTCCTTGTGAGACAATTTCCCAACAGAAGTTTATTTTGTGATTGTTCCATACTGTAGAGCTCTGGATTTCCAAAGCCAACTTGATGAAGCCTCTTGCTGTGTGGGGGAGGAGAAATTTCCCCTCTTAGTTCTTTTGGCACGCGATTAAAATGACATAAGGCAGATTAACAGGAGAAAATCCAGTTTATTACATGTGCAGGGGAATTCACATAGGATGAACTGCAAACACAAAGCAAGAGGAAATATACCTTGATAACAGTATTTGCACATTTCCTGAGTTGTTTTACAGATGTGAAAGCCCCCCACCAAATGGAAGATATTAACTACTTGATGACCATGAGCACATAGCCCCAGGCCTCCTGGAGCCTAAGGACTGATAATGTTTACCCCTGTGACACCACCCTTCACCATCAGCCAGTCAGAATTGTGCATGAGCTGATCATGTACCCTTTGATCCGCCTCCCTCACCTGGCTTTTAAAAATGTTTTGCCGAAACCCTTATGGGAGCTCAGGGCTTTTAGGGCATGAGCCACCCATCTCCTTACATGGCCCTGCAATAAACCTTTCTTTGCTCCAGACTCCAGTGTTTCCATTTGTTTGACCTCACTGTGCCTCAGACACACGAACATGGGCTAATATATATATATTCTGGACTAAGGAGAAAGAGGTAGGGGTCTGAGGCTTCACGGGGGAAGTAAGGGAATCCACAGGAAGAAAAGGAGTCCATGGGCCATCTAGAGACAATGGGACACAGGGAGAACTTTGATCAAATGGGCTCTGCTAGGTTCCTCTCTGTCCACCATACCTAATACTTCACATGGTTATCTATGGGGATAGCTTCTTCTTGGGACAGGCCTCCTATTTTAAATTCTTTTAGGCAGTAAGGGGGAAGTTCAAAGGTTCTTCCTGAGTCTTTGGGCCTTGATCTCAGCTCAAAATAATCCATGCCCCAGAGTGGCACACCTTGGGGTAGCCTGCCCTGGGGCCCATCTGTGCAAATGATGAGGCCAAATCTAATGAGATCAGCCCTACAAAGATGATTTTTCCTTGGGATTATTGATCAAGGAGGGAAGATCATAGCCAAAAAGTTGTGAAAGATTTTTAATTAGGCCAAAAGACTTTCAGGTGTCTTCAGTGGAAACCTATGTGTTGTTTAGCACATACCTTTCAGAGTTATCTGATTCTATAGGGTTTGGGTTTGTGCTTTTAATTGTCTGAGTTATTTTACAACCCTAGAGATAACATCTATAGAGTTAAGATATCTAGTTGTACAACACTGATATAATGCAAATAATTCTTATCTGTAGACATACAATAGTTTTTTTGTGCTAGTCAATGTTCATTGACATCCTTTGCCATTGTAGAAGAAGCCAGTTTTGCATCCTTTAAGCACATTTGTTTCAGCATTCCTAATGGGCTTATGTATTGGTCCAGTCTGGTCTTTGGATTCTCCTTTGAGGTATTTATGACGGCTTTTCCAGTTCCCTCATTAATGAGTTAAATCTGTGACATAGTTAGTGTTATATCTGTATGAGAGTCATGATTGTACCTTACTCTGAAAAATTATCCTCTAACTGAGTAGACCTTCCTGCTGCTAGATTAACGGGGCATCCCCCAGTGTTCAAGGGAGGGGTCAGTGGGGAGCTTAAGGGAGTTGCTGTTAATCAGCTGGTGAAATACTTTAGCATCTTAAGAACTTGCGTGTCCATATCTGGGCACCTGCCTGAGTGTCAGCCGTGATTACATCGCAGCCTTTACGTAGTTCCTACCCTGAGTAGGCGCTGCAAACACTGTTTCTCCCCCTCCTCCCCCAGTTGAACTCAACTGTAGATAGAAAAAAAAGACCGTGTAGGTGGTTGGATGACTTAAAATTAATGTTCAAATTTGCTGATGATTCTATGATTCTACACGACAACTAGAAAAAACCCCACAAGAATAACAAAGCAATTTTTTCATGAGGCAGAATCAGTAGCTTGGGCAGCTAAGGAAGTTTTAGGAACTTATGCTTCTGATTAAAAGTGACAATTAACCTTTAATGAGCATGTACTGTGTGCCTGGCACTATTGTAAGATCGTTACTTGTATTCTCTAATCCTCAATGGACCTAAGAACAAGGTACTCTAAATAGATCCTTTTTTTAAGGTGAGAAAAGGGAGGCACAGAACTGTTAACTTGCTCAGGTGCTACAGCCAGTTACAGTTTAAATACATCAGTTCTCCTTTTAACATTAGATTTCATGTATTCAATTGGTTTTCTGACCAGAATCTTATCTTCATGCAATTCTTAGGACAGCCCGATAAGAGAGACATTGTTATTCCCCGTTTGCGGATAAGAAAACTGAAGCTAAATGGTCATAGAGTTGAGATCTATCATTTGTTGTACAGTATTTTCTGCCGTTAGACTTGCCTCATGTGCTTTTGCCTCCTTTCAATCTGTGTAACTGCTGGAACCTGCTCTTCCTTCCAGTGAGCGTGTGGTCTCAGGTGCTGTGCAACCCCACCTCTCAAAGTTGGGAGTGCTCTGCCCCCCTCCCTGGTGGAGAAGGAGCCCCTTCCCGAACTCAGGGATACTGGCACACGCTCCTCAAAGCACTTGGGAAACTGCTGGGTTAGGAGGTTAATGCCCCGATTCATGGAAGATACAGAGAAATAGCTGACCAAATAGAACTATCACAAAGTTTAAGTTCACAGACAAAAGTGGTTTTTTTCTTTTTCGGGGGATGGGGTGTGAGCACCTCTTTTTCTGAATGAGTCCTTGCCTCCCCCCCCCCCGCCGCCCCCACACTCATTACCAGTTTCCAGCACACTCCATAAGTGCCCCCCACCCCTTCTGGTGGAATGAGACTCACAGCTCTGCTCTCCCTGAGCCAGTCCTGGCAGCGCTCTGCGATGACTCCAGCAGTGTGTTCTTGGCTGCCTCTAGCTTGATTTCAGCTGGTTTTTGTTCACTCAGTGGCAGATTGTTAAATAACATGTGTTTCTTAGGCACCGAGTCCCTCATCCATGTGGCATCTGACATTTTTGTTTCTGCTTTGTCACAAACTTCAGGGCGTCTGCAGTTGGAGTCCTTGGCTATTAGTTGAGCACTGACGTAGGTAGGCTGGGTCTTTGTTTCCTAACACCTGGAGACATTGCTGGCCCTCAGGGTCACATCAGTCCATGTGCAGAATAGGTTTTTTTGTTTCTTGTAGCTGCTTTGTGCGCTGCAGCAGGGGCTTGGTCCCTCTTTCAGGCGCAGAAACAGAAGCCCCAGCCCCGCCGCTGGAAGGGGGTGTGTGGGGAGGGGACAACCCCTCCCCCTCTCGTGCCCCAGTCTCTTACTTCTAGTATCTGTGAATATATTGCAGGCCCTCTTGTTCCAGCATGTGGGGGAACTGGGGACAGTGGTCAAAGGGTACACACTTCCAGTTAAAAGGTAAATAAGTACTGGAGGTGTAATATACAACATGATGACCGACCATAGTTTAAAAAGCTGTATGGTGTATTTGAAAGTTGCTGTAAAAGTAAACACAAAGTTCTCATCATGAAGAACACATGTTTATAACTCTATGAGGTGATGTATGTTAACTTCCTCTGGTGGTCATTTTGCAGTATATGTGCATGTCCTGTCATGATGCTGTGCACCTTAAACTTACACAGTATGTAAATCATATCTCAAAGCTGGAAGGAAAAAATAGAGAAAAAAATTTAAGAAAGGATTAAACTTACCGCTTCTCTCTGAATCTTCTCTCACCCTCCCTGTTTCTATGAATTAATAGCCATTGCCCCATTCATTCCTGCTCAAAACCTGCAACTGTTTTCTCTCCCTACATACTTGATACCTAATGGAGAGTAAGCCCTACCCGTTTCTTCCAGCCTGTCTCTTGCACCTACTCTCACTTTACCATTCCTCTTCAAGTGTTCCATATTCAGTTCCTCAGTACAAATAGATGTTTCTTCAAGAATTACATACAGGCAGGACCCCACCTCCCTGTATTTTCATGCAGTTGCCTGCGGCCATGGTAGGTTCTAGAGCTCTCTGCAGGAGGGTGGGTGGTGGCCGAGGCAGAGTGTCTTCTTTATGACGAATTAGGGCTTGAGTTTCAAAACACTGGCAGCTCTCTTCCCGTGAAGAGCTGAGCTGTACTGTGTTTGAGTTTCAAAGACTATTTTCTCCCAAACTCTCTTGTGGCCTAGACAATATATAGCTTAAGCCACAGATTCCACCTTTTTCTTACCTGAATTTTTCTCGGTCTGTTTTGCTTTTCAAGGGAAGTTTGCTCTCCAAGCAGGAGGAATTTTACACATTGCTCTACTAATCAGATGAATTCAAGTCTGAGTCAAATTTTTTAAAAAGCACCTTTAAACTCTCTATGCATCCCTACTAAGGCAACTCCATCCTTTGTCCTTCTGGGTTCCATTTTGCCCTTGACCTCCCTCTGCAGAGGTTAGATCCGGGCATTGACGAAGGACTGTGTGACTCAAACTGGATCCAGTCTTCCTGTCTCTTTCTCATCCCTGCCTGTGTTCCCTCCTCCACGCTGTAGGCCACTGTCAGAATTGGCTTCTTAAAATGTCAAGTCACCGCACCTACTTCAGTGGCATCGGAGGCTGCTCATTACTTCAGAATAACGGCAGCATTTCCCAGTCTTTCCTCTGAGCTTCTGCCCGCCCAGCTCCCACCCGTTACCTTGACTCACCCGGCCCCCGCTGGACTGGGTCCCAGAGGAGGTTGGCCACTGCATTATTCAGCAGCTCCTCTCTCTGGATCTGTTCCCCTGCGTCCAGTGAAGTGGCTTTGCACTCTGTGGAGGCGCGAGCGCGAAAAGGTTTTATTTTAATTCAGTCATCACTTTAGACCATGTTCTGCTGACTCGCTCTTTCATCCCCTGATATCTGGAACAGTGGTCCATTCACTTGCCTCTAGTAAAAATCCGGACGAGTCTGTTTAGAACTCCTGTCATGCCTCCCCTTGCTGGTTCAGGATTGATGCTTGGCTCTAAGGATCCCTACGCGCTGTGGGAAGGGGTGTGGTCTGCTCAATCCCTCCCCCTCCTGTCCCTCCCGGAGCTCCCCTGGGGTTGTGCACTAGGTGAGAGAACAGGGGAGGTGGCCGGGGGAGTTTCTGCAGCTGAGCCACCTGTGGCTCGTCCTCGCTTGGCTGTCCTGGGTGATCGTTGTGACGTGTCATTCACGTGCTGTCCTCCTCAGGAGGGGCCTCCATGCTGTGTAATTCCCTCCTTGGGAGGACAGGGTGACGTCCACCTCCAGATGTCCCATGAAGTGTGAAGGAGGATTCACTTCTTAGGTGGACCTCTAAAGCCTCTTCAAAGCCCTGGAAACCATGCCCCACAGGCGGTCACTAACCTCGAAACTGGCAGGCGGAAGTCCACCTGTGTTCTTGGAATTATTGACTACTATTAGGGTTGTCTTTCTATTCAGAGTAGCAACTGAGAAAAGAATTCTCTTAGAAATCGATCCCTGAGACCTGCTTTGGGTGCGGACTTAACGATGCTGCCTTTGCTCTCCTCCACCGCTAAGTTGACTGAGAGGACTTAGGGAAGGGAGTGTCGTGGTACAGAGTAACTCTTCCTTTGTGTAGGGAGAAAATGGTCATTCTGCTTTAAAGCTCTCAAACAGGGAGAACTGACTGGGTTCCTGATGATTGCCTCCTTGGTTTTCAGAAGGATTTGCTCAGATGCCTGGATTTTTTCACTTCTGTTCTCTCACTTCCCGAAGGCTAGTCTTGCCTTTGTATCATGTGGAAATAATCTTTTTTTCCCTCCCCATCTTGCAGATTGCTGAAGCTTACTCAATGTGAGCTGAGGTTCCTGTAGAGTAGAATCAATCAGGCTTTGGACCTTCTGAGGCCCTTCCAAGTCCTGGTGCTGTATGTGTGTGTGTGTAGTGTTTTTTGTTGTTGTTGTTAAACTTTATGTTAAAAATTAGCATACAGTAGACATCCTTTTCTTGATGTACAGTTCTAGAATTTTCTCACATGGATATATTCATATATCCACCACCACAATTAGGATTCAGTATAAGTTCCACCACTCCCAAAACTCCCTTGTCCTATCCCTTCCTGAACACATTTTCCCTCACCCTTAACCCTTGGCAACCACTGATCTGTCATCAGTCACTATGGCTTTATCTTTTCAAGACTGTCATACAATTGCAGTCATACAGTATGTGACCTCTTGAGACTGGCATTTTTCACTCAGAATGTTGCCTTTGAGAATCACCCAACTTGTATGTATTAATAGTTTTTAAAATTGAAATTACTGACATAACATTAGTTTCAAGTGAATAATGTAATGATTCAATCTATGTATACATTGGCATATGATCACCACAGTAAGTTTACTTAACATCCATCACCACACATAGTTACAAATTTTTGTTCTTGTGTTGAGAACTTGTACGATTTACTCTTAGCAACTTTCAAATATACAATACGGTATTCTTAACCGTAGTCACCATACTGTACATTACATCCCCAGGGTTTCTTTATTTTATAGCTGGAAGTTTGTACCTTTCAACCACCGTTATCCATTTCACCCACCCCCACCTCTGGCAATGACCCATCTGTTCTCTGTATCTATGAGTCTGGGTCTTTAAAAAAAAAAAAAAAAAAAAAAAATTCCATATATAGCTGAGACCATACAGTATTTGCCTTTCTCTGTCTGAATTATTTAACTTGGCATGATGTCCTTGAGATCCATCCATTTGTTGCAGGATTTCCTTCTTTTTAATGGCTGAATAATATTCCATTGTATATATATTTTACATTTTCTTTACCCATTCATCCATCCATGGATGCTTCAATTGCTTCTGTAAATAATGCTGCAGTGAACATGGGGGCCTAGATATCTTTTTGAATTAATTTTTTTTTTTTTTTTTTTTGTGGTACACGGGCCTGTCACTGTTGTGGTCTCTCCCATTGCGGAGCACAGGCTCTGGACACGCAGGCTCAGTGGCCATGGCTCACAGGCCCAGCCGCCCCGCGGCATGTGGGATCTTCCCAGACCGGGGCACGAACCCGTGTCCCCTGCATCGGCAGGCGGACTCTCAACCACTGTGCCACCAGGGAAGCCCCATGAATTAATGTTTTTGTTTTCCTCAGATAAATACCCAGAGTGGAATTGCTGGATCATATGGTAGTTCTATTTTTAATTTTTTGTGGAACCTCCATACTGTTTTTCATAGTGACTACTGGTATCGATAGTTTATTCCTGTTTGCTGCCCACTGACATTCCATGGTGTGGATGTAACAGTTTCCTGGTGCTGCTTTTAGGACTGCGCGTTGACCTCTCTGGGGCTGGATCCTGGTTTTCCTCTGAACTCGGTATTGACCTTGCTCAGCAGTTGTTACTGCTGATCCCAGTTGGGGCCATTTTATACCAATTGCTAATTCTGTCTTCATTGGAGCAGCAAATATAGCCATTGGTGGTTTTGTCCTTTCTCTTTCGGTAGCTTCCTTTCCAACAGGATGTGATTTTGCTCTTTCAAGTTTAACACTTCCCTTGTTCAGGGCAAATTCTCAAGAAACGGTGCTGTGGAATGCATGTGAGGCATGCGAGGCTGCGCTCTTTGATGCTTGATGGGAATTTTTAGGGCACTGAAGGGATTACATTTCACTGAGTCTTTTGTAGCTTAGGCCAGGGGTTCTGATCCTACAGAACTCAACTCCACCCTATCCCAAGTTCTCTTCCTAGGCTCCGAGAGTCTCAACAACTGTCCCTTCAATGGGACTCGGGGGACTTTCATGGCATGCCCAGGTTGTGGGTGATTTTAGAATAATAAAATATGTAGTAGTGTCTAGGGTTAAAGCACTTCATATATCTAGCCTCATTTATTCTTTGTTACAGCAGTGTGGTGGAGGAAGGAGAGACTAGACTTAACGTTTACTCAGTGCCTAGGATGTGCCAGGCCCTTTAAATTATTGTCTCATTTAATCTTCCTAGGAACTTTATGGAGAATTCTCACTTTCCAGGCGAGTAATCCAAAGCTTAGAGAAGTTAAGTGAATTGCCTGAAGACAGCGAGTAAAAGTGTTATCAGGATTCAGACCTCAGGTTAATCAAACACCTTCCACCCTGTCCTCTGTTTAAAAATAAACAAACAAAAAAAACCCAAAAGGGGATTTAGAAGAGAGAGAAATACAATGTATAATGTGCCTGTGTTACTTTCCTAGGGCTCCTATAACAAAGTACCACAAACTGGGTGCCTTAAAACAACAGATCAGTTCTGGAGGCTGAGTCCAAAATTTAGGTGTTGGCAGGACCTCTCCCTCTGAAATCTGTAGTGGAACCCTTCCATTTCTCTTCCCAGCTTTTGGTGGTTTGCTGGCAATCTTTGGTATTTGTTTGGCAGCTGCCTGACTCCAATCTCTGCTCTTGTCATCACGTGGCCTTCTCCTTGTGTCCCTCCGTCCTCACATAGCCATCCTGTGAGGGCACACAGTCCAGTTGGATCAGGGGCCCACTCTACTCCAGTATGACCACATCTTAACCACTTACATTGGCAATATTTCCAAATACGGTCACATTCTGAGATACTGGGGGTTAGAACTTAAAACATATTTTTGGGGCGTGGGGGGACACAACTCACACATAATAGTACCTATTGTGTATCAGGGCTCTACCAGGCCCAAGGACAAAAACATAATGGAAATAACTATTCTTATCCAAAAAAATAGTTTATCCTCTCAAATTTGGGTCACACGCTGTAGAGCACTTCATTAGAGTAATCAATTTAATATGTAGATGCTTTTCTGTAAGAGGCCTACTAGGAATTATAATGTTCAGTCTAATACAAACTTTGTGGTTGAGGAAACGGTTGACTTGAAAAGTCCATTTCCCCTTGTGAACAATCACATGCATGGCAGAATAAAAGTTAGGCTTAAACTTTGTTCTCAGATTTTATTGTCTAAGACCTCTGCACTGCTTTCACTGCTTTGTATAACTTGTTTATTTCTTTTTTACTTTTTTGGAGAAGACTTGTCTTTTCTGAGCCCATGCTTTGTGATTCTTGATCAGTAAGGCTCAAAGTGGCAATTAGTACATTGTGTTATTATGTCTGCTATACTTTTGCTTTATTTTTTCCTACAATATCCATATTGAAGCAATTTAGTATTTTCTGAATTTTCTGTAAATGACAACAGAGTGGAGAAGACTCACACAGGGACTTCCTATCACATCTCAATGATTGTCTGAGGTTGTTTTAAAAATCCATTTTAATTTTCAACGACAATACTATTTTAAAAACCATTTTTCATAAATCATATGGACAGTCTCTGTATAATGGAAAGTTAATTGCTTATTGCCTTTTAAAATTCCACTTTCCTCTAAACACATTTTTGTAAAGTATCCCTTGTGACCTCTTGCCACGCTGAATTTGAAATTCCAGCCCACTAGACAAGGATCATGTCTAACACGCTTGATTTACCTGTCAGTCTCGATGAATATTTAAAAATCGCACACAACTATAAATTTTGTTCTTACAGTGCCTAAGTACTTATTCCCATTTCTCTGCAGAACCAACCACAAATCCTTTTTTAACAATATCGGTAAAGAATATGCTTGAGTGCATTAAGAGCTCTGATATTTTTGACAGAAAATTCAAGATTCGAATATGAGAAGAAAAGCAGTGCATGAAATCAAGTTTTTTTAATTGATGAAACTACTTTTAAACTAGCTGATTACCTAGTCCTTTCTATTTTGACATGTATACTGCTTGTTTTACCTCTTATAGCCGAATCATTGGAAGCAGATATAGGGTATTTTACATCAAACCAATTTTATGACCATTCTCTATCTCTTGGTTTTGACAAAACACTATGAGGTAATGGAATGACGGTATTTACATTACAGTGTTTTCTTTTGGAATTTCTTGGAGATGAGGATATTGCCATTTCTGAAATATTTTTAGGTGGTTTGAAGCAAGAAAGCTATTTTTTGAGGATTAATTCAAAAGAATGATATAGACATGAGAATTTTAGCATCTTAAGGTTTTATTTGGGAATTGAATCTTTTAACTAAATTTACTCTATTTGTACTCTATTTGGCTAATTGTACTACATAATGCTAAGCTAGAATCCCAAAACATTAGGCCTCAGTATTTCCTTGATTCTTCCAGAAGCTCCTAGAGACAGTAGAGGAAGCACGAGGGGGCGGTGAGAGCACAGACCCTGGAGCCCCACTGCTGACACCACTCATATGACCTTGGACCTCAGTGTCCCCTCCTGAGGATTCATTTAAATGAGTCATGTTCTCAGAGCTAATGCTTGGTAAATAGTAAGTGCTATACAAGTTTTACTATTATTCTTCCAGGCTTACTTTGGTATTATACTAGCTATATAATCTAGGGCAAGTCCTTTAACCTTTCTTCGGTTTTATTATTCACATTTCACATAACTTGCAAGCTTTTCATGAGGATTAAATTAGATATTTTATGAAGAAATCCAGTGTGCATCTAGCTTATTGCTTTTAACTATGCCAGGGCATCTATATACTCAAGCCATTCTGCTGACTAAAAATGATAAACATGTCCTAAGCTCTTAACACCCATCATTTCCTGGGAGTTATTTAGACCGTGGCAACAATCTAGATCATTACTATGTTGCTTGATGTTATTGCATATGTGATACTGAAGTATATCCAGCTACTTTTTTGTTGTAATTCAAGCCATAATCATTGAGTAGTTGTTCATCAAACCATAAAGTACCAAATCTCTTGAGCAAAAATAAACCATGTCAGAGAAAACGTAATTTGTTGCCTGCCATATCATCATTCCAAGACTCTTGTCTCAGTGAAACCAGTTGCTGTTAGTAAAATAACAATCTGGTTATATAAATCTCGGCCATGACTGTGACTAGCTGTTTACAGCTTCCAACTTAAAAATAATATTGCACATCATTATGCGTTTCCTGTGGGTGGGAAAGTAATAAAGTGAGTCAAAAGTGTAGCGTCAAGTTTTATTGAAAAGAAAGGGTTAAATATTTTGTGGGGTTTTTTTTGTTTTTTGGTTTTTTTTAAGTTCATGAGAACTGCCTACATCCTTAGGACTGATTTGGGGACATGACATGACTTGCTGATCTGAGGTGGTGATAGCAAGTTTGGAAGGTAATGTTCTTTACCATAGGTGAGGGTGGTAATTTCCGGAGCGCTAAAACTTTGTTTTGTGTTTCTAAGCAGCCTGACTCATTTTGTTTTGGGTTTCTTGGTTTATTATGTGATCATCATTCCATATGGTGCTGTTATCTTCCAGCTCATATTTTCATCAGCTAGCGCTAGCTTGTTGCCCATTTAATGATGCAGAAATTCAAATTCATGGATCACAGTTTCGGATGTTACAACACCGTTGCAAATTTACCTAAGGAAAATGAGTAAAAGAGTGTTTTTGCATTCAGAGCAAAATGAGTCTTTATGCTAAGCAGGAATTCTTGGTCTCCTCAGTGCCCATACCGTATAAAAAACATCACCTGATTATAGACTGTCTAAAATAAGAACTTTAGGCTTCTGAGCCTACTATGGATTGAATTAAAATACGGAGGAATGTATTTTAACTCCAGTCGTGTGTTCAGTTTACCAAACTGCCATAAACCTCTCATTTGTCAAAATGATTCATTTCAGAAGGAAGAAACACATGTTTTCTCAGGTATCCAAGGGCCTCCCCCATCCCCCCCACCCAGTTTTTAAACCTCAGACTAAGGTCTCTTACATCCATCCATGATCTTCATGCGTTAAACACCTGACATGGGCTAGATGACCTCCCGTCTGTTGGATGGCAGAATCCAACACATGAATTTAGTTATTTCTGTGGCTTAATGACAATCCAGAACCATATCAAGCCGAGGCACTAGGTCACTGAGCGGAATTCTAAACCATGGTAAGAAGTCCATGAATCTCGAGATAAGCAGCCTAGAGGGACTCCTGGAGCGATGTAACCGCATTTCAAAGGCAACGGCCTTTGAAAGAATTCCCAAGTAATGCTGCTGTTAGCGTCCTCCCCAGATACAGGAACGTTGCCCAGTTTTTTTTTGGCAGGCTGGTGAGATGTTCTGATGATTTCCAAGTGGGTGCCTTTTCAGAAACAGGTGAATATGGTTTCTGTAAATTGGCTTCCTAGCTTAGCTTTCTCATCACTTCTATCCAGGAATTAGTCTTTTTCACACTGTAGGTTGCATTACTTGCATGTGTTAACGTTTGCTGTGGTTCCTTTGTGGCACTGAAAACAGATTCTTAGTACTCGGTTGCATCTCTGCTTCAGCTGTTTGCTATAGCCAGGCAATGTCCAAGACTGCTAGAAAGAGGGGTCCATAACTGATGGAGTAGAGTAGCCATAAAGTAAATATTTTGTTTTCTTCTGAAGCTGTCCACCACCCTTATTTAATTAAATAATTAGGTCCAGATGTTTTACAAATGACTGTTTTCAAGAGTAATGGTAAAAAAAAAAAAAAAAAAAGAGGTTCATATATCTTAATTTGAATTGGCTATTCTTGATTCTTTTTCTGTTTTTGTAGTGTTGTTAACAGCTTGGATCCCATAATAAGAATTCATAGTTTTTAATTTATGATTCAAAGCCATGCTTCTAGATATTTCCAGATGCTTGAATGATTTGCAGCATATAAAATAATATATGCTTATTTGTCAATAATGTAAAAAATCCATATATCTGTCTCTGGAAGATACATTGTACATAAGCAGGAAAAATATCATTGCTCCTCATTGGTCAGCTGCTATGTCATCTGAAGGCTAAAGTTAAATCTAGTGGCAGGGAGAAGGAACTGGGTGTACTAGTTCTTAATTTCTGCCTCCAGCCCTGACTTGCTGGAGTATCTGATGTTGATCACAAGTCTTCTGTGCCTCCTTTCTTTTCCTCTGGATGGCAGGCAGCATCCCGTTCTTGCAGGTCAGCTGCAGATTTAGTTAGGCCTGGGAAAGTAGCTGGCTGCTTGGCCTTGAGTCACTGGGCAAACAAGAACTTCAATTTACCCATCAGATACCCCAACCAGAAAGCCAAGTGGCATTACTTTGCTCTCTCTCATCTTTGCCTCATTCTTCTACCATCTAAATGTCAAAAGCTCTTATTGAAAGGGGCGGGGGGAGAAAAAGAGAAAAATGCTTCGTTTTGAAATCTTTAAGACTACTATTTGTGTATACAGATAAAAATCTTCTCCCCAAGTCATAGTCCCATATCTTGGAGTGACTGTCTATGGAATGAGAGGAATAGATAGTAGATTGGTTTTGAATATAAACAGATGATTTGGTGGGGGGAGGATGCAATAGTGGGTGTGGGTTTTTCACAGCTCTGTGTGAGCTGAGTGCACCAAGACAAAGATCACCTAGCAGTCCATGACGATGTTCTGTGCACTGGTCAAGTTCTGTGTGCTGGTCAAGAACATTTCACTCATGTATCATTTATAAACTCTGTGCTATGATGTCACAATGTCATTCCCATAACACAAAATAAAGAAACGCAATGAGACAGGCTTTCTCTTCTCAGGGACTGCTGATCCTGGGTCACATAACTTCTGGGTGGAATGAGACGGGGCCCCTCATGACAAAGGAGTGACTCAGCAGTTGGGTTCTGAACGTTCCATAGTGCAGCTGATGCATTTCACAGTTCTAACCCAAGCCCCACTCAGAATCGTTTCTCCTCCCACTCTTCTGAAAGAAAAAGGCAAGCAGGAGTTTTTGTCTTTCCGAAAATGTGCACGGGTGAATACTGCTTCAATTGTCATCTTTCTCATTAAATGTGTGGACCAGATTCAGCAGCCTTTTCTCCATTGTCTCTGTGTCATTTGGGGTTTGCATCTGAAGATCTCTCCACTGACATCTCTGACTAGATTTACTTCAGGTCTGCAGATTATTGCATAGGTTTCCTCCAAATACCAGCTTCACATTCACCTTCCTGTCCAGTCTCGGTCATTTCTCTGCGACAGTCATACTTTGTTGCTTACTTCCAAGATTTAAAATAACCAATTGCTAATTCTCTTCTTTGCTCTCTGAACCTTTTCTTTCCAGATCGTCTCATATGTCCCTAGCACTCTGGATTACTCTCTAACCTGTAAGCTTCTTAATGATCCTTATGTTCAGTGGTTGTTGTTCATACCCAGATATCAAAATCTCTTTATATTAATTCTGCCAGAGTAAATAGCTTATGTTAAAACATGTAGTCAATATGGAATGCTGTAGGTTTGAAAGGGAGTAACACTGCGGTCACATGAAGGCTACATGGCTCTCTACGAAGGAGCCATCCAAGATAATTTTATATTGTGGTATTACTGTAGCCCACACTCTACCTCCCTATTATGTTAGTCCATGTTTTATAGAATTGGAAGGGCTGACTCATGCTAATCAATTACATGATAATAAAGTATATAAGCCATAATGAGCATTTAGAATGGGGATATGAGTACAATGTGTCAGAATCCCCAAGAAGCTGGCTTACCTAGAGTTGCTTAGTGAAGAGGGCATCCTTGAGGCATATTTCGCCATGGCTGTTTTGCACCTGTTTAATCATCCATCATTATAGATTACATCACTATAGGAACCAAAAAGTGTATGTCTTTTATTGGACTTGATAAACAAGGTCAACTTCAGGCCCCTGGTCTTTCTGCCCTATTCTTGAGGCTGACTGTCCGCCTTCTCTTCAGTTTTTCTCCAAAATGATAGTTATGTTCCTGCTTTAAAAATTATAAACATCTTCCAAATCTGCCTTCCTTCTATTACATTTCAGTCTTTCTAGCTTCTAGAGATACAAATTTAGAGAGAATCTCCTGGGTTGACTCCTACAAAGGCTAATCCTATGCATCGTGTATGGAGTTTTCTACTTTAGTACCTAATATTCCATACCTGGATATGTGGGTAGGCAGCTGATCATTTCTTGATGCCTCTGGGGCCCATCAACATATAATAAAATACTTACTATAGTAATTCTTTTATCATTCTCCGATTGACAAAACATGTATACCTTTCAAGCAATTTCTCCATAAATAGTTTATTTTTAACAGAAATATGCAAGTATTTTATGCAAATACTTGACAGCAGTAAAATTGGGGAGTATAGAAGCTCAGCTATAAGTATATAAATCAATCATCAATCATTAGTCATATAACTTTGCATTGTGTGGGAATTCCCTCCACTGTATCCTAACTGCTAACTGTTTAGTGGAAATCTATACTGACAAGGAATTTGCTGTTTCATGGAATAATCTAACATATTTGGGGGTGACTGGAGACTATTAGAAAATCCTTCCTTCTTACTGAAACATTTGATTCTTATGAGTAGTTTTCCATGCCTCGCATAATCTTTATCTTCCTCTCAACCACTTTTAGTTTTTTCCAGTGTTCTTAAATGTTAGTGTAGAATTGAACAAATATGTCATTTGGTCTGGAGGTACTGTTTTTGCTTTCAAGACTCCAGCACTTTTTAAGTACCTTTTTTTTTTTTTTTTTTTTTTCTCCCGTGGTACGCGGGCCTCTCACTGTTGCGGCCTCTCCCATTGTAGAGCGCAGGCTCAGCGGCCATGGCTCACGGGCCCAGCCGCTCCGCGGCATGCGGGATCCTCCCGGACCGGGGCACGAACCCGAGTCCCCTGCATCGGCAGGCAGACTCTCAACCACTGCGCCACCAGGGAAGCCCAAGACTCCAGCACTTTTTAATGCTCACATCACAGTATTGGCTCATAACAAGATTGGGATGAACTGAAACCAAAGGAAGTTTTTACAAATCCCAATGACAAACCAAGTCTCCCTATCCTGTGATAGCACCAAAGAATCCTTTGATTGTAAGTGCAGAACTTTCCATGTATCCTAGTTATGTCATTTTGTTGTGTGGGTTTGGCCTTTCATTCCCTTAAGGCCCTTTTGAATTCTTATATCATTGTACAGTATATTTATCCAGGATATGGTAATGAGAAAACAAAAAAACAAAACGAAACCCCAAACCCACCCCAACCAAGAAATCCCCAGACAGGCCTTGTATATCTCCATATAAGACATTGATAGAAAATATATTCTAAAAGGCCAAATAGAAGATATCGCAACATAGGGTTGTATTTCATTAATTCATTCAAATGTTCATGGAAGCCTAATCCATGGCAGACATTGTGTTAGGCCTTGTGAACACATGGTGAAGAAACAAACAAAGCCTTAGCTTTTGTGAAGCTGATATTTTAGTGGAAGAGATGGAATATAAACAGAATGTGGTAGGAAATAAACAGGTATAGGATAGAGAAGGATAGGGTTGGGTAGGTGACCATCTAATTTAGAGTTTCTGAATAGGTGGCATTTATACTAATGACTTCAGTTTCAGAAGGATTCAGCTATTCAAAGAGCTGAGAGAACATTCCGCGCAGAAGGGAACAGCAAATGCAAGCAGGAAGGAATGAGCTTGGTTAAGAATAGGAAGTCTCCAGCATGGAGCTTAGTTTTCTTTTTCTTTCTGGATTACCAATTGCTTTTGAATAAGCTTGGTTGGGTGAATTATTTACTATTATCCAATCCACACTTCTCTGTGGTGTTCATGAGAAACTGTCAGTTGTATTGGAAGAATCCTGGCTTATTCTATATATAGTTTTTTCCTGATGCATGATTCAAAATGAACAAAATTCCTTTGGGATTTGTTCTCACTGAACTGTGTTAGCTTGTTTGTTCAGGTCTTCTAAACCACTTGTTCTTGGGTCCTTTATAGAATTTATCAGGGATTTGAGTCAAGTTGAACAGTCTGTAATTTCTAGAATTTGTTTTTGAAATTTGGGTCAAGATGTTTTGCATCTTCAGCCTGTTCAGATTTCTTCTATTCCCCCTGATTGTGCAAAGGTGACCACAAATAGTTCTTTTTTTTTTTTTTTTGTGGTATGCGGGCCTCTCACTGTCGTGGCCTCTCCCGTTGCGGAGCACAGGCTCCGGACGCGCAGCCTCAGCGGTCATGGCTCACGGGCCCAGCCGCTCCGCGGCATGTGGGATCTTCCCGGACCGGGGCACGAACCCGTGTCCCCTGCATTGGCAGGCGGATTCTCAACCACTGCGCCACCAGGGAAGTCCCACAAATAGTTCTTGATCAAACTTACAAGATGGTTCAATACTTGGAAATATAATTCACTCTGTTTCGAGTAACTAGATTTTCTTTCTCACTAGAAACATAGCAGGATTTGTTCTGGTTCATTATACTTTAAGTCTGGAGGCACTTTTCTTAATAAAGAAAAAGGAATCAGAACAGTATTTAACTGCTCTGTCCCCTCTCACCTGGAAACTTCATGTGTCTCGATGGTTCACTTTCATGGGTGCCATGCTTGGGCCAATGCTCTCTGTCTTGCTGTAAGCATAGCTAACCTATGATATCAAACGTAAGTCCTTTGATTTATTTAAATTTTTTAAAAAGCCACAGATAAGGACATTTATACAGAGCAGATTGGAATGCATACCAAAGCAGTGGTCACCATGGTGTGATTGCTTGACATCATGCCCTTACCTCCCAGGGCGTGGAGAGGACAGTGTGGAACAGGATCCAGAGGATTTTTGGCTTCCGAGATGTTTCCTTTCTTCCCTCTTTCAAAGGCTTTCTAGGTGTGCAGACTGAACAGAGCTCTATGCAGGCATCCCCAACCCCCAGGCTGTGGACGGGTACCAGTCCATGACCTGTTAAGAACCAGGCCGCACAGCAGGAGGTGAGCGGTGGGCGTGTGAGTGAAGCTTCACCTGCTGCTCCCCACTGCTCACGTTACCACCTGAACCATCGCCCCACTCCCCCGGTCTGTGGAACAATTGTCTTCCACGAAAACGGTCCCTGGTGCCAAAAAAGTGGGGGACCGCTGCTCTATAGGAAGGAAAATCCACATGCCAGTGTGTTCCAACACTCAGAAGTATCTCAAGGACTCTTAGAATTGAGGAGTGGCTGTTGTGGACACTTTTCCACACCAAGCTATCCCAGGCAGTAGGGCAACATTTGAAATTGGTGAGAAAAAAACCCAGGAAATTCACAAAAACACAAGTCACCACCAAACATAAGTCCTCTTAAAGATAGCAGTTTAGCATGTTTTGGACAGAATTATTTTATTTGAGCAAACAGGATTCCTAAATTAATTCCCAGATTATTTGTCTTCAGAAGAACACAGGGAAAATATATATTCACTTTCTTTGCCTGCTTCTGCTGACAAGGGCAGCCCGTAATACGGAGAAAGTACAAGGAGAGAAAGGGCATTGTACTTGCTTCTGAAAGCAAAGGAAAGGGCAGGTGGTGACGTAAGTGTGTTGAATTCATCTTGTAGGAACCATAGGAGCCAGCACTTACTCAGCTGACTGTTCACTGTCAGTTGTGGGTTCTGTGCAAGAGTGCTTCGTCTTTCTTACCTTTGTGGTTAACATCTGAGTGAAGCACATCTACAATACAAATCTTAGAAGATTACAATGTCTAAGGTATCTCATTAAAAGCTAAGAATGTAGGTGGCCCTGAGTCACTTAAACTGTCTGGCCCCCAGTTTTCTCATCTGTAAAATGACAAGGCTGGAGCGGTCGTCCCTGAGACTCCTTCCAGCTACAATACTCTGTGATTGTAAGAAAACTGTCTTACTCCTGAATAGAAAGTTTGATCTTCTTTGTGGAGATTGAAGCCAAGCTATGATCTTTCTTTTTCATTCTTTAGCAATTTTATATGCAACTTTTACATAAGGTACTAGAAAACCGGATCGATTTTCCTTGGAATTTGTGAAGAACTTTAAAAATACATTTCACTTACCAGTTAATATCCCCTCTATGTCAAATGAGGCAGCATTGTGCTGGATGTTAAAAATGACAGAAACATAAGTGATGATTCCTGGGTCATGTTCTCCCATTGAGCGATTTTTATGAGGCCGCATTGAGTTTCTTGCTGCCAACTACTGTGAGAAGATGTTCATTAAATCTTCAGTCTTCTGTGTTGCCCACTTTGAATAATAACTCTTTCTATTGCAGCGTCTTATCTGCATATAACTCGGTAAACAATAAGTAATTTTAAGCCTTATAAAATTTTAGGATCATTTTTGTGGTACGTGGGCCTCTCACTGTTGTGGCCTCTCCCGTTGTGGAGCACAGGCTCCGTACGCGCAGGCTCAGCGGCCATGGCTCACGGGCCCAGGCGCTCCGCGGCATGTGGGATCTTCCCGGACCGGGGCACGAACCGGTGTCCCCTGCATCGGCAAGCGGACTCTCAACCACTGTGCCACCAGGGAAGCCCAGGATCATTTTTGAATAAACAGATAGTGCTAACTCCTTTTCAGATGTTGGTTTTTTCTTTAAGTTGAAATACTCTCATTTTATCCGGAGAGAAAACAAATTGCCTCTAAACTCAATCCAGTGGAATTTCATATACCATTTTTTAATCCAGAGGCTTAGAAACAAATACAGTCATAGAATGTGTATCAGATAAGCCAGACATTAAAGGTGAATGTATTTTTCTCAATCTTTTTTTCAACCTCCTCAATTTTTATGGGATATTTGGTTAAACACCATCACTCAGGGTATTCCTGATACGGAATAAGCATTAAGATTAAATTTCTAAAAGAAAATATTCAGTCTTCATAATTTGTACCAGCCATTTAAAAAAAAAGTATGGGAGAGAATAATTAAAGGTTGCATCGAGCTATATTGTGGTTTGAGAAAGAAAGAAGGAGGAGGGAAGAAAAAAGACAATGAAGAAATTTTTCCCCCTGTTTTCTTACTTCTGTTTATCAAATACTACCTTTGTCTCATTTTTATGGATACATGTTCCTTGTGAATCTCAGCCAATCATTCTATTGTAATATATCTGAATCCTGAGGATTAATTTGCAGGTTTTCATAAATCTCGATAATAGAACCTAATTCTTGGTAGTTGGGTAGTACTAAAACAGGTTAGAACAGTTATTTCAATACTTTTGATTAGATAAAGTGATTGCATTAACTCTATTAATTGTTCTAGATTGCAAATGGAAGTCTGGACTTGGATGAATTCGGAGACTCTGATCTGTGTTCTCACTCCAAGGGGTAGAAGGATGTTTCTTTTGTCTATTTTTTTATCCCTTTATTAAAACTTTTTTTGGTAATATTTTGAAAAAGCAGTACTGCAAACATGGGAGTTTGTTTTTGGTATGAGATAAAATAACATGTACCCCCCACCAAGTGTGTGTGTGCACATGCACATCACATGTGTATGTATGTGTGCGTGTGTGTCGTTATCACCAGCATCACTCTGAAACTGTATGACTGCGGTTCCTCCGAGGCAGATAGGAAGGCTGGAAAAATGAGAGAAGAACTTGGGTCCTAACATGAAGCCTACAGCACTTCCTGTTGCAATACAGACACACGTTGTTGAACTCTCTCCTCCTTAGCTGGCTGTGAACACAGTGTGGTGTTTGTTATTCTCCTTAATTCTCCAAGCACTAAAAGAGATGCCCTTGGCCAATTTAATGGGGAATAATCCCTGTCTGTTGAGGAAAAGCAGTCAGGGGTATTTCTTGCATGCCATCAGTCTGTGTATTCTGCCAAAATGTAACATCCCTGGAACAATCCCTCAATGGATCGAGTCCACAGAGCTCTGAAGGGTGGCCCACAGGCCCAGGCCCTGTGTGGCTTCAGGCTGTAATCCTAAGAGGAAAGTGATTCTTTTCTTATAACTAAATTGTTTTGTACTCCTGTTCAATGTGAACTGACACTGTTTCTTTACCTTCTCACATTTACTTGTTGTGAAAACTTATCTCAAGGATTCTCCATATCTAATTTTCACATTTTCTCCCAGAAAGCATCTGTTTCATGCAGGTGCTTTTGAACATGTTCTTTTTTTTTTTTTTTTTTTTTCTCTTTCTTTCTGGAAACAGTTGGCATTACATTTATTGGGGGGGCATCAATGTTAACATTATTTGTGGTGTGACAAGAGCAGTGCGTTGCCAAAGTGAGAAACTTGAGGGTCGGGTATTCTAGCTGGGTAGCACTTTCTGGTGTTTGTGCTGGTGCCTGTGAAGTTTCAAAGGGAGTTGTAATGAAGGCACACCCAGGCTGAAGGGTAGAATGTGTTCCCTGAAAGGGGGTCAGAACATGGTGCATCTCACATGATTTTCTATAATTACAAAAAGCCCAGTTCTTAAAAAAAAAAAAAAAAAGCCCAGTTCTGGTCAATAATACAATGTATACTGAAAAGAATAGTTGTAAGGGCCATAAAAATAAATGTACAATGCTTGCTTTTCTCTATTATATAGTACAGAAGGAAACAGGGAATCTGAGGCATCTTTTAAATCTGTTATCAAATAATACGTAAGACTAAACTGAAACACTTTAGACTGGGAAGCAAGCATCACCTTGTAGGGGAAGAAAGAAGAAATTTTTCTCAGATCATACATTACTTAGGTAAAAGGGAGATTCCAATGGGCAGTTCATTGCTCTGTTTACTTTTGAATACTTAGAGAATGCTAACTTCTGGTGTTTTGAATTGTCGCTCAAAAGTTGAACATTTTAGAAATTAATTCTACCCAGATGTCAACTGGTTACAACTGCTGCTGGATTTTGCCTGGTTTATTTATTTATTATTTATTTTTGCGGTACGCGGGCCTCTCACTGCTGTGGCCTCTCCCGTTGCGGAGCACAGGCTCCGGACGCGCAGGCTCAGCGGCCATGGCTCACGGGCCCAGCCGCTCCGCGGCATGTGGGATCGTCCCGGACCGGGGCACGAACCCGCGTCCCTTGCATCGGCAGGCGGATTCTCAACCACTGTGCCACCAGGGAAGCCCTGCCTGGTTTATTTTTAATCAGTGATAAAAGACAATTTCCCATTAATGTAGTCTGACACTGGTCCTCTGACATTTTGTTTTCTGAGCTATAAAATAATTCCATCCCAAATGAATCATCTGGGTAGGAATGTAAATATAGAATAAAAGTGAAAAAAATTCCTGTTCCATTTGCACACCCAGGGATGGACTGTTATACAATTCCTTAACTTGTATCATGTGTGTACACCACCATTTCACAGTCTTAAGTAGCGCCTCTGCTCAGAAAAAATGGTCATGGAACGAACCGCTGAATTAAGATTGTTGGGGGCCTGGGTTACTTCAAAGACATAAAAACCAGTTACGCGAGAGAGGCAGAGAACAGGAAGTAGCCCGACCGGCTGCCAAAAAAGCCTGGGTGGTGGAGGCATCTATCTAGAGCTGGGCTCCAAAGCAGAACCCCTGGGGGGGATGATAGATTTTCAGGGTGTCTTCTCCTCTGTGGGCAGACACAACTATCTCTGCTTAAAAGGGAAGGTTCCCTTTTCCTGTGCAGATAGAGAGCAGGCAAGCTGCGGCGGTCCAGGAGTGCCTGCCCGCCTCTCCTCGTTCTTGCCTCCTTGACTCCCCTTTTGGTGTCGTCATCACTGCTGGAGGGTACTCCTGCTGGCTCGCCCTGCTGCCCACTGCCTCAGCCACTGGCATAGCAGTGGTAGCCCTGGGACTCAAAGACCTTCCTCTCCTCATGGTGAAACGGGAGGTGACGCCAGGTCTGAAACTAGAATTGGAAAGAAGGTGACGCTGACTCACTAAAGAGTCAAGGGGCCCCCACTCTCCCCACCCCTTGGAGTGCCGGGCACTGTGTCAGGCACTGGGAATACAGTGTGAACCTGGCAGGGACAGTCCCTGCGTGCACAGAGCTTACAGATTGACCTTGTGCGGCAGAGTTAGCTCAAGTCTCAGCTTGAGTGACCTCATCCATATACAATTGGCACAATAAGGATGACGCCACATGGTGTCGTGAACATGTATATATAAAGCACCTAGTCCAGTGTCTGGCTCTTAGCAGACAATCAGTAGATGCTTTTTTCCTTTCCTCCTCCTCTACTTAGCCTGAAACTTAATCATCTGTGTAGAAACTTTTGAAAAACGATGGACAGATGGTCATTCCTTGTCCATATAATCAGCCCTCTAATACCTCCTTTATCATCTAGCAACTCCCCCTTTATTCTGCTGCATGTTTCCTTTTGGTAGTGATTTCATTTCTCCTCCAAGGTTGTCCTTGATGTTCTTTTTAACCTCATTCCACCCACAGACCATATGCTGGAGGAGGGTGGGATACAGGAGAGGTGCTGAGATTTGTTCTGCATTCTGCACCTGCCCAGGGCCGGACCTGCCTATATATAGATAAACATGTGCAGCAGGCGTCTCTGAAATGTCACGCCAAGGGAACTGGCAGGGCCCTTTGCTCTTTGGGGAGTATGCAGAGGGGTATCGATAGACGGGCATGGCCGTGCTTTCAAAACCCTGTGCAGTGACTCTAACCCTGTTCTCTCCGTTGATGCTTATTCTGAGCTGCTTGAGATTCTAGGGCTATGTTCAAAGCTAGCCTGGGGGCGGCGGTGGTATGAGGGGTCTTAGAGCTGCCTTTGACTGTGTAGCCTTCAGGGTCCACCTGACTTGCTTCAGGCCCACCTCTACCATGTACAGGCTGTGTTACTGAGGCAAGCCCACCGTAAAGCGGAGCCCACCTTTCCTAATCCTTAAAACAGAATGCAAGCAACAGCCCTGACTCACAGTAACCCCAGCTCAATAAGTGGGGACTTCATTCTTTTGCTCAAAAGTTTTGGAGTCCTCCTTAATTTTTTCTTTCTTTTGTGCTCCACTCTCTAGCTATCAGCACATCCTGTTAGCTCTATGTTCAAAATAAATCAGTAATCCAAATCCAAACACATCTCTCACTTCCTTCCCTTCCTAGGGCATCTTTTCGGAGAGTCCTGCCCTGATCACTCTGTATCATATCCATTTCTTTCCCCTTGTCTAGAGTTAGCTTGTCCATGGGACTTATTTCCATCTAATGTACTATGTATTGGGTGGACTGAAAGGTTCGTGCATTTTTTTCCATAAGATGGCTCTAGTAGCATTCAGTTGTCTTTAGCTTCATTCTAAACAATTTTGTTAGATTGTATGTGACAGCTGTCATATCAGTGTGCATTAAAAAAAAAGAATTATCAAAATTGGTGAATTTTTGTGTAGCCATTTTAATATTGAATATGGAAGAAAAACAACATTTTTGGCATATTATGCTTTATTATTTCAAGAAAGGTAAAAACACAGCTGAAACACACAAAAAGAATTGTGCAGTGTATGGAGAAGGTGCCGTGACTGACCAAACATGTCAAAAGTGGTTTGCAAAATTTCATGCTAGAGATTTCTTGCTGGACGGTGCTCCACAGTTGGGTAGACCAGTTGAAGTTGATAGTGATCAAATTGAAATAATAATTGAGAACAGTCAATGTTATACCATGCAGGAGATAACCAACATACCTAAAATATCCAAATCCAGCACTGAAAGTCATTTGTACCAGCTTGGTTTTGTGAATCATTTTGATGTTTGGGTTCCACATAAGTTAAGCAAAAAAAAAAAAAAGCCTTCTTGGCCTTATTTCCACATGCGATTCTCTACTGAAATGTTTTAAAACAAATTGTGACGGGTGATGAAAAGTGGATACTGTACGACAATGTGGAACAGAAGAGATCGAGGTGCAAGCGAAATGAACCACCACCAAACACACCAAAGGCCAGTCTTCATCCAAAGAAGGTGATGTTGTGTATGTGGTGGGATTGGAAGCTCCTTCCGGAAAACCAACTGATTAATTCCAACAAGTACTGCTCCCAATTAGACCAACTGAAAAAGGCACTCGAAGAAAAGCGTCCAGAATTAGTCAACAGAAAATGCATAATCTTCCATCAGGTTAATGCAAGACCACATTCTTTGATGACCAGGCAAAAACTGTTACAGCTTGGCTGGGAAGTTCTGATTCATCTGCCATGTTCACCAGACATTGCACCTTTGGATTTCCATTTATTTCAGTCTTTACAAAATTCTCTTAATGGAAAAAATTTCACTTCCCTGGAAGACTGTCAAAGGTACCTGGACCAGTTCTTCGCTCAAAAAGATAAAAAGTTTTGGGAAGATGGAATTATGAAGTTGCCTGAAAAATGGCAGAAGGTAGTGGAAAAAAAGGGTTTATATGTTGTTCAATAAAGTTCTTGGTGAAAATGAAAAATATGTCTTTCATTTTTATTTTAAAAACCAAAGGTACTTTTTGGCCCACCCAAAATGTCTATTTTCTGTTTCCCCCACTAACTAGACGATAAGCTCCATGATGACGGAGTTTGTGTGTTCTGTTTATTGCTGTATCCTCGTCAGTCAATGCATTGTCTGGCACAAAATTGTTCTTGTAAGGATCCATGTCAAAGAAAGCACTGAGCCCTCTGATTAGACTAGAAAATACATGTAAATCACCTAGCAGAGCACCTCAGGGTCGTGCATTTGGATCATAGGGAGCTTTTCTTTGATGCTCTTCTGCAGTAACACAAACTAACTTCAAATTCTAGGCCACGGCTTGGTGAGAATCTCCCAAAGGACAAATTGCTAAATCTTTTAGAAGAGGAAAAAAAAAATGATATCAAGCTGCTTTTGACTGTGTCAAAAGCAATGTACAAGGCTTGCATAGAAGCTATGACACTGACGCTTGGCTGTGACTGCTTGATAGTGATGTTTTTGAGCACCTGGTTGCCAGCGACCAACATCAGAATCACCTGGGGTGCATGTTAAATACAGATTCCCAGGACTCATGCCTGATCCTTTGAGAACTGTTTTATAGCCATGCCTTGTACATTGCTCTTGTAGGAACGTTGTTGTTGGGAGCAGCCTCCCATTTCACCAGGTGTCGGAATGTACTAGGTGTCCAGTAAGTGGCCCTGGGAGCCAGGTGCTGAATGGAGAAAAATGGTACCATGCTCGTCCCAGTTATCTAAGATACACTGATTGATTGAATGTACCAGTACCGGATAGATCAGAATTAAAATATTAAACCTACACCTGAACTTGAAGTCAGGTATTTTTATACCCTGAGCAGATTAAGACGTTGGGGGGGATGAGTAAGGATTGTGGTTCACTGTGTAAAGGAAGACACGAGGCAATAGTTGTCTAGCAAGATATGTCAGAACTGTCTAATCCGGGAGAGGCAGAGGGTCATGATGGAAGATTTGAAACTCTACTTTCGAAAAGTTCAGCTTGATATGTGTCTATATTTTTGAATCTTATAAGCATAGATCCACAAAGGAAAATCTTTTTCAAAGGCAAATGTAGAGCAGTATGGTGCTAATGTAAGAATTACCCAAATGCCCAGAATCTGTATTTAATTCACATAAGATATTATGATATTGACTTCTGTTACACTGAAACCAAACATGATTGATGTGTATAATTAATGTCATTTTAGGAATAGTAAAAGAGAGTTAGTGTTACTAATTTCTAGTTTTTCCCAAGACTTAAATTCTGAAACTTTTCATTGTTTGAATGAAATATAGGAAAGGAAGAGTATTATCAATGCATAAGTTGATATTTTTATTAGAACATAACAGGATTTACCTAGGTGTCTGGAAACTTCATCCAGAGTCACTAAAATCCATAGGCCCAAGGAAGACTTGTAGTCAGAACTACCGTGGATTCCATTATTTGGTGATGGAATGAGATACAATGTGACTCTTGAAAGAAGCAAGTTACTTTTCTGAGAATATTTTAAAATTAATATGACTTATTTGAATGACATGATAAAACCCTACCATTCTTCTGAGAAGAGAAACACTGAATGACTTTTACATTTTTACTAAATACTAAGCTTGGCTGATCTCTTTTCACAGCCTTCTCCACTTCATTGTGTTTTTCATATGTTTCCAGCATAGACTCTAGGCCATGCACTTAAAACCTTCTTATCACTTGAAATTCATAAAATGTAGTCCACCAATTCCCTTTTCATCACCAGTTCAAGCTCAGCTGCATACGATCGTGACAGAGTCTTTCGTTAGTCATTTGAGCTGTCTCCACCTGATTTCATAGGATCTTTGGAACCCTGAAAGTGAATTCCAATCATTTGGTCAGGCTGGAATGGGTATCTGTATGGAGTTTCGGCGCCTGAATAGAAGACTGAACTGTAGCCTTATGTAGGTCTCTTTGCTTTATTACTACACGATTAAAACAAAAAATACAACCTACAAATGAGAGAGGCTTCGTATTTCTCTCTGGGAGGGGCTAAGGGACGATATTGGAATGGGGAGAGACTTTTCTTAGAGCTGCAGTTGAATAGCAAGTACTATACTGGCAGAATCTTTGGCTCACATCTGAACAGCTCTGATTCTGAGACCAAATTAAATGTATAAATCACAAAATTCAGTCTGAATACCTCTCCCCTTTCAAACATATAAAGGTCCATTAGTGAGAAGTTTGTTTGTGAGAATATCTGATTTACAGTACACCCTGTTTAAATTTGGTTCTAACGTGGTTTCTTGACTACTATGCCTGATTGAGAGCACTAACCAGTTTCCATTGCCATCGTAAGCGGTGCAGAATGCGGGAATGGGCCACACAAGCATGCTGTGCCTGAAAACCTGAAATTGAATGTTTCAATTTCAGAATATAAGGAAGTACCTAAATTGTTCGAGTTGAATCACAGTCTATATGAGTTCGTGGGTCAATCCTCTAAATTAATAACATTTTAGGATTTAGCCGCCTATAAACTAGAAGCTTGAGAAATCTGATGCATTCTTAGTGATTTCCATTAATGTCTTCATGGGTAGAATAGTGTGGCTTATATACATGTAGAAAAATGAAGAAGAAAGTAAATCCTTTAGCCTAAGTTCTATTTGATGGCCCTTGGGGTCCTACCTAATGAGTCTGTAGTTTTGATACATTCTCTGGCAGGAAAGTTATAACACAGTAAGTGTCAGTGTTGACAGTATCAGTGAAGCAATGGGTGAATTGCTTCAGACTCCCTGAAGCAACATGTTTATGCCCCAAGCTTACTCCCAACTAAAATGGGGCTTCTTGTAGTCAAAGTTCTTTTTATCCATCACAAATCCATCCTATTTTGTGAGTGGTATATTTTAGTGCAAATTTTATTTTTCGGTGCTATTAGGTCATTTTGGCTTACTGAGTAAGATAACATTTATTTTAAAAATAATATATATTTTTTTGTTTCTCACCATACTGCGACCCTGTAATACTGTTTTTAATATTGGGAAATTAAGATTGTGTGTTGATCCAGCTGTTGAAGATATGTGTCAGCAAAAGAGTATCCTATAAACCATGAAGAAAGACGTCAAAATTCACACCATGGCCCAATTAAGCATCTTCTCCAAGCATATTCCTCAAAGTTCTACAGTGTTGGTAAATCGTCTGTTACTTAGTAATAGAATTACTCATAGAAATTATCTCTTTAGCATAATTATAAGTAAGTATTCTGGAGGATATTATCATGAAAATACCATTATTTTGATCTCAATGAAGTCATGTTCTTACTATTGACATTAACAGCTATAGGGTAGAAATACACCCTGTTAAGGATGCTTGATAAAGGCTTAAGGAAGATAGTTTCATTATTATACTGTGTATAAGTTTTAAAAATCATTTTAAATGCCATAGGTTAGCTTATAATTTAGAGAAACCAGAGGCTGATGAAATAATGAAGTATTTTCTCTGTAATGAGTAATATTTTTATTCTAAAATATCTTATTTTTTTATCTTATATTTGATTTTTTTCAAAGCCAGGCAGACCTGTTAACATGTGTTTTAAAATAAAATATATTATTTAGTTTAATAGGGTGGAAAATACACTTGGGTGTATCTGTACTGTTCCTATAGAGTTTAAGTCTTAAAAAAATAATTTCTTGGAGTTCATTATCCTTTACATGGATAATCACAATAGGGAAAAAAAGCTATTAGGTTTATATTAGAAAAACAGTGGACTCTCAAAAGCTTGTGACTTTAAGTCCAGAAAAGTATTACAAGGACCCTAATTCAAAAGAAACTGGAGAAAAAAGGGCAAAGGTTGGAGGTGCAGATTAACCCTCGGATGACTCCATTTACACAAAGGGAATGCTATGGAGATCTCTAGGAGCACGGTGGTTGCTTTCTAAGCTATGAAGATATACCTGAAATTCTCCTATAACTTTCTTCTTCCCTTGAAGCTCTTGAAAAGAATGTCAGTACAGTAGAGAAAGGCAATGAGCTGACTTTAATTATCTTTCATATCAGAACAGACTGCTTGTAATGGACCTTTTTAATTTTTTTTTACTAATCAAGAAGCTTCATGAATTTCTTGTTTTCCTTAGAAAATTTAGCCTTTTATTTGTTATGCTGTTTAATTACTGTATATTTGTTACTGTTCCTGGAGTAAATAAATATGTGCAGTCACATAATTAGAATCAGTAATTATGATGTGTGATTGTGACATAAAGTTTTCTACTGAGTTTTGTCGAATGAAATGTCTTAAACATACACATCACATTCAAATCTCAGTGGAGGACTTCTCTAATTTGTTCTTTTTCAGAACCACTGAGTGATTGCTGTACTTTCTGTGTTTAAAAAAAAAAAAATTACCTTTCAGTGTAATTTGTAAGCTTGAATACATGTGTTCTCATTAGCTCCCTTTGGAATATTGCTTATTTAATGTTCAGCTTTGGCTCTTTGTGGAATAGAATGGTCAAGAGAATGTGGTAGATGATGTTACAGGGGAGTACTGCGCTGCATGGCAAATCTCCTGGGGAACAGTAAGAGGCAGATTGACCTGAAGACTAACGCAGATAGGCTTAAGGTGTGCAAACACCTTCCAAAGCCAGGAAAGGGGCCCTTACTCGAGTCTTAGCATGGTTACAGAGTTGTAAAATCTGTTGTCTTCTCCAGTCTCTTTCCCTTCCATTACCTCTTGCCCTAAGATTGAGTGGTATCGTGGTGGCTGCAGACATTTTGATATCTGGCTAAGGCATAACTGAGTTGGAAATACATTGTGTTGCGTGTGATGCAACGTGTTGGTGTGGTTTTCATTTCTGTGTAGTACAGTTGCATGAGTGCTGACTGTCCTGGCATGACAGTGGCTTCCTGGAATACTCCTGCTGCCGGCTGTGCCAACTGACCTGGCGTCCTGACACAAAAAGTACTAGGCAATTTGAAAAGATGTTTTGGGATGTTTCCATAAAGCATGAGAAATTAGACCTCATTTAGGTGTATATGATGAATCCCTTTTGCCGTCTTTAAAGTTATTTATTTAAGAACTGAGAGAAATTTCAGATTTAAAAAATACATGAATATGAGCCAAAGGGATGAAGGTGAGTGATGAAGTTGATAGAAATTATGCTAACGTTGAGCATATAATTACCAGCAAACGTTTTTCAGAGCATAGCAAAGCAATAATTAAGAGGAAGTTAGAAATTTCTAATAGAAGTGGTGAATACGTTCTCACATTAAATCATATGAGTGAATGACAGTATGAACCCTTTGGGGAAATATTAAAATTTCTTAATTTAATGCAAAATACTAATAATGTAACAAAACTGATATGATGTCTTTGTACTGAGGTTATCAATGACGAACTGGTTAAGTTAAAGTTAAGATTAGTCACAGCAGAAAAAACTCAAAATGCTATATGTAAAGGAATTTTTTTTAAGTTGACAACTGCCATAAAATATACATATTATTAACAGTGATTTGAGAAGCTGAAAATAGCTTTCAAAAACTATCAGTAGTAAGTAAATTTCTATCAACTGGGGTAGAATGAAGGTTGGCAAACTATGGTCTGTCTTCTGTGGCCCATGACCTAATAATTATATTTTTAGATGACTGTGGGAAAATTTTTCATGACACGTGAAAATTACATAAAAATCAAAATCCAGGGTCCAAAACTGTTTTATTGGAACACAGCCATGTTCATTCCTTTATGTGTCATCTATTACTGATGTTGTGCCATGACAGAGTTGAATCCTGTGACGGAGACTGCATGGTGTGAAGGCTAAAATATTTACTATCTGGCCTTTTATAGAAAGTTTGCTAAGTTCTGATGGTAGAGCGAAAGACTGACTAAATTCTCTTCATAATACATGATATTATAAAATCTTGGTCCCATAAAGAGGTGATCAAAGAGTATGCGGCCAAAATATGTAAGAAAAATTGTATTATGTGGGTGAAACAGATAATTTATAAGCATATCTTGTGATCCTTCTGGATTTTATGATATTGTGGTATTTGTCAGCCTTTCTTTTAGCTTATGATAACTTTTCTCATTCTAAATATTCACTATCATTTCTAACTTATTTTTTTAAATTATATTGAGCTATAGTTGATTTACAGTCTTTTAGTTTTAATTTTGTCTTTTTCTTAAACATCACCCTCTCAAATTAAACTCTGGGTCTAACAAAATGGATACAACAGTATATAATAACCTAAATTTTCTCAACTGGAGCCTGAGTGCATTTCTCATGCTATGTCTCTGTCCTATTTATAAACATCACACATTAGACTGGAATTAGTTTGTAGGGGCAAACAAGCATCAGGGGTGAAATAAATAAAAAAAATTCTGCTAAATGTTTTACCTTATTAGAACTTGACCCCCTGCTAAAACTTTCTCAAATATTGTTCCTAAACAGTGGAAACTGCTGGGTAGAGTCTTGGAATGGCAAATTATTGCTCAGAGGGACTTTTTTTATGACTAGGTTTAAAATGGAAATGCCAACGGGTTTAATTATGGTCCTGCTGCCTCTAGAGGGCACAGCATATTAACATTATTGCATGAAAAATATATCAATCTGTTCCGTGAATGTATTGAGCACCCTTAATATTTTCATTTGCATTTACAAAAACTCACATTTAAATCTTCCATGAAAGCTAAATAAGACTTCAGAGAAATGCCCTCTCAAGATCTTTCAGTTTGAAATCCCTGTTTTAGAAAACATGATAAGAGAATATGAAGAACTATGATTATTGATAAAAATCAGTGCACTTGTCATTCTCCACTATGGCACTTCTGATGATCATATTTGACCCATTTTTCTGGGGGTGAATAGTATTAAAATAGGCTAAACGTTCAGCTGTTAGGCATTTAAGAGAAATGCAGTTATACATATTTAAATGACTCAAGACAGTGCTATAATAAAACTAGATGGAGCCACTGGCTAAGATATTTGGAGCCAACATTTTTCTTTTTTGGAGCCCATGTGTGTGGCAGAATCAAAAACTGTTATATAAATAGACTTTTTTGTACCTTCTAAAAATTTGGTTCAGTGCTGCAGTAGAAAGTATTCTCATCTGAGCTTCAGTCTCTTTCAAGACACCAGATGGTTATGAATGTCCTGAACTGGTCCATTGCTCCTGACAAAGACTTTCACTTTGTCCAAACTCTAGCACGGCTTCTAGCAGCTTAAGGCCATGTCACTAGGATGACTCCAGGCCCCACTTAAAATGCCTTCCTGAGAAAGCTTGCAATTAGAAATCCTTTCTCTGACTTTTGAGATGGAACTCTTCTACCACCTAAAATGGACTCCTCAAGGATCTGGGGGCAGTCTCTGTGAAATGAAAACATCCAGAGAACTGCCACTCTCACTTCCCAGGCTCTGAAGGAAGATAAGGGCCAGTCTTTGGGAACCTTACTCCATCTTGTACCATTATAGCTCCTGGCATAAAGATATATTTGATTCTCTTCTGTATAAATGACAATTAGCCTAGTCCATGGACCTAAGCCTTAACCCCTAATGCCCTCTGGGTTTTCCTTTAGCACACTCCAGCATTGAAAAAAAAGTCTCCTGCATGTTGTGTTTCAGTGGAGTTGAGCTCAGGTTACACTGTGTTCTCTCCTCTGTTGCAATAATCATTACTGAATAAAATCTGTCTTTATTATTTTCAACTAGTGTCCAGCTTTATCATTGATACTACATTCATTCCAGACAGACTAATGATGATGCCTTATAGCTTTTTATTTCTTAATCTTAGAGTCAGAAGGGACTTAGACTGCATTTTATTTCAATCCCCTCTTTTACAATAAAGACATTGAAGCTTAGAAAGACAAGTGTGAAGCATGGATCAGTAACTGAATCTGAGATCAGAAGCCAGTGTCCTTGACCATCCCCCTCTGCTCTTTGCATTGCCAGGTCCCTGGTTTGGGGGCAGAGTTTAACTTTCTATGAAATTATTTTTATGGTAGAAGCTTCTGAGATAACAGGCCTCATTTTTCAGATTTAAGTGCAAAGTTTTACAGATGTTATGATAAACAAGACATACTTGTGCCAAACAAAAATATGAAACTTCCTAAATTAAGCATAAAATCCAACAATTTGATCAGTTTACTCTCCACTGAATTAGATATTCCTTCCCCCACCCCCTCATATTGAGATGAGGACGAAGTGAAGATTTAGTACAAGATTATAGCCACTGTTGGTATATTCAGGCTGTTTTAATGCATAGCTGTAATTCCAAGGCTCAAACACAAAGGCTCTATACGTTTTCTTTATGTAACTTTTTTCTCATGGGTTTCATATCCCTTAAGAACAAAAGTTAGTTTGATATATTTAGCATCAGCAGTGGGGCAGATCTAAAATTCTTTGATTCTCTTATCTCTGTTACAAATATGGGTAAGCAAACTACATTTCTATAAAAGATGTTCTGGACAAAAAGAAAAAAGTGGGAAAATGAGCTTTAAAAATAGAGATGTCTACACTTGTATCCTTACTTTAAATATGTGAAAATAGCAAATAATAGTCTACTAGGCAGGGTGTTCATTCACAACATCTAGCTGGGCTTTAAACAGCTCTTCCTTGGTTACACTGTGCATATCTGCAGGCACTGGAGTGATTAGGAGGAAAATGGTGCAATTGCAGTGAGAGACAGAAACCAACTCTTCTAATGGTTTAGAATTGAGATCAATGATGACACAGTTCAGTTACAGCATTAGTTCTTGATGTCAGAGAGGGGTTAAAAATGGGTCATAATGACTCTTTAGCAGATAAATTTGGAGCAATTAGAGGCCTGAAAATGTCTCTTTATGTAACTAAAAAAAGAAATTGCTCTTAAATTATCTGGGCTGCAGAGCCTGTTTCTTCTGTATGTTAGAAGCTGTTTTAAAATTCTGTTGCTTCTCAGTTTGGATTTAATCAACTGAGTTTCTAAACATCACATTGCAAGTAAAGGCAGGTTAGATTTTAAGTTAGTCTGAACTACAAGCATTTAAAACAGTTAGTAGGTGTAAACATATAATGGAAAAATAAGAAAAATTTATTAAACCTAGCACAGTGCCTTCCATACAGCAGGCATTAAATGCTTGTTGAATTAAACTTTATATTCTTTTTATAGATGTGACTGAAGAGTACAAACTAGCTAAATATCAGTCATTCCGAACAATCCAGACCAACTGCACTGTCCCCTTTATCTTTTGTTTGGTGCATATAGAAGCTGAATAAATGTATGGTCTACGCCAACACGATTCTTTTACGGTGGATTTGGTGGGCTGAGACTGTCATTTTCCAATTTGTAGTCCTCTGAGTTCCCAGCCTAGCCCTTAGAAGTCTATAGTCACACTGAAGCCAGAAACTGTCATTACCTTTTTGTTTTTCCTGTTGTTAGGATTATTGAACTGTGACATATTTATTGTTTCATCTCAATCTATAGATGTGCTTTAGGGGGAAAATTTAAACTAAATTGGTTGATTTTTGAGATGCACAAATGGACAAAAAGAGGCTTTGGTTCATAGACATTCTGTCCAAATTAGCAAAGCTTTGACTTAGCCTCTGTGAAATATGTCTAGACATTTCATATACAAAGGGAAAAATGTTATCGTCTCCTTCCCTTTGCATTAACCTGGTTATTTAGTTCTGTTTCCTACCCTTTTCTTTCAGAACCCTATTTTCTGGAAGTTCTCTCTTCTGCCAGTAGGTTGTGGCATTTAAATTAACGTCAGTATGGAACAGACATAAAGGAAGAACGTGGATTTCTTGTAAATTAATTGTTCATTGATGCTGTATATTATGGAAGATTCTCCATATTTTATTTAACAGGTATAGGAGTTTTCTTTTGCTCTTAAAAGTTTTGAAATCATATAAATCACTATTTCAATGACAGGTGAGCAAGCAGAACTTATATATAATAAAGACTTTAATATTTCTGACATGTTGATAATCCTGTTTGTCACATACAAGTTCTTACAGGTAGTTATTATTTTTATTACAGGTGGGGAAACTGAGATTCAGAAAATTAACTTGCTTATGTTTGCCCAGTTGGTATTTTGCACAACTAGCCAACTTTAAAAGAAATAGAGATACTGTTCATAAATTTTAACCACTAATAATATGCTAATAATAGGATATAGATTACTCATGCTTTGATGTTTACAAATTATTTTCAAGGGCAATAGCTTATTCCAATGGAATTCTTTTGTTCTATAAATTTTATTGTTGAAGGGTTTTGGAGAGCTCCTTATTGCCTATCTCACTGTATTCACAACAAACACGTATATCTAGCCTGTTTTTTTTTTTTTTTTTTGGGGGGGGTTATGAAATTTTTTTTTTTTTTTTTAACATCTTTATTTGAGTATAACTGTTTTACAATAGTGGGTTAGTTTCTCCTTTACAACAAAGTGAATCAGTTATACATATACATATGTTCCCCTAACTCTTCCCTCTTTTGTCACCCTCCCTCCCACCCTCCCTATCCCACCCCTCTAGGTGGTCACTAAGTACAGAGGTGAACTCCCTGTGCTATGCTGTAGCTTCCCACTAGCTATCTAATTTACATTTGGTAGTGTGTATATGTCCCTGCCACTCTCTCACATCACATCGTCACAGCTTACCCTTCCCCCTCCCCATATCCTCAAGTCCATGCTCTAGTAGGTCTGTGTTTTATTCCCTCCTACCACTAATCTCTTCATGACATTTTTTTTTTTTTTTTAGATTCCATATATATGTGTTAGCATACGGTATTTGTTTTTGTCCTTCTGACTTATTTCACTCTGTATGACAGATTCCAGGTCTATCCACCTCATTACAAATAACTCAGTTTCATTTCTTTTTATGGCTGAGTAATATTCCATTGTATATATGTGCCACATCTTCCTTATCCATTCATCTGTTGATGGACACTTAGGTTGCTTCCATGTCCTGGCTATCGTAAATAGAGCTGCAATAAACATTTTGGTACATGACTCTTTTTGAATTATGGTTTTCTCAGGGTATATTAGCCTGTTTTTTAAGACTTTATATTTTAATTTCTTAAGATGTCCTGATGCTGAGTTTATATACATTAAAATAATCTCAGTTCTTCCTAAGGGCCTGTCACTCACTCTTGGTAGGTAATGTAGAGATCTTGTGAATTTCAGAGCTAAGGTTTGTTGCAACTACACGTTGTGGAACCAAATGGAATAATTCAAAATTTCCTTTTTTTTTTTTTCAGAATGATATTTTCGCAAAGTGTAGATCTTCCTTTTTCACTTAGAAAAAAAAAAAAAACTAAAAATATCTTCTCCTGGACTCTTAGTCTGTTATCTTTAAGATTGCTAATTCAATGGTATAGATATCAGGCAACATAAAAATTAAGGTCTGATTATTTATCATGTGGGGCTTAATCTTTTACTTGAGGGTTTAAAGCTACTTTCTAACAGAACTGAAACTGGTCATTTTGCTTTATTTTAGTTCATGTGTCTATATTTATGCATGAAAATGTCTCTTGTTAGACCAACAGTACTTGGAGTATTTCATTGTTTTTCAGTTAAGAGTAAAGGAGCAAATCTTTTAGATTTATGTTGACTAACATAAACCTATGATTTGATGCAGGCATCTAATATAAGAAATTTGGCATTAGTTCAATAAGCACTTAAAAGCTACTATGTTCCAGGTATTTTACAAGGTGCTGGACCTGTAAAAATGGATGAGACATATTTCCTGTTCTCAGAGATCTCACAGGGTAGTGAAAAGTCAGACAGATAAAAAAATAATCAATGTCAGATGAGTGGGAAGGGAATTTAAGAGAGACTTTGGCACCTGATTTGATGGCTCATGGCTCATTAGCCTTTCCGGAGTTGTTGTCCAGATGTTCACCCATCATTTCCTCACAACCCGTGGCCACGTTCAGAGGGACACGGAGATTTGCAGGTGTCGCATGAGACTGCTTCAGTGACATTTCAGTCGCTCAACTCCCTGAGACTAGACTGATCATCCTTTACCTGGGAATTCTTCCCTCTTCAACCAAGCATGTAGTTTCATGTAAAGAGAGAAGGAAGGAAGAGGACTGGTCCTACTGATTAAATCAGTAGGGTGGTATTTTATAGTTTAATCATCTTCATACCTTTGTGCTACAGGGCATTCCCTTGACTGACCTATGAGAGTCCATGAACAGAGATGATACTGTATCTCTCCAAATTTTTCATTCTCAAATTTGGCTCCATTTTCTTTAAGAGGTCGTCCTTCGAGTCAAGGTACAAGAAGAGGAGCAGTTGGGTTGATGGGGTAGCTGGATCCGGGTACTAAGGCACATGACTCTGCCTCACCCCTCTGGCAGCAATTCCACTAAAATCATCTTGCTGTGATAAGTTGTGATCTCTACAGCATTGAAAGATACAGATGCAAGATTCATAAAAGATCTCAGAGCAAGGTTCCAGGAGTAAGGGATGAAATAAGTGAGAATGGCTAGAAAACACCTTAATAGAGGGTCCCAGGGGCAACATTCAGGATGAATGGAAGAAATAAATGAAACAGCAGATAGAAAGTACTTTATTGTCTGGCTTTTGCTGCCCATTTTCCAGGTCTCTCTCTCTCTCTCTCTCCCTTGCCAACACCCTTGACAGATATAACATCTAAGTACAGAACATCTGCCTGTGAGGATATAACACCCTCACCTCCCACGTTATGGCACCAAAGATGCAGCTCATATTCCTAAGGGAAGCTGAATTTGAAAGAAGAGAGAGCCGCTGTGCCACCCCCATGGTTGGTTTTCCACTGGACACAGCAATGTGCAGAAACCTAGAAATGTCTCAGCTAAGCAGTCTGGGTGCACGTGCTGACTGAGAGGCTGGGTGGCACAAATGTTTAGCTCAGTAACTGAGTGCAGCTGAAGGTAAGCATGTGAGCTGCTGATGCAAATGAGATTTGCTTCAATTATAGCAGCTGTCTCAGCACCAGCCTATTTTAGTAGTTTCAGGTGATATAGCCTTTTGAACATACCAGAAACGTACCTTGGCTGTCCTTCTTATTCTCCCTTATCTTTGGTCCCAGTCCAGTGAGAAGTCTCTCATTTGACAGCCTGGGCTCTGGAGGTTAAATGGAACAATTGAACTCTAGCTCCTCCTTCTCAGAATTTTTTTGCTATTCTGAGAAACTATAGATGGTCTTTCCAGGTTGATCAAATATAATTTTTAGTGTAAACCAGCTGGAGTTGTGAGTTAAGCTTTTGTCATTGGTGGTTTCTCTCTCTTTGTAGGAATATCTTATAGCGAAAGTCTCTATTGCATTTCCTGTATTTATGATTCAATAGGAATTCAGTAGACTCTGTAGGGGAGAGTTGTCTAGAAATCTCTTGAATTAGATATCCAAAAAATCACTCTAGGAACATGGATTTATTGTGCTGGGACATCTCTGTATGGTACAAGTCCTTTGGGGGCAAAGACTCTGCTTCACAAATTTTTGAACCCTCCTCACCGCCTCACCTAGCACTGTACTTTAAATGGGGAATGTTCTCAGTAAATAATGGCTGGTAAAATGTGTGTGCTTTAGAAGCAATATTTCCTTACTTTGAAGAATGAACTATCTTAGGAAATTTTAGAAGAGTGAAATGTAATACTTAATTTTAAAAAATCTTTTGTACCAAACTTCAAATTAGTTTCATCCTCCTCTTTAAAAATATTTGTAAGGAGCTATTTGTTAATAAATTGATTCATATTTCCCTTCGGAATTAGTGTAATCTGTTTGGGAGAGATAAGAGTGAGGATATTTTGCAATTTGTAAAATGAAAACCCACTCCATCTGGATTTGGCACTCGTCAACCATATACAGACTGGTTCTTCTTGCATCCTAGACTAAAATTATTAAAGGAAAAAGCTACATAAAGAAAGTCTATTAAGAAGTTTTCCATGCCGATTCGCCCTGCTCTCCCCACCACCTTGAAACCATTATATCTAGAATGATAACACTTTTCTTCCCCCTTCTGCTGTCTACACAGTTTTCCCTCCTTTTATCTCTTAGAATAATGTTACTGAGAATTCTGTGTGTGTGAGCTGAATTTTTCTTGAACTGTTTGAAACAGACTTCTGGGATGCCTTGGTAGCAATGCTATCACACCCTGACATTTTGCTTTTCTCATTCTCAATTTCTTTTTTCTTCTACTACAGTCCAGTTTTCCCAGCTAGAAGAAAAGTCAGGAGCTTAGGGCTAAAGCTGGTGCTTTGACCTAGACATTCACTTGGAGCAGATGAAGGAACAATTTAAGCCACATTCTTCTCTCCCTTTCCTTTACGGGAGATTACTGATGGGCTGATTGCAGGCGCGCGCGCGCGCACACACACACACACACACACACACACACACACACACACACACACACACACACACACACACACACACACACACACACACACACACACACACACACACACACACACACACACACACACACACACACACACACACACACACACACACACACACACACACACACACACACACACACACACCCCCCCACCCACCCACCCACCCACCCACCCACCCCGGTGATAGCACCTGCCCCATTTTCTTCAACCTAACACTAATTTGGGATTCCCCATCTTATGGGCACTGGCACAATGATCTCTTTCAGATACAGAGTAGTAATTTCACACTAAATACTTCAATTATTTACAGATGGATCTCAGAGGCAGCAACTAGCAGCTGGGCTATAGAAGCTGCTCTGACTGAGGCGTGGCCAGATAGAACCACATGCCACTTTAGACAGTGTTATTAATATTTATGTGACTTGATCAGCTAGTTTGGATGCAGGTCTTCCCTGGGCTGAGCGGAAGAAGCCTTCCTCTTCTCCCTCATTTGTAATTATAGGCTGATTCTTTTCTTGGTCAAACTTCAGGGGTGATGGAAGGGTGGGTCCCGGCTCAAGAGTGTGCCAAACACATCCAAGCCGTCATGCTTTCTCTACTTTTCCTTCAGGGCTGAAACATAGGCCTGAAAGTAGGAAATCTGGAAGCTCAAGCTGTGAACCTTGGCTAAAGATTCTGGTTTGAACTTGTGACAATGAGTAAATGGCAATAAGTAATCTGACATAAGGGGAATTAAAACAGATCAAGAGACAGGTTAATTTATACCTTTTTAAAATTTGTAAATATGTTTATTAGAAAAAATTTATACCTTTTAAAAGAGATGTACATACATACAGACAGATACGAATGTGACAGATAATCACTACGCTTAAAGGTCACTGCCGCAAACTCCAGGTCTTGCTTACTTCCTGATAAATATCTTTGTTTTCAATGAGAATATGTTGTACTACAGTCTAGGGTAGAATCCTAGTATTCCATGATCTGTTAACGAAAGGGTGTGTGGTATTGCCTTCTGAGAGCTCCATAATTTCTCAAGTCAAACACAAATGCAGGAAAGTGATGATTCTAGTGCTGATTCAATGATGGTGAATCTTTTGGAAAAGATGATGTGGGTTTGGTTTAGAATCTAACTTCTGCGTTGTTTATCCGATGACATCCTTTGCACAGTGGTGGTTCTACAGCTCAATTCTGGTAACTTTAAACCTGCAAGGTGATACCCATTAGAGGGCAGTACAGTTACATTTTCTTAGCAGGAAACCGGAGGGGAAGCGATATACAAACATTCCTTGCAGGGGTCTTCGTGACTAAGGCGGTAGTCTCAGCCACAAGAATGGGTTTTTTTTCCCCCCTCCCCTTAATGGGGACAGACTGATAGTCAAAAGCTCATAGTAACAAATGAAGCTCTATCGGTAATGTCAATACAGGAACACTTTTATTTTTGTGTAATTATAATTATAGTAAAAATACTCTGTCTTAGTTTCTGTCTTGACCAAACAACAGTTGACCTTTCTGATTTAGTGTTTTCATTATCATTTGCCCCTTTGAGATTTGTGTGTGTGTCTGTGTTGTGTTTTGGGAACCTGTAAGTAAACAGATGACTACCCTCCTATTAGTCTAAATTCCTAAGTCTTCCATGACCCAGCATTATAACAAAGATAGTTATTGTGGAAAGCCTGGGTTGAAACACATACAGAACTAATGACCTGCGATAATGACAAATCACCTTGTGTGTGATCTCATTTGTTAGCTACGGCCATCTTAGCTACAACCTGCCAGGGAGATGAAATCTGGGTAAATAATCCATAGTTATAGTAGACTAGATGAAGATTGATAGGTGAAAGGAAGTTTGATCCTTTGGGATTGGGATCGAAGAACTTTTCCTTTGACTTGACTAATGAATTAGTTGTTAGAGGGTAGATAAATATATTGTGGCTTGCTCTGCTTAAAAATACTCCCTACCTGGGCATCTTTTTCAGTAGGTGAAGGAATGTCTCAGGAGTATGCATGTGCTCAACAGCTGAAGGGGTGGAGCGTGGAGACCAGCCAGTGGCCCAGACTCGGGAGCTCACTCGTTGCACAGGCCAGTGGGCTGGAAACGGATAATGGGATCATCGGCTCAGTCTTTGAACAACCACAAACCAACATCCTTCTCAATTCCTTGCTCTCTTCTCTGATCTCCCAAGGATCTGCTTTCTGCTCAGGCAAGACTCGACAGAAGCAATTCCGAGATGCTAAGTTTGAAAATAGAAACAAAATTTAAATGCTAGAAGGATGAAAAGAATCAAGTTAAACCTAAGGGTGGTTGCAGCTAATTAGCATGTAGGATGCTTCCTAACACCCAACATAGTGAGATATTTACTTTCCTTTTTATGGAGTGGGAATAAGAGGTAAAAGATGGGGAGATTTGATTCGGTGCTGGAGGCTTGAATATACATCACCAAGGAAAATATAAAAGCTCAAAAAATTTGGTGCACATTCTAGAGATTGAATGAAAGCTTGTATCACTGAATTAACTTTTCAATCAGCCAACCTGACTCTTAGTCAAGACCAATGTTTTCAGTTTTTCCTATGTCCTTTGACGTAATTTTTGACACTTTCAAGTACTAACAGCTTTGGCTGAACTGGGCTTTAGGGGGCTTGACAAGCACTGGAAAACAGAAGGCACAGCTACATGTGCACACATATGTATACATACAGCGTGATTCCCTGTAAGTCTCACTGCCATTCTCGGTCATCACCATTATTTTTAACCATCAAGTTGCATAGACCGTGAGTTTAAAGCCGATTGTACCCTTGCATTACTCTGTATTAACATACTGCCGTCATCTGTTCAGCTGGAGCTGCCTCATCCGGTAGGGGAGCCTTTGAACACAGGTCAGCTGCGTTTTAGGGAGCACGATTCTCAGGGGTGAGAAGTGTGGCTCTGAAGTAGCCTGGTGACGAGGGACTTTAGAGGATGAGAGAGGCAGGGGTTGGTGAGCACCTGGGGAATCATATTTCTGTCCCCAGACTCTTTGTATCAACAAAGCTACAGATCGGTGCCCACCTGAGAATGGTCCTAGGCATCTTACCCTGGTGTATCATTTATAAAACTGGGTGTACTTACCTGTTGACTCCTGTTGCCCATTAAGCTAAAAATCTCTTTGTAGCCAGAGGCGGTGCGTTTGCTGGGGCTGCCATTATAATGTATCCCAAATGGAGGGGCTTAAACGTAGTCATTTGTTGTCAGTTTTGGTGTCTGTTTTGGAGGCTAGATGCTGGAAATCAGGTATGAGCGGAGTCGGTTCCTTCGGAGGGCAGTGCGGATGAATCTCTTCCCCACCTCTCCCCTACCTTCTGGTGGTTTGTTGGCCATCTTTGGAGGTCATTGGCTTGTAGAAGCATTATCCCAACCTATGCTTTCATCTTCACGTGGTGTGCCCCCCGTGTGTTCACAGTCTTTGTTCTGTACTTTTCTGTCACCAGATTTCCCCTTTTTCTAAGGACATCGGTCACATTGGAGTTAGGGGCCCAGCCTACTCCAGTCTGACCTCATCCTCACATCTGCAGTGACCCTATTTCCAAATAAGGTCACATTCTGAGATACTGGAGTTAGGACTTCAACGTATTAATATGGGGTAGGGCTGGGAGACACAGTTCAACACATAGCAGGCAGAAACTCGATTAATAATGTGAATTGAAATTTTAAAATATAGCCTTGCAGTTGGCCCTGTATACTTTATCTGTTCAGAGTAAAACCATAACATTGTTCAAAGAGGTATAACGGAAATACTTTTATGATGGTTTATTTCTTGAACTTTTAATTGAAACAGTGTATTTGTCTAAATAGTGTAGCTCTGTTTCTTGGAATTAATACAACCGAGTTGATCAGAGCATTATTTTGCTCCCATTCCTTCAGCAGAAGAGTTCGTCTTAATCCAAACCTTCATGGCATCCCTAACAAGCCCATTATAATGCTTAATAACCCTCAACACCACCAAGTTCACTTTACCTCCAAACCCCCAGGCTTCAGGTTATGTAGCCTCCTCTTGTTCCTGCCTCCACGAATACAAAGAGCAGGTGGCCAGCGAGCTTCGTAGAACTCTTTATATGGCAAGCGTTAGGTCTTCTCTTCTTGAGTTAGTTATGTCAGAACCAGAGAGAAATCTTGAGGCAGATCCGAAGTCAGCAGGGGATAGGAGGACAGACAATTGTGGATTCAGGTGTGTCTGTTTTCTTGAAGAGCCCTGTGGTGAAGTGGCAGATCTTCTGAATTTCACTACTTCTTCCCCACTGATCAGTGACCCATGTATATTTCATTTCTTTGAAATAGATTTATTTAATGCTTTCTTTGAGCTTGATGTGAGTCAACATAATGAGGCTCTGTGACAAAGAGATTGCAGAGGAACAGATCTCAAATTGACTCAGGATTTGACCTCTGAAAAATTATTGAGGACTCCAAATAACTTTTTATGTTGATACATTGATATTGATATCTCTCATATTAGAAAGTAAAACTGAGAACTTTAAAAATACTTAACATGAGTTATTAGTGTTACTTTTAACATGAATAATAATGTATTAATGAAAAAATAGGGTTTCTGACTAAAAATAAATTCTGTGAGAAGAATGACTTGTTTACAATTTTTGCAGATACATTTTTAATGCCTGGCTTAATAGAAGATAGCTGAATTCTCTTACCTGTTTTTGCATTTAGTGTGTTGTGAGATGTTATTTTGGCTTGAGTATAAGAAGATAAGTAGCTGGAAAAAGGATGAAGATTTTAATTGCTTTTCAGATAATTGTAGATATTCTTCTTTGATGCTATACGAAAATGCAGCAAATGATAGGTCCCTAAATGTTAGTTGCAAAGTGAATTTTGAAACCACATAAATGAACTTTTCATATACTGTTACGTTGAAGTCCATCGGTCCATCTTACACTTTGAATGGATATTTTATCCATGCATTGGTCATTTGGAAAATACTGGCTTAGTTATACAGATTTTCTAAATGTTAATCTAACATTTCATCATATCTTATCAAAAGGTCATATTTGTCAATATCACTGATCTTATCAGAAAAATTTTGAAGTATTGGGAAGCTCTAAAGATCATGGAGATATGTTTTTTGAATTCTAATTTTCATTGAAAGCTTAAATCTTATTAATAATAAATACTGTCAGTTTTTTCCTTGAACTGAGGGATCCACTTTGTTCATTTTCCATAAAATGTCTGCCGAATACCCATCTGAATAATTAGTTTTTCAATCATTCTTTCACATGAGAGTGGAATTCTATGAAAAAAGTGACTTCCACTGTTAAACTATTGTACAAGTGCTTTTCCTTGAGACAGCTATCATCTGTTGGTATATAGCAGAAGTGCTTTATGCTTGCTTCTCATTTCATCACAGAGACTGTGAAAAAGACATGCACTTAACGGCAGAGATTTAATTGAAATAATTGTTACTCTTCCATCAGGGAATTAAGTGAAACGGCCATTGCTTTTACAGTGAGTATGTGGCAGTGAGGAATCTATGGTTTCTAGTGAAGTTGGGAGCCATTGCTTTGATTTGAGATTAGGTACCACCATTTTTAACCTACCAGTGCATTTGCACCATTAGTGCACATGTTAGCACTGTGAGAAAGGCAAACAAAGTCTAAGTATTTCTACTATTTGGAAATAGTTTTGATGTTGTGGACACCATGAGTCTCAGGGACCCCTAGGGGTGTGCAAATCACACTTAGAGACCCGATGGTTTAGTTTGGTCAGTAAACAGGCAATGACAATGCAGTGTTTTCGATGATAAGCTGGGGTAGGCATAATAAAATTAAGTGCTAGGAGAGTCAGGAAATGATGCTCTGAAGAGGTGACATCTAAAGTATTCTCTATTTAATATATTTCACTTGATTCTAGATTTAAAGATAATTAAAATTTAAAAGCATTTCTGAATAATGACAAGTTTTGAATCCTAGAAAAAGGGGCATAACAAGTATTCAGATACATTCTAATGAGCATTTAAAATAACTGACTTTTGTTTAATTTCATAACTTTCTGAAAAGGAAGTTCTCAAGCATTTTAATTCTATTTGAAAATATAGTAAGGATAACAAATAAACACACTACTTGTGGAAGCTACATTACATTAAGAAGAGAAGCACTTTTAAATTATTGGGAAAATGCCACTGCTTTAAGAAAACACTATGAAAACCCTGTAATGTATATTTGAGTACCTTTTAATGATCTTTCAATCTGCACTTTTTTCAACAAAATACTACTGAACTAGGTATATCAAGTAAATCCAGAATTAGTTGGTTATTTTGTGCTTTCAAAGAGTTTGAGTTTCTAGTATATTTAATACTTTTCAATTTTTATAAACCAGATATGGCAGACATGTTATATTCCTTATTTTAGGGATAGGTATATATCCTAAAATAATAGCATTTCACATTTTTATGTTTCTAACCCAGAAAATTAAAGTTACGGCAAGCTCATTTTTGTAATTCCCACAACCAATATCTGTATCTCACTGGTAAAAGCATAGCCTCCTGGAAAATTCCTTATGATAAACCAGAGTATGTAATGGAATGCATCCATTTTTATCCTATCCAAGGAGGTTTACCTAGTGGCCTGTCAGGAACACTTCATAATGTGAGCTTTACTTGAGGTGGCCCACAGCATGGGCTCCCCAAAAGATCGGTGTGAGGACAGGCTTTAACCTGATGTATATGCTCTTCATCTGGGGCTTATCTTGCCGAATTTGGTTGTATGGCTAGATTCTAAAAACAAAGTAATTGCTGAGAAACAAAACAAAGAGTTACTTAAAAAAAAAAACCACCACAGGCCTTTAGGAAAATTTTGCTTTTGAATACAGGAAAAGAATTTACTTATGTGAGTCCAATAGAATGTACCGTTTTCTATACAAGTAAGCATGTCCACACTTTTACTAAAGTCTGTCTTTAATAAAATTTCTCATGTTACTAAGAACCCAGGAACTAAATAAGCATAATTTTAGTCTGTATCGCCTCCATGGAATAAAAAGCTTCTCAAATTAGAATTTAAAATCTCAATTTCAATTTTCTTTTCAAAGTATGTATTTCTCCCACTTTTCATCCAGAGGGAGGCTGTTTGTTGTGTTAATCTGTTTTTCACCTTTGAGGATTTCCTAAGATCTGTCAGATGGTGCTGGAAAAATGAGAAACGTTAGATGAAAAGGAAGTATGTTCTGATTATTGCAAGAAAAACCTGCATTTGATTGATCTTACCATGAAAATTAAGTTTAAAGCCTTTCTTTGGTGATATTTTAGCAGATACTCAAGGTTATTGCCATCTTTCAGAGCTTCGTGGGATAAGAAACTAATCTAGTACAAACTGAAGATTACATATTTCTGGGCAGTGCAGAGATAGTGAATAGATTATTTATCCGTGGACTTCACATCAGTCCAGCAGAGCAGGAGTTCTGCACATTAGAAATGGAATGGGATCAGCCTAACATTGTTTGGGGTCGGTTTTCTTTTCCTGTATTTTTTTGAATGGGGATTGGGGGCCCAAGTGTCCACATGAAGCTGTGGTCGACAGGAGCTTGTGGGGGGAGCACCAGTGTTCTCCTGCATTCCTGCATCTGGCAACACACAGCAAGCACCAGTTTTTAATAGAGTAGACCTCACGTTAAATAAAACCATCATAGACTATATTGTACAGTTATGTTGCTAATTTTCCTTTGAAATATAAAATTTTAAGTTTTTTTTTTTTGTCAAAAGTGGTAACATCTTAATACAAATAAAAACCTTTTTGTGGTTGGAAGATTTAGCTTATAAATCATTCACACTGAAGTGAAAGATAACGAGGTCGTTAATGACTTCGTCTGTTAAGAATATCTGTATTTTTGTAAAGGAAAAGCACTTGTAGATATTTAATCAGTACCATATGTCTGTTTTGCAGAAATAAAATGCTGCTTAGAGATTATCTTTAAATATTTTTTATTTTTGTACTCAAATGTATTTTCTGTTGATCTGTACAAAGCTGTATGGTTCTACTGTTGGGCTAGATACTTTTTAATGCCTGGACTTAGCCAAGTATATTTGACCATGTTAAAAATAGTATGTTTGTTATTAAAAATTTGATTGCATAAAAAAATTATTCTCTAGAAGGCAAAAGTTAGAAGGTGTTAGGAAAATGAAGAAAGGGTGGATAGAGGCAAAAAAAAAAAAAAAAAACCCACCAAAAACCTGCACAAGAAATGACTTGAAGTTGAGAAAGCATGGCACTTTCGTAGTTCTGCAAGAGGTTCAAAGGGTCTGCAGAATACAATGTGAGGGTGATGGCATAATTAAAGGATATAAGCAGGGGCCAGTTAGGTAAAGCCACATGTGCTGTGTAATGATATTAAGAACTGAAGACTTCTTAGACAGCTGTTGAAATAGTCTAAGGAAGAAAGCATAGTGGCCTAAATTAAGGCAGTGTTATTAGGGATGGAGAGAGTGTATGGATTTGAGAAACACTGAAGAAGTAAGAATGAAAGGTCTGAATAGTTAATTGGATGTCAAGGATAAGGGAGATAGGAGGCAGAGATGATGCCCCAGTTACTAGTTTGGAATATACTGATATATAAAGCACACGGGAGGAGAAATAAGTTTGGAAGTGAGGAAGATAATGAGTTTAATTTGACATATTGCTTTTCTCCAAGCCAGCCATCAACAGTGACTTTCAAGAAAGGATATGAGACTCTTTTCTACAATGGTGTAACAATACTATCCTTGCAAATGAAGTTGGAACAGAACTTGTATTTTTCAAAGCATCTTGGAACCTCAATGCATTTATGAGCCTATATTCCAAAGACCATGTTCCAGAAAGAAATCCTTAGCATTTTTTTCTCAAAGTCTGGGATATTTGAGTTGGTAATGTTAGCTGTAACCTATCGATACTAGCAATATCTCAAATTCTACAGGTGCTTTGGAGATCACAAAGTGATCACATTAAATCATGAAATACCTGTGAAGTGGGTACTCTCGTTATGCAGTTACATGTATATCATGTTTAATTGGGACTTGCTCTACCCAGTAACGTACTAGCTCTATGTAAAGTTCCCCCACCATGGTGTTCCTAGGAGTCTCCAGAGGTTTCTAACATATGACCATGAACAAGTTTGGTCAGAGGACGTGGGATCAGCCGTGCTCTTTCTCTTCTTGGCCTCAGCTGCCTGCCCCAAATGTTGCTACACGCATGAAGTTTGTCAGCTACTACAGTCGAATCTTCCAAAAGCAGCCTCCTCTGTTGAGTTCTGTATGTTCTGATTTCCCGTTCCCTGGGAGAGTTGGTACTGCTGTTGGGGTCCCTCACTGATGTAGTGGAGCCTTCGTGTTGGCATAGCCGCGGTGGCATCTGTTGGGAGTGGTGCTGAGTATCTCTTTGCCACTTGTACGCTCTTAGAAGTATTACCTGTGTCCCAAATATCTTAGTAAAACATCTCTTATAAGTTCTATTATGGCCTAGGCCCTCTGATGCTGCATTCAGTTAAATTCTGACCTCCTTTTCTGCAACCCCAGCCTGTTATAAGTGGCAGTCTCTCTAAAGTATTTTCTCTTGACCTTCCTAAAAACTCCTCACCATTCTTTTCAGTGCTCCTTGAGTATCGACAGAGCCGGCTGGAAGTGCTGCCGTCTTCCTGTCTGTTTGCAGGGTTGCTAGTTGGCTCAACATATGCCAGTAGAAAAGAGCAGTGGTGGATATGGAAACCTCAGCAGCACTTCATGCTACTTTTTTCTTCACATGCCTTCTTGCATTCCTCATTCATTCAGCCTGCTTTACTTTTTGTTTTTGTTTACTTTGAGCACTGATTTTCTTCCCTACTGGGGTTCTGTAGTGAGCTCTGGCACAAGTTATGGGATCCTTTTATTGTCTGTCAGACTTTTCCTGTGGGGGCAAAGTGAGCTGGAAAATCTGTTTACACCTCTGATGGCAAGAATGGTTCATTGTGATGCATTCTGCTCATATCGGTTTTATTTTCTGTCTCTTGTTTTATCAAATAGATGTGAGAAAGTTAAGCTGATTAGAGCAGGAGAAGCAAGACGAAGTAAGAGAAAGTCCGGTAATTACTTCTGTTTGGAACTTTTGTAGCTGGTTTTCCTTTTAACATTTGCCCAAGCAAAAAAAAAGAAAAAAAGAAAAAGTACGGTTGATTATAAAGGGTTTACGGAGGCTGGACTCACCAGAGCTGTGCGTTACCTCTTCCAGAGATACCCTGCTGGCTGCTTCCCCACCCCACCCCCGCCGCCCCCTTCTCATCCCCCTCTCTGTCCAGCTCTGTTTCCCTCACTTACCATAGTCTCATCACTTGCTAACTTAACCTCCACTGTAACTGGATAATCAGAAACGAAAAAATATCTCCTTCCAGTGTCTCAGTCCCCACACCACACACTTGGGATGAGAAAGACCAGTGTGTCTGAAGGGCCACGGGGTGGGATTTTGAGAGATTGGGTGGGACGATGGAAGCTGATAAGTTTCCAAAAGATTTAGGGTATTCTCTCAGATACTGGGAAGAGTAAAGGGGTTTGTTGGTTCCAGGAGTAGCTAAGACCAGCACCCAGTCACTCAGCTTCCACATGAAGTGTCCTGAGAAGCAGGGGTGGACACTGTAATAAGGACCCGCAGTGGTGATGGTGGGAACTCATCACTAACATGTGCACCCTGGGAGGGTGCGAGAAGTTTGCATGGATGTCATGGAGCTGTCCATTTTCAAGAACCGATGACTTCAGGAGTGCAGAGTAAGAACAGTTGGCCTTTCTGAAGATGTTATTGATTCTGTATGCACCACAAGAAATGTGAACAAGCCCAAGATGGGGGGAGGCAGCATCAATGATAATGAAGGACCTGCTGCCATCATAATGGGATGATTTCTGAATGTATGAAATTTGATTTAAGGAAACAGAGGAAAGTAACTTTTTTTTTTTTTTTAACATCCAACATTGCAGGGTAAAATTCATGTCCATTATAGAGTTTTGTTTTCCATGACCTCAGTTACCAATAATATTGATGATGATAAGAATAACAGTAGCTAGTATTTATCAAGCTATAGCTATGTAACAGACACTAAGTTAATGTTTTATGTGGATCAGTTTCATTTTTATAACAAATTTACAAGGAAGTTGTTATTATGAATTCCTTTTTATAGGTAGAAAACTGAGGCTGGAGAATTCAGGTAACTCCTCTCAGTTCACAGTGATTGAGTAGAAGAGCTGCATGGGCTTGTATTCCCCAGTCACCTCTTTCTGTTCTGCCTAAAACATTATGCTGTGCTGTCTCCCCATTGACCAAAGAATTGACAAATCGATGAATATTTATCCAGAATAGGCCTGGACAATTATCTGTGACACTTAACTGACACTTATGAATGGAAAGAGAGTTGGAACATACTCTCAAAGTTTGCAAAGTAACTTTATAAGATCTACAAAGAAAGAGATTATATGTGCTGACAAAACAAGGTATCAGTATGTGCGTGTTAATACATTTTAAGTTGCATCACTGTTCTCATTATTCCTGTATCCCTCCCTCTTTTCTGTGACACCATGAAATTTTTCTCTTCCTGCATTTCAAGCTTGTGCATATTATATGAGGAATGCTCAACAGTGCAGTACACTAAGCTGGTGAGAACTGTCTCCCACCAAAGAAAGACAAGTAAAATTAAAATCCATCTCTCAATCTTGAAACAAGAAGAAAAATCACCTGGGGTCAGAAATGAAGAAGAAACTCAATGATAATGCCATCCTGATCTAGTAGAGCAGAGATTGGCAAACATTTTCTATGAAGAGCCAGATAGTAAATATTTCAGGGCTTCTGGGCCATTATAGTCTCTGTAGTAGCTACTCAGATCTGCTATTCTAGCCCAAAAGCAGTTGTAGACAATTCATAAATGAATGAGAGCACCTGTGTTGCAATAAAACTTTATTTAAAGAAAGAGCAGGCCATTGTTTGCTGACCCTTATAGTAGAGAATCAAGTCCAACATCATAAACCCTGCAGTAGTGGGGCTGGATATTGAGATTTTAATGCCCAGATAGGAATAGGAAACTGAACCTTGGGGACTGCATAAGATGGGGAAGAGTCCTTTGAAATCCTAAACCATTCTCTAACACACGCTTTTAGTTCTTTTGATTTGTTCATGATACCAGTTCATTGCACAGAGAAGTAGAATGCTATATCTTCAGGCCCAGGGACACAGCAAAGAGGCTCTGGGTGGATGAGACTCAGGGGTCTTGGTTGCACACAGTGTTTTTAATGTATTCACTTTCAGCAGAAAACAATTTCCAGGAGGTCCAGAGAGCTGGAATCTGAAGCTACCAGCCAGGTAGAATGCCCAGCCTACCACAGGGCATCTGACTTACATACAGCATGAAATGATTATCATGGTAAGTTTAGTGAATATCCATCATCTCATAGTTACAAAATTAAAGAAATAGAAAAAAAATGTTTCCTTGTGATGAGACCTCCTAGGATTTCCTCTGTTAACAATCTCCATATATAACATACTGCAGCATGAATTACAGTTCTTACATTGTGCATTACATGCCTAGTACTTAGTTCATCTTATAACTGGAAATTTGTGCCTTTTGACTGCCTTCATCCGTTCCCCTTCCCTCCACCCCCTGCCTCTGGTAACCACAAATCTGATATCTTTTTCTATGAGTGGGCTTGTTTTTGAACTATAATTGACCTACAACAAACACTGTGTTAATTTCTGTTGCACAGCATAGTGATTCGATGTTCCTATACATTTCAAAATGATCACCATGATAAGTCTAGTTGTCACCTGTCACTGTACAAAGATGTTACATAATTATTGACTGTATTTCCCACACTGTACCTCTCATACCTGTGACTCATTTATTTTGTAACTGGAAGTTTGTACCTCATAATCTCCCTCACCTATTTCTCACCTCCCCCCACCCCCCTCCAGTCTGCCAACCAATGGTTGGTTCTCTGTGTCTATAACTCTGTTTCTGTTTTGTTATGTTTGTTCATTTGTGTTTTAGGTTTCACTTATATTGTCTTTTATGTCTCTCTTATTCTATCACTGTTATTATCCCTCACTTCCATTTCATTACTTTGATACGTTCAAAAAGCCAGTTGATTCTTTCATGTAGAAAGACCCCATTTTAGATTCAAGTGAATGTTTTCTTTCGGTGTCCTTTAAATTATTTATCTTCTATATTTCCTGTAAGTTGGTAGTACAATCTAGAGAATGAGTCTATTCATGCTAGATTTTTGTCTGGATAAGAATGCTTCACAGGTGGCACTGTATCCTTCCTGCTGTGTTCAAACACAGGCCCTTAAATTCTGCTGGTTCTTTCAGTGCCAAGATGACTTCATGGGTTCAGGTTGTTATGGCTCATTCACCTGCTATCAAATTACCCGTTAACATTTTACCAGCTAGCTTTAATATTAATGACAATCATTGTCTATATCCATTGTTTATTTCATATGGCTTTCAAAACAGCGGTTGTCTAGGTCTGTAATTCTTTCTGCATTTTAATGAACAATCCTTCAACAACTATGTGAAACAGTTTGTACAGAAAGTCTTTGATTTTCTTTATCAGCTTTCAGAGTGCGTTGGGGCTCTAGCACCTTCCTAGGATGACCAGTGTGCCTTCTAATTTTTAACATCATAATTTCATGGATCTTTAATATTACTTTAAAGGCATGGATTTTAAAAGTGTATTTGGGAAGGCAGACAGCAGAAGCAAGAACCACAGTCCTGCAGCCTGTGGAACAAAAACCACATTCACAGAAAGATAGACAAGATGAAAAGGCAGAGGGCTATGTACTAGATGAAGGAACAAAATAAAACTCCATAAAAACAACTAAATGAAATAGAGATAGGCAACCTTCCAGAAAAAGAATTCAGAATAATGATAGTGAAGATGATCCAGGACCTCGGAAAAAGAATGGAGGCAAAGATCAACAAGATGCAAGAAATGTTTAACAAAGACCTAGAAGAATTAAAGAACAAATGAACAGAGATGAACAATACAATAACTGAAATGAAAACTACACTAGAAGGAATCAGTAGCAGAATAACTGAGGCAGAAGAATGGATAAGTGACCTGGAAGACAGAATGGTGGAATTCTCTGCTGTGGAACAGAATAAAGAAAGAAGAATGAAATGAAGACAGCCTAAGAGACCTCTGGGACAACATTAAATGCAACAACATTCTCATTATACGGGTCCCAGAAGGAGAAGAGAGAAAGGACCAGAGAAAATATTTGAAGAGATTATAGTTGAAAACTTCCCTAACATGGGAAAGGAAATAGACACACAAGTCCAGGAGCGCAGACAGTCCCATACAAGATAAACCCAAGGAGAAAAATGCCGAGACACATAGTAATCAAATTGGCAAAAATGAAAGACAAAGAAAAGTTATTAAAAGCAGCAAGGGAAAAATGACAAATAACATACAAGGGAACTCCCATAAGGTTAACAGCTGATTTCTCAGCAGAAACTCTACAAGCCAGAAGGGAGTGGCATGATATACTTAAAGTGATGAAGGGCCTACAACCAAGATTACTCTACCTGGCAAGGATCTCATTCAGATTCAATGGAGAAATCAACAGCTTTACAGACAAGCAAAAGCTAAGAGAATTCAGCACCACCAAACCAGCTCTACAACAAATGCTTAAGGAACTTCTCTAACTGGGAAACACAAGAGAAGAAAAGGACCTACAAAAACAAACCCAAAACCATTAAGAAAATGGTAATAGGAACATACCTATCAATAATTACCCTAAATGTGAATGGATTAAATGTTCCAACCAAAAGACACAGGCTTGCTGAATGGATACAAAAACAAGACGCATATATATGCTGTCTACAAGAGACCCACTTCAGACCTAGGGACACATTCAGACTGAAAGTGAGGGGATGGAAAAAGATATTCCGTGCAAATGGAAATCAAAAGAAAGCTGGAGTAGCAATACTCATATCAGATAAAAGAGACTTTAAAATAAAGAATGTAACAAGAAACAAGGAAGGACACTACTTAATGATCAGGGGATCAATCCAAGAAGAAGATATAACAATTATAAATATATGTCTACCCAACATAGGAGCACCTCAATACATAAAGCAACTGCTAACAGCTATAAGAGAGGAAACTGCCAGTAACACAATAATACTGGGGGACTTTAACACCTCACTTACACCAATGGACAGATCATCCAAAATGAAAATAAATAAGGAAACAGAAGCTTTAAATGACACAACAGACCAGATAGATTTAACTGATATTTATAGGACATCCTATCTGAAAAGAGCAGATTACACTTTCTTCTCAAGTGTGCACAGAGCATGCTCCAGGATAGATCACATCTTGGGTCACAAATCACGCCTCAGTAAATTTAAGAAAATTGAAATCATATCAAGCACCTTTTCTGACCACAGTGCTATGAGATTAGAAATGAATTACAGGGGGAAAAAAAACGTAAAAAATACAAACACATGGAGGCTGAACACTGTGTTGCTAAATAACCAAGAGATCACTGAAGAAATCAAAGAGGAAATCAAAAAATACCTAGAGAAAAATGACAATGAAAACACGATGATCCAAAACCTATGAGATGCAGCAAAAGCAGTTCTAAGAGGGAAGTTTATAGCTGTACAAGCCTACCTCAAGAAACAAGAAGAATGTCAAACAATCTAACCTTATACCTAAAGGAACTAGAGAAAGAATAACAAACAAAACCGAAAGTTAGCAGAAGGAAAGAAATCATAAAGATTAGAGCAGAAATAAATGAAATAGAAACAAAGAAAACAATAGCAAAGATCAATAAAACTAAAAGCTGGTTCTTTGAGAAGATAAACAAAACTGATAAACCATTAGCCAGACTCATCAAGAAAAAGAGGGAGAGGACTCAAATCAATAAAATTAGAAATGAAAAAGGAGAAGTTACAACAGACACTGCAGAAATACAAAGCATCCTAGGAGACTACTACAAACAACTCTGTGTCAATAAAATGGACAACCTGGAAGAAATGGACAAATTTTTAGAAAGGTATAACCTTCCAAGACTGAACCAGGAAGAAATAGAAAATATGAACAGACGAGTCACAAGCAATGAAATTGAAACTGTGATTAACTGTCTTCCAACAAACAAAAGTCCAGGACCAGATGGCTTCACAGGTGAATTTTGTCAAACATTTAGAGAAGAGCTAACAACCATCCTTCTCAAACTCTTCCAAAAAATTGCAGAGGAAGGAACACTCCCAAACTCATTCTATGACGTCACCATCACCCTGATACCAAAACCAGACAAAAATACTACAAAAAAAATTACAGGCCAATATCACTGATGAATATATATGCAAAAATTCTCAACAAAATACTAGCCAACAGAATCCAACAACACATTAAAAGGATCATAGACCATGATCAAGTGGGATTTTTCCCAGGGATGCAAGGATTCTTAAATATATGCAAATCCATGTGATATACCATATTAACCAATTGAAGAATAAAAACCATATGATCATCTCAATAGATGCAGAAAAAACTTTTGACAAACTTAAACACCCATTTGTGATAAAAACTCTCCAGAAAGTGGGCATAGAGGGAACCTACCTCAACATAATAAAGGCCATATATGACAAACCCACAGCAAACATCATTCTCAGTGTTGAAAAACTGAAAGCATTTCCTCTAAGATTAGGAACAAGAGAAGGATGTCCACTCTCACCACTATTATCCAACATAGTTTTGGAAGTTCTAGCCACAGCAGCCAGAGAAGAAAAAGAAATTAAAGGGATACAAATTGGAAAAGAAGAAGTAAAATCTTGTCACTGTTTGCAGATGACATGATACTATATAAAGAGAATCCTAAAGATGCCACCAGAAAACTACTAGAGCTAATCAATGAATTTGGTAAAGTTGCAGGATACAAAATGAATGCACAGAAATCTCTGGCATTCCTATATTCTAATGATGAAAAATTTGAGAGAGAAATTAAGGAAACACTACCACTTACCATTGCAACAAAAAGAATAAAATACCTAGGAATAAACCTACTTAGGGAGACAAAAGACCTGTATGCAGAAAACTATAAGACACTGAGGAAAGAAATTAAAGATGATACCAACAGATGGAGAGATATACCATGTTCTTGGATTGGAAGGTCCAATCCAGATTCAGTGCAATCCCTATTAAATTACCAATGGCATTTTTTATGGAACTAGAACAAAAAATCTTAAAATTTGAATAGAGACACAAAAGACCCCAAATAGCTAAAGCAGTCTTGAGGGAAAAAAAAACAGAGCTGGGGGCTTCCCTGGTGGTGCAGTGGTTGAGAGTCCACCTGCCGATGCAGGGGACATGGGTTCGTGCCCCGGTCTGGGAAGATCCCACATGCCGCAGAGCGGCTGGGCCCGTGAGCCATGGCCACTGAGCCTGTGTGTCCGGAGCCTGTGCTCCACAACGGGAGAGGGCACAACAGTGAGAGGCCTGTGTACCGCCAAAAAAAAAAAAAAAAAAGATAAACTCACGCACCTATGGTCAACTAATCTATGACAAAGGAGGCAAGGATATACAATGGAGAAAAGACAGTCTCTTCAACAAGTGGTGCTGGGAAAACTGGACAGCTACATGTAAAAATGAAATTATAGAACACTCCCTAACACCATACACAAAAATAAACTCAAAATGGATTAGAGACCCAAATGTAAGACAGGACACTATACAACTCTTAGAGGAAAACATAGGAAGAACGCTCTTCGACATAAATCACAGAAAGATCTTTTTTGACCCACCTCCTAGAGTAGTGGAAATAAAAACAAAAATAAACAAATGGGACCTAATGAAACTTAAGAGCTTTTGCACAGCAAAGGAAACCATAAACAAGACGAAAAGACACCCCTCAGAATGGGAGAAAATATTTGCAAATGAATCAACAGACAAATGATTAATCTCCAAAATATATAAACAGCTCATGCAGCTCAATATTAAAAAAACAAACAACCCAATCCAAAAATGGGCAGAAGACCTAAATAGACATTTCTCCAAAGAAGACATACAGATGGCCAAGAAGCACATGAAAAGCTGCTCAACATCACTAATTATTAGAGAAAAGCAAATTAAAACTACAATGAGGGGCTTCCCTGGCAGCGCAGTGGTTGAGAGTCCGCCTGCCGATGCAGGGGATGTGGGTTTGTGCCCCAGTCCGGGAAGATCCCACGTGCCACGGAGCGGCTGGGCCTGTGAGCCATGGCCGCTGACCCTGCGCGTCCGGAGCCTGTGCTCCGCAACGGGAGAGGCCACACAGTGAGAGGCCCTGGTACTGCAAACAAAACAAAACAAAACAAAAAAAACTACAATGAGGTATCACCTCACAGCAGTTAGAATGGGCATCATCAGAAAATCTACAAACAACAAATGCTGGAGAGGGTGTGGAGAAAAGGGAACCCTCTTGCACTGTTTGTGGGAATGTAAATTGATACAGCCACTATGGAGAACAGTATGGAGGTTCCTTAAAAAACTAAAAATAGAACTACCGTATGACCCAGCAATCCCACTACTGGGCATATACCCAGAGAAAACCATAATTCAAAAAGACACATGCACCCCAATGTTCATTGCAGCACTGTTTACAATAGCCAGGTCATGGAATCAGCCTAAAGGCCCATCGACGGATGCATAAAGAAGTCGTGGTTCATATATACAATGGAATATTACTCAGCCATAAAAAGGAATGAAACTGAGTCATTTGTTGAGACTTGGATGGATCTAGAGAGTGTCATACAGAGTGAAGTAAGTCAGAAAAGAAAAACAAATATTGTATATTAACGCATATTTGTACAACCTAGAAAAATGGTACAGATGAACCAGTTTGCAGGGCAAAAATTGAAACACACATGTAGAGAACAAACATATGGACACCGAGGGTGGAAAGTGGTGGGGGGATGTGGTGGTGTGATGAATTGGGAGATTGGGATTGACATGTATACACTGATGTGTATAAAATTGATGACTAATAAGAACCTGCTGTATAAAAAAATAAAATAAAATTCAAAAATTAAAAAAAGAAATGCACTTTTTAGAGAAAATAATCTGTTTTGGAAAAAAGGTCATTGTATGTAACAGACAGTTGGTTTTAAATTCCAGCTTCATAACTTAGTATATAAAATGAGGAAGTCCACTTCACATGAATTAATTATTAAGTAATATATAAATAAGTATAAAGTGCTTGTAAGTGTAAAATGCCTGGCACATAGCAAATGCTCAGTGTGTGTCAGCATTTATCATTCTAGGGATGATTTGTGTTTAAATATTACTAAACATTACTTCTGTGGCTTTTGATTAAATGTTTTAAAGAAGAAAGAAAAAAAAGGGTATTTGATGAGCTTCAATACATTCATGTTTTTCTTTGCTCAAATTGTTCCAGCTTTTTGCCAGTGAGAACTCCTCCACATTGGCCCCTGCGATGTTATTAGTCTTTGGTAGGCTCCTTACTTTCTGGCCTAATGAGATACCTCAGGCTTATTTTATACACTTCCAAGATTTGGAATAAGAAATTTTCCCAAGAAGCCCTGCTTCTTTGTCATGGCAAATGGACTGTAGAGGCCTGGGGGATGTCTGTATTCATTGCTACTGGGATGGTATTGCTTCTTGGCTTTTCCAGTAGACAAAACATGGAAAGTTTTTTGTTTTTATTTGAAGGAAAAAAATAATGTTTTATACTGCTGTTTCTTATTTTTTATAAAAGACTTTTTTAAACTAGGAATTGATTACAGATAATATTGTATAAAACAAGATGCTGAGTTTACCCACAGATAGTAACAGTAGGCCCAGGAAACAAAAGGGAAGAGACAGGGGCTTACGAATTTATGACTTTAGAAGAGAGGCCTCAGGGACTGCTGGTACCCATATAAGGACCATGATGAAGCCAACTGCAGCCTCCGAGGTGACACACTAGTCCTTGTGTCAGTGTCCTTCCAATCTGCTGAAAGCTCGTGGTCTAGGAGATTTCTCCAAAAGGGCTCATGGGAATAATATTATCAGATTTCTTGTAGGTTGATAAGTATGTGTGGCCTTTACATTTAAAATTCAGCTCGGCTGTATATTAAATTCTGAAATCACATTGTCTTTCCTTTAAATTCTTAAATTTGTTACTCCTTTATTTTCTTTTTAAAGTTTAAAATTTTTAAAGTTTAATTTAACTTTTTTATTGAAGTATAGTTGATTTACAATGTTGTTAGTTTCAGGTGTACAGCAAAGTGATTTATACATACATATATATATATATATATATATATATATATATGTCTATTCTTCAGAATCTTTTCCCTTACAGGTTATTACAATATATTAAGTATAGTTCCCTGTGCTACACAGTAAGTCCTTGTTGGTTATCTGTTTTATGTATAGTAGTGTGTATATGTTACTCCATTATTTTCTGGCATAAAAATTAACCCCAAAATTAACAACAAAAATCCACTTTTTGCCTATCTGATTTTTCTCTCTAATAAGCCCCCTGGTTTGTTGTCTGTGGGCCCAAAAACTTTGTCTTTAAAGTCCAGTTATTTTATTAGGTAATATTTCAGAGTGTGTCATTCTGGATTGTTGTTCCCACATACTCATTGTTCCCTTTCACAAAAATAATTGGGGGGGGGGAATTAGTAAATTTTCTTAATTTTATTGTTTTGTTCCATTGGATTTCCTTTTTAGTAAGCCCTTTATGTACATGTTGGCTCTTCTTTTTCTGTCACCTGTTTCCCCCCCCCACTTCCACCCCAAATACGTTTTATCCCTTTGCTTTCTTTTAATTGTAAATTTTCTTTGCTTTTACCTTCTGTCTCTCACAAAGAATTATCTGTTTGTTTCTTCTTGCGTGCATTATAGTTCAGGCTTCATATCTGAAAAAATTTTTTCTTTTATTTCTAATTCTTTGCTTAGTTCTTACCCCGTATCTGAGTTTTTCAATGTTAACCTGGGTTATTCTGTAGGTTTTAAAATATATATGTGAAAGTTTCTTTTAGTTTGTTCAAAATAGTTGGTTATAACTTTCACCTGTTTAGTGATTTTATCTTTCTGGAATTCTTTTGACATCTGGAGGGACATTCTTTCTGCTCCTCCTGGTGTTTGTGTGTATATGTGGCAATTGACACAGTTCTGTTTATTGCTCATTTTTGTGTGCTAGTAGATTTACTGAACTTTTAGCAGGCCAGTGTGGGTCAGGTTAGCGTTTTTAGCTTCGTAGATCTAAACCTGCCTTTTCTTATTTTTTATCTTTGTCAGATGTTTACAAATTCAAAATTCAATAAATATGGCCTAGTGTTTTCTACTTCTTTCCCTTTTCCTACTTCATCTGTATCTTCCTTTTATCCTTTACTTCTATGGATTCTGACTTGCAAAATTTGGCACTCTCCCCAGCTGTCTTTCCTCAGGATGAGCCTTTTCGTGAAAGGAGGCTTTATCTATTTAGTTATGTGAGCTTGTATTCCCAAAGCTCCAGCATCTTCAGTTGCACACCTTTTAATTATCTGTGAGTGTTCAGAATCCTCTCAATTTTATTTTGGCATGTCAAACTCTGCAGTAAATAGCTACTGATTATTTAGCGTTTCTTTTAGTTTCAGGCCTAGCAGGTAGCGCACTGCTTTCCTCTGCTGTCTCCTACACAGATGCTCATAGCATATTTTATCCATATACCTTTCTATTTGGGGGATACTTAGTCACGTAGTTTTGTTGTAAATGTTGCTTGTGTATTCTTAGTTTTGCATTCCTAGCTACTCTGTCCATTTTTCTGAGGGTGTTTGAAGAGATTTTAAAAAGACAGCATCACTGCCTCAGTATTCCCCCAAAGTCTTGCCAATTCACATTTACTTGTTTCTTGTTATTACTTCAGTTTTGTATGTTACTAGCACTTTTCTCTTATGCTGATATTTTGGTTCATGACAATATTAATATAATTATCTTGACATTTATAATAACTTCAAAATAATGATAAAATTATTGCATTCAGTTTAAGATTTCTTTGCATTTATTATTTGTCTTAAAATAAGGTGATGTACCGCAATGAAGAGTGGTCCCCACTTGCCACAACTAGAGAAAGCCCTCGCATAGAAACGAAGACCCAACACAGCAAAAGTAAATAAATTTAAAAACTAAAAAAAAAAATAAGGTGATGTAGTTGTCCTGGTTTGCCTAGGAGTTTCCGGGTTTTAGCACTGAAAGTCTTGGGTGCCAGGAAGCCCCTCAGTCCTGGGTAAAACCTGGGTGGTTGGTTATCTTATATATGCTACTAAAGATAAATGGCCAAGATCTCTGTCGAAAATTTATTGGAAACTATTTGGTTTTAAGTGTGGTATGCCAATAATTTGATAAGCAGTTAGGCTCACTTTTTTCAGTATTTTAAATATTTTTCTTTTTTACTTTAATCAGAAACATTTACATGGTCTACAAGTGAAATGTACAGAACAAGATACAGTTAAAATCCTCATTTCCAACTCTTTCTTTCATGCTGCTCATGTCCAGGTGGCCATCTTTATTGGGTTTTTGATTTATCCTTCCACTGTTTCTCTTTGAGAATATAAACATATCTTTGTATATTTACATATTTCCACTTTATAAAACAGAAGTTGATATTATACTCAGCATTCTGTACTTGATATTGTCTCTTCCAAATATGTGCTGGAAATAATTTCATATCAGTATTATAGATTTTATTCATTACCTTTTAAAGATGAACATACTCCATAGGATGGATGAACCATAGTTTATTCAACCAGTCCTTTGTTGATGGCTATTAGGTTGTGTTTAGTCTTTTGCTATTGTGAATGATAGCACAACAACCAGCTTTCTTCAGATATCATTTCTTCTTTTTGTCAGTGTATCATTGGGATAGAATTCTGAAAGTGGAATGGACTACTGGGTCAGAAGGGGTGTGTGTGTATGTGTGTGCGTGCGCGCGCGCGTGTGTGTGTGTATATAATATTACTAAATTCCTCTTTATAAGAGTTGTGCCATTTTGAATTCCCATTATCAAGGTATGAAAGTACCTGTTTCATGACACATTGTCAACAGAATATGTTGCTGTGCTTTTGAACATTTGACAGTAATGAAGAATAGTACCTCCTCATTTTAATTATCGGATTATGAGTGAATTTGAGCATATTCTTCTGTGACTAAGCGTCATTCACATTTTGTTTAGGACCTTTTCCTATTTTTTTCTATTGGCTTGTTGGTGTTTTTTTCTTCTCATTGTTTAGAAGCTCTTTATAGAGAAGGAATACTAACCCTTTGTGGTATAAGTTGCACCAGCATAAACATGGTTCTTGTAAGGCTTAAACATTTTCTTACCCCATGGTATCCAGGCAGAGTGTTTGAGAAAGGACTCACCCCCATCACTACTGTGCAGGGGTTTGTTCATTACACACCCAGTCCTGAAGTCCTAAGGCGTTTATTCAAGCAGGAGTTGGCTGATCTGGGCATTTAGTGTCACTTCTCCCTGAGGAGAGGCTGATTTCCCTGTTCCCCCTTTTGTGGCACCCCACCCTCTCCCCCCATGTCTGTCATCCTCCTGCCCTGGCCATCTTCTTCCCTTATCACCCTGGCTTTGGCAGGGTCATGGCTTTGAGCTATCCACGTCCATGTTGATTAGCTGCCCAGGAAAATGAAGAAACTGAGCACAGAATCGGCGTGGGAACTTTGTTGAACTCAGTGAAAGCTCTTTAACCTTTCTTGGACCTCCGCGCTGCTCCCAGGACAGCTCTCCTGACCTTCGAGCTGGACTTTCTGTCATCACGGCCTTGGGATGTGTACCTAACTCCCTGTTTGCAGCCTCTGTATTGGATGCGTTTGTTAGCATGGGCCCTGGTGGCAGTGCCTTCCTCTAATAACTATTGTTTTTTGCCTGAGGCGTAATTACCTCCTGTCTGCATTTCTGCTAGTTACCTGCTTTACTTCCTCTTTGGGCTCATTTTTTTGCATAAAAAAGAAAATGATCACAGCTGTCCCCAAAACTCATATTTTGGGATAATCTGTTTTGTCTCTATAAATCAGATTTTGAAAAGATGAGGGAAAATCATCTTGGAAAGTTGTACTTACCTAAAACTTTGTCTAAATCAGATTCCTCCAGGTCCATAGAATGAAGGAAGAAATTTTAAGTTAATTAACCTTTTATCGTCTGTGATCTTCATTTATCTCAGCTTCTTGGCTCCTTCATTTTTTTTTAAATTTTTTTTTTAACTTTTGGCCATACTCTGCAGCATGTGGAACTTTAGTTCCCCGACCAGGGATCGAACCTGCACCCCCTGCATTGGAAGGCAGAGTGTTAACCACTGGACTGCCAGGGAAGTCCCTTGGCTCCTTCATATTTTGAAGCCCATTTCTTATTAAAGATAATGTAGGGAAGACTTTTAACCCCATTTTTCGTAATATTTCCCTTTTTTTTTTTTTTTTTTTTTTTTTTTTTTTTTTTTTTTTTTTTTTTTTGCGGTACGCGGGCCTCTCACTGTTGTGGCCTCTCCCGTTGTGGAGCACAGGCTCCGGACGCACAGGCTCAGTGGCCATGGCTCACGGGCCCAGCCGCTCCGGTGGGATCCTCCCGGACTGGGGCACGAACACATGTCCCCTGCATCGGCAGGCGGACTCTCAACCCCTGCGCCACCAGGGAAGCCCCCTATGTTTTTTTGAAGGATAGTATGAAACTGACAAAGAGAAGGAAAATGTAAGTTTTATGGCAGTTTAGTATTTATATAATCAGATCTATGCAAAATTATACGATGAATAAATAAAAAGTTTCGGTACCTCACGTTGGCCACATCCGTGCCTCCTTCCGCACCCCTTTGTGGAGGAGAGGAACAAATACGAGGCAACCAGGGCAATCAAGAGCCACAAATGGCATGTGGGCGCCTCATCCTTATTCCAAGCACAATATCAACATTGATTTTTGCACTGTGACAGGTTTCAACTGGCTGTTGAGAAAAGGAAATAGCTGTGTGAGCCCAGACTTCTTACTCACCAAAACACTCAGTTCCTAAGTCCGCAGGAAACTCCATGTACCTATGTGGGTAAATGCTTCTTGCAATTCTTAGGAAAGAGTTTGGGGGAGGCAGGGCTTTGGGAGTTTGGGGATGGCTGAGTGATGATACCCAGGTGATCTCTGATTAAAACAAGCTTCTCTTAGCTGTCAAGATTTCCTTGGGAAATATTCACGTAAGTCCTCTCACTCTGGGATAGACTGCTGCTTTTCGAAGCAACAGAGCCCTCGTTTACTCCGTGGGTCAACAAAGAGACTGGAAGGTTCTGTAAGGCTGGATACCTCCTACCATACGTGACCTGAAGCTTCAGTAAATGAGAGCAGCTGATGGATTCCAACACCACTGCAAATGGAAAAGAAGATTCTGAGCCCAGTTAAGTTGTTTTCGAAGTTATGCAGTTTTGCTTTACAAGAACGCTGCCTTATGATTAGGAATGAAGCCTTGACCTATCTGAGGACACCCCTAATATTTGCAGACTTGGGCTATGGCAGAGGGTGAGATGAATTTTCAGGGCCGTCTCACAGCTATCATCCTCTGAGATGAGACACTAGGGCCAGTTGACTATTAGAACCACACAACTTGTCATCTTTGCCATCTTACTCTTCATCTCAGGCTAAAAAACAGCCATGGTGTTTGGAATGCTCGAGCTGAGTGAAGATGGGCAAAATTGCCCATTTTTCATATTTAAATTTCAACACTTGTATATCTCTATAGATATCAGCAAGAGACGTTTTCTCACTGAACAGGGTACGGAGGTAGTTCTTGCAAGGCTTAAACTTTTCTTACCGCATGGTATCCAGGTAGAGTGCTGAGAAAGGACTTACTCCCATCACTACTTTGCAGGGGTTTGTTCATTACACACCCAGTTCTGAGGTTCAAGGAGTAAAGTATTTGCAGATTGCTACCCATAATGCACAACTAACCCCCTAAGAAGCTAAATTTTTTTCCAGTCTGTCTATTTTATGATATAGGATGATGTTGATGTAATGAAAATTTAAAAAGCAAAATTCTTGCCTGTGGAGTAACAGTGCTCAAGATAAACCTGCGAAAGTTGAGACTTCCTCATTAGACATTCAGGTGAATAAAATCCAGGCACAGCAGAAAAAAGTTGAAAAGGAAAACAAAAAAGTTTCTAAACAGATATATATCTGTTTAGAAACAGATTATAATCCTCCTAAGATTTAAAAAAAAAAGTTGCTATTGATACTTTTCTTCCTCTTTTCTGTTGGAGCTCATTGAAATACACATGTAAATTGAATGCCACTTTCTGTATCGGAAAGAAAAGTGCCCCATGAGGTAGAGTTTCTCTTTCAATGGAAGTGCTCAAGCAGAAGCTGAATAACATATTATCAGAGATGTTGTGATGGGGTGGAATAAATAACCTCTAAAACCTCCAAAATTCTATAGAACTACATCTTTATTAACATTTTCTTACTTTCAAGAGAGTAAAGAAAGGGGAACTAATATTTTGGGGGCATCTACTAAGTGGCAGTTGCCTTCCTTATAATGTGAAGAATTTGGTTATCCACAATTAGTGTTGGAGATTTTAATATTATTTTAAAAGAATACAAGAAAATACCTTAAATTTACTATTTGGAAAGTTTCCACCTGTACTGTGTTGTTTGGTTCGTTTATAACCCTGTGAGATGGGGAGGGCAGATGTCTCCATTCCCATTTGTAGATGGGATACACACCAGAGAGGCTATGTAACTGGCCCCTGAGCACACTGATAGTTCAATGAGAAGTTACATAGACTTGAGCAAGGTGACCAATGAGCACACACACACACACACACAAAAATTCCACGAGGTTGCTGGTGTCTGTAGTAGCTCCATAATTAAGAAGCTGAGTGTGCCTGTTCCCAACTCTTTCTTACCTGTCAGATGCAAAGAAATAATAACCACGCAATCTGCTATGAAGGTTTATGGAAAATGTCTTCAAAGTAAGCAGTGATTTAGATGCCATTTTAAATGTGATTATGATATATGTGGGGGGATAAGATACAATTGTGTATCATTACAGTTCCAATTGGTAGTTTATAACAGTTCAATATGCTAATGTAATTTCATTCACAATTTAAAATTTTCTACTCATTGAATTTGTTCATTTGGTCTCTACTGATGAAATTAAAATATCTCCAAAATATAGAAAAGTAGAAAGGATAATTTTGAAAAGGCCATAGTTCCACATAGTTTATTAATAATTTGGTAGATTTTCACTAGATACAGTTTTAAAAACAGTTTACTTATTTATAATTTAATAGTTTTATATTTTAAATATAACATTACATAGTTTTCCAAAAAACTTTTTAATGACCACATGTAATTCCACCAAAGTGATTAACTATTTTCTGATTGATAGGCACTTAGGTTAAAAAAAAAGGTCATAGCTAAGATTTATTGGGCATCTTTTATGCGCCAGACACTAGGTAGGTAATACTTTCCTCTTTTAGTGAGAAAACAGGCTTAGGCAAGGCCAGGCCAGAATTTGAAGCATGTCATTATACAATCTGTTTTTTCTAGCCCATGTCTCCTGTAATACAACACAACTTTTAACATGGAGCATTTGCTAAAACTAGTTGCATGAACTACAGTGTCTCGAGGTCCAAAGGAAATTGACCATAGGTTTTTTTTTTTTTTGACAGCTTTCTGTAAATTTTCAGTTAATATTGGATCTAAAAACAAAGATTCCCAGATAATAAGGGATTGCTTTGCAACCCAAATAAAACATGCCTAAATTCTTAAGGATGCCATAGGGTATATCTGGCCTTAACCAATGATTGACACTCAGCATTCAATAGAGTTGGGTTTCAAAGTGGGTATGGAATTCAGTGGATATCTGGGACCTTAACTAACTTTATTTCTTCCTTGCACTGGAGGGTAGCTTTAGGTGCTTCCATTGTGTTTTTATTTACGATATATTAATACTTTTAGATCTAAAAGAAAAATGAGGGACAACAATTCTAACCTGAAAAATGAACCAAGGACATTATTCCCTGAAGGCTGATAAATGTCCCTTTTTAAAAACATAGCATACTTAGTTAATTTAAATGATCACATCTGTGAGTCAAAATACATCTGGCCTTACAGAAAACAGCTGGGTCCAGAAGCCAAGCTGGTGAAGGCTGAATACATTGTAGCAGGGAGATAATTGGTCTCAGAAGCAAAGGCTTCCAAAAGCTCAGCTATTCAACGTTATTTCAAGGAGTGTCTCTGGAGGAAGATTGATCTTGACATGCCATTCTTCTTTCCGTGGTGTCCTCTGACAGTGCATGAAGACAATGACAGTTAGCAGGGGAGTAGAGAGAAAAGCTCCCAGAGCGTTTGCAGAAGATTCATTCCTGTGGCAGGCGAAGTCGATCAAGATGTGGACTCTTTGTTCAGTCCACTGGCTTCAAAGCAAGCCCTGACTCTCTGAGCAGAGGAGTAAGGCCATTTGAAGAGGCATCAAATGGTTTAGGAAAAGGGTGAACGTTTAGTTAGTCCTTTATGCCAAAGGTTCCCAATCCATGGGCTTGGAAGCTTTGGGAAATGAAGTGACTGCTGTCAACGATGGATTTTTTATGTCGTTGAGAGTGAGTCTGGTGCACAAAAAAGATTATTCAGAGGTGACTTCGATTTTAAATATTAATATTTAGTTGAATCAAGTTACTCAAGTAAAACCTGAGTTTTTCCTTAAGCTTATAAATGTTATTCAATATATAATGGGTACATTTTTGTGGGACTCTTTATTAGTGTTTATTTAGTGTCATTTACACTTAAATCATTAACCTTTAAAGAATTTTAGCTGTGCTTATAGATTTAATATTATTGACTTTCTTTTTCAGTAATCTGATTTAACTTAAAATCTTAAGCAATTCTTTTAAGTCTAATAAATTTACCTTATGAATAAGGTGAATCTTAAGAACCTGTAAATTAGTGTTTCTCAAAGTGTGGTTCCTGGGCTAGCAGCAGCAGCAGTGTCACCTGAGAATTTGTTAGAAATAAATGCAAATTCCCAGACTCCACTCCAGATCTACTGAATAAGAAACTAGGATAGCAAGCTGTGTTTTAGCAAGCTCTCCAGGTGATTCTGAAGGATGGGACGATTTGAGAACCAGTGCCTTAAATGTCCCAATGTTATAAGCAAATTTATAAGATTTCTGGTTAATGTCACAAGTCTAAATCGATCGTTTAATTACAGATTTCCCAACAAAATCATGACTTATTTTGCATTAGAACAGCCTAATGTGTCAAATCCTCTCACACATCAATACCTAAAATATCTCATATATAGGTTAGTTCCAAATCCAACATAAATCATACTTCTTAGGATATTTCTTAACTTCTTCCTGAAGAATTTACCCTCTAACAAAACAACTGTGGTTTTGCCTACCAAGGGAATTAAGTTTTAAATTACGTTATTAGCTCTTGGAGGTTGCTAATTGACCAACGGTTTTGGTTGGCTGTGAGATCTGGAACTGGTGACATTTAAGGTAAGTTTCCTTTTATAAGTCCTTATGACGTAGAACCCACAGTTTAATGAGGATCGTTAAATTGATCCTCATTAAAGGATCACCTTCACCCACCACCTTGGTGATGAGATAGCTCATTCCTTGATTTTCAAGGGAAATTATAGTCCACAGCCTCCACGCATGTTAATCCATGGTACTTAGCTTTGGTTAATCAGTGTATTACTTATTTCTCTTCTGAATTCTTGCTTTTCCTGTCTGTCCCCTCTGACAGCTGACCTCCATATTTAAATGGCTCCTGACTGAATTCAGTGTATCACAAAGCTGTCTGACTTGGATTTCACTTTTCTACAGAGGTCATTTCCATGACAATGACACAGGGTCTGTGAAACCGTATGCACCTTACTTGTGGTCAGTGAATTATAAGTATTTGATTTTCTGCACCTGCAATTACTTTTCAGTTGAGTGGAGATGCTGTTGCACTTATAAAATGTGGCATTTTCAAGCATTACTGATTTTATTTTAGCTTTTGGTCTTTTATGTACTATTTGCATCTGTGGGTGCTCAACATACAGCTGAATGGAAACATTCACAGGCATTTTCTGTTAAAAGTGTCCTCCTTTGGAAAATGCACTGTAAGCAAATAAAAGGAGAGGTGCTCAATGTGAAATGCATTTAGTTATTTGTCCTATTAATTATGATCCAAGAGCAACACATTTTCTGCAGTAGTTGGGGCATAGAGGCTGAAAATACATAGTGAATTTGGGTATAATACATAGGTCTGAAGGTGACACTGCTAGCCTAGCAACATCAAGAGTATATATTTAGAATGGACTTTCCAGTGGAGTGTTGCAGATAAAATTATGTCTAGCTGGAGTAATTTCCTGTGTCTGTTTATGTGAACACACTGCATCAGCACCTCCACAACCGCCCCTGCAGGACATCCTTCACCGGGAATACTCCAAGCGCCCCGACTGGTCTCCCACCCGTTTGCATGGCCTCCATAGTGATCCCACAAAACTCTCATTCACATTGTGTCACTCGTTCGCTCCAAGTCCTCCAACGCCTTCCCGTCTTGTTCTGAGGAAGAGCCATCTTTACGGTGGCCATCGGGGCCCTCTGTGAGATGACCTTCGTTTTTCCTGACCTCATTGCTGCTTCTCTCTCCTAGCCACCTGAATGGCTGGCTAAGCACACCAATCACATTTTGCCTCAGGGCCTTTGCATTTGCAATTTCCTCTGCTGAGTAGATGGGCCCTTGGTGCTCATGTGACTTCCTCACTCTCTTGACAACTTTGCTCACATGATAGCTCCTCATCGAAGCCCTTGGCATCCACCTAATTAAAATGGCAAAGTCTGCCTCTGCTCTGCCTCTCCCCCTTCCCTGCTCTTTTTCAGGATACTTACGACCTTTTAATCACATGATTGTCTACCTTCTCCCTGTAGAATGTATGCTGTATGAGGGCAGGGATTTTTTTTTTCCTCTACTGTATCCCCTGTGTTTGCAATGATGCTGGCACACACGGTCAGCATTCAGTAAGTAGCGGTTGAATGAAATAAATAAATGGAATCGAAAAAGAAGAGGTCTCTTCATCATGCATTCTCACCATCTTCCTCCAGTGGTCCCAGAATATAGTTCTACAAATTCTGGCCCTGGTTCTTTCCAGAGGAGAAATGTATCTTCCAATGGATGTGTTGTGAATAGCTATTGTAGAGAGCTAGGGTGAGTCAAAAACAGGATGGGGTGTCAGAGCTTCACGTGCACGGGAGGAATATAGCTCCCACCTGTAACTCCCATCTGTAACGGGGCTCAGAATTCGCGCAAAGCTTCTCCTCCTCCTCCAGCACTCTCTCTCCTTGCCCTCCCATCCCCCACCATACTGGGCCCATCCCCAAGCCTGTAACATCAGAGATGGGGGGATGGGGGTCTAGCTCTGTCACTCATTTCGTCCTGGGGGCTTTCAAAGTCATGGCAGTCTAATGTTGTAGACTTAACTTGTTTCTCTTATTGTTGGTTTCTTACCTGTGCTGGATAGTATCTGTTCTCTCAGCTCCACACTTGCCTTTCTCTTCACACTGGGACTTGGAAGACTGCAGACTGTCTTTCCCAAGCCGCCTTGGCTCTCTGTCTTCCAGGTGGGTCCTTCCAATGGAAGGCACTAGACTGAGATTGTGAAATGAAAAGAGGAAAAGCCATATTGAAATGCTTCAGGTCCTGGCCTGTGGCAGTGACAGCAATGGCAGAAGTGGCTCCCGGCGGGTGGGGATTCTGGCACTTCTGCCAACAATTTCGTAGCAAATAGGAATGCAGCTCCCGTTTTTCTGCTTGGGAGTGGTGTGGTTCCATCAAAGTAGCAGTCTGTATGGGCTCATAGGATCCTGTCCAGGAGCGATAGTGGCTTCCTGATCTGAGATTAACAACAATTCTCTCGTCTCGTTTTCACTCTTCAGCACCCCTCCCATCAACCTCAGAAATTCCAACTCTTCTATAACCAATGTCTTTTCTTAACATCTCTCTGTTTGAAATACGTAGTGGTTTTTCGGTTCCTGGTTGGATGCTGATTGAGTATTTGAATCCTAAACATATGATTTTTCCTGTTTTCCAAGTGCCTAGATCATAACAATATGGCTAGTTATGATCCTATGGTGTCCTATGTGATTGGGTAGGTGTGCATATTTGGCTTTTCTTGGCTGGCCCTAAGTAGGAGTAGGGTCGAAAATTGGGGAAGCTCTCAGATATTGATCAAGTCCTGGACATTTTGGGCTGATTATTACAAAAGTTATTGTTTGGCCTCCTCAATTGTTACTAGAGATAGCAGTCTGACTTCCTACAAGTCAGATTTATAGCAGACTGGTTTCTCGGACTGATGATTATAAAGAGTTAGTTTCCTGGGAAGGCTGCTGCTGGTCATGGGTCAGAGTTCTATCCTCATATATGGTCTGGCCATTGTTTCTTTATGTAGTCAGTCTCTCAGAGTTAATGGTCTTATGGAATCCTTGCTTTCCTGCTGACCTTGGAGAAGCACATTGGATCTGGGCCAAAGCTGCAAGCTTGGGTTAAAGGGAAGAATGGCCATCTTGGACCTTTTAAACACTTCAAGTCAGGTCATAAAGCCACAGGGCATAGTGGAGGTTAAAATCAAGAGACAGATTTGGTATCTCACCCTAATGCCACAAACTCAGAATCGCCTGATCAGTCAGTGTACTTTCTTGAGAACCAGACTCCCAATTCAAATCTAGGAAAATGTGGAAAGTGCATTTTAATAGCTACATAAATTGTGTTTATTTATAAATTGTGTTTAATAGCTATATACATTGTGTTTTTCACTTACCTTTTTTGTTTTGGAATTATATTTTGAGAAGTTTGCACAGATTTCCAGTAACCCCTGAGCAATGCTGAGCACATTTATCTCTTAATTTTTGGTTTACAAAAAAAAAAAAAGACTTGCAAGAAAATCCCCAAAGGAGAGTTAACAAGTACATGAACAGCAATCACAGGTATGGCTTGGTGGGTGTTCTAGCCTATATGGAACGGGGGCCCCAGCAATGTTCTTTGTATTGATGTAATTATAAGTGAAAATACATCTGTATGGAGCAAAAGTATTTCATCACATGCAGTTGATTCTGCATTACATCTCCTTCAGCTGAGAAGTTATGGTTTGTTAAAAATACTATATATTTTCCACTGAAAAATTCATTGTTCCTACAACTGATTTTCTATTTCGTCAAACCAACTCTTTCCTCATGAATTCACTTCATATCAGCAGACACAGGATGGGAGAAAGAGAACATGACAGAGTTATTACACAAACCCATTGGCTGTGGCAAAAGCCCAGAATGAAATTTAAACAGTGAGTCTCGTTTCCAGATTAATACTGCAAAGCTATCAAGTAGCACTTGCCTTTCTCCCCCTACCTCTTGCTTTCTATCTGAAAATGATGTAGATCATCCTCACTTTGTAGCAAACATCTGAATCCAGGAACCTTCTTTTCTATTGACAACCTTTATTGATTCTCTAAAATGTCTTTGGCTGGACTGGCTGTTCTTATCAGCTACTGTCTTTTGTGATGATGACATAGCACTGGCTCAAGTGTTTAGGCCACCCTCCCAGTTTTTTCCTCTTCTGGAGACAAAGAAGGGTCCGTGTCCTTTGATATCCTTGAATCAGGAGCAGGAGCTTCAAAGGACACCTAGGAGAGTCACAGGGACAGGTTTCCCAGCTGCTTCCTGAATGGTGCATTTCATGTAAATTCCTTCCAAAACCTTTGGCATCCCCAGCAAAAGGCCCCACGAAATCTGTATCTGGAGGTTACCGTGCCTTAAAGAAGTTTTTTTTTTTTTTTTTTTTTTAAGCCTTTGTTTGCTGGGAGTATGTGTTTCAGGATGATCCTGCAGCTATACCTTTGAATTGTCAGATACCCTTGGGACACTGAAATGCCCAGACAGATGACTACAGCCCTATCTACTGGATATCCAGCAATATTCAGCACATGTAGTGATCAGCTTGTGATGGGAAGATTTTTCAGCGTGACTCTTTAGTTGGTGATATACTCCATTTTTGCTAAGTTGAAGTGTAAACGTAGTTGTTTCAGGGGCTTCTTAAGAGAAGAACCATTTTACTGTGAGTTCCCATTCCTTTTCCAGACTGTTTTCCACATGAACCACATAGTGTGGTGCATTTATTCCTACAGGGAAGATTCACTCATTGCCCACTGAAGCACCCCTCTAGTTTAAATGGGTAGAAAGAGGGCTTTTCTTTTGACCCTGTAAGCCATAAGTAGGGTGCAACCCCTGGAGCGGTTTTTTAAAAATTTAATTTGGTTAAAGCAAATTTCATTTGGGAAATCATGAACAAGAAATATCTTAGACTTTGGCTTCCATCACGACCTTCTTGGTGACCCCTGTTCCCTTGCCTTCTAGCTCTCATTTCACCTCCACCTTAAATACAAAGAGAGGCTACAGCACTGACACCCAGGGGCTCGACCTTACTTTGGAGGATGTAGCAGAATACTCAGGCTGCCAAATTCCTGATGACCAGAAGGGTCTTCCCGGAGACCAATCTAAGCTGGCAAGCACATAAGCTTCACTGGGCTGTTTCAAAGTTCACGCAGCTTTAGGGCTAATCCTCTTAACATATTAGGCCAAGTGACTCACACACCATGATGGCAGTGGCATAAAGGTCTCTTGGATTTTTATTTATGTTTCTCTGCATGGTAGAATGCAAGTCAATTCACTCTCCTTTAGATTCCTTCCTCACCACGCCCTGCCCCAAGGTGGGTGAAATTATTTGAAGGCCAAACTGCTTAGGCTAACTGATTTGAAGATTTTATATAACACTGCTTTCCCAAAGCCCTGGAACACTTAGGTGTGTTGGTTTAGTGATTTCTATTTTTTTTTTTTCTTCTGTAAAGGATAAGATCTTGGCTGTAGACAAGGTAAGCATTTCCAGTATGAATGTTTAATGAAGATGAAGTCAGCATGCAGCATGCTGTTTATTTTGCTTTCTAATAAACCCAGACTCAGCAATAGTTTTATTACTGCTGTGACTCCTCGCAACAATTTTTCAGCCGCTTCTACACTCAGAAGAAATTTCCTTCAACATTACCGTTCTTACGATAAATTAATTACTCAAAAGCATGCAGATGTCAAGGTGGTGAAGAAGCGATGAGCTAAAAATAATCCCTAAGAATTTTTCTTTTAACCTTCAGGTATCATGTACATGTTCATATATGACAGAGGCAGAGCAAGGAAGAGTGAACTCTGAGGTTATCCAAATGTATTTCAGATTTCAAATGAGTCTCAGCTGTGGGTGATACCAGAAGAAAATCTGGTGGAATGAAAATATTGGGTTGGCCATAAAGTTCGATCGGTTTTAAGTAAAAATAAAAGACATTTTTCACTTTCTTGAAGAACTTTACTGAACAACGTATTCACTACCCGAAAAGAACTTTTTGGCCAACACAATACTTGAGTGAATAAAGAGTTAGGAATCAGAAAAAAAAAAAAGCAGACTGTTGAAAGGCTAGAAACACTGGGAAAGTCTGAGAGTCATCTAAGGGAGCTGAGCATAGGACAGAGTCCGGAGATTATGTTCCAATTCCCTGCTCAGTTGCGAGCTGGTTGTGGGACCTTGGATAAGATACTTTGCCCCTCTGGCTGAAGTTTACTCTCATAAAATGTTCAGGTGTAACTAGTATGACCCTAAGGTGCCTTAAAGTTTAAAAACTCTGGATGGTAACACCATGCCAATGAAGACCATCGAGGACTTCTTATATCTCAGCCGACTATGTTAGCTACATCGCGTAGGTTTTCCAGAATTCTCAAAGTTACCCACAATGGTAAGTACTACTATGTACATTTTAAAGTTGTAAAAACCAAGCTTGGGGAATTATCTGCCCAAAGTCTCATCAATTGTAAATGGAGGATCTGCGATTCACAGGTTTGCCAAACTTCAAAGCCCCTTTGTCTTTTGGTTATGCTGCATTCTCAAAGCTGGTAGAAGCTAACGGGTTTTGATATATATGGAGAAGTAGACACAACTGTCTACTTTCCTCATGCATTCCCCGCAGGTATCATAAACAACACTTGCTTTGGATGTCAAGACAGATTAATGCTGGAGAAAGTCCACATTTGTTGAGGTTCAAAAGACAGCTCCTGGTGGAAAGGAAGGAGCACAGAAACGAGAGGTGAAGTCATGTGTCACTGTGTTTAAAAACCTGCTCATTTTTAGACCTATGGGAAAGTAGAAACAAGAATAAATGGAAATCCAGTCATTTTAAAGCAAGTTTAAAATCTTGTCAAAAGAATGAGAGCCTCCATATGTCATTGGAAACTCTTCCAACCTCAAATAGGCACCCCAAATTGTCTGATGACCAAGATACTCAGTGTTTGTGTTGGAAAATTCAAAGTATCAATTATAAGGCTTAGAGTGCATTTCCTTGTATGTGCAGTTATGAGTCCTGCTGCCTCTGGTACTGATGCTTATCCTGTAAGGTGAATGGATGGGAGTAAGTGGTACATTGCTAGCTGGAGAGACACCGGTATAAATAGATCATGAGGTTGGGGGCACCACATGACCTTTTAAAAAGATGATGCAATGGGAAGACTTTGGGCCTTGGGATTAGATGTGTTCCCGTCCCAGCTCTGCAGTGTGTTATAGTAGGAAGATACTTATCCCCCCGGTGTCTCGGTATCTATTTAAGATGAGACTGGTAATACCCACCTCAGAAGATTCAGTAAGATAACATATAAAAGCACTTACAGTCAGTGGCACATGGTGGAAACTCAAAAATCTGATCTATCTTTATCTCCCCTTTGTGTTTTACTCAAATCCCTCGTTCCACAGTTGAATGCAACTTATCCTAGGGAAGGGGTCAGTGGAAGCAGAATGGCTGTTCACCATCTTTGTCACGATGATCTTTCAGATGTCTGTGGATGTACAAGTTATTCTTGAGGCTCAGACATGTCCTCCCCACTCCAAACCTTTGTGTAGATTCTGCTATATCTTATTTTTACTTTTGAGCATTTTCTCTGACTTCTAACATATCACTGGTCTGAGGATACAATATAATTATGAAGAATATAATAGGAGCATCGACTATGGAATCAGATTGCTGGATTCAAATCTTGTATTCAACATCTAAAATTTCTGTGATCGGGAGAAACATACTTAACTCTCTATGACTCAGTTTTTCTCACTTGTAAAATTAGGGTAACGATAATACCTAAGTCATTTTTGTGAGCTAATACTTTAAAAATTCTTGAAAATAATAGCTGGGAAGTAGAGATAAGTACTAGCTGCTATTATTACTATTATCATCATTAATTTATCCTATTTAAGTAGGAGAGCTTATCAGGATTTTCATAGGTATTTGAACATTCTGTGCATTTAACGTGTTTTTTTTAACTCACTGCCACACCTTTATTTGCACATGCCTTTATTTACACATGGTTATCTGTGGAGCATATTTTCAGTTATTCTGTGCATAGTTTTATATACACCTCGCACCTTCTGTTTCTCTTACTTTTGAAATTCATCATGTTTCTGAGATTTATTATATAAGTGGACCTAGTTCATTTCTTTGAGTTCTATAAATATAGGTATGTAGCTTCTTTTTTATGTTCTCCCTTTAATGTCCATTTAGGTTGATTTAGCCTTTTGCCTTTCCCAGCAAAGCTGTGATGAGCAACTTTATATTCCTTTGAGCGCATATGTGAAGGTTTCTTAGAGATGTGTACGTAGAAATAGGATGACCTAGTTGGAGGATATATGTGGTCTCTATTTCATTTAACACCGCTGATCGAGTATTTCTTAGAATGCCCTTTTGCTAGCCTAGGTTAAACTGATAAATTTCTCGTCTTACAGTTTGCCTGTTTCCCCTTTTGGGATGTCTGCCTCTTGCAGATTGTAGGAATTCCTTATGTATTCCCAGTATGAATCCTTTGTCAGGTAAGTACATTGAGAAGCACTGTCATATGCCCTCATTAGCACAATGTTAAGGTAGACTTCTGTGGTTCAAACACTGGCTCCCCCATTCACTAGCTTTGTGACCTTGCTCAAATTCCTTAACCCCTCTGAGGTTCAGTTTCCTCATCTATAAATTGGGATGGTAACAGTGAACTCCCTCATGGACAGCTGTGAGGACTAATTGAGTTAAAGCATGCAAACCACTTAAAATGGAATCTCCACAAAGAAAGGACTCCGTTGTCTTTTGGAAATTTTAATATGCCTAATGCAGACATTTTCACTATTTTTTTTTTTAAACTCTGTTCTAATTGTTTGACCCTACCCTTCTACTCACTCAATTGCCCTCATGCTTCCTGATGGAATTTTGTGTTCTTTGGGTCAAGAACCATGTCTTGGTAGATTTTTGTTTCCAAGTGCTTAATAAACAGCCTGGCCCATATAAGAGGTGTTCATTTCATGTTTATAGAACAAATGAATGGATGGATGCTTTCATTGTCATGTTGCCTCTCTGTCATTATAGAGTCCCCTTTCATTTCCTTAAGGTTTAGTTGTGTGCTACTGAAGGGCAGGTTCCTTTCCTCCACTATGCCTGCGATTAAATCAATGGAGGGCTCCCTTTGGGGATTTATGGTAGCTGGGCTTTTGAGACATAGTTCCTTATACATTTAAAATTTAAAACTTCAACAGAACAAGCTGGTTTTCACTTTCCATTACAACAGTTTGCAAACTGAAAACATTTATTCCAGTTCCATCATGTGGGTCAGTTTTTGAAGCTTAGATTCCCTGTGGCATACGAATAGAAAGACAGGACTGATCTCTTGGTAAAAATTCTCTTGAGTAAGGCCCAAGGAGACCTGCCCAAGAGCCCAGAATGAATTGTAGACGGATTGAAGATTAGACATCCCGTCCCAATTTATAGATCAATTCTCTTAGGTTTTTTTTTTAACTTAAAATTTTAGAAATGTTCAGATTATCTCAAAGCGACCTTGAGTTTCAAGATTCTCTGAATTCATATAAGAAAAAAGTGTTTCTAACCTTGGCAATTTCCCTTAACTTGGCATGGAAGTTCAATTTCGATAAAAATCAATAAAGGGATCTCATAGAACAAAAGGTAAATGATTATAAAAAGTGTATTTATGCAATTTAGAAGTGCTGAGAGAATGTAAGGAGGAATGAAAAAGGAGCAGGCAAAAGGGAAGTGACATTGAATGATAATTAATACGGTTTTACAATATATTAAAACCTAGTAGCACCTTTTTATGATTCATACAGTAAACGTTTGGCTGAAACTGTAAGCTAAATGGAAAAGAAGTAATATAGGAACTGTGTTATGTAGTCTCTAAAAATTGCAAATGCGACAGAACAGATGAACAGTGAAATGTTTGCTATTGCTGTTAAGGTGTAAATGGAAATGTATGGTCATCTTATTAGTTCTCATATAGGATTATCATTAGTGAATTTTTATTTACTTAACCTATTAAGTATAAAACTTTCAATGAAGCTGAACCATAGGGAACATGGATATAATAAAAACTCAAGGTTTCCTGCGTCTTTAATCTATCAATAGCTTCTGCTCTTTTAGTGGTTCTGTCTTCAACCAAGTTGCTTTAATGAATTTTGCAATTTTTAGCTAATGAGTGGGAATTAGTACTTAGCGACTAACAAATTGCCTCCTCATCTAATTTCTTCTGCCTCTCCTAGGTAAATCACATTAATGTAGTCTGGTTATTACACTTGGATTCAGCAGCAAAGTTGTGGTTTTCATTGACTGTTTCTAGCTGAGTCCCTTTCCTCTGCTGTTCTAAGCAGAATCGTGCACAGACTCAGATCTCCTCTCATCCTTCAAGTGTATGGGCCTTTTGAGGCTTGTTAGTAGCAAATATGGACCAGACTGGGAATGCATGGACTTCCCCCAGGTTTCCCCTTTCTGCATTCATTCATTCATTCATTTATTCATTCCTTCAGCAAATAGGACTCTTATTTGGTGCTAGAGATGAAGAGATGAATAAAATGTGGTCCTGCTCTTAGAAAACTGACAGTCAGTAAGAGACAGTAAAACTGTTACTATACAGTGAGTTAAGTGCTCTGGGAACAGTGGAGAATATCTGAGAGGGGAAGGAGCGATAGAAAAGTTTTCCTGGGGGAGAAGGGGAGTGAGCTGAGTTTCCAGGAATTGAATAGGGATTAGTCCTTGGAGAAGTGAGCCAAGAGCACTCCATGCCTGGGGAGCCATGAAAACAGTGGCTCGGAGGTATGAGACCCATGTCTGGTTTGAGGAAATTACAAATTTCTCAGTATTTATAGGGGAAAGAGAGTGGAGATAAATGAGACCAAGAAAATTTGGAAAGGACCAGGATGGGAAGCGTGTTGTTCACCATGCTCAATAATCTAGACTTAATCCAGAAGACAATGAGGAACCATCCAGGGGGCTCCATGCAAGGGAGTAAAAGACGGCAGCAGGGTGGAGATGGGACGGTATGGAGACATGCCTGCAGAGAAGAGATCTGATGGGTGGCTGTCACCAGAGTCAAAGGACAAAAGTACAAGTGTGTAGTGGGACAGTAGCAGTGGAGATAGATGACAGATAGAATGATCGTGAGGAGGTAGGGCTTCCTAATTTAAAGAGTGAAAGTGATTGATAGCAAAAGTAATGTGAGGGTAAGGCTAAAGAAGGGGTCATTGGTATTTCCAGGTTGGGACTTGAGTATCTACATGGTGTCATCCTCAGAAAAAGGAAATTGAGAGGTAAGAAGGTATTTGGGAGGAGAGGAAAGATGAATTCCATTAGGGATGTTTTGAGTCTCAGATATAGCTGTCAGGCATCCAGGTACACTCACCGCGTGGGTATCATAGGCCCAAATACAACCTGATTTTACAAGTTGTGATTATAGCTTCAGAGGAGTAATGCTAGAACTCACACCTTGTCCAGTTAGCAGGAAGTGAAATTTATCTCTTTTAAAGGGTCCCCTTTCCCTTAATATGTCCAAGAATCCCTGTGTTCTTAATTACTAGTGCCTAGGTTTAAGTATGGGTGAATGAGAGGGGAAGTCTCTTCTTAATTAACTACACCTGGCTCATTGAGCTTGAACTATAACTCAGGTGGATGCCCTTAGCTGAAGCCTGGAAACACTGCAAGTAAGATCACTATGGAGATGTATTGCTTAGGCCTATCCCAGGCCATCAGCAAGGAGCTAGTGACTCATGTGTCAAAAGGTAGGTCTAAATGTGGGGTGGGGCTTTTCCATTTGCTGCTGTCACCTTAGATGATGGGTTACTTTCTCATGTTGTGATTAGTCAAGAAAGCACATGACAAAAATTGGCCTACTTTCCCGTAGCCATCTACAGCTCTTGGACACATCCTCCTCTCCCTTCGTATAAAGAAGAGCTCTCTCTGATGAGTAGGGCATTGTTTATGAAGAGGGCCCTTCTCCAGTGGAGATGTTCTGTTTATGGTGAGGACACATGGCCTAGAATGAAAAAGTCTTGGGTCTACGGGTTCAGGTGTAGGTCTGAAGTGCTGTAACCAAGTCACCTGGTCCCAAGTGCTTTATTCTAGATGCCACCCCAGGTGCTAGACCAACTCCTTGCCCTCGTGCTAGAGAGTCCTCAAGGGAGGATGAGCTCATGCTCCAGTAGATGCTCAGTCAGCAGTAGCTCATGACACGTGGACTGGAGCCACTGAGGTCGTGGCGTGTTCCATCTGCTCCTGTAGTCACCTTCTTGGGGGGTGCAGTCTGACCCCCCTCCCTCTTCCCTGCTTCCTCCTTGCCTAGAAATGCTGGGGTGGTGTAAGTTCCGAGAACCAGATCGTCATCCACATTATCTTCCTTGATGATTCAGGACAGAAGCCAGTCCAGTGGTTACAAATCTTCTACCCTATTGTGGAGTGAATGTGTTCCCCTCAAATTTATATTTTGAAATCCTAACCCCCAATCTGATGATATTTGGAGGTGAGGCTGTTGGGAGGTAATTAGGGTTAGACTAGGCCATGAGGGTAGTGCCCTCATGATGGGATTAAGGCTCTTTAAAAAAAAAAAAAAAAAGAAAAGATGGAGCTCTTTCTGCTGTCCACCATCTGGGTATACAGGAATGCCATCTGCCAGCTAGGAAGCAGTTCAGCAGACACTGGATCTATAGGCACCCGATCTTGGGCTTCCATCCTACAGAACTGTGAGAAATAAAAGTTTGTTGCTTAAGCCACTCAGTCTATGGTATTTGTTATAGCAGCTGGCATTGACCGAGACATACTCCAATGGAAATATTCTTCCAGGAAAACCTGCCTTCTTGACACCGGTCCTTGACTTGGGCCACCCCAGCACACTCTTAGTTTTCAGTATTGCAGGCAATGTGTGAGAGGCCTCAGCCTTCTACCCACAAGAAAACACTGTGCTGCTTTTGGAAATGGACCAACCCCTCCTTCGACCTCCACATATCGAAGTGGGTAGGAGTTTCTTAGACTGTACAAATACCAGATAAACCTCCCAAGAGATGCTGTTACACACATTGCCCTAGGTAAGCATTGCTGCTTGCCTTATTTTTTATATAACTGAGACACTGACTATCCTTGCTGCAGTAGGGACGATGACTTGCTTCTCCTCCTCCAAGCCTTGAGAAAGGTAGGTCATTTTTAATTACTGACGACTGGGCACTGCCTTAACAGATCTGGGCCTTAGAGCAAGATGCGGACAGAACATAGAGATCCCGGGTGAGAAAACTCAGGGCAAGATTGCAGGGTGAGAAGCTAGGAAGAGAGGGCTGTTATGGAGGGGACCCCATTAGAGGAAGGGAGGGGACAAGAGGAGATGGAAAAGGATCGGTCAGAAGAGGAGGAAGAATTGTGCCCACGGCCAGTGGGGAGAGTTTCAAGAAAAGAGTGGTTCCACTGAGTGTCCAACGCTCAGGAATTGGAGACAAAGGCTGAGAAGTGTTTTCTTTTACACCTTGGCTCAGGAGGCAGAGCGGAGCCAGGCAGCTGGGGTGACAATAAAGCTTTTTGTGCAGTGGGCTACTCGTCCCCACTGTGCTGAGCAGGCGGTCAGCGGGGCCATCTGCCCCCTGGTCTCTCCGTTGTTCCGCCCCGGGGGCTGACAGAGAAATGTCTCTCACTGTTGGGGCCCCTCCCATTGCGGAGCGCACGCTCAGCGACCATGGCTCACGGGCCCAGCCGCTCCGCGGCATGTGGGATCTTCCCGGACCGGAGCACGAACCCGTATCCCCTGCATCAGCAGGCGGACCCTCAACCACTGCGCCACCAGGGAAGCCTGGGAAATTTTTTTAAAGAACTTTTTAAAAAGCTTAAAAAAGGTACATGTCAGAGGACAACCTGAACGGGTCTCTCCTAAACGTTTTGTGAGCCCATCAAGGCGGTACAGGGGCTCTGGGATACAGAGTTAAACGGGATCATGGCAGAGGACTAAATAGTGTGGCGGGAGTTTGAGAGTTTCAGGAGACCAAAATTATCCTTAGAAGTTTGGGAAAGGTGAGGGGGGAGTGAGTGTGAGATGTGCCTTCTCTTCTTTCCTCCACTCTGCCTCTGCCCCTGGGATGCGGTGGCTTCTGCAGCCGTAGTTTAACGTGGTCATGAGATGAGGGGAGAAGTGCGTGGGGATAAAGTATCAATCTAGTCCTTGAAAAAAAGTGAGTAAAGAAGAAGAAAAGGGGGCTTCCCTGGTGGTGCAGTGGTTGACCGTCTGCTTGCCTATGCAAGGGACGCGGGTTCGTGCCCCGGTCCGGGAAGATCCCACATGCCGCGGAGCGGCTGGGCCCGTGAGCCATGGCCGCTGAGCCTGCGCGTCTGGAGCCTGTGCTCCGCAATGGGAGAGGCCACAGCGGTGAGAGGCCCGCGTACCGCAAAAAGTAAAAAAATAAAAATAAAAAAAAAAAGAAGAAAAGGAAAGAAAGGAGAGAAGTAATCCCCCAAACATGGAGGGACAGGCAAACAGGGACTGCTTGAAAAGGACTAGAAGTAAATATTGAGTTATAATGTAAATAATTTAATCAACACTTTGACACAACTATTTTTTAAAAATTGAATTGACTAAGTTTATTTAGACACCTCATAAGACACACATTTAAACAACCACAATGATTCTGAAAAAGAAAAATGAGCCCATCTCCATGGTTTTATTGTTCTCAACTATTTAAGGCTTTATCTTTATTGCTGCGGAAACAAGCAGTTAATTTAGTTAATTTAGCCAACCAGCCAGTCATAGCAGGAGGAAAACAAGGCTTTCAGAAGAGTCATGTTTCAAAATGCAAGCCCCAGGCCCCAGCGGTTTGGCTGGACTTTCCACTTTTCTATTTGTAATATTGGCATTGAAAACCAGGGCTCCTGAGGCCTGGAATGGCAGTGAAAGAAAGGCTGTTAAAATGTGAACAGTAGTTGAGGATTAGAGCAAAAAAGATAATCCTACAGTATCTTCTGTTGATACAGTGACTGTTTCTAAAGCACTTTCTACTTCACTGTATGATTCCCCATAAAATCATAGGGAGAGAGGAGAGGCCAGCATGAGCATTATTTACATTTTAGAGAAGTGGAAACTAGAGCCTGAAGATATTACATGTTTGGAGCAATTCCAGGCAACACATCATGAGCAGGACCATAAACAAAGCTTGTGTTTTTCCAAATCTCACTTCTGGGCTTCATGTATTATAGCACACAATCTCCATGTTTTTATGAAAACAGTCTTCCTCTAGTGGCAGGCCCTGGTGGGTGCCCGATGCTTATTTGTTTGAAGATGGTAATAATGATCGTGATAATGATCATCATCTAGAATGAAAAATGGTAAGTAGCCAAAGGGAGCTAGATGAGAGAGAAGTATTTATGGAATTTTATCATCAGTCCTAATGGTGTGAATGGAAAAGTGATGGGAACATCTAAAGAAGAAGGGACAAGATGGGAAGCAGGCCTCTCTTCATTTCAGATTAGTTAAACTTTGATTTTTATGACACTGAAATAAATGGGAGAGTGTTTTAAAATGAGTCCTTAACAAAAAAACATAAAGACAAGGAAGTGATGACAATTTCATCATAAGGCAACTGATAAAATTCCAAGTGGGGAATACCCATCAAAATGGAGCATCTTGTATAACAGTCAGCAGATGTGAAAACTCTTTGCCCTGAGGTCATAAGGAAATGAATTAATGAATTCACAAGCAATTCTTTGTCTAATAGTCACAGAAGAAAAGCTGAGGCATTACCAGAAGGCTCACTTGGCATCTGACTAGTGGCGGTGTAAACTCTGAGTTATCATGCTGGCCCGAAGACTTCAATGATATGCTTTGCTAATACCATCAACAAAATGATACACAGCAGGGAAGCTTTGGTGATGGACTTTCTATTACATATCATCTTTGTTTTCTACCACAGTTGATATTTTTTCTTTCCTGGCCCATTTTGGAACTAAAATCACTCAGGGTTGGAATTGAGTTTCTACTTTAAGGGTAGCATAATCTGATCCAAATACAGCACATTGCCAGCTAGAGATTTCTAGTCAATTCTTTCCTGTAAAATGTTTAATTGGCTGTACGACTTTGGGCAACGGACAATGTTACTGGGTCTAACTTTCCTAGGTTAGGAGTTAGGTTCTTTGCAAGTTGAAAATGAAATGATTCCTTATTCATTTCATCTAGATAGTGAATCATTACATGGATTACTTTAGCATGGAATGATACGATAGTGCAAGAAATCAAGGCAGAAATGACCATAGGGACGTTGTTGAGATCAGGATAACTGTAGGGACACTAGCTGTGGGGCCTCAGCAAGGCAAGCAGAGGCAGGAGAAATAGAATGAGGCAAATGGCACTCCCAGAGCTGCTTAGCTCAGAGAGTATTACCTGAGCTAAGGAGTCACCTGCACCCTCCCCAGTTGAGAGTGGGCCCCAGAGGAAGATTCTTATCCTGGGTCAATATTTCTGGAAAATGTGTTTTTAAATTACAATAAAAAGATACGGGAACATGTGTATATGTATAACTGATTCACTTTGTTGTAAAGGAGAAACTAACACACTATTGTAAAACAGTTATATTCCAATAAAGATGTTAAAAAATAAATAAATTTAAAAATAAATAAATAAATAAAATAAATTTAAAACATCTAACCATGGGAAAAAAAAAAAAACAAGAGGGCTCTGTTATAATGTAAATTTGGGGACATGCTGGGTTACATAAAATCAAACAGAATGCTTCCTTGGAAGGGTTTTCAAAGTCCTCGATGGACTAACATGCATTCCAAACTCCATGAGTCATATTTCCCAGTATTTAGTAGTTCCTAAACTCATCTGAACGTGAAACATTTATTTTTTTCATGGCGATTCTCGAGGGTTCAATTTTCCGATGAACAGATTTTTGCAAACATTCTTGGTAGTAATACTTGGCAAATTCCGGTTCACCCCAGAGCGGGGCCCAAAGGATGCCTGAATGTGAAATCCTGGCATTTATATTAGACCTGTCCTTAACAAGCCCTGAATTTACAGTAGATAACTCTTAGGGCAAAACCAGCTTCCAGAATTCATAAGGTGACCTTCAACTTGTTTTTGTTTGCATAGTTTTCTTGCTTTATCTTATCTCCTGAGTAAAGGTTAGTTCAATTTTGACGGAAAGAATATTTTAAAAATGTGTAACCTATTTATGTATTTCCCCTTGAGGTGTTACTAATGCAGTTTCCTCTCTATTCATATAGAATTTCAGAAAAGATTTTATCGTTAATGTCTTTATAGTAAAATTGACAAACTTTACAACTCAAGTTTTCTGAATGGCAGCAGAAATCTCCACTGATTTATCTGGTTAATTTTGATGTTTTTAATCACATTAAAAAACCCATCATACCCCATGTGATACCCCATATAATTCGTAATGTGTAACGTTTCAAATTTCCAATCTCTCCAAGATAGAATCAAATTTTGAGAATTGACCAGAAGATTCTTTATAATTTTTAAAACTCCTCGAATGAGACAAAACTCATTTTGGAGATACGTAAAACCAAATGAAAATCTGGAGATCAGCAGATTTTTATTTTTTTTTATCTTCCACTTGAACATAAAAAGGATTTCATAAAATGCACATTTGGGAGAAACAAGTTAAAATAAAGGAAAGCAGAATCCCTACTAGAGGATGAACCTATTACTTATTACATAGCCTGTCTTCCCCACTGTTGGATAGCAAAGAGTCGCACACGACATGTTCAAGAAAAATTTAATGTTTTTCACCAACAAATAACTAAGGAAAAAATGTGTAGATAGAAAAATGACAGAGTGGTCTCATCCAAGTCCTGTACATATGCATATGACAAACACCTCCCATTGCTTTTAAAAATAGATTTAGTTTGATGGGTCCCTTAGTATGGCTTTGCTCAGTGTATTTCCAATCATGTTGAAAGCCTTCACATAGGCCCTGAGAAATACTGGCTGACTGAGAGTAATTTAATTTTAGTTTATCAGAATATTATTAGGTGAGAGCTATTTGGTGTTCAAACATTTCTTCACTCTGTTTAGATATAACTTGATTAACCTAAAAAAAAAAAACAAACCCACTAGGGTTGAGGACAAAAATGCAAGAGCAAGTCACGTTTATTAATACAGTATGGGTCCTGTCACATGTAGAACCATCTATGCAAAATGCTTTAAATAATAAGGGACTTCCCTTGTGGTGCAGTGGTTAAGACTCCATGCTCCCAATGCAGGGGACTCGGGTTCTATCCCTGGTCAGGGAACTAGATCCTGCATGCCACAACTAAAGGAGCCCACATGCCGCAACGAAGATCCCGCATGTGGCAGCTAAGACCCGGCGCAGCTAGCTAGATAGATAAATAAAAAGTAAATAAATAAATATTTTTAAAAATAATAATAATAATAGTTGGGGAGTGGGAAGTGAGGCATAGTTGGTTTCCCATTTGAGACCAGAGTGTCAGAGACTTAGTGAATACTTTGTAGTTGTACTTGCTTTCTAATTGTGTATGTATTTCAAAATTGCTAAGAGAATAGATTTTAAAATTTCTCATCATAAGAGAAAGTAACTATGTGGTGATGGATGTTAACTAGACTTTGGTGATCATTTTGCCATATATTCATTTATTGAATCATATGCACCTGAAAACAACATAATGTTATATCTCAATTTAAAAATTATATCTCAGTTTAAAAAAAAAGCAAATACCTGATTGCCCTATCACCTCTTCCTCCCACCTCCAGCATGACAAACACATTTCTTGAATTTGAAAGTTATTTAAATTATTAATTAAAATATTAATTAAGTGTAGCAACCCCTACACTTTTTGGTCTTAGTAGCCTTCACATTCTCAAAAATTGTTTGGATCCTAAAAGTATTGTTTTTGTCAGTTATATACATCAACATTTACAGTGTTAAAAAAACAGACTCATTTTTAGAATATAAGGATGTACAAGTACACATTTCATTAGCTATCAGAGCAATAACATCACATGCAGTTTCTGGAAAACTCTGCTGGACACTTGTAAGAGAATGAGCATGGCACAGGCAAAATGTTTTAGTATCAATAAAATAGTTGTACTTTATGGACCACCAGAAAGAGACTCAGGAAGCCTCTCCAAGGGGACCCTGGACCACACTTTAGAACAGCTACATTAATTAATTTAATCAGTATTAACTAATGCCTACTGTGTGCTGGACACTGAAAGAGTTACTACAGATGCATGGTTAAAGCCCTTGGCCTCTCGATACTTTTATTGCTCAAACAATGCAATCTGTTAGCTTTTAAGTAAGCTTCTTGAAGGCCATGATCATGTTTTAGTCATAGAATAGCCTCAGAGATCTGTGGACGTACATTGTAAATGCTCAGTAAATACTTGCATAATAAATGGACAGTTAGTTCCAAGGTTTACCTGCACCAATTTCTGTCCTTATCTCTGAACCTGCGATTACCTACTCTATCTGAAAACATGCAAAGTTACACCATTTTAAACGTGAATAGATGACTTATTCTGTTGCATTTCCAAAATCAAATAGAGTGAGAAGAAAAGTAGAATAGGAGAAAACCATGGCCAAAGGAAAATAAAAGTAAGTTGATTGTTACTCAGTTCTGTAGCATTATTCTCTGAGGAATTTTGAATGCTAAAGATTCATGGTACAGATAGAACAGATGCCTTCTTGGACTCAGCCAGACCTGGGGTCAAATGCAGCCAGACCTGAATCCAAGCTGTGGAAGTGTTAGAAAAAGTTTTACTTCTTTGAGCCAATTTATTCCTCTTTAAAAAGAAAGGAGTGGTTATTATGAAAACCAAATCAGGTAATAGATATGAATAAAGTGTAAAACATTTAAAAGATGATACAAATACAGTTTACCCTTGAACAACGTGAGTTTGAACTGCATAGGTCCACTTAAACGTGAGTTTTTTTCAATAAGAAATACTACAGTATTACATGATTTGCATTTCGTTGAATCCACGGATGTGGAACTGAGGATAAGGAAGAATCACACAGGAACCCTAGATAATGGAGGAACCTTGGATACGGAGGTGTGGCTGTAAGGTATATGCTAATTTTTTATTGTAAGGAAGGGTTGGCACCCCTTAACACCCGTGTTGTTCAAGGGTCAACTGTATTAATTATAGCTGTGAGTCTTAATCCTCACAGTAATTAATGTCAAAAATTGTTATTTAGATTTACAAAGAGAAAATATAATAGAAAATAACTCCAACATATGGGGAAAAGACAGTGAGGTGGGTCTCTAATTCACTGATGAATTTAAGAGAAGGAGGGTGTGATTGTAGACGTATAAGAAGTGACTTTGATAATGACAAGAAGAGGCAGAGGGTGACATAAATATGAAATATGTGTCTCAGAAAGGAAGTGATTTTCTTGTAGGAGGGCAGGGTAGATTGCTTTTGAAAAAACAATGTGGAAGCCTAAGAGGTTCTAAGACCATTTTATGCTCTGTGGCTCATGGTACATAATAGAATGAGAAGCGTGCTTTTATGTTTCATGGTTTCTTGGTAATTCCTATAGTGAATCATTGCAGCAATTTATTTAGGTAACCACACATGCATATGCACACACAAACACACATTCTTATAACTCTTTCTGGAACTTAAAAAAAATGAAGAACAAAATGACTAGAATACTACTAGTTCTAAGTGAAAGATAAAAACACAGGCATTCTGTTTTACTTAGAAATATTCCTATTTCATTTTCTTTAATGATAAAAATTATATTTTTCCTTGTATGTTATATTTTACAATCAAATGTTAAGACACATTGGCTTTCTAATAGCTTTATTGAGATATAATTCACATCAAGATAATAAGGCTACCATACATGACTTCAATCTTAAAAACAGCCATTTCCATATATGTCTATATAAGAATTGATTTTAGGAATTCTTTATTGTTTATATTAACTTTATCCTTCATTTTTAAGGAAGGCAAATCTTTGAAAAAGATCTCTAATCATTATTACAAATAGTCAACTTAAAACTAACTTTGGCACTGCTGAAGATACAGTGTTAAAATGAGGAGAAAAGGTGCTGAGAAATAAGGGCAATGTAAAATATAAGCCAAGCTATCTAAATCACCTTTTACATTTACAGCTAATGTAGAAAAATGAGTTATTGAATATAACTATTTTCATCCTGGCTAAAGATCTCAGGCATGCATATAATTACAGTTGTCTACCCAAGAGCTAAACACTTGGATACTCATCAAGACTTGGAATTGCTTGTGAATTGATTTTATCTCCTTAAGTTCAGTTCTTCTGATACTGAAAAAAAACCAGTCTTTCACCAATTTGACAGGTTACTCTGCAGATACTATACTTTGGATTCACTAGGTAGCATTGAAATGGAAAACCCTGATTTGTCATGCTGGGAGGAATATAGTACTTAATGAAAAGAATAGAATTCTACTGCATTAAAATGTCTAAAATCAGGATAAATAAAGTATTAGGTAAATTAACTATCTATGTATGCCTATGAATATTTGGATCTGATTTTGAGTTATTCATTCTTATTTGTTCTGATAGTGATATCATATTGTTTATCATATTGATTTAGTGTTTTGTTGGTGACAGGAGAAGGCAGCAGGCATACATATTTAAGTAAGACAGAAACATTTATTGAACTTCTGTTGTTAGTCTGTATTAGGTTACCAATTCCATTTAAGGTTTTAGCTGCTGCTATCATATTCTTGTTGGGTAAAAAATTATTATGACTTGGCTAGAGTGCTATAATAAACATGAACTTTTAACCCATGAATTAAAAAATTTAGATGAATTGGAAAAATTCCCTGAAAAATCACAATTCAACAAAACTAAAACAAAAAAAAGTAGATAATCTGAGTAGTTCTCTATCAAAGAAATAGAATTCACTATTTAAAGCTTTCCCATAATAAAAATCTCCAGGTCCAGAGGACAAAGGCAGTTATTCTTTCCAAATTTTTAAGAAATAAATAACAATGTATAAATCATCTAGAGAATAGAAAAAGAGGTTACACTTCCCAACTCCATTTGTGAAGTTAGCATAAATGATACCAACAAAAATTACATGGCAACTTGTCTTATGTATATAGATACAAATTTGAACGGCTTTGTAGAAATAAACTCTAGCATGTAAAATATTTTACTTGAGGAACAATTCTGTCAACTTGTTTGCGCATTCAGCTCTCACTAGGAGTGAAACCTCAAACAAAGTATTAGGAAATTAACTGAATCTAGAGATACATAAAATGATACAACCAAGTTGGGTTAATTCCAGGATCACAAGTCTGGGTTAATATTTGAAAATCAACTACTATAATTCACCATTAACTGAATAAAGAAGAAAAATCATATAATTAACTAGTTAGATGCAGAAAAGGCATTTAATAAAATCTAATTTTTTTATGATTAAAACTCTTAGAGAGGGCTTCCCTGGTGGCGCAGTGGTTGGGGGTCCGCCTGCCAATGCAGGGGACATGGATTCATGCCCCGGTCCGGGAGGATCCCGTGTGCTGCGGAGCGGCTGGGCCCGTGAGCTGTGGCCAATGTGCCTGCCCGTCCGGAGCCTGTGCTCCGCAACGGGAGAGGCCACGGCAGTGAGAGGCCTGCGTACCGCAAACAAACAAACAAAACTCTTAGAGGATCAGCCATAAAAGAATGGAAGAGAAATTCTCTAAAAAGGTAACAAATACCTACAAAAATCCTATAGCTGTCTTCAAACTTAGTAATGAAATATTGAAAGCTTTCCCCTTGAGTTCAAGAACAAAGCAGTAGGGCTTCCCTGGTGTTGGAGTGATTGAGGGTCCGCCTGCCGATGCAGGGGACACGGGTTCGTGCCCCGGTCCAGGAGGATCCCACATGCCGCGGCGCGGCTGGGCCCGTGAGCCATGGCCGCTGAGCCTGCGCATCCGGAGCCTGTGCTCCGCAATGGGAGTGGCCACAACTGTGAGAGGACCGCGTACCACACACACACACAAAAGAACAAAGCAGTAATTGTCACTGTAATCACTTCAATTCAGCATTGTATGGGAGCTCTTTGCTAGTGCAATAAGGCAAGAAAACAGAAGATATAAGAATTGGAAAGGAAGACTTAAGACCCATAATTGCTGATGTAGGAAATCCAAAATATTCTACAGACAAACTATTAGAATTAATAAGGGAATTTAGCAAGGCCATTAGACATAAGATCAGTAGTATCTCCATACAAAGTAACAACAACTAAAAATGAAATAAAAACCACTATTTACAATAGTATTAAAAATATTAAGTATCTAGGAATAAACCAACAAAATGTTTTTATAAATTTTTGTATACAGAAATCTATAAAACTTTAGAGAAATTAAGGAAGACCTTAATAAATACATTGAAAGACTTGTATATTAAAGATATCATGGGCTTCCCTGGTGGTGCAGTGGTTGAGAGTCCGCCTGCCGATGCAAGGGATGCGGGTTCGTGCCCGTGTCCGGGAAGATCCCACATGCAGCAGAGCGGCTGGGCCTGTGAGCCATGGCCGCTGACCCTGCGCATCTGGAGCCTGTGCTCCGCAACGAAAGAGACCACAGCAGTGAGAGGCCCGCGTACCGGAAAAAAAAAAAAAAAAAAGATATCAAATTTCTCCTACTTCATCATTAAATCAAATGCCACCCCAAACAAGATTCCAGAAGCAGTTTTTTAATGGACAATCTCATTTAAAAATATATCTAAAAAGTAAATGGTCTGCAAACAGTAAGGACAGTCTTGAAGAAGAATAAAATTGGAAGAGTTACACTATTAAATCTTTTTTTTTTTTTTTTTTTTTTTGTGGTACGCGGGCCTCTCACTGCTGTGGCCTCTCCCGCTGTGGAGCACAGGCTCCGGATGCACAGGCTCAGCGGCCATGGCTCACGGGCCTAGCCGCTCTGCGACATGTGGGGTCTTCCCGGACCGGGGCACAAACCCATGTCCCCTGCATCAGCAGGCACACTCACAACTACTGCACCACCAGGGAAGCCCTACACTATTAAATCTTAAGACTTACTTAAAGTTATCACAATTAAAACGGTGAAATTGGTCCAGAGATAAATAGACCAGTATAACATCATAAGTTCAGAAATAGACTCATATATATGGTATGTACAGGCAACTATGATATAGTTGGGTAAAGATTTTTTAAAAAATAAATTGTTTTAGACCAATATGATAATATGTTTGGTAGAAAATACTGAATTCTATCTCATACTATATAAAAGTCAGTTCCAGATGAACTGTAGACCTAAATACAAAAGTTTTTAAAACACAAAGTTTCAACCTTATTCATCATCAAGGAAATGCAAATTAAAATCATTAAGGCAATACTAAGTACTGGGTAGAAACTGGCCTTCTCATGTACATACTACTGGGGGGAATATAAATTTATACCACTACTTTGGAACACTAGTAATATTGACTACACATAGCATGTTATCTTTATTACATTGTTCTGTAGTGAGCTTTTAAAATAATCATTAAGTAGGTTGCCGTTTATTCTTAAATTTGTTGCTAGGTGTTTTATGGTTTTACTGTGCTCTGAATGGAATCCTCTTTAAAAACAAAAATACAAAACACCTTCTGATTGCATTGTCTAGTTGGTGATTACTGCATTACTGGAAAGCTTGAGCTTGATTTTCTGTGTTGATCCTCTTTCTGGCCATGTGTGTTTTTCAGTTGTGTACTTAGGTAGAAACTCTTAGAATCTAAGTTAGCGTCAGTTTTATCTCATCCTTTCAGTCTTCCAACATTATGTTTATGTTTTTTGGATTATTGCTTCAGCAAAGATCTCTGCTAACGTACTGATTGTTAGTATTGATAGTGGCCAAAATATCTTGTGCCTGACAATTTAAAGATAATGTTTCTAATATTCTATTATTAAAAATCATGTTTTTGTATGTTTTTGGTAACTACTTATTATTAAGTTAAAGAAGTTTTCATCTATTCTTAATTGTCTAAGAGCTTTTATTTAGAATGAGTGATGAACTTTATCAAATCCTTTTCTGCATGTCTTTTTTGATTATTTTATATATTTTATTATATATAATTTATTATATATATTACTTTATATTCCTTAATTTTGAAAAATATTTTCATTCCTATATCATTCTTTAAATATACCCCTGTGTTACTTGGAAATAATGTGTGTGAGTGTGTATTTTGCATCTGTGTTTATATACTCTTTTTGTACTTCTCACTTATTTCAGGATCAAGATAATCCAGGTTTTAAGATGAGCTAAAATTTTCCCTCTTTTTCTGTTCTCCATCTTGGAAGCTATCTTTTCCTTAAAGGTTTTGAAGTGCTTACCCACAAAATCATCTGGACTCTTTTTTTTTTTTAACTTTTTTATATTGGACTGTAGCCTTGTGAGAGTTGCAGGTGCACAGCAAAGCGACTCAGCCATATATATACATGTATCCATTCTCCCGCAAAGTCCCCTCCCGTGGACTCGTTCTTTCTTAGAGGTACATCTTGTCAGCCTTTGACTATCCTTTTTAAAAGCCTTTTTTAAAGGTTTATGAAATTTTTCTTGAGTCAGTTTTGGTATTATACTTAGGAGGAAGCAGTGACACTTTCTTTAGGTTTTCAAGTTTATTGATAAGTCCTTTTTATATATACAGTTAAAGACTTATTTATGAGTATTGACATATTTTATCTTTTCTCCTTTGATCAGATTTATCAAAGTTTACCTTCTTTTAAACAATTTTATTGTTTTTCCAAAGATCCAGACTTTGGTTTTAATGGTGTAGTGTATGATTCTTTTTTTTGTATTATACAACACAGACATACATAAAATATATTTAATTCTGTGTGCATTCTAAAATGGTATGTGGTCCTTTCTGTACAGTTCCACTTGGAACAGTTCCAATGAACTGCTTACCAGTGAGAGACCTTTTATTAGTCTGCTCAGTTTAACTTAAAATAGACAGACTCTATGTTTAAAAGTGTGTAAAAGCCCAAATGTAACTATGGCTTGAGATCCTCTTCTCCAGCCACTGAAAGCATTATATCTCTGGCTCGACCTCGTCTTAAGATACCAGGTCAGAATTTTCATTTATGGCAGATCTCTGCTATTTGCTTCTTCTCTCCATCCTTCAGTAATTAAACAGGATTACCTAAATCCCATATTCTATTGTCCACTGAGGCTGTCTCCTCTTGGTTAGAATTATAATTATTTTGCTCCCATGTATTGTTTGACATTCCAAATATCAGAGACCTCAGAAGATTCGGGGCTACAAAGAATTCCTCTATATCCATGACTATAAAGCAAGCATTTCATGTGCTATTTGCTTGTCTTCTTGACCCAGTTCATCACATTTGAACGGCTTTGTAGAAATAAACTCTTAACATGTAAAATATTTTACTTGAGGAACAATTCTGTCAACATGTTTGCTCATTCAGCTCTCACTAGGAGTGAAAAACATGAAGGATGAAATACTTTTTGGAAAACAATGTTTCAAAAGAGTCGCTCAGACAGAAAGTTAAAGCAGGCTATACATTTCCCTCCCCCGATGGCTTGAAGTGCCACAATCCGCCCACTAACAAAAAATGGAAAAAAATCCCTTCTGACTAGCTGACATCTTACTTTCTTTGGGAGTAAAGGAGGAGATGTCCCCATAACTCGCAACAGCACTGCTCCAACTGAGAGTCAGGCAGACGTCTACTTTAGCTGGAAACGAAGTCGCCATTCCCTTGATGGTTTCAAGTCTCAGAGCAAACATTGGTTTAAAGCCCGTCGTCATTCTATTCCTCACTTCCTGATTTACAGCTTTCGGGGACAGAGAGGTTGTCCTGCAACAAAGATAGATGGTTAAGAAAGCGAAAGCCATGCGGTGTTGATAATTTTGCTCACAGAGAGCATGTATAAAGCCACTCTGGGGCTTCCCTGGTGGCGCAGTGGTTGAGAGCCCGCCTGCCGATGCAGGGCACACGGGTTCGTGCCCCGGTCCGGGAGGATCCCACATGCCGCGGAGCGGCTGGGCCCGTGAGCCATGGCCGCTGGGCCTGCGCGTCCGGAGCCTGTGCTCCGCAAAGGAGAGGCCACAGTAGTGAGAGGCCCGCGTACCGCAAAAAAAAAAAAAAAATTAAAATAAAAAAATTAAAAAGCCACTCTGAATGCCAAAAGTTTACTTGTATGCTTAGGTGTTTAGCCTTTCCCATCTCCATCTCTGTGTTTGCTTTATACCTAATCCCACCTCACATCCGTTTTGCAGAAATAGATTAGGCAGGTTGGGCTGCTTCTTTCCACCTGCTCTAAACACACGTTAGCCCCACACTGCCAAAATAAACGGCTTTTTCCTCTTCGGATCTCTGTGATTGCTAAAGTTGAGCTGACTTGAGCAACACAGGAAAGAAAAAGCCATCCGCTGCTCTGCTTTGCAAGCTGCCATTCATTTCAGGCAAATAACTCTCCGTCTGTTGGCTGGAGATCCAGCTGCTTTGTCATGTTAGAACATGTGGCGTCTGCTGCTGAGTCCAGCTGTACGGCTGAGATCAGTGCCCTAAGGACTGAGCACAGAAATGCTGTGATCCCTGGCGGTGACAGGGTCTCTGCTAACAAGGCTCTAGACATTCAAGATGAAATGTCATCACCCCAGCACAGCTATCACAGAGGGATGAAACAAAGCCTCTAAAGACCTTTAATAGCATCAGAGTCTGGGAAATAAGTGAAGCATCCCTGTGTAGTTCCCCATTCTGTAGAGTTGATGTCAATTCTGTGAGCAATTGTGACCCCTCTCTGTCATCTTTATCCCCAATACTCAAGAGTTGAAAAGATAACTTGTAACAACTTTCCCCATGATTGAGCTTAAAGCATTTTTAGATCTTCCTGCTAGTTGTCATTCATTACTCAATAAGTCATTATTAAATATCTATTGTGTACAAGTCGCTCTGCTAGAAGTAGAAGTCGATGAAGAAATGAATAGTCAGATTCTGTACGTTCATGGAGTAACAGGTAAGAATAAATCAACGTTTATTTCAGGTCCCCAGTCCTACTGTGCTGGCCCTACTCCAATGACTGGTGTCCTTATAAGAGGGAAAGTTGGACACAGGCACAAAGGGAAGAAAGCCCTGTGACAACAGAGGCAGAGGTTGGAGTGAGGCATCCACAAGCCTAAGAATGCCAAGGATTCCCGGCAACCACAAGAAACTGGAAAAGAGGCACAGAACAGATACTTCCTCAGCCTGTAGAAGGAACAAATCCTGCTGACACCTTGATTTCAGACTTCAGATGTCCACGAACTGTGAGACAATAATTCCTGTTGTTTTAAGCCACCCAGTTTGAGTTGTTCCTGTAGCCCTAGGAAACTAATCACCTTATCTACAATTCTTGGACTAGGTTGTGAAAGAAGAGCTTTCAGATTGAGGGTAGTCCAGAGAAGTCGGGAAAGACATAGAATGAAGCAAGTCGTCAATATGTAGCACTAAACCTTGATTTATTCCTCTAGAACTCTATTGAACTAATTTCAGTCTTGTAATAATAAGAGCCAGGTTCTCTTTACATGACTACTTCTACAAGTAGTGCCACCTGGAGAAGGTTCTATATGCCAAGCACTGAAGAGGCATCTGTCCGTTGGAACGCTTTCCTTCCGGTCAATTCCTTTGTTAGAACAGGTATCATTCAAGCCCCAGCTCCTTTCTGGCTATGGAAAACGATATAAATCACATGTGCTAGCAGTTGTCTAGAAAATGACGTTATCCTGGCTATGGATGTGGCTAAATTTTACTGGGTCCAGTATTTTTTGGCACTTTATAATGTGTGACCATAAGCAATGAGTGAGTGTTTGAAAGATGCCAGGACTAATACATCCAAAGATTGCCGTCCATTAAAACAGTCACTTTGGCACCACATGCCTAACCATTGTCTCTGTAACTCTGAATATTGCTAGAACTCCTCTTGTGCACTTTTCTTCAAATCTGGTTAATGAACCACACAAGAAGACCAGCCTCATAAATTTAGAGTCACACATAATTTTGACTGTTAAGAATGTCACGGTGCTTGATGGGTCTTACCCACCTCATCCATCAGAATTGACTTTGAATTCCTTTTGACCATTTCCCCAAATAAAATCCACCATCCATGGATGAATGTTTGCTTCCAATGAGCACATTCAGAAGAATAATAGCTTCTAAAATTCCTTTCAAAAGAGTGTTTAGCACAGTGCCTTACAGATGGTTGACACCCAGTTAATATTTTGTGGAATTGCTTTGAGTGCACCGTGTCTGTACTGAAGACACCACCGAAGGAGGAATTTCCCCCCCAAAAAAAACCAGTATTACAACAAGTATGCAGCTTTCTAACTTGGTATGTACGAAGAAAATAATATTCAACTATATATCGCAATCCATGTTAAAATAAGTAATATTACCTTATTGCTACATTAATACAATAACTATCTTCCTAACTGTTAGGAGATACAATTTTATGGATTTCCCAAACGACCAAGAGTGCATGTACACTTATGGCTCAGTTTACTTTTTATTTTCTTGGATAACGAATAACATAGTGAAACATGATTTCACCAAAAATTTATCATTTTGTTTCATTTTGTTGTTTGACACCATCTATTCATTTTCTTGTCAAACTATAACTGTGAATCTGGAGGTTACTTTTGTAAAAGCAGGAAAACAGCGAAACAAACTGATACAAAAACTAAAACCACTAGCATTGGGGTAACTAATGCACAGGTAGTGTGAATTGTTTTCTCATGCCAAGAACACTGTTGGAGAAGGTTCTGGGAGGAAAAAAATGCATTATAACTAAAGGATTAGATGACAAGCGTGACTAGATTGTCAACAAAAAAAGGGACAGAAGATGTTTAAACAAAGCATTTTGATGATTTAATGTGTGATTTTATTTTCCTTTGATAACCTTATTGCTTGACCTGGCTCTTTAGCCAGTCACTCTAACAGATGTAAAGTGACAGGTCAAAGCAAAGCCACTAATTTTTTTAAAAAAGTGAACATGGAATACTAGGCTTTAAAAGTGGCTCTGGCTGTAGGAATGTAAAATGGTGCAGCGCCTTGGAATACAGTTCGGCGGTTTCTCAAGAGGTTTAACATGGAGTTACCATGTGTCACAGCACTTCCACTCCTAGGTATACACCTGAGAGAAATGAGCATACATACACCCACAAAAACTTGTACACAAATGTTCATATCAGTGTTATTCCTAATAACCCCAAAATAGAAGCAATCCAAGTGTCCATCAACTTTGAATGGATAAACAAAAAGTGATATATCCATACAATGGAATATTATTTGGTAATAAAAAATGAAGTACTGATATACGCTACAATATGCATAAACCTTGAACACATTATGCTAAGTGAAAGAAGTGATTCAAAAAGATCACAAATTATATTATTCCAATTATATGAAATGTCCAAAATAGGTAGATCTCTAGGGATAGAAAACAGTGATTGCCAGAGACTGGAGGGAGATGGGGAGATTGGGGGGTAACTGCTAATGGGTGCGCAGATTCTTCTTGGGGTGATGAAAATATTCTAAACTTGACCTGGTGATGGTTGCACAACTATGTGACTACACTAAAAAACATAGAATTGCGCACTTTCAATGGGTGAATTGTATGGTATTTATCTAAACAAAGCTGTTAAAAAATGACTCAGATTTTTTTTGAAAGCCTCAAGCCCTGTGTTAAAAGGACTTTCTCCCTAGGCACTGGTATCTCTCCCAGGTAAGAGATAAGGAATGAAATTGAACTTTCAGTATCTGGAAAAGTCTAGCTTCTGCTGTTCTCCCAGCATTAAGAAGGGTTAAGTCAAATTTGGGGTAGAGCTATTGTAGCTGCTTTGTCATGTTTTTTCAGAGCATATCGTGCTTACCGTGAGTCAATAGATATCTGCTTACATTTGATGTCTTGCAAGCAAAAGTAGCTCTTGGGAGGTCATCCTAGCCTCTGATGTTTCTGAATTTCCCCAATGTCTCAGAAAGTCAAGGCCATCAAACTAAGGATTTCAGGGACATTCGGGCTTGTTTATATTCTTAAATTCTGGTCCAGCTACAGTTTCTTTAGGAAGTCAACACTGATTGATGTCAGTTCCATTATTATTTAAACTCCCAGTTATTGGGCATTTATTCCTGTCAAGGACTTACCTAATTTATGTGTATTCTCTTATTTGATTCTTACAAAAATGAAATGTTGCATAATACCAAGGGGAACACCACTCAAAGTGGATACAGTGTTTGACTCAACAGTTCTAAATTTCATTTTCCCCAGTGGCTCCGAGGAGGGCTCAGAGCCTTACCCAAGGTGACATAACCAGGAAACAGTAGAGCAGAAGACAAGCTTTGGCGCATCTGACTCCGAGACTGTACTAGGTGTCTCCTGGCTGAGAGGTAGTGAAGTCAGCTGGTTAGTACACTGAGGGAGGAGACCATGGCAGTACAACACTGGGGCTAAGCCTAGGGTCCTGTTTAGATATTCTCTTTAGGATACTGGTTGTATCACGTAGTATTGTAGACTGTGATCAATTACTTATGCTCTTTTGTCTCCTTTTTCTTGGCTGTAATAGCAGAGTAATAATTTTATAATATTTTGAGGCTTTAAGTGAAATAATCCTTATAAAGAAGTCAAAACAGTATTTGGTACACTATAAAGCTATCAACAAGTGTCACTTCTTGAGGTGTTTATATGAGTTTATGACTTCATAGGGCAATTATGTTACTGACTGTCCACACCTTAGAAGCAACAATCAAATGGCAAGACTATCCAATTATTCTTGCTGTCTTAATGATAAAGTTGGAGCTCCCCATCATGGATGGATTAGTGAAGAAGCAATCACTGATATTTTGTATACCTAGATTAGCTACAAAAGCATCAGTTCACTGATCTCAAGTATATATATATATATATATATATATATATATATATATGTATGTATGTATAATTTTCGTGACCCTTGAGAGTTGAGTTGTTTGTGCTTTACAGAGCTGGACTACTGGGGCTTATATTGCCTCTATTCCCTTGTGAACAGGCATGGAATAATGTTTAGTTATTTCAGTGCCACTGTTTGAAACACCTCTATTTGAGAATCTCCATTTGAGAAACATTTATATTTGAGAAACAACTGATCAATATGTACTTTAAAAAAAAAAAGCAATGAAGATACTCTATGCACTAATATGGAAGAGTTTCAAAATATATTGTTAAGCAAAAAAAAAAAAAAAAAGCTGTGAAGCAGTGTGATTTGTATGATAAAATTGGTATAAAGGCAAAAATAAACCCATTATGGATTAAAGACCTCAATGTAAGGCCAGACACTGTAAAACTCTTAGAGGAAAACATAGGCAGAACACTCTATGACTTAAATCACGATAAGATCCTTTTTGACCCACCTCCTAGAGAAATGGAAGTAAAAACAAAAGTAAACAACTGGGACCTAATGAAACTTAAAAGCTTTTGCACAGCGAAGGAAACCATAAATAAGATGAAAAGACAGCCCTAAGAAAATATTTGCAAATGAAGCACCTGACAAAGGATTAATCTCCAAAATGTACAAGCAGCTCATTCAGCTCAATATCAAAAACAACTTCATCCAAAAATGGCAGAAGACCTAAATAGACAATTCGCCAAAGAAGATATACAGATTGCCAACAAACACATGAAAGAATGCTCAACATCAATCATTAGAGAAATGCAAATCAAAACTACAATGAGATATCATCTCACATTAGTCAGAATGGCCATCATCAAAAAATCTACAAACAATAAATGCTGGAGAGTGTGTGGAGAAAAGGGAACCCTTTTGTACTGATGATGGGAATGTAAATTGATAACAGCCACTATGGAGAACAGTATGGAGGTTCCTTAAAAAACTACAAATAGAACTACCATACGACCCAGCAATCCCACTACTGGGCATATACCCTGAGAAATCCATAATTCAAAAAGAGACATGTACCACAATGTTCATTGCAGCAGTACTTAACAATAGCCAGGACAAGGAAGCAACCTAAGTGTCCATTGACAGATGAATGGATAAAGAAGGTGTGGCACATATATACAATGGAGTATTACTCAGCCATAAAAAGAAACAAAATTGAGTTATTTGTAGTGAGGTAGATAGACTTAGAGTCTGTCTTACAGAGTGAAGTAAGTCAGAAAGAGAAAAACAACTACTGTATGCTAACACAGACATATGGAATCTAAAAAAATAAAAAAGGGTTCTGATGAACCTAGGGGCAGGACAGGTATAAAGACGCAGACGTAGAGAATGGACTTGAAGACACAGGGAGGGGAAGGGTAAGCTGGGACAAAGTGAGAGAGTAACACTGACATACATATACTACCAAATGTTAAATAGATAGCTAGCGGGAAGCAGCTGCAGAGCACAGGGAGATCAGCTCAGTGCTTTGTGACCACCTAGAGGGTTGGGATAGGGAGGTTGGGAGGGAGATGCAAGAGGGAGGGGATATGGGGATATATGTATACATATAGCTGATTCACTTTGCTATACAGCAGAAACTAACACAACATTGTAAAGCAATTTCACTCCAATAAAGATGTTAAAAAGAATTGGTGTAAAGGGGGTGGGGAGAATGTGAATATTTATAATTGTATCTTCAGCTAAAAGGGGAGAAGTACCCTTCACTCTAGGCTGGTTTGCACTTGTGGATTTATTCTTGTGAATGTATTACTTATTCAGAAAGTTAAACACATAATTTAAAAAATAAGTCTCCTCAATGGATTTTTGGTTAGGGGAAGTTGAGGAAGCATGTTCATATCACTTTCTAAATAATGGTAATAGTTGAAGAACAGAGAGAAAAGGGCACGGGAAATTCTTATTTGTCACTTAGGACAGAAAATGCAAGTGAAGAGAGCCAGTTGTTTTCAATTACTTTATAATTATTAACCTGAGAATAAGAAAATAATATCACCGAACACAAGGAGAAACCCCAGGTGGTGGTGCTGAACTGAGGAGGGGAAACATAGCTGAGCAGCCAATGTCTGTTGCCCAGGAGAAGATCCTGACCTTGAGACCCGGTGTGCAGAGTCACATTCAAAGAGTCAAGGGCAATTATATTTTGCGCTTACCACTTTAAGCCATAGGATTGTTTGCTGAGAATTTACAAAAAGCTAAGAGTTCAAAGAAAGTTTGTTTTAGCACATTATGTATGTTATGTAATATAGGTATAGTTAAATAAATGCATAATAAATGTGCTTATCTTATACAGTACAACAAATCACTTTCCTATTGTTATATGGTGCGATATTTTTTTTTTTTTTTTTTTAGAGGTTGATTCTTTACAAAAGTGATTTAGAACAATCCCATTACTTAGATTCCTCTGAAGGAGAAATAATCTGTAAACTCTAAACTCCTTGGGGTCAAGATGGTATCTTGTATCCATTATCAGGCATTAAATAACAATTGTTTGTTTGTTTGTTTAGCTCACAGATCATCATAGTAGAGATTTATTTGAATTTAGGACAACAAACTCAGCTTTGCCTGTTTGTGTTTTGAATTGATTTAGGGCTAACAGACAGTTGCCTGCATGAATAGTAGGAGGGTAGCAGTTAGTAGCTTGAGGTAATTTACAGTTCCATGAGGGGGATGTTCCTCTTTTCCATTCAGAAGGAAGATTGGTCCAAAGATAAAAGGCCATCTAGTCTGAGACATCTTGTGTTACAGAGTGAATTTTTTTTTAAAAAAAGCAGAAATTGACTTGAGCTTCCTCCTCTGGCCATCAGATTACTTGTATGTCAGGGAAGAAAAAAACTAAGTGAATCACTGGATGGTTTGAGCCCTCAGTCATGTGTGCCTGGAGATTGCTTTTTAGGTTTAAGAGAATGTTGCCCAGAAAATATAAAACTTGAAATATAATACCCAGTTCTGCTGCTTCCGACTCTATGGCCTTGGACAATTCATTTAACTTAAGCTTTAGTTTTCCCTTTAGTAAAACGAGGTGGGGGTGGGGTGGGCAGAGACACAGGATGCTGGTTTTGATGGTCAGACCACTAAGACAGACCCCTGTACTTTCTAAGAAATATATCAGGATGTCACCTCAGACTACTGATCACCCTTCCTTCTTTTTTTTTTTTTTCCTGTACGCGGGCCTCTCACTGTTGTGGCCTCTCCCGTTGTGGAGCACAGGCTCCGGACGCGCAGGCTTAGCGGCCATGGCTCACGGGCCCAGCCACTCCGCAGCATGTGGGATCTTCCCGGATCGGGGCACGAACCCATATCCCCTGCATCGGCAGGCGGACTCTCAAACACTGCGCCACCAGGGAAGCCCCACCCTTCCTTCTAATTCCCACACTTTGGAGGTTTGTCCATAGATTTTTGCCCACACAGACCACATGGGCTCAGCGGTATGGATTTACCCTATTTGGAATTTGACAAATCATGTTTGTTATTCTGGATCTCATGTGAGGCATGCCTCCCCTAGTCTCTACCCTCTTCACCCCCACCTATGCAGCATTGGTCTCAAATTCCCCAATGTCCCTGACAACCCTCTGTTCTCCGGTTTAGTGTTTTCTACTGAATTAACAATTCAACTTTGGTACTGCAACAGGACAATTTCTAGCTCAAAAATTTTATGCTTTTTAGCAAAATAGCTCCTTGCAAAAGGAAATATTTTTTAAGTCTCTTTGTTCAGAAATAAATGCATGTATCCCTAAAATTATATTGAGCACAATCACATTTTTAGTGATTCAGAGGCATTCAGGATCTTTCAGTGACTTATACTCATCATTATGCATATCAATTTTCCTTGTATGCCTTTGTGGGGGCATTTTGATTATTGGAGTTCACTGCAAATTGGCCTGTACCCCTGTGATCAATGAATCTTACTGTTGTCAGTTAGCATTTTATCAAGCCTTTGTGGACTTAGGACTATTCTTACTGCCCACTCTTGCCTTGAGTTTTTCTATCGACTTCTGTTGACTCTTATATCAATTCCTGAAAAGCTTTCAACTCTCTTGTTCTCTAGCCACTTATTAATGCAGGTACTATTTTTGCTGTTTTCATCTCTACACTCAGATTTTTTATTCCATTAATCTTAATTCACCTACTACTATTTAAACTGACTGATATCCATGGAGTAAGCCAAATGAGTTGAGAACATGATACATAGAAATGCACATGCATTTCTTAATCATTCTGAGGGTAGATTAAATATTGTCTCTCTAGCTTTTTGTACTTATGTTAATACGTCAAGTAAAAAATCCTGTTAAATATCATTATGTCAGTTTATTTGAAACAAACTATAAATGCAGCAGTAGTTACCGTCCCACAAAATGCTTTATGGTTTCTGAGAAAAATAATGAAACAGTGATGGTTGTAGATGTAAAGCAGAGAAGGGTCACTTTACTGTGTTAGTTAAAGGACACAAGAAACCTTTTTTTTCCAAACATTTCCCCTACAAGTCTACCAGATGCTAAATGTTCCCACCACTAGGACCACCTGCTTTGTTAAAGAACCCTATTCATCTCTATTTTACGCAGACTCATTCCTTAGTGTATAAGGCACACTTACATATAACCCATCTTAACACATTTTTTGCAGTTTGTCAGATTATTTAGTGACCTCCTGACTGAGTTTAAGCCTTAGGGAAAAGTATAGAAGACAGGTATGTTTGAGGTCCATGAAGAGAGAAGAGACACGAGGAAATATTTAAATTGTGATATACAGAGTAACAAAAGTTGGTCATGATAGTTTTATTAGGGCTGTAGGATAGCTGTTGTTTGGGTTTTATGTAAGAAACAAGAACAGAAGATTGGACTGGAAAATTGGTACCACGTGATGATGATCTAGCCCTCAGACACAGGAAGAAATGAAGAGGTGGGTTGGACCAACAGGTCAAGGCTGTGGGAATTGTCCCCAGTCATAAGGAGAGACCTAGAAGTCAGGATGAACACAAGAAATCAGGAGAAGGAGACACTCCATAGAACACAGACAAAGACAGCAGAGTGTACAAGGTCTTTAGGATTTAGTGCCGTTGCTGTGCAGCATTGTTCAGTGACAGGTGTCTTGAGACCCGCCCAGCTGGGGCAGGAAGAGCTTGAGCCATTCCAACTGGCCTCTTGCTTCAACTGGCGGATTGTGACAGATTGTCCAGGGTGCTATAGTTACCCTTGTCGTGTCTGGATGCATATCAGACTGTGTCCTAGAGACATCATTTCTGCACCCACGCTATCTCAATATTTCTAATATGCAGCCATCACTTTGGCGTCTCAGCTTTTGCTTTCTGGGTTTGCTTTTTTCTTTTTCAAACAAGGTGCCTCATTAAGAGCCTTACAGGAACTGCCAGGAAGACGTGAGAGCATCTCTTTCTGTGGGTCTTAGCAAACACAGTCTAAGGTGGTATTTTCATACCCAAACCCCAGCTGTCCTTTCCGCTGATAGAAACTTTTGTGGCAGAGTGCAAATCGCTCAGCAAGTGATTTTAGGGTGGATGTGAAATTGCTGCTGCACTGCCAAAGGGGGATTTCTCAGAAGCACTTCTCCATGTCAGTCTCCACAAACATCAAATGGTGCCTAGTGGCAGCTAGTCTGACACTGACTACATCTCCCCCTGTTTGTGCTGATGTTTACACAAGGTTTGGTGTCAGCATCTGGGTTGCGTGAGGATAAAGGGACGGCTATCTGACCCATGACCTTCTCCTGAACAGGCGAGGCAATTTGGGTTTGCCAAGTGGAGGATATGGAACATTGGGGAGAGAAAGCCCCTAGCTAAGGAAGGAATTGCAGTGAGCTGCTTCTGTTTCCTGGCTGGCTGAGCTGAATGAGCTCTACAGTTGGTGTACTTTTAGAATGGACTGTGTGTAGTAGTCGAAGAAGAAAATCAAATCTTTAGATAGAAAGGGAGAAGACGAAGCTATTATATGAGAAGGATATCTGATTAGGAAAGAAACGCGAAAAAGATTCAGAATAGGAAATTTAATACAGAATAACTTTGGTGGTCATTTAAGTGTGGTGGAATTGCCTATAGAATACATTTCAAGTTAGTGGTAGATTGCATTGATTTTTAAGAATATTCCCAGTTCTAAAAAAAGAAAAAAAAATTGGTAACCAAAATGAATTTAGAAGACCAGAGTGAGAGAGCCTGCTAGATATTTACCAAATCTATTTCTTCTTTTTCCTGAGCTGTAGCTTAGCTGTAGTTCTCAGCTTCCCACGTGTGGACATGTGACTGATTTTCATTAAATGAAACAGAAGCATGAGTTACATATGCTAGCTCCCAGCCAAGCCCACTGCCACCTCCCTCAAGATACACTCTATGCTTTTGCCTCCTTCTGATTGGCTGCAAAAGGGATCATCACCCAAGTAACCTTCGAAGCCACGAATTAGAAGGTGATCCCTGTGGATCATCACCTGGAAGTAAGGTGCCCGCTGATTAGGAAGGCCCTGTTTGGACAAGGCATAAGCAAGAAGTAAGCTTCTATTGGGTTCGAAGCTTCACTCATTTTGGAGGTTGTTACAGCCGCTCGACCAATACAACTTTAACTAATACTGTAACTAAACAAACCTTGAAATTTTTCACATTGGAAGGTCACTCGTGTTTTTCTGGCAGTTTGGGCTCTATCAGAGCCAACCATAAGCACTACCTAGAACACCACCCAGCTACACCACCATGGTGCAAGTTAAGATTTATCGAACTAAGAAGACAGAAATAGAATATCAATGAAATATTTTTCTTTCCTGATATATGCAAACTGACTTGAGGCTTTAATGGCAGTGCATCGTAGACTATAGCTGTTTAGGTTACAGTGACCTGAACATTCAGGAATTATCTAGACAATGTCAGTTTTTTTTTCATTATCCTGCATTTATCAGGAGAAAGTGCCTTATTCCTTAAGGCAGTGCTTCATAAGAGAAAAAAAAAATTGCTCTTGGAACAGTGCCTATTAATCAAGACTTGGTTTTTTTGTTTTTGTTTTTTGCGGTTCACGGGCCTCTCACTGCTGTGGCCTCTCCCGTTGCGGAGCACAGGCTCCGGACGCGCAGGCTCAGCGCCCATGGCTCAAGGGCCCAGCCGCTCCGCGGCATGTGGGATCTTCCCGGACCGAGGCACGAACCAGTGTCCCCTGCATCGGCAGGCGGACTCTCAACCACTGCGCCACCAGGGAAGCCCCTAGACTTGTATTTAACGTGCCTGAGAGGGAAGCTCCTTCTGCCTCCAGCTGCTATGTCTCTTGCCAGCTTGCAATCTTGGCCATTCAGGTGATGCAGAAAGAGAGGTCTATGCTTTCCTAGGTAATCTGGGTGATAGGAGGCAAGTAGCTACATCTGAAGACTCAGCAGAGACAATAGAGAATCATCTCTACAGTGGCCCGTATGCTTCTTCCAAAGCAAGCAGGGAGCCACAGAGACAGTGTTTCCAATTATGCCTCAAGGTAATGAAAGGACAGAAGTGGCTACCTGGAGAGCTCAAAGTGAGCAAAAAATTGAAGAGAGCTGAAGGCCTTTCCGTAAAGGTTCTTGTCTAGCTTTAGACATGCGCAGACTCCTAGGCATGATACAAAACATCCAAGATTTTGTGCTCAGAAGTAAATTTCCCAGAGCTGGTGTGGCTGCTGAATCACTCTCCTTGACTTCAGCAAGGGGATTCCTCTCATCCTCAACAGCCAATAGATCTCAAGTGTTTAGGACTATCCTCTCCCTTCAGTGCTTTGTCTGTACCCCTGAATAACATTAAGGCATGCCAGAGTATACATACTCCGATATATATATATATATATATATATATATATATATATATATATATATATAGGTGTGTGTGTGTATGTGTATGTAAAGGGCAGAACACATAAAAAGTAACAAAGGAAACAAACATATGAATAAATTTCCAGTGTTATCAAAGATAGAGTTCTGCAGGCTTGAATGGTTTGTGCTATTCTCTTTCTGTTTCCTAGGGTAACTGGACTAAAAGCTGCTTCACTTGGAAGACAGCTTCACCTTTTGAGCCTTCTGGGGGCTTTCACATGATGCTTACCCACTGTTCTATTGCTTTCCCAGGCAGGGTCAAGAGAAAGGTCCTGTTTAACAATGCCTACATAAAGGCCTTTTCTCATTTGTAGAATCTTCTTTATTCTAAGTGTAAATTGCAAGACTGTTTACTAATTTTCAGGAGTTACTATGCTTTGAGTCATTAAAAATTTATCCATTTCCAAACTTTTTAAAATTTTTGGATCAGATCGTATGTCCCAGTAAAGGAAAATCTCGATTATGAAAAACTGGTTAAAGTTTCCTTTGTAGACCAGTATCTGATCATTTTTGTAAATATTCCTTTGATATCTAAAAATATATAGCTTCTATTTGTTGAGTATATATATATATATATATATGTTTATTTATTAACATCTTTATTGGAGTATAATTGCTTTACAATGTTGTGTTAGTTTCTGCTGTATTACACAGTGAATCAGCTGTATGTATACATATATCCCCATATCCCCTCCCTCTTGCATCTCCCTCCCACCCTTCCTATCCCACCCCTCTAATGGGACACAAAGCACCGAGCTGATCTCCCTGTGCTATGCAGTTGTTTCCCACTAGCTAGCTATTTTACATTTGGTAGTGTACATATGTCAAGGCTACTCTCTCACTTCATCCCAGCTTACACTTCCCCCGCCCCGTGTCCTCAAGTCCATTCTCTACGTCTGCGTCTTTATTCCTGTCCTAGCCCTAGGTTCCTCAGAACCATTTTTTTTTTTTTTTAGATTCCATATATATGTGTTAGCATATGGTATTTGTTTTTCTCTTTCTGACTTACTTCACGATGAGTATATATTTATTGACTTTAGCTTATCAATTGAATTCTGTTCCTTTATGTTAATGATTTTTTCGTATTTCCCTACTGAATGTTTAAATTCATAAACCATATTTGCTAAGACTCAGAGATGCTTTATGTGCTTTCATTGAATCTCTTTAGGTTCTCTTATCAGTTTGGGGCTCACATCTTGTGCATGTTCTCTTTGGGTCCAGATGCTGCTGTCCTCGGACTGTGGCTACACGCTAGACTATGGGAGGTGTGAGCCTGCACCCTGTCACCACTTTGTAGACACTGGAGGAAGCCTCATGGCCCCTGAGTATGCTCTGCTGCGAAGGCCATCCCCTCACAAACTCAGGGACACATTCATGCATAGCCCCTTAGAGCTGGGGAGACCAGCACCTCCTCCCTAAAAATCATGTGGGCTGGTGTTGCCGGGGACCATGGGGCTTCTCCAGCCAAGCTCGCTCCAGAAGACTGGTCATTTGGATCCACCTCCATCTTGAGCTTCCTGGTGGCTCTGAGTGAGAGCGTTATGCCCCACTTCCCTCCACTCAGACTTCAGAAGAGCCCGAGGTCTCACTCACAAACTCCAAGTCAGGTCCATCTCCGAGACAAATCAGAAGTCATCCTAATGATGGGAGGGGGGCGCAGAGGACCACCATTTAGCCTCATCCTCCTCAGCTCCACTTTCTGTCCCTGGGACACACCCTTCCCTTGGACAGTTGGCTGGAGGGGCTCTAGACCATTCAATGACCTTACCATCTACCATGCAGGAATTAGACCCCGTTGTTAACAGAAAGGTCATCCTGCATGAGGAAGGAAGCATTTCACTTTTCCTCTCTCCAGGATCCCGCCTGCCATCATTCAGAGTATCAGCTGCAGACAGTTCTTTAAGTCATGGAGACAAACTTCTCACCTTGGAGAAACTTACTGGGATGAGAAAAGAATTTGTGGTGATGACTGTAGAATTCCAGGGCCTTCTGAATATGTAGAGTCCATCAACAAGCTTACATTTCTCTTTGTTCTGTTACAGTGTTCTGAAATCAGTGATTTGCTAAGGGGGTGAAACTGTGCATATGTCACAGAACCTCCTTGCTTATGTCACACACGGATGAAAAACTCTTCTCCTGATCATAATATTACTCCAGAATGTCATTTGATAATACAGGAAGTTCATAAGCCATTAGGATAATGATTCCTAACATGACTTGTCAGTAAAATATGGAAATCATTTCTTATTACCCATTTGTATTAATTTTATCTTACATTTATTTAGTCAGCAGCAAAGACTTTCAGAGGTGATTGTTTCCCGCTGATTAATTCCCAGTTCTAACAGATCACTAGATGATATACGGTAATATTTTCTGAACGGTGTATTTTTACGGAAAGAAAGATTTATATCTCAGCTGACTCATTTAGGTGGTCTCATAAATGTGAAGGAAATGGCTATACATTTTGTCACTGGTCCATTGATACTTATCCTGAGATACCCAGAGACACTCATCACCAGGGCTACCTATGAGTAAAGGGACTCTTTCTCCAGCATCCCTTATAACTCATTGACCTCCCTTGGCCCTCTCCCTTTGATGCTGCCCCTATCCTCCTTCACCACTCACTCTGGGCTCAGGATTTACCTGTGGCTCCACACATGTCGACAGTAGCATCTGAATTGCTGCCCAATTTCTTAAGATGCAGATGTCCCATAACCCTTTCTCCCAAGTACCTAATGAATTAGGTCAGTTTTGGATACCAGACTACCTCTGCTCCACTTACTCAAGAGTTCTTCTAACCAGATATTGTAAACTAATTTGAGTTGATAGATGGTGGTTCGTGCAAATATTACCCCTCTCAACAGTACTTTCTTTGCTTAGCTTCAACAGAGAAAATCCTAGGGTAACTGTAAGCATCGATGACTGGTATGAATGTATTTGTGTGTAGAGGTCCAGACAGTGAAGGAAAGGGGAAGAGAAGCATTTGGGGGAATCTTCTCCAAATCTCTCAGTTTCTCTTTATCGGCTTCTTTGAACGTTTGGAGTTGTGAGGACGTCTTGTTTTCAGGCACTAAGCATCTCATCATCTTTTCTAAGGTTGTGGTTTTCTTCCTTTGGTAAGAAAGTAACTGCACCATAATGATGTTTCCCTTTCCACAGTTCTTATGCATCACTGGCTTTGCTCGTTGTATTTACCGTGTCCATTGTAGCAACAGGAAAACGTGAGAATCCACCACTGATAGTCCTGAGAGTTGAAAGGTTTTTGAAATGGGAGTCCATGAGTAAGAACCCCAATCCCATTCACTCACTCACAAATATAAAGAAACTTCAAAAACAAATCTTGAAACAGCAGCAGTAAAAACTGGTGCACTGTGGGGACTTTCACCCACTCTACAAAAGCTATCACTTCTCACTCAAGCCTGACCTCTGCGTAGCCACACTCAGCCATGCAAAGAAGGCATTTCCCCCTTTCCCAAGAGAAAAGAGGCAATTTTAGAAATAGAAAGAAGAGATGATAGGAATACAATGGGGGAGAAAAAGTCACATGTCCTCCCTTTCCCTTCTTCCCTGCCTTTTTCTCTAACAATCAGTATAAATGCTGAAAAACAAACAAAACAAAACAACCTAAACTTTTACAAGGAAGAATTCACAATTCTCAGGCCTGTAATCTCTGGTCAGGCAGACATTCTATCTCATTCTAAGCAAGAGTGGCACCCTTAGGAGATAAGAATTGGATAGGAGGATAGGATTATGCAAAAGATCAAAGGCCAAAAGAGGAGCATTGAAATGTAGTAGGTAATCCTAAACAGATGTTGTTAGGATCAAGATCAGGCTCTATTTCTCAAGCAGAGAAAGGGCCCAGAGTCGGTCCTGCTTTGATGGATCCCAAGTGGCAATCCACATTGCTGTGACACGGATGACATACACAGAACTTAAGATGGCATTCCCAAAAGGCCGTCAGAGATAAGTGGTTACAGACAACCTAGCTCTAAGTAGATAAGGAAATATTTAGCATGCTTCTCCCTAATTCTTATGAGGGAAAAAGCTATGTATTTACTTACTTAATGGTTGGCTGGAGTAAATACACTTAATACATAATTATAATGCTAAACTGTCAATTAAATGTGACAAATACTTCTTGGTTAGAATTGTTCTGGAACACAAGGTAACCCCAACTGTCACTGAACAATCGTATGAAACTCCTCATCCAAAGACGGTTTTCCCGTCAAGGCCTCTCACATGTTATAGTGAAATTCCAAGGGGCTTTATCAGTTAATTGGAAAGCAAAGACTGACAATCCCTTCATGCACAATACTTACAACTTAACCGTGATAACACTGAAGCAAAAAGGACAAAAGTGCTTGCTGAAATTGAGCTCAACGCCTAATGTGACTATGACTCACTCCTGATGGATAATAAGGAAAAAAGTCACATGGAGGAAAGTAGAATAACGGAAATTGTTCCCCAGAGGCTGCCAGGTAAATGTCCATTGACCCCTGAGACATGGCTTGACCTTGGTAGGGAAATGATACTTTGAAATAAATGACTATTGACCTCTCTGAATTCTCTTCTGTGACAGTCTGCCTGTTAGCTCTACACTCAGTGTCCAGGGATTTGTTTCATATTAAAACACTGATGGGATTGGCTACAGTGAAAGATAAACATTTACTTTTAAAAATAATTTCTTTTTCACAACGTCCATGTACCAATTTGCCATTCCTGTGAAATATTAGGCAGCAAAAGTGAGTAAATTCTGAGGTCACTGAATTATAAGGACTGGTTTCTGACTAGAACTTTTCTCTTTTTTCAACATTGCCAGATAGGAGGTCCACTGGTACCCACCACACTCAGCCTCTGACTTCAGACATAAGTGACAACTTCCTCCCTGAATTCTCGGGCACTTACATGATTTTAATAGAACAATAGATTTTTTTGAAGGTAACGGTTGGCTCATATTCATTTTTGTGTCCCTGTAGCACAAGTTAAATACCTTCCACATAGTTAGCACTCAATAAATATTTGTTGAGAGAATGAATGAATAAATGCATGAATATGTATCCAGAAAATATTCCACCAAGATTGATACCAAAAAAGACAATAAAATAGCAATCAAATGGCAATGAAATCACAATAAAATTACAAAGAAAATGTTGCACCAATTGACACATCCTTTAGTTTTCTCACGATGGTACTCAGAATAGATTGCGAGTAAATATGCACCTTCATTACTGTGTGTCTTAATTTTTTGTGTCTGTGTCAGTGCCTTCATTGTTTTCATTAAATAGCTGTTTATAGGGTGTGCTGAAATGCTATGCCATGATACATTGTGGCTAGAAATGCCTTTGTTCTCTGTTAGAGTGGGCAAATCTCTTCTGTAGTAGAATACTGTCAGTTTGGGTATTTTTCCTTGGGATGAGGGGGAGTGGGGTGGAGATTATCTTTGTTTTTTTAAAAAATTGAGGTAGAGTTGATGTACAATGTTATATAAGTTTCAGGTGTACAACATAGTGATTTATAATTTTTAAAGTTTATACTCCATTTATAGTTATTATAAAATATTGGCTATATTCCCTATGCTGTACAATATATCCTTGAGCTTATTTATTTTATACGTAGTAGTAGTTTGTACCTCTTAATCTCTTCCCCCTATCTTGCCCCTCCCCCTTTCCTCGCCTCACTGGTGACCACTAGTTAGTTCTCTGTATCTGTGAGTCTGTTTCTTTTTGTTGTATTCACTAGTTCTTAAAATTTTTTTAGATCCCACATATAAGTGATATCATGCAGTATTTGTCTTTCTCTTTTACTTTTTTAAATTTAAAGGCAAAATCTATTTGCACAAATAGACTGTTCCAGGTTTCACCATGTGTAGATTCATCATAGTGAGTTCTAAGATTGCCAAAAAAATTTAGAATATCCAGCTAAATTTAAATTTCTAATAAACAATATAGAATTTTTTAATGTAAAAAACTTTTTAGAATAAGAATATCCCCAGTATTACATAGGTCACACTTCTATTAAAAACATTTGTACTAAACATTACCTATTATTTACCTGAATTATAAATTTACATTTACTAGAAAAATTTTCATTGCTTATTTGAAATTCAGATTCAACTGTGCCTCCTGTATTTTTATTTGCTAAAGCTGGCAGCCCGAGTAGGGACTAAAAGTCAAAGGAGAACCAAGTAGGAAACCTCTGCCACAGGAAGAGCAACGAGAAACTCTGCTTGCTTAAGTCTGACAACACATTTACATTTGTTGGATGTCTGCTTTTCCTGAAGAAAGCTCCAGGAGACGCACTCTTTGCGTGCCTTACTGCTCCCAGAGCTGTACTGATGTGGGTAAATCTTTAAGCAGAACTGACTTGGCAGCAGCTCTTGTAGCATCCTTGAGGAGGAGAGCAGTGAAGCAGAGAGTCAGGTCTGCAGTAAGCAAGTTTTTTGCCTCCCTGCACTTTTCTCTCTATAGGTCTTTATAGGAAGTTATTTTAGGATCAGGTAAGAAGGAACCAGCTGTTCCAGTTGAATAAAACGGTTTTTTCAAATTAAAGTCCCCCATGTCGCAATCTGGGAGCAATAAGGCAGGTCTTTTTTTAAGTCAGTTTCAGGAAGGACAGGCTTGGGAGACAATGTCTGTAGGATAAAGAAGAGGAAAGGACAAATCTAGAAAGGGCATTGGAGGGAAAGTCGAGAAGGCTGTATGGAGGATGGGTCTTAGAGCTGGCCAGCCCTGGGTCCTAGTCATGGTTTGCTTAGTTGCTGCATGTCTTCTAGCAAGTCACCTCAATTTTGTTCCTTGTAAAGTAATAAAAATTGCCTATCCTTCAGGATATTTATGGATATTAAATGAGCTTAACTATTTCTTGTCTTATGGTAAGTGCTCAGTCAATAGTGTGGGCAGTGATTTCTAGTTATTTTATTAAAAAAAATTTTTTTTTATTGCAGTAGGATGAGCAAATACCTCTTGGTGACGGTCAACTTCCTGTCCTCTGGGTTAAGATAACTCATGCTTACATTCACTTTTCTTAATTTCAGTGGCTAAAGGCCTTTTGCTTTGTTATTTTCTAATACTCGTAGCACCCAGTTTTAGTTGGCAACCTGACCCTAAGAGTGAAAACACAAATATCATCAAGCAAAGAGTGTCTTTTAGAGTTAGAGGAGGAAATAAGGGCAGAGCCAAAGCAGAAATTATGAATTCAGACTAAGAAAAGGAATGGTTAAGATCATAGAGAAAAGATAATTTGATTTCTAGAAGTTACATGCATTCAAAGATAACCACTTGTACAACCAAGCTGACAATGCCTTTCGTCCTCTCACGTGTCACAGATACTGGAAAGACTAGTTGAAAGACCAATGCCACCTGTCTCTCTCTTAGAGACAGTGGACAGCACATTCCTACATTCAAGTAGATGAAGAACACCGCAGACCCCTCTGTATAGGGATTCTAAGCTTGTTTTCAAATTTTTGCCAACAGACCCTTGAGGAAACATTGCAGGTAGAGAATTTGCATCCTTCCTCTCATTTTTATGCTTCTTTACTCGCTTCTTTCCTTCTTTTCTTCCTTTCTTTTTTACTGGTTCATAATATATGCACCTTCTAATCACTACCTTTTCGGATAATCAAAACGACTCCCTTGGCCTCTGATGTAGGATTCATTTCAGCAGAGCATTAAGGATTCTTTGTTTTGCTAGATTCCTATGTCCATTAGGGTTCAGTGGAGCCTTTGCCGGCAGACAATAGGCTTGATCTGTGGCCTTTCTGCTTGGCTAAACTGCTCCTAGAATGCACTCCCTGAAAGGCACTGGAGGAGATTCATGTTACCAAAACCGAATTAGCAACAAAAGATTCAGCGAAAGGGTTGCACAGAGGAGGGAGATTTTCTGCCCTGAAGCTATTGATTGTCCTCCTTTCTGTAATCTTTCTACAGACAAAGCAAATGGCTTTGCCTAACCACCGCTCTGCCTACTGATCTTATTGTGAACCAAAAGATGGTCTGCATGTTGTCGCCCTGAGAGTGATGATCTCAAAGCCTGCTTTCTCCTCACTGACTCTAATGAGCTCTCTGACGACGGCATGGCTTTCATTACACCCCTTTGGTTCTGCCGCTGAGAAATGAATTTAAGCAACAGTTATTCAAGAACCCTGCCATTTATTGATTGGATAAACACAAGCCTGAGATTTGGTTGTGTTCCTCCCAAGCCTGCCAGCTCCCATATTTGCTTATCAGTCAGCCAGCCTGGTTTGCCTCCCACCTGACGGAGGGTGATGGTGGTGCGGTTGCGGTCTTGCTCCGGAAAGGCAGGCAGCGCAGGGCTTCTCAGGTGGTTCTGATGCATAGTGAGATTTGAGGACCGCTCTTGTAGGTGAAGGGGATCAGAATGTGCCACCCCAACTATGACCCTTGGGCAGATGGATTATCTTGTGATGAAGGCCATTGAGACTCAGCAGATACAGAAAGAGGTTTCCACACTCTCCTTATCTGCCTAAAAGAAGGGTATAAAATTCCCTTTGAGGAAGGTATCCCCTCCACTCCATACCAGGGAGAGAAAAGTGACTCATCCTAGAAGTTGGGGAGTCAACACCAAAGATGAGTTTGCAGAAACAGACTTTACTAAAATAGCCCTTATCTTCCATTAGTTCCCCCATAATATTTCCAAGTCACTTCCCCACAATGTATCATCCCTGGAGTCCAGACCCTCTTCCCTTTGTTAAAAGGGTATATATATATATATGTCCCTGAGTCTGTTTGTTTCTTTGAGTTTCACTTATTTTCTGTGAACTCCTGTGCACATAAACATTAATAAAAATTGAGTGCCTAATCTGTCACTTGCTAGTTTAATTTGCAGACTCCCAAAAACTAAAGAGGGTAGAGGAAAGTTTTTCTTCCCTGACACAGGGATGCAATACAAAAAATACGATTCGATTCAATGTTAGGAACAAAGTTGTCACAACAGAGAACTGGGTGCTATGGACTAAATCGTGTTCCCCCAATTCATATATTGGAGACCTAACTTCCAATGAGATGGTATTTGAAAATGGGACCTTTGTAAGAGGTAAGGGGAGATCATGAGAGTAGCGCCCTCATGGTGGGATGAGTGCCCTTAAAAGAACAAAGAGATTGCACAACCCACCTCTCTCTCTCCTTCCCTCCCTCCCTCCCTCTCTCTCTCCCTCCCTCCCTTCCAGCCTTGTGAGGATACAGCAAGAAAAAAAGCCATCTGCAAGGCAGGAAGAGAGTTCTCACCAGAACTGGACGATGCTGGCACCCTGATCCTAGAATTCCCAGCCCCTAGAACTGTGAGAAATAAATGTCTGTTGTTTAAGCCACCCGGTGTATGATATTTTGTTATAGAAGCCCAAGCTGATTAAGACACTGACCCAAAATATAACTGATTTATGAGATTATGGTAACTTCTTCCCAGCATACTTGACATTGATGAGACTTGACAAACACTGGCTAGCAGCTTTAGCATCCTGTAAGGATATAGACCAAAATCTTTTCCAAATTTAGAACGTCTGGACAGCTGCTAAGGCATGTGAGGCCTTGGGAAAAATATTTTTTTTGCGAGGTCCCTGCCTATATAACCAGTTTCATTTAAAAATTCATTATAAGATTGCAAATTCTATCAAACATTTAGAGAAGAGCTAACACCTATCTTTCTCAAACTCTTCCAAAATGTAGCAGAGGGAGGAACACTCCCAAACTCATTCTACGAGGCCACCGTCACTCTGATACCAAAACCAGACAAAGATGTCACAAAGAAAGAAAACTACAGGCCAATATCACTGATGAACACAGATGCAGAAGTCTTCAACAAAATACTAGCAAACAGAATCCAACAGCACATTAAAAGGATCATACACCATGATCAAGTGGGGTTTATCCCAGGAATGCAAGGATTCTTCAATATGTGCAAATCTTAATCAACGTGATACACCATATTAAAAGATTGAAGGAGAAAAACCATACGACCATCCCATATGGGGAGTGGGAAAGGTAAGCTGTGACAAAATGAGAGAGTGGCATGGACATATATACACTACCAAACGTAAAATAGATAGCTAGTGGGAAGCAGCCGCATAGCACAGGGAGATGAGCTCGGTGCTTTGTGACCACCTAGAGGGGTGGGATAGGGAGGGAGATGCAAGAGGGGAGAGATATGAGAACATATGTATATGTTTAAATGATTCACTTTGTTATACAGCAGAAACCAACACACCATTGTAAAGCAATTATACTCTAATGAAGATGTTAAAAAAATAAAATAAAAAATAAAAATTCATTATAAGATTCATATATGATAGGCATTCACGAAGTATAGGGATTTACTGATGAAGATATAAAATTAAGGGTAGAGAAGAAGTACTTTATGTATTTGCTTGTTATCCATTCCAGTGCATGTGAAATGTCCAGGCACCATCTTTTTATACTCTCTATTGTCAAACACACTGTCTCCTGGCTAATTCCACGTCTCTCACCATGACAAAAAGTGGCCATGCTGTTATTTCTCACAATGCCGTGGTTCCTTAGTATTTGTATTTGAAACAATATAGATTTTTCTTGCCTTTACAGTTCCCTAATGATATCTATTTAATGTCAACCACATCATTACTCATGATACTGCATCACCCATCATACCACATGTGAATACTGGCTTCCAATGACTCTGTCCAGCAAGGGCTGTTGCTGGGTTTTACGGAAAATGACCACAAAGCAAGGCTTACCTGGCTTATGCAGGAAAATGTGAATAATAATTTGTTTTCTGATCATGTAATATTTACCTGTCAGAATTTTACAGTATAAACATAGAACAATATATCTTCCAACCACTCTTTAGGTTGTAATCACTGCATTCCTAGAATGTGAACTGTTGTCCATATGTCACCACCTGTAGGGACCGTGGGCCAGGGACAGTGGGCAGAGTGGGAAGAACAGCCTCATTTGTACAAGCAATGTCCCTTCTTTCTCCAGCACAGCTTAGGGCAACCTAGAGAGAAATACAGCAAGCGCATGGATTGGAGATGAGAGAGGACATGGATTGGCAAGGCCAGTTGGCATTGTGGAGCAATGGCCTCAAAAGCCCGAGGAAGAGGGCAGCCACCCACAGGACAACCTGTGAGCCTGTGGAAGCTGTAAAGACGGAGGGGCTGCCCTGGGTGCCAGTAGCTAGGAGCACATGGGATAAAGGATGCCTGATACCACATTACATTCTCAAATGCTGAAGACCAGAGGCCATGTCAATATCAGAATATGGATGGCCAGAGTCACAAATGAGCCTACATCCATGGTCCAAGTCTTGGCTTAAGTCTGACATGAGGTTCCCACAAATCAGCATGTCAGCACTGTTCTGAGGGCCCAATCTCATGTGATTCTGTGAAAGACATATGATGCCAGAGAACCAGAGTGATCTGCTTGCCAAGTGATCCCCTGGAATCCAGGCCTGCCCAAGAATAACCCCATAGATGTGAATCTCAGAGTTCCTCAGGGCATCTGGTCAACCCCCTTTGTGGAGGTAGAGGGTTGAAGAGCGTCCAGAGAGCATCCTAGAAACCAGAACTGAGGACCGTGTGGGTTCTTGTCCAGGCTTGGGGTTCCCCACCCAGGTGGCTCTGTCGGCTTTGGCTGGCCCCAGGCACCTGAGGGGTCATTAAGTGTGGGGCCCTGGGAAGCCCCCCAGTCGCCTGGATCTAAGTGTGGTACTGTAGACCACTGTAATATTCTGTGTCTCAATGACACATTGATTGTTTACGTGTGATAGTAAAGTTATCAAAGAATCCTAGGGGAAGGCATGTGGTTCTTTGTTTCTAGTTTTTCAGAAAGAGAGGGTAAGAAAATTAATATGATTTTTATATACGTCAGCTATATATTTTCCCACCTTTGGAACTGGATTTTATAAAGCCAACTGTAACCTCAGTTTGGGGATGAAAATTTCATATTTAAACCACATAGAAAAAACCAACATTTTACATTTTGTTTTGGTTACAATGACAAAATGCATATTACATGATAGAAGTATATGTACCTTGGTGGTTTGGTAGTGATGGCTTACCAGAATTCAAAATATAAAGGATCAAGAGGGATAATCCAACATGTGGCTATTTTTATAAACTTCATAATAGTATAATTATGGTTGTATATAAAAACACACTGGGTGATATCTTAATCTTATTCTTCCCTCAGACTTATTGATCTCTTAAAATCATGCTCTCATATTTAAAAATTAAAAAGTACTAAATCAGATTCCCAGAAGTAATAATTTCACAATCTGAATCCTCCTACAGTTCATCTAATCATTATTTGATCAAATCTAACTCTTACAGAGTTATTGTCTCATAGGAGTGAAAACATTAATGATTTTCCTTTCGAAGTGAACTCACTTATTAATGAATCACACCTGCTGGTAGGAAGAATTTTCTCGTTGGCATCCATGGTGTTTCTTCTTTACTTTTTTCTTATTTGCGCAACCATTCACAACGGAGGGATGCTTAGAACAAAGACCATGGGGAGATGACTTAAAACCCAGTAAACAGTTATTAATACAAAATAGATAATAGATATTGGGAGAGCAATTTGCCAATCTGCATCTAAATCCAAGCTCAATAACCTAACAAGAACAAATGAAACTCACTAATCTGAGAAAGGTGCTCAAGAGTTGGAAAAGGACTTAATAGAAGCTATTAGGCATTTCATGTGCATTATCAAAATTACTTGCTCTAGTGTCAACGTAAGTACATTTCACTTCAAAGAGCAAACAACTCAAATCAATAAATATTTATTCGTGCCTACTTTGTTTGGACAAGGCAGTAAGCTGAGTTAGGGAGATACCAAAATGAGTTAGCCGTATCTAATTTATTTAACTGAATTGACTGAATAGTTTACTTAATCACTGAAATGTCTGTCTAGGCTTCAGACTATTAGGTTTTAAAAACAACTTAAGGGACTTCCCTGGTGGCACAGTGGTTAAGAATCCGCCTGCCAGTGCAGGGGACGTGGGCTTGATCCCTGGTCCAGGAAGATCCCACATGCCGCAGAGCAGCTAAGCTCATGTGCCACAACTACTGAGCCTGTGCTCTAGAGGCCGAGAGCCACAACTACTGAGTCCACGTGCTACAACTACTGAAGCTGCGCACCTAGAGCCCATGCTCCGCAACAAGAGAAGCCAACGCAGTGAGAAGCCCGCGCGCTGCAGCAAAGAGTAGACCCCGCTCGCCGCAACTAGAGAAAGCCCTTGCGCGGCAATGAAGACCCAACACAGCCAAAAATAAAGAAAGAAAATAAATAAATTTATTTAAAAAAAGAAACTTAAGAAGACATTGAATATTTAGACCAACAGGGTTATGATTAGACAATAGGATTTGCCGTTTTTATCAATATTTTTCTTAACTTTTTAAGAAAACTAGAAAAAATGGATAATGTAAAGAATGGAAAGTGGCTGTCATTCTAGAAAATATGATATTTGCGATTTTCAAAAAGTTCAAAAGAAATGCTTTTATAGAAACTGACTAAAATTCACATAGGGTTCATATTGTATCCAACAAAAACGGGATTATCAGAAATTAAATACTCATTTATGAGGATGGCATTCACTCCAAAAATTTCACTTTATTATTTTTGTCCCTCTCAAAATGTGATAACTGAATGTAATTGCCTATTGAAGGGCAAATATGACATTGTATTATTGTGTCATGTGACAGGCATTAGGAAATATGCAAGCACCTTAGGGAAGCTAAGGAAACATGGGGTTCAGTGCAGGGCACTAAATGATTAATCAGCTCAGTTGTGTCGTCTTTAAATTATTGTCATATAATGCTCTGAGTGCTCAAAGGTAGTACAATCCAAGTGTGGGACATCTATCATGCAGCAGGACCTGAATAATAATATTTTTGCAGGATTTTTTTGTTGTTGTTAAAGTTCCTCTCACATCATTTAAATAGAGAGGAGAAAACACAAAGTTAGCCTTGAAAGTTAGTGGCATTAAAAAGAAATTAACAGTAGTTGTACCTACCATTCACCTAGTCCTGAGGTAGGCAGGCGCTCTGTGGATATCATCTTATTTAATATTGAGGCTCATTCCCATTTTACAATGGAGAAACTTTAAACTCAAAAAATTTAGGAATTAACTCCAAGCCCTATAGCTTATATATGATATAGACAACATGTGAATTCTGGTCTACTTGGTTATCATGAAGCAAGAAAGAGGTTTGGGTGGACCCAGCCTATAGTTATAATTTAGGAACCATGTCTGAGGCACTTTGATTGATTGATTAATTGATTGGTTGATTCATTAATTCATCAAACAAACTTACTTTGAGCACCAATTTTATTTCAGAAAATGGCCAGGGCCCTAAAGTGACAAAAGAATCCTCCTTCTAAGGGGGTTCAAGTCTAGTGATTACACTTGATATTAGCATTAACTCTCTCAGAATTCATACTTTGCCAAATCACTTGGTGGTCAGAATCCTACAGAAGTTATTCTGGTAAGCAAAGAACTTCCTCCAACCTGTTGCATTCTCATTTCCAGGAAGCAGTCATTCAGTGTTTCTTTGTGTATTTCCAGAAATTTTCTAGGCACATTGAAATATATAGATAATATATATTTTTATGGTTTGAAAATAATAGGGGCCTTCCCTGGCAGTCCAGTGGTTAAGACTCTGCGCTCCCAATGCAGAGGGCCTGGGCGATCCCTGGTGAGGGGAACTAGATCCCGCATGCCACAGCTAAGACCAACACAGCCAAATAAATAAATAAATATTCAAAAAAAAATAGACAAAATATTGTGCATTTTCTTAAACTCAAATGGGCAAAGAAATAGAGATTTGGTAGAGATTTTATGTATGTTGTTTTACCTTCTTTGCATTATCTATCAGTTTTCTCCACTATTACTGCCTTCTGTGATGTGCTCTGGGTGAGCAGGGGCCCTGCCAGGGGTGCTAAGAAATAGGCTGGTGAAGATAGAATTTCGGATCCTTAAAATACCTTCTTCACTTGGACAGATAGTACTTGATTACAAAACCCCATCCTTGGAATAGTTCTAATTCTTCTAACTCTGTGCTCTAGGCAGCCTCACTCAATCAACAAATAGAAGTTGACAGAAGAGAAGAAACTATTTGTCATTTGGAATCCAGTTCCTGCTCTCCAGAAATGCACATTTTCCAAGTATATATACAGAATTTACATGCAAGTTAGAATTTCATCAATGTCTTAGAAAAGGAAAAATAAAGCATTGATGAGTTGGAGAGTTCAGGGAAAAAAAACCACCAGTTTCAGTCACTTAGAAATTTGGGCACTGCTGGGGTCAGAGGTAACTGGTTTTCCATCACTATCAATAATCGATTTATAAGCAATAATATAGTTTGGAATTGAGAGGGAACATAAGGGGAGGATGCATATTATAAAATCCTGGTCATAGCTTTTTCGACAAGAAATAGTAAATGCTTAAAATATGCAGATACTGAGATTTTCTGATCTGAAAGTTCTTGTGGCCATCTTCACCCTCCCTGTCTAGCTAACTAGACACAGCTGGACTTCCACCAGCTGCAGACCTGGAGGTAAATGTCTTCTCTGATGGGCAGGGTTGTTTCATGCATAATATGATCTAGTTTCTTCACTTCAGAAGGACTTGCTTTGTAAACCATATTTCCAGGAGGGGAAAGACTGCACCACTGAGCTATACTCATTAGAACCATTCTTTTTATTTATATTTTTTTGAAGATAGCAACTTGGCAAACATTCTGTTTAGAGCCGGGCATGTAGTCTTATTCTGCTTCTATGGAGCACAGGAGAGCCAGCTGACCTGTTGGGAAGCAGAGAGAATGTAGAGGTAACTTTCCTTGTTAGACTTGAAAATCACTTAAAAATGTAGAATAACACTGAGATCTGAATGACCTTATGCTTATATAGAGTAGATGCCCATGAAACACTAGGAGATCAAGGGGCCAAAGATCCTTGGACATTGAAAGCATAGGGGTGGGTGGGTCTATGTGGCTTTGACGGGGTAAAGGGAGATGATCTGCAGTATTTTTTCAGATTCCCAAAAAGCCCATGGCTCAAAAAAAAAAAGGCTCATACCCCTCTCATTTATCTTCTCATTTATCTTGTCCAACATCCTAGAACAGCTGTGACTTGCTCAGGACCTTGGGACTCACCCACAGCCAAATCTGAAGTGGTTTATTGAAGTCCATGTTCATGCTTTTCTATCGAACCACCTTCCATGGCTTCAGTTAATCTTGGAAAATATGTCTTTTCCTTATACAAACTTTTTTGCTTTAAAGCACCACTTTTAACATCTTTATTGGAGTATAATTGCTTTACAATGGTGTGTTAGTTTCTGCTTTACAACAAAGTGAATCAGTTATACATATACATATATCCCCATATCTCTTCCCTCTTGCATCTCCCTCCCTCCCACCCTCCCTATCCCACCCCTCTAGGTGGTCACAAAGCCCCGAGCTGATCTCCCTGTGCTATGCGGTAAAGCACCACTTTTGAACTGCTTTTCTCAGAGACACAGAAGTCCTTCCAGGTAGCTAGAGGGGGTGGGTCCATGGGATTCCCCATCTACACGTCCAACAGGGCAGTTGTGCTTTTATCTATTTTATGTGTTGGTGTTCTGAATAAGACTTTTTTGGGGAAAGATTCAATTCTCCTAAAATAATAACTATTTCCGTTTTCTAAAATGACAAATATGGATTGGAGGCCACAGTGTTGATACCACCTAGTAATCTAAGTGTTGGAAGTTTCTCAAAACTGTGCAATACACAGTTACATAATGAGGTATCACAGCCCTGAATAAGTGGGGGTCTTGGGGACATACGTTCCCTGAAGGGTTTTGGAAATTGGAAAATATCTTCCCAGTGTGATTTATCTCAAAACAAACTCTTAAACGTCTTATCTACCCATCCTGTTTTTTTTTTTTTTTTTTTTTCGGTATGCGGGCCTCTCACTGTTGTGGCCTCTCCCGTTGCGGAGCACAGGCTCCGGACGCACAGGCTCAGCGGCCATGGCTCACGGGCTTAGTTGCTCCGCGGCATGTGGGATCTTCCCGGACCAGGGCACGAACCCGTGTCTCCTGCGTCGGCAGGCGGATTCTCAACCACTGCGCCACCAGGGAAGCCCTGTGATTTTTATAATGTGGGATGTTTGGTACACTTTGTGTTGGAAAGTTTATCCCTGAAGCTTTGGAAACTTCTCAAAACAGAATTTCTGATACAAACTTCTTTGCTCATAAAAATAGTACTGTAAGAAAAAAAGGTCCTTGGCAACATCTTTCTTTAGATATAAAAATTGAGAAAATTTCATGGGAGAGATTTATCATTTTTTGAAGTAAAATGAAACAGAATGTCATAGTGATTTTTTTGGATAACCTTTAAGTTGCCCAAATAAATAATACTCGTTTGAGAATAGAAGATGCTCTTCTTTCAGTCTTCCTCCTCATCCCCACACTATCTTTCTGTTCTGTTGATGTTAAGCCTTGCTCACAAGTCAGGACTAGAGCTAAACATAGTACCTATGAAGAACTACTGCAAGGCCAAGAAGGCCCTGGCTTACATCTTTTATACCAGTTCATGTTTGGCCTGAGCCCTATTTATTTCTTTATGTATCCTATATCTTTCAAAAAGTAATTGCTAAGTTTTGTGAACACAATAACTTATCTCCTCCTCAGTGGCTTAGCTTATAGCAAGATGGAGTGAAAGAGTTCTGAGTTTATTTGAGAGAAAAACTGAATTCTGGTTAGAGAAGAAGTTTCTAAATCCTTTTGTGTGTTGGAAGTAGAAGAAAGAAAGAAAAATCCCACAGGACATCTGTGGTTATCTCAAACCTTTCAGAGAAAGCATTTGGCATACCATCATAACTACATACTTCTGAAGCATACTGTACCTGTACCGTGATCATTTTAATGGAAAAGATTTACTTGAATACATTGAGCTGTAGTGCGGTGGGGACCCAGAAGGTATTTACACCATCTACCATATTCTGAAGGAAATATGGAAACTTGGCAAACTGGGCAAGCAGTTGGGTCTGTCAAGTTATTATGAAACACTTGAAAACCCACAGGTAAGGACCTCTTCAGAGCTGGCAGGCATCAAAGGATCATTAATTATCCTCTTCACTGTTGTTTTTCTTTGACAAGCCATCTCAAATCTCCTGGGGGAAACAGAGAGACAGGCTGGATACAATGTTCTCAGTGAACCAAGGAATAAGAACAAAAGAGAAAGTAGAATTTGGGCAGTTTTCAATACATCAAGTAGCTCTGTAGTTATCTCAAATTCCAAAGTGCCTGAAAGGACTGGGGTTAAAATAGAACAGCAATTGTCTTGAGGGTGATGACAGCGACCAGAATAGTCAGGGCTGGGGGAAGTGGTGCCAAGTCTATTAAGTCTTTTCATACACCTGAGAGAGATGTGTCTCTTAAGAGATGTGTCTCCAGAGAACCGAGCAACATTACAAAGGAAAAGAAAGAGAATGTACCTGCTATAGACAAGTTTAAGTAAGAAGAAGTTTGCACCAGAGTTTCCACTTAAATCTGCTTCAACAGAGGGATTTATTTTGATCTGAAAATAAAAGATGGGTCAGGAGTCTAGATCAACAACGGTTTCATTCATTCATTCATTCATTCATCATTTACTCGCTATTGAGCAAATGCTGTGTCGAACACCCCGATGTGGGTGTTGTGTGTAAATGGAGAAGAGCCCATCTCAAGGAGTTTACAAAGTTAGCTACTTGGAGGTGAAAGTGAGTATTTGAGAAAATGAAGATTCCCTAGAATAGGGGGACTGTTGTTTTCAGGCATAGCGTGTTTAAAACAGGGAGTCATGGCAATAAGTTCGGGGTACTGCTTGATGTCTCATCACAGCTCCTGGAGCTCTGATGGAACTGCTTGCAGATTGAGGGTAGGATGCTGAGCAAGGTATATTTTATCCAGTTACAAAGCAATATTCTTTTGTTGTCCGCCGCAAGAGGCGTGATTCTCAACATAGCTGCAGCTTTTTATCACCTCATAATTGCAAGAGAGGTGAATAAAGTTGAAAAGATTTGATATTTATCTCTTTTAACATACCACCTATAAAAACATCAATATCATACTTGTAGCTTGAAACCTTGTGTTCAATCACAGTAGTGAAAAGAGACCTATGACAGTCTTATACTATGACAGTCTTATACATATTTCTTTCATAATTTATAACGTATTCAATGATCTTCTACCAAATTATGTAGACATTCTGTGTATGACTCTATAGAAGTGATGTTAGGGGAAGCTAATTTTATAATAAGACACAGTTGAAGGATAAGACAAAATAATTATGACATTTGGGAGCTAGGGTTAAGGTCCAGAACAAAGAAAGAATGGATGTTTGTTGCTACAGTCAAAGCTGAGGCATCAGGTAAGAAGAGCATTCTTGGACTCTAAGGGGGAGACCATCCACATGGGCTAGTTGGCATTTAGTGAGGAACTTGGGCTCAAACTCAGAGTCTGGCCAGAAAGAATCTAGACATTCAAAATATTGATACTGTGGCAGATAGGCTACCAGTTCTGGTGATGAAACATCTTAAGATTGACAAAAAAATTTGTGTATTAACTTATTCTAAATTGACATCTGTAATTAAACTGAGTATCCCTACTTGTCTATCTGTATTTCGTTTGTATTCTTTAAGAATGCTCGAAACTCCTGAAACTAGAACAGAAAGAAAGAAAAAGAAAGAAAGAGGGAGGGAGGGAGGAAGAATGAAAGGAAGGAAGAAAAACAGATATAATAAAAGAAAAATATTTCTGAATAAAAGCAACCTAAACATACACATTCAAAAATACTCACATTTTAGCTGAGAGGAATGACGAAAAAAGAGGCTTATGCCTCAAAATACTCTGATCCTTTTTTTCAATTATGAGGAAAAAGAAAAAAAAATCTTATAGTTAAAACATCTGGATAAAATTCCTACAAAGGAACAAAAATCATATTGGTTTTATATTTCCCTGCAGTTTGAGATATCAAGGAAAATAGAACTCTACAGCTTCAGGGCTGGGAGGTGAAAAGATGTGCCATAAGAAATCTATACCTAGAAGCTTTAGATATGGAGGCAAAGGCAAGGCATCCTTTCAGGAAAATTTCCAGGAAAGTTAAGATACACCGTAGCCAAAGGACAGAAGAATCCAAAGTAGAACTTCAGAGTCATAAAAGAAATGATTCTGAATGACATTTAAATCAGTTAAAAATAAAATTAGGTTGAATACCAAAAGCAGTTCTTGTAAATACTAAAAATTCCAGATTATAATAATAAAAGGAATATGAGGCTATTATAAGGGAACACAAATATGTCCTAAATACCTAGATTTATATCGACAGTATGAAGAGATTGTTTCATACTTGACTTTGAGAACAAAAAATATGCATACTTTTGAAGAACTCATAGTCTCCCATAAAAGTTTTTTTTTTTTTTCGGTACACGGGCCTCTCACTGCTGTGGCCTCTCCCGCTGCGGAGCACAGGCTCCGGACGCGCAGGCCCAGCGGCCATGGCTCACGGGCCCAGCCACTCGGCGGCATGTGGGATCTTCCCGGACCGGGGCACGAACCCGCGTCCCCTGCATCGGCAGGCGGACTCTCAACCACTGCGCCACCAGGGAAGCCCTCCCATAGAAGTTTTAAAAAACCAAGTGTATGACTATTTCAAAATCCTTAGATGATAAAGCAAATCTCTAAAAACAAAGAAAAATTACAGTTCACATAACAAAAGACAAAATGAAAAGAAAACGTGAAAGAAGAGTAGAACAGTAAACAAAAAATGAGATTTCAGAATTAAGATTAGACATATCAAATACTATAAGAATAAATAGCTTAGAATTCTGTTATAGACAAAAATTAATAGAAGAAAATAAACTCTAACCATAGTTTCTTACAAGAAATAGAAACAAAATGAAATAACACAAAAACATGAACAATGTAAAAATAGGAAAGATTTATTACCAAGTATAAAAAGAGAAATGCTAGCTAATTGGTTAGTTTCAGTCTGGATGAAAAGAATTGCTTTTCGACAGGTAACCAAGAATCTCTGCCCATTTAGGACAACCTAATTTTTAGGTATAAATAGGTCTGAAACATGAGGAGCCTATTTTCTTTGTAAGAATGCTTGGGATAATATTTGACTATGCTTCTAAATCAAGACAACTCAAGATATATTCTATCGAGTGGTGTGTTCACTCAGCAGAGCCTAAGACTGCTGTAAGCTACTAAAAAATATCAGTTGATTTCATTCTGGAGATTTTTATATTTGAAGCATATGCAGTTTTGAATCCTCATAAATGCATACAGATTTGTGTGCCCACATACAAATACATACGCACAATGCATTGGGCACCCTAATGTTAAAAAAGATTATCCACAATGAATTTCCCAACCTCATCTGTTGTCTCACATTCATTTCCTGTAAAAGCTACCCTCCCTCATTTAAATCATCTAAAGAAACTTTGACAGCTTTCCAAGCAATTTCTCTATAGAGACAGACGCAAGTGATTTTTTTTTTCCTCTTCTTTCTGCCTATTTCTGCTTTTTAACAGGAACAAATGATTAAAAGCAAAGCTATTATCGACAGAGAGATACTGAAAACCCAGAGACAACAAGTAGAAGCATTAATTATCTTTTTTAAAAGGGTATATATGGATTAGATAATACATGCAGGAATAGGTACATTTTAAATTAGAATTATTGCTATCATTGCAGAGCTACAGGGATTGCAGTGTTGCTGAATCAGTAAATTTTAATTCTGAATTAACCAACTGGGTCAGATGGACAGGTGCAGCTGACCATTAATTTCATCCTTAGGGAGAGTAAAGGACAAGGAGTCAGAGAGAAAAAAAGAATAAACAATAAAGGATTGCAGGACTTTCGGTCCCTAGGACAAAAAACTCCTAACCCATTTAATTTTCCAGACCAATAGAGGATGTGCTAGGATTTTTGAAAGTAAATCCTTATGTCTTTTAACAAATCTCATGAGAATGAAATACTCATACTTGTTTTATAAATGAAGTTATGTGACTGGTTTTGAGCAGCATGTTTTAAATGTATGCAGGTGTATTGCCCGCATTTTGATAGTTTAAAAGTAAGATTGAATCAGATCACAGGCCTGTAGTTCTGGTTATCCTCATCGGCTGTGAAAAAAGGTTCAGTGTATTTAATCCGTCAGACCCTTCCTCCATCTGGTACCACATGTTAACATCTAGAATGCATCCTTGCACATTTTCCTCCACATACAGGGTTTCCATTGTTATTGTCTGTCTTTTAAAAATGGGTATATTATACACTTTTCTGTATCTTGCTTTTTTTGCTTGAAAATACCTCTCGGAAATTCCTCAAATACAAATTACTATAGCTCATATTCATTCTTTTAAGTAGCTGTATATTATTCCCTATGGATATACCAGTGGTATTCAACCATTCTCCTTTAAATACTTTTATTTTCCCTTGGGATTTTCTTTCTAGGAGATTCAGTACCAAGAATGAAATTGCTGGCTCAAAAGACAGACCAGTTGTTAATTTTATGAAATGTTGCTAGATTGATTTCCAAAAAGTGCCAAAACCTCATAGTTTCACTATACTATTTTCTCATTTTCTCGCCTACAATATATGCTCTTAGTCTTTTAAGTTTGGCCACTCTGATGGGTATAAGAAGATACCTAATTCCTGTAGTTGGCTTTCCCCATTAGTGACTATGAGCTTCTTTTCATATACTTGCAGTCATCAAGATTGCTTATCAATTGTTTTTAATATTCCATTGGTTTGCTTTCTTGTCAATAAAAGAAATAATATCCCTGCAAATTTAAATATTTGTCCTATGGCTATCTGCTTTCCCAATTTATTTTTCAATACTTGTCCTTCCTTTATTACTTCATTTTAAGTATTTTCAGTTAAACAGCATATAGCTGTGTTTTGATTTTGGCCTATCTAGTGATTTGTCTTTTCATAAGAGAATTCATACAGTACACATTTAGTGTAATGACTGATATTCTTGATGTAATACTTTCCCTCTTTAATATTTATTTTATGTTTCTCCCTCTTTTTTCTTTATTTTTTGTTGTTTTGATTACATTTCTGTTCATTTTTCCCTTTGTAAATTGGGAACTTCTTTATTACTTTTCTGTTCCATAAATTATTACCTTTCTGTTCTTTTAGCCAGTCACAAATATCTCTGCTAATATTTGAAACCTCTTTCACTCATCAAGATCTTCTATTTGCCTCCATTCTCATGTCCAACTCTTTGGTCTTTAAGAAATAGTTTAATACTTTTAATTTTAGAACTATCATGTTTATTGATAGACTTACTTATTTATAATTATTTAAATTCTCCATGCTCTTATTTATATTTCATTTACTACATCTGTACCATGAAATTTTCCTTGTAGTAGGTGCCTTATGTACTAGGAAGCCTCATCATCAATCATACTACCCATTTAAAATCCTTCAAGGCTACTTTAATCTGAGGTTTAATATTAGTTTATCTGCAATCTTTCATAGTCTCACCTCTCTCCCTTTTCATGACCTCCTGTTATTTTCCGTTTTGTTTTTAATCAGTTTACTCTTCCATTTTTTGATTCACGAATTCAGTTGAGACTGACAAAAATTTATCTAACACATTGTTCTGTTACCTGTAATAAATACTTTCCATACTGTTTTCATGTATTTCAGAGACAAGGTGATTTACTCTTCCCTTGGTCAGTGACCTCCCCCCCGCCCCCCCCGCAAGCCCAGTTAGTGTTTTTTGTCTCGTTTTTCCTTTCATTCTGTTTTCTAACAAGGAGCCATCTATTCAGAATCACCATTTGTCAACAGAAAGAACATATATATATTTCCTTGTCTATTTGAATGCCTGTCCAATTCCCTTCTCAGACCTTTAGCCAAGAAGGTGACCAATGGCTACAGCATTTCTATGGTCTAGTTGGCGTTTATCTTCTGGGGTTCTGTTAGGTCAAATAGCATCTTCCTCTTCCTCACCAGTGCATCTCTGACATTTGGGGTCAATAAAGTGTTGGAAAAACTTCAGTGACTAGTAAGCAGTGTCATCAGAAAATACCTAGAGCCCTTTAAGTTCAGGATGCAGGATGTCCAATGGGTCAGTGGAAATTGGGATATGGAACTCAGAAGACAGATTGGGATTGGAGGACAAAAATTAATTCACAGGTACATAAATGGTATTTTAAGCCAGTGAAACTGGATGGGATTTCTCAGGGAGGAAATTTAGCATGGGAGAGAAAGAAGATTTGTATTAGACCCATGGAAGATAATGAATCTCTCGGGCTTGTGGAAGGAGAGAAACCAATAGAGGAAGCTTGAGAAAGACTCCTTCTCTATTGGTGAATGAAATATTATAGAGGAATAGAGCAGGGCAAGATCTATTATTTCTTGATAAATTGAGAATTTTTATAAATCTTGTGCTTTAAAAAATATATTATTTGAGGGCTTCCCTGGTGGCGCAGTGGTTGAGAGTCCTCCTGCCGATGCAGGGGACACGGGTTCGTGCCCTGGTCCGGGAGGATCCCACATGCCGCGGAGCAACTGAGCCCGTGAGCCATGGCCGCTGGGCCTGCGCGTCCGGAGCCTGTGCTCCGCGGCGGGAGAGGCCACAGCGGTGAGAGGCCCACATACCGCAAAAAAAAAAAAAAAAAAAAAAAAAAAAAAATATATATATATATATATATATTATTTGAATGATAATTTCATTTATACAATATATATTCATAAGTTATTTGGATAAATGGAAATAAAATACACAATCCAAAAATTTAAACATTGTAATTATATTTACATTATGATTTTGTGGTCTATAAATTAATATTAGTGATTTATAATAAATGCAAATGTTTCTATTTCACTAGTGAGGCTGTTTTAATCTCATATATTTTGTATTTCACACTGGCAAACCAAGTCAGGCAATATTTCCACATAGGATGTGGAATAATACTTTTTTTTTTTTTTTTTTTCTGTACGTGGGCCTCTCACTGCTGTGGCCTCTCTCGTTGCGGAGCACAGGCTCCGGACACGCAGGCTCAGCGGCCACGGCTCACGGCCCCAGCCGCTCCGCGGCACGCGGGATCCTACAGGACCGGGGCACGAACCCGCATCCCCTGCGTCGGCAGGCGGACTCTCAGCCACTGCGCCACCAGGGAAGCCCTGGAATAATACTTTTCAAGGAGGATGTAAATCCATGGAATTTCTTATTCTTTGCTGGCGGGAGTGTAATTTGACATTACCTTCTGAAGTTGAGCATTCGATTTACCATGACTCAGCAAATTCCACTTTAGAGGAAATCTCCATTAAAGAGAAAATCAGACACATTTACAAAGGACACATATACAAAAAGAAATCCATAATACTATTTCCAGTGGTAAGAACTGGAAACAACTCAAAAGCCCATTTATTGGAGAATGGTTAATAAATTGCATATTCACACAATAAAATATTATCAACAAGGTGAATGGACTATAGCAACAAGTGACATCATCAAAAATCGAGAAAATCGTAGCAACATAATATAGAAAAAAAAGTGAGTTCCAAAAGATTACATGTAGCATGCTAGCCTTTTTGTAACATAAAAGAGAACTAAAACAAACTAACAAATGATACATACAAATACAATAAATTATTTTCAAAGGAAAGCTAGGAAATGATGAATACAGAATTTTGGATGACGCCTATTTTGCACTGTAGAGCAAAAAGGGATATGCTTTTGGAGGAACCATGTAATTAGATGTCAGTTATGCTCTACATAGTAGCTTTTGTCTTGGGGTGGTGAATTAGCAGGTGTTTGTTACATTATTCAAAAAACACTAATTGAATAATCAATAAAAGTGAGGCAAGTATGGATCAATGATGTCAGTGTCATGGCACAAAGATATGGTTCATCCAATACTGGGCATCTCAGGTTGAATGGGGAAAAATTATTTAAATGTATGGTTTACAGTTAAAGCATAAAGGAAAAGTTGCTAATAGTTCTCTGTTGTGATGATTAGACAGTGCTACTATTTTAGTGAAACATAAGCTCTCACTGTGTATGGTGGGAGACTGGAAAAAAACACATCTTTTTCAGAAATGTTACCTTTTTCAGATGCAGAAATATTCTTTTTAAATACCCTGTGTTGAAATCTAATACAGAAATCATTTTGTTCATTACTTGTTTGCATAAATTCGGGAAGAGTTCATTTCAATTTGATTTTTTTTCTCTGTCTAGATAAGAAGCTGTTCTTGAGGCTTACAAAATATTGTTAAAAACTGTAAATCCTGAATCTTTCATGGAATATTTTGCTTGCTAGTTTTCTTTGCCTTTCTTTCTTTTTTCTTCTTTCTTTTCTGTACAACTATGGTAGGAACAATATTTTTTTCATGCAGTCTCATCTTTGACAGTTTGGTTAATTGCCCAAGGTTGTAGGGAATCTTTTTTTTTTTTTTTTTTTTTTGTGGTACACGGTCCACTCACTGCTGTGGCCTTTCCCGTTGCGGAGCACAGGCTCCGGACACGCAGGCTCAGTGGCCATGGCTCACAGGCCCAGCCGCTCCGCGGCATGTGGAATCTTCCCGGACTGGGGCACGAACGCGTGTCCCCTGCCTCGGCAGGCGGGCTCTCAACCACTGCGCCACCAGGGAAGCCCTGGGAATCATTTTGATAACCATGGCCACTCACCTTGTATTTCAGACTTAACCGACTATTGGCCTCTGAATTCCCACGTAGTTCTTGGAGATTACAAACCTTTTTTAGCAACTGTGTATTTTTGTTCACCTTTTTATTCAGCACTCAACACAGGGTGAATTCCTTGTGTGTTTATAGCATAGTGTAAATAAGGAGGTATTCCAGTCAGGAGGCTACTGTATTTCAATAGGCATGTTATATTCATTTACGATGAGGAGTTACACTCACATCACCAGGAGGATTTATCCTTTGTTGATAGTCATTTTGCTGGATTGAAAGCATTTCTGTGTTTTACTTTAAAATTATCCACATTCTTCACATTTGTTTTCTGTGAAAACTTGATTCCCAAGAACAGAGTGCCCCTTGGCAGTTATTTTGCATGTTAAATATGTTGATCCCATTAGAAATAATGCTAGATTGTTTATATTATAATAAGAAGACATTCATATATATGGTGTTCAAGATTTTTCTTTGGATATGTTGATATTCATTTGGTATGCACCAGTAGGGACTTACTGATTATTGAAATATTGAAATTCTTCTAAACTGGCTGTTATACATCCACTTGCCTGAGCCTTTATAATATCCCTCTGTTATTCCAGACTCTCCCCTGAGACCCCTGAAAGTCCTCTCAATCCTGGCACCAAATGGTTAATAGGTGGCAAACGAGATTTGGCCTAGCTCTATGGCAATGTCTATTCTTTTTCAAGTTATTATAATAATGATCACATAATACCTATTGTTAAATAATTTTTACTGTCATGTTGATGTGCCTCTTTTCACTATATAAATAATGGTTCAAACCTTCATAGGAAAGCTGAGGCTTGCTCAAACCCTCAAGAAGCAATGTCTAATTAGCAAGGTTAGTTTATGTTCATAATTATAATGATAGCAATGAGTGTAATCCCCAAGGCGTATAAAAATGCATTTTAATAAACTTACTGGAAGTAATACCTACCCTGTCTTCTACGTATTCAGCAAATCAACACGTTCCTTGTGTGCATTGCCCAAGAAATACAGAGACGAGGATTCAATTGCAAGTCAATTATTTGGGAGGTACAAGGAACATCAGCAAGGAAATAGAAAAGTGATAGAGGGAAGGGAAGCAGCCCACGAAGCATATGTGTTACCATCCTGTGAGAGAAGCTCAATCCCACAGGGAATCTCCTGGAATTGTTGAGATGTGTGCTTCAGAATTATCCCGCTAGGTGCGTCCAGGGAGTTGAGGTATTTATACCTCAGGGAATCTCCGGAAATTGTTGAGATGTGTGCTTCAGAATTATCCCAGTAGGTGGATCAAGGGAGTTGAGGTATTTATACACTCACATTGCCAGTCATTGGTCGAGTGCTGCTCCTCTGAGTGTTAAGTCCTCGGCACTTCTAATCTGTGAGCCCTAGAACAGAGCAGCCTTCCGGAAAAGCCTTCAAACACAGATTGCCCAATACTGGCTTGTGGAAGTCCTGATTTCTGAAGAAATAAGACTGAGGGATATGGGCTGGGCACTGATAGCAACTACTATAATTACTTTATTATCATCCGAGTTAGGTTCCATGTTTTGTAGCTCCTAAATTGCTCTTTTAGTCTATCCTCATTGGAGATCCATTTTGCCGTGATAAAGAACTACCTGTGATAAAGAAATAGCCTTTTGGGGAGAGATGGAATTGAAAAGCTTCTTTTGGAAAGGTCATGTTCCTTAAAATAAAAAGGCTTAGTAAATTTGAAGCCTTTGAGGATTTAACTTGCCTTCCAATTTCAAGATTGCCTCCTATGTTCATGCAAGGCAATATTTATTTCCATCTGTGCAGCTATCAGCGTGTTCAGTTGGTAACAGTGTACTTTTATTCTGCCGAACATTTAAAGAAAAATTGGGTAGGGTTTTCTCTCTTCTATACCCCACATGTAGATGTTGGTATGCAGAAAGGAAATTGTAACAACAGTGAGTTCAAGCAAGCTGACTGTATGGTGTCATCATAAGAAGCTCTTCTGGTTTAGCTGATGATAACATCCTTTCAAAGACCCAAACAGATGTGTTCAATAATATCCCCAAAGTATTATAATCATTTAAGCAAATCTGGATAATACAAAAACATATAAAGAAGAAAATAAAAATCACCTACAGTTTTATTCCCTAGCAATAGCTGCTATTTGTCATATTTACTTTCATTCTTTTTTCCTACACCTATTTTTATATCATTAAAATAATACGTATGAGTACTTTTTTCATTTTATAACAAAATACATTTCCCTGGGCCAGTGGATCTTAAATGTTGGTGTTCCTCAGAATCCCCTACAGGCTTTGATAAAACAGAGTGCAGGTCCTCATTATTTCTGGGCCTTCTAACTGGGTAGGTCTGGGGTAGAATCTTAGGATTTGCAAGGTAGAGAACATAAAAATTCTCCATGTGAGGTTGATGCTCCTCGCCTGAGGGCTACACTAGAGAACCTAGGTTTTTAAATTTTATACACATTGGAATGAAGGTAACATTCTGTTTCTCAATTGGGGCATAGGTACACAGGTATGTTTATTTTGTGAAAATTCATCCAGTAATGAATTTTTACATGAATGTTTTGTATCAACAAAACTTTAAAGAAAACTTCAAAAGGGTGATTATAATGACTTAGTAGGGCTTCCCTGGTGGCGCAGTGGTTGAGAATCCGCCTGCCGATGCAGGGGTCACCGGTTCATGCCCCGGTCCGGGAAGATCCCACATGCCCCGTGCGGCTGGGCCCGTGAGCCATGGCCGCTGAGCTTGCGCGTCCGGAGCCTGTGCTCCGCAACGGGAGAGGCCACGACAGTGAGAGGCCCGCGTATCACAAAAAAAAAAAAAAAAAAAAAAAAAAATATAATGACTTAGTAATACTTTTCCCCATGTATGTGCCATACTTTACTTAACCATGCCCTTCATTTCAATTTTCTTCTAATGAATATTTGTATATTTTAATATTAAGGATATTAAAATTTTGGAGAATTTCAAATTGTTTTATAGAAATGCAAATCCAAGTTAAAAACAATTATGAATATTTTAGCACTGTTGGTGCATATTGCCATAATGCTTTCCCAAAATTATAATAATTCATATTTCAAACAACAATTAACATTTTTTTCTTTGTTTTCTGAATGGGTGATTGCCTTCTTTGGCTGAAGATAGTATGATAACGTTTCTTCATAATTTAGGTATATTTTTAAATATTTGATGCATAATTAAAACAAGTGATTAACCTATGTGGTTTTCATGAGCCATGCTTTCAGAACTATGAATGATAGCATTCTTTGAAAGATAGATGTTCTTTGAAATCTTCTACATAGCTTTGTCCTAGGTAAAATGCTAGAGATTAAGTAGTATTTTGTTTTAACTTTTAAGGACTAGGAACTAATACTGTAAATTGAATCGACATAGTCATTTTTTTTTTTTTTTTTTTTTTTTTGCGATACGCGGGCCTCTCACTGTTGTGGCCTCTCCCATTGCGGAGCACAGGCTCCGGACGCGCAGGCTCAGCGGCCATGGCTCACGGACCCAGCCGCTCCACGGCATGTGGGATCTTCCCGGACCGGGGCACGAACCCGTGTCCCCTGCATCGGCAGGCGGATTCTCAACCACTGCGCCACCAGGGAAGCCCCGACATAGTCATTTTTATGGTCTCCAGAGTACTCCTTCTAGTATTGTACTTTGGTCAGAAAAAAAACTGAGAGGTTCTCATTAACTCTCCTCCATCCTCATTGGAAAGTGAAACCACAGTTATGTGACAATCAGAACTGCTATTTATAGGGCAATGGCATGGAGGAATAGGCTTATAGCTCCACTAAATACATTTTTAAATGAATATGGTCCTTGAGTTTAGCCCTCATTGGACTACAAGTTTTTAAAACAGTCTTTATTGAAAAATAGGCATTAAGAATCATCAGATTGTGTGTTTATCTCTGAATGTGTACTCAACACAATGCATTATCTTGAACAAAAGCCCTTCAAAGTAACCTTTCATGTATATATTTGTCCATATAATTTTCCTTAAATTCTTGATCCTAAAGATTAATAGAAACTGAAAGAGATTTTCAGTACTTTTTTGTATGTTCAGAGAGAATTACAGGTATCGTAATCACCTAATGCTACATCACTTTTTTTTTTTTATCCAATGAAAAGTTCTTACAACTCTGACAACTAGTCAGCTCTCTCTAGTTAATGGAAAAAATTTCAATATTCCCCAATATTACTTGTGTCTCATAGTGAGGAATTCCAGGTGGCACTGTTACGTATTTGGCAAGAGGGAACATGGAATGTATAATGTCAAAGTGGAGCCTTTAAGAAACTGACACATCGTGGGTGCTCGGTGAATATTTTTTATACAAACACATTAAAACTAAAAGCGATCGTTCTTTAGCTGGAGCTTGTTCCTGGGATAGAAGTTAAAATGCTTGATGATGGATTACAGTTGCTGGTCTTGTTTTCTGTATCCTTTGTAAATGTTTAGGAGATAAATGATAAGGGTAAAATTTGAAAATAAGGGAAAAAAGATAATATGATATGTTCTCCAACCATCGCTTGATTCTTTTATTTCCTTTTATCTGGATGTTTTCCCTTAACTGTTCCACAATCTGAATTTAATTTACTAAGAAAAATGGAAAATATTTTACATAGAGGAGTGTATAATTTAGGTATTTAAGCATTCTGTGCCCCCCAGCCTTTCTCTTTCCTTTTTCTTCATTCTTTCTGTATTATAATTTATATTTAAAATTTGTCTAGATATATCACACTGCTGCTATAAAAATGCAATAGAATATATACAAGAAAGATAAGACAGAGAAATCAGTGTAAGAGAGCTTCCTTGAGCCTTGTATCCTTTCCTTTTGCTCTCCAGCTACTAGTTTTATTGGAAAAGGTGTTTGATTCAAATTTAACCATCTTAGAAAGTCTTTGAGAGAAAAAAAGCCAGTCACTTTTTTTTCAATAGTGTATTATTTCATACAATACCTTCCAGCAACAGGATGATGTAGTAGATTAGCAAACTAGAAGTTTCTATACATATCATTATATCTATATAATGATATACATAGAGACCACATTTATATTCATTATATATATACCATATTTCCTCTGAAAGCATCACTGAGCACTTCACAGCCAATTACTGGTCTTAAATGTCAGTGAGAGGATGTGTTAATTTTTAAGTGAAACCAAAATGACTTTCCTATCTGAGCAGCCAATGAAATTCTCCATCTAAGGGATTTTCTCCCGCAACTGCCAAACTGGATACATTTGCATATGTTCTCTCTGATGTATCGAGAAGTTGGAAATTGCACATGACTTTAAAACAATTTAAGAAATTGCTTTTACAAGCTGGGTATTTACATGTATGTATGATTATTTTAATTTTGGATGTTAGGGGATTCCAAAAAAATAACTAATCAAAATTGATTACTATTTTTTCTTGTCTGTTACCTAAATATAAACTTTTATTGCCGATAACTTAGTACTCAAGTTTATAGACTTAATATAAAGTATAATGATTATTCCTAGACCAAAAATGTAAAAAGAATTGAGATTTGTTACATCAGGAATATTATGCTTAAAAGCAAATAAATCAATTCAGTTTTATTGGCATTTGTGACACTTAAGTTACTGTAAGACCTCCTACAGAGAGCAAATAGTCATATGAATCTTTTCCCCTTTTGATTAACCAGCTGTTAGCCGCTGAAATTCATAAGCAACAATGGTCTCAACCCCTTTTCACCATAGGAAACCATTTGTCACTAAGTTGACTCCTTTTGCATTATAATCAGAGAACTATTAAACTTTGTTAGTTATGTACCCTTTATGTAACCAGGAAATTCACCACATACTTCATATTAGCTTCTGAAGTAAGTTTATATTTAAAAAGTGACAACATTCACATATGAGAAATATGTACCTAGTAACAGTAAAACATACTGGATTCTTTTGGTGCATCTCAGGGTTTATTTGTGTTTTAATTATGAAACTATATTTTAATTATTGAGCATATACTAGAAATAACAAATATGTAATAAGCACTATGATAATCATGCAGAATTGCTTAATAGCCCATTGCTGTTACCACCCAATATTCAAACCCCTATCTTTTCCTGCCCAGCCATCTAGAACCACCTCATGAAGTGCCAACCAGGAGTCCATCAGTACCTAATATATATATATATATATATTTTTTTTTTAAATATAAATTTATTTATTTATTTTTGGCTGCATTGGGTCTTCGTTGTTGGGTCTTTGTTGCTGCGTGCGGGCTTTCTCTAGTTGCGGCGAGCGGGGGCTACTCTTGGTTGTGGTGCACGGGCTTCTCATTGCGGTGGCTTCTCTTGTTGCAGAGCACGGGGTCTAGGCGCGTGGGCTTCAGTAGTTGTGGCACGCAGGCTCCGTGGTTGTGGCTCGTGGGCTCTAGAGCGCCGGCTCAGTAGTTGTGGTGCACAGGCTTCACTGTTCCGCAATATGTGGGATCTTCCCGGACCAGGGCTCGAACCCGTGTCTCCTGCATTAGCAGGCAGATTCTCAGCCACTGAGCCACCAGGGAAGGCCCCTAATATTTTTTTAAATGCATGTATAAGTACCTAGCTGAATGGGTATTTTGCTGATGGACAGCCAGAGTAGAAGAAAAAAAGGGAAGTCAGCCATAAAAAAAGAAACAAATAATTCAGGGAGTGGATAGACTTCTTCTTTTCTTCTTTTTCTGCCAATTCGAGGTATAAATACCAAGATAGAGAATGGGTAAAATGAGAAGACATTTTATTTCATTGCTGGAAACCTCTGATTTCCCTTGATCAGGCAGCAGTACATAAAGAGATTTCCCCCATACACAATTTTTCATCGTGGAAAAGAATTTCCTTGAATTTGGAATGCATATTTTTACTGACCGTGGCAAAAATCAATCCATCCAGAAATTATTAACTATCCATTATATGCAAAGGCACTGTTAGGAATAAAAAGTAAAGATAACACTACCCAGCGGTCCCTTTCATATTTTCCCATAAGCATTACGGCCCAGTGGAAACTGCACTATTTAACTTCAACCAGCTTGAAATGAGCCTCTGGTACAGATCCTTTCTATTCATTCTTCTTAATTTCTGTTTCTAATATGTTCCTTAGTGTTCAGTGTCCTAACAAAGAATGTAGAGTGAATTGTTGGATCTGGAAGTACAATAAATCTTCATTTAACATGCCTGCTGTATACTAGATGCTATGAACAGGATGAGAAGAAATAAGAGTGAAGGTCTTTTCTCTAAGCAGACGTAGAGCTGAAACCAAACCAAACAAACCAAATGAGAAGCAACAGGGCTGAAGGGGAACAAATTGTCCAAAGGGCGGCCTTATTGGTACTGAAATAGTCGGTGGCTAACAAAGATCTTACCTTCTTTACATCAAGGGATGGTTTATTCAGATCGGTAAACCCACACACATTTTTCATATTTGCACAGCAAATATGAAAGGGAGCTCCTGAAACAGCATCCATTGTGGTGATTGCAGCTGGTCCATTAAGAACCTCTGGGTGTCCACGTCAGTCATTTCTAAAGCATTGCTGTTAAAAAAGAGTCACTCCTGAGACGGAGCGTGCTTGACCTTGTCTGGAGCTCAGGCGCTCGCTCAGAGGGAGAGCTATTGCATTTAGGTAACTGCAAGTGAGGTCTGTGTTAGTACCAGAAAAACGGTCAGTTTTTAAGAGAAGCCATTTTTCTCTGAGTCCAGATATTTGCATGTGCTTGTTTTAAAATAAGGTAGGGAGCCTATCAGTGTTTCCCTTCTGTGGTTTAGCTGAGATCTCTGGAGAAGTACTGAGAACTTTATGGATTTTAGCGATGATAATGTTTTGCGTTTCTCATGCCAGGATTTCAAAGCATCTTATTAAGAACATGAGTGCCCTCACTGGGTGAAAATGAAGAGCAGGTTGGTCATAAATCTAAGGGAGAGCTCTAGTCACTGGCTCACGTTGCTCTCATTCAGAGTTTTATGATCTCCAGTGCCAGACATATGGCAGCAGGATAGTATTGTGGCCTCCCCTTTCATTGTCATTTCCCTGGAGACAATATGATCACCATTTAAAAAGTGTTTATGAAGTTGGATGAGTCTCTGGGGATGCAAGTTCTTTGTTTATTTACAGAACCAGAGGATTGTCTTTCCTCTCTATTGTTGCCTTTAGATACTTTGTGGAAAGGGCTGAAGACCTTGGTGGCTGTGGGCATTTCTTTCATAAACACATGACAGCAGGCAGAGCCCCTTGGCAGGCAGTGGGCATTCCATGACTGGCATCTCGTCTCTCTCCGTAAAGTCTCTTAAAGATGATACTACTTCAGATTTTCTTCCTTATGTTAGAACTTTGAAGGGTGGGGGAGTGAAATCTGGCTTCCCCTAAGGCTCTCGTGTGAGTGTGAGTGTTGGTTTCACAAGCCGTCTATGAAAAGGGTGTATGAACAGACTCTACAGATGCTACATCTAGCTTCATTGTGCCAAAGAAGTTGAAGGTTCTCTGCCACCAGGTTTTCTATTTCAAGATGGCTTATATTTTTCACCGGTTTAACTTTTTACAGGATATCTTGTTGCTGATAACTGACCTAAACGCTGTGGTCAATAGAGAAAAATGGCTCACATATTCCTTTTTAGGCAGACAGCTCCAATCTGTGAAAGGAGTAAAATCCTCAAGTTAGGTCATATGTTCACATGGTAAAACACTTTAAAATGTCATTTGAATATTTGAAAATAAGTGGAACTAATATTTTTGTCTTTAAAATACCTTAATTTGGATGCAAGTTGCTTTTTTCTCCTCTCATCTACCCCATCTCTCGCAGGGATCACATGTTTATGAGACCCTGGCTCCCCGGGTCACACAGTGTGAGACGTCATGTATCACATCGGAAGTAATATAAGGCCACATCCCTGCCTCTCTCGGCCATAATTTTAGGGACTGGCTCTCTTGGCCATAATTTTAGGGATTCTAGCTCTATCACAGTTTCCCCTTCTCCTTTGTGGCATTTTTTGTAAGTGTTTTAAGAGTGATGATGAACTAGATCTCAACTTGTAGGTGACTCTCAGCATTTTCCTCCCTTCCTGTGGGTTCCCCCCCACCCCCTCCCGTGTCTTCTCAGTCCCAGAAGTTGGCTGGTCCAGCCTGATGCTCTGGTCCTGTGTCCCTTCTCTGCCTCAGTGAGTTCCAACAGTTGCCCCAGACAGAGATTCTTGCCAGGACCTGATACAGGTAGGCAGTGAGGCCATTCTGATGCAATACCTTATTTAAACGAATGGCTCTTTAGATTTTTATCACTCATTAGTGATATTTTATCTTCCCAGAGTTCAGACATTAGTCCCTGAAAACTAGAACCGAAAACAGGAAGCAAGCTCTAATCACTCTTTCCTTTGGAGACCAGCCTGTCCTACGCTGGAGCAAACTTCTTCCTTTAGGATGAGTTTTTCCCTAGGAGAGACCTGGTCCTTCAAACATATCTCGAACGTGTCGAAAGTTTCCCTGAAACTCTTTTCATTTCTAGATTTCCCATTATCTCTCTTCTTTCTCCTCCTGATTCTGTATCATTTGACAATTTTTTTCCTCCATCTCTTCTTTAAATATGATTGTGTTCCCTGTGACTCTGTTCATTATCCTCTCTCTTCTCATTCTTTGTACTCTCCCTGGGAAATCTTACCACCCTTACCGTGTTATTTTCTATCTTGTCTTTCAAATCTATTTCAATGGTTCATATCATTGAATGATGATATTAGACAATGATGATATCCCCGGAACCCAACCACTCCATTTGGACATCCCACGGACATCTCCATCTCAACATGCCCAAATTTGGGTTCGTCACCACCATAAGCCTTTTTATCCTCTTCTCTTCCTGCTCTTGGTATATGACGTTATCCAGTCTTTCTTGCAGTTGCACAAACAAACAAGTTTTGCTCTTTTACCTCTGTTTTTTCACATGCTACTCCGTCTGCCAGGAATATTTCCCTAGACAATTTCACTTAGCTAGTACTTTTTACCAATAGGATCTCAGCAGAAATGCTACTTCTTTCAGAAATCGTATATCAAATCCCACGTCAGGGCTGGAATTCCCCATAGCATACTTTTCTTGACCCTTTTTACTTGTCTATAATCCTCTAGACTGTGAGTTCTTTGAGGCTTAGGACTGTGGTTCTTTTTTTTTTTTTTTTTTTTTTTTGTGGTTCCCTGCATTTTATGTTATGTTATTTATTTATTTTAAACATCTTTATTGGAGTATAATTTCTTTACATTGTTGTGTTAGTTTTTTAACTTTTATAAACCTTGAATAAGTAGAAATTTTATCAGAATCAGCTTATTTATAGGCTGTGGGTCACAAAAGCTTATATCTCAAATGTAGGAAAAACTCTTAAATTGTTTTTTCTTTTCTTTTTTTTTTTTTTTGCGGTACGCGGGCCTCTCACTGTTGTGGCCTCTCCCGTTGCGGAGCACAGGCTCCGGACGCGCAGGCTCAGCGGCCATGACTCACGGGCCCAGCCGCTCCGCGGCATGTGGGATCTTCCCGGACCGGGGCACGAACCCGCGTCCCGTGCATCGGCAGGCGGGCTCTCAACCACTGCGCCACCAGGGAAGCCCTCTTAAATTGTTTTTTAAGAACAGCATTCATTTTGAGAATGAATTCTTTTTAACATCTTTATTGGAGTATAATTGCTTTACCATGTTGTGTTAGTTTCTGCTGTATAACAAAGTGAATCAGCTATACGTAGACATATATCTCCATATCCCCTCCCTCTTGATTCTCCCTCCCAACCTCCCTATCTCACCCCTCTAGGTGGTCACAAAGCACCGAGTTGATCTCCCTGTGCCATGCGGCTGCTTCCCACTAGCTATGTATTTAACATTTGGTAGTGTATATATGTCCATGCCACTCTCTCACTTCGTCCCAGCTTACCCTTCCCCCTCCCCGTGTCCTCAAGTCCATTCCCTATGTCTGTGTCTTTATTCCTGTCCTGCCCCTAGGTTCATCAGAACCATTTTTTTTTAAGATTCTATATATATGTGTATATATACACACATATATATATATACAAGAGCACATAGCTATGCTCTTATGGGCACTTTTCTTTCCTTATATCTTCTCCTGGGATTGCATTCTTGTACCCTCCTGGGAGAGAGAATACTGTGGCACATGGCAGTGTTTTGAGAGCTGCCAGGAGAAGTAAAAGAGATCCTTCACCGAGCAGTTCTGCCAGGGAGCAGTCCAACCATGTGTTGGGACTCTTATCTGATATATTTCCTTTTAGTGCAAAAAAAAAAAAAAGAAAAAAAAAATACAGCTATGAGGTGGACCTCACCTCATTCCATTCATTCATTTATAGCTCCCAAATAATTACGGCATTGCTAGGTACTGTGGATACAAAGATTAGTAAGGCAGAGCTCTTTTCCCCGGAGAACTTATAATTCAGTAAATAGAATAGATAAGCTTAAAAAATGCATGTGTAAATTCAGTGATAGACCAAAAAAACATTCCTCAAAGGTAGGCCTGATCAATCATGAGTAGTGGAGAGAATCAGGAATGGAAGATGATAGCTTTGGTTTTTGACAGTATTGAGTTTGAAGTGCTTATGTGACATCCAGGTGGAGCTGTTGCACAGGCAGGTGGCATTACAAGCATGGCACTCAAGAGATGATCCTCTCCTGGTAACGTAGATGTGGGATTCACCAGGTGAAAGAAGACATTTGAAGCTGTGTAAAAAAAAAAAGAAGGTTAATGGCAGCAATATTTAAGGGATATGAGAGAGGGGAAAAGGAGTCCTCAAAAGAGGGAGGCAATAGTCAGCAACCTCAGAAAGAGCATTAGTTGGAGACAACATTTCGGAAGCCGAAGAAGGATATTTACAAAGAGGAGAGTGGTCACCAGTCAGGTATTGCCAAGAGGTCAATACCAAGGCATGAGGAAGAGTCCGTCAGTTTCAGCACTGAGGCATAGGTGATCGTTGTTTGAGCAGATAGAGCAGAACACGGGGGCAGAAGCCAGACTGGAGAACCATTGCATGGTAAGGAAGTTCAGATGGTGACTGCAAAGTATTTGTCAAGGATTATGACTATGAATAGAAGAATAGCAACAAGAGAGAAGCCAGAGAAGCATGGCTAAAAAATATCCTTCATATTTAAAAAATGTGAGAGACATAAGAATGTATAAATGCTGAGAAATCAGTAGAGTGGAAGAGATGGAAGACACATGAGAGCAAAGAGCTGATGATAGAACAGGGTCCCAGAGAGACAGGAAAAGATGCTCTCGTGTGTCACATTTCACATGTGGGGTTGGGCAAGGGAGCCATTCAAATGGATACACAGGAGCTCACAGATACCAAGCATCACAGATGCTCTTAAGAAATCTGTTGAGCTTCTTTCAGTCTTTCATTGTGTAGAGACTTTGGCAAATGTGATGAATTTATTTCTTAGTTCATATTAGCAAATAAGAAAAATGTTCCCCTGAGTGCTGCAGAAGCAGTTCCAAATATTCATTCCCTTAACTAGAGCAAATCTCTTTGGTTCTTCTCTTTGCCAAGATCACTGCACTGCTGCACTGAGGACGTTCAACCTCCCTCACTTTACTGATCATCTAAAATGAGCTTCAGCTGCATCTTGAGCTGAGCTGAGACTGTCTTTGCAGTTCTTCAGTCAGACTGAAAATCGGGTCATCACCGCAGTATTTATTAAGTGCTCAAACCTCTCTGATGTTTTTCTCCTACCAAAGAACTGTAATTTACTTCCCAAACAAATGCCATGCAAATTCTAATGATCACAAATAATTTTGTTCTCTCTTTATTATTATTATTATTATTATTTTTTATGGTACGCGGGCCTCTCACTGTTGTGGCCTCTCCCGTTGCGGAGCACAGGCTCCGGACGCGCAGGCTCAGCGGCCATGGCTCACGGGCCCAGCCGCTCCGCGGCATGTGGAATCTTCCCGGACCGGGGCACGAACCCATGTCCCCTGCATCGGCAGGCGGATTCTCAACCACTGCGCCACCAGGGAAGCCCATTCTCTCTTTATTTAAAATAAAATCCTTAAGCGTTTGACCAGCTGGCCAGCACTAGTGCATATGACTTAACCAAGGGCTGATTTAATTTGCACAAGTGTTTAGTATCTCTAGATTGTGGTAAACAAATGCCTTCTAAATGGAGCAGGATGCTGTATTCTTGTGGATCAATAATATTATAATGGGAAGTGAAGATTATTTATATTATTGTGCTCTCTAGAGGGTAAACTGTTTTGCTTAGAGCCAGATATCTGTAATTGGAGGGTCTTGTGACATAGGAGTACAGTGCTTGGGACAGTTAGGACTTTGGCTCATGTTGTTTTCTGGGCTGAAATACTGCTTCTTTAGCTTGAAATCCAGAAGTGTCTCTTTCTGGGACTCTGTCTTTGAAACCTCCAGAATGGGGGAGGTATTCCTCCTGTGACCTCACATCTCACCTGCACACACAGACAACATAGGTGATGCAGTGAAATTGATGCATTACTGTGACGGCACCGTCCAACTAGATTGTTTCACTGACTTACACCACCTGGTCAGAGCCCAGGTTCCAGTTTCTAGCAGCCGTTTAATAAAATGTATTGAATGGTGAAATGAAAGAATGTGTCCAAATCTTGTCATTTTGATTTGGAAAGTTACGAAAATAATCTGCCTAAAATAGTGAGGGCTAACTTCCCACTCTGATGGGTTTTCTGAAACTTAAAAGCCATGATTTTCTCAGGACAGTTTATACCCGAAGACTTCCTATACTCTTGTATCCTCAGAAAATCTTATATTCTCAGAACACCTGGCAGGGTGGTTTCTTGGTTAGTTTTCTCTTTCTCTCTTTCAAATTTTCTTAGCTTTTTATGCCCACCCCCACTTTTCTGGCACTTGCCACAATCTGAGATATAATCGTGCTACTTAAAAAAAAATCATCCAAAAAATATTTTTTAAAAAGACCCCCCCCCCAATAAAAAGTTAAAAAAGATCATCCTATTTTCTTACTGGCTTGTAATTTACTTAAAGGAAGGGATTGCATTTATTACCTCCAAAAGTGCTTAACACTGTGCTTTGCTTATTGGTAGTGATTAATAAATATTTTTATATTGAACTTCATCAGCAACTATGACTTAAATGGGGCAGCAAAATGCTAAGGGGCTTTGGTGCAGTGGTGATGGTTTATGATGTGGAAGTGGGACCAATGGTTGATGCTAATCACCACTGAGTGTGATGTAATGACCCCTCACATCAGCGCACTCACTCTTGGACTCTGACAAAGCCGAGAGCATCGAGAGCATGGGCCCTAGCCTCCTGCTTGCTAAATCCTGGTAATGACTGAGCTATTTCGTATTCCAATTGCCAGCCAGTCATTTGCTAAGTAGATCAACACTGTGGTGAGAGAAACAACCAAATGGTAAGAATCTATAGGGAGAATCAGGTGCTTTCTAAACTAACACTCTTTGTAGGAAAATAAACCCCAATATTGCTTAAATAATAGGATTCCACTCACAGTTGAGGTTTCTCAGGGTGCTGGCATTGTATGAGACACGGTGAAGTAGTGTTGAATGAAATATGTCAGAAATTTGTAGTTTGCTATGACAAAACATACCGATTACAGCCAAATAGATAATCTTATCTGATCATGTAAGATTAAATAGTCAGATATCTACAGATACAAAAAATGGGTGGGACAAGGTTCATTCAAAGTCAATGCTAGATATTACCTTTGTCACATTATGGTCTTCAGTGTATATAAATCAACATGGAGTGCAGTCCATGGCAGCAGTGCTTAAAAGATAGCTTAAAATGCATTATCTTTTCATTTACTAAAAATATGAATCAGTCATCTTATAAAACTGTTCACCACCCATAGTATTTATGAAGCAGAACAAAATAACCTTTTATTTTTAAGTGGACTAAGAATGCAAAGATAAACATGTTAGCGCACATCATTTATCACACTTAATAAATTACGGTGATTTAGAGAACTGTGGATTGGAAAACATTTCCTGCCAAACACTAATTTTTGGAAATTTGAAGTTATTTAGGAGATAAGAGTGTTTATATCTTAAATTCTGCTTTTATAGAAAAATTAGTATTAAAGAAAGATGGCTTTATTAGATTTTGATACTATGTTCAAGGTACAAAGGAAAATATTAAGAGGAATATATTACAATAAAAAAAGTTTTAAAAAACCCCAGAGATCTGTGATTGTTGAGTTAATTATAGTATGTAGGCTCATTCAGAATTCTTAGGCATAAGAATAAGTGATTAGTTTCAAAGTATTACCCTCAGATTATTAATGACAAAGAGAAAAAGCACCTTTATAGCAGAGAAATATGGTGGACACTCCAGTAAGTGGCAAAACTTAGCATTATCAGTAATGAACAAGTGGACACATGTTATCTTGACAAAACTGTTTAAGTCCAGTCATTAGGAAACAGTAAAGCAAATTCAAATTGAAGGACAGTCTTCAAAACGATTATTTTATACTGTTGCAAGATGTCAGTGACATGCAAAACAAACACAAAAAAAGGTGAGGGAGCCGTTCTATCTAGATTAAAGGAGACTAAAGAGATGTGACAGCTCTTTGCAGTTGTGATCCTTGACTGGATCCTGGGTTCAGAAAACCCAAAAAGCTATAAAGGACAATATTGGAACAACTGGGGAAATGGGAATATGAATTGCATATTTGATAATATTGGGGTGTCAACCTTTATCCTGAATGTGACAACTGAATTATGGTTATAAGTAGAATGTCTTTGTTTTTAGGTGAAACAAACTGAAATATTTGAAGTGTCACTATGACTGCCCCTAACTCTCAAAGTGATTGGTTAAAAAAGAGAATAGATAGGAAGAAAATGTGGCAACGTGTTACCAATGAGTGAATCTAATCTAAAACATATACTTTACATGGACATTCATTGTACTACATATTTTTCAATTTCCTATAGATTTGGCGTTTTGCAAAATGTAAAGTTAGTAGAAAAAAGACTCAGTGGTTGTCAAATCTAAGTTTGAAGAAGAATTGCCAGGGGTATTTATTAAACATGTAAATTCCTGAGCTCTACCCTCATATATTCCGTGGAACTGAACTGGGGCCCACTTGGACAAGAGCTACTTAAGGACACAGGAATTAGAAGTATCAACTTTATGCAAGACTGCTTATGAATATAATATTACTCTGTTGACTTGGTCCAGCCTATCCATCCCCTCATCAAGCTACCAACAAGGCCGAACAAAAATGGGCAGATGAACACAACTTGTTGGGTCTGGTGTTCTGGGAGAGATTCTGGAACTGTAGTGTTGCAAGTGAATACAAATCCCGGGTGAAAGTTCTAGCTTGTCCATCATTAATAGGCTGGGGGTACTTCCCCAATTTTGCACTTGGGCTGTCACCTGCTCATGGGACTCATGGTTACCAGCAAGTTATTGTCCATCTATTTGGGAGTGAGATAGAGAAAGCTCAGTAAAAGCCAGTAAAACTGGCATGTGGATTCCTTTGAACTGAGCCATGTATATCTGATCTGGGTTTTATCAAGCCCTGTAAATTTTTAAAAATTGAGATACCATTCACACAACATACAGTTCACTCTTATATATTATACAAGTTTAAAGTGATTTTTATTATATTTACATCAGAACAGCTTTATTGCCTCCAAAAGAAATTCTGTACCTATTAGTAGTCAAACCCCATTCCCTACTTTCTCCAGCTCCTGGCAAATGTAATCTACTTTTTCTGTATCTGTGGATTTGCATATTCTGAACGTTTCGTATAAATAGAATCATACAATTATGTGGCCTTTTACATCTGACTTTTTTCACGTAGCATGTTTCCAAAGTTCATCCATGGTGTAGCATGTGTCAGTACTTCATTCTTTTTTGCAGCTGAATATTTCATTGTATGAATATAATACATTTTGTTTATCCATTAGTTACTTGATGGACATTGTTTTTTTCCCCCATTTTATGGCTATTCTGAGTAATACTACTATGAATTTTTGTGTACAAGTTTTTATGTGGACATATGCTTTCATTTCTCTTGGATATAATTTACCCAGGAATGGAATTGCTGGGTGGTAGGGTAACTCCATGTTTAACTTTTTGAGGAACCGGCAAACTATTTTCCAAAGTGAATGCACCATTTTATATTTCTACCAGCAGAATATGAGGGTTCCAATTTCACCACATTCTTGTCAACACTTGATTTCTGTTTTTTTTTATAAACAACCATTTTAATGGGTGTGAAGTAGTGACTTATTATGCTTTTGATTTACTTTTTCCTGACTAGTGATGTTGAGCATCTTTTTATTTGCTTATTAGCCAACTGTATATCTTCTTTGGAGAAATGCCTATTCAATCCTTTCTTCATTTTTTAATTAGGTTGTTTTTGCTGCTGTTATTGAGTTGTAGTTCTTCCTTATATATAGGATATTAATCTATTTTTTCATATCATTGCCTGTGCTTTTGCTATTATATTCAAGAGATTTATTGCCAAATCCAACATCATGAAGATATTCCCCCATGTTTTAAGTTTTTATAGTGTTAGCTCTTACACTGAAGTCACTGAGCCATTTGAGTTAATTTTTTACATGAACTAAGTAAGAGTACAACTTCCATTCTTTTGCAATGTAGATTTCCAGTTTTCCCAACATTATTTCTTGAAAAGATTGTATTTTCTCCATTGAATGGTCTTGGAACTCTTGTAAAAAAATCATTTGATGATATATACATTTTTTTCCTTTCAGTAATTTAAATGTATTATGCCAGTTCCTTTTGTCCTATAAAGTTTCACTGAAAAATCAGCTCTTAGTCTTATGGAAGTTCACGTGTATGTAATTAGTTGTTTTTCCTTGCTGCTTTTAAGATTCTCTCTTTAACTTCTGACATTTTACTTATAATGTTTTGGTGTGGGTCTCTTTGGGCTCATCTTGTTTGGGACTCTCTCTGCTTCCTTGAGTCACATGTCTTTTCATCACCAGGCTAGGGAAGTTTTCAGCCATTATTTCTTCAAATAGGTTTTCTGTCCCTTTCTCTCTTTTCTCCTTGTCTACCTATAATTCAAATGTTCATATTCTTTTTTTTTTTTTGGTATGCGGGCCTCTCACTGCTGTGGCCTCTCCCGTTGCGGAGCACAGGCTCCGGACGCGCAGGCCCAGCGGCCATGGCTCATGGGCTCAGCCGCTCCGCGGCATGTGGGATCCTCCCGGACCAGGGCACGAACCCGTGTCTCCTGCATCAGCAGGCGGATTCTCAACCACTGCGCCACCAGGAAAGCCCCAAATGTTCATATTCTTGATGTTATTCCAGAAGTCTCTTAAACTATCCTAATTTTTTTTTTTTTTTTCTTTCTGCTGTTCCAATTGGGAGAATTCCACTACCCAGTCTTCCAGATTACTGATTCGTCCTCTGCATCCTCTGATCTGCTGTTGATTCCTTCTAGTGTATTTTTCATTTCATTTATTATATTATTCAGTTCTGATTGGTTCTTTTTTATATTTTCTTTGTTAAAGTTCTCACTGAATTCGCCCATTCTTCTCCAGAGTTCAGTGAATATCTTTATGACTATTTCTTTGAACTCTTTATTTGATAAATTAACGTCTCTATTTCATTTAGTTATTTTTCTGAGGTTTTGTCTTTTCTTTCATTGGAAGGTATTCCTGTGTCTCCTCATTTAGTCTAAATCTCTGTGTTTGTTTCTCTTTATTAGGTATATAAATTATGTTCCTTGGTCTTGAAAGAGTGGTCTTAAATAAATGGTGTCCAGTAGGGCCCAGTAGTGCTGCCCCCCCGGTCACAAGAGACAGGTGCTCCAGGGGTACCCCTCCCCTGTGTGCCCTCTTATTGTGGTTGGGCTACAATTGTTGTGGGTGCACTGGTATGTGGAGTTGGTCCCCATCCAGTGCCTTGGTCCCTACAAGAGGCCTGACCATGATTGCTGCAGGTGCACTGGTGGGCAGGGTTGGCCTGAGCCCATCTGGCTGCAAGGCCTGGCCACTACTATTATGGGCACGCTGGCATCTGAGGCTGGCCTCCAGAGTGGGAGCTGCTTTGGAGGGATGCCAGGGCTGGCCGAGGCCTCCTTCCAGATGTGTGTGTGGGGGTAGGAGCCTCTTTGAAGGGGCCAGCTGTTTTGGGCATGTTGAACAGGACTGGTTCTCAGTGGAATGCCAGGGCGGGGTGCATGGTGTTAGCTAGTTTGATGGATAATGACAGAAATGGTACCCTCCAGCACCCGGCCAGCTAGGCACCATAAAAAAATGATGCCCATTAGCACTTCTATCCCCAGAGAAAGTTCCACTAGATCCCTACCCCTCCAGCATGTGCTTTACATTTAGTCAGTGAAACTCCTTCTCATACGACCCAGTTGCTTTTCAAACTGCTGCCTCTGTGCTCAGACTCAGAGTGAGTGAGAGTGAGGAACCCAAAGTGGGCTCAATTTCCTCAATCCTCAGGGGGCACCCCTGTGGTTATGATATCCCTTCCATTTAGGGGTCACCACGCTGAAGGTGTAGGTTCTGATGAGACCACATATCTGCCCATCCTACTATCTTGGTGTGGCCTTTTCTTTATATCCTTATTTATTAAGAAATCTGTTCTGCTAATCTTCAGGTCATTCTTAGAGATAGTTGTTCTATAGGTAGTTTTGGTTTGGGAGGAGGTGAGCTCAGGATTTTCCTACTCCACTATCTATCTGGACCTCCTTTATTTGTGTGCTTCAATCAAAAGGACAAATTATAATAAGTACTCATTAGTACCTATTATTTTTATCTTCTCACCAGATTTTGGCTCATCTACATGACCAGTTCCAAATTCAGGCAACGACATTTAAAGTGAACTGATTTAACCCTTTGGCAAATGGGACAGGCTTGTAAGAAGAAAAGAAAATCTTATTTTACTACCTACGTTTCTACCTGCACTGTGCTGGATCTATATAATTGATTCTTTCACATTGACTGTTTACAACTTGATTGGTTCTTTGTTACCAACATTAGTGGCAAAACTCCAAACAATTTGGCCTACAAATATTGAGCTTGGTAGTGTTATGAAATGTAACTCACATCAAGCAACAATACAGCAGTTCAACGACAAACCCATTAGTAGGCTGAGGAAGGAAAATGCCACAGAGAAAAAACCGTTTGAGTGACGGGGCAAATTCTTCTCAGTCAACTCCATCTGGAAAATATGCTTTCTCCACTTAACATCCAGGGTGCCATAAAAAATTTTCAGGTCAACTGTATAAATTTGGTAATGAACTATCACAGCCAGGTGACTTTTATTTGAATGAAATTTATATAAAAATGGGCTTTAACCATTTAGTACTTCTAGGATTCCCCAGTTTGGGGAAATAAATAAGACCAAAAATAGAGGTAAGGACGGCAAAAACAAGAGAAATTGAAGTACAGGTGTTTAAATTGTGTGGTTGATATTGAAAATCTAATGATCTTTGGATAGGTACGTGGACAGAAACTAAAAACTGTTATTCTCTTTGACCCCAGAAAATGACAAAACAAGTTTCCTGACCTCAAAAAATATCACAAGCAGTAATGCATGTCCATGTTCTAACTCATTAGCAGGGAAGGTAAACAGGATTTGTTTTAAGAAATTTTGCTTTTTCTAATATAGGAATAAGAACAGGTTATTGCTACTACCACTGGTGTGATTTAACTAATTAGCTTCCGAAAGAAAATAGTTCTGGTTTGCATTTTCCAAGTTCCAATGAAAAGGGCTTTGTGTATTTTAGTAATTGTTCTATAAGCATATATTTAAAGAAAACTGCTATGGGAAATTTGATGAAAATGGGCTTTAAGCTTTCTTTGGACCCCATGACTTAAGCTTTTTTTAAAAACAGGGCAATCTACAGAAACCTGAGGCCGTAAAGTGGCATTTCCGCCCATCTAAATTCATGTTGAGTATTAAGCACTGGTAGAGTCTGAAATGAGGAACAGACAGTCACTTAGACAGCACATATTGCAGAAATATCCCATAAAGATGTAAGAGTCTGCATTAATCATCTGAGAGGGACAATGGGTGACCTTTTCTAACAAGAACTGGAGCATCTGAAGTGAACATTAAATTTCACTGCAGCCCTATTTGCTGTCTATCTGTGGCATTCATCACTGCTGAAATGTAAATGTCCTCAGACTGTTGGAATCTGACAGTCGTACTTCCTAGAGAGGGAACGTTCGGAAGAGCCCAGAAAGCTTGTTCACCCCCCAAGTTTGGCAACCTTAGGGCCATTATGGCTTCGTTTCTCTTTCATTATGAAAGCAGAGCAGCTGTTGAGCGAGCAAGGTTAACAAACCTTGGAAAAATATTAAAGTTAATTTGTTTTTAGGGCTTTCCTAAACCCAGAAGTTGGAAGATTACGTTATATGGACCCGTTAGTCTTTCAGTAGTCGAATCTGCAGAGCTGCTTATAAGATTTACTCTTTGTGTTTTAAGTAGGTATTCTCAAGGGTGGGCATCTGTTTAACTGGCATACAGAGTCACTAGGGGCCAATGGGTTGCCCTAGAAAGTGCTTTGGACTAATGACCTGTTCAGAGAGTGGAGAGTCATGAAATCTCAGCACAAGTCCTGACATGAAAAGCCTTTGAAATTAACTGGTGAACAGGGTCCATGTTTGTAAAGAATCAAAACAACTAGGTGGGGAGAGAAAAAGTAAGTATAAAAGGTTATTTGAGTGAATTCAAACCCTTAAAATAAGACCTGTAAATCTAAGTCAACCAAATTTGAGCAGGTAGTACAGAAATACAATGCAAAAGACCATAAGATCTGTCACATCTATTTCTTAGGTACCCAAGGCTATATGGTCTTCTCTGAACCTCAGTTTCTTCATCTTGAGATTGTTATAATGAGTGTGGCCTGCAGATTTAATTTGAAGATTAAATATTTATAATAGATAAGATCATAAGATTAAATATAATAAAGTCCTAGAGTCTCCCCTTTGTGTAGTTGGTGAGGTACACAAATGCTGTTGAGGGCTGTACAAAGCATCTGAGGGAGCTGCATTTTCCAGAAACTCTAAGGGTCTTTCAGATAGAAAAAAATGGAGCACTTTTAAGACTTACAGAATTAAATCTTAAATGGTAAAATTTTTGGATTATGACAGAGAGACAATAAATAAGTTTTTTAAGGAGACCTGCCCACTGCTATTCAAAACATACTAGTTTGGGTTAAATATTCTGAATTTCAGTTCTAGTCTAAATGCTCTAATTTCTCTTATTGTGGGCCCTGAGCAGTATCACCTGTTTCTAGATCGGGGTCTAGGAGCTCAGTGGCTAATGGACTGAGGCCAAAAGGTTGTTGGTATAGCAATCAAAGAGTTGAAGCTGAAGGTCAGTTCAGAAGGGATAGCTGGATCTAAGTTTAAGAAAGTTGAGATCTGAAGGGACAGAAGTCCTGGAGCAGTAAGGGTCAAAGCGCTCTATTGAGAGGCCTACCTCAGAAGTCATGAAACCAGTAGGAAACTGGGCTTGGCCTGAAATTGTCACCAGCCTAATGTGGGCTGTTAGAGGCTAGTTTCCCTCCCTACCCTCCAGTCCCTGAATGTCCTGAGACACTTTGCTAAAGGCAGAGTGGTCGGGTGTACCAGGACTGCAAGATTTTACAGGGTCCTGTCTGGCAACACTCCTCTGTCTTGGTCAGGGTATGTGGTGGCATCAGCACGCAAAGCACTCAGCACGGTTTCTGTCATATAATGTGAATTCAAGAATCTCACTATTCTCAGGACGAGAATGACTGGAGAGACTTAGGATAACTTCCAGGCATCTGAGCACTCCTGTGTCTGGGAGTCCTGCAAGGTCATGAAGAGGCCATTGCTGAGTGCTCAGTGCAGAGTGTCCTAAGGGAGTTCCAAAAGGATCTGTAGTAACAATAACAATTGATTGTTATTTCCTTTTAAATATATGATAGGAAAGCAAGTATACTTAAAATATTTTCATTTATTTTGATACTTGCGTTTAAGCTCAACGAGCTGAGAGAGTAAAGAGGAACAATTACAAAAAATTGAAAACTAAGTGAGGACATGACATATTTGAAATTGGGGACCAATGATAGAGGTACTCTGCCTTTCCTGGTTCACAGACTTGCTTTCAGTTTCTTTAACTCATCTAATGCTCTCACTTTAAGCCTGTAAAGTTGAGACCATTAACACTTCCATTAAACAGAGTTTAAATAATTTGTCCAAGGTCCTGGAGCAAAGTCACGTCTCACACTCAGGCTCTTTAGCTCTGGAGTCCACAATCTAAATCCCTATGCCAAGTTCCCTTTTACTTATGTCTCCATTCTTAATGCCACTTAAGTTTCCACAGAATAGAACGTTGCCATCCTGCTTTGCTTCATCTGCATTCCCAGGAAAACATAAAAACCACCTTTGTTAACTGGAAGTGAACATGACTAACATTGACAAATACAATCTACTCTCAACTTGCTGGAATCAATTCATGTAAATTAGACCTTACCACAATGTCTCTAAAAGGAACTCATTCATTAACTTAACAAGTCCTCATTGAATGCCCACTACATGGCAGGCATTAAACGAGATATATAGGGGTGTGTGATGTGGTAAAGTCCATTTAATAGTCTCATCTGACTCTGAAAAAACAGCGTGATATCTTAAAGTTGAAATATTCTGAATTATCAGGTGTCAAACTCACACTGAAGGTAAACTTTAGGGTACCAAATTCCAGGCATCAGGAAACTGCCTACCTCTACCTTCAAAAGGAACCAGCAAAAAACAAAACAAAACAAAACTATATATATATATATATGTATATATATATATATATATATATATATATATGTTTAGCTATTGTGTACAAATAATGCAGACACACTCCTGTAAAAGAAAAATTGATCAACCCAATTTCAGACGAGGTGTGAGGAATGTTAAAATTAAATTCCTGCCTTTCTGATATTTCCACTTTGGAAATAGCACTACTGGAAGGATAGGGGGAACATTTAAAAAGAAAAGAATGATTTGATACGAATCAATCAGCAAACAAGTGTAGAAGCATGACAAGAGTTTTGGTCAAAGGTTTTCTGCACCGTGCTTTCCATGACCTCTGAAAGCAGAGTATCAGACAATTGGTTGGAGAAAGAGTGAAGGTTGCAGTTCTATTATATAGTAATTTCATGTCAAAAGGAATTAATTATCCATTCTCTTTGTGCTCTTCATAGTTGTGGTCAATGAATTTATCTGACACTGAAAATTAATGCCTGCCATATATTCTGTGTGAAATAATGATACTGTGCTCACTGAGTTGTCAAGGCAAGCTGTTACCTTCACTGAGAAATCTATCTGAAGTTTAGCTTTTCCAAAACATTTAAAAATCCAGATGTTTTATCCATCAACCTTACTTTATATTCAGCAATGAGGTTCTCTGAACCTAGCCAAAAGACCAACCTTATCTTGAGTTTTATTCCCAGGTAAAACATAGCATGTGGCACCTTGAGGACAGCAAAATTTAGAACAAGAAGAAACTGATGAATGGGCCATGCTACCTCAGGTAGAATAATACAGAATATTCCCTTTAGGAATTTAGGAGGTGCAAAACTCAAATACTGTTCAAGTGATTAACACAAGACACACACACACATCAATGGTTAGTTGAATCTTAAGATGGACTCAAGGTGTTTTTTTGGGGGGTGGGTAGGCTTATCTGCAAAATGTAGATAACAGCATCCTTGAACAATGTCAGAGATCGATGAGGTAATATATGTAAAATGAAATTGATTGTTCCAGGAAAAAAAACCCAAACTCATCTAAAGGCTCATCGAAGTATTCTGGATGTCAATTTTTACCTGATCTTATTGTTAATGAAGTAAATTAATGCCATTAAGAAAAAAAAAGTCAACATTAAATAGCAAGTCCTTCATTTGAGAGATGCAAGGTGATTTTTGGCTAGAATCTAGAAAGAATCTAAGTTGATGTCTTTCCTAAAGCAGATAAGCATTCCATTTAAGAGTTTGAAATATATTGACTGTACTTTAGTTTGTTCCTACTTTGCCTTTATTTTGTTTTTGTTGGGAAAACACACAGCTGAAATATATCCTCTTGGATAATGATAAGAACAATTATTATTTAATACATTCTTGATAATCAACATCTATGTAGAATACAAAGCTTCAAGTAGCAAGTCGGATATTTGCATCTCTTTTTTTATTCATGTCTACAAAAGACCTTTTTTTAAAAAATAAAAAAATATATATATCTCCAAATATTCTTGGATAGCATAGCTTAAAAATGTATTCAAATTTTTTTTAAGTCAGTGATTACTTTTCAAGAGGCATGATTGTCTCCTGTTTGCATTATGCATTTAAAAAATCTTTTACACAAGTTGCTACTTCACTAATGACAGATTGGCGAGGGATCAAGGGAACTAATAAGGGCATGCAGATTTTCCTTTACAAAATTCTGTTGTAATGTTAATAAAAGAGGCAAAGTTATGTCAGTCGAAGAACTGTTTTCTTTTCCAGACACTTGTTCTTAATGATGAGTTATACTTGAGGAAGACAAATACTGTTCTTTCCTAAAGGACTCATTTTTCCCCCATGATGGCATTTTGAAGTTTATGATTTGTCACAACTCTCAGCAGGAAGTATAATGGCCAAGCATGCCTTAACATGTCATTTATTCAAGTAACGTGGTCTCAGTTCTGCGGGTGAAAAAACTTCTCAGTCTCTGGTTTGCCCTTGGCCACCATTTTAGTCAATGATTACAATGAAAGAATGAAGTTTGGACTTTCACAGTTGCTTTATTTTGGCTGAGGTTCAGAGTTACCTTGCTCCATCCTGCAGGAATAAAAATTAGATGTCATCCAGTAAGAAGAACAACATCACCATCACCAAGTACCTTAATTACTTTTCCATATATGGAAGGTAGCTGATACTCTAAAGAGATCCCTTGCCATGTATAGTGAAAGTTCCCCAGGAAAAATGTACATATGATATAAATAGATAAGTTCCCAGATATTTTTGAGAAGCATAGCCCAAATTGTAAACCCTGCTGTAAAGAAAATCGTAGCTTTGCAGAAATGAGGGATGAGTCCAGAAATTTGCATGAGTATGCCTTGGGCCTTTAGGACCGGATATCTGCATTGGCAGCTGAATATGGCTCATATGACTGGAAATAGTCACCAGACTTGAGTTCCTGCTGCTTAGAAGAAAAGCCACTAGGAAGGAACTTTTCCCAACAATGAGCTATTTGACACAAATCCTCTGCCTTGGTTTTATGGGTTGTGTGCAACACTTCTTTTCATTTTGTCCTCCTAACTTTTCTCTTAAATCATACTGTATCGTCCAAAGACCATGCATCCTTCAACCTCAATTTCAAATGCTCCAGTTTGAAATGTTAACAGTATCCAACTTTTCCCAAGTATCATATTCCAGGTCTGTGTAAAAATTAAAAACCTGAAGTCTCGTCAAAATACTCCTGAAAAAAAATCTCTTAAATATTTGATGAGGAAGACTGCAATGACTTGATTTTGTATATATAATCTGCAGACGTCTTGAAACATTCTTCTACTAGTCAGTGTTTCTCTTTGACTCTCAACTAATTATTTAATGCTTTTCTCCAGGATTTTAACAAGTCTTCATCACCCACATTGCCTGGGCATCTTGATAGGAAGCCAGAAAACCCTTAAAATCACTCATATATTTCTTTCATATGTTTCATCAATGTACAAACACTTTTTTAAAGCTTGGTTACCTTAATTCCTTGCAGTCACTTGAATGGAATTTCAGAGGAAACTGTCTATACCACTTAAAATGCTTTATTTCTCAATACTTTTATTATATATTTATTATATACTTTATGAAATAGTAACAACTTCTCGTTTAATTTAAATTTTGAACACTAACCCATACAAAATGGTATGGTCTTTCCCAACTTTGGCTTGTCAAATTATCGGGGAACTAGCCCAGGTAAAACAGCAATTTGTTTCTTGTGCAATTAAAGGAAATCTCTCTGGGTCCCAGCATCGTCTGTTGAACAAGCAAATTAATAAAGTGGAAAAAGCATAGGGGTTGGATTACCTGGATTCGATTAAATCTTGACTCTGCCTTTTCCTCTCCAAACAGCCTTGGTTGAATTCATTACCCTGTCCTGAGGCTTATTTTTCACATTTTAATAGTTATGATAATACTATTATCAAGTCCATAGGATTATTGGGAAGTTGAATAAGATATTGCATTAAAAAATCACTTGTATGAAAAAATACCATACAAATATTGTTCTTATTGTTTCTGTGTTTTTCTAAAAAATGTGCAGTTTGGAGAATAAAGCAATGTAGTGAGTGTGAATAATTATATCCAAAATGTCTTCTTCCCATGAATTCCCTTATCAGAGGACAATTTAGAAAGAGCCTCTAAGGAATGGCAAAGTCTCTTCTAGTACATGTGTTCCTTCTTGTACACACCTAGTTCCCAGGTATTTCGGTAAAGTTTGTTTGAGTTTGTTTGTTAGGTTTTCAAGAAGGGACTTGGATAGGGGTGGAGGGGTGCTTTTTACATTTCAGAATATATTGTCCTTGAAGTGACCAGGACCTCCTAACTGAATTATATCTCATTGGCCTTTAGTCTACCATTTCTCTCCTATTTCCTTATTTCTGCATAAGTGGAACATCTATTGCAGTACATAACAGAGACCTGAGCAGGATGGCTATGGGAATTAGAGCATGAAGTCTCTAACCCCACCCATTTTATTCACTACATCAGAGTGATACTTCCTAATCATGTTCCTGGGGATACATAATATTTGTGATCCCTTTTTTTAAACACATGTATAATCATCACCCCTGTTGTGAAATCACCATTCTTTTTCATGTGCCTATGTCAACTGAAACCACATTCACTAAAGTCACCATTGGCTGACTCATGGCTTAACCCTGGAACCTGGCTTCAGGTTTCCTCAGAACACTGCATAAGTTGCTCATGCCCTTCTTTCACAGGCTTACCTTCACTTGTCTCTTAATTACTAGCATTTTCTCTTAGAGTCCGTCTTCAATCTTCTTTTCTCATTGCACACATCAACATGCAATGAGATCATCATCTCCCAAGGCTTCAGCTGGCATTTATGCAATGATAACTTCCAAATACTGGTCTCCAGACATTTCCTGTATTTCCCTTGTTTAGTAGGCACCTACAAATCAAACATAGTGCTAAAATTCAAAGCTCATTTCTTTCTAAAAAAAAGAAGAAAGAAAGAAAGAAAAAGAAAGAGAGAAAAGAAACTTGCCATTTCTCCTATAATTCCTGTTTCAGTTAGTTATATCACTTTGCACTGAATCTGGTAAGACAGAAAACATAAGGAAATCTTAGACTCTTCTATGCTCCTTTATCATCCATAACAAGTCAGTCAGCAAGACTTGTCAATTGCCTTTTCAAAATGTCTCTTTAATCCATCCATTCTTTTCACCAGCACTGCCCACGTTCTAGTGTAGGTCCTCATCAGCCACTTAATTGTTAAATCTAACACCTACTGGCCTCTTCTTCCTTCCATCCTCCTTCCACACATCCACACAAACAGTTTATTGAAAATGAGATCCAGATATGTCATTCTTTCTCTGCTTAAAAACAAAAAACTAGCTATATAAAAATCCAATAAATAAAAATGCAAAGACTATCTTTATTAACAACTTATTCTCAGCATATCTGTGCAGATTCATATGTCTCTAGGATTTTATACATTTTCTTTCTGATATATGGCATATGGTTGTCTTTTCTACTTACTCTTCACGACTTTGCTCAAATGAATCTCTTTGTAACTCTCTAGTGAATCCCTTTTTAAAAAAATTATTTTACTGACGTATAGTTGATTTACCATGTAATGTAAATTTCTGCTGTACAGCAAAGTGATTCAGTTATATATACCTTCTTTTTCATATTCTTTTCCACTATGGTTTGTCACAGGATATTGAATATAGTTCCCTGTGCTATACAACAGGACTTTGTTGTTTATCCATCCTATATATAATAGTTTGCATCTGCTAACCTCAAACTTCCAATCCATCCCCACCCCCTCCCCTTGGCAACCACAAGTCCGTTCTCTGTGTCTGTAGCTCTGTTTCTCTTTCATAGATAAGTTCATTTGTGTCATATTCTGGATTCCACATATAAATGATATCATGGTATTTGTCTTTCTCTTTCTGATTTACCTCACTTAGTATGATAATTTCTAGGTCCATCCATGTTGCTGCAAATACACATTATTCCATTCTTTTTTATGGCTGAGTAATACACCATTGTATATATGTACCACAAGTGAATCCTGTCTTGTCCAATGCTCTCTTAGCCCTTTGAACATGCCTCAATAATAGTGATGGTGGCTATATTTTTTCTTAAGCAGAAATGGGAACATGTAGCCTTACAACTATGATTGTGCTTATTCATAGAACATGACAGAATATTTGAAGTAGATCATGTCTCAACATATCTAGTAAGAATGGCCACTAGAAAGATGATATGTATCATATTCAAATAAAGAGAAGTGTAGTATTATTTTTTTCCCATGTCTGGCTCCCCAGTTAGACTGTGAGCTTCTCTGCCATCACAGTGACTAAGACTTACTTGGGTAGCAGTTTTCCCAGAGTTGCTCAGAGTTGGTACATTATAGATGCTCAGTAAAAGTTTGTTAAGAAATGATTGATGAATTCATAAGTGAAAAAATGAACACGTCGCAGTTGTTTATGAAAGTATGCTAATTTCAGGGTTTGAGTCCTTATATGCCCTATATCATTTGACTTGGGGATAAAACTCAATTCTTTTTCATAAACTACCCCAGGTGCCATCAAACTTTCAACAATTTCTCTTTTCTCATCAAGCTTAGATGTGGCTTTGCTTCTTATTCCCCAGAAGAATGGAGAAGAAAACTTCTCTACTCTCTCAACATTGTATCTACCAACCTGCTTACATTTTTGTGCCTGGCTACCCATTCCTTCAGGTTGAAATGGACTTTGATGCACTATTCAGTGCCTTCTTTGGGACACTGGGTACCAACTCCTCTTGGCTCTTCAAGGACAATGCTCTTGCCATCATCCTCTCTCTCACCTGTGTCATAAGTTATTCTCTTTCTCCTGGATAATTCCCTTCACCATATAAACTTGCTAAAATATCTCCTTAAAAAACCCAACAACAACCTACTTTTTTCCATGTCTCTCAAGAGGTAATGCTCTATTTTTAAATTTCCCTTTTCAGCAGAGCTCATTCAAAGACTTGTCTATACTCAAGGCTTCTTCTTCCTCCATTTCTCTCTTGATTTCACTCTAATCAATTTTTCCTCTCCAGAAATCCACTAAAACCTCTCCGGTCAACATCAAGTATGATTTCTATGCTGCCATTTGAAGTCATTTTGGGTTTCATTTCACTCTATTTATATTATTCAGCAAAGGTTCACTCTACATTTTTGAAACCTTTTCTTCACTTGGACACTGGGCTACCCTTCTCTCTTGAGTCTCTCCTTTCCTTTCCTAGATCCTTTATTGGTTCTACTGTATCCACCAGATTCCAAACACTGGAACACCTGAGGGCTCAAGTCTCCATGTCTTCTCTGCCTGCACTCACTCCATTGATGATTTCATCCGTTCTCATTGAAATAGTTCCATAGGTAAACTAATGACTCCCAAATTCATACCTCTGGCCCTGACCTTATTCTTAAACTTCAGATACATTTGTGCAGTTGCCTATGTGAGATTTCACTGGCATGTCTGATAGGCCTCTTAGGTGTTCAGAATCGAGCTCTGCCTCTCTATCAGGGTCAGATCTGCTCTGCCTAAAGTCTTCCCATGTCAGTTATTGTCAACTCCATTCTCCGTTGTTCAAACCAAAACCCATGGAGGCATCTTTAGACAAGTTATTCCCACCTTTACACCATTGCAGTGGTATCCTAGTTTGTCTCTCTGCTTCCATCTTCGTCCTCCTTTGGTCTTTTCCTAACACGACAGCCACAGTGATGTTTTAAAATACAAGTGGGATCATATCATTCCTCTGTTCAAAACCTTTAATGCCTTCTTGTTTTACTCAGAGTAAACACCCAAATTCTTACTCTGGCGCCAAGGCCTTCTATGGTCTTTCTCTTCTACACCTGTGAAGGCATGATCACCTGCTACCCTCCTTTCCTCACCCCTCAGCTCTAACCCATTGGCCTCCTTCCTGTGTCTGGAACATGCCAAGGATGCTGTGGTCTCAGGGCCTTGGTACATTTTTTTCTTTGTCCAGAAATCTTTTTCCTCATATCCATATTGCTTTTTTTCTCCACTTTCTTCAGATCTCCGTTTATTTATCAATTTATCCTAGAAGTCTTCTACCACAACTTCATGTAAGTAAAATACTCATTCTGTATCTCTTTACCCTACTTCCTAGTACTTATTACCTTAGGAATAGCAATTCGATATTTAAGTCCAATTTATAGTATTAGAACATAAGCTCCAGTGAGGGCTAGGACTTATCTGGTTTTATTTGTTGATAGTTTCTTTGGACTTAGGTAAGTACTAGAAACAACAAATATAGACTAGAAAATAACAACAAATACTAAATAGAAAAATGGTTAACATTGTGCATATATAACTAAGTAAGCAAGATTTTTAAAGAAAGAAAAGTGATCACAGTTTCTGGCAAACTACTCAAAATGACTGAAGCTTATTTCAGTAATCTGAAGAGGGCAGGACATGGCATTTCACCTCACATTTTGTTCAGAAATAAACATTAATAATAATTTAATTTTTAGCTAAGGCAGTGGCTCCACAAGGACAAGTAAGCACCTGAAAAAGAGAAGAGGATTAAAATTAGTGAGACTGGAAAACCAAGAGGAACTTAATGGCTAAATCAATGTCACTATTTGATCTTGGCCTCTGATCAACGTGTACCTGCCAGTTGACCCCATGGAGATCATTAGGACGGTGTTTACTTTGGCTACCACTCTTCTAAATGCTAGTGATGGTCATGCACAGACTGAAAGTTGGGGAGTTTATAGCTGGGAATTGGTTCTTACTGCAATTAGAGTGGAATGAACCTGACAGTAACTGGTCCAGTGGTTTTCAACCATTTTTCCCCCAGAGCGAGATACCTGCCAGGTAACATTTCCCTGAGCTACGTCCTCACATCACTCACTTGAGTTTGCCGCCTAGGTAGTATAGCCCATGGGTTCTGTGCAATTTTGAATTGCTACCTAAATGTCCCTACCCCAGAACAATTTCTCCCATCCATTTATGTACTCACATGAGGCTGAGAACTGTTTTCTCGATGAAACCTGCCATTTTTCAGATAACACATCTGAGGCTTACAGAGAATAAGCGACTCACCCAAGATTATGGAGAGTAGAGATCTCAGATATCAGAGACTAGGAGACCTAAGAGATTAAGGAAGACATCTTCCTGGCCTGAGGTTTATTTCTGTCTTAGTGAGAGACTAAATATACAAACAGACAATGGCCAGGCCATATATAAAAGTAAAATCCTGACCTACAACCTGCAGCAAAGAGCCCAGGAAGCCAGGCTGCTCTCCGTAGTAACCAGTCTGAGAGGTCAGACTGCTATCTGTAGGAACCAGTCCAGGAGGCCAAACATATCCATGTGACAACTGGTCCAAAATGGCTAAGACATGATTACTTACTGACAGCTTCCCTAACTTTTGCCCCCTTTTCCAGCTTAGGACCAAACCAAGAACCCCAAATATGCACACCTGACCAATCACATAGGATGCTCCACTTCTATCTAGCTCAGCTGCAGTGCCCCTGTGCCAACAGCCTCCAATCAGGGCACACCTGAAGTCACCCTGCTTCCATGAGAAGGCTTTCCCATGTCTCTGCCTGCCTTTAATTTTGTGCCAAACACAAGTGATGGCGGCTGACCTCCTTGCTATAGAAAGCTCTGAATAAACAGCCTCTTCTTGCTCTCATGTTTGTGAACTTACTTATTTTCACAGGTCTCATGACGTCCCACAGAGACACAGCTGGCCCTTCCCATCGCTGCAGACCCCAGCCTTGGACCATAGCTCCCCGGGAAGACAGAGAGGGCCCTCGTGCCTCACTGCACACAGCTTGTCGAGTCCACGCTGATGTGGTAAGTCAGCATTGGGTCTGCACTCTGCTGTCTTTGCATTGAATTTCTCAGCTATTTATTCTCAGTTTGGTACCTAGGTTTTGTTATGAGTTCCCACTTGGTTGGCATCCTTGGTAGAATCAGGCTTTTTCATCCCTTTTGCTCTCTCTTTTTTGTTACTGTTTTATGTTGTCCTGTCTAACAGTGTTTTTTTGGTCATGAAAGGAAAATCGTAGGGTAGAAGACAGGCAGAGGCTCTCAAAGTCTGTTGTTAGAGCTGACCTCACACGCTGGTGAGTAGTATGTGGTTCTCTAGACTGGCATCGACTTGGACAAACTTTGCTGTGGGTCACCTGTACATCCTAACCATGTCTTTGTAAAGGAAGACTAAATTCTCTTGAATTCCTACCGCAGTGCTGTATTACACATTATTAAATGGCTTTGTCTTCCATATTTCTATGATTCCATAATGTGTAATGCCTTTATGACTGTCAAAAAGTTTTACATTATTACTATTATTCACTGTGTTCTAATGTTCTCTGCCAGAGCTCCTGGCAGAGAAATTTGGCTTACTTGGCAAATTCATCCAAGGCTGGTTCTGGGCGTTTTTTGGTTCTGTCAAAGTGCTTTGCCTTGTATATGATAGACATTTGTAGATGTTTGTTTTTCCCAAATGGGAAAAAACAGAGAAGGGGGAAGACAACTACAAAACATCAAGCCAATACCTATATATTTATCTCATCGTACTCCATGAGGTAGATCTTATTATCTGTGTTTTAAACGTGAGTAAAGGAAGATTGGAAAGATTCAGCGGTTTGACCAAATAACACAGCTAGTTAGTAGTGGACTCCAGATGTACAAACCTAGTCTGTCTAGCCCCAAAGCCTATATACTTTCTGCTTTGCCACATTATCCCTCAAAGCATAAACACAATCACAGTTTGAAATCTGCAGTAGAATTCAAAGAAATTATGTTAATACAAACATATTTAAAGAATCACATTCTGGAGGGACGCTTTTGCTTGAGGTGGACGAAACCTGGGATCTTCGTTGCTAGAGCGCTTGCTGGAGTTCTGGCTGCTAAAGGACGAATTCAGCACAGCCTGCTTCCCTAGTTAATGAAGTGTGTGCTGCCCTCTACTGGCAGCGGGGAAACACTACATCATGCTTTGTGTTGGTTCAGGAAGGTGAAGGAGGTAAAGATTCAATTCTGCTTCCCATTATCAGAGATTTCCAGTGGGTCTGGATTCTTTCTATTGTATTTTCCCCTCGAATAAACTTATCGACTTCAGTTTCTTTCTTTGCCAGTCTCATCTGGTTATGTCACTCCTGTTAATATGTTTAAGATTTAGTAGAGGCACCTAGAAAAACTAAAGCTATATCTGCATTAATGGAAATCCAGGAGATTAGAAATTGACATGCGTGCTAGATCGAGGATGCGTTAGTCCTTGTTATTTACTGTTACTATTGCCCTAGATTATAGGTGACTGGTATGTAAACTTTTGAATCCATTATTCTTTCCTGTGCTATGTAAAACAGACGATTGATTCTCAATAAGGCAATTTTAATATTCACCCATTCATTTAATCATTCATTTATTAAACCCACACTCGTGAAAGTCTATTTTGTGCCACGATGCTAGTGGTGAGGAGGTATAAGTAGGAATAAGCATCCTACAGTTCAACGGTGAAGATGGGCCTGCGAACAAATAATTGCAATGCAGTTTAAATAATGCTGTGATCTTTCCAGAGTGCTGTGTGTTCTCAGGAAGAATGATTAATCTTATGGATGAGGGTGTGCTTACACTCCAAGATGGGGAAGAGTTTACACGATGGATAACGAAAGAGGGGTGTTTAAAATCGAGAAATCTCATGTCAAAGGTGTGAGGATAGGGAAAAGTGAAAGACAAAGCCGGAACACCCAGTTGCATATGTTGACATGAAGAGTGTTCCGGGAGTGTGTGAATGAAGTCTGGGATGTAAAGAGAACAGAGTTATGAAGGTGTTAACTTCTCCACATAAGAGTATGGACTATGTGTTATATGTATTACATATACAGAGAAAGAGGGTGGGAAACTATTGAGGGATGATATTTTAAATCCATGATTCTTGTTGTGGTTCTGTCTTGTTCAGTATAAAATGAGAAATTTGACTACTGTAAGGGAATTGATGTGAATACCAATTTACTTTGGAAAATGCATATCCTATGTGGTATTTTTTGAAATCTTCTGATTGACGGCCTAACTAAATGGATAACTACTGAATTCCACTCGACACTGTATTCTGTAACCGTATATTGGCTCTTCAGTATCAATGTGAATTTGAGAGTAAGACTTTGAATAAGAGAAATAAAAGCGACCTTCCTTCTCCAATATCCACCATTTACCCCCCTTCAGAGAACAAAATTCTCCACCTTACTTTGTTGGTATACAACAAGTTTCTGCCTACATTTTTTTTTAACATCTTTATTGGAGTGTAATTGCTTTACAATGGTGTGTTAGTTTCTGCTTTATAACAAAGTGAATCAGCTATACATATACATATGTTCCCATATCTCTTCCCTCTTGCGTCTCCCTCCCTCCCACCCTCCCTATCCCACCCCTCTAGGTGGTCACAAAGCACCGAGCTGATCTCCCTGTGCTATGCGGCTGCTTCCCACTAGCTATCTATTTTATGTTTGGTAGTGTATATATGTCCATGCCACTCTCTCATTTTGTCACAGCTTACCCTTCCCCCTCCCCATATCCTCAAGTCCATTCTATAGTAGGTCTGTGTCTTTATTCCCGTCTTGCCCCTAGGTTCTTCATGACCTTTTTTTTTTTCTTCTTAGATTCCATATATATGTGTTAGCATATGGTATTTGTTTTTCTCTTTCTGACTTACTTCACTCTGTATGACGGACTCTAGGTCCATCCACCTCACTACAAATAACTCAATTTTGTTTCTTTTTATTGCTGAGTAATCCATTGTATATATGTGCCACATCTCCTTTATCCATTTATCTGTTGGTAGACACTTAGGTTGCTTCCATGTCCTGGCTATTGTAAATAGAGCTGCAATGAACATTGTGGTACATGACTCTTTTTGAATTATGGTTTTCTCGGGGTATATGCCCAGTAGTGGGATTGCTGGGTCATATGGTAGTTCTATTTTTAGTTTTTTAAGGAACCTCCATACTGTTCTCCATAGTCGCTGTATCCATTTACATTCCCACCAGCAGTGCAAGAGGGTTCCCTTTTCTCCACACCCTCTCCAGTATTTATTGTTTGCAGATTTTTTGATGATGGCCATTCTGACCGGTGTGAGATGATATCTCATTGTAGTTTTGATTTGCATTTCTCTAATGATTAATGATGTTGAGCATTCTTTCATGTGTTTGTTGGCAATCTGTATATCTTCTTTGGAGAAATGTCTATTTAGGTCTTCTGCCCATTTTTAGATTGGGTTTTTTGTTTTTTATTATTGAGCTGCATGAGCTGCTTATAAATTTTGGAGATTAATCCTTTGTCAGTTGCTTCATTTGCAAATATTTTCTCCCATTCTGAGGATTGTCTTTTCATCTTGTTTATGGTTTCCTTTGCTGTGCAAAAGCTTTTAAGTTTCATTAAGTCCCATTTGTTTATTTTTGTTTTTATTTCCATTTCTCTAGGAGGTGGGTCAAAAAGGATCTTGCTGTGATTTATGTCATAGAGTGTTCTGCCTATGTTTTCCTCTAAGAGTTTGATAGTTTCTGGCCTTACATTTAGGTCTTTAATCCATTTTGAGTTTATTTTTGTGTATGGTGTTAGGGAGTGTTCTAATTTCATACTTTTACATGTACCTGTCCAGTTTTCCCAGCACCACTTATTGAAGAGGCTGTCTTTTCTCCACTGTATATCTTACCTCCTTTATCAAAGATAAGGTGACCATATGTTCATGGGTTTATCTCTGGGCTTTCTATCCTGTTCCATTGATCTGTATTTCTGTTTTTGTGCCAGTACCATAATGTCTTGATTACTGTAGCTTTGTAGTATGGTCTGAAGTCAGGGAGCCTGATTCCTCCAGCTCCGTTTTTCTTTCTCAAGATTGCTTTGGCTATTTGGGGTCTTCTACCTACATTTTATCTACTTTATGCCAGCTTGATTTTTTTTAAAAATGAACTTTATTTTTAAAATTTATAGAAGTATTATTTGATATAAAAAATTCAAAAAAAGAGAAAAGTGGTTTAAAAAGATCCCCTTATACCCAACTACTAAAGATTCCCATTTTAAAATAAGTATGTGTTTGTATAGCCCAGGAAGATAGCAGACCTTTGTGCTACAGTTTTCTCAGGCTACGTGTTTTATAGTAAGACTTAAAAATATCCCATCATGAGTTCATATGGTGTCTGATTCCAGTGGCGCCAATCATCAGTGAATTGGGTGTCCAGACAGTGCTTCCATGGCCATTGTAATTTGTTGTAATGAACTAATAGCTAACAGAAGTTTAAAACACTACTACCTTTCATACCTCTGGTATGATAACTGATTTATTTTCTGCATCATTAATTAATTTTCTATTTACAGGGAACAAATAAAGGTGCTGTGAGGAAGTCTGCCATGGTACCCTCTCTAGCTAATGAGTTCTTTAAAATTGGTTTTACCTAAACTCTTATTAGAAAACTTTTCAATTAGGCAGCAATACCTTATTGGGTACAGCCTGTGGGAGGAAGTGATATGAAGGAAGCCTCTATAGTAACTAAAAAATTCGCTCATATTTTATTAGCAGAGTTCACACCTCAAATCCTTGTTTATGAAATCTGTCCTCACTTTCTGCATCTCTCATACTTTTGGCATTATTACATGCAATATATATTCAAATTCTATGAATGTATTATTATTATTATTTTACATTATGTGTAACTCCTCAATTGTAATTTGAGGCCAAGCTTATCTGTTTTAAATTTCATTTCATTTTCAAATCTTTTATTCTTATAGTTTTGAAAAGTTACTTTCTATCTCCAGTTATTATGAAATATTGACTCTACACCATGTGTTGTACAGTACATCCTTGAGCCTGTCTTACACCCAAAAGGTATTGTTTAAGAAGGATTCCAAACTCATTTTTGGATAACCACCACTTATTCTCTTATAGGTTGACAACAAAACAGAAAACACCTAGAAATATGCCAAAGAATGATGTACCTTAATTCTTTTGCATTGGTCTCCTTAATTATCCATCAGCAGTTCCAAATCCAGCACGCTCCCACTTTTTAAGGGCCCCCTCTCCTCACTGCATTTGATGTAGTGGCACAGCTGGCTGGGGACCTAGTAGTCAAATGGCTTTATCATTGAGAAATTTGGTTACTGAAAAACTAGCCTTTTAAATAACATCTTTCCCCAGGTGGAGCACACCTCTGTTTCTACAGCAGGCCTGACTCAGTGGGAGAAAGCTCATCATTCATCTCCAAACAGACACTAAGCTGGAGATTCAAATGGGAAGTACTAGCAGATGTCACCTGCTCCCAGTATTGGGTGAAGTTGTGGTCATCTTTTCCATAAAGAACATTCTCCAGCAGCATCACTTGGTTAGAGTAATACATGGTGTTGCATTTTCATTTCTAGAAGCAGGGTAAGGATCAGAGTTCTCTGAGATCAAATTACCACTTACCACTGAGTAAGTTTTGGCCGCCTTGCATGGCTTGCGGGATCTTAGTTCTCTGACCAGGGATCAAACCCGAGCCCCCTGCAATGGAAGCCTGGATCCCTAATTACTGGACTGCCAGGGAATTCCCTCAGATGATTTCAAATAGCCTTAGTGGTCCTGTGAATGGTTGCAGGCTCTGGTCATTCTTGGTTCTGATGTAGTTAAATATTAGAAAAATATTACTTATCATTTGATCTTAAGGATATTTGCTGTTTTCCTTGAAATGTGAGAAAGTCAAAAGCCAGATATTTGGAACAGCTTTTCTTTGCCCCTCCAAGATGAGATGTCCACCCATCTCCACCTTGCTTTCTGTCGTAGGAGGCTGACTTTGCTGGGCTGCATCAATCAGTCCCCACTGCCGTCTGCCTTTCTGTTTGATTTCCAGGGGGAAAGTCAGGAAACAGAGAACTGGGAGAAAGAGAAGCTCTGGTTTTGATTCCCTCAGTCCTCCTGCTAGGCCATGGGTTGGTAGTGACTGCATTCCTCACTGAAGGCTGTGGGCACCATTGTGGTGGTCCTCCCCTATAGCTAGAGTCTCATCCTGTTCTGGTAACTGGTAATCCCCTCTCCTTGAGCACAGGTAGAATCTGTGATTTGTTTCTAACCAACACAACATTGCAAAGGTGATGATGAGATGTCACTCCCTTGATTAGGTTGTATTGTACAAGGCTCTGCTGGCCTTGAAAAAGCCAACAGTCCAGTTGTGAACTGCATGGAGAGGGTTACATGGCAGAGAACTATGGTTGACCTCTAGAGACTTAGGGTAGCCTCCAGTCAGCATGAAAATGGGACCTCAGTCCTCCAACCATGAGGATATAAATTCTGCCAACAACCCAAGGGTGCTTGGGAAGGAATCTTTCCCTTGTTCAAGCCTCTGATGAGACCACAGCCACAGCCAACACCTCAACTGTAAAACTGGTGAGATCTTAAGCAGAGGACCCAGGCAAGCTGTGCCCAGAATCCTGATCTGCAGAGACTATGAGATAATACATGTGTGTTGTTTTAAGCCACCAAGTCTGTGTTATTTGTCATGAAGCAATAGAAAACTAATACAAGTCCCTTCATTAATGTTCTTTTGAGGGTGATATCTGTTTCTTTCCAGGACACTAAATAAAACAGGTAGACCAGAGGTTGGTTATTATTTTCTGTAAAAGGTCCAGATAATAAATATTTTAAGCTTTGCAGGCCATAAATGATGCCTGTTGTGTATTCTTTCTCTCTTACAGTCTTCTAAATATTTAAAAATGTAATAAACATTCTTAGCTCATGGGGTATATGAAAACAAGTGGTCTGCTACATTTGACTCATAGACTTTAGTTTGCTGACCCCTGTGTTTGACAAACGTACAGTACCAGGAGATGAGTATGTTATATATTTATCGTATTGCTATATAGTCATCAAAACTTATTTCCTATACTTCCTGAGCACAAATCTAGACAACATTTCCCAGCACATGACGTATGTGTGTAACCATGTGTCTGAATTCTGTTCAGTGGAATGAGGGTGAAAGTGACATAAAGCAATTCCAGGTCTGGTCATACCAACATCTTGTGCAATTCTCCACGCTCACTGACTCTCAATCCTCTGGCTGGAGCGAAGGCTCCAAAGTTCTCGTGGATGGAAGTGCCACAGGGTGGGGGGGCCTTGAGTCCCCACCTCTCAGCATGGAAGACTGCCTACAGAACGCTGTGTTTAACTATTACATGTTTGAGAAATAAACTGTTGTCGGTTAAGCCACTGAGATCTGGGGATCCATTCCTTTGTATATGTCTCAAAGCTGACAGTACCAAGGAGGAACTCTTTCTATTCATATTTTCAGAAGAGAATGTCCCAGAGATCTATTCAGTCACATCAATAAGGGAAACACTCCTGGTCTGTGGAAATCAGTAAGAGTAGGAAAGACCCAGAGTTAGACTACAACTCAGGTTAATGAAAAAAAATCCACATCCAAAGACCCTCGAGTCCTGCACCCTTGTTACAACTTTATGGTCCCCTCTGTTTCTGAGACAGAGCTCTCCTCTCTACGAGGCTCCCACCCAGAGAGACTTCCCAAATCTCTGGACACACATTTGCTGTACCATGGCAGAGCAAGAGGCAATCACAATATCCTCCCTATCCTGACACCCGCTTCACACACTGGCTGCTCCAGCTTGCTCTTTACCGTGGAACCTCAGCCTTTCACATTTCTAACAACCCCTCCCTGAAGAGCTATTATTGAATGGCATTAAGCACCCCAATAAAATGGATTTGAATCTTTAAATTTATTTAAATCTCATTCCTTTAGACCCTTTGAAAGGTAGTTCCTATTCAACAAAATAATTTCTCATTCAGGGAAATTCTTGTATTCTGTTTGATCAATGCAGTTGGAATACAGTAGCGGGTTTCCTTCCTGGGCTTGTCTTTGCCCTGTAATGCAAAATGACTCAGTGGTCTGTGGGCTTCTTCTGCAGCTTTTGGCTCAGCTATTGACATCCATGCCCTTAGGGGGTTTGAAATCAATAGGAATAGAATAAAAGGACACAGTGCTTTTACACATGGATTATTGCAGCATATATCGATTTATAGTGAACTTCATCAATATGAATGATTGCCTTAAGGTACCACATTGTCTTTAGTATTCATCAATTTAAACCCTTCAAAGAATTCAAATGCTAAGCATATTAAAGAAGCATGTCTGGAACCCAGACTATTCAAATATAAAAGAGTCAATAGAAAGAGACAAAAGTTTCCTAAATAATTAATTACTAAGATCATTGCTAAAGTAACAGTCTTCTCCTCTCCTCTCCTCTCCTCTCCTCTCCTCTCCTCTCCTTCTCTCTCTCTCTCTCCCTCTCTCTCTCTCCAGAGGACTGCCTCTGACACAAACGCAAGGGATAAAGCCAAGGCAGTGCTTGTCCAGTAACACTAGGTGGCAGCAGTGGGTTTTGAGCCAAAGCACTCTCCCTTTTCCAATGGGCAAAGTCACCATGATTAAGAACCAACCAGCTAATTGATGAATAACTAGATTTTGGTTACATATGAAGACATGGATTTCCTTTTAGTACCTTTTTAAAACAAAGAAAATATGTCCAAATATTATCAGTGGGTGAGGAAACAAATTTGCCATACAAGGGGGTATCAGGAATGTCGTGATTACAGTCTATGAAAACTGAATAAAACACACATAAAATTAGAAGCCTTCCTCTTGCAGAAAATAAATTATTGCTTTAGGAGAAGCAATGGTTTCACAGAAGACTTGTATTTAAAACATGGGCAATTACTACCAGCTAGACAGTTCTTAGCAGTTTGTAATTTGAAAGGGACTGACTTGTCAGTGTATGATTGATATTTGAAAGGTAACTTGGACTTTTGTTGATTTATTTTCTGTAATGCTACTCAGTATTTTTAAGGCTCTGCTGTAAATATCTTTTAACACAAGATAAACCTATTAATCCTTCTGGAAAGAACTAAATTGTGTGTCAATTTTTGAATCAAGAAATAATACAAGATTAACAATCTGACCTTAGTGTGGCAAGTTGAGTCAAGAAATAAAGATCAGGTACATTCTCAGATTCTCACAAGATTTTACTCAGCATTTATCTGAATAACTGAAAGCAAGTTCAGCGTAATGTTGCCAACAGATGCAGGATGATGTGATGGAAGTCTGGGCAGAGTGTGAATTTTGGTTCTAGCTCTACCTCTAATTTATTTTCTGACCTTGAGTCAATAAGGTAGCGACCCTAGATGCCAAGTGTTCATTTTTAAATATGTAAAGTGTATCTGTTGTTCTAGATGATTTCTTCTACATTCTCATCTGGCTTTATGATCAACAGATTACAATTCCTTTGCCCAGTGATCACCTGGTATGTGTATTTGGCATATAATGTGAAAAACGTGTGTGTGTGTGTGTGTGTGTGTGTGCACGCGTATGTTAGAGGATTGACCCTGGTTTTAAACTCACAGTGAAAACAACATAGCCGATAAGTGTGGCTTCTTGTGCAGGACTATATTGTGTATTTACTAATTCACTTCACAAATAGCTCTTGAGAACATTGTGCAAATGTGTACAGTCTTGTATTCAGGAGAAGGAAAGGGGGACGATAACAGGTGATTTTGTGACAGCCACAGAGTATTATTTGTATTTTTCATCCTCATTTTCTTTACTCTCACCTACAGGATGCAAATCAAGCATGCTTATGTGAAATCTACCATAGGGAATGATTTCACTTAAGTCATTACCTCTTGGCTTAGCCTCCACAGAGATCAGGCACTCCCGATTCTGCTAAAATGGAAAATGGCCCCAAGGCTCAGAGAGACAAAGCTGATGAAATTTAATCTATTTAGTGTTTATTACACAGATTGGACTCCAGACATTTCCAAACATGATGGGCTCAATGTGGCAACTTTCAGGTCTTCCTTAATTAGAAATATGTGTTAGTTAGGAGAATAACCCTACTGTCCAGTTAGATCATGGTTATGACATGTCATGAGAGAAAGGATGGAAGGACTGGAGTTTATGAGTTTATGGGGGACTTAGAGTCCCAGTCTGACAGCTAACATTTATTGAGCATCTACCATGTTCCAAGCTCTGTTCTATCATTAGCACGTCATTTAATCTTCCTATAGGAATACAACATTTACACGATCAGTGTTTAATACAGATGAGGAAACTAAGCTGATGGAAGGTTAAGAAACTTGCCCAAGGTAATAAGTGGCAGAACCAGGAATCAAATCTAGAAAGTCTTGGATCTGAGCCCAAGTTCTAAACTATCACTTAGGTAGTTGGTCTCAGAGCTGAGTCTTCTGCTGTGGAAGCCTCAGGAAGCAAAGTGATAGGCCTTTGTTGAAGAATTAGTGCAATCAACATGTAGCAGTTGCCTTTTGGGTTTGCCAACCTCAGCCTTACTTTGGAAGAATTGGAGCATTAATACCCAATGAGAACAATCAATTTACAAGAATTCTTGCGCAGGCTTCTCTGACACCGTTAGTTGGAAGGCTTCTCACTCTTTGGTCAATACCACTTGCTTTGAAAACAAAAACCTCAACAGTTTTGAAGGACTGTTTTGTTATTTTAGAATATGTCATATAAAAAGCTGTTTCGTCATTTTCTCTACAAAAGAATTACATTCCATCTCCCTTGATTGTTCATGTCTCTTATTACTTACGTGTCCACCCGTCAGTTGATCAATGCTGCTCAGGAAGCTTTTATTCCTCTCCTGTTACTGTTACACCAGAGAGGAGCACAGAGAGTTTAAAATGGCATAAACTATCACTATTAATATTTGCTTTCCCCAATGCTACCTGGTTAAATGTGCAAAAAAGAATAAATTAAATTGGTCGGCTTCTGACAGCATACATATTCCATGACTGTCAATGGGTTACACTATTTGTAATTCTCAAAGGTGCAGGAGAGAGTAATAACAAATTCCCAGTTAATGGAGAGGTGCAGACCCATGGGAGACCATGTCATTTGACCACTGATCTCTTTACTGGGGACAGAACCATCTCTTTGGCTTTCATGTACTGTAGAAGTACTTTTTTCCTTACCTCAACCAAAAGCTGAATATCACCAGGGATGATCATTTAATTTCACATTTTATTAAAACACTTAATGCAAAGCCATGTTGTAACTGAAGGTAAAGCACAGAGCCTGGCGTAAGAATCTCTTCTTCAGAACATAGTAATGAGAGAATTACCACATTAATCTATGTATAAAAGCCCTTTAGAGATTTTCATGCCTCCCGTGGTTCCATTTTCCATGGAAATGTGGAGTCAGAAGAGCTTCAAACAAAATTATTCATCGTTAAACATTTCACTTTTACAGGTACTGCTCTGTCAAGATGCCGCTTCCATGGCGACACACAATGTGACACTTCTCTTTCAGCAGAGCTCTCTGTAGCACCCACCAGCGCTGCCATACCTCGATCGGGTGCACACAGAGGCATCACTCAGTCCATAAATATATCCTGGAGAAGCTGAGCCTCCTCTGTTGTATAAAGGGATGTCCTCCAAGTAGCAACTCCGCGACCTGTCTGATATTTGTATCCAATTGAGAGATGCTGGCAAATCAGAAGAACTCTGGGTACTGTTCTTACAATGCTCTCCCTGAATGGCATCCATCCAGCCTGGACTGTTGCCAGCCTGCCCAGCTTGTTTTAAAGTTTCCAAAGGGCGGGGGGAATCAGCGGTGAGACTAAAATTATTTTCCTAAGCATGTGCCTGCCCCCAGGAGTCTTGCCCTGTTTTCCCTGGTTCCAGAAATCACCCGAGCAGATCATGAAGTGAGTTGCAGTGAGATGGAGACCACTGGGTGAGGAGATGAAGTAGCGTTTATCTGGGCCGCCATCGGCATTTTCCTAATCCTGACGGGTGCCTCTAGTTGACCACGGTTTCAGCACAGGATTTCTGTTATCAAGTCAACAGTCAAGGGTGGTTAAATGGAAGGAGTATCAGAAGTTTGATAAGTGGTTTAAAACCAAAGCCTATAGCAGCGTTGGGAAGTTTTAGGGATAGGGTGCTAAGAAAGCTCGAAACATCTTTAGAAGAGACTAGAATACAGTCTCCTTAGTAACAAAAGACAATAGACTTTATATCAGCTACAGCCAAATGCAACCTGCAGTCCAGGCCTGTTACCAAATGGTCCTTGTTGCTATTAAAATGATCACCAGGGAGTTCAAGGACAGGGCCGTCATTTGAAATGGCCTTGGAAGAAATATGTCAAAAAAATTGCCTCAAACCATTTTCCCTGGCGCTCGTTCTCTGTCCCTGTGTTCTAACACACGGTACATGACAAAATATATCCTGTGTATTTATAGTGTGTCCAAGAAATGCCACAGTGCTTAAGGCTCTGACATTGTTTTCATTAGAGATGGATACTTTAGGGAACTGTAAATGCCAACTTTTCAAATTTGCTCTAGATGGAAAAGATCCCAAAGACGCCAGCTTTTACAAATATTTTGTACCGTGTGACGCTCTGAACCAGCTGCTTGTGACTAGAATGGAGAAAGGCTTTTGTGTCAAATGCAAACGACAGCACCCCCAGCTCCTAGCAGAAATGCTGGTGGTCATACTAGCGAAGACCAGGAAATGAGGTTATGCAGCTAACCTTCGTCTTTCTCCAACCTCACTAATGCTAGACAGTAAACCTGCAAAAGAGTATATATATATATATATAGATCCAAACATGAGTAGTCTTTACAATTGCAGTACAGCTCATGCCTTCTGTTCTAGCCCATCAGTTTCCCCTTCTCATCCATTTGCAGGTATCGCAGGACAGGTGTTCCTTTATCTGTGTTCTGATTGGAGCCCTTAGTGACCAATGGACCTCAGCTTCTCTGCCGTTGAAAACTCCCAGGCGCTACCTGCCCTCATCTCTGTCCTTTGCTTTTCACTTGGAAACCATCACCTAATATCTCAGGGAGAGCACGCCAGGCTCTCTGTTTTTGCACCCATTTCCTCTATCAAACAGACTTTATAAGAATCCAAGCCAGTGCCTTTCAGATCTTCCCCTGCCTGCCTGTGAAATCATCCTTCTAAGGCTTTCATACCAAATGAAAAGCTTAGAGTCATCACCTGTTTCAGGTGGGAGGCCGCCGGATGACTGGATGACACTCAAGCCTAATTTTGTATGCAGTGATGGCAGAAGACGCCCTTGTCGTTTTTTCTTTAAGCAGAGAAGATGTAGTTATCCTCTTCTCAGCATGGGGCTAAGAGAAGGATGAGAATACCTACTTCCAGCCATGGCAGAAGATGAGAATGGGCATAATAATTATGCCTCTGTGGTTGTAATATAGTGCTTTTGTCGTCTTCAATAGACATATATTTATCACATAGTTTGTGCCCTATACTGTGTCAGATACTGGAACTACGCAAAGGAATAAGACACACTCCCTATTGTTCAAGGAGCTCACAGTTTAGTGGAGGAGCTAGATTCCTAAATACATAAGATGGTACAGTGTCAGGGGAGCTATGATGATGTTGACGATGCTGAGGGTGTTATTATGAGGACATACACAGAGTCTCCTACCTGAAACTGGGAGGTTTGGGAAAAGTTTCTGGAGGGGAAGACGCTAGAGCTGAAAATTCCATAAAGAACAAAGTTAATCAAAGAAGGGATTTGGATCAGGGAGTGGTAACTGGGGTGCAGACAAGGAGGAGGGATATTAATAAAGGAAGGAGGAAAGGAGTTGTAGGTTGAGGAAGCAGAAGGGAGATTCCGTGACAAGTGTTGGAGACGTGAAGCAGCTTGTTGTGCTTGGGTGATTGTAGAGCGCATTTTGGTGGCCGGTAGGGACAGGGAGGATGGGGGCCAGCAGACAGCTGACTCGAGGGGCTCTGGATGCCTTGGTGGGAGGGAAGTTGCAGGCTGACCTGAAGGTTCTGAGGAGCCAGTGAAGGATGTCTTAGGGAGGAGTGACGTGATCTTGTTTGTTTTAAAAGATCACGCTACCCTTGAAATGGACCGTGGCCCAAGGAAAGTGGGATTTGGAGGTGAGTTGGGGACAAAGAGCAGAGGAAACCTTACGTGATATTTAAAGATAAATATACCTTTGACCTACCCCCTTTTAACTATTACCTGGTTTAGGGCTTTCAAATTTGTGCAAACATATTTTAAAGAAAAATACATTCACAGTGTCATTAATATTTAAAAAATAATTTTCCCCAGAAGGTGAAGACATTTAAGCCAGGGATGGGAAAGATTTTGCCTGAGATCCTCGGTCTTCCTAATAAAATGATGGCTGCTGTAGTCCTAGAGAAATGAGCTCTCTGGACCTGATATGAGGAATCGATTCCCTATCCTACATCTTCCAGGTCTAGGAGGTACTTTGAGATGCATACACATTACATCCACTTAAGTTGATAGGAGATCAGACTGTATTGGCTTCTTCTTTTTTTTTTTTGGCTGTGCTGGGTCTTCGTTGCTGTGCACGGGCTTTCTCTAGTTGCGGTGAGCGGGGGCTGCTCTTCATTGTGGTGTGCAGGCTTCTCATTGCGGTGGCTTCTCTTGTTGCAGAGCACGGGCTCCAGGCTCACAGGCTCAGTAGCTGTGGTGCACGGGCTTAGTTACTCCGCAGCATGTGGGAACTTCCTGGACCAGGGCTCGAACCCAGGTCCCTTGCATTGGCAGGCGGATTCTTAACCACTGCGCCACCAGGGAAGCCCTGTATTGGCTTCTTGATCAACAGGGGCTGAACTTACTGTCTAAATTCAGATGGAAACATTTTTCTTTTTTGCTTAAATCCTAGCTAATATTGGTTAGCTGGCTTTCTTAGGTAGCAACCTTGATTGATTTACTGAGTATGCTGAATTGACCATCAGCACAATATCACGTTGCCCTTTTACATCAAGAACACGTGGTCTAAGTTTATCGTTTTTATTTCCAGGGCTATATCATCAAATGCAAAGTTCAGCAGTCAACATAAACGTGATGGACATAGTAGGCATTAGTTGTGTTTTTGGTCAGTCAATACATGATTTCCTCTTCCTAACAGCATCACTGTTTCCTCTGGGGGACTTTTACCTTTCTTCCCTGTGTGTCATCTTGGAAAGCCAGTGATTGAGGTGCCCATTTCTCTTGCTAAGGAAGCTGATGGGGCTTTGCAAGCTCTTTGTGATAGATCTCTCTCACTGCTCTGTTGGGGTAAAGGGAGAAAGTATGTGATCTTATCTGAGCCAGTTCATTCTCTCTTCCACAATTGGGATCCCCAGCAGAGGTTCCCTGTTGGAAGGAACAGCTGGAGGAGAATGGGCCAGGTAAGAATGCGGGGCTGTTTCCACTTCCTACACCCTCTCTAGCACCCTCGTTCTCATCTATGCTAAGCCAGTTGTTGAATATTCCCCTTCAGTCACACCCTGCTGGTCAACTCCCTTTATGCTTAGGTAAGCTGCGTGTATTTTCTGTTGCTTATTATCAGGGAATCCTAACTGACAGAATGGTAGGAAATGAATAATTTGCTTTTCACAGAAGCTAAAGTACATTGCTCATGACTCACACAAACTCTTAACAACATGCTTATGAAATCTGGAAGAACCAGGGGCTCTTAACTCCATTTTATCATGAAGGGAGCTAAAGTACTGGGAAATTCAGTATTTGGTTTATGTCGTGGAGCTCATCAGAAGCATGAACAAAGAAGAATAAAATAGAGACCTATTGGCTCTTTACTGCCAATAATTAGCAGTGTGACCTTGAGTAAGTTACTTAACTTTTTTAGCTTCTGTGTCTTCAACTGTAAAATTAGAGGATTGAGTCAGATGATCTTTCAGACCTCTTCCACATCGATCACTTGGTTTTTCATCTGAGGCTCTTTTCTAGAGGCTTCTACTCCATGGTTGGAGATGCTAATCTGTGGACAGAATACATCAATAGCTAAGATACAGTGGTCTTAATAAAATACATTTAAATTCATCTGTGAAAGCAAAAGAAAATGATAATAGATTTCTCATTTGCATTTCCTTAGGCTCTATGGCTGTCTCTCCCTAATATTGAAATTTTCCTTCTTTTCCCAATTAGAAATTTTGAGACATCCTAAATGTTTATTGTCAATGGGAGAATCAGTGATTTTTTTTCCTCTCTCTCTTTTTTTTAATATAAATGAAGTCCATAATTCAGTAAAAAAAAAAAAAAAATTAAGAAGAACATAAAACTTTTAAAAAAAAGTATACTTGATGTACTTGATTCAGTTATATATATATATTTTTTCAGATCTGAGAATCAGTGATCTTATCCGAACTCAACCTAAGCCTTTTTGGCTTTGCCTACTGGTATATTTATATATTTAAAGTAATTAAACATACTGGGAGACAAAAATACACTGGGTCAACATTTCACTAGTGTTACCACATATGTTCTTTTTCCACTTAGGGATGTCATCTTCATGCTTACCATCTTAACAGTCAGCATTATAATTTTTTACATCTCAACTTAGTGAATACATTTGTTTCATTGTATTGTCCAACCCAAGACTCTAAAGAGCACATTTTCTGAAAAGAAATTCCTCTGCTGTCAATTTGTACATACCATGACTATACAGGAAAAGGGAAGCAAATGAGGGAAATAAGTGAAGTAAAATTACAAAGTGGGAATATTTAATTGGAAGAATTGTTATCAGATATTTGATCATCTCTTTCACCCATAAAATGATGAAAGTTTTCAAAATGGTTTTTGATATCAAATTCCTTTGATGTTTTGAAGCACTCAGATGAGAAAGGAGTGGCTTCTAATTATAAGAATGAATTGATTTACTCATTCTTGATGGTAATACCAAAAATGTTTAAGGAAATCCCCCCAATTTTAAGGAAATCCTATATAAGTAAAAAAGTACAGAATTATACTTAAAAGCTCATCTTTAAAAGAACTCAGTCTAAGATGCATATCACTTTTTGTAATAGTAGTTTTCATATATTATTGTTTTGAGTTTGTTTCAGAAAATGCACAAATTAATACATATATACAGGTGTATATGTATATATACATATATACATTCATATATGTACACACATACATACAATATAAAAATACACACTATGAGAATGAGTTAATTATGTTGATGAGCAATTAATCATTGGAAGCATATAGGTGTAACTGGCCACCAATGCCTACTATGAGACAGCTGTTAAAATTTCAGAAAGAATGATTTAAAGGAAGCAAACAGTGTCTTGTTTGTAGCTTTTCATACCCAATTCTAGAAAATAAAAACAAAGGTTACATGTGTCCTGTATTAATTATAGTTGTTCTCAGGTAACAGAGAGCCCAAATCCCATATTCATTTAGTGGGGAAGAACAATTTAGTAGTTTACAAGATAGAACATTCTAGGTGTAAATAGAGCTATGGGTGAATGGAGCTCTATCCAAGGCTCACAGTTCACAGGATATAATCAGGACCAATATCTCCTTCCCTGTTTCTAGGTGATGCTTTCCTGGCTGGTTCATGGTTTCAAGAGGCTTCACAGTAGTTCTGAATCCACATGCTTATAGGTTTAGATCCAAAGGTAAAAAACACGGACCTCTTCGTGTAGACCCAGTAAAAGAACCACTGTGGCTGGCTGGCTCTGATTGGGTCACATATCCGAGCACGTAAAGGTGTGATTGTCAAGACTTGGATCACCTGCCTTCTCCCTGAACTGGAGGAGTATTAACTCCAATGAAAATATGCTGCACGAGGCAAGGATGGAGTTCCAGGGGAAAATAACTGAAGAGTGAACAGATGCTAGACAAGGAGGGAAAAAATTCCATCCATCCTCCCCACCAGAATGTCATCCCTCTTTTCATGAAAACATGGTGCTTCCAAAGCTCAGTCCTCCAGAGCCTATTTTGGGCTCTTCTATCTCATTTGAGGAACTCCTTTATCTTCCATCCTCAGGGATTGACAGTCGACTAAGCTTGTAAGTTTAGCTCTGTAGTTTACTCTGTTGTTCTGAGCTCATTGTTTGCTCGTGGATTTTTCAAAATTCACTCCCACACTGGAGTCTTAAAAGTGAGGTACCTAAAGCCTGGGAGTGTGAGGAAAATATTTCACAAGGTACTTCTGCATAGAGTTTTAAGGGTGCTAATTTATAGATTCTCAACTTCCATCTACACTTTTCCCCAAAATGGATCTTCTTGAGAACAAGACTATATTCATATTACCACTTTCCCACTTCAGAAAAGAAAGGCAAACATCACACTCTTTCCAAATTGTACTAGGGTGGTTAGCTCTGGGCTATTAAAACTTCCTAAACATCAAATAATCATAATTTGAAATGCTGGTTTCAAAGATGTCTCCATGATTGATGAATTAAAATATCTTAAACCTACTTGACCTTCTGGCCTTCCCTTTTACTTATATCTGTTAAGAAAGAAGTTTGCCCTACCATAGAATGTTCAGAATTCAGAAAAACTGAAGCAGTATAGATCATGGTGTTAATTTAAAAAAATAACTGGAATGTTTAATGGGGTTATTGCATTTTGCAAGAACCCATTAGATTAAAACCCATTGATAAAATATTTACATTAACTTTCTCAAATTCTATGGGCATTATTAAATAAAGTAGTTGAAACTCATTTTTAATAAATTATAATGTTATTTAATAAGGTAGTCAAACTTATTTTTACCAAAACATGAAATATTTATTCCATTAGAATGCATTTTCATATTTTGCCTTACTAAATCTAATTTTCTACTTCCAAATAACAAAAAATACACTTATTTAAGCTCACGTTGTAAAATTTTAAAGGCAACTTAAAATGGGTCAGAGGCACATCATGTTTCAAAACTTGTAATGGGTTGTATGAGTTAAAATATTTGAAAGCCACTGCTTCCAAATATAGGGAAGTGAATCTGGGAGCCATTGGTAGATTTAGCATAAATGTGGACATGGCATGTGCTGGTCTAGATTAAATTAGGAAGTATCACTCTGGCCTTCTTTTTAATTTTTTTTTCTCAGTGTCCAGTACTTCTCCTTGACCAGAGCTTCCTTCTATAGCATGCTTCAAGAACTACCCTCCAATTTTACTGACTTTCTCAGACATTCCTTCTTATGAAAAACAACATACCGCCAATTCCAAGTAGGTCTTGTTTTCCATTAGGGAGTTGACAAGTCAATCAGTCTGGTGCAGTGGAGTAACATTATGTGTGAAAATACTATTTTCATCAAATAATAGGTTTGGCTTTTAATGAGAAGGAACACTGTCTGGAACAAATTCTGCAACTTGGAGAAAGTCTAATGACTGTGATAGTTCAAATAGTAAAGAATTCAGGGGGTGAGGTGGTTACATTTTATCATATCTTTCAAGTTATCTTATATGTGAGCATGAAGCTCAGCTTGAGAAATAGTAAGTGACCTTTATATATGAACTATAAAATACTTAGATCTATTATTGAAATAACAAGCAATAATGAAGTAATTTTTATTGAATGTAAAGTGGTTATTAATTTAACATGGTCTTCAAAGAGGGTCACCAGGGAGGTTTCCAGTTATTTTTAACTAGATGGAGCCCACAGACTCAAAAAGATTACTTCTACCCTGTCTAAGAAACAAATTTAGAAAATAGAATTAAAATTCTGTCAACTTAAGTAAGATTTTTAAAATAGCACACTTTAGTGCATCCTATGATCTGAATGTTTATGTCCCCTCAAAATTCCTAACCCCCAAAGGTGATAGTATTAGTAGGTGGGGCCTTTGGGAGGCACTTAAGTCATGAGGTTGGAACCCTCATGTATGAGATTAGTGCCCTTATAAAAGGGGACTCAGAGAGCTCCCTACCCCCCTTCTGTCCTCTGAAGATATGGCCAGAAGCCTGCAACTAGGAAGAGGGCCCTCACATGACCATGCTGGCATTCTTTTCTCAGACTTCCAGCCTCTAGAATTGTGAGAAATAAATTTCTGTTATTTATAAGCTACCATTCTGTGGTATTCTGTTGTAGCAGCCCAAACAGACTAAGACAGTGTCACTTCAGATATCTGCATATATATATATATATATTATATATATATTTATGGATATAGTCTCTATCTTACCCTTAAGCATATCTGTGGAGAGAACTTTCTGGATCACCATGCAACTAGCTAGTGTCTTTGCCCAGCATAAACTTACCGACTTTCCTAACCATCCTGTATCAGAGAAATGTGAATGGGATGCTATACTAAGACCCTAGATATTTTAAATTATCCAGACATCTGGAATTATATTATTAAGGCATTGGAATATTTAATTGAACTTTAAAACTTGTCTGGATATTTTGGCACCATGTAAAGACACACACAGAGTATAGGTGAACGTGTGTGCCCACGCAGTCCATAGCATATCCTCAGAGCAGGCTCGTGGGAAAGGCACAGATCCTCTTATAGTTATAGCTGTGACATATTAGAAAGCACTTCAAACCTTTTCTTCCAGGCTATTAGGGAATAGCAGTTAGTTCTTCTCTGTTTGAATTTGAAGGTGATGACAATTTTTATTAATCCTAGTCATAAACTGCATCTGAAAAAAAATTCCTTTTAGACTAAAAAATCAACTGCGAAAAACCAAACCCCAAACAAATACCAGCTGTGTTTTGAAGTCTTACAGCCTCAGTGTGGACTAGTCTGCTTGCTGTAAGCAACATGTGGAAACCACCTGGGAGGGTTCCCTGCTACCCGCTTGACTAACTACTCTTCTTTCAGCACCTTTAGTTCTACCGTGAAATCATCAGAGAAATAAAATCATGATGCAATGCGCACTCCGGGTGGCTTCTGTAAAACGTGAGAATTAAATGAGAGCCAAACCTATTCGGAAGTTAGTAATGATCCATCCCTGACTCACAGCATACTCAACATAAGTTCCACAGGGATTTGACATTTAAATATTAAAACATGAAATTGCAAGACTATCTCCTAGAAGAAAATGTGGATGCTTATTTACATGGTTCTGCATGGGAAGATCATGATAAGCACACAAAAAAGGGAGAAACCGTAATGAAAAAAAGTGATAGATGTAAGTACCTTAAGTATACACGGATGTGCATCTCACAAACATGAACACACACACATACATACATCCACACTGACACCCCCACACACAACTATTTCTAGGTGTTAAAAAGCCATTAATAAAGGAAAAGAGAAACTGGGGAAAATTGCAAGTGGGCAATATACTCATATTTGCCACTAATCTCTTGTGGACCAATGGAAATAAGACATCTCTCAAAATGCACAATTCCTAAAAAGGAAATGAAGTGACCAATAGAGAGAAAAATATTATAGTTTTACTAATATCCAACTGAAGGCCAGAAAGACCTGAAGTTTTACATAAAAACTGGCCAAAAGGGCCAAAAAAGATTTTCATTGTTAGTATGAAAAATGTGTATTTTCATGCACAAGTAGCAACATGACGATGTGCTCCAAGAGCCTTAAACATGTGCGTCTTCCATGACGGAGCCCTTTCACACGCAGGAATTGATCACAATGAAGTATTCATAGCCATGTGCCAAAATAGAAGTAGAAAGCACGACACTGTCAATAATTCTAAAAAATTAGAATTGTCCAGGCTGATAAAAAATAAGTTTTTTGATATCCATATGGACCTTGGTGGTGTTATTTAAAATTATATTGAATAACATTTAATTACTTGTTTTTATTTATTTATAGTTACGTGATGCATATAACTGTTAGATGCTTTTTGGAAAGACTGACAAATACATTTCATCCTATTAAGAGTTCTGGGAGGTGAGGCAGTTACTATATTTATCCTTATTTTGCAGATGAGAAAACTGAAGTCCAGAGCATTAATTGACAAGTCCAAGTCACACAGCCAATATATGTATATGGCAGAGCTGGTCCCCCTGACCATGCAATACTCTCTGAACTGGTTACCTTCCATTAATATTTGGGTAGTTGCATGGCTTGATTCCTGGAATTACAGTGTCCAAGTTATGCTGGCAGAATATGATGAAATAAACTACATTTCTTCTGAATTGCGTCCTCCTGATGAAGAGCTGAATTTTAGTACATATCCATCTATGAGGGTGTGGGGAGAACAGTCTTGGAAACATTCCACCGTAAAAGTCATTTTGAAGGCTTTGCAGGCCCCATTTATATCATCCTTGCACAGTACTCATTCAGTATAAAAACTCTTCCTCTCTGAATGATTTTCCACTATATACATAAAAAGCAGTCCATTGCAGCACACTCAACGTATCTATACATATATTCCCCATCCCCTGTGCTTTGGGTGCTAGCTTATGCTCAGAGCCAGAGAGTTAGATTGTTGCATACATTCTTGACCAATGAGTTTTAGTGCAAATTCTCTCAGCCAGTAACCATTCTAAAGTGGTATTCAGAACGGACTCTTCTGTGCTGTGTATTATTTATTGTGCTTTGACCTCAATTTCCACCATGTATTTTATCTTTGACCGGAAGTTTTGACACACCTACAGTGGACAAAGGATGAGCAAATGTTAGTGCCAGCCCTGGGTCCAAAGAAATGAATGATCTGTATCTGTGTGCATATTACAATGAAAAGATGTGTGTGGGCTGGGTGAGGGGGGTGAGTAGGATGGAGCATAGCTCGAGGTAGAGAAAACAGATAGCAAAGACGAGCAAACAAGGAAGGAGTGATGGTAATCCGCTGACATTATGAAGGGCAGCATAAACATTACCACAACCTGTGAAGCTTAACTAACATTGGATGGATGGTGCAGGGAGGGAAATTGAGAGGAAAGGAAGAGCAGTTGTTATAAGATGACTAAAGCTCACACCGATTCAGTTACTCTTCCATTTACAATTTCCATTTTCTTGATAGAATCCACTCCCCTCTCTCTTTCTGCTAATATTGCATTGGGTTCTTGGTACTGAGAAGGGGTGGTCCTACTCAAATATTTTCATCAGTTTGAATTTAAGTACCTCTTAGTCTTTTAGGAGCCTAAGAATAAAGATCTAGTTTTAGTACAGACTTGCCTCCATTACTGATCAAGCTAATGTTTGTAATCAAACTCTTGATCTCCATTTAGTTACGCCCACAGGCCAAATAAAAAGATGGTTTCATGAAGGTGTGGCCTTTCTCCAGGGCAATGTTCCCCAAATTTGTGTTCCTGGGAAGCAGTCCCCAAAGTGTTATGAAAGAAAATAGCTAAGTTTCCTCTGGTTAAAAAAAGTTCAGGAAAAACTGAGTTAAATGAAGTTCCTCAATGTTCTTTAATCCTGGATTGTTCAGCAACTTATATCTGTGAATATATCTTAGACTTTTCCAAAAGGGAGGCTATATTATGATTCAGTGTCTCCCAGAGAGCACTGCCTGTAAGAACTCTATTTCATGGGGTACACATTACCATCTCCTGGAGCTGGAGCTCTTCAGAGTCACATGGGGAATGCTTCTGTCGGGTACCAGCCAGGCTTCTTTTTGGATCCTCTCTGTTGCTTCATTTCTATTTCTCTGTCTCTCTCTCTTTCTCTCCCGCCACCCCCCCCCTTTTCTTTGCATTTTCCATTTAGCTGTTTCATGACAACTATTAATAGAAGAACTATCTGTTTAAAAGTTTTCCATATAATTTGAGTGAAAGTGTCATGGATGTTTTAAAAAGTTTGCTTTTCCATTATAAAAGAATCCATACTGATCAGAAAAAGATTTTAGCTTGAGAAAAGTCCAAACAATAATGAACATGCATAATCTCCCACCTATAGAAAACTTGTATGCGTTTTGGTTATTTCTGCTTGCAGCTCCAGTGGGACAGCCTCACCTCCTTCTTTTTAACGACCTTTTGGGCACACTTATGTCCCTGCTCATTTTCACATCAGAACTTCAGCAGTTGCTAGAAGTTCTTCTGGAATCTTCTTCTCTCACATCAGTACAAAATGTGTTCCTTTTGATCATAGAAGTTAATCAGACAGGCTGGTAATATTGATTTTCTGTACCCCAAGATTATAGTTTGTCTGCTATTCTTAAGAAGTGAAATTCTGGTATTTTTGTTGATATCACACTGTCATTGGACCAATAAAAATAATCTGAAATTGGAGTCACTGATGTTTTGAAATCAAGATAAAAAATTCAGTTCTTCAATTTACATGAAAAGGAAACAAAGCCATGTGTACACTCTGGAGTGGTCCATACCTGCAGATGACAGTGGATTGTGGTATAGCAGAGATTCTATTGAAATAACAACTCACATTTTAGTTCAAAGATATTTCAAATGAGGGGGAATATAAATGTAAGAGTATTGATATCGATTCAGACAGTTTTATCAACACATGATAAGACTCAAGAAGTGACAAACTACAAGTCTTTTTTTAAAACAAAATCTATAGCTTTCTATCGATAAAAACACTACAGTCCCTTTAAAAATATCAAAATAAACATATAAAAATGTTTTCTAAAATATCTCTTCAAATATTTCTAATAAGAGATGGTATTACGAAGAGTCAAGAGAAAATATTTGGAGTGGGCACAAGATCCCTGCTCACTGTCTTCTTCTTTAGTGGATAGTCAGAATAAACTTAGTTAAAAAAATTTGCACGCATTGATCTTTGGTACAAAATGATGACCACATCAATGAGCTTTGTTTTTTAGTAAATATGTTACATAATGTTACTCTTGAAATTTTCAGGATTAATTAAAATTTCTTCATTTTGTGGAGTGTTTAGTTTAGTTTTTTTTTTTTTTTTTTTCGGTACGCGGGCCTCTCACTGTTGTGGCCTCTCCTGTTGCGGAGCACAGGCTCTGGACGCGCAGGCTCAGTGGCCATGGCTCACGGGCCCAGCCGCTCCGCGGCACATGGGATCTTCCCAGACCGGGGCACGAACCAGCGTCCCCTGCATCGGCAGGCGGACTCTCGACCACTGCGCCACCAGGGAAGCCCCTAGTTTGTTTTTAAGCAGTAATTTCCTACTAGTAATTTTTATAAGTTAATAACTTATATTAAAAATGATAATGCTTGTTTGATCTCTGAATTTAATTGATGTTAATTGATGTTATAATATAGTTATATATTTTATTTTTGAAATTATTAAATATTTAGCTTCATGGATTTTATTTTATTTTATGAAATCTAAACTTATTTGTTTATTTTGCCAAATGTAAGTATTTATATTTGGTCAGTATTATATGAAATAAATGATGAAATATCAGTGGGGTTTTTTTTTTTCAGTATTGCATTCACTAATCACCAATTTGGTCTCTTATCATATGTCACCCTCTCAGAAAGCCCTTTCTGTCTACTCTGCCCAAAACAGAATGTTTCAGACTCCCACACCAGGCCAGTCAGTACCTCACTTGGCTTAATTTTCCGGCCACATAGATATTGTTTTGAAATAATATTATTTATATATATATTTTTTTCATTTTTATTGGAGTGTAATTGCTTCACAATGTTGTATTAGTTTCTGCTATACAACAGAGTGAATCAGTTATACATATACATATGTTCCCATATCCCTTCCCTCTTGCGTCTCCCTCCCATCCTCCCTATCCCACCCCTCTAGGTTGTGACGAAGCACCGAGCTGATCTCCCTGTGCTATGCGGCTGCTTCCCACTAGCCATCCATTTTACATTTGGTAGTGTCTATATATCAGTGCTACTCTCTCGCTTCGTCACAGCTTACCCTTCCCCACCATGCCCTCAAGTACATTCTCTATATCTGTGTCTTTATTCCTGCCCTGCCACTGGGTTCAACAGTACCGGGTTTTTTTAGATTCCATATATATGAGTTAGCATATGGTATTTATTTTTCTCTTTCTGACTTACTTCACTCTGTTTGACAGACTCTGGGTCCATCCATCTCATTACAGATAACTCAGTTTCGTTCCTTTTTATGGCTGAGTAATATTCCACTATGGAGAACAGTATGGAGGGTGCTTAAAAAGCTAAAAATAGAACTACCATATGACCCAGCAGTCCCACTACTGGGCATATACCCTGAGAAAACCATAATTCAAAAAGATACATGTACCACAATGTTCTTCACAGCACTATTTACAGTAACGAGGACATGGAAGCAGCCTAAATGTTCATCAACAGATGAATGGATAAAGAAGATGTGGTACATATATACAATGGAATATTATTTATATTTTAACCTACTTATTATTCATCATCCCTCAAAGAAGTATAAGCCCCTGAGAGTAGGAATTTTTCTCTCTGTGTCCCCAATACATAGAAAAATTCCTTGCATACCATAGGTGATTATTAAATATTTGTTAAATGAATGTGGTAATAAATGAATTGAAGAGCCACTAATTCCAGTTTTTGAAAACATGATAATCATGGTAACAATATGAGTTGCTACAGTTTGGAGGTTATTAGTATTGATACTGAGATGAGTATCTGTTATTTTTAAATTTGGTATTATTTATTTAAGATTTAATCCCATTTAATGAAAAATAACGGATCAAAGATAATAAATATTCTAAAGTGACTAGGAATCCATTTCAAAAATTGCTCTTCAACAAGATTACACCGATTTACATTTCTACCAGTGATTCATTCTCACTTTACTGTTTGACTTTCAAACTTCTGTTCATAGGCGTCTGTTTCCACCAGTATTGGTCTCTCTTTGCTTTCTTTCTTTCAGCTGATGGAATTAGATCTGTCTTTTTCTACTAAAAGCCACAGTGCCCCTTGTTACCGAAGAAAAGATTTGAGAAAGCAACTTGAAGTGCCATTGTTTATTTACTTAATGGTAAATGATCTTAAAGATTAAAAACAAAATTTACTGAAAAATCATCAGTGTCTTCAAATATGCCCTTGCAATCGTGACTATGAACAAAATACCTACATGCCTTTCACAGGATGGACTTGAAGTTTGTATTTTCATCTGGTTTATATACTGACAAATTGTTTTATGGTGATTTATGTAATCTCTAACGTTTTGAATTTTGCAATATACAAAGAAAACAATCCTCTTTAGGTTTTGTTAACAAGTTGCTTGTCAAAATCTGTGTGTGCATATGGCCATGGAGATATTTTTTTTCTTCTTTATTTTTAAAAAATGCCTGCTTTTATTTTTTTTGCAGCTAATTGATGTGAAGTGCTGTGTATACATCTGAAAGGTAGCACCTTTAAAGGGGGCACCTCTGCAGGCTTTTATCCCACACATCTAATAATAATTACTGCATAAATAAATTCATAACACCAGGCAGTTAGAAGCAGTCTAATTGCAACAATTAATTTGTAGACTTACCTAATTAAATTTCCCTAGCCAGAATGTGTTGTCTGCACACATCAAAGTTTACAAAGAAGTAACAGAGCAGAATGAAAAATGACAGTGTCCCTAATAGAGTCCCTTGAGAGAAACTTCTAAGGTTAAAATAAAAATCTATCAATGCTGAACAGGAAAATATGCAGTTCAACCGAAATGATGGATGGTTCTTCTAACCTTCACGCAAAACGATTCTGACACGTATTATTATTGAAATAGAAATGAGCATATCTTTGTCTACCTTATTGCCTTTATAAAGTGGATGAAATGGTCTGAGAGTTGGAAAACTCTTTTTTATGTTGTACTTGAGAACATTAAGATGATCTTGATCTCCTTCTTCCTCTTGAGACTTCCTTAGCTACTTGTTTATCAGCTTTCTTGCCTTCCTGTAGGAACTGAGTAATTGCAGAAATGCATGGCGAGGAGAGAAAACTGCACAGCCTTCACCTTTTGCTAGCACAAAAGAGCTTGCCTCACCACTGCGGGACATGAGAAAATTCAAGTTTTCCAGTCTTGTGTGTGACATATACAAGAACAAATGTCAATTATAATGTCATACTATTTTTAAAAAGAGAGGAAAAAATAATTTAGTAGCCAAAAGGACATAGCACAAATCAGATTAACTGGGGAATAATACTATGAAAGCTTTCCAGTAAGCCTTTTTTGCAAAAGCCTTTGCTTTTATTTTTCCCTTTATCACCCACTTTGGTAGCTATTTCTCCTTTTACTCTCCTAGGAATTTATTAACACGTAAGGGGCTCTTAGTTTCAAATTTGTATTACAATCATCTCTCCATATCGGGGTGATTGGCTCCAGGACCCCTGTGGATACCAAAAGCCAGGGATGCTCAAGTCCCTTATATAAACATGAGTTAGTATTTGCATATAACCTACGCACATCCCCCTATATACTTTAAATTGTCTCTAGATTACTTATAATACCCAATACAATGTAAATGCTATGTAAATAGTTACCAGGCACAACAAATTCAAGTTTTGCTATTTGGAACTTTCTGGAATTTTTTTTCAAATTCTTTCAATCCCAGGTTGGTTGAATCCTCAGATGCAGAGCCTGTGGATACAAAGGGCTGACTGTACAACTATTCTACGTAGGTCTCACTGCCCTTAATAGACTACAAGTGCTTTCTCACCCCGCTTACCCACCAAGGTGCTCTTCTTCTATCTTCACCTCCCACCACCCTCCTTCCCATTCCTGATCATGGTTGCCATCTGCCTGATAAATGCAGAGCTCCTGAGCCAATGCTAGGGAGGGCAGACTGAGCATGAGGGGCCCCACTTCCCATCTCTACCCTGCTGGTAGTGAGGGGTACAGATTCAGTCAACATGACTGATGCTAAGAGATGATGCCGTCAATGAAGAGTCTTCCAGGGGCCTTTTCTCAGCGCCCTGTGGTTGCCTCTGAGCAGCTACCTCTTCCTTGTGAGGAATGGGATGGTTTTTCTTACAAAATAAAATATAGATCAATTTAGAAGGGCATCTAAACAGGGTTGTTATTAATAAAGAAAATATTATTTATAGAACTGTAGTGGGGGATGAAGCTTTATATTTAGGCACTGTAACATCCTCTTATTCCATCTTGACTTCTGTCTGGAAATGTTGGTAGGAGTAAAAGGAAGACAAGGTAGGATACATCTGAGTTTCCTTATAGAAACTTAAAGTTTTAATAGCAAATAAAAGAATAGATAACACCAAACGAAAATTCGGAAACCGTGTCGGTGCAAAGTTTCTGAGCGCTACGTCTTCACTGATTGTGGGACGTACCTTTCCATTTCATGAAGAAGAACGTAGATTCTTAACTTTGGGATAGAGATATTTACAAGGAAATGTGCTGACTTCAAATCTTTTATTGATATCATCTCTGTCTGTATTTTCTCTTGCATATTTTTAAACCAATAGGAGCCTTGAAATGCCAAATGAAACACTTCCCACAAGATTATAACAGTCTTCTCTCCATTCTCTTGAGGAAAGTGTAGCTCCAACAGTTTTGTCTAGAAAGCTTACCTTTGCTTAGACCAGGCTCTATTTATGTCTCATACCCAACATGGAATGATGATGTGTTGAGCAAAGATGGATGCATGTAGGGTAAGAGATCCAGAAAATTCCTTGGGTCTTTTTCAGTCAGAATATTAGTCTGATTTCATCCTTTTATTTTACATGTAGATTCCCAGAGAATTAGTTGTACTCAGATTCAAATGCAAGTGTCACATCATGTAAAATAGAGTTGATCTTTGATCCTGTGTAATAATGGATTATTACCACCCTTTGAAAAAGTAGAAAATTAGGAGCTTTCAATCCCTGTGCCTATGACATATTATTTGATTTATACATCTGATTCAAATAAATTTGACTTTGAAATGTGTCTGCCATAAGAAGGGTCTACATATAGAATTCAGGTCAAAATAAAGTAAAAGCAAATCCTATCTTCTGAAGTGAATTAAATTAGACTCTCAGAACAATAGGATGAAAGAAAGATAATCATGTTTGGGTAATGGAATTAACCAGAAAAGCACTCCTCCCCCTTTGACCTCTCTTGGAACAGTCTCCTTTTGGCTTCTGTGACACCACACCCTCCTTGTGTGCTTATTCTCAGTAAACTTTACTGGCTCATTCTGTTTTGCTTGGATCTCATCATGGTCTTATCCCAGCCTTCTTTTCCTCTTGTTCTATTCTGATGGATCTCCAAGGGAGGTTTCTGAATCAGAAGCACCAACACCACCCCACAGGATACTTGTGAGTAATGCAAATTTCAGGCCTCACCCCAGAAACTCAAGTCCTATTTACTAAGTCAGAAACTCTGGAAGTGGGGTCCAGCAACAATCTATGTTTTCTCAAATGCTCCAGGTGATTCTGAATGTACACTCAAGTCTGAGAACATCTGCTCTCTTCTGAGGCTTTCTAATCCATGATTCGGGGCTTCAGGTGTGATGTATATACTGTGAGAGATTGTATTTTCCAGAGATGGCCAAAATATATCCCCTGTTTCATAAGCCCTTCTTGAACCTTGCTACTCCCCCATCAACAGTGAAATCTAATTACCCTCCTCTTGAATCTGAGCAGAATTGTGACTTTTTTGTAACTAATAGTATAGAGTAGGATTGAGTCTAACTTCTGAGGATAAGCATAAAAGGTGATGTCTTTTTGAATTATGGTTTTCTCAGGGTATATGCCTAGTAGTGGGATTGCTGGGTCGTATGGTAGTTCTATTTGTAGTTTTTTAGGGAACTTCCATACTGATGTCCATAGTGGCTGTATCAATTTACATTCCCACTAACAGTGCAAGAGGGTTCCCTTTTCTCCACACCTTCTCCAGCATTTATCGTTTGTAGATTTTTTGATGATGGCTGTTCTGACTGGTGTGTGGTGATACCTTATTGTAGTTTTGATTTGCATTTCTCTAATGATTAGTGATGTTGAGCATCCACAACCATGTAATGCAATTCTACTCCAATAAAGATGTTAAAAAAAAAAAAGGTGATGTTTTCTGTCTTGCTTACTAGAACACTGATACTTGGGGTCATGAGCCACCAAGTAAAAAGTCTGACTTCCCTGAGATTGCCATGCTGTAAGGAAGCCAGCCACATAGAAAGGCTGTCTGCTTCAGTGGTGGTCCTAGACTTTGACCTCCTCCTTCTCAGGCACCAGACATGTGAGTGCACGAGCCATCAGATGATTCTAGTCCTTATTTGTCTAGTTACCTTCTTGCCTTCAAGTCTTCCCAGCTGTGGCCTGAACACCATGACATAGAAACAAGCCTTCTTTACTGTGCCATTTCTGTATTCTTGACTCATAGAGCACATGAGCATAATAAAATGATTCTTCCTTTCCTACTAAGTTTGGGGTGGTTTGTTATATAATGATAATTGGAACACACAGGGATACCCAAGTTTATATCTCCATTTAAAACTTCGGTTTGAGGTCCAGACATAGAAATTCAATTGCCTACCTGACAACTCCATTTGGAAGTTTACAGGCATCTCAAACTCAAGGAAAAAAAAAAAAAAAAGACAAAATTGATGAGCTAGAAAACAAACAAAAAAATTATTTGTTCAGTGTTAGCTGAGTTGTATGACAGCAAGGCCCATGTATGGTAATTCTTTACCATAACCTCAACACTAGTGCAGTGCTCAACACAGAGCAAGTACTCTGAAATATTTGTGGAATGAATTTCTGAATTCCTAGGGACCCTGAGATAGTCTTGTTGTAGTCCAAAACATACCGGACTTAGGGAAATGAAATTTGAGTTCCTTCTGTATCCTAGCTATGGATCTTAATCCTCAGAATCTTATTTTTCTCCACTTAAAAATGATATATCACAAGGTGGTCTTAAACAGTAAAGGAATAATAGATGTTTAAGCCATAGCAAACTTTAGAGCAAAATACAAAAGAATTGTTTTTAACAATTTCAAAGTGTTCTCAATATCACACTATTATTTCATAGTTTTGTGGAACCAGGTGGGATTTATAGATATTAATGACACTATGTAATGCAAAAGTTTACAGGTATCTATGCAGTTCAGGGTAAAGTAGTGGAAAGACCATGGGCCCCTCCCCTGTCTGAACCTACCTCTGCTGCTCAAAGGCTTCCTGACCTCAGCTCTCCAGGGCAGGCCCTTAAGCCTCATTTGGAGAAAGGAGAGCAGTGGTTTCCCCATGAAAAGTGTAGAAACTTAGCACTAAGTAGACAACAACGAAACTTCCTTTTCCCTTTACATTTAAATACAGTGTGTGTGTGCTATTATAAAAATTGGGGATCACTATATTTTCTAGGCTGGATCTAATTGTGATATTTTAAACACAAGAAAAAAGGAACTAATTTCAAGATGTGAGAAATGCAGAAGTCAGTTCCAATGGATTTCCTACTTGACCTTGGTTTTCTAACCCCCCAAATAATTAACTATATTGTCTACATTAGCCTCAGCCCTCTACTTATATGATTCTTCCCTTTTGTTATTTTTTGTTTTTCTCTTCCTATCTATATGTCTTGGCAGAGCTTACCTCTCTACCACCATCTCCCCACCCTCCTTTCTGGCTCACAACTAATGTCTGCTTAAAAGGGGAAAGTTGTTTTGATGCTTTTTAAAAACCTGTTTTGGGGCAGAAATGATTGGCATCATTGAGAGTCTATCATAAATCTACTACCACATTAGGGTACAATTGGTGGATTTTATCTCTGGTTTTTTTGTAGCAACTTCAGAGAGTAGGTTTATTTTAGAGAGGAATTCCTCACAGGAACTTTGTAAATGTTACAATTCTACTGATGGCAATTTGTGAATTTATCTTGGGGAGCATTATGTGCAGATCTCAATGTGATATACCTAACTACAACAGCACATGCTAATTCTATGTGTTTCTAGTGGAAAAACAAAAACAAAAACCTTAATTGTAAAGGTGAGTGATAGGGATCATATCAGATCCATAATTTGATCAAGAGTCTTCCAGAACATGAACAGAATACTTAAACATGAATCCTCACTGAAATACTCTCACTGAAATACACTGATGTATTCTAGACTGATTTAGGGGTCTAGCACATTCTTTTCCTAAAAACTCTCACAAGTATTCCCCTCCTCACCCTACAAAGCTAGAACAAATGGATTTTGAGGAGCACTAGGTCAGTCTCTAAACTCCTACCATCCAAATGGACAGGGCTCCCAAGTCGGCCCTCAAGCCCTTGTTACCATTTCTTTGTCCAGACCTGAGGGGTGGGGAGTAATTTCTGCCAGCTCACCTGTGGGCCACACCGGGAGGAAAAGGGGCAGATGGAGGTGAGCCAGGCAGCTGCTCTCAGCCTTATCTCTGCTTAAAATTTCGTTAAAATGACCACCTGGATTTATCTCGAGTTACCTTTTCACTTCATTCTGCTATTAAAGAAGCCAATAAGCAGTGCAAATAATGTGCATGAAATTACAGATGCAAGAGGACCCTTTCCTCAGGGCCTCCCTTGCCTCTCAGGGAAGGATGCTGAGACTACCATGGTCTCAGGAACTTCCATGGAATGAAGAATTCACCTGATCAAAAGAGCTAACAACTATTTAAAACAATTTTCAGGTGAAGAAGGAAGTGGTCCAGTGGATCCATATCACCTCACCTCACCTGGACTTAGTATCTGTGTTCTGGGTTCATCATCTCCTGTTTTATCATGGATACGAATTTCTTTTTTTATTATTAATTATTTAGCATTAAAAAATCTTTATTGGAGTATAATTGCTCTACAGTGTTGTGTTAGTTTCTGCTGTAAAACAAAGTGAATCAGCTATACATATCCATATCTCCTCCCTCTTGTGTCTCCCTCCCACCCTCCCTATCCCACCCCTCTAGGTGGTCACAAAGCACAGAACTGATCTCCCTGTGCTATGCAGCTGCTTCCCACTAGCCATCTATTTTACATTTGGTAGTGTCTATATGTCCATGCCACTCTCTCACTTCGTCCCAGCTTATCCTTCCCCATCCCTGTGTCCTCAAGTCCATTCTCTATGTCTGCATCTTTATTCCTGTCCTGCCCCTAGGTTCTTCAGAACCATTTTTTTTTTAGATTTCATATATATGTTATAGTATACGGTATTTGTTTTTCTCTTTCTGACTTACTTCACTCTGTATGACAGACTCTAGGTCCATCCACCTCACTACAAATAACTCAGTTTCATTTCTTTTTATGGCTGAGTAATATTCCATTGTATATGTGTACCACATCCTCTTTATCCATTCATCTGTTGATGGACACTTAGGTTGCTTGCATGTCCTGGCTATTGTAAATAGAGCTGCAATGAACATTGTGCTACATGACTCTTTTTGAATTATGGTTTTCTCAGGGTATATGCCCAGTAGTGGGATTGCTGGGTCATATGGTAGTTCTATTTTTAGTTTTTTAAGGAACCTCCATACTGTTCTCCATAGTGGCTGTATCAGCTTACATTCCCACCAACAGTGCAAGAGGGTTCCCATTTCTCCACACCCTCTCCAGCATTTATTGTTTGTAGATATTTTGATGCTGGCCATTCTGACTGGTGTGAGGTGATACCTCATTGTAGTTTTGATTTGCCTTTCTCTAATGATTAGTGATGTTGAGCATCCTTTCATGTGTTTGTTGGCAATCTGTATATCTTCTTTGGAGAAATGTCTATTTAGGTCTTCTGCCCATTTTTGGATTGGGTTGTTTGTTTTTCTGATATTGAGCTGCATGAGCTGCTTATAAATTTTGGAGATTAATCCTTTGTCAGTTGCTTCATTTGCAAGTATCTTCTTCCATTCTGAGGGTTGTCTTTTCATCTTGTTTATGGTTTCCTTTGCTGTGCAAAAGCTTTTAAGTTTCATTAGGTCCCAGTTGTTTATTTTTGTTTTTATTTCCATTTCTCTAGGAGGTGGGTCAACAACGATCTTGCTGTGATTTATGTCGTAGAGTGTTCTGCCTGTGTTTTCCTCTAAGAGTTTTATAGTGTCTGGCCTTACATTTAGGTCTTTAATCTATTTTGAGTTTATTTTTGTGTATGGTGTTAGGGAGTGTTCTAATTTTATTCTTTTACATGTAGCTGTCCAGTTTTCCCAGCACCACTTATTGAAGAGTCTGTCTTTTCTGCATTGTATATTATTGCCTCCTTTATCAAAGATAAGGTGACCATATGTGCATGGGTTTATCTCTGGGCTTTGTATCCTGTTCCATTGATCTATGCTTCTGTTTTTGTGCCAGTACCATACTGTCTTAATGACGATAGCTTGTAATGTAGTCTGACGTCTGGGAGCCTGATTCCTCCAGCTCCATTTTTCTTTCTCAAGATGATTGCTTTGGCTATTTGGGGTCTTCTGTGTTTCCATACAAATTGTGTAATTTTTTGTTCTAGTTCTGTGAAAAATGCCAGTGGTAGTTTGATAGGGATTGCATTGAATCTGTAGATTGCTTTCGGTAGTAGAGTCATTTTCACAATGTTGATTCTTCCAATCCAAGAACATGGTATATCTCTCCATTTGTTTGTATCATCTTTAATTTCCTTCATCAGTGTCTTATAGTTTTCTGCATACAGATCTTTTGTTTCCTTAGGTAGGTTTATTCCTAGGTATTTTATTCTTTTTGCTGCAGTGTCCCCTCCCTCTTAAGCCTCTCTCCCATGCTCCCTGTCCCACACCTCTAGGTTGTCATAAATCATCAAGCTAATCTCCCTGTGCTATGCAGCAGCTTCCTACTAGCCATCCATTTTACATCTGGTAGTGTATATATGTCAGTGCTACTTTGATCATTAACTCTATTTGAAGTTTCAGTTCAGCAGGCCTGGCCAAGGCCATAACACAGAAATAAAATATTCTGTGGATACCGAGTGAGTTAGACATAGAAAGAAAGGGGAATAGGTTCTCAGGATATTAATGTATGATCTATGACATGTGAAAAAGGACTACTGAGAAAGTATTTCTCCATCAGTTTTCAGGAAATGATGGAATAAATTTAAGGTAGAAGGAAACATACGATTTCAGGGCGTGTGTGCTCTGATTGAAAGAAGGGGATAAGGTAATGCAGTCAATGGAGAGTCAGCTATTGTGCCCCTCCATGGCACTTCCAGAAAAGCACGAGCTAATTGTCCCATTTAAGTGTCCACTCGGTTAGGACTGCATCTGAATGTTAATGTTTTTTGTTTTTTTTAAAAATTCAAAATGTCTTAGGCTTTCAGTAACCAGTGGCACCTTGCTGTTTCTTTTCACAAGCTCCCTTTTGACTACAAGTGTGTACAACATTTATTAATCTATCTACTCCATTCAGATACTTTTGAAACCAGTATATCCTTTTCCCCTTTGCTTTTAAATGAAAAGAAACTAAAATTGAAAAGAAATCTTTCATCTCACTACCTTTCCCTTGAATGTGAAAGCTAGGCTTGAACTAGCTTTTCTGCCACTCGTGACTTCTTGTGGAGTTGTTGAGTAGGTTTTCTTACAAAACAAGGCAAACTATTTTGCTTTTGGGGAATAAAGAAGGATTAAAAAAATACCATTCATCAAGTAGATTTCCATTAGCACAGTGATCAGTTTCATTACATGGTATGAATACCTCTATTATGTGCTAGAAGCACTCATTCTCCTTTCAAAACTATATTGAAAATAATTTGATGTCAATTTCCATGGTGATAGAAAAGAAGAACATCACTTGGAACCATAACAAGCACATGTATCTGAATTATTGTGAAACACTGAGTTGGTCCCTCGGTGTCAAGAGTTCTCTGGTTTTTGTTGTTATTATTGTTTCATTACCTGAGAAGAAAAAAATGCTTTTTAAAAAAATGTAGGGCAATTATTGAATTGCATCCTTTTAAATATCTTTCTGGTCAACCTTTTTTTCTTTTTCCAGAAGACGATGTTTCAAAGCAAGCATCCTAATTCTGCTTTTGTAAAAAATTTAATAATGCAACTCTCTTTGGATGGAAAAGAGCTTTATGTAAGGCAGCAATACCTAATATTCCCTTTATATTGCCAAATGCCACCATTTAATTGTTTTTATTGTTTATGAGGCAAAGAAACTTTTGGATAAGTACTATATTGGTATAACTTTCCAGTCTTCTTTTTCTTCTACAATTTGTACCTACTTGGTATCACACGTTAAAACTATGCAAGTATGAACCTCTCTGGTGCAGTACTTGTGAGGGATGTGATTAATCTTGTTTGCTTTTTCTGGGTTCCAGAATCAGGCCAACAATTGTCAGATAGGAGCCTCCCAGCCCAGATAGGTTCTACATCATATTTTGAAGAACTTCAAACGTGTTAAGTCCGGACTTCAAAATAGAGGCAGAGAATTGGTTGAACAAGAATGAGCTCACACTGTGGGTTTACTGTATATTTTATCTTATTGAATACAATACACTCAAATAGAATACCTGCACCAGTCAAATTAAATCTCAATTACTCATCGCAAGAGAACTCATGAAGACTCTGAAACCCTTATTCGGATATTTCTAAGGCCTTTGTTTCCATACTACTCCTGTTCAGGTCCTCTGCTTTCATTATTCTGTTATTACATCCTTTCTGCCTACAACCCACAGTTTTATCTATTAAAATGGCTTCTTGCTCATATCTGGACTTTTAATACTATTTGCAGAAATTCATTAATCCCCCCTTCTGCAATGATCTTTTTTACCTATGTGTCTGAGAGTTTTAACTTTGTGCTATACTTCCTTCACACGCTGTCAGTCTTAGTTACTAAGAAAGATCTAGATGTTACCAAATCAAAACTTGGGTCCACTCACCAATGAGCAGTAAAGCCAATCTACTGACACTGGGTTATGGTGAAGGAAAGTACAGAATTCTAAGGTGCCAAACAAGGAGTCCAGGACAGCTAGTGCTCAAAAAGCTTGAACTCCCTGATGGGTTACAGCAAAACATTTTTAAAGGCAAGGCAAGGGAGGGTATGTGATCAGCTCGTGCACAATTCTGTGATTCGTTGATGGTGAGGTAAAGTATCAATAAAAAGGTTATAAGTTGTTAAAATTTTCCAGTTTCCAGCCAGACTCCAGAGGACATGTGTTAATTTCTTTCATTCAGTGGGGGTTGTAGCATCTGCAAAACAACTCAGGAAATGTGCATCAGATACTATTATCTGAGTACTTCAGAGAGGAGCTAAAGCAGATCTTCCCGGGAGGGATCTGTCCCTGGAAGGCTCCATAGGGTCCTGCTCAGTTACGTAGAACTGGCTTTCTCTCTACTTGGTATCAGCCCTTTCACATCTTAACCAGAGTGACAGAAGGTATTTCCTTGTCTTCAAATTTTCTCCAAGTTGGGCATGTTTCAGAAATGATTGTAAAATCAGAGACGGATTATGTTCTTATGGTTACCTCTGTCTCTGAGATCTACTTTCACATAATCAACCTAGGTAATGGATCATTTTGCTGTTTTCAGTATGCTTCCTTGTCTCATGTAATGGGAATGTGGATAGAGTTGGACCTTTCCCTGACTTATACCGAGAGGGAGAGACAACATAGCACACTTTGTTAAAGACTTAGAAGATGGAAGAAGTTTATGTTTCAGAAATTTGAAAACTTGAAATTGTATGTTAAATATGCTTCTTCAAAGGTCTTTTAACTACCCTGCCCTTGAGATTTTTCCCTAGCCACTCATCATTTATTTTCTATTTCTTCTTTCCTCCTCTTCCTTCTCACCTCTCTTCTTCAATTTCCCTAGATTCCTCCCTCCAAATTCTTCTATTTGGCAGAAAAATTTGGTCTTCCCTTTGCTTCTGCTCTCAAATTTGGTTGCAGGATTTCCCAAGCTCCCCACAGAGTTCAGGTGACTGTAAGGACCATCTACTCCGTTAACAGTGACACTCAGGCTTGGCAAAGAAATTGAGATTTCATTAAAAAAAATTTTATTGGAGTATGGTTGATTTACAATGTTTTGTGAGTTTCAGGTGTACAGTAAAGTGAATCAGCTATACATATACATATATCCAGTGTTTTTTAGATTTTTTTTCCCATACAGGCCATTACAGAGTATTGAGTAGAGTTCTCTGTGCTGTAGAGTAGGTCCTTATTGGTTATCCATTTATATATACAGTAGTGTGTATATGTCAATCCCAATCTCCCAATTTATCCCCCTCCCTTTGAGATTTCATTTTATAGGAATATAGCTCTGACTTTGTATCTAATTTTCATTCGATTATACCGGGTTATAGTTTCTTTCTAATTTACATTGATATGACTAAATCTGCACCATTATATTCAATTTGTGGTATTTTAGTTTGAAAAGGATTTGACTAAACTAGAGTTAGAGGAAGAGAAAGTCCTTAAAAATCAAATATAGGAAAAAATGATCATAACTGGGATGTATTTATCTGAAAACAAAACAAAACAAAACACAAAAACAGCTGAGTGAATGGGAAAAATTAGTGTATGTATCATTTATTAGAACTATTTCTACAGAAAGAATTTTAATGTTCTACTCCTTTTTGAAGTGTTTCAAAATGCGACCACATTCACTAACCATATAGTCACCTAAACTCTTTGGTGGCACTTTTGTTACAATTAACTCATAAAAGATTTTCTTTCCAAAATGGTGACTGTACATGGAAATAAAATCTTACAGTGAGAGCACAGTTGGCTCTCACATCTGTACCACTGCCCTTCCCAACAAAGTTATAGGAAATTCTTCATTCATAACAGAAACTTTGTGTGACCTTCAAAAGAGTGGACATGAAAAGCTGCCTGTGAACTTTGTGCTCAGCTTTGTAGGACAATCAGCTGCTGAAGTTCATCCAAAAAGTTTACTATGAATGTGTATGTGACTGAGTCTTCCAGAGTGATGCAGGTTGTGTAATTTGGATTCTCGAGATGGATATTTGATGGCATGATCACGGGTCCAATTTCATGATTATCCCAAAAGAAATGCTGATCAGCGTCGAATTTATTTTGGGAAAGGGAAGGTAATTCACTGTTTGTGTCTCAGACACCTGCCAGGTCTTCTTTCAGAGGCCAAATTGCCTTAGCCAGCTGTCGTGGCCTTCCAGAGCATTTCAAGCCCTGTGTTGGCCGTACCCAACTACTGATCATTACCTCTGGCAGAAACTGTACAGGAACAGACATGGCCTCAGGATAGGCTCGTTCCTGATGACATCTGAGTTTGTGGAAGTGAAGTCTACTTCACTCTTGGGTCACTATTTGAACCCAGGTAACCTTGGAGTCAACTCCAATGATAACTATAAACACGGGACTTCTATTTTATTTACCCAAATTTACATCTTTATATTTGTTGGCAAGCTCATGCCATAATGTGGACAGCAGGCTTAAATAGTTTTGTAAAAATTGATTTATTTGGACACACACCTCTATTTACTCATGCCCTTTTTACCTCATTAATGATTAACCCTCATTAATGAACTTAATTTGAATATGGTTAGAGAAATTGAGTGGAAATTTCATATTCATTAAAAATAACTTTAAATCTCTCTGAAACCAAAGACAATATGATTTTTAAATAAGACTGCTGTACTCTTTCTAGAAATTGCTGTTTAGAGGTCTTTTCAGAAGTGCCTTGGAGACATTCAGTCATTCAAAAACTAGTCATTGAGTATCTGTCATATATCAGACAATTTTCCAGGTACTAGGAATACAATGATGAATAAGACAGATGGGTGCTAGGATAGAAGCCAATTGTTTCTGGGTGAGACAGCCAAAAAACAAGTTAAAAGACGGACAAAGAATGTTCAAGTTTAATAAGCACTGTGAAGGGAACAAACAAGGGACTGAGAGAGAGAACAGAGGTTACTCTAGGGATGTTTTCTAAAGAGGGGCATTTACCCTGAGACCCAAAGGAAAAAGAAGGGGAGACACGTGGTGGGCTGGACCCAAAGGAACTTGAGGGAGATTGAAACACGATGAGGTTAAATAGAAAGACAGAGGTCAAGTCACGCACAGATGTATACATCAAAGCAAGGAGATAGATCATATTCTAATTGCAATAGAGAGTCCAATAAATGTAGGTTTTTTTTGGTAAAGATATGATCCGATTTTTGTTTTAAAAATGCATTTTTCTCATCTGTTTGTCAAAAAGTTTGGAGGGGATAAAAGGAAACAAGAAAAGAAGTAGGGAGACCACTCAAAAGATAGTAGCAGGAATCCAGGAAAGGGAAGATGTTGAGGTGACTTAACATAGTGACTGTGGGAAATGAACGAAATATTTGGGACATATTTTGGAGGTAATATGGAAAGAAATGCCTAATCCATTGGACATAGGGGGCATGGTTTCTGCTGAAATAACATGGTAGAAACTGGAAGAAAGACAAGAAGACTGGACCTTATTTTGAAAATAGCAGTTTTACCTCAACCAGTCTGTAGACTACAGTTGTGCATATTTATTTCTCAGATACAGAGGATGACACCAGGGCCTATACAGGGAAAAGAATCTGATGGAGAGTGCCTTTCCTGTGGGTACTGGAAAGCAGAGTTTTAGAGGACATTTGCTTTATTTTAGGTGATGAAAAAGACTCTCTCCTTGACATAATTTTAGTCAGATTCCTCTGAACCCTCAAAGTCCCAATGTTGGGCTCTGTGTTTGGTGCTTATAGTCTAGTTTTAGCGAGAATCCTGCTGGGTTAGTTTTTTGAAAATTCCCCACCTTGATATCTTATCCCCTGGTCTGCTTTTAGAGAGAATCCCGTTGAGTTGGTCTAGCGGTAATGCTCCTGGCTTGGATGTTTCCTCTTAATAATTTTCCATCCACTGACCTCCGACTCCTCCTTGCCTGTGAATCTCCACTGGTCCTTCTAGGTAGAGTTGAGCCTGGTCTCTCCCAGCTTCTGCAGAAAACCCCTTGCACCGGTCCCCCTAGATAAAGTCTGTCTTAACCTCTTGAACAAAGTGCCATGAATTTCTTTTTTACCAGTAGAGAAAAAATGAATGAAAGAAAGCAGTCAGGGAAGAATAAGAAAGGGTAGCAAGAGCTGATAGATTGGAAAACTGAAGGTGAGTGGATATATTTGAATGGCAGGAGACAGCTAGCAGAAAGAAACAGTGACCCTGCGCCTCGTGGAGAGAGCTAACACAGCTCGCGGGACAGAAGTCCCAGCATCTCCTCTTGGGCATCTTGTTCCTACTTCTCAGAAGAAGAAAAGGGAAAGTCTCTTGCTCCAGGGGACCTTTCCCTGCCTTCACTTCCAGCCACATAGGTTGTTTTCCTGCTAAAGGATATTTCTCTTTTAAATCTTACAAGTCCCCACCGTGACAGCAATTTCCTGGAAATGGAAACCTTGTGATGACTTTTGTTTACCTAGGGAAGCACCTGAATTTGTGCCTTCTTACAAGAACCTGAAATGGATACGTGCATACCTGGGAGGAAATGAATATAGCTCTACTAGACTAGATGGCATGCTGAGTTCATTATTATTGCCGTTTCAATGACACTTCCATTTGAATTACGCTGAAAGCTTTTGATTACTTTGAATGCATCTTTTCAGTGTCATGTAAAGCAGATCAATCTGAAATGTTCCCCTCCCCCCAACAAATCCCACATGTCTATTAAGGGCTATATGTAATATAAATCCAGACAACCCAGATCTTGATTAAGTGTGATATTTTTCATTTCAGATTTAATCTCTCAAGGATTCTGATATTAATCTGAATGCAGATTTGGCTCAATTTTCAGTGTGCATCTCTTTGAAAGGTGTTAATGCTTGGCAATTTAAAATCCATGCAGGTTATTTTAACATTGTTTGTCCCCCAAATCAGATGTTTATGTGTATACTGGCCAATATTAATTCCTAAAGTAGTTTCACTGTTATGGGTTTGTCATGCTCCTAATGATGCAAAAGAGACTTCTTTAGAAACATGGGGCTCAGGTGAAGCGGTTCCTGGCTGTTCTCTGATATTCTCTTTCTCTTCCTCCAGAATATTCGTGGCAATCTGTCATGAAGAGGACCAAAGTACAGGATATAATTTCAGTATCTTTGGGCTCTGGCATTAGGTTATTTATCTAGAAGTCATAATAAGGGTTAAGAACCTCTCAGTGACCAAATGGTCTTTGGTATTGGAATTACAGGTACCTCGTTGACAGTAATAATCAAGCTATTTCATCAGACAGACAGCTGAACTTGCACTGGAAGACTTCTTCACAGAATGCCGTCCCTCGGCTGTCAGTCAATTCTCCAGGGTTTTGCAGACTTGAATAGAAATAATACCCAGCCAGCATTTATCATCAGGCTCAAAGTATTTATCCAGCATGAGTATTCTTTATCACTGAATCAGGATGAGCCTGTAAAATAATTTGTTAGGGGGAAAAAAAAATATCTTTGTCCTTTGGTTCTTGAACAGAAAGGAAAGGCTTTCTTGAAATCAATCTGCAGTCAAACCAGCGCCTCCAGGTAAATCAGAAATAGAACTTTTGCAGATGACAAAGGATGGTCAGATCTCTGAAACAAATGTATAAAAATGAAAGTTTTGGTTCAAGGATCTATTTTTCAGTTTCAGAACTTGGAGCAAATGACAGTAGTGATATTGAAAACTTTTCCAGATGCTGACACCCTCAGGTCTTCTAGTAGATTTATCTGTTAATGGTAAACAGCTCTAAAACACAGAACACAAACACTCTCCAAACAACCCAAAACTTCTCTCACAAGGAACATGAAAACAGAAATTTGATGATGATAAACAAAATTAGAAGCAGGTACAGAGAGAATCTGGGAAAATGCAAATATACTTCTAGTCTGCTTATCACAACACCTCTTTCTCAGGCATTTTTCATAGGCAAATTTTAATTCTACCTTGAACAAAGCTGGCTTTTTCACTTCATAATTTATCTTCTCTACTTGATTTCTCTTCTATATTTGTACTACTTCTATACTTCGATTTCTTTTCTGTACTCTGGCTTGATGGCTTTTAACACAATCAGCTGAATAGCCGTGTGTGTGTGTGTGTGTGTGTGTGTGTGTGTTGGTGTGGGTATTCAGGTGTGTGTAAGGAGGTGAAAGCGTATCGTATCTTTTAAGCAGCACTATTAATGTGATCACGTATAACAGGAGTCCACTGGCTCTAGGAAATTAAGCAGTGGTGGCAGCTGTTCTCAAAGAACACCCATATGGATTTTCTTCTCGAATTGTAAAAGCAAACATAGAATAACATCCTGTGCATGCTGTGTTTGAAAATTCTTCCACGCTGGCTGAGTTGCAATTTATTTTTTCTGCCGGCTGAGTTGCCCTCACTATTGTACGTGTTAGAGTCTGCCTGAGCCGAAAGTCTAACATCCCTCCTCATTCCTATTGTTTACTTATAGAGATCTTCCAAAAAGATATGCAGTTTGCATTCGTGAGTGGCAAAAATAAATTAATTAGGTGCTTGGGGAAATAATTGTAGAAATATACTTCAAGGATTCCATACATGGCTATAAAATAAGACAACTTAGCTACTACTGGGTTTGGATCTATAAGCAGTACCCAGTCACAGGACTCATTTCTAAGGAAAAATTGTAAGTAAATAATTTTAAACTTTAAAACTGTGATCATCTTATACGCTTATATGGTGTTTGAAGGTGTTTGAAATGCTTTACCACAATCAGGGATTTTCCAATGTTCCTAACTTAGCAGCAGAAAAAAAGTAAATATGAATCCTTGGGTCATTCAGGGTACAGTCTGTTGCTCCCTGACCCAAGCATGAAATTTCTCTGAAGTCCTGTGGTTTCTCATAAATATTCATGAGCACTTTGCACTGTATACATGTAATAGACATGGTTATTTCAACACGAAATTAATGTCTCCCATCTCCTTGAATAAAATGATGCTGAAAATATACCAGCTTTATTCTGTGGCCTCCAGTAGGTGTGGGGCTTCTGTCAGTATCATCGGGGTGTCACTCAGGTTAAGAGGCTTGCAGCAATTAGGCTGGCTTGTCACGACATCCCCGCAGCATATTCTAGGAAGACTTGTTACCTTTAGTTTACAAGGGCAGGAACTGAGGCTCAGAAATTTTAAGCAACTTGATACAGGTTAGCTGTGATCTCCCAATGATTCCAAGCCCCACTGCTCCCTTAATGCCAGTGAGCTGCCTGAATAAATAAACTCCTATCCTTGGTGCTTTCAATGGAACCCAAAATAAAACCCCTTCTGTCATCACCTCTCTGCTTCCCCACCCCCTCACCTTAGCCCAAGAACTTTAGAAACATGTTATATTAGGCTGATATTTTTCAGCGGGACTAGGTTTGCTATAAATAAACTCTGAAAAATGTCACCAACAATTGCTAATTTTCTGGGTGAGGTGCACGGATAAAAGGAAACAGGCAAACGTGGGCCTTTCCTTTCCAAGTTCATTTACTTTCTAAGTCACTCACTCACGCGCTTTGCAGGCTGACGCACATTCTCTAAAACTGTAGGCACCACGTTTTAAGCACTGTGCTATGAGAATTATGTGCCATCCACAGACAAATCACAACCACATTTTGCTTTTCTTTCTTCTTAGTTTGCCTATGTCTCTTTCATAGATCACTGAGTGGGATAGAGAACTAAATATAGAAGATGATACGGTGCAAAGAGCTCTTTCACTGAGTTATGCTCAGGGTTTTATGAGAACACAGAGGTGATGTATCAAAATGGGAACCATCAGTCAGGGAAGACTTATGGGGGAGGTGGCAAGGAGCTGAAATTTGAAGGATGAGTAGGAGTTTGATAAACTAACCATGGGTGCAGAGCATGATGGGGCCGGGGGTGGGCGTGGCAAACTGGTTTCCTCGCGTTGTTACTTCTGACCCCATGACGAAGTTGAACAAAAGAATGAGTTGAGGTGAATATAGAGACCTGGTCCAGCCTCTGTTAAAAAGAGCTTCCAGATCGACCTGTAATGTCTGCCAGGGCATGAAGAGAATGCCAGGTGTTCCCCACATTAGCACTATTCTCCACGGATTGTTGGAAGAGAAACAAATAGAAAAATTCAGGTTTAATTATTGTGACTTGTGGTAGGCATGGAAAGAAGTGATGCTGACAAATTACAACATTGGAAATTTACAGCAGAATTAACGGCAGAAAGTTATACATTTGCCCATCTCTTTTGTGTATTCTTATCTCTTTTCATTTAGTGGAAGAAAGATGTAATTTTATTTTTCCTGGAAGATTATAAAAATGTTATTGTTCTCACTTGCACATTTATGTATCTATTTGCTGACTTGGTCACAATGCCAGTTTTCTTATTTATATGAAGTATTTTGAGAAAGGTGAAATACAGGCAGACTATGATCTATTTGTTAATGTATTATACATAAGGATGGTTTGAATCTATTTTATCTAAACCTGTGCCATCTATTCAACTCTGAGTTTGCGTAAAATGCATATTTCTATTGCCCTTAGAATACATGACATTTTATCAAAAGTGACCTATGTGCTCCTATATGTTTCTCCTGCAATGATACCTCCTGGGTTTCCTGTAACAAAGAACTTCAGGCTTCTGAGGAGAAGTTAATGTTCTTTCTTTTGAAGACTGTTAGTCTGTGAGATCACACACTAAATAACTGAAACTTGAAACATCATAAATGTATTTTCAAAACTCAGGCATTCTGTGAGACATGAAATGAATTTCATGCCCATCAGTTTCCTGGAGCCTTGTCACAATAGATAAGGCCAAATCGAAGGATGCAGCATTACTTCTTGTGGGCTAGCGAGAGGCAGAGTTAATAACTGAATCATAATTTCACTCCAGGACGTAGAAGCTGCTACATCCTGTCTCCGTTTGATCACTTTATCCATAATAGCAAAAATAGAAATATTTTAAATCAGACCAAATGATGAAGATATCTATATATGCTCTCCTATAATTTGACTTAAACACTTATACAAAATCCCTTCCTCTGGGTGGGCTTCTCAGATTAATCCCACCACCTGATTACTTTAATATTTCATTTATGTAGTGCATTGATTGTGTTAACGATCCCAGTTCTTCATACCCTCACACCCTCCCCATATCCACATGCTCTGCAATGTGCCTTAGTGGTCCTCAGCATTCAGGGAGTCGGTTTCCCCAACCCTTCATTCTGAGTTGGGCCGTGTTATTTGATTTGGCCCCTGCATGTTCAACAGTTGTGATGCAAGTAGGAGCTTGTTAAAGTGCATACCGTTTCCATCTCCTCTTTCTTCCTCTCATTTTGCCATGAGAACAGGCCTAGGCTAGCCTACTGGAAGAGAGACATGCGTCCCTACCCCCCCAGCTGCCAGCCAACCAACCACCAGACATCATTATTGTGACAATAAATCACAGATGACCACAGATGCATGACCAACCCTGCCCAGCCCAGCCCACATCTGCCGAGCACTGTAGACTCATGAGTTGAGTACGTGGTTTTATCTGATGACACCAAGATCTTGTGCTTGGTACATAGCTGTGTTGTGACCATACATACTGATAACAATTTCTGTTGTTTCTTTATAAGTATATTATGCTTTCTAATTTATAGCATAAATACATTTATATTATGCCTTTTGTTGCATGTACTAAACATTCCATTTTTCTCCCCTGTCCTCACCAGCTTTATTTAAAGAACTTGCTCTCTGAGACCCTAGAAAAGGCTACCACATGGCCCTCCGCTCCCTTCTGCCAAAATAACTATTTGGATTAAGATTGTGTACCTGTTTCAGGGACATACAAACTGGCTGGCTGGCAGCTAACCAGATTCAATATCTATCTGAAGAAAGGAATTTGAATTGAGGCAGCTGAGATGCCGCTGAAGCTGATCCAGTGTCAGAGAGGTTAGGGATGGTATCCATAGTGGACCATGTGCATAGTTAGTTCATCGTTAGATCAGGCAGGTTGCAAAAGAGGACCCAATATGCCAAAGGAAGCAGAGATGAGAGAGCTTGTAGCTACTGAAAGACAGCAAAGGCAACCTTGCTCCTTGTGTCTCTCTGGTCCCCAGCTCTGGTATTCATGGGCTCTACCTCTGATTCTAAGACATTCCCTTTCACTTACCATAAGCAGCCAGACTTTACCCTCTCTACTTCTTTTTTAAATTAATGTTATTTTTTAGAACAGTTTCAGGTGTACAGAAAAATTGCAAAGGCACTACAGAGGGTTCCTGTAAATCCTGCACCCAGTTATTCCCATTAGTAACGTCTTACATTAATGTGGTAGATTTGTTAAAATGAGTCAGCCAACACTGATGCAGTACTACTTTATTCAGGTTTCCTTACTTTTTCACCCATTATTCTTTTTTCTGCTCCAGGATCCCATCTAGGATGTCATATTATAAATATTTGGTCATCAAGTCTCTTTAGGCTCCTCTTCGCTGTGACACCTTCTCAGATTTTCCTTTTTTGGATGACCTTAAAGATTTTGAGGAGTTCTGGTCAGATATTTGGTAGAATGTGTCCTAATTGGGATTTGTCTGATTTTTTTTCATGATTGCACTAGAGTCATGTGTTTTTGAGAGGAGGACCATAAAGTGCCATTCTCATCACATCATATCAAATGTACATCTGTCAACATGACTCATCATTGATGAGTTGACCTTGATCACCTGGGTGAGGTAGTGTTTGTCAGTGTTTACAGTGTTTCTCTACTGTAAAGTTACTCTTTTTCTGCTCTTTTCATACTGTATTATTTAGAAGGAAGTCACTATGCACAGCTCACATCTAAGGAGTGGGGAGTTAATGCTCTCTCTCCTTGAGGGCAGAGTATCTATGTATATTATTTGGAATTCTTCTGCATGGGAAACTTGTCTATTCTCTCCCAAGTATTTATAAAATCATTGGAGAGTCATGAATACTTATTTTATATTTTAGGATATTATCCAATACTATGCTATATATTATACTGCTGAAGTTGTTTTCTTTGGCCAGTGGAAGCTTTTCACTGGGGTTTTTGGTTTTGTTTTTTTGAGCACTTCCTTACTTTCTGGCAGCACAAGATGCTCTCTGTGCCACTTTTTATTAAAGCTGAATTTAGTAGGTTTCTTTTCTTTTTTTTTTTTTTTTTTTTGCAGTATGCGGGCCTCTCACTGTTGTGGTCTCTCCCGTTGCGGAGCACAGGCTCCGGACGCGCAGGCCTAGCGGACGCGCAGGCCTAGCAGCCATGGCTCACGGGCTTAGTTGCTCCGCAGCATGTGGGATCTTCCCGGACCAGGGCACGAACCCGTGTCTCCTGCATCGGCAGGCGGATTCTCAACCACTGCGCCACCAGGGAAGCCCTTTAGTAGGTTTCTATTGCTTGCATTCAACAAGCTCGATTGGTACGTAGATTTACTTAGGTTCAGTTTAGTGTCCTTGCTGTGAACCTATTGTCTTTCATCTACTCATACTCCATTCAGTGTGTATGTGGGCATTTGTTAACTGCGTGAATATTTGCATGTGCGTTTATTGGGTAGGGAGGCTGGCAGGAGGGAGAGGGTCGCGGTGAAACAGAGGAATGAAAACAAGAGTTAGGAAAGAGTGACTTCTAGAAAACCTAAGAGGAAAGTCAGTGAAGGACCAAGCTCTTCTTGCTGTGTGCTACTTGCTTGCCAAAAAATATAGATGTATCTTGCCATAGATTTCTAGGACTACTTATACTTCATGCGAATTATAGCTTCATAACCACCCATATTTATGATATTTTAACTTCTTTATTAATAGCATGGAAAAATGAAATCATACTAAAATATGTCAAAATACCAGTAGGATGTTATCTCTTAGAATAAGTGGAAGAGAAACTATTTCAGAAGCATTTGTTTCACAGTGAGCCCAGAGGGAGAGAATTCACATATAAGAATAAAAATGGATATTATTGTTCTGGTACTCCACTAAATGCATTACTGAAGTACTAATTTTAATACTCAGAACAGAGTGACATCATCCAGGTGGCGATGTCATTCTCAGGTCATTCTCATCTTCATTCCCCCTCATAAGAAGAACAGTTAGCAACTCTTCATAGACAAAACACCATTGGGAAAATCCCAGAACCCAGGGGGGAGGCTGAAGCACACCCTTGAACCACAGAGAATGAGAAGGACCATATTAGAAGGGTTACAAGAGAGGTTTTATGTTGACGCCATCACACCGCCCCCAGGCAAGTAGTACCAAGGGGGCACCTCAGGGCCTATGGTTTCTCCAGTGGGAAAAAAGAAGCCAAGGTGGACATCCAGCTTCTGCAGTGTTTCCTTGAGGCCCACTTGGGTCTTGCCTCATGGGAATCAATGGACAATCTACTAGACTCAACCAACTCAACTCTATCTGATCTGGGGATCAGATAGAGATGAAGAAACGGGGAGGGGCAGGGCTTTCAGTAACCAGAGTTAAGATCTGGGCAGACTGCATTCCTGCTTGCAGCTGTGCCTCCACTGATATCCCAGCCAGTGGCTCTGCCCATCTTCAGAGCCAAGCCGATGGCCTGACTTAGGGAGCTGGGTTGACAGTTCTGCCTAATTTGGGTTCCCATCCAACAGGCCATGTTGACCATGGAGCCCATTCTATGGCCCATCTGGGCAAGGAAGCAGGCTCAAAGCCTGGCTTAACTTTTGAACCTAACCTCTAGCCCTGCCCCACCAGAAGTAAGGCCATAGATACCTAGCAGCCAAGGAGCACATGCTACAGCCAGCCTGGACTGGTGAGCAAGATTGCAGATGTTATCTGGAGAAGTAGACACTGCCAAGATGTCCCAGATATATTTCTGAGTAATAAGTGCTGTTTTATATATGTTTTGCAGTTTCCTGTCCCCAGTAGAACAAACCCACACAGACCCCACATGCAGTAAAAAACCAATTTCAAAATGTACACGTCTTGATCATTTACAAGTTTTAATTAACTGAGGTGTGGACCAGGTGATAATTTGTATGGCCTTTCCATAGCTGTCTCTTCTGGTGATATAGAGAAAATTAGGATTAAAAAAATAGGGAAAAGAATGATCAAATCTGAAGGTAGAGAATTATCCTAAATGTTATAGAGCAATTTTGGCTAATCTGGCTAGAACATAACTCTTCCGTCTCATGTCAGTCGCCTTTTCTCTATAATACTTATTCTCCAATAGAAGTATTTGAGAAGCTGGTTACAACTGCTGGCGCTAGAACTCTCATTTCGATTCCATGGTTCCAGGATAATTATGGATATCTATCTGAGCCACAAAATTGAAGAATAATTTACTTATTTCATAAAGTTTAACATATGACATCTATCCCATCCCAAATACAAAACCCTCCCAATCTCCTTTCAGTTCTGTCACCCTGATAATTTATATTTCAAAATGAACAGCCACAGTATTTAACAAAAATGACTGCAGGGGAATCTTCTAGGATTAATCTACATGGGGAATGAGAGAAAATTCTGTCTCTAGTTGCTTTGTGTTAGAAGTGGAGAGGAGCAAAGAAAATTCTCATTTTATAATGTGAACAAAGTTGGGCTATGTACCTATGTTATGTCTTGGATTATTGACATGTAAACTTGACTCTTAGATTCTTATCCATGGATAATGTAGTGTCTTATATTACGAAGTTTGCGTGAGAGTAACATTGCTAATGATTCAATAATGAATTAAGTGAATTAACCAAAGTTAGTGGTTAAACTAGCTAAAAGTGCATGGAGTTATCTGTATCACTGGGATTCAACTAAAGAATATGTTAGTAAAAATCATGTAAAAATCATCATGTACTAATTGAGAGATCATGACAAATGAAGTGTTCAATCTTTGGTGTAAATTTTGATCTTAAAAAGAATGCAGTTGAGAGAAATCTCCTGGACAAAATAAAAGCCCAGAATTTGTACCATTAAATCTTCTATGTAGGAGAAAATGCAAGTTCCTTGGGAAAAAACTCTGTCTTACATTCTTTGCACCAAGGACAGGATTGACAAGGAGTCAGAGCTCAATAAATATGTGTTGAATGAATGGAAGCACATATCTGGCTTATTTTTTCTCTCTTATCAAATTTTGTATTTCCTAGTTAATTTTATTCAGTTCTTTCTTTCAGTCTACTTTATTTGGTGTCAGCAAAGCAGCAATGAAGAGAAGCTCAATTTGAGTCTATTTGTATTCATTATTCCAAAACAGAAAAATAATTTCAAAGAACTGAATAAAGTTGGGAAATACTTGTTAGATAACTGATAAGATAACCTATTAGATAACTAGTTAGATAACTAACTAGATACAATACACTGTATTATGACAATCAAAATGGTGACGGCCCTTCCCTCACCTGCACTACTTTGTACCCCTCTCAGAATCCCTGACTCTTAAAGTTCTTCTCTGGTTTCAGAGTCCCATTTGTCTCTCACCTAAGGTCTGACTCTTCGTAAGATTCTTGCTTTTTCTAACCTTTACAAGAACACATAAAAACCATCAAATAATACGGTATCAGAGGTCAACTGCTTCTAAGAAATTGAATACTTTACTGCAGCTGAGGAACAGCAGACATTTGGTAAATCCTCAGCTGGTAATCATTTATTAGCAACATAAATGGTTAGTTATCAAACAAGTAGAAAAAGTAAGAAGAGAAAACTTTGAGCTTCTTTATGTGGGAATGGTCAGAGAAAATAATGTGTTGGTTCCCTTGCTCAAGTTAACCTTCTTTTCCTTTTTCATCTGTCCCTCTTCTGATCTCTCCTCCTTCAAAGATGGTCCAGTACAAAATTATGAAGGAAGAAATACTTTACTCTTGTGCCATGCCATTACTTCCCGCATTGCCTTTCTCCTTGCCTGGCTCTGTCCCCCAGAGCCAAGGTTCCATTTTAAAAGGGACTTAATAGCAAATGGAATCCCAAAGAAAGTTAATACCTTCCCCTTGTTAACTGATTCAACAGCTAAATCTATGCAGAAATAACATTTATGTTAATATAGAAGCACAGTTTCTATCATATGTGTAGTATCCTAATTTGTGTTTCGTTGTGTTTAAATCTTGGAAAAGATAAACACTGACCAATCCTCAGTCCCTTTTGCTGGCTCCTTTTCCTATCCCTGACTCTTGAGACTTAGAATAACCCAGGGATCTGCTCTTGATCTTTTATTTTTGTTTTTCTTCTTTATCTTGTCTCACTACCATCAGCCCTGTGCAATTGAATTTTCCATAATGATGAAAACACTCTGTGCTGTCCAATACAGTAGCCTCTAGTCACATGTGGCCATTGAGAACTAGAAATGTGACTCATATGCCTAAGAAGTTGAAGGTTTAATTTTATTTAATTTTAGTTCATTTTATTCTATAGCCATATGTAGCTAGTGGCTACCATATTGGACAGTGCAGCAGGATGGTTTCATCTAGTCCCATGGCTTTGAAAACCACCTTTATGCTGATTTTATACCCACATTTTATCTCAAACATTTCCACTTCTTATCACCATCATCTTGGTTACCATAGTCCAAGCAACCATAGCTGCTTTCGGCATAGCATCCTAACTGGTCTCCCTGCTGCCATCTTGCCTCTCCTACAATATATTCTCCATATAGTTGCCAGAGGGATCACTTAAAACATGGATCATAGATATCATATCACACTCAGCATCCTTGTATTGATTTTATATTGATACTATAAAATTTGCCACAATCTTAGCGCCTTAAAACAATACAAATTTATTATCTTTTCTGAAAGTCAGAACTCTGGCACAAGTCTCACAAAGTTATGATCTAAGTGCTGGTAGGGCTGCATTACTCTCTGCAAGTCCCCTTTTCCATTTAAGGTACCATATTCCCAGGTTCTGGAGAGTAGGATGTAAACATCTTGGGGAGGATGTTTATATTTATGTTATTTTGTTTCCTTCAGCCCATCACTTCCATGGTCTAAACACTTCCTGATCTGGTCCTTCTCTACCTCTTTGAGCTCTTTTTCTACAAAGCTCCCCTGCTCTTACTTCATTTTTACTGCTTCACAATACTCTAATACTCAATATTCCCTTCTCAGAGCCTTTCCCTTAGGTTTGTCCTTCTCCAGAGTTTCCCTGAAACTTTGCATGTCTTATCAGGGGTCTATTCAACTGTCACTTCCTTGGAGACACATTCACTAGCCATCTTGACTAAAAAAAACAGGACAAACAAATAAATTACTCTTACCCAGATCAGGCTATTAAAGACTTAACTTTTATTATTTTTTTCATAGGACTTATTATTCTCTGAAATTATGGTAAGGAGCAATTTTTGTTTTTATATATTATTTATCTCACCTAGTAAGATGTAAGCTGTGGAAAAACAGAAATCTTATCTTCTAGCTCATTTTTGGAATTCCTAGTACCTGGAACAGTGTAGACACTCAGTAAATCTTTGTTGGATAAATAGATAATTGAAGAGTGTTCATACTTAATGTGTTCATAATAATGGAAGTTGATTTGGTAATTCTGATCATATTCAACAAATGCTGACAAAGATTTAATGGTATTTTATAAAAAGATATGTTCACCCATGGAAAACATAGATCCATTTTGACCATTATCAAACTGAATTCTTAAGCTAGGTTAACTCTACTGATATAATTTAGAGAAAAAATATCATAATCTCATGACTTCCCTTGAAGGCAGAAACTATATTTTCTTACTGTACCATGCTATAATAAATTATATCTTATGAGAACAAAATAATTCCAATGAAAGCAAATGGGGCAAACACTTGCATTACATATTAAAATTAAATTTATCCTTATTTTCAAGAGTAAATTTAACATCCATTTCACTGATGAAAATTGTATACTAGATCAATGCAGAAGTCCCCAAATCCTCATTAAGACCTGTACATGGAGTAACGCACTAATTGTTACCATGACAATTTACAAAGCCTGTAATTGGCAGGCAAAGTCTGACTTCTCTCTATTAAATATTTATAAAGAGTAATAAGGTGTTTTCATACCTCCACAACTTTATGTGTCTACCAAATATTCCATATTCTGGATTACATACTATAAAGTTAAAACAATTAAAATTTAAATTAAGTATGGAATAATTGTCTGTTACTGGGCATTGAAGTATTTACAAGAGCCTTTACTAGATTGTACTCAGTAGTCTTGAATAGATCTATTTTAGTGATTGCTTCCCTTGACCCACTTGATAACTTCTGGTCAGAGCTGCACATATTCTTCAAGGATTAGAAAGTCAGTTATGAACACTGTATCAGATTCACGCAATTTATTCCATATATAATCAGAAGTGTGAGTAGGTGCGGAGGGGAAAGCCAGGAGAAATTGGCAGTGGGAGATCCTGGTGTTCATTTCTGAAATGGAAATAGAAATAATGATTATTTCATAAAAACCCAAAAAGGTAGCAGTCAATTAAGAAATTAAAAAATGAAGTAGAGCTTCCCTGGTGGTGCGGTGGTTGAGAGTTTGCCTGCCGATGCAGGGCACGCGGGTTCAAGCCCAGGTCCGGGAGGATCCCGCATGCCGCCGAGCAGCTAGGCCCGTGAGCCATGGCCTCTGAGCCTGCGCGTCTGGAGCCTGTGCTCCGCAACGGGAGAGGCCACAACAGTGAGAGGCCCGCGTACCGCAAAAAAAAAAAAAAAAAAAAAGTATTGCCATTAATACCTCTCATCTGTTCATCTTCCCCTGTTTTCTTAACTTTTATTAAAGTTCAGGTTGGCACATGCACTTGCTGATAGTATGGTCACTGTCTTGAGTGACCACACAAGTGTCCTATTTGCTCGTGACACACCTGGTTTATGCTGGTTGTCCCAATGTAATTATTTATTAGTACTTCCTTTAACTCTAAAAGATGTCCTCTTTGGGATGATAAATTATATACTCACCCTAAACACTTGCTCACATGCATTACAAGAGAATACCAGCTAAATAATGTTGCCAAGAAAAAAGACTTTTAAATAATTACCAATGTAAAAATATAACAATACAGCTTATATTCCATGAAATTATAATCAACTTATCAATTGGCTTGAAATGTTAGTGGATTTAGCAAATATGGAAGTTAAACTCTGGATTTATTTACTTAGAGAATATTTGTGGTAAATTTCCAAGTGCCATGTTGGTGTGTTATCATTTACATAAACACACAAAAACACACACACACTTCTAAATATTATTACAGAAGGAAGGTACAGGCTATTTATATGCTGGGGATTCAGACATGCCCATGCTTATCTAGAAATATGGTAGGACAGGTCTGCCTCTGGAGTAACTGCCATTTTCATGACGAACAGAGAAAAGTTTATGAGCCTAATAAAAATGTGAAACCAGATAAAAATGCAAAGGCTCATAAACTTTGTCAAAAGAGAATGGATCCGCTCAATGTGATTACATGTTAGCATAAGTATGAATGTATGTGTTCCTACACATCTGACTCTAATGCAGTTAAGGGTGGAGAGTGACCAGGTAATGATAATTTAATTTCCTTCCTTCCTCCCTTCCTTCCTTCCTTCCTTCCTTCCTTCCTTCCTTCCTTCCTTCCTCTCTTCCTTCCTTCCTTTCCTCCTTCCCTCCTTCCCTCCTTCCTTCCTGCCTATACCTATTTGATCCATGTGTAAATATAAAATAGTATAAACTTGACAATTGACCAAACCTTCCATATTGTTCCTACCCAGAAGTCACACCCTCATCAAAATACATAGAAGTTATCACATACACCTAAAACTTGTAAATTAATCCTATACGCAGTTATCATAAGCTTGTATTTTACCTTGGCAATAACGTATGTAGTATATGTGTATACAACTTCCATACACTTAAGTCCAGTTTCAAAACTAGCGTGTAAGGTTCTTTCGATCAAGGGTCATGTTTTATACTACATGCTAGCACAAAAAGCGATCAGTGGATATTTGTTGATTAAATTTCATTAGTGTTGGTACACTATAAGGAATTATGAATCAAAGTCAGAACACTTGGGTTCTGGTTTCAATTATGATCCTTGGATATATCAATCCTTTTGGTCTACTTCTTTGTGTATATGATAGTGCATAATTTAACAATGAAAGAAGGCAGACAGACAAACTTGAAAAGAAACTTGTAAGACCACTTATAAGCCTTGCTGGCTTTCTCCCTTGATTCTCACTCCATGAAGGGATTCAGTGCCTCACAGCAGAGGCAGGAGACCCATACTCCTATCGTTAATATGGCAGATCCAGATGCTCTAATATAATCTTACAGGCAGCATGTGAAGAAGGGCTGCAGTGCTCTAGCAGCCTTGCTGTACAAGATAATGAACTCCCTCCTCTTTAATATAGGAGGAAATACATTCATTCCCAAGTTGTCGTTTAAACTATGTTGGCCCAGAAGCTCAGTCTTACAGACAGATCCCAAGTTTTAAACACAGTTTGCAAACAAGTAAAGTGTTTACTAAACATGTAAGGTAAGGCTGGATCAGAGGGACACACAGCCCAACACGGGGGGAAAAACATTGAGGCAAACAGCATACTCCTGAATCAACTTATGGATATAGTGCTTCTTTCAGTGTGAGAACAGCATGACATAGTCACATAAGGGACACAGACCACAAGGTGAAATGACACTCTGCTGGCCACACCTTGTCTGCCTTCGATAACTGTTTCTGTTTCTGCTCTCATTGGCTACGGGGTGGTTCGGTCCTCTGTGGAACACAGTTTTGTTATGAATTCTCCTACTTACAGGGATATTAGATAATATGTCATAGCTTTCAGGTTTGTCTATGTCATGGGATTATTATTTACAGCCATTTAGACAGTCCTCATCTAAGGAATATATAAGTTCAGCACACTCATATTGGCTGGCTAGATAAAGTGGGAGAAAATGGTTTATTCAGTTTAGAGGAGGGAGGCTCTTGCTGGTAATATCAATGTATATGTACCTGCAGGCTACAGATGGAAGTGGATGCCCAGGAGGAAAGTAACTAGAAAGTCTGAAAAAGCCATGGATCAGAGCTAGATGGATTATTTAGGATCTGGCTAAGTGTGGTGTCCAGGCATCAGTCAGCAATAACAATATTGGGGTTTATAAAGATTTGTAGAGCTTAATAAGTATTTTCACATACATTTTCTTATGAAATTCAGACACAGCTCTCGAAGGGGTGTGCTCTTATCCCCATTTTACTAATGAAGAAGCAGGTTCACATAGGATTAATGAATTGCCAATGGTCCTAACTCTGCTATTAACCGGCTTGAACAATAACCGAACCCGCCAGTGTCTCAGGCTCTGTAGAGGTAAAATGGGGATAGCAATAACAATACTTAGCTCATATTGATGCTGTGAAAAATAAATGAGTTAATGCATGTCAAGTGCTAAGAATAGCATGTGACATTCAGTAAGCCTCAATAAATATTAGCTAAAGATTGTGCCCATTGTATGAGGAAGGACTAGGATTTAAATGTGGGTCCTCTGACATCAAATCCAATGAAAGCCCCGCTGTGGTGCAACTGTGCTTTTAGGAGAAGACTCAGAAATGGAACCAGAGGCCCTGGTGTGTGTCTACAGGGAAGGGAGGCAGGCAAGAGAAGTTCAAGCTTAAGGCCTAAGCAATAAGGACCAGGTTGTCACTACAGGATATGACTTGAGAGAGAGGATCTGCTATTAAGTCAACCTCTTCTTCTCTGGGAATTTGACCTGCTGCCTTTTAGGGCTGGGACTATCTCCCAAGAACAGTTAGCCTGAGATCTGCAAGAACAGGTGAGAGGTGTAGAAATTGGGCTGTTCACAACATCGTGCCACTAGTTTGGATGTCACATCAACTCAGAGAATGGAGAACCCAGTGATTTTTCCTGATTCTTGGTGACAAAGCAGTAGCAAAAATTTGCTTTTAGATTGTGCCCTAGAAATGTTGTGGCATATTAAAGAGGAACATTGGAAACTATGAGTCAAATTCATAGTGTGATTGGAAAAGTTTTGGAAAAAATCCATATACTCTCTAGTTATTAATCTCATAAATCCTGGCTTATTTAGCCCTCATAGCCTATTGTCTCTAATATGGGAAATTAAATTTGGATAAAAAGAGGGAACTACTTAATGATTATAAGTTTCTATGTTGTACTGTGCTGAAAGTTACTAGAATTTAATAGCTCTGTGATTTTCAGCCAGAGAGTTAAATCTCTGAGTCTCCTATCCATCATTGGAAAGGGATTCCTATTTTAGAGAGTTGTTGTAAAAATCAAATAGGAAAATGGTTGTGAAAATACTTTGAAAACCATATGATGTATCATGATTAACTACCAATTTAACATAAGCTTGTCTTCCTGTTTCTTTTTTAGTTGTCTAGTCCCAAACTTTTCAAACTCATTGGCTGAAAACGATGGTGATTCCCAGTCCAACTAGTGATATGAACAGAACTGCTGGAAATGTACTCTATTTCCAATTTATGGATTACATCAACATTGAAGGTGTGGGAGGACTAAGGGCAGAATGACGAGACAGGAGGGTATTGTACAAAGGCCACTTTAGGGGAAAGGGATCCTCTATAACCAGGATGATACGTATGTCAGGAGTTGGGAGGAGGAGCTGCATTTGTGAAGAGGAAATGAGTTCAGTCTTAGCTGTGTTCAAAGCCTTGAAGCAGAAACTCAGAGTCACCCCTGATTTATTCATCTCTCCTACCATTTCAAATCATTTGCCAAGCCCTGAATAGTCATCTTTCTCAATATCTGGCAAAAATCATCTCTGCCTCATTTTTGCTGCCAAGACCCTCATCATTTCTAGGCTGACAACTGCCGTAGTCTCCGCACTGGTCTGTCTGCCTTCACTCTCAGTCCTTTTCATTTCCTCAGCTATGCTATTGGCATCGAAGTTGCAAAGTATAAAAAAATATACTCTTCCTCACTCAACGCACAAATCACAAGCATTCTGAGCCCATTGATCTCCCCTTGTTTAGATGCAGTGAGCCAAAGGTTTTACTTTGGGAGGCAACTGCTATATGCTGAGCAAAGTTTCTCCTTCTGTTCAAATTTTACATGAAAACTCTAGTGTGCCTTGCAGTTCCTCTCAAGGGCACATAAAGAAAGTAAATGGTTATTTTGAAATTGTTGCAAAGCCTTCAGGGAAGTGATGTTTGAGTACTGGGAAATGTATAAATAAGATTTACTGAGTGATCAGCTCTTGGTCTAAGTAAAGTTGAACAGATGTTCATGAAAAGTTCATATAAATCGCAGATAACAAAGCTTAAATTTGGCTGAAAGAGTTTTAAAAGTTCTACTGAGGAAAAAGCACATGGAACATTCTGGAAAATTCTAGAATGAGTAAAAGGCATTCTCGAATGCCCCAACAATAGCCATATATGTATTGTGAATAGTTGCAGAGAGAGCACAGTAATTACACTTTCATTGTGAAATGAAGATGAAATCAGACGAAGTTTCCTGAAGGGTTATGTCACTTGCAGTGAAGACAGTACTTAAAATTCTACCAGTTGGCAATTTCATAGACTCCTAGAGTGCCTAATACCTTTCATTTTATTTAAATGCATGGGCCCTTTATAAAGTGAATTGTCTTGATTTCTTCCTATGATTTATGAAATCCAGCAGTCTTCAATGGTAAAATTATGAACAAATAAGGCTGTTGAAGGTCATTTCAATCACTATCTTGTACACTATGCCTGTATGTCTTAAACTTTGAGCATTAAACCATTGGCTGAGCATCACAATTTTGAAGGTCATTAACTGTGATGGATCTATGAAATTCAAGAAGATTGAGGGAATGAAAGGTAAAAGCTGTCAGTAACTGTACGGTGCTCTATATGTAGTTATTAGACAATTAAAAGTAAAAGCTCACAAAAGCATATATATAGGTAATACATATTACATATAATATACATGTGTTTGTGTGTGTGCGTGCGCCAAGAGAGAGAAAGATGGAGAGGAGAGAGAAAATACAACTATATTAATATTACTGAAGGAAGGGAAAAGTCAGAAAATTGACGTGGTGCTTTTTTTAGTGGAAATATGTGGTATGCTGATAGGAGAGCAGGAGTTAGGGAAGGATTTAGTTGAAATCAGGATAATGGTCACTTTATTACCTCTGGGCTCCTCCAGTCTTCCTTCTAGGCTCTTGGAAATCATATTCCCTGTGTAGGAATGCTAAACACAAGCTGGTCAACCAAGAAGCTTTTGGTCTTAGATAAATTACTTTAATTCTGTGTCATTTATTTCACCAAATTTGCAGTCTCATGTAATAGATGCATCAGAGCAGTACAGTTAGGAGTTGTTCCTTTCTCAGGGGTGTGGAGATTTATGGAACCCTATCCATGGAAAATACATCATCCCCATTGCATACATAGAGCAATTAGCACATGGCATTTTTGTTAGTTGTTTATTCCCTATCTCCTCTGACTTGCTGTGAGCTCTTTGAGAGCAAGAACTGCCTGATTTATCTTTATAATTTCAACGGTAATGATGCTCAGTAAACGTAATGGAATTCAAAGAAGTTTAGATGTTATCAAAAAGGACTACAGATTTAGTGCAATAAGTTCAAAAGCAGATTTTTATGCAGAGCTATTAGCAAACCAATAACAAATATTTTTTAAGTAAAATTTCTATAGCACAGGAGTTCTTCTGCAAAGAACTCCATGACAGTCAGACACAAAAGTAACTCAGGGATATACCACATTGTGGAATAGGTGTGTCATGACTTGACTCTTAAGTGTGGTTGCTTACTGAAATTAAACTATTCTCCCCAAATCCAGACATCCTAGAAACAAGTAAAACTTTCTAGTCATGACAATAAGGAAGCTGTTTGAGGCAACTGCAGTTTTTTGAAGAATTTTTTCTAGGAACTTATGGTTATAGATCTTTAAGCATGATGGAATATGAACCAGAGAAAAACTCAAGTAAGGGAAACTTAAAGATGGAGAAGGTGGAAAAAAGTATTGGGAGTTTGATAAGAAAACTGTCCTTGCTGCTTAAGTAGCAGCATTTCTTGTCATTGAACTGAGAACTCCTTGGTGTGATCATCATTTGAGCCACAGGACACACAATATTGAATCTACTTCAGTCTCTTGATATCTCTTTCCTCAAACTTCATTACCCTAGGTACCTACAAGGCCCAGAGAAAAGCTGAAGTGTTAAACATGGAAACAGAAATATTTTTAAATACTGCCACGTAGCAGCTCAGCTTGCCCTCCCCACAAGGAGGCAGAAGGGGCTGAACTTTCCATTAAGCTCCAGGGGATGTTGCATGGGCTGGCTATGTGGAGCGCCCCAAGGGGTGAAAGATCAATTCAGCTTTGCTGAGCCATGTCAGCGGTGGCTTTCTTTAAGATGCTGACGTGGCTCTGGTTGACAGTTTGAAGAAATTTAACTGCCTTGATAAGGTTAAAGGGGGCACCCAACCACAAATAAGAAAACAAAACACAAGGCTGCTTAGAGGCTTGATTGCATTGCTAGAAACAGGTTTTCAACTGGCAAAGTTACCAACACCCATTACCCATTTAAAAAAAAAAAGGACAACAAAGAAGAAATGTAGGCAAAGCAAAGGAAAAAAAAAGCCAAAGTTCTCATAAAAACTCTTCCACTAATTTAGAATACTTATCAGCTACTCTGACTGATACTGTAAAAAAAAGTTTGGCTACTGCCAATTAAAGGCACATCACATCTATTGTTTCTAACCCCTTTGAGAAGTGTAATGGCACCAATTAAAAATCCACATGGTATCATGGAAGGAATAACAGCTTTTATGGATCTGTTGAGAAAAATAATAAAGTTTGCATTTTCAGAAAATTTTTTTTAAAATCTAAAAGTAAATAATTGCTGTTGATGTCCATACAATGTAAAAAAAATTTAGTCCAATTAAATTTAGCAATACGTGCCTAAATATGACCTATACTCTCAATTTAAAAAATCAACCAAGAAGTGTTGGACTGATGCCTTGACAATGATCATGGCCATTTAGCTTTGGTTGTAAGCAACTCAACTTAGTAACGTGGTACAGAACACAGCTTATTAAAGAGGTTATCAAAATATTCCCCAGGAACCCACATTAGCTGTGGCATGAAATAATAAAATATCTGGTTAGATATATTTGTTCACTATTTTAAAAAAGGAACTTGCATTTGTGCTACTCTCAGTATCTAAATATCCACTTTTTAGAGATGTATCTTGTGGAATGAGTTACAAAGCATTATCCTTCCAATTTCTACTTATAATATTAATGAATGAGTGAATTATTAATTATTTGAAATCATATAAACTGATTGCTCTATGTACCCATTACCATTCTAGGTTCTAGGGCTTCATCAATGAAAAGAAGGAAAAGTTTCTTCTCTCAAAGGATCTTAAATTGAGAGGGAGGGCCGGTAGATGGAGGGAGTAAGATAAGAAAAAGTCAACATCACTAGCAAGTAAACCATCTGGTATTTTAGAAGATGATACACTCACTCTACAGACGAAAAGGAAAAGGAAGGTAGGGGGAAAGGGTGTGATGCTTGTTGCACCATTAAATAAGGTGGTCATGGTGAGCTTTGTCGAGAAGGAGAGATTTGAATTAAGGCTAGAAATGAAGAAACTGTGTGTGCCTGTGTGTGTGGAGGGGGGGGTGTGAGGGGATTTCAAACAGAGAGAACAGTTAGTGCAAGGCTCTAAGGCCAGTGTGGGTCTGGAGTGTTCAAGGAAAGCAAGGCAGATGGATTGGCAGGAGATTGTGATGGAAATGGAGAAAAGTCGGGAGTGAGTCAAGTCAGAGAGGGAATTGAGAGCCAGATTATATGTGTTTTGTAGCCCTTTGAAAGGACTGATTTGCTCTGATGGAAGTAAGGAATCATTAGAAGATTTTGAGCAGAGAAGCGACATGATCTGACTTATGTTTCTAAAAGATGAGTCTGCAGGGTACACAGAAGCAGGAAAACCCTTAGGAGGCTATTTCAGTAATCCAGGAGAGCTGGCTCAGACTAGGTGGTAGAAATAAAGATGATAGGAAATATTCAGATTCTGGATAAATTTTGTTTCAACTTTTATTTTGAGCTTACAGAAATTCGCAAAAATAGACCGAAAATTGTTGTATACTCCTCATCCAGCTTTCCCTAATGCTAACTCCTTATATAACCATAACATGATGATCAAAACCAAGAAATCAACACCCTACTATTAACTAAATTCCAGACTCTAATCAAACTTCACCAGTTTTTCTAACGTCTTCTTTCTGTTCCAGGTTACTATCCTGAATCCCATCTTGCATTTACCTGTTATTTCTTCTCGGTCTTCTCCAATCTGTGACAGTCCTTAGGCTTTCTTATCTTTTGTAATATTATCTCTTTTAAAAAGCACCGGTCAGTTATTTTGTAAAATGGCCTTCAATATGAATTTAATGTTTTCTCATGATTGGAATGACTTTATGCATTTTTGTAAGAATACCAAAGAAATGACATATACTTTTCAGTGCACAATATCAAGGGGTTCATGATGTCGATAATTTTATTATTTACTTTGATCACTTGGTTATGGTGGTGTCTTCCAGATTTCTCCACTGTAAAGTTAATAATTTGATACTATACAAATCTATTTCTCCTCAAATGTCTGTCCGTTAATTTTCGTATCCATCAGTGGATTATTATCTGCAACAATTATTACTGTGGTGCTTGGCTAATAATGATTTTCCATTTCTTTTCTACACTTATTAATTAAAACGACATGGTAAGGAAAAGTTGTCTCTTCTCCGCTATGTATTTTTTGATCCTATTATTTGTTGATGGGTTCATAGAAATTTATCTTATTCTCTGGGTTAAAATCCAATGCTATCACTTTTTTAACATCTTTATTGGAGTATATTTGCTTTACATTGTTGTGTTAGTTTCTGCTGTATAACAAAGTGAATCAGCTATGCGTATACATATATCCCCATATCCCCTCCCTCTTGCGTCATCCTGCCACCTTCCCTATGCCACCCCTCTTTACTTTGTGCTCAAATTTTTCAACTTTGACTACTGGGAGCTTCTTTCAGGCTGGCAGCTCTGTTGTTTCTATAAGCCGCCATTCCTTTTTGACCATGTTCTTATTTCTGGTACTACAAGATATTTCAGGCTCATCTTGTACCGTCCCTACCCCAGCCCTGTAATCTACCACTTCTCCAATGAATCCTGGTTTCTTTGATTAGAAATGGTGTTTAAAAACCATGATCAAGGCACTAGGTAAGCTGGTGTGCTCATTGCTACTTGATTTCATCTTCTAGATCCTCTCAGTGAACAGAGATGGGTTGCTTTTTTTTTTTTTTAATTTTTTTATTGGAGTATAGTTGCTTTACTATGTTGTGTTAGTTTCTGCTGTACAGCAAAGTGAATCAGCTATATATATACATATATCCCCTCCTTTTTGGATTTTCTTCCCATTTAGATCACCACAGAGCATTGAGTAGACTTCCCTGTGCTATACAGTAGGTTCTCATTAGCTATCTATAATATTTTATACATAGTAGTACATATATGTCAATCCCAATCTCCCAACTCACCCCACCCACCTCTTCCCCCCTTGGAATCCATACATTTGTTCTCTACATCTGTGTCTCTATTTCTGCTTTGCAAATAATTTCAGAGCTGGGTTGCTTTGTATGTTGGTTTTGAAAATTCTAACGCTAGTCTAATGCTTTTGGCTTTAATGGACCGTCTTCAAAGCCCTTTAAAATTTTTTCGTTTGACTCTCTTTTCCTTAGGTATCTTCTAACTTATTCTTCACTTATCAGTAATTTTTGTTTTCTTTCATTTCTTCCTGAGTTCAATGAACTCTTTTTTCATTTCTCTCAGCTTTTAGTCCATTTGGGTATTCAGTTTTTTGAATTTCTGATTCAGGGTGAATATGCATATCCTCAGATGCTTTTTTGAGTTTACTTAATTCTGTATGGAGTGTAGATTTACACTTTTCTTTTGTTTCATGATTATTTTCCAGGGGAATTTTCATCTATATATTAGTGTGAAATTTTGTTTCCTTATTTTTTTTTTACAATAGTTCTCTATGGATTTTACTTTCCTTTTGTTCATTTTCATGATATGGAGTTTTTACATGATTCCTAAGTAAGTGATTTTTCTTCTAGTAAAATCTAGGCACTTAAATGGGCTTTTGTTTATTCATTTTGTTTTGTTAGAGGGGGAAGTTGTTGTGAATTTTCCAATTTTACAATTCTCTTTTGCCTTAAGAACTTGACATTTTCCCCCATTCCCCCACCTCCAACCACCACCAGATTTCCAAAAGACACTTCTTCCTCCCTTTTTATCTTTTTTCTCCCCCAGAAGCTATGCCTGTGGTTTTAAATTATATTCAACCCTTAAATCTCTTTAAATTTCACACCTGGAACTTTACAGACGCCCTGATTCTTTAAATCATGTGCGCTTTGAAATTCTTTTCCTGTAGTGAGCGCTCTGATCTACCTGGTTACTTTTATCGTAATTCAGATTTTGTGTTGATTTGATCTTTCTGATGTCTATCCCAATGCTCATGCTTTGCTAGCACACTTCTTTTGTTTTCTTGACAGTTGTCTCTACCTTTGCTTACTGGAAATTTTTGGTTGGGCAGGAGTTGGCAGAAATGTGAGGAATTAGAGTTCTGGCTCTTGTCATTTTTTTTTTTTCTCTTTCTACTCACAATTATTTCAAAGTTTCTGTAGTCTCTGTTATCAAGTCATGTGGAACGTTATGTTTTGTACAGGATTTTTGTACTTGTGAAACTACTTTGTATTTTGGGGGGAGAAAAATGTAGGAAGATGATTAAAGTATAACCTTTGCTTTTCTTTAGCCACCTGGATGACTTCTGAAAATTTTGATAAATTTTCAAAATATAGCCAATAGGATTTCCTAAGAGATTATATGTACGATATTAGAGAATGAAGGGATTCAAGGGTGATTCCAAGACTTTTTGCCTAAAAAACTGGAAAGATGGAGTTGCCACCTAATTATTTAGAGAAGACTTTAGATGAGAAAGTTTTGGAGGATAAATAAGTAATAATATCAGTGTCATTCTGGACCAGCTAGTCATAGTTTTTTTTTTTTTTTGCGGTATGCGGGCCTCTCACTGTTGTGGCCTCTCCCGTTGCGGAGCACAGGCTCCGGATGCACAGGCCTAGCGGCCATGGCTCATGGGCTTAGTTGCTCCGCGGCATGTGGGATCTTCCCGGACCAGGGCACGAACCCGTGTCTCCTGCATCGGCAGGCGGATTCTCAACCACTGCGCCACCAGGGAAGCCCGCTAGTCATAGTTTTGACTGATGGAACACCCTCTATTGGGAACATTGATGACCTTAATGGAAGAAGGAAGAGAAATGGCGAGCCATGTTTCGGCTCAGAAGTGACACACATAATAACTTCCTGCATTTCATTGGCTTAAGCAGGTCATGGGAATGGGACTGACATAAATGAAGAAAAGAAATGTAATTGATTTGTTTAGTTCCTATCCCTTCAGCTTGGTGATAGAGGACCTGCTATTTTAATGCCATTTTCCCAACCTTGGATATCCCCTGACTTAATCTTCTTCTACCAGTGTCTGTGCAGCTAATTAACATGGCCATCCTTTGGAACACAGATGTCAAAGCAATAAAGGGATACAGTCATAGAGATGGGCATATTTACTTGCAAGTACGCTTTAGGTTACTCTCCAATTTTATTCTTAAATTTGATCTAGTAGATACTGGTCGATACTGGTAGAAAAGTATCACCTTGAGCAAGGTGGACTTAAACATAGACAAATACTATTAAAAATTACGTTTAATCAAGTTTCAATTATCCCTTTGTCTTTAAGATAGTTTTAATAACACATAATAGAAAAATGTGGTATTTCAATACAAGTCACATGTGCCACTGGAAAGCATTCTAGACATTTGATTGGTGTCATGGTATAGCTTCTCTATTTCTATATTTTTCCCTGGTACTAATATTAAAATTAGTCTGTATTCCATTCATTCATCCAGAAAATGTTTATTGATACCCAATTATGTGCCAGGGCTTTGTGCAAGGTGTAAAGGGATATTTGGTTTTCCTGAATGAGCTTGCAGTCTAGTGGTGATATATTTATTAAACAAATAATTTTACAAATAACCAACTATTATTATAAGGAAGATGCTCAGCCTACTAGTTGGAAAATCTGATGATACACAGATTGCTTGTGGGTGACTGTAAACCAGAAACTTACAAAGTAAAATGAAAAATGTAAACGAGATTAAAAATTTCCTATGAATACTCTGTAATACACAGAATTTGGAGACACATTCTCCAAACAGAGAATTTATCTACATAAAGAGATATATAATAAAGCTGGCACATCATAGGCACTTCTGATGGTATGTTACACAAAAAGTATATGCTTAATTAGTACCCAAAGCAAATGGCAATGTTAATACAACATTTAAAGCAAAAAAAAAAAAAAAAAGATTGTCTTACTGGTGTCAAAGATGTATGAGTTAAAAATTTGGAGAGTTTTTGAATTCCCTTAGTCCTCAGGTCTTTTATTCAAATTATTCAAAGGTTTACAGAGTTAGAAATGTTTCCTGATGAGATGGATGTAGAAGACATTTCTATTTCTAGGGACTTGTTAATTAACTTGGTTACCTTAAGCAAATAACAACCTCTCTGGGTGTCCGTTTTCTCAACTCTAAAATGAGCAATTGAATTGGATAATCTAAGCTTCCTTATAGCTATGCTTGCTAAATGCTTCAAAGGATTGAAGCAGATTGAAAGGCAGTACATATCATAACCCACACATACCTGCACTCCATTCTTAAGCAAACCAGGTACTTTTGCCATGTAGTGTTTTTTTCCTATGTTTTTACTCTCACTATAATTCACCTGATATCATTAAAGCAATTAGGCACCTATGTAAAGCTCACCATTGGCTTAATTATACTAATATTTAGATGAAAGTTTTATTATTCTAAAAAATGTCCAAAGAATCAATATAACACCAGGTAATATAGATATGAAAAATTATAAAGGCTTTATTTGAATATATATGTATATGTACGTATACATATGTATCTCTCTATATATATTCACTTTTCTACATGCTAAGTGAGTATTTTTCATGACCCTACACTTTTCTACTATGAGAGAGTTCTGAGAGATCCTGTGATGAATAAAAATAAGTAAGTTTGTTTTTGCTAAGAATATCAGGTCCCATCTTTCTCGGAAAAATAATTTAACACTTTTTAGTTTGTATATGGTCACTTGCACACATTGTTAAGCCTCGGGATATTTTGAGTCCATCTGTTGGATATTCAGACATCTCCATCAATCACATAGCAGATGCTGTTCAGTCAGAACCTTTGGCTCTCTTCCCTGATTTTTGGTTGGAACAGAGGGCCAGTTAGGTGTTTGGAGGCAGTACTTCAATTTCTAATGGATCCACTTGCCCATGCAAGGCAGCCACCCGATGCTCTCGTGATATCTATTCAGCCAGGTTTTCTCACCCACTTTGGTGCCAGAAATCTGTGGCCTAGATGGACCTTAAGTGACTACTCCCAGACCACTCTTTACACGCCAGACCTTTAGGAATGCTTGTTGGTTCAGGAAGCTCCACAGTAGATCTCCTCTGACTTGTAGCTAAAATTCTAGATCCAACCTGAACTTAGAATTCTAACAAGTCCTGAAGAGAACCTGAGTCCTTCCACAGGGATTTGGAATAGCTCCTGGATATCTGAATTCTGTCAAGAAGCCAGACAAGTTTCCATAGTTCTGGGCATATTCAGTTATTTAAGAAGACATTTATTTTGGCTGATAGTTTCAAAGTAGATATATGTGTCAAATGTAGGGCTAAATATTTCTTCATGAATTTTTTAATGTAAATTCTCACACAACTGCCTTGAAGTGGATGTTTTTAGTATTCACATTCTGCAGAGAAACTGATTTTGAGAGAAGCTAAGTAACTTGCTCAAGCTTGCAAGTAACATAGTCAGGAACTTAAACCCAGAACTGTCTAACTTTAAAAGGCTCTAATATGAAGAGTCCTATCGAAATTTCAGACTCTCTCTACTTTTGTTCTCTCAGTACAGAAGATGATCAGAAACCTGGAGGCAGATTTAGGGGTACAGGAAGATCTTTGTTCTTTTGGATACATTTTTGAATTACACAGAGCTAGGCAAAATTCTGGCTCTGTCAATTACTAGATATGTTGTACTGTACTTCTCTGAATTTCATTGTCTTTATTTGTAAAAAAGGGATGCTATGCATGTCTTATATGTTTATTACCAAGATTGCATATGTTAATGTATATAAAACTCTTAGTAAATAACTCTTAGCAAATAACTTAGTAAATTGGCATCAAGCCTGATAAATAAGTATTGATTTCTTTCCTTTTCTTCCCAGATGGCTCAAAGCCAACTGGACATTCTTTGGAATACACTGGAGCCTTATGGGTTCAGGAACCACTTGGAGGACCAAGAGATCTTATGGTTTATCTCTCTTTCTCTTGGTGAACTCTTTCTCAGTATTAAACGTCAAATACTACTTTCTGGTGAAGCTTTCTCTAATACTTTCAGCAAAGTTAGTCTTGGCTTCCTGTGTGTTCGAGGGATTGTGGTGCTTATTGTCATGCCAGTCTCCTCCACCAGACTAGATTGACTGAGAATAGAATATAGGTTATCTCACTGCATAGCACATAATATGTGCTCAATAAGTGAGTGAATGAACTCCTAGAGCAGTTATGTTTGCTTTGAAATTTTTCACAATAGTTTTGATAACCTATCACTGAACAACAAATTTTTTGAATCTCAAGTTTTATTAGTCTTAAATTCTGTGAGGTATAAGACGATAAATGCAGAGACTTTTAAATCTCTAATAGACCTAGTTATTTCTAACTGAAATACACCCACAAATAGCTCTCTGCCAAGGAATCAACTTCATGTAAATTATTAAAAGAGGACTTTTCCTTTGTGTCACTACTCTAGAGTCTGCTAAAGTGGGATTGTATACAATCTGAAATTAAATAAACTTACTTCACTCCTTGTTATCTTGTAGGATATATTCACTGGGGCCAAAGAGTGAGATAGAAATGGTGAAAATTCCTTCTGACCAAGGGACTTCCCTGGTGGTCCAGTAGGTAAGACTCTGAGCTCCAACTGCAGGGGAGGCTGCAACTAAGACCCAGCACAGCCAAAATAAATAAATAAATATTTAAAAAAATTCTTTCTGACCAAGAATATCTTTCTTCCTGGATATTAGAAGCATCAGAGAGCAGTGCCCCCCAAATGTATCCTTTGAAGGAACATTGCAAGAGGTGCTTTCTCTCTAACCATATCCTCTTATCCCCTCTTAGTGTTCATCCTTGAGAAGGAGTGCAAGTGTAACAGCCATAGCAGGGCCAAAATAGCTGCTCAGTCTTGAGGTAAAGGAATGATTTAACTAGTTCCTTGCCTTATTTGTACTTTATATCTAGAGGCAGCTCATGACTACTTTGATCCCTAGATAATCCATGTGTCTTTAAGTTAAGGTAATCAATTAACTTAAGGAAATTGGTATTTCTGACTCTATTAGAACATGAAGGCATTTTATAATGACTGATTATTAATATTAGGGAAAAATGAATGATAGTATGATTCTGAGCTTTTTTTAAGCTTTAATTTTATTTTATTTTTATACAGCAGGTTCTTATTAGTTATCCATTTTATACATATTAGTGTATACATGTCAATCCCAGTCTCCCAATTCATCACACCACTACCACCCCTCTCCCCACAACTTACCCTCTTGGTGTCCATACATTTGTTCTCTACATCTGTGTCTCTATTTCTGTCCTGCAAACTGGTTCATCTGTACCATTTTCTTGGTTCCATATATATACGTTAATATACAATATTTGTTTTTCTCTTTTTGACTTACTTCACTCTGTATGACAGTCTCTAGATCCATCCACGTCTCTACAAATGACCCAATTTTGTTCCTTTTTATGGCTGAGTAATATTCCATTGTATATGTGTACCACATCTTCTTTATCCATTCATCTGTCAATGGGCATTTAGGTTGCTTCCATGACCTGGCTATTGAAAATAGTTCTGCAATGAACATTGGGGTGCATGTGTCTTTTTGAATTATGGTTTTCTCTGGGTATATGCCCAGGAGTGGGATTGCTGGGTCATATGGTAATTCTATTTTTAATTTTTTAAGGAACCTCCATACTGTTCTCCATAGTGGCTGTATCAATTTACATTCCCACCAACAGTGCAAGATGGTTCCCTTTTCTCCACACCCTCTCCAGCATTTGTTGTTTGTAGATTTTCTGATGATGCCCATTCTAACTGGTGTGAGGTGATAATACCTCATTGTAGTTTTGATTTGCATTTCTCTAATAATTAGTGATGTTGAATAGCTTTTCATGTGCTTCTTAGCCATCTGTATGTCTTCTTTGGAGAAATGTCTGTTTAGGTCTTCTGCCCATTTTTGGATTGGGTTGTTTGTTTTTTAATATTGAGCTGCATGAGCTGTTTATATGTTTTGGAGATTAATCTGTCTGTTGATTCGTTTGCAAATATTTTCTCCCATTCTGAGGGTTGTCTTTTCGTATTGTTTATGGTCTCCTTTGCTGTGCAAAAGCTTTGAAGTTTCATTAGGTCCCATTTGTTTATTTTTGTTTTTATTTCCATTACTCTAGGAGGTGGATCAAAAAAGATCATACTGTGATTTATGTCTAAGAGTGTTCTTCCTATGTTTTCCTCTAAGAGTTTTATAGTGCCTGTCTTACATTTAGGTCTTTAATCCATTTTGAGTTTATTTTTGTGTATGGTGTTAGGGAGTGTTCTAATTTCATTCTTGTACATGTAGCTGTCCAGTTTTCTCAGCAACACTTATTGAAGAGACTGTCTTTTCTCCATTGTATATCCTTGCTGCCTTTGTCATAGATTAGTTGACTATAGGTGTGTGGGTTTATCTCTGGGCTTTTTATCCTGTTCCATTGATCTCTATTTCTGTTTTTGTGCCAGTACCATATTGCCTTGATTACCATAGTTTTGTAATATAGTCTGAAGTCAGGGAGTCTGATTCCTCCAGCTCTGTTTTTTTCCCTCAAGACTGCTTTGGCTATTCAGAGTCTTTCGTGTCTCCATACAAATTTTAAGATTTTTTGTTCTAGTTCTGTAAAAAATGCCATGGTAGTTTGATATGGATTTCGTTGAATCTGTAGATTGCTTTGGGTAGTATAGTCATTTTCACAATGTTGATTCTTCCAATCCGAGAACATGGTATATCTCTCCATCTGTTTGTATCATCTTTAATTTGTTTCATCAGTGTCTTATAGTTTTCTGCATACAATCTTTTGTCTCCCTAGGTAGGTTTATTCCTAGGTATTTTATTCTTTTTTGCTGCAATGGTAAATGGGAGTGTTTCCTTAATATCTCTTTCAGATTTTTCATCATTAGTGTATAGGAATGCAAGAGATTTCTGTGCATCCTGCAACTTTACCAAATTCATTGATTAGCTCTAGTAGTTTTCTGGTGGCATCTTTGGGATTCTCTATGTATAGTATCATGTCATCTGCAAACATTGACAGTTTTACTTCTTCTTTTCCAATTTGTATTCCTTTTATTTCTTCTTCTTCTCTGATTGCCGTAGCTAGGACTTCCAAAACTATGTTGAATAATAGTGGTGAGAGTGGACATCCTTGTCTTGTTCCTGATCTTAGAATAAATGCTTTCAGTTTTTCACCATTGAGAATGATGTTTGCTGTGGGTTTGTCATATATGGCCTTTATTATGTTGAGGTTCCCTCTATGCCCACTTTCTAAAGAGTTTTTAATATAAATGGGTGTTGAATTTTGTCAAAAGCTTTTTCTGCATCTATTGAGATGATCATATGGTTTTTATTCTTTAGTTTGTTAATATGGTGTATCACATTAATTGATTTACATCTATTGAAGAAGAATTCTTGCATTCCTGGGATAAATCCCACTTGATCATGGTGTATGATACTTTCAATGTGTTGTTGGATTCTGTTTGCTAGTATTTTGTTGAGGATTTTTGCCTGTATATTCCTCAGTGATATTGGTCTGTAATTTTCTTTTTTTGTAGTATCTTTGTCTATTTTTGTTATCAGGGTGATGGTGGCCTCGTAGAATGAGCTTGGGAGTGTTCCTTCCTCTGCAATTTTTGGGAAGAGTTTGAGAAGGATGGGTGTTAGCTCTTCTCTAAGTGTTTGATAGAATTCACCTGTGTTGCCATCTGGTCCTGGACTTTTGTTTGTTGAAAGGTTTTTAATGACAGTTTCAATTTCAGTGCTTGTGATTGATCTGTTCATATTTTCTATTTCTTCCTGGGTCAGTCTCGGCAGGTTGTGCATTTCTAAGAATTTGTCCATTTCTTCCAGGTTGTCTATTTTATTGGCATCATAGAGTTGCTTGTAGTAATCTCTTAGGATGCTTTGTATTTCTGTGGTGTCTGTTGTAACTTCTCCATTTTTATTTCTAACTTTATTGATTTGAGTCCTCTCTCTCTTTTTCTTGATGAGTCAGGCTAATGGTTTATCAATTTTGTTTATCTTCTCAAAGAACCAGCTTTTAGTTTTATTGATCTTTGCTATTGTTTTCTTTGTCTCTATTTCATTTATTTCTGCTCTGATCTTTATGATTTCTTTCCTTCTACTTACTTTGGGTTTTGTTCATTCTTCTTTCTCTAGTTCCTTTATGTGTAAGGTTAGATTGTTTATTTGAGATTTTTCTTGTTTCTTGAGGTAGGCTTGTATAGCTATAAACTTCCCTCTTAGAACCGCTTCTGCTGCATCCTGTAGGCTTTGGATCATCGTGTTTTCATTGTCAATTGTCTCTAGGTATTTTTTGATTTCCTCTTTGATTTCTTCAGTGATCTCTTGGTTATTTAGTAATGTACTGGTTAGCCTCCACGTGTTTGTGTTTTTAACATTTTTTCCCCTGTAATTGATTTCTAATCTCATAGTGTTGTGGTCAGAAAAGATGCTTGATATGTTTTCAATTATCTTAAATTTACTGAGGCTTGATTTGTGACCCAAGATGTGATCTATCCTGGAGAATGTTCCGTGTGCACTTGAGAAGAAAGTGTAATCTGCTGTTTTTGGATGGAATGTCCTATAAATATCAATTAAGTCTATCTTGTCTTTTTTGCTTTTAAAGCTTGTGTTTCCTTATTTATTTTCTGTTTGGATGATCTGTCCATTGGTGTAAGTGAGGTGTTAAAGTCCCCCACTATTATTGTGTTACTGTCAATTTCCTCTTTTATAGATGTTAGTAGTTGCCTTATGTATTGAGGTTCTCCTTTGTTGGGTGCATATATATTTATAATTGTTATATCTTCTTTTTGGATTGATCATTATGTAGTGTCCTTCCTTGTCTCTGGTAACATTCTTTATTTTAAAGTCTATTTTGTCCGATATGAGTATTGCTACTTCAGCTTTCTTTTGATTTCCATTTGCATGGAATATCTTTTTCCATCCCCTCACTTTCAGTCCGTATGTGTCCATAGTTCTGAAGTGGGTCTTTTGGAGACAGCATATATATGCGTCTTGTTTTTGTATCCATTCAGCGAGCCCGTGTCTTTCGGTTGGAGCTTTAATCCATTCACGTTTAAGGTAATTATCAATATGTATGTTCCTATTACCATTTTCTTAATTGTTATGGGTTTTTGTTTTTGTAGGTCCTTTTCTTCTCTTGTGTTTCCTACTTAGAGAAGTTCCTTTAGCATTTATTTTAGAGCTGGTTTGGTGGTGCTGAATTCTTTTAGCTTTTGCTTGTCTGTAAAGCGATTGATTTCTCCATCGAATGTGAATGAGATCCTTGCTGGGTAGAGTAATCTTGGTTGTAGGTTCTTCCCTTTCATCACTTTAAGTATATCATGCCACTCCGTTCTGGCTTATAGAGTTTCTGCTGAGAAATCAGCTGTTAACCTTACGGGAGTTCCCTTGTATGTTATTTGTCATTTTTCCTTTGTTGTTTTCAATAATTTTTCTTTGTCTTTAATTTTTGTCAATTTGATTACTATGGGTCTTGGTGTGTTTCTCCTTGGGTTTATCCTGCATGGGACTCTCTGTGCTTCCTGGACTTGGGTGGCTATTTCCTTTCCCATGTTAGGGATGTTTTTTTTTTTTTTTTTTTTTTTTTGCGGTATGCGGGCCTCTCACTGTTGTGGCCTCTCCCGTTGCGGAGCACAGGCTCCGGACGCACAGGCTCAGCGGCCACGGCTCACGGGCTTAGTTGCTCCGCGGCATGTGGGATCTTCCCGGACCAGGGCACGAACCCGCGTCTCCTGCATTGGCAGGCGGATTCTCAACCACTGCGCCACCAGGGAAGCCCTAGGGATGTTTTTGACTATAATCTCTTCAGATATTTTCTCGGGTCCTTTCTCTCTCTCTTCTCCTTCTGGGACACCTATAATGTGAATGTTGTTGCATTTAATGTTGTCCCAGAGGTCTCTTAGGCTGTCTTCATTTCTTTTCATTCTTTTTTCTTTATTCTGTTCTATGGCAGTGAATTCCAGAATTCTGTCTTCCAGGTCACTTATCCATTCTTCTGCCTCAGTTATTCTGCTATTGATTCCTTCTAGTGTATTTTTCATTTCAGTTATTGTATTGTTCATCTCTGTTTGTTTGTTCTTTAGTTCTTCTAGGTGATTTTAAAACACTTCTTGCATCTTCTCGATCTTTGCCTCCATTCTTTTTCTGAAGTCTTGTATCATCTTCACAATCATTACTCTGAATTCTTTTTCTGGAATGTTGCCTATCTCCACTTCATTTAGTTGTTTTTCTGGTGTTTTATCTTGTTCCTTCATCTGGTACATAGCCCTCTGCCTTTTTATCTTGTCTGTCTTTCTGTTAATGTTGTTTTTGTTCCACAGGCTGCATGGTTGTAGTTCTTGCTTCTGCTGTCTGCCCTCTAATTCTGAGCTTTAGTTTTCAATATAATATAAATAAGAGGATGTTAATTATTGTGGCTAAGTTATCAGTATGAAATGCCAAATAGGACATTCATTTTCTAAAACTCTTTTAGGAAACTGAATTACCTGCTTTTTCTCTCTTCATTGACAATCTGTTTTATATGGCTTCACCTTGAAGCAATAATGAAAAATATATTTACTTTTAACAATTTGGTTCCTATGAAGTGCGCATTAGAGAAGTTTTAAAAGAACAGTTGTTTTTCTGTCTCATGGTTAAGACTGTTCATTTTCCCTTAGAAGTTGGCACCAATTAATAACGTGTATTAATTGATCATATTTCAAAAGACCAAATATTGGTTTTCTAGGCTAGAATTGATGGAGAATGAGGGGGATTATTTTTTACTCTTAATACAAATAAAAACTAAGCTCAAAACACTTAAGCATACAAATAAGCATCTTATCTTGAATTTGGGATTCCAACCTATCACTGAAAATGAGATACTCTGTGAGTAATAGAAACTCTAGCCTAGTGCGTGAAAGAAGCAAAGGTTCAGTCTCTCACATAGAAATACAGAGAGAAACAGTCCACAGAAAGTCCATTTTCATCAGACACCAAGTTTATTCTCTCTTTATTCCACCATGATAGCTCTTGACACCCATCCTCACCTCATGGTCCAAGAGGGCTCTGGATATCCGGCCATATTTTCTAGATTTCGTTCTGAAATAAAAGCAGGTAGGTAGAAGGGGAAGAAATCTCCCTTTCCTGTGAGGGACATTTTAGGAAGTCTGCTGAAGTACCGTTTACCAGGACTTAGTCTCATGGGCCTCATGGCTTTGCCCTGAGGATACTGCAGAGAAGAAAGTGCAGAAATGGAATTAGGAGTCTTTGTCATGGCTATAATAATTAAAACTATGGACCTGGCATAGTGAAGGAAACAATAAAAACTACAGATATTTCTAAGAGCTTGTTATGTGCCAGGCATTAAACTAAGTGCTTTATATACTTTTTTCATTTAATATTTAAAATAACTATATGCAAAAAATAAAATAAAATAAAATAAAATAAATTAAAAAATAAAAAATAAAATAACTATATGCAAATGAAGAAAAACAAGGCTTAGAGATGTTAAGTAATGTAACAAGGCTATAGGACAGTGGCAATACCAGATCTGAACCCAGATTACTCCATACTGTATTATTTTGCTGAAGTAACAATAGATTAGTAGAGCAGAATAGAGAGCATATATAATAATCTAATATAAAGTCAAGTTGTCAGTCATTCATCAGGCAAAAATGATTATAGAATTTATGATACTGGGATAATTGGTTTTCTATTTAGGAAAAAGCTGAGTAACATTCTCAACTCATAGCATACAACAATATTAATTTTATATGCATTTTTAAAAACCCTAAACTGTAAAGTACGTCAATAAAATATGTAAGTATATCTGCTTTAATACTGACTCAGCAAGGAACTTCTTTTTTTTTTTTTTTTTTGAAACACCTCTATTGGAGTATAATTGCTTTACAATGGTGTGTTAGTTTCTGATGTATAACAAAGTGAATCAGCTATATGTATACATATATCCCCATATCCCCTCCCTCTTGCGTCTCCCTCCCACCCTCCCTATCCCACCCGTCTAGGTGGACACAAAGCACCAAGCAGATCTCCCTGTACTATGTGGCTGCTTCCCACTAGCTATCTATTTCACATTTGGTAGTGTATATATGGCCATGCCACTCTCTCATTTCGTCCCAATTTACCCTTCCCCCTCCCCGTGCCCTCAAGTCCATTCTCTACATCTGCGTCTTACCATATGTGTGAAGAATAAAATACAAATGAAAAAATTGATTTGACTTTAAAACTGTCCAAAAAATAAGAAAAAGTAAACTTGAACTAGCAAAGAAAATTTAAAACAAACAAAATATTTAGAATAAATTTTAATTTTTTATACATCAAAATTTCATTCCAATCTGAACACACTAAATATTGGCAAAGATCGTGAACAATAAACAGGAAACATAAACACAAGTGAATAATAAATATAGGAACACATTTAATTTGAAAAAATAAGTGTTATTTTTCACTTAGCAAAAATTAGCAAAATTAGAAAGCTAATTATAGTTGTTACAGTATTTCTATGTATTCATAGAACTGTTCTGAAAAAGCAATTGAGCAGTATCCCTCAAGCTTCCCTGAAGAAACCATACTTTTTAACTCAAAACCTTGACCGCTTAATCCCTCTTTATGAATCTAAGGATATAGTGAGAGATATAAAGATTTATTTCCAGCTGTGTTTATCAGAGCATTGTTTATAGGCACACAATAAGAATATGTGTACTGTGTAATGACAACAAAAACAGTATATTGTGGGCAAGACTGTAGTCTACAGAGCCAAAAATTGAGTTCCATTACATACTAGCTATGAGACCATGAGAGAATTGTCTAACCTTTCCACATCTCTGTTTCCTTAGCTGTAAAATGGGCATAATAATAGTAATAATAATATCTACTTCATGGAACTGTTCTGAGAGTAAAATTTTATTAATATATGTAACAATACTTAGAATAGGAATTTGTACAAAGAAAGGGCTATTGTTTCAATTATTGTAATTATCATTATTATTTTATGATTATTCTTATGGAGTATACATAGGATGGGCTTCTATTTAGCAAAGAAAAGAAAAACTGTTCTTAAAATGAATGACATGGAATAACTCAATGAAATGCTAAGAAATATATAAATTATATAAATACTATTTTCCTATTTTAGTAAAGAAGCTATAGTTATAGATTAAAGACTGGAAGAAAATTTGAGAAAATGTGAACAGTGATTGTCTGTGGGATTATAAGTGATGGAATTCACTGTATCAGCAGACTTAAGAAGAAAAACCTCAGAGTCATCCCAATAGATACAGAACACACATTTGGTAAAATCAACATCCATTCATGATAATAACTCTCAGTAAACTAGAAGTAAAAAGGAAATTCTTCCACTTCATATATGGCATCAGTTGAAAAACCTACAATTAACATCATACCTTATAAGTGAAAAACTGAATTTTTTTCCCCCAAAGATAATAAACAAAGCAAGAATGTCTGCTCTCAGTACTCCTATTTAACATTATACTAGAAGTCCTAGACAGTGCAATAATGCATGAATATTTTGTAAAAGGTAAACAGATTAGAAATGAAGAAATGAAACTGTCTTGATTTGCAGATGATATGATTGTCAATGTAGGGAATTTCAAATAATTTAAAAAAATACTATTAGATCTATTAAGTGAATTTAACAAAGTTGCAGGATATAAACTCAACAGACAAAACTATAGTCTATTGTATTTCTATATGCTACCTATATATAATTGCAAATTGTAACTTTTCTTAAAAAATTTTATTTAAACTAGCACCCTTAAAAGGGAAATACTTATGGATAAATCTAATAAGGTATGTTAAAGTTTTGTGTAGTTTTATGCTGAAAACTATAAAATCTTGAGAGAAGTCAAACAAGATTTAAATAAATGGTAAGATATACTAGATTAGTATTAGAACTAAAATGAGCTAATTCTAAAATTTATTTGGAAAAATAAAGAGCACTGTATAGCCAAACAAAAGAACAGCAAAGTTGGAGGGCTCACACTACCTGATTTTAATAGTTAGTGTAAAGCTAGAGTAATCGAGACACCATGGTATTAGTAAAGGAAGGACACAGATCAGTGGAATAGAACAGAGAATAGTTCAATATATGTGATCAACCGATTTTCAACAACAGTGCCACACAATTCAATGAACAAATGATAGTGTTTTCAACAAATGTTGCTTGAACGATTGGGCATCTATATGCAAAAACATGATTCCTGACCCATACTTCACACCATTCATAAAAATTAACTCAACATTGATCATAGATCTACATCTAAAACTATAGAACTTCTACCAGAAGTCATAAAAGGCATTTATTGATTGTAGGAAAAGGTTTTTTTTGTTTGTTTTTTGTTTTTTTGATAGTGCACAAAAAGCATGAACTATAAAAGAAAACATTGGTAAAATAATTAGGCTTTGTTGAAATTGAAATGTTTTACTCTTTACAAGTCACTAAGAAAAAAAAAAGACAAGTGACATGCTTGGAGAAAATATTTGCACATATCTACAGGACTTGTATTCAGAATATATAAACAACTCACAATTCATTAATAATAATAAATAAAAAGTGGGAGATGATTTGAGGAGACATTTTATTAAAAAACAGATGTGGATGTCAAATAAGCACAAGAAAGGTGTTTAGCATCCAGACATTAGAGAACTCCAAATTAAAACCAAAGATACCACTACTTTTGTGTTAGAATGCCTGTATTTAAAATAAAACGACAATACAAAGTGTTGGCAAGGATGTGCAGCAACAGAAACGCTCATACGTCACTGACAGGAATGCAAAATGCTGCAGCCACTTTGGAAGAGAGTTCGGCAGTTTCATCAAAAGTTAAACAGGGGTTCCCTGGTGGTGCAGTGGTTGAGAGTCCGCCTGCCGATGCAGGAGACACGGGTTCGTGCCCTGGTCTGGGAAGATCGTACGTGCCGCGGAGCGGCTGGGCCCATGAGCCATAGGCCGCTGAGCCTGCGCGTCCGGAGCCTGTGCTCTGCAACGGGAGAGGCCACAACAGTGAGAGGCCGGCATACCGCAAAAAAAAAAAAAAAAAAAAAAAAAAAAAAAAAAAAAATTAAACATACACTTACTTTATGACTCAGTGATTTTCTTCCCAGGTTTTTATCCAAGAGAAATTTGTGCACAAGTCCACATGAAAATCTTTATGCAAACGTTCATAGCAGCTGTAGCTAAAATACCCCCAAATTGGAAACAGTTCAAATGCCATCAGCTGATGAATGCAGAAACCAATTGTGCTACACTCATAGTATGGAGAATAAAAAGCTGTAAAAAAAAAAAAAAGGTGTCCTACCGATATATCAAACATCATGGACGAATCCCAAAAGCATTATGCAGAGTGAAAGAAGCCAGACTGAAAAAGGCAAAATACGGCATAATTCCATCATATGCCTTTCTGAAAAAGACAAAACTGTAGGTATAAGGAAAAAGACCTGGGATGGTCAGGAGTTGGGTGTAGAAGGAGATGATCAGCTATAAAGTTCATGGGAAAATCTTTGACGTGATTGAAATATTTTATATCTTGGCTGCTGTGGTGGTTACTTGACTGGGTCAGATCTCAAGAACAGTCCACCTAAATGGGGTTAGTTTTACTGTATGCCACTTATACCTCAATAAAACTGACTCAAACCAACATCAAAAAACAGAACTGGTGACTATGGAAGCATTCAGGACCTAGGAATACTCCTAGGACCTCAGTAGCACTGAATTTGTCCAGTAATTATTCCATGCTCTTTCAACAACACCTCCTCATGGCTGAAAGTATTTGGGATAGTGGATTATTAAGTAAGGAGAGGTTTATTTAGTGTTAAACCTCCAGCATCTGAAATAGATCTTTTGATCTCCTGTACCATGAGGTCAAGGACTTTGAGTCTAATTTCCTTTTTATTTAGTGCCTAGTACATGCTGGAGAAATGTGTCTTAGGTTGAATAAAATTGAGAAAAATCCTGTGAAGTGGTAAATTTTGCACTATCGTTCATCTTTGTTTGCCCAACAATCCTGGATCTGAACATTCTCTTGTTTGGAGTTTTGCAGCTAAGATGAGGTGTACTTTAATGTTAGAAAGCCTACTCATCCTCAACTTTGAGTGTCAGTCTTTATTAAGCAGGTGAGGGAGCTTCTAATATGCAGATGCCTGGCCCACTCTCTGGGCTTCGGATATGAAACATTAATATCGAAATTTTGCAAGTTTCACCAGCTTTCTAGGTAAATCTGCTGTAGGTTCTCCCGAGTTACACATGGAGAGAAAATGGCTTGAAGCTGTCAGTAAAATTCATGAAAGGGGTGAAAATCAAGCCATTGTAAAAGGTATAGTAATTGCATTAAGGTTGCCTTAATGAGGTAAAAAGATGAAAGAATTTGGAATTTAATACAAATAAAGCCCATTAGAAAAAATCTTGGTATAAGTGCCAATTATTTATTCTTTTATTCATTTTAGTTTAAGTGTGTCCTTTACTAGCAGCAAGAGTAAATTAGATACATAGTCCAAGAATTCTTTATTAAAGACATGAAAACCAATAACAGTGATCATTTTCAATAACATGGCTAATGGCTTTAATTTTAAACATAATTTTGTTAAAATTTTAAGTTATAAGTAGGAATTAGGTGGGAAATTAGTTCCTGAATGCCTCTCTAAATTCATTTTCTAGAATTCTGTATTTCAAATGCAGGTAGTCATATTTGTAAAATCCAACTGAGACATTGATCCATTTCTTACTGTATTCTTTTCATCTATTTTTATGTTAAATAGTGCAACAAAAGGCTTCTTTCTTCTAATATTTGATATAGTTATAATGTCCATTTAACCTACTGGAAGTGCCAGAAACATTTCTTCTCTGATTCTGTAGCAATTTGTGAGTTCATCGTCACCTTGAGCATATTGACTTAAGCAAAGCAGGAGTTCCAAGAATGAAGCCAAACAAGAGCGAAACAGAATATCGTGTGTCCCTAACTCAGCCTTTCAAAAACTGCTTGTCTTCCGTGGTCTGCGAGGACCCAGGCAACAGCAACTGCATGGAGGGATTCACAGAGCTGGAACTCGGAATCAAGGTTGCTATGTGGATGGCAGCTGAGACACTGACTAAGACAATGGCGTCTCACTTTCTCAGGCATTGGGCATCGTCATTATTAGAGCTAATTGGGTACATGTTAAAGATATAGCCACTTAAGGCTCCCACGTGCTAGTATCTGCATCTTTTGTTCTTATGGAAGACCTCACACATTTTTTCCTAGAGACATCTTCCTTATTTATACTGAAGTAAAGCCTCAGGTCGTGAGCAGCATTTGGAAGAGCCCATCATTCGTCTTTAAAGAAGGCCATAGTGTTCCATCTCAATTGTAGAATGTCCTAGAGGTACCCTAGACAACATCATCTCCGCTGAAATTTTCTCTACTTGTAGATTACAAAATAAGAGGGTGTAGAGGGTCATAATTCTTCTCTGTACCTATATCTGCCAGTTACGATAATTTTCTTTGTTTAGCAGAGCAGGAAAATAAAATACACAGTGCTCTTGGATAACAGATTGAACTGCTATCGTGAGGCATGTGTGCTAGACAGGGTACCTAATGCTATTGTATGTTCAGTTAGATTGGAGGAGAAGTGGAAGTATCTTTATGTGCAATACCACTGTCTGCCCTCTTATAAGTACCAGTAGTTCATAGAAAAGTGCCCCCTCGTATTGGGGGAGGGGCCACATATTCTAGCTAGTGTCTAGTTTCTGACCTCAAACTCCACTGACGTGGTAACTACTTTCACACTATATCTTGTTTGAAACTGCTTGCTATGCCGACTGCAATTGGGACGTAGCTACTATGATCCTTAATGGAACCCATCAGAGTTCATTTTTGTTCCGTAATCTTGTCATACAGCATATATATAGCGGGGTTGAGGAATCTTGAGCATGTCCTAGTGTGCTCAAACCTGGTCATTTCATCATTTCAAGAGCTTTTACAAGGTTAGAAATTTCCAAGTTCATTATATATATATATATGTAATATATATGTAAAATCCAGAGAGAGTCCTATTAATTAAGTCACAGTCTCTAGTGCGTGGATTCTGATGTGTAGACAGCTTTGGGAATCACCTCACTAGTATAGGAAAGGTTAACAAGGCTGCCTATTTCTTGACCCAGTTCTCACATGTGAACTTTGTCAGTCCGATACTCACACTGATACCAAATTGAAATGTCTTTTTTCCTTTAAATGTATGCCTACCACTCCACGTTACTTTTACCACCATAGTTAGAGGTTTGGATTACTGTAACAGCTCTCAGGTCACCTCATGGTTATTTGCAACTGCTGCTTTGCACACTATCTTTCTGACATTTATTATAAGCTCACTTGATTGACACCATCTTTCTGACATTTATTATAAGCTCACTTGATTGACGGCATGGAACCATACTGTCTACCTGGCTGCTGTAGTCGCTTTGTCGTCTAGACTGGCTTCTCTCTGCCATGGCTGTTCTCAGGCAGAGTGCAAACAAAGGAAAAGGGTCTAAGCCTTCATCTGCTTCTCAGTCGAGGGCCTCAGTGAGCCACTATCAGTCGGAATCTAGTTCCTGGGCTTGGAACATGTGAATAAAAGTCCTGGTTCTGTCACTTACTGGCTTTGTGATCTTGACCTTCAGTCTCCTCCCCTATAAAAATAGATGCTGAGCAGTGGTTCCCAAACTTGGCTGCGTATCAGAATCCGTTAGGTGCCCAGGTATCACTGCAGGCATAAAGAATCAGAATGATCAGATGTGGAAACCTGGAATTTATATATTTACTAAGCCCCGCAGGTACAGGTACTGGTTATGCATCCATGTAACCTTTGGCTAACATTCTGGGACTTTTGATGAGGTGACTTTTGAGGTCCTGTCCAAATGGCAATCATCCACGACACCGCATTGAAGAAATAAATAAAGGAAAAATAAAAATGAATAGCATCTAGTCCCATGACTGGCACATATTAGACATTTTGTTAGTGTAGATTCTTTCATGGTGGCCATAACAATAATGTCATATGTTAAATGTGACAGGCATGTTTTAGGCTCTTTAACACTTCATCTCATGCAACCTTAATAGTTATTCTACCAGGTAGCTATTGATATTCTTCTTCTTTCTGAGGTGGCATAGAGGTTTGGTGAGAGGAAAGAGGGAAACCACTCAACCTCCTGCCTGTCTACAATCATCTACCAACCCTGGTTACTCCTGCCCGACTGATGCCACACCTATAGGTCACTGCATTCTTTCCCCTGCTGCTCCTGTCAACAGGTCTGGTAACTTCCACATCCTGATGGATCATCCAGCCACCATCTTTACCACTCAGTTCCTCAATCTCCTCTCTCCAGGAAAATTTGTCTTGGCCCCGTTTCAGTCACCCATTTCCATGGTCAAACCCTTGACCTGTCATCAAAGGTAACTTCTCTAATTCGGAAACCTCAGCTTCAGCTGCCCCCTCCTCTAACCAGTGTTCCTTCTCAATTATTTCCATTCCAGCCCATTTTCAGCTTCATCAAGACATCATCCCTTGACCCTGTGACGTTCTCACCATCAGTCACCCCTTTCATTCCCTCCCGTCACTCTTTCTCTAACTTAGATTACAGGTTTTATAATTACTCCTTTATAAACACCCTTAACCCCTCTAGTTCCACTGGACTGTCTGGTTAAGGCTGGATATCATTTAAATGCTACTGTCAGCCTCCTTTGCCTGCACACAAGCAGCTAAATACACACTGCAGGGGTGGGGGGTGAGGGGAACGTAACCGTGCAAAGAAATGTCAATGTAAATTCATGACCTGAGATTTAAATGGGTTCTTTGCAGTTCTTCCTTAGCTTGTTGCTCTTACAGTTCAGCAAGACTACCATGGCATACCTTCTTCTCTTCCTCGAAACATTTACACCTTACAACCCCTGATGGCTTTACCTTACAGTTCACTGAGAAGAGAGAGGTGACCAGAGTAACTGGCATATTTGTGTTCCCGAATACTTTGCTCCTACAATTATCTCCTCTCTTACACACCTTCTCCTCTTTTCTGGAGAGGAGCATGCAATCAGCCTATAGGTGTGCTGTAGTAGCTCCTATCATTAAAACAGCAGACATGCCGCCAACTATAATGCAACCCCTATTTTACTCATTACCTCCCCAGTTTGCTAATCCTTTTACATTAAAGCATCTTGAAAAGTTGCCTATAGTTACAGAATCTATTTCTTTAGGTCACGTTCACTTTAAAAATCATTACCCGTGGTGTTTACTTTCATGACTCCATGGAGATTGTTCTTTGCAAACTCACCAATGATCTTCTTGCCATCTTTCCTACTTGACCCCTCAGTTCTAGACTGATCATTCGGCGTCAAATAAAATTCTAGAAAAAACCTATTTTCCCCACTTTCCATGACATGACACTCTTGGTTTTCCTTTCATCTCACTGGCTATTCCTTCCCAGTCTCTCCTGGCTTCTGGTTTACTGATTTCTCCCCCTCCAATGACTCTTCCGATGCTGGAGTGATGCAAGGGTGAACCAAAGCACTGTGTGGGTCAAAGCAGAATGCACTCCAGCTACATTAAGCAGAAAGAGATGTCTTCTTGTAAGTGGGAGAGATGATGTACCTTACATTATTATTATTATTATTTTTTTTTTGCGGTACACGGGCCTCTCACTGTTGTGGCCTCTCCCGTTGCAGAGCACAGGCTCCGGACGCGCAGGCTCAGCGGCCATGGCTCACGGGCCCAGCCGCTCCGTGGCATGTGGGATCTTCCCGGACCGGGGCACGAACCCGCGTCTCCTGCATCGGCAGGCGGATTCTCAACCACTGCGCCACCAGGGAAGCCCCCATTTTTTTTTTAATGAACTAAAGATAGCAACTTTTGTCTGAGCTCCCAGAAAGGACTCCCACTGAAGGACTGAACTTCTAAGAATGCTGCTATCCCTACCGTGATTAGGAAGTTATAGAATTAGGATCTGCTTTCACAGTTGGAAAGCTGTCACCATGGCTACTGAATTAGAACCATAGCAATGCCAGGACTCACAAAATAGATGCCCCCTGTCCTGCCTCACTCCTCACACATCTCTGTTCTGAACTCCGTACTTGCACAAGTGCATCTGATTGGTGAAACTGAAATCCCACCCGGAAAGCAACTGAAGGGAGCCTGGGAAATATAGTTAGTGGTTTTTCAGGCTCTGCAGCACAGGGAAACACATTAGGAGCCTGGACAAGACACTGTGAGCCGATTTACTATATTTGCTACTCTATACATCTCTAGAAACTTCACCCATCCCCATGAATTTAATATCATCTCTGTGCTGATGACTACTAAACCTTTATTTTCAACTTTGACCTCTCCCTGGAGTAAGTTTCAGGCACATATTCACTATCTTCACTTGGATGTCTATTATACACTTTAAACTAAAATCATGAAAATACTCTTGATTTGCTATCCTGCTTCTCCCCATCTCTTACCCACCTTACAAAAAACAACCTTATAGCCACTTGCTTCAGCCAGAAATGTAAGGGTTAGCTTTGATTTCTTGCCTTCCATTACTCTCCAAATACAATTTGTAATCAAGTCCTATTGATCCTACGTCCTGAATATATCCCAAAGCTATGCTTCTCCCTTTATTTTTCATTATCAACCCTATTCCAAGCCGTTATCATCTCTTTCCCCAGATTCTGCAACAGCTTTGTAACTGGTTTCCCAGCTCCAATCCATGTCCCACCATGATACATTTTCTATTCAGCAATAGTAATCTATGAAAATACTCTGTATACATTTCCCATCAGGTTTAAAATATATCCAGTCTTCTTAGCCCAGCTTATGAATCTCTCCATAATTTGACCCATGCCTTAGCCGTCTGTCCTGATCTCATGTCACTCCCCTGCCTATCCACAGGTACATACTGACTTTCCTTCAGTTCCCTGAGTGCACCCAACTCATTCTTGCCTCTTCATGAAATGTGTATCATCTATTTGTAACCCCCCCATCCTTTTTTAGTTCTTGACTTGAATGTCACTCTATATACAAGAGTGTTTCATGAAAGATCTTCTATTGTATAACTGTTCAGCTTCTAGATCAGAGACTGACAAAAGGGTAGGCTACAGAAATATCAACTGAGTTAATAATAAACTATATCTATGCAGATGAGAACACTGATGCTTGAAGAAATAAAGTTAGTCACCAGGGTCTCACAAAGAGTGAATAGCACATCAGGAGGACAATTTCAGTTCTCTCTGACCCCCCTTGAGGCCAGCGCTCCTAACTGCTATATTCTCCTGCTAGAACCAGACTCCTGACTTGTTGCTATGCCTACATTGTCCTCCCTTCAAAACCATCCAGCTAAGTAATCTTAAAGAACTACTTTGATGACACGACTTGGAAAACCTTTACTGGTTCTCCATTGCCTATAATTTAAAGTGAAAGCCCTTCTTTCTAGCATTTAAAGTCCTTACACGGACTTCATTTCATCTATGAAATATTTTTTCCACTACCATATAGAATTTCTGTCCTCTTGTGACCAAATTAAAAATTCCTCTATTTCTTGCTTTTACCTCCCATCTTTGGGACTCTGGTTCTACTTCTTGAGTCCTGGGATTTTGCCCCTACTGATGTGATACTCATGATAGTGATTCATTCATTAGCTATTCATTGAGGGCCAACTCAGTGCCAGACATTACTTGCATTCAAGACTCTCCCCTGAGCCAAGGCATTAGTAAAGGCTGTGTTCTAGAACCCTCCAGGATGCACACCTTTTTGGGTACAATGCCCTTGAAGGTAGCTCCTGCTGGGCCCACTCTTCTAATGACTCAAATTCTATTTCATAAATCAGGAGCTCCCTTTTACTTTGATTTTTAAGGTTTCTAGAAAATCAATGGCAAATGGTATAAATCCTACTGCAAAGTTAATATGAACCAGAAATTCTTCTTCTTTTTTCTATCAAAGCTTGTAGTGAGTGAATTAAAAAGAAGTGACAGCAAACTTCTAAGTGCTCTCAAACTTCATCTGTAGAAACCCACTGCCATGCTGAGGCAAACTTTAAGAAATATATACTTTTAATGAAGTCCCATTAAAAACAGAAATACTGTGCAGGGTAGCTTTTATGTATTTCTTTTCACATCATTGCTGATTTCCCAAGGTACTTGTGCTCACAGAAGCTCTGCCTTTTTCTCCCAGCCTGCTTCTCCTGCCAAATGCATTCATTGAGGCCACTAGGCAAAGATTTAGAGAAATTGCTACCATGGAAGCAAAATGATGCCTCCAAAACAGCACTGTAATTTTGAATCCTAGACTGCTAGCACACTGATTTGAAAAGAGAGTTTGCTTCTATTATAATTGAGGAAATTATGTTCAGTAATATAAAGCAAAGAGAAGAAAAGGAAAAGAAAGAATAGGGCATACCCACTCATTTTCTTGTTTGAAAAATATTAATGGTCAGAATTTGGCCATTTGTGGATAAAGAAGATGTGGCACATATATACAATGGAATATTACTCAGCCATAAAAAGAAATGAAATTGAGTTATTTGTTTTTGTAGTGAGGTGGATGGACCTAGAGTCTGTCATACAGAGTGAGGTAAGTCAGAAAGAGAAACACAAATACCGTTTGGTAACATATATATGGAATCTAAAAAAAAAAAAAAAAAGGTTCTGAAGAACCTAGGGGCAGGACAGGATTAAAGATACAGACATAGAGAATGGACTTGAGGACACGGGGCGGGGGAAGGGTAAGTGGGACAAAGTGAGAGAGTGGCATGGACATATACACACTACCAAATGTAAAATAGGTAGCTAGTGGGAGCAGCCGCATAGCACAGGGAGATCAGCTCAGCACTTTGTGACCCCCTAGAGGGGTGGGATAGGGAGGGTGGGAGGGAAGGAGACACAAGAGGGAAGAGATATGGGGACATATATATATGTATAGCTGATTCACTTTGTTATACAGCAGAAACTAATACATCATCGTAAAGCAATTATACTGCAATAAAGATGTTTAAAAAAAAAAGAATTTGGCCATTTGTGACACTGTTGGGACATTACTTCCATTGTTTCAAAGATACCGTAAGACTTTGAATCCCGAGACGAATATAGCAGCCCTGAAATTCTTATTCCTCCTTTCTTCACATGAGGACTAGATTTCTCTAGGGTGTAATTCTGGTGGCTGACTCCTCAGAAACAAGAACCCCTTTGAGTCCTTCTAGGAGTTTTCACTTCTAGAAATTACAGCTAGAAACACCGGATGACCTGTCTCCTGGTTTTCCAATCACTGCTTACTGCATAAGGTTGGTCATTTTTCTTTACCTTTCTAGGGTTTATTTTTCTATCCATTAAGTGAAGCAATACCTGTATTATATGACTATCGTAAATAGTCATATTTCCGATAGTCATATAATAAGGATTAAATGAACCTAGGGCAGTCTTTATCATCACCTTCTTGCTCTGAAGTTGACCATTTTCTTTTTTTTTTTTTTTTTTTTTTTTTTTTTTTTTTTTTTGTGGTATGCGGGCCTCCCTGTTGTGGCCTCTCCCGTTGAGGAGCACAGGCTCCGGACGCGCAGGCTCAGTGGCCATGGCTCACGGGCCCAGCCGCTCAGCGGCATGTGGGATCTTCCCGGACCGGGGCACGAACCCGTGTCCCCTGCATCGGCAGGCGGATTCTCAACCACTGCGCCACCAGGGAAGCCCCGACCATTTTCTTTTGACCTACTGTCTTCTTTGGAGACAGGATGGTATTCCTGAAATCCTGTCTCTGCACATTCTTAATACTTATTTATTTATTTTTTGATTGTGCAATTACTTGCTTCCTGAGATTTCTATTTATTGCTTCCTGATCCCCCACTCTTGTATAAATATCCTGTTTGCTTATTGCTAGATTTCCCAGATACTCTGCTTGCCTATCAGAACTTCTTTCACTTATTCATTCATTCCACAATTATTTAATGTCCAGCTGTTCTATGCCAGGGAATAGGTGAGACACTGTGAATACCAAGACAAAAATGCAGCTCTTATGTTGAAGGGGAAATTCTGTTAATCACGAGAGATCAGTGCTAGACATCAGGAAGTTTCCAGTGGATTCTTGAAACAGAAGGTAACACAATTTGGGAGGAATTTAAAAAATAAAAGTTTCTTCTAGTCATCATTTGGGGACCCCTAAAGGAGACTGAGACAAAGGCTTGGGTACAGGTGATATATTTGAAAGGTGGTTCCAGGATGAACAAGGGACACGTGAGGCAAATGGGACATGGGAGGGGGAAAGCCAATAATGGGTGTGTTGATGGATGGACTGTGGGTGACTGAGGCTCAGTCCTTCTTGGGATACTCTGAGGAACCTTATAGAATTCAGCTCAGGATTTTCCCACAAAGAAATGGGAAAGCTGGGGATATTTATCCACTGATTGCTGTCCCTACCTGGTTGAGAAGTATTCTCTGTGTGTTGACTACATGCCTTGAGCTTGAACTGAGAAAGCTCCCCTGGGGCCAAAGAAAGCCCTCAGACAGAGAAGCAAAAAGAGGCAGGTCTCTGTAATGGGTACTATCAGGGTGTATGCAAACTGTCCCCCTGGCCTACAAATATACATGGAAATGAGATGAGAGGACAGAGGGCAGGGTAGCTACCGAATCTGCTGCATACGTCTTACTTTTCAAAATTCAATCCTTTGACTGATGTTCTCTACTTACTCACCTAACAACTGCTACATTATTACTTGAATTTGTCAGTTTCTATAAAAACAGCTATTTGGTTCTAAACAAGCACACATCATAGAAGATATTTTACCTGTATTTCTTACCTATAGTTTCTCTTAGTTGTAGACATCAGTGTTTTCCCCAGCAGAATCAAAGTTTATGTGCTTTACATAGGCTGGGATGGAAGATGGCTTCCCATTATATCCTTCTGCTTCAATAGACATTAACTGGTGGGTTTTTATACTCAAGAGTAGACAGTACCTAAGATGATTTTCTTTACTCATTGACTGGGATAAATCCCTCTAGCCTAAAGGTCTTTAATGAATTGTGCTGCTTTTCCTAAAGTGAAAATGATGTTTAGATATTTTGGAAACTGTTTCACTTGTAGCACATGATTCCTGACAAGATACCCAAAATATGGTGAATTTTGTGAAGTCAGTGGCCTTTGCCCTCCACCCAACCTCTTCATCCCATCCTTTTACTACTACTAAAGTCATTTTTCTAAAGCATGTCCAAAAATAGCATTCCTTTCCTTATACATTTTTGCTGGCAAGTTCAGACTTGGGCATGATATTCAAAATCCTAAGGGTCTGGCTGCATCTTACATCTCCTTCTTTGTATGCCACTCAGTCTATTCAATCTAGTCATCTCTTCAGTGACTCTTCAGATTATATACTTTTGCCCTGTTGCCACTTACTGAAATCCGACTCATTATGTAAGACATGAAAGAGTTTTGACTTTTCCACTTGACTACGGAGCCTCCACTAGAACAGAAGCTGATGTAACTTCCACATGAGGACTGTAAAGACAGGAAAAAAAAAAAGAATGAAATGAAGCAGTGTGAAATCTTATATCCTATACATACCCACGTTCAGATATTTACAACTGGGTAATCGCATGAGAAAATGAATTCAAACAAATGTGTGGATTGTTTTTAACTCTGTTTACTGACATAACATGTGATCTAGGGTGAGGAATTTAGGAAGATGGAATTATAACTGCATGGAATCCCACACAGAAACAGAAAGGGTAACGAAGAGAGCTGAACAAAAGCCCACAGCAAACTCTGTATAACAAAACTGAGTGACAAGAAATCCCCCTGAACTCTAAAGGATAAGTAAAATAGAAAAATCCAGCAACAGCAACAGCAACAAGATTCACATGGTATCAGGCAGACAGGAGAGAAGCCATATTGACTGCTGGCAAAGCCAGAATAACTAACAGGGACTGCATAGAAAGCTGAGCATGTAATTCTGACCAGGAGCTGAAACATGGAGGGAGTCTGTACAATCCCCAATTCAGGGATGGGTGTAGGGGGGGCCATGGAACGTTGGTCAGGGCAGGAGTGGGCTGGGTCTCAAACACCTCTGACACTAACTGAAGAAGAAGAAAATCTAACACTGAGGAAAAACTGCTGGGAATAGAATCAAAATTGATCAAGACTGGGACCATAGTGCAAAAAGAGAGAGAGTTCCAGACAAAAATGATAAAGAGGAATTGAAAGAGAAGATCGCAGCATGTGTCAGACCATATCACTGAATAGTTTACACAGTAGAAGAGGGTGTTTCAGAGCTATGAAGCTAGGAAATCTATGCTAGCCTTGCCTCCCCTCCTAAGAAGAAAACTCATCTAACTGAACATAAGAACAGAAAAGGACCATGGATCATTTCCATCCAGAGTTATTATAAAAGAGAAAATAGAAAGATGTGGCTACAGAACAATTGAAAACCCTAGCCTAATATTTCAATATGACATAAAAGAAATTAAGAAAATAATAGAAATAGAAGCTTTGGATAAACAGAATAAATAACAATTAGAAAAACTCAGAAATAAAATAGTTAGAGAAATAAATTTTAAAAGAGATCTGTCAATGCTCAAGAAAGATTTAGAAATAAAAGAAAAAATAACTTCAGATGTGAATGTTAAACTATTAGAAACTCAAGAGTGAGCAAACCCCACAGATAATGCCTTAAGAAAAATAGATGACTGAAAGAAAGTAACATTTTAGACTCCAAAGGAGAGACACAATAAAAGCAAGAGAAAATAAAGAATACGGAATATAGTAAGTCCCCTACACACGAACAGGTTCCATTGTGAGAGCACATTCGTAAGTCCAATTTGTTCGTAAGCCCAACAAAGTTAGCCTATATACTAAAGTTGGCTATATAGTACTGTCTATAATATAATACTTTTCACACAAATAATGCATAAAAAACAAACAAAAAATACCAATAAAGATGTTAAAAAATAAAAAAAATAAAGAAAACATTTTTAATCTTACAGTACAGTACCTTGAAAAGTACAGTAGTACGGCACAACAGCTGGCATCCAGGGGCTGGCATCGAGTGAACAGGCAAGAAGAGTTACTGACTGCAGGAGGGAGAGGAGGGGGGAGATGGTAGCGCTGAGGATCGTCAGCCATAGGAGATGGAGGGCAAGCTGATGTTGATGGCACAGGTTCTGGTTCCTTGCTGGATTCAATTCTATCTACCCTCTCGAAAAAACGATCCAATGATGTCTGGGTAGTAGCTCTTTTTTTCTCGTCATAGATGACACGGTAGCACTGGATTACATTCTGAGCGGCTGCTGTAACCTTCATGTGCTGTTCTACGTTCGGGCCCTGTGCCTCAAAAATGAACAGTGCCTCCTCAAATAAAGAAAATCCCCTTGTCATTTCCTGCATTGTGAATCTCTTCAGTTCCTCAGTTATTTCTTCTTTCTCTTGTCTCTCTTTGTTGTTTCTCTGAGTGGGCCTCCAATTCCATCAGGTCTTCATTAGTAAGCTACACAAAGTAAATACACAAAAGCACAACCACTTGGAGAGGATGCACGCATGTGACAATGTACGCCAGACACGTGAACTAACTTAACGTGATTGGACGTGTGAACGCACGTTCACATCATTGAAAGTTTGAAACTGAAGGTTAGTATGTAGGGGACTTACTGTACAAAGATCTCCTATGCACAAAATAGAAATTGCCAAAGAAGAAAAATCAAAGAAACTGAACAGAATGAACACCAGAAATATCAATCAAAAATATCTCCTAGAATAAAAAAGCTGGAAACCATAAATTGAAAGGAGTTGCTGCATATTCAGGAATATTGACCTAGAATGGTCAACATTGACACATATTGTAGTAAAGCTGTTGGACTTTAAAGAAAAAGAAGAAAAAGTATAAATCATATATATATATACACAACATATAAATTTTTAGGTGTAAGAAAAAACATATATGTATATATTCTTCTTTGGTCTCCTTCGAGCATCCAGTCAAAGGGACCAAGTAACTTATAAGGAAAAGAATATCAGACTTTTGGCTTTTATGACAGAAAGAAAATGGAGTAATATATTTACCATAACTCAGGAAAAAAGATGTGATCCAAACTGATCTTTATGTTATAAAAGCCAAAGACAAGTGATTATGAGCTTGCAAAAATTCAGAGAATATTCTCATGACACTCTCCAAAAAGTCTACTATTAGGGAATAAACTTCAAATAATCAAAATTGTTGGAGTGACATCTGCATAAGGACTGGTGGTGTGCATTAAATATATGTTTAACTGTAGAATTAGGGCTAAAGAATGGTTCTAAGGAAGGTGGTATAGTACAAAATGATTGTATTCTCTGACAACAAAATATGGAGGAAGTTTGAAGAGAGTATATGGAAAGTAGAATAGGCTCATAGTCTTATAGGTATTAACTGAGAATAAAAAGATATTACTTCAAAATAAATGCTGGGGGAAAAGAGAAGGGAGGGAAAAAGTACTTGCTGGCTAATTTCACTACAGCTCATAATAGAGAACCAATAGAGTCCTCATGCCCCAGCAAAGAGAGAACCAAGGCTATTGTACAGTATAATGTTCATCTTTAGAACAAAACACAAACCTCTTAAAATACCTAAAGATGTACATTGCATTTCCAAACTCTATCCCAAAGATATGCTGCCAATATTGTAAAAAAAAAAAAAAAAAAAAACCCACACAAGGCCATTTGTTGTAGCACTACTGGTAATAGCAAAGTCTACAAACAACCTAAATTATCATCAATAGAGAACTAGTAGTTGAATAACAGTGGTGCAGTTACACAATGAAATACTAAGTAGCTGTAACAGGGAATAAAATGTTAGTTTTTATACTTCCATGGAATGATCACAGGTTATATTACAGAGTAAGTATGTATATTCAAATTTTAGCATCTCTAGGAGATTGCACTTGTTCGGTGACAAGATGTAATAGTCGATATTAGGTTTTACTGGTGTTGTTAGAAAAGGCCCAAGTTTCTCTGCCTCATATATTGTGGTATGTAATAAAATGCTTGATTCCCTTAGCAAGTTAGATGCTTAGAAAAATACCTGAATATTTCTAAACCATTAGGTCATCAGACTGATATTATTGGTATAACATCAGCACATTTTGTCTCTGATACTTCAGCTTCCCATTTCTTAGTATTATTTCCACCTTTCATACAATCTCATCAGTTAGTACACTGATTCAGTAACATTCATGGTGCATTGCATCAATCCACTTGAACTTACTGAGTGTCAGGTGTAGCAGAGGAAGCTAGATGTCTTCCAATATTCATTCACTTCTTCCTTAGTAAAAGAATTCATAGCTGGGCTATGAAAACTCAGCTAAAGATTTCATTTCTTACCCTCCTTTGAAGCTAAATGTGGTCGTGTGACTAAGTGCTGCACATCAGGATGTGAATGAATTTTTGGATGCCGTTTCTGAATTGTGCACTTCAAAGGAAGAAGCATGCCTGACCCCTCTAGTGACCCCTTCCCATGGGCCATTATGTGGATGTGTTGACAGGAGCTGGGACATCCATCTTGAGCAGTCAAATGCAAGTTCTGGGCTGAGGGTGACAGAGCAACAAGATGGAAGGGGTGTGGGTCTCTGTTGATTGTGGTACCTCCTACTGTCCCTGGAGCCTGACCCAGACTTTTATGCAAAGAGAAAGTAACTTCATCTTCTGTAAACCACCATTATTTGGATCTCTCTCTCATAGCAATCAAATTTTCACCCTAAATAATACATCAGGAAATAACTTAGATTCTGGGAAGAATAAAGTCAATGTATTTGTTCTCAATTAGCATGGCTTAGATTTTTTTGAAGAAGAGACTAAGAGTGTAAATACTCAAAAAGTTTAGTTTTATTGCTTGAAAATCCGTGCAAATAGAACTGCTTATATCTATAATTCTAATATGTTTTTGTCCTGGTGCTCTTACTCTTTCATGGTTTGCTCTCAGAACTCTAAAGCAAGTTGAACTGAGAACAATGTGTCAGACAGTATTGGTTGAAGCAATTTACGGACACCGGTTTTAATATCAATTTTCTAGTGATATTGCCAATTGTCAGAAGAGTGAAATGAAATCCAGTGTAAACTTTACCCTAAAAATCATTGTCTAAAGTGTTGAAGTTCGAAGAATATGTGGGTCACCTGAGGCCTTCACCATACTTAAAAATTGGAAACGGCAGTTGTAATATGAAGGGAGAAAAGTTTGTGTAATTTTCAGGCTGTGAGAAAGCAGTTATTTCCTTTGGTCAGAAAAATTGCACTAGGTAATTTTTCATCCCCGTTTTTCCAACTAATAGCTTCCAGGTTGTTTCAACAAGCTTTTAAGATAGCGGGCATCAAAATATTTTAATATTTTAACGCTTAGTAAAGAGTCAAATTGACAACTGTGGAACTGTGAGGGATGTGTATCTGAAGTATTTTAAGAATAGGAGTGAGTTATGAACAATTCAACTGTGAGACAGCATTTTTCAAAGCCAGTTTCAAGGATCAACAGAATCAAACTCTCTAGGGCTGGGTCCTAAAAAGCTAAATACTTAAGGAGCTCCCCAGAAGATCTGGTCACACACAGAAGTTGAAGACGAGTGATTAGCTGTGTAAATGTACAATGACAAAAGTACGATACCAATAGTTACCGTTTATCAAATATCTGTCATGTGTCAGCTTTGCTCACATGATTTCATTTAATCCTCCTAACACCTCTAAAAGACAGGTGACAGTTTACTACTTTACAAATTTGGAAATTGAGAGGTAGAAACCTTGAGTAAATGGCAGAGTCAAGCTTTGGACCCATGTTGATTCTCATTATGATATACACAGGCATTTAGAGTTGCTTATGTTTATCTTTAATATTAATGCAGCTGATGTAGAGATCAGATATTTATAAAAGCTACTTAATGGTGGAGTGCTCAAAATCTCTAATGCCTATATATGTAGGTCATTTCAAGGTATTTCAATACAAAGAAGTAGAAGACTTGAGGCCTTTCCTCAGTGACCTTACAATTTAGATGGAGAAAGAAAACATGTAGAGAATAAAAGTAAAATAACAACACAGATGGCTCCATCATGCTGGACTTGAGGTGATGGCCAGGATGTAACTAACATGAAGAGTAAGTGAAAGGACATTCCAGGCAGTTAATAATTAAGACAGTCACTTACATTTGGCAATCCTTCTCTAAGTCACTTATGTTTAAATCATGAACTCATTTGTCGTCCTAATCTTTGAGGCCCCGAATTATAATTGTCAGATACAATGGTGCATATAAATCTGTGCATAAGAAATTATCCCGCCCTGTTTGCTTGACATTTTGGCAGATCTCAAAGGTAAGTGAGTGATCACCTATTCTGACTCCGTGTTTCATATGAAGAAACCGAGGTTTAAAACGCAAAGCGATTGTCCAAGGTCATTCGATTTATCCATCATAGTTCAATGAAACACTGTTAACTATTGGCAGGGTTGGGATTGGTTTCCAACAGCTGCTCATTGCTGTTTAGTAAGAAAAACTGTACGGAATATATGTTTTTAAATAAAACATGTTTCCATGCTAACACATATATATTGACTCTAAGGAAAAAAAATGTCATGAAGAGATTAGTGGTAGGACGGGAATAAAACACAGACTTACTAGAGCATGGACTTGAGGGTATGGGGAGGGGGAAGGGTAAGCTGTGGCGAAGTGAGAGAGTGGCAGGGACATATACACGCTACCAAATGTAAATTAGATAGCTAGTGGGAAGCTGCCTCATAGCACAGGGAGTTCACCTCTGTGCTTTGTGACCACCTAGAGGGGTGGGATAGGGAGGGTGGGAGAGAGGGTGACTCAAGAGGGAAGAGATATGGGAACATATGTATATGTATAACTGATTCACTTTGTTGTAAAGTAAAAACTAACACACTATTGTAAAACAGTTATACTCCAATACTCCAATAAAGATGTTTAAAAAATAATTTTTTTTTTTAATAAATAAATAAACACGTTCCTAGAGTCTTCTAGAAACTCTCAGTGGAAATGTGTTGTATTGGGTTGGCCAAAAAGTCCGTTCGGGTTTGTCTGTAACATCTATATCCCTTCAGATTATATAATGCTTTACTGCTTCCAGTTTGGAGCACGGGAGTTATAGACATGACCAAGGAGGGAGCAGAGACGTCACTGTGCACACAACACAATTCCAGAGCATCTTTATCCTGAAGAATCCAATATGCTTTGCGAACATGGTTTAATTAAGCTTCACAGCAGGGGAATCTAAGGGAGAAGAAGGCAAGAAGGATTGTAAAGGAGAAGCATGTGATGCTTGGAAAATGAAATAGATGTGAGGGTGACCTTTCTGTGATCACTGTCACTTTATTGATTTCAATAAAGCGAGTCCCATTCCAGAAGCTGTACACTGCATTAAAGAAGGTGACCTTTTTCTCAATTGAGACGTATTATTTTTAAGTCAAAGATATGTCCATCTTTGCCTTTAATCATTTTTTTATCCTGTTAACTCAAAAAACATTTACTGAGCAAGTACATATATAGGCACTTTGGTCCATACTGTGGATTAAATGAATAAATAATAAAGATGAGTAAGTCAGAGTCCCTAATAACAAGGAGCCTACATTCTAGGAGAAATGTATGAAAATCACTGTTACTAAAAGCATAACATAATAAACATAATAAAGAACGTTCAAAGATTTGTAACAGATGGAATGACTTTAACCAAAGAGAGCTAACTTTTGGCCTCCTGTTAATTAAATTAATGAAATTCATGAGGTTGAAATTTAGGGCTCTGAATATTACCTGTTTTGCCTGCTATTTTTTACAAATGAGTTGGGTAAAGATGTAAGTGCCATGACAATCAGAATCGTGAATAGCGTGAGGCCAGTACGGATAGACGAGAAAGTGGGTGATAAATTTGAGATCTAAGGTGATATTAATAATGTGGACAGATAGGCTGCATTCAATAAGAACACATGTAATGGAAATACGTTTAAGGTTCTGTATTTGAATGCAAGAAATCAGTGCTATAAGTTTGTAAAACTATATTCTCAAAGATCATTTAGAAAAAACGGTAACGACAATTAGGACTTACTGAATTTGTATTACGTGCCAGACACTCAACTGTATGCTTTATATATATTATTCCACTTAATCCTCCCAATAAGCCTATGCACTGGGCACTATTATTATCCTCATTCTATAGGTGAGGAAACTAAGTGTTGGATAAGTTAAGTAGTTTACCCAGCTTGATCGCTGAGCCTATAATTTGAAGCATGATCGGGGCAGATCAAGCCCCCGATCCCCCACTGACTTTCTCAGTTATGATATGCAGGAGTGTTCTCTGGGCACTTAATTACAAAATAATAATAATAATAATAATAATAATAATAGTAATAATTACAAATGGATTCTGAGCTTCTTACCACAACTTTTTGGAGTAAAATACAAATTACTTACACATGAGTAACTCTATGTGGTTATTTTTTATTTTATTTTATTTTTTAAATATTTATATATTTTATCTTTTTAAAGTTTTTGGCTATGTTGGGTCTTTGTTGTGGAATGCAGGATCTTTCGTTGTGGCGCTCAGGCTTCTCTCTAGTTCTGGCTTGCAGGTTTTCTCTTTCTAGTTGTGGTGCGCAGGGTCCAGGGTGCGTGGGCTCTGCAGTTTGCGGCAGGCGGGCTCTCTAGTTGAGGCGTGTGGGCTCAGTAGTTGCGGCACGTGGGCTTAGCTGCTCTGCGGCATGTGGGATCTTAGTTCCCAGACCAAGGATCAAGCCCACGTCCCCTTCATTGGGAGGTGGATTCTTTACCACTGGACCACCAGGGAAGTCCCTATGTGGTCATTTTTTAAAGTAAAAAAGTTATAAAGACTTTACTAAAAAAATCATTTAGGGCTTCCCTGGTGGCGCAGTGGTTGAGAATCCGCCTGCCGATGCAGGGGGCACGGGTTCGTGCCCCGGTCCGGGAAGATCCCACATGCCGTGGAGCGGCTGGGCCCGTGAGCCATGGCCGCTGAGCCTGCGTGTCTGGAGCCTGTGCTCCGCAACGGGAGAGGCCACAACAGTGAGAGGCCCGCGTACCACAAAAAACCAAACAAACAAAAAAATCATTTATTTAGTATGTTTCATGAGTTATGTTTTCTATATGTATCTGGTGAGCAGAAAATCTCATGTCATTAACATTTTTAATGAAAACCACCCTTGATGGAGTATGTTATGAGTTTTGAGTAACCACTATTATTGTTTCTACAAAATGACCTTGACATTTTAATTGGCTTGCTTTGCATGTTTAGAGCTTTTGCCTTGCTTTCCATTTGTTCTTCTCTCCATGGGAGGATAAACCTTCTCACTTAAGTCAACTAAAATCAAAATATGTTTTTACCACTCCCATTAACAAATGAGGTCTCTGCTTGGAGTTACGGTAATAGAACTGAATATATTTTAAAGTAGAATTTAAAATAATCTCCCTGTGATAACATAGTTTTATTCTTTACCTTAGTAAGTACAGTTGACTCATGAATTACATGGGTTTGAGTTGGGTGGGTCCACTCATACCCACATTTTTTTTCAACAGTAAATACTGTACTACTACACAATACCAAGTTAGTTGAATATCCGGATGTGGAACGGCAGGTATGGAGGGCCAACTACAAATTATATATGGATTTTGGACTGTACCAAGGGTCCATACCCCTAACCCCCGCCAGTGGTGGCACCGCTAACACCCATTCCCACGCACCGCTTAAGGGTCAACTGTGCCAAACATTTTAAAGGTTGAAACTAAGTTTCATGTGGATATCTGTTCGCCCATAATGTATTGCATCGTGTTCCCGCTGTTGAGTACATTTATGCAAATAATTGTTTAAACATGACCTTGGAAGACAAGTTCAGAAAAATTGGTATATTTTATTTGACAGTAGAACATGGACTTAAAAAATATTTAGTATCATAAAACACAAACTACCAACTTTCAATGCCCAACTAAAATAAAGTACAAAGATTGGGTCTTATAAATAAAAGTGATATTAAATGTCTTTGTTATAAAGCCACATAAAACTGAGTCCATATTAATAGACCCCAAACTGAGCTTTCTAAATTTTGCTCTCAAATGTTCCAGACCCACGATAGCCCTGGAGCTCTCCACAACTGACTCTCTTAGGAAAGACAGGGATGTTATAGGTGTTGGGGTAAATTTCCTTCTTTCATCTTCCCCTTCTCATTCCAAGCACAGGAGATTTGGCCAAGGTTGAAAGCTTAAGCTGTTTAAAAATGATCTCCCTCATGGCTTTCTCTAAAAGGGTTATATCAGAAGAGGCACAGAAGCCCTGAGAGAAAGAAGACACAGTTCCCCATGCTGGATGGAGACCAGAGATCTGGGGCCCTTAAGTAGTGACGACACATTCCATTCTATAGCAGCACTGCAGGGATGTGGTGGGTCTCAGAGATGCCACAGTGGTGTGCCTGTGAGGCAGGACTCCATTTATTCATACCTAATTCATTCAGCAATATCTACTGAAAGTCTGTGTGCCAAGCACTGGTATAGACACTTGCGATACATCGCCAGACAAATGAACAATCACTGCCCTTCAGGAAATTATATACTACCTGGAAAAGATAGATAATAAACAAGGTTCATCATAAATAAATATGTTATAAAGGATGCTCAAGTGCAATAATTGCAATTTTAAAAAAGCAATGCCAGAGGAATCAACAGGGAGGCTGATAATTTTAAATAGAGGCATCACAAGAGGGCTCACTGAGCCCCTTATGTCTTTGAAAAGGAGAGATTTTAGTACAGACTTGAAGGAGGCAAGAGCTTAGCTCTGGAGCTATTTGGAGAATGTGTGATCCAGGGAGAGGGAACAGCTTGTTCAAAGGCCCCAAGGTAGGAAGGGTCCTGACACTTTTGAGGAAGAGAAGGAGACCAGTGTGTGTGTGTGTGTATGTGTGTGTGTGTGTGTGTGTGTGTGTGCGCGCGCGTGCATGCACGTGCACAGCGATGGGGCTGGGGAGGGGGACTGGAGTAAGTGTGTTTTGTGGGAGAGAGCCGAGAGAGATAAATGCTGGCTGTTAGCTGTTTTAAGGATGTTGGCTTTTATTCTGAATGAAAAGGAGAGTTATTTAAGGGTTTTGACCTGAGCAGTGACACAATCTTTGTTTTCAAAGGATCACACTAGTTTCTATGTTGAGAATAGACTGTTTGGAGGCAGGTTAGGGGAGGCAGGGATGCAAAGGTAAAAACCATGAGACTGACAAACCAGGGAAGACATGCTGACAGCTTGAACCATGCTTGTCGCAGAGAAAGCGGAGAAAAATGGTTGGATTGTGGATACATGATAAAGGTAGAATCCACAGGATTGCCTAATGGCTTAGATATGAGATGAGAGAGAAAGACCACAATCAAGAATAAGAAATCAAAGACCTAAGTTGCAGGGATCTCATTATCAGGTTAAAAAAAAAAACAAACAGTCCTAGTTTTGTACGCAAGTAGCAGTGCCTGTAAGGAACACATGATTTAGAAAATGGAGACATCACTGATCACCATAAGAGCCCAAAGATGAAAAGTCTCTCCTCAATTTTCTGGGTACCGCAGAAACCTCTCAAGATTTTTACATGATGTGTGAGAGAGGAGGGGAGACCAATAATTTAAGTTGCATTTCCCTATCATCTGTCAGATGCAACTGTTCAAATAATATGTGCTTACACGTATGGTAAGGGTGCAGCTTGTCAAGTTGCCCACAAATAGGACACACCTGTGCAACAAGCAGCTCTTGGAAAGCATCACGTATGTCTTCCTCTCTTCCAGCCACTGCTGTGGTCCAGTGCAACCACTAACCTGCCTTTTCAGATCCCAGTTTGATTTTGTGTGTGTTTCTTTGTGGATATAACTCCTTTTGCTCAACCTGTTGGTTGTGAATCCATTCATAGTGTTGCTTGTGGTTTTGGTTTGTTCATTCTCTGCTGGGCTCAAGGTTGGCAAACTTTTTTCTGTAAAAGGTCAGACAGTCAATATTTTAGGCTTTGCAGGCCACATATAGTCTTTGGTACACATCCTTCCTTGTCATTGTTATTTGTTTCTTTTTGTTGTTGTTGTTTTTATAATCCCTTTAAAAATATAAAATCTATTCTTAGCTCAAGGGCCAGTAATAAAATAGGTAATGAGCCAACCTTGGTCAGTAGGTTGTAGTTTCCCAGTAGGCTGTAGTTTGCTGACTCTGCTACATAGAATATACTACTACATGTATATCCGTCCTACTCTTGAATAGTATTTGGATAGTTTCCAGTCTGAAGCTATTGGGGCCTTCTAATGTGTGTCTTCTGGTGTACAAATATACACATTTTTATTGAGTATATACCTGGCTGTGGAATTGCTGGGTCATAGGGCATAACTGTGGGTATGTGTGTGTGTCTGTGTTCAACATAAGTAGACATTGCCAACCAATATTTCAAAGAGGTTATACCAATTTACATTGCCAATACTTGGTGTTTTTCATGTCTTTAATATTTTCACCATTCTGTTAGATGTGCAGTAGAATCTCACTGTGGTTTAATATACATTTTTTTAAATGATTGATCAAATTGAGCACCTTCTCTCAGTTTCACGGGCTATTCTGATATATATAAATTGAATTAAAGTAAATAAAAAGTATCACAATTATTAAATATAAGTTTGTGAGCTGAGATTATTCGATCATGTGGTGGCTCCCATTTCATGTAGAATAAAATATAAACACCTTATCTTGTATTGTAAAACTACACGATCTGTTCCCTGCCTACCTCTCTGACCTAATTTCACATTAATCTTCTTCTTGAACCCATATCTTCAGCTACTATGGCCTTTTAAAAGCTCCTTGTACATGCCAGGCTTCTGGCCACAGGGTCTTTGCACCAGCTGTGTCTTTTGAAATGGGGAATAATCTTACCCTGATCTTCCTAGATTGGCTCCTCCTCTTCAACCAGGTGCCAAGTTACATGTGACCTGCTGTGAGCCTCCTTCTCTGCTCACCCTATCTAACCAATCTGGCAGTCACTCTTTTCATCACTGTACTAGAATTCTCTGCATAACACTCATCACCTCTGACAATTTTAGGGACTATGTCTGTCTTACTTTTACATTTGCAGCCCCTAGATCAGTACATACACATAGTATGTTCTCAATAAATGTTTCTTAATAAGAGGACATGTGTACAAGATGTGTCAGTTATGAGGTCTGGCCCTCCCCATCATTTATTAGGGAAATTTCTTCATCAATGGTCCCAGCTCACAACCACCTTGTTACAAAAGTGGACTGCATTGAAAAGGTAACTTTAGCTAATAAGAGCTCCTCTAACATCTGAACCAGAAAGCAAAGAAATAATTGTCAAGCCTGCCTCTGAGAGATCATGAAATAGGACTGTGGCTGGAGAAACCATCACAGAATAGTATAAACTGAAGTGAGAGGATCGGGAGTGAGGAGAGAGGAAATTCGAAGTCAGCAGGGGAAGGCAGCTGAGAGTGATGGCTAGAAGCATCCCTGTTGGGGTAGCCAGGAAGCAACAGCAGAGCTAGCCCTCAACAAAGTCAGACCCGCACTATTGTGACCCCTGACCTTCAATTGCACTATTGTGACCCCTGACCTTCAATTTCCATGGGATTCCACTTCGATTCAAAGTAAATCACCCTCTCACTTCGTCACAGCCTAGCTAGTGGGAAGCAGCCGCATAGCACAGGGAGATCAGCTGGGTGCTTTGTGACCACCTAGAGGGGTGGGATAGGGAGGGTGGGAGGGAGGGAGATGCAAGAGGGAAGAGATATGGGAACATATGTATATGTATAACTGATTCACTCTGTTGTAAAGCAGAAACTAACACACCATTGTAAAACAGTTACACTCCAATAAAGATATTAAAAAAAAACAAGAAAAACAAAGTAAATCACTCTTTTTTTGCAGTAGCTTGAACAAATCGGTGTTCCTTATATGCAAATGAAGCCTGACCATAATTACTTAATCAACAGTTGATTAGTATTTATTTATTGAACATTAGAATGATTCACTAAAAGCATTAATTGAACAATGCCAATTTCAAGCTAACCAGTCTAGGAAACTTTAAGACATAACTTTGACAATAAAAGAATATTTTTGCTTTCTGCAGGCCCTTCCCCTCCTGGCAGACTGGGGGAACCTTGCATTTTTCTGTGATAATCTGAAGTCTCCTGCAGTGAACGCAGCAGCCTCCCTCTAATCAGGGACAATCATAAGTGGGTTGATTTTGCACCATTTGGCTATAATTAGACCAGCTTTCTTTTTATTGTTTCATTAACATGATACTTGGCTTTCAGAACCAACAAACTCCATCTAAATTCCTCCAGAACCAGGGGCAGAGTGGTGAACTGGCATGAAGACTCGGTAACCAGAATAAGGAAAAAGGAAACAGAAAAGTATATTTGCTTGGTTTCCCTTCATCCCCAAATTGCAAACTGCAAAGCAGGCAGAAACGACAGCCCATCTGCCTACACTCTTGAACAACAGCCTTCATTACTCTGCTCCCAAGGAAAGCTGGCTGACAATTAGACCCTCGCAGTACTGTTGGACTTTCTCACACAGTTGTTTTAACCCCAGTTTTTCCTTTCTATTTCAAGAACAGAGATACTATATGTATGAAATTCAGACATTCTATTGTTCCCTGGCCATTGTCTCCTATTGTTTTTAGTGTATGAAGCATATACCTTTTTTTAGCTCTTAATGGTACTGTCACAGGCAAATACACAGTATTTGTAGCCATTGTCATTTCAATGTGAAAAAGAATAGTTATAGTAGTAGCAAATGAATTTCTGATTATTTACTGAAATCAATATTTAGGAAGCATTGAACAAGCCCTCGAGTGAAAGTATATGGTAGGTCCTTAAAGAACGATGGTAATTTCTATACAGACCTTGTGCTTAAGGTATTGCAATGGTTGGAGAAATAAGAGACCAGAGTCTGTGCTGAAACTGAAACGCTGAAAGTCGAGAATGTTCTTCTCAAGCTGTAATAGATACAAAGAGCTTGAGCATCTTGTTAAAATGCAGATACTGATTCACTAGTTCTCCAGTGAGGCCCAAGATTCTGCAGTTCTCACAAGCTCCAGGGGCAAGCATGAACCTATTATCAGTGAAGACAGTATCTATTTATCCTAGTGAGCTCTCAAACTACCACAACTGCATTTGGCCAAGAATATCTCTTCTGCCATTTTGCTAGATGCCTACTTATTCCTAATTCTTTTAGATTGAATTAAATAACAATATTAGATTCCAATGTAGTCACAAATGATGGTTTTTTGAATCCAGCCTCTGAGCTATGTGACTTTGAGCAAGTGATTTAATTCAAGTCCATTTAGACTCCATACAATTAGGAAGATGATATCTCATCATATACTTGCCCATGTATTATTTGCTCATTGAATTTGATTTGAATCTGAATATTCAGATTTAACCATGAAGTGTTGTTTATTGGGGGTGAGAGGTGAGTTTAAGTAATCATTAGTACTCTTACACACCCATACTTGGGGGAATTAACTTTTCAGATTGCTGCGTCTTGTAGAACAAGGACAAGGGCCAGATCAGATGGTTCTGATGCGGAGCAGTGGCAATGTGGAGAAGGGAGAAATGGTTCAAAAAATAAGCCAACTGAGAAAAGTAAAATGAAGTGAGATTCTACAGTAGGACTCATTGGACAATGGACTGGGTTGGAAAAGGCTGAGGATGTGTTTCTCAGGGCAGTAAGAGGACATAGAGAGAGCATACTATGGCATCACTTAGAACTAAATTAAGGTGCCTTGTTATTTAATTTTTGAATCAAAGAAACAACATAATGTGATGGCAGATCATAGTTGTCTCAACTTAGATCAGTGCATCTAAATCCAGAGTGGGGAGAGACTAAGAATTGTCTACGAATCAGAGGAGAGGACATTGTCAAATGATATGCATACCCCCAGGGATTTTAATTACCCCTTCACAACCCAATCAGTTGACAGAATGTAGTCACTCTCTTTTCGGAATTTTCACGTGATGTATCTTTAGTGTCAAAGGCCACTGAGTTAATATACTTTTGAAGAGGTTTTATTTATCGTAACCAATGGTTTATTTAGTCTTTGGGGGTAAAATATATAACAATACTAAAACTGCGTTTCTGATTTCCATTTATTTATTCATTCTTATTTGTTTAACATATGATTGAATGTATACTACATAAAGAGCAAAGAGCTTAATCTCTACCACTTTGAGAAATTTCTTTTCCCAAACCTTTGAAGTTAGATATCATTTAAAGATCGTGTACTGTTCTTTCCCTAATTCCCACCTCCAGATTTTTTTAGAGTACATAATTTCTTCGTGTAGCTAGGTCTCTCCTTGCAACATTAGAAAGTTCAGATGCTGTGTAATGAAACCTCATTAATTCCGACCTCACAAATTCAAAATGTGTGTGAATTCAGAGTTGGTCTTAACTACCATTTACTCTTATGCTATGTATTAAGTACACACAAACTTAATCTATAGCTTCAATCATACAATTATAATCTATTAAAGCATTTTGGTCATGGCAAATTTTATATAATGTACTCATTCATAAATAATCCTCTTCTCTATATTAAATCCAGTCTGGAAGGACCTCTATTTTCTGGTATTCATTAACCATTAATTGCATGCATATATAACTGTGGGTCAGGAAGTGAAATTCAATTTAAGACCAGCTATAAAAGTGATGTTATATTCATTTAGACTGGTCCCCTTTCCAGCTGTGTTATTGGAGAGGTTTAATCTCTTCTTATATTTTTTATTCCATACCACATGGATTAGAAAGAAATCTAAAAATTTTCTGAAACGGGTAATAAGTTGACAATTGAATTTCACACACAGTTACTGACAGGCTGGAGTGGGGGGCCTGAGGTTTCTTGACTTTTTCTTTTCTTACGGCTGCACATGTCCTTTAGAAAACAAACACACGACAACAAAATAGGAAACTAAATGATAAAGCTTGTATCTTTTAGGGCTCTAGTGTGTGCGCTAACCAAGAAACTGCTCCTGATCTGAAATCCTATTCCTTAAAAACTATGCCTTTTAAGTAGAGTATAGTCAATAATCAGCTTACCCATCTTCTTGTTCCTGCTCATAGATTATCGAGATGCTTCTCTTTAAATTTTCTTGGCTTGATGGAAAATAACTGAGTAGACATTTTCACATGTTCTTTTATTCATGTGATCTATTTTTGACTATGGACGTTTTCATCCAGCACGACGCGTCAGTATTATAATTGCTTTTCTGTTTATGTGTCCAGTTCATGAGGTTTATAAAATCACTCTTCATCAAGGGATCTGCTGCTTGGCTGCCCTGGGAGATGTCCGGGATTATGTAGCATTTGCAAGATGGTATTGCTTCCTTTGCTTCTGCTGTGGTTTAATAGGTTACATTTTAGGAATTCACTCTCCTCTCACCTAAGGTATATACCCTATTAAATTATCTCATTTTAATTACCTTGTTCCTATTTTCATCACATTGCCATAATTTCCTTTCATGCCCCATTTGTTAGCTACTTTAGCGGGGGGAGAAAAAAACATGCCCTGGTTTTTCAGTACTGTTTCTGAGCATCGGAATTGGATGGGTCATGGCAAACTCGCTAATGAAGACCAGCTGATGACAGGTTACTTGATTGTAATTATGGGAACCTGCCCGAAACAAGACACACACACAAAAAGCCATAACTTTAATGTTTTAAAGAGGTAGAGTGGTTTCATCATAAATTGAGAAAGTTCTTAACACAGGCAGAGGAGTGACAACCAGAAAGTCTTCCAAAAGCTATTTCTGTTTGTCTACGATATTTTCAATTCAGAGGAGATTGTCACAAACCTTATCACTATGCTAATACGTTACCTAACAGCTCTAATTTTGACATAGTCATTTCTGACCGATGGGCAAGTATTTAAAGTTATTTTAATATGATAGCTTTGCATCATTTCTCTCATACACACATACATAAATATTTTGTCTATTCTTATTTCCCTCTATTCTGTTAGTTTTTTTTTTTTTTTTTTTAATTTCATGAACGTCTTCATCATTCTGAGAGGGAATTTTTTTCTTCTAGGCCAAAACAGATAAAATACAAATTAGTGTACATTTTCCCTATGTCATGATGTAACCATTATAAATACATACATGTAAAAAGTATTTCTGAAGAAATGTGAAAAGCAGATGCTGTGACTCTGACAGGCATGGGTGGAATTTTGGTCCCACTTCTTCTTACTGGTGTGATAAAGGCTGACTTATTCTTACTTCTGTGAGCCTTGCTGTTCCTATCTGGGAAATAGAGATAAGCGCTGATGGATACAACCGCCCCTCCCTGCTTAAAAATCTAGGTTCCAAGCACATGAAGTGGCTTGCAGTTCTCCACACAAACCATATTCTTTTTCTCTTCTATGCCTTTAAACGGTACCGTCTGTCAAAAATGCTCTCCTTCACTCTCCCCACCACTTCACCAGGCTGGACCCTAAAGCTCATAGGGCTCAGCTGTCTCTTCCTATAGGAAAGCTTCACTGTGTGCATGTGACCCCCCCACCTCCCCATTCTGTTTAGCCCTCCAGGTTGGGAGTGCCTTCTCTGTATCCCCGAACCTCCAGCACCGTCCCCATCATGGCACCTAACACAGTGCATTTAAAAATGTGTTTACCCCTTAACAGCCTGAAAGCCACAGGAGGCTGAGGCCACCTCTGCCTGGCGCATCACTTTGTCCCCTCTGTTAGCACAGTGCCTGTCACGGAGAAGGCACTCTATGTTTGTTAGGACCATTCCTGTCCTCGATGGGCTCCCAGATCTTGCTGGATTCATGTAAATGTTGTGTTCACATTATTCACTGTGGTGGAGAAGCCCTCATGTGGTTTCCATGGTTTCTGGGACACGCCATAATCACAGTGTCCCACACATTTTATTTCTTTCTAGTCTATCTTCTTATCTATAGTGGGAGATCCCTGAAAGCCAGTGTTCCATCTTTTTCATCCTGAGATCCTCCGAGCCTTGTATAAGACCTGGCATAGAATGGGCACTCAGCAAATGCCAATGGAAATGAATAATTATTTTGGTAATAATTATTACCAGCTCTTCAGTTAAGAGAAGTTAAATCATGTTCTGGTTTGTAAATATCCAGCAAGTTAATTGATAAAGCTACTAGATTGTCTATTTGTACATCACATGTGGAAGTCTCTACCTACAAGTTGGTCGAATTGAAAAAGAAGCTAAGGCTTCCCTGGTGGCGCAGTGGTAGGGAGTCCGCCTGCCGATGCAGAGGACGCGGGTTCGTGCCCCGGTCTGCGAAGATCCCACGTGCTGCGGAGCGGCTGGGCCCATGAGCCACGGCCGCTGAGCCTGCGCGCCCGGAGCCTGTGCCCCGCAGCGGGAGAGGCCACAACAGTGAGAGACCCGCGTACCGCAAAAAAAAAAAAAAAGCTATATTCTTTTCTTCTGTGAAAACAAAGCATAGTGTTTTTGATTGAATGTTAAAAATATTTTTATCTCTCTCTAAGCTATCCCTGTTTAAACCTTGTCTGGAGGCAGCATTTAAAGTTATGAAAGGAACTTCACACGTACTTTCAAAGATTAACTTCCAACCCAATGATCCATCTTGAGGTCTTATTGCTCAGTATAATAGACTCTACTTTATTGGGTCATTTGTTAAAATCATACCACTTAATTTGGTGCAATGTCATTTGTAGTTATTACTCAGCCTCAGCCAGGCCTTTGGTCTGTTCATCATTCCCTTGCTTCACCCTTCCTTAACTCCCTAGCTTATTCTGTACAACAGATAATTCAAACATTTTCCTTTGGTTTCAGATGCATGATCATGGTTCATAGCACGCGTGCTCTGCTGACTTTTCCTCCTACTTCAGTGGTACAATCAGTGGCAACTAATGTGGATCTCCACCACTTATAATCCTCTCTGACTTCCGGTGTCATCACTCCTGCTCACTCTTTTCTGTCCCCCTCCTCTTCTTTCTCTTCCATCAAGTTTCCACTCCAACATTCTTCTTTACTGACAACTTTCCTGACAAGCTTTCTATTTCACCACTGTGTATAATTCTTTGACTCTTCGCTCATTGAAAAGGTCACCAAGGACCACTTTATTGAAATAGATAATCCCTTCTTATTTTACATAAAACTCAACCTTTCCATTGCATAACTTTGGCATCAAATATGGCTTCAAGGCCTTTAGCCTCTCCCCCCATGACATCTGCTGCCAACCCCCTCACCTTGTTCAGCCTATACCCAACATAATGCAACACCAATGAAAATGATATTCTTCCTCTGCAAATGCAGTTTCAAGACTAATGTGTCTACGAACTTTCCTTCTTATTCTTAGGCACCTTGTGCACAAAAATTTTATAGGTTTTCGTGCTGTAGAATTTGACACTACTGGTTGTATCCACTTCCTTCTAGAAAATCTTCCTTGTCTCAAAAATGAATCTCTCACCTCTTTCTCCTTTTCCTTTACAGTTGTTCTTGCTCTCTCTTCCTTTTACAGTTCTTTTTGCTTCTACGGATCCCCATAATAAGGGTTTCTTTAAGGATCAACCTGAGCTCTTTGCTCTCCTGGAGTAATTTCATTCATTCCTTTGGCTCCAATTATCACCTTTCTCATAATCAGTCCTATATCCTCAAATCCAAATCTGACCTCACTTTCTTTTAAATTAACCTGTAAATACACAGAGGAGATTATGTAAATACAGGGATTCTCTAAGTGCCTGTTAAGATTTATGTACCTATGATTTATTGACAAAAACAAATGTAATATATTTTAGTACGTAACAATGCTATACATTAAGTTAACCTGGTTCTCATTTTTATTCAAAAGCTATTGAGTTTACACCCTAGCAGTTTCAAAATCTTTTGCAAAAAACATCTGGGATTTTTTTGTGGTTTGTTCCAGAAATTCCTCACACACACAAAAAAGAGATCTACTTCAACTGTGTGAGCTAAGTGTACAACTGGTGTTTGTTTTCATATAGGACATGGGAAATGTTACCTATCTTGCATCACTACCTACATTAGTTAGGCCTGAAAAGAATAGAACTGTGAATCTCTTAAGGAAAGAAAGTATTCTTTTGATAGCTACCACAAAGCTTTCCTTAATCTCCAAACAGGGAGCAAATTTCACTGTGATACTCTTGCACCAAGATTTCTGATTAATTGCCTTGTGGGAAGTTAATCAGCTATATTTTATCCTTTAGACGAAGAAGCAAACTTGCTGGCCATGTCTGGGTGAAGAGTGTACATAGCAGTAACATCAATGACTACTACTGTGGTAACTGATTAGTTGCTACGTGAAAGCATGATACTGAGAGCTTTACATATGTCCTTATTTAATCCTCACAATAATCCACAGAGGTAGTAGATACTATTATTATCCCCATTTGACAAATAGGGACACTGAGGTTCAGGACCCATCAGTAACTTGCTTGAGAGTCATACAGCTAGTAAAAGGCAAAGCCAGGATTTGAATTCACATCTGTCTCATTCCAAAACCTACTTTCTTATCTAGTGTTGGTGTAAAGAACGCAGAATTGTGCATCTAAGTAGGCTCTCATCTTAGCTCTGCCATTATCCATCTGTATTACTTTGAGCAAATCACATCAACTCAATGGGACTTAACATCTATACAACATCATTAAAGTGTGAACTAAAGTCCCCTATAACTCCCCTATAGTTTTCCACTTTTTGTTTTCTCACCTTTAATTCTTCAGATCCTCATAGTAATAGAATAACATTTCAGGCCAGAGTCAATAACATCGATATAAAGAAAAGCTGATTAAAACTTCAGAGTGAGAAATTGATATATTTATGTTGTCATTATATTTCAATCACTTGAGATACGACTGTGTCCTGGGGATTGTGATAAGCATTAGGTGTACAACAGTGAGCAAGATAAGTAGGACCTTGAACACATACACTTGCCTTCTACTCTATCTGAAAACAAAATATTAAAAATCATGGGCCCTGCACTTGTTGGTCCAGTAATATGTTAGCCTTCCTAGATTATGTGTTTGGCCATGATCACCTTCCTAGATTATGTGTTTAGGATTTTCCCCAAGTTTCAGCATTGGGTTTCTGGCCATATCATCAAAATAAACAAGCAAACCCAACACTGTGGCATGAGAATCATGTTTTGCACCATGTCTTCCTGAAAGCAGCATTGACATAATTTTTCTTATTTAACCAGGAAGAGTAATTTTCCTCCTCCTTGCCTCACTGTCTTCAATTAATGAAACTTCTGGTGTCCTTGGGTAGCTTTATAATGATACACTCCCTGTACAAATGATTAAAAATTATTAGAAGCTTGAAAATGCATGTCACGGAGTAAGTTCATCTCTACCAAACGAATTTAAGCATTGATGAAAAGTAATTTTGCAACTGCAATGCATTTTCATTTCTCTTTCCTCAAAAAAAAGTGCTTATATTAAAAAATTATGTATAATGTATATGAAAATCACCTAAGTTTTCTAGATACAAACTTTTTTAGTCTTCCACTTTTATTACAGAGGGAGGAAACATGAGATATTTGCTCTGTAAGGAAAATAATATAAGCTCCAAAATTGTTATTTTTTTATAAATATAAAATTATTAAATTTATCATACTCAAGCTAACATTAGTGCAATGTGAAATAGCTAAATACAAAACAAAACAGAAAAAAACACATAGTGAACTCTTTAACCCTTTGGAAAGCTAAGAAATAAGAAAGCTAAATGATGGATAGGCAGTTCCTAAGAGAGAATTCCCATGGTAGCTTTCATTCCCAGAGAGAATGGAGGAAGGAAAAATAAAGAGAAATCCCCCCAAATTTGTGAGGTTTTACTAACAAAGTGTGGGCTGGTGTAAGAGATTAGAAAAGTGAGAAGCCCTGGCCACAGAGAAGGTCAACACCCTCCTCCCCACGCTTTCTCATGGGACTGCACTGAGCCCTCTGAGGTGTAGGAAATTTTGGTTGAGTTTGACAGCGTCTTGCCTAAGACAGAGCAGAGCAGGAGAGCTGAGACTCTCCTATCCCAGGAGGCCGGAGGGGTCTGAACTCATCCCTGCAGGGCCAAGGCCTGCTGGAGGCTGTGGTAGGCAGCAGGTTTGAACCTCCCCCACGCTCCCTACCAAGTACTTTGCAAACAAATGTTGAAGGAAGGGTCAGGCAACGGGGATGAGGACCATTCAGAGTGCAGAAAGTGCTCGTGTGGTGGGTGCGAGCTCCAATCTCAGTTCTCGTTTTTCAGCCTTTAACTGCGAAACACTTTGTACCATACATACATACATAATTTACTGGTCATGCAGAGACAATTAAAATGTCCACAAAGAAGTCGGAGTATTAGTCAGCCTGGGCTGCCATAACAAAATATCACAGACTGGCTAGTTTAAACAGCAGAAATTTATTTTCCCACATTCCTGGAAGCTGGAAGTTCAAGATCAAGATGCCATCAGGGTTGGTTTCTGGTGAAACCTCTCCTCCTGACTTGCAGACAGCTGCCTTCTCACTGTGTCCTCACATGTCCTTTGCTCTGTGTGCACGCGGAGAGGGAATCTCTGGTGTTTCTTCCTCTTCTTAAAAGGACACCTATATCCTATCAGATTAGAGCTCCACATTTATGACCTCATTTAACCATATCTCCTTAAAGATTTATCTCTAAATACAGTCACCTTGGGAGTTAGGGCTTTAACGTATGAACTGGAAGGAGAGGGACAAAATTCAGGCCATAACAGTTTTTCTCCTTCCTGGGAGTCCCCCCTTCATTTTGCAATGTCTGTTGTTCCCTTTAGGGATTTTTTTTTTTGTTTTATTTGTATGTTTTTGTGTGCTCACATAGGTTTGGTTTTCTTTGTTTTGATCTTGCTTGGAGTTTATAAGCTCTCCTAAATCTTTAACTTGATGGCCTTCATCAGTTTTAGAAAACCATTTCTTCAAATATTGCTTATGCCTCCTTTTCTACCACTTTTTCTTCTGGAATTAGAATTCTTTTATTGTAGGTTCTTTAACTATATGCTTTCTTTCATTTATCTTCCATTCTTTTGTTTCTCCTTCATTCTTCACAGTTTCTTTTAACCATATTTTCTCTTTATCTATTCTCTTTTTACTTGTATTTTACTCTGTTGTTAAACCAACTCTCTCCTCTACCCACTGAGGCCTTAGTTATTGTATTTTTTAATTCTAGAATTTCCATTCGGTTATTTGTATGATTTTCAATTCTCTGCCAAGTTCTCAATAGTGTCCATTGTTTCTTTAAAAGTCTATGTTTGATAACCCCATTATTTGGATTCCTAATACTTGGTGTTCTATTATCTGTTATTTCTCATAGCTTTTATTACACCGTGTTTAGTACACTACACACAAAATAAAAAATCTTTTGTGCGTCTGGTATGGACATGTACATGAAAAGTTGTAAAATAATTTGAATCCTAGAGTAATGTTATCTTTATCTAGAGAAGGTTTTCATTTGCTACTGGCAGACATTCTGGGCCACTAGCTGTCACAGATCATTTTAATCCAATTATAGGGATTGAGATTATCTGAAGCCAGGCTTTATAAATTCAACAGTTGGTCTGCTCTCATTATACTTACCAATAAGAGGTAGTCTGCAGAGTCTCAATCCAAATTCTTGCACATTTGTTCCAGCTCCCCATCCTTGGCAGACTTTGAAATGCAATACAGGTATACCTTGTTTTATTGCACTTTGCTTTATTGTGCCTTGCAGATATTGCACTTTTCACAAATTGAAGATTTGTGGCAAACCTATGTTGAGAATGTCTATCCTGTCACTTTTCCAACAGCATTTTGCTCACTTCCTGTCTCTGTGTCACATTTTGGTAATTCTCACAATATTTCAAGCTTTTCTTTACTATTCTATTTGTTATGGTGATCTGTGATCAGTGATCTTTGATGTTATTGTATGACTTACTGAATGTTCAGATAATGGTTAGCATTTTTTAGCAATAAAGTATTTTGTAAAAAAAAAAAAAAAACAAGTATTTTGTAATCAAGACGTACCTTTTTCTAGAAGTAATGCTATTTTACACTTAATAGACAACAGTATACTGTAAGCCTAACTTTTATATTATGGCAAATGTAAACATGACATTTTATGTGCACCGGGAAAAAAAAAAATCACGTGATGCACTTTATTGCAATATTCACTTTATTGCAGTGGTCTGGACTGAAACCCACAAATATTGGCTTGGCCAAAAAGTTCGTTCGGTTTTTCCATCCCATCTTATGGCCAACCCGGTATTTCTGAGGTGTGCCTGTATTTGTTCTCCTCCAGAAGATTTAAACGTTTCTGCTCAACTCCTCACTCTTCCAGTTGTTTCTTCTGGAATTAGCAGAAACTTGCAGAAATGCTGCCCCAAGTGTCTGGCTCATTTACCTCGATTTCCTTCTTCCTATAATTTCTCATGCTTTGCTATCTCTCTAATGTATTCAAGCAGATGAATTGTACATCTTGTCTCTCTTTTCTTGTGCTCAGCAGGTGGGTTATCTGTAAGACATTGTTGGTCACTACCAAAAGCAGAAGGTCTGCTATCTGTTTTCCACACCAACTTGGGCAATATTTTAAAAACCTAAAAATACACAAAAATCCATCAATGGCTTCTCAGTACATTTATAATAAAATCCAAATAGGCTGTCATGTTCTTCGAGGCCCTGTAAGACCTGGCCATCGTCTATATCTTCAACTTGACTTATCTCTCCTTAACTCATTAATTCCCACAAGGGTAACCTCTCTGTTTCTCATATACACCAAACAACTTCCTGCCACTTGGGCTCTGCATTTATTGTTCATCTTGGAACACTATTACCAGAGCTTTCCACATGATTGACTTCTACACATCCTTTGTTCAAATATTACCTCCTCAAAATAGCCTAGCCTTTCCTTCCAACTAATGAAGACTTCCTCACTGAGTTACCCTCTGTTGCAACAATACCTTCTTGATTTGCCTTACACTGTTTATCACAATCTGTAATTAGCTGTCTTTTCATTAGAATTTTATTTTTATAAGGACAGAACTTTGTGAGTCACTGCTACTTCTTTAGCACTATGAATAATGCCTGACACACAGTAGCGACTCATTAAATATGTATTTAAACAAATGAATTATCACCCATGAGTAAGAACATTCATTAACCTTCAGGTCATTCTTTGACCTCCAGGTTTTCACCTTTCACTTTAAAGTGGGAGTGATCATAACAATAATGCCTAGCATGCCTAGTTAATTAAATAATAAACATGAAAATATCTAACACCTAGAAGACATTCGATAGACTTATTTTTCCTTCCCTCATTTTCCCTTTTCCTTTAAAGGTAGTTACTAAATGATAAAACAAAATAAACATCATTTCATCATTTTGGCATAACCTGTTTCCCTGAAGAATGTAGTAAGGAGTAATTTCTAATACAATATAATTACAGGATGGAGGGAAGGGAGAGGAGTTCAAATTTCCCTGGAAGCAGCATATGGGAATTTGGGTGCTTTTTGAGTGACCATGATTGAAAAAAAAAAAAAAAAAAGCCTTTTTACTTCTTGAAAATAAATGTTTGCATATGTGAAAAAAATCAAAGTAAAGTGGATATTTCTTTGATTTGGGTTTGGCATTAATTTGTGTACAGTAACAGTATTGGATAGACAGCAAAATGCTTGCTTCTGCTGTAAATCTGTTACTGGCTGTCACTTCTAGTTCCCCAGTCACTATCTAATTAAATCATTGCTTGGATTTTATGTCCTAGAACTGAGGTGGACAGAATTTATTTACTGCAAGACTCCTGGCTACATGATGTTTAAATGGTCTGAGTATATGTGGCTGTTTATTAAATATGATTTGACTGTGATTTGCACGGTGTTAGTGTTGAGACATTTTGGAACTTCATTTCCCTTGTATCCCACTATTTCTTGTCCTTAGGTTTTTGATGAACAAGCATTTCATCAAGTAGATCTCATTAGCAGAGACATAGCAGGATTGGTAGATTTGTACTATATTTCATTCCATGGGGGAGCAGTGTGATGGCATTCTGCAGAGGTTGGCAAGGCTATAGTCTACTGCCGTTGAACTACAGAATATAAGATAATGCATGCATAAAAAATTATCAATTGGAAACATTTTTTCCTTGATTTTATATATCCATAATATATATAACCTTATTCTAGGAGAAATGCTTCTATTAAGAAAGACTCAATTATTTCCATCAAATTGTCTCTGCTACATATGTCTGGCATTAGGACAAGATACACTTATTTATTAGGATTTCACACTAAAATTCCATTCATTCTGTTTTGTTTGTAGATAGCAGAGTGACTATAAATTCTTTGTGCTTAAATACTTTGTGACCCCATTAGAGAGAGAGCAGAGTATGAAAATATTCAATGCGTCATAAACACAGTCATTATTTCTAACACATACTGAAAATTACCAGTATCAGCAAGGATATGGAAACCTTCAAATTAAAGTCACAAGATAAAACACAGTAAATAACCACTCTTTCACAACAAATGTGAGGCTATAAATCTAGCAAATGTGAAACCGAAACTGTACACACTGTGAAGTTGAATACAATACATCTTGAGAATTTCCTCTCAGGTAGACACATAACTTAAAACATTTTCATTAGAGCAACATTACAATTAAAAATATTTGAAAACTCCAATTCTTGGAATAGGATATTTCTAATATTGTGAATTGATTTTGACATTATTAGTGGATTTATTCATCTAAAGGTAAATGCTTCTTTCAGAGATAAAAGATAAAATATTTAGCTTCATTAGTTCTCTCAGACACACAAAACTGACAAAATTGGATGCCTTTGAAAGTTCATGATGATATAACTTGAGTTATAAATTATTTCTCCTTGTAGGAGAAAAACCTTATATTAGTTTTTGCTTTGTAGACTACATTTCATTTTCCCAGCTGTTAGATTGGCTGTATTTTCATCACAAAGAGATACTTACTTGAGAAGTCTTTTGCTAGCAATTTATCTTAGGAAAATTCTATTGTGTGTTTAGAAGATATGGTGGAATTTCCAATAATCAATAATTAATGAATCCCAATAGTGACCAAATTGCTTATATTCATCTATTATCCCCTCATTCATTCATTTCTTCATTCACTAATTCATTTATAATAGTATTATCTACCTCTCGAGTTTCTTATAACATAACTCATGTGTGTGGGGTTAGGATAGTACTAGCGCATAATTAGAGCTCAGTAAATGTTAGTCTTTACTATTTGTAATAATTTAATTATTATTTCAGTCAATAATTACAATACATTATGGACAGCTGGATGCTATATAAAAATGGTGAGTAAAACAAATGAGTCCCCACACCCATGAAACTTCTCTTCCACATATGAACCAATTAAACAAATATACAATAGATGTATTCTGAATGAGATGCCTTCCTATTAATCATGCCAGCAAAACACATCAAAATATTAAGTTGTTTTAAAAATACCTTTTGTTAGTAAACATGTCTTCCTTTCTTAAAAACTAAGAATTCCATCATTTAGCAAAAGCTTTGGTGCAGTTTTCAATCTCTGTAGTCTTTATAACAGAAAGAGCCCTATAGCTGGGAAAGTTTGTTCCAGATGGTCTTTGGCTATCTGCGTGACCTCAGGTAGGTCATTTAAACTCAGTGGGTCATGCAGAATGGAAGGAAAATATCTGGGAAGTGAGGCCCAGAGATTTGCCATTTTCAAAAGCTCCCAGTTTGCTTCTGAAACACATCCAGCCAGAGGTAAGAAGATTTTGTGCAACACTCCCGCTCCTCCTGCGCTGTGACGATGATCAAAAGTAGGAGGATAAATGAATGATGTTGTTCCTCTTTTCTGCCAGAGTGCAGCATGTGAAAAACATACTTAGAAGGTTTCTTGGTTTTTTTTTTTTTTTACATCTTTATTGGAGTATAATTGCTTTACAATGCTGTGTCAGTTTCTGCCTTATAACAAAGTGAATCAGTTATACATATACATATATCGCCATATCTCTTCCCTCTTGCATCTCCCTCCCTCCCACCCTCCCTATCCCACCTTTCTAGGTGGTCACAAAGCACCACCTAGCTGATCTCCCTGTGCTATGCAGCTGCTTTCCATTAGCTATCAGTTTTACGTTTCATAGTGTATATATGTCCATGCCACTCTCTCACTTTGTCCCAGCTTACCTTTCCCCCTCCCCGTGTCCTCAAGTCCATTCTCTAGTAGGTCTGTGTCTTTATTCCTATCCTGCCCCTAGGTTCTTCATGACCACTTTTTTTTTGGATTCCATATATATGTGTTAGCATACGGTATTTGTTTTTCTCTTTCTGACTTACTTCACTCTGTATGACAGACTCTAGGTCCATCCACCTCACTACAAATATCTCAATTTCGTTTCTTTTTATGGCTGAGTAATATTCCATTGTATATATGTGCCACATCTTCTTTATCTGTTCATCTGTCAATGGACACTTAGGTTGCTTCCATGTCCTGGCTATCATAAATAGAGCTGCAATGAACATTGTGGTACATGACTCTTTTTGCATTATGGTTTTCTCCAGGTACATACCCAGTAGTGGGATTGCTGGGTTGCATGGTAGTCCTATTTTTAGTTTCTTAAGGAAACTCCATACTGTTCTCCATAGTGGCTGTATCAATTTACATTCCCAACCACAGTACAAGAGGGTTCCATTTTCTCCACACCCTCTCCAGCATTTATTGTTTGTAGATTTTTGATGATAGCCATTCTTACTGGTGTGAGATGATATCTCATTGTAGTTTTGATTTGCATTTCTCTAATAATTAATGATGTTGAGCATTCTTTCATGTGTTTGTTGGCAATCTGTATATCTTCTTTGCAGAAATGTCTATTTAGGTCTTCTGCACATTTTTGGATTGGGTTATTTGCTTTTTTGATATTGAGCTGCATGAGCTGCTTGTACACTTTGGAGATTAATCGTTTGTCAGTTGCTTCATTGGCAAATATCTTCTCCCATGCTGAGGATTGTATTTTTGTCTAGTTTGTGGTTTCCTTTGCTGTGCAAAAGCTTTTAAGTTTCATTAGGTCCCATTTGTTTATTTTTGTTTTTATTTCCATTTCTCTAGGAGGTGGGTCAAAAAGGATCTTGCTGTGATTTATGTCCTAGAATGTCTGCCTATGTTTTCTTCTAAGAGTTTTATAGTGTCTGGCTTTACATTTAGGTCTTTAATCCATTTTGAGTTTATTTTTGTGTATGGGGTTAGGGAGTGTTCTAATTTCATTCTTTTACATGTAGCTGTCCAGTTTTCCCAGCACCACTTATTGAGGAGGCTGGTTTTGCTCCATTGTATATTCTTGCCTCCTTTATCAAAGATAAGGTGACCATATGTGTGTGGGTTTATCTCTGGGGTTTCTACCCTGTTCCATTGATCTATATTTCTGTTTTTGTGCCAGTACCATACTGTCTTGATGACAGTAGCTTTGTAGTATAATCTGAAGCCAGTCTGATTCCTCCAGCTCCATTTTTCTTTCTCAAGATTGCTTTGGCTATTTGGGGTCTTTTGTGTTTCCATACAAATTGTGAAATTTTTTGTTCTGGTTCTGTAAAAAAATGCCATGGTAGTTTGATAGGGGTTGCAGTGAATGTGTAGATTGCTTTGGGTAGTAGAATTATTGTCACAATGTTGATTCTTCCAATCCAAGAACATGGTATATCTCTCCATCTATTTGTATCATCTTTAATTTCTTTCATCAGTGTCTTATAGTTTTCTGCATACAGGTCTTTTGTCTACTTAGGTAGCTTTGTTCCTAGGTATTTTATTATTTGTGTTGCAACGGTAAATGGGAGTGTTTCCTTAATTTCACTTTCAAATTTTTCATCATTAGTGTATAGGAATGCAAGAGATTTCTGTGCATTAATTTTGTATCCTGCTACTTTACCAAATGCATTGATTAGCTCTAGTAGTTTTCTGGTAGCATCTTTAGGATTATCTATGTATAGTGTCAAGTCATCTGCAGACAGTGACAGCATTACTTCTTCTTTTCCGATTTGGATTCCTTTTATTTCTTTTTCTTCTCTGATATCTCTGGCTAAAGCTTCCAAAATAATGTTGAATAATAGTGGTGAGAGTGGGCAGTCTTGTTTTGTTCCTGATCTTAGTGTAAATGGTTTCAGTTTTTCACCATTGAGGACAATGTTGGCTGTGAGCTTGTCATATATGGCGTTTATTATGTTGAGTTAAGTTCCTGTATGCCTACTTTCTGGAGGGTTTTTATCATAAATGGGTGTTGAATTTTGTCGAAAGCTTTTTCTTCATCTATTGAGATGATCTTATGGTTTTTATTCTTCAATTAATATGGTGTATCACCTTGATTGATTTGCGTATATCGAAGAATCCTTGCATTCCTGGGATAAACCCAACTTGATCATGGTGTATGATCCTTTTAATGTGCTCTTGGATTCTGTTTGCTAGTATTTTGTTGAGAATTTTTCCATCTATGTTCATCAGTGATGTTGGCCTGTAGTTTTCTTTCTTTGTGACATCTTTGTCTGGTTTTGGTATCAGGGTGATGGTGGCCTCCTAGAATGAGTTTGGGAATGTTCCTCCCTCTGCAATATTTTGGAAGAGCTTGAGAAGGATAGATGTTAGCTCTTCTCTAAATGTTTGATAGAATTCACCCGTGAAGCCATCTGGTCCTGGGCTTTTGTTTGTTGGACGATTTTTAATCACAGTTTCAATTTCAGTGCTTGTGATTGGTCTGTTTACATTTTCTATTTCTTCCTGGTTCAGTCTCAGAAGGTTGTGCTTTTCTAAGAATTTGTCCATTTCTTCCAGGTTGTCCATTTTATTGGCATATAGTTGCTTGTCATAATCTCTCATGATCCTTTGTATTTCTTCAGTGTCAGTTGTTACTTCTCTGTTTTCATTTCTAATTCCATTAATTTAAGTCTTCTCCCTTTTTTTCTTGATGAGTCTGGCTAATGGTTTATCAATTAAGTTTATCTTCTCAAAGAACCAGCTTTTAGTTTTATTGATCTTTGCTGTCGTTTCCTTGATTTCTCTTTCATTTATTTCTGATTTGATCTTTATGATTTCTTTCCTTCTGCTAACTTTGGGGTTTATTCTTCTTTCTCTAATTGCTTTAGGTGTAAGGTTAGGTTGTTTATTTGAGATGTTTCTTAGGGTAGGATTGTATTGCTGTAAACGGCCCTCTTAAAACTGCTTTTGCTGCATCCCATAGGTTTTGGGTCATCATGTTTTCATTGTCATTTGTTTTTAGATATTTTTTGATTTCCTCTTTGATTTCTTCAGTGACCTCTTGGTTATTAAGTAGTGTATTGTTTAGCCTTCATGTTTCTGTATTTTTTACAGATTTCTTCCTGTAATTGATATCTAGTCTCATAACGTTGTGGTCAGAAAAGATACTTGATACAATTTCCATTTTCTTAAATTTACCAAGGCTTGATTTGTTACGCAAGATATGATCTATCCTGCACAATGTTCCATGAGCACTTGAGAAGAAAGTATTCTGTTCTTTTTGGATGGACTGTCCTATAAATATCAGATAAGTGCATCTTCTTTAATGTATCATTTAAAGCTTTTGTTTCCTTATTTATTTTCATTTTGGATGATCTGTCCATTGGTGAAAGTGGGGTGTTAAAGTCCCCTACTATGATTGTGTTATTGTCAATTTCCCCTTTTATGGCTGTTAGTATTTGCCTTATGTATTGAGGTGCTCCTATGTTGGGTGCATAAATATTTACAATTGTATGTTCTTCTTGGATTGATCCCTGATCATTATGTAGTGTCCTTCTTTGTCTCTTATAATAGTCTTTGTTTTAAAGTCTATTTTGTCTGATATGAAAATTGCTACTCCAGCTTTCTTTTGATTTCCATTTGCGTGGAATATCTTTTTCCATCCCTTCACTTTCAGTCTGTATGTGTCACTAGGTCTGAAGTGGGTCTCTTGTAGACAGAATATATACAGGTCTTGTTATTGTATCCATTCAGCCAGTGTAAGTCCTTTGGTTGGAGCATTTAATCCATTTACATTTAAGGTAATTATCGATATGTATGTTCCTATTACAATTTTCTTAATTGTTTTGGGTTTGTTTTTGTAGGTCTTTTCCTTTTGTTGTGTTTCCTGCCTAGAGAAGTTCCTTTAGCATTTGTTGTACAGCTGTTTTGGTGGTGTTGAATTCTCTTACCTTTTGCTTGTCTGTAAAGGTTTTGATTTCTCCATTGAATCTGAATGAGATCCTTGCTGGGTAGAGTAATCTTGGTTGTAGGTTTTTCCCTTTCATCACTTTAAATATGTCCTACCAGTCCCTTCTGGCTTGCAGATTTTCTGCTGAAAGATCAGCTGTTAACCTTATGGGGATTCCCTTGTATGTTATTTGTTGCTTTTCCCTTGCTGCTTTTAATAGTTTTTCTTTGTATTTAATTTTTGATAGTTTGATTAGTATGTGTCTTGGCATGTTTCTCCTCAGATATATCCTGTATGGGACTCTCTGCACTTCCAGGACTTGATTAAGTATTTCCTTTCTGATATTAGGGAAGTTTTCAACTATAATCTCTTCAAATATTTTCTCAGTCCCTTTCTTTTTCTCTTCTTCTGGGACCCCTATAATTCGAATGTTGGTGCATTTAATGTTGTCCCAGAAGTCTTTGAGACAGTCCTCAATTCTTTTCATTCTTTTTTTTTATTCTGCTCTGCAGTAGTTATTTCACCTATTTTATCTTCCATATCACTTATCTGTTTTTCTGTCTCCGTTATTCTGCTATTGATTCCTTCTAGAGAACTTTAAATTTCATTTATTGTGTTGTTCATCATTGTTTGCTCTTTAGTTCTTCTAGGTCCTTGTTAAACATTTCTTGTATTTTCTCCATCCTATTTCCAAGGTTTTGGATCATCTTTACAATCATTATTCTGAATTCTTTTTCAGGTAGACTGCTTATTTCCTCTTCATTTGTTTGGTCTGATAGGTTTTTACCTTGCTCCTTTATCTGCTGTGTGCTTCTCTCTCTTCTCATTTTTCTTAACTTACTGTGTTTGGGATCTCCTTTTCACAGGCTGCAGGTTTGTAGTTCCCATTGTTTTTGGTGTCTGCCCCCAGTGGCTAAGATTGGTTCAGTGGGTTTTGTAGGCTTCCTGTTGAAGGGGACTAGTGCCTGTATTCTGGTGGATGAGGCTGGATCTTGTCTTTCTGGTGGGCAGGTCCACGTCCAGTGGTGTGTTTTGTGCTGTCTGTGACCTTATTATGATTTTAGGCAGCCTCTCTGCTAATGGGTGGGGTTGTGTTCCTGTCTTGCTCGTTGTTTGGCATAGGGTGTTCAGCATTGTAGCTTGCTGGTTGTTGAGTGGGGCTGGGTCTTGGTGTTGAGATGGAAATCTCTGGGAGATTTTCGCCATTTGATATTACGTGGAGCTGGGACGTCTCTGGTGGACCAATGTTCTGAACTCTGCTCTCTCACCTCAGAGGCACAGGCCTGATTCCTGGCCAGAGCACCAATATCCCGTCATCCACTCAGCTCAGAATAAAAGGGAGAAAAAAAGAAAGAAAGAAGGAAAGAAAAATAATAATAAAATAAAAGTTATTAAAATAAAAAATAATTATTAAAAATTTAAAAAATTAAATTTTTAAATAAAACAAATCCACCAATGATAACAAGTGCTAAAAACTATACTAAAAAAAAAAATGGACAGACAGAACCCTAGGACAAATGGTAAAAGCAAAGCTATACAGACAAAGTCACACACAGAAACATATACATACACACTCACAAAAAGAGAAAAAGGGAAAAAATATATATATATCGTTGCTCCCGAAGTCCACCTCCTCAATTTGGGATGATTCGTTGTCTATTCATGTATTCCACAGATGCAGGGTACATCAAGTTGATCGTGGAGATTTAAACTGCTGCTCCTGAGGCTGCTGGTAGAGATTTTCCCTTTCTCTTCTTTGTTCGCACAGCTACTGGGGTTCAGCTTTGGATTTGGTCCTGCCTCTGCGTGTAGGTCATCCTCTGGTGTCTGTTTCCTGCTATTACAGGACAGGGTTAAAGGAGCGGCTGATTTGGGGGCTCTGGCTCACTCAGGCCGGTGGGAGGGAGGGGTACGGAGTGCGGGTCAAGCCTGCAGCGGCAGAGGCCAGTGTGACGTTGCACCAGCCTGAGGCGCGCCGTGCGTTCTCCTGGGGAAGTTGTCCCTGGATCAGGGGACCCTGGTAGTGGCGGGCTGCACAGGCTCCCAGGAGAGGAGGTGTGGAGAGTGACCCGTGCTTGCACACAGGCTTCTTGGTGGCGGCAGCCACAGCCTTAGCGTCTCATGCCCATCTCTGGGGTCCATGCTGATAGCCGCAGTTCGTGCCTGTGTCTGGAGCCCATTTAGGCGGTGCTCTTAATCCCCTCTCCCTGTGCACTGCGAAACAGAGGCAAGAAAAATATCTCTTGCCTCTTCGGAAGCTCCAGACCTTTTCCTGGACTCCCTCCCGGCTAGCCGTGGTGCACTAACCCCTTCAGGCTGTGTTCACAGCCAACCCCAGCCCTCTCCCTGGGATCCGACCTCCGAAGCCCGAGCCTCAGCTCCCAGCCCCCCGCCCGCCCCGGCGGGGGAGCAGACAAGCCTCTCGGGCTGGTGAGTGCTGGTCGGCACCGATCCTCTGTGCAGGAATCTCTCCGCTTTGCCTTCCGCACCCTGTTGCTGCACTCTCCTCCGCGGCTTCGAAGCTCCCCGCCGTCCGCCACCCGCAGTCTCCGCCCGCGAAGGGACTTACAGTGTGTGGAAACTTTTCCTCCTTCACAGCTCCCTCCCACTGGTGCAGGTCCCGTCCCTACTCTTTTGTCTGTGTTTTTTCTTTTGCCTACCCAGGTACATGGGGAGTTTGTTGCCTTTTGGGAGGTCTGAGGTCTTCTGCCAGCATTCAGTAGGTGTTCTGTAAGAGTTGTTCCACATGTAGATGTATTTCTGATGTATTTGTGGGGAGGAAGGTGATCTCCATGTCTTGCTCTTCCGCCATCTTGAAGCTTCTCTCTGGTTTCTTGTCCTAAGATGATTTTCAGTAATGCACTTTATCAAGTAGACATTATTTGGGTTCATAAAGGCCTCTATTAAAATCCAGCCCATCCTGAGACAATTAGACATATCGGTCCCACTATAACTCAGTATGGATGCTTTCACAACTTCATCCTTTTAATATCAAGCCACAATGGGTAGGGAGCTTTAGCTGTGGGAGGAGTGTGAGGTAATTTTGAACTACAGGACGCAGTTGAGGTTTTTCAGAAGGACTGTGATAGCCAAGGGACAGAGCCAGGGATGTAGTTACTTGGTAGATAGAGAAGAGAGTTCAGGGTTTGCGGAAGTGATATCAAGTAGACGATGAGGATGCAGAATTCATTCATCCACTCATTTGTGCCACAAATGTTCTTTGAATTCTACTCTAAGCCAAGAATTTATGCTAGCCACCAAGATTACACAGCCTAAAAGTGATTAGAGTTTATTGACCACCAATCGTTGTCTACTTAATAATTTTGCCTGGGGTCATGACAGTTAATAACTGATCAGTGCCACTAATAACTAACTTACCTCTGCAATTTGATTTATGAATCTGACTAATTTATCCTGGAACATTTATTGTTAGTTCCAGTATACCACCTTCAGGATGTTTGCCAAATCACATAAATCTCCATGATTGATTAATTACTTTATATATTTTTTCTTTGTATCAATTTACTATTTATACCTAAAGGCACTAATTTAAAATGTAAAATTAAAATCAGTACTGTAAGTGGAAAATTAATACCATTTGCCATAAATGTATGATAACCATAAAAATAAATGCAATGAAAACAAAACAATACTTAGTTGCAGTTTCCTGATCAAGGCTCAAGGTTGGCTTTCATATCATCATTATGGGATAGTAGCAAATATTAGAAAGATGTTAAAGATGTACTTTTTACAAATTGTTGCTTTCTCCTGGACCTAATACATCCAAAGAAAATATTATCAATTTATTAATCTTAATTCCATCATACATTGTGTACAATATGGAGAATACTGGGCTTAACAAATGCAGACATTTCTTCACAGAGGCTAGACAGTGAATATGGGCAGGAAAAATGCATTCACATATATAGAAAATCCTGAAGAATTAAAAACAACAACAATAAAAGACTTGGAACTAATAAGTGATTATAGCAAGTTTGTAGGATACAAAATTAATATGCAAAAGTCAGTCAGTTCCTATATGCCAACAATGAACAATTGGAATTTGAAATTTAAAAATAATACCATTGACATTAGTATACCCAAAAAGGTTGACTTTTTTGTCAATAGTTGGAACCCAGACTAACTTTTCCAAAGGAAGAACACTCTGAGTATTTAAATTCCCATTCCTGTCTCCAAAAGCTTTTTCAACCCCATGTGTAGCTGAGCATGTGAATTCATACTACTAACTAAAATGTTTGGCCCATAAATTAAAGCTTTCTACTCCATTCCCATAAAAGTAGGGACTCTCCAAGTTCTGGGTTGATTTTATTCCTATTCCTGTACCATTATTTTTCAGAAAGAACAGGATGGTGAGTACAGATTTATGGGAGGGAAGGGGAAGTTCTCTTAGGTGATATGTAGTATCCTGAATCCAGAATAGGTGGTGGTTTTCAAGGGGACACTTCATTTGGGGGTAAATCTCTGGCAGTTACATGGTTAGAAGTTGAGAAGCTATTTATGTGTGGGTTTGGTAAGCTTATATTTTTCTTTTGGCAAGAGGCCCTAATTTACACCAGTGTTCTTCAAATATGAGACTCATAATCATGACTCATATTTAAATGGGTGTTTCTTATGTGCCAGAAATTAAAGACTTGTTATGAATTGTCCAGTTAATCCTCAAAGCAACTGTAAGAGATAAGCACTATTACTATCCCCATTTTATAGTAAGGCATTTTAAGCTTAGATAGCTTAAGTGACTTGTCCAGAATCACAGATTTAATAAGTGGTTATGCATGGATTTAAATTGATTTAGTCTAATAGCAGAGCCCCCAAATCTGAATGTGCTATATACTGCTTCTTAAGGATATGGCTCAAACAAGAGGGGAAAATGTTTAAAAATCAGCCTTGTGTCCATAAACACATAATGTGACAAGAAAACATAAAATAATTTTGGGTTCTGTGTAATTCAGATTGTGAAATACTATGCTTACCAGAAGAATATGTATAAGTATCCAAAAGTCAAAATGAAGGGTTTATTGGTCTGAAAAAATATGCATAGTCACCTCAGTTTTAATTCCAAGAGCTGAAAGAGAAAGCAAACTTTTTTCCTTCCAAATTGACATGTTCAGAGTCATTGTTTTCAAAGTCGTGGCCACAGGAGCTTGCACCTTTACTAAGTGAACCTTGGCTGAAATAATATTTTGTTTCCCTTTTGAATCTTTGTAAGGAGCCTGGGCTGAATCCTGGAAAGATTGCTGTGGAGAAAAGTGTAAGAATCAGGGGACAGAGTAAATGTCTTATCTGGGCATTAGCCTCTTAGATCTTTTGATCTGGGGAACCCTCCGATCAGATGCACCCTCCTGGGTTGGGGGCTAGGCACTGAGATACTTTGCTAACTGCTTCTCAAGGGCAACAGTGAGCTGAAGCTGGAGGAGAGAAAAAGAGAGGGAGGGAGAGACGCAACAGGGAAACTTCAAGGAAGCCTTCACATCTCGGGCTGTACAGGCTGACCTGTAAGGCAGTGATGTGAAGCGTATCACAAAAGCAGGACTAGCCCTGTAAGCTTCTAGAAGGCAGTTCTAAGCATCTGTGATTTGCGTCCTGAACATTTGTATCTCACTATAGGAAGGAGGATGAAACAGCTGCACACGTTGTCTCCAATGCTGTAAACCTGTCATCAGCCCTGTATTGTTTACATATGGCTACAAGGTCTTTAAGCCCAGGATCCCTTAGCTATACAGCAGGGACAGATATTTACATGACAGCTGTGTCAGTTGGAAGCAGCCCTGTGTGCTTGTTTGTTTCACTTATGTTCCAGTCACTACCACCCACCCCTCCTCCACTGCCCCAAAGACACAAATCTAATTCTTCCTCTTTTTAAAATGAGCTCCATGTTAATAATAGAACTGCAGTGCAGATGCTCAAAATGGAAATAGCTGGCATTTCCCTAACAAGACTCATAATTCTGCTAGAAATAATGGATTTCAAGTGAAATAGCTCGAGTCCAAGAAGAGTGGTTATAATTCATGACCAGACGCCCAAATGAAATCAAAATCTGGGAAACATGCAAAGTGCTAATTTTCTACATCAGTGGAATTTATCAAGTTCCTACTGATTAATTTGAACAGGGGTTTGGTTGTTCAATTGATAGAGCTTTGTTTGCCTTGTAAAGACATCTGAATGACATTGATTCAAATCTTATTGCAACTTCCTGGTTTTGTGGAAAGCTTTTAAAATCTGTAAACCAAAGCCCTCCGAATCACAAGTGGCTGATATTAAACGTTTTTATTTTTATTTTTATTATTCTTTACCATTTGAGGGCGAGACTCCTATTTACTTCACCAGTGAGGTAAAGAGCAATACATCTTTGGAGAACAGTTACCATGCAGTTCTCAAGGAAGTGGAGCTTAATTCATTACTGTTGCTTTAGTTTACTAGTAGATTTTCCAAGGAAAATACTTATTATTTAATAATGACTGTTTGCAATTTGCTTGGTTGGAAAATAAACCACTCCTAAAATGCTTACAAATAGTATAACATCAATAATATGGACTAAAATCTCTTTTCCATTAAATGTAGAATAGAAAAATATTGTCTGGCTATAGCGGGTTGAGTAATGACCCCTGCCCACCATACCGATACCCATGTCCTAATCCTGGAACCTATGAATGATCCTTTATATGGCAAAAGGGACTTTGCAGATGTGATTAAGTTAAGGATGTGAGATGAGTAAATCATCCTGGATTATCCTGGCGAGCACTATGTAATCACAGAGCTTCTTATAATAGGGAGACAGGAGATCAGAGGAATAGAAGGCTATAGGTTGATGCAAAGAGAGAGATTCGAAGATGCCACCCTGCTGACTCTGAAGATGGAGAGAGGGGCCATGAGTCAAGGCATGCAGCTCTATGAGTTGAAAAGGATGAGGAAAGAGGTTTTCCCCTTGTTAAGACAACAGGTCCCAAATGGAGTTGCTTATGCTAAACCTCATGTCACCCAACTAACACTTAATTACAGTTTCAGCTCTCCCAGAAATGGAAGCTTAAACCAGTCATGCATCACCAGATCAACACTAGTTAGGTAACCTGCCTGATAGACCCTTAAAGAAAAGTAAACTTGCAATAATCAACCCGCTATTTTGCCTAGTGTAACTTTCTTGTTCCTGCTCCCTTCTGCCTATAAAAATCTTTCATTAGGTACAGCTCCTCAGAGCTCCTTTCTATCTGTTAGATGGGATGTTGCGTGATTCGTGAATCCTTGAATAAAACCAATAAAATCTTTAAAATTTACTCAGTTGCATTTTTCTTTGAACACCCTAGAACCTCTTGAGGGAGAGCAACCCTGCTTACACTTTGTTTTCAGCCCAGTGAAGTGAAACCCATTTCCATTTCAGAACTATAAGATTAAAATTTTGTTTCTTTATTTAAAAAAATTTTTTAATTAATTTTTATTGGAGTATAGTTGCTTTACAATGTTGTGTTAGCTTCTACTGCACAGCAAAATGAATCAGCCGTACATATACATATATGCCCTCCCTTTTGGATTTCCCTCCCATTTAGAATACCACATTGCATTAAGTAGAGTTCCCAGTGCTATATAATATGTTCCCCTCAGTTGTCTATTTTATATATTGTATCTGTATATATGTATATATATATGTCAATCCAATCTCCCAATTCATCCCCCCACCCACCCTACCACTTTCCCCCCTTGGTGTCCATACATTTGTTCTCTACATCTGTGTCTCATTTCTGCCCTGCAAACCGGTTCATCTGTACCATTTTTCTAGATTCCACATATATGCGTTAATATATGATATATATTTTTTCTCTTTCTGACTTACTTCACTCTGTTTGACACTCTCAAGGTCCATCCACATCTCTACAAACAAATGACCCCCCCAAAATTTGTGTTTCTTAAAGCAACTACGTTTGTGGTCACTTGTTTTGGCAACAAGTAGTAGCTGATAGACTGGCATTAACCTGAATACTTAATAGCAATCAATGCCCTTAGCTAAGTGGAGGAAGTGAGGGTTTCATTTGAACTGGAAAATATTGACTAAGATTTAGTAAATTCAATTAGCTAAAGACATACGATTTTTAATCATTTTAGACTAAAGCACACTCTCCTACTGTGGAGCCCTGTGAGGTGATTTTAGGAGTCTGTTAATTTGAGCATGGCTGGTCCCAGAAGCAGTGTGCCTTTGGATACCCAAGGAGTGCTGAAAGGACCAAGATAATGAAGGAGCTGTCCAACTATTCAGAAAATGATGAAGGCAATATATAATTTGTGTTCTGGCATTACATATGGTTCATCAAGTTAAGTTTCAAATTGCTAATTGAGGTTCATGTTTCTCTAAGTCTTTAAAAAAATTCCAATATATCGGTACACTAAATACCCATTTTTCCTTTGTGAAAATTGAGGAGAGCTTTCCCCAAATGCCTAGAACATGAGTTTTGAAGTCAGTGAACTCTCAGGTTCAAATCTCAGCCCTACAATTTATTAACTTTGTGAACTTGGTGTGGTAACCCAATCTCTCTGAGCCTTGGCTTTATATTCTGTAAATTGTAAAGGAAGCCTTCGTGTTGGCTTATTGTAGAGATTAAATGAGATAAAGATTATCTGTAAAAGTTATCTGAGATTATCAGTAACATGGCATCATCTTTCACACTGGAAACCTTCCACATACCTCATCTTAGAAAGTCCTATGAATCCATAGAGGCTCAGGATTTAACTTGAAGCCCAAAACCTACACTAAAGTTTCTAGAGGAAGAAGACTGATCTGGCTGGGAAAATTATCCCTTACCTGCTGTTGAGGACTGAAGAATGTGATGCCCAGAATTTAAGGCCATAGAAGCTGTCTTTTTTCTCCTGGTGGCATCCACCTCCTGCTTTATTTTTCTCCTTCTTTTTCTTAATAACATAAGGCAGTTACTGCTGTGGAAATAATCATTCTTCTCCAGAAAGGTGTGTCTTAAAATGACAGCAGCCTTAGGGAGCTAGTAAAATATTGGGATCTTGGATGAAAGGAAATCTCTAGGAGTCACCATTCTACCCAGAAGATGGGTTAGAAACCACAATAAACTGTACCTGATTTCTTTGGCTAAGTCACATGTACCTCTAACTTAGAAAATAATTAGGTAATATTCACTAATTATTTTTTCCTAATCACCTATAACTAGGAACCAAAAGAGATTTGAGTGTAAAATTTTTGTTATCAATTAATGACATTTAGTTTTCATTGAGCTTGTTTTTGGAAGGGACTGGGATTGGTCATTGTGAAAAGAGCAATGAACCAGAGATGCATAATCCCAAAATTTAATCTCATTTCTGCCATTTTATATATATAGAAACTCTCTCTATATAAATCTCTATGTAACTCTAATGTCTTCACTCATAACATTAAAATAAAATTATCTCCCTCTCAAGATTGCCTGTGCAAAACTGTCTAGCATATAGTATATGTACTTTTCAGAGTATTTTCTCTACTTTTGCTTATAGAATGAAGAGTATAGACTTTAGTTCACAAATCCAGATACGTAAGAAACACAACATAGATTTATTAACTTTTCAAATATTCAGTGTTGAGCTCAAGAGTATTGTGCTTCTGTCCTCTCTAAGTAGTAGAAATTGCAATCTGAGTCAATCCTCCAGGATTGCTCTTTCTGAAGCAATGAAAACTATTCTCCTGAGAACTAAACTGACCAGGTTTCAATCCTGGCTCCACCGTAATCATTTCTAAGACCTTGGGCAAGTTATTTTACCTTTTTGTGCCTCAAGATATTCATCTGTAAAGTGATACAATAGCAATAAACCCATCATAGGGTTTTGTGAGGATCAAGTGAATTAAAACATAAAAAACATATAATAAGACTAACACATAGTGAGCCCTTTAATAATGCTAGCTATTTTTTAAATTACTGTTATTATTATTATTACTACCATGTTTGACTGAAAGTTGGCAAAGTTAGGGTGGAGAGGGTGTGTGCAGGTCTGCATCTCAAATGTTGATTCTCCATATAGGCCTGAATTCTGCTCCTGAACGTTATGGTGAATTTCATCCTTCCTTGTATGACCAGGCCCTCCTTATGTCTGGGATCTGTGTGCCCTCCCTGCCTCTCAGGCACACCCACACTTAATCCAGAGGGCACACTGAGACTGCCTGAGACCTCATGTGCCTGGACAAGCTAGGCAGCCAGTTCTTCTCTACCCAGATTCTGCTAATGATATCAGTCTCCCCTCCACTCAAAGATCATAAGATATTTTCCTATGTGGTCTTCAAGAAGCCTTATTATTTGTACATTGACCTTCAATCAATTTAAAATTGATTTTTGAGTGTGCTGTCTGGTAGCGAGTGGAGATTACTGTTTTAAAAAATATGGATATTGAACTGACTCGGCACCATTTAGAAAAAGACCATCCTTTCCCCACGCAGTGCAATATAACTATTGGTGATAAGTAACCATATACATGTGGTGATAAGTAACCATACATGTGGGCCTTCTATTCTATTTCTAGTCTATTGGTCTTTTTGTCTATACTTGCACCAATACCACACTATTTTAATTGCTACAGTTGTGTAGAAAAATCTGATACCCAGTAGTAAGTCCTCTAAATTTGTTCTTAGAGGCCTGAACCATTCTTAGGCCTTTATATTTCTTTATAGATTTTAGAATCAGCTTGTCAATTTGCACACACACATACACACACACACACCCACAAAACTGCTGGGAGTTTGATCATAATTTATTAATGCCGTAAATCAACCTAGAATGTATCTTTGCAGTAATGAATCTAATCCATGAACATGATATATCTCTCCATTTACCTAGGTCTTTAAAATCTCTCTATAACATCTGTTGATTTATAGTGTTTTCATTTGGTTTATTCCTAAATATTTGATGTTTTGGGTGCCATGTAAAAATGTTAAAATTTCATTGTCTGTCAGTTTGTTGCTGATATATAAAAATACAGTTGAATTTTGTATAACATCTTGTATCTGGTGGCCTTGCTAAATCAACTTATTAATTCTAATAGTTGTCTGTAGATTCTTTTTGTGTTTTCTGTACACACAATCATGTAATTTGCAATTAATTAGCATTATATGTTCTCCTTTCCTTTTAAATCATTATGTCTTTTATTCCAGTTTCTTGCTTTATTTCACTGATTAAGATCTCTAGTACAATGTTAAGTAGAAGATATGTTTTGACATCATCTTCCAGTTCACTAATCTTGTCTTTTGTTATGTCTGCTGTTGTTAACTCATCTAATAAATTTTAAATATTGTTTTTTTCAAGCCTGGAATTTCTACTTGATTTTTATGTGGTACGCGGGCCTCTCACTGCTGTGGCCTCTCCCGTTGCGGGGCACAGGCTGCGGACGCGCAGGCTCAGAGGCCATGGCTCACGGGCCCAGCTGCTCTGCAGCACGTGGGATCCTTGTGGACCAGGGCACGAACCCATGTCCCCTGCATCGGCCGGCAGACTCTCAACCACTGCGCCACCAGGGAAGCCCTACTTGATTATTTTTAAGATTCCAGTTCTTTGATGAAATTATTCCTTCATCTATTTTTCTATCGTTTTCTCTGTTTACTGGTATATATTAATTACAGCTATTTAAAAATCTTTGTCTACTAATTTTAATATCTGGATATTTGTGAATGTTTTACTTTGTGTTCATTAAGTGGCCCTGTCTCTTGGCATTTCTAGTAATTTTTTAATATGAAATGATAGACATTTTGTAAAAAATAATTACAGAGGCTACAAATGATTTTACCTTTTTCCAAAGAAGAATAGCACTTTCCCCTTCTCAACAGGTGGGGTTAGGGAGCTAATCACCTTAGTCCAATCAGGAAATAGTTAAAACTGGTCTCACTTTGGTAATAATACATTTACCTCTTGTTCACCCCTATTCCTATATCATAGCTCTGCAGGGCTTTCAAATATGAGACCTGTACATTTATTGAGGTCCTTCCCTCTGACAGGTTCTGAACTCTAATCTTTGTTTTCTCAATATCACAAAAGAAATTTTCACTCTGCTTCTCAGAGATCTGTGGCTTAGCTTTTTATTCTACCACTCTGTGCACCTTCAGAATTCACCAGATTATCTAAGGAGGAACCTGCCAGAAGCTGGAGGCCACTCAGCTCCCCAGTTTGATCACCCCAGCCCTGTAAACCCTTTGAAAGCCCTCATGGTTTCTCTCTGCCCAGCATTAGATCTCTACCCAGACAGATCTTTGTTGCTCAGTCTCCGTCCCATACTCAGAAATGGCAGTACCTCCAGGGTAAAACTCACTACTGATGGCAGTTCTCTCCTCTGTGGAATCCTAACTGCCTCATGCTCTGTCACTATCAGAAGATGACTTTTGTATGCTATAGAGCTTTTCTAGTTGTTCTCAGTGTGTGCATTGGCCTGCCACAAACCAAGTCATACAACTTATAGAAACTTCTAAAAAAGGAGGCTTCAGGCAAGATACTTCCTATGGAAGAGTGATGAAAGAGAAATAACCTCAAACTCTAAGGATAAAGAGGACTATATAACTCGGAGTCTGGCCACTGTGAATGATCACCGTAGATCTCCACCCAGCTGATGTCATGTGAAGTTGCATTTTTGGTGACCTGCTTCAATGCCTATATAAAAGTTTCTGTGGGGATTTGACTAAAATCTACTTTGTTTTCTCCCTCTCTAATTGTCTCTTAAGGAAGTATGGTCCTAAACACATGTCCCATTGCAGTTTAAAATGGCTAATTAATACGGACGGCAACAATTTCATCTGAGACACAGCCCTCAAATTGGTAGAATTTACTAATTAAAATTATTTAATGCTGTTGATCCTGCACACATTCTTTTTCTCGAAGTCATTCATTATTATACATTTTACCCCGTTTTATCATCTCCCCCCAAATTCTTCTCTGAGCCAGACTTTGAAGGTTTCAGACAATCTGAAAACCTTTTATTCCATCTTTCCCAATCACAGTCAATTGAGATCATCTGTTTCTATGTGTCAGCCTTTTCTTAACTTTGGCATATTTTTATAATTATTTTTTGTGTGTTCTATGTCCCACTTTTGAACTATGAAATTCTGACTGCCAGGGACATTGAATGATGTCAGCTGTACACACAGGCTGGCTGTCCAAAGCAATTCCTCTATAATTCTTTCCCATAGCATTACATCTTGGCATAGTGCTAGCAAGTAAAAAGTAGATGTATAATGCCTATTAATGCCATTTGAGGAGAGAAGTCAGTCCATGCAAATGAGGGATGAACGCTGATCCCTAAATGAAGTGTTGGTGCAGCCAAATGCTGTGACAGCATTGCCTTGAAGCTTACTTATTTATTTATATGAATTTTTAAAAAATTTTATTTATTTATGGCTGTGTTGGGTCTTCACTGCTGCATGCGGGTTTTCTCTAGCTGCGGCTAGTGGGGGCTACTCTTCATTGCTGTGTGCAGACTTCTCATTGCGGTGGCTTCTCTTTGTTGCACAACACAGGCTCTAGGTGTGCGGTCTTCGGTAGTTGTGGCTCGCTGGCTCAGTAGCTGTGGCTTGCGGGCTTAGTTACTCTGCGGCATGTGGGATCTTCCCAGACCAGGGCTCAAACCCGTGTCCCCTGCATTGGCGGGTGGATTCTTAACCACTGTGCCACCAGCGAAGCCCCTTGCAGCCTATTTAAAAGGCATACCCGCCATGATGTGATAAATTCCCCCATATTGGTCTATGCCACTTCACTAAAGCAGGGAAGGCCATTCATCCGAAAAAGTATAGCCATTTGGGAATCTGAAAACCTTTTGTTTGGATTTTAAGAGAAAAATCTACCCAAATTTATGTGCATCTTAAAAGCAGGAGTTTGGCCTCTATCACTGTCCGTGAGATAATGATAAGTCAGTGTTTAGCTTCCATGTATAGGTGACTTTGGCAATGACCAGAGGCACTGTTAACCATATATCTTTCACGTTCCAGGTTGGGCTGTAAAGACTGTGTCATCAGATAGCCCCTAGACACTTCTAAAAACACATTGTAGCACAGAGGAAATTTGCTCTTGGAATAAGTAGGGGTAAGTCTCTCTGGCCGGAACATTGTTTAGGGAGTATTGGATTTATATAAACAAATAAGTCAATATAATTGATCTTATAAAACTAACAAGCCTCATTTTGCATTTATTTTTGTGATAGATTGTGGTCATTTAGGGGCAAAAAAAAATAGACTATTTACTTCAAATTGTCAAATGTAATTACCACTTAGAGATTTTTCACTTTTAAGGGTCATAGAGAATACCTAGGACCTGGAATCATTTGTTCTCATCACTGTTGGCATTTTGCTTTGGGACTCTGCTGTGCTTTTACTACCAAATAAAAGGTAACAAATTTATATCTTCTTTCCCACTTTCCACCCTCTACCTCTTCCAGGCTTGCCAAAGGTATTCTTCACAGTCTTTTCAGGTAATTCAAGGCAAATAGAGATCTAAGACCCTGCCTGTCTCAATTGAGACTCTAATTACGATGATGTTTTAGTAGATTGCAAGCTGTCTCTACAACACAAATAGGAAACACAAAGATGTTTCCAAATGACCTATAGCTCATGTACATCTTTGAATTTATGTATTTTTACTTCCAACCTGTGAAGCAGTTATCTGCTATTATAATTCAAATATAAATGAATTCAACCAGAGATCCACACTCCTCTTAGAAGGCATTGCAGTTTGAGTAAATATGCATCAGCATGTCTTAAAACTGCACGTTATTGACCTGAAAGACAAGGGAACTATTATGACTGATTATGTAAATCCTCAGTTGCAGATTGTCACCGTATTCCATAATGTCATTAATTTACATTAATGTCAGTCTTTCCGTACCAGGCACTTATTAATTAGCTGTTCCTTGACACTTATTCTAATGTAGACTTTTTGTGAGTCGTTAAAATCTTTTGTGTGGAGACCTCAGTGAAGACCTTCTCATTTGTGTGTAATTGACAAACCAGATGACAGCTTTTATTGTTGATCATAAAACTGCAGCCAATTCATGTGGGCACTGCATTTATATTTTGAAACCTTTCATTTTAATGTTTTTGTGGAGAAAAAGTTTAAATGCAGGTACATTTTATTTATTAGATGGTCTAAAATATGCCCTTTTTCTGCAAGGTCAAGTTCAGATAAGTTTTCTAACCAAATCCACAATAGCTTTTGGAGATTTTAAAATCACAAAGCCTCCTCAGAAGCACTCACTCTATATGAATTCTCTGAAAAAGTCTCACATTTTAGGATAATTTTCTAAACTAGCATTTAGAAGTACAGATTTTCATGTGTTTCATCCATCATCTAACTGAATTCAGCCCTCTGAGTATACAGTGACTGACAACATCTACCTCCTAGAAAAACCCATCATTTAGACTTGAATAATGCTTACCAGCCAAGGGTACTCAAGGTCGCAGATTACCTCTGTTTTGTGTTTTTTCATTTGAACTAATTTCTGTACCAATAATCACTATCACCCATTCATTTATTCCTCGGAAATATTTATTAAGAACCAACTCTACACCCACTACTACCTAGACTGCACTGAAAAAAAGAGATTAAAAAGGAAAATCTCTGCCTATATGCAGCTTACTTCCTAAGGGGAAGAGGGATAAACAATAAGATGAAAATCACACAGAACTTCAGAAGATAATAAAGTGGGGAGTGGTGCAAAGGAGGGGTAAAGGAAGTAAAATAAAGGCAAGGAGCAAGGTGGGAATGAAGTAGAAATTTAAATTAAGGTGATCAGGGAAAGCATCCTTGAAATGGGGGTATTAGACAAAAGTTTGAGTACGAGGAGGGAAGATCTTATGCACATATCTCGAGGAAGAGAGGTCCAGGCAAGGAAACTAAAAGCTGTGGAACTGCAAGAAGGCTACTGTGGTGGAGAAGAGTGAGGAATGGGGTGGTCAGGAGTCCTCTTCAGAGAAGTAGTGGGAGAGGCAGGAGAAGGGTGTCGGGCATTGCTGGCCACTATAAGATGTTAGCTTTCACCTGAGATGGGGAGCCCTGGAGGGTTTGGAGCAGAGCAGTGACAGAATCTGAATATACCAGCAGATTCTTTCTTCTTTGCATGTTAAATACACCGTGGAGGTGGGTGGGTGGGCAAGGGCAAAAGCAGAGAGAACTTTCAAGAAGATATCACAGGGGCTTCTCTGGTGGCGCAGTGGATGAGAGTCTGCCTGCCGATGCGGGGGACACGGGTTCGTGCCCCGGTCCAGGAGGATCCCACGTGCCGCCGAGCGGCTGGGCCCGTGAGTCATGGCCGCTGAGCCTGCACATCCGGAGCCTGCACTCCGCAACGGGAGAGGCCACAACAGTTAGAGGCCTACGTATTGGGAAAAAAAAAAAAAAAAAAGATATCACAATAATCCAGGCTACGACCAACAGGGTAGTAGTTGATGTGCTGAGAATAGGCCAGATTCTCAATACACTTAGAATACATAACATAATATGTATTGAATATAATATAATATACAGTCCAAGTTTGCTGATGTGTTCAGTGCTACATACAAGAAAGAAAGAAATCAAGGATGGATCCATGTTTGCGGCCTGAACAACTGGAACTGTAAGATTGTCATTAACTCAGATGGAAAGAACCATCAGAGAAGCAAGAGTTTGTTTTTAAAAATGCTAAGAATTGATTCCCACCAGGCGTTTATTGGAGATGTCCAGAAGTAGCTGAATATCCAAGTGCAGCGGGTAGAGAAGAGATCCAAGCTAAAGGGGTTCATTTGTGAATTATGAAGATATGGATGGTGTTCCAAGCCATAAGACAGAGAAGGATCATTAAGAGGGTGAGTATAGAGTAGAGAACACCCAAGAACTGATCTCTAGGCAGCCAGCAGTAAAAGGTTGACAAGGATGGGGAAGAATGAGTAAAGGAAACTAAGGAGGAGTGGCCCGTATGGTGGGAAAAAGAACAGGAGAATGTTGTAGAAACCAGGTGGAGAAAGTGTTTCACTGCTGACAAATCAAGCAAGAAGATGATAAAGATTAACTGCTGGATTAAGTAATATGGAGTCACTGGTGACCTTGGCAAGAGAACTTTAATATAATGATGGAATAAAAGTCTGATTAGAGTGGGTTTTAGAGCAGCTGGAAGGAGAGGAATTGGAATCTGTGATCATAGGCAACTAGTTTGAGGAATTCCATTGTAAAGGGAAGCGTACTGACCAAAATCCAAAGTAAGATTCAGTTGATTACAAGAAAGGGTAGGACTTTTGAACACAGACATTAATGAAATCTTTTTCTTGACTTGTTAAGGAGCACTAGTATCATAGAGAGCTATAACATGAATATTTCTCCTCTGAGATTCCTCCCATTCCCAGAAGTACGGCTTCTGGACATTTTTGGAAGCAACAGAGGCACTTAGATAAGAGGAGGTCTAGAAAAATCACTGAAGAGTTTGGGTCTTCCTAAATAACCACCGCCATATGTAAGAGTCAGAGGTCACCATCATCCTAGGTGTTGCTGTCAGTGAACAGTGGTTTAAAACCAAAGCCTTCATCTTTGGTTTGGTTCGATCACTGACTTGTAAAGTAAGCTTAGGTATCCTCTCAGGTTTCATTTCTTCCCAATTAAAATGAATGGCCCAACTAGATGGTTTCCGTGGTCCCTTGTGGGGCTAAGATTCTTTGATGTTGGATGTTAATAGCACCGTAGATTCCTAAATAGTGTGAACAAACTGCACTTTTACAGAATCTAGTGCTGTTTTCCTATTAGAGCTGGATCTTAAAATTATGGCACCTGGAAACTAATAGTCGAGAGGTGTTAAAGAATTTTTCCATTGCAGACTAGAAGCTGGAATTTGTCCTTGGGGCAGGCCCTCAATTTGTTCTAGGAGGGATCTTTTTAGTCCTATTCATAAATGTATAAGGTAAAAATATTCATTTGCTTTTCTCCCCAAATTGCTGAGAAAGCCCCAAATAGGGGAGGTAATCCAAACATAGGTGTTAAGACTAAGGTCCAGAGTATCAGTTTTAAAAGTTACTTAATCATTTTCATTGTATCAGGGCATCCTTGCATAGATTTTTACGATACCTGTTTTAATCTTCTTTTAACTAGGTTAGAAAATGGCAAAGGGGTTTTCTAGACTTGAGGAAGAGAGGTCATAAGCAGAAGCTTTCCACTTACAAGAGATGAGCTAACATCTGCACTAGGCAAGAGACAACCAAAAGAAATTTGTAAAAAAAAAGATGTGATCTTTTGGGATTCTCAGAAATAATAATGAAAGACAAATTCCCAGGTAATTTTCTGGGAATTTGAGTTTCTGTAGAAACTTCAGTAGAGTTTCTGAAGTCATCTCTTATGAGAATTGAACGTTTAGTTTGTACATTAAAGGGAATGGTAGCTCCTGGGGGCTGAGTAAGTTGGGACATTCAAGTTTATTCCTGGGGCTCTAAATCTATTATTCACAAGATGGTATGGTTTGTAAAATAATTTAAAAACTATTCATTGAAAACAATGTTGATAAAACAAGAGTTTTGGGGGGATTTCCCTGGTGGTCCAGTGGTTAAGAAGCCACCTTACAATGCAGGGGACGTAGGTTCAATCCCTGGTTGGGGAACTAAGATCCCACATGCTGCGGGCAACTAAGCTGGTGCACCACAACTAGAGAGCCCATGCCCCGCAACTACTGAGCCCGCACACCCTGGATCCTGCGTGCCACAGCTAAAGCAAGAGTTTTTGATAGACACTGTTCATTGTCTGTCCAGGATTTTTTCTCTTCTCTTCTTCCTCTTTCCTAACTGACCCTAAATATTTTGGTATTATGCCTATCTGAAAAACTCAGCTTCTCAGGATACTAGCCAAGGAAGCCATACAATGTGTAAGTGAACATCATTGAATGATACTTGTAGAAAAGCTTATTAAAGGAGAAGTACTCACATGGCATGGATCTTTTTGCATTTTGTCCTTTGCCTTTTGCCCTCCTACTCTTCTCATATCTAGAGGGACAGATGCCTGGCGATGGAGCAGACAGCTTGCAAGCATGAGTGAAAGTTATTCATTAATGGTGGAGAAGCAGGAGAGGAGGGGTCTGGTTCCTTATGGCTTGTTGAGCCACCACGAACTTCCTGCTTCTGGCCATCTCACTGAGTGAGAAAAATAAACATCTATTCAGTTAAGACTCACTATTTGTGCCTCTGTTACACAGAGCTGAAAAGACTCCTAATTGTTATAATTTTCATTTTAGTGATTTTTTATTTTAATCTCCAACTCTCTACTTGTTATTTCTTTTTCTTTCATTTCCTAAGGTAACAATCCCGATCTAGCATTTCTGATTTAAAGTTGTTTTCTATATTGTGATAGTAGATTTTCTTGCCCATCTTTATTATCCATAGAGGACCCCTTCATGGGTAATAGGAGGATGGCCCCCCGAGTTTGATGAGCTCAGCTGCAGTATAAAACCAAGGTGACTTGCCTACCTGAGGGTTGTTTCCTACTTGCTAATTTCATTAGCTGTGTCACTGGACTCTGTGAAATGACTGGCCTGAGATATACTTTACTACTATTTATTTTTCCTAGAATCGCCATATTTATATGATAGTTGTTTTCCCATCCAGTCAAAGTTGTAAGGAGCTGGCTGTCTAATTTGATTTCAAGAGCCATAATGCAGTTACATTCAAGTATCTGTTAATATAAAAATGCATTATTTTCTAAGTAGATGATATGAAACCTTTGAATTCATTTTTGGCTATTACTATTTTTATATCAAAAGAAATATGTTAATGAGAAGAAATGGAGATGAAATAAGATTGAACCCATGATAGACTGAACTAAAGTCTACCTCTAAATTCTCAAATTTGGATAACACTTGAATTCTTAAATAGCCTTATCAATCACGTTTCATCCCGTGTCATCACTAGGGACCCCCCTAGGAAACTAAGTGAGCTTGGAGTTCTTCTTGAGAATTTTGAACTCTCCAGTACATAAACTCCTTAAGGATACTATCCATTAAAATCATTTGTATAGTCCAAGTAATGAAACACAGCTTGGCATCCTGTTTTAATATGTTATCAGGGAACAACCGACAATTATCAATGGGCTAGACATCAATCTCTTTTTGTGGGTTGTTTTCTGAAATATATATTAGATTATGTTCCAAATCCTTTTTGAAAGTATTTAATAATTGAATGCAATGGGATTATCCAATTGTAAGGTGAAATTTTGTAAAGATGAGCATTGTGATTTGTGTTTATCACTTAATTATTTTTATCATCTATGTGTAATCAAGACTGGCCCAAAGATACATTCATCTCTCTTCATCTTTCCCTAAGCTTCCCCCCCCGCTAATTAGCTCCATAATCCTACTTACATCTCCTTGTAATAACCTGCCATCTGATTCCAGTTTTGGTTTCTTCCTAAAAATAAGTTGAAAATAAAATCTGATTCTTTATACACTTATTGTTGATAATAAATATACCACATTTTCTGTGGGAGAAAGACATTGTGCTGACCTTGTGTTTGTAAAGAGATATGATATGGTCTCTCTTGAAGGGACTTGCAGTTTAATTAAAAGGAGAGGGTGATTACAACAGCTGTATAGATAAGTGACAAATAAGTTGTACAAAGCCTATCTCCCAAGATAACATTTCTCCATGTATAATCTGAGGTCTCAAGTAAAGCGGGACTTAGATGTGCTTTGCAGGAAGTATATAAATATGAGAATAATAGGTGCAATGGTACTTTAATAGCAATGTTGATAATAATAGTATCATTGAGTATTTACCATGTGCCAGATATTATATTAAGCATTCTACAAGGATTATACCTATTAAGTCCTCATCACAACACTATGTTTTGGAATGAATTTTTATTTTAATTCCCATCTTAAAGAAGAAAATATTGAAGGTTAGAGAGGTATCTGCCCAAGATTACCTAGCTAATCAATGGTGACTAAGAAATATAAACCCAAGGTAGTGTGACTCCAGATCTGCCTCCGTTCTAGTCAGGGAGACCTGAAAAGACAAACTATATATGTGTGTGATCCATTTACTATAATTTAGAATTGTTAACTTTTAAATTATGCTCAAATTAGTGAGCCAATATCCCTGGATTTCAGTATGATGGCTTTAAAATCAAGGAACTCTGCACTTGGGTTTATTTAATGGGCTGATAAACTGCCAGGATTGTGAATTCATTGTTAAACATTAGCCTGGAAGTGAAAGATAAGAATGCACATGCTTTGTCTACAGATGGAGCGAGTCGTCATTCAAAGCTGCAAAATATAGCTAAGGAGTTTAAGAATTGAGGGGAACATAAGTTCAAGACCCAGGAGGAAAACATGAGACCAGACAATATGCCAGTTAATGGAATTAAACTGAAAAGATTTTAAATGAGGTCCCCTCAGGAGACAATGTAAAAGAAATGGCAGTTAATTCAATAAGGACAAAAGTATAACCGAGCTAACTATGAGAGGATCAGAATATTTAAAGTTGATAGTGTCTTAAGAATTCAAGAACACTGGCTTGTGATTGCTGTGAATTTATTATACACCAGTAGCTTGGTCTAATTTGGTCCCCTTCATCCTCCGAACAAATATGCTCATCCTGAAATTCCAGGACAAAAGAAATTAGCCTTTTTGTTGCAGTCAAACTATAAAAGTGATTATGATCAGCAGCCATTCACAGAGGAATAAATAAGGGACCCATCCATCATGCTAGTAAAGTTTTCTGTCCATCTGTCGTGTTGCATTTCAAAGACTGTTTCCTCATATTTTAGTTGTTTTAAAAGGTGTACTTAAAAAATAAATTTTATACTTGGAAACTCCCCAGTACACTGAGTTTAAATGTATAGATGTAATTTCTCTCTTGCTAAGCACGTTTTAGCTTGCCAAAGGCATGGCAGAGGGTAGTTAAAGAGTGCAGTAAGGTGAATCTGTATGTCTCTGTAGCAAACAACTAAAAATCTGGATTTTAGAAATTCTGTTATTGGCTATATTGTCTAGAAAAGCAGTTGTTCAGTGTCATTATTCAATTGTGTATCAACAGATGTGCCTCTAAAGACTAACGTCTAAAAACTAAAGCAGGGAGTAGGTTTAAAATCTTACACAAAATACAAAGGCACCAGCATCCTGTAGCTGAGCTTTGGTAAATGCACACTTGGGAGGACGGCACTGTGGAGAACACATGATTGGTGGAGACAAATAACATTATCTGAGACCAGGGGGATATAAACTTAGAAGAACCATTTATGGGGAAGAAAAGTTTTTCATCGATGGGTATCAATGAGGCTGAAACAGTGCATTTATATGAAATAGATTTCCCCATGTGATATTTATACCTAAAGACTACCAGGCTTTATAATTGTCTTGCAGCTGGTAAATTGCACCTTTTTTCTTTAATACACAGATTTCATCATCTGAAAAATTCAGGAGTTAAACCAATAAATTTTATGAGTTGTATTTTTTTTTTTGGTGTGAATGATCTAGATTTTCTGGCAAATCAACTATACATGTACATAATTTTCTTTTGCTGTAGTTCCCTAAGCCTATGTGTACATATAACTAAAATTAGTTTCTTAAAAGTGGCAACAAAACTGTTCTCAGTCCATAAAGAAGTACAGGAGTGCCTTAAAGTCTGTGAATTCTCTGCTCGAAAACATTTCTTTAAAATATTTAGTTCAAACTTGGGGCAGGGGGGGTGGGGGAGAGGATGGGGATTCTACTCTATTAAACAAACAGTCCTGTCTCCCCTGATTTTTTGCTCACCATAGAGTTTAAGGGACTTGCCATTCAGATTACTGGTAGAACCATGTCATGACAGAATTTCTGACACCTGTTCATTCCAATGAATCTTAGCACTTAACTGAGAAAAAACGTCCCACTCTTGGGACTCCCAGAATCCCTAAGAAGAGCTTCTAAAGAAGTCCTTCTCAGGACCAAGCAAGTCTAACATTGCCATAGAGCTGATTTCCTAGAATTTTTAATATACAGTTGACCCTTGAACAATGTTGGTGTGAACAGCACAGGTCCACTTATACACAGATATTTTTCAATAGTAAACACTACAGTACTACACACTCCATGTTTGGTTGAATCCACGGGTGCAGCAGAACCCTGGAGAGGGAGGGCCGAGTATAAATTATACTCAGATTAACCTCCCGAGTTGTTCGAGTGTCAACTGTAGATTTTATAAGGATTTGTGAATTTATACCCAAAGGCCCAGCAATGTGAACCTAAAGATAAACATGAATGAAATAGACCTGAAATTTGAATACACACTTGAAATATGGTTTACATTGACATCATGCTCTGTACTTATGGCGCAATCCAAAGGTGAATGCCAGTGTTCACATTACTCGGTAGTTGATCCATCTCACGGTGGCATCAGGATAAAAAACAGGACTTTTTATAACACTGATCTCTGACAACATTTATCTCAAACTTCTCTGCAGTCCAGAAGCACAGTAGAATTGGAAGGTCTAGTAAAAGCATAATTAAAATACTCTACCTAGCATGTGCTGGGCACTGTGGTAGGAATAGGAGAGAAAAAAACAGATATGGGTTACGCTTCTTAATCAGCCAGAAATCACACATGTGGTAGCCTGTTCTCAGAGCCACTGGGTAAGTGCAGTGGTGCGGGACCTAGCCGTTTCATGAAGGCTTTTGACCTCAACCCAATGGTCTTTTGGGGGGAAGAAGGGGAGAGGGTAGGTGAGTAGTACGTTTCAGACCTTATATGAGAAACTTATAGATTTTAGGTTATGTAATTAACAGTGCAAATTATAGGAATTCTAGAAGTTAGTGCTGAAAAGGTAGAGAATTATTGTAGGTTTGATTATTCGAAGAAGGCTTCCTGAGATAGATGTCAGACAGGGTAGAATTAATGGATTTTAAATAAAATGGGTTTGATGGTTGTGGGGGAAGAAGGCCTTTCAGATAGAAAGCGATATAAGGAAGGCAAGGTGGGAGGAATTTGTACAGAGTGTTTGGGGAATAAGGAATATGACAGTTTCACTGTGCCAATCATTTGTCATTGCAATGGCACTTCACTGATCCAAAGGCTATCAATAATTCATCTGACCTGTTTATGTTGATAGCCACAGAAACAACTGAACGCAGATCCTTTCATTTGTTGAGATTCCTGGCACGTAGCAAATGATCATTCAGTGGATCCAAGCCAACTCCTTGTTCTGCAAATTGCAAATGTTGTAGCAGAGCTGTTCATCTATTGTCTTGGTCAATGTTGAAAGGTCAACATTCTCTTTTTATACCTGAAACAGCCAGAGCTGCTTTAATCCCAGAGAAGGTGTCGGACTTATATTGTACAGTGATTTGTTTAGTCAGCAAGAATTATCTTGTAATATAATTTCTAAAATTGCTGGCTAAAAAGTCTATTCAACTTGAAGCCCCTGCTCCTTCAGTCCAAGAAAATTCTGTGCCTTGAAATCACGTGTTTCAGAAAGTCGCTAATCTCCCAAAGAGGCACTCTTTAGCACCTTCGGTAAAGTAACCAGACCAGGAGCAAAAGAAAGATAATTCTATAAAAACAGAGATCAGAAAATTCAGACAAAGGGATATTCAGCTTTTATTTCACCTCTTTATTTTCTACCGCATTTGGAAATGAGGCTGACACATGCCTACGTGGCATTGTTAAAGTGACGTTGAGACCGCGAGCTTTTCCACTGGAAATCCAGAATTTACAAACACAACCTAAGTTTCCGCAGATTTTTCTGTCCTATGGGATATGTTTTATTTTAATATTCCCTAATAAAATAAGTCCCAGCCCTCACTCTGCAGGGATGAAGAAATTTTGTGCCCTCTCTAAGAATTTTTAAGAAAAGGAATGTTTACTGTAAACTGGGGGTCACATGTCACCTCTCCCGCCAGACTGTCACCCAGGCACTTGCCTCCATGTCCTCCTGTTATCTCTTGACTGCTTTTGGTATTGCATTAATTTTTCTGGTCCTGCAAATCCCCACCTTTCATTCCCCTAAGCTGCATTGAGCCTAGGCTTTTCTGTTCAGGAAATTAACAAAAAAGCAAAAGTAAGAACTCAGCTGCGCATATGGTTTCTGGGCCACATTCTGTCAAAGATGGAAAGATGTCTTGCTGACCATCTCTCTCTTATGATCCTAGCCTGCTGTCATCTTGCAGAGCCCCTCTCATCCCTACGAACACAGTCTTTCTCTTTTGCTGTCTCTTCCTCGTCCTTGGATCCACCAGAGGAAACGTTGCATCCTTTCGAATACCTTAAGAAATCTCTTCAGGGCTTCTCTGGTGGCGCAATGGTTGAGAATCCACCTGACGATGCAGGGGACACGGGTTCGTGCCCCGGTCTGGGAAGATCCCACATGCCGCAGAGCGGCTGGGCCCGTGAGCCATGGCCGCTGAGCCTGCGCGTCTGGAGCCTGTGCTCCACAACGGGAGAGGCCACAACAGTGAGAGGCCCGCGTACCACCACCAAAAAAAAAAAAGAAATCTCTTCAGAAGTTCAACTCCCATGCTTATCACAGAGAAGACTTCTACATTATTTCTGGGTACATTCCTCTTAATTACTGTAGTCTCTCCCTCCATACAAAAATCTGTGATCAAAATGGCCCTGAAAGTACATTCCCTCTCCCAAAAATACTGCCCTTGTGAGCTGAAATGCAGAAATGGCTATTGGCAATCATTTTTACATCCTTGGGCTCAGGCTAGAGCCAAAGAGCCAGGGAAGAGGCCAGGATGAGTAAGAGGAATATAAGGAGAGACTGCAACACTGCACCCTTTGGGTGGGAACTGTTCTCAGATTTTCGGACCCTATAAACTGGAACCTGAAAGTCAAACCTGGCTGAGACAAACCTGGATCAGCAGCCCAAATGTGATAACCGGAAGACATCTTTCTTTGTTAGAAAAGACATCTGCCATGGAGGACAAGATCTAGTTTGTGCTCAGAGAAACTCCGAAACCATTTCTACAAAAGCATTATGCAATTTTTTCATCTGAAGTTCTGTATCCCTTATATTACAATAAGAATGTGTTCCTAGCTGTTTCCTCATTTGATGCCAATGTAATTTACAGCAGTAGTCTGCAAGAATAAAGGACCTTTTTAGACGAAAATAATAGATTTCATTATATTTTATTCTTAAAAAGTAGATATACGAGGAGGGCAATTAGGTATATGGAATGAGAAACATTCATCAAAGACATTCCTGAAAATTTCATGGGAATAGTAGACCATTCATTTTCTGGAAAAATTATATTTTAAACACCTTTGTAATACATATTCAAGGAAGAACACTTTTTAAAAAGCCATTTACCTTCTTTCCTAAAGTGACCTAACAACAAAGTAAAATATGTATTTGGAAAAGAGCAAAAACAAAATCAATTTTCTGTGTTATCATTACTGGTATCATTGTTACTGATTCTTTTCTAAACTTATTGTCTTCTAACTACATTTGTTACCATTAGTGGTGAACACCGTAACACACATGGGTGTCAAGACAAGTAAATGCTGTTGTTTTGGTGATCGTGGGAGTCACAAATGTTTTTTTTCTCCTTTTTTTATAGCTGACCTTTTCAGAAAGAAATCCCTCTTGAGAAGTCCCACTTTAATTTGTTACATTTTTCAAACTAGACTGTCACATATGCTTTAATGGCACTATTTCTTAACACCTAGGAATAGAACTAACACCAGTTCTGTGGTTTTTAACACTCTTGTGGTCTTATACACTGAATACAATCTTCATTAGTAACATATCATTTTATATGTTTTCCTTTTAAGGAGTTTATATGTATCAGGATGGATCTCATGATGAACAGAATTTAATTTAAAAAAAAAAGACTTGGAACATGCTCTGTTAGCTATTGCTTAGGTGGAAAACAATCTCCTTGGTCAGGAAGGTTAAATGAAGTTCACGAAAGAGCTCTTTTGTGATTCCTATTGCAGGAGTCAGCGCAGTTACACACATCTGTTACTTCATGAGTCCTGAGAGAGTTTAGGTTAATGCTGAGCTAAAAAGTAAAGAAATAAGAATGCTGGAAGATACACTTTTTCATTTCTTTTGGTTTTGCTTTTAAAAATAGCAGAATCATTCCACATCTGGTAGTAGGGAAATCTTGACCTATTTCTGTTTCTACCCCAAATCTCTTAATTTCTCTAGTCCTCCGTTTCCACATTTATAAAAGATGTAGACTATGTTTGATAATGCTTGAAATCCTAACTGCAAATCGTAACTTTGATAAGGGACTTGTATCCAGAATATATAGAGAACTCTTATAACTCAATAATAAAAAGATAAATAACCCAATTAAAAATAGGCAAAAGATCTAGATAGACATTTCTCAAAAGAATATATACAAATGGTTAATAAACATCACTAATAATGTTCAACATCATTAGCCCTTCAGGAAGTGCAAATAAAAATCACAATGATATACCACTTTACAACCACTTGGATGGCTACAATAAAAAAGACAATAACAAGTGGTGACGAGGATATAGAGAAATTGAAACCCTCATACATTGCTGGTGAGAATGTAAAATGGTGCAGCCAGTTTGGAAGTAGTTTTGTAATTTCTCAAAATGTTAAAGACATTCTCAAAAATGTCAAATACACTTGAGGGAAGTTGATAATAACCCAGGTCCTGCTTATATAGGTGAAATTTAGGAATTACTATTAACATTCAGATTTCACCAACTTTTTATGCCCTTACATGTGTGTGTATGTATGTAGTTCTCTGCAGTTTTATCATGTCTATATTTGTGTGCCCACTGCCACAGTAAGGAACAGAACAGTTCCTTCACAAGGATCCTTCATCCTACCCTTAATAGCCACAGTCACCTCTCTCCTTAATCCCTCTTACAAATCCTTGACAACTACTGATCTGTTATTCATCTCAACCCTTTGTCATCTCAAGAATAATACATAATGGAATCATACAGTATGTAACTTGTACTTTTTTATCACTGAGTACAGGATACCTTGCTTTACTGGTCTATGCCTAATTACGTTTTTTACAAGTTGAAAGTTTGTTACCCTGTGTTGAGCAAGTCTATTGGTGCCATTTTTTTCAACAGAATTTGTTCACTTTGTGTTTCTGTGTCCCATTTTGGTAATTCTCACAATATTTCAAACTTTTTCATTATTACTCTATTTGTTATGGTGATCTGTGATCTTGTATATTGCTGTTGTAATTTTTCATTTTGTACTTTTAATTAAGGTATGTACAATATTTTTTAGACATAATGCTATTGTACACTCAATAGACTACAGTATAGTGTAAACATAACTTTAAATGCACTGGGAAACAAAAAAATTTGTGTGATGCTTTCTATTGTGATAGGTGCTTTATTGCATTGGTCTGGAATCAAACCCATAACATCTCCAAGGTCTGTCTGTATTGTTCTGTGGTGTGGATGGATGTACCACAGTGTGTTTAACCATTCACCCTTGGAGGACATTTGGGTTGTTTCCAGTTTGAGGCTATTACAAATAAAGCTGCTATGAATGTGTGAATATAAGTTTTGTGTGAATATAAGTTTAAGTTTCTCTGGGATAAATGCCCAACAGTACAACTACCAGACTTTGGTAAACATTTTAAGCACATGTTTAGCTTTGTAAGAAAACTGCCAATTCTTTTTTTTTTTTTCCCCAGAGTGACTATACCCTTTTACATTCCTGCTAACAATGTCAGTGTATAAGTGACCCCGCTTTTCTGCATCCTCACCAGTGTTTGGTGTTTTGTTTTGTTGTTGTTTTGTTATTTTTAATTTTAGCCATTCTGATAGATTTGTAATGATATCTCATTGTGGTTGTAATCTATATTTCTCTAATGGCTAATGATGTTGAACATACTTTCATATACTTACTTACCATCTATATATCCTCTTTAATGAAATGTCTATGTATGTCTTTGCCCAGTTTCTGACTGTATTTTTTAATTGTTGAGTTTTAACAGTTCTTTGAATATTTTAAATACAATTCCTTTGTCAAATGTGTGGTTGCAAATATTTTTACCCAGTCCATAAGATGTCTTTTTATCTCTCAATACTTAAGAGGGGCCTTTGTAGAGTGAACATTTTAATTTTAATGAAGTCGCTTTATCAACTTTTCCTTTTTACAGATCACACTTTTGATGTGATCAAAAGAATTCTTTGTCAAGCCAAAGAATTCTTTGTCTAACTGTAGTTACTAAAGAATCGCTCCTATGGTTTTTTCTAAAATTTTGTAGTTTTATGTTTTACACTTAAGTATGTGATCCATTTTAATTTTTATATAAGGTGGGAGATTCAGGTCAAGTTTTATTTATTTTGCCTATGGATATCTGACTGCTCCAGCACCATTTGTTGAAAAGGCTACACTCTTCACTGAATTGCTTTTGCATCTCTGTCAAAAACTGCTTGGGCACATTTGTTAGAGTCTATTTCTGAGTTCTCTATTCTGATCCATTGATCAATGTATCTGTGGTAGATATTTATTACTGTGGTATACAACATACCTTTTCATCAGATAGAGTAATATTTCCCACTTTTTTCTCCTTTTTCAAAATTGTTTTAGCTATTCTAGCTCCTGTGCCTTTACATAGAAATTTTAGAGTAAGTTTGTCAACATCTACCAAAAAAAACCAAAAACAAAAATGAAAACCCTTTTTGGGATTTTGATAGGAATTTCATTCAACCAGTGGATCAACTGGGGGAAAACTGACATCTTCACTATGTTGAGTCTTTCAATCCGTGAACATTGTATATGTCTTCATTTATTTAGGTCTTCTTTGATTTATTTCATTAGTATTTTGTAATTTTTAGAAGTCAGATTTTGTATGTATTTTGTTAGATTTATATTGAAATAATTTATTTTTTGGAGCAATTGTAACTTACACTGTGGGTTTTTTTGTATGCTCTTTGCTTTGGGAGTTTTATTATTATTGTTTTAAATATTTATTTTATTTTTGGCTGTGTTGGATCTTAGTTGTGGCACATGGGATCTTAGTTGCGGCTCATAGGCTCTTTCATTGCAGTACGCAGTCTCCTTGTTGCCGTGCATGGGCTTCTCTCTAGTTGTGGCATGCGGGTTTTCTCTCTAGTTGTGGCATACAGGCTCCAGAGCTTGTGGGCTCTGCAGTTTGCAGCATGTGGGCTCTCTAGTTGAGGCACACAGGCTCAGTAGTTGTGGCACATGGGCTTAGTTGCCCCGTGGCATGTGGGATCTTAGTTCCCTGACCAGGGATTGAACCCACATCCCCTGCATTAGAAGGTGGATTTACCACTGGACCACCAGGGAAGTCCCTTAGAGTGTTTTTAATTTCAGTGTCCAAGTGTTAATTGTTAGGTTATAGAAATGCTATTGTGAAATGTAAGGGGTTGAGCAGGAAGGCAAGAGTGAGGTGACTGTCCCCACTTTCCTCAATGAGCTTATGTTCCCCATTCCATTTATTTCTTTATTTTTGTTTAATTTTTTATTTATAAAAAATATAAATACAATTTATATTACATACAATATATAAATACATTTTAGAGGTATAATTGATTTACAGTATTATATAAGTTTCAGGGGTACCATATAGTGCAGGGATCCCCAGCTCCCGGGCCACAGACCAGTACTGGTCCATGGCCTTTTAGGAGCCAGGCTGCACAGCAGGAGGTGAGCAGTGGGTGAGCAAGCAAAGCTTCATCTGTATTTACAGCCGCTCCCCATCACTCGCATTACCACCTGAGCTCCACCTCCTGTCAGCATTATGGTGAGTTGTATAATTATTTCATTATATATTACAGTGTAATAATAATAGAAATAAAGTGCACAATGAATATAATGTACTTGAATCATCCCCAAACCATCCCCACTGCCACCCCGGTCCATGGAAAAATTGTCTTCCACAAAACTGGTCCCTGGTGCCAAAAAGGTTGGGGACTATTGATATAAGGAGTCACAATTTTTAAAGTTTATACCCTATTTACAGTTATTATAAAATATTGGCTATATTCTCTGTGCTATATTCTCTTGTATACAATATATCTTTGTAACATTTGTTTTACACATAGTAGTTTTTACCTTTTAATTCCTTACAAATATCTTGTCCCTGCCCCTCTCACCAGTGGTAACTACTAGTTCACTGTCTATATCTGTGAGTCTGTTTCTTTTTTGTTATATTCGCTAGTTTGTTTGATTTTTTAGGTTCCTCATATAAGTGATGTCATATAGTATTCGTCTTTGTCTGACTTATTTCACATAACATAATACCCTCCAAGTCCATCCACGTTGTTGCTAATGACAAAATTTCATTTTTTATGGCTATTTCATAGTATGTGTGTATATATATATGTGTGTGTGTGTGTATGATGAACACTTCACATACACACTCTTCTTTATCCATTCATCTGTTGACAGACACTTGGTTGCTTCCATATCTTGGCTATTGTGAATAACGCTGCTATGAACATTGGAGTGCATGTGTGTTGATCTAATATCCCTCACTCTTGCTCAGCTCACTTATTCATCCTAAAAGATGTTTTGTAGATTCCTTGGGATATTCTATGTAGGTAATCATGTAATCTGCAAATAGCAATGGTTTTGTTTCTTCCTTTCCAATATAGATGTCTTTTTTTTTTTTGCCTTAATGTGCTGCCTAGAACTTTTAACATTGTGCAGAATAAGAATGAGACCAGTCATCCTTGCTTTCTTCCCAGTCTTAGGTGGAGACTGAACTGTAGGTGTTTTTTTATGTGTTCTTTTTCCATTTGAGAAAGTTCCCTTCTGTTGCTGGTTTTCCTGAGAGTTTTTATCATGAACAGGTTTTGGATTTTTGTCAACTGTATTTTCTGCATCAATTGATATGATTATATGATTTTTTCTTTAGCTTGTTGATATGATAGATTATAGTAATTGATTTTTGAATGTTGTATCAGCCTTGAGTGCCTGGAATAAATCCCACTTCGTCTTTGGGTATAATTTTTTTATATATATTGCTGGATTTGATTTGTTAATATTTAATTGAGAATTTTTGCATCTAAATTCATGAGATATTCATCTGTAGCATTCTTTCTTTTTCTTTTCTTTCCTTTTCAAAAAGTCTATCTTTATCTGGTTTTAGTATCAACATAACAGTAAAATGAGTTGGGAAGTGTTCCTTTTCTCTTACTGGAAAAGGTAGTGTAAAATTCTTGTTAATTTATTAAATGTTTGTTAGAATTATCAAGTGAAATCATGAGGGCCTAGAAATTCCTTTTGTAGAGGCTTTTTAATTTAAATTTTAATTTCTTTAATGGTTATAGGACTATTCATGCTGTTGATTTCATGTTGTCTTGGTTTTTTTAAGGAATCAATTACCATTTTCAAAAAGATCATGACAGCATACTTCAGTACAGTTTCTACTCAGTTTCTCTGCAAAGGCCTTTCTACCCTGCATCTAAAACACAATTGTTCAGGGTCCCCTTGGCCCAGGAGCCCCCTGAGTTTAAAGAAGAACACTTACAGTGGGTTTTTTTTCTTGCTTTTGTGGCTCCATGCTGAGCTTGGCTGCTGGAGTTCTCGGGTATCTGTACCTGTCGGCAGAGATAGCCTTCAGAGCCTTTATTCTCCCAAAATCCCAGATGTCTCAGAATTCTTTATAACTTTAATCTGTTAATAACCCCAAGGGGGTAGAACTTAGTAGACTGGAGAACAAGTAATGGAGGATATCTTGGGCTGCAATTTTGCACTGGTCTCTGTAAGAAGCTGTTTTCCTTAAATTGAGGAGAGCCAACTAAAACTATAGCAGATTCAGCATGAAAGTGGGGACAACTGCTCTGACTAATGCAAATAGCGTGCTTGCAAAGAGGGTTTGAAATGAATTTGGAGGGTATTTTATCCTCATGCTCAATTACTGACATAAATCACATACTTTTCAATAAATATATTAAAATTTTGTTCTCTGCTATGTCATGAATAATCCACCTCCAGTTGGTTTAGTAATCAAATGCTGACTGTTCTCAATCCATTAAAGCTAGCAGGTTTTTCTGAGGTAAAATGAGTGTCAACAGAAATCTCAAAAGATTTCTTTTATGCTCTTCGAGGCCATGAAATAATGTAGTTTGCTAATGATCTTGTGTCTAATACGTGCAAACGTCCAATGTAGTAACTCTGCCACAAAGAAAAGACTAAAACTACATGCACGTGGGAAGCATGACTGGAGAGGTTCAAGATCACAGCAACACACCAATTTCCAATAGACTCATGGACGATATCCCCCCTTGTGTTCCCTACTCATTGTATGTATTAGACTTTCCCCACAGCATACTGTTTGGGCACCTGCAATGTCTCCAGCTCTGGCTCTTTCTCTTGCCACAGAATTTACAGAGTCAGGTCTGTGAAGAGAGACTTTAAGGAAAGGATAATGCATGTTAACCATAGTAAGTTGCAAATTATCCGTAAAACACGAAGTACTCCCTCTTTAAGAGATGTTTACCTTTTAAGGAGCAAAGTGTCCATTTGGTTAAAAACCAAAGAAATTGGGATGTACTTTTGACATTTTAAGCACCAGAGAGTAGGGTAGGTAGGTTTCTGTTTCAGCAGGGTGACCACTGGGTTTGAAATTCTCCATATGGTTTTCCCAGCACAAGGCCAGATCTGACTCTTCACCACTTTAAATGGATTCTGTTAATCCTGGCACCAAGGATCCTGGGAAAGAAACCAGCTTTACCAAAATGAAAACACCTAACTAGATGGAATTCAATCCACCGTGATAGTGATGAATCACAGTTAAGATTTCAGCCAGCAAATACATGTTTTTATCACTTCTGGAATGGCTTAAAAGTGTTTCTGATTAGGATAGTTCAGTTTTGCCTGTTTTGTTGGTATATTACAAAGTACAAAAGCTTAAGAAAATTGCTTTTTTTTTTTTCTACCCTTCAGGCTACGTCCTCTGTCCATGGTTTGAAGACAGACTTCCTTCTTTGACTTTGTTCAGAATTATATTCAGAATCGTGGAACAAACTAGTTGGATTCTCTTTGTATGTCAGAGGTTTACAATCTGAAATGGCAGCATCTAAATGAGATTCTGATATGCACATTGTTCCCAAATAGCTCCCTATATCCATGTGGAACATTTTTTTAAAATTAACTTATTGGCATATGGTTGCTTTACAATGTTGTGTTAGCCTCCACTGCACAACAAAATGAATCAGCCATACACATACAGATATCCCCTCCCTTTTGGACTTCCCTCCCATTTAGGTTACCACAGTGCATTAGGTAGAGTTCCCTGTGCTATACAGAATGTTCCCATCGGTTGTCTATTTTATACATAGTATCAATAATGTATATGTGTCAATCCCAGTCTCCCACCCCACCCCTTTCCCTCTTGGTATCCATATATTTGTTCTCTATGTCTGTGTATCTATTTCTGCTTTGCAAATAAGATCATCTATACCACATTTCTAGATTCCACATATAATTCAAAAAAACAGCTTCACCCCAATGTTCAGAGCAGCACTATTTACAATAGCTAGGACATGGAAGCAACCTAAATGTCCATCAACAGAGGAATGGAGAAAAGCAAATATTGCACATGGAGCATTTTTAACGGGACCCTAAATTTTCTTGACAGTCGGCCTTCTACAAAGTCAGGATTCACTCACTCCACAAGGGTTTGCGTGGCTTTTGACCATGGGTCCAGCTCCTAGGTGCATTTCCAATAGGATTCATGGTGTTTAGTTATGCAGCTGTCATAACTGGGTGAACCCCATCTCTAGGGGCACATACAACTCCTGTCAGCGTCAGTGAGGTTGAAGCTTGTGTTTCAAGGAGGTCTAAACTTGCCAACAGTGAGAGGACATTTTAGTTCTCCATGCTTTGATTTAGGCTTCCTGTGGTGATTTTGATTCCTCTAACAGAATTCCTTTCTTTCCATTTGTTATTATGTTTACAGAAAATTAACTGTCTGAAGAACATAAGGCAAGCTAGAGTTTCTCTGCCTCTGTCTCTCCCGTGTCCTTCTTTCTCTGTCTCTGTTTCTCACTGTCAGATCACTGCACTTTTATTTGAGATATTTTCCTTGTTTCCTTCTCATTGCTCTTTGGGTCAGTATTGCCACCTTTTCCTAGTTCTGTTACTCATTCCAGACTCTTACTCCTAGAGGAAATATCTCTATGATCTTCACTTAATTCTTGCCAATTTATTTTGAAATGACTCTATTCTGTCTTTTCGAATAACACAGAATTCTTAACTACTTAGGGAGGTGATATATTTTATTATTATTTTTTTAATTAAAGTATAATTGATGTACAATATTATATAAGTTTCAGGCGTACCACATAGTGAGTCACAATTTTTAAAGGTTTTACTCCTTTGTAGTTGGTATAAAATATTGGCTATATTCCCCATGTTGTACAATATATTCTTATAGCTTATTTTATACCTAATAGTTTGTACCTTTTAATAGGTACCCCTGTATTCCCCTCCCCCTCTTCCCTCTCCCCACTGGTAACCACTAGTTTGTTCTCTATATCTGTGAGTCTGCTTCTTTTTTGTTATATTCACTAGTTTGTTGTATTTTTAGATTTCACATATAAGTGATATCATTCAGAATATTTCTTTCTCTGTCTGACTTATTTCACTTAGCATAATACCCTCCAAGTTCATCAATGTTGTTGCAAATGGCAAGATTTCATTCTTTTTTATGGCTGAGTAGTATTTTGTTGTATATATAGACAACATCTTTTCTTCATCTGTTGATGGACACTGAAGTTGTAGGGAGGCAATATAGTTTCATTATTTTGTTTACATAAGTCTCAAAACTATTAGTTAAGTGTTCAGAGAAAGTTTATCTCAATATTATCAAAAATAAAACAAAAATTTTCCCTGAACTCAGAAGTTAAATTCTGTAGTTTTGACATCATTAAATTCTCATATCTTGGGGACCTTCAAGATGGCAGAGGAGTAAGATATGGAGATCATCTTCCTCCACACAAATACATCAAAAATACATCTACATGTGGAACAGCTCCTACGGAACACCTACTGAACGCTGTTAGAAGACCTCAGACTTCCCAAAAGGCAAGAAACTCCCCACACACCTGGGTAGGGCAAAAGAAAAAAGAAAAAACACAGATAAAAGTATAGGGATGGGACCTGCACCTCTGGGAGGGAGCAGTGAAGGAGGAAGAGTCTCCACACACTAGGAAGCCCCTTCAATGGGGAGATGGGGGTGGGTGGGGGGTAGCTTTGGAGCCACAGAGGAGAGCGCAGCAACAGGGGTGCAGAGGACAAAGCTGAGAGATTCCCGCATAGAGGATGGGTGCTGACCAGCACTCAGCAGCCTGAGAGGCTTGTCTGCTCACCTGCTGGGGTGGGTGGGGGCTGGGAGCTGAGGCTCGGGCTTCGGAGGTCAGATCCCAGGGAGATCTGAGGGTTGACTGTGTGAACACAGCCTGAAGAGGGCCAGTGCACCACAACTAGCCGGCAGGGAGTCTGGGAAAAAGTCTGTAACTGACTTAAAGGCAAGATACCATTGTTTCAGGGTACACAAGGAGAGGGGATTCAGAGCACCACCTAAATGAGCTTCAGAGACAGGGCTATCAGCGTGGACACCAGAGACGGGTATGAAATGCTAACACTGCTGCTGCAGCCACCAAGAAGCCTGTGTGCAAGCACAGGTCACTATCCACACCTTTCCTCCTGGGAGCCTGTGCAGCCCGCCACTGCCAGGGTCCCATGATCCAGGGACAACTTCCCCAGGAGAACACACGGCGCGCCTCAGGCTGGTGCAACGTTATGCCGGCCTCTGCCGCCGCAGGCTTGCCCTGCATCCATATCCCTCCCTCCCCCTGGCCTGAGTGAGCCAGAGCCCCTGAATCAGCTGCTCCTTTAACCCTGTCCTGTCTGAGCAAAGAATAGATGCCCTCAGGCGACCTATAGGCAGAGGCAGGGCCAAATCCGAAGCTGAACTGCAGGAGCTGTGCAAACAAAGGAGAAAGGGAAATCTCTCCCAGCAGCCTCAGGTGCAGCAGATTAAATCTCCAAAATCAACTTGATGTACCCTGCATCTGTGGAATACCTGAATAGACAACAAATCATCCCAAAATTGAGGCAGTGGACTTTGGGAGCAACTGTAGACTTGGGGTTTGCTGTATGCAACTGACTTATTTCTGATTTTTATCTTTATCTTAGTATAGTTTTTAGCGCTTGATATGATTGGTGGATTCTTTATTGGTTTGGCTGCTCTCTTCTTTTCTATTTGACTACTCTTTAAAATTTTTCTTTATTTTAATACTTTTATTTTATATATATATATTTATTTATTTTTCTTTCTTTTTAACTCCCTCTTCTTCAGAGCCGTCTGGCTGACAGGGTCTTGGTGCTCCAGCCTGGTGTCAGGCCTGAGACTCTGAGATGGGGGAGCTGAGTTCAGGACATTAGACCACCAGAGACCTCCCTGCCACACATAATATCAATTGGCGAGGGCTCTCCCAGAGATCTCCATCTCAATGCTAAGACCCAGCTCCACTCAACGGCCAGCAAGCTACAGTGCTGGACACCCCATGCCAAACAAGTAGCAAGACAGGGACACAACACAACCCCACCCATTAGCAGAGAGGCTGCCTAAAATCATACTAAGTTCACAGACATCCCAAAGCACACCACTGGATGTGGCCCTGCCCACCAGAAAGATGAGATCCAGCCCCAACCACCTGAACACAGGCACCAGTCCCCAATATCAGGAAGCCTACACAACCCACTGAACCAGCCTTACACACTGGGGGCAGACACAAAAAACAATGGCAATCAGGAACCTGCAACCTGTGAAAAGGAATCCCCAAACACAGTAAGTTAAGCAAAATGAGAAGACAGAGAAATACGCAGCAGATGAAGGAGCAAGGTAAAAACCCATCAGACCAAACAAATGAAGAGGAAATAGGTAGTCTACCTGAAAAAGAATTCAGAGTAATGATAGTAAAGATGATCCAAAATCTTGGAAATAGAATGGAGAAAATACAAGAAACGTTTAACAAGGATGTAGAAGTACTAAAGAGCAAACAGACAATGATGACCAACACAATAAATAAATTAAAAATTCTCTAGAAGTAATCAATAGCAGAATAACTGAGGCAGAAGAACGGATAACTGACCTGGAAGATAAAATAGTGGAAATAACTACCACAGAGCAGAATAAAGAAAAAAGAATGAAAAGATTGAGGTCGGTCTCAGAGAACTCTGGAAGAATATTAAACACCAACATTCGAATAATAGGGGGTGCCGAGGAAGAAGAGAAAAAGAAAGGGACTGAGAAAATATTTGAAGAGATTATAGTTGAAAACTTCCTTAACATGGGAAAAGAAATAGTCAATCAAGTCCAGGAAGCATAGAGAGTCCCAGGAGAAACATGCCAAGACACATATTAATCAAATTATCAAAAATTAAACATAAAGAAAAAATATTAAAAGCAGCAAGGGAAAAGCAACAAAAAACATACAAGGGAATCCCCATAAGGTTAACAGCTGATCATTCAGAAGAAACTCTGCAAGCCAGAAGGGAGTGGCAGGACATATTTAAAGTGATGAAAGGGGAAAACCTACAACCAAGATTACTCTACCCAGCAAGGATCTCATTCAGATTCGACAGAGAAATTAAAACCATTACAGCAAGCAAAAGCTAAGAGAATTCAGCACCACCAAACCAGCTTTACAACAAATGCTAAAGGAACTTCTCTAGGCAGGAAACACAACAGAAGGAAAGAACTACAAAAACAAACCCATAATAATTAAGAAAATTGTAATAGGAACATACATATTGATAATTACCTTAAAAGTAAATGGATTAAATGCTCCAACCAAAAGAGGGAGACTGGCTGAATGGATACAAAAACAAGACCCATATATATGCTGTCTCCAAGAGACCCACTTCAGACCTAGGGACACATACAGACTGAAAGTGAGGGGATGGAAAAAAGATATTCCATGCAAATGGAAATCAAAAGAAAGCTGGAGTAGCAGTTCTCATATCAGACAAAATAGACTTTAAAATAAAGACTATTACAAGAGACAAAGAAGGACACTACATAATGATCAAGGGATCAATCCAAGAAGATATAACAATTGTAAATGTTTATGCTTCCGAAATAGGAGCACCTCAATACATAAGGCAAATACTAACAGCCATAAAAGGGGAAAATGACAGTAACACAGTCATAGTAGGGGACTTTAACATCCTACTATCATCAATGGACAGATCATCTAAAATGAAAATAAATAAGGAAACACAAGCTTTAAATGACACATTAAACAAGATGGACTTAATTGATAGTTATAGGACGTTCCATCCAAAAACAACAGAATACAGTTTCTTCTCAAGTGCTCATGGAACATTCTCCAGGATAGATCATATCTTGCATAACAAATCAAGCCTTGATAAATTTAAGAAAATTGAAATTATATCAAGTATCCTTTCCTACCACAACACTATGAGACTAGATATCAATTACAGGAAAAAAACTGTAAAAAATGCAAACACATGAGGCTAAACAATACTTTATTAAATAATCAGGAGATCACTGAAGAAATCAAAGAGGAAATCAAAAAAATACCTAGAAACAAATGACCATGAAAACACGACGGCCCAAAACCTATGGGATGCAGCAAAAGCAGTTCTAAGAGGGACGTTTATAACTATACAATCCTACCTTAAGAAACAAGCAAAATCTCAAATAGACAACCTAACTTTACACCTAAAGCAATAAGCAAAATCTCAAATAGACAACCTAACCTTACACCTAAAGCAATTAGAGAAAGAAGAACAACAAAGAAGAAAAAAAAAACCCAAAGTTAGCAGAATGAAAGAAATCATATATATCAGATCAGAAATAAATGATAAAGAAATGAAGGAAACAATAGCAAAGATCAATAAAACTAAAAGCTGCTTCTTTGAGAAGATAAACTAAATTGATAAACCATTAGCCAGACTCATCAAGAAAAAAAGGGAGAAGACTCAGATCAACAGAATTAGAAATGAAAAAGGAGAAGTAACAACTGACACTGTGGAAATACAAAGGATTATGAGAGATTACTACAAGCAACTATATGCCAATAAAATGGACAACCTGGAAAAAATGGACAAATTCTTAGAAAAGCACAACCTTCTGAGAATGAACCAGGAAGAAATAGAAAATATAAACAGACCAGTCACAAGCACTGAAACTGAAACTGTGGTTAAAAATCTTCCAACAAACAAAAGCCCAGGACCAGAGGGCTTCTCAGACGAATTCTATCAAACATTTAGAGAAGAGCTAGCACCTATCCTTTTCAAAGTCTTCCAAAATATAGCAGAGGGAGGAACACTCCCAAACTCATTCTATGAGGCCACCATCACCCTGATACCAAAACAAGACAAAGATGTCACAAAAAAAGAAAAGAAAACTACAGGCCAATGTCACTAATGAACATAGGTGGGAAAATCCTCAACAAAATACTAAAAACAGAATCCAGCACCACATTAAAAGGATCATACACCATGATCAAGTGGGGTTTATCCCATGAATGCAAGGATTCTTCAATATATGCAAATCAATCAATGTCATACACCATATTAACAAATTGAAGGATAAAAACCATATGATCGGGCTTCCCTGGTGGTGCGGTGGTTGAGAGTCTGCCTGCCAATGCAGGGGACCACGGGTTCGTGCCCCAGTCCGGGAAGATCCCACATGCCGCGCAGCAGCTAGGCCCGTGAGCCATGGCCGCTGAGCCTGTGCATCTGGAGCCTGTGCTCTGCAAGGGGAGAGGCCACAGCAGTGAGAGGCCCGCGTACTGCAAAAAAACCAAACAAACAAACAAACAAAAATATGATCACCTCAATAGATGCAGAAAAAACTTTCGACAAAATTCAACACCCATTTATGATAAAAACTCTCCAGAAAGTAGGCATAGAGGAACTTACCTCAACATAATAAAGGCCATATATGACAAACCCACAGCCAACATCATTCTCAATGGTGAAAAACTGAAACCAGGGCTTCCCTGGTGGCGCAGTGGTTGAGAGTCAGGGGACACGGGTTCGTGCCCCGGTCTGGGAGGATCCCACATGCCTCAGAGCGGCTGGGCCTGTGAGCCATGGCCGCTGAGCCTGCGCGTCCAGAGCCTGTGCTCCACAACGGGAGAGGCCACAACAGTGAGAGGCCCATGTACCGCAAAAAATAAAAATAAAAAATAAGAGAAGTCACTTTTCCTGTCTTTCCCCTTACTACTACCCAAATATGGGAAGAAATATGATATAATGAAGAGTTTTGATGTAATGGTAAGTGGTGAAGTACTTAGTCCCAGGTCTGTGGTTGTAACCAGGCTGTGCTGTTTATTCTCCATAGACCTTAGTAAGTCATACCCTCTCTTAGCTAATTTCTTGTCTGTAAAATGGGGATAATGACAAGAATTTCTCCTAGCTGTCATAAGGGTTAAATGAGCTATAGGATAGAATGCAAAGCACTTTGCTTAATATACAGCAGATGCTCAATTAGATATTAGTGAAGTGAAGAGATGAATGTGTGTCATTGACAACATTATCTGGTGAGCATGTAGCTATTACATTTGACATTGTGTTTTAGTGTCACAGTAATTTCCTAGCTTTGTGATCATGGGTAAACAATTTTTCTGATCCTTCAGATTTCCAATGTAAACAAAATCTCATCTTTAAATATTTTTAAAGTGGAATTTATTTTTTATTTGTACTGTTTATGCTTTTTACTTTATTTTCTTTCCTTATTTTACTGGCTAGAACATATGCTATAATGTTGAATAAAAGTGGTGGGAATGAACTTCCTTATCTTGTTTTTTTGGGGAGAAAGAAAGTGTTAAATATTTCATCATTTAGTTTGATGTTAGCTATATATATTTCATAGGTGGTCTTTATCAGATTGACAGATTCACCTCCAATCTTAGCTTGCTGTCTTTTCAGGAATAATCTTGAATTTTGTCAAATGCTTTTCCTTTATCTCTTGAGGTAATTACAAGGTCTTTCTCCTTTTCCTGTTAGTATAGATAGTGAAAATGTAGTGAATGATTTTTTTAAAGAACAGACCAGTTTTGCATTCCTGTGACAAGCCTGAGTTAGACATAATGAATTATCCTGTTTTCAGATATTTTAGTATTCAATTTAAGAATATTTTGTTAATAATTTTTGCTTCTATGCTTATGAGTAATATTGGCCTGTAGTTATGATGACATCATAAAATAAGTTGGGATGTACTCCCATCACCTCTAATTTCTGAAAGATTTTTTGCAACATTAATATTATTTCTGCCTTAAATGCCTGAAAGAATTCACCAGTGAAGCCATCAAGGAATAGTTTTCTTCTCAACAGGTTTTTTCTTTATTATCATAATTACATTTCTTTAAGATATAAAGAAATATTTTGCTTTCAATTTCTGTGTCAGATTTCAGAAGTTGTGTTTTTAAATAAATTTTTCTATTTCACCTAAATTCTTGAATGTTTTGGCATAAATCTCCCTTATTAGTTTTAATGTCTATAGGATCTGTATTGATGTTTATATTGTTAATAAGTATTTCCCCTTTTTTTCATATTAGTCTAGTAAAAGGTTTATCAATTTTATTAAGCTGCTCAAAGAATCAAATTTTGACTTAATTTTTTGGTTGTTTTTTACTTCTACTCTTTATTTTTAACTTCCTTCAACTTACTTAGGGTTTAGTTTGCTCTTCTTTTTTTCTAGATTCTCCATGTATAAACTTAGATTTTTGACTTCATAAATTTGTGTTATATTTTCATTATCATTCAGTGCAAAATATTTCTAGTTTTTTACATTTTTTCTTTTGTTTATGAATTATTTAGAAGTTTCTTGTTTCATTTTCAAAAAATGTAGGGATTTTCTAGATAATTTATTATCTTTGTTAGCTAATGTTATTCTGCTTTTGTCAGATAAAATATTCTGTAGTATTTCATTCATTTGAACTTATTTTATGGCCCATTGTAAGTTCTATCTTGAAAACTATAAGTGTGAACTCAGCAATTATTGGGTATACCTCTATAAATCTCCACTAGGTCAAGGTAGATTATTGTGTTTGCAAATGTTCTATGTCCTTACATTTTGGGGGGGTTCTGAATTTTCTATTAATTACTATAAAAAGGTTACAAAATTTTCAACAATAATTATGGATTTGTCTATTTCTCTTTTTTGTCAGTATTATGTATTTTAGAGTGCTGTTATTAGGTAATACACATTTAAATTGCAATGTCTTTCTAATGAATTGACATTTTATCAATAAAACATGACATTCTTTATCACTAGTAATACTCTTTTTCTTGAAATTTACTTTATCTGACATTAAACCAAGCACCAACTTTCTTGTGCTCACTATTTATATTTACTATTCACATTCTATACCTTTTCCTATCCTTTTATTTTCAACCTATCAATATCATTAAAGTATATCTCTTGTAGCAAGCATAAAGTTAGGTAATGCTGTTTAAATTGGAGCTCTTAGTCCATTTACATTAATTGTAAATGTTGCTTTGCTTCGATTAATTTTACCAAAGTTTTATTCACTTTCTATCAATATTTGTCCAATCTCTTTTCAGCTCTTTTGTTCCCCTGCCCCTGCTTTCTTTTGTCTCAGTATATATTTTTTTACTATTATACTTTGTTTCCTCCATTGTGTTTTTAGTTAGATTTCTTTATATACTTTTTAGTGCTACTTAGGGATTATAAAGTACATCCTGAACTTCTCATCATCCACTTAATATTGTACTAGTTTACGCAAAGTGTAAGAACCCTGTAACCACGAAATTTCATCTATCCCTTATCCTTTGTGCTTTCATTGTCAATATTTTATTTCTGTATATGCATAATAAGTGCTATTATTCTTACTTGATATAATCTTTTAACTTTCAAAGAAATAAATTAGTCCTTTTTATTTGCCCACATATTGACCATTTCTCTTAGTTTCTTACTTAATTATAATTTAATTAATTTAATTCTTCACAGTGATACGTTTCTATCTGACAATATCTGCCTTCAGCCTGAAGAATTTCCTTTAGCCTTTCCTATAGTACAGGTTGGCTGGCAGCCAATTTTCTGAGAAATTATTTAACTGAATATCTTTTGATGACACCCTCATTATTGAAGGAGAGATTTCTGGCCTTACTTTTTTTTTTTTCCCAGCACTTTACATATGCTGTTTCACAGGCTTCTGGCTGCCATGACATCGAATGGAAGTTAGCCATCACTTTTATCATTGTTCATCTGGAGATGGTGTGTGTTTTTTCTCTGACTACCTTTAAGATTTTCTGTTCAGCTCTTGTTTACAGCAGTTTGACTATGATGCACTTAGATGTGGTTTTCTTTGGATTCTGGGCATTCAGGTAAGCCCCAGAAAGGCCATGAGAGTAAGGCCTATCCTTTAGAGTAAGAACCATAATTTAGGACAGAGAAAAGAAAACACTGTAGACCTAGCTTAACCAATGATAAAACCAAGCCTGACAAGTTCAGTAGGATACACTAGCAATCTAACCAGCTGCCAGAGCACATTTCACCCCTTTCCCAGCCGGGCCAGCCCACTAACTTCTCTTGGCAGTGCCTGGCCTCCATGTTTCGGGGCAGCTCTTGCCCTGCAGCACCTGCTGTCTGCTGGGCCTGCCAGGCTCCCCCTGCACAGGAAAGAGCAGCTTTCAGCTGGGGCCTGACAGGGAAACCCTGTGCCATCTTTTGAGACCACCATCTTCACAATCCCCTCCTCTCCTGTATCCTGCTCCGCAAACCCCAGTTGCTTTAGGAGGTCCCGAACTGCCCTCTGCATCACCTCTTCTCATCTCAGAGAGAGAGAAGGATCTCTCTGTTTGGACTCTACTTCCCTGTTCTGAGATTGGGAAAGGAGTGCCAGGCAAAAACTAGGGTAAAATCGATCACATCTGTTGTATTTTCGTACTCTCAAATATATCACAATTCTCTGACTCTGTCCAATGCATAAAAATGGTTCTTTCATATACTCTGTCCAGTTTTATACTTATTCACAACAGTAGAATAAATTCCATACCAGTTATTCCATCATGGCCAGAAATGGAAGTCCTGTTTTGTTTTCGTTTTTTTGGAAAACTCCTCAGGTGATTTTTAACGTGTAGCCTAGAAAGAGAAGCAGCATGTGACAGCTCCTGGACTTTGGAGAAGCTGCCAAGCCCTACATCAGCCCGTCACTGCCAGGTACTGGGGACAAGGGCAGGAGGAAAGGTTATTGGAGTAGGGATTCCGAGGGAAGAGGATCCAGTCTGACTTTACTGGCAGTCCCTTTTCAAGAGATGCATTTCTGAGAGAGAATGATATAGTGGATACTATTCTCAGAATGAAGAAGCTTGGATTTTATTTCTGGCTCAGCCAACAGCTACTGGATGCCCATCGTTTACCTTGCCTTTCCTCATCTGCAGAATCAGAGAATTGGATTTAGAATACTTACATTTTCTTCTATCATCTAGAGTCTGAGAACCACAAAATATTAGGCTTTCTAAGTATTTCTATAACCAAATGACACATGGGAAGGCATAAAAAAATCAGGTTCCTATTACAAAAAAACAAAACCCTTCATGGAATGAACCCATGTACTCTAAGAAAATGACAAGATATAAGTTAAAACTGACTGTAAGAGGCTACAGGGGTTTCAACGTACTGTCAAGAACTCTTTGCTGAATTTCAAGGTTTTCCAAAGCAGGACACCAACTGAATCCCAAGCAATTAAGATGATAGATACTTTAAAGGCTTGTTTTCTACTCCAAATGTGCTCTGTTGTTAAGAGGGCAAGTGAATCCATGATTACCTAAAGATAGCCAAATGCAACCATGGCCAAAGAAGAAAAGGGGCATGTTCAGAACTATTTTCAAACCTTAAGCGAATTAATTATAATACTGTATAAAAGCACAACACAGGAAAAGACTTACCACTTAGTCTGAGCTCATCACACTCACATGCTTTTGTACCAAACATTATGTTGAAATAATACACATTTTTTTTTCCTCTTCAGATTTGTATTTCTCACATTACTGAAGGACCGATAAGTGAAGCCTTTCTGTAAGCATTAGAACTGGTTCTTGGGCTCAGGGTTCTGAGACTTGTGACCTACTACTGAGTATAAACTTGTCTGGAATCTACAGCTGGGTAAAAGTTTTGGCATATGCTGAGTTGGAAAAACAAGACATATTTGTCTTTTCAGGCATATTTTTGATGACAAGACTAAGATTCTAACAGAAAGTTTAAACATGGGGTTCTGTGCACCCTTGCCCCTTAAAAGTCTTGATTTCCAGGCTTTCTTCTAATATACTTACACACTTCCCATATTATTTCAACCTTCCAAAACTCTAATATTGCCTTTGCTCAAATTATATTTCCTGTATCAGTAAGAAACTCATTCGGCGGTCCAAACATATTCCTCTGGGCTTTCATGTCTTTCAAGAATTAAAGCAAGACAACACAGAGGGAAATATTTATCAAAATTTATTTTGAGGTGCATCTTCGTCTGTCTTTAGAGAGAGCACTTTGTGTATAAGTAAGGTTTAATGTGGCATAAACTCAGTAAAGTCATACACTTTTTAAGAAAGGCATAGGTGTTAGGGTTAATGACAGTTCTAAACTGATATCTGGCAGCATGCTATTTACAATAATAATATATCATGAGAACTTGTAGTTTCATTATAAGAAGTGAAAATTGATGTCAGTAGCATATAGAAGCAAATTATGCTCTAATGATTTCCTAATAAAGTAATTTGCTCATAGGTCATAAGGGATACAAGCCAAAAAAACTGCTTGGCCACTGAGGCCAAAGTAATTATTTTTCAGCCTTTAAATATTAAGCAAGTTGCCTAAGCCTTCTCATGGCATGCTAAATGATGATTGCCTGTCCCATCAAGTTCTTGGGGAGTTTGAAGAGGTCAAAGACAGAACTTCAGAGATAATTGAATGCACTTAAAATGAAAACGTTTACCAAGAAAGAGCAGGTTAGGTTTGTTTTTTTCCCTGTGGCTAAGTCAGTTTTCCATCTTTGGTCCATGTGACAAATTGGGAGACATGTGTAGATTCCTGTAATCCCAATGCTTAACCAAAGGGCAAGGATCACTTGGCAGAATCTGTAGAACCTTTACCAAATATAATCCACTCACCACATCCTCAACTACAACCTAATTTAATCCCAGGGTGGGTAAATATGAGGATTAAATCAAATGATATATATGAAAGTGCATTGACAGTTACAAAGTAGTATATAAATTAAAGTTATTAAGACACATTTGACTGGAAAAGAAAAACTTTTCAAAACCTTATTGCATTTCCCTCTGGATTTCTAAAAGTAAGCCATCTTGCAATTGTGTATGAAGAAATAGTGACTAATTGTGTTTGCATCCAGTCAGTACCATAGAAATTATGTCTCTATTTAGTAGACTTTCAATCACGCAAACAAACTGACAAATTAAAAACACTAGGAATGGACATTTGTAGCAGTAAAGCCTTTTGAACATGTTTTTCTTCATTATTATTTTTGCCTTACCTTGAGCTGCCTCTAGAGTTTATTTTAAAAGATAAAAAAAAAAAATTTAGAAAGGAAGGAAAACGTACAAGACAGATGGTTTGTCAAATCAGAAACAGGAAGCCTTTCCAAAAACAGGATAAAGAACATGGTGAATTATGAGATCGAAATGTTCATTGTAGGTCTACTGCAATTCCTTTGGATGTAAAAATAAGATGTTGCTGTAGTTCAGCCTTTAATTGTTCTTCCTTTCCTAGAGGGCAAGTATGTTCACTGTACATCTTCTATACCCATAAGGAGTGCTGGGCTTTTGTTCATAGTATGTCTCCCATTTTCCCGGAAGATTCCTTGGCAGGTAGAACACAGCTCATGTGCTAACTCAGAGCGATGTCAAGGGCCTAAGACATGCCCCTGTACGAGCACTGCTCTGTAGAGCACTGCTGCAGGACAGTGGAAAGAGCATGAACTTGGAAGTCAGGTGGATCTGGGTTTGAAAACCACCAGTTCTGACACTAGGTTGCTATAGTCGTGGGAAAATGAATTCACCTCTTTCAGTCTTGGTTTTCTAAAATGACAATAGCACAACCTTGCAAAGTTTTATTCAGAGTTTAAGATTATCAAGATATGTTAAATTGACACAATTTAATAGCTATCTCTATGGAGCCTCCCCTTCCATGAAGTGTTTTGTATGGATTTCTCATTTAGTGCCCACAACAACCTTATCCCTTGGGAAATACTATCTCTTTTTTTTTTTCACAAAATGGAAACACTGAGGCTCTGCTAAGTTCATGCTGAATCCATGTGGCTAGTAAATAGACGTGCCAGTGGGAGGAGCTTGTGTGGTGCAGAACTTGCCCTGATAACGCCCACAGTAGGAGGATAGTTCAGGACCACAGAAATGTTGCTGGAGAAGAGAAACCTTCTTTTTATAACTTCGGTGACTCTACCCACTTTATCTTTTGAATCAATGGACTCCCTTTTGGGGGGAGGGGGAGAGGGAGGTGAGCGGATTGTATAGGACTTTTCCTGCACTGAAGTGAAAAGGTGGTCTCCATTGTCTTTTTAATTTTTATTTATTTATTTATTTATTTATTTATTTATTTAAGACTGTGTTGGGTCTTCGTTGCTGCGTGTGGGCTTTCTCTCATTGCGGTGAGTGGGGGCTACTCTTCGTTGAGGTGCACGGGCTTCTCATTGTGGTGGCTTCTTTTGTTGCGGAGCACAGGCTCTAGGCATGGAGGCTTCAGGAGTTGTGGCACGTGGGTTCAGTGGTTGTGGCATGCAAGCTCCAGAGCGCAGGCTCAGTAGTTGTGGACATGGGCTTAGCTACTCCGCGTCATGTGGGATCTTCCCGGACCAGGGCTCAAACCCGTGTCCACTGCCTTGGCAGGTGGATTCCTAACCACTGAGCCAACAGGGAAGCCCTCCATGGTCTTTTAAAATGCTAAAAATTTTGACAACTATAAAAGAAAAAATGATTCCTTTTAGCAGAAGTAAAGGAAAGGAAATAGATTAAATGAAAGAACTTCTTGGCTATGAAATATGAGAGTTTAGTGAAAGAAGTAGTGGCTTTAACTGATAGACATGTTCTACAGGTAAACAATCATTTCTCTCAAATTGTCTGAATCAATCCTATGTAGGGCAAGGATATCACCTGCACTTAAATAATGTTAAGTATTATACGATGAGGGCCAGTATCCCTTAATTTATCAATCCTGCATTTTTTTTTTTTTTTTTTTTGGCTGTACGTGGGCCTCTCACTGCTGTGGCCTCTCCTGCCCCGGAGCACAGGCTCCGGACGCGCAGGCTCAGCAGCCATGGCTCACGGGCCCAGCCGCTCTGCGGCATGTGGAATCCTCCCGGACCGGGGCACGAACCCGTGTCCCCTGCATCGGCAGGCAGATTCTCAACCACTGCGCCACCAGGGAAGCCCAATCCTGCATTTTTAACAGAACCAGTATTCATATAAGTGGATATCCAAATCATGAAGTTTACCGTATGTTTCTAAGAACCCCCACCCCTGCAAAAGCCATAAGCTTTGCCCTTTTGAAATTTTAAATTGCAAGCACTGGTGCTTCTAGAGCAATTTTTTGATTAAGGATGAGAAGGCTGAACCACATGGAGAATGACTAGAGATAAAGGTTTGATGGTAGCTGGGGTATCCATTCTCTTCAGTTCCTCTCCCCCACCCCACCTCCTTGCTCACAGACCCTGGAGAAGCAGGAAGCTGGAAGCATGGCCAAGCTTGGGGCCACCGTGGGAGTCAGATTTTCGTTCCATCACATCCACCATCTGGTGCTTCTCTTCCTCACTGTCTGCCTGCATCTCCTTTTAGGGGCCTCTGGCTTTCAGCTTTTTCCTTTCTCCTTTTTTTGATATTCTGTTTCCCTACCAGCCCTTTTCATTCTGTCTTTTTTCTATTTCCATTTATCTGTGATCCCTTAGTTTGTTCTTTCTCTATAGAAATCATTTAAAAAGTCACCTGTATCTCAAGAAACGTTTTCAAGAATAAAACATATCTACCTCTGTATTTGTGAGTCTTGGTCCTTTGAGGATCAGATATCAAAAACAAGGTATCAAGAATTAAATATGCAAAGAATGTATTAGGAAAAATGCCAGTGAGAGAAAGTGGAGAGGGAGCCAGGGGAGACTAGGAAAGACCATGTTGGAGGTTGGATCCAGAGAAGAGAGAGGGACTTAAGGAAAGTAGGTCAGGTGCAAGCGTCTAGTCAGTGCAGTTCTAAGGAAAGTTCAGCAGGGGGAGCTCATGAGTCAGTGTCACTCACCAGAGGAGTCCTCTGTTTATCAGGAAAGGGCCTTAGCATCCCTGCTGTGCTTAGTCACTGGCTAGGAGCAGCCCATGGGAAGCAGAGCCTCAGTCAGAGTGCAGAGATGGATTGCAGAGTACAGAAGCTTGAGGCCAGCAGCAAATGACATTCTCTGCCTATGGAGATTTGTGAGGTGCATTCTCCTGGTCACCATACTACTATTCTTAGAGCTATGGCCCTTGAGTGTGTGTGTTTGTGTGTGTGTGCAGTAAATATCTGTATTTATTAAATGTAGACCATACTTTTTGACAAAAGGATTTGGAATATGTAAGTAAAATAGCCCCGTGGGCTCTTTGCCAAACTAGAGACCTGCTCCAAGTAATTACCTTTAGATCTACATTTGCTTTGCTAAGCTGGTGAAAATGAGACATAGTTTTCAGCAGGAAAATAAAGTTATTTAACAAGCTAATGGTAAGAAGTATTGTGCATATTCCAATAAATGTCAGCAGCCATCATCACTGCTCCTATATTTTCATCTAAAGAGACATTTGTCTGATTATTAAATTTCTTTGACAATGTGCCTCAGTACAATCACCAGAAAACATAACAGCTGGTTAAAAGTTGCCTTTTATGTGAACAATAGTTGTTGTAAAGCTGTATAAAAATCACATAAGAGGTAAAAGTAATACTGAGGATTGTGTTGAGTCTTGTGGATTTTGAACTAGACCAGTTAGAATTAAATGTAAAATTGAATAACTATTGCTGAATGTCATACTTAACCAAATAAGGGTATTCTGTATTTCATAACTTCTAAAAACATTAGCCCAATGGTTATAAAGGGACATCATAATTAGAAAGCCAGAATTATATGTTCCGATCCTCAACCACTGCTAAATTATTCTATATCTTGTCATATGTTCAGTAGAGGTAGCACATCTAGCAAGAGAAAAATGAAGAATATACAACACAATACAGAAGTAATCAAGGAAAGATGAGAAGGAGACTAGTTTAAAGAAACTATTACAGGGCTTCCCTGGTGGCGCAGTGGTTGAGAATCCGCCTGCCGATGCAGGAGACACGGGTTCGTGCCCCGGTCCGGGAGGATCCCACGTGCCGCGGAGCGGCTGGGCCTGTGAGCCATGGCCGCTGAGCCTGCGCGTCGGCAGCCTGTGCTCCGCAATGGGAGAGGCCACAACAGTGAGAGGCCCGCATACCGCAAAAAAAAACCAAACAAACAAAAAAGAAACTATTACAATATTTATTTCTAAACACATTTTTATGACATCCCAGATTTTGACTCTTCTCAGACCCCACTCACATGATAGTCTCAGCACATTAGCTTCATGATTTGATCTAAGCACACCTATTATCTCAGTTAAAAACCAGACGTAAGTAGAAATGATAAATGAGAAGAAAAAATAGACTTTGAGTAGAGTATAGTAAGGATTGAGAGGTGGTTTTCTGCCATATTTGGGGAGGGTGATGACGATTCAGCAATACCATGGAATCAGTGGCAGTGATGATGATCTTCTCGAACTTTGGGGAGTTGACAAGCTATCTGAGTCAGAGTTCTCCAGGAAAAACAGAACACAATAGGATGTGTACATATAGAGAAAGAAATTTATTATATGGAATTGGATGACATAATTGTGGAGGCCGGAAAGTCCAAAATCTGCCAGGTAGACCAGCAGGCTGGAGACCCAGGGGAGGTGATGTTCCAGTTGGAGGATGTCTGCTGTAGAACCAGGTCAGACTTACTTTGCAGGTGAAGTCCGAAGACAGTCTGCTGTCAGATTTTCTCTTGCTCACAGGAGGCCTGTCTTTTTCGTCTATTCAGGCCTTCAACTGATTGTATGAGGCCCACCCACACTGTAAAGAGCAATCTGCTTTACTCACAGTCCCTTGATTTAAATGTTAATTCCATCCCCAAACATCCTCACAGATAACACAAAATAACATTTGACCAAATATCTGGACACCTCATGACCCAACCAAGCTGACATCTAAAATGAACCATCGCAGGGCAGAAATTGAGACACAGATGTAGAGAACAAATGTATGGACACCAAGGGGGGAAAGTGGTAGTGGGGGTGGTGGTGGTGTGATGAATTGGGAGATTAGGATTGACATATATACACTAATATGTATAAAATGGATAACTAATAAGAATCTGCTATATAAAAAGATAAATAAAATAAAATTCAAAGATAAAATAAAATGAACCATCATACAAACCTTCCAGATTCCTTACCTCTGGTAGCAGGATTAGTAAGCTAAGTGATGTCCAGCCCACTCTGATTCTATGTTAACAGTGAGAATAGTCTCTAGGAGTTGGGTCAGGTACCCCATTAAAAAACTTTTCAGAAACGTATGCCCTCTTCTTAGACTTAACTTCCTAAGTTGTTGAAATTCAAAGTGCAGTGTATTATTGGTCTTTTCTTTATGCAACATTTTACTGAGGTATAGCATATATTCAGTAAATTGCCCAAATCTGAGGTGACAATGAAATATTTGTATCTGTCTCTATATCTCCATGTAAGCACCATCCAAAACAATATGTAGATCATTTTCAACATTCCAGAAGAGGCTCTCATATTTTCCTTTTCAATTAATGGACCCCAGAGGAAAACACAGCTCTGACTTCTATCACTGAAGATTCTACTTTGCCTTTTCCTGAATGTCATATAAGTGACATCACAGAAAATTTCCTCCATTAATATCTGGCTTCCTTCATGTTAAGTCTGAAACTGTAAAAGGACTGTGATTACACCCCTTGTGAGATAACAAATTAGCTTGCCATCGTTTTATATATATATATGGTATATATGATATATTTTTAAACAAGACCTTGGGTCAGACACACAGGTGGTTTATTACTCACAGCAAAAAGCAGCCAGAGCAGTATCTCAGCACACATTCTCCAAGTCCCAGTCTTCTTAAGGTGACAGAATGAGCACCAGATGTTTATCTGACCTGCATCAGGTTTACATCACAAGAGCAGAACCCTGAAAGGATGAGACTTGGAACTTCTTTGGGGTGGCTGGCATTATCTCCAGCACATCGCTGCCATTCTCCTGCCAAGAGAAAAAGGCTTTTACTCTACAATGTAAATCACCTTCTCCCGGGAAAGTGGGGGAGGGATACGATGACCATCCTGGAACGTAAGCCAGTGCCTCTGGAAGAGGGGATGGAAACGTTACTAACTTGGAAGTCTCTGGAGATTTCTGTCTTTAGGGAGATACTACCTCCAGCTTCTAAGGCATGTTCCCAAGGCCATTCCCTGTACACGGAATGCCCAGGCCATGCAGAAAGACTGAGAAATCCAGGGAAAATTATCTCCCAACGTCATCAACTCTTCCTGGAGATTAATACACATGTTTGCATAAAGCAGTAGTCCATTCTTCCCTTGCTGATATACACAATTATTGAAGTTGATGTATTTAGAAGTTGACTGTCGAGCACCTACCACGTGCCCAGGTCTACCATAATAAAAGGAGTGGCATGGCTACAGCTATGAATTGTGGAATCTAGGGAGAGAGTTTAACGTGAGTTCCATAGATCGTTTAGTAGTACATATTTGGTGTTCAGGTAGCTCATAATCCTTTCAAAGTTCTACTTAAAACTTTGAGTCATGTTATATGGATTTTTCTGGGGAGAAAAACCATTGCTTTTTATCAGATATAGTAATATGTCTGTAATTCAAAAGATTAAGAGTTCCTAGCATGCTAATTCCATCTCTGCAAGATTCAAGCAGACTCTCTGTGGTTTTGTTTCTTCCTGACAGATCTGGACCCTGAGCGTCTAGTTTCCTTAAACTGCCCCCATTGTCTTACCTTCTCACCAAAACAGTGGAATTTCCAAGACAAAAATGGAAAGAATGATTGAAAAAGTAGTGTAGGTATAAGTGAAGTAAGTTAGACAGAGAAAGGCAAATATGTGATATCACTTATACGTGGAATCTAAAAGGTGATACAAATGAACTTAATTACAAAACAGAAATAGACTCACAGACATAGAAAACAAAATTATGGTTACCAAAGGGGAAAGTGGGGAGAGGAATAAATTAGGACTTTGAGATTAACAGATACACACTAATATATATCAAATAGATAAACAACAAGGATCTACTGTGTAGCACAGGGAAATATATTCAATATCTTGTAATAACCTATAATGGAAAAGAATCTGAAAAAGAATATATATATATATATATATATATATATACATGTATATATATGAATCACTTTGCTGTATACCTGAAACTACCGCAACACTGTAAATCAACTATACTTCAATTTAAAAAAAGAAAGAGATGGTAGGTAATAGTGCTCAAATTAAGGACAAAACCACCTCAGGGGCTTCCCTGGTGGCACAGTGGTTGAGAATCCGCCTGTCAATGCAGGGGACACGGGTTCGAGCCCTGGTCCGGGAAGATCCCACGTGCCGCGGAGCAACTAAGCCCGTGCGCCACAACTACTGAGCCTGCGCTCTAGAGCCCGCAAGCCACAACTACTGAGCCTGTGCTTCTGGAGCTTGTGCTCCTCAACGGGAGAGGCCGCAGCAGTGAGAGGCCCGTGCACCACGATGAGGAGTGGCCCCCGCTCGCTGCAACTGGAGAAAGCCCTCGCACAGAAACGAAGACCCAACACAACCAAAAATAAAGAAATAAATGAACAAATTAATTAATTTTTAAAAAGAAACAGAATTCCTATAAAAACAGAAAACAAAACAAAACAAACAAACAGAAACTCCCTCAGACAAGTCAGTTTACAATTTTTCTGGCTTCTTTTTGTTTTAGTATCTTTGTTAAGAACGCACCAGTAAAACACTCAAGACCAAGATCTGAGACCCCCCCAGAGTGCTATACTCTCCCCAGGACTTGATCTGAAAAAAAAAACCCCTACTGTCCCCAAATGCCCCAGCCTGCCCCCACTAGTATGACACGTTTATAGAAAATTTTCCTAAATTTGATACTCACCTGCATGTGTTCAATTTCTTCTCACCCAGCACTGAAAATAAATTCAACAAATGTTCTCTTTTCATCATTTGAATTTTTGCCTTTTTGGAATATTTGCATTTTAACAGGAATATGCCTGAAAAATAAGTCTTTGCTCGAGGGAATGTATTACTAATGTGAAAATGTTAGGCATCTGTTACAATCTAGTTGAGGGATTTAAGATAAATAAGCTTTCCTGTCACACTGTCACACAGCAGTGCTCACATCACGTCGTCATCTCCTTAGATAGGCTTCGTAAAATTCTCTTACTTTTCTGATTGAAAAAGTTGCTCTTTGGAACAACATGACGGCACACATGATTGCCACATGCTGTGGTGACAAGGACACTTAGCCCGACCTTCCAAGACCAGAGTCCAAATCATGGGTCTGCACTCAGTCCAGCATGACCTTGGGCACATTGATTCATCTCCCAGAGATTCAGTCTGCTTATGGGTGATACTGAGATCATGATGCTTGTGTTAACACGTTATCAAGTGAAAGATGTTTTACGAACTTAGGTAATATTATGTCACAATCACGTCACAACCACCCCATGTGACCTCATCTGGACCTCATCTGCTGGTTACAAAAACATTTCTTAAACTTTCAAAATGGCAGTGCTATCGAGATGACAGTTTTGAAACGTAGTCCTGTTGGACTTTGGGTAACAGTTAAGGGATGGAAGGAAAGAGGGGGAAAGAAGGAGTTGAGGAAAAGAGATTCTGCTATTTAAAAAAAAATTTTATTGGAGTATAGTTGATTCACAATGTGGTGTTAATTTCTGCTGTACAGCAAAGTGAATCAGTTATACATATAGCCACTCTTTTTTAGATTCTTTTCCCATATAGGTCATTACAGAGTACTGAGTAAAGTTCCCTGTGCTATAATGTAAGTCCATATTAGTTCTCTCTTTTTATATATAGCAGTGTGTATATGTCAATCCCAATCTCCCAAAGTATCCCCCCTTCTCCCCTGGTAACCATAAGTTTGGTTTCTCCATCTGTGACTCTTTTTCTGAGATTCTGCTATCTTGTGAATGTGCAAGATTTGCTCTCCTTGGAGGAAAAGTGACAGTTAGCCGGTGACTTTGCAGTGTGGAACCCATAGCATAAAGGCTTAGGGCTCTGTTATTAACCAACAGTGAGTGTGTTGCCAACCAGTGTTAGCGAGGGTTTCAAGTGTCTCATCATTAGTCAGGAGTGGGGAGAGATCAACAATTCAGTCGCAAAGATATAGGAAGCCTGTATCTTTATCCTGTTAGCCTCGTAGGCAGGTTAGCGATAGCAGCTCTGTGGGCTCACAAGTGTGCTTCAGGTAATCTACATCCTCATAAATTTGGGAGTGTTAGAAGCAAGCAACCACACTCACTGCTTATGGAAAACAGAACAAGTATCTCAAGTGAGCATTAAGATTGAACGATGCCTGAGCTATTGGAGCCCTGTTGATTCCAAATTTATAATAATGACTGTGGAAAGGTGGAGAACAATAGGAAACATAATGACATGTTCCTTGGCTTAGGACAATGCAAGGTAGGTCAATTGTAGTCGTATCTTTGTCCAGAGAAACTGCCATTTTAACTCCCTACGTCATAGTTTCTCATCTGAAAAGTTTTCTCAGTGGAGAAGGCTTCCTGTGTTTCTGGATGAGGATGAGAATAGTAGCATAATGTCAGTTACTTTTTAGAAAGATAGAACAAATAAAGAGTCCAAAAGTGGGGGTGAGGGAGGGGTTTGGGAAAGAGAGCATACTGGTATTTGGTCAGAAAGAAATTAAACTTAGGGGTAACGGGAGAACTTAACTAACTCCCCTTAACTAATTATTTTCTTTACCCTCCCATTCCTACCAAATCTTGTGCAATTTATTTTAAGTGAAAAAGAGATGTGCCATTTTTTATAGTTAATACTCCATCATAAATGAGCAGCAATTAATTAGAGAATATAATGGATGTCTTTTGGTACTTGAGAAACACAAATGGAAGTAGAGAGTTTAGAGTTTTCAAATAGAATGAACTCTATAACTTCCAATTTCTTTCTTTGGCTTACCATGGTCACATTATTATTATTATTATTATTGTCCCTAAAGGTGATCAAATTTATTTTCTCCAAAAGCTTAACATCCTTACAGTAGGCTTGAAATTCTGACATATCGACATCATGAGGAAAGATCGGGAACCTTAGTGTCAAATCATGAAGTCTTTATTAGAAAGTGGAAAGTCAACAGAAGACCATTACTTGGAGATTTACTACTCTTTTATTTTTTTAAATTTTTATTAATTAATTAATTTATTTTTGCTGTGTTGGGTCTTCGTTTCTGTGCGAGGGCTTTCTCTAGTTGTGGCAAGCGGGAGCCACTCTTCATCGCGGTGCGTGGGCCTCTCACTATCGCGGCCTCTCTCGTTGCGGAGCACAGGCTCCAGACGCGCAGGCTCAGTAGTTGTGGCTCTCGGGCCTAGTCGCTCCGCGGCATGTGGGATCCTCCCAGACCAGGGCTCGAACCCGCGTCCCCTGCATTAGCAGGCAGATTCTCAACCACTGCGCCAGCAGGGAAGCCCGAGATTTACTACTCTTAAAGGAAGTAATGTATGTTTGCTCTTAGACATGGCCCAAGAGATGCCTGCTTGGGAAGTTTGGAAAGCTCCAGCTGGGGGGCTTTCTATCCTTCTCTTCATATCTGCAACTCCAGAAGTTAATACACAGAGTTTTAAGTAATGACGATACACATCATTTTTCCTTGATTTCTCAGAGTGAATTGTTCTAAGAGAAGAAAAGTACTATGCTTCATATAATGCTTTACTATAATTCCCTAAGAATGTAATGGTACTATTCTATTCTCTAGATGTTTATGGGGGAATTGGAAAAAAATTAACCTGGCATTCAAATTGAGCTTATTCTTCTAGTCTCTATTGCTGTACCTAGAACTTGGAGAGTCAGGGAAGGTATCTACCAGCCCAGTGAATGTTAGTACCTCTGATTTTTGAGTCACTTTGTTTTCTGAGTGTTCTTGGTTGGGGGAATCTAATATGTAAAGTTTGTAAAACTTAAAGAACAAATCTTTATTTCCTGCCTTAATGGGTTAAGAAGTTTCCTTTCAGCCCATAATTTTATGGGGTGTTATTTCAAAAAAATCATAGTATTTAATGTAGGGTTTGGTTTTGTTTTGTTTTTACTATTTTGGTCTTAAAAAATCATTGAGGTAAAGAGCTTCTAGAGCATTTATTCTTAATCTCTGGATCCTCTCTTCAATAACTCATGTATACAGAAATGTGGAAATTTCACAGACCCTCTGAAACTTATTCATACACCAATAGATCCATGGTTGCCAAGTTTAAAACCACTGTTGTAGAGGAATTGGAATTGTATCAGCTTAAACAGATTAATATCACACCCTAGATAGTGCCAGGGACTCAGTAAGCACTTCATAAAACCTTTTGGAGAAAATAGCAGATGGAATATTTTTTCATTCTCTTCTCTGAAATTACATTTTCTAGGCCGCTCAGAGACCCAATAAGGTCATCAGTTGTCATTTCCAAGATTCCTGCTTTTCATTGCTCAACTGCAAGGTATGAGAGGCAGGAGAATAACGTCCATATTTCAGCATTTCATGAATCTGATTGTTATGTGATCTCAGAAGGTTACAGTTAGTCTCTTCTCTCTTGTCTTTCATTTGTGTGACACTGGATTTGTTAATGAAGGAACCTAAATGAGCTTTAAATTGTTTTGTAAAAGAGAGACAAATATTTGGTTTGTTTTCTTTAAAAATTTTTTTTCAATTGCCCGCCTCTCTTTCTCTCTCCCTGTCTCTCTCTCTTTCTCTCTCTAGGCACACAAGAAGTTGTTGGGTATTGCTCAAATTCTATAATATGGTAATGAAATACTTTGATCATGAGAAGCAAATGAATGTTTAGTAATTCAACCAAAACAGATAGAATCATCTGAGTTTTATAATACAGTTTTAGCTTTAGATACCACTTCAAAATCCACCTGCTTACTTAAACTCAACCATCATAATTTTACATCCCTTGTAACTTTGTCATTGAACTCTTCTGGTTTTAAGAAAATGAAAAGTAATTTTTTAAAGTGAGAACAATAAAGGAAGTTTGTGCAATTCATTTTTCTCTGATTAGAGAATACATACACAAATTTACCTCTGTAGTTGAAAAGCTATACAAATAATAAATTTCATCCTTGATTGACCCTAATATTTTTGTCATTAATATGGGAAATGGTCAGTCAAGACAAGAGGAAAGGACATTTTATTTTCATGGTAAAACTGCAGAATATTACAGGGTTCTTAGACTATATGTAAGCTAAAAGTTTGACCTTTTATTAAATAATTTATAAACTGAGTCTTTTAAAAATTTGTACTGAGGAAAATTTCAAATACATGCAAAAGTAGAGAGAATAGTATGACTTTGGAGCACAGGCTCCAGACTCGCAGGCTCAGTAGTTGTGGCTCACGGGCCTAGTTGCTCCACGGCATGTGGGATCTTCCCAGACCAGGGCTCGAACCCATGTCCCCTGCATTGGCAGGCAGATTCTCAACCACTGCGCCACCAGGGAAGCCCCCCGGAAATGCCTTTTTATGTAAAATTAATAAATGCTCATTAAGAAAAAGTCAAGCCATTAGGAAAAGTACAAAGAAAAAAACATATTTAAAACCATATCAATTTCTACCACCTCCAAATTACTCTAGTTACTATTTTGTGAACAGCATTGTATGCATCTTCTTATAAAGAGATCAATAGGTAATAGAGTAAAAAGTATTATCATGCTATATTCAGTATTTAAAATGAAAATTATGGGATTTAAAGAAAAAAACTGAAGCAAAACTAAAATAATTGTTTCTTCAAGAGATAATTCTTAAAATGTCTTTATATTTTAATATAAAGAGTTTATTAAAAAGTACATAGTTCTACTTTAAATAGTATCTATTTGCATTTTGACTTGAAACCATAACTCCCATAATTCTGTATTTAAATGGATTCGCTATTTACCACCAGTTTTTTTTATCATGTTTTATCCATATCCAAGTTTTTATTATGCTTCATCTCTCGCCTGCCTGGCATTCATTCTGCTCAAGAATGTTTTGGTCCCTAAGCTGTTAACAGATTTGCTAACTTCAAGGAAATGTCTTTATCTGAAGACACTTGGGACAGTATGAACTATTGGGCCACTCTCTCAGAACGTTGTAGCTATTATTCACTATCTTCAGGAGTTGAACGTTGCCTTAGAGACATCCACAGCTAACCCTGTTTTTACCCTTTGTATACCATTCACTTTTCTTATCACATGCTCAATTTTTTTTTGAATTGTTCAAGTATAGCCACTTTTACAAAACATGTCTAATGATTCTGTCTGAATTTTTCGAAGATATAATGTTCCCTTTCAATTTGCAGATTCAAGTTTTTTCTCAGTTCTGTGGTATTTTCACCTGTGATATTACTTTATAATTTTAACTGTTCCATTTTTTCCATACTCTTCTTCAGCAATTATGGATATACTGGATCTCCTTTCCTTTTCTTCCATATCTATCAACTTACAAACAGTAATTTTCTTTCCATTTCTTTATTATTATCCTAATGTGACTTTCATTTTTATCATGGTTTAGTTTTCTCTTATATTTCCTCTATGAATTGTACCAGCTCAATTATTTTCTCTAACCATTATCTTATAATTTCTTCTTTGAATCCTTACATCTACCCTATGAGATCTTTTCAGGAGTTATTATGCAATTTGCAATTTTTTTGAGACCTAACAGGTTGAATGTTTTTGTAATATAAGCATAGCTGTTTCAGTATTTTGTAGGTGTGCCTTATAGTTTGAAGTTGTAAACTTCCTTGTTTAATTGGAGATGAAGAACTCTTCAATATCTTCTATTTTTTCTTCATTGCTGACAGAGGGATTTAGGAAAGGAGAAGGGAATTCTATAAAAGTCTTTGCTCAACCATCTTTGACATAAGGCTTACAAAGAAGTTTAAGTCCAAAGTTTTACACTGCTTCAGTGCTGTGAAGACTTCATAGATAGCCACCCAACTATCTGGGTGGAGCAGCTTCCTTTCCCTAGGAATGAGCAAGTTCTCAGAATGAACTGATTGCAAGAGCTAAGAACACAGGATTAGTTTTCCAATTCTTCCAACCACCTTCACCCCAGAGAGTTGGAGGATAGGATCACTTGCCCTGATACCTGTGGTGTGGACACAGGGTGAGACACTGTAGGTATGGTTGGAAAAAGCTTTTTCTTTTTTTGACCACATAGAAGAGAAATGTAGAGTGTTAGAGTCAGCAGCTTGACTGTGTATCTGAAAGACTGGGCTGATTTGGGCCATTTTGTACCTTGAATAAGTTTTTACTATACAGAGGGTTGAGATATGAATATTGCATTTTAGAGGTTCCTTTCCTGTTCAAAGGCAAAAAACTAACCAAAAGCTTTGCCAGGAGTTTTTACCAGCAATAGGAATAAAGTCTAGCTAGAAATACTAACTAGATTATAAGTTTCTCAAGCGACCATATTTTATTTATCTTTGCATTTTCAGTACCTTGCACATGGTTTGGAAAATAATAGGTGCATAATATTAACAATAATAACTGATAGCCAGATGCATATTGGTGATGGGCACTATGCCAGTCACATTCAATTCTCACACAAAAAGAACAACTCATTACCCTTCTTGATTTACTCAGAAAAATAAATGCCCAAGATTACACTGCTATTAAATAGATGGAGTCAAGATTTGAACCCAGGCTAACTGACTACAGAGTACATCAACTTAACTAAGTATACAAACTTAACCGCTAAGAAAGGGATGAGGGAGCCAGGGAAGGAAAGAAAGAAGAACAGGAGGCACAGTGAGAAGAATGATTGATATAAGCAAGAATTTTAAGGTATTGAAGCATTGTTATACAAAAAGGAGAACAGATGGCCTTTGAGCAGCCAGTGGGAAGCAGGATTTTGCCGTGGAGACTCAATACTAGAGGCACAGGAAAAAAACAATACACCTGAATGCACACACAAAAAGTCTGTTACAAACCAAAGCTGGCCTCCTGGTGGTGAGAAGACAGTTGTGGACATGGGGAATGTAGAAACCAATATGGAGAGATCGTGGTTGCCTTTGCAAGGTTCCATGCTGTTCTTAATTTCTGCCTTCCTGACCACTATCATTTTCTTAAATATCTTGGGAAAGTGTAAACAACATGGGAGCAACACTACTGTACCCAATATGGACCATGTAACTCTTGAGAACACAGTCATCTTGACTAGCCAAGAATAGCTAACTGTAGTGGGCCCCAACTCTATTAAGCAATAGTTGGTGGGATGCAGGTTTGATGGGAGAGAATATCAAAGGACCTCTTAGGCCTTTCCTCAGTTGGTATTCTTTATACCTTTGAGCTCGGTTACATATGTGCATATGTGTATCTGTGTATGAATCTATAAGCTGTCAAAAATTCAGTCTAGACTAGGAAGACTTAAACCAACAATACTCAATAATCTCCATCTAACCTGGGTGCTACTGTTACTTAGAGGAAGGAAGTATTCTGTGGGTCTAGACGGTGTGATCCCAGCTAAGGGAAAAGCAGTTTCGTGAGTCAAAGGTGTGTATTCTGGGCCTGGCTTTCCCTCTCTGTAGCTGAGTGACATGATCATGCTTGGCTTCAACTCCCCATAATTTGAGGACAATTCTCCTTGCCCAACCTACATTTGCTTCACTGGTTCCAAAACCTATATAAAAATAGACAAATTGCAGATACTCTTCATAAACCAGAGGAGCTAGAGTATGCAGTAAGCAGTTTAAGAGTCCTCAGAGTCCCAGTTGTCTTCTGTCTCCAGATGTGAGCCTGGCCCTGTTCAAACCTTACTCACTATGACTTCCCACTACATTTTTTTAACATCTTTATTGGAGTATAATTGCATTACAATGTTGTGTTAGTTTCTGCTGTATAACAAAGTGAATCAGCTATACATATACATATGTCCCATAACCCCACCCTCTTGCGTCTCCCTCCCACCCTCCCTATCCCAACCCTCTAGATGGACACAAAGCACCGAGCTGCTCTCCCTGTGCTATGTGGCTGCTTCCCACTAGCTATCTATTTTATATTTGGTAGTGTATATAAGTCCATGCCACTGTCTCACTTCGTCCCATCTTACCATTCCCCCTCCCCGTGTCCTCAAGTCCATTCTCTACGTCTGTGTCTTTATTCCTGTCCTGCCCCTAGTTTCCTCAGAACCATGGGTTTTTTTTAGATTCCATATGTATGTGTTAGCATATGGTATTTGTTTTTCTCTTTCTGACATACTTCACTCTGTACAACAAACTCTAGGTCCATCCACCTCACTACAAATAACTCAATTTCATTTCTTCTTATGGCTGAGTAATATTCCATTGTATATATGTGCCGCCTCTTCTTTATCCATTCATCTGTTGATGGACACTTAGGTGGCTTCCATCTCCTGGCTATTGTAAATAGAGCTGCAATAAACATTTTGGTACATGACTCTTTTTGAATTATGGTTTTCTCAGAGTATATGCCCATTAGTGGGATTGCTGGATCATATGGTAATTCTATTTTTAGTTTTTTAAGGAACCTCCATACTGTTCTCTATAGTGGCTGTATCAGTTTACATTCCCACAAACAGTGCAAGAGGGTTTCCTTTTCTCCACACCCTCTCCAGAATTCATTGTTTAGATTTTTTGATGATGGCCATTCTGACCTGTGTGAGGTGATATCCCATTGTAGTTTTGATTTGCATTTCTCTAATGATTAGTGATGCTGAGCATTCTTTCATGTGTTTGTTGGCAATCTGTATATCTTCTTTGGAGGAATGTCTATTTAGGTCTTCTGCACATTTTTGGATTGGGTTGTTTGGTTTTTTTTTTTTTTTTTTGAGCTGCATGAGCCACTTGTATACTTTGGAGATTAATCCTTTGTCAGTTGCTTCATTTGCAAATATTTTTTCCCATTCTGAGGGTTGTCTTTCAGTCTTGTTTATGGTTTCCTTTGCCGTGCAAAAGCTTTTAAGTTTCATTAGGTCCCATTTGTTTATTTTTGTTTTTATTTCCATTTGTCTAGGAGGTGGGTCAAAAGGATCTTGCTGTTTTTTATGTCATAGTGTGTTCTGCCTATGTTTTCCTCTAAGAGTTTGATAGTGTCTGGCCTTACATTTAGGTCTTTAATCCATTTTGAGTTTATTTTTATGTATGGTGTTAAGGAGTGTTCTAATTTCATTCTTTGACATGTAGCTGTCCAAATTCCCAGCACCACTTATTGAAGAGGCAGTCTTTTCTCCATTGTATATTCTTGCCTCCTTTATCAAAGATAAGGTGACCACATGTGCATGGGTTTATCTCTGGGGTTTTTATCCTGTTCCATTGATCCATATTTCTGTTTTTGTGCCAGTACCATACTGTCTTGATTACTGTAGCTTTGTAGTATAGTCTGAAGTCAGGGAGCCTGATTCCTCCAGCTCTATTTTTCTTTCTCAAGATTGTTTTGGCTATTCAGGGTATTTTGTGTTTCCATACAAGTTGTGAAATTTTTTGTTCTAGTTCTTTTTTTGTAACATCTTTGTCTGGATTTGGTATCAGGGTGATGGTGGCCTTGTAGAAAGAGTTTGGGTGTGTTCCTTCCTCTGCTATGTTTTGGAAGAGTTTGAGAAGGATAGATGTTAGCTCTTCTCTAAATGTTTGATAGAATTCACCTGTGAAGCCATCTGATCCTGGGCTTTTGTTTGTTGGAAGATTTAAAATCACAGTTTCAGTTTCAGTTTCAGTGCTTGTGATTGGTCTGTTCATATTTTCTGTTTCTTCCTGGTTCAGTCTCGGAAGGTTGTGCTTTTCTAAAATTTGTCCATTTCTTCCATGTTGTCCGTTTTATTGGCATATAGTTGCTTGGAGTACTCTCTCATGATCCTCTGTATTTCTGCAGTGTCAGTTGTTACTTCTCCTTTTTCATTTCTAATTCTATTGATTTGAGTCTTCTCCCTTTTTTTCTTGATGAGTCTGGCTAATGGTTGATCAATTTTGTTTATCTTCTCAAAGAACCAGCTTTTAGTTTTATTGATCATTGCTATCGTTTCCTTGATTTCTCTTTCATTTATTTCTGATCTGATCTTTATGATTTCTTGCCTTCAGCTAACTTTGGGGTATTTTTGTTCTTCTTTCTCTAATTTCTTTAGGTTTAAGGTTACGTTGTTTATTTGAGATTTTGCTTGTTTCTTGAGGTAGGATTATACTGCTATAAACTTCCCTCTTAGAACTGCTTTTGCCGCATCCCATAGTTTTTGGGCCATTGTGTTTTCATTGTCATTTGTTTCTAGGTACTTTTTGACTTCCTCTTTTATTTCTAAAGTAAACTCTTGGTTATTTAGTAGTGTATTGTTTAGCCTCCATGTGTTTGTATTTTTTACAGATATTTTTCCTCTAATTGATATCTAGTCTCATAGTGTTGTGGTAGGAAAAGATACTTGATACAATTTCCATTTTCTTAAATTTACCAAGGATTGATTTGTGACCCAGGATATGATTTATCCTGGAGAATGTTCCTTGAGCACTTGAGAAGAAACTGTATTCTGTTGTTTTTGGATGGAATGTCCTATAACTATCAGTTAAGTCCATCTTGTTTAATGTGTCCTTTAAAGCTTGTATTTCCTTATTTATTTTGATTTTGGATGATCTGTCCATTGGTGAAAGTAGGGTGTTAAAGTCCCCTACTATGATTGTGTTACTGTCGATTTCCCCTTTTATGGCTGTTAGTATTTGCCTTATGTATTGAGGTGCTCCTATGTTCAGTGCAGAAATATTTACAATTGTTATATCTTCTTCTTGGATCAATCCCTTGATCATTATGTAGTGTCCTTCTTTGTCTTTTATAATAGTCTTTATTTTAAAATCCATTTTTTCTGGGCTTCCCTGGTGGCGCAGTGGTTGAGAGTCCGCCTGCCAATGCAAGGCGCGTGGGTTCATGCCCTGGTCCGGGAGGGTCCCGTGTGCCGCAGAGTGGCTGGGCCCGTGGGCCATGGCTGCTGGACCTGTGCGTCCAGAGCCTGTGCTCCGCAGCGGGAGGGGCTGCAGCAGTGAGATGCCCACATACCGGAAAAAAAAAACAAAACATTTTTTCTGATATAAGAATTGCTACTCCAGCTTTCCTTTGATTTCCATTTGCATGGAATATCTTTTTCTATCCCCTCACTTTCTGTCTGTATGTGTCCCTAGGTCTGAAGTGGGTCTCTTGGAGATAGCATATATATGGGTCTTGTTTCTGTATCCTTTCAACCAGTCTATGTCTTTTGGTTGGAGCATTTAATCCATTCACATTTAAGGTAATTATTACCATGTATGTTCCTATTACCATTTTCTTAATTGTTTTGGGTTTGTTATTGTAGGTCTTTTCCTTCTCTTGTGTTTCCTACCTAGAGAAGTTCCTTTAGCATTTGTTGTCAAGCTGGTTTGGTGGTGCTGAATTCTCTTAGTTTTTGCTTGTCTGTAATTGTTTTAATTTCTCTGTCAAATCTTAATGAGATCTTTGTTGGGTAGAGTAATCTTTGTTGTAGGTTTTCCCCTTTCATAGCTTTAAATATGTCTTGCCACTCCCCTCTGGCTTGCAGAGTTTCTGCTGAAAGATCAGCTGTTCACCAAATGGGGATTCCCTTTTATTTTAGTTGTTGCTTTTCCCTTGCTGCTTTTAATAATTTTTCTTTGTATGTGATTTTTGATAGTCCGATTAATATGTGTCTTGATATGTTTCTCCTTCGATATATCCTATATGGGACTCTCTGTACTTCCTGTACTTGATTGACTATTTCCTTTCTCATATTAGGGAAGTTTTCAACTACAATCTCTTCAAATATTTTCTCAGTCCCTTCTTTTTCTCTTCTTCTTCTGGGACCCCTATAATTGGAATGTTGGTGCGTTTAGTATTGTCCCAGAGGTCTCTGACACTGTCTTCAATTCTTTTCATTTTATTTTCTTTATCCTGCTCTACAGTAGTTATTGCCACTGTTTTATCTTCCAGGTCACTTATCCGTTCTTCTGCCTCAGTTAGTCTGCTATTGATTCCTTCTAGAGAATTTTTAATTTAATTTATTTAGTGGTTCATCATTGTTTGCTCTTTACTTCTTCTAGGTTCTTGTTAAATGTTTCTTGTATTTTCTCCTTTCTATTTCCAAGATTTTGGATCATCTTTAGTATCATTATTCTGAATTCTTTTTCAGGTACACTGCCTATTTCCTCTTCATTTGTTTAGTCTGGTGTGTTTTTACTTTGCTCCTTCATCTGTTGCATATTTCTCTGTCTTCTCATTTTGCTTAACTTACTGTGTTTGGGATCTCCTTTTCGCAGACTGCACATTTGTAGTTCCCATTGTTTTTGGTGTCTGCTCCCAGTGGGTAATGTTGTTTCAGTGAGTTGTGTAGGCTTCCTGGTGGAGGGGATCAGTGTCTCTGTTCTGGTGGTTGAGGCTGGATCTTGTCTTTCTGGTGGGCAGGACCGTGTCTGGTGGTGTGCTTTGGGCTGTCTGTGAATTTATTATGACTTTAGGCAGCTTCTCTGCTAATGGGTGAGGTTGTGTTCCTGTCTTGATAGTTGTTTGGCATGGGGTGTCCAGCACTGTAGCATGCTGGTCATTGAGTGGAGCTGGGTCTTAACGTTGAGGGAGGTGGAGATCTCTGGGAGAGCTCTCGCCGATTGATATTACATGGGGCAGGGAGGTCTCTGGTGTCCCCAAGACCTGAAGTCAGCTCTCCTACCTCAGAGGCTCAGGCCTGACACCAGACCTGAGCACTAAGACCCTGTCGGCCACATGACCAGATATATGGGGAGTTTTTTGCCTTTTGGGAAGTCTGAGGTCTTTTGCCAGCATTCAGTAGGGTTTCTGTAGGAGTTGTTCCAGATGTAGATGTATTATTGATGTATTTGTGGGGAGGAAGGTGATCTCCATATCTTACTCCTCCACCATCTTGAAGGTCCTTCCATCCATTATCCCTGCTACATTTTTTCCACAGAAGATATTTTGATTCTTGGGAGGCAAAACCCAAAGTAGCATCTTGACACTCATAGACAGTTACCACCTGTGTGTTTTTTACATAAGAAAGCTCTCCTTTTAGTTTTCCAATTGTTCAGATCATCTTCAAGGACTGGAATTCTTTATTCTTCTCTTTTCTGTGTTTCTTCTTTCTGTTCATACAGCATCATTCCAACTACCATGATACCAAGTTACCATACCCTTTCTTTTTGCTTTCATTCAGAAATTGTCTCTTGACCAAAATATCAACACCACAAACCTGCCCCCTACATCATCTGCAAGCTACAGTATGTGTATTGAACTGACGTCAGATAGATTATGTTTGACAGTCAAAGCACAAGAGGCATATTCATCAAGTGATTTTTCAATGTAAGATATACAACCACTACTAATTATTCCTAAGTCTTAGAGATAGTGCGAACACTATCTGAGTTCTAGGTTTAAGATTAAAATTCTCTGCTCTCTTTCACCGTATCTCATTTCCTCTCTCATAGACTATCAACAACTGTACATAACTCTTCACTGATTCCCAAATGCAGCCAGCCTGAGATGAAAGAATAAAAGACATGGTAGTCCCCTAAATAAATAAGCACTTTAGCTGTAAAGAGAAAAACATAGTATAGCTTATTGAAAGTACAAGGCAATTGAGGAAGTTTTGAAAATAAGTTATTCCAAAAGTACAAGGAAATCGAGGAAGTTTTGAAAATAAGTTATTCCGAATGGTATTAAAGTAAAAAATCCACAAAACCTTTGATCTATCAAGTCTGTCTTTAGACATAAACATTATAGAAATACTTGTACAAGTGCACAAATAAGTACAGATAAGTAAGAGTATTAATTGCAGCTCTTTCTTAGTGACAATTGGAAGTAATAAATATCTATCCCTGTGGGAATAATTTTTAATACCAGGATATGCCTAAAGAAAAGTCTTAGCCCCTTAATAGTATGGAGTAGATCTCCATGTAGGACAATGAAAGAAGTCTATGAGGCAGAGCTGAAGTTTTTTAAAAGGCAAGTTGCAAACATTAAGTGGTAACATAATCATATTTTTTACAATTCATGCTTCATGCCCAGGAAGGTGCCTATAGTTTTCAGTTATTCAAGAAGAGTGAAGATGTTTTATAAATGTAAAAGATTCTTAAAATTCATTGTAGGTTTAATGATTTGAGGATTTCTTCAACTGTCTATGTACAAGCACAGATTGTGAAGATTACTCTTGAAAATACTAACAGTGGTTGTTCTAGGGAAGTGGGAGATTGGAAATGGAAGGTGAGGAGACATTACTTTAGTTTGAAAGCCATCAAATGCATATAATTAATAAACTATATGAAAAGCAATTATCTCAGAAAAGAGCTGCACTGTCTCCTCCATCCCTGGCCCAGGCATAGTATTTTCCTTTATCTCTTCCCACCTCACAGATTCTTTTTCCTTCCCTGCCTTACGAGAACAATACATTATAAGACAAGTACAGAGAATGATATAGGATAGATGTTACTGGACTGCAGTTTGACTTCTACAATTGGACTTATGCATTTGACAGATTATAGGAGGAATAATGAATCTGAGTTCTTTGCACTTGCCTTCCATATAGCAGATGGAGATGTGCAGGACATGTGAGATAGCCATATTTATGGCAGCAATGACTGAGAACCAAGCGTTGATCCCAGAAGAAGTGATGTTATCCATATCAGTTAGAGTCTATCAACATGGTTTAACAACCCTGTGTTAAACCATTTCCATAAAGAGCAGCTGTTTCTTCCAATCTGTCTCTCGCTTGTTGTCCCTAAACACGTGTTCATACTCACATTTGTCCTTGTGCTTTGATACCATTTAAGATGGACAAAGGTGTTTTATAAATATAAAAGATGATTTTCAAAGGTGGTTTTAAGGTTTAATATTTTAAACATGATTTAAACTGGAGAGGCTTAGTGTTTTCAGTGGCTTAATGAAATAAAACCCACCTGTTATTTTTGACTGCTTTATTTAGACCATCTGCATCACAAAGAACGAAAAGCTCAACGGTGGACAGAGAATTGTCTACTCTTCATGTGTCAGTAATTTATTTATTCTCTCTATCCAAGCCTTCAGTTCATTGCAAAAGGGTTTATCTATTCATTTTCCAGCGCAAGGGAAATCAATATTTGGTGTTTGGCTTTATTAAAAATAATCACAGGGAATTGTATTTTTTGTTACTTAATGGTTTTCTATTTCCCCTATGTTAAAATAGCTTGCTGGGTGCATGTATTTTAAGGAACCAGATTCTCTTTTCCTTCTATGGCAGGTGGAGTAGCTGCTGAAGAGGTGTTTTTGGTGATGATGAACAAATCACGTGGCATTCACAGTTCAGGTAGCAATGTGAGCATCACATTTTCTGTTCCTAAATTATGGAGTCCCAGCTAGAGATGAGAATTACAAAGGTCAGGCACTTTGGTCACCAACTATGTCCACTTGAATGGAAAGGTTTTGCAGTCCTTGTCCTCATCTTTTTGCAACATAGGATACTAGAGATCACCTTACTTTAACTTTTCTACTTTACTTGATGACTGTGAGTTTGTTCTCTCTTGGGTTCACTCTCACATCTTTGACCACCTCTAATCATAATCATAACAACAATAATAATAACAGCTTGTATTTATCGAGTACTTATTAAGTTCTAAATACGATGCTAAACACACCACATATCTCTCATATTTATCCAGCTCCTCCTTCTTCCCATCTTAGGCTTTCCCCCAGACTTACTCATTAGTCTTTTCTTCTACTTACTTACTCATTTCTTCAATGAGAACATTTCACATATGGTTCAGAATACCACCTCTATGTGGATGAGGTCTAACTGCATTTTCAACCTGTCTTAGTCCCTTCAAGCACCTGTAACAAAATATCATAAACCAGGTGGCTTATAAACAACCGAAATTTATTTCTCACAGTTCTGGAGTCTGGAAGGGCCAAGGTCATGATTCAGACAGATTCAGTGCCTGGTGAGAGCCAGGTCCCTCGCTGACGGCCATCTTCTCATTGTACCCTTATATGGCAAAAGGGATGAGGGAGGTCTCTTTCGGGCCTCTTATAAGGGTATGAATTCCACTCACGAGGACTTTGTTCTCATTACCTAATCAACTCCCAAAGACCTCACCTCAAAGTACCATCACACTGGAGATTAGGATTTCAACATACAAATTGTGGCGGGGATAGGGGGTGTGGGGAACACACAGACATTCAGATCATAACACAGCCATTGAACTTGAACCTGACTTCCAGTTTCTAGCTGCCTATGGGATGTTTTAGGATTATCTAAGCGGAATGAGAATCTACTATTTATTGAGTGCCTGCCAAGTGCTAGGCACTTGTTAGATATTTTATATATTATCTTTAATCTTCACATAAACAAAGTCCATCTTGCTTTAGATTTGGGAAAATTTGGGTACAAATAACTTAATAATTTTCCTGAGACCACAGTGTTGCTAAGAAGCAAGCTGGGATGTTCAAATGTAATTCTAAAACCCATGACTTTTAAAACATTTCATATGATAAATCTCAGATATAACACTTTCTCCATATCACTGACTAAGCATCTGAGACTATCACCCGTGTACTGCCAAACCTCCCTTTCTATGTTTCTGTTTATCTCCCAGCCAGCCACCTGCTAGGACTTTCATCCAAGCCTTGGTAACCTCAGCCTTAGATCACCCCAGTTACCTCCCTCCCTACTCTTCATTTCTAACCCATCCTGTATGAAAACTATCCAATTTATTTTCCTGTGGCACTGTTCTCCTGCTGTCATTTCTTGGCTAAAGAACCTGTAACATCGCCCATGATCTATCCATCAAGGTCAAATTATAGATTCAGAGTTTTTCTTCAACTCCTCTAATCTTGTTGTCTAAAATAATCATTATTTTATTAATTCATTTCACTCACAACAATCATTTTACTGGGTTCTTCACTCACTCTTCTCTTTGCCATTCCTTTTCCACTTCCCTGAATCTCTTTCCTCCTCTTCTTGGCCAGTGCAATCTTACCCTGATTCAAAGTTCCAGACCAAGTTCTTTTCTCCTAAGAAAGCCACCTTGCTTGTCTACAGCCCACTAACATCTTTCCTCTCTGAATTCCTGCAGTATTTGCAGTGTGCTCCATTCCCTTATCTACTGCCTTTTATTTGCCTTTCATTGTTTGGGTCTCCAGGCATTAGACAGTAAACTTTTTTTTTTTTTCTTTTTTTTTGCGGTACGCGGGCCTCTCACCGCTGTGGCCTCTCCCGTTGCGGAGCGCAGGCTCCGGACGCGCAGGCTCAGCGGCCATGGCTCACGGGCCCAGCCGCTCCGCGGCATGTGGGATCCTCCCGGACCGGGGCACGAACCTGCGTCCCCTGCATCGGCAGGCGGGCTCTCAACCACTGCGCCACCAGGGAAGCCCCTGGACAGTAAACTTTTGAGGACAGAGGTCCTTTGTAGTACTTCTTGGACCTAGCATATGAACTTGGCACAGACTGTGTGATCAATAACCACATTTAGATTAGTTGACTGACATAAACTGTGTACTTAGAAGTGACAATCATTCTGCCACACAGAGTCCAGAGCCTCCCTGAAAACCTTTATCATAGCCTGTTTGTCCTACAAGTGTTTGGAATTCCCCACATTTGACATCATATATGCCTAATAGGAAACAACAAACAATATTTATTTAGCTCCTTAAGTATGTTTCATATCCAACATAGTCTCTCATGCAAAAAGATAATTGTACTTATATGCTGCCATCCTTCAGAACCTGCCTATGGTAACTTTGAAAATGTAATGTCCATCATTTAAAGAGAGAGGGTAAGATAAGATACACCATAGTATGTTCATAGATTTCTCATCTACAGTCATGATTCTCTCTTTTTTCCAAAGGACATACTTACAAAGTATTAAATGAAGAATTTTAAAAGTCTCCTCCATCCCTGAAATGTAATCTCTTATGAAACAGGCTGGAAAGATTCTAAAGAGCAAAAAAGTATGATGTACTTTATGCTCTTTTGGGGTCAAAACTAACACTTGAACTAATTCCAAGATAGTGACCTCTGCAGAAATATTTATTGAGCTTTGTTGCAGATGGACAGTGTGACAACAAATAGGGTAAGTGGTTAGGAATTCAGAGCTCAGGTATTCTGATGGCTCTTGAGACGCAAGCCAGATAACTCAACTCACTGTAATATGAGAACAAAGGACAGGGCTTCTAATGAGATTTAGCTTCTCAGCAAGAGCATAACTTTCCAATATTTTTAAATGCATTGGCATCATTAGTGCAGGGCCATTTAAAGGTCGATTGAATTCCAATAGAAAAATCAATGACCAGTATAGGATAACACTAAGGTCACATAAAAAAAGGGCTTGAAATGGGCAGCTAATTCCCAGAGATTTGCCATGTGATTCCCAATGCGGCATCTAATAGAAGAATGATTAAATAGAATTTAAAGCTATCAGCAATACCTCTGCTTTGCTTGTACATTAAAAATGAATCTATATTTTTGGTATGCCAAAGACATTATCTAAATTGCTATAGGAACATAGTGATATAAATTACCTCCCCAAACAAATAGAACATATTACTGCTTTAGGTATTTTATCTTGTTTAATCCAATTCTGACCAATTCTGTGGTATGGATATTTGTATCCTAAAGTTACAGATGAGTATATTAAACCTTGGAAAGGTTAAATAACTCTCTCAAGGTCAAAGTTAGTAAGAGGTAGAGTTAGGATTCAAATAAGTCTGAAAGCTAATTCACCTCCCTCACTCCCCTATTTGGGGTTTTGAGAAATCCTGGAGTAAAGAAATCCGCTCCACATTGTTTAAGACAAGATCTGCCACACTCATTTGACCGGTAAACCTGTTTTCCACAGAATACTTTCTAAAACATAAGATGGTAACATTCTGTAGCACATGCTTTGGGGAATGCTGCTTTGGGAAGATGAGTAGTTTGCCAGGGATAGCAGATCTCACTCAACTCAAAAGAACTACCAAGGGAGTTGGTGATAATCCAGTGTGTAGCCGGAGTGCATACCTTGATGCTCTAGGTTTGAAAGAGAGGCAAATCGCTCTGAGCTTCTAAAATAAGAAGTGCACAGAGCCATCTGGCTAAAAAGTCACCCTGCAGACATTGTCAACCAAGTCAACAAATCAGTTGCTGATCTCACTCCGGATTCTGCTCAGATCAAGCAAGAGGAATCATGGGTGATGCCTTGCTTCTCCAAGGTGACTCTAGATTTAAAGTAGATTCTCCCATGAACCTTTCAACACTAAGTGCTCGCAAAAGGAGGCAGTGGTACTGCACCTCCCCAGCTCTGAAGAATCTTTCTTGGATAATCCAGATGACCTGGCTGGAAGCTGCTGATTTCTGTTAAAAACCTGTGAATCTTAGGAGACCAAGAGGTTTCCATTTGTTGCAGCCATTTCGATGTATTCAAAATGAAACAGCTATTTTTACATGAGCTTAAACATCAGCTATTACATTTTTAAGCTTTTAAAATTGAAAATGAGAGTTTCTCCTCCCATCTTTGGCCCCATCCCGTTGCTGATTATGGAGGAGTGAGGAGTGGAGGAGGGTCAGAGATTAGGTAAGGATTTATGATGAATATTATTGCTGCTTTCAAATAATCACTTTGTATTTTGACATAACTACGTGACAAGTAATATCCTTCAAGTCAAAATTTCCTAGTTAAAGAAAGGTGAGTCAAATTAGCCAAGATAACTTATTCTCTCTCAAGGCAATGACTATGTCTTACTTATTTCATGTTCCAAGGACCTAGTACAGTGTTTTACACTAAATAAGAGCAGTAAGACAAACCACTGCCACATCTAGTAACATCGAGCCCTAGCCTGGAAAGTTGACCCTGGATAAAGACTATAAAGAGGGGAACTAGAACCTTGTCTTCCCAACTCTAACCCTCCGACTACACTTTGCCCTTGGGGACGTTTCACTTTTTCTGCTGTCAACACTCCCCCGGCCTCTAGGAAACTATTTCTTCCAGCATATCTTTTTTTGTAGCGAAACCGACAAGAGGCTAGATATTTCAAGAAGACTTTTATTTAAAGTCTTATTGATAAGGAAATGGTAAAAGACCCAGAGATAAATATATAAGTCAGTATAAAATATGGCTTTACTCATTTTTGTCTTGGGAAACCTTCAGAGAAGCTTTCTGCCTAAGCTCCTGACCTGTGTCCATAATACAGATGCCATCTGCTCTAACCATGATACTAAAATCCTCAATTCAAAATTCCTTATGACCCAAGAAAAAGAGATTGCAGTTCTCTTTCTCAACTAGAGCTGCTTTTGACAGCTGTGGGAAATATTCTTTCATTTCCCAAAGAGCCTAGAAGGGAATACTGCACACGGCAAGAACTCAATTCAGGCAGGGGGGCTGGCTGACTCCCAAATATTCTTGGGTTAAACCATGAAAACCTGAAGGCAGCAACTTAGCTGAAGACAATGAATTCTAGCTGGAGTTCAGTCTCTCAGGAAGCTGGGCTCCTGGCCTGCCTGCAGCAAGTGTGCCAACCTGACTGTTTTCCAGCCCACTGCGATGTTCTCTAACACTCTCCTAAGAAGCTCAAGACTGCGGATTGGCAGATTGGGAACTGGAGGGTGCTTCAGCAACATTCAACATTCTTGGGAGGTTGTTTGTAAAGTTGACTTGGAAGGAAGTGTCAATAAACAATTTTCGGGAAGTTTTTTCTGTCTGCTTTACCAGATCATTTGGAGGAAATACTTTGCTTCAGGTTATAGTTTCCATAGATCTAATCTACAGAGTATTGTGTTTTTACAAAAGGCCGTGTAATAAACAATAGCAGAGAGTATCTTAATTAACTCTTTCGTACTGTTCATTCTTTCCTCCATTAAAAAGAATGTTTTAAACTAATTCTTACCCTTTGACCTAAGACTTTTCATTTTGACTAAGAATTAATCTTCTGAAATGTACCTACAATTGGGGATTTTTTTCTATGACGAGAGTGCATATTTTACATATATATAATTTATAGGAAGAAGTTAAATTTATTCCATGCCATCACTTCCTTTTTGGAATATTAATATGTTTGCTGTGTTTGATTAAAAATAGCTCTTTGAGGTTAAAAAATATCTTTTTGCTAGCTTCTGAGAAAGATTTGAGGGAACAAAGGGATACAGTTTCTTCGGTGAAGAAGGGAGGTTTCTTCAAGGAGGAGGCTCATTGAACAAGGGTAGAGGATCGTTAAATAATTCTGCCAAGATCAGTGACAACTTCAGTTACTGGCTACATATTTTACGGTAAACACTGCTCAAGTTAAAGTTGCCCGTGATGGTTAAATGGAGGCACTAAATTATGCCCTCTCTGGATTCATTTGGTAGAGATAACAAGAGCGGAGGCTGTGTGAGCCTCCGCTGGCTCATTCCTCCTCTCATGAGCCTCCTCTCGCTCATTCCTCTTCCACCTCTCTCGTGCCCTTTATTTCCTCTTTTAGTCTCATACTTGCAAACTACGAGTCCACCAAAATCATATTTGTGAGCAGTTGTAATGAAGCCCTAAACTTCACCTTTCATTCAGGCTTTGGGGTAGGGAAGTTCCTTCCCAGGCTATACCCTTGGGGCTATTCTCTTGTCCTTTACCATTCATTCATTGATTGAGCCTACATAAAACACAAACCACTTTAAGGTGAGGACATGTTCTCAGGCTACTAAAGGCCCACTCTCTGGCCCTCAGCAGGACTTGGGAAGCTTTGCCTGGCCAGTTCCCTTTCCAGGATCTGCTTCCCTGAGGCTAGACTAGCTAGGACGCCTCCCTGTTTATCTAGGTGTCCCACACCAAAGAGTTATGAGTCAGGTGTTCCTTCTGAACTTACTTTTGGTTCCCTAGCAAAGTCGAGGATCACAGTGTTCCTGGTGGGTCAGGGGAGAGGGAGGCTGGCCACTGAATAGGAGGCTGATTGATGTGATAGGACAATTAATTGCTGGAGAAGGGACATGGATATTGGCTACGCTTCTCTTCCCTTTGGTAATTTCTAAAAAATATGTGTTACCCAAGCAGCTTAGTATCTGGCCAGGTCTTATTTCAGTAATAACTGATGGATAATGATCAACCTACTTTGTGGACTTCTGTATTCTTAATCACTGGCTTAATATGCAGCTCTTTTATTTCTGTGTTTCTCTAGTTTTCTAATCTCTCCTCTGAGTCAGATAGCTGGGCTTATTTTTGCAGACTACAGGTCCCTGAAGTGACAGCCCTCCCCTTCACACTCACCTCCTTTCTTGTTTGCTCCCTTTGTCAAGTTAAGAGTTCTTCATTGCCCTCTATGGATTTCTGATTTCCAGGACATCGTTCTCAACGGTGTTCTAAGGTAAAAAAGAGGTACTTCTACCACCATCCCAGTGGTTCTAGGGCTCTTTAGGTCACCACTAGTGATTCTGTTTGCAGACTGATCCCTACCAGTAAGGACCATCATGCCACAGTCTTACTGGAGTTAACTAACACTCTACCCTGACTGATGACAGGTATTTTCTCAGCTTGAAAGCGTCACGGTGGCCACTGGAGTGATGACTGATAGAACTGTGGTCCCATAATTATAGATATGAGTTCAAGCCAAGTGCCTGAATATAGAATATAGGATCTTTGACTTTTCTAAGAGCAACGTGGTCCAGGAAAGCAATGTTATGCACCTATTTTAAGGCTGTATTGTCATTGTACTTCTTAATCTTGCATCGCTCATCAAATGTTACTTTGTCTATGTGGATCACAGAAAGGATCGATGTCTTATGAAAAGATTAACAGAAGGGAAAAATACAAATTCTTTGTATGTATGGATCACAGAAAGATCGATATTTTGTTCGAGGAATGCCATAGGAAACATACAGGAGGAGCTTTTCATCACACGTGTAGAAAAATAGAGCGTGATCAATAAGGCTATGTAGTTATTGACCTGTGAACACTTGACTAAAGAGAGTGTTTCTGTGACAAATCGAGAAAAAGAGCCAAACACCACAAGTGAGAGGTCTAACGAATAACCCCACTGAGCTCCATCCGTGTGTATGTGTGTGTGTGTTTGTGTGTGTGTGTCCGCGTGTGCGTGCGCGCGCGCGCGCCTCAGTGGGGAGCGGGGAGCAGGGGTGTAGCCTGCCCTCCCTCTGATGCCTGCCTGCCTGCTCATGCTTTCACTCAGTCAGTCTTCTGAGAGAATCAGTCCTCTGCTCCAAGAACCTGCCCTATTTTACAAAGAGCTGAGAAGTTGTGCTACTATCAGGAGTAGTGAAAACTGAGCTCTTAGGGAATCCAAAGTATTGGCCACGACCTGAGCCCATTTATAGCTGGGAGCTCGCCCGCCAACCCCCTGAGCTCTCTTTCTCTCTCAGAGCGGATGACAAAGGCTCTTTTCCCTGGTAACCAGAGACTTTCTCCTCCCCCAATTCCCCACAGAAACCTGTTCTGACCATCCAGGTTAGGATTGCCTTGAACTTGATGGAGGTCATGAGAAATGTCTCAAATGTTTTCTCTTTAGGTTCTACAATGGACTCTCCATATAATTGAAGGGATATCTTTACACAGAATGAAATTTCAGTCTGTTAAATTGCCATATGTTTATCTTAGCTTTTGTCCCTTGGATTTATTTGTGGTTGAATCCTCTGTATATTTGCATTTGTCTGGTAGGAGGAGGAGTTGGTTTTACAGATTGTTGAGGAACTTGTGCTCTTGGTTGATTCTAACTAACAGGTGTGACTAAGGAAAGCACATAATGGCTAAGTTCTGAGGGGGCCCTGAGTAGAACAAAAAACACCAGCCAAAAATCAATCCTTGAAGGTTTCCTAGAAGCAGTGAGTTCTGAATCAGATTTTAGGAAAAGATAATGTATTCTTTTGCTTAAAGGTATGGCCTACTACAATATGCAGGAGGTCAATTCAAACACCATGAAGTAGAAATTGAATAGAAATAGGTAAACAAGCCTTTTCAATTTTAGTCTTAAAAATGCTCTTCAAATATTTTTAAATTATTAATTCTATTAGCTACAACTGAATGAGCTATTAGTAGGAGTGTGTAAGCTGCAAATTTAAAGACAAGAAAGATCTGAAATTATCAATGGTTTCTTTTTGATAAAATACCTGCTTTATGTTTTTGAAAGAGGAAGAATAAAGCAATATTTGATTAGTGCAAACGATTTATTTGAAATGTAGCTAACATTTGATATGGAAGACACATTTGCAGTGAGAGAGAAGATAACATAATGTGCAAATTCAGAACAAGTAAAAGTAGATTTTTATCAAATTATCTTGTAATTTAACGTAACAAAGCCATACGAAGTTTTTAACATAGGAGAAAAATGGAAAGCTCTTGAAACAGTATAAAATTCTTGTTTCAGATAATAATATACTGTGTAAATTATAAAAATCAGACCCAGTCTACCAGAAATACCCTAAGAATGCAAAAGAGGCATCATTGAATAACTGATATGTGATGCAGTTTGTTTTAAATCAAGTACCAAGGCTGAACTTATGCTACAATGCAAGGCCCTCACTGTACCTTTAAATCTCCCTATTAAGTGTGATCTAGGATTTGTTAAGAAGAATGTTCCAGTGACCATTCACTGCATTCAGAATAAAAATCCAAACTCCTTATCCTGCCTTTCAAAAGTCTTCGAAAAGTATGCCTTATATAAATGTTCAGCTTAATCTCCCATCAAAACCAGTAAGACCCAATGCTCCAATTAGAGAATCTGGCTTCACATTCTAGAAGCTGAATTGCATGCCCACATCCAGGTCTTGGTTTGGTTGGTTTGGGATGCTTGGCCAGCTTAGTCCTTGCTTTTCAGTGTCTGCCTCTCAAAAGTTTCCCCTTTATTCTTGGCCAAATTCAAACTCCCTTTGATCTAAAAAGCCTTTGCAGAGCTTCTTAGAAGAAATGTCTCATTTTCTTTTATTTCTCTAGCAAATTATTAGCTACTCTGTTTGACAACTGATACATACAATCAAACTCCAAGTGCTGTGGACTTTACCTCCCAAGGCAGAAAACACATAGTAGGCATTCACTTAATTTGTTGCCTGGCTGCCTCAGTATTTCTCAAGTGATGCTTTCTTCCCCAGAACTGCCATCACCAACAGGATCAGGTCCCAAACTCTGACCTAATCACAAAACTCGTCCTCAAACATGTCACTCTGCCTCTGGTTCAGCCCTTTTCCACACTGCTGTCATAAAGATCTCTCAAAAACAGGAACTTAAAAATTGCTATTTTAGAAACTGCCATCCCCTCTCTCTCTCACTCAGAGGTTGAATTCCACAGGCTTTATATGACACACACAGCCCTGTGATTTGTCCCCCCTCCTTCTCCAGTTACTTGTCTGAAACTCCCATTCATGTGCTTTATACTCCAGCAACCCTGGATTGTTGCATCTTATGCAAGTGATAAATTCCTGAAGACCCGTGTAATTTAAAACTTGCATTATTTAACACAGATGTTCTCATGTGAATGAATGTCAACTAGGGGGAACGTTTTGGAGCAGGTATATTCTAACCATTATAGGATATGTTTCCTTTCATATTCTTCTGCCTGGCAATGCCTCTATTATTATTTCACAAAATGCTGTCTCTTAAATTTACAGAAGAACACATGGTAGTGGATTTTTGGAGTTCTTTTTATTGCTTTTAAATCCTGTTTCAAAGTTATGGATTTTCAGGCATTATTTCAGGTCTGAATTTTAGCCTTAGCCCTAGCAGTACTATTTAATGAAGATTTTCATTATATTATTATGGGGTATAAGGAGATAATTTAAATTCAAGGAGTGAATGCTAAAATTACGGGATGAAAGTCACCAAAAGCATTCACAGAAGTTTGAATGCTGGTAAACAGCAGTGGTCAGGCATAGGACAGAAGTCATTTCTGTTCACTAGCAAAAGTGGCTACGTGGTAGGAAAAGAAACTGGTCTCTTCATATGTTGGCCATTTCATCATATTTTCCCTGGATATCATTCAAAGCTGCACCCTAAATTGTGCTCAAGGAATATTCCAAAACTGTATGGAATCCAGTTATAAGGGCACATCCCAGACACTGCCATTCTTTACAAGATTGATTATACCACTTACTTTCTTGAACTGTCAGTGCCTGCCTCTAAATCATTGATTTCATTTTCCTCTCCTGGAATCAAGTGTCAGTCTATGAACTTGCTCTTTGCCTTTATCTGTTCTCTTCCTTTAAAGAAGTTCATATAAATCTTTTCAATTATACACCGTCATATCTCATTCAGTCCCATCCTATACAGTGTCTTTATATTCTTTATAGCTGTCACCTCTGAACCTCTAGTTGTGTTTTATAAAATCTAAGACACTGTCTCTCAAACTTAAGGAGACATGAGAATCATCAGGGGGAATTGGCTAAAATGTACAGACCAGCAATATTTGGATTCAGTAGGTTTAGAGTAGGGTCTGGAAATTTTCATCTTCACAAGCATGGTGGGAGATTCTGATGCTGGTCCCTGTGGTGTGCAGACCTCATGCACTGCTTTGCAGTGCTTTTGTTGTTGAACCCAAGTTCGGGTGCCTAACGCACAGTGAGGCCAAACCAACTGGAATGTTGGAGTTTGGAGCAGAGAGATCTTTATTGCAAGGGCCAAGCAAGGAGAATTGGGTGGCTAGTGCTCAAAAAGCCCTAACTGCCTTATGGTTTTGGGGGAAGAGTTTTTATAGGCAAAATTTGGGGGGAATGCTGCAGGGTGTGTGCCCTTCCTCTGATTGGTTGGTGGGGAGGTAACAGGGTGGCGTTCCAGGAATCTCAGTCATCAGCCTTCTGGTTCCAACAAGTCTGGGTCCACGTGCTTGTGCTGAGCCTGAAGTAACCATCCTCCACCTGGGTGGGGCCTTAGTTCCTGTAGAAGAACTCAAGAGATGTGTATCAGATTGTTATGTGTATGCCTTAAGGAGGAACCAGGACCCTGCCGCATCTTGCACTATTGTTTCTTTTCTTCTTTTTTGTTAGTTTCACTATTGTTTCTTTTTCTTTTTTCTTTTTTTTTTTTTTTTCCGCGGTACACAGGCCTCTCACTGTTGTGGCCTCTACCGTTGCAGAGCACAGGCTCCGGACGCGCAGGCTCAGCGGCCATGGCTTATGGGCCCAGCTGCTCCGCGGCATGTGGGATCTTCCCGGACCGGGGCACGAACCCGTGTCCCCTGAATCGGCAGGCAGACTCTCAACCACTGCGCCACCAGGGAAGCCCCTCACTATTGTTTCTTGATTTCCTTTCCTTTATTTCTACATTTCCTCACTCCTCTAGTTAATACTCATTTGAATCTGCTCTTTGGGACTCAGGGAAGGTCTAGGAGACTGAAAACTTCTTCCTACAAACAAGACATGGGGGCCGTGGAAAGGCTTTGTTACCTGAGAGGGCTCCACGGGGTCCTGCTTAGTTTCACTTTTGAGCAGCTTCACCTGGTTCTCCTTTACTCTTGGAATACTCTACATAAAACTTCCTCCCTATTTTGTGATATTCTTTATTTTCTTCAGATTTTTTCACATTTACTCTCAGTCCTGTCTGAAGTTGGAAATGTCTTTCAAAATATTAATTTTGTTCCTTTGCCTGAGGATTATCTCCATACTATTATTTGATGACCAACCACTGATATTTTGAAGGTGACTTGATTAATATTTTTATTATATTTTGCATGTCATCCCATTCTATAAAGAAATTGGTCATATCCCAGTCCAGTTTCCCTGCTTTCAAAAAATAAATTTGAGGGGCTTCCCTGGTGGCGCAGTGGTTGAGAGTCCGCCTGCCAATGCAGGGGACGCGGGTTCGTGCCCCGGTCCGGGAAGATCCCACATACCACGGAGCGGCTGGGCCCGTGAGCCATGGCCGCTGAGCCTGTGCTTCCGGAGCCTGCGCTCTGCAACGGGAGAGGCCACAGCGGTGTGAGGCCCGCATACCGGAAAAAAAATAAATAAATAAATAAATAAATAAATTTGAGATAACTTCATAGTCAGAAAAGATGCTAACTTTCAAATTACATGTCACAGATTTCAAGTTTTCTTGTATGGAAATCACCTGGTTTTGCAAGGTCCATTTCTGTTCATTAAATGTGTATTCAGAACTATTATCCTGTACTTACAAATCGATGTCCATCAATACTGATAATTCTGCATGCTGGTTATAAATATTTGTCCTCAGAGAGTGCATTGTCCCTGCTTATGCCTCTGTCATTCGAAATCCTGTGTCTACTAAGCATCTTTGTTGTTATACTAAGAAAAGTGATCAAAAAGTGTCCTTCTTAGTTTATTGGCAGAAGTGGGGCAGAAAATAGGCAGGATATGAGATTGGGTTCTGAATCAATATCCCTGATCATACATCATCCAACACAGATCTCAATCTTGCTTTCCTTTTCTATAGAAGCTACTGGAATCTCAGCATATTTGGGGACAGTTGTCATGATTTCCATAATAGCTCTTCCTTCCAGTGTTTCTTTTCCCCCAAGTTTTGTGACATTCTCTGAATTTTTTTTGCACTTTTTCGTTCCAATGGTTGTGCATAATTCCAAGTGTACAGGAAGCATTTTTACATCCTTACTCTCTGAATTATAAACCCTGCTTCTGAATTCATTTTGTTATTACCTGACACACCTTCATATATCTGACTACAACTGGAGAGGAGAACTTTGAGAGACAGACACATCCAGAAGTGTACGAGGCCCATTCTACAGTTATCATTCAGCTTTTACATACAGATGCTCCATGTGCCTAGGAACTATGTTATTTAAATCAGAGATATTTAAGCCACCACTTACGGTGCTCCAAGTGATATCCACATTTTGAAAGGAATCCATCAAGTCTCAAAAAAATGTTTCACTGTCTTCATAGAGAATAGACTTGCAGTTGCCAAGGGGGAGGGCAGGTGGGGAGGGAAGTATTGGGAGTCTGGGATTAGCAGAGGCAAACTGTTACATATAGGATGGATAAACAACAAGATCCTACTATGTAGCACAGGGAACAATATTCAATATCCTGGGATAAACCATAATGGAAAAGAATATGAAAAAGAGTATATGTATATATGTATAACTGAGTCATTTTGCTGTAAAGCAGAAATTAACACAACATTGAAAATCAACTATACTTCAATAAAATTTTTTAAAATGTTACACTGTCTTAGAGAAAATGTTTATGTCTATGCTTTTGTATCCTTTTTTACAGTTGCACATCTACTTGACCCTCACATCAGCCTTGCTTGTATACCTGAATAAGATTGCTAGCCAGAATTTCTTTAAATGTAAAAACTCTTGGAGTAAGTATTATGCAGTAGGTTTCAAAATAAAAAGTAAAAAGCTTCAGAGGTTTTTTGTTAAAGTTGACAAGTATCAAGTGATCCTAATCCAAGTTCAAGGAAGCATCTTTGTCATCATAATAATTAAACTGGGAATCTAAAGTGTGACAGTTTGCATAAATACGTGAGTGGTATGTGCATGTTCAGATTCTGTAACTTAAAAGTTCCTAGACATATCTAGCCCTCAATTTCCTCTTCTATAAAAGAAGAGAATTAGACTGATTGACCAATGGTTCTCAAGGGTGTCTACCACCAAATCACTTAAATGATTCCCACTCCAATTCCTTTGTTACGAGTTGAATTGTGTCCTTCCCAAAAGGTATGTTAAAGTCTTAAACCCTAGGACCTGAAAATGTGAACTCAGTTAGAAAGAGGGTCATTGCAGGTGTAATTAGGTAAGATGAGGTCATCCTGAAGTAGGGTGGGCCCTAACCCAATATAACTGGTGTCACTGTAAGACAAGAAGAAGAGGCCCAGAAGCACACACGTAGAGGGAAAAAGGTCGTGTGATGACTGAGGCAGAAATTTGCGTGATGCTCCTGCAAGCCAAAGAAAGCCAGCACACCACCAGAAGCTAGGAGGAGGCATGGAAGTGTTTCCCCTACAGGTTTCAGAGAGAGCATGGCCCTGCCGACACCTTGATTTCAGATTTCTGGTCTCCACAACTGTGAGATAATAAATTTCTACTGTTTTAAACCACCCCATTTGTGGTACTTTGTGGGACTTTGCTATGCCAGCCCAATCTAAGAAACTTTAGGAGTGAGACAAAGGAATCTGTATTTTGAAAGCTCCACCCTCGCTGGTGGTGATTCTGCTATGAGCAAGGTTTGGGACCACTAGAAAGATGATCTCCAAGTTTCTGTCCAGGTCTCAGATTCTGTGATTCAAGGATATATATGTGTTGTTAACAGAAGGAAAAAAAAGAAGGATATACTACATATTCACTAATGAAATAATGTTGATAATTACTCTCACTTGGAGACAATACCAAAAGTCTCTCTCCTACTTATGACAGTGAAGCCCTAAATGCTGCTATTCTGTAGTTGCTACCCTAGAAGTACAAGTGACTTGAAGGTCAATTTAATTTCATCTTGACAAACACATCTATTTGAACTTACTTGCTCTTCGAGATACGATGCTTATATTCAGGCTTCAGTCAGTAAGTGTTGGGATACTGTTTGTGATAGATGTACCTCCTATGGGTAATATATCTTCTACGTATGAACATCCAGTTCTTTTGCAATTGTCCGTGATGATTGATATTAAGCTATCATTTCTTGGTCTGTGGCATCAAGTGCAAACTTATCTTTCATATTGCCAGCTCCAGACACTTCTCTCTCCTACCTGGGTCAGCCCTTGAGACACAATAAAGTGTGACGCATGGCACTGCAGCAGCATCAGGAATTTGCAAAGTGCCTGGAGCTGCAGAGTGCCCTGAGTAATGGCTGCAGCCTTCCAGAACACACAAGTGGGGCCTCCATCCATAGCTGTACCAGACTACCATGACCCCCTCACTCCACAGTACATCTTGTTCATCACTCATGGAAGCTGTTCTTCTACATTTTCCTCTTTATTTTGTGTCTTCACCATGGACTACCAGTGGGTAACCTGTAGGATATGCAGTTCTTCAAGGGAAAAAATGCAGAGGAAGAGAAGAAACACTCATTAGCCTTTTTCTCTCCTACAGTGTATTCTTGGACAGAACAGGATTGGAAATTTAGTCAAAAATAATCAGGCACTTGGGAAACAGAAAGGGAAGCTGTCTTTCGTAGCCATGTCTACTAAAGTGTTTTCAACACATGGACGGGGGCTCCTGACTTCTGTCTGCATCATGTATATACGTACTTGTGTTTGGGCTTTTTATCTCTAATCTTGCACGATCTCTGTCCACTCTAATAGGAATGCTAAGGTAAGAGAAAACGATCATGGTTTATAATAACTGTTCTTCTCCACCCTTTGCCTCACAAATGAAGAAGATTGTTTATTTTTAGATCATTGTAGCAAATACGTTACCTTCTATCTCTTTTATTGGTACTGACAAGATTAGTGCATGGGAGGTATTATATAGTATTAATATGGCCAATTTATGAGTAGATAACCTCTAGAATATTGAAGATCTCTAAAATTAGGACCTATATTTGTACCCTGATCCCTCGCCTTTGTACCTGGCGCATACTAAGAACTCAATCTATTTTTTTTAACCTGAATTGCTTCCTTATAGACATAGCTATCCTGGCTTCTAACAACTAAGTGAGGGAGGAGCCCACAGAATCCTGGACCATGAAGGTGATCACTCCAAAATAGTTGAGAAACAAGTGTCAGATTGGGATCAAGACATCAAATAATTTCTTGGGCTGGTTTATACGACTGGTAGATTATAGGTATACTACAAACGTTCTGGAGAGTTGAGGCTAAGAATGGAGAAGGTCTAAAAATCATGTATGTACTTGAACTGAAGCAATGATTTTGGAGTATGCTGATATTTCTGCTTTCAGAAAAATTAATGGACACAATTTAAAACAAATGTTAGTTGATAGTATACCTGTTCATATACATCAAAGCTCTTCATACTCAAAGGGTCAGTTAATGCAATCAACAAAAGGGTTTTATATCAATGTGAAAAATCACCAGTGTGGTGCCTTAAACATAAAAAACTCAGTCCTTACTGAGTGACAGCGGTCTCAAGATATGGGAATTAGCCCTGTGGCATATTTTAAGACACACAAAAATCAGATGGATTCAGCATTCATTTGACTAAGTACTTGCAAATGTTATGTAGAATAATTACTTAATCACAGAATATCTGATTACAAAAGCAAAAACGCTGTTAGAAGCAACATTAAGATGAATAATTATGATTTTTACTAGTGTTTTATGGGAGTATAATTTTTATACAGTAAAATGTCAGATCCCAAGTGATCAGCTTAATGACTGTTCACATGTATACTTCCATAGAATCATCACTTATTTAAAAGTATAGAACATTTCACCACCTCAAAAATACTTTTTGATTTTAAAATGGTGCTAAACTGTGAATATTGGGAAGAAGAGGTGGGATTACATGCCCCCCAATTTAAAAGAAATTAGTGGGAAAGCAGAATTCAGTTGATAAATATTTGTTTCACACATAAGGTTCAGGTATGTTTCTAGTATATATCATGATGGTCTCCCATGTATCTCAAAATTACTCAACTACTATGTTCACTATAATCCATTAAGATATTTTTAAGACATTTGTATGGTTTTAAACAAATAAATATTATTTGAAGGAAGAGTTTCCCATTGTTTCTTGGAATGCCTGTATTTCTTTATTAGCCTCCCTCAAAGTTGATTCCTCTGAAGGTAGAGATAATTGCAGTTAAGAGGATACTAGTGACACCTAGTGCTTATACACTAAAAATGTCTGCATCGAAGAGAACATTTATTTTCTAACGGTTAGCTACTGTTAATCAAGTTCTTGCTTATGTGCAGAGAAGTGACAATGATAATCTCAGTGCTATTTCATGCTGTTAAAGACTAAATGGATAACCTTCCAACGTAACCTCTTAACATAATTAAAGCAAACAGATTTGACATTAACACTGCACATTAAGAGCCAGAGCAGAGGATGAGAGAATCACAGAATGAGGAAGCATGTGCTTGAATTGGAATTTTATTATTCATAAGCAGATAGGGATGCTTAAAAGTTGTGGCTGATTGACTTGGTCCACTCATTAGGAACTAGTAAGTGACACGGCGGGGGACAGAGGTGGGGCCTCCGACCACAATGAAAAAAGACATAAAAAAGTCTTCTTCCTTGTTATTAATGAGTTGGTTCTGAGATTTTTCCATATCTTAGGTCAGATTCTGAAATACTGTGAACCCAGTAGGCAAACATTGCAAGGCTTGGAGTGTGGGGCTGGTCACTGAAATCATATGGATGAGTCATAGCATCCTCTCCCTCCCTCCAGTCTAGGAAGAAAATCTCAGCTCTCAGTCCCAATGTTTATAGACCATTGAAACCAAAATATTTTCCCATCTGCCTATCATTCCTGTTATGCCAACTGTCAGACTCCATCCTCTTGATCTATCAAAATCTTGGTTTAGCTTTATAAGCTAAACCAAATTGGGGGTGATTTCGCAGTTAATCTTTGGTTGATAGTGGTGAAGTAAATGTGATCCTAGAGAAGGAAGGACCATACTGAAGGTGGAGAGAGAGACTGCTAAATTTTTTAAAAATTGTACACTTTTACTAAAGATAAGTCATCAAACAATGAAACAATGTAGCTACTTTCACTCTTCTTAGAATTGCAATCATCGGCAAATATTATTAAAAGCCTCAAGGATGTCCAAGGCACTGTGCTGGGCACTGAAATATTTTTCGTATAAATTATATATATATATATATAATATATATATATAATGCTGACATATAATGTATGTGTATATATGTATATTTATATATCATATTCTAGGTTCTAAATTCTGGAGATAAAGTTATAAACAATATAGATAAGACGTCTTTCTCATGAAGCTTACATGCTTGTATAATTCATAGATAATAACTGTAACAATAATAATAACAGATAATTTTGGATAGTGATAACTAGTGAGAAGGAAGAAAAGAAGATGAGATACTGTGATAGAGAGTGATGATATAGGAATAAGGAAACAAATGTTTGCTGGGTATCCAGGAAACCTCTCTGAGGGGGTGATGCATGAACAGAAAGCTGAAAGAGAAGGCATGTGAACACATGGGGGAAAATAAGATCCCAGCAAGTACAAAGGCCCAGTGGCAGGAATAATCTTGGCTTATTTAGAGAACAGAAAGAAGCCAAATGTGGGAGGAGCTGTATGTGGCAGGAGAGGAGGAGAAGATCGGGTCTGAGAGAAAGACTAGAATGAAACTTTGCAGGTTGTTATGGGTTCAATGTTTGTGTTCTCCCAAAATTCATATGTTTAGGCCCTAGCCCCCAGTTTGATGGTGTTTGGAAGTGGGGCCTTTGGGAGGTAATTAAGTTTAGATTAGGTATGAGGGTGGGACCCTCATGATGGGATTAGTGCCCTTATAAGAAGAGGAAGAGAGAGAAAGTCTCTCTCTCTCCACCAGCACACACCAAAGAAAGAGCATGTGAGGACACAGCAAGAAGTCGGCCATCTACAAAGCAGGAAGCATGTTCTCACTAGACACTGAATCTGTCAGCAGCTTGATCTTGGACTTCCCAGCCTGCAGAACTTTGAGAAATAAGGATCTATTGTTTAAGCTACCAGTCTATGATAGGTTGTTACAGCAGTCCAAGCAGACTAAGACCCAAGTGATGACATCGCATTTGGAATCTAAGGACAGTGGGAAAACTATTTGAAAATTTAAATTTTATGAATATATATATTCATTTTATTTAAGGACACTATGACTACCATGTACATAATAGATAAACAGGATAAATATTGGGAGCAAGATGACCTCATGTAATTTATAATCTATTTAGGAAGGTAGGACACATACATAACGGAAGCTTAAATTCATAAAGAATACAGCCTACATTATGAATATACACTACTTCACACCTTTGATACTAATAAACATTTCTCCCTGTGGGAACATGTATTGCAGAATGCCTTTAAGAAGTGAGCCCTGGTAATTTAGTGGACTTGGAAAATCTGTGTCCTGCCATTCTCCTGTCTTTTGGAACTTTACACTATTACACTCCCTCCAGTCTCATACATCAAGTCACTTGAGGTGTCACCTTACATGATTTAAGGCAGCAAAAGATAAACACACTCTGTCTCTGGACTCCGCATATTGGGTGTTTGAAGGGCAGGCCAATGATTGTTTATTTCCCTGAAAACCTCCACAGCTGGAGACATAATGAGAAATTCCTCCAGCAACTTTGTTGAAAAGCTAACAAAAACTCCCATGCAATATCAAAACTGTTTTGAATTTTTATGTTTTTTCTTGTACACCTCAAATTGAACTTTACTTAAGGACACAAAGTTTTTGTTTGGCTCTTGCTTTTGTTTTTGCATAATATATCATTTTGTAGTGTTTTGGAACACAACCATACCTTCCCCTCATTCCACTCTGTTTAAATTTAGCACTTCAATAATTGCTGCTGCTTTCTAAACACACATGCACGCACGTGCACACACATACACAGTGACCCTTATGTAAGTTCCAATAGCACCTCATCATCCTGTCATTTATTAGCTGATTTTTCTTATTCTGCTGTCTAATTGAATGTGATCCCACTCTGTTATCAATGTTAGACTGTACACTCCTATTTGGAATTCTAGATGGCAAGAACGCTTTCTGACAAACGCTGTTGTTTATTGATTTACTCAACATTGAGTGTTCAACAAGTGACAGATATTTCAATTTGCATGGATGGCAAAACCTAATAGGACATGGTCCCTGTCCTCACGGATGGCACATTCTCATGGAGAAGCTTACCAGAGCTGAGACAAAGCTCAGCTACCCACTTGCCTCCACATAAAAGTGGAAGAGGGTGTTGTAGTGGTGATGGATGGTGATAGTGGATGGTGGTGCTGGTTGGTGGTGGTGATGGATGATAGAGATGGTTAGCAGTGGTAGAGTGTTTGATATTATTTAAGTAGGAGTTGTTTTGGGTTTGGTCACATAATTTAATGTGTATTCCAACCATTCTCATTTGTTCTTCTTACTCTTTGTTCATACGTCCCTTCACTTCAAGACTGCGCTAGACAAAATATATACAGAATGGTAAGCATCATGGAGCTTACAGTCATGCTGCTTCCTCTGGCAGAATACCTCCCAATCTCTTTAGCACCCACCTCAAATGTCATTTCTTCTGCGAAGCATTTCTTGACCAACTCAAGAAGCCTCTGTGGGACTCTCTACTGTGTTTTCATAAAGCTCTTTGTACCTCCATTACAGCACTTTCCATAGCCTAACTTATTAGGGTTTGTCATTGACTTTTCTCTGTGTATTTCTGTCCCCTTATGAGATTTTAAAACCAGGACTATTGCTTTCCTCCCACCCCCACACCTCAAAACCAAAGAGTGTTTATGGTACATACTCAATACACATAGTGTTTCTAAAGTGAGATGCAAGTCTTCTCATAGGAATCAGTATCCAAACAGATATTTGAATGGTACCTCTCAATTATCTGATGTTTAATAGAAGATATCAAAATTATTTGCCCAAACAGTGACTTGCTGTTTTTCTCTTGAATTATTTAACAAATCTGTATAGCAAGCTTACGGTGTGCTACACACTGTTCCACAAGCTTTAGAATGTAAGATTATTTAAGGTTCACAACAACCCAATGATACTGGACAATCGTCACTGTTACTGAACCAAATTTGAGTCCACTCAAGTTTACTGCATGCAGTAAGGTCAATCTACTGACATCAGGTTGTGGTGAAGGACAGTGCAGTGTTTATTGTAAGGCTCCAGACAAGGAGTTCAGGGCAGCTAATGCTCAAAAAACCAGAACTTCCCCTATGTGTTTCAGGGAAATATTTTCAAGGGCAAGGTGAGGGTGGGGAGTTGCGGGGTATGTGATCAGGTCGTGTACAATTCTCTGATTGATTGATGGTGAGGTCACGGTGGTGTCTCAGGGGTTCATATTATCAATCCTCAAGCTCCAGCTGGTCTGAGGGCTACATGCTCATGGTCATCATGAGCTTCTTCCATTTTGTGGGAGCTTTGGTATCTGTAAAACAATTCAGGAATGTGCATCAAATACTGTTATCTAGGTACTTCAGGGAGGAACTAAAGATTCTGTGACTGCCATATGGCTGATTCACCATTTAAATTGTTACCAGTTCTCCTGGCCCAACTTCTACTTTTGTCACTACATGTTCACATCCTTTCAAACATTAATTCTTGAGCCAGGCTTTTGTGACTCGGGTGACCTGAGAAACTACAGCTTTTCCACAAACAAAAGGCAAGCAGAACATTGGGGGAGGGTCTGTCTGTGGAAGGCCCCATAGGGTCCTGCTCATTTAGATCACCTTCATCATGAAAATGAGGATCCTAGACAAGGAGATGCTTAGGTACTTTGTCCAAGGTCACAGAGCTGATCAGAGGCAGATCCAAGTTTTGATTCTCAGCAACCTGGTTCCAGAGTCTACACTCTTGACCACTACACTCTGCTGTCACTCCTACCATGCTGGTCTATTTCATAGCGTTTACTCTTGAGTCCACACACTCATTCACTTATTCAGCAAGCATATTCCTTTTCATGGCCACCACTTCATCAAGCCCTCTCTTTCAAGTGCTCATGTTTATGGAATAGCTTTCTTTACCTTCCTCTTAAGCTTTAATTGTAGGAATCACCCCAGGCTGGTTCCTTGGCCCTCTGCCTTTATCGCTTTACATTCTCTTCTTTGGAGCTCCTCCTGCCTTCTAATACATATCACTTTCATGATACTATTTTGTTGTTCAGTTCCTCCCATTCAAAGTGCTCCATCTTCTGGATTCAAATTACCTTTGCCACCTTATATTTCCACTTTCCTTTTCAAATATCCTGCTTCAAATACAACTTGCAAACACAGCGTAGAATTTGCTAGCCTGGACTCCATGTTCTTGCTTCTGCTTTGCCCCGTCTCCAACAGCCTCACCTCTCACCTATGAAAATGGTAACTGTGTCTCTAGGGAGATGAAACAATCTCCAAGAAGCCTTTTCTGTGCCTCCCAGCTCACTGTGATCCTTCCACCTCTCCCTTCTGTGTTTTCTGTAATTGCCTGTTCCCTAGGCCTCTTATCTGGTATCTAGGTAGGACTTTGTAGTGGTTGAGAACACAGGCTTTGCAATCAGGCTGCAAGACTCATAGCCCAGCTCTGCAACTTACTTGTTTGGGTAAATTCTTTTGTCTCATCAACAAAAATGGGTATAATGTTAGCAAATTCATGCGTTGGACACCAGGATGATTAAATTAACTCATACCATAATAGCTTAAGATTACAATTAATATCAACAATTGCCTGGCACGTTGCCTTTAACACATGTTAGCAACTATCACTATAATTACACAGAGAACCTTGTAGCATCTCTAATAATGATATTCAACTCCTCAGGTATTTCCTATGTATTATTAGTCCCCATCTCACCTTCCATACCTTTGTCTCCTACAATCTGCTATCTCCTTGTTCTTAGCTTTTCCCATTGTATTGTACTTTCTGACCCTAGTGCCTGAATCAGATTTAAAATTGGATGCAACAGATTGGACTTCCTGTCATTTCTGAGGCTTTCATTTGTCCTGTATTCAAACCAAGTTCTCACCTAGTTCTATTCCTCTGTACTTTCCCATTGATACAACTGATTCCTTCTCCCCAGTATCCTCCAATGTCTTGACCCACTGCCAGTCCCTCTTTATAGTCTCCTGGAGTCTATCCAAATAGATTTTAGGAACATTAAAAAGGAGAACTATAAATTTTCCTTCTTTGTATTCTCCACAGTGCTAAGTACATACTAGATCCTCCAAATATATTTATTAAATAAATAGATGACACAAAAATAAAGATGTGCATGGCTTATTATTATAAGAGAAGACAATTTATATCAGTGAAATTTGACACACATCTGTGATAGTCGTATTTTTTTAAGTAGGTTCAAAGAGATAATCAGAACATTTCATTTGGTTTGACAAATAACCGAGAATTTTCCCTCCTACCAGCAATACCACTTAAAAGAGACTTTATTTCATTAATGCGGAGAGGTTTATTTGCTTCTGGCTCCTGGAAGACAGGAATTTGATATTTATTTTAAGGCAACTGGAAAATTGATTTGACCCATTTAGTAGTTTAACAATGGATTTATAACAACTCTTCTCAAAGAGTACAAAAGAACAAGTACATCAATTGATCAATAGTACATTTAAGAAGAAAAATAACTCAAGATCAAGGGAATTTAAAGAGATGGCCAAAGAACACTCTCTATTCAGAGAATGAAATCATAAGGTATTACAGAGAGCATAAAATGAATACATTAGGAAATGTTTTCTTAACTTTGGGACAGCAATTTCAGGGAGGAGTCTCAAAACTCCTTCCTGTTAATGTAAAATCAAAATGATAATCCCACTCAAAATTTCTGGGTCATTGAAAACTTATCTAATTTAACCCTGTGGTCAGCCTCTGATGTCTTTTTACAGCAATTCTGGGTTCCCATCAGGTATATGCTCTCAGCTTTCTCTTGGGGCCAACTAGATTCACAGATGGGAGAATAAATCCCAGGAAGACCCTGATGTAAAGGCTTGTGGGTGGAAAGGCTGAGTGGATGCTACACAGTAAGTGCCACCCAGGGAAAAAGAAGAAGTCTGCCTCATTTCTTGTTTCCTCCAGAAGAAACACTAGCAATCTGGGAGAAATTCTTTCCCATCAGGCATTATCAGGCCTTAGCTCTGATCAATGCCCAGGAAATTCCAGTTCTAACAGGTCCTAAGTTTGTCCAGCTACATCCCCTCTTTCTCTGGGTTCAATGGGAAACTTTAGTTTTCCAGTAGGGTAGTTTCCCTGAATAAGGCCTCAGGGAATTAATGGATAATTTAAAAAAAAAAATAAGTGAATAGGTTAGTTTCCTCTGGCACAGAGGAGTTGGGATAAAAGGAGAGAAAAGAAAAAAACAAAACGTTAAATTTTCAAATCTATGTAGAGACTAAATTACCTATCTAATGCTCACTTGGCAACAGAAACATAGGGTAAATACACAATTAAAGAGAGCTCTTTGAAAACACACATAAATTCTTTACTAGAGTTGTAGGTGCCTACTCCATAAGAATTTAAGTTATATGTATAGAAGCTGAAATAGCTATTTTAGAAGTTTATGCAAATGGGATGATAATTATCAAGCTGTAGAAATACAATATGGAAAAAAATACCTCCTTTCTTTAATTTTTTCCCTCCTCTCTTTTAAAATAAATTATTTAGATGTGAATCCAGTAAAGCTACACTTGATTAGAAACTAATTTTAAAAGATTTCTTTTCCCAAAGTTAATAAGATTATAATCGCTAACCCAGAAATAAGGATAATAGGATTATTAACTATGAAGTTCACTAAGTAAAAAAAAACATTCTAAATATAACTCCCTTGGAAAATTATTTCAACCTTCACATACTATCTTTCGCCCTCTATTGTCGTTCATTCATTTACTCCCCAATATTTGTTCCAGTCTCTTCCAGAGAAATGGGGCAGAGACTAATTATGCCTTAACTTTTTAATTGGCTTTATTTTTTAGAATAGTTTTAGGTTTACAGCAACACCAAGCAGAATGCATAGAGGGTTCCCATATCTCCCTTCTCCCACAAATACACAACCTCCCCCTACTGTAGACACACCACACCACAGTGGCACTTTCGTTACAATCGATGAACCTCCATTGAAATAACATTATCACCTAAATTATGTCTTCATTTCCATCTTTCCTTGTCCCAGAGTCATAAATTTTTTGGCTATAAATTAGCTACCAGCTATAAAGATCGTATGTTTCGGCCTTTCTTGCAGCTCTGTGTGGCCAGGTGACGCAGCTAGCTCTGACCAACAAAATAAAAGAGAATGTGGCTTGTAGTGGCTTCCAGGATCCTTCCTGAAGAGACAGAATGAGTGTACCCTTAGCTCTTTTATTCTTTAGTCCATCTTTCTTCTTGCTCAGCAGTGCAGAAACCGTCTTGGTTCCCAAGGTCAAAGCCATGCATGGCAGAGCAACAACAGAGAAAGAACCTTTCTAGGTGGAGCAGAGCTACATCTCCAGCCCTAAATTCGTTTAGACAAAAGAAAGGTAAATCTTTTCTTGTTTAAACCACTATTATTGGAGGAATTCTAATACCCACAGCCATATCTACTACAAACTAATACAATAAGACAAAGTACTAGACCCCATAGGTAATAAAATACATGCAAGATCCAGCCCTCTCAGGATACCTCCAATCTGCTAAGGGAAATAAGATACATAAGTGAATGAATGAGCTGTAAAAGTCATAAAAATTGAGCCTTATAGAGTACAGCAGAGGAAAAAAATTTCTTGGGGGAAAAAGGAGAACTTGATGGACAAGATAGTGTGAAATTTGGGCCAAAAGGTAGCATTAGAAAGGGAAAGAATTTAACGTTTCAGGAACAGATTGAACTATCATAAATCCTAAGAAGGGCCTCTCAGAGAACCAAAGGTGATCTAGTTGGCTAGAGAGACACGGGAGACAAAAGAAACCGATACAGGTATTCAATAGATTGGGTCTGTTTATGGAAAGTAATGTCAGGCAAACAATTGTGTTTTTAGAGAATAGGATTCATTTAAATCTAATGTTAGGGAAACTGACTTGGCTGTAGTATCAGAGAATGTCAGGGCAGGAAGCAGTGAAAAAAGTCAGGAATATAAGGATTCCTCTCCCTGCAATTAGTGTGATGGCATTAAAAGGGAAAAAGAGGGGGTGGGAGGGCAAAGTGTGGAAAAGGAGCGATCTTTCAAACTTGGCAACTAAATATGAAGTGTGGAGAGGTGGAGAAGTATATTAAAAAGCCCAGAATTTAAGCCAGGTGACAGGTCAAGGTGTAGTCCATTGCCTAGAGAAGGGCAGTTAGAAGTAGGAAGCTGTTTAATGGATTGGATGTATAAGTATTTTTGAAAGCATTGTGTGTTTGAGGTGCTGGAAGGAGGGCATGCCCATCAAACCATTGGAAATATGGACCTTAAGACCAGAAAAAATTCACCCTAAGGATAATGATTCCACACTCATTCCGAAAGAGGTAAGAGTCAAAATATATTAAATAGAGTGAGATAAAATAAGAGAGAAAAGAAAAGAGACCACAGATGGAAATTTGGAGCATACCTCATAAATAGGTAGAAAGAGAAAAAAGAGGCTAGCAAGGGGGACATCTCAGACAGAGGATTCCAGAAAGTGTGAAGGGAGAAGAAACTTTGTAATCAAAAGTGGCGGTGGTGACCTATGTAAAATGCTCCTGAGAGGTAAAGATGTGGGAGTGCTTAGAAAAGCTACTCAACTTGATCTTGAGAAGCTCATTAGTAAGTGGTCAGAGCATTTTTCTTGGTTATGAGAACAAAAGCAATATTCCCGGGGGTAGGTATCAAATGGCACACAGGTAAAAGGTAGTCTGGTCCACTAAGCTGTGATAGGCAACAAAGTTGTCATGCAAAGCACAGTGAAGAAGATTGATGACAGTCGGTCCCATCTGGAGGTGACTTGGGCAGGCCTCAGTGTCTTGGGGACACTGCCACACCACTCTCTCCTCCATCACTGGGGAACAGCTGTAGTAGGTCAGCGTGCAGCCCTGATGCAGAGCCGAGAGAGAGAGAGAGAGAGAGAGATAGATAGAGAGAGAGAGAGAGAGAGAGAGAGAGAGAAAGAGAGAGAGAGGGAATTTATAGCCAATGTGCTAATGGAGAGGTATCAAGAAGGACACCCAATAATTGTTTACTTCAGTCAACTTTCTTGTTCCTATGGAATGAGAAAGCTATTCAAAAAGACCCACTCCTAAGGAAGTGATAAAAACAGGTGACAGCAAATAAGGAAGGAATGGAGAACTTATCTGTTATCTACTGAAAAATCCTAGAATTGAGATTAGTTCGTTTAGATTGAAGTTAGCAAAACACTGACAGTCTGTTCGGCCCATCCTTGAAGGTGAGATTGAACCTGTCTTTGTTTTTTGCTGAGACATTTCTGCAACATCTTTTTGGCCTGAGAACTAGAGTCAACTTAGAAAGGAAAAGAGCAGTGTGAATGTGCCATCCCAGTCGTTCACAAGGAGAGACGTGTGTGTGTGTGTGTGTGTGTGTGTGTGTGTGTGTGTGTACGCATCTGTGGGCTAGCTAAGAGTTTGAAATTGTCCTTGCTGTCTAATCTAATTCCTCCTCTTGAACCTACCCCCACCCAATATTAGAATTGAACAGTAGCTCCCACCCACCCTAATGGAACTAAACTATCTTGAACTTATGTACAGTAGTTTCTCCTCCTTCTAGCCTCCTCTCTGAGGTCAAAATTTTTTTTTATTCTTCAGAATTCACTCCTAGGCCCTCTCTTTTCTTAGAAAATCACATCTACACCCCATGGCTTCAGTTATCATTAAAGTACCAATAGCCTCAAGTTTCTTTATCCAGTCCTGATCAGTCATCTGTGCTTGAAGAGGGGGGACATAAATGCCTACTCAGCATTCCACTTTGATTTCTCAAAGACCCATAAATGCAGCATGTCTAAACAATTCAACTCATGGATTCTTTGCTAAACCTACCATTTCTCCACTTCTCCCCGTTTTAATAAGTAACCCCAGACTAGGAGTGATTATTGATTACTCCTTCTCCTTGACTCCCCAAATCCTATGGGTTCTACCTCCTAAATCTCTCTCAAATCCATCAATTCTCTCCTTCTCCTTCAAGCAGCCTATGGTTTCAGCCACCATCCCCTCCCATCAAGAAAACTCAAAAAGTTTCTTCAGGATAGAAAGCCCGGAGATAAACCTACACACCTATGGTCACCTAAGCTATGACAAAGGAGGCAAGGAAAAGGCACCACTTTAATAAGTGGTGCTGGGAAAACTGGACAGCTGCATGTAAAATAATGAAATTAGAACATTCTCTAACACCATATGCAAAAATAAACTCAAAATGGATTAAAGACCTAAATGTAAGGCCAGACACTATAAAGCTCTCAGAGGAAAACTTAGGCAGAACATTCTTTGACATAAATCCCAGCAAGATCTTTTTTGATCCACCTCCTAGAGAAAGGGAAATAAAAACAAAAATAAACAAATGGGACCTAATGAAACTTAAAAACTTTAGCACATCAAAGGAAACCATAAACAAAACAAAAAGATAACCCTCAGAATGGGAGAAAATATTTGCAAATGAAGCAACGGACAAGGAATTAATCTGCAAAATATACAAACAACTCATGCAGCTCAATATTAAAAAACCAAATAATCCAATAAAAAACTGGGCAGAAGACCTAAATAGACATTTCTCCAAAGAAGACATACAGATGGCCAACAAACACATGAAAGGATGCTCAACATTACTAATCATTAGAGAAATGCAAATCAAAATTACAATGAGGCATCACCTCACACTGGTCAGAATGGCCATCACCAAAAAATCTACAAACAATAAATGCTGGAGAGGGTGTGGAGAAAAGGGAACCCTCTTGCACTGTTGGTGGGAATGTAAATTGATACAGCCACTATGGAGAACAGTATGGAAGTTCCTCAAAAAACTACAAATAGAACTACCACATGACCCAGCAATCCCACTCCTGGGCATATATCTAGAGAAAACCATAATTCAAAAAGATATATGCACCCCAATGTTCATTGCAGCACTATTTACAATAGCCAGGACATGGAAGCAACCTAAATGTCCATCAACAGAGAAATGGATAAAGAAGATGTGGTACACATATACAATGGAATATTACTCAGACATAAAAAGGAATGAAATTGGGTCATTTGCAGAGATGTGGTTAGACCTAGAGACTGTCATACAGAATGAGGTAAGTCAGAAAAAGAAAAACAAATATTGTGTAATTATCACTTATATGTGGAATCTAGAAATATGGTATGGATGAACTTAAACAGAAATAGAGATACAGATGTAGAGAACAAACATGGATACCAAGGGGGGGAAGGGGAAGGTGGGATGGATTGGGAGATTGTGATTGACATATATGCACTACTATGTATAAAATAGATAACTAGTGAGAACCTACTGTATAACACAGGGAACTCTCCTCAATGCTCTGTGGTGACCCAAATGGGGAGGAAAGCTAAAAAAGAGGGGATATATGTATACATATAGCTGATTCACTTTGCTGTACAGCAGAAACTAACACAACATTGTAAAGCAACTATACTCCAATAAAAATTAAGAAAAAAAAAGAAAACTCAAAAATTTCTTAAATGATTTACTGCATCCATTATCACTGTCTTCCAGTTCATTCTCCATAATGTAGCCCAAGTATTCATTTTAGAAACAAGATCTTGTCCCTCTTCCCTGCTGAACACTTTTCAGTGGTTTCCTATTCCTCTTAGGAGAGAAAAGACATGGTCCACGACCCTTCACATGTCCCTTGAGGTTCTGCAGGATCAGGCTGCCTCCTGTCTTTCCTGCCTTTACCTGCTCTTCTCTACACGCTCACATTATTGGTCTTAAAAAAAAAATTTCTGTGATGGGCCATTCTCTTTCTTGCCCCAGGACCGATATATATGCTGTCATATAATTTCCCTCTCTCCCACTTACTCTGCCTTTACTTCTCTAGTGCCTCCTTTATGGTCAACACAAATTTCATTTCCTTAGGGAAGTATTTTTGAACTCTCCAGTACAATTTCCTCTCATCGGCTTCCACAGAACATTTCTCGTACATAGAACTCAATAAAATTGTTTGATGACTCTCTTGCCGACCAGGCTGCAATCTCTCTTGTTCAGTGCTGTGTATCTAGCAACCGGCACATTTTCTGGAAAGGAAAGTGAATGAATGAATAAATGGTTTTAGAGAAACTATTGTACGCTTGACTTACAATTTCAAATCCATTTTTTTTTTCTTCTGGCAGAATAGGAATTACCATCAAATAATAGTTCAGCTCAAATTTGGTTATCAGATCAGCAGAAAACAAGGCATTGGAGAAAAATAACACAGCAGATACGTGCGGTTTTCTGTGGCAGAGCTGAAGATAAATGTTAGAAATATAAGACTATGCTGAAAGGGGGCCAGTGTATGGTAAATGCCAGAATAAGAAAGTGAAGCAAAAGAGAACATTTAAGGTGGGAGGAAGAGACACAGAAATAAAGTTTATAACATATTTGCAATATCTGGGGCTTTGAGTCAGAAAGATCTGGAGCTGAATCCTAGCTCTGCCATTCACAAGCCAATTAATTAATCTCAGTCTCTATTTCTTCCTGTGACTTATTTCACACCCATAAAAAGGGTGTGAAGACGACTTTTTTTTTTTTTTTTTTTTTTGCGGTACGCGGGCCTCTCACTGTTGTGGCCTCTCCCGTTGCGGAGCACAGGCTCCGGACGCGCAGGCTCAGTGGCCATGGCTCACGGGCCCAGCCGCTCCGCGGCATGTGGGATCTTCCCAGACCGGGGCACGAACGCGTGTCCCCTGCATCGGCAGGCGGACTCTCAACCACTGCGCCACCAGGGAAGCCCTGAAGACTACTTTTTAATGGCAGGAAAATTCTTGGGACATAGCAGGTGTCTGAATTGTCAGTTTCCTTCTTCTCTAACTCCAGGAGTTTCCACTTACATTTGTTTATTTTACATTCAGTTTATCAAGCAGTAAACTTTGTGGCATATAATCTTAATACCAGTTGTGTTTCCAATACACAATTTTGTGTGGGTCACAGGAGAATACATAAACCATACCATGTAATTCAAGAGACTGTTCTGTGCATCATTGAACAGTATTGAGAGAAATATAAACAGAGAAGGTGGGATGGTAATATTAGCAAGAACAGGAAGCAGCTAGAGCCCTTTTGGCTGGAGAATCAAAGAGAGAGAGTGGTCCTTTGAAATGTAGCTGCTGGGGCAGAAGAATGGGAGCTGGCGTGGAGGATGAGACTGCCAGAGAGGCACCTCTCACCCAAGATGCCACTCAAAGCAGAGAGGAAGTGAGACATATTCTGACTTCCCTCCTTCCAACCTCCTGCCAATATCTCCCACTGGCCAAACCTAGCTAAAGCCATTGGACAGTGACTCCTGGGAAATGCCATCTGCAGAGTCAGATGTCTGAGATGGAAAGCAGAGAGGGGAAAACAGGGAATGGATCCGAGTGAAAACAGGCAAATGGCGATTGCCCTTCCTTGCTGTCTATGCCAGCCATTTGCCTGTTTTCACTCGGATCCATTCCCTGTTTTCCCCTCTCTGCTTTCCATCTCAGACATCTGACTCTGCAGATGGCATTTCCCAGGAGTCACTGTCCAATGGCTGATTCACTTTGTTATAAAGCAGAAACTAACACACCATTGTAAAGCAATTATACTCCAATAAAGATGTTTAAAAAACATTGAAGTTCCAGATATTGAAACAGAAAAAAAAAAAAAGTGATTTAATAGAACTCAGTTACCAAAAAAGAACCCTTCTGTGATGGTGGAAGCCCATCAGACTGACACAGTAAAGATTACAGATAGTAGTCATTTCACTCTTTGTGCCTTACAAAGCATTTTCAAAGGGTAATATGGTGTAATGGAAAGAAAACAAGCTTGGAAGGGGATAGCATTGGAATATAAACAACTCAAACATGAAGTAGATGTAAATAGACAGAACAAGTCTTTCACACTCTTCTTTTACTCCTCTCTCCAATTAAATAACCACTGTTACCAAATTAGCGTCTGCTTTAAAATATACCTTTGTCATCGTTCCATATCACATATATAATGTTGTCTTACTATTTTTAGTAGCATAATATCCTACTCTATGCTCAGATCATAATTCATTCAATCAATTCCATACTGGGAGTCATTTGTAGTGTTTTGAATTGTTTTCTACTAAAAATCAGCTTGGGAATAATATATTTGTACAATTACCTGCAGGATAAAATTCTAAAAGTGGAATTGCTATGTCAAAGGGTAAGATATTACACATTTTAATATATACTACTACAAGGCATTCCAAAATATGTTTGAATTTACATTCTCTTTTGAGTTTTATAGCACTATTTTCCAGTCAGCTCTTGATACTGCCTCAGACAAAAGCCATCTGTATACAAACAAAAAGACAATTATTTATTGGGTGCAAATCTGTTCAACCAAACTTTATGCATACATATAACTGTAAGAAACAGGATATTTGAATACAGAGGAAAAAAGTTGTTTTCCAAAAATATCATGTCTGAATATGCAATAGAATTTCCATAGCTTTTCATCTGCTATTCTGGGAAAGTTACCTGTGACATGAAAGAAAATTTAACAATGAAAGCTGATCATGTAGAAAAAACTAATGTATAAATTAAAATGGAAATGCCCAGCATATAGGCTAGATGAAAGTTTAAGCATTTCAAATATCCTAGGAACTTCAGTTGCTCTAACAAAATAGAAATGCTCCCAGACATACGTGTTTAGAGAGATTATTGCAAGGTTTATACACATGTGAAGCATTTTACGTTTAAAGGCAAGGATAGGAGCCTAAATCAGGTGAAACTAATAGCAAGTTCATCATAGAGACAGTAAAGATTTTTCACAATAATTTTAGAAGGAGGTCAGCCCTGTGGCTCACTGCTGAAAAGAGGCACAGCTGTCTAAGTATTTTGGGAGGTAGGGCAATATATGATACAAACCATTAAAAACAGGAGCCACGGCCAAGGTGCTATTATGGTTCTCAGGCTGTCTTTGGAGACAAGAGCACATCTCCATAATGGTTCATTGCCCTGGAAGACCATCCTGCATGGTAGATTTTACAACTACAGCTAGAGACTTTTAAAAATTCAAAACGTTATTGAATTTACAGTATCCAATACACGGAAGCAACCTAAATGTCCATCGACAGATGAATGGATAAAGAAGATGTGGTATATACATATACAATAGAATATTACCCAGCCATAAAAAAGAATGAAATAATGCCATTTGCAGCAACAGGAATGGAGCTAGAGATTATCATACTGAGAGAAGTAAGTCAGACAGAGAAAGACAAATAGTGTATGATATCACTTATATGTGGAATCTTTAAAAATGATACAAATGAATTTATTTACAAAACAGAAACAGACTCACAGACATAGAAAATAAAGTTTTGGTTACCAAATGGGAGGTATAAGTTAGGAGTTGGGGATTAACAGATACACATTACTATATATAAAATAGATTAAAAAAACAGGACCTACTGTATAGCACAGGGAACTCTACTCAATATCTTGTAATAACCTATAATGGAAAAGAACCTGAAAAACAATATATATATTCAGTTATATATATATATATGTATATACATTTGTATAACTGAATCACTTTGCTGTACACCTGAAACTAACACAACATTGTAAATTAACTATACTTCATTTTTTAAAAATGGTTAAAAAAATTCAAAACATTATTGGAAGTAGATTTTAAACAATAAACAGCTTGAGGTACTTTAGTCAAGGAATATGTTAATATATTTAAAAAACACATTTCTTTGGCCAACCATCAGGCTGAGTTTGCCAAGGGGCAGGAATATCTGTAAGACAGGATGAAGTGAGGTGTTTCAACATTTACCTGGTCCAGGGAGATCTTGAACTGGTTCCAGTCTGTGGACACAGTTACCCCAGCACTTTCCCTTCTATATCATTACTACCCCTCTAAGTAACCAGGGGCCTCTGGCTCTGGGGGATCGTTAGTGTTCTGAGCTGCTGAAAAGAGGGTGGTTTCCATAAGTCAAGTTTGAGGACAAAGTCTCTGGGCACAAATGGGACCTGCCCTTATTGGATGGCAAGCTGTCAAAGACTGGTAGGAGATAGGTCCTTCTTTGATACCAGTGGGAGCTACGCTTATCTTGCCGGCTTAATACAAGCAAAGCACCAAGCTCCCTGGAATGGAAATATGATGACTTGTGGGTGATTTCTTGGCTTTCCACATGGCTCTCAAAAATTGTTGACAAATATGATTATTCAGCTGGAGATGAGATAGGTCCTGGATGCTGATGCCTCTCCTGTCATTGTATCACTCAGGTCTGGGTCACTAGTCTTGGTCTCACTGACCTCTGCTTAGAGCATTGTCTTCTGTCTTCTTCCTTCCTCCTCCAGACTCTTCATCTAGATGACTGTCAAGATAGCCAAGATCTTCAGCTGTTCTTCAAGATCTAATCTTTGTGTCCTGACTTCAGTACTGGATCCAAAAGATGAGAATATGATTGTTTGATTTTTTTTATTTCTCCCATGTTCTTTTCCTTAAGGCAGTAGTTAGAGGACATGGAATTTATGGGATGGAATGGGGGCAGGAACATCACAAGAAACAGAAAAATATAAGGACTGAAAAACACAATGGCTAATATATAAAAATATTATCCTGCCCATTTTCAGAATTTGATAGTATTTTTGCAATTAAAAGTTACAGAAAACAGTAAACTGTAGACCCTCCCAGTTTAGCTCTGAGCTTCTAATAGATTCTACTTCAGAAGTAGCATGTGCTAATAGTCTTGCTTCAAACCTATAAGCATCCTCCTGTGGACATTATGTCAGAGAGAACTGGATGGAATGAGTTCTGTCACATGGTTCTTGTTACAATAAAGCTGTAAGAGAAGAGAGAGTTCTGGACTCTGGATGCACTGTGCTTTAGAAATGAAAAAGGAAGTTTCCCCATAACAGGCATTTCCACCAGAGAGCAATCACAATGCCCAGTTGGTTCTCATGCTTTTGATAGTTCTTAACTGTGTCTAGCTCTCCTGATGAGTTCCTGTCTCAGGTTCACAGATTAATATTAACTCAGGCCACAACTGTCAGATTCCCCTTGTTGAGAGGGAGTTATTTTGATCTGTACACTTTATCTTCATAACATTTTCTAAAAGCCTATCTTGCAGCATTTTCCAAATCATGTTCCATGGAATTCTGGTATCCAGTGAGATGTAAAAAGGTTTTGCACAGATAAAAGGAATCTGTAGTCAAGCTACTCACTGATATTCTGCAAACTTTACCTCTTATCATAAAGATACAGAATTAAATTAACATATAAAAGGCTCAGAGAAAAACTACATGAAAGAAACCTGCCTAACTTTGATAAGCCCAGTATTTCCCAAGCTTTGCAAATACAATCTTGGTTTTATTCATCTAGTTTTGATGGGTATTACATGATCCACTTTTTGAAAAAGTCTGCTGTATACAAATGACATAATTTACTCAAGTATTTTATTCCACACATCCCTTAATAAATAGAGATTTCATTTCCATTTACGACAAAACCTGTACAATATTCAGAAGCATGAACATCTTTTTTAATAGGAGAAACTTTTTTTTTTTTTTTTTTTTTTTTTTGCGGTATGCGGGCCTCTCACTGTTGTGGCCCCTCCCGTTGTGGAGCACAGGCTCCGGACGCGCAGGCCTAGCGGCCATGGCTCACGGGCTTAGTTGCTCTGCGGCATGTGGGATCTTCCCGGACCAGGGCACGAACCCGTGTCTCCTGCATTGGCAGGCGGACTCTCAACCACTGCGCCACCAGGGAAGCCCAGGAGAAACTTTTTTACATACTAAATTCAAAGCTTCAAGTGCTCCTTGAACAAACTGGAGAACTAAAATTTGAAGACTGTGCCACAGCTAAAATGTCCATTGTGTGGACATCACTGTCATTACATAAGCCATCAACCTTCTTTAAGGTAAGAGACCCAGATATTAGATTCAGGTAAGTCAGGAGCAGAAGAGCCACATAGAATTGGGTTTCATGGTACTCTATGCTCAGAGAAAGACTGTGAGGGTGTGACCCACGAAGCCCAGGGGCAAGGCAAGCCAGTGGACAAATCAATCAAGCAGTCAGGAGCCAGGGAAATTCAGCTGCTAGAAAGCAAGTTAAAGCATTAGAACAAATTCCAGAATACTGGAAGAGTACAAGTACTAGAAGATTAGACACAATGAGGGGGAAAGACATACAGAAGCAAAGGTACAGGAACTAGACAAACAAACTGGAGAGGAGGCATGATGGACTAACAAAAAAGACCTTGCAGCAGCATCTGCTGTAATAAATAACTTACAACAGAAAACATTCCTCCTGGGAAGGAAGGGGCTATTCTAAAGTCTAAGGGCGATAGCTGGTTAGTGGTTCATCTGAGCATAGAAGGAAAAAGAACCGAAGACTAGGACAACAATGATATGGTAAGGAAGGAATCATCCGAATGTTCAAATGAGTTTGCAGGAAGAAGGATTTGACCAACTTTTATGATTGAATCATCAATTTCATAGAAGTAGTCTCAGATCGTTTATGATAATAATTCCAATTTTACCTTTTTTCATTTACAAAATACTAATGAGTTATATGGTAGAAATACCATATCAATGCCCAAACACACCTATCATATATGTCCTTTCTAAGAGATGACAAGTTAAGTATTAACACATTAATAAATGCCAAATGCCAATCAATAGATGAATATTCCAATAAATATGAAGAGCCAAAATTTGAGTTAACATTATTGTGCACAAGAATTAAATATAAAATATAAAGAATTTATCATATATTTATAAATGTAGTATAATTGATTTCAGTGGATTGAATAATGTTTTATCTTTTTAAAAAATTATTTTTATTTTAGTAAAGTTTATTTTTACTTTAATAAAGCCTTTGATTCTAACCCGTGGATCACTGTTAACACAAATTAAGAAAGTGTGGTACTCACCATGTTACTCTTTCCAGGGGTTTGAAAGCTGTACGTGGCAGGTCATTGCAACGACTTTGCATTAGCCTGAGCAAATATATTGAGTAGTATTTGGCAGAACTGATCCTAGGGTTTCTCCTAATCAATAATTTTATTGATGACCTGATCAAAAAGTTTATAGTATGTTAACCATATTACTGAAGAGCTTGGGTTAGGTGGGTTTCTAAGATTTTGGAATTAAGCCCGATATGATTTTTACTAAAAGAATGTATCACATTTGCAAAAACACAGTGAAATTCGACAGAAACATATGAGGGTTAATTTAGGTAAGAAAAAGAATCTGAAAAGGCAATATAGGATGTGGAAATAGTAATTGATCATATATAGAGAAAAATGATCCATGTCAGCATAATACAGATGTATTAGTGTGATTAACTTATAAAAATAATTTCAGAGTATCTCATAAGAGGACTCTGAGAATCTGTTATGAGCAGACTTTGAAGAGAGAGTGGTCATACATATGGATGTGTATAAACGTGACAACCTTTAAGGGGTGGAGAGCGTCCTGATTGGCACATAGCATGGCCTCAATTGGTGTCTGTTGATGCTGCATCTCTCAGGATTTGGTCAGGAAGACCAAAGAGGCCACGTCATGCATCCCAGGCGTAAAGGATCTTAGTATAGGAAGCGTGGGCTTAAATAACTATTGGAGCAGCAGGGAAAGTAAGGTCAGGGAAGCAACACTGGTGACCTCAGTCTGAAGTGCTGAGGCGGATGGTCCTTTCATACCAACGAAGCAGATGCAGTGAACCTCTCGTCCGCCCACCGCTTTGCTTGCAGCTGCCTTCAGAGATTAATAGCCATTCCTTTTCTTCTACCTTTCACATCTTATAAGAGAACTTCTCACTGTTACACTCGGCCCCAGAGCCATGTGAGGAATGGGATTCTGGGGAAGATAATTTTTGCTCTAGAAAAAGGTGATAGTGTGATAATGTGATACAGCAATCCAGCACAACGATATAAATGAAGATCCTATGAAGAAAGGATAAAATAATTTGTATGTTTAGCCTGAGGAAGACGGACTATGAGAGGTTTTCACAAAATTTTTGACATGTTGTGAAACCAGGTTACAATTCTTAGCTGATTCTGTTTGTAAATGATTGAGTCAACTATTGCCGCAATAGTAACAACCTCAACATTTCAGCGGCTACAGTAACAAGCATTATGTCTGACCCGTATATGTACGGGTCAGACCGGCAACTGCTGATCACACCTGGGCTGGAGAATTAATTCTAGGTCAAGGTTTAGATTCAAATCTGCTCTACATGGCCTCGTTTTTAAGAGCTACCTAGGAGAGGTAGATTAATGGTCCCCCAAAGATGTTCACATCCTACTCCCCGGAAACTGTGAATATGTTTTTTTCCACGGCCCAGGGCAATGAGGATTGCAGATGGAATTAAAGTTGTTAATCAGCTGACCTAGAGAGGGAGATAATATCTTGAATTATCGTGGATTATCTGGGTGGACCCGTTGTAACCACAGGGTCCTTAGAAGTAGAAGATGGAGGTAGGAGAGACAGAGAACCAGAGGGAGAAGCAGAGAGAGGGCAGCACGAGGAGAACTGGGCTCAACGACACTGGCTTTAAAGAGAGAAAAAGGAGCCATGAGCCACGGAAGGTGGGCACCTTCTAGAAACAAGAAAGAGCAAGGAAACAGATTGTCCCCAGAGCCTCTGGAGGAATACAGCCTTACTGACACCTTGACTGTAGCTCAGTGTGATCCATTTTGATTGAGAAAATCAGATAGAAAGGAAAAAAAACAGACTTTTAGAATGAGTTGATTACTCTGACTGATGACGACGATAGTAATTCATAAACTGAAAGGTGTTGGATAAATCGAATTCTGCACACTTGATCCTCAGGAAGCAAGGAAGAGAGGGAGAGAGGGAAGAAGAGAGAGAAACTAAGGAAGTATAGAGGCTCCTGGGAGAGGTAAAAGAGGTGTTTGGTGGCAATCAGGTAAGAGCTTCATAAAGCAGCTGAATTTCTCTATCACAGTCCTTTTTCCATTAAGTTCTGTATTGGGGGAAGGAATAAAAGCTTTCTAGCCTCTCCTAATAGCACACTAATTGTATATGTCATGTATATTATATATATCCACTTTATACATATACATTGTATGGAATGATATGGCATATAGATTAAAGTATAATGTATACTATAAATTATGCTATATATTATAATGTTATTATAGTATACATTATCAATACATATACATCTATATTTGGTATATACATATATGAGCGAGTCTTCTCAGTGAAATTTCTCTCTAGCTATTTCATTTCTCTCTTAAACTGTTCTTCGTGAGCAAGGTTTCTGAGAGCTATCTGACCTCAAGGGTTAATTTTTAAAGCTACATTTCAAGGTTTCCCTTTTAAAAATGTATCTTCCTTATGAATAAATATTGTAGAAAGAGGCAGCTGAGGTGATCAGTTGCCTTGGGTATGCCCTCAGTCATGGGAACTTCTCTCTGCAGGGTGGAAATTGCTTCCATCTTTCCAAGTGGAACAATGGAGAGAAGGCTGGATTAGCTCACTGAGATGTTGGGGGAAATTCCAATCTTGCAATGAGAGGGATGGTTTAAGTCGTTTCCCAGGCGGCAGTGATTGTGATGGAAACCACCATGTGTCTTCTCTTATTTTTCTTTGTCAGTCTTGCTAGAGGTTTGTCAATTTTAGAGTCTTTTCAAAGAACCTGCTCTTTGCTTCATTGTTTTTATTTTTTTGCTGTTGTTTTCAATTTAATTGATTTCTAGTGTTGCCTTTATTATCTCCACCCCTTTGCTTGTTTTGAGTTTATTTTGCACTTTTTTTTTTTTTAGGTTTTTGAAGTAGGAGTTCGGATTATTTATTTGAGAACTTTCCTCTTGTCTTTCTAGTGTATATATTAGTGCTATAAATTTTCTTCTCAGCACTGCTTTTGCTGTGTCCCACAAATTTTGATATGTTGTATTTTCATTTTTATTCTCTCTAATGTATTTTTTACCTTCCCCTGAGACTTCCTCTTTGACCCATGGATTATTTATCTGTGCTGTCTTGTTTCCAAGTGTTGGAGATATTCCTGTTATCTTTTTGTTATTGATTTCTAGTTTGATTCCATTGTGATTACAGAACACACTGTATGATTTCAATTTTTTTAAGTTTGTTCATGTTTGTTTATGGCTTAGGGTGCAGTCTATGTTGGTACATGTTCTGTGGACATTTGAAAGAATGTGTAGTCTGCTCTTCTTGTGTGGAATATTCTATAAATGCCAATTAGATGCTTCAGGTTGATGGTGTTGTTGAGTTCATTTTTATTTTGTTGATTTTGTCTAGTTTTTTCCATCAAAACTCAAAGAGAGAAATTGAAGTGTCTAACTATAATTGTGGGTTTGTCTATTGCTCTTTTCAGTTCTATCAATTTTTGCAACACATATTTTGTGGCGCTGTTATTTGGTGCATACACATTTAGGATTGCATGTTCTCTAGAAAACCTATAAACTATAGGTTTATATAATAAGGAAACTACAAGTTATCTTGTAGTACAAGTAACTACACTACTGTTAATGTGGAGACATATGTGTCCTTGTTCAAGCAGGTGCTCAGAGGTCAGTAATAAGACCTGAAAAATGACAGGGAAGTCTGACTTTCATTTCATGCTGCCAAAAGGAGCACAAAGTGGAATTCAGTAGGATTTTTGTCAAACTCTACTCAGACTGTTCAATTGATGCTCCTCATGCACTTGAAAAAGTGATTATCTCTGCAAGCACTGATGTTGAAGCACGGCGTCCTTTAACTGCTGTCTTTGTAAGGGCCATGAGGGAAAATCACATCCCCACAGTTGAAGTCTCCCATTTTCCTGAATGGACTTGATAATAGCATTTTCAGACACTCTGGAAAGACACTAATTGTGGGGCCTTGAACTGGAGGGAGGGAGAATCCCCAGGAGTTGGACCTGAAATTTGAGCCAGAGGCAAACACAGAAGTTGCCCATTTGCGGAGGTGGCCCAGCCTCAGCCCTAGAAGTATGCCAGGAGGTGGGCACAGAGGTACACTATAGAGGAGCCTAAACATGGGGCAAGTATCTGACAGTAGCCACATCTAATAACAGAGGCAAGTTCTACTCATTTTCTCTATTACTACCAGTGTATGCATTGGGAAATTTCAACTACAGCTTTGATTGTACACTATTGTAGAAAATCAACATATATGTCTGACTGAAATTTGGGCAGAATGAAAAAGGGTATGAATCCCAGTCACCCAAGGTCAGAATGTCACTTCACTTTTAGGGTTGATCTGGGACAGCGTAAACCTAAAGGAAATGATCTAAGCATAAATTGGATATTATATATTTCTTACTACAGTAAGGAAGGAGGCAGTTATTGCAAAGGTAACATGGAAGGTGTTCTTGGGAAGCAATGTAAATAAGGAAAAAACTGGGTTAGCAGAAATAGAAGACATACTGCTCTCTTTGGGTGACACAGCTTTTGTAAAAAAAAAAATCATCAAGTATCTTTCAAATTTCAAACAATGGTGGGAAATAATTTTCTCTCCTCTTTAAGATGAAAGCCGTTTTATTGATTTACTTATCTGATACTTTAAATAGATCACTAGACCCTGCAGAAAAATTTAAGAGTCACAAGAGGTTCAAAAGTAAAAGGTTAACTAGCCATGGGAAGAAACCAAAGTGGAAATACCTCAAAAGCTGTAGCAGAAAAGCAGTGGCAACTGTTAAACTCTCCAAATGATGAGCATTCTACCCTTTTACCATAAATAATTCTTCTAACCAGCATTTTTTCATAACTGTCCTTCATTGTAGAGAATGGCACATAATTTGGTATCAAATTTTGCTTTTGATAATGTACAATAGAACTGATTATTGTCCGCCTAATTCCAAAAAGTAAAGCAGAGAGGCTTTTTCAGAATTTGACAGTTGAGCTAGCTTTGTCTGGACTAAATATTTCCTGTGTGGGGAGAGGAGTGAAGACTTTTATGAATGCAAATGAATGACAGTATTGTTAGAGTATAAGAGTATCAACCATGTGTAGAGGGGATAAAAATAGAATGTGGAAGCCCCTGGCAACAATCTCAATCTCAGAATGAGGAAAATACAAAGAAAAATGTGCAAATATGGGTGCTTTATACTAATAAAATATAGATTTGGTTAAAATTTTATAATGCATGTACTGCATAATGTCACCACTGCACCATTTATATAGTGTGTAGAACTTATAATTCTTCAAGACATAGACAGGATTCTGTTTTTGCATATGCTGTGCCTTATGCATAGAATATTCTTTCCGTGCACCTTTAGTTGGTTGAGAACTATTCATATGTCCAGAGTATTTCCTGTGTCTTCTTCCAAGAATTCCGTCTGAGAGATTGAATATACACACAGACAGTGGCCAGACCATATATAACAATAGAACTCTAACTCACAACGTCTTCAGTAACCAGCCCAGGAAGCCAAACAATAATTTCTTAGAAATGGGTCCAAAACGATCAGGACATAGGCAGTAATTGCCAGCTTCCCTATTTTTTTGCCCTGCTTCCAACTCAGGACCAACAAGAGAAAGCCAAACATGCTCCCCAAACCAATCACATAGGATGTTCAGTTTCTAGTTAGCCAACCTCTAGCTTTCCCATGACAACAGTCTCTAGTCAGAACATACCTGAAACCTTCCCTTTTTTCACACCACTTCTCTCTCTGCCTTTGAGTCTCTGCCAAACGCAAATGATTGTGGTTGACGCCTTTGCTTTAACAAGCTCAGAATAAATAGCGGTTTTTGTCCTCATTCAATGATTTATTTATTTCCATATGTCCCTGCTTTTATCTTCCTAGCATCAGTGTCAAAGAATTTAATTTTGAGTTATTGATACTTTCACAAATACGTCTGGCTTATGTCATAGGACTATAACGTCTCTCAATTTAATAAAGACTCAGTAAAAATTCAACAGATTGTGGAACTCATCTGTATCGTCATCAGAGATATTTTAGTTTTCAGCATAATATGCTGTACATATTTTGTTGGATATATAGGTAAACATTTCAACTTTTGGTGCTATTGCATATAATCCTGTCTGTTAAATTTACAATACCAATTGTTCATTACTGGTATATAGAAATATAATTGATTTTTGTAATTTACTTATGTCCTGTGACCTTTCTAAACTCACTAAGTATTAACTCATGAGGAGTGAAAACATATTCATACAAAAACCTGCATGTGATGCTTTGTTCGTAATTGCCAAAAACTGGAAACAACCCAATTTCACTTCAACTGGTAAATGGACAAAAAAATTATGATACATCCATACAATGGAATACTACTAAGCAATAAAGTAACAGACATTCAATAATGTGGATGAATCTCACATGTATTATGCTAAGTGAAAGAAACCAGAATCAAAAGGCTTCATTTATGTGATACTCTAGAAAAGGCAAAACTATAGGTAGGGGGAACAGATCAATGGTTGCCATGGGTTACTGGCTGGGAAGAGATTGACTGCAAAGAAGCAGCCAGAGGACATGTTTTGGAATTGATGAAACCATTCTGTACTTTGATCATGATGTGATTATGGGACTGTATGCGTTTGTCAATGCTCATAGAATTTTACAATAAAAATGTGAATTTTAGTGTATTAAATTTAAAAATCAATTAACTGTGTATTTTTTTCTTAATCTATTCATAGGAATGTAGGACAAAGAACGAGGGAGCTATTTCACTATATTGGGTTCCACTCTTGGTCAACTTAAATCATTTAGTCTAGATGCCATGTATAAGAGCCATAGACAGACTAAGAAGTTTCTGATTAGAGTCTCCAGGATGTTGAAAATGGTCCCCATTCTGTGCTTCTTATGGAACATTTTCTAATAATCAACTTTGGGCAAAAGGAAGGATCTGTCCTGAGAGATAGAGTTCTCTATCACTGACAATGATCAGATAACTCAACCTGAACAACCACTCTGTGGGAATTCTGGAGAGACGGGAATTGAAGACCTCCAAACCCTGAGATTCCAATATTCTATCAAAATAAGATAAGTGGGTTGTAAAGATAGATGTGAATCGCTGATACATGTAAAGGAAATATTGAAAAGAAAGAGAGTGGTGGGCTTGCCTGAACCATTGAAAAATTGCATTTATTCAAGTTTTTTTTTTCGCATTTTGTTTTATTTTATTTATTTATTTATTTATTTATTTTAACATCTTTATTGGAGTATAATTGCTTTACATTGTTGTGTTAGTTGCTGCTGTATAACAAAGTGAATCAGCTATACATATACATATATCCCCATATTCCCTCCCTCTTTCATCTCCCTCCCACCCTCCCTATCCCACCCCTCTAGGTGATCGCAAAGCACTGAGCTGATCTCCCTGTGCTATGCAGCTTCTTCCCACCAGCTATCTATTTTACATTTGGTAGTGCATGTATGTCAATGCTACTCTCTCACTTCTTCCCAGCTTACCCTTCCCCCTCCCCATGTCATCAAGTCTATTCTCTTCATCTATGTCTTTATTCCTGTCCTGCTCTTACGTTCATCTGAACGTAAGAACGTTTTTGGTTTTTTGTTTTTTTTTTTAGATTCCATGTATATGTGTTAGCATACGGTATTTGTTTTTCTGTTTCTGACTTACTTCACTCTGTATGACAGACTCTCAGTCCATCCACCTCATTACAAATAACTCAATTTCGTTTCTTTTTATGGCTGAGTAATATTCCATTGTATATATGTGCCACATTTTTTCCTCCATTCATCTGTCGATGGACACTTAGGTTGCTTCCATGTCCTGGCTATTGTAAATAGTGCTGCTATGAACATTGTGGTACATGACTCTTTCTGAATTATGGTTTTATAACTTTTATATATAAAACTTTTTGAAATTTAAGTCACTAAAGTTTTTCTGATGTTTTTAAGCTCACATATGTCTGCTTCATGTATTGTTATATCTGTAATCCTATTTAGTGTTATCATTCCATTAGCTATTCAATATGTGTATGTGTGTGTATTATCATTTTTATTTTGGCTGCACTGTGCAGCATGTGGAACTTCCCTGACCAGGGTTTGAACCCGTACCCCCTGCCGGGGGCACAGAGTCTTAACCACTGGACTACCAGGGAAGTCCTGGATATTATTGAATTTAGTTTTAATTTATTCAAAATACATTCAAATAGTTTTATATTTCTGTATAGGAAGAAAACACTCCATTTTAAAGATGAAACTTAAGTCTTAGTGGCTAACTTAACTATAAAACTCAAGATAGCCAGTTGCCCACCTACACTGGATTAATATATCTGTCTCTCATGATATATACAGATGAATAGGTAAATAAAACCTGTATTTCTCATTATTCTTTACTTCCTTAAAAATTTTTATACAATTTTTAAAGGTTATTTTCCATTTACAATTATTACAAAATATTGGCTCTGTTCCCCATGGTGTACAGTACACCCTTGAGCCCATCTTACATGCAAGAGTTTGTACTTCCCACTCCCTCATCCCTATATTTCTCCCCATTCCCACTGGTAACCACTAGTTTGTTCTCTCTATCTGTGAGTCTGCTTCTTTTTTGTTATATTCAGTAGTTTGTTGTATTTTTTAGATTCCACATATAAGCAATATCATACAGCATTTGTCTTTGTCTGATTTATGTCACTTAGCATAATGCCCTCCAAGTCCATCCACATTTCTATAAATGGCAAAATTTCATTCTTTTTTATGGTTGAGTAATATTCCACTGTATATAAATACATACACCACATCTTCTTTATCCATTCATCTATCAATGGACACTTAGGTTGTTTCTGTATCTTGGCAATTCTAAATAATGCTGCTATGAACATTGGGGTGCATGTCACTTTTCAAACTAGTGTTCTTTACTTCTTATGGGTAAGTGGGCCTATAAAGATCTATAAGGACAAAGTAAATGGACAATCATCAATGTTTTAGGGACATGGAAATAAATTAACTTGTGGATGGAAAGTATTTTAACAGAGATAGGCAGAAATACCCATAATTCTGAAGAACTTCTTCCCACTGTCTTTTATATATGTAGGCACTTTGCTAGCTGGGATTGGGCTTGGCAGAGGTAAATTGAGAGAAGTTATCCAGAACATTCTTTAAGTAAAAAGCAAGATTTAGATTAGATTCAAGATTCATCACTGTTCTCTACATATGTCTCTCTGTTAATGAACATGTGTAAGTACACTCTTAGATGCACTTATTTCCTCTTATGTTTCTCTGTGAACATCATACGTGTAGACATTATATGAATAATTATGTAATGTACACTTTTCTCCAGATTCCCACAACTTTGAATATGTCAACCATCAACTGTAAATATTTCAGTAAAGGTTTTCTTAATTATAGACTTATTTGAATTCTACAACATAGCTTTGTGAGTTGTGTTACTTTTGCAAGTTATAAATTCCTTGAAGTTCCTATCAATAAAATATCCTTTTTTTTTTAGATGTTGGGGGTAGGAATTTATTAATTAATTAATTTATTTTTGCTCTGTTGGGTCTTTGTTTCTGGGCTTCGTTTCAAGGGCTATCTCTAGCTGTGGCAAGCGGGGGCCACTCTTTATCGCACCCTCTCTTGTTGCGGAGCACAGGCTCCAAACGCGCAGGCTCAGTAGTTGTAGCTCTCAGGCCTAGTTGCTCCGCGGCATGTGGGATCCTCCCAGACCAGGGCTCGAACCCGTGTCCCCTGCATTAGCAGGCAGATTCTCAACCACTGCGCCACCAGGGAAGCCCATAAAATAACCCTCCAAAATAAAAGTACGTTCTGTGATCTAACATCTAATATTTTTCAGATCGTTACCCTTAAGAAAAAATTAGAAACTTCTTTTAGGAAGTGAATTTAGTGCCTGATTCCTAAATCATTTGAGTTGCTTGTAGAAAGTATATGCAAAGTTTTGAAATGCCTTAGCTTTGCTGAAATGGATCAGAAAGGTCATGGGCAGTAAGACGATCCACCAAGGTAGCAGCACAGATATAGCTCATGTGTGCAAAGCAGCCCTTTGCTGCGCAAGATGATAGTGTGCGACCACATTCACTTCAGTTGAGTTTTTAACAACAAAAATCTCAAAGCAGTCTAGGCTATAGATTTAATAGCCAGTTGGAGTTATACAAGCTTGAAGAAGAAGAAAACGGGTTTCCTCTCTCTCTAATTATTGTACTAGTTAGCTCAGAGAGCTATATGATTCATGAAAAACTGAAAGACCATTGTGGTAGGTTGAATAGTGTCCCCCACATAGTCATGTCTACCTAGGACTTCAGAATATGACCTTGGTTGGAAATAGGGTCTTTGCGGATGTGATTAAATTATGGATAAAGATGAGCTCTTGTTAAATTATGGTGGGCCCCTAACCCAATGAGATTTTCTTTACAAGGCAGAAAGGAACACACAGAAAAGAAGATCATTTGAAGCCACTGGTAGGCAGACATTGGAGTAGCATACAAGCCAAGGAATGCCTGGGGCCACCAGAAGCTGGAAGAGGTAAAGAACAGACTTTTCCCTAGTCTGTTCCCTCAGAGGGAGCACAGCCCTACGGATGCCTTGATCTCAGATTTTCGCCTCCAGAATTGTGAGAGAATAAATCTCCATTGTTTTAAGACATCACATTTGTGATAATTTGTTACAGAAACACTAGGAAACTAGTGTAAGAAAAATTGGAAATCTATTTGAGCTCATTTTCATCATTGTGCATATATCTTTAATTTTTTTTAACATTTTCATTATTCTGTATGTATCTTTTTTATATTGAATATCCAGATGCCAAACTTCATAGGCAGTTTTCACGTTATTTCCATCCCTATTTTACTGAAATGATATTTTAGATGAACTTGAATTTCCTTCAACAAATTGCTTTCATTTTTAATTGGCCAAAATGACCCAGCCTACTTCTAAGGTAGAATAATCAAGATAAGTGGATGAATCAATATTTCAGAATGAGAATAATGCTCCCTGCAGGAGCATTTTTATTTTTTCATACTTTTCATTCCTAGACTGGGTTGACGGATTTCATTTATGTAACATAAAACATGTGAACATAAACATGTTGTTATTCTCTAAATGTCTTACCCTTCACATTTAGGTTTTTTTTTTTTAACTTGCGGATGGAAGCTATATATTTAATTCAGTTAAATTAGCATGTTATACTTGATTGATTAATTCAATCTTGATTCAGCAATTTTGTTACCTTTTTTTCAAGGATACTTTTACTGTCACCCTTAAGAACAGAAAAGCTCTCAATGTGAGAAAACTCTCCAAGTACTTAAGCGGCACAAAAACCTTTGTTGATAATTGTAACCAACTCATGTTTTACACGGAGAAACTGACACCCATCAAGATTGACCTTTATTGTTCTAAACTCTCTCAGAAGAAAAATGCACAAAAACTTTTAAATCTACTCATGTAGGTCCACAGACACCTTGAAACTCTAGGTATAGTTCTTAAAAAAATATAAAGGACCTAGAGAAATGGATCCTTTCATTTCTGTAACTTTATGAGTAAAAAGGAATTGCCCAGAATAATTTCTCCTGAACCAAAGTTGAAAGTCAGTTAGGATACCAACAAAGAGATTAAGTCACTCTGGTATTTTCTGGTAATAAATAGTTGAAAGACAGCTGGTTATGAAAAGACTTGTAAAGCAGAAACTTGAAGAATGATCATTTCAAACAAAGTTTCTTTTTGTCTGGGTGACATGGAGTGGTCATGGCTTATGGGTCCACTGCGGTCAGTCATTTAGAATGAATTCTTTCTACTTAATCGCTTCTCTGATTGCTTGATTGTTATTGCTTGCACTGCAGTTTCTTTACTCCAACAAGTAAGATGTCATTTCCTTCTTTAGTCATGTTGGCATGGATCTTCTGGAATGGAATGTCATCCTGGCACACAGTCACTGCTGCCTCACAGAGATATGTGGCATTTATAAAGCCTTTCTAATACACAGGGTTACATATCCAAATTGTGCACCACCTGGGTTAATACAAATAAAGTTGTAATAAATCATTCATCACAATGTGAAATTTTATATAAATTCACACGAATTCTTTTTTTTTTTTAACTTATCACATGGATGTTCCCCAGCAGATCTATGACTCTATAAATCCAAGGAAGTTTATTTGCTAATAATCCCATGCTTACAGCTTTGTTTGTTAGTCGCTTTATGCCTCACATAAAGTTGTCATTTTTTTATTGTTGGCAAGAGAGCCTTGATTCAAAACCATTTAATATGGTGCCTTTTGTGCAGATGGGTTTCGTCCATCCACTGTGCTTCATCATGTCTAAATTCCAGGGCAATAGCATTTTGACAATATGCCTAATGATAAAAAAACTATAATGTTATACTGCAGATGCATTTCACCTTTACACAAGTGTGATATATACATATTCTGGGTCCCTTCCTCCTAAAATAAAAGAGGCTTAAAAAACTTGAAAGCAAAGGATTTATTTTTGACTTTCCCAAATATCTTCCAAGAGAAAGCCAATGGCAGTACTTCATATACACTGCTGAATTGGGAAGGAATTAACAGGAGCCTTCTGTTGCAATGCCTTTCTCTTCCAAACACCTGAGTTCACAGAAAGCCCCTCCTACACCATTCAGGATCCCTGCTGAATACTGAGCTTGAGTGGATCTGGAAGTAAAAGATGCTGAAAGACAAATGAACAAAGGCACCTTAACACAGGGTTCTTCTTGGGTGGTTGCCCTACTCTTATCATACTTTGGAGAAATTACTTGTTTTATGTCAGTCTTCCCCACTAGACTATAAACTTTAGTCTTTGGAACAGAGTATGTTGAGCGCATGAAACAAAAACAACAAAAGCTATTTATCTAAAGTTGAAGAGGGTGAATTTGTTATTAAAGGAAACTAGAATCTCAGGAAACACAATTGCAAGGTGTTCCTTATGAGAATCTCAAAGTTGTCATTCGTGTACACACTCTTTCTTCTCTTACGGCCCATAAGATGTCTCATCCTTGTTTCATATTTCTGTGTCTGCTTCCTTCTCTCAACCCTCAAGGGGAGTAGGGCAAATAGTATCACATCCGTTTATAGATGTCAAAGGTCAGAAGATAGCTGCTGAAATTAGAACCTAAATTTTTTTAAATTTCAGCTCTGTGCTCCTATTTTGACCTCGTAGCGTCGAATTCTGCTGTGTATTCTTCAGCTGGTAAAGGGGCGAGTGATCTTAACCCAGTGATCCTGAAACATTTTGGCACCAGGGACAGGTTTCGTGGAAAACAATTTCTCCAAGGAGGGAGGGGAGATGGTTCAGCCAGTAATGCAATCGATGGGGAGGGGCAGATGAAGCTTCACTCCTCGCCTGGGCAGATGAAGCTTCACTCCTCGCCTGCCTCTCACCTCCTGCGTGCGGCCCGTTCCTAACAGGCCACGGACGGGGGTTGGGGACCCCTGTCGTAACACCAACAAGCTGCACTTTTCTCTCTGTGAAATTGAATTAATTAGTTAATAATTACAATTTCTTTGATAAACAAAATATTTTTTAAAACAGGGAGCCCATGAAGAAACAAAATGAAAGCATCTCTTGATAGTACAAAGTTGGAGAAATTCTGCATTCCAGCTTCCAAAATAAATTGGTTCTTAGCTGAAGTGGGTGTGTCCTGGGAGGAGGAAACTGACATTCAGCACCACGTCACTGGCGGGGTCCACACTGCGGGAGCCGCTTCAGAGTGAAATTCTACCCACGAACTGCTTCATGGGTAAAATGTATCAATACATTGTGTAGGGTGAAAAACTGGGAAGCTAAGTGTGAATGTGCCCCCAGACAGGAGGGGAATATGTTCTGGTTGGATAGTGACCCCCCCCAAAATCCCTGTGTACCTAAAACCTCAGAATGTGACCTTATTTGGAAATAGGATCTTTGCAAATGTCATTAGTTAAGATGAGGTCATACTGGCGTAGGGTGGGCCCTAAGTCCAGTGATTGGTGTTTTCATAAGAGATTCGGAGACACGCAGACATGCAAGGAAGAAGGCCCTGTGAAGATGGAAACAGATTTTGGAGTGATGTGTCCATAAGCCAAGGAATGCCAGGGTTGCTGGCGACAACTAGAAGCTAGAAAATGGCAATGAAGAATTCTTTCTTACAGTTTTCAGAAAGTGCATGACCCCACCAACACCTTGATTTCATACTTCTAGCCTTCAGAACTGTAAGAATAAGTTTCTGTTGTTTTAAGCTACCCAGTTTTTGTGGTATTTATTATGGAAGCCCTAGGAAATTAATGCAGAAGGTTGAAGGATTTTTGAAAATGATTATGCTTACTGATTAACAAGCCCTACTCCTCTACTTGGACCCACATCGCAAGGCAGGTGTTTTTCCCCGGATGTTTTTTTTTGCTTCTTGTCAGGCTTAAATTTTCCAGAGTCAAGCAGTGAATCCTAATTCTGCACACAAAGTTAGTTGCCCAAACATTATAGTACAATTTTCCAAAGTAATTAATTTACTTAGCTTCTTGATTTGTTTACACTCAGAGCATCTGAGTCATTTTCTTGTGTAAGTAAAATGACGTATTTATATACTACTCTCTTTGTGTGTGCATATATTTATGCATGTGGTACACAGGAACATGATTTACTTTTTTCCAGATTGAACACTTCCTAATGTGTTAGTTTCCAATAAGACAACTGCCATCAGTTAAACAGCCATTAAATTGAGAAAGACTAACTTCAGCAAAAATTTATTGATGTTCATTATCGAAGAACAATAAATGCCATAAATGTTACATAAATGCCACAATGCAGTGCATGATTTCTTTTTGTTGTTGATGTGTTTCTTTTTATTCCAGCTTTATTGAGATATAATTGACATATAATATTGTGTAGGCTTAAGATGTACAATGAAATGATTTGTAATATGTATATATGCAAATGATTACCACAGTAAAGTTAGTTAACACATCTGTCACCTCACGTAGTTACAATTTTTTGTGGATGGTGAGAACTTTTAGGATACACTCTCTTAGCAACTTTGATATATACAATACAGTATTCTTAACTATATCACTGTGCTATACATTACATTTTAAAGCTGGAATTTTGTAACCTTTGACTACCTTCATCCATTTCCCCTCCTACCCCTGGTAAACACCAATCTACTCTCCATTTCTGAGTTCAGTTATTTTAGATTCCACATATAAGTGAGATCATGTAGTATTTGTCCTTCTGTGACTTATCTCACTTAGCTAATATCCTCAAGGTCCATCCACATTTTTGTACATGACAAGATTTCCTTCTTTTTTATGACAATAATATTGCACTGTATATAAGTACATATAACAATTTCTATATCCATCCATTTGTCAGTGGGCACTTATGTTGTATCCATACCTTGGCTATTGTGAATAATGCTGAAATGAACATGGGACTGCATATATCTCTTTAAGATATTGATTTTATTTCTTTGGGATATACAATCAGAAGTGGAACTGCTGGAATATGTGGTAGTTACAATTTTAAATTTTTGGATGAACTTCCATAATGTTTTCTATAAAGGCTGAACCAATTTATATTCCACCAACAGTGCGCAAGAGTTCCCTTTTCTCTACGCCCTCACCAATGCTTATTAATGCTTATCTTTTTGATTACAGCCATTCTAAAAAGAGTGAGGTGATTGTGGTTTTTATGTGCATTTTCCTGATGACTAGTGATGTTGAGCACCTTTTTATGTACCTGTTGGCCATTTGGATGTCTTCTTTCCACGCTACGGCAGAAAAAATACAAGATGAGCTGAGAACATCTTGTTCTGACACAAATTAAGTGCTCAAGGAATTATGGAGATACATCAAAAGGACACAGTAGCCAGACTGAAGGGGCTCCCGTTGATCAAATCTTTGAGAAGTTGAGCATCAAATTAAATAATAGTAAAGATTGTAACCCACTGACTGAAGTAAGAATGCATGAGTCCATATTAGTGTAAATAAATTATAAATAAATAAATAAATGGTTTGGCAAAGGAGGGATATTTACCTATTCTCAAATTATTTACTCACAGAATAATTTCACAAAGGAGAAACCTGATAGGCGTTACCATAATAAAGTGATCAAAGTTAGCATCACCAGAAATAAGACATAGAGAAGTCACATTCCATCTGATAGAACACACTGAGAGGAAGAAGCATCACTTGTACATTATCAATATGCAAAACTGAATCAAATCGTGAGGAAGACCCCATAAGGGACATCCCACAAAATAATTAGGCCTACAGCCTTCTAGAAAGTCAAGAAAGTCAAGGGAAAATGAAAGAACTGATCTAGAATCATGGAGACTAAAAAGTCATGATAATGTAATGCTAAGCATGATTCTGGACTGGATCCTTTTTTGCTGTAACTGACATTATTGAGATAAAAGGATAAATTGGAATTTGGTCTGAGCATTATATGGTAGTAATGTTACTTTCCTGATTATGATCATTTGATTGTTAATCATGTTATATAAGAGAATGGTCTAGAGTATTTGGTGGTTAAAGGCATCATGTTGACAATTTACCCTCAAACGATTCAGAAAAAAACCTTCTTTGGACTGAACTTGAAACTTTTCTGTAGGTTTGTGATTATTTTTTTAAAAACAAACACTACTGCATTATTTCTGAGAGTAAAAATGATGAAGTAGAGATTTTGCTTAGATGCCAAAAATACCTTGGTCTAGGATCTGGTCCTGAGTTCTGTAGACCCAAAATGTCCATATGTAAATGTATTCAGAAGTGATCTTTGTATTGGAGGGGCAAACTCATATTAACCAAATTCACAAGAGGAGACAGTATAAATCACAATGCAAAATCTTTTTTTTCTGCATAAATGGCCAAGAATTCTTTTTTCATTTTTTAAATTTTGTATTGTATTTTTTAATTTTTATTTTGTATTGGAGTATAGTTGATTTACAATGTTGTGTTAGTTTCAGGTGTACAGCAAAGTGATTTAGTTATATATATACATGTATCTATTCTTTTTTGGATTCTTTTCCCATATGGGTTACTACAGAGTATTGAATAAAGTTCCCGATGCTATATAGTAGATCCTTGTTGATTATTTTACATATAGTAGTATGTATATGTTAATCCCAACCTCTTAATTTATCCCCCCCCACCACACTTCCCTTTGGTAATCATAAGTTTGTTTTCTAAGTCTGTGAGTCTGTTTCTGTTCTGTAAATAAGTTCATTTGTATCATTTTTTAGATTCCACATATAAGTGGTATCATGATATTTGTCTTTATCTGACTTACTTCACTTAGTATTATAATATCTAGGTCCATCCACGTTGCTGCAAATGGCATTATTTCATTCTGTTTTTATGGCTGAGTAATATTCCATTGTATATATATATACCACATCTTTATCCATTCATCTGTCAATGGACATTTAGGTTGATTCCATGTCTTGTCTATTGTAAATAGTGCTGCAATGAAAGTTGGGGTGCATGTATCTTTTTGAAGTATATGATATATATACTTCAGATATATGCCCAAGAGTGGGATTGCTGGATCATATGTTAGCTCTATTTTTTGTATTTTTTTTTTTTTTTTTTTTTTTTTTTTTTTTTGCGGTATGCGGGCCTCTCACTGTTGTGGCCTCTCCCATTGCGGAGCACAGGCTCCGGACGCGCAGGCCTAGCGGCCATGGCTCACAGGCTTAGTTGCTCCACGGCATGTGGGATCTTCCCGGACCAGGGCACGAACCCGTGTCTCCTGCATCGGCAGGCGGATTCTCAACCACTGCGCCACCAGGGAAGCCCTATTTTTTGTATTTTTAAGGAACCTCCATACTATTCTCCATAGTGGTTGTACCAATTTACATTCCCACCAACAGTGTAGGAGGGTTCCCTTTTCTCCACACCCTCTCCAACATTTATTTTCTGTAGACTTTTTAATGATGGACATTCTGACTGGTGTGAAGTGATACCTCATTGTAGTTTTGATTTGCATTTTTCTAATAATTAACAAAATTGAGCCTCTTTTCATGTGCTTTTTGAACATCCATATGACTTATTTGGAGAAATGTCTATTTAGATCTTCTGTCCATTTTTTGATTGGGTGGCTTTTGTTTTGTTTTGTGTGTGTGTGTGTGTGTGTGTGTGTGTGTGTGTGTGTGTGTGTGAGAGAGTTTTTGTTTTGATATTGAGCTGCATGAGCTGTTTGTATATTTTGGAGATTAATCCCTTGTTGGTTGCTTCATTTGCAAATATTTTCTTCCATTCTGTGAGTTGTCTTTTCATTTTTTTAATGGTTTCTTTGCTGTTCAAAAACTTTTAAGTTTCATTAGATCTCATTGTTTATTTTTGTTTTTGTTTTCATTACTCTAGGAGGTGGATCCAAAAAGATATTGCTACGATTTATGTCAGAGAGTGTTCTGCCTATGTTTTTCTCTGAGTTTTATAGTATCCAGTCTTACATTTAGGTCTTTAATTCATTTTGAGTTTATTTTTGTGTATGGTGTTAGAGAATACTCTAATTTCATTCTTTTACATGTAGCTGTCCAGTTTTCCCAGCACCACTTATTGAAGAGACTGTCTTTTCTCCATTGTATATTCTTGCCTCCGCTGTTGTAGATTAATTGACCATAGGTGTGTTGGTTTATTTCTGGGCTTTCTATCCTGTTCCACTGGTCTATAAGTCTGCCTTTGTGCCAGAACTATACTGTTTTGATTACTGTAGCTTTATAGTGTAGCCTGAAGTCAGGGAGCCTGATTGCTCCAGCTCTGTTTTTCTTTCTCAAGATTGCTTTGGCTGTTCAGGGTCTTTCATGTTTCCACACAGATTTTAAGAGATTTTTGTTCTAGATCTGCAAAAAATGCCATTGGTGATTTGATAGGGATTGCATTTAATCTGTAGATTACCTTGGGTAGTGTAATCATTTTGACAATATTGATTCTCCCAATCCAAGGACATGGTATATCTTTCCATCTGTTTGTGTCATCTTCAATTTCTTTCATCATCATCTTATAGTTTTCAGAGTACAGTTCTTTTGCCTCCTTAGGTAGGTTTGTTCTGCTGCAAAATCATTTGATCGCAATTTTAAAAATATATAATGTCCAAGGGGAATCAACCACTCAAAATCATTGGTGGACTATCATCTTCCTGCAAGGAAAATATTTCATGGAATTTCTAAGTAAATCAGAAGGCAATGTTGATGAAACATGGAGCAAGAGTTAAAGGATGGTTAATGGCTAATATCATCAAACTATTATAAACACCTAAATATTTTTCCATTATGTATAGAAGTCCTGAGCTTTGAAGTCAAAAAGACTTGAATTGAAATTCTAGTTTCAGACTTTATTTATGTGTTCTTGAGCAAATTAATTAACCTTTAGAAGTCTCAGTTTCCTCACTCAAAAAGTGAAGACTGTAAATTTGCAAGACTAATTTGAGGATTGAATAAACTAATGCACATAAAGCATTTAGCTCACAGTTTATACTAAACAAATGTTAACTTTTGGTTACTATTCTTATTTTGCCAGCTAAATGTGCTGAGTAACTGCATTGAAAGGCAGAGGCCCTTGTTCTTCTAAGAACCTTGGAAATATACTGGTAAATTCTTATTCATTGTCTTACTATTTCCAACCAACCTGATAACTTTCCACCCTGGGTTAACTCAACATTTCTGCAGACTGGGTGAAATGCTATTGTTAAGCTAAAACTTTAGAAAAAAATACAGCCATTCTTTTATAAGATGCCTAATGAAATGCCTGGAACATGTTAGAGGCTTAATGAATATTTGATGAATGAATAACTCCATGAATAAAAGATAGCCATGAATAGAATCTGGATGTCTTCAAAAGTCCTCAGTACTCACATACAGATTGTTAATTAGGATAGATTATGTTTATAGTTGTCTAACCTTAGTCATTACACAGAGTGTTTTTCTTAATTTCATTCTCAAATTATAATCTTAACGTTTTAGAGTTACCTTGAAGTTGTGACATAATTTTTGGAAATACAGTTGTAAAACTTAGCCAAAAGATTCTATTCTGGGCAACTCATTTTCTGTAATTCCAATGCATTAGATGTTTCCCTACTAAAGTGCAGGCCCGAGGTATACAACAGCATTGTTGATGCCTAATAATTTAATGCCATTTCCAGTAATGCCCAAATTATTTCATATGTTGTTCATCGAATATACTCTATAGTATAACTTCCATTTGGGGTAAAGTATCATGTTTAATTGACATTTATAGATTCCATTGTGATTAACGTTTGTCCATAATAACAAAAGAGGAAGAAAGCATTATGATTAAGAAATGCTCATGTACAAATTTCTAGGTGTTAAGAAGAGTTAAAGGATTTCACTTTTAAATGTTTTAAAATATAACTGATATCTATAGTAAATATGGTTTTAAACTATAGTATTTTTCCCAAATAATAACCCCATTTTCCTTTTGAGAAATTGGTGTCAGATCCCTGAGCTTCTCTTCCTTTGTCTCAATCCTATTCTACTTTCTAAGCTAAAAGGAAAGAGGGCAGGAGAGGTTATGTCAGAGAGTCCCATGATGATAAGTTTTTCTGAGTGATTGGACACAGCTAATTTGTACATCATTGTTCTTGGGGCCACACCTGAACAATGCAGTCTTTTAGAGCTCCCCCTGAAATCTCCTCTTCAGCAAGATGAGCAGTTTAGCTAGCTCTAAAGAGCTACACCTGGTAGCCTTAGTTCAGCCTCCCATCAAACCACTTTTCATTTCCTCAGAAATCCCAATAAGGCTCCTGGGCTTGAAAGTCATTCATCTTTTGCTTTTGGAAGGACTAAAGCTCTCAGGGTCTCCTACGAACAGGTTTTAAGAGACAAGGAAAGAAATCCATTTTTTTCCTCCTACAAACGGGAACATCTGGGAATAGACGCTGTGCATCTGACAAGAGAAATGACATCACAGAAGTGTTGTTCTTTTGACTCATTTTTAGTCACTTTGCATCGCATAAGTAACAGTTGTTTATCATCTCATGTACACTCTTCAACAGACGCTAATTTGTGATGCTAATTAATATCACTACCAGTAACCCTAAGCTCTGTGCCTTGCAGCTAGTATTGGCTAGGGGCAGAAAAGCAACATCTGCATGGAAATATTTATTTATTCAATAGATTTTCTAGAACCCATCACCAGCACCCTTCCCACAAAAGTGAAAACCTCCAATAGCATAAATCATTTGCAGGTTGTGACATTAAACTGAACAATTGCTCCGACTCCTAAAATAATAATTGCCTTATTATTGGAAGCAGCTTAAAGTAAAAAAGCAGAATGTGACTCCCACTTTCCCGCCTCCAGAGGCCTACCTCCTGTCAGAATGCACCAGAACCATGGAAGCCCGTATTGTTTCAAATCAGGCATCAAAGAGTGTCTAAGTGTCCTACTAACTAGCACACCCACCATTTGTCATTGGCACAAAAGGAAAAGGGTTTTTTTTTCAATTAATTATATAAATAAAGAAAGGAATTGCCATAAGCTAAGTGATACCTTTTTCTTCAATTTTTAGATATTTTCTCCCCTCCTGCAATCTCCTTTAATAATTTCCCACTATGAATATTGCATGCCCTTCTTCAGTTAATTATTTATGTTGATGAAACATGGCACTTACTGTGCCTTCTAGGATTCCAGTTGAACCTGATTCTGTGCTAGCTAGGCACAGAGAGGAATTAGAGCTCGCAGAGGACTTTGGTTTGTAGAAAATCTTGTAGCTATTTTTTAAAATTCAACATTCACAATCCATTTTTTTGTCTTACAAGATCATTCCATCTGTCACCACCATTGCCATCCTCTGAATGTCACTTCATATATTGCAAAAATCACTTGCAACTCTCATAATAGAGACCACCAGTCAAATTTCAAAAGTCCAGCCTCCTCTAGACCTACTTACCAACTTACATTGATTCAAGACTACAGAGACTCAAAGTTTAAGAATCTTTTTTGTTTTTAGCATTAAACTCTTTTTCAGAAAGAATCTCTGGTTATCAGAAATACTCCGTTCCTTCTAGAAGGAGTCTTCCCAAAATCATGAACCAATTTTAGAAAAAAAGGAATCCTGGTTCTTTACTTATTGAGAGGGAAAATTTGGAGGGAGCCTATTTGGAAGACTATTGTCTCCACGACTTCTTTTCATAATGTATCTATTAACAAAAAGCTAGTGATTTCTGGGGAGTTTGAAGTCTAGTTTTCTCATAAAATGCAATAAAGAATGACATGGCTAAAGATGACCTTCATTAAAAAAAGAGAAAATAAGATAGAAGCTATTTCACTCATTGTAAACTGAATTTCTAGATACTGTAAGAATTATTGACAGGGATGGATGAGTTGGGTGCCCCTTTTAAGAAAACGAATACAAAGGCAGAAGAAACCTGGGTGTGTGTGTGTGTGTGTGTGTGTGTGTGTCTTTATATGCTTAAAATAATATGAAGGGCAATAGTATTTTTTTAAATTAAAGTATAGGTGATGTACAATATTATATAAGTTACAGGCGTACAATATAGTGATTCACAATTTTTAAAGATTATACTCCTTTATAGTTATAAAATTCCCTCTGTTATACAATATATCCTTGTAGCTTATCTTATACGTAAGAGTTTACCACTTAATCCCCTCCCCCTGTATTACCTCTCCCCCTTCCCTCCCTCCACTGGTAACCACTAGTCCGTTCTCTATATCTGTGAGTGAAAAACAGTAGTTTTAAGGAGCTTTATAAAAATGTAAGGAAAAATGAATATTGAGAAAACATGCAATAAAAGGGGAAATTGCTCTCGACCTGCTGAAGCAATAGAGATAGTCTTAATTTTTTAAATTTTGCTTTTCATTGTTCAGATGTTTTTCTAAATTCAATGTTAACTTTATTTTTTAAAAAAAGAAAAGGAATACACAATTAGATACAAAGGAAATAATATTTAAAGTGAGACAAAATCACAAAATATAAATTTTTTTAAGTTAAGAAATAAATAATACCAAAACCCCAAATAACACATTTTATTAATTAATGACCTGATACACCTCTACGGTATTTTCATTTCTTACATTTTGGGGGCTACATGCTCTTTGATTACCTCTTTATACAAGAGTGCTTTTTAAATAGGTAACTTAGCTTTTCCTCTAGCATGAGTAATGGACATTTATTTATGATGATAATTTGAAAACATTTCTTTCAGTTCCAAACTTGTTTGGTAATGTCAATGCACATTTTTATGACTGTTTTCAAATTTGAGCCAATCCCTGATAAATATCATATTTGTGAACTGTACAGTTTGGAGGAATCTGCCATGGACAAACTTCTGCGTCTGCTTCTCCTCCTCTATTATCCAAACGTTTCTGCTGCAGAGCATCAGCATATTGGAGGATAAGAATATTATTACACCAGCACAATTAATATTAGCTTAACTGCAAACAAAAAAGACTGTGAACCAACTAAGAATATCCCACGAAAGCCAATGGAAATGGACCCTCAACTCTACTTTTATTTAGTAAGACTCTCTAAATGGCTATGGCCTTTCAATGACACGCCGTAAGAGTGAGAGGTCCTGAAACGTGATGTCATGAGCTTAGCAGTAAATGATAAATCTCTGATTATTGCCTTGGGAAGAAAGGAAAAATGGATATTAATGTTAACAAAATACAAACATTTTATGAGTATGGCCTTCTGGCGGACAAATATGGGAGATGCTATGCTACTCAGTATTTGAAACCCAGCCAATGCTGCATTAATAATGGAAGATAAAGATTTTTAACATATTGTGTCAAACAGTAATTAAGAAACTGATGCCACATTTGCTTTTTTAATATTTTCAGGTGACCTGAACAAATTTTCTAATGCATCTAGGGTACTGGCTGAATTGTCAAAATTCTATATATGATTGGATTGATGAATTCGAGAAACAGAACAAGTTTGCAAGCAATTTCTAAAAATTGCTTAAGAAAGCAAGCAATTCTGAAAATTCTAATTGATTCTAATACAATTAACAAAAAGCAATTTCTAAGTTTACAAGCAATGGAAATAGTGTTTTATCTTTGGCCCATCTATTTCTCATATGAAGAGTATTTCTGAAAAAGTCTTCTTCTAAAGGATCCCTTCCAGTTTTTTAAGCTTGGTTCCTTTGTACTCTAGATGGAGCACTTAGCCTTCTGCTTTCACTTTTTGTTTCATCAAGGCTGAATTACAGTCATGGAGGAGTCGGGAAAGGCTTTCTTTAGAAAGCTTTATTGATAGTCTTCAAAAACAAGGAAGGGATTTCAACTCTTCCATACAAAATGGCTCCTTCTATCCAAACAGCCATGTTTGTGTGTTTTAATGATTACATTCCCAAAGCTGATTGGTCTCTTGGTTTCTGGTTCATAAGTAAAGAATGAGCATGTTGCTTAGTTCCTCATTATTTGAAGTAGTTCAAGGACATTTCTTTTTTTTTTTGCGGTACGCGGGCCTCTCACTGTTGTGGCCTCTCCCGTTGCGGAGCGCAGGCTCCGGACGCGCAGGCTCAGCGGCCATGGCTCACGGGCCCAGCTGCTCCGCGGCATGTGGGATCTTCGCGGACTAGGGCACGAACCCGTGTCCCCTGCATCGGCAGGCGGACTCTCAACCACTGCGCCACCAGGGAAGCCCCAAGGACATTTCTTAAAAAAGGTTAAAAAACAAGAGTGAAGTTGGCAAGCCTCATCATCATCAGCCTATGCAGTTGTGTTTGTGCCCATGGCAATGTCCTATCAGTCCTAAATTTAATGCCATGGCTGAATGTGCCAGGAGCAATGATTTTCAGGGGTTTTGCAATGTTTCCATTCTTTCTTTCTTTCATTTAAATTGGATTTGTTACTGACTCACTGATACATTAAGTACCCTGTAAATAACCAGTGATAAGATAATATGATTTCTTGTTTCTGGGGACACTGAGTGAAAGAAAAATCAGAGCACAGGTATCTAAACATTTTGCATTAGCAAGCAAACCCAACATGATAAAAACACACAGCTTTCTAAATTCAAAACTGTAAAGACTCTATATAACCAGTGACCCATTTTACTAGGTAAAAATAAAAGATCTGGGGAAAAAAAAAGATTCCTATGGCCATACTATAAAATAATATAGGATTTAAAATAATTATTAATGCGGAGTCAAAATTTTACAGCTTTGTACGTGTTTGTGCAAAAAGAATGATTTATTTCTGAAATATAAAAGTGGGATGAAAACTTTCCCTAGTGAAATTATTTTGTGATCGAGAGGACAAGTCAGCTTCACATGCAGTAAATTACAGTGGTAAGTACTGGGATTTATTCAACTCAGCTATATAAAATACACCAACACCTTTTTGGAAAACAGGACTGAGAGGCAGCAAAATAGCCATAATCAGTGTGTTCTGCTCCCAAAAGTAAACTAGCCATGAGATTAAAAAAGAAGTTTCTCTCTTCCAGCTTTGAGCGAAGCCAGGTTTGCCCTAAGTGTTTTCTATAAGGCTATGAATTCATTTATCTAAGGTAATTTCTGGCTAAGGTCAACTAAAAAACAATTCCTTTAAAATAAACTGATCATTATTAGGAAAACTGAATGCCTTCCCTGACCTTCAAGGCATTGAAACTCATCCTCTGTGCCCATTTTTTATCACCCCAAGCATGGCCGTCTCTCATAGTACACTTAACACTCAGGATTGTAATTGCCTGTCTATCTGTCTCTCCTATCAGAGAACGAGAGATCATTAAAGGCAGATGATGCGCGTTGTTTATCTTCATTTCACCAGCGCAGGGCCCGTGGAAGGCACTTGTCAAATACTTATTGGATGGATGGATGGATAGATAGATCAAAGACAGATGATAAATAAAAGTAAAATCATCCACAGATATTCTAGGTTTTGAAAGCCGGTAATATTCATCTTTTTATAGACATAGCTGTACCTATATTTAAACAGTGATAAATAATTCCCAAAGAGCTTACAAGACTGCATCTAAAACAAATAAGAAATTTCTGAAGCTTCTACTGTCAAAAAAGATCACTTTTTTCCCCGCGTACCACACACAAAAAAAAAAAGATCACTTTTAGGAAAGGTGATATAAAACAATTGTTCTAAATTCCACGACTAATAACAATAATAGTCCACAACTGTTGTGGGCCTCCCATCCACTGATAGAGTAGTAATTGCTTCTCATGTATTTATTTCTCACAACTCTTATATACCTATTTGCTAATGGGTAAATCAAGGCAATAAAGAGGGTCTGTTACCTTCCTAAGGTCACAGAATGGAAGAATTACGGCTTGGATTCAGACACTCTGAATACAGACTTCGTGTGCTTAATCACTAGGCCACATTCTTCTCCTTAGGTAGTGAGACTGAAAGGGAAATATTATCAAATATTATCATATCTGACCCACAACATATTTTCTGGGTGTGAGCCTAAATTACTGACAATGAAAAGAGAATTCTTTCCAGAAAATAGAAAAGTGCAAAGTTCAATTATTTGCATTAATTGAATAATGAACTTGTTGAAATACCATGATATCACTTGATCATACTTTATAGCACAGAGAATAGATTTGTCTAAGAGTCTTTGTAGACTATAGTCCCTGTGCAAAGATCAAGAATGTTTTAGACCAGGGATGGCAAATGGTTTCCAACTTTTGTGCCAAAGTGTTCACTTCCTGGACATGAATGCTGAGGCTAGCCTGGAGAAGCTCCCACAGTCATTAGTGCTGCCTGCCCTGAGTACACAGGAACCCTGCCACTGGACACATGCCATTCATGTGCTGTCCTTCTCCTAGGAACACTGTTGGGATACATTTCTAGCACAGTGGTTCTTCAATCGGGTTGTCAGAATCACCTGTGGAGCTTTTACAATATACGCATACCAAGGAAAGACACTCCTTGACTTCCATAAACATACAGTCCTGGGAGGAAAAGTCATATAAGCAGGTTGTAAGGTACAATTGAAAACACAAAGTCTCTTCCCATGTCTTCATGAATTAGGTAACCACCTCAAAATAAAGACTTGAAAACACTTCTAGTTGAATTCAGACCTGCCTATGCATTTAAATATTTTAGCCGTTTCAGGTGGCAATGCAATATGTAATTTGACAGAAATATTGGGAGCACATATATGCATAGTCTTCATAAGAATTTAATTTTTAAAAGGTGTTGGTTTAAATATATAAATTATTAGCAAATAAAAAAATAAAAGCAAGAAAGGACAAAAGCAAAAATGAGGGCCAAAATGGTTGTCATGACTAACTAGTGATGTCTTCAAAATCTTTCTGGAATCTAGTTTGTTGGCTGCAAATAAAGAAATAAAAACAATGCAACTGAAGGAGTCAACTCTTTCCATTTCAAATGGCAAAAACTCAACATTTTCCCTCGTGAAATATTTTAAATGAAAGTTCTTTCAGTAACTGCAGAAGCACTAAAAGAATTGTAGTTACATGAAAGATGTGTTTGAGAATAAGGAAAGGGAAAAATACTGAAGAAACTTGAAAGTTACTCTTCTTTTTACCACCATACCAAAATAAGAGAGTTCTGAAATATTAACATATAAAGGGTAATCTCTGAGACCTTTTGCCACTTCCTAAAATGAAGAAAGGTTGCATACATTTTTGTCTTGCTGCTATGAATAATAAGAAGCCATGGGATTCCTTGTAGCAATCCTGGAATAATTATGAAACAGCTGATTAAGTTCAAAGTTAGCATGGAAATCTGTTCTTTTAAAAGTCTTCCATAATCTTATCTCTAGAGGGAGATAATTCTATCAAATTTGAATTAATCCATAGATAATGGCAAGACTATTGTCCACTGTTATGTGTCTATATATGAGATATGAATATTGCATGGATTCTAAGATTTCACAGTAAAATAACTCAGGGCCAGATTACAGAAGGGATTAATTGTAAATACTACAAGTTATGACAATCACCCTCAGAAAGGGATTAATCAACTTCAAACACAAAACTTGACCTAACAATAACAGCCTAACCACAGATAATTCTTTGGAGAGTGGGTTTTTAAAATGCAGGTCACACAATGATCCCTTTATAGATCCAATAAAACATTTTTAAAATTACCCTATCTGGTATCATTATAAAGTATAATCAGGTCCCAGTATTATCATTACTACTGAAGCCTATAGTAGAATTAATTGTTCTTCATTTCAAGTCAAAAATAGGCTTTTTATCAAGAAACCTAAATTAAAGCCTTCAAAAAGTTTCCATTTTGAATAGTTAAGCACATTATTAGTAATTGGGATGTAAGCACTCATTCATTTTATCTTTTGTTCATGCCTGGTTTCTATTCTTTCAGTTTTGAATCCATATTTGTTCTACACATATAGCCAAAGCACAGAAAATAATGGGGCTTTCTGCATATGGGGTTACATTGTTCCTAAGGTGTGTGGACAAATGATAATAAAATAAGTTTGCACTTTATATAAAAATAAATTAAGGTTTTAAAATTTTTAAAATTTTAGCAATACTTACATGCACATATATATATATATCTACACATATATATAATAAAAATTACCAACTTAACAATTTTTAAGTGTGCAATTCAGTACTGTTAAATATAGTCATTGTTGTGCAGCCAATAGCCAGAACTCTTTTCATCTTGCAAAACTAAAACTCTATGTCCATTAAATAACAACTTCCCCTTCTCCCCTCCCCCCAGCCTCAGGCAACAATTCTATTTTCTGTCTATGAATTTGAGTTCTCTAGCTGTCTCATATCAGTGGAATATTACAATATTTGTCTTTTTGTGACCAGCTTTTTTCACTTACCATGGTGCCCGAGTTTCATCCAGGTTGTAGCATGTGTCAGAATTTCCTTCCATTTTAAGGTTGAATAATATTCCATTGTATGTGTATACTACATTTGGTTTATCCATTCAGTCACTGATGGACACTTGGGTTGCTTCCTCCTTTGGGTTATTGTGAATACTGCTGTTACGAATATGGGTGTACAAATATTTCTTTGAGACCTTGCTTTCAATTGTTTTGGGTACATGCCCAGTAGTGGGATTGCGGGATCACACGGTAATTCTAACTTTTAATTTTTTTGAGGAACCGCCATACTGTTTCCCATAGTGGCTACACCATTTACATCCCTACCAATAGTGCACAGGGTTCCAGTTCTTCTACATCCTCACCAATACTTGTTATTTTCTGGTTTTTAAAAAATATGAATTAGGCTTTACCTAGCAGGCTTAAATGTATTTCAAGTGATCTATCTATTATACCTGCTGGGGATGAAAATCTGAGCTTTTTACTTTCTATATGAAAAGACTGTTAAAGTTGAAGATGCAGAAAATGAAACTTTTCTAACAACTATGGATCAATGTTAAGCCCTGATGCCCCCCCCCTCAAAATATCTGACATATTCTTTGTACAAAGTATGCACTTAGGAAATAATTTTTTAAATAAATGAGATAAAATGTTTTAATTTCCCACAGAGTTTTAAAATCCAGGGTGAATTTCAAAGTTCCTCAGGGTGAAGGACACATACTTTTAGGTAATTACTCTACCCTCATCTGTCTAATGGACATTGCCCCACTTGGTAAACTGTTTCTTTTGGTTGTTATGAGGATTAAATGAATAATCCAAAGCACCCAGAACAGTCCATTATAAATTTACTAAATGTTAGCTATGATCATTTTTATAATTAAATACTGTAAAAGGTAGCAACAAATTATCAATTAAATGCAATTACATGTTTTTAGCAGTATATTAGGTACAATGTTGAACATTGTCAAAGTACAAATAATAATTCATGCCTGAATAATATGGAAATGTAGTTTAATTTGAAAGAAGAAAGATAAACACCAAAAAAAATGTAAAGTATAAGGCAAGGCAGGATTAAACCACTTCCATTTGAAACTCCCTTTCTTTAGCATCATGACTTTGTATAATTCTTCTTCTCGTAATACATCTTCCTCATTTCTCCCCCCACACACACATGTATGAGTTTTACCTCAGTCTTCTCTTTTTACCTGTTTTCTCCCTTGATGATTTTATCTGCTCTCATTTCACCACCATGGAGATGATCACAGCCCGAATATCTCTCCTTCAATGTTGCTGATTCATCTACCTGATGAACAATGACATACCAGTGCCATTTTGAAAGCAGATCAAAAACTCAAGTGCCTATTTCAGTTATTATTGTTACTGCTGCTCCTTGACATAGTTCTGTCAAAATCCTGTAATTCTACTCCCTTATCTGCAGAACAAAATCTAGAAATCTTAGTCTGTGATTAAAAACCATTCGCAATATGGCTTAAAATTAGTTTTTCTACTTTAGCTTCCCTATAAATACTCTAAACTAAGCTACATATACTTGTCCTTGTAGAACTTACAGTTTTCTTTTTTATACCTTGTGAATTGAGTTATCTTGTTGCTGAGTTGCCCTTTTCTTCATCTCCACCTTTTGAAATCCTATTCAAACACCAAGAGCCAGCTCAAACCTGATTCCTGCACCCCCACCAAAAGGAGTCTCTCCCCTCTGAACTTCACAGTTCACTGTACATAATGTACATCTATTCTGAGGTACCTGGTTTCTAGGTATATGTCAATATGCACTAGATTTCCAGTCCCTGACAATGACTTCATTGCCTAAGAGTCTCCCAAATGAATGAATGAATGAATAGATAAATAAATAAATAAATGGCTGAGTGAATGAATGAACAAATGAATAAAAGTAAATGTAGATTTTTAAAGGAAAATTAACTTTGTAATTGTATACAATGTAGGAGAGTCCAGATTCGGGAAGTCACGCTAAAGACTGTTGTATCGTTACAAATATAAAATCCAAGCTGGAACTACCTCAGCAAACTGGATAAGTAAGTGATTTAAACTACTAAAAAGATAACTAATTTTTAAATTGTAGAATGTATGTCTCGCACGGTACACTTATTATACTCAGCTGTCTTCGCGTATTTCATTTCAGAAATTATCTATTGTCTTAGACTAAGAACAGTGTCTTAGTCTTTTCAGGCTGCCATAACGAAAGACCATAGACTGAGTGGCTTAAACAAAAGAATTTTTTTTCTCATGGTTCTGGAGGCTGGAAATCCAAGATCAAGGTCCTGCAGAGATTGGTTCCTGGTGAGACTTTCTTCCTGGCTTGTGGATGCCACCTTCTCAGTACATCCTCACCTGGTAGAGAGCAAGCTGTCTGCCCTCCTCTTCTGAGGGCCCTAATTCCATCATAAGCGCCTCACCCTCATCATCTCATCAGATCCTTATTACCTCCCAAAGGCCTTGTCTCCAAATACCATCACCTTGGAGGTTAGGGCTTCAACATATGAATTTGAGGGGATGCAATTCAGTCCACAGCAGCGGGGGAGGTGAGGAGATGTTTTACCTTTTAAACACATCTTTTCAACATTGTATTAGTCATAGAGAAATTTGGCAAATTACCAGAAAAACCTCTGAGAATTCCAGAACAAGTCACATTATTTTCCTGTTCAAACTTCCATGACTTCACCCACACATCAACAGGGAAAGAAAAATACATATACATAGATATATACATATCTCATGACTTCCTTACTGATCTAATTTGAGGTTCGTAATGTTTTGACCAAGGTATGAAATTCCCACTCTATCAGTCAATACTCTAGCTACTACATCTTAAAACTTCCTGTTAAAATTTACTTACCCAAAGTCAGAAGCACTGTGACCATGAAGCTAACTGCACTAGTTAAATGGCCCCTCACTTGCATGGGTTACTTGGAGGGGCACTGGCAATGTGTTAACGTGGTCTTATGTTTCAGTGAATTTTATAAAAATGATACTTTAAAAATTCTTTTACTTAAAGATAACCCCTAAAAGTCTATAAGCTTCAAGCCTCACAACACTTAGATAAGCCTCTGCATAAGAGGTGTAAAATAACTACAGAAGATTGGATCAGTTTAACTAGACGTCAAAAAGCATTCTGAGGGCTTCCCTGGTGGCGCAGTGGTTGAGAGCCCGCCTGCCGATGCAGGGGACACGGGTTCGTGCCCCAGTCCGGGAGGATCCCACGTGCCGCGGAGCGGCTGGGCCCGTGAGCCATGGCCACTGAGCCTGCGCGTCCGGAGCCTGCGCTCCGCAACGGGAGAGGCCACAACAGTGAGAGGCCTGCGTACCACAAAAAATAAATAAATAATTAAAAAATTTAAAAAAAAGCATTCTGAGATGGCAAGCTAGTTTGTGAGGAAAGCACACCTGTAAGGTATCGTTACTATAACCAAAAGTGGGGTCTGGCTACTCCCAACTCAAAAGCCAATAAAGAGGCAAAGGTGGTGGAAAGGAAAGTTTGCTTCATTCTGGATGCTGGCAACAGGGGTGGGGGGAGGGAGGGGAAGGTGGATTCCTGTCCAAAGGCCAACTCTCCCCCTCCTCACTGACAACCAGTGGGCAAGAGCTCTTATAGACAGAGGGGGCTACATGCAGAAACAGCAAGGTCAGCTCTGACAGTCATCTGGAAATTGGTCATCAGTGGTCTGATCAGTGTCATCTTGATTATTTTAAGTACACTTAAGTCTTCAGTTCCAGGGTCAGTTTGTTCCCATTTCCTTGAGGCCAATTCTCAGAATTGTGGCACCTTATGTCATGGCTGGAGTCTGGCCATCATGTAGTTAACTTCTTCCACCTGATGGGGAGTTTCAGTACCTACAAGACAGATCAAAAGATATGGCTCAGCACATTATCTATAGCCCTTGAGAAGGAACTAAAAGTCCTTGACTTTGTTTACTGAGTAAACTATTATTGTTTTGTCCTGTTTGACTGTTTTCCTTTGCTTTTGTATTTTTTCACTTCTCTGATTAGACTTATTCTTTGCCTAAAGTTTTTTTCACAGACAAAAGGCAGGAGGAGGATATGGTAGGGGGGATGGACCATAAGGTCCTGCTCTACTTCATTACCACATAGGCCCCACAATGCTCCCACCTGTTTCATCTGACCCCAAGCACTATGAGTGATTCACTATAATACTTCATTTAGTCTTTCAAGATGTTTTTTCTTACTGACACTTACTTGGATCTGGTTTCCTAATCAGTGTCCTGCTTTGAGACCCCAATACTTGTATTCCTTGCTTATAAAATGAGGGTGAAGAGAAAACCTATTTTGTAGTGTTATTGTAAACATAAAATGATATGATATACATGGAAATGCTTTGTAAGCTATTCTTTCTATATGAATTTGAGGCCTTCCATGATCTGGTCCCATATGAATTTTCCAGTCCTGTATTCCACTAGAGCCCCTTGTTCTGGCCAAGTTAGATTACTCACACATCTCTGAACTCAGTTTGCAATTTTTATTAGATCAATAACCATATCAGAGATTGAAAAAAAGCTGAGAATTATCTTAAACAAACAAGACCTCAGGATCAGATCATTTTACCTATGAATTCTTTTAAATTCTTAAGTAACAAAAAAATCTCATGCTATATGAAGAATTGACATCATAAAGAAAATCATTTAAAAGACTCCAATTTATTTAATGAAGCTAGCAAAACCAAAGAACAAAAATATGTCAAAATCTTCTTAAAATAAAAACAAACTAATAAATTGGGTTAATTTCACTTTTTACATTACTACAACAATAACAAAAATACTAATAAGTAAAACTCAATATTCATTTAAACCATGTTTCCCAAAATTTGGTTCGTGCATCATGTGTTAGAATCATGGTGTGGAAGGGTTACTTCTAAAAATTCTAATTCTCAGCCTCACCCTACTGATTATGACCTACTGAATCAGAATCTCCAGGGGCGTCCATAGAATCTTCATTTTAGCATTTGTCCTAGGAGATTTTTATGCAAACTAAAGTAAAAAATACTACATTAACATTATCTGTCACAACCATGTAACATTTCTATCAATTAGAAATGTGAGAAATGATTAACATCGACACTTAGTGATGTAAAGATTTATTTCAATAAACCTCAAAAGAAAAAATCCACAGAATAGATGCTAAAAGTTAGTCTGTAAAATTCATTACCTATTCCTGTTTAAAAAAGAAAACATAAAACCAAGAACAGAAGAATGCATATCCTCAAAATGATAGAGAATAACCACTTTAAAGTAGTGTTTTTAAACAGAAAAAAGAAACCAACATAAAAACATTAGTGGGCTTTTTTAAACAAAAAACATTAGCAGCATTATTATTAATGAACTAAATAAGGGTATCAGAAATATCCTGTATCACTTCATATCGTTCTAAAGTTCTGGTGTAGACATTAAGACATCAGAGATAAAAAGAAGCTTCATTGTTGGAAAGAGGGAAACCCAATTATAATTATTTTCAGAAACCATTATTCCACCCACTGAAAATCCAAGAATACATACTGAAAAATATAAAGTGAGAATGTAACGTGGCTTTGGACCACCAAAACAAAACAAAGTCTATGTAAAGTACCAAAAATAACCAGTTAGAATATTCAGTGATTTATTTAATGAACATTAACAGAATACCAAGAAAATCACTGAACAATTGAAGAATCATTGAAGAATATATTGAATATAAAATTTATAGAAACAACAAGCTTTAAAAGAGAATGAAATAGATAAATCCCAGGGAAATCTATAGAAGGAGAAATAAAAATGATGACTAAGAGCATGTGCTCAGGAGCACAGAGATGTCAGCTCACATCTTCCCTGGTGACCTTGAACTGATACTTAACCTCCCTCAACCAAAGGTCTCCCTGGCTCAGCAAATTCCCACCTACACAGCAAATGCTCTTATATTGTTTCAACCTGTCCTCTCTCTGAGAACATTTGGGTTGTTTATGATGTTTTTGACAAATAAAGCTTTTAAATTTTTAATTAGTTGGATCTCTAAATTGTTTTTATGTGTTTGCCTCTTGGCATTACTTTCTTTCACCCTCCTTGGAATCTTCTTTTTTTGGCTCCCTTCCTAGGTTATTTTGTCTGGGATGAGAAATCTTTGTCTGTTCACTTTTCTCAAGAGAGGCTTTTCACCATCTCCTCTTAAAAGTCATTTTTTTAATTGTGATAACCTATGGAGAGAGGGTTTAGGCTGAATCAGAAACTAAATGACAAATAACTCCTGTTTTTAAAGTATTTATCAAACTCAAAGTATCTCTCTCTCTCTCTCTCTCTCTCTCTCTCTCTCTCTCTCTCACACACACACACACACACACACAAAGACACACACATTTACCCATAGGTTCATTTTCCTGAGCTTTTCTTTCTCATTTATTTATGTTGCACAGACTATGAATTTTGTAAGATAACAAATCATTTTCAGAACAAGACAAAATAAAAATAAATAACAATATCAGAATATTCTGCCTGGAGAGAAGTGAGAAGCAGCTCTAGCTGTTATTATCAAGGGAATAACCTTGTAAAGTTTCATTACCACATAATTTTATCAAGAGATACAGATGAGCTCACTGGGAAGGTACTTCATGCGAATCGTGAGGGGGCTGATAGTGCTGATGCTGCTTCCCCTGGTCCTTTCCATGCCTTTCTTGCCGACCCTGCTATCATCTTCCAATCTTCTGAAGACTGACACAGGTCTGCATCAAGTCACTTGCATGGAAGTCCTTTTTGAGACTAACTTTTATAGTCTTTTTAATATTCATCTTCTTTCCTTTTCTTATGCAAAGCTCTCCTTTATTCACAATTATCTAATTCTGCATCCTAATTGTTGACTTCTTTTTTTTTTTTTTTTTTTTTTTTTTTTTTTTTTTTTTTGCGGTACGCGGGCTTCTCACTGCCGTGGCCTCTCCCGTTGCGGAGCGCAGGCTCCGGACGCTCAGGCCCAGCGGCCATGACTCACGGGCCCAGCCGCTCCACGGCATGTGGGATCTTCCCGGACACGGGCACGAACCCGTGTCCCCTGCATCGGCAGGCGGACTCTCAACCACTGCGCCACCAGGGAAGCCCTAATTGTTGACTTTTTGATAGAAGAGTATTAATTCCTGTCTGATGCTATGATCACTGGTATCATCCTTAGCTACTCCTTCTGTGGTCCTTGTTATAGTAGGACATCACATGGGGGAAAGCTGGATCACCAGCTGCCCTATTAGGACAGTCATACAGACATGTAAGCAAATTGGAAATAGAAGTGGGTCTTGTTAGTTTCATTGGAAGACCCATTGGAAGTGGGTCTTGTTAGTTTCAGCGTGCATCTTATTATCGGAAGGGTCTTGTTATACAGCCCCTGAGCCTGACGTACCAGGAAGGCATATGTGACAGCATTTGGAAGGAGGGAACATTCAGAGCTTTGGGCCTGCTCTTACCTGCTTATCGTCCTCAGACCAGCCGTGACAACCACTGTGTCTCCACGGAGCTCAGGGAGGCGAGGAGAACTCTGAAAAGAACAGTGGTCTGTTCTGGCCGAGTGTATCACCCCTGCGCTAAGTAAACTCTCAAACTAAGCTGAATATGACTCTGAGATCTAAGTAAACTGCAAGTGTATGGTGCTTGGACGCTTGCGTGCGATCCAGTGCACCAGAGAATAGTTTGTGACACTAGCCAATTCCTTTTTCTGTCCCCACAGCACCAGATTCTCTCAACCTCCCACTCGTCTGTCTAGGCGGGAAGCAGTCCGCTCTGGTTTCAAGTTCTAGCCCTGGCACTTACTAGCTCTGTGGCTTTAGGCAAGTCACTTAACCTCTCTGGGCTGGTTTCCTCCCTCCTGGGATTTTGTGAGACTTAGAACTGAGAGCACAGGTACAGAGCCTACTACAGGGTCTGGCACATGAGCACTTAACACCTACAGGCTAATGTATTCATCACCAGCAGCGGCATCTCTCCCTGTAATCTGCCCCTCCCGACTCAGAGAACGAGATGCCTCTTGTGAAAGTTCTACCTTCAGTGCCTCCCAGGAGCCCGTCCAACTCCTCTGAGACTCTCCGTGTTCACTGAGCCCTTATGTTTCACATCTCTTTCACATCCCTCTCTCCCTGACCCTCTCTTTCAGGCGTATAAACTTGTACTGGACTTTTCATCCTCAAACTAATATACAAAACAACAAAAATACTTCTTCCTTGGAGCTTTCTCTGGTCACTTTCACCTTCCTCCCACCCTCCACAGCCAAGCCACTAAAAACAGGCAAATAGGCTTCACAGACTCCATGTTCTTAACTTTTATTTCCCTTCAACTGAATCCAGCTTGCCCTGCCACCGCGCCACCGAAATTGTCCTTTGCAAGGTCGCTACTAATTGACAACTTAGCAAATTCATATTTTTCAGTCCTTGTTTGACCCAGCTTCTCTGTAGCCCTTGCACCACCCTTCTCCAAAACCATCTCTTCCTCTACTGTCTCTTCAGTCTGGTTTTCCTCCTCTCTCTCTGATGCTTTTGTTTTGACAGTTATTAGGTAACTCCTTTTCTCCACAGCCTTTAAATGTTAGGCTGCTCTAGCCCTTCGCTCTCATCTTTCCTGACTTTTCACACCCTCCGGGCAATGTCACCAACATCATCAAACCATGCCCCACCCTTGCCCTCTCTGAACTGGAAATGGCCTCAGATTTCATCCAGGTGTCTTTTCCCAACAGCAAAGCAATGTTTGCCGCTGTCCAATAAACACTTGCACGTGGATACCTCTGCTACCTCAACATCCCCTTGTCATCCCTCCTGAATGTGCTTCTCTTCAGGTCTCTCTTGCTGAACGATACACTGTCACTTACCACGAGCGCCACTCGAATTTAAACCCTTACCGTGGAGTCCTCAGATCTCAGGTCCAACATTGTTTCCTCAATGAAGCTTTCTCTGAACTCTAGCTCAGCCCATATCCTTACAGTCTCACTTTAAAAAAAAGGCGGGGGGGGAGTTTTCCTTCGTTTCAATAGCAGTTTACATTGAAAAGCGTGATTATTTAACTAACAAAAATCTTTCCAAACAGAGTTATAAAACTGAGGGCAAAATCCTGTCTTTTTTCACTAAACATTGTAGTCTAATCTGTTAATATGGTGTCTGGAATAAAGTATCTGCTCAGATATATAAAGAATAAATCATTCAACCAAAGAGTCTATGGATCTTCCCAGACTCATGTATTACACTGACTCCTGATATCCAGTTAGCTACCAAGTCCTACTGATTTTATTCTCTAAATATTACTCAAAGTCTGTCTTTTCTTTCCTAGTTCCTTTTCAAATGCTTTCACTTAATGTTTAAATTACTTGTCATCAATATGGCAGCAGCCTCTTTATTATATAAGTGTTGCATTTAATTAAACAGATTCTGCACCCAAACTGCCTGGGTTTATATCCTGGTTCTACTATTTTCAAGCTATGTGACCTGCAAGTTTCTTCACTTTTCAGTGCCTTCATTTCCTCATCTATGAAACAGAATCAATAATAAAATTACCTCACATGGTTCTTGTGAGCAATAAATATTATAAGTGATTCAAAGAGTCCCTAACCCAAGGTAAACAATAAATTCCAGCTCTTATTTTTATTACTATTTCTTCTCTTGGCGTTGGCATTTCCAGAGTAACCTCAACAAGTTACGAGAAACTCTAAAATGCAAATTCAAGAATATGTCAATACCTGAACATCCTTTAAAGGCTCCTCATTAACTGAGGATGAGTTTATGTGTAGAAAGCTACATGAAATCTAATACTTAGATGATTTTGCTCAAAATATTACCTCTATCTGGCATTATTATCTCATTTCAGTCCATCTGGTGACGTCCTACTTAAGTTTTAAAATTAGTTCAAGCATCTCCTCCTCCAAGAAGCCTGCTTCTTCTATCCTACAAAAAATGTGGTATCTTTCTCCCCACTCAAATGGCGCCATGGTCCTTCGTCCATACGACATTAAACACAATTGTTCTGTAATACTCTGCTGACTTGGATACACCTTTTACTATCTGTGAATTTCCTTGAGGTCAGCAATTGTGTATATTCAGATGTGTGTGTACAGATTTTGACTATGCCTGTCACAGAAACAGGGCTCAATAAATATCTGCTAATTGAATGAATAACTATTCACCATCAGTGTTAAACATATTGTTTTGTTAGGGGAATTATTCATATTATATACATGTCATTTCCTACTTGTAATTGAAATGATAGAAGACAGCTTCAGGATGGTGAACACAGGAATCACTCTTTACACAGGTAATGGGTACATCCAGACCATAGGAACCTGTTCCAGTTAGATTTGTTTCCTTCTCTTTGCATTGTCATTTTTATATTTTGAAAAACAAAACAAAACTAAAACACACACAAAAAACCAAGCACCACTTCTCTCGCTCTCACCATATATTTCTATTTTGAATTTTCATTTACTCTGTCACTCCTTCCTGGTTTCTTAGTAAGTTCTTCCTATCTGCCCCATCCATCTCTTAGAAACAGTGCAGCCTCCAGCCTTCCATTCTTCCACAGGGGCTTCCCTGAATCTATTCGCCTCCTTGATCAAGAGACTAGTTGTGGATAATAAGAATGTGTCTTTCAATTATCTCCAGGTGAGTGCTCAGTGTTGGAGTCTAAGAAGACAAGAAGCAGCTTGAAAGCTCTGATCCCTCATATCAAATATCTTCATAAAACTTGATCCTGCTACATAGGCACGTGTGTCCCTCACATAGCATATTCAATTCTCGTAAAATTCCTCCAATTAAAATCATAGAGTGGGTTGTACTATTGCTTAAGTCTTTTGAGTAATTATGACTTTTTACATTTATAACAAATTTATGACATTTAATTACATTTTATAGCAAATTTATAACATTTTGAAATGTCTTAACTATGTCAACATCCTCTTTGTAGGAACATTGTCATCAAATCAGATAAATAGCACAAAAGCTAAGGTGAGAAAACTTTAACTCTCTGCTTTACAATTCCCATCAGTTTTTTTTACCAACGTTATTTTAAAGTTTAGTCTGTACCAAGGGGTGTAGTTTCCAACTTTGACAGTTTTGCACATTGCAGTGTTGCTAAAAAATTTATAATGGAAAATACTATTCTTGCAACAATAACAATATAAATACACCCAGAGTTGAGAAGACATTAAGCGTATGATAAGAGAAACAAATGGGCAGAAGAATAGGTAGTCGGTCACGTAGGATGCTTGTTCTGATTCAAAAAGATCATCACAAGTTTCTCCTTGGCCGCTCCAAGGAGAATAATCTTCATGCTTAGTAAGAGAGATATTAGTGAAAACGAGGGAGATATTAAATTATACTATATTTATATTTTTATTTATTTTATTTGGGGCTACTTATTTCACTGATGTTTACCCATCTAAATAGAGGCATGCTATAAAAAATAATTTAATAGAAAGCAATATTCTGATTTAACCAGTAGGCTAAAACACAAGCCTTCCATTTTATCATGTTGACAATAGCCAATATAACAAAAACACCATCTTCCCTATCTAGTTGAGAGCTAACCCAGGTAAATACAAAGTAATAACAAGGAAATAAGAAGCCCCTTAAGTGCAAACTTAGAAACCTAACCTATAAAGTGATAACACTCAACATTGTTTATGTCCCTGACTTTCATCAATTTCCCTGCTCTTTCTCTTCCTTGCCTGCTTTCCGACAATGCTTTGCAGATTGAAGCCGAACATTAATGATTTCATTTGTCAACCTCTCTGGTTGCCAATGCTTTTGATCCATTTTCTTCTCTTCTGAGTTCTCTGTGTATTATTTTCATCTTTTTGTACTTTTGTATTTTATTGATGTGCTGCTTTAGAATTTCCACTAAATGTTGCTTTTTATTTTTATTTTATTCACTTAGTTTCTTTCTCCAGGAATTGGAGCTTTTACATTTTAGCATATTTATACAGTTTTTAGGGTTCTCACTTGCATACAATCCACAAACAGGATGCCCTTTAAATAAATATGTGGTCTAGGGACTGAGGGAGACAGGGATTTGAATCCTCCCGCCATCTTTTACCATCATGAGGACAATAGGTACTTAACCACCCCAAGCTTCAATTCCCTTATCATTCAAATATAGGTAATACCTACTTTGTGATTTTCTTTTGAGGATTAAAATTCCAGAACGTCTACTAGCCAGCACAGAACAAATGGCAACTACTATTATTCTTATCATTATGTCTACTGTTCCACTGCAGTTGTGATGACAAGATTCTATGTGGATTTAAATGTGAGAGGTAAAACTTTAGGGCTTCTAGAGGAAAACAAAGAAGAATTTTAGGACCTGGAGGAGGAAAAGACACAGAAGAGCTAACTTAAAGGAAGACAGTGATGTCTTAGGCTTTATTAAAATTAAAACCTTCCATTCATAAAAAGTTAAGAAACTGAAAAAGTAGGGCTCACACCCATAGCATATTAGAAACTTTTAACACCATTTCAGAAAAAGACAGACAAGCTAATAGCAAACCTGACAAAAGACTTCACAAAAGAGGGTATCCAGATAGTCAGTAAGCATATAACAAAGTGGTCAACCTCATTAGTCACTAGAGAAATGCAAATTAAAGACACAGTGGCATGCCACTACACAACCAGCTGAATGACTCAAACGGAGAGATTGACAGAAACAAATGTGAAGGATAACGATAATGAACACTGCTGATAGGAGTGTAAATGAGTCCAGTCACTTTGGGAAACTGGCAGTATCTATCAAAATGGAACACACATCTTCAATGATCCAGCAATTACTCTCCTACATGGACACTAAAAGACTTGCACAAGAATGTTAAAGGTTGTGTTATTTACATAGCCCAGACTAGAAAACCCCACCTGGCCATTAGTACTTCAACTGGGCAAAACAAAGTGTGGTATATTCATGCAATGGAATGCTGTTCAGAAATAAAATTAATGGATCACTGCTACACATCAGGACATGAGCTTGGATATGGGAATCATGAATATACTATTAAGAAAAAGAAGCCAGGGGTGGGATAGGAAGGGTGGGAGGGAGGGAGATGCAAGAGGGAAGAGATATGGGAACATATGTATATGTATAACTGATCCACTTTGTTGTAAAGCAGAAACTAACACACCATTGTAAAGCAATTATAATCCAATAAAGATGTTTAAAAAAAAAGAAAAGAAAAAGAAGCCAGATGCAAAAGAAGACAAACTGTATGATTCCTTTTATTAAAAGTTCAAAAATAAGCAAAGCTAAGCTATGCTATTTATTTATTTATTTATTTTTAGTTTTTGGCTGTGCTGCATGGCTTGCAGGATCTTAGTTCCCCGACTAGGGATTGAACTTGGGCCCACGGCAGTGAAAGCACTGAGTCCTAAGCACTTGCCCACAAGGGAATTCCCTAAGCTATGGTATTTAAAGTCAAGATGGTGGTTGTCTTTGGGTAGGAGGGAATGGTGACTTGAGAGGCCAATGAGGGGGGCTTTTGGGAGACTGAGAATGTTCTATTGCTTGCTTGGGTTATGGTTACATAGTTACGTTTACTTCGTGATAGTTCTAATGAATATTCAGGAGGTGTGCACTTTTCTTTAACTTTGCTCTATTTCAATAAATAAGTTTAACACACACACACAAAGAGTTCATTGCCTTATTTAAGAAACACTTTGTTTCTTCAGTGATTTTTTTTTTGTCCAGTGGGTTGATTCATAAAGATTTCTTCCCAGAGATACATTGTGTTTTGAGAGGAATAAAAGCAAATGCAGTTTTGGAACTGAAAATTGAAATAATCTCAATCACTTTATTTTAAAAATCAACACTTCATTTGTTGGTTTTATGAAATTCCTCAAGTCTTTGAAGAAAGGAATAGATACGTAGATGGCAAAGCCACAGCCATGGGCAAGACGTGAAATTTTATCAACTAATCATCTTTACAAGCAGCATCTTATTTTTTAAAAACATCAGTAAACACTTTGATACATTTTGTGGACATTGAATCAGCAGCACTGAGTCTCTTAATGATGTTTTTAACTGACTTGTGTTTTAGTGCTATAAAGTCTGGTTAATTAAGGGATTGTATAAGGAACACATAAGAAAAACCATTTTAAAACCTCTACTGAGTGTGCTGCAGTCTGTTGTTGAAAATATCGCTCATTAATTTGCTCAAGACACTTCTGCGATGGAAATTTATTTTAAAGTTTAGTGCCAGGAAGTAACTTGTTCCCCCTAAAAAGCTAATGTGTTTTTTTCAATGGAAATCAGGGGAATTCCTAAATTTCCCTTTCCTTTGATCTTCAGATAAGTAGAACCAGAGGGACTTATCTCCTTTGCATTCTGCGTTCTCTGGACTGTTTACTACTTTGTATTCTGATTTGTATTTTTCCGTTCCTGATTTTATTGTTTATATTTTGTGTAAGTTACATCATACATGGAAACGAGAGGACAAAAAACCATTTTTCTTATGAATATATAAACAGTCCCGTTATTCACCTTTGGTGCAAAAGAGGAAAAAAAAATGTTTTTAATAGAAAACTTTTTGTAAAGAATACCCACATACAAGACAATAATACAGTAAATATCAAATAAATGAAACAGACTATAAAAGCTATCATTTCAGAAAATGAAGTCCTCACAAGCACACTGAATTTGGTGAAGAAGAGGAGAAATTTGACTTGGGATCTCAAGGGCTTCTACGAAACAGATAAACAAGAAAGATTTAATATGACACTGAATTGATTGATAACATTTGCAAGAGACACTTGTACTATAAACTTTGTCACTAATTATTGAATGAAAGATATGACATACTTTTCCATATTAGCAAAATGTATGTTGAACAATAAACGTTTAGGAAACAGCTTAGCAATAGTAAAATTTAAATAAATGTTAGCTACTAATAAAACTGAAAATCATAACTATTCGTATTATCAGTAATCCAATGGGAGAAATATTTTACATTAGGATAATGAAAGCAACTAAAATCTCTCTGAATGGACAATTGCCTGTTTCACCAATGGGTAAACACAGGCTGAAAATATGATTTGTCTCTGTCTTTGCAAACTGCAGTAAATCAGAGTATGTAGCTGGAATATTGGTCAAGACAATGGAGCTAATGGAAAAATAAATAAATAAAACTGCCTTGAATCAAGTCTGTGCCTCTTATAATCTGGTGATCTTGAATAAGGAAATAATCTAAAATGAAACCATTAATTTCTATCTATAGGGTTTGTAGGGTAATTACATATGATCATATGGATGAAAGATTTTTTGCATATATTAAAGGTGCCAGTGAGAGGATATGAATGTATCATAGAAGCCAAACAGTTTTATAAATGCCAAAACCAGAGAAATATAACTGCTGCACATGTGGAGAGGCTACTAAAACTGTCCCAGGTGAGGCAGAACCTTTTCTGCCGAGTTTAATTATCCAAAACTTGAGGGCAATGTTCATGCTGCTTGAACTTTGATAATTTCTTACTTGATTTTCAGTCTTTTTTGACCCATTAATGGCCTTTGTCACCCACCTTCAGTTTTGCCTCTCAGATTATGGACTTTACCTGCCAACTGCTTATGGAAAGCTAACATAAGCCCTTTGGGTTTTATTCATTCAACAAATATTTACCAAGTACCTAGTATATGTCCTGCAGTTTTCTGGGTATATAGCCAAGGACAAAACAAAACCCTTTTCATATAGAGTGTACATGCCAAGGAGCAGAATTTAATAATAAAAATATTTCACTCACACAACAGCAAGGCTGATTGCAATTATGAAGCAATTTAAGAGATGTGAATAAATAGCACAATAATATCTAAGCACAATTAGATTTGAAACAAGTGGATTCATTATAGTTGGATGTGGAGGAATGATTAAGGCCTATTTCAGTAGATGTGAAAATAAAATGCCATCATAATAAAGCCGGGCAGATTGTGGATTCCAAAGGTGACTGTGTCAATTTATATTTTATCCCTAATGTACTTCTTTTCGTGACGTTGATTCTTGAATCTGGATGGACCTGTGTAACTGTCTTAATCAACAGGATGGTATGGAAAGGTTGCTGTGAGACTTCCGATAATAATAGGGGACAAAAGATGGGTCACAAAGCAACCTCTGTCCCCAATGGAGAGTCATTCTATGGCCCATTCTCCCCACATACAAACAAATGAGTTGAAGAACCATGATTCAGTCACTCCAGTTCAGGATTTGTTGTTAAATTTGATTTGCCCTTGGCAAATGGATTCTTACAATAAAAGGAGGGTCGAAATTAGTTTGCATTCACATGGGATAAACAACAGCACACATTCATGGTCATGCCTCCCAGATCTTTGTCTCTATTGCTATTTGTCACAGTATAATTATGGCCTGCATTATCTGACACTTTCCAAGCAATATCACATTTGTCCACTATACTGATGACATCATGTATAGCAAGTCCAATGAGAAAGAGGTGGCAAGTGCTCTGGATTCATTAAAGAGATGCATGTGCTTCACGGTTTGGGGAAAAAAACCCTACAAAGATCAAGGTGCTTCTTGCATCAATAGAATTGTTGGGGATTTAGTTGTCTGAGGCACTCTTAGGACATGCCCTAGAAATACAAGTTATTGTACCTTGCACCTCTTATTGCTAGGAAAGAAGCACAATGTTTAGAGGCTTCTTTGTTTTGGAGCAAAGATATCCCGTATTTGCAAATACTGGTTGAACACCTGTGTCACGTGACACTGAAGATTGTTGTATATGAGTGGTGCTAGAGAAAGAAAGGGCTTGGTAACAGGACCAGGCTGAAATAGGTTCAACTCTGCCAGTTGGGCCATTTAACCCAGTAGATCTGAAGATACTTGAGGTATCTATGGTAGAGAAAGATGTCATATAGAGCTTCAGGCAAGCTCCAGTAGCAGAATTATAGCACAGACCCTATGGAATCACATCAGAGAAACTGTGAACCATTAAAAAGAGTTCCTAGAGGAAGAACTTCCAGAATAATGATTTCAGAAAATCTGCTCATCCATAAAGCCACAAGATCACTAGCAAAATTTTTTCAAAATCGGCTTTTTCAGAGCTTGGAAATTAACCAGAAACTTTGCAAAATTCCAGGAGTATTTATTCAAGAAAAATGTCAGAATCTTGGTAACAACAACAACAAATATCAGCTATCTGATATTTTAACTGGCCTATTCCCCATTCCAGTATCCCCAGCACCACAGTAGCCTGGAAAATCAACAGCTTCAGAAGCACAATACTGTGAAAACCAGCTGCTCAGCAGCCATTAGAGAGGGCAAAACAGATTTGCAACCCCCCCCCAAAAAAATACTCTGTTTTCAGAAAACTGTCACTATTTGATCTGGAAGATTCCTAGAAAAGCCCTATTCTCAGAGCTTGGCTTTATTTGACTTGATTCAGAGCTCATGAGCAGCCCTACACCTGAGGCATTTGTCAAAAACAATCAGTGGCAATTGTTTAACATCACATCTGCCTGAGGCAGTAATACCAGTTGGGACTAACAAAAGACTGCCTAAATAATTTGAAAGGAAAAGCTGATGAATGAGATGCCTTTAGAGGGCTTTGAAAAGCTCTAGCATATTTCTGGGGATCTGAAAATACCATACACAGGTTCAAGGCTCTGCACCGGGCCAGGAAGTACTTAAGAAGACCATATTCTCTCACCTCTGGCTAACTTTGAGGCTCCTCACAAGCAGGTAATAAAGTCTAAGGCTTAATTGTAAACTGTCTGCTGTAGCATTGAAGCCATGCCACCAAATTCAAAAGCCTTCAGCAAAGACTGGGAAACTTACTGGTTCAAAGCATTTAAGAAAATTTCTATCCAATCATTAGCTGACTACTAAGTTTACTAAGCTAACTAGGTTGAGACTTCAGTGGCCACATAATAAAGAATGCACACTTGTCAATTTAGCCAAGGAAAGTAACTAAAGAAATAAAAGTAACAACAAACCATGGGGAGATGAGTAATCTGGTTTCCAGAGCCATCACATTTTTTTTTTTTCTTGGCTGCACTGCACAGCATGTGGAACTTCCCTGACCAGGAATCAAACCCATGCCCCTTGCAGTGGAAGCACAGAGTCTTAACCACTGGACCACCAGGGAAGTCCTTTCACATTATATTATTTAAAATGTAGTTTTCAATAAAAAAGTATGTATCATGTAAAGAAATGAGAAATTTGGTCCCTATACAAGGAAAAAAGCAATTAATAGACACTGGCATGGAGGAAGCACAAATGTTGGCCTTAGTAGACAAAGACTTTAAAAAGCTGTTATAAATATCCTTTAAGAACTAAATGAAACCATGACTGAAAATTAAAGGGAAGTACAAGAACATTATTGGACCAAATACAGAATATCAATGAAGATATAATAATTTAAAAAAAAAAACCAGAAATTTTGTAGTTGAAAAGTAAAATAACTGAAATTATTTGACCTGAGGGGTTAAATAGCAGATTTGAACTGGCAGAAGTGAATCAGTGAACTTAAAGATATGTCAATTGAGATTATCTAATCTGAGGAACAGAAAGTAAAAGAATGAAGAAAAAAGAACAGAGCCTCAGTAAAGTGTGAGATATCACCAAGTAAGTCAATGTCAAAATAAATCAAAGACTGCAATAATCTGAATGTTTGTGTCCTCTCAAAATTCTGTTGAAATCTAATACCCAATGTGATGTTATTATGAAATGGGGCTTTTGGAAAGTGCTTATGTCATAAAGGTGGAGCCCTCATGAACGGAATTAGTGTTATTATAAAAGAGACCCCACATATATCCCTTGCCCCTTCCACCCTTGAGGACACAGTGAAAAAGTGCCATCTATGAACCAGGAGCCATGCACTGTGGCTGCTGCCATGATCTTGGACTTCCAGGCCTCCAGAACTGTGAGAAATAAAATGCTCTTATTTATAAGCAACCCAATCTAGATATTTTGTTATAGAAGCCCAACAGACTAAGACAAAGACCCAGAAAGAGAATAGAGAAAGGAAGGAGCAAGAAGAATATTTGAATAAATAATGGCCAAAACCTTCTCAAATTTGATGAAAAATATTAATCTAAACATGAAGTTCGATCAAATCCAAGTAAAATAAGCTCAAAAAGATTCACATCTGGAAGTAACAAACTGTCATAACAAACTGTCAAAAGGCAAAGACAGAGATCTTGAAAGCAGCAAAAGAAAAGTGACTCATCACAGAGAGCTACAATAAGATTAACAGATGACTTTTTATCCAAAACTATGGATGCCAAAAGGCAATGAGATGTCATATTTAAAGTGCTGAAAGAGATGGATGACCAACAATTCTATGTCAAGCAAAACTGTCCTTCAAGAATGTAGAAGAGGGCTTCCCTGGTGGCGCAGTGGTTGAGAGTCCGTCTGCCGATGCAGGGGACATGGGTTCATGCCCCGGTCTGGGAAGATCCCACGTGCCGCGGAGCGGCTGGGTCCGTGAGCCATGGCCGCTGAGCCTGCGCGTCCGGAGCCTATGCTCCGCAACGGGAGAGGCCACAACAGTGAGAGGCCCACATACAGCAAAAAAAAAAGAATGTAGAAGAAGGGCTTCCCTGGTGGCACAGTGGTTGAGAGTCCGCCTGCCGATGCAGGGGACACGGGTTTGTGCCCCGGTCCAGGAGGATCCCACATGCCGCGGAGCAGCTGGGCCCGTGAGCCATGGCCACTGAGCCTGCACTTCCAGAGCCTGTGCTCTGCAAGGAGAGAGGCCATGACAGTGAGAGGCCCGCATACCGCAAAAAAAAAAAAGAATGTAGAAGAAATGAAGACACACCCAGAGAAAAACTGAGAATTTGTTAATAGCAGATCTGCACTACAAGAAATGCTAGAGTCCTTCAGACTGAAATGAAAAGGCATTAAATAGTTACTCATGTCCATTTGAAGATATAAAGAACACCAAAAAAGGTTATTGACATAGGTAACTATAAAAGATGGTATGAATGTTTTTGCTCATAAAAACATCTTTCTATCTGACTTAAAAGACAACTTCATAAAGCAATAATTATAAACCTGTTGATGAACTTAAAACGTTAAAAGATGTAATTTTTATGACAATAATAGATGAAGGAGGGAAAAGGAACAGAGAGACATTGGCTAAAAGTTTTTGTATGCTATTGAAATTAAGTTGGTATTAATTCAAAATACATTATTTTAAGATGTTAATATTAATTGTAATCTTCAGGACCACAAGAAAATAACTCAAAAATATATTAAAAGAAAACATAAGGGAATTAAAATGGTACAGAAATGGAGAAATAGAGTAACATAGTGACCTGAGACATAGAAAACAAATAGCAAAATAACAGATGTAAATCCCACTTTATCAGGTATTACACTAAGCATAAATAGATAAACACTTCAATCAAAAGGCAGAAATTGGCAGAATGGATTTTTAAAAATTATCCAACTGTATACTGTCTACAAGACATACTTCAGATTCAAAGACATAAATAGATTGAAAGTAAACGGTGCAAAAGATATACCATGCAAGCAGAAACCAAAAGAAAACTGTAGTGGCTATATTAACATAAGAAAAAATAGACTTTAAGATAAAAATTGTTACTAGTGACAAAGAAGAATGTTTTATAATGATAAAAGTGTCAATCATTCAAGCAGGCATAACAATTCAAAACATATATGCACCAAACAAGAAAGTTCTAAAATACGTAAAGCAAAACCAGACAGAAATGAAGGAAGAAAGAAACAAATCAATATTAACAGTTAAGGGACTTCAATACCCTACTTTCAATAACAGAAAAATCAACTATGCAGAAGATAAATAAATACAAGACTTAAACAACACTATAAATCAAGTATACTTAACAGACATCTATAGAACACTCCACCCAACAACAGCAGAGTACACATTATATATCATACAATAAAATATTATTTGTACATAAAAAGGAATGAAGTACTAATACACACTACAGAATGGATAAACCTTGAAAAGTTTACACTTAGTGAAAGAAGGGAGACACATAGGCCACATATCATGTGGTTCCATTTATATGAAATTTCTAGAATAAGCAAATCCATGGAGACAAGAAAGAAAATTAGTGGTTGTCTAGATGTAGGGGAATTGGAGGGAATGAGAGGTGACTGCTAATGGGTATAAGGTTCTAATTGGTGATGTTGAAAATGTTCTAAAATCAGATAGTTGAGATGCTTGTCCAACTCTGTGAATGAACTAAAAAAACACTGAATTATACACTTCAAAAGGGTGATTAGAGTTTGTGAGTTATAAAAATCAGCTCCTAAAATGCTACTAGGCCATGATAAAAACTAAGCTTCTGACCACTGGATAGCAGAGGACCATGTGGCTGGAAGTTACCATTATGACCCATCAAGTAAAAGGTCAGGTGAGACCAGCAGCAATCCACTGGACTCTGTATGGGCCCTCCAGCATATGCTTCCTCTCACTCAGACAATTCTAGCTACTACCACAGTTGAATATCTAACTTGTAAGCAACACAGAATAAGGCTGAACCCCAGAATCATACCATCACTCAAGGAGACCACTGAGCCTCTTGGTGGCAAGTTGAGGAATGTTTTGAACTCAAGTGTTTTTATGGGAACATCTCCTGGTACTTCCATGTCTGTTTTTAACCAAACAGGCTTATGCAGAAATCATAATCTGATAGAGCATGCTAAACAGAGCCTATATTCCTCAGGAATGAAAGTCTGTGTCAACCCACCAGACAAGCTACCTGGACCAGCACATATGCACATTGAAGAGAGGAGAATCTAGAATGGATGGAGAAGCAATGAAATGGTGCATGTCATTGACAGCAGGGATTCTCAATCTCCATACTGTTGACACTGTGTGATGGATAATTCTCTGCTATGGGGCTGTCCTGTGCATTATAGGTTTATGCCAGTAGCAACCTCCAGCTATAGCAACCAAAAATGTCTCCAGACATCGCCAAATATCCCTGAGTCAGAGTGGAGGGAGGAGGGGATCTTGTCATTGAGAACCAATGACTTACAGCCTAAGGAACAATGGCAGCTGCAGGGGTTCTATTTTGTCCAGCTAACCCTCCCCTTTTATACGTTTCACCAGAAAATATGACCCACCAGAACCCTAGAGAAGCTGTGCCTGGATAGATGAACTTGGGGTAAGAAGCAAGCCGATCTAAGCAATGTCAGGGGTAAGCTATAGTGGGTGCTGTGGGTGTCCCAACCAGATACCCTTTACCAACAGGTGCACCTCTCTTCCATTACTGCTAGTGCTATGATAACTCGGTGCACCCTTCTCTGCAGAATTTCCCTCTGCCAAATGGGAGTTCCGGTGCTGGAGAGGCTACACCTCTACACCCCTGTGAGTGGGACTGACATGCATTTTGAGCTGCAGAGCTTCCCCGGGATATCAGACTGAAGTTAGTTCCCAGCTGAGATCTCTTTCCCCTCCTGATTTTCTCACTCTTCTGCTGAGAGCATTCAACCAATAAACCTCTTGACCAAGAATTTCCAACTCAGGCTCTGCTTCCTAGGACAAAAAAAAAAAAAAAAAAAATCATTTATTTAATGCCTGTTATGTGCCAGCATTTAACTTAGATTTTTTTCACTCTTAACATCATTTAATCTTCAAGATAAGCACTAAACATTATTAATCCTATTATACAAATGCGGAAAGCTCCAGGGAGTATGAGTTGTTCAAAGTTACACCCTAAAAATGGCAGAGCCACCATTTGAATCCATTTGAATTCATGACTTCTAAGACTATGTTCTTAACCAATAACTAGTCTATCTTTGAGGTTAAAAGGTACTGAAGATATTTATAGTCTTCTCCTAGGTTGACTTCTCCTTTCCTTGCTGGAGGGATTCCAAGGTGTGTAAAAGACTATGGGCTTCCATTTCATGACTCACTTCACGCAAGGTTCGTGTTGGAGATATTCATTAAATGTTGAAAACCCCATTCCTCAGTATTGGATGATCTGTCCTTAGGCAAGAGGGTGTTTCTGAATTCCTATAAGAGAGTTCATATACTCTCTGGTTCTCTACGAAGGAAAGGGAGTTTGAAATTCAGAATTAGCTTCTACAGCCCCATAGCACAGGGAGATCAGCTTGGTGTTTTGTGACCACCTAGAGGGGTGGGATAGGGAGGGTGGGAGGGAGGGAGGCGCAAGAGGGAAGAGATATGGGAACATACGTATATGTATAACTGATTCATTTTGTTATAAAGCAGAAACTAACACCCCATTGTAAAGCAATTATACTCCAATAAAGATGTTAAAAAAAAAGAATTAGCTTCTATTTTGAAGAGTAGGGGGAGGATAATATGAGAAATTGCTTTCAAAGGCCACTTGCAATGGAAAATAAAAGTAAAAAAGCAACAGTAAATTATATCAATATATAACTTTATAATCTATTTTCTTTAATTATTTTAATAAGAACTTGAAAGTAAGACACATTGTACATAAATCCCCTGGCAGCTGAGTGAGAGCCAAAGGAATTATAAGCTTTAAAAAATAAGTTCTCTGGGAATTAGCTCTAGGCTATATAGGTGTTTTGGTGTTGGAGAATATATTCCTTCAATCTAAAGAGAATTGTAATACACTTTTGCTTTAGTGAGAATATGTGTTTAATCTATTCATTTAAAACAAAGAGAGACCACTAAACATTACCATGCTACCTTGGGTAGCTTTTGTTTTAATTGAAATACCACCAAGAGATATAAAGTCTTTAGCTAGCAGGGTATTTTCTTGTTGTGTTGGTGGTGATGTTCTGTTTTGTTTTGTTTACCATTTATGATTTGGTGAATATTTTTAGCATTATATGTAATAGAATTGGTGAGGTATTGTGGAAGGGAAAATAACAATCAGGGTCAACACAGAGATGCCCCATTTCTAAGGCCAATTTATTTTGAGGAAAGTATTTTTCAGCAGTAGTGATTTTACAGATTTTTCTAGATTTTTCCAGATTTTCTTACTAGAAAGCTGATACTTTTTCTATGGACCACATCATGGACCTATGAAAGCAAACACTGATATAGTACATATAATCACAGTGGTGGGGGGAAGAACTTTAGTTTACAAGGCCAATCTCTCCATGGCTGCAGATTTCCCAACTTTCTTCCTCTTTCCCTCCCTCCTTCCTTCAGTCTTACTACATACTCCTCAGGGTCACTGCTGTTGGATGCCACAGCTCCTGCTATTAATGTCTTCCATTCTCCACTGGTTACAAGACTTTCCAAACTCCCATCAGTGAAAATTTTTTTTAAAAAATCAACAGAAAATGAGACATGAAGATATCAAAGTGTGACCTCTTTTCTATTCAGAAATCCTGATAATTTGAATGGAAAGGCAGTGAATCAAGTCAGAACTGTAAATAATTTGGAACTTTCAGATTAATGCATTGCAATGCATAATTGCATATAGAAGATGGAGGAGAATAAAATGGGAAATGAAATATACAAAACTAGTTTAACTAGGAGAAGTTGTTCCAGGAAGAATAGATACCTAAGCAAAGCCACCTGCCCCAACTTATTTCTCCTCATAATTCTTGACTTTTTTTTTTAACCAGCACCTCCTTCCTTCTCCCAATGCCTGAATCTGAAACATTAGTTAACTGACACCAACAAGCATCTAAAAAATGGTACAGATGAACCGGTTTACAAGGCAGAAATAGAGACAGAGATGTAGAGAACAAATGTATGGACACCAAGGGGGGAAACCGGGGTCAGTGAGGAGTGGTGGGATGAATTGGGAGATTGGGATTGACATATATACACTAATATGTATAAAATAGATAACTAATAAGAACCCGCTGTATAAAAATTAAATGAAATAAAAAAATTTTTTAATTTTTTTTTTTTTTTTTGTCTTTCTTGGTGTCTTGAATCATGGCTCTATAATTTGCTGGCTATACTCTTGGAACAAGTTCTTTAAACAATCTAACTCCAGCATCCTCTGTAATAAATTTTACAAAGATGGGACTGAAATAATAGAGCTAAAAGCCTAGCACAGTTCCAGACAAACTGTGGAGGTTTAGTAAGCTTTCTCTGTCTACCTGAAGTGCATATTTGCTTTCAGTCATTCACACTTTATTGTGAATTAGTTTAATCAGAATGATTTCTTCTCTAATGTTTACTCTTATTCAAGAAATATGAGTTGTGGTAGAAGCACCTGAGGGAAAGCTTAATGTCCCTGCGAACAGCTAGAAGGTGCTGGATACTTGAGGAGACAGACAGGAACTCTTGGAGGTGGGGAGCAAGGCAAAACGGAGTTACAGAATGGAAAGGGGGAATTTCATCCACTTTTGACTTTTTTTTTTTTTTTTTTTTTGCGGTACGCGGGCCTCTCACTGCGGTGACCTCTCCCGTTGCGGAGCACAGGCTCCGGACGCGCAGGCTCAGCGGCCATGGCTCACGGGCCCAGCCGCTCTGCGGCATGTGGGATCTTCCCGGACCGGGGCACGAACCCGTGTCCCCTGCATCAGCAGGCGGACTCTCAACCACTGCGCCACCAGGGAAGCCCTACTTTTGACTTTTTTGAGGCTAGAAATGGAGAGGAAATACATCCCTTCTAATCCTTCCCTGCTAAAAGCCCTCCTGCACTCAGAATCTAATATTTGGGCATTTCATTAATATCACTCTTTAGTTACACTTGGATTTTATAAGGTTCTCTGAGCAATCTGATAAGGAGTCATCATCTTGGTGGAAAGAAACATTCTTCTTTACAAATACCTGTTTTCCTAATAAAGTTTAGTTGCATAACCTGTTCATAATTGGAAGTTGACTGTAATTAACATAGCATGTGATTAAAATCCATAACTCCAGTGCTGACACCATTAAGTGATAACTTCTGCATTTCACAGGTTTTTTTAGATTAATTGTATCGAGATCAGTTTTAATTTGGATTCTGTATGACTCATTCATGAACCATGGATATATTTGGTTACACTGAACAGCTTCCACCCCATTTTTGAAATTATTAACTCTACCTTCAGAATCTAAGTGAAAAAGTGTCTCATGTGTGTTTCAAATGTGACCACCAAATAGTATAGAAAATTGAAACAAATTATTCTACCACTCCTCACCATTCTAAGGCCAAAACTGAATTAAAAATAGTAAGCAGGCCCCATGTCCTCATAACCACTCTAATTCTGAGGATAACATTTACTCCTGACATCATGCCCCAAGATGCTGAGAATAAAGTTCAGTGTTTCCACCCCACTGCCTATCTTCTCCATCACAATCCCATGGGAAGCAGGCAGATTCTCATATGATAGGGCATTATATAAAATAATCAGTAGTTGACAAACCATTTTCAACTTTTAAATGTCTTCTCCGGAATTCCTGCCCTTTATAAGGTTTTTACTTTGTTCCTTCTCTGTTGCTGTCAAGAATCTAATTTTATGAAGAATCCTTGACAGTATTCATGTAATGTTGCAAATTCATTCAGTGATGGTACAAATTTCATGGAAGAGGTGCCAGCAAAACAAGCAAAGCGCCATCATTTATTGTCATTACATTTATGAGATACACGGAGCATAAGGAGGAAAAAAATCATTGTACCAAGTCCGGCAGAAGATTGAGACTTGTTGAGGTTCTGCAGAGTAAGAGTGCAATATCGGGTCACAGTCACAGTCAATTGAAACGTTCTCTCCCTTTGGGAACAACTGCACATGACATAAATTGAGCACTGTATTTTTTTTTCAGCTATTCAATGAACTTGAAGAAACCTGGATTATTTGTTTTGTTCCAGCACCAAGGCCTATGGAAGGACTGTGGAAAATAAGAACACTGGATGATGGGATAGCAATTCAGATTTTTTTTAAGGTTTTAAAAATATGACTCCATGGAATATACTAAATATAAATTGATCTTGGTGGTGTGGATTTATTTTTTGTTGGCAACAAGATTTTATTTTAAACAGGGTACCTAGTGGCTTGGCATGCTGCCAGTATTTGACAATGTGGCCAACCAAATGGCACTGATGACTAGGGAAAATAGATCTCGAAAAAAATAAAGCCTTTGAGTACAAAAGGGGAACATGAGCAGAAAACTAAAAGGGTCCGCAGGGGGGAAAAAAGTACTGAAAAATATAGGTATAAATCTGGCCTAAGCCCAAGGTAAACAGAATGCCCCCAAATCAGTTCAAAACTGTACAGCAGCATCAATAGGAAACAGTCTGAAGTGAAGGAGAATATGAACACTTAGATTCTTTTTTGTTACATCTTAGTTCTGCTTTGGCTACCAACAAAACAGCTCTATTTATTCATTCATTGTCAGTCTGTCAGTCAGTCAATCATTGTCAATTCACATGTCGAACTTTGTGCTAGGCCTCAAGAATGCAGTAGTAAACAAGAAAAAAATACAACAGTGAAAGAAACAGAGACAGGGAGATGCAAGACTGGTTGTTAATGACACACTGAGAATTAATAGAGGATGCTGTGAGGTAGAAAAAAGCATACAAACCCTAAGTTTGGGGTGTCTGAAAAGTTTTCTCAAAGGCAAATTAGTGAAGAATGGTCCAAGCATGTAGAAACACGTGTGTAAAGGCACAAGAGACAGAAGGAAGGAGAAAGAGAGAGATGAAAGAGTGTATTATGGCCAGAGCTTTGAGTTTGGTGAGAAAAAGAGGCAGAAGAAAAAGCAAGACATAAAGCAGTGCCAGAGTAGCTTGGAATTCTTTAATTGTAAGTCTCAAAAGCCAAATTCGAAAAAAGTTTTAGCAAGAAAAAAAGAGAGGAACCCGTTAAAATTACGTTGGGATATCTCATACATAAATCGCACAGTCATACTAGGGAAAGGGAAGGAATACATCTGGGTCTCAAACGACTAGTAGGAGAGTTGAATACCAATGGAACTGTCTTTAGCTCTTGTCTCTGCTTTTTCCATTAGCTTCTTATTCTCATTGACTTGTCCAAATAGCTTTTGAGTTTTATGTCTAGGATTCAACCTTTAGAGATTGAAATTGATTCTCTATCTTAGCTTCAGCTTCAAAAATTGGGGGAAATCCATTGATACATCCATCCTTTTCTTCTTTTAGTTCACTCTTCTATGTGTCTACCAAGTTCCAGGCACTGTTTGATGTGTTGAGTTCATGTGATGAGCCCGACAGATAAATCCATGCTCTTCTGGAGCTCACATTCTAGTGGGAGAAAAGAGCAAACTAATACGTGAACAATGAAACTTCAAGTAGTGCTGAGTGTCTTTAAAAACTAAAACAGAAAGGTGATGAAGTGATGGTGTGAATGAAGGAGAGGGAAATGGGTGAGTATCACCAAGGAGGTGATGTTTGAATAGAGCTGAGTTGAACAAGTCAGCTCCTGACAACATCAAGAGGCAGAGATTTTACACAGAGGAAACAGTAAGGTCCAAAAGAGGAGACATTTGGCACATTCAAGGAGCAAAATGAAGGCCTGTGAAACCAGGGTAGTGAATGAAGAGAAGGATGGTAGGTGATTGGTCACAGACAAAATCAGGGGCCAGAAAACGTACAAGCTTATGAGGCTTTGCAAAATCAATTTTATTCTGAGTGAACTAAAAAAGCATCATAGGCAGCAGGATGAGGAGAAAAAGCAAAAGCAGGGATACCAACTATAAAGCGCTTGTGGTAATTCAAGTGAAAGGCGTTGGTGGCTTAAACTATGGTAATAGTAGTAGAAATGGAGAGAAGTGGAGAGATTTGGAAAACATTTTGGAAATAGAGCCAAAAAGGCTTGATGATGGATTGGATGTAAAAGGGTAAGGGAGAGTGAAAACACCTAGGTCTGGAGTTTAATTCAGCAATGGTATGGATGGTGATACCCATTGAAACCAAGGCCAGCAATCAGTTAGCTTCCTTAAACTATAACTTGCTTAATAAATAACATCCTGTAACCCACCTTCATTGACCAAGCTCGCTTTAATTATTCTTGCAAATTGCATACCCTCCAAGCTTCACGTAATTTAGACAATCTATCACCAGACTTTTTAACTGTCCCCTATAGATAACACCTCTGATGTATGGGTTGTTATAGTAACGGTTGCCTAATTGGTTTTTAAGGATCATGGAGCTACTCTTGCCCAGTTCAAGCTGGTCGAGACCACCCACCATTCGACTGAAACTGCACAAGTGTCCAATGGATGACCTTTTGACATCAGGGGGCCAAAGAACCCACCCTCATATCATGCTAACGTTGCCATTTGCTGAACATGTCACGTAAAGAAGCACGTAACTCAGATATGCTGGTGCAGAGCAGCCATTGCCTCACCTTTTTCCTAACTCCAATCACCTCCCCCTGCACCTCCAACCACCCTATAGTCTTTGCCCATCAATATTCTAAGCCCCTCACCTCCGGGGAGGCAGACCTGAGATTTGTTCTCCTATCTTCTCACTTGACTGCCTTGTGAATAAACCTTTCTCTGCTGCAGACCTCAGTTTCTTAGTGTTTGGCTTGCTGTGCTTTGAGCAACAAACCTGATTCAGTAATACTATTTACTAAGATGGAAAATTCCAGAAGGTGAACAGGGTAGTTTTTAGGGGGTGGGCTGATAGATCTACCCCAAGAACCTAACAGCTGTGAGTGGATGTTTACATTTTCCTGTGAGTGCTAAATCTAAATTGATAGCAAGTACATCAGTTGGGGTAAGGAGGGGCAACAATTTACAAAAGAAGGGTAAGGAGCTGGCAAATACATATGCCACATACAAATGTATACACACACACTGTACATATATATGCATGTATATATACACATATATATTTGTTTATATACTCCATATATACTCCATTACCCACTTACATTATGGCTATCTACCTATCTATAAAGATGTATATGCACATGAATTCAGTTTGGACTATGGCAGGAGCATGGGTCATGTTAGAAGCAAAAGAAAAGGAGGTACAGACTCCTTTGAGTCCAGTGATGGAGCAATCCTACCCTCCCCGTCTGGCAGCTATTAGAGTTGGCAATTCACCCTTAACTCAGAAATTGTTGGCAGTGATGGGGGAAGGGGTGTTAGATGGAATAAATATATATTGAACACCTACTATGTGCTAAATTGTGTGCTTACCCTTTCCTGCCTGATTACAGGTAACTGAATAGAAAAGTTCTGTCCTTCACAGTTTTTGAAACATCTCCTGTCATCTGAAAGCAAAAACCAAAAAAACAACCTAGCCCAAAAGATGGTTACCATTTCAAATCCTGAGGACTTGTCAGGAATGTCCTCCACAGTCAAATCTTTCTGCCTCATTCACCAAGGACATTTATAATTCTGACAAGACGTCTCTGTCTTTCAGAACATCACCGCAGGAGGTTGTCAGCTTTAAAAAATGGTGCCCTAAATAGAAGGGGGGAAAGTAGTTAATGTGCTTGTTTTCATAAACTAAAGTTCATGGAGAAACTCTGGACTCCTCCCCAAACACCACTGACAAACAACTGATGTGATAGGTACTTCACGCAGGAGCCTTTTATCTTCAAGAACATTTCTCTTCCTTAGAAATCGCTTTAACGAATTCTCTCTGGATTGGTAATTCTCTCTCCTTGCAATCCTTTTTGCATTGGTGTCATTCAATTAGATGACATAAGGATCTCTATTCCTGCTTAATACATAATAGATGTTCAACTGATGATAGCAAATTGTTAAACTGGTGTGGTGGTTAGTGTCACTTGCTTAGATTTAAATTTTTTAAATTTTATAAAAGCTGATTCCCCAGTTACATATTTTATGCTCTATGCTATGTCATAAACATTGGAGATTTATAATTTCTTCCTATTTTGAATCTATAGATGTTAATCATCATTGTTCTTTCTGAAACTTTCCTGAAGCAGCCCGTGGTGGTCACCGAAGTGCATCTATTTTGCAGGCACTGATCTCCAGTGCTAGGTCAATGCCATACCAGAGAGAGCACTAAAATTATTTCTTTACCTGGAAGGAGCCAGGTAAGGATTAGTTCTTTCCTTAAATAATTTTGTAAACAGTCTTTTTCTTTCCTTATGACAAAAATATGATTTTGATCATATTTTGGAATAGTAGAATCTTGTCATTTCCAATGAAAGGAGCTATTCTCAATATAAAAATAATAGATTATCACCATAAGAAACATGGAAAACATTAAATATGAAAATCTGTAAGTACAGTTTGCACCTTGTCTCTTCTTTTTGAGGATTTAGCACAAGGCTTCCTGGCACCTATACTTAGGAGCAAACACAGTGGAACGCCACGGGATATAGCACACCTGTCTTTTGACAGATGGATGACTGAGTAACTTGTACCTTTAAGTGTATTTACATTACAAAGCCATAACTCCTGTTTTGACAGCCAGGTTTTGTAGCAGTCCACTTCAGTTGTCATATTAGGAGTTCATTTGTGACCTGACAGTCGTGTCAGTGTTTAGTTTTTGTCAAGTTTGGATTGGCAAAGGGAAAGTATATCAAAACTCTATTAATAAAAGTGACAGCTGTTGACTAAGAATGATTCTAATTTGTGATACATTTTGCTTATGTAAAAATGTATAAATTAAAACATCTTTTTTAAAAAAATTAAGATCATAGTAAGACTGTATACTTAATAGTAAGCCTATAGTTAGTAACACTGATTCGTGTATTTTGAAAGTTGCTAAGAGTAGATCTTTTTTTAAAATTTTATTTTATTTTACTTATTTTTGGCTGTGTTGGGTCTTCGTTGCTGTGCGTGGGCTTTCTCTAGTTGCGGTGAGCCGGGACTACTCTTCATTGTGGTGCGTGGGCTTCTCATTGCGGTGGCTTCTCTTGTTGCAGAGCACGAGCTCTAGGCATGCGGGCTTCAGTAGTTGTGGCTCGTGGGCTCTAGAGCACAGGCTCAGTAGTTGTGGCGCACAGGATTAGAAGATGTGGGATCTTCCCGGACCAGCGCTCAAACCTGTGTCCCCTGCATTGGCAGGCACATTCGTAACCACTGCACCACCAGGGAAGCCCAAGAGTTGATCTTAAAAGTTCTCATCACAGGAAAAAAATTCTGTAACTAGGTATAGTGAATCATGTTAACTAGACTTATTATGTTGATCATTTCACAGTAGATACAAAAATGGAATCATTAGGTTTTACACCGGAAACTAATATAATGTTACATGTCAATTATATGTTAAAAAATAGTAAAACAATAATAAATAAAATGAGGTCTTTTTTTCAGACATGGAAAGGGTTAACAGAATGCATGATATACAAAGTCCCCAAATAGCAATTCCTTGCAAATATTAAATGGCTAAATGATTTAAGCATATTTTAAAGAATTTTTCTGTTTGGATTTGTGCATATTTATAATAATAAGCATTTAATTTGTGTGAACTGTATGCATCTAGACTTGTGGCAATTCTACATCAAGAGTTTTCATTCCACCATTTAAAAACAAACAACTGGGGAATCTAGAACCATAGTTATAGAATCGTTATATCAAGGAAGCAGTAATAATACATTGAAAATACATTTAACTTTTTACTTTAACATACATGTTACTATTTAGTGACCCATCCATGAATTTGCCAGCCTTGAAACTACAGGGCAAGTTTTGTTCTGCAGCATTTGAATTAGCCTCTTCTGCTGTAATTGGCTTCTCCTACAGGGAGTGAAAATGAACTGTGCTCTGGAGTGATAACCCCTCTCATGGATAACAGTGACAAAAACAAAAATGCTTTCAGGATTCGGTCACTGGGTAGGACAGTGCTTGGGGATTAAGACTCATATCTCATTGAAGGTGAAGGCAGGGGCTGGGGGTGGAGGGCTCCTTCTCCAGCAGAATGCATTTGAATGAATATTTATCAAATACATGAATGCTATGTAGATGTTGTTTTTCTTGTTTTTGTTTCCTCTAGGTAGTTTGTATTTTTAGGAGCAGCATGGATAACAGTCATTTCATACATTTTCTTTGACTGATCATTGCTGATCTTCACCAGGGACACAAAGTGGGAACAAAAGAATAGTCATTATATTTGGTCATTCAGAATTTATGCACTAAAAACAGACTACCAACATGCCCAGAGCAGGAACAGGATCACAAATGATCAGAGTGAAGCAGTTTGAAATTGACATAACTGGAAGAGCGGTTAATTATCAGCAGAAGCACCAAATACAAATGCTGCAGAAGGAAACTTTTCCTGTAGCCTGACACATTCATGCATGGGTCACTGAACAGTAACAATGCACTAAAGTACAGTAGAAACTAACACAACATTATAAAACAGCTATACCCCAATAATTCTTAAAAAGTTAACATATTATTACTGGTTCCGTAAAACAACAGTGTTATAACTATAGCTCTATGTAGTTCTATAGCTTGGACATAAAAAAGAAAGAGAACGTACTTTCTGTATTTCAGGAGGTAAGATTGGTAAAATAATTAAAAGTAAAAGAAGATGAGGAATAATGTGGAAGGATAATATCACTGTAGAATTCTATTCAGTTACATTACTTAGAATTATATTCTATTGTATGTCATACATATATTCTATTGTACATATTCTCTGAGAATCCCATTTTATGTAATTAGGTTTTAAAGCACATCTTAAGTTTTTCTCTTGTGTCATAGAACCAATCTATCTATTTTCTGCCTGTCTGGGATATAACTACTCCAACACACAGCCTCTAGGCACTGCATAATACAGTGTTGTCACTGGATGTGCTGGCTTTGAAATGACACAGTTTGGGTCCAAATCCTGATTCTGCCACTTACTATGTATAACTTTGAACAATTTCCTTAAAATTCTACTCAAGTCTCCTCATCTGTAAAAATGGGAATATGTAATAATACCCATAATTATATGTGATTATTATTACATATATTATATGGGATTATTATTACATATAAAATTATATGTGATTGGGCTTCCCTGGTGACACAGTGGTTGAGAGTCCACCTGCCGATGCAGGGGACATGGGTTCGTGCCCCAGTGCGGGAGGATCCCACATGCCGCGGAGCGGCTGGGCCCATGAGCCATGGCCACTGAGCCTGCGTGTCCGGAGCCTGTGCTCCACAACGGGAGAGGCCACAACAGTGAGAGGCCCGCATACCGCAAAAAAAAAAAAAAAAAAAAAAAAAAAAAAAAAAATTATAGTGATTAATATTACATATAAAAATGACATGTGATTAGTATTATATACGAAAAGGACATGTGATTAGTGTTACATATAAAATTACATGTGATTAGTGTTACATATAAGTAATATAGCTAATAATAACTCTATACCTCACAGCATTGTTGGGGAGATTAAATAATTAACATATCAAAAGGTTTAGAACCACTTAAACATATATTAAAAGCTCAGTGATTGTCCTTATTTTACAGAAATAATTGGGTGTTATTTTCATAGAATAAAGGAATGATTAAATTTTAAATTTATATATAATGCCTAGAAACACTGTTTATATTACAATAGTTTTGGTAATACTTGGCCAACATTTTATGCTAGTTGTATACTGTAACTCCCTAATTTGACATTGTAGAATGCAGTATTTGACTTATTACTTCTGTCTATAAAGCAATGTTTGATGCTAATTGCCATTGGTAAAATAAGGATCAAAACTCACTCTCCAAAAGTTAATTACACTTAATGTAAGAGGTAACAGATTTGCAAAATGATAGGTCACATGGTGATTTCTATTGAATGAATATTTAAAAAAAAAAAAAGCCAAAGTCTAGTAAGATGAAAGAGTAAAGCTTTTTCCTACCAGTTAAGTCCTCTTGAGTGTTCTTCTGTTTTTGAATGATTTCTGTTTATTTATATATTTAACCTGCTTAATACACCACAAACTGTTCGGAGTACCTTTTTCTGTTTGTTTGTTTGTTTGTTTTTCCAGAACTACTCTTTTTTTCTTTTAATTTTTTTTATTGGAGTAAAATTGCTTTACAATGTTGTGTTTGTTTCTGCTGTACAATGAAGTGAATCAGCTATAGGTATACCTATATCCCCTCCCTCTTGGACCTCCCTCCCACCCCCCATCCTACCCATCTGGGTCCTCACAGAGCACCGAGATGAGTTCCCTGTGCTACCTTTTGGAACATCTGAATCAATTTGCGTTCCCACTTACAAACAAGCCTGGAGTTACTTGTAGAGAAATGCCAGAGAGGGAAGCATGGTTCGTGGGCTCCTGGGTAAATATTTCACAGTATCACAATATGATGGTGCTACTGTCTTACACATTTTCACAAGGGTTATTTAAAATTAAGTCTTACAGCATTTACAAACTCATTACAATGGGGGAAAAAAGTCTTCTGTGGTTTTTAGAATTCTAAGATTAAAAGGATCCTGCCGAAATTCATCCATTGTTTAATAGAGGTATTAGTAAAAAGAAAAAAGTCCCCGTGTCAGAACACAATTAATAATCCTTTAAGAGATACATGAATCATACTGGTTACAAAATAATTTTAGTGTCAGATGCAGAGATCAGATCCAACCCCTTAATTTTATAAAGAAGGAAACAGAATCAGAGAGATTCAATAGCTTACCCGGAGTCACTCAGCTGGTTACTGAGAGGCCAGCCGTGTTTCAGATTATTAAGAACATTTTATCACTAACCGAGTGACCTCCAGCAAATTATTCAACCTTCTTGAGCCCCCTTGTTCTCACTGGTATATTGAGTAAAACTTATAAATATGATAATTGGAAAGATTAGAATAATAGATTGCATGGGTAATACACAGGCAAGCTTTAGTGTAGCCTCATGACCTCCCCAGTTGGGGGCAGGGCGGGGGGGGGGCGTCGGGTGGGCCGGAAGGGGAACATCCCTTGCCAAATAGAGAAATAGATGAGTGAAGGTGATCGTCATCACTGCAGAAAAGGAACGCTCGCTGCACTCTGTCAGCAGAAAACGGCAGGGGGTAACTGGGATGGTGGGGTGTGGGGGGAGGGGTATGGAGTGATTCTAGAGCTTTGTATTCCCAAGAAACTAGAACCATTCACATTCTTTCAACAGACACTGATTGATCACTTACTACTAGATGCTGGCAATACAGCAGTGAGCAAAACAAAAATCCTTCCCTAGGGAGCTTGCATTTTGGTGAGGGGAGAGATAGACCAGAAGCAAATAACTAAGAAAATTAGATAACATGTTAAATTATGATAAGTGCTCTGGGGAAAACAAGGCAGAAAAAGGTAATAAGGACTTACTGTGTCTGGGGAGGAGGCTGAGATGGATTTTAAGCCAGATGGTCAAGGATCAGAAGGTTCCTTGAGCAAAACACTTTAGAAGACATTGTTTTATATCATATATTAACACATATATGTGGAATCTAGAAAAGTGGTACAGATGAACTGCTTTGCAAGGCAGAAATGAGACACAGATGTAGAGAACAAACGTATGGACACCAAGGCGGGGAAGCGGCAGGGGGGTGGTGGTGGTTGGACAAGTTGGGAGATTGGGATTCACATGTATACACTAATATGTATAAAATAGATAACTAATAAGAACCTGCTGTATAAAAAACAATAAAATTCTAAAATTTAAAAAAAAAACGACAAAAGTCATTGTTTTACAAGGGAGTGAAAATCTCTCTCCAAAAGACGTAAAAATTCCTGACTTGCGATGTATTTAGAGTTTTATCTACAAAGACGTTTATCACAGCCTTATTTATAATAGCAAGGAAATAGAAATAACATAAAACTCCAACTGAAGAGTTTGTTGCATAAAATACAGATGGAAAAAAAAATGACACAGTATTTTTAAATTGTGTTTTGGAAAAAAATTTAAAGGCATGGGTATGTGCTCTATAGTTGCAAAAACATATATGCCATATGCTTCCTGATTTCTTCAGTGTATTTTTCTCCAATTAGAAAAGAGGGCAATGGTCTTCCATAAAATATTGATAATATTACTGTCCCAGAGATGTGATAGAGATTTTTAATTTTTTAAAACTTTTCTTATCTTTTTACATTTTGTACTAGAAACAAGTATTACTTCGTTAAAAAAAAAATTAAAATAAACTGAAAAGCTCTAGAAACTAGAATGCTTACAAATGTCTTCATAAAACATAGAAAGGATGCTTATCCAATTTAAAGTGACAATCTGAAGAGTTGACATGGTGTAAGAAGAATCAAAATCACAAATTATTTTGACAGACCAAAATAAGGGCCAAAGACATCAAGATGAACTTTATTAAAAATCATTTGAAATCTCCATTTGGGCTTTTAAAAAATCAATTTAAGAGTTACAGAGCTGGGGGATCCATTTGACAGCAGCTCACGCAAAGACCTGAGGGTGTTAATGACCACAAGCTCTACAGGAGCTCATAGTGTGACACAGCTGCTTAGAAGCTAATGAATTTTTCCATTAATTAATATGCTTCTGGAGTCAGCACAGGAGACATAATTGTCCCTCTTTAGTCTACACTGGTCAGACAAAATTGGGCCCCCAGACGGAGGGAAACATTCCCATTGCATCTTGTTTTTCTCCTTTAGAGCCCTAGTCACGCTTACGACTCACTAATTTAAGCAATGCTCGCTTAATAATCTGTTGTCTCTGCTGTCCTGAAAGCTACCTGAGGGCAGAGACTGTACTTTTATTATTTACTGCTTTATCTCCAATGTCTAATGCAAGCGCTCACACACACACACACACACACACACACACACACACACACACAAATTGCTTACTGTTTTGAGTATTGTCAGTTCCGGTAACCTCATTTATTTATTCTATTTAACAACACTTAATATCATGTCTGTTTGTACCAGGCATGAGTCTAAGACCTTTAGAGACAGATATTATTTCATTAATCTTCACTGCACCCAAGTGAAGCAGGTAGACAAGAACAATGAGTTACAGAGAGGTTAAGAAACATGCCCAGGCAGGTAAGGGGAAGAGCTGAAATATGAACCAAGGCACCCTACACTCTGCTGACTTTCAAAAACAAAACTTTGAAAAAACTATGCCCTATGTGTATGAGGTCGACCAGGAAAAGGAGTCTAAAAAATATATCATCTTGAAAGGTTTGAAAGAGATGGACCAATTTAGGCTAAAAACAAACAAATAAAAAACAGAGTTGATATGATCACTTGACTTTGAATTTAGAGCACTTCTATGCTTCTATGCAAAACATGAAGTAATGATGAAAATTAATGAATTCTCCTATGTTGAGTATGAACCTGCAGGTTCATGCTAGGGCAATCCCAGTTGATGCCTATGGTAGCAACACAATTATCAACAGCACCCTCTTTCACTCTCAAAAATGTCCCAATTTGGACAATCAGTTATTACACGGTCACCATGTTTATGGCTTAAAAGAAGTTTTCACATCATTTGCACATTTAATTTTTACAAAAGTCCTGGGTAATTGGTATTAATATTAGTTTACTATTCCTCATTCTTCAGCCTGAAAAACACAGCCTTGTTCCAAAATACTTCACCAGTTAGCGGCAGAGATGTGACTTGAACCAGATTGTCTAATTCAAACTCTACATGTTCTTCTCCATCTACTCTGCTGAGTAACTCAACTTGCTCTGTATTGCTACGGAGCTCAAGACTAGGACAAATGGTAGAGATCCTTAAGAAAAGATGTATCCCCAAATGAAGCACCACATGTATGTAACGTGCTTATATATTAGAAGAAAAAAACTGACTTAATGAATAAGCTGCCTGGTCAGTTGGAAATCTGACCGCTAGAAACTGCCCAAACCCAGGACTGAATGGGCAAGGGGCAAGATTTTTACCAAGGGGACCTCCTGCACCAATAGGGCCTTGAACCGTTACACATGAGCATCTCAGAATGTGAGACATAGATTTTTGGAGGTAAATGAACCATTAGAGGGTCATGAAATGAATTTTGGCACCGCATGGACACAGCATTCCACATCATTGACGTACCTAGTGAGACTTTTCGATTCCCTTTAAAAAATAAATAATTAATTAATTAAACATCTTTATTGGAGTATAATTGCTTTACAATGATGTGTTAGTTTCTGTTCCCTTTTTAATTATAGTCTTAATCCTTCCATTGCTACCAAGGGGAAAGCCTGAGATTGGTGCTAATACACTTTTAATGCTACTCAAACATGCTAACCCACCTTTCAACCAAGAGTGCAGTATATTTTGAGCCTTCAGAGGCAGTAATATCCATTTAACTAGATCTGATACCATTGTTCTACCCTCACTGAACTTATTCTGATTTTGGATTTCCTTTTACGGTAATGATATACATTTTTCTTTAAAAAATAAATCTAAGTGAATATGTGGGTCAACCTAAATAAAAACATTAACTAATTTATATTAAAAGCTGTGGCAGGCAGAAAAACAGCCCCCTAAAAATGTCTATATCCTATTCACTAGAACCAATGGGTAGGTTATCTTACATGGCAAAAGGGATCTTACAGATGGGATTAAGGTTAAGAACCTTGAGATGGGGACATTACTCTGGAATATCTGAGTGGGTCCAATCTAATTCACATGAGTCCTCAAAAGCAGACCACTTTTCTCAGCTGTGGATGGAAAGACACATGAGGACAGAAGTAGGGTCAAAGAGATGGAATATTGCTATTCAGAAAGTGGAGGAATAAATGGTGCAGATGAACCAGTTTGCAAAGCAGAAAGAGACACACAGATGTAGAGAACAAACGTATGGACACCAGGGGGGAAAAGTGGGTGGGGGGGGGAGGGCAATGAATTGGGAGATTGGGATTGACATGTATACACTGATACGTATAAAATAGATAACTAATAAGAACCTGCTGTATAAAAAATAAATAAAATCAAAAATAATAAGAAAGTGGAGGAAGGCAGGCCATGAGCCAAGGAATGCGGTGGCCTCTAGAAGTTGGAAAATGCGAGGAAATGGATTATCCCCTAGGGCCTCCAGAAAGTAATGCAGCCCTGCCAAGCCTTGATTTTAACCATGAGGCCCAGGTCCACCTTTTGACTTATAGAATTAAGACAACAAACTGGCCCTTCCAGTTCTGAGAGCCTCTGATAATATTCCATCACCTGTCAGATTTCCGCCCTTCCCAATAGCTAATTTGGTGTTTCCTGCTTTTTCATAGACATTCCAGGAAGAAATTTAAAAACAGAATTATTGAAGAGAAACAGAATCTTGTTTGGGAAAAGTAGTTTGTTTTTCAGGGATGCAGTGCTGGAGATGTAGGTATGACATTCTTACTTATGATCACATCATTTTTAGGTGGGTTCCCTCGATGTTGAGCGTAATCTGCTTGTCCCAGATTAGTGAGTTTTATTATTCACACATTACAATATTTTTCTTAAAAGATATTGGATACACTCAATTTACAGGTTAATTGAAGGAACTTTCTACACCAGTTGCTGTGAAAAGCAAGCGAAAAGCAAGCAAACAACACGTCCCAATAAAACGGAAGTTGAATTTGATGGCATGTGGTTTGTCCATGTTATACTGAAGAAGGAAACAATTACGATTAACCAAGTCTATTTGCTCCAAGTTGTTTTATTCTGCCATTTTGAAAATTCACAGCCTACAGACTCATGTTTGATTACAGTAATACCTAACCACTCCCCATTCATCATATTCTCCTTTGACTTGATTACACATGTTGAGATATATGAAAATGTCTTCAGGAGAAAAATAAGAGTTAATCAAAGACAGAGGGAAATGTGAGCACTCCACATCGCATGATTGATTATACATTACACGTGTAATCTGTAGACTAATAAAGCAGGACATGAATATAGCCAGTGAATACATAATCAGAGTCATTAAAAGAGAGCTTGTCATCTCATAATGTTAGTCAAATGCTATTTGACCAACTTGCTTCCAGCAAGTAATGGGGCAAATTGATATCAGCTAATCTTAAATCTAAAGAACAGCATATTCTAGAACTAGAGGGGTTTTTAAAAAAATTTCATCTTTCTTAGGTTGAACTCATTTATCTTGAAGAAATGTATTTTCATGCTAATGCCAATGAAATAATACCCAAGAGCGGATTTGAAAATGGCAAGCTGTAATTTATCGTGGCTATGGAGGAGTGGAATGGCCACAAGATCTCCAAAAATGCCTGTTATCAAATGGTCAGAAAAGTGTTGCGTAGACAATCCTCTTATTCATCATCTTCAGGCTACCAAAATACCATACTTCAGTGACATGCCACAAATTGAAATAAGAATGGAAAATTGATCTTCTTCCCCGGAAAAAATAATCTTAATTTAATCGATTTCCAGCTTAGTTTTAAGAACATATCATACTCTTATCCAAGAGTGATTTGGTTATGTATTAGCCCTGACCCATGTTACAGGAAATATATTTTCGGTTCTTTAATGAGTGATGACTCTTCACATGATACAAAGCTAATTTTCAATTATTGTGCTTTCACCACTGAGAAGAATGTAAAATATCCTTTTTCTTTTTTTAAAATACATTTTATTGCTGACATAGGTAGAAATTCCTTTGAAGCCATTCGGTATTTGTTTTAAAGCAAAACTAATATTACCAGAATCCTGGGTTCTAGCAAATTGTTAATTAGTTGGTAATTAATATGGATTAATTTTAGCAATCCTACAAATTAATTACTTCTGGACTCTTTAATAAATTGAACTTTGTAAAAGATATATTTTTATATCCATTGCTTTTTTTTTTTTTTTTTTTTTTTGCGGTACGCAGGCCTCTCACTGTTGTGGCCTCTCCCGTTGTGGAGCACAGGCTCCGGACGCTCAGGCTCAGCGGCCCAGCTGCTCTGCGACATGTGGGATCCTCCCAGACGGGGGCACGAACCCGTGTCCCCTGCATCGGCAGGCGGACTCTAAACCACTGCACCACCAGGGAAGCCTCTCCGTTGCTTCTTTCTAACATATCCCCAATTTCAGATAGAACTGAAAGAAACCTGATAAAATCACATAGCACCGTCCCATCTTCACCCAGTTTAAGTTGTATTATAACATTAGACTTTTTGTTCCCTGGAAACAGGAGCTTAATGTCTAGAGTTAGAAGATAGGGATGACATTCCTTGTTTTACTGAAGCATCCTCAGTGAATAATGTGCAAGAAACTGCTGCATATAGTCATATATACTGTATATGACTTTAATAATGCCAGAGAAAAGTGTTTATTTTATACTTAAAGAGAAAAATTGAGCTGACTCTCAAGTGAGCATTTAAACATCTTCTCAAGCCCTATAATAAAGTAGCTGATTTTGGCTCAAAGACTGAAACTCAGCTTCCCTAGATGGCCACTTCTGTCATCCCACTTCTGTAAAATATATTTAGTTCCAGGAACGAAGCAATACTAGCTGGCATGGGGAAAATCTGATCCAAACATATTTTTCTCTTTAAACACGAAATTGGGAAATATCTTAAATGTTGAGGTACTAATTAGAGTCAAGAGACCCTTTACACTAATTTCTAACTCTAATATTATAAGCCTGTCTCAATAACCAAGTTTTTTGAGCAGACAACACACAAATACTCAGAAACACATTATTTGATGTTTCTATTGATATTTACCCATTTTGAAGCTCAATACTTAAAGCCTTTCCCAGAAAAAAAAAAATCTCAAAGTACTAATATATTTGATATGACCATAAAACTCTTATAAGGCTTAGAGATATGTACTTATTCTCTTTTTTTAGCAGAGATCAATAATTCTGTTTTCAGTGAGGATAATAGATACATGGTACATTTGTAAACTATTAGCACTGTTCTAAAAAGGAAATAAATAAACTCACAGTTTATTCCAAGACAGTATATTATTAGATCTTAATATTTAACTTTGCCTACCAAAATCGATTTGCTGTTGCTGTTGTTATGACTGCTTGCAGGTGGTTGTCTGCCTTAAAGAAATACACGAATTAGTTCAGGAATGTTCTACATCTAAATTATATTTGCTGCTTTTATTTTTATTTTGAAGTGCATCATTTCATGAGGGCTCTGAAAACAATTGCATGGCTTCTCCTTGCCATGTGTCTCATTTCTCAAAATATCAGTTAACAGGGAAAGGAACGAGATGATTGGACCTTCTCGGTGGAGATGGCTCCTGCCCCGATATTCTCCCCACACAGACTACCAAGCTGAAAGCTGGCTGTTTTTTAAATGAAAACAATACATTTCTTACCTTCTCCATGGAGTCCTCCCCAGTTTTCATATTGAGAATTCCTCCTTTTGCCAGAAATGGTGTCCTGTGATGCAAAAGAGCCGTGTTTTGGTTTTTTTTAAACATCTTTATTGGAGTATAATTGCTTTACAATGGTGTGTTAGGTTCTGCTTTATAACAGAGTGAATCAGTTATACATATGTTCCCATATCTCTTGCGTCTCCCTCCCTCCCACCCTCCCTATCCTACCCCTCTAGGTGGTCACAAAGCACCGAGCTGATCTCTCTGTGCTATGCAGCTGCTTCCCAATAGCTATCTATTCTATGTTTGGTAGTGTATATATGTCCATGCCACTCTCTCTCACTTCGTCACAGCTTACTCTTCCCCCTCCCCATATCCTCAAGTCCATTCTCTAGTAGGTCTGTGTCTTTACTCCCATCTTACCCCTGGGTTCTTCATGACCTTTTTTTTTTTTTTTTTTCCTTAGATTCCATATATATGTGTTAGCACACGGTATTTGTTTTCTCTGACTTTTACTTCACTCTGTATGACAGACTCTAGGTCCATCCACCTCACTACAAATAACTCAATTTCGTTTCTTTTTATGGCTGAGTAATATTCCATTGTATATATGTGCCACATCTTCTTTATCCATTTATCCAATGATGGACACTTAGGTTGCTTCCATCTCCTGGCTATTGTAAATAGAGCCGCAATGAACATTTTGGTACATGACTCTTTTTGAATTATGGTTTTCTCAGGGTATATGCCCAGTAGTGGGATTCCTGGGTCGTATGGTAGTTCTATTTGTAGTTTTTAAAGGAACCTCCATACTGTTCTACATAGTGGCTGTATCAATTTACATTTCCACCAGCAGTGCAAGAGTGTTCCCTTTTCTCCACACCCTCTGCAGCATTTATTGTTTCTAGATTTTTTGATGATGGCCATTCTGACCAGTGTGAGATAATATCTCATTGTAGTTTTGATTTGCATTTCTCTAATGATTAACGATGTTGAGCATTCTTTCATGTGTTTGTTGGCAATCTGCATATCTTCTTTGGAGAAATGTTTATTTAGGTCTTCTGCCCATTTTTAGATTGGATTGTTTGTTTTTTTTGATATTGAGCTGCATGAGCTGCTTGTACATTTTGGAGATTAATCCTTTGTCAGTTGCTTCATTTGCGAATATTTTCTCCCATTCTGAGGGTTGTCTTTTGGTCTTCTTTATGGTTTCCTTTGCTGTGCAAAAGCTCTTAAACTATCAAACTCTTAGAGGAAAACATAGGCAGAACACTCTATGACATAAATCACAGCAAGATCCTTTTTGACCCACCTCCTAGAGATATGGAAATAAAAACAAAAATAAACAAATGGGACCTACTGAAACTTAAAATCTTTTTAAAAAAATCTTTAAAAAAAAAAAAGTTCATTAAGAACCTAGGTGTAAGATGGGAGTGGAGATGCAGACCTACTAGAGAATGGACTTGAGGATGTGGGGACGGGGAAGGGTAGGCTGTGACAAAGTGAGAGAGTGGCATGGACATATATACACTACCAAACGTAGAATAGATAGCTAGTGGGAAGCAGCCGCATAGCACAGGGAGATCAGCTTGGCGCCTTGTGATCACCTAGAAGGGTGGGATAGGGAGGGTCGGAGGGAGGGAGACGCAAGAGGGAAGAGATATGGAACATGTGTATATGTATAACTGATTCACTTTGGTATAAAGCAGAACCTAACACACCATTGCAAAGCAATTATACTCCAATAAAGATGTTAAAAAAAAATAGGGCTCAATATTACCATTATGTGGAAACCAAATTTGGCTATTATTTCTTCTTGAAGGGAAGCCATTATGCTATTTATTTGTTTGTATTCTCTTAGTCACTACCATGACATTCAGAATTCTCTGCAGGAATGTACAAGAGCAGCTGTGAGGGGACTTCCTTGCTTAGGGAATTATAAATACATTCAATAATAAAGAAAGAAAAACAAGGAAATTGCCCATATACCTTAGTTTGTAATACGTTGCTTTCCCAATACCAGAAGCAAATTCACGGTGTTCATGGGCTCTTAAAAACAACTAAGTTATAAATTCTGTCCTGTTTACATGAGATCGTTGTGAAGATAAACAGATAATCCTGATTTTGTTGATGGGAGTCTGAGTCTTAAAGTGTGGAAATGACCTGGCCCAGATAGACATTTTAGACGACCAGCAGATCCTTACAGGCAAAAGGAAAGAGTCCGGGGTGAAAATCAGACAACTGCTGGAACTTACAAAAAATTGTGAGTAAATCAAGCTTGCTTCCAGGTCTGCCATGGCTCGTCTCCCTGGAAGCCATTCTATTCCTAAATAACCTTTTTCTAGATTAGCCATCAACGGATCCACATCTGAGGAACATGGTTTTACTCTTGATCCAAAAAAACGGAGTCCATAATCCTAAATTCTAGCCTCAAAACCCAAAGAATAAAGCAGCAGACTGTGACAAAAGAAGTGATCGTACCAAGGTGAGGGGTGGTGGGGAGGCGAGTTGGTGAAGCTCCAACCCTCCTGCAGCCTATTTTTGGTCCCCTCCCCGCGATTGTGCCCACCAGTGTGATTTTGACCATGAATTCTGTCCTATATGATTGGATAAAGACTTAATGGGGGAAATGAGTAATGATAGCAAAGCAAGTGATGTGCCCCTTTATCTGTACATCCAGAGGAGTCAAATATCCGAAGGTTAAATGTACTGTGACGCTTTTGCTTCCTACCCAGCAGAAGAAAAGCACTTCCCTAACTTTTCAGTTCCTGAGCCTTATCTGTTTGTTTTCAGAGTAAACGTGATATGTTTCTGATTTATGTCATTGAACTAATGCCAAATTAAACATCATTATTGTGACAACTTACAGATAGATGCTATTTCATGCTGTCATTATTATTTTGGGATATTAAAAAAATACTTGCTTCTCATTCCTAGGCAAAGTGTGAGTAAAGGCAGCTCTAGAATACATTATTATTTAATTGATATACTAAATACGATCCATCCGAAAATATGGGAACTGTTATGTATATGCCAATTAAAGGTAGAACTAGAAACCCCTCTTCTCACCAGATTGCAATCCTCAATTCATCCCAGTGGCCTACGAAACATATCTGACACCCAAAGTGGGTCCTATTTTAATACCCTTTCCTTTGTACAACAAAGTGATTTTCAGTAACAATCATGAAATGATTGATTTCAAATTCATTTGTCATATGAACCAAAAATTTTACTTACTGAACTAAAATAATACATTTCACAGTTTACATTTATTCTTTCACTGTTTTACATTTTAAACATGAATGCTTTTGGGGAGGGGGAAGTTTCCTCCTCTACGCCTCTTGAGTTCTTGTGGCTGAACTAATGCTAAAACTGACACAAGACAGATTAACAGGAGAAAAATAAACACATTTTAATTTATGAGCATGGAGGTCCCGTAGAAATAGAACCCAAGAAGTGACCAAAGCAGGCAGCTCTTATACTTTTTAGACAAAGGAACAATACATTGTGAGGAATTGACAGGACAAAGCAATTTAGGCTCTGGGTGCTCAATGAGTGAAGAGTCTAAACAGAGTCTGGGCTTGGGGTGGTAAATTAAAGTAACAAGGTTTGTTGATAAGGGCTTTTCGTCCCAAATTCCCTATCTCTGGTGAAAAGAGTCTCTCCTTCTACCTCCAAATGCAGGGAGTGTACTTTTCACACAAGAGATTTATATCCTGCTTTCAGGGAGAGGAGGGTCAGAGTGTCCCTCTTGCATTGGCCATTTCTTGAGTAACTTTAATTCAAAACAATCAATGTACCATTGGGGCACATTTTGGGGAGGCCCACCCTGAGCCCCAACACTGGTCACATAGAATGACAGAACTGAAATAACTCTAGTTCCATTTCTTCTTTATAATCTTCCCTGGGCTAGCATGTTTATTTCAAATCTGTTTAAATGCAGGAATATATAAAGAAATATATAAAGTACCACGAGGTTGGAGCCAGGATGCTGAACTGAATGCAGGTAGCTGAATCCCCACATATGGGGGATAGGAGCAACGGCTCAACAAATCAACCTCCATGCAGAATGCAGTGTTCACTAAAGGATCAGTAATAAAAACACCAAGAGCACCACAGTAATTCTGGAGTAGCCCAACAAAAGATTTTTTTCAGACAGGAGTTTTTAGCACTAGCATGATGTAGAATTGTTGCCATGTGGTGATAAGAAAGAAAAAAGGGAGGATAACGTTTGATCCGTTTCATTATTGCTTTTAAATTTCCTACAGCCAATTCACCTCGTTCTTGCCACCTCCACTGGGCCACCCTATGTTGACATTCTGGAGCCTGGACTTCTCTTCTGAAAGCCAGAGCACTGGATGGCCATCACTGACCATGGAAATTTGTCATGAGAGGCCACATTGTCACTCTGGCTTTCATACCTGATCTCTTTATTCACACCCATCTTTCTAAGAGAAATGCATGAAAATGGAATTGCCTGGCTTGGGGGAAGTAACCTCCCAAAAGGATCCTTTTCAGGTGAAGGGAGAGAAGTGGTATTCATGGCACCAAGCCAGGTAACGAGGGCAACCTGGAATGAGGATGGAAGTGTCCTGTGCGTGAATTGCTGCTCTAGAAACAAAATGGCTGGGACTGAGGTCTAATGGAGGAATACACTGTTCTTCTCTCCAGTAATGACTAGATAAAGTTGTTTGAAAGTCTGACAATTTAATGCAGATAGAAATAGTGCTATGTGGGAAAGGGACTAACATTTCTTGAGCACCTACTGTGTGTATCAGTACTCTCCTCACTTATCTTCTTTAATCCTCCTAGACATTATTTCTATTCTATAGTATAAATATTTTGAAGGTTAGAAGAGGGAGTTTACACACATCAGAAGTTACCACTTCACTGTCCAACTTCTAGTACCAATTGTCTTAATTTGGACTCCTTCAGAAGCAAACCTTGAAATGAGGATGAGAGTGCATTTTAGAGATTACTTAGGAAGTGATCTCAGGAAACTGGGAAAGGAGTGAAGAAGTGAAAGAGAAAAACGAAGGCAGAAAATAAAGGATGCTTTATCGAAGATGTCACCAGCTTCAGCAATATAGGTGAATTCCAGCGTAGAATTCACGCCTTGGTGTTCTATCCGAGGGGCTAGGGAGCTGGGATATTGACTCTGTAACCCTCTTCAGTGGTTGGCACAGGGCTGGTCCACACACAGGGGAGGCATTTGTTCTCTAGCACTTCCGACCTGCCCCTTGATGAAGCAGAGCAGTGATGCAGACAGGTGCTGGCAGCTGGAAGTTGGTGGCTCTCACTGAAGCAGTGAAGCCTAAGGAGCTAGGAATGGGCAGCAACAGCATCTTCCAAAGGTACCAGAATTTTCAAGGACCTGACTTAACCCAACAAATCCTGGTCCCCTCGGAGGCTGGTGTGTATATATATATATATATATATATATATATATATATATATATATATATATATATATATATATATATTTATTTATTTACTTTTTATTTTAGAAGTTACTTATTTACTTTTTAAATATTAAATCTTTCTACATGGTTCAAATATAAACTTAAAAAATTTAAATGGGGACACAGAGAAATGATTCTTCCCATTTCTCTCTTCAGATACCTATTTTCTAGCTCACTCCTTACAGGGCACCACTATTACTCATTTCATAGTTTCAAATATATTCTTTTAGAGATTATATTAAATATAAATATATATTCTACCTCCCTCCTATTTGTACAAAAAGGATAAAAATATGTATTTATATGTATTATATTTTAAAATTATTATTATTTATAAATATATATTTAGATAATGATATTAAATATATATATAAATATATCATTATTCTCTATCAGGTTTTTTCTACCTAATACTATGGTGGTTATCTTTCCATATCAGTATATCAGCATATCAGCTGCATAGTAATCCAACAGCTAGTTGAAAAATAATGCATTTAAGTAGTTTACTAAGAATAGACAGTTAGTTTTCCATCATTTGTTATAACAAAGATTATTCTGGGAATAACTTTAAAGACAAGTCTTTTCACATATATGAAAGTGTATCTACATGGGTAAGTGTATCTATAAAATGAATTTCTAGAGGCAGAATTGCTGTGTCAAAGACAGCAGGTATTTTCAATTTTGATAACTATTGCCAAATTGTGCTTCTAAGAGTTTTAAGGAATTAAAGCTCTCTAAATATTTGAAGGAACTTTCTATTATCCCTCCTTTCTGTAAGGAAATCTTAACTTCTTTAAATTGGTGGGACAGGTGAGTTAACACTTCTGAAAATATCCTTAGTCTGTTAAATACTCAATGACATTTAAAAATGATCAGTGGCATTCTTTATGCTAAAGAACCATCCAAGGCAAAATTAAAATAATTTAGTTGCTACTGTGCATAAATATTTGACATGACCCTTGGGGGGGAAAACATTCTATTTTTAGAGGATGAATATGGAAACATTTGACAGCTTTTTCTTAAAAACAAAAGTCCATTTTGGCATGTCTGTTCTGACAGATCATGGGTTAGTTTGGTGGGATAAAATCATCTGTGTGAATCCTCATATTTTGAACAGCACCCATAATAAATACTGCAATTGGTAACAATTCTGAACAGACCCATTTCTTCATCAGGTTTTGAGTTTAACAGCAACAATAACAAATCAGTTGCTATTTTGTTGCTGCCAAAGAATTATTTTCCATAAACTTAAGCATTCCAGAGACTTTTCTTTATGATGCTGTTGACATCATTGTCAGAATCTATCAAAAAGCAGGTGGCAAAAGGAAACTTTTAACTGCATTTTCTTTGATTTAGATGAGTCACCCTCACTAACCACTTCTTTTGGGAAAAGGAAATAAATTTTTTACACCCTCCTCAGGCTGAAAAGATAGTCTATAGCATGCACACCAAAATCTTTCTCTTTCCACCTGCAAGACTAATTAATCTACAGCATAAAAAATGTAAATCTTTGGGGATCTTGTCACTTTTATGGTCTGTAGAAGATGAATTCAAGCAGGATTTCAATATTGCTTGGGCCTCTGGCCCCAAAATAATATAGCCGTGTCACCAGGGGAAAGTCTGAGGGATCAGGCTGTGCTATAATAGTTTACAGATTCATAAAAAGTATTGATCAAGCTTCGTCTCCTGTAGTTCTAAATAGAGTATTAAAGGATTTTATCTTCTAGACTAGAGCAGCCCAATAATGCTAAGCATGGCAATGAACAAAAGCATGAAAATCAAATACAACCAACAAACACAAAAGCATCTGGCTTTATGTTTAAATCAACTACCATCAAGTTAATGGTGCAGTCATGTAAAGCGTTTCCTTTTAATTAAATAATTAGCCCTTTTCTGATGGACAGCTTTATGCTTGGCCACACTGGCTGTTTGTAAAAGCAGAGCTGACAGCCATGCCACGGCAGAATAATTTGTACAGCTTCAACAAGATTCCAAAAAGCCATCCACCCACTTCCTTTCTGGTTAGAATCTCCTGTTCATTTCCCTAAATTTCTACTGGTGGATTGGGTAGTGAAATACTACTGACAACATCAACACGGCAATGGTGTTGACATTTCAACCTGGTTCCAATTCTCAAATTCAAAGTTAAGACAATTCTGGACTCATATTTTCTGAACCAGTCTTTCAAGAAAGCACAGTAACGTTTAATTTTTATTTAATTTTCTGAAATTGTAACTCTGGATTTTTTTCCCACAGATAATGCAATGTAACTTTTGCCATTGACCCAGAAGTTCACTGCATTGCTAAGATTTTATTTCTCTTTGGTCAACCTTTTAGTTTTAGAGGATTTTGTAGAGATTTTCTTTGGGTGGGAAGAGATCCAGATCAGAATGCTAAAGTTCTCTCACCATTCTATGACAAGAAAATTTCAGATATATGAGGGAGATATTTCAGATCAAATAATATTTGTACTATTATAAATGGATATAAATTCTGTAAATAAATTTATAGTGTTAGTTATTGCAAAAATCCAGAACTCTCTGATCCTCTTGATGTGGAAGAAAATAGAAAGACATCAGTCTACTTGCAAATATAAGACCTAACAGCTATTTACAAAGATGTGTTTCCTCACATGAAGATAGTCTTGCCGAAGAGGGATGATTCTATAGCTTCTTCCTTCAGGAGGGATTGGTGAGGAGGGGAGGTCTGAGGTACTGGGAATTCTCTAGAAAAGGCACATCTCCTTATTGTTTTGTCAGTCAAAGACCTAAAGCCTAATTGCTAAAAATGTTATTTGCATTTTTGCAACACTTACTATTCAATCGTGGTTAATGGGTATTTAAACGTTTCTCTGATTAAATTGGGAAAACAATCTTCATTATAAATGAATTTCTGAAAGAGGCTTTCAACAGAGCATAGGGACAGGTAGTGACAGCTTGTTTACCTCTATAGATGACAGAGATGTCATTTTTTTCAATAGTCCTCTTATGGTAGATTCAGGTTATAGTTTTTACTTTATTGTTGATGAAACCAGGCTTCTTCCTGGGTCCACATGAAAGAATAATTTCTAACTACATTGAGCTCAGAGATTATCTTTTATCCTGAAGAAATAAATTTGCCGTCAAATAATGCATATATTTTTAATGGAAAAATCAGTATCACTTGAAGAAATAAATCCTTCATTCTTAAAGACATACTCTGAACTTCAGGTGAACAATGAATTAACAACATCCATAACTTTACTAACATAAAAAATTACCATAAAGATGCTTAAACAGTGCAGTAATGTGGTATACAGATTCCGTAGAAAAATTTTGCTGCTTTCAATAAAGTTTTAAATCATTTCTATGAAAGTAGCTACAGAAATGAATATTCTTGAAAAGATAGCTTTTGAGTTGTAGATCGTACACACACTATATAAGAAGACATATAACCTGGATTAAGTTTCCTTTGCTGTGAAATGAGAAAGTTAAGCTAGAGATTTTCCAGGATTCATCTAATTCTATGACTAGTCTCATCACAAGAACATTCGCTATTATGCTTCATAGTCCAGAGACTTGTCTTGGATATCTCAGAGGAGAAGGTGTAGCTGTGCTCCTACTTGCCTTTTGGCCTTCGGAGGCAAAATTAATCAGGTCAAGGTCAGACCACTAGCTCCATAGGGGAATCCATGGTTCCACTGGAAATCTGCCTTGAGGAGGTTCTGTATTTTCTCATATTTCAGGAAGACATCTGTCCAACGCACAGACGTGTAGAAATCCAGAGCCCTGGGTACACATTCTCAAACCAGGCTTCTGACTTTCAATATCCCTCCCTTGACTGTCAGTGAACATTCCTGGAGGGGAAGATAGGGAATTATGCACATAGTTTGTTGGCTGTCCATGGCTTCTTCTGAAATGTAATCACTAGCAGTGCACAGGGGGAAAAACTGCCCATGAGTGGACATCAAGGGCTCCTAGAACATGTCCAAAACTAAAAGAAATGTGATCTCCTGCTTCCAGGAAGTGCCATGAAGTGAGAGCAGAACTGCTAAAGGACTAGTAGTTCCAGCAACTTCTTTCCATCTGCTGAGCATTTTGATATTTTAATTTATTCTACCTGCTTGGCTAAAATTTCTCTGGCTTAATAATTAGGAGTTGTTTAATTCCATGGTTAGTTACTAATTTTATTACTCAAGTTTCAGAGAAGCATAGACCCTTTAGCCTGAGTTAGAAGTCACATCCTTTTCAACGGATTTGGATTTCTCTACTTATGGATGGAGAATTCCTTTTGTTTCATCCAACATCCTGACTACTTATGCTAAGCCACTTATGGGAAATACATATCATTCTGTGTGATTGCCCTCTCAGTAGCTAAAGCGAAGGCAAAAAGGGAAATGTTTGATATGGTATTCATGTGTCCTTTTTGGTAATTATTATGATTTAATAGTAATTTTGACAGAAAGATTAATTTACTACTTGTTTTTTCCTGGAATACTTTCTTTTAATAATAGACTAACTCCACACTGCTACAGATAACTTCTACCTGACCTGTAGCTTCTCCTTTTTACATATCCAAGTGAATCACTCTTTTACTGTTTAGATTGGAAAATGCAGGAAACACAAAGATTTTTACTTTTAATTTGTTTCTTTTGCATCAGAAAATTAGTATTTGGTAGATACAGCAAATAAATAACAACAAAACAAAAATAATACATATATGTGAATATTAAACCTTAACAATCTAAAGTTACAGAAGATTAGAATATAAAACCAAAACAATAATTTTAACAGAAGTTTTCAATTGTTTATTCTATTTAATAATTATAAAATATAACAATGCAAGACAAATAAATTTATTTAGAATGCAGAATATACCACAGTGAAAATAGGTTCTTTTTCTTTTAGCACATAAAATATTCCCTTCCAAAAGTGCAAAGGAATTCTAACTTAGAAGAGTTGCATAGGGTAAATTGGAAGCTAAATAGTTTAAAATATTTCAGCTTATATAATCAGGAGGGAAAAGATCTACGGCTGAAGAATGATCAATACCATTCAATGGATTATCAAAATCCTGAGGCATTTGTTCTGATACTTTATATACATGCCAGCCTTTGTCAGTCAGCAAACTTTTGTCAATAAATAGATTGCAAGGAAAAACAGAAAGAGAGAGAGAATAACAAACCTTGGTTTACTTTATTCATTCTACTTTCTGGCTTTACTTAAACTTCACTTTCATTGTTTCATAAAGGAAAATCCTTCCTTATCTTTCACCTGCCCTCACCTGTTCCATCTTTACATGACACATGGCACTCCTATGACTTGTCTTAAAATCCTACAATCCTGCTTTGAAATTAAAGAGACACAGACAGAAAGAGACAGGGAGAGAGAATGATTTTCTAAGACACTATATGGGGACTATATAGAGGAGTTTTAAGTATTTGATATAGGAATAAATCATTTGAAGCAGTACATAAAGTGTTGAAATAGGTGTTTGGTGTTTTGTTTTTATCCATCGATCTTCTTACCTTTGAAAAGTTTTTCTCTCTCCAAAACTAAAAGCTTAATTGCATTGAAGAAGCTTATGAGAAAAATAATAGGAGAAATACGTTTTTCCTTGGAAATGGCCTCATGATTCCCATTTACTATTAATAGCATAAAAGAATTTAGCTCCTTAAGGGAACAAACCATGCATGCCTATGTTTTTAGGATGGGTGTGGGATTTTTTTATGCACCATTCAGAGAAACATATGTCACTTCTTTTAAGATGTAAAGGTGTTTTATGGTGTGTGCCTGAGCTCTAATAATATCCAAAGAATTCAAGACAAGTAGAATGTCAAGACAATAGGTAACTAATTACTTTGGGTATTTCTTAGATGTCTACTCTGTGCTATATTCATTTCTATAACAGCTCTCTCTGAGATAGTTAGCAAAGTTCTAATTTTCAGAGTAGAAAGCTAAACTTTATCTAATTTCACTCTTTCCATGAAACCATGCTGCTTTCCTAAATGAGCAAAACTTCAGCGTATACAGAGGGATAGGGCAAAATATAGCCTGTGCCAGACCCAAACAGGGAAAAGGCCTCCTTCATATGGCATTTTGCCAGGAGGGCACTTAGATATCTGTCCTCTTTGAGGTGCTATGTCTCTAGTGTAAATGATGGTTAGGCTCCCTGAGATCACATAGCATTACCTTGCAAGAGATACTTGCCGGAAATTTTATAAACACATTAAAAGAAATTGCTGATAGAAATTCAGTTCGCACTATGGACCATATAATTTACTCTCCAACTAAACTAAACATAATATCAGAGCCAGATCTCACAAGGCAATAGTAAGATGCCCCTGAAACATGGGAATAGGTTGTTAATATGTAGCTGAGGAGACAACTGATCCAGTATCCATAAGTGTATCTATCATTCTTGACCAAGATTAATTGGTAAAAGAGGTTGCTGGAGCTTAATCAATGATATTAATCCATTATAAAAAAAAAGGATGAGTCAGTAGAAGAAGGTTGTGTGCCTAGAATTCAGGAGGAAGTTATAGTGGTGATAGATGAGGGAAGGGGAAAAGAGAAAGTCTGAAAATTTGTATCCCAGTCTTCAATAATGGCCCAAGAAAGAGGGCATCATGATAAACCCGGGTCCATGATTCAGGCTATTTGTCAGGTGGATGTCTTTTTGATAAATCAACTCTCACAGCATGGTCCTCCACTGGCCACAGGGAGAGTGGCTAAATAAACCACTTGGCTTCTTTCCATAGTTACCAAACAACCGCCTGAAAATAATATGAATTACTTCGTATGCTTTCCTAGCTTTCAGTCTTATTCTGTCTGGGCAGCTATAGTTCTTGTTGCAAATAAATACAGTTACATTTGAGTTTTTACAGGCATACTGTCTTATCAACTCTGGGTGCTTTAAAGAAAATAAAATTTCTGGGTCAGGACTAGTATAACTAGTATAACTAGTATAACTCTGATGGTCATTTCAAATAATGCCATTCTGAGAGGTGCAGTCTGACTTTATATGTCTGGTATATAAAGTATGATATATATATTTTCAGACCAACATTGTTCTTCCTCACCTATACCTTATGTGTCTTTGAAGCTCAGCCATCAGTCTATACCACATACCATCAGTCTATACCTCCCTCTATCCCTTCTCATCGTTGTCTCCTCCTGATCTTCCAGAAATTTGGTGTTCAGCTGATAGCCTTCCTTTCAACCATACATTCTGCTGTAGCCTGCCGAAGTGCTCTTTGGATAAGAACGAGGCAAAACTAATGATCCAAGCTCAGTTTAAGGTACAGAAGAACTTTGCTTAGAAGAAAAATGTAACCAAGCAGTACAAAAATTGCAGGTCAGAGATATAGATGAGATGCTTTGGCTACCTGATGCAGAGCCAGGAACCTGCCTTAGGTTTGCTGGTTTGTGGGCTGCAAGGCTGGAGCAAAGAAGACACCAGCACTCACTCTACATCCACGGAAGACGTGGGGACTGTGTGTTCTAGTTCCCAATGTGTCAGCAGGATGGCTGGGCATGGCTTTTGCCACTTCATCCATCCAACAGCCACTTCATTTCTAAATTGTGAGAAATAAAAGTACCGTCTGAGATTCCCCTATGGTTCCTGCTTTAGTCTTAGCCAGAGAGCATCCATTCAGGTGAGTGTAGGCTGAGCTTCTCTTACTGCAGTTGCAGCCTGAGTTGGGAAGAATGTAGCTCTATTGGCACCTCCAGGGTTGAACTGATATAACAGCAATGTGTCCCAATTTTCCCTTTTTCCAAAAGTTAATACAATACATAAGGACATTGATGTACCAACTAAACACCCTTAATATTGAGAATTAAATAGAAATTTACTCATCCAAAGCTGGAAAACGGCACATATTACCCACAATGCGATTGCCAATCATGCTGCCTGAAGAATGGGATCACATAAAGTAGTAAAAACAAACAAACAAACCTTCTCTGATTCACCTTATTAAAATGCCAGTTTTGATGGCCATTCAACTATTTCATATCTGGCCATTTGCTGTGCAAATTTTCATTCCATCTGCTGTTTGTGGTAAGCAGAATTCTAAAACAGCTCACAAGATTCCCAGTCCCTGATATACACACACCATGTCCCAGTTATTTTTGAAACACTAATTGAGGTAATGCTGAGAAAGGGATTTTGGCAGATATAATTAGTTCCAAAATGAGTTGACAATCAGATAAAAAGATTATCTAGGTGGGCCTGACCTAATTTCATGAGCTCTCTAAATGTTACTCCAGAGGTCAGATAGAGAGAGAAAGAGAAGTCACGGGAATTTGAAATGCAATAAGAAATCAACATGGAAGAGATTCTCTGATGCTGGCTTTAGAGATTAAGGGGACCACATGTAAGAAATGTGTGTATCCTTTAGGAACCAACAGTGGCCCTCAGTTGAGAGCCAGCAAGGAAATGGGGATCTCAGCCCACAGGGAACTGAATTCTGCCAGTGGAAGTGGACCTGAGCTCGAGATGAGAATGAAGCCAGGCCAACACCCTGATATCAGCCTAGGGGACACGGAGCCTGAGAACCCGAAGAGCCAGGCTCAGACTTCTGACCTACAGAACTGTCAGCTAATAAATGGGTATAGTACCAAGCTGGTAAATTTGTGGTAATTTGTTACACAGCCATAGAATATGGTTGAACTATTTTTTGCCTACCAATTTATCATGCAGATTCTATAGTTTGCCTTTCAGTTTACTTTTTAAAACTATTACCAGGAATTGAGTTCAGAACTGAATTCTACACGTGGAAGATGGTGGTAGAGTAAGAATGCAAGGAGCCTATCTTGAGCCCACAGTATTTCCATATAAGACCTTATAGCTCTTATAATGATTCCTGAGGACTTCATTTCTAAAGGCAAGAGAAATCATGACCTAGTCTTTTCTGCAAAAATAAAATATAAACCAAGTTTTTAATTTATTAAATATACAAAAGCTTTCTCTGAAAGCTTTGGTAAAATGATTAGTTCATCATATAACTAGTCCATTGGTTGTAAATATTTGGCCTATTTATATTTAACAATTTTTTAAGCTGTATGTTTCTTTTTCTAAAATATATAATGTATTAACTATAATTCTGTATTATACATATATTTGGGGTTAAACTTAACCATATAAGAAGTCGTCAGTGGAATGTTAATTTAGCACATAATATTATTTATTGTTGAAACTATTCAATTCAGTGGGGAGTATATATATATATATATATATATATATATATATATATATATATATACACTTTTTTCTTTTGGCCATGCTGTGCAGCTTGCGGGATCTTAATTCCCTGACCAGGGATCGAACCTGGGCTCCCTTTGATGCAAGTATGGAGTCCTAACCACTGGACTACCAGGGAATTCTTTCCGGGGAATATTTTAGATACTAATGTTGATGAAGGCATATATAAGGAAAAACTGATATTACCAAGAATTAAGACAGTAATGAGCTAGTACTCCCAGGATATAACCATTGATGGCATAAATGTTCATGGATTAAAAAAAATGAAAAAAATAAAGTCAAGAAAAATAAATGGTTTCTTCTACTAGTGTATGGAAAAAATAAATGTTAGTCACCAGTGTATTATGATAGTAAAAAATAGAAGGATAATGTCATCAAGGACATAACATGTTATCCAATGATTAAACCCCTTTAGGGACAAATAAACGCACAAAAATGACCAGAATAAACTCCGAGAGAGAAAAAAATGTGGATGAAAACCTAGCAACTACCTGCAAACATTTGAACATTAAACCGGAAATGGAGCTGTTTATCACTCCATGCCAGCTACAACTGAAAGATTATAGGAATTTACAAAGGAGCATTTAAATTTAATCTTATGTAAGTTCTCAGTAGATCAACTATTCTCTTTGGGATTTGAGGAACTTAATGATATAGATTTGCTTAGGCTGAATATCTTTATAATCCTAGTCAAATTAAGTGGTTTTTAGAAGTCTTTACTGCTGTCATATCTTAAACATCTCTAAAAATGTTATTTCCCTAAACACATTCTTTCCATTAAAAAATATTTTTGAGGATCTTTTGTGTTTCTAATAACTCTTTTGCATATTTCTGGACATAGGGCAATTTTTTTCAAGTCACCAAGGTGATAATCAGTGCAAAAACTTAGAAATTTAGTAAATAATATCCTAAAAAAAAGATAATATATTTCTTTGTACCAAGAACTGCTATCACTATCATTATCAGAAGAGAATGTAGTATCTTACTCATAGTTCAATGTATACTGAACTGCCTGAAAAACAGATAAAGGAAAACATATTTATGTGCTAAGGATCATAAAGATAGCATTTGCAAGAATTTTTCACTTGTATTACAAGTGTGAAGAACTGTTAAGTTCATTACTGGAGTACCATACCAACTATAAGGGGTTGTTGTGAATTATTAATTTTTTTAATGTTGTGATGTGATTTTATTCTTGCTTAAGACTAGCATGATAAAGCAAAGTTGCAAACATATAATGGAAATCTATCATCACTAAAGGTAAATTATTTTTAAAAGGCAGATAATTAATTCACCCAGCAGATATTTATTTGGGGCCAACTAATTGACAGGCCCCATTCAAATCGCTATAAAAATGACATCAATCTTCCATGAACTTTCTAACAATGGCGGTTTCAGCGATAACCAAAAGCTTGACTGAAATTCCTGAAACGTTATGATAAGTTTAAAGGTCAACTTTTGTTGACAAGCTGAGCTATGTATATTCTGAAGTTCAGTCTGATGTAGCACTACCTGCATCGCACTGGCAAGTTTCCTGTAGGTTACATGTCTCCCTTTTCCTCCTTTCCCCCATTCCCACTGCTAAGGCATTTGTTCAGGCCACTCCCATATCTTGCCTAGATTAGTGCAATGGTCCCCTCCAGCCTTGAGCATTTTGCACCCTCTACCAGCGTGCGCTTTCTGAGGTGTTATTCCCTTGCTTATTACCTCATTCTCCCCATTTCTTTTGGAATAAAGTTCAGATTCCTAAAGCAACACACAAGACCCCTGCTAACATTTGCCACCTCATATTCCTCACTCCACTGAGCTGCTTTCTGTTCTGCAAACACACCATGCTCTTTCTCAGCCCTGGACATCCTCTGATACATTTTCTTGTGACAAAAAAGTCCCCCTTTCCTCATTCTCCCTCTTTCTTCCCAATCCTACTCTCCAAATATGAATTTAGTCACCACTTCTGGAACTTTCCTTGATGCTCCCTGACCACTCTCCCAAGGTTAGGTGACCTTCCAGTCTTCTTCTCTAGTATTTCTTACTAACACGGCTGCTTCCCTTTGCTCTCCCCCAGAAGACATTCAGTTCCTTGAGACCCTGTGCTGTCACATCCCCTACACCAAACATGGTGCCAGGACCACAGTAGACACCCAACAAAGATGTTTAATGTGAGAAATAAATGACTGAATCAAATCATCAGGGTGGACTCTGCTTTCTTATCTGCTAAATAATGCGATCGAACAGGGAATAGATTTATCCTTTGGGAGGTAAGTCTGTCTAGGTACAAAGGAATCCAGGTAGGATGGCATACTAATGGGGTACATTGAGGAAAGTTTAATAAGCGGATGATTTACAAAGGTGTGGACAGCTTTTAAGAAAATCATCCAGGAAGACAGTAGAACCCCAGGGCTAGTGAAGAGGATTGAAGAGGTATGGAAGTATCACCTTTAGGCCTAGAAAGGAGAAGGGAGGGAATGGTCCTAGAGTCCACAGGGTAGAGAGTTAGGTTGTGACCTTTGGAAGAATATTTTAGTGCCCCTTGACAACCTGGGAGGGGGGGAGCCGAGGGTATAAGGCTCTTCTCCTCTCTTGACTCTTCCTTTCTGACCTGCGCCAGCATCTCACTGGCAGAACCCAGCCGGAAGCCAGAGGACAAGGGGATCTGAAGATGTGGTCCATACATGCCTGCCCTCTGACACTGGGAAGGATGGGGAAGTGACATTTGGATGTAGAGGGGCAAACAGAAAATACCCACCACGGTGATCTAATATTTCAAGAGCTGGCAAATAATAACAATGTTTAAACTGTGAATTGAGACAGTGAACTATTAGGTGGGAAAAATTCTTCCAGATGGGAATAATTAGTAAATTACTATAATTAGTAAATTTCAAATTAGTGATTAAATAAATAATAAAAATTATTTAATAATCTGACCTTATAATGTAAAGGTTAAAGTGACTTTGCTCCATATACTCCTTTTCCACGATGCATGTTTCTAACCTTTTCATTCCTGGTCCAAACACCACATGGTAAGATAATTCCATCACTCTCTTGAAGTCTTCCTTGAAACCATTGCTATGCCCTTGCATTATAGAAAAACAGGGGTCTCTAGGTATCGCAGACTTTATTTAAATTGGTACAAGAAACGAGAGATGTTGAATAGGGAAGTTCAAAGGGGCAGACTATGGGATTCTGCAAGTTTATATTGCATGAAAGTTGTGAGGTTCAAAGTTGAGTGGGGCTTAGTGAGGTTCAATCTGCATAAATAAACTTTTTATTATCTTTTCTTTTAATTTTCAGATTTCTTACCCTCTGTTACGGACCGAATTATGTCCTCCCCAAAACCTATATGTTGAAGTCCTACCCTCAGGACTTCAGAATGTGACTATATTTTCAGGTAGGGTCTTTAAAGAGGTAATTAAGTTAAAATGAGGTCATTATGGTGAGCCTTAATCCAATAAGATTGGTGGTTCTTTTAAGAGACTATTAGGACACAGGTACGGAGGGAAGACATATGCAGAAGACGGCCACCTACAAGCCAAGGTGAGAGGACTTAGGAGCAACCACGCTTGCCAAACCTTGATCTTGGACTCCTAGCCTCCAGAATTGTGAGACACTACATATCAGTTTAAGCCAGCCAGCCTGTGGTACTTTGTTAAGGCAGCTCTAACAGCGCCCCCTCACCCACCAAGCCACCATCACTTCTCTTGCAATTTTAAGCTGACAAATTTCCTGCATAACTCTAGGATTCATTTTCACCCATGAATTATGTCACCTCAGGGTTTTGGACAGCCCAAGATTTTATAACATGATTAAAGCAACAGCAAAATGGTGAAAAAAGATCTCAAATACCAGGAACACAGCCAACGTTCTTCAGGCCATGAGCTAGGGCCTGCTGTTTCTTGTCATCAGAGGGTCTGTGGGATCCAGTTCGTGGGTGTGCAGCTCCAGCTGGGTACTTTTCTTTAACAAATAGTAAAACCAAGCAAGTCTCAGAGTTGCTATTTTTCAAGGTGGAAAAGCCCAAAGAGGTCCACAATTTCAGTGGGAATGCCAATGGTGACAGTTGAAAGAGACCTGGAGAAATCTTCCCTTTTCAGATCACTTTAGCCAAATCAAAGATCCATTCATAATCATATGCAAAACCTCACCAGAATTACTTATAAGATTGATCCTAAATTTAACCATACACTTATATGGTGGTTTATGATTTTTGTTAAAGATGTAAGCTAGGTACAAAAATAATTGACTTGCTATATTGTGTGTGTGTGTGTATGTGTGTGTGTCTCTGACATAAAGGGTTCTCATGTTATGATTAATAAACTATTTCGACACACCTAAAGGTAGGCCCACATAGAGAACATTCTTCAAGGAGAAATTATTCTATTTTAAAAGATGTTTCAGTCCTTGAAACAATAATACAACCTCTGTGTTAATTCGAACTATTGTTTACTTACATCCACTATTAAGAAATACAGGGCTTCCCTGGTGGCGCAGGGGTTGAGAGTCCGCCTGCCGATGCAGGGGACACGGGTTCGTGCCCCGGTCCGGGAAGCTCCCACATGCCGCGGAGCGGCTGGGCCCGTGAGCCATGGCCGCTGAGCCTGCGCGTCCGGAGCCTGTGCTCCGCAACAGGAGAGGCCACAACAGTGAGAGGCTCGCGTACCGCAAAATAAATAAATAAATAAAAGAGAAATACAAATCTGACTATTCTTAAAACCATTCGGCAGCTTCCCACCACACATAAAAGAACGTGTGAATGCCTTATCATGTCCACGAGCTTAGCTTACGAAGACTCATCTGCCACCCACAGCCCATTTGGCTTTCTTTCTGTTCCCATCACCGTCTTTCTTGAACTTCGACCTCAGTGCCCTTTTCCCCCTATTAACTATCATATAACCCTTGTTATGCCCTTCATAGAAACTTTCAGTCTTACATATCATGTTTATTTATTTTACTTAGTATCCCCTTCTCACTAGAGTGTAACTGGCATAAAGGCAGAGATGTTATTTTTCTTGTTTACATGCCTATCCAAAGAGGCAGTTGTGGACACGGGGGTTGCTCAATAAATATCTGATAGATAAACAGACAAAAGGTATGGTTTCCAAATATACATGTGTGTAATGTTATATGATCCTTGATGCTGTCAATCTCAGCCCATTTTCTTTAAAATATTGTTCAGTGTTTAAAATTTTGAAGACAGCTCAAATAATGCTAGATTACTTTGTCTTTCCTATAAGTCTTATTTTAAGTGTAACTTGATTCTGTCAATAAATAACTCATGCTTGCCTATAGTATGCCAGGCACTATACTTGGTACTTAATATGACCATGTAGTTTTCCTTCCAATTCGCTTTCCATTTTTCAGAATTCTTGGAGATTATGAAGCTATCAGAGATTATGAATTATCAGAACAACTTATAAGAATCTTCCCCAAATTTGCTGATCCTCAATACTTTTGCCTATAAATTGGAGATAGTCAATACCAAGCCTCCACACCTCTAATTCTGTTGGTATTGTAGTTCTGTTTTCATTAACTTATGCTCCTAGCACCTCCTTATATTTATACAGTGGATAAAAGTCATCAATGAAAATGCCACATCCTATTTAGTCCTCTATTTTATTTTCCTGCAGACAAGAAATATATAGCAGGAAAGAGATGGTTTGAGGGAAAGCATTTTTTCTCATGCAGGTACAATTTAAATTTTAAAACGAATGTTTAAAAGAGGCCAGTTTAATCTGCTGAAGAGACAGGCTACCTAAGGTAGGTAATGGTACCTATAAATATTTACTAGTTCTTTCCATCAACAGACATGTTTTCTAAATATTCAAGAAAAGTAGGAAGGAATAACAAACACTGGGCTTCTCCTTTTCTTCCTAATGATGCTTTTTTCATTGCATATAAGATCATTTCTTGGCTGCTCTGCTCATCCCACAGGCTCTAGCTATTCTGTGTTCACCATCTATGATAAGTCATTGCAATTAAAAGTAATACCATTTTATTGCATTTAATCCAAAGGGTGATTTAAAAATTTATTCATAGCAAGGGAGTGCCTGTCTAACATTAATTTTACACATCAATTCCTGGTCTTTACCACATTTACAATAAATCGTCAAATTGAGCCATATTTGTTTCTATATGTTCCTGTAAAGTCTTTGCCCTCCTTCCTGCGTTTTTGTCACCTTGAAACACATTTCACTTTTCTCTCCCATGAAAGACCCCGGTCAGCTTGCAAAACAGATATGGGCAAACGCCTACGCTGGGGAAGAAGATATTGGCACATCTAACCCAGAGGTAGAGACAGTGTTCCAAAGATAGTATACTGGTATTTTACTCCTTTGCTGTTAGTGGTGGTTGAAAAACAAATAATAGGAGAGTTTTATAGTTTCTGGACATGTGTATCCTGTATAAGTGATTTAGTACTTCCTGAAGTGCAGTCAAATATGTCTGAAAAATGCAGATTGAACATCTCTGTGCAGATTTGTTAAATAGTCCTTCCGATCAAAATGAAAAAAAAAAACATGAAGATGTATCACATATGATGTTGTGAAAGCTTCTAAAAGGTGTCACTCGACACTGAAAAATTTCATGGAATCAATAAGTATACTACAGACTTACTCTGTGCATGGAGAATTTTTCAAAATATTATTGGTGTTTTGAAATTAAGAATTAAAGTGCTCAGCACAGTGGCTAGAACAAAGAATGTGAGCCAAGAGGAGAGAGAAAAGATGATGCAGGTAAGAGATTCTGAGCTAAGAGTGATATCATATCGCTCAGGTATTTTTAATATTCTAACAATTAACTCATCAGTGCTTAAATCTATAATTCCCCATGAACTTAAATTTGACAACTTTTTGAGGGAGTTGCAAAAAGTCACATTCTTTCTTGGAAAGTTTATTCTTGGATGTTCCCATGTGTTAAGAAATATGTTGAAAGATGAATTTAAGCCAGAGACCATATCCAGAACTTGTTTACTTTTACCTTAGTACTAAGGTTCAAGTTACTTGCAAAATTATAAGCCAGAAATAGTGCCCTTTTTTCCACTAGAATAAGGCAGTCTTTCAAGTTTTAAATCCCACTGTCATTAGCTCTCACAAAGACAAAAGCAAGAAAATAAATATCTAATCAATATTAACTTCTTTCTTCTCCTCTTTTCTAAGTACTATGAGAAAAAAATTTAATTCCTTTTTTAACACAAGCGAAAAGAAGACTTTTAAATATACCAAATACCCAAATAGAGTTAACAATAATTATGTGCTGACATAAGGTGAGATGTAAATAACTAACTAAATCACATGAGTTTAATGATATTAAGCTGAGCTGGTTCTGTTTTCAGCTATTTTGAGTATCAACCTCAGAAAATAATATTTGCAATACATATGCTACATTTTATGAGGCTACCAGATATAAGATTTCTTGAATTTTACACTAATTTTTCATTATATACATTAGTTTTCAAAAATCACTATTTATCTTCATTTTTACAAAAATCCTCTTGTTAACAGCATTCATTTTGAATGAACGGTCGACAGGAAGTCCTCAAGAAAAGCTAGGACAGTCACCACAGTCTGTGTCCCTCAGGGCTGAAATGATATTAGATTTGGTGAGGCGAACCGTATATCACAAATACTCCCAGCACTGGACAAGGAAATATTTCATTGCATGGGAGGGGTGGATTTAGAATTACTCTCTGCCCTCAAATGCCATGTTTTATCTTAGGATACATCATTGACATACTCTCTTGATTTCATCACATCTCTTAAGAGCTTGCTTTCTTTCTTCAAATACAAGCTCACACACATATACGCACACACATCATTGAATAGATATCATTCAAAGCTATTTTAATTTTGCCATTTTTTAAACTCTCAGCGAATCTTTCTTTTTTTTTTCCTATAGGCTTAGCATTTCTAAATTTAATGATATGTGATTTGAATTCATTAGTTATCACCTTATTAAAAGGGATCATATCTCATTAATTTTTGTATCCAAGGCACCAACACAGAGTACCCACACTGACTAGACAGTCATGCTTGGTGAATTAATAAGCAAAATATTTGTCAAAGAAGGCTCCATCACTAACCCACTTCTAGACACTGTTGAAATTTACAGTACAGAAGGCCCCTCATCAATTCAGGCCACTGCAAATGATTTTTTATTTTATTTTTATTATTATTATTTTTTTGCGGTACGCGGGCCTTTCACCGTTGTGGCCTCTCCCGTTGCAGAGCACAGGCTCCGGATGCGCAGGCTCAGCGGCCATGGCTCACGGGCCTAGATGCTCCGCGGCAGGTGGGATCTTCCCGGACCGGGGCTCGAACCTGTGTCCCCTGCATCGGCAGACGTACTCTCAACCCCTGCGTCACCAGGGAAGCCCCATGATTTTTTATTTTGACTTAGGGTCTTGAAGTCATCTTCAAGATCTCTTCATATCTTAACTGACCATATCAAAAACTGAACTCATTTCAGGAAATAAAAATGTATGTGTCCAAATATTGGTTTAGAGGAAAGTATTGAATTTTTCCAGTAAGTTGTTCACATAGACTTTTCCCTATTCCAACCACCTATCAAAAACCATCAAAGCTGTAAAATAGAATTTCTTTATACAGAGGCACATTTATAGTTCCACATGTTGTATGTTTCCAATTTAGGTTTTTCTCCATATAAACAGTCTTATAAATTTTTTTAAAAATTTCATTGCTTAAGACTTAAAAGTGACTATTTGGAAAGGTTTTGTTTTTGTTATTTTTTAAAGGAAATTCATACTCTCTTAGTTTAAAAAATTATAGACATAACTTCCCTAGTGACTTTGATTTTCCTAAAATAACTGAGAGCTGTTCTTATTCAACCAATCAATATATATTTATTGACTTGTTCTATTTACCAAGACTATTAGGTTCTGACTATTCTAATTTATTTGACCTTGAATCATTGCTTTACTTGGGCAGCAGATAAATAATAATAATGGTAACCCATCTTGTTTCATTTTTGTTTATAATTATCTTTTAGTTTTTCTGTTTGACCAATACTATCTTGTTCTCTATTTTAAAGTTTTTAATTCTTTAGGGATCATAGTTCTTCCTCATTTACCATTAATCCTGTGTTTTGTCCCATCATGCATTTTTTCCTTTTTCTTTTTCAATATTCTTCTGGACACTTAATTTGTGTTTTAGTTATATATATCTGGTCCTTGATAAGTTTTCTTAATTTTTGAAGAAAATAATTTCTTCCCTAAAAAGTGTCAAAGACACAGCTCACAGAGCCAAATCTTTTTTATTTCCCCATCTCTCAATAATTTTGGGCAACCTCAAATAGCCAACTTTGCTTTACAGTGCTGGGTATAGTGGGAAGTAAATAAATCATTATGCTTCCAGACACCTCCTAGTCTGTAAAGTTTTAATGATTTGTCTTTGTCCTATTTATCCCTAATATTAAAATCATAAGATGTTTTCTTCTGAAATTTCAGAGAAAAAGTGCTACTTCGTACAATACCACATCCTGCATCCTGTAGATCAACGTTGGATAACCAGTACCACATTCCTCTAGTGTGCTCTCATTTTTGTTTTGAATTTCTTCTACTGAAGAAAAGCCAACCCCAGGCTTTTATTTTCTGATTAGAGTTCACTTTGGATGTCACTATGCAGATCCATTCATATGTGAAGTTGAATAATCATCGGAATAGCTTGATCAAAATAAGTGATCTTGATCAGACATCAGGAAAGTTTTGAAATTGGAAGGATCATCAGGGACCATCCATTCCCGTGACCTCATGCACTACAGGTGATAAAACTGAGCCCAGAGAGAAAAGACTTGCGCAACTTCGTGGAAGCAAAGCCAGTTCTCCAGTACTCTTTCCATTTCATCTCACTAGACTAAGCTTTTTAAAAACGGTTTTCAACCTCTTTTTCCTTAAGAATTATTTTTATTCCCCTCCCCCAACCCAAAAAGTCTGGATAAAGTGGTTTCTATCATCTATTACAAGAGTCCTGCCATTCTCTCCTCTGGTTCAGTGGAGTAGCTTGTGTTCTCTTGATTGTGAATCAACATAAATGATGTTCTTTGATTATTTTCTTGTTTTACTCCTGCTCTGCTGAATAAGAGCAAGAAAAGTTAAAGGGAAATTACAATAGCTTCTGGCCTATCCTCTGTTGACTCATATAAAAATACTTCTTTCCAGGTAAATATATCTCTGCTTTCTCTCAGCAAAACAGCTGGAGCTATAAATAAGATAATTTAGAGGTGTTTGTAACCCCCATATGGCCTTGTACATTGTGCTTAATACATTTCAGCTGAATTATTATTTTGGCTATTTATTAAGCCAAGTCATCATTCGAAACTGCATGGCTAAAGAAAAGCACAAACTAAAAAATAGCAAGAACTATCCCATAATAGTGTTGTACTTGTACCTTAAAGTAGCTTTTTTATGTGCATAGAGACACCGGAAAAATATCCTTCCCTACTCTTTTCCTACTCCTCTACCCCATCCTCCTTACACACAGCTTTCATAAACTATGAGCCCCTCACTTGGCTCATTCTTTATATTACTAGTTACACTATTTTCAAAGCGAGGTTTGCATTTCTTATACTTAATCCAATGATATCTGCACTGTGTGTGTTTCACAAATAAACTTATGAATGATGAAGTCCTCTTTCTACAAAGGCACTCTTCTCAATGAATGTACCTTGGGATTTGATGCAGAAACTTCTTCTATGACTATAATTGTTACCAATCTACACATTAAAGGATCAGTGATCTGTAAGCTTCTTACTTGCCCAGAAACAATCAATAGTTAAGCACTTTAAGAAATTCAAAGAACTAAACAAAATTAATAGACTGGAGAGTTTAGAAACATGCTGTGAACCAATGTTTTAGAAATAATGCACTACGTAAAAAGTAAACTAGTTTAACTACAAAATTTAAGAAGGTGCTATTTTCACTTATCCATGTAACTCTCATACCATGCCATAACGATGTAATCAAATGCCATGAGAAGATACATCTTATACTGATGCTTTGTATGCTTTTAAAGGTGATTCTTTGATCCTTTATTCATCAGTGTTGAAAATTCACAAAATTCAATTTCCTTAGTCATTAAAATATTTTAATGGGTTTGGACAGAGATTTAGGAATGGAAGACAGTTCACAGTTCAAAGTGTTTGATTTGCTATAATAGACAAATGAAATAGATTCTAAAGACTGGAAAATTCCACAATGGACAGCAATGTCTAGAAGCACATCAATCAGGCAAATTCCATGAGAACTGACCTGACTGTGCCCAGTTTCCCCCATGAGCTACAAAAACTTTAAGAATTTAGAAACAACAGTTATAATGATATTCTTGCTTGACTCCTTTATTTTATAAATGAGAAGGTAGAGGCCACAAAAACTGTATGACTTGAAGTAGCCAAGAAGTAAAGTGCAGGTCTCCTGACCCCGGCTGGGATTTATTCACTGCTCAAGTGTAATAGATGGTAACAACACCAAGAGCTCATAGAACATGGAATGACACCCATGGGACCAAACCAAAAATGACTAAGTTACATTGGTTAATTCATTCAAGAAGCACTCATCAATTTCCAGTTAAATATAGCTCAGGGACACTACCTTGTTTCTTTAAAACTCCAACAGTGGGCTTCCCTGGTGGCGCAGTGGTTGAGAGTCCGCCTGCCGATGCAGGGGACACGGGTTCGTGCCCCGGTCCGGGAAGATCCCACATGCCGCGGAGCGGCTGGGCCCGTGAGCCATGGCCGCTGAGCCTGCGCATCCGGAGCCTGTGCTCCGCAATGGGAGAGGCCACAGCAGTGAGAGGCCTGCGTACCGAAAAAAACAAACAAAAAAAACTTCAACAGCAGAAAAAGAGGTTCATTCTAGTGGTGAATAAGGCCGTCAGTGCAGTATCCGAGTTAAACGTTAATAACAAACCAGCAGACATACAAATTAAGATAAAACTTGTAACAAAAATCAGGCTGTGTTTAAAAGAAAACAGAATCAGGCAAACAAGTCCTATAATAGTATTTCTTCACGGAACCAAAGTTTACTAACACCAGATGTGTTCTTCCTAACCCACTTGTAAGAATAAGACCTACTGAAAACGTAGAAGATTGGTAACATCTCCGTTTGAAAAAATATATACTCTAATATAGCAATGAGGTAGGTTTAGATACTTACTACTTTAAAAAAAATTAGTTTTCCTTTGTTAATGCATAGAAACTACCTGAATGCAAAGTAAGCAATCAAGGGTTATGCTAATTTTGTTTGCCCTAGTTTGGTCAAATTGTTGCAAGCATAATATTTGGAACTAATGTTTAGTTTCAACGAAGTTTCCTTTAAAGATAAGAAAGAAAAAAATCCGTCCTGACCTTGGTCTGCCAACTTCAGCTTGCTGGATTTTGAAATGTGTGGCCTGAGAGAGCTACAAGGTCTTGGATTATTGTACAGGACTTTTTAAGGAAGTCTTTGCCTTACACAAACCTGCTACCAAACTCACCTGTGGCGCATATATCCTTACTGGAATTCACTGACCTATTATATCATATACAGATAGAGATATAGGTATAGATATAGATCTATCTATGTAATAATATATATATAAATAATAGATAAATCTGTAAAGCAAAAGAAATTCTAAGACTTTGGAGTCAATGCTTGCTTGTCACAACCTACTAACCTATAGGTTTGTCCTTCAGGTGTTTCTAGAACACTTGGGAAAGAATCTGAGACAGGGCAGAGGTGAAGAAGAGAAGGTGACTTAGGAGACAGACGCCGGAGATCACCACTCCCTGGAGCAGGAGTGGGTGGCACATGAGCCCTAGGGCTGGGAGGGAGGGCGAGTGGCCAGCAGAGGTAAGGCCAGGGAGTGACAGCCAGAGAGCGACAAAGGCGGAGATGGGGAGGCCGGCGGGCGGGCGCGCGGCTGAGGGGAGTGAGGGGTTGGTGGGGAAACCGGGGGGCGGAGCCGCGGGGCGGGGCGGTGGCGGGAGCGGGGGCGGCGGCGGGAGCGGGAGCGGCCGGGAGCCCAGGCGGCGACGCAGCCCCAGTCGGGCGGACGGGCGAGGGCGAGCGCCGGTCTTAGCGCCGCTCCAGCTCCGGCACCGCGCTCGTGCTCACCGCGCGGCCCGTGGCGGGCGGAGTCCGCGAGAGTTTGCCCCGGAGCTCGGGGAAGTTTCCCGCCGAAGCTCCGCTCCCGTGAAAGCAGTCCCTGCCGGCACCCTCCGCTCCCCTAGCCGCTCGCCAGGTAACCACCGGGGGTCGGGGCGTGGGGGAGGGGGTCCGGGATTGGCGGGGCCGAGATTGCGGGGGCGCCGCTTGCACCCTCGGTATGAGAGGGGTCTGGGTGGGCGGGGAAGCGCACCCTCACCTTTCCAGGTACTCCACCTCTGATGACTGCAGAAGGCATCTTTCTTCTCTTTCTACCCTAATCCCCTCCCCCCCCCATTTGAACCCACTCCCGTTCACTTTATTGATTGTGCTGAGGGGAAGGGGGGTCCCGGAGATGGAGGGGTTGCGAATACTTGGAGAGGAGCGGCGGAGGAGGACGGGTGCCTGAACTCGGGAGCTACCTGTGCTGGATTCCTGAGCCCCGGCGGGGCGGGGCACCCTGCACCCCAGGATTCTGGTGCCAGCCCCCACTCGGGGCAAGCCAGCCGAGGTTGGAAAGAAGACACCAGGAGGAACGGTCTTGAGTTTCTGATGGCGGTTTATCCATGTTTGGCAGAAAGATGAGCATCTCTGCTGTGATGCCCCTTTTTGCATCGGTCCCAAACTCCGAGACCTCGCAGAGGCTCTTGCTGAGGCTGCGGGCCACGTGGGAGGGAAGTGCGGAGACTCGGAGCCCAGGTTCCATCCGGGCCGGGCAAAGGGGTTGTGGGTGCCCTGGGGAGGGGGCCCGAGGTGGGTGGGAGAGAGTAGGAACTGCGTGGTTGCTTTGTTGCCGCAGCTGTTACTTTCACACGGTTACCTGCTCCCGCGTCTGCCCCGTTTCAACATCCTGCCTATCAGCGTGTTTCTGTTAGGAGGCTAAGACGTGTTATGTTTGATGTCTGTCAGGAGTTATTTCCAACTAAGTTCACAGGAGCGATGATGGAGCGGCCGCTGGTCCTCCCTCCTCTTCCTGCAGGTCCACCCCCAGCTCCCTCCCATCAGCAAACCGGTCCTGAACAGTTCCCAGGGTTTTCAAAGGGATAGGAAGTAAATCATACAGAGTGTGTGCTTGTGTGACTTTTCCCCCATTATGTTATCAAGAGCAAATCAAACACTGTGGATGTTTAATAGGACTCTCCTTCAGCAGTTTTTATAGTAATCAAGAGTATTATTTACCAGTATTTATTTTTCTTTAGTTTAACCCCAAACATTGCGTTAATCTCTCTGTATACAGTTTTATCTGTGTTTGTCACTATTCCATTGAGTTTAAAGGACGTGGACTTATTTTAGACTGACATATATATACACACCAAAATACAGTGTGACTGTAGTTAATATTTATCTGTCTTCCTAGTTTGGTGGCCTGGCACCTGCCAATTCCAGTACATAATTATAGTACAATATGCCTGTCTACCAAATTGAGAATAAGGAGATTGTTATTGCTTTTTTCATGGGTGAGAGTACCCAGGACTACCAGATTTTATGATTGCTCAAAGGGTTTTTAACGGCTTCAATCAGCATGAATCAGATACACAGAACAAAATTACAGTTCTTCCCCATGTATCCAAAAAAGGATACAATACCCGGGCACTGGTAGTTGACTCATTATGGAGGAAAAGTGTAAGTCCTCTCATCACACAGAAAACATTTTGATTGAATATAGTCAATAAGAAATAGCACACATTGAATGACTTGAGAAAACAAGAATTTTCCTCTGGCCTCATTTGGGTTTTATCTCTTTTATTACGGTAGCATCCTCCAGAAAATAAGCCTTGCAGATAGTTGTTGGTATGTAGTAACTACAACACCATATTTTTTAATACAGAGGCTTGGTGACAGTCCAAAAACATAAATGTTTTAAACCATTACCAACCATCTGTTCTCTCCCACTCAAAGCGTAATGTTTTATTTTCACAGGTATCAAGACATACATCCTCACTTTATACAGTTCCGTGAACATCCCAAAAGCTGTAATGGTATCTGATCTTGACCCAAGTTCAGCAACTGTTGTGTTTGGCTTATTACACTATAAGCTCCTCTCCTTTTATTTTCAATGAAAGAAGAAATCAAAAAAGTTTTAAAGCCTTTGGCCAAGGCTGGTGTATACTCCAATGAAATCTGATTGCTCTTTTTTTCCCCCACCTTTTTGTTACCAGAGAGAAGCTGAGAATTAGTGCAGCTGCAGGCTCCTCCTGATGGCATTCTTTCCCTTTCTTCCTGGTCACAAGGGTAGCATTTGGTGCTCTGAAGCAGTGCATGAAACAGCCCCATGACTCCAGAAAATTAGTGTGGTTTCCAGAAGAATGTAACATCTTCCCAGGAAGAACTGACAAAATGGGAGACTAACTTAATATTCCAAACCCCAAATCAAGTAGACCTAAGACATACACATTCTTTCCCGCACAAATATTGGGTTTGCGTAATATTATAATAATAATATATGCGTAATAATATATATTATATATTATATAGGATACAAATAAAATGTCTATCTACATAGTATCTTTATATTTGTGTTTGGGAAGCTAGATGAATTTGTATATAATTGGCAGATAGATACACACCCTTCATTTTGTTCATGTTATCACTGAAGCAAGATTTGAGGTTTTGAGTCCTCGCCCCATCCAGAATGCTTTCCCATTTGGGAATGTCTGCTTTATCTGGAACTGCAATGTTAGGATATTTTTATCACTTGAAATTAAGTCGCATAATAAAAATATTGTTCCTTCAGTGTGGCCAGAACGTTGGGAAATTCTTTTTACTAAAATCTGGGTGTCCCAAGGCACTTCTGTATTTTTAAGGAAAAAGATATTGGCAATCTTGCTCACACTTGAAGTCTATCAAGAACCAAAGAAAGGTGGGGCTTCTGTCTTCTTCCCTGTTACACTGCTCTACACTGCACTTGCCTTGAAGGCACAAAATTCTCCTTACTTGCTGCCAGGATAGCATTGAAAAGAATGAACCCAAGCTATAGATAATTTTGAAAGTAAAGTTGCATTTTAAAATATGGTCTAATTTAAACCTTTGGAAAAACATGAGGATGCGATTTTTCTGTGTACTAAAAATGAATTATTGAGGGGAGACAGTTTCATCACGTATAGGAAGCACTCTGAATTATTCATGTTAATGAGAGGAATAGAGGCAAAGATAATCCAAAATCATGGTTATTTACGAAGTCATTTGTGTTTGTCTTTGGAATGTATTACATGTTTGATTTGAAAACGATTTTCATTGTTATTGTGGGCAAGTTGCCTTTCTAATTATTTTGTTTTGTTTAGGTTAATTTTTAAATGAGCTTGCATATCTCAAACACCAAAACTGATTTATGGGGAGGTGGGGCATGTGGGCAACCTGCCCAGAAATGAGCTGGGTGACAGAAATGAGCAAACCTAGTATGAAAACTTTGAAGTAAATTATATATAACTCCCAGAGAGGTAATCAAGACTGGATTCTATACCTACTTAATGAATTTGTGTTAAGGATTGATGCATTTCTGGAAAAATAAAAGTCCTTCGATTAAAATTTGAGCAATTCAGTCCCACTTTGCATATAACAGAGGTGATTAATATGTTTTTTAAAAGATGATAGTGCGGGGTGCTTCTGAAAACCAAATAGGAATATTCTAACTTTTAAGTCTTTTTCTGTTTGTTTGTTTGTTTTTGTCTTATTAAATGGAAGTTTTTAAGCATGAGGTTTTCCTAAAGCATACACATGTGTATGTGTTAAGGTGATACTCCTAAGCCTTATTTATATGTATATTCCAAAAGCAAAAACAGCAAGTTGCCATCAGAATAAGGGGTTTGGTTCATTTGCTCTCTGCACGTAGGCTCCAAATCAAAAGTTTTATCAAAAAGAAGCTCTCAAGTATCTATTGTTACTAAGGACCTGGTTAGATAAAGTGGCTGAAGTTCAGCAAGAATGCCAATTTAACAGATTTCTATTGTGTTTTTCAAAAGCTCCAGGGCAAAATTCGTTGTCCATGAAATAGTTACTTGGACAAGAAGTTGATTCACAGCATAGCACTTGCTCTTAAACACCTTGTCTGTGGCCAGTGTTCAGTTGTGTATAGATTTTGTTGAATTGTTATTTCTGTGGACTATTAGAATTTAATTTAGAAAACCTCTGTGGAGAAGGTTAGAGCTACCAAAAATATATGATTGGAAAGGCAGAGAGATAAAATCATTTTTATTTCAAGAATTAAAAGCAAAAAAGAAAACTGTGACTTTTACAACAAGGAGCAGAATGGTACTAGAAAAGTAGATGTCCCTTTCAGATTGGTGACTGTTCTCATAATAAATGTGCTCACTCCATAAAGTGTAGGGGGACTTCTTTTTTGAGGAAACATTTTTGTTTTTTTATAAGACATGGCATTTTTTAAAGACTTGACTAGACTGAGTACTTAAAAAATACATTGTGGTTGGAAATATAATTGCTACCCACAGGATATATTTTATATACATTTATTAAAGGAATCAGTTTCTTCTGATCAGCGCCTAAGTCTTAGAATCAAAATTATGCATTTTGTGATAGAGCTGGAAAGGACCTTAAAAGTAATGTATTCCAATGCCCTTATTTTACAGTTAAGGAAATGGGGGCCCACAGTGATACCAGTGAGCTGCTAAAGGTCACACCGGTGGTTAGTGGCAGAGTAGATACTAGAAACCTGATCTGTGCGACTCCTTACGCAGCTCCCTTGACTTAAGTTGGGTAGCTGGATGGGGGAGTTAACTCCTTCTAGCCGTGGTGGTATCAGCTGTACACGATAGTCATGAAATGAAGTGGTACAGAGGTACACGCAGGAGGCTTGTGATTTTTCCGTCTTCTGTCATTCGCTGTCATTCGCTGTGGACCCAACTCTGGTTCTCAACCCTCTTAGACTCTGTCCTCTTCTTAATAACAAATATTTTGTGTCACCCCCTTAGTATCTTGAAATGTAATTCATCAATAATATAATCACTGAATATATCTGTCATGAAAAGGAACAAAAGAATAAAAGTAATTTTTAGTACAATGTGCATTTCACTATGCTAATATTTGGGAGTGACTTCACTGGAACACATAGTAAAGAAGTCAGAAGCTTGCTTGTGTGTACATACTCTATAACAGATAAATTTGGATTTAAGACAGGAACATCAGAAGACATTCCATATAGGAAGTACAGGAAAATGAAAGGAGAATAGACTAAAAGTAGTATTAGGATAATTACAAACCAGACATTTGTATTTGGAAAGGAGGAAATGATGGTAATCATTGTAGGGAAAATATGCCAAAGTCAAGTTATAGAAAGGCGGAGTGGAGAAAACATGGAAATATGATATTTTGCAAATGAGAGAGTAAATACTATTAATATAGTCTCACCAAAATCCCCAAACGGCTTTATGCAGTATTTTCCTGTTGTTACTAATGTGAACTCTACTTCAAGGGACTCTGCAGGCTACCCACCATATCATCAATAATAACAAATAAAATATTTCCATGATGGAACTTATTGACAGTGCTGATGCTGCCTTTTTCAGTTTATTTTCTATTAATGTTGTAGTCTATTAATTCTAGATTTAAGAGAAAGACTGTACAAAGTCGTTGAATTATTCCCCACAGCAACCTTGCTGTAAACCCTGGACTTTTTGGTGGAAATTCTTAGAAAATGCTTAGTTATGATTATATACCAGATTCTACAGGTTGATATTCATTATAGGTTTAGTTCAGGGGACACTGCATGTTGTTTGGGATATTTGGGAAAATTCTTCACCAAAAAAGCCACTAAAAACCAATAGAACTCCCCTCCCTTAATGATTGTGACAAACCTGAGCCTCCCCAATCCTTCGCAAAATATTCTCTAGGGGCTGTCTGGCCCTGATGAGAGTCAGGGCTAGATAAACAAGATTTTTTTAAAAAATTCTTATTTATTTATTTTTTATTAAAATATAGTTGATTTACTGTGTTGTGTTAGTAATAACCTATAAGGGAAAAGAATCTGAAAAAGAATAGATATAGATAGACAAGATTTTTGTGATGACGTGGGTTATTTTTCATGCCCCTATGCGATCCTTACTTCTTTTAAGCGGGACCATCCCACATGTCCGCCTGTCTCTGCCTTCAGTGGACCAGGATTACAAATTTCACTGCCCATCAAACTCAGGCTCATGTTCTGATCTTTTTCTCTTTCTCACCTTTATAAAAATTTACTACTTCTTCCTTATTTCTCCTAGGAATCTGTCTTTCATGGATGACTATGAGTGTTGACAAACTAATGTGCCAGCTGGATAATATTTAACTTCTCGCAGGCCTTAACCTTGTGCATATCTCCAGAAAGCACTGAAGGCTTTTATGTAGAGAGACAATGTATACATGCACACATATGTATGTATATGCATGTATACGTATAGATGTACATGTTTTCTATGTCTGCGTACATACATACATAATTTCAGGCACTGAAAAAACAGGAAAAGGAGGAATCAATTGAGATTATATCGTCAATGACCTTGAAATAGGCTTATGCAAAGAACTGCACGGGTCCAATACTGGAAGTTGCACCATGAAACATAATGCTGTGAAGTATGTTCGTAGCAGAGGCCAAAATCTGTTACGAATTCAAATAAACTGTAGTATTAGATTATTTTTGTGTTACTTGAATTAAGGGTGTCCTGTGCTGGCATATGGGAGTTGGAGGGGAGAGAGGTATAGACAACTGTGTTGTCTGTCTCAGATGTATATAGTCTGTGCGCTGTTGCCACACTAAAAACACACCAACATCTCTTCTCTTTGCATAATATATAGTATTTGCAGAGGGATTAGAGGGTTTTGAAGATTGCCCATATACACAACCTATATATATGGGCAAGAGAGTATATAGAGTATAGGATCCCAGAAGCAAGGAGGAAATTGAGAGCGAAACTCAAATTTTCTTACTTATAATGGTTTGTTTACTAGACCATAATGTAAGACCTGCTCTTGGGAACTGAGTTATTATAAAATGTCATTTCAGTATTAGCTACAGCAAGCATCTTGAATTTACCAAATTGTAAGGAAGATTTTTTTTCTTAGATTACCTTCCACGGTGGGTCCACCTAAGATGTCTTTTATAACATCATATGACTTACTCTTTTTTCTTATTCTTTTTAAAGAAAGAAGCTTTTTAATGTAAAATCTTTTTAAAATTTTATTTATTTATTTATTTTGGGGTGCGTTGGGTCTTCGTTGCTGCACGCGGGCTTTCTCTAGTTACATACAGCGAGCGGGGGCTGCCCTTCCTTGCGGTGCGTGGGCTTCTCATTGAGGCGGCTTCTCTTGTTGTGGAGCACGGGCTCCAGGCTCATGGGCTTCAGTAGTCGTGGTTTGCAATTAAGATTGAAGTCACAGTATGTCTGTGTGTGTGTGTGTGTGTGTGTGTGTGCGTGTGTGTGTTTGTGTGCGCGTATGGGAATAACCAATTGCTTTGACATAATCGTAAGATTCTCTACATAGAAGAGGCAATCTTGATTTTACCCAATCAAGAGAAGCAGGTTTTCATACAAAAAGGATGCAGCAATTGTACAGAACACAATTTGATCTATGATTGTTTTGCTGTGTATTGTTCATTCTTACAGGAAGCTTCTTGGTCAATTGAATGGCCCAGCATTCAACCTCAGACTGACCCCAGACTTGATTTGGTCCACTTTGTTACAATTTCTGATAAGAGTCTAGTGGGGCAAAGGGAATTGAGGGAAGATAAAATTGAGGGGGTTGGATTGTGGAGGTGATAAGGAAAATAAGGAGCTTCTTTCTTTTGAACAGCACAAAAATCTATACAGGCAGTGAAATTTTATTGGAATATCTGCCTTTTCTTGTTACGCTTTTTACTCTTGCATGGAATGGAGGCAAAGATTGTGAAAGTAAAGCCCTTCTTCCTCTTTGTACCGTTAACAATGCCACACAAGAGAAAACCTCCTTTGTCCGAACAAACAGATATGACACATTCCAGTCATAGTGCCTCCTTTTGCCATAGGACCTCAATACGCCCCTAAACTGAAATCTGAAACTCTAAAGAATGTAGGTATGAAAGGGAAAAATACACCCAGTTAGTGTAGTAATGTAGTTACAGAAATGTCAGAAGCCTCTATTGGATACACATGAAAACGGAGAATGGAATAAGACAACTTTGTCCATTCAAATGAAGAACATAACCCTTACTACTGCATTAGTTTCAGGAGCGAGAAGCTCAAAATCACTTAGCTTTGTGATCATTTCTGTTGTCTTTTTTGTCACCAAGGGGGTTAGAGCTGTGATCCAAAGTTACAGGTTACTTTAAGCAAATACAGCCTGTGAAGATTTAGATAAAATGATGGCGTTGATCGTATACTTTAAAAAAAGAAGTTTCAATATTAAAATGTGGACACAAATTTTTAGAAACATACCTCTAAATAAATTTGATTTTTCCACAGCACCCTTGGACAGTAGATTAGAATGAGGGTAGTTTCCTCCCTCCCCCCCAAAATCAATTTTCTCAACGTATTAAAATATGCTTAGGTGTTAGTGACATTATTGGACTAAAAGTAGTAACTACCAACACTCTCTTACCTTCTAATATTTGCACTTTATTTTCAATTAGGAATTTTTACCATCAGACTGTGACAGGATTGGCATTCAGCTGGGTGCACTGACATGGTCTTACTGGTTATTTGTGGCTGCAGCCCAAGTTGTACAGATTATTAAATATTTTAAATATTAATTCTGTACTTACATGATCATTTTTGTGACTTCAATATGGATAGATAGATAGCTCTCACTTGCTAAATGTGTGTGTGTATATATATATATATCTCACTTGCTAAAAAGTCTAGCAAAATCATATTTTCAGATTTTGCAGATCAGGAAATTATAACAGCATTTAGAATAGAAATGGATTTGCAAATTACTGAATTCTCAATTAGCAAAGGTTGTTCTTCTAATACCTTAGAACTTTGGTTCACTTTGAATTTTCTCAACATACATACACCACATACTGTCCAATAAGATTCCTTGCAATTAGTGGCATATGTTTTATTCAGAGCACTCTACAAAACATGATTATGGCTCAGAAAGTCTCTCTAAATTCTCCACTTGTAGATCCAGCTCTGTGCTTGGTATTTCTTCTTGTCAGTCTTAAACATCAAATGAAACATGTCAAAATCAAACTTGTGATCTCTGCCCATCTCACCTCAACCTCCAGGATTCCCCAGCTCCCAATCCGGATTTTATCTTTGACATTCCCTCTCCATCCACCGCATATCAAAGCCCTCACCCCGTCACTGATGTCACTGATGTTACGCCTCTACCTTAGGGCATCACCCAAGTCTCAGCTTTCACCATCCATCGTGTGAGGGCTACTACAGGGGCTTTTATAACTCGTCCTCTGGCTTCTGATGTTGCCCCCCCTCCAAATCCATCCTCCAATAGGTGAGAGGAGCCTTTTCAAAATGCAAATATAACAACTATCACCCCTTCAGCTACACATGCCACTTAAATGGATTACCACTGCTCTAAGATAAAGACCAAAACTGTGCACCTGATTTTTTTGAAACCCAGCAAGGCTCCTTCAGTTTCACCTCTTTTGGTAGCTCCAGTCCTTCCTTCTACTTCAGCTGCCTGGCTTTCTTTCAGTTGCTCTGACTCTCCCTGCTCTCTCCCATCCTCACACCTGTAAACACAGGTACTCATACATTTCCTAGTGAACTCTTAGTTAAACCTCAGATATCAACCCAAATGTCCCTTCCTCAAATGAGCCATGTTGTCCCCCTAGACTGAGCCAAATTCCCTTACAATACACACACACACACACACACACACACACACATCTTTTGTATGCATACATGTATCTGTACTTGTGTATCCGTATCCCTCATTACAGCTAATTGCAAATTCACATTTATTTGTATAACTGTTTAATTAATCCTAAGGGAGGGACCTGTCTAGTTTTCTTGGTCCTTATATTCCTGCAAGATACCACAGTGCCCACTCAGAGAGGGGGTGTAATAAGTATTTGTTGAATAAATGTCTATTTGGGCATCCTGTCTTTAATCCCGAATGTGCACATGCATACACATATACTACACACATTCTAAGATAAATAAATAAATAAATAAATAAATAAATTACTTGGAAGTTACAAGACCCCATTTTTTACTTTCTTTGTGACCTCTCCAAATACCACACTCCTCTTTCTTCAGTTTCTCCTCCCTATCAGTGATTCATTCAGAGGTGACTTCAGCCGTGCTACATTTGCTTAGAGAATGAGGTTGGTCTATTGAACTTTTTACCAAAAAAAAAAAAAAAAGTCCAGGCATTTCTTTACATTATTTCCTCTGACATGTGAAATCACATGATAAATTCAGGAATTTTAAAAGGCCTTACTATATCAGGGATTTATGCTGTGCTGTTTGTGCATATTTTGGCATTAGTCAGTGATCTAAGATTATACCACGTTGGAGAAAAAAAAAAGAAAATCCTTTGGAAGTTTTCTATTCGTATGATTTCCGTATAGAGATAAAAGAAATGAAGGAGAACAAATTAAAGTAAGAATAAATAGATGAATTTGAAAGAGTAACATAAAAATCTATGTTATAAATTAAAAGTCTATATTTTTAAGAATTGCACAAAGGCTTCAAACTATGGCTAAAATAGTTAAGGAAGCGACCTATCATACTGACTGGCACTTACTATGTTCTAGGCACTATTCTAATTATTTGTTCCTGAATTCAAATTACTGCATTAAAATTGAGTTAGTCTCCTTTTTATTTAAAGCCTTCTTGGTTGAACTAGTGTAGGGGAGAATCTTCTAAGCCTGGCACATTTTGTGCCAGAAAACAAGGAATTGTTCAAAAGGTGGTGGAGACACATCAGAAGGACATAAGAGCCAGATTTCAGGGATACCCACTGGCCCAACTTGGGATCATTTGAACATAAAAAGTAATAATGTATGTTATAGATTACAGCACATTAATAAGAAGAGCATCCATGAGCCCATAGTGTGTGTAGCATGCAGACGGGTGCAGGCAGAAGGAAAAGCTCTGCTTCACTGAAGAGTACAAGCAACTTATTAAAAGAAAGGATAGAATTATAAAGTCACCTTTTGTGACTACTATTACAAAGGATAATCCACCACTGGGTGAATGGTTGATGGGGACAGGATAGGCACACTAACTCTACATGTCAGCCCACAGATTGCTTATTAGTTACAAAGAGGGGAAGTCCCTTTACAGGATGCTCTCTGGCACCAGCTTAACCAAGTGACCACACTTTCCATCACCGATAGTGGACAAACTGACATCATGTGCCTCTTGATACACACGTGAAGTAGGACAATCCCCTCTGAAGTTATTGCCAGAAATTATTCTCCTGAATCTAATCTTGAGGAAACAATCAGACAGATCCAAATTGGTAGATATTCTTCAATATAACTCACCTGGACACTTCAAAAATGTCAATGGCACTAAAAAAAATCCTGGAAACTGTTCAGTATGAAAAGACTAGAAGAAATGGCAACTAACTGAAAGATATCCTTCCTGATTAGATTCTGGATGAGAAGAAAAAAACTAACTATAAAGGATAATATTGGGACGATTGGAAGGAATCTGGATTTGGGCTGTAGATCATATACGGTATTACACCCATGTCAAATTTTCTAATCATATTGGAGTCATGTAGGAGAATGTGTTTTGGGAGAGACAATATACTTAAATGTATTTAGAGATGAAGTCTCAGAATCTCTGCCATTTTCTTTCATGTGGTTTGGCAAAAAAATTTTTTTTTTAATATGGGAAAGAGAAAAAAGAAAATGTGGCAAAATGTTAACAATTGTTTAATCTAGATAAAGATTGTATAATATTACTGCTAATTTTCTGTAGATGTTTTTCAAAATAAAAATTGGGTAAAATATTCTGTGATTTTAAACCAACTATCCAACAGTCGCGATCATTGTCACATTGTATTGAAGTGAGCTTGTGTGCTTGAAAGCAGTTTCATTGGTCAATTAGTAAAGTGTTCTCTCCAGAGTATCTAAATATCTTCATCCAGCATTCCATAATACTCACTAATTTATATTTAAACACTTAAGAAAAAGCTATCCTTAAAAATTATGTTGTAGGCAGTATAGGAGACAATACCTAATAGGATACTATCAGTAAATATTAGATGAAGTAATATTTTTCCTGTTGTTCAGTTATATATGAGAACTTTTCAACACGTGAAATTATAGGAAAATTAGGCAACTTGGTAATACGCTTTTTCTTCTTCCGTGTCTTTGCTTAACATTTGATGCTTGCTTATAAAACAAAGGGTAAGATTACTGATGATTTTCACGGAAAGATCCACAACTTAGCAGAATGCAGTGTGCAGTGTAGAATTGATCTGGCCAAGGCCCCAATGAGATTTAGGATCCAGTGTGATTCTCAACTGTACATCGTCTAGAAAGCAGGCAAGCACTATCAGTACCTGTATATTAGAAACAGGTACTTAAAAGCCCAATACCATAGATTTACAAATATCAGAAAACAGAGCTCTCTGTTAGGTCAGAAGTGAGAGTTGATTCTATATGAAGCACCAAGTGAAAGAGATTAAATTTTTTAAAAGTTACAAAATTTGTAATAAAAATTATCTCTTTAGAAAAATTTCAACTTCAAAATAAGTATTTAAAATAGTCCTCCTACCATTTAAGTGTATGATGTAATATTTGCAGTCAGGTCCCTGTAAGAACACTTTGCATGAATACTTTTCTGATAACATTTAGGGCTGCTTCGATATGTACCTTGCACTTATCCAGAACAAGTGGAGCAGTGCTTCTCGATATATGAGAAAAAAAGAACTAGATCTTCTTGTATCTTAAGATACAATAAACCAAAGGTAAGATTATTAATAGAACTCTTTCCCCTTATATTTCATATGCTAGTTCATAAATTATTATAAATTATAATAAGAGAAGAGGTTTGAGTTTTTGAAAAATCTGAAAGAACCAGTTTCTTGATACTACCAGGTTATACTGTCTTGAAGCTAAATTTCGCTGTGTTAGGAAGTTAAACTTCATCTTCAGCTTATATTAAGACAGACAAGTTGTTTAAACTTGGAATTGTTTTTAATAAGGGAAAAATAGTAAATTGTTATGGAGAGAGAGTTGGTTCTTAAAAAAGTCTTGATTATCTTCAGATAAAGGTAATAATAGCTTTAGTTCTTATACCCATTGTCCCACTAGACACACCTCTGCCCCAAGCTATTCATATACATGTCAGTACTTATACAATGGATACCCATACTGCTGTAAGGGGGACAGAATTTTAAGACGTGAGAACTGGGTAAAATTGAATTTTGTGATCTCATTAATATATTTTAATATATTGTTAATATATTTTTATTTCATATTTTTAAAAAAATTTCTAAGACCATGAACAACGTAAGTTAAAAGTTTGAATTTATAGCAATAGGAGAAGTGAACTTTCATATAGAATTTGGCTTTAAAAGTGAACAGCTATGTGAACAACTTGTGTAGGTAATTATTAGCTGGAAGCTCTTTGTACTCTAAGTTTATTGAATATACACATATGATAATAAGACTTTGAACAAATAGAACCTTTTGATAATAAATACATGTGAAAGATTGTGCCGTGGGGAATAATTCTAGATATTATAAGTATATTGAATTTCCTGCACACAGAATGCAGAACCCTCGACCAAGTATGTAACTATTTTTCATTCATGAAAAATCGGTTATTTTACCTAAACTCTCAGAAAGGATCAGTGTAACCAACAATGGAAAATGGTATTGTTCTATTTATACATATATTCCAAACAGCAATCACGGAAGAAATAGCGAAGTGGATCCCTGTATCCTGTTGCCAGTAGTGAGATAAGCTACACTCAAAATCACAATGATCAGAAACAAATAAATACCTAATCATTACCCGAGAAGTCTTCCCTGTCATTGTGTATTGGAATCCCTGATTGTTTGCTTTTGTGGGATCTACTCACCTGCTTAGAGAAAGTACTTTAGCAGTAAAATAAAATATAGAAGAGCTGAGTTCTTTTTATGAACCTTGTACATTTATAACACTTCATGGAACTGTACACTCCCCCATTAGTTTTACTGTATGCTAACAAAAATAAAATGAAGTATCCTTCCAGTTGCCTTCCCTCATTAAGATTTTTTGTTACATTTTTATTATTATGCCCTATTTCCATATTTAAATGAAATCAGTGCTCAGAATCCGTCCTTTCATGCCTGTTTCCTTTTCTGAGCTACCTTGATTTATTTCGTGGATTGCCAGATTTCACTATCAAGGAGTTTATTCTAGGAGGGCTTGTGTGCATGATGCTTCCTGAATTTTTACTTGCCTGATCCTCATTCCCCACCCCCTTTTCCCTTGCTCAGCGTGGATGTCTTTAGTCCATAAGCCATTTTCTGATTTGCTTTACATTTTTCAAGGGGGCTGGCAATGTGGAATGGCAGGAGCTGGTGCAATGGGCAGTCTGCAGCTCCAGTATGGGTCTTGTCTAGAATACCCTCTCTCACCATGCTTGTTCTACTTACCCTCGAGTTTAAACAGTCAAACCCCTAACTCAGTGTTGTGATTTAGCAATCATAGCTTTCCTCCCATTGTCTCCAATGGTACACTCAGCTGGGAGACCGGTCCATAGCTAGTAAAAGTAGAAGGTGGGTGTGTTATTTCCTCCAGCCTGCCATCCCCAGTCATTCTGACTTTGAGTAGGGAAGTTTCACATTCCCTAGAACCTACTTGTACCCTCAATGTCACTGCACCAATCTAAGGTTGGGGACAGCCTGTTGGGACTATGATATTATTTTTAGGAAAGTTTATATCCACCTCAAGGTTTGAGAGCGTATGTGAATTCTCGTCATCCTCTCGTTTCTCTCTAGATTTACAGAATTTAGCAGATATGCCGTGCAGTTACTGGTTTGAAGTTGTGGTTCTTTCCTTGTTTAATTGAAGATGGAGTACTTTTTCACTAATTTTTAATAGACTTTATTTTTTAGATTCACAGAAATATTGAGTAGAAGATACAGAGATTTCTCATATACCCTCTGCCCTCCCACCCCCTAGCCTTCCTCATTATCAACTTCCTCCACCAGAGTGGTACACTTGTTACAACTGATGAACCTACTTTGACACATCAACATCACCTAAAGTCCATAGTTTACATTATGGTTTACTCTTGTCCTGTATATTCTATGGGTTTGGACAGATTTTAAATGACATGTATCCACCATTATAGTATCATACGGAGTGATTTCACTGCACTGGTGAAGGACATACCTCCCTCTCCTCCAAGCCCTATCAACCATAGATCTTTTTACTTGTCTCTATACTTTTATCTTTCAACAATGTCACAAAATTAAAATATTACAGAATGTAGCTTTTTCACATTAGCTTCTTCCACTAGTAACATGCATTTAAGTTTCCTTCATGTCTTTTCATGGCTTGATAGTTCATGTCTTTTCAGCCCTGAATAATGTTCCAGTGTCTGGGTGTACTACAGTTTATTTATCCATTCACCTGGTGAAGAACATCTTGGTTGCTTCCAAATTTTGGCAGCTATGAATAAACCTGCTTTAAACATCCATGGGCACATTTTTATGTAGACATTAAGTTTTCAGCTCCTTTGGGTAAATTCCAAGTAGCATGATTGCTAGGTTGTATGTAAGGGTATATTTAGTTTTGTAAGAAACTATCAAACTGCCTTCTTAAGTGATGGTATCATTTTGCATTCCTGACAGCAGTGAATGAGAATACCTGTTGCTCCAAATTCTCACCAGCCTTTGGTTTTGTCAATGTTCTGCACTTTAGCCATTCTGATAGGTGTATAATGGTACCTCATTGTTTTAATCTGCATTTTCCTGATGACATATGATGTGGAGCATCTTTTCTTTTCTTTTTTTTTTTTGTTTTTTTGTTTTTGTTTTTTAAACATTTTTAAACAGTATAACTGTTTTACAATAGTGTGTTAGTTTTTCCTTTACAACAAAGTGAATCAGTTATACATATACATATGTTCCCATATCTCTTCCCTCTTGCATCACCCTCTCTCCCACCCTCCCCATCCCACCCCTCTAGGTGGTCACAAAGCACTGAGGCGATCTCCCTGTGCCATGTGGCAGCCTCCCACCAGCCATCCAATTTACACTTGGTAGTGTATATATGTCCCTGCCACTCTCCCACTTCATCACAGCCCACCCTTCCCCCTGGAGCATCTTTTCATATGCTTATTTGCCATCTGTATATCTTCTTTGTTGTGGTGCCTGTTAAGATCTTCGGCCCATTTTTTAATTGAGTTGTTTGCTCTCTTATTGTTGAGTTTTAAGAGTTCTTTGTATATTTTAGATAATAGTCTTTTATCAGATGTATATTTTTTGAAAATATTTTATCCCAGTCTGTGACTTGTCTTTTCAGTCTCATGACAGTGTCATTTGCAGAGGAAAATTTTTAAATTTTAATGAAATCCAGCTTATCGATTCTTTCTTTCATGAATCATACCTTTTGTGTTGGATCTAAAAGCCATCACCAAACTGAAGGTCACCTAGATTTTCTCAAGTTGTCTTCTAGGAGTTTTATAGTTTTACATTTTACATTTAAGTCTGTGATCCATTTTGAGTTAACTTTTGTGAGGGGAGTAATTTCTGTGTCTAGATTAATTTTTTTGCATGTCGATGTTCAGTTTATTCCAGCACCATTTGTTGAAGAGACTGTCTTTGCTTCATTGTACTTCCTCTGCTTCTTTGTCAAAGAACAGTTGACTGTATTTATGGGGGTCTACTTCTGGGCTTTCTATTTTATTCCATTCACCAATTAAAATTTTTTTTTCACCAATACCACAATGTCTTGATTACTGTATCTGTATATTATATTATGTCTTGAAGTTGGGTAATGTCACAGTTCTCCAACTTTTTTCTCCTTCAGTATTGTTTGACTATTCTGGGTCTTTTGCCTCTCCATATAAACTTTAGAATGAGTTTGTTGATATCGCAACAAAATAACTTGCTGGGCTTTTAATTGGAATTGCATTAATCCATAGGCAAGTTGGGAAGAACTGACATCCTGGCAGTGTTGAGTCTTCCTATCCATGGACATGGACAATCTTTCCGTTTATTTAGTTCTTTATATTCTTTCATCAGAATTTTGCAGTTTTCTTCATATGCACCTTGCACATGTTTTATTACCTAAGTATTTAATTGGGGGGTGCTAATGTAAATTGTATTCTGTTTTTAATTTCAAAGTCTGCTTTTTCATTGCTGATATATAGTACAGCAATTGACTTTTGTATATTAACCTGGTATCCAACGACCTTACTATAATCACTTATTAATTCCAGGAGAGTTTCTTTGGCAATTCTTTCAGATTTTCTACGTACACAATCATGTCATCTGTGAATAATGATGATTTTACTTCTTCCTTCCTAATCTGTATACCTTTTATTTCCTTTCCTTGTCTTACTATGTTAACTAGGACTTCCAGTATGATGTGAAAAGCAGTGGTGAAAGGAGACATCCTTGCCTTGTTCCTGATCTTACTGGGAAAGCTTCAAGTTTCTAACTTATGTTAGCCATAGGTCTTGTGTATATTTCTTTATCAAGTTGAGGAAGTTCTTTATTCCTAGTTTACTGAGAATTTTTCATCATGAATGAGTGTTGGAGTTTGCCAAATGCTTTTTCTGCATCTGTTGATATGCTGTTGTGATATTTCTTTTTCTGTCTGTTTATATGTTAGGTTGCATTAATTGATTTTTGAATGTTGAATCAACCTTGCATACATGGGATGCATCCACTTGTTGTGGAATATAATTCTTTTTATACATTGTTGGATTTGATTTGCTAATATTTTGTTGAATATTTTTACATCTATGTTCATTAGAGATATTGGTCTGTAATTTTTTTGTAATGTCTTTGTTTAGTTTTGGTATTAGGTTAGTGCTGACCTCAAAGACTGAGTAAGAGATTATTTCCTCTGCTTCTATCTTCTGAAAGATAATGTAGAGAACTGGTATAATTTTTTCCTTTAATGTTTCATAGAATTCACCAGTGAACCCATCTGAACCTGGTACTTTCTGTTTTGTAAGGTTATTAATTATTGATGCAATTTCTTTCATGGATATAGATCTATTCATATTGTCTATTTCTTCTTGTGTGAATTTTGACAGATTCTGTCTTTCAAAGAATTGGTCCATTTCCTCTAAGTTATCAAATTTGTAGGCATATAGCTGTTCATAAGATTCCTTTATTATCCTTTGAATTTCCATGAAATGGGTACTGTTGTCCCCTCTTTTATTTCCAGTAATAGCAATATGTGTCCTCTCTTTTTTTCTTGATTAGTCTGGCTAGGGACTTATTGCTTTTATTGTTTTTTTCAAAGAACCAGCTGTGGTTTTGTTGTTTTCTATCTTGATTTCTTGTTTTCAATTTCAATTCTAATTTTTATTATCTCTCTTCTTCTCCTTACTCTGGAATTTATTTGTTCTTCTATTTCTAGTTTCCTAAGGTAGGAGCTTAGACAATTGATTTTAGATAAAATATGCATTCAATGCTATAAATTCCCCTCATCTCACAAATATTGGTAAGTTATGATTTCATCTTCATTTAGTTCAAAATATTTTAAAATTACTTGAGATTTCTTCCTTGACACGTGTTATTTACAGGTGTATTGTTTAGTTTCCAAGTATTTGGGGATTTTCCAGATATCTTTCTGTTGTTGATTTCTGATTTGATTTCATTGTGATCTGAGAGCAGACATTTTATGATTTCTAGTCTTTTAAACTTTTTAATGCCTGTTTTATGGCCTGGAATATTTTCTATCTTGGTGAATGTTTGTGTGAGTTTGAGAAGAGTGTGTATTTTTTCTGTTGTTGGTTAAAGTAGTATAGAAGTCCATTATATCCAGTTGATGGATGGTATTGTTGAGTTCAACTATGTCTTTACTAATTTTCTGCCAGCTGGATTTGTCCATTTCTGATAGAGAGGTGTTGAGATCTCCAACTATAATAGTGGATTCATCTGTTTTTGTTACAGTTCTATCAATTTTTGCCTCCCATAGTTTGACACTCTCTTGTTAGACACATACACATTAAGATTTATGTCTTCTTAGAGAACTAACTCCTTTTTCATTATGTAATGTTCCTGTCTACTCTGATAACTTTCCTTGCTGTAAAGTCAAAAACAACCTAATTGAATCCTCTGCTTAAGGTTCCACAAGGCTGCAATCAAGCAGTTGACTGGGCCCAATTTTTCATCTGAAGCCCAGGGTCTTCTTTCAGGCCCGTTGAATTTATGGGCAGAATTCTGTTCCTTACAGCAATAAGTCTGAGAGCCTCAGCTCCTACAGACCATCCCTCTCCAAAGGAAGTTCACAGCTAGCTTTTTGCTTCTTCAGGGCCAGTAGGAGAGCATCTCTAACTTCAGGGAAGTCCTGGACCCTCTTTTAAGTCAGGCCCACCCAGGATGCTTTTATTTTATTTTATTTTATTTTGGTTATCTTTTTCTTTGTGTACAACATGATGACTTGATGTACATATACATTGTGAGATGATTACCACAATCACATTAATTAGCATATCCATGATCTCACATAGTTATCTTATGTGTGTGGTGAGAATACTAAGACTTACTCTCTTTGCAAATTTTAAGTAAATAAAACAATATTATTAATTATAGTCACCATGCTCTATGTTAGGTCTCTAGAACTTATTTATCTTATAATTGAAGGCTTTTACCCTTTGGCCAGCAACTCCTCATCTCCTCAACTCCCTAGCCCTTTGTAACCACCATTCTATTCTCATTCTCTCTTAAATTCCACATATAAGTGAGATCATACAATATTTGACTTTCTCCGTCTGGCTTATTTCACTTAGCATGATATCCTCCAAGTTCATCTATGTTATAGCAAATGGCAGGATTTCCTTCTTTCTCATGGCTGAAGTAATCTCTTGTTTAATTAACTCAAACACAATTGATTAAGGGCATTAATTAATTCTGCAGGGTTTTTTTTTTTTACCTTTTTCATATACTATTCATTAAAATCAAATTACAGGTCTTGTCCACACTCAGGAGGAGGTGATCATGTAGGGCCAGGCCTATTAGGGTTCATCTTAGAATTCTATCTGCCACAGAGATCTTGCATATTGACTTGCATATTTAATTTCTTGTCTGGTGCCTTGACTTGGTGTTGTCATAAATAGCTAAAATTCAATATGATCAAAACTGAGCTCTTGATCTTCTCCTTTGAAGGCTTCCCCTATCTTGAGTATCATTTCAAAAGTTAATTTCAAGTTTTTTCACTTCTTTCCATCTCTACTGCTGTTACTCTGATCCAAGTCATCATCATTATCTATATTTGTAGACTACAACAGCCCCCTTCCTGGTTGATTTCTTTATTTCTCAGATCATGACTCACATGGCAGCAAGAGTGATCTTAAGACATAGATCTAATCCTTTCTCTCCTCTGATTATAAACACTCTATAGTTATCTGTTGTTTTTTAGAATTGCCCTTATGGACCTGATAGGACCTTGCCTATCTTTCCAAGCTCACCTTAGGTCACTTTCTTTTATTCATTGAGTTCCAACCATACTGTCTTCTTTCAGTTCCTAGAACATGTTAAGTTCTTTTCTCTTTCAGAGTATTTTCACATATGATTCACTCTACGGGGAACTCTCTCCCTTTACCAGACAACTTTGCATGAGACTAGATCCTTCCTGTCCTTCAGATCTGCTTTAACATCACCTCCTCAAAGATGCATTCTCTGACCAACACGTCTAAAGAAGTAAAGAAGTTCTGCTCGTCCTTATACCAATGTTTGATATGTTGACCCTTGCTTTTAGTATTTGTCACACTTCTTAATCATGTTTGTTTTTCTTGGCTCACTTTTGTGTCCTAGTATCTAAACAGTGCCTGTCAAATAACAGATCATCAAAACATATTTCATGAATGACTGAAGCGTTGCTATTATCAAAAAAATGGGCTAGAGTAATTCAAAGAAGGCTTTATGGGAGAAGCTGGCCTTTTTTTTTAATGAATATTCAAACCCAAACACTTACATGGATGTATAACTTAAAAAAAATTTTTTTTATTTATTATTTTTGGCTTTGTTGCTCCACGTGGGCTTTCTCTAGTTGCAGCGAGCGGGGGCTACTCTTTGTTGCCATCTGCGGGCTTCTTCTTTTGTGGATCATGGGCTCTAGGCGCTCTGCTGGACTCTAGGCGCTCCAGCTTCAGTAGTTGTGGCTCGCGGGCTCTAGAGCGCAGGCTCAACAGTTGTGCAAGGGCTTAGTTGCTCCATGGTATGTAGGATCTTCCTGGCCAGGGATCGAACCCTTGTCCCCTGCATCGGCAGGCAGTCTCCCAACCACTGTGCTACCAGGGAAGCCCTGACAGATAGATTCTTAACCACTGCGCCACCAAGGAAGTAGGATGGAGAGTCAGAAAGGAAGAAAGTCCCAGACAGATGGAGTAAAGAGCAAAAACAAATTGATGGATGTAGAGATTAGCATGGAGTGCTCAGGAATCAGTAGACAGAGAGGAGGCTTCACATTGGAGAACAGCAGGAAATTAGGTTGCAAAGGTGTAGTTACCACCTTATGAAGAGCCTAGTAGACAGACCTTCCAGTATGGGTTATTATATGATATTGAATATAGTTTCCTGTGCTATATAGTAGGTCCTTGTTGGTCATCTATTTTATATATACTAATGTGTATATTTTAAGGAAAGGAAAAACTTTGAATAAGCAATATTTAAGAAAGATTAGTAAGGCAGCATTATTTGTATTGAATTGAAGAGATTATATGGAGATAAGTTGTTTATCCAGAAGGCTTTTTGTTCATTTATGCAGCCCATATTGATATCCCATTCACTATGTCTAAGGCAGTGTGTTTGGCATGAGGGTACCATGGGTAGCACTTCAAAGTTGAGTTCTAAAAATCAAAGACCAGCTTGAGGTTGGTGGAGAATCTGAAAAATAGAAGAAAATATACATGTGCCCAGGGACAAAAGAGAATGCAGTTAGTTCTTAGGAATTTATATAGTTCAGCCTGCCTTGGGAGTAGAGTTTGAGTAGAGGTATGAGTGATAAAACTAAAAAAGTGGTCTAGAGCTAGATAAGGATGGGCCTTTTTAGTCATTACACTTGACCCTTGAACAATAAGAGGGTTAGGGGTGCCAACCCCCACACAGTCAAAAATCTGCATACTGCTATCTCTGACTCAAAAGTAAAGGAATTGATGAATGATTCACCGAATGGCAGGAAGCTGAAACCATTTGGATAAAATCAGGACTGAAACTCTACTTCTTTTGATTCCACATATTGAGATCTCTAATCGAACAAACTTTCCCCCACACTTTGTTAATTAAGATCTGTAAAATGAAAATACAGGTACTACATTTATTGACAAAAATCTGCTTGTAAATGGACCTGTGCAGTTCAAACCTTTGTTGTTCAAGGGTCAATCGTATAAGAAACTTGGGCCTGTTAAAAAAAAAAAGTGTGAGGAGTGGTAGAATACGCAGTCAGCATTTAGAAAAAAGGGACCAGAACAGGTGAGTTATTAGAACTGGAAGCATGGATTAAGCTTTCATCTTTGCAGAAATTAGATCATTTCATGGGGAATGGAGCAGAGAAAAGAGAGCAGAACTCCAAGGAAAGAAAAAGAGAAGTGGGTGAGATCATTAAAGCTTGAAGTAAGATCACAGTAGGGGCCAGAGATGTGAGACGTTTCAGAATGGTCAACAGATCATGGCATGAAGAGGTCAGGAACTCAGAGGATATATTTTGCAGTGGCAAGAAGGAAATAACTTGTAACCCTAAAAAAGACATTTCTCTGTGGTTGCTTGAATGCCCAGTTAACAGTTAACCAGAATATTTCAGTGTCGATGTACACTTTTGTGAGTTCCTAAGATGTGTGGGTAAATAATGTAAAAGTATTTGTCAGTGCTGGAAAATGGAATGTTTTCTTAAGACAAGTAGTCCCTTATAGCTTACTTAGGTTTTCAGTTTATTTAGTCAACTCTGACTTTTGGTAACTAATAAAAAAGTAAATTAGCTTATTCTGAGCAAATTTTAATAAATTTCATAATTTTGGCATCACTCTATGTAAGTTTTATTTGAAGTGTACACTTAAGTTTAGTGGAAATCATGCAATTTAAAGACAGATAAACCTGAGTTTGGATAATGGCCCTACCTGTTATGAGTCACGTGAACTTTCATATTTTGGTGTTTACTTCCCTAAATTGTCTCTAGACAGTATCCACATTTTAGAGCTTGATATTTTAGTCTTAGGCTTTACCTATTGACTTTCCACCATGATAGAAGAGAATTTAGTCCTTTTTCCTTCATCTTACCACACATATTCATACTTGTCCTTCCCAACCCTTCTGTCCTCCCAATAGTGATAATATTTTGTTTAGACACATATTCAGTGTTTTTGTCGTCAGGACTATGTAAATGTTAGCCACAGCTTAGCCATGCAGTTTAATCTGTTCTTCTTTTTTTCCTTTCCTACATTTTCTGTTTTTCTGAAGTTAATAGTATCTTGCTCTTTCATTTGTCTAATGTTCTAAATTTTTGTCACTGATTCAGGCAAACTCTTCATCATTGTCTAAATATTCTGTCAGGATGTTCAGACAGATCAGCTAGACTACAAGTTTTAGCTTTCTGAAAAGTTTCTCCCATGCCTCTGTCCTGCTCCAGTTTGCACTGCTCACCCTCTAAACCTGTATACAGCTTTCATCTTTCATTTCAGCTTTCATCTAAGAAATTTCTCTTATGTCATCCCTCTCCTTTTCTGGGCCTACTGTTTCCTGTATCCTATTTCTTCCTCTTATTTTATTCCCTTGGTTTGTGCTTTTGGGGAGGTGAATTTTTTGAAAATGTATCTGAAAAAGTTTTTTTTACCTACACCTTTGATTGAGACTTTGATAGAATTTAGTAGCATTTAATAATATTTTAAGTGAAAATAATTTTCCTTGAGAATTTTGAAGTCATTCTAGCTCCATTGCCTTATTCTAGATTCCACTGTTACTACTGACAAGTCTGATGTTATTCTGATTCTTGATCCTCTGAATGTGATCTGGTTGTGATCCATTTGTTTCTCTCTGGCAACACATGGAATCTTTTATTTATTCCTAGTGTTCTGAAATGTCTATACAATGTCCCTTGGTGTGTTTATTTCATATCCATTGTGCTAAATACTCAGTGATCCCTTTATATCTGGAAACTCATGTCCTTCAGTTCCCTGAGATTTTCTTGAATTATATCACCAATGGTCTCCTTCCTTTTCTCTTCTCAGTTCTTGCTGCCTGGAACACCTCTATTATTCAGATTTTGAATCTCTTAGATTAATCCTATTTCCTGGCTTTTTTTTTCCTTGTCCAGTTTTCCATCTTTTTGTTCTTCTGCTTTACCTTCTGAGAAGTCATCTTAATGTATCTTCTGACCTATATGTTGGGTTTTCAGTTTGGTTATGTTTTTCATTTGCAAGAGCTTTCTTTTTTTTTCTCTCTCTCTCTCTGATTTCCTTTTTTAAAATTAAATATAGGGTCCTGTGCCATTTGATGGAATCAATTTTTTTGTCTCTCTAAAGATGTAAATTATAGTTCTTTTGAATTTTTTTTTGTTTAGTTTAGTTAGTTATTTTCCTATTCTTTGCCCTGCTTCTCTTCAGGTTATCTATTGCTTTCTCTCTTGCCTTCCCTCTTCTGGGGAACCTAGTGTACCTTTACTGGGTTTTATAACACAGAGCATCTTGCTTCTTGTTAGTATCTATGGATACTCTTTGATTTCAGCATTCATGATCTTTTAAGCTGATTATCACTCCTCTGCCTGCATTTATCTTCTAAAACTTTATTATTCTTTCTCTCTCTCTCTAGTAATCATCTCTACCCTTATATCTTTGCATATTTTTTTTCTCTATTGTCTTTGCTTTCGTTTTAAAGGAGATTGAAGAAGGAATACAGTAAGTCCCCTACATACGAACAAGTTCCATTCCAAGAATGCGTTCATAAGTCCAATTGTTCATAAGTCCAACAAAGGTACCTAGGTACCCAACTAACACAATTGGCTATATAGGACTGTAATGTAATAGGTTTATAATATTTTTCACACGAATAATACATAAAAAACAAACAAAAAATAAAGAAAACATTTTTAATCTTACAGTACAGTACCTTGAAAAGTACAGTAGTACAGCACAACAGCTGGCATACAGGGCTGGCATCAAGTGAACCGGCAAGAAGAGTTACTGAGTGGAGGAGGGAGAGGAGGTGGGAGATGGTAGAGCTGAAGGATCATTAGCAATAGGAGAAGGAGGGCAAGATGCAGTTTCACTCATGCCTGATGTTGATGGCACAGGTTCTGGTTCCTTGCTGGATTCAATTCTATCTACCCTCTTGAAAAAATGATCTGGTGATGTCTGGGTAGTAGCACTTTTTTTCTCATCATAGATGACATGGCAGCACTAAATTGCATTCTGAATGGCTGCTGCAACCTTCGTGTATCATTCTACATTTGGGTCCTGTCCTCAAAAACTAACAGTGCCTCCTCAAATAAAGAAAATCCTGTTGCCATTTCCGGCATTGTGAATCTCTTTGGTTTTTCAGTTACTTCTTCCTCTTGTCTCTCTCTGTCCTATCTCTGGGCCTCCAATTCCATCAGATTTTCATTAGTAAGCTCCTCGTGTTGCACAGCAGCAGTACTGTACGGTAAAGCACACAAAAGCACAACCACTTGTAGAGGATGGATGCACGTGACAATGTACACCAGACATGTGAACTAACTTACACGATTGGACATGCAAATGCACGTTTGCATCTTTCAAAGTTCACAACTTGAAGGTTCGTATGTAGGGGACTTACATGAGTTCATGAGTTCAGTCTGTCCCTTTACTAGATTTAACTAGACATACTCTCCACTGATTAGTTAACTAAATTAATTCAGATTAACCAGTACAATAATAGCATTAAAAGCATCACTAATTATTCATAATTTTGTAGTATCCTTCAGGCTCACAATTCTTTTTTTATATATTTTGTTGTATTTTCTGCCTTTTTGGGGGGATGTTAATCTTCAGAGTTATATATTATTCCTACTTTGCTTTGTTGGCGTCATTTCAAGCTTCTCAATATAACTATACTTATTTCAATGACTACCTTCTGGCAGTTACTTTGATGTTTTAATATGAGCACTGTTTTGAGGTGTGTTCTTTGAAAATGCCTTAAGAGCTTACTCTATGATTTTTGTCAGTAGATATTTTTGCAAGTTTAATTTATTTTTCATTTTTAAACCAAGATTTGTAGATTAGCACCTTTGCTGTTTTACTTCATGTTGCTTCTCTATTAAATGGTTGCAGGCAAAGCACAGATGGACTAGAATGTGAAACAAGAGCAAAGAGATAGGCCATGTAGTAAAATTTAATAAATATTTGCATGAGATTGCTTGAAGCCAGCTTTGAGTGCTTGGCTCACAGACTTTGCTATCCCTAAGAAACAAATCATATTTATTTTAGAATATACATATATTTCTAGTGTTTTATAGAGGTTTAGGTTAGCCTTAGAATTTTGCTATTTTATGGAAAGTAGTGTTATCCTTTCTACAAGAGACATTATACAATGGCAGCATACCAGATGTCTAGATAATATATAATGAAGGGGAAAAATCAATCTTCTAAATAGTTATTGACTGTCTAGCTAATCATTAATAGAAATAACTAACCAACATATCTGGCATAAGAAAGCAAGATACTCTATAAATATTACACCCTTACAAGGGTTTTACTGTTACTGTGATGAGCAGAAAAGGGAATATAGAAATAATGTAATATATAGGTGACAACATAGAAAATATATTTTATCCAGGTAACAGCAAGTAACATAGTAACAATAAGACAATCTATGTTTTATTGTCTCATCATAAAAATACTAATATGAAAATATATCAAGACAGTTTGTTGAATATAAAGCAATGCCAAACTTTTTGTCTAAGTTATTTGTCACAGGAATTTGTCATTCTAGAAGTCGTCTTAACTATTAGACATTAATTAAGTACAGATACTGCTATTTTATTGTAAAAAGTAACATTGCAAAACCAATTTGATCCATTCTGTTTTATGTTGTAGCTAACATTTTAATTTGAACTACTGCTTACTCAGAAGTGCAAAGATCAAAATGACTTCCTAACATTCTGTTGCCTCTTTTTTTGGGGGGAGGCAGTGTGGCCACTCCGCCGTGGCTTGTAGGATCTTAGTTCCTTGACCAGGGATCGAAACTGGGCCCCAGGCAGTGAGAGCATGGAGTCCTAACCACTGGACCGCCAGGGAGGTCCCCGCCTGTTGCCTCTTCAGTGGTGCCAGCTTGTTCTTGTCTGTTTGTTGTTGGTTTGTTTTGTTTTGTTTTACTAGTGACACAACCTCCACCAATCATAAGGAGGGCCAGAACACAATTCTACCCATGACCTGGGGGGGCGAACTGCAATGTTTAGCAAACTGCACGTTCCAGCAGTTTTATAGCCTGCCCTTTTCACTTAAGAAGGTATCGTGAATATTTTTCTGTGATTTTAATGATTCATCTTCAATGTCAATGTTATATCTACATAATAGTTCATTACATGCTGGATTTTGTTTATTTTTTGAGGTCTTTTGGAAGTAAATATATTGCTATGAAGCTTTTAAAATTATCTGGCTTTCTCTCTGTCTCTCTTACTCACTCACTCCTACATTATCCTATTTTTGAATCATGTCACTTTTCTCAGCTATAATGCCCCACCAGACTCACTAGATTTTGTAATTCCTTTATATATTGATCTATCTCCCTGAAAAGCAACTTCTTCCTTTAGTTGACACGAAAAACTCATATCCTGCTATCACTGAAACTGAAAACAAAAATTTAAATTAGCATGTATTGCTTGTTTACATAGTACTCAAAGTACTTCATTATTATTTAAGATTCAAGGGTATGTGAATAACATTTGTATATATTAGAACTATTTTGACCTACTGTGCACTACAGTAAAACACATATCCTTTTTCTCTTCTGACACTTCAAACTCATGGTTAGAATAAAAAATTTTTCATCTTCCGGTTCGTCTCCCCAAAATCCTTTAGTCCTTTTTGATCTCCCCTCAATTTCACTTTGGTGTAGTCATCTTTTCTGGTCTCTTCTTTTTCCACTTTTGGGGGGACCATATTTCATAGTTAAGTTTCATTCCTGTTATTTCTTAAGTCCTTTGCCCTGTGTTTACTTATTAAACAAACTGTTCATTTACAGTCTGCCATGTAATAAGGTCCTGCCTTAGTTTCTTAATTGCATGTTCTTTATGACAAGTTTCCTACTTCATAATCCTTTCTTTCAAGTTTTTATAAAGAAGATATTTCTATTACCCTGTTGTTTGGACTGAAGGAAATCCCTCAGGCTCTAACCTGTAACCTGTTTTATTCTCCCATTTTATCTGTGAATGCCCTCACGTTTAGCTATTATTTTTATGGTGCTGATGCTTATAACATTACCCATCCGTTCAATCATGCTCTACTTCTGAGCCCTGCATTTAAAGAAAAGCATTAACAAACACAAATGTGTCTGGAGGAGGATGGTTAAATTGACTGAAGACTCCTAAACCATGTCCCATAGCAATGGCTGAAGGAATTGTCCATATTTATTGTTTATCTTGGAGTAAAAAGATTAAGGATAGACAGGATAATTGTTTTCAATAATTGGAAAGTCTGTCACGTAAAGGAGAGAACAGATTTGTTATGAGTTGTTCTAGAAGACTCTACTAAAACCAACTTGTGCAAGTTGTAAAGAGCTAGGTTCAGCTGTTCTCTGATGAGAATCAGAGATTGAACCTTACTCCCTTTGGCTTTGCGTACAGTGTCTGGCACTGAGCCTTAGTCATATTCCAGCCTAATGGATGTTTATTGATTGGGTGGAATTGGCTTGAATTGAAAGAATAAACCTTTCTAACAGGAAAAACAGACTGCCTTTTGAAGTAAAAATACCTTATCTTTCAACAAATATTTATTGATTAATTACAGTGTAGCTGCGCCCATGCTGGACATCTGGAATGTAAAGATATTAACATTTTAATATTACAGACAGCCTCTATAGGCCAGGTATTCTTCTAAATATCTTTTATGTATCAGCATTTCACAACGTTGACCTCACATGGTAAACGCTTTTATTCTCCCCAATTTAGATGTGAGGAAACCGAGGCACAGAGGGGTTACAGAATAAGCCATGTGACTAAACTAGTAAGTCATCAAGCTGTGATTTGAACCTGGCAGTCAGGCTCCAGAATCTTCGTACTTAACCACTATGATAAACTGCCTCCAGTAATGAAAGACAAGAGGATGTGCGTGAATGGAAGGACAGAAGGTTTTTGGACTGGAATAGAATCCAGTCCAATCCCTGCCCTGGGGATTCCTGGCCAGCAGCTGTCCTCTTCCCAAATGCCTGTGGTCTTCTTTACCTTCCGTCCCGTCTCCCCACTGCCTCTGAGTGATCCTCCCACAATGCAGACCTGATCCTTCCACTCCCTTCAAACCTGCCGCTGGTCCCCTGGTGTCTGTAGTCACCCTAGGTTGACGCTGAGGCCCTCTGTGGTCTGCGTCCACCTCCACCTCTCACCTCACCTCCCACTGAACTCTGCATCAGACCATGTGGTTATGTGAGCCAGTCCTGCAGATTTCTTGACTGGGGAGATAACAGAGTTATTGTGAGAATTAAATAATCAATATAAAATGCTCAGAACAGAGGCTACAATGTAAAACTGTTCAATAAATGTTAGCACTGTTCTTTTCATTTATTTCTGATTATCTTGCAGAAATTGCTTCACCCAAAATATAGCTTATTCCTAAGTTCTCTCACTGTACTTAGAATTGCTTTGTAATACACTGAAAAATAAAGGCACTTTATATTTTTTTTAATTTTCTTTTTTTGTGGTATGCGGGCCTCTCACTGTTGTGGCTTCTCCTGTTGCGGAGCACAGGCTCCGGACGCGCAGGCTCAGCAGCCATGGTTCACAGGCCTAGCAGCTCCGGGGCATGTGGGATCTTCCCGGACCGGGGCACGAACCCATGTCCCCTGCATCGGCAGGTGGACTCCCAACCACTGCGCCACCAGGGAAGCCCAAAGGCACTTTATTATGAAGTCCTAATTTACAAATTCAGAGGCAAAGTGAGTACCTTCAGGGCCTAGTCAGAGCTGTTCCTCTGTTTCTCTGCAGGTTTCTCAGCTGTACCTTCCTCTGTGATGCCTTGTTTTTTAGGCTGGCTTCCATCAGGGCTGCCAGAAGACTTCCAGCAACAGCAGGAACTATGTTCTTCCTTATTCACGGTCACTGAGAAAGAAAATATCACATCTCATGACCATCCATCCAGAGCGCTAAGCTTAGTTCTGATTAAATGGCCTCCAAAACAGTCACCATGGCCAGACAAAGCCTGGTTCATTGGGTTGAATGGTGACCCCATAAAAGATATGTACACATTCTAACTCCCAGAACCTGTAACCATATCTGGAAAAAGGAGGTAATTAAGTTAAGGATCTTGAGATAAGCTCATCCAGAATTATTGGGGTTGGGGGCAAATCCAATGACAAATATCCTTATAAAATACACAGAGGAGAAGGCTATGTGAGGTTGGAAGCAGAGATTGCAGCCACTAGAAGTCAGAAGAGGCAAGGAAGGATTTTCCCCTAGAGCCTCCAAGGGGAGTGTGGCCCTTTTCTTTTGGTTACACCACAGTTGATCCCAATTGTGGACTGGAAGCCATCTTTAAAAATTTTTTTTTAAATTTTTTATACAATTTTTAAAGGTTACTTTACATTTACAGTTACTACCAAATATTGGCTGTATTTCCCATATTGTACAATACATCCTTAAGCGTATCTTACACCCAATAGTTTGTGCCCCCCACCCTCACCCCCGTATTGCCCCTCCCCGCTCCCCACTGGTGACCACTAGTTTGTTCTCTGTATCTGTGAGCCTGCTTCTTTTTTGTTATATTCACTAGTTTGCTGTATTTTTTAGACTCCACATATAAGTGATATCATATAGTATTTGTCTTTTTCTGTCTGACTTATTTCCCTTCACATAATACCCTCCAAGTCCGTCCATGTTGCTGCAAAAATATTTCATTTTTTTAAATGGCTGAGTAGTATTCCATTATGTGTATGTGTGTGTGTATACATACATATATATATATATGTATGTATACACACACACACACACACACACACACACACACACACACACACCCTGCATCTTCTTTATCAGCTGATGGACTCTTAGGTTGTGGAAGCCATCTTTTATTTAACACTTCTTGGGTTATATTATAAACTACTATGGTACTAAAACTCAGTCATTTCATTTGAGTTGCTGACCGCCCTCCCCCTTATCCAATCTGTAGTTATCACATATTTTATTTGACATAATCCCTCACTGATAACTCCTTCAAGTCATCTTAGAAATGATCACTCAAATTGCCATTTCCTTGTTTCAGGACTCCAAAATCTTTTTAAGGACTCCCTCTATCTTCATAGGACCCTTTAATGAAATAGAATTTGATGCTGTATTTACCTTATGTTTTCCTGAATGTGATCCTGGTGGTTCCTGACTGACATATAAATACATGCTACAAATTCTTGTGACTGTGCTTAAACAAATGTAAAAATAACACTATTTCTGTATCATCCATATTTAACACTTTGACATCTTTAGAGTGGGGAACAAGTAAAAATGAGAAATGAGATGAACAATACATTCAACAATAATCTGTATGGGTATTTTTATTTTTCCCCTCTTTAATACAAAGAAATATTTTCAAGGCCCTTTGGTTTTAGTCTTGTGCAGTCTTTAAAGACAGACTATTGTTGCAAAAACCACACTAAAACAGAAAACTCTACACTGAACACTAGAATGTAAAATATGAGTTTAAAACTTTTTCTTCTAAAAGAATATAAGGGCAAAGCCTTGTCTTTTTAGAAACCTTAATTATAATTAAAGTTTAATTACAATAGCTAAAAGTTGAAGGTACCTGTTAAACAAATTACACAGGAAATCAAAGCAACAAAATTCATAAGGAAGCACCTACAAATTAGTGTCTGGTGAAGGAATATGTTTCTATGTTCTGTATGACAAAACACGTTGAACAATGGAGCTATTACAGGAATAGACCATGAAACACTAGGCCTGAGAAACCATGTGAAAACTATTTGAAAAGATCAGTATTATTGTACCCATTCATAGTAATTTCACAAACTGTCTTCCTTTAAAATTACTTTGTAATAGTAATGTACTATATTAGTTTTCTTTGCTGCTGTAACGATCACAGCAAATTTAGTGGCTTAAATAGCACAAATGCATTGTCTTACAGTTCTGTGAGTGGGAAGTCTGACACAGGCTAATTAATACTGAACACAGAAATTGATAAAATACCAATAAGTTTAATTAATTATTTAATAATTAATAATAAATATATCTTTTAAATGATTGAAATTAAATAGAAAATCTCAAACATGACCAGGGGGAGGAAACCCTGTTCAATGAGTATTTAAAGCATGCTAAAGTTCTTGTGAAAACTGTAAACTTTACTAGAAAAACTTATTGTTAAGAAGGTACTTTTTAAAAAATATTTAAAGTGCTGCTTAGCTAACAGGAATAAAATTTGTAGATTCGAAGAAAGCAGAAAGAGGAACAGAGAGGATTCGAAAATTTTAGGGAAACTAAAGAAGAAGGAGAAAACCCATTTTAAAAACAAACGAGACATAAATATATGATAATTTAAATGAAAAAATATTTAGAACTGGATGACAATGAAAGTACTAATGTGAAAGTATGTGATATGCCACAAAAGTAGTTTTGGAGGAAATTAGTGGGCTTACATAAATGTGTTTTATAAAATAGATATAATATACAGGAATTAATTTTCAATTCAAAAACTTTGGGAGAGAAAAACAACAGATATCCCTAAAGAAAAAAGGTAGAATGAAGGAAGAAATGAGATAAGAGAAGAAATAGAGAACAAGAAACAATAGAGAGGAATTACAATATACTTTTAAATAAAACAGACAACTCTCTAACAAGACTGTTCAAAGAAAGTAAGGGAAAAGGCACAAATACATGTATTGAGAATGAAAAGGGGGCTATATTTACAGCTATGAAAGATATCTTTAAAATCATAAGAAAATCCTCTGAATAACTCTGTGCTTATAAATTTGGACATTAAAAGGAAATGATAGCTGTCTAGGCAATATAATTGTCTAAAGGTGACTCAAAGTAAAATGAATAAACAACCATTAACAAAATCAGATCAGTAATCAGATTCATTTTCCATTCCGCAAAGATAGGCCCATATGTTTGTACAAACATGCATAGGAACTTGCTATATAACGAAATCAGCATTAAAAATCAATAGTAAAATAATAAGCTGTTATTATCATGTGAAATGAATTGCCTACAACATACACAAAAGTACACTCCAGGTGGATTCAAATTCTAATTATGAAGAGTAGAACTTGAAAACCTTTGGAAGGAGATATGAAAGAATAATTGTGTTATTTGAAGGTAAGGAATATTATCTTAGAAAACTCCTCAAAAGCACAAACTGAGCTTGATGTTGTCCATCTCCACTGTCTCCTCCCTGTGCTGTGGTTGAGGAAGCTCACGGGAATGTGCTACATAAAAAAGCTCTCTGGTCCTCAGGCTGTCAGTCTGGTTTGCCAAGTGGGTCACTGGCAGGAAGTCTCAGGACAGGAGGAAATTGAGGATGGGGTAGTTATTCTTCTGGTTCCAGTAACAGCTGGCTACAGTGTACTGTCCGTGTCCTTGTACAATAGGCCACGGCTCCCCCTCAGCCCTCCCCCACCTCCAGCCCCCTCTCGAGGCTCAGGAATAATAGCTCTACTTCCTGTCTTCACTTCTAGGAGTGGTTGCTGTTCCTTGCCCTTGAGGACTGCTCTACCTCTTGTTGGTTTCCCCAAACCCTGAACACATCTTGGTAAATTGTGCCTTTATTAGACTCTCCACAACTTCATGATTTTGAATACATCATGTGTTTTCTTTCAAGACTCTAGCTGATAGATCAACAAGGAAAAGAATGATAAAAATTGATTTTAAACTTCTGCATAATAGAACAATCACAGCACCAGCAAAGGAAGGGAGGGAGGGAGGAAGGAAAGAAGTTGCAGACAGGAAGATTTTTGCAACCCTTATAACTGATGAAGAATTTCCATCCAATGAGAAAAGAAACAAGAAAAATGGACAGGGCTATAAACAGGAAATTCATAGAAGAGGGAACTATCGGGTTGGTCAAAAGTTTCGTTCAGTTAGTGAATACGTTGTTCAATCAAGTTCTTCATGAAAATGAAAAGTGTGTCTTTTATTATTACTTAAAACTGAATGAACTTTTGGGCCAACCCAGTAGATTAGCAAACAGACAAAGCGAAACAAAAACTCAGGGTATTTTAAATTTTCCATCCCTACACAACTTTGGAGCTTCATCGCATCTTCTCCAGCCTCCTGGGTAGCTGCAGGTTGAGAAAGGCTGGGAAATAGGTACCTGAGGCAGTCAGGGTAGAGTCCTCTGTCTTCAAGCTTGCCTGGGGGTGACAGCAACGGGGCAATGACTGGAGGGGTTACAGAGGGAGAAGTCACTGCGTAAAGAGGTTCAGGATAAGAGCCAGGCTCCGGAAGGTGATGCCGCTGCGTTTCACAGCAGCACAGAAGAGAGGGAGACAAGAGTGAGGACTCTTGTTCATCAGAGGTAGAGGCACAGGGATGTGGACAGGGCCAGTGATAGTGAACTTGGCGAGGGGCAGGTAGTAATTGAGGGAGTTTGTCCCCGATGGTCTGTGCTTGGGAAAGCGATGGAGAACGGGGCGGCTGCTATGGGAGAGGCAGGACTGCGAGGTCCTGCGGAGGGCAGAGACAGGTGGTCCCTTGACTCTGGGCTTTTTCAATACCAAACTGCAGAATGAGGTCCAAGCTGGCCTTTCTAAAATTCCATACCTCCCTTCTTAAAATCGTAGGCTGCTGCCAAACTGGACAGCTCACAATTTCCTCTTAAATAACTTGCCTCCATCTTGTAATCTTTCGCTAGACTGAAGTCCCAAAATGCTTCTGTTAGTAACCATGGTTATTTGAAAGAATAATTTTTAAAGCATTGGAAAAGAGATAGCGGAGTGAAATAATTATTTTTATATTTTCGTATTTATTAGGGACAAATCCATAGGATATGCAAATAAAAATAAATATGGACTTTTTGAAAAAGTCATATAGACCCTTTCAGTATTTTAATAGTCTATATTTCTCCATTCAAAATTTAGGACTAAGGATTTACAAATACAACTAGAAAATTAATTACCTGTATTTTGTTATTGGAGCTCCAAATTCAGTTCAGTGCAACCTATTGTTGGGTACCTGTTAGGTACAAGGTACTGTGCGTATGAGCGGGCAGAGGAAGGATTGTACAAAATACAGGAAGCCTTTGACCGTGGAAATGTTGTATAATGCTGGTACATAAAATAGCATTATTCCAAGTAATTTCCATCTCCAGTAGTCTGCACTTTTTCCGCAGGCATGGAGGTAGATGTATGATCTCCAAATAGGTGTGTTTTCCCATCACAGCTGACCTTCAGTTTTGCTTAAAGCAATACTGCTGCGCCTAGTGCCTCACCTCTGTTTAATGAGAGCCATTTCCGAATGCCAACGTTGGGTTAATGGACTGAGATGGGAGAAAATCAAACGTATCTCTCCGTTTTACACCAGATTGCCTTTCTGCCTTGTGGCTTTAATCGCTCAGTTCTACTCACATCTGCCATAATAACAATTACGGGTTTTCTACCGATTTCTTACCCAGGAGGATATGTCAGAGTTTAGCAACATCTCCTGAAGAAAGGAAGGGCAAATTCTTAATCTTTTTCCAGCATTGTAGGTAATAATTTTCCTCTGCAAACCCCCAAGGAGTACTTCTTTTGGCTTTCACACCCACCATTCCCACAGGTCTTTGGCTCCGTTCTGATTTATGAGTTTTCTTCTATCCTCTTTCATCTGGGTTAAGTTTTAATTATGTAGACAGATTGTAAAAGTCTCTTTTTTCTTGTAAACAACTATTTCTTTGTTAATAGTAGATTTTGTTTAACTGGTTTTCTCCTATCTGAATCTTCTTGTGGACTCAGGAATTGTGTCTGTTCATTGTTTAACTGCAGCATCAACAAAAGAGAAACCTGGCTTCCCTTCGGAGTTTTCCTTGAGGGATTCAATCCTGGAACACCTCAAATTGCAAATCTCCCTCGGGAACTGTTCTTTGTTGCATATGTTTGGAAAGCCCATAATATTTCAGTTCTGAATCAATATAAGAGCAGAGTATCCCCCACCCAGTAAGCAGTGCAATAATACTCTCAGTTCTACTTATTTAAAAACTTCCTCTACTACCCAAATCAAGAAAGTGCTTGAAATCCTCAAAAGCACTTGTGAAAACATTAACCGTTGTCTCTTCATCAAGGGACTCAGAGAAGTGGATTCGAGAAAGTTCCTCAGGTAGTGCTGACAATCACTGCTCTTACTCTGGGACCTTCTGTGTATAATTAAAATATGAAGGAAAAAAATGTATTTATAACAGGTCTTCTCATTGTTGTTTTGCATAAACACTTTTACCCATTTGGTGGATTTCTTTTTTCTAATCACGAGATCATTCTGCCACATCCACATCTAATTCTGACCTCATAGGTTACCTTTGAAGCCTGACATCTGCGTGAACATTGATTTTGCCAAGTATAGCTAAACATTATCCTTTCACCAGCCTAGCAGTCGCCCACAGCATTTTTAAACTTTTACCTGGCACCTCACCAAACACCTCTTAAAAAGGCTAAATCCATATTCTTTCAGAAGTTTTTGAGGCATCTTTGAAGAGAAAGGAGAGAGAATTTTTAGACACAGCAGTGTATGTAATGTCCTCGCAGTGAGAAACCATTTATTCAGCTCATCCCAAGGGCGGGGGTGTGGTCCGTGGCCAAGGAACAGAGCTAAGGTCTTTGACCAGCCTTAGACACAAAGCCATGACCTTGGCCTCATTAGCTGGGCTGCTAACTATGTGAGCTCACCATGCAAGCTACTGCATATCTGCACGGCTGTTCATAGGGAGCAGGGTTTCTTAACTTGGGTTGCAGTAAGTGTCCGTAAACATACTGATTTTTGAGGGTTTATATTTTCATCAAATTCTCAAAAGTGGATGGAGCTTATTAAAAAAAAGGTAAGGTTAGGATTCCACTAAATGAGATCATTCTAAAACATCATTTCAATATTTCTTTAAGTAAAGTAACCTTTTATTATTAAGGTAGATTTCTGTAATCCAAGGTAGATTTCTCTACTCCCATGTTATTGTGGGAGAGGCCCTTGAACTCTGACCTTTTCATTATTTATCCTTTTATGCCTTTGAGGGAATTTAAGTGTACTCTTTAAGTTGGAGAAACCTACTACTTTTCAAGGAGAGGGAAATGAGAGATTGAACGCTTCATTTTTGAATTTTTATATATTTTTAAGACATGAAATGGTGTTTTCCCCCTTTATCTACAAACATGTTTTTCAAAATCCCTTCCTCAACAGTCTATTCTGAGAGTCTTCTTTCCCCTCAAAACTATTCTAAGATAACTTGAACCTGACTTTACCATACAGGAGAGCTGAAGTCTGGGATGCTTCCCCTAATTAAATGTTAGGCTGTTACTTATTAACTGTAGGATAGCACATTCCTTAGATAAGATAAAGGTAACAATAGAAAATTGCCATTCTAGGGCCATCAACTACAGTCTCTTCTGTCTTCAGTGTTAAAGTTCATGTAAATCCTCAGTATTGTTGATATACTGTATATTTGTACCATGTTTGGGAAGAAATGTTATCAGCAAGGTACAATGTGGATTTTTCAAAAATTCTAGGTTACTTCACGGAACGAGCACTTAGGAGGAAAAAGAAAGGATCGAGACTCTGTGGAAAACCAAACTATGTGGTGTTCAGAAATGAGAGATGCAGCCATCTGAAATGGTCATGAACCCCAAACAAGTCTTCCTCTCAGTGCTGATATTTGGAGTAGCAGGGCTACTCTTCTTCATGTATTTGCAAGTCTGGATTGAAGAACAACACACAGGTAACACCTCAACTGTTTTTTCCTATTTTTAATTATAATGGTCATTTTAACTTAAATGAGCTATGGTGTTTATAGATATATACAAAATCACAATATTTCCAACAACACAGAGCATTAGACACAAAATAAAACCTCCAGCTCCCCAGAGAAAGGATGGTTATACATTTCTGGGGAGCATTTGCTTGGAATTTTTGTTATCGTGGGCAAGTAGCTCATTAGCCCTTTGGCTCAGCAAAGACTGCTTGTAGAGAATTTGTCTACTCATTTATCCTACCTTTGATGTGTCTACTAAGCATTGAGCACAAGCCTAAAGAGAGCTGAATATATAGCAAACTCTCTCTTTTAATTCCTTTTTAATTTTTGTGTTGATACTCCAGTTGGTGTAGAAACTCTTCCATACCTTTAATATAAAGCAAGAGTTAGCAAACCTTTTCAGGAAAAAAATAGAAAATACTTTAGGCTTTGCAGGCCATGTCGTCTCTATCACAGCTATTCAACTCTGCCAACGGATCCCAGAAGCAGCCAAAGATTATTATGTAAACAAATGAATCAGGGTGTGTTCCAATAAAACTGTTATTTACAAAAACAGCTGGTAGGCCAGCTTTGGTCCACTGGTTGCTGCCTACTCTACTTATCTTGTATACTCATCATTCAGTTTGTAATTGCTGTACGTTGGAGGCACTCAATTACTGTTAAAATGGATTATGTTTATAATGATGCAAGGAAAAGTTTTAGAACATCATAGAAATATATACACATAGGTGTTGTGAAATTTGGTTGTTTTCCGTTAGTAGAAATAGCCTATGGCTTATGACTGTTAAGAAAAATAAAATAAAAATAGAACTATTCCTTAATTGTTTCCAACTGTGGCCCATTTTAAAATTATTCTAGATATAAAGCACTTAAGAATCTATCCTGAATGGACTTGAGGTCATGGGGAGGGGGAAGGGTAAGCTGGGACGAAGTGAGAGAGTGACATGGACATATATACACTACCAAATGTAAAATAGATAGCTAGTGGGTAGCAGCCGCATAGCACAGGGAGATCATCTCTGTGCTTTGTGACCACCTAGAGGGGTGGGATAGGGAAGGTGGGAGGGAGACGCAAGAGGGAGGACATATGGGGATATATGTGTATGTATAGCTGATTCACTTTGTTATAGAGCAGAAACTAGCACACCATTGTGAAGCAATTATACTCCAATAAAGATTTTTTTTTTTTTTAAAAAGGAATCTACCCTGAAAGATAATTCCATACTGTCTTAAATAATGATGATTTTAAAAGTTGTTTCCATTTTAAAATTCCTATCCTTGGTTTAGCCTCACAGACACTTTGGAATTATTTAATTTATACGGTAACTCTTGTGAAAAGAATTTGCATATAATTATTTTCTAGAGAATATGTAACATATTGTCCAAACTTATTCTTAATTCCCATTAGTTTATAGAAACTATAATATTTTCTGTTTTCTATATCACTGCAATATTTTATCATACTAACTGATAATATTGAATGAAACTATCTGTGATAAAATAAATAGGCTGATTCCTTTTGCAATATAATTCCTAGCATAGATCTTGTCACATAGTAAGCCTTCAGTAGGTGTTTGTTGAATGAGTGAATAGATGAAAAACTCACTGTAGACTATAGACTGGAACGCAGCAGAGAAGGAAGAATCAAAGAGATCTCATTATTGGGAGGTTTGTTAACATCATAGTCTCATAATAGATTTCCCAAGAAAAGTATCACAACAAAGCTCCACTACGTAAAAGAAAATATATTCCTATATACAGACTAATGGAGAAATGTTGAGATTTAGTCTGCCCGTAAGAAACTACATGACTTCTGAGGAAACAGCCAAGTCATATGATAACCTGACATATACAATGCAATTTACAAAATGTGTCCACAAACATCAGTAGCTACAGTTGATGGAAAGCTTACTAAGTGCCAAATGTTTACATGTATTTTCTCTTACCCTGTAGACATCTCACTGGAGGTACTATTCTAAGTTTGTAGATGAGGAAACTAAGGCTCAGGTAGATGAGGAAGTTAGCTAAGGCCCCACAGGAGTGGGCTGAGGTACGGAGGGAAAGCTAGGATTCAAACCCAGGTTGTATCTCTCTGAAGTCCATGCCTCTACCCTATGTATTGCTTCTATGAGGGGGAAAAGGTGAATATTATTACCCCCTAGAGCACACATGAAGCAACTGATTAAACTGAAACTTTAAGTGACTTGCCAAAAGGTACAAAGCTAAGCATTTTCAAAGTATGATCCAGGCCCAGGTTCTCCTATGCCTGGTGAGCCCTGAAAGAGCCTCCTAATCAAAAAAAGCAGATAAAATAAACATATATGATACATGCCGTAGCATCAGTACAGACGTTTTAAAATCACTGACTTGGTAAACCTAAGCCATGTTTACAAGTTCATAAGTGTATAATCTCTTCTGCAAGTTGGATTCTTTTTTTCTAATTTTTATTTTTCTTAATTGAGTTCATAAGTTTTCCAAGTTGGGAAATTATTTTCCTCAGTGAATATGGACTGGTAAAACATTTACCGTTTATTCTCTTAATTTCTGTGATTTGCTAGAAGTACTTTCTCTGATTCTCAATATAGCCTAAATGAATTTTGTAATATTTCACAATCTACTCATGACAGTGAGTATAAACGTTAGAACCAGGATTCCTTTAGATAACTATTCTACTGAAGAAACATTTTATTATTCTTCAATAAGACTTCATCTGGAGTTCTGCCTTATACTAGGTTAGTGTCGTAGGTTGTAATTCTGTAGTTTTCTAGGTAGACAGGTCCCTATGTATTTTATATGTGTTTCATATAACATCAGGCATTTTTAAAGGCGATCTCTCTAAATCAGAAAATATCTGAATGTATGCTTTGATGTTAAGTTAAAAATTGGAAAATCTGGGTTTTGGACACTTTAAAACTGTCACTCACAGAACTTTGGAAGATGTTTTGGTTCCAGAGATCCTCTGTAAGTAGAGCAAATGTTAAGCTTTGGATGGTTTAAACTCATACATTTCAGTTGTATGTAAGAACTCTTAGGTTCTTTTCATACCTTTTTTCTTTTGAGGCTTTTAAAATTCAGTAAGATACAGACTGTTTTCTATAACTCCCTAGTTTTCCTGGGCTTCTTCTTATTAAAATAAAATGCTTTAGGATTACAAAAAAAGTGTTAAGTATGCTCCGATGTGCTAGTAAAAGATTATGAATAGACAAGATCTTTTTGGAGGCAGAGAGGAAAAATGTGTCAGAGAAATGATATTCTATCCAATTATACAACAGTTTCATATGAGCATCCATTTCAATACCATCATCAATTAAATTATGCATTTCTCTGCTAATTTTCAGTATGTGGTTGTATTATTATGAACTTTATTTTGTATATTTCTTTTCCCTAGTTGTTAGGAGTGCAAGTTTTACATTCAGAGGAAATTTGAAAATCTCAGCTCTCCTTGTTAACTCTGGACAAATCACTTAGCCTCTCTAAGCCTCGATTTTCTCATCTGTAAAAGGGGGATAATAATGTTTTCCATATAGGGTTGCAGTGAGGATCAAAGGAGACAATGCCTGCAAAGCACTTAGCATGGTGCCTGGCAAGCAGTAGTGCCCAATAAATGTGAGCTGTTATTATGATCCTGGAAATGATGCAGAGCATCTGCAGACTTGCTTTTTCTGAGTTATCCCAGTGAAGACTCAGCCACAATTCAGGAAAACAACCCCAAGCTTGTGCCTTGACTGATCAAGAGGAAAAAAGAAAAAAAGAAGGCTCAGTTCCAGCTCTGGTTAAAATAGTTGGGAGACTCTAACTGGCACAGAGCCATCGTGTTTCACAATGTAGACACTGGATAGGGAGAGATGGGATTGAGTGGCAGAGAGGAGAATTCGGGCCCAGGACTATCTCAGGTCTGCCTAAGGTCAGGGTACTCATTCATTCAACAGCGTTTATTGAAGACCTAACAATCGGAGGTGCCAACAGAGAACCAGATGTAACCCCTGTTCTCAAGGAGACTATAGTCTCATGGATTGTAAGGGAGAAAATGGTCTTGAGTCCAGGCTAAGGCTTTGGTACAGAAGGACAGTCCATTGTGACAGGAAGGAGATAGGCCCTTCTTTATGAGGTAAAATAATGAGTAAAGACCAGGAGAAAGAGCCCAATCAGTTGTCAGTAATGGGACTGCTGACCAGATAAAAGTGTTAAAAGGAGCGACATAGGGGTGGGGGCAGGGTCAGCAGATGCAGAGGACCAGATCCAAGCAGAACAGGTACCCGTCTGGGGAAGATGCAGTAATGAGGAGGGCCATCTCAGGATAAATCACAACAGTGGCTCATTTTTTTCCCCAGCTCCTGCTGAAATTTGCAATTTGGTGCTCTTTCTCTAGGTAGACTGCTACTGCTAAACAGAACAAATACCAGAAGGTGTGGTACATAATTGTTCTGTATATGCAATAAGACGGGGGAAGACCCCATCTTAACAGAGTCAGAATCTTAGCTTTAGAAAAAAATTTAAAGATTATCTTGTACACCACCTATTTTTTAATAATATAAATCCAATGACATCACTCCCCTGTTTAAAACTTTTCCGTGATAGCTCATTCCCTTTAGCAAAATCTTCTCCCTGGGCCCACAAAGCTGTGGGCAGAGCCACCTCCTGCTCCAGAGCCTCACCTTCATTCCCTTGCCAGTGTTCCCAGCTTTACCTCGATTTTTCTACCAAACTAAGCCCTGGGTTAACTCAGCTCTCTCACAGTCTCAGAAGCTGGGATGCTCTTCCAGCTGTCACCTGTCAGGGCTTAGCTCAAATGTCACCTACTTTGATCACCCCACAGTCCATCCATCAGCCTCTCCCACCATCTTATTTATTTCCGTCGGAGAAATGGTCATAATTAGCAATTGCCTTGTTTAATTATCTGTTGATTTACTTATTAATTGTCTGTATCCGTTAACTGTTTTGCAACCTCCACGAGGACAGAGATCTTGTCTGTTTCACCTATTGCCGTGTCCTCGTTCCACAGCGTGGAACATGTATTTGTTAGGTGCTCAACAGTATTGTCGGACAGGTGGATAAAGAATGTCTCCGTAGGTTTTCCAGCATCCAGCCAAATGATTACATAGACTGTGTTTGAGTATTTATGGGGACAAAGAAGCCACTACTTCCTAAGGCATCCACTCAGCTGTACAGCCACCTCCTTAGAAAGCACCATGTATTATGGTACTTTCTAAGGAGGTGGCTGTATTAAGTTAAGGAGGTGAATTTCCATGAATTCGCCTCCTTAACTTCTGCTTCTCATCATCCTCATTGGATCCTGGCCGGCACTGCATGAGGCTCATCCTTCCTCCGTGGCCTGGCCTCATCATTTTCATGGCAAATGAAATCCCAGATTTTTTTTTTTTTTTTTTGTGGTATGTGGGCCTCTCACTGTTTTGGCCTCTCCCTTTGCGGAGCACAGGCTCCGGACGCACAGGCTCAGCGGCCATGGCTCACGGGCCCAGCCGCTCCGCGGCATGTGGCATCTTCCCGGACCGGGGCACGAACCCGTGTCCCCTGCATCGGCAGGCGGGTTCTCAACCACTGCGCCACCAGGGAAGCCCGAAATCCCAGATTTTTTAACCATTTTATGAAGCGATAATCCTGGCCAACTCTCCTCTGAACCACTTACTTTATATTTATTTTAAAATATGATGTATTCTATTATCGTATGAAACCTGTGTTAGAAATACATATATCTAATAAAATCCCCTATCAAGTAGTGAAAAGTTATTTACACATATTTTCAAATATATAAAGTAGTGAAAATTAAACATCCCACTGAATAGCTTATTTCTTTTTTTGAGATATTCCAGAATCAAGTTTAGTCTCGGAGACACTGCTTTGGGAAAGATACCCAGTATCCTCCTTACTTGCTGGAAGTAATAATAAATCCTTCTTTCTACTGAAAAAAAAAAAAAAAGTTTAGTCTTAACTATTCCAAACTAAAATTGTTCCCTGGATTTATATACATTGTAAAAATCTATCTGACAACTTCTGAACATTATTATTCAGGACCAGTATTTTTTAGTTTTTAAATTTTTTAAAAGGAAACAAATTTATTTAAACAAAAACTAAAATACAGTTCACCCATTTCTCCCACCCTTCCACCCCCCACCTCTGGCAACCACCAATCTGTTCTCTGTCTCTGTGAGCTTGTTTTGTTTTTTGTTTATTGTTTTTAGATTCCATGTATAAGAGAAATAATACAGTATTTGTCTTTCTCTGTCTTACTTATTTCACTTTATGTAATGCCTTCAAGGTCCATCCACATTGTCACAAATGACAAGATTTCATTTTTTAATCTCTGAATAATATTCCATTGTGTATATATATATATATATATATATATATATATAGATATATACACAAATCTTCTTTATCCATTCATTTTTCAGTAAACGCTTAAGTTGTTTCCATATCTTGGGTATTGTAAATAAAGCTGCAGTGAACTTAAGAGTTCCTGTATCTTTTTTGAGTTAGTGTTTTCATTTTCTTCAGATAAAAACCCAGAAGTAGAATTGCAAGATCATATGGTAGTTCTCTTTTTAAGTTTTTGAGGAACCTTCATACTGTTTTCCATAGTGGCTGCACCAATTTACATTCCCACCAACAGTGCATGAGGGTTCCCTTTTCACCACATCCTCACCAATGCTTATTTCTAGTCTTTTTGACGGTAACCATTCTAACAAGTGTGAAGTGATAGCTCATTGTGGTGTTGATTTGCATGATGATGATGAATGATCATTCATGATGATGAATGATGTGGAGCATCTTTTTTTTTTCTTTTTTTTTTTGCGGTACGCGGGCCTCTCACTGTTGCGGCCTCTCCCATTGCGGAGCACAGGCTCCGGACGCGCAGGCTCAGCGGCCATGGCTCACGGGCCCAGCCGCTCCGCGGCATGTGGGATCTTCCCGGACCGGGGCATGAACCCGTGTCCCCTGCATCGGCAGGTGGACTCTCAACCACTGCACCACCAGGGAAGCCCTGTAGAGCATCTTCATGTACCTTTGGCCATCTGTATGTCTTCTCTGGAAAAACATCTATTCAGATCTTCTGCCCATTTTTTAATCAGATTGTTTGGTCTTTGCTATTGAGTTGTATGAGTTCCTTATATATTTTGGATATTACCCCCTTATCAGATATATGATTTGCAAATGTTTTCTTGCATTCAGTAGGTTGCCTTTTTCATTTTATTGACAGTGTCCTTTGTCATGCAGAAGCTTTTTAGTTTGATGTAGTCCCACCTGTTTAGTTTTGCTTTTGTTGTTTTGCTCTTGGAGTCAGAGGCAAAAAATTATCTCCAAGATCTATGTCAGGGAGCTTACAGCCTATGTTTTCTTCTAAGAGTTTTATGGTTTCAGGTGTTACGTTCAAGTCTTTAATACATTTTGAGTTAATTTTTGTGTATGGTGTAAAATAGTGGTCCAGTTTCATTTTTTTGCATGTGGCTGTCCAGTTTCCCCAACACCATTTATTGAAGAGACTGTCTTGTCCCCATTATATATTCTTGGCTCTTTTGTTGTAAATTAATATGTAGCGGTTTATTTCTGGGCTCTCTATTCTATTCTATTGATTTATGTGTCTATTTTTAATGCCAATAGCATACAGTTTTAGTCACTATAGCTTTGTAATATAGCTTTGTTCCAGCTTTTTTCTTTTTTCAAGAATGCTTTGGCAGGACCTGTAATGTTTTAGATATGAATTGATAATATTTTTACATGTTTACCTTAAACAAAAACTTATTTGACTTTTCTTTCATACCTCTAATGACATTTTTTCTGATTCCTACTAGTTTATTTCTGAATAAATAAGTACTGATATCTGAATTTGGTTTAGAATTCAACATTAGAATCTAAAGTCAATTGTTTAGCTATAAATTATCATACCTAGCATATGAAAGAATCACATAGCTATAATCCCACCTTTTCAAAACTCATTGTCACCAATCCAGGCTCTATAGGACTCTGATCCCAAAAATAATTGGCCTGAAAAGTATGTTCATTTTGGTCAATGATGTGAACTTTCTGTAAGCCAGGGCTTTATTCAGATATTCAATGCTGTTATCAATGGCAAGATTGCCAAAACAGATGGCTACTTTTAATTTTTTTCTTTTGCAAAAGTACAATAAACATCAATAGGCCCAGGTTATGTTTTAACATTCTTGTGTTTCTATGAAAATGATAAGTAGTAGCTACAAGCTTCTGATTTTAGGCAAAGTAAAGCCACCTTATTGTTCTCTTGGACAATTAATTGATTCAGGACCTCATAGACAAACTGGCCTCCATGCTTTGGTTTAATATTTCTAACAAGATTCCATCTTGCTTTTTTCCAAACTAAATATATTTTGTGGCCTATAAATACGTTTTGCTTTTATTTATTTATTTTTTGACATCTTTATTGGAGTATAATTGCTTTAAAATGGTGTGTTAGTTTCTGCTTTACAACAAAGTGAATCAGTTATACATATGCATATGTTCCCATATCCCCTCCCTCTTGTGTCTCCCTCCCACCCTCCCTATCCCACCCCTCTAGGTGGTCACAAACCACCTAGCTGATCTCCCTGTGCCATGCGGCTGCTTCCCACTAGCTATCCACCCCATGTTTGGTAGTGTATATATGTCCATGCCACTCTCACTTCGTCACAGCTTACCCTTCCCCCTTCCTGTGTCCTCAGGTCCATGCTCTAGTAGGTCTGTGTTTTATTCACGTCTTACCCCTAGGCTCTTCATGACATTTTTTTTTCTTAGATTCCATATCTATGTGTTAGCATACGGTATTTGTTTTTCTCCTTCTGACTTACTTCACTCTGTATGACAGACTCCAGGTCCATCCACCTCACTACGAGTTTTGCTTTTAGACTGGTTTGGCATAATTCTTTTCTCTTGAGCCTCTCTGATGAGAAAGTGTATTCTCTTCCTCTGAAATCAGGCTGTTTTTCCTGATTTTGATGTTGCTGTATTGAAGTTCTATTTTCCCCCAGGGGATCTTTGTATACCTGACCTGGAGCAAAGGCACTTATAACATGGAAGGACTTTATGCTTACTGTCCATCATATCCTCAGGAAAATAAAATTGCTTTTCTTTTAAAAGTCACTTCTTTGAGTTACTTCCTCTGGTTTTGACGAAGGTTGCAACCATTTTTTAATCAAATAAACACCTACTCCCTCCGCCTACCTCTGGACACTGCCATCTCCCATCTTCCTTTTCCATGATTTTTTCCCATCTCAGTTGACTTAGCTGCTCCCTCCTCCTGGAATGTGTTTTCCTTCACTGTTTCCATTGCTGGTTTTCCTTATCCTTCAGGGTATAGCTTAAATATCACCTTCTCTCAGCTTCTTATGTAAAGTTGATATCCTCTGATGGTTTATCTCCCAGCACCTGTTATTTATTACTTCTTAAAATGTATTTCATGGCACTTATTCTATCTGTAATTATTCTTTTTGTTTATTTACATATGCTCTACCTCTCACAATACAAGTTCCCAAGGACAGGGAATTTGTATGTTGGTCACCAGTGTCCATCCAGACACCCATCACCCACTTTCAGATCCTGATGTCAATTCTCACTTCGTTATGTACTCTCAGTGCTCTCCAAATCCCATGTGTATTCTTAGCCACTCAGCTACTTATAACTTGCCCCTCCCAATGAACTCTGTTTTAACTCTCTACTCTGCCTTCTAAGTCTCCTGTCTTCCTGGGAGCTGCCCCCTGTGTATGCCCCGCCCCCCAGAAGCAGGACGACTAGACATGAAGGAGTAATGGTCAAAGTTGCTTAGAATCTTCTGAATTTGAATAACGTTCAGTGGCCAAGCTTTGCTACAGAGTTGATCCCATCAATGTAGATTTTTTAAAAATCTAGTAATCAATTGAATGTATCTGTTCTCCAAATATGTTCTGAGTACAGGTAAACAATAGTGCTGTTGCTTCAGCCCAGCACTCACCCTTCTTCTGGGTGCCACCCCTGCCTCTGTTTCGTTCGTTCCTCCTCTCCCACACCATCTACAGAGTGTAGCAGAAAGTGTAGCCACTTGACAATGGGACCCTTCGTTTGGTCTGTTGGCACCTGGCCAACGCTAGGCCCATCATCCCTAGGACACCGCACATCACTGGTCACCATGAATTACGAGTCTAGGGAATGGGTGGCTGATTCAAGCTTGGCTGATGATTCCCTTTCTTGACATTTTGCGAGAATGGCCCTGAGTGCCTGGACGATAAGATGCAAAACTCAGAAGCTCAAGTGGCTGTTTCCTACCACGTGGGCCAGGCTGGAGAGAGTAGAGAAGGGCAGTTGGGAGGAGAGGAGCTGAGCTGAGGGGAGAGCCTCAGAGAGTGTTTGAGTTCCTGTATCAGCTTCTCCCAAGATTCAGGACTGTTTCTGCCTGGGGTATTTAAGGTGGCTTATAGAGGTGGAAGAATTTCCCCTCTGCCTTTCTTGTTTCTTTGGCTGGTCTAATAAATTGACATGAGATGGATTAATAGGAGAAAAACGAAGGTAATTTCATACATATTGGAGCCCCATAAAAATATGAGACTCTAAAAGAAGTGGCCAAGGCGGGAAGCTTTTACACCTTTTAGACAAAGTAACAATACATTTAGAATTAACATGAATTGAACATGAAGAATTGACATGACAGAATTCTTTGGGGTTGGGGTAGAAGACTGGTAAAGAAGTAACAAGGTTTGTTTATACAGCCTTCTCTGCCCTGAATTCCCTGTCTCCGGTGATAAGGATGCCTTCTGCCCTCCTGGGACAGGGAAGGGACCTTTCACAGGGGAGATTTATTTCCTGCTTCAGGGGGACAAAGGAGGGTCAGAGGGTCCCTCTTGTACCAGCTATTTCTCAAGTACGTTTAATTCAAAATAATCAACATGCCAAAGTGACATATTTGGGGGTGACATATTCTGAACCCCTATAGGCTCAACTTGGGCTTCTGTCACCTGCAGCCCAAAGAATCCTAATAAATCCACACCAGCTCTCATACCTTCCTTCCCACCCTCGGTAAGCAGCCATCTTTCTCAAAGTGGGGTTACTGGAGCTTAGAGGGGCCTCATACAGAGCCCCATTAGCTTTATTCATCGTTTAGAGTAGGGAAAGGGGCAAAGGGCACAGACCAATCCTCCTTCACCGTTGTTGATTTATCTTACACTGTGGACCACAGGGTGCTGCCTTGCTCACTGCTGTGCCCCTAGCACGGTGCCTGGCAAGCAGTAGACACTCGCTCGATCTTTGCTGAATGAGTCAATCCACCCAAAAAGCTAGACTCAACTAAGCTAAAGAAGGCACCTGAGGCTGGTGCTCAACGCTGGAGTTTCCAGTGTTTGGTTTGCAGAGCATTTTCTCCAGGGATATCCTGAAATATCTTCCTTGAGGTTAGGGATGTGTTACCTGGAGAGGCTTATTTTTTTCCTTTTGCTGTGTTTTGTTTTTAATAAAGGCTGGATCATGCTTTAGCAGACATGTTGTTAGGAAAAGTCAAAAATTGAGGGAGGGGTTGTATAGGATGTCTTTTTAAGGTCCCTTCTAATGTTAAATTCCCTGTGGCTATCATTTTGTGTCTGAAAGAGGTATTAACAAACTGGGGCTCAGAAGCGCTCCCTTTTGGAGGTGGTATTCTGTTGTGGAAAGTGCTGGGCTCTAGTTTCTAGCCTGTTTTGTGTCCTTGAGCAAGTTGATTGATCTCTCCAGATTCTGGTATCTTTTCTCCTCTGGTCAACCTCCATACCTTCTTCCTTGTTCTCCTCAGGTAAACACCATCCTAAATTTGATCTTTATCACCACATTCCTGTGCATGTCTCTATAATTTTTTAACACTTATGTATATTCCTTTTTCATATTTTTAGCCTTACATAAAAGGTGTCTATCTGTATGTACCCTTTTGCAAACTTACTTTTTCACTTAACATTAGGTTTTTGAGATTTATTTATATTGCTGTATATAGCTTGATTTCATTCACCTAAGTGCTGTGTAATATTGCATTATGTGAATCTGCTGCAATTCATTTGTCCATTCTTCAGTTGATGTACATTAAAGTTGATTCTAATTTTTTGCTGTCACTCACAATCCTGTTGAGAACATTCCTGTATAATACCATTGTTCACATATTTGAGAATTTCTATAAGGTCAAATTTCATGTTTTCCAAAATAACATCATCTTCAAGATTCTATGCTTTTGTATTATATCTTCTCTTCTGCTTTCACAAATCAAAATTAGGACTTCTTAAAACACTACAAATGTTTAATGATAATCCTTATAAAATGGATACAGCAATATTTTTTTTGGACACACAGGTTTCCATTCAGAATTATGAATGCAAGGATACAAATATAAGGCACAGAATCGGCACTCACAGTGCTGCCTGCTTTATTGGTATGCCATCGGAGCGGTTAACAGTTCATTGAGAATCAATTAAAATAACTACCGGTCATTAGTGTAGTATGAGTGCAAAGATCTCACTCACTAAATAATTCACCGTGACAGGAAAGTTATAGCTCCTGTTAGGGAGTGTGGGTTCAGAATGTAATACCACCTAGTCCAAACTCTCTGACTTTCCTCATAAAAATAAACTTCAAATACCAAAGCATCATTTAGTCGCAGCCTCCTTCTTTCACAGAGAAGCAACCAAAAGGCTTAAATTTGCATAGCCAGGAAGTAACAAAACTGGCACTAAAACATGATTCCTGATAACTGCCTATTTCCCCACAATACTCTTCTCCTGCCCCTTGAGGTACAAGAGGATTCAAGACACTTTGCGTTTTTGGTCTGCTTCCTAAAGCGGTTTGAACATAGCCATTCTCAAACCCGGTCTAGAAGTCTAGCAACCAGATGCATCACCAGGAGCAAGGATATAGTTTCTGTTCTCCAGCTGAAAAAGCTGCACAAAGGAGAACTTACTGTTGTAACAGCCGCAGACTTCAAAAGAAAGTTCAACAGTACAGAACCAATGTCTTTGGGAACATACCTTTCAAGAAGAAATCAAGCAACTAAGAGGGTTGGTGGGAAATTTCATGGTATCCAGGTCATTACAGATCAAAGGGGAGTAAAATATGAAAAGAAAACATGGATTGTTTTCAAATAAAAGGAGAACCTTATTTTTCACTAAGTGTTCTCCCTGTTATGTTTCCCTGAGTCACAGATTGCCAAAAGTTATACTGAGTTTTATGTAGGGGATTGAAAGTAAATGTTTTTGTGCGAATCCAACAGACAGAATTCACCACTAGTCCCCCCTTACTATTCTCAAACTTTTACCTCCATCTCCCGTGGCGTGACTCAGCCTGGGTTGTAAACATTGGCTTTCATGCCTGTCTCCCCAGCTGACAGTCCACTGAGGGTCAGGACCACCTTGCCTGGAACACAGGAGAACCCCCAGTAAAGAGCTCAATGGGAAGAAATGGGAAAGAGATTCCAGAGACAGAGAGCAGTTCATCGTTTCTGCAGGGCTCACAATGTATCAGCCAATCTTCAGTGTGGTCACAACCTTTTAGGTGTGTTTGTGAGCTTGGTAGCTCTAGATATTCCACTGGACCTCTTGTGAAGAATGAAACAACTGTTGTCTAACTTTTGTTACACAGTCACATTGGTATATATGTATAACCCAGAAATGGTTTAATGAATGATTATCATATTAACGGAGCTGTATCTTCACAATAGTTAGAGTGACTATAGGCACGGGCCAGTCTCCCCCACTTCCGTAGGCTCAAGGTGTTGGGAAAAAACTGTACTCTTCTTGGGGTTGTTTAATCAATTTGGAATATTCTCGTGGGGATGTTTTGTTCAAGTCATGAAGCCTCATAAAGTAACTGTTTAACAAAATATTCCATTTTATGATGTCATCCCTTCAAGATCAGCCTGGTTGTCTGTTTTTGTATCTGGCAACTGTAGACTGTGATAGAAAATTCCAGGAGACAGATTGGTAGAGGACAATCTGACGGCTCCTCATGTTGCCTGGCAATTCCGTGTTCCCTAGTGAGCTGTTTCTCTCCTGTTTTCCAGAGAAGCAGTTTCTGACATGTTACTTTCTCCTCAGCACTCCAGGCACATGTTCTCCCCCCGTGTCTCTCTGCAGATCCCCTCTCCTCCTACTTCACAGAAAAGAGATGAACATCAGAGAAAACTCTCAGAACTTCCTTCTAACAACATACAGACTGATCAACTTCCACCCCGTCTCCGGCTCTCCTTTCTCAGCTTCTTCCACCTCCCCCCTCTCCTCCCATTAATATTCTGTCTCCCGAGGGGTCGACTTCCTCAGTGATCTTGCCCATCTTCTATTTCTTCTCTTCTCCTATATTTTCATCTTTTCTCTATCACTTCCTTGTATCTGTATCTATGCATGATCTATACCTGTATCTATACATGATCCCCACAGACCTCATGATCTGAAAATAATCTAACTCACATATCCAGTTCTTTCAACCACATTTTTCCTCCTCCCCCAATTTATCGCTTTCCTCCCCTTGCTCTTCTGAAAAGACTTTTCTGTAATCACTGTCTCCACTTTGTTATTCTCTACTCACCCTGCCCTTACATTGTGCAGTCTGCCCCCGTCAACCACTAGTCCTGTTCCCCCAAGCATCCTGCCTGCCCTCAGATCTAGCACATCCTTCCCAGCCCCCATCTTAGATCGGTGCAGTTTTAGATACTAGTGGCCCTTCAATGCCACCTTCCCTTGGTGTCCCTGACAACAGACTCTTCCACGTTTCCTACCCTTCTCTGGCTGTATTCTCAGTTCCTTCTTCAGACTACTGTGTTTCTTTTTCCATCTCTTAGATGTTGGTGTTCCTCTGAGTTCTACCCTTGGGTTTCTTTTCTTCTCATCTTCATGCTCTCCCAGTGTAATGCCATCTGTAGAGCCCTGATCCCTCACACCATCTGCTTCCAGGGCATCTGTACTTGAATGCCCCACAGATCCCTTCAACTCAGGAAGTACAAAGCTAACCTCATCATTTTTCTCCAAAGTCTGTCCCATTTCGCTGTTGAGGCAGTGGCCCCACCTAAACACCTTGTTGCCATCTGTGATGCCTCCGTTTTCCTTTTCCCTCCTGCATAAATCTCTTCTTGGCCTCCAGTGGCTCTTGGGACAGACCTAAACTCCATAATTTGACTGTCAAGTCCCTTCATTATAAGACCTCTACTTAACTCTCCAGGCTCATTTCTGTCCACACTGGTCATGTTGCACTTACCCTTCAGCTGTGCTAAATTTCGCCTGGTTCCTTGAACCAGTCATCGGGCCTCTCAATCCTAGGCCTCTGCAGGTACCTCTAGAAGCATTTCCTGTGTTGCCCACCCCCATCATGTGCTCCCTGTACTCCCTATGAAAGCACTGATGATGGTGAATTTGGAGTGTTTGTTAAAATCATGCCCATCACCTCCAACCCACCAGGTCACCAGATTTGTGAGGGTGGCACCAAGCAGGCCATTTCACGGTCGTGTCCCCTGCACCTGGCACATGCTTCCCTTGGCCATGACAGGTAGGATTTTGCCATATTTTTTGCAAATACCGAGTTAGAAATCTTTGGAAAAAATACAGGTATATGCCTCCTTGCTTAGGTACATATATGTCAGTCTCCCAACTTGCGTAACCATGAAAATGATGTTTTCTCTCTCTGAGAATCCATCATCTGACTGCATGGAAAGAACAGTGTTCTCTATCATGGAGACATACTTTTGTAAAGCTTCTTTTTTATCATGCAGTATTTTAGTGATAATCTAGTTAAATGTTAGTGTATTATAATTTTTTGATTTTTCTCAACGATAAAAAATTTATAGGTTAGTTATTAAATTTCTATCCTTTTACTCAGAACTCTTACTTCTCTTATTTTCTCAATCTTACCCTTCTGAAATTTCTTTGTTTTCCAGAACATTTTAAACTCACTTGGGGCGGACTTCCCTGGTGGTCCAGTGGTTAAGACTTCACCTTCCAATGTAGGGGGTGTGGGTTCGATCCCTGGTTGGGGAGCTAAGATCCCACATGCCTTGCGGCCAAAAGACCAAAACATAAAACAGAAGCAATACTGTAACAAATTCAATAAAGACTTTAAAAATGGTCCACATCAAAAAAATAAATAAATAAACTCACTTGGGTAGTCCATATGTGTGTGGCCCTCAGTGCAAAATTACTGTCCAGTGTTAGTGTGATTTTTAAAAGCCAATAAAGAAGAATGCAGGGGCAGAGTTGACACCAGTGACATTGACAGCCATCATCTTGGGAAGTTTCCCATTTGTTTGGACCCATCTCAGAGAAAAAACAAAATGCATCCTGCCCAGATGCCATTTTCTTCTTTGCAGATGACATTTAACTGTTATGTGGGTGGCAGCTGGCTACATATTTAGTAAAGATTCTTGATGGAGAGAGAATTTTCCTCATTAATTTTTTTAAAACTGAGAAGGCCAGAAATTGACATAAAAAATGATTCAGATCTAATCAGAGTAGAAACAATAACAGAGGTGAAATGTCCAGCTTTCCATGCTGTAGCCAAGCACTGAACACAGTACTTGTGGAAATGCCTTAACATACTCTTAATAAAAACATCACAGTGATAATGTAGAATTCCAGAATGCTTACCATGTGCTGTATGGGTAAAGTAACAATTAATAGTTGTTTGCAAATGAAAAGCAATTAGACATGAATATTTATCTATTTCATGGTCCTAGGAACAGCTTTCAAATGACTTTTATAACCAATTTATTATGAATTATTAGCTCATCTAAACTAGGCTCACACAATTTTGCATTTCTTATAATATGAAATACTGCTTTAAGATATGAATGATTTTTATCATAAGATAGTCTCCATGGTTTCTACATGACCCATCACAAAATAATTAGCTAAGAAAGGTATATTTATTAATATTAAGAAACTCTACTTTTAAACTTTCAAAATTCAGTTTTAAAATTCTCTTCAGATGCATAAAGGCAAAGGATATCTAGTAGAAGGAGAAAAGAAGAGGGGCAGCCAGCTCTCACACACTCAATAAACCAATGGAGGTTTTACTAAGCCTTCTTTTAAGTTTGCTCAGGAGAGAGATAAATCCATAAAGCAGTCAGGCTGCTTATGATCATGTTGCCAGAAATACACTATAAACAATGGAATTGCCGTCGAAATTTGGACTCAGAATTTTGTGATTGACATTAAGGGTCAGTGCCTGCATTTTAGATCCATTCCCAGAAGCAATTTAATAATCAGCAGAAATCAGAAGTCCATTCACTGAACCACTGGCAGAAAATTAGGTAGAGACTCCCAGTCTCCTTTGAATCAAAGGTATGTCTGATAACCCAAAGCTAGGGAAAAAGACATAACTGCAACCTGAAATCCCATATCCAAAAGGCGAGATGCTCTGTTTTTGGTAGTGCTGTGAAGAGTTATGAGCAATCTAGAATAGATGGGAAAAATCACAAAATGCCCTTAAATGGAAAACTGGAAGTAATGGAAAAAAATTAATAGGTTTTAATTCTGTTTCTCATTCTTCTGAAATATTTTTTACATCAACTAGATTGAGCTTGTAATGGCAGGTGTCCGTTTGAAAAACTCTGAACAAATTCAAATTCTACTAAGGCAATACCCAGTGAAATTTAAATAGCGTAAGTCTTGTTTATTTCACAGGAACAGGTAGGCAGGTTTTCTTCCTCTGTATCTCCTACATTTAAATTCCATGCTCTCTGTTTACAATTGGCAAGAGTCAGGGGTTATCCTCAATTTCTGCCAAGATGCCAAGTTAACTTGGCTGACGCTGGATTCCAGAAGGCAAAGAGCCTTCTTCCCCGAAGCAATTTTTGATTAAGCAGAAAATGAGATCTCAGGTGTAGTTTTAGCATCTGGAATTCTTAAATATTCATTTATTCAGTTTTGACTTTGGGCTTTGGGTTGTTACATTTTTGGTGTGTCCAGTGAATAGCACTACTACGTGAATCATTATATCAACTTCAAACAATTGTGTTACTGTTCCTTCCAGAAGGCTCCCTTGTAAGGTTCATATAACTTCATAACGACATCCGTCTGTGTCTGTATTCTCTGAATATTCATGAAAGTCTTTAAAGGCCAAGGACTGCAGGGAGGAGGGAGGGTTACTGAGGGAGGGGGTTTGTGCAAACATGACAGGATAAGATTTCAGCTTCCTGGTCCAGTGTGAAATGCACAGACCGAAGGTTTCCTGGGGGTGGTGATGATTTACAAAGAATAGCCTTGTTGCAAGGCTTTGGCTATCTTGTCACATCCCAGCAGACCACATGCTTGATGTCAGTGCATAAAAATGGCCTCTTCTCTTGCCACAATATTTATGTCTGCTTTGGAGCAAGCTGCTCCCCAGCAATTCTGAGAACTAATAGGGTGTCCTGGAGAAATGAGTAAATCTTCCCTTGTTTTTGACATTTCTCCCCATTACCTCGTTGCCCTCCCCAGACTTCTCACCTCTTTCATTCTGATTCTATAGGATTTAACTAAACCGAGGACATGATACTCTATCTTTATGGCATGAAGGACTATATTTTTTTTACAAATGTAAATTTCTATTTAAAAAAACACATAATTCCAAAAGATTCATTAAGGTGCCACTGAATACGATGGCCTTTTACCAGGTGACTATGCATTAGGGAAAAGGAAATGATCAGTCTTTTCGGGAATTACTGGACACTGGCCCTGAATTGACACTAATTTCAGGAGACCCAAAACATCATTGTCAGACTAGGGACTTATGGGGGTGGTGATCTTTGGGATTTTTAGCTCAGATCCATCTCACAGCACATGGGTCATCCCCAAACCCATCCTGTGGTCATTTCACGAATTCTAGGATGTGTAGGTGAAATAGACATACTCAGTACCTGGCAGAATTGCGTTAGAGATCCTGAGAAATATGTCTAGTGGAAGAACACTATCTGATCTGTGTGTTATTTCCTAATAGATGTATATTTTAGGGAAGGAAATAATCACTGATTAGCACCGAGGGAACTCTCCCTGAGTAGCTGTGTGGCCTTGACTGAGGCCCTCAGCCCACCCAAATATGTCTCCTGACCTAAAACACAAGGAAGTGATAATAGTCGTTTTCAGCTCTAAAATGCTGATATTTTTATTTGCTTACAACTCACTTCTTCCAGCATTTTTTCCTTTGAGTAGTCACACTGGCGTTGTATTGGGTTCATATCTATTTCTTTTGTATTATGACCAAATAAAGATAGCTTGGCACTCCTGCACATTTTTAGTGATAGATCGTGCAATAAACGCTGATGTTTTCCTACATTCTTTTGCTTCCACGTGCATCAAATTTGCCTTTTTCCTCTTCTCTCTTGCAGCCCCACCTCCTCATTTTGGAGTTCTGGCTAGTTTGACATGAAAAATGTGCATTAGGAAGCCTAATGGATAGTTACATCAAGGAGGGAGGGAATGATCTAAATTTCAAATTCAGAATAATTACCTAAATCTTAACTGTAACTAACATAATATACTTTTTTCTTCAACTTTTTTTGATTGTTCTGCATATACAAGGATGATTTTTCATTAACTTTTAATGCTGTTTGTAACTCCATTCCAGTGTATTCGAGGGAGGTTTGAATAGAAGAGTTCTACTCACAATAGAACACAAGTTGCTAAGCTTTACCATAAGACACAGACTGCTACGGAAGCTGTAGGAACAGCATTTTTACTAAGGTTGTTTTGTTTAAGGGAAGGGACAAGCCCACTCATATCTGGGATCATATCTCGGCAATAGCAAAATTTTTGAGCAGTGCAGGGTAGTAAATAAAGTTTTAAACTTTTAAATTTATCTGAATCACTCATTGTAAGTATGTTTGCTCTTCAGTAATTGTAAAACCTGGAGAGCTTGAAAAGTGACAATCCTGCCTTCATCTCCTATCTACACTTCTACTCTTACTTCTCTGGGTTGTTAGCTGGAGATAACCTTAGCTTTTTTCATCAAACACAACTTCACAGGACTTTGGAATAAGCCATACTGACTACAAATATGGCAGAAAAACACCCAAAGGTATTCTGCAGAACTCTGGATTTTAAGTGACAGAAATCCATCTCCATGTAGGTTAAATCAATAGGTAAATAGGTAGATATATTCCACAGGAGACTTTCTTAGTCTCTGCCCAGGCCCTGGGAAGTCCACAGTGGTGTCAGAACTACAGCAGGATCCAGAGTTCCAGCAGTTTCATCATGAGGACTCCCTCCATCTCTGGCATCCTCTCTCGGCTTTGCTTTCTTCTGGACAGTGGCTTCCTCAGCGGGGGCCTGCATTTGATGGCAAAGATGCCCATGGGAAATTCCAGACTTTTATCATCTTTATTGATAGCAATTACAAAGAAGAGACCCCTTCCTCCCCTGGTGCTTATGTCAGTTACTGAAAATGGACCCTGATCCATCCTGCAGGGGTCTTCTGCTACAGTTACCGTCCTCGTGGAAATAAATATTCTGACCATTCAACCTGACCTTCCCCTGTCTCACAGAACGTATGGCCTAACAATTGACAGCTTTGTGCCAATCAAGGAGGTGGGGTGGTGGAGGTAATACTGCAGAAGAAGGCATGAGGACAGGTTTTAAAACTATAGCTGATATTCATGCTACCACATTCAACTCTGCAGCGGTGGAATTACCCAGCTCCTAAAGGGGCTCACAAAGTGACCTCTAGAGATGACTCAGTGGAAGTTCTCCTGTCTATGGGACAATCTTGAGTTGTGTAAGTCCATAGAACTGGCATTTCCTTCAGTGATTCTCTTTCTTATCCAAATATGTTACATGAAGTCAGGATTCTCTACCTCTTTTTATACTCACAACAACCCCATAAGATAGGTACCGTTATGATTCTCGGTTTGCAGTTGAGGACACAGTCACAGGGAGGGTAGGTAACACGCAGCTAGTAGTGTAACAGGGTTGCTCAATCCTTTTTTAAATCATAATCACCTGAGAAGCTTTTTTTTTAATGTGGATTACCTGGGTCTCACCCTAGGACATCCCAATTCAGTAGTTCTGGAATTGGGTGGGGAGCCTTACAGTTTATAATGGTGAAAGTGCTTCTGGTGAGTGACCAGGCTCAAGAGCCACTGATCCTGAGAGCAAGAAGGAAGCAGAATGGCAAAGGGCTGGAGGATTTTAGTTATGAGATAACCAGTAGTAAAGAACACAAGGAAAAATAAATGTATTTGAAATCATTTGTGGCAACCTGGTCATGAAACTCTGGTCCTGTTATATCAGGAAAAGAGCATCTGGGAGGAGGCTGGGTGGTAGTGACTCTGATCTCTCCTTCAGCCGCTGCTTTCTCTACCCATTTCCAGAATTTACTCTTAATATAGGCATTTGTTTCCTCTATATCTGTTTCAGCTAGAGTGGAAAAACATGTTTTTTCTTTGGCTAACAAACGTTCTTACTAGTGTGAAATGAACAACTTAAAACCTCACGGTGATTCTAGAGGCTGTTTCTTCCCTTTGGACTAGTTCTGCCCGTCTCCTCCCTTCACTACCACTTACACTTCAGTTCTCAGGTTTAATATCACCACCTCCATGAGGCCTTCCCTGATCTACCCATCTCTGCTAGGTTCCCTGGATGCACTCTCTATCAGCACCTTGTACCTTTCCTTCAGAGCCGTTACCATAATTGGCCATTGTTAATTTACTAGTGTGACTGTTTGATAGTCTGGTACTGATCGCCCCCCCTAAACTGTAAATGAGTGACCGCATTTGATTATTTACTGCTGTATTCTCAGCATGCTGTACTGTGCCTGATCACACATACTAAATATTTGATCATTCTCTGTTGAATGAGAATAAGGATAGTCTCTTTTAAAAAGCCAGTGATGCCTGGAATAAGTCCTTAAGGAGACATTCCCCCAAATGGAATTTCTCAAAAGAGAAAGAAGTAGAGAAAGGCTAGGAGAAACTAAGAAAACACTTTGAGAGCAAGTAGCAAAAAAAAAACTGATAAGGAGGCAATTATCACCTGCAATCTAAGTACAGACTTAAGCAAACAGAGGCTTAAGCTGTGCAAATAGCTGGGGAGCCACGGGAAAGGGGCAAGTAATCAGGCCATTAGCTAGAGAAACAAGAGCTAAGTACAGGGAAGAGGATATAATGTTCTTGGAAGTATTTTGTTGTTTCTTTTTTCACAAAATGTTACAACTGAAAAAGACTTTTAATAACACCTACCCAGCAGTCCCCAAGCTGGGGTCGGCCATATTCCAGAATCTTAGATTACTGGGAGCTCTTAAACTATGTTCAAAGTTTCTGACAGTCCAGTGAATGGCATATCTTTCTCTATAACGTGGCTGAATGACTTAACAGAAAGCAAAAGTCCTTTGCATTTGCTCCCAGGCTTATCAACTCCATGAAGTTATGGGTGTACATTGTTAATTCAAACAAGAAGGTAGATGTAGTTGGTTGGGTGGGTCAATCATTTAGAAATGCTGGGTCCAAGAGGAGATATTATAGAGTCTGATGACTTTATCCAAAGGCAACTCTCATCAGCCCCATACCCAGAGTCCATGATCTTTTCAAGAACTCATGAAAATGTTTGAGTGATTGACAGACATAGTTTTTGGTTCCCAGATTAAAAAATAAAATGAAAGGAAACTGCTAAATCAAAATCAATGCACATTCTCCTAAATGCATATAAAACATAACTCTTAATCAACTTCATTAATTATCTAACAGAAATCATTAACATTTTCATTAAGCTTGAGAAGTATATAATGGTTAACCAGGAGATTTTGATGTGGGATGGGGGGATGGTGGGGGAAGGAGAGGTCAAGAGGAATAGTGACCATTCTGACAAGACTGAGGGCTCCTTGGGAAGAACTAAGGGCCTCTTCCATGGTTAAGCGAAAGGAGTCCAGTGGTGGAGGTGGTCCAAGGCAGTGGTGACTGGGGACAGCAGTGCGTAGGTGAGCAGGGGCTCTAGGGTACGTTGTGAGCTGCTTTCTCCACAGCCAACTTTAGGTCTACAGGTGTTGCTATTATTTTGTTTTCTGTTTATTAAATCTCTTTCTAAGGTATTTTGCTAGTACTCTTACTTGGAAAGAGTTTTTGAGTCTGGCCTTGAAGTCAGACAGCCCAGGTTCAGATTCCCCACTCTGTCTGCAGATTTCAAATTCCCTGATGTTGAGCTCTCCCAGCCTCTGTTTCCTCATCCATCAAATGGATTATTCATACTTGCTTCCAAGGCTGGTGTAAACATATTAAGTAATGTAGGAGCACTTAGCATAAGGCCTGACGTAGAGTAGATAACATTTTTCCTATCCTAAATATCCAAGTAATTTAAAAATAGCATGCATTTTACACATATTACTTGAGTATGTGCCTCATACTTTGGTCATTTAAGGAAAGAGTCTTCAAAATTGGGTACGAAAGTGGAAAGTGAAGTCTGGTATCCACATTTAAAACAGGAAAAGGTATCTATTTACAGATGATATGATATTAAATATGGAAAGCCACAAAAAAATTGAGTTTGGCAAGGTTGAAGGATACAATCATATACAAAAATAATTTGTATTTCCATACGTGCAGTGAACAATCCGAAGTGAAATTAAGAATCCCACTTACAGTAGCATGTGATGACCTAAATGGGAAGGATATCCAAAAAAGAGTGGATATATGTATACGTACAATTCACTTTGCTGTGCAACAGAAACTAACGCAACATCGTAAAGCAACTATACTCTGATAAAAATCAATAAAAAGAGGAAAAAAGAATAGAATATATAATTAGGGATATATAATTAGGGATAAATTTTGCATTTCTTCTGTTACAACAGAAGAAATGCAAAATTTATGCTCTAACTACAAACCAGTATTTAAAGAACTAATGACTTCAGGAACACAGTCCTCTTCCACGAAAGATATTGGAGAGGGCATAGCAGTAGACTCCTAAATCTACTCTACCCCAGGTGAGTGGTAGAAATCAGACTTGAACTTGAATCAGAACAACTGAAGTGTTTGTTAAAGCACAGATTGCCGGGTCCCACCCCTGGAGTTTCAGATCCTGTACGTTTCCGGTGGGGCTTGAGAACTGACATTTCTAACAAATCCCCAGATGATGCTGTTGCTACTGACCTGTAACCACACTTTGAGAACCACTGGTCTATGGTCGCCATTGCCCTGGTTGTTCATGGTTGATGGAATGGGCATCTGCTCTAAATTTAGCCCCGGAAACCTGAAGGGATGTGTGCTGCAAGACGTGACAAACGTCACTGGAGAATGAACAGTGCCTCCCCCCCATCCTTTTCCCCAGAGACATTCTGTTTCTAGATATGCAGCCTAGAAACAGCAGAGGCCATCCTGTGACCATCTGTGACCATGAGGGCACACACCTCATCAGGACACCAAGGCTGAGATGGCCAGAGCAGGGAACTGGAAGAAATTTGGGTCTGTGATGACATATGGCCCAGAGGGTACCTGGCCTGGAGCCTGAGCTTCCAGTTATGTGAGAAAATAAATATCTTCATTGTTTTAGCCAGTTTGAGTTGGACATTTCTGCTCATTATAGCCCAAAATATCCTAATTAGTATAGAAATGCCAGAGGGCATGAAACCTATAAAGGGAAACGAAAGATTTTAGGTAGAAAAAAAACCCATCACATGCAAACAAGAGGACAAGTTAGATGCTGTGTGAAGCAAGAGGAAACAGTAGAGCCCAGATCTAAGTGGGAGAAAGCAAGGAGGCAAAGGCCAGTAGCAAATTAGAAAAACAAAACTTTTTTCAAGTGGCAGAAATGAAACAATCTGAACCAAAAACTAGACCATAAAACTCTACATTGAACGTTTGTGTTTTAAACCCTCAGGCAAAAGCTCTGTCTTCCCCCCTCTGCCTTCCCAGACCACCCTGGTAATAAATTACTCAACTCTGCTTCCACCTTAATAAAGAAAATTAGACTTTCCCATTTCTCTCCTCAGCCAGGAGCTTCCCCTCCCAATAATGGGTAAGACATGGAGCCCTAACTTCTCTTAAATGTGCCAAGGGCTCAGAGGCTACGGTCCTGAACCTTCCCTGATTATGAAGAGAAACATCAAATTGTCAAACTCACCTAGGTAACCAGGGCACAGCCTTGAGGTTAAAAACAGAAGTTGTCAGAATCAATTTTAAAATTCACTAGGAGCCGCTGTCAGACAAATGAAGTGGTGATGCTGAACTGATTCAGATAAGAAGTGATGGAAGCCAAGCAGTTGGCCTAAGCACCGATTAGACTCTGGCACTGGAGCAGCCAGCCACACACATGGCCACATGCTCCCTTGGAATCAACAATCCGTCAGGGCTACATTGGGATCGAACAATTAGATAAGATACAGATCTCAGTTGGATTAGTCAAAGGCTTTGCATAGTCTCAACTGTGGCCACATGCCCCTTCTTCCCTACGTCCAAGACAGGAGATCTTTCACTCAGTATTTTGCTGTCTAAATCCAAGGCAAAAATGAGCAACTTCTCAGCAAAATTTAAAATAATCCAGCTCCTTCACACTATGAACAAATGACACTTGCCAGGGTAAATAGGGACATCAAATCCCAGGAACCAGTAGGCTCTGTCCCATGTGCTTGTAAGAGAAAAAAAAAAAAAAAAAAAAGGTAGTTGTGCCTTGATTAAGGACTGACTTAATGAGATCCAGCTTTCAGGTGACCAGAGGCCATCCCAGGTGTGGGCACAAATTCATGATACTGTAATATTATCTGCTTTCACATGCTCTGTTTATTTGCTACATAAATCTTGCTGTGTAGTGGGATTTGCTAGAAACACTATTGGCATCTTATTATGAATACAACTCAACACTTCTGACCTCCTCATCCTGTAATTATTCCATAACTGCCTTGAGAATTATCCTATGATATTTTGGCATATCTATGAATGTAAAACAACATTGTCCTATGCAGTGAGGATATAAAATAAAGATACTTATTTTTTAAATGTCTGGGAAAAATAAAGTTTCTGCCCGCTTGGACCTGATAAAGACCAGAATTGAAAAAGAAGAATGATTTATATATACCAATATGAAATGCATTAATAAGTATAATATCTTTATGTTACATCATATTTATAATTAATAGTGATTTTTTTCTATTTGATAGGATAAGAGGTGATAATAGGGGATAATTTTTTCTACACTTTCCGTGACTCCTTCCTCTCCTTTCAACTTTTCCCAAATGATTCAGATATTTCTTGGTTAAAAAAAAAATGAAATAGCATTATCTTGAAAAAGAGAAGTGTTCTTTGGAACAGAAAAATTCATATTTCTATTTAGATCCATTTTTTTTTCTTTTCATTTTTCGTTTCCCTCATCTATTTTCCAGTATCTGTAAATAAGTAAATGAGTAATCCAAACTCTCAGTCTTTTAAAGGGATTGTCCGTATTTATCATACAAAACTATCTATCAAAATGAAACATCAGGGCTTCCCTGGTGGTGCAGTGGTTGAGAGTCCGCCTGCAGATGCAGGGGACACGGGTTCGTGCCCCGGTCTGGGAGGATCCCACATGCCATGGAGTGGCTGGGCCCGTGAGCCATGGCCACTGAGCCTGTGTGTCCGGAGCCTGTGCTCCACGACAGGAGAGGCCACAACAGTGAGAGGCCCATGTAACGCAAAAGAAAAAAAGAAACATCATTTAATATTATTCACATATAATTTAAATATTTACCCACACTAGAAAAAGCTCATTTGCTTATTTCTATAAAATAATACACCTTTTTCTCTCACTTTATATTCAAAGTTGTAAAGAACTATAATTTAACTGATGATAAAAAGCCAAAACCAGGGAGTTTTGAGTCTTAGCACTCAACACATCCCCTAAGTGGGAACATGCTTTTGGAAGTAGCTCCAGCCACAGCTATTAGGGGAAATCTCAAAAGACAGGTGGAACATGATTACAAGAGAATCATACAAATCTAGTAAAAATAATCAGTGGTTTTCCAGGAAACATAGAATAGATTAACAGGGGACTCTGGGAAGAGGCAATAGGTAGGTGTCTGGCGGGTGGTTGGTTGACATCAGGACATTTCAGAGAGAACTTCCAAGAAGAGAGAAAGACTTCAGTTTCTGAGGAGCTGGAGAAGTTGACAGGGGACCAAGAGAGACAAGCCCTGAGTGATGACATGGACATGAAATTTGAATGCACTACAGCATAAAGCAGAAATTCAAGTGGTAGGAAATCTGCACAGTATGCTTCATTCTTGCCCACAATCACCCTTCATCCAGACTCCTATCCCTCAAACGCAGCACATTTGGAAGGAGAGACATGCCATTAGAATCGAGCCCTGGAGATATTTATCAATTCAAGAGAAGTATCTACTGAAATGACAGCAGAAAAACTATGAGTGTCTGCATGGAATTTCCATTTTTCCTCTTCACAAGTACTATGAGGATTGGGGATTTAGGACCGTCTACACTCCAGAGCAGCAACAGACACTTGGTTAAGAAGCACACAATAAATCTGAAATTTTCAACCTTTTTATCCCAGCTCCAGATCGTTACTGAAAACTGCATGTCCACTATAGACTTACAGCATCTGTTATAGCTCCCTTCTTGTGTAATTTTAGAGAGCATTTGACTGACAAAATTGACTCATAAACAATGAGACCTTAGGAAATTCTCAATACTAGTCTCTGTGCTATTTATAAATAAAAACTGGGGGACAAGGTGGTACCCATGCAGCAGTGCTATACGATGAACTGAAACTGGGCAACCCATAGCCAGAGGGATTCTGAGCAGATCTGCTTTCTTAGACTAATTTTGATACTGTTGCAAAGGTTATCTTCCTAAAATAAGTCCCCGTCCTACCACTGCCCAAAACTCCAGTAACTGTCCATAGCTTATAGACAAGAACTAAAACTCTGTAGGCAAGTTTTAATACAATTCAAGGTGTAGCCACTATCTACCTTTGGAGACCAGTCCACTATTCTAATCATCACACACTTCATCCCCCCAGGGACCTTCTGCCTTTCCTTATCAAAGGCTTTTGTCACTCATGGAAATCCTCTTCATCTTTTAATGTCAGCTCTAAGCCATACCAGTCACCAGTTATTTCACTTGATCTTCAAATACATACCCACTCACTCAGGCACGTACATAACCTACTGTGATATTTAAGTGTAACCGAAATCCCAGGATTGTTTTTTCCTTTCGAATTATGAGAAAAATCTACGTAAGTAAAAAGGTTATTTAATGGAAATAGCGTATTGAATAGTTAGACAAATTTGTCAACTGCTTTAGATAGTTGATAAATTGTCAGTCGTGGAATTTATCAAAATTAAAAAAGAAAAAATTTTAGTATATTATTTCAGTTTTTTGACATAGAATTTGCATAGCAAAAGGATGTGTTATATAATGTAAATAAGCAATGCTTTAATTTAAACTTTATTCCCACATTTTTTACCATTAGCCAGAAACCAAACTATAAATATTAAATGTCTCATTCATCATAGTTGAAAATATATGATCATATATGCAAAATGTAGAAGGAGAGAAGTTTTATTATACAAGTTTTCATTATGTTTTCCTAAGATTATATGCAAAGTCTCAGGGAATAAGAAGCTGTTATAAGACAGCAATTACAAGCAAATGGGAACAAATTGGTTAAGCTGGTAGGTGAATTTATCCAACTCCAATAATAGCAGTACAAAATTAGAGGGCTAGTTTTCAATTGGAGCTAATCATTAAGAGGGAAAACTAAGAATAATGATCCTTAGTTAATGATTTTGTTCAAAGTTTAGGCTCAGTGAATTTTATACTTAGTGCGGGACTGTCTCTGTTTCCTCAGAGACAAACAAAACTGCTGGAAAAATACACAGTTCAGTCAATCAATACTTTGGGTGATGATACCAACCAGTCACTAAGAACAATTGTGTGACTGAGTTTCCTGGATATTTATGCATTGATTAATCTTTCAAAAGTTTATTTCAGTTTCTAGCTATGTAAATTGGATTTTTCTTCTAGACATTCAATTTTTTTTTTTTTTTTAGTTTTATGAGCAAAATAGCCTGCTTCTATTGAAGTAAAATCTAAAATTTACAAAGTGAGTTGGAATGCTAAACTTTGGAGATATATTTTTGACAACTTGTATCCATTAATGTTTTCCAATTTTCCTACATTTGAAAAATGTTTGACCCTTATACCTTAAAATCTCATTCTAAGTTTTAGTTGTCTACTCTGAGTAGCGCATTGAATTTGGAATTGCAGATTTTTATATGTATGAGGGTAGAGGGCTAAAGAACATTTCTCGTCCAAATAATCAGACTTTAAAAGTTACTATAACTGCACTGGTAATGACACATGGACCAGGTTTTGTATAACATAATATTTAAAAGAGTACCACAAGAAATTAAAATAGAACTGAATTGAGTCTTGAATTGAGTCTCTTACATGAAAGAGGTGCTAATTCATTATACATAGTGGTACTCCTCAAAAGTTTCTGTCCTCTCTCTCCTCCCTTCTCTTCTCTTGTACCTTGTGGCTGCTTGAGAGTTTCTCATACACCAATACTCCAAAACTTTCTTTCCATAAACACTACATAACCCTTCTGTCTGTCCCTTCCTTTCTCTTGGTTCTTTATTTAATGAGGCTCTCCATCTCTTCTCCAGATTCAGAATCACAAAGAGTGCTCACATTGTTCTGACAAAGAACTCTTCTGAGAGAGAAAGCAAGGGGAAGAAACTAACTGATCAAAGAAAGATTTTCTTCCTTTCTTTATTTTCTTTAAAGCAAACAGAGTGAGTGATTTCAGGAGAGGAAGAGGAAAAGGACCTTGAAAAACTCAAAATTAATAAAATGTGTTTTTGTTGAGACTTTCCTGGTGGTTCAGTGGCTAAGGCTCCGTGCTCTCAATGCAGGGAGGCCCAAGTTCGATCCCTGGTTGGGGAACTAGATCCCACAAGCTGCAACTAAGAGTTTGCATGCCGTAGCTAAAAGATCCCACATGCACAATGAAGACCTGGTGCACCCAAATTAATTAATTAATTAATTAATTAATTAAATTCTGTCTCTGTTTTACAAACTTTAGTGATTCAAGAGAAATGGAAGTCTGTTTATTTTCATGGTCATAATTTATTTTTTCCTTAAAATATTCATTTATGTTACTAAGACCCCAAATGATGTCTCCATTTCAGATATTATTAGCAAAAGAAAAAAATAAAGAAAGAAGAAAGAGCAAGGAGGGAAGTGAAGAGAAGAGACACCTTGAGGTAGTTAAACCTCGTTCCCATGCGTTACTGGAACATGACAGTTCCTTTGCTAAAATGACTAGCAATTGCTTCTTTTATTCACTTAACAACTATTTCTTGAGTTCTTGGCTGCCTAGAGAGTAGGCATCCTGCTGCCTGAGATTCAAATGCTGGATGAATTTCACTTTTCTTCAAGGAAGCAAGATGAAAGCACAGAATAGAAGGACGCCATATTCTAGATAATCTATGGATATAATTATTTGTCCTAATATGGTTCTTCTGCCCCTTGCTTCACCTTAGTTGACAAAATTAGATTTGAGAGATTATGGAAAGTACATGTCTCAAAGCACAATCATTTTTTGAAGTTTAAATAAACAGTCAAAATCAGTAGCTTAGCCAAAGATGCTGCTTATTCTGTAGAGATAATCCACCCAAGTCAGTAACCAGTACAGTTTTGAGACTAGCTTAATGACATATTCCAAGAATCACCCTTTATATGCTGAGTTAATGCTTCTCAGTAGCATCTCTGGCCTGAACAAAATTTGACGTTAACAATAGCTTAAGGAGAAGGTCTTCATTAAAGCTGATTTGTTACCACACAGGACACTAAAATAACAACTTCTGATATAAATTTCTACCCATGAAAAGTGGTCAAAGAGCCTGTACCAATGAGGTTAGCAGAAGGCAGGAAGTTTTGCCTCTGTATACCTATCAGACACACAACCCCTTTCTCAGACACCATGAAGAATCACAGCAATGCCATGACTACATATTCCAGTATATTCAGTCCTGCTACTGTGATTTAAAAGACCACCTTGGAGGGATGTGGAATTTAATTATAGTACATGTAATGAAGCATTTTCATTGCGTACTCAGTGCAGTGCCTGGCTCTTAATAGGTGCACTTGACATAGTCGTTGTGATGGTGGGTGATAGAAAGAAAAATTTAAATGTCACGTTATATTGTTCAAGGAGCAGTTCACAAAGTATGCACTCAAGGTTTATTAAAATACATTTTATTCTCATTCCCTTGCATCAGGTAGTGTTGACAAGGGATCAGTAAAACCTCGAAATCATGTAATAGTCAGAGTTCAGGGTAATGAGCCTCTGGCTTCTTTGTACTTGTTAAAGGAGTGCTTATAAACAGCCATGTGAGAGCAAGAAGAACACTAATCCTAATTATTACAGTAATTTATTGCCTTGAAGTCTGTTAGTGACTAGCAGTTGATGATTTAAAGAAATCTGTAACACAAAAGGCCACCTGGCTTAATTCACCAAAGGCATCTATATACTCCCATGTAAGGAGTCCAAGATTTTTCAACAAGTCTTATTGATTGTAAGTGATCATGTGAAAGGATGAACTTGAATTTGGTCAACCCCACTTAATGGGCTCTTTGTTTGGTCTTACACCTTTGTGGAAACCATCTCAGCCCCATGCACATTATTTGCAACATGGATTACCACCACCATTGTTTTTCTGACAGTGGGTTTCCAATGATCTTGGTTGGGTTGTAAGAGTTTGTAAAGAGGGACCTGACTGAGCCTTTAACCTTGTGCTTCAGCATCTTGAAGGGAGCAGTGAGCCTGAACCAGTGGTGCCACCTGTCCCTGAAGAAGGAGTTTAGCAGAGACTGATCAGTGAACAAAGGGAATCATGGCCGAGAGACAGCCCAGAGCAAAGGGGCAGAGCACTGTGAGATACTGGGACCACAGTTAGGCACTGGCTGTTTCCATTGTCTTGTTATATAAACCTGAGAGAATCACTTACTCTTTTCTGTACCTCAGTTTACTCATCTTTACAATAAAGGGAAAGGGCTAGAGAAGGTGTCTCTAAGGTGCTTTCAAGACAAAGAATTCCGAGCTTCTCTTCATCATTCATATGGCCATTTTCCAATTATTTTTCCACTGTCTGTGTACGCACTCAGTTGCAGAATTGGCCAACAACAGAACACTTTTGACTTCTATCACATTAGCAGGACTAATGATTCCGCTTTTCAAAGAGAGACGAATACCCTTTATACGGACTGATAACTGCTATACTTTACCTCATCGTGTTCAAGATAATCACCAATAGTACCTTACAATCGAGTACGTTAAAAAAAAAAGCGTGGAGTCCCAGCTATGCATCAGGCATTGTGTTAAGCACTGGGGCATAGCTTTGGTTGAAACAGACACAGTTCCTGTCCTTAATGAAGCTTTGAGTTGGGGGAGGGCGGGATGGCAGACATTAAACAGCTAATCACACAAACAAATTACAGTTAAGACCACTTCTGTGAGGCAACAGTCCAGTGTGCTATGTGAGTATATCCAAGGGGAATCTAATCTCACCCAAAGGGACAGGAGTACTTTAATGTGAATAAACTTATCTAAAGCTTAACATCAAATATTGATGTGATAGTATGATAGTCCAAGAAGTTGTTAATTATTATCTGAACAATATTCTATATTTTATCAACAAAGAATGCTACATACTTACAGATGTTCAGGATGGAGTAAAAATAATATAATTTATTCTTTTTTTATGCTTGAGGGTAGTCAATTTCCAAAAATTAGTGCCACTGGACAAAAGTAGACTGAATCCCCAAAGAGGGAAAAATCATAGCCATTGTTTCTCAAGCAGTAATCATCACAAACTTTGCTCTAGCAAATAAATGTATGATCTGTGCTATAAATTACTAACACTTTTCCTCAGATTCATTTATAAGATGCTTACTTAGGGTCATCCTAAACAAAGATATCTATAAATTAGTACAAAAGTTTTACTACGCTAATTAGATTGTTTAATTGACTTTTTAAATGAGTACATATCAGGGAAGGGATAAATTGGGAGATTGGGATTGACATAGACACACTACTATATATAAAATAGATAACTAATAAGAATCAGCTGTGTAGCACAGGGAACTCTACTGAATTCACTGTAATGGCCTATATGGGAAAAGAAAAGTAGATATATGTACATGTATAACTGATTCACTTTGCTGTACACCTGAAACTAACACAACACTGTTAATCAACGATACTGCAATAAAATTTTTTTAAAAAATGAGTACAGGGCTTCCCTGGTGGCGCAGTGGTTGAGACTCCGCCTGCCGTTGCAGGGGACACGGGTTCGTGCCCCAGTCCGGGAAGATCCCACATGCCGCGGAGCGGCTGGGCCCGTGAGCCATGGCCGCTGAGCCTGCGCGTCCGGAGCCTGTGCTCCGCAAAGGGAGAGGCCACAACAGTGAGAGGCCCGCGTACCGCAAAAAAAAAAAAAAAAAAAAAAAAAAATTGAGTACATATCTATGCAAATAAAACTTGGTCATCTATCTCCTAACATTATCTTGAGTACCAGACTTTAGGAAACACTGATCATAAACTGTGGCTCCACATACAGACACAGACACAAACTGTAACGTTGGAAAAAAGTTTCAATTAATGTGAACGATGCACAAGCCCAGTTACAACTCAACATCTGTGCCTTTCCGCAGAGTTTTCTTAAATGTCCCTCATGAAGCCATTTGTGATTTCTAATAGATTCTAATTTAATCAATAAATAATTATGAAGAACCAACTGTGTAGTATGATTTCTAAATACAGTGATATCCTCACTAAATATTTGGAAATTTAGAGCTATTTTGATTTGAAATGCAGACTAAGAGCATTTTATACCTTCAGTCTAAGAATGTCTACACCTAATATAATTTTGCAGTAATATGCTGGAATATAGAGTTCTCAGAAAGGTGATTCAAAGCCTTTGCAATGGCAGTGAAAAACCTTGGGAATTCTGATAGCAGAAATGTCATTTATAATGGTTATCACCTGTGCGATGAAAGCATAGGTATTCAAGAAGAGGGTGTTTAAAGCCAGAAAAATAATTTATTTTTTTACCTTTGTGGAAGTGTTAGTTTCACTCTGTGGTATTCAAAAATAATTATTCATGTAAAATAAGATAATTTCTTGAACTTTCAGTACTGTTTCCCCATTTCTCTGAAAAACTTGGAATTATTATGCTTTAGTTCTATCTCCCAAATACTCTAACTAGAAATAATTTTTTTTGAGTCACAAACTTTGTGGGATATTTTACATCTTACACAGTGATGTACTTGGGGTTTAACAATAATTTAGAGATTAGTGTTTTCTAGTTACTTGAAAACAAGGAAAATCAATTATATTTGTCTTTTCGGGGTTTTGGGTTCCTGCATTAATAAATCACCAGAGATTAGGGCATGTAGGACAAGCATTTATCTGTGTCTGGGAACCAAGTTTTCCTATAGTTCTCTTGACAAGTGTGCAAACGATTCTTAAAAGAGGTGAATTAAAGCAAGCAGTGTGCCTCACAGATAGAAAAATATACTTGACTTGGCTGCTAAACTTTACCTGCAGCAGTCTCCTTTGTACCAACCAACGGGAGATGCTAAAATCAATTAGGATGAATCCCGGACTGTGGCAAGGGATTGGGTGTATTTGTTGCTGTTAAAGCTCCACAACTTGGGTCTGAATGATGTACTGTGGTTTCTTCCTGTTCATTTTAGCTGAAATTATTTAAAATCTAAAATCGTGGGAAAGATATTTGAGGCTGTCATATTGATTTCCTTAACATGTTTTGATTTCACATTTATTGCCTGTAGAATATAAACACCAGGAATTTCACTCATGAATGAATTCCGTTCAGCTTAATTTTAGTTAAAAGATTGTTCTATTGGCATTTATGTCAGACTTGAGAATCATGAAAAAAATTATAACAGGCATTGCTTTTCCTTCAGAGTAGCTCTTGTTTCTTAAGTGTAAATACGTGGTACACATTTGAAAGCTCCTGGTCCCACTATTTATCCAATGCTTATTCAGGGCTGGAAAACCAAGATTTGCACATTTCATACGCCCCTTAAAGTTGTGAGTTAGTAACCTTTATGTTAAAGGAAATCCACCCCCCAAATTTATTTTATAATGTAAATTAACCTCTATATTTACTGTAATAGATAGATTGCAGATCTTAGAAATAGAAAACTTGGGTTTTAGTTGTGCTGTAAAAATTGTACAAATCACTTCATCTTACTAGGATGCAATTATCTTGTCAGGCACCATGGTATATGGAGACAATCATGGGCTTTATATCAGAAAACAGAGGTGTGAGTCCTGTCTTAGATACTTGCTAGCAGTGTGACCTTTGGTGAGCCACCTAACCTCTCTGAGCCTCATTTTACTCATTTGTAAATTTGCAGTTGTAGCTTGGATTTCATTGGGTTGCCATGAAGGTTAACTGAAATTTCAAAATTTCAAGCATTGTGTCTGGCCCATAGTATAGATGTACGACTTGGTAGGTCCCTTCTGCCTATTCCTTTATCTCTAACCTCCTGAAATCCATATCTGGCATATTTAAAATGAAATGTCATCTGTAATTTCCATTGCTTACATTCTGTATAAATACACATTGGGTTTGGTAATTGCAATCATTGTTGCTTTTGCTGTGGTCATCCATTTACAATGCTTGGTGTCAGTTTATTTATCTCTTGTAAAAATAAAATACAGTGTGTGTGTGTGTGTGTGTGTGTGTGTGTGTGTGAAAAAGAATAAATAAATAAATAAATACACATCGATACCAAGATAAACATACCCGTAAGAGGAGATTGCTAAATCTACTTAACAATTTCGTAGTGGAAACTGAGAACTCAATCATAGGCATTTTGGGGCTGTCACTTTGTTACCACCTGGCAGACGAGGCTTCTAAATTTTTCTCATGTCAGTATTTATTATGAATCTTGGAATATAAGAAGGGTGTTGTTTGACATATATATATATTAAAGTGATAATAACTGTAAATGGAGTACAGATGTTTATAACTCAGTATATTAACAACATGGGAAATGAAATAAACTAAAAACAAATGAGAGTAAAGATTTTCTTTGAATAAGATTTTCTGTTTTCTTTACTGAGTGTTCAGGAATTTTGTCCCCTGCTCCACACCCCACAGTGGATGTGACAAGATGGCCCAGCTCTGTCAAGGGGTCTCAGAGTTTGATGATTATGTCTGTCTCCACCACCACTTCATTCTATCTTCTAGAGCAAATAAGACTTTTTCACTATATATATATATAGTGCCCTATAAAAATGGGAAATAAAATTATTTTCCATAGCATCCCTTAATTCTCCCAGTGTGAAAATAAATTCCATTATGTGCTTAACCTAAAATCTACATGCTTCCATGTAAGCTTCTTTACCTTTGATTCTGACTTAGCATGAAGAGAAAGAGTAAAGGCATTAGTCTTTTCATGTTTGAAGAGCATTACTTAATCATGTCACAATCTCTGATCAAAGAAACACAAAAGAGAGAAAAGAGAGAGAAAAGAGGAAGAAGGTCTTCCTTAACAATTATATGGAATATTGATGTGTTGCAAATAGCATGAAGTTGGAAACTGGAAAATGAACCAGACTATTTATTTATATGTTTTAATATCAAGTAAAATAATGACACTTTATTGCAAACAGTGACTAAAGAGTAGCCTCTTCTCTTCTTCATGTACAGAGGTTCTCAAGGGCTTACTGGTACAACCATCAGCCCACTGTCCTAGGCATTAGAAATCAGGAGGATCCTGAACCACAGTGCCAGGTCTGGGAGACCCTGCCTGGCAGTTCCTCCCTGTAGCAGCTTTGGTAACCTACGCATCTCAAAGATGGCATTCAATTTAGGAGCAACTTGCAGAGATAGCCCCCTTCTATTCCTAATGGAAGTTTCCCAGCCTATAGGCATTTAAAAAAGTGATAAAAGCTGGAAATAGAGTACAGATGGTCGTAACTCAGTATATTAGCCGCATGGGGAGTCAAATGGGTGAAGGACAAAAGTGTAAATTATGGGTAAATGTAACTCAGATGGAAAGCAGACATTTCTCAGAAGCTTGTGTCCTTTAGCTTTGCCCAGTAGACCTTCCTTTTCAACCTCTTCATTGCTAATATGGCTCTCCTGTTTCCATATGTAAATTCTTCCCTGCTTCCATTTACTGTGGAGTCCAAAACTTTGTACACAGTAGTCTGCAAGATCCTGGGTATCACATATTCTGAGATGATGGGGGAATCATCACTATTATAAAGTGGGAGCCTATAGTGTAATATTATACTTAAAGGACACAAGTAAGTTTCCAAAAGCTTCCCAAGTCTTTGAAAACGAACATTTGTCCTTTGAAGAGTCACCAAGTGGGAGGAATTGAAGAGCTGAAGAATCTCTAACATGATTGTCCTGTGACACCTGAAATTGTCAGATTGCCCAGTAACAAAAAGATCGCTTTGGGCTCTATCTGGGACCAACCAGGGCGTTGATAGGCTGCCATCCCCTCCCCCACAGAGTCTTTTTCCACAAATGCCATTCCCTAGGGACTGCTGTGTACATTAGATTCCTTGGGAAAATAGTTGCTAATAAAGTTATCTGGTTAGTAATTATTAGCTAATAATATTATAAGATACTCATGGTTTTTCCCAAAGTTCATTGTGAGATAATGTCCCTAGCAATTAGTGGAGTCTTGGGAGCAGGGGAGAGGGGGAGGGCAAACACGTATGAGGATATATTCACTATAAGTCATGGTTCTGCAAATTTCAAATTCTTATACATTTGCAAAGCAGCATCTATTAAGAATATTGAAGTGAAATATGCCTAGTACACTTTCCTTATAAAAAGAAGGCACTCGGTAACTATTAAGAATGAACGATTGAGTGACTTGCCCCAGTCTGCTATTGGAGAAACCAACCAAAAGGGCAAGGACACTCAACAGAAAGGCAAAGAAGCTCATTTAGAAAGGTGATTTTGCCAGGGTTCCTGTGAATGTTGGGTCCAGATGAGAAGTGAAAGTGACAGATACTGACAGTGGGGATGACAAGATGGAAAAAAGCTTCCTGACACCTTCTTGAAGTATTTTTTTCTCCTTTTCCTACTAGCTCCATGCTGACATTTCTGATGTCAATGAACATAAATTTTTAGAATAGCCTCTGGGGAAGAGAATAGAGGCCAATCCAAGAAAGCTGACTTTCAGATATCCCAGTAACTTTCTAAAGGAGTAGAAGCTGTGGAGGGCTCCCACCCTCTTTGTAGACTTACTTTCAAGACAGCGTAACACACACTTCAATTCCTGCTTCATATAATAGACATGCTCTCCATGAATCACTTTCTAAGGGTCTGTTTCTATTCCATTTAAACCTTTTACAGAAACTTTAAGAGACTGACCAGCTCATTTTAAGAGCCCTTACATTCTGGTTAAGCAAGACTATCCAGCTCTCATATTCTGACACCTTCCCTTTCTTTACAGAGATCCTTGCAGAAACTCATTAGAATTTTATCTTACTCACCTGAGTATTGATGAAGACTTTGAATCTCTGCAATTGTATAAAGTATACATCCTTTATCCAATTTTAGGCTTCTTCAGAGCTTCCCATCAGGAAACAAGTCAGAAATTATTTTACTTTTTTTTTTAAAGTAATTGTCCCATGTATTAAAAACACTGTGTTTCAGGATGTGGTTTAGTTTAATATAAGGCACACTAGCTTTAGAGTCTGATAGGCTGGATTCAAACCCTGGTTCCGCTGCTTAATAGCTCTGTGACCTTGGGCAAATTATGTAATCATTTAACCCTCAGTTTTCTTATGTGTTAGTAAACTCTTTCAATTACTGTCAGAATTCAATGAGGTGATTACTTATGAAGGGCCAGGCATAAAGAAAGGACTCAATAAGGGATACTATTAATCTTAGATTTTCTTGGGTAGTTTTAGGGAATTCCAAATCAATTTGCTAAAAACCATTTTCCCCAAGTTAATTGGTAAGGGCCAGTTCACCAAATTTCCAGTCCAAGAAATATTTGCTTTAAAGTGTTATACAGGTATTTCAAACCAGATCCGGGACGGGTTGGTACAGCCAGAGGCAGGAGTTGAAGCAAATGTAAGGGCTGATAAAAGAACACAGGTGAGGTGGGGACACATGAGACCAGAGGCAGAAGTTCCAGAAATTCTAGACATCTGAATTTTGAAACATGCCAAATGGATATTAGCTAAACCCAGCTGATAAGCCAGTGGGAAAAGAGGTTAAAGAGACGTGATGAAATTGATGCTTGGAAAAAAACTGGCAAATTGGTTATTCGACAGATTGATTTTTGGTGAATTGGCTTTGTGTAAATTAGTCATTTAGCAAATTGGCCTGCTTCTCTTTGAGGCCTATTTTTCTAACAAATAGAGAGGAATGAACATTTTCAGTCTAATGTGTCTTTTAAAAACTTATTTATCTTGGAAATAAAAAATAATTTATCTCAGAAAAATGCAACTCCAGAGACAATGGAATCGTGAGTTAGTGCGTGTATATCAACTGTGTGATATAAAAATAAATGTTTCACCCCACCCAGAGTTTGCCTGTGCCTGGTCTCTCTCAGAATGTGCCTTGAACAATTCATGACAAATAAGTTATAATTGATGTCAAATTTTAATCATGCATCACAATTCTGCGTGTGAGGGTGAGAGGTAAATAGAAAGAATACCGCATTACTTCTTTTCTAGTATCTATTTTAAATAAGCTTAATGCTGACCTAAGCGGGAGCTGATGAGTATATAGAGCTATCATTCTTCAGATTCAATTTAACACCTCTCCTTGAAGCTATCTCTTCATACCGGTTCTACATTTCTCTCAGAAGCCTTCATCACCATTTGGGTTGCAAATAAGCAATACCATATGATTTAACAACCTTTCTAACATTTGATCCAATATACCTACCAAAGAAGCATGATATTGTTTCACCCTGAAAAATATCCGTTCCCTAAAAGGTATGTGAAAATCTCCTGGTTCCTAGAGGGATTTAAGCAACAAATTGCACAGAGCACACAAAATAAGCATTTAGAGAAAATTCTCTAGAGCTTGAGTGCCCTTTCAACTGGACATATCAAAGCCTAAATGTGCTCCTCATACACTGTCATCTTGCTCCCTCAAGCAGAAAGACGCCTGAGGTTGTCTTTTCTCTGTAAATTGCTAAAAACTTCAAGTAAATGACAGTAGGAACCAGCTGTGAAAACCTTTTGAAATTTTTGCCCAAAAGTTTTTCTTAGAAACTGGCTTGCTTTGAAAAATTAATCCCAGTTCCTTGATAGTGTAATTCACCAGTTAATTGTATTTTTCAGTTTTATTGTCATTCACAGGATTGAGGCAGGGTAAGTGCCACATTGAGGACAGGGGAATCAGCTAAAAGGGTTAATGGGCCAGTTGGATGGTTATTGCCACAGAACATGCTTGGAAAGATAGAGGCATGGCTGGAAAGGAGATTGCACTTACCCGGGTGTGGTAGAAACACAATCTGTGCATTGTATGTTTTTCCATCCAATATTTTCCTTAATGTAAATCAGTGCTAGATCTGAGAATTATCTGCTAGTAGGACAACTTACTGAAGTTAATAAATCGTCATTTCTTTCATGCTTAACTGTAAAATATAAACATTTTGATGAGTTTTTCAAGTATCTGTTATTATGACTATACCAAAAAGCAAATTTTCATTATCTACATATTCAAATATGTGAATGTCCTTTGTCTTAAGTCTTTTGAAATCCTGGTCTATGAGATGTGTTAGTATTTAACATATTTTTTGAGATCCACTTTAAGGGAAGCTTGGTAGATCTTTTGTTAGAGCTACATTTCTAGTAACTTAAGAACTGATCACCCCCCGGGAGGGAGCATTCGGACTGGCTGATAAACATGTTGCAGGTGACTTTCGGATTAAATCTCATCCTGGGACAGAAAGCTCCTGTTTATATTTTTAATTAAGTGCAGGCTTCTGTCCTTTATATGAACCTGAGAGGTATCATGTAGCAGGAAGTTTCAGCTGAGCAGCGTCCAGAGTATTTTCACACAGTTCCACTTTGCAAACAAGACAGAGAATTAACACAAGGTGTGATTTAGCCTCTGGCCTGTGCATAGTGTCTTTAAACTCCTTTGTAGCATTTTTTTTTTTTCATTCCAGGACCTTAGGCAAACAGGAGAAACTAGATAAAATATTAAGAAAAGCAATACCACCACACCTGAATCTCATTCATTTATTACTCTCTTGATGAACATACTAAGTGTGAAGAGCAGAATCCAGCACCTGGGAGACATAGAGATGCAAAGATAAAGCCCCTGCCCTCGAAAGTGTATCATCCAGGAGGGTGGGCAAGTCCAATACCCTCCTCACAGAACAGTGATGCCAAGTACACACACTGCGTTGTGCCACCTAGCGGCTCAGAGATGGAAGGAATCACTCTCCTACCATCAGAGGATCAGTCCTCTGAGAAAATTCGCTCCGTCCTTCATCTGCTGTTGATTTCTTTAAAAAGTGCCCTTTTAGCTGAATCCCTCAGAATATACTCAGCGTCTGTCTCTGATTCCTTTCTCTTCCCTTTTTTTCTTTTTGACAGTCTTTCTCTTCAAGCCACCCTTCTGGCTCATACTTAACTCCTAAGGAGACTAATTCCAAACACTACCCCAATTTTTCTCCTAAATTCCACCTCGTCATTTCCTGGTTATCTCAGTCAGCTGTTGCCTTAAACGCTTCAGATTCATGGAGCTGAGAAAAAAGTCATGATCACTGCACACCGAACTTCCACCTCCCCACCTTTGTGTATTATTTCTGTTATGGCCATGACTGTCTTTCTGCTCACCCAGGCTTCCGAGTGGAGCTACATCCTAGATTTTTTTTCTCCCAACTTCCCTCCCCTCCCCCTTCTCCGTCAGTCAGTTGAAAAGGCCCTCTTTACCCAGCTCCAGTATGTAGCTGATGTCACTGCACGTGACATCCTCGCTGCCCAAGAGGATGTAGTCAGTCATCATGCCCTCCGTGCACAGTGTCTGCCCCCACTAATTCATTTATCAAATATTTCCTGAGTGTCTATTATATGCAAATCATCACGATGCATTGAGGATACAAAAATGAAAAAAGAAACTGGAAGAGTTTCTTAGAGGACAAGAACTCTTTCTAGTGAGAGGGGCAATTAATTAAACTATTTTTTTAATGTGATAAGAGTACCATCTCTGCTTAGGGTATCAAAGGATGCATCCCCAAAGAAGTGACTCTTGAATTTTAAAGGATGAGCAGGAGTCAACCAAGTAAAACAGGGGGAAATGGCATTTCCAGATGAGGAACAAATAGGAGAAAGGAAAGTATTACCTACGCAAGTTGAGATTTTTCCAGTCATTTGGTGACCCATCTCTTCCTTCTCTGAACTCCCATAGGATTGGAAAGCAGCTCTGCCTTGTTGTATGGCTGTCGTAGTATTTAGCAGCTCCTGCCTAGATTACAGGTTTTAAGGGTAGAAACCATGCCTCAGTGTCTTTGAACTCACTATAACACCAGTTTACTTTTGTGATAGACTAAAAAATGGCCCCAAAGATGTCCGTGTAGTAATCCCCAGAACCAGTGAATATGCTACCTTACGTGGCAAAAAAGACTTTACAGATGTGACCTTGAGATGGGGAGATCATTCTGGATTATCCAGTTAATTTGCAATTACCCTGATAATCACAAAGCTCTTCATAAGAGGGAGGCAGGAGGGTCAGAGTCAGAGGAGATGTAGGGACAGAAGCAGAAGTCAGAGCAATGTGACTTTTAACTGTGAAGATGAAGGAGGGTCCACGAGCCAAGGAATGTAGGCAGGCACTGGAAGCTTCAAAAGGCCAGGATTCTCTCTGAGAACCTTTAGAAGCCATGCAACTCTGCCTGCATATTTTAGACCTCAGAACTGCAAGATAATAAATTTGTGATGTTTTAAGCTACCGAGTTTGTGATAGGTTGTTACAGGAGCAATAGGAAACTAATACAAGGTTTAATATTCGTCCATGTTGCGTAGGTCATGCCATGATTTTTAGTAGTTTCTTCTATATTAGCATGACAGTTGTAGAATCATTTAAAAAAATTTTGTACAGGGAATTCTAAATGTAACAACCACTAGATCATGCTGGCTTGAAAAAGTAAAGCAAATGCAAAATTTTCATCATACAAATTTTAGTCATCAAAGAGGATTAAAAAAGAAGACTGATGAGAAGTTCCAGATGTTGTGATAAAGCCACTTTCTTCAACTAATGATATCCTTTACTTTGGAAGATAATTTCAAGAAAAATTTCTCTGGGTGCAGTTATCAGAAAACATGAATTTTTACTAAAGTTCCCACAAAATACCATCCTACATTTATCTGTAACTAGCTCTGTAATTTAGAGTGTGAAGATAATATTTCATGTGCGTTGAAAATCTCTTTACGTTTTCTGAGAAGAGAGTCCATAATCCATTTTGATAAGTTTTGGTAGACAGTGAGGGTAAACATGGTATCGAATGCAAACATTGGCGGCAGGGGTCAGGATGGTCCCCAGAGCACACCCAGAGGCTTTGCCACTAGGAGGTGGTGGAAACAAATACTTGGGGAAACTCAAGCCTATATAGGACATCGGTCTAGGAACTGAGCTACGCTGAATTTAGTCCTAACCTTAAATGACCTGTACTGATGCAAGGTTCACAAATACAGTCCATCCTCATTATTTTGAGATTCTAAATATGTAAATTTGCCTACTTGCTAAAATTTATTTGTAATCCCCAAATCTATACTTGTGGCACTTTGACAGTCACACGCGGACGAGAACAGAGTGGCAAAACTTTGTGTCACGCAATGCATACGTTCTCAGCTGAGGTCAAAGAAGGCCATACTCTGCCTTCTTGTTTCAGCTCTCCGACAGAGGTGAGCAGAGAATGGAGACTGGAGCGGGCGGCACACCGCAGTGCGGGAAGCTCTGGCTCTGGGGCCCGTTGGATGAGGACTGAATCCCCACTTTGGCAACTGTTCTGGGGTGGCCTCAAGCAAGCCACTGAACACCTCCAGAGGACCAGACTCTGGTCCAGCTGGCCTGTGTACCACACTCTAGTACCCTGTTTCTCACTTGTACCAACAATAATGAACAAAATAATGAATGCCTTCTACCATGTTGTACTGTTTTCTGTCTTTATATGAGCAAGATACATTATTTACTTATTTGTTTTTAGCAAGTTACAAATTTTTCTACAGTATTACATTTTAGACACATGGACTTAAAAATATACAGAATTCATAGAGATGTAATGACTTTATCACTCCCCACTTTCCCCAAAGAAGTTTATTTCTTTGTTGCGATAAGAATCTCCAAACCAAGGCTCCCTCCTCTCCTATCCACAGCACTGTCTATTATGAAACAGAATTTTTATTCCCAAGAGTCACTCAACAGGATTGATTAGGCACTGTGCTGAGTGCTGTGGAAGATCCAGATAAGGAAGGTGTCTCCCCTTCTTGCCAAAACATGGGAGGAAATTAAGTGAACATACAGAAAAGAAAAAGAAAACTATATGATCAAATAAATACAATTATATTGAAGTCTATGTGTTTAGTCTCTAACTTAAAGCATTCCAAGAGTCTGCCAATCAGAATTTTAGCCATTTGGAATTTTCCTTGATTTTCATCCACTTTGTAATTAAAATTACCATAACACCTCTCGTTTCTGTTAAGGTGATGGATTCTGAGCATTGGTAAAGATGAAGAAAAAAAGCACCACTGGCGCCACCAACAACTATTAAAAATTTGTTCCAAAGTTTCCATACAAATGAGTCAATAAACTCTAGCTTGGTAGGTTAAGTGAACCATGTGAAGCTATAAATTCAGAATTTTATGCACCTCCTAAGAACATGGTATAAACATAGATGGACTGCCTCTTCCAGTACAGTGAGAACTCCTTGATCAATGTCTGCAGTTATGCTCTGTATTAAGGCCACTAGAGTCCGTTTGATGAATCACTGCTCCTAAGGGCTAAATGATTGGTTCCCCTTTCTGTTCACCTCCTTCCCTCTCATAGGCATGTAGTTCTCGTCTCCTTTTCCCATTCTGTGCAGAAAATATGGACCAACCTCTGTACTAAGTTTTCTGTCAGACGCCTTATTGGCCTGATTGTGGGTGAAAGAGCGATTGGTGCCTAGGACTCAAAGCTTACACATAGGATTCATATCCTCAATGGAATCACATTCGCAAGACCCCAAGGTCATGTCCAGGGAAGCATGGAGTCCCTTGTGTTAACTGCAGACAGGATGTCTATTCTGGGTTTGCTCTGCTAAACACAGACAAAAACCTCACTGGCTTTAAACAGGAGTCAGCACAGGACTGCAGGCCTGGGGACAGCGTCTGTTCATTCTGATGTCCTTGGCATTCGGCTCTTGGTTGCCACACCGACCGACCCACACCTATCCCCAGGTTCACCTATTGGTCAGGTACCAAAGCATTCCAAGCATTCTTGAGACTTCCTCTTTTGAAAATAATTTAAAAATGGACCCTGCGAGGCCTATGAAAGCTGAGCCTACTAAAGTGAACCAGTATTACACACACATGCATTCGTTAAAAACAAGCTGGCCCCTTAAATTAAATAGGCTTGTTACTGCTACTGCCTTTGAATTGTCCCATATCAGAAAGAGCCTAAAATGTCTAATTATGTCACTTAACTAAACTCTCAGGAATTTAATCCTTTTCAAATAGAGCCTATTGTCTTGAAATTGCACATTTAGTTAAGGGACCTGAGTCCTTTTACCAGAGTACTTCATGAATATTGAGAAATGTCAGATTCAATAATTTATCACCTGGATACCGCATGCTTTGAAGTTGAGGACACGGTAACAGTGGTAATGACACGGTGAATTATGTTACCATGGCAGGACAGCCTCCAGCAGCTACTCGGGTTTCAGCTTTGTGGACTTCACATCTTTATCAAGACCTGGGTCAGAGGGGCGTGGTGTTGGCACACGTGTTAAAGTTGTTTGCTCTCATGGAATTTTATAATTTGCTCCCTGGATTCAGACATCCATGACGATCTTTTAGGTACCATAAGAAATCCCTGAATATGACAGATCTTTAAATATTTAGGTGTTTTGTGATTAATTTTAGTCATCCTCACACTGTACATTTGAAAAGAGTGTTTTGCAACTCTGATAGGATACAAAAGAAGTTTTGTACTTGTGAGGGTAGGTAAATATGTGGAAGAGCTACTTCATCGTTAGTAATTGATGCCTAGTAAATGAGATGTTTCAGGTTTGTTAGAAACAAAAAAAGCACTCCTGGTATAGTCTAATTTTACATGTTATTGTGGTCCAATAATCTATGTTCTCATAAATTCTACCAAAAAAAGGATAAGTGAAGTAAATTTGTAAGAATGTCAGACCATTTGGTCAGATAGGATGTATTTTCTCAATGTTGAATCAGAGGCTGAGAATGAATGATTAGATACGATCAGTTGGCAGCCTGGAGTTTGTTTTCTCCTTTCTTCTTTGGTATCCTTCTGGAAATAAGGATTTCTGTGTGTGTGTGTGTGTGTGTGTGTGTGTGTGTGTGTGTGTGTGTGTTCTTTGCATTTGTAAAGTTTTGGAGATTTAGTATGCTTGCTATCTGTTTGGACAAGTTTGTAAAATGAGTATGACACGTATGAGTCACCCAGTGAAGCTTCTTGCAACTAATAAAATGTATCAGCAAAAAAAAAAAAAAAAAGAAAGAAAGCACCTCTTACAAGAGCTGCAATATATGCTAGTCAGAGAGGCAGTTGCTGCACCAATCTGTGGTTGTGTGCTTGTAAAAGTAGGTTATCTTACTTGTGAAATGTGCATATTTGAGTATTTGATGCATCTTCAGTTATCAGTCAAATGAAAAGGTAGAGAGTTGGATTGATCCTAGAATGTGGTTTTTACCCGATAGTTAAACAGAAAGGCAAGAGAACAGAGGTGTTAAGGCCATGATAAGGGAGGGTTTAAAGTGACAGACTATAGGGAAGTGGCACTAATTTACACACAGTATTCATTTGTAGATCTAAAAGGAGCAGAATATCTTTAGACTACGTTTTTAAACATTTTTTCACTTCTAATAAGAGAAAATAATGTTTCATATGGTGTGACTGGCATAAGTGTGTTCAATGGTCAAAAACCACTTTTAGGAGTAAATGATTGAAAATGTATTTCATAAATAACTTATCCTTGCCTCTTTTTATTCCTCTTATTTTCTCCAGATTAATTTCCACAAAATATTTGTATTGTCTTTTTTTTTTTTTTTTGCCTATGGGATCTTATCATCACTTGATTATTTTTCCTTACAGGGGCATGATTGAAGTTGAGGGAGAGAGAGGAACAGGCAGGAAAAGTTGAAGAAGGAATCATTTATGAGAGTCTTCTTTGCATGGAAGAGAGGGAAAATGGATCATTTTTAGAGTACCCAAAGTAATATAATATGCAATAGTTACAACTTGCTTGTTTTCTCACAGATTAAAAAAAAAAACCTGCTTTGAGTTTCAGATCATGTGCTAGTGTTGCTGCAATAAAATGCTTGAGGGGCAGTGGGGCTTAATAAACTAAAAACTGGATAGATATTCCCCAAATAATCAAGTGGCCTGTCAATCTACATGTATTAGATTTAAAACTCTAAAGCTCACTGTAACTACTCCTTTTTCAATTCTACTTTTACAGAGGGGTGCATAGGGCCTATAGAAAAATGGAGATAGGGTGTAGGACTAGAAACACTCAAAACAGTCCACTTTTTCATAAAAATAGATAAATGGAAAAGAAATATGTTGGGTACTACCCTGCTTTGAAATTGACAGAATTTAGTAGTTGAGTTCCTTGACCCTGTTACAAGAAGGCTTTCTATTTTTCTTTTAGTTTTCTTTCTTTCTTTCTTCCTTTTTAAATTTCTAAACAGGAGGAAAATGTCAGGTAGTGGTATGTTGTTACTGCCACAAAATATTATTAAAGCATAACTACCAAACCAGAAAGCATCACCCTGTAAATTTAACACAGTGTCAGTTTTGATCTAGGTATTTTGCTCTCCAAAGAGGTGCTTAATCTCCTAAACAAAAATGAACTGAATGGATTTCCAAAAAAAAGTCTAGTGGTAAGATGTCAGTACAGTTTGCCAGCCAAATAAGCAACTAGAGACATTCCCATAGGTGAGTATATGAATTTGTAACTTTGGGTTGAACGATGAAAATATTGATTGGGTGGTGCAGTGATAAATGGTACCACTTTACCTTCAAGAGGCAATTAGAAAATTGGATCATACTACTTGAATTTAAAGTTTCGAACATAGAAAATTTGGTCTTGACAATAACAACAAAAATCAGAGGCATCGAGATCAAATGAGATCATACACATTAAAGAGAAAGCACTACAGAAATGTAAGGCTTCATTAGAGTAATCATTAGCAAGACTTGAAGATATTTAAACATGGTGATTTCCTGGAAGTCATGATATTTACAAAGTTTAATGAGACCTATTTAGTTAATCCTTTTAGAAATGACTTTAATTGTTTTTAATAACCAAATAAATATACATATGAAATTCAAATAATTTGGAATATATAATGAGACATCATTAATGAAAAAAAGACAACTAGATTTACATGAAATTGTAAAATATCACCAACTAGTTAAGACACTTCATTGAATAATGAATGTAGGAGACATGTAAATAATTTAGGCATTTTGGGGATAGTGGGATCCTGCCAGGTTTACGGAATCATATTGATTTTTATTTTACTGTGGTTTGAAAGTTGTTAATTTAGAGTCCTCATTTATTGAGAACATGATATTCAATATTTCTTCTCATTTTTATAATAACCCTAGTATTCAGTAGTTTAGTATTATTGCTTCTATCTTGAACATGAGGAGCTGGAAATACATAGGGGAAAGCAATTGGCCTAGATCTTGTAACTTTTAAGTAGAAGAATGAGGATCCAAATGCAGACCCTCCCTTTACTTGTTAATGCCTAACAATTAATATTCAAAACATGCAAATCAGTAAAAGCAGTCTTACACAGTGCTCGTTTCCTTTATTTTTATTTATTTATTTATTTATTTTTTGCGGTACGCGGGCCTCTCTCTGTTGTGGCCTCTCCCGTTGCAGAGCACAGGCTCCGGACGCGCAGGCTCAGCGGCCATGGCTCACGGGCCCAGCCGCTCCGCGGCACGTGGGATCTTCCCGGACCGGGGCACGAACCCGCGTCCCTGCATCGGCAGGCGGACTCTCAACCACTGCGCCACTAGGGAAGCCCTCGATCGTTCTTTGGATAACCAACTAAACAGACTCTTCCCCCATCCCCTGGAAAGTCCAGTGTCCTCTGCCAGTGGGCTTGTCATTTCTTCTGCCCATCAGCTATTCCATTTTCTGCTTATGCCCCTACTCCATGTTTTATCTCCTAGGACCAAATGCTCTGCAGTATATCAGTCCAAAACCTTTTGCCACACTCTCATGCCTAACCAACTTTCATTGATTTGGGAGGTTCAGAGAATAGTGTTCAGCACATTATAGAACTGGAAACAACTTACATTGAAAGTAGTTATTGTGCTTGCAAACGTTTGTTGGCCATTTCCTAAAAAGGGAATTTCTCATTGGTAGTCTCTTTCCTTCGATTCTAACCGACCACCATATTCATATATAAACCTGAAGCCGGCCCCTCCCTTTTTAGACCATTTTTTCTGCTTACTTTTTTCAGAGTTATTTAACCTCTCAAAAAAATTAATGAATGAATAGCTCCACAATTCCTCTTATTTTATTATACAGAAAAATCCACCCTTCCTTTTCTGCACCCTCTCTCAACTAAACTATCCCACGAATCTCACTTTCATAACCAAAGTGGGTTTGTAAGGCACCAGGGAATTTTCCTAAAGAACAGTTTCCTTAGCGATGGCATTCTGCCACTGCCCTAGAAGGCAAAAAGTGGCTGCCATTTGTTTTGTTTTTAATAGCAAACCCTCTTTCTTGTTACATTAGTATTTTCAATGCATATTTACTTTCACACAATGGTTATGAAAGATACCAGAATGACAAAAATAAAATTCTTGGTTTTCCAGAATTGGGAGAAAATATCCCAAAGGCCCTTGTATTCTTTTGAAAGCAGACTAAAAGTCCGACCAAATGTAGCTGGCTGTGAGGTATACTTCACTCAGCAAATTTCCTTAAAATGCATGTATTTTAATTCTGTTCCATGGAATTATTCAACCTTAAGGTTGAAATATTAAGATGCTTATTGAAGACTTTTCTGTCACTTAAACACAGAAAGAAAAGCTCCAGGTGGTAGATCTCCTTTCTCTCCCCTTGGGTTAATATATTACAGCCCTTATTGTGTGCACCAAAACTAAACATCTTGCCAGGGGACACATACCCCATGTGTCCTGCTAAGGAGGTGGTGTGCGATGCTTGAAATGTTTGAGATGACAAATAGCCCAGCAGGTCTGGCCTCTTCTCCTCCTGCCCTGCGCTGCTGGCAATCTATTTCAAATTGTGTGTGCAATGTTCGGTGAACATGTATCCATGAGTGCCAACTTCACCCCAAGCAGTGTCCTATTGAATATGGGATTAAGTGAAAGTCTCTGGAGACCAGCCAGAGAATGAAAGTGCACTTGATCGCCAGAGGCACAGTCAGCTGAACAGAAGAAACCTCTGTGTTCCATGCTTCTTTCAAATGTTTGTGGTGTCATATGCAATTCTGTGAAATATTTCTGAAGAGGCAAAAAATAAAAATATGCACCAAGTGCATTCTTTAGATGAATAGTTCACCCATCCATGGGGGCATCATTTGGACACCATAACAAAATCTAGGTTTTGAACGATACTGAGTTGAAGCTAGCCTTGCCATTTTGCATAAAGCCCAAATAGTACTTTCCACCACAAAAATGTCCCCTCTCTGAATCTCAGGAAACAGAGTGCAGTGACTGTGTTAATAATCCTGGTGGCATCCGGATGGGTAGATATTGTTGGAAGCCAGACACAGCAACCTGGCTACATCAGGCTGAGTCCATGGAAATGATGGCAGAGTTCACAACCTGCTTTTTTTTTCACTTTAAGGCTGAGCTATTGCAAGTGTGTAATCTGGATTTTGTAACATCTTTCTGAAATGACTTTTTTCTATATGTATATGTATTATCACTTTTCCAGGATTCCCTACCAGTTTCTCAAGAACTGATGTCAGCCTGCCTATTAATGCTCAGGCTTGATTTTTTTCCCCCAAATTTTGGCAGTGTCACAACACAGTTAAAAAAAATTATCGAAGTGTTTTCTATAGATATTCAGTATTCTGAGAAAGAGAATAAGAAAGACATAAGAGAGAAATCTCTTATGTGTTTGAGAGTATAAGTGAGTTGTACACATGTGGAAATGACATCTCCCCTTCCAGAGCTACCCCAGGAAAGATGAAAGGATGAAAGTAATATTACAAAGGTCTACAACCCTCCGGGCCTCCCCTCCACTGCCCTCAGGCAAATTTAAATACAGTTGGTTCAACTGGAAGATAAAAAGCTGAAATTTACCAAAAAAAAAAAAATATGCAAATCACCTTGTAACTTTTTTCAAAAGTCTGTAGCAAATAGTGAATTGGGGAATTTAAAATCAAAGTGACAGATTGGGGCTATGTAAGCAACCAGTTCAGATAATTTTATGGAAAATACAACTTACATATTTTGCACAACAAAAGGAAAAGAATAGATTTGACCCATTTCCAAAAAACTTCGGAGAACATTTTATAAAAATGAAAGTGGATCATCTCTATCCTGTAATACCATGTGAGAAGGAAAGGCTTACCCTGCCCCACTTTATACCAGTATAATGTTCTCACTTTTTTAATAGATAAATTTAACAATGATTCACTTATAAAGAAATTTGATTGAATTTCATTTATTTGTATTTTACCCACTTAGAGTAAACATTGCTAAGAGTTTTTGAGCTAGGAAACTGGAGACTGCACAAATAAAAAGGGTAATTTAAAACAATCTGTGTCTTTAAGTTTCGTATAGAAATTAAACCAACATCACAGAAAAATCTGAGAGAGCATATGCTGTAACCAGTATGATCTTCGAAGGTCCTGGATTCAGATCCAGATTCTAACACTTACTGGGTAATCTTCAGTGAATTCACCTCTCTGAGACTTTGTTGCTTTCTCATTTATCATCTGTGGATAAAATGCCTCCCCCTTCCTTCCCTTGGAGTGTTATGAGAATTCACTGAGACACTGTTTATGACCCCATCATTTCCATGCATTCTTACAGGAGCTACCCTCAGTGTTTGTGTCATGACAGACCTGCCCTGTAATTGCTGGGTCTGGGGCAGGAGAACCAATATAAACCCCTTTTCTTTCTACCTTCATCACAGCCCTCCATCACAGCACTTCCAGCATCATAAGGGGCCTCACTCACATGCACTGGGACCAGTCTGCACACACATCCAAGCCCCAGGCATCCTTTGAACACCCCTCTACAAGCCTTGTAACCAGTGGTGCAATATGGTCCCCCCTGCTAGAGTTCTGATCTGGGGAGAAAGCCCATACGACCCTGCAGGGCCTCGGGGATGTTTGGCCAGGGAAGTCTGGCATCCCAGGTACCCAGTGCATGGTCCAGGTAAGGCATGGACTCCGTGGGCAGACATTTTGGTCCTTCTCACCCTCTGTGAACTGACCTGTCTAGAAGAGCTCAAGACCAGACCCTCTAAAGTGTAGCCCCTATAGCCGGGGAGTAGTCTCACCCCCACAATTCCTGGGGCTCTCTGAAAGGCAGTCCTCTTTCCTTTCCTTCAGGTTTGATTTCTAGTTCTTTTAGCATAGAAGATGTAGCGAAATAATTATTTTACGTTCCCAGTTTACTTTGCATAGAATACTACTGTTTTATTGTTGACCTGTGTACAAGATACACAATGCTTTCAGCTGCAAGTAACTAAAAACTGTCACATAAACGTTAAAAGGTTAAATAACCCATAACAAGAAATATCAGGGTGGGGTGGTTCCGTGGCACATGAATTCAGAGCCTTAGGGACATCCTCCTGGAGTCTGTTCCCTTCAGCCATCCTTGCAGTGCATGCTGTTCTTCTCCTGTTCCAGGCGTCATACCTAGATGTGACAACATCCACCGAAAGAGAAGAAGGTACATAAACTCAAAATGGATTAAAGACCTAAATGTTAGGCCAGACAGTATCAAACTCTTAGAGGAAAACATAGGCAGAACACCCCATGACATAAATCACAGCAAGATCCTTTTTGACCCACCTCCTAGAGAAATGGAAATAAAAACAAAAATAAACAAATGGGACCTAATGAAACTTAAAAGCTTTTGCACAGCAAAGGAAACCATAAACAAGACGAAAAGACAACCCTCAGAATGGGAGAAAATATTTGCAAATGAAGCAACTGACAAAGGATTAATCTCCAAAATTTACATGCAGCTCAATATCAAGAAAACAAATGACCCAATCCAAAAATGGGCAGAAGACCTAAATAGACATTTCTCCAAAAAAGATATACAGATTGCCAACAAACACATGAAAGAATGCTCAACATCATTAATCATTAGATAAATGCAAATCAAAACTACAATGAGATATCATCTCACACCGGTCAGAATGGCCATCATCAAAAAATCTAGAAACAATAAATGCTGGAGAGGGTGTGGAGAAAAGGGAACCCTCTTGCACTGTTGGTGGGAATGTAAATTGATACAGCCACTGTGGAGAACAATATAGAGGTTCCTTAATAAGCTAAAAATAGAACTACCATACGACCCAACAATCCCACTACTGGGCATATACCCTGAGAAAACCATAATTCAAAAAGAGTCATGTACCACAATGTTCATTGCAGCTCTATTTACAATAGCCAGGACATGGAAGCACCCTAAGTGTCCATCAACAGATGAATGGATAAAGATGTGGCACATATATACAATGGAATATTACTCGGCCATAAAAAGAAACGAAATTGAGTTATTTGTAGTGAGGTGGATGGACCTAGAGTCTGTCATACAGAGTGAGGTAAGTCAGAAAGAGAAAAACAAATAGCGTATGCTAACACATATATATGGAATCTAAGAAAAAAGAATGGTCATGAAGAACTTAGGGGCAAGATGGGAATAAAGACACAGACTTACTAGAGAATGGACTTGAGGACACAGGGAGGGGGAAGGGTAAGCTGGGACGAAGTGAGAGATTGGCATGGACATATGTACACTACCAAATGTAAAAGAGATAGCTAGTGGGAAGCAGCCGCATAGCACAGGGAGATCAGCTCCGTGCTGTGTGACCACCTAGAGGGGTGGGATAGGGAGGGTGGGAGGGAGGCAGACGCAAGAGGGAGGGGATATGGGGATATATGTATATGTATAGCTGATTCACTTCGTTATAAAGCAGAAACTAACACACCATTGTAAAGCAATTATACTCCAATAAAGATGTTAAAAAAGAAAAATTAATTTTTAAAAAAGAAAAGAAAAGAAGATGTTTTCTCCCATCTGTTGTTTTTTATTGGCATGGGAAACCTTTCAATGAAATTCTTCAACAGAATTCATCTGACATGTCATTGGCCAGAAATTCAAATGACCATCTAAAGAAAGGGGAGTGGGACCACGATGATGAGTTTATGTCAGTCGTGTTTCATCCATGTGATGCGAGGGTCAGGGACCAGCATGGAACAAGAGGAGCAGTGACTGGAGGGCAGGCACTCAGCTGTGTGTGCCATGGTAAACAAAGCTAGAAAGTTACTCCCCTCCCCTGGGAATGCCAGATTCTCAATCTTGTGCAAATGTAAGCTTGCAGGGCTGAAGTGGGTGAGAAGAGACTCCCCTCCATGCTCCCACTCCCTTCCTGTGTTCACCTGCACCCTCTCCGGGGTGGGGGAGTGGGAGGCGCTCTACTTCCTGTCTTTCTGGGTAAAAGCTGCATCAGAAGGAGCCCCCCTCTGCACTGTGTCAGCCCTGGCTTGCTTTTTCCGAAATCAGCATCTCACACCTAACACCAATAAAAGACTTCACCAGAAAATAACTCATTGCCTTAGGTGTTCAGATGATATTTATTTCCCTTCCCTCCTGGAGCGTCTCCTCTTCTGTCTCTATTCTTAGGTAAAGGCCCACTTCCAGCCCCTGCTGGAGGCCGCATCCATTGAGCCAGTCAACAGACTCTGCTTTCCACAGCCCTTCCCTTGGCCGTGAGCTTCTTGTCTACTCTTTACAGAGTGTTGCAGACGTAAAATGCTGAGCTTTCTGCCCGTCATGTCATAGGGGCTTGACAGCATTTCTCTCTTGTTGCTTTCTCGGAAGGACCCAAGTGTTGGTGAGCCTCTTCCCTTATACATAAAATGGACTAGATCATTAACAACTTTTCTAGTAAACTCGGGTAGTCAACCAGGTTTACAGAGGATAGTTTTACAAGATCACAAAGTACACTGCAAAGCCTGAAAGCAGTAAATCCATGGCCACTAATCTACGCACACTTTCTTCATCGTCTTCCGTCTGTGAAATAAGAGCTTCCCTGCATGTCTAAGGCCCAAACCTTTGATGCAGGTCAATGTGAAGGAAAGAATAGGTATGATGAGGATTTTTTTAGGATAAAAAAGGAGAAACTTGGGGCTAGTGGGAATGAAAATGGTGCTGACATCTCAAAGAGTAAATGAAGCTCACCTCTGGCCCCTAGCAGCTTTCTTCACAGGCTAATGAGGGGATGATTAAGAACACAGGACAGAACAGTGAAATGTGCTCATTTCCTTCAGATGAAAAGCTGGGCTGGATTGTGTGTCCGTGAGCCAAATAAATTGTATTTAAAGTGAACAAACTCCAACTTCACAAGCATAGTGCCTGACTGGACTCAAATCATTACCTTTCTTAATGAAATGTTTCCCCTTGTCGCCTTCATACAGAAAATGAACCCTAAATAATATCAAAGCTCTTAATTCAATATAGATTCTACTAATTTATCCTTTAAAAGTAAATCTACCCAGGGAAAGTAAGATAATTTTAAATTATTTAGCAGAAATGGTTGTTGAATCTTTTCAGTGTTTCAGTTCAGCGGGTTTCTGTATAATTTCCAACCATCAGTGATAAAGTTTTTGAAGCCTAGATGAATATTTAAATGTTGTTTCAAACGGGTGCCTCATTTGATGGTTGACAAGTTCTGAAATGCTACATAATTGGCAAGTCTCCACTTTACTTTCGATTGATAACCTGGACATAGGCTAATATTGTAATACTTTTATTAAACCAAAGTACATATTAATCTATGTAGATTGTACATAAATTAACCACACTCAATAATAACAGGTTTCACTCTGTGTCATGAAGAGGAATAAGTTTAAACGCTAAAATGCTGGATAATAGAACATTTTTATAGGTATAGTTGAGCAAGCCATCTTAGGAAAGAAGGAACCTAGGTGAGCCCTGCTTTAAGGGAAAAAAAAAATCAATATATACTGGTATATATTGATAGGTTTATCAATAAATATTCTTACTATGAAAACAGGAAAAGGAGTTGTTTTTATAACTTTTGATGTATAACAATGTATGCCAAAACTTAATGGTATAAAACAAACATTTATTTTGCTTTCAGTTTTGTAGGTTAGAAATTTTGAAAAGGTTCAGCTGGGCAATTTGTCTAATCCATATGGTGTTCGCTGAAGCAACTGGAGCTGGAAAATCCACTTCCAGAATGGCCTCATCATCCACACACTTTTGGCACCTGGGTTGCGATGGCTGGAACAGCTAGTTGTCAGTGATGTATGATTCAGGCAGCTCACTTTCCAACGGGGCCTCCAGGTGTGGCTCGCTTGAGCTTCCTCACAGCATGGTGGTCTCAGGGTAGTCTTTCTTACATTATGGCCAGACTTCTCTCAGAGTAAGTATTAAAAGACTTGGGAAGTGGGAGCTGCCTGATTTTCAAGGCCTAGAAACTGGCATTTCTTAGCATATTCTACTCGTTAAGCAATTTACGAAGGCCTGGACAGTTCAGTAGGAAGGAAACTGACTCCACCTTTTAAAACATGGTCATTGTTATTCTAGCACAGGACTGAATAATTATATTATGAAAAGATTCTGTTTTTTTGCAAAATAATTCATTCCTATTCCTTTTATATAATGAGTATTCCAAGAGCACCTAGAATATTATGTCACTTAGGAATAATTATTCACGGGGCTTCCCTGGTGGCGCAGTGGTTAAGAATCTGCCTGCCAGCGCAGGGGACATGGGTTCAAGCCCCGGTCCGGGAAGATCCCACATGCCGCAGAGCAGCTAAGCCTGTGCGCTACCACTACTGAGCCTGTGCTCTAGAGCCTGTGAGCCACAACTACTGAGCCCACGTGCCACAACTGCTGAAGCCCGTGTGCCTAGAGCCCGTGCTCCACAACAAGAGAAGCCACCACGACGAGAAGCCTGCGCACCGCAGCAAAGAGTAGCCCCTGCTCGCTGCAACTAGAGAAAAGCTTGGGTACAGCAACGAAGGCCCAACGCAGCCAAAAAATCAATAAATAAAATAAATAAATTTATTTTTAAAAAGAATAATTATTCACATCTAACATTCAAGGAACATGTTATTGCACAAATGAAACTACAAATGCACACATCCCTGATTTGGTCAGTAGCTGAAACATATTAGTAAAACTAGCATTACCATTTTGCAGATATTTAAGACCTGGGTTTGGGTTGATTGGATTTTTTTTCCAATCTGACTTCAGCATCTAAAGGTCTTCCAAAAAACTTCTCTGCCAACAAATGACTGCTTCAGAATGAGGTTCTGAATATCAAAAGGTTTACTCTAAGATTTAACTCACCCGGGCCAATGTTGGGAATCTGAAAGGAACTGTTTCTTGTCACATTAATTATGTGCTTGTCAGGAGGATCTAAGTCGGAAGAAATTCTACCCTTGAGAATTTCCAAGAGAACATAAAACTGTTGTTTCTCCTACTGATTTTCCTATTTCTCTGTAGAGGGGTCAGCCCAGGAAAAATCTTTGAGCATTCAGTTCTTCTCCGGCTTTTTACACGCGATGACGGATGGCAGACCCCAGGGCTAGGGAGCACAGATGGAGTATCAGCTCTGCCAGGGCAGATGGCCAACCTCAGAGGCCAGACCTATTGGTATCGATACGTTTCGGAAGGGCCGTTTTCTGTGGCTCAGTATACACTGTCTGGAGCTCACAGCATGCAGTGTGCTCATAATGGCTCTGTCTGCCTAAGCATCCTAGTGACACATCAACTCAGCAAATAGAAACGGACAAAAGAGCCAGTGGAGTTTATCTAAACGTGCAGGAGGGCAGTGAGGGTCCACAGCCATAGAGGCTCTTCACAGTGTCTGCTGAGGCCAGTGCCGTTTCAGCTTCAGCATAAATTCAGGTATCAATAGTAAAATAAACTCCTCTGCCTTTTTGTACAATTGACCAAAGAGAAACTATGCAGTTTCTACAGTCTATTTTTTTTAACTTTTTATTTTATATTGGAGTATAGTTGATTAACAATGTTGTGTTAGTTGCAGGTGTACAGCAGAGTGATTCAGTTATACATATACATGTATCTATTCTTTTTCAACTTCTCCCATTTAGGTTGTTACATAATATTGATTGATCAGAGTTCCTTGTGCTATATAATAGGTCCTTTTTGGTTTTAGACTAGCTGGTCTTTACAGTGGCTTAGTTAGGTGTCTCTGTTCCTGCCCTATAGTATGGTTCTTAAAAATCTTCTCACATCCCTGTTTGTACAACTTCTTTTGGTATTATTGAAAGATAGTATTTACCTATCTAACTAAAGAGACCTGTGAATCTTGGAAATATCAAGTTCCTTGTTCAAGGTCTTACCATTTGTTTCAAGGAATAAGTTCTGGTAATGAGGTCCTCTGGTTTCTAGAAAAGTGCTCCCTTTCTATTTAGACCGTATCAGACTGTTGACAGTTCCATAGCTGCTGGTCAGTGCAAAATATGGGTAGGGATTTGGACCACACATGCTGGGTTCTAAAATCGTGTCATCTGAGCTCATAATTGGGGAGAGTTTTGCCATATCAATGTGTTTTATCAAACCAATTTGTATTTGGAAAGAGTTACGAGGAGAGGAAAGGAATTCATTAAAGTGAAAAGCTACTTCTCAATTAGAAATTCTAAGGGAAAGCAAGAAAGAGATGTGATGGTAAAAATCTGAAGAAACTCTCAAAATAAACTTTATAATATTTGTGTAAACAAAGCCATTGACCTTGAGAATATGTAGAAGTATCATATGTTACCAGGGACCACCTGACATGGAACATTCATAAAGAGAAGCACCTGGCAATACGCTATGTTGCTATTTTCCAGGCACTGAAGTGAGAACATTATAAACGTGATTGCATTATGCACTCAAAATATTTAGGATTATTATTAAACACATTATTTTGTTTAACCCTCACAATGACCCTGTGAAGTAGGAACTAGTATTATCCCTATTTCCAGATAAATACAATTTAGAGAGGTTAAATGATGCGCCAGTGTCCTACATTGATTAAGTGGAAGAGCTCTTTACCATTCTACAGACCTGCCTGTAATCACCGCAGCCAGTAAGCTCAGAAAGGGTACAAATCTCAGCTTCAAAGTCTAATCCTGCTAATCACTAACTGGAACCTTGTGCCATTTCAGAGAATTTTCTGAGCCTCCTTTCTCCACTGGATAATGGAAGTAATTTTCATCTACTCCATGAATTGGCACCTGAGAAATTGGTGGGCAGTGAGGAAAGCTTGATAAGATTCAATGACAGACTTTATTACACAATGATGGAAGCAGGTAGAAGAGAGTATATTTTGGAGATTAGACTATATCTGATTGTAAAATCACAGGACACACACCACATGTACATACATGTAATGCATTATGTATATGTAGATATATGAATATATATACACACATATATATGTGTATACCCACTATTTGTATATGTGTATACACATAAATACGTATATATGTGTGCACAAAATTTTCTTTTCATTAGAAGTGGCATAAGATACTGACTTGTGATACAAACACCCTGCTCATTATTGGTGAGACATCGTTGGATTGCCATGTATGTGTCTGTGGTTTTAAAAGATCAGAAACAATCACTTCGATTAAGGGACTACTTCCGTACTGAAATGTGCTATAAGTGGGTATATATTTAATGTTTCTCCATGAAACCATATCAACTCCAAGTCTAAAATAGCTTTTAAAAATATCGACTCAGTTAGTTGTGAAAATTAAAGTAAATAATTTTTAAGTGTTATTAGGGTGCCCGACTCATAGTAGGTACTAAATAAATACCAAACTACTAAAAAAGTTCAAATCTGAAGGTCTTTTTGGCATTCTACTCCTGAAACATTATTATTAGGTATTTAGCAGCTAAAATAAGCAGTTCATTTATTCAAACAAATAATTTGATAAATAATGAACAGCTAGTTTTTTTAAAGTCTATGGAAATATTTTAACAAAATAATTTATTCAGGCAACCCTCCAAACCTAGGGACTGATTATATACGACTTATGGATAGATATCCAAATCCTTACTCCTCCCTACCTTTCACCCCAACTATTTTTTATCCTCTCGTTATTTATTTGCCACTAAGTAGTTCAGTGATTTGGCAAAGTTATTTACCAAATTTCTACCAAGTTTTCTTACCTGAAAATCAGTAGAATGTTTATAAAGTCTCATAATACTGTGAAGATAAAATGAATTAACACATATAATATGCTGATTACAGTGACGAGCACGTAGATATTGTTTAATAAACATTAGCTACTATTATTAACATGATTATAAAAATAGCACTCTGCTAATACCACTTGGAAACAATATTGGAAGTAAAACTCAAATTGTTTATGTTTTTAGTTGAAATACAAGAGTTAGGTAGAGATAGATACAATAGATAAATATAGATAAACAGATACTATGTATATGTATGTCTTGTGTACACACACACACACACACACACACACACACACACACACACAGGAGAGAGAGAGAAGAGGAGACAGCACAAAGGAACATGTATTGAGGAGATACTCTATATCTTGTTCCCAGGGTTACATAGCTCCTAGGGACCAGTGGTTAAGACAGGAAGTCACTCCATCTAACTCCAAAGTCCATGTTTATTTCACTATATCATGCTGTTTCCTGTGGGAAGAGATTGAAACACCTTGCATGTAGGTGAATTTTATTTGCATTTAGGTGAATATATAAAATATATAAAATTCATATTCTCTCTGATTACAATCAATAAGCAGGAATCTTTGGTATACTAATACCCAAAACAACAGTAATTTTTTAAGATATTGATAAAGGCATTTTTTTCTCCCATTACTCAAATGCACATTCTGAAGATTACTTTTCTCTTAGGTCTTGCATTAAAATAGCTAAACGAGCAATAGTGGTGACCTGTGTATTAGGCTGGCTCTACAAATCAGCTAGCACTGTAACCTAGTAACCCCATCTGTAACTGAGGCATTTGAAGTGAGTGAATCTTAAAGCCCCGCCCTCTCTAAGTCCCTTTAAAGGAAACAGAATTAAAACCCTACCTCCTTCTACTTTTCCTAGTTAACTCAGAAGTAGAGAAGTACTACAGATTCTCATTATCCAGAAATATTGCCAGCACTTTTCCATTAAAGTCTAGGTGAAACAAATGGTATTAAAAAAAAATTCATGGGAGTTCACATTATATTATCTGGTAGTTATGTTACTCTCCCCTGATGCCTTTTTAAAAATAAGTAGCATGTGCACAGTAATTTTCCTTGTCATGATTCTATGCCATCTTCATAGTGCATTTTGCCAAAGAAACATCGGACATAAATGAACATTCTCAGGTATCCTAGCAACAGGATGTGATTAATAATACCTCTCAGAGCAGGGCAGATAAAATGCCTGTGACTGAATGCACACTCAGAATTGGCACTGAGAAATTGATAGTGCAGTGAGGGAAGCTTGATAAGATTCCATGACACACTTTTTACACAATGATGGAAGCAGGTAGAAGAGAGAGTATATATTGGAGATTAGACTATGTCTGATTGTAAAATTACAAGATATATATCACATGTACATATATGTAATGCATTATATGTACATATATGTACACACATATGTGTATACCCACTATTTGTATATATGTATACACATAAATACATATATATGTGTGCACAAAATTTTCTTTTCATTAGAAGTGACATAAGATACTGAGTTGTGGTACAAACACCCTGCTCATTATTGGTGAGACACCTTGGATTGCCATGTATGTGCCTGTGGTTTTAAAAGATCAGAAACAATCACTTCGATTAAGGAGCTATTTCTGTACTGATGTACTGAAATGTGCTATAAGTAGATATATATTTAATGTTTCTCCATGAAACCATATCAACCCCAAGTCTAAAATAGCTTTTAAAAATATCAGAACTCAGGGGCTTCCCTGGTGGCGCAGTGGGTGGGAGTCCGCCTGCCGATGCAGGGGACGCGGATTCATGCCCCGGTCCGGGAAGATCCCACGTGCCGTGGAGCGGCTGGGCCCGTGAGCCATGGCTGCTGAGCCTGCGCGTCCGGAGCCTGTGCTCTGCAACGGGAGAGGCCACAACAGTGAGAGGCCCGCGTACCGCAAAAAAAAAAAAAAAAAAAAAAAAAAAAAAATCAGAACTCAATTTATATAAATAAATAGTCATGAGATGTGGAATTTTAATGTTCGACTAACTACATTTTCTCAGAAGAAAAGTTGGACCCTGCAAATTCCATTTTTATGAAATTATAGTCCATTTTGTTTCCTCACAGGTGGAGTGCTACATCCAGGCTTAAAGAGAAGTAAGATGCAAACCATACTTTAATGCTTTGTTCTTAAAGTAGAATCTGTGTTACAATAAAGCACAACTAGAGCAAAATGTGTGTTCATTATTCTGATAGCCTCTGTTATTTTATCATCCACTTTTCTAATATAGTAGCTTTCTAGGTTGTCAGTTGTAATGTAGATACTTGGTAAAAGCTCTGTTCTTGGGTGTACTTGCGCTCAGGTAAAAGCTCTGTTCTTGGGTGTACTTGCTCTCAATGTTAGCAGCACTAAAATAGCTTTCATGTTCTTCAGCATTTGAAGGAGGGTTGGGATGATACATAAGTCTCCCTGTGTCCACTCAATTGCAAGCATTTGTGTTCCAGGCACTGTGAGGCCTGAGGAGACAGAGAGGCATAGGATACACCCGTTGCCCTAAAGGAGGCCACAGTCCCGCTGGGGAAATAAACACGCAATTGATTATAAACCAAACACTGGAGTTAGTGCTGTAGCAAAGGTACAAATAAAGGACTAAAGGAGCATAGAAAGAAGGGTGATTAATTCTGCAGGGAGTGGACCGTTGTGGGAGGTGGCACAAAGCCGAAGGCTTCACAGAAGGGCCAGCATCTGAGCTCAGCTCTGAAGGATGAGTAGAATTTTGATAGGCCCAAAGGACATGACAGGACATTCCAGGAAGCAGAAACATCATGGACAGGGAGTTGGAGGGGGAGGTACAATTCCTGACATAGTTGGTAAGTGTTCTGTATGGTGCTTCAGGGGTGGTAGCAGAAGGTAGGTCATGGCCAAATCTTCCAGGGTCATCAGTTTCATATTAGGGAATGTGTATTTTAATCTTTAATAGAGATCAGACTGCAAGGATGGGAAAACGATCGCTAAAACCAAAGAAATCAGTTAGGAGCCTGTAGAAAATAACCCCAGGAAGAAATATCAAGTTTATGAAACAGGACAATGGCAATGAGAAAGGAGAGGTTAGATCTGAAAGGCCCTGTAGAGAGAGAATGTAGTGGTCTTAGGTTGAGTGAAAGGGAGGAGCTGATGATTCTTAGGTTTCATGTTTGGGTGCCTGAGCAGATAGGAGGATAGCAATAAAGATAAGCAGTTTGGGAGGGAAATACAGATAGAGATTTCCAGTAGACCTAAAACCTAGGTAGGTTTTGGAGCTGGAGATGTAGGTCTCACATCATCTTTCTGTGAAGGTGAACACTGAGAGATAAGATCACCCATACAGAGCAAGATAAAGAGACCAAAAAAGAAATCTAGAGGGTTATCTCCAGTTAAGCAGTGCAATCTCTGTGTCTCTTGATCAATATAAGATTGTCTTATTTATCCAGTTTTTATTTTTCTCATTTGAAGTTTACTGTATATGTAACTAAAAATAGAAATCTAAGTGATTCCTATAACAGAACTAATAGCATAACAAAACTAATGCAGTTTTATACAGCATTTCACAGTTTACAGAGCCCTTTCATATAACACAAGGGCAGAGAACTGTTTGAGATCTCAGTGAAAAAAACATTATCAGCAATGCCTTCCAGGCTCCCTTCTGAAACCTCGAACCCCAGTATTTTGTGTTAGTTTCCTCCATTTCTTGCTGGCTCTGCGTATGGACTTATTTAATCCTCACAACATTCAGGATAAGCAGGCTGTGATCCCCACGGTACAGATGAGAAAGTCAGGGTGACTGATTGATCTGCCACAACTAATATCACTGTAGGTATATTCTATTAAGTGGTAAATTAACCCAAACTTTCATAATAAAATTATCCCATAAGTATTGGTTATGTAAGACTGTATAACAATTTACCCAAAACATAGCAGCTGAAAACAACAGTAAACATTTATCGTGTCACACAGTTTCTGTGGGGAGCTCTGGGGTGGCTGATTGGGTTGTTCTGGGTCAGGGTCTCACAGGAGGTTGCAGTCAAGGAGACAGCCAGAGCTGCGGCCATGTGAAGGTTTGAGTGAGGCTAGAGAATGGGCTGCCCATGTGTGGGCAAGTTGATGCTGACTGCTGGCAGGAGGCCTCAGTTCCTCATTGGTTGTTGACTGGAGCCCTTGGTTCCTCTCTGGCTATTGACAGGAGGTCTCAGTTCCTCTTTGGCTGTTGACGGAGGCCTCAATTCCCCACTGGCTGTTGACTAGAGGCCTCAGTTCCTTGCCACATGGGTCTCTCCTTTGGGCTGCTTGGGTGTCCTTGTAACATATTATATTATCTGGCTTTCCTCAGAGGAAGTACGCCGAGAGACAACAAAATGGAAGCCACAATGTTTTTTGAGGCCCAACCTTGGAGGTCACACTTGATTATTTCTGCAAAGTCCTACGGGTTACACAAATCAGTCTAATTCAGTGTGGGAGCAGACAACACAAGGATACAAATGCCAGGAGGTGGGAAGACGAGGATCATTGGGGTCACCTTGGAGACTGGCTACCGCACCCTGTTATTAATCTTCAATACATTCATTGTCAACTTTAAGGATTTATGATGCATTCTTAGACAAGTTAAAGACTCTCTAAAAAGATGGGGGTTTTTAAACATCTTTTTTTTTTTTTTTTTTTTTTTTTTTTTGGTGGTACGCGGGCCTCTCACCGCTGTGGCCTCTCCCATTGCGGGGCACAGGCTCCGGATGCTCAGGCTCAGCGGCCATGGCTCACGGGCCCAGCCGCTCCGCGGCATGTGGGATCTTCCCGGACCGGGGCACGAACCCGCGTCCCCTGCATCGGCAGGCAGACTCTCAACCACTGCGCCACCAGGGAAGCCCCTAAACATCTTTTTAATAATTTTTTAAAATAATTCAGGACTTGAATAGCATTTTTTAAAATTCATGAAAGTGTTTGAGGCCCCTACTATATAAAAATTTATAATCAAAGGTACATAGTGGCTTGCCCAATAAAAATCTTAAATGAGGAGGTACCCCATCATACTTGGTAATGAATGAAACCTTTAAATGGACCATTCGTGCCATTTATCTGTTTGTATCATTGAAATAAATTGCATCAAGCAAGTCCTCTGGGAATCACCCAAATGAATAGAATGTGAGATTAATCAAGATGCCAGTTAAATGAATTCTACACTTTGGGCAGCTGCACAAGGGAAGGATTATACGTTTTCCACCTTACAGTCTAAGATTTTAAAAGACACAAAGGGCTGGTAGAAAAACTTAAAGTTTACATGCAGCTTCCATAAACTCTCAGTAACTAGCTCCATCTGTGACCAGTTGATAAATGACAAGAAGGTGATGGCTGAAAGGGTGGCCCTCACTTACTCATCACAAAACCAAGGCTCTCATCTCAGCTGGGGTGTTGACACACACCACTGCCCTGGTGCCTTCCCACCGTCTCCTACACCCCTCACTTCCCTCCTCTCTGCTCCCACTGTCATACTCAACCAATTACCTCTTGCCCAACCTCTGGGGCAGGGGTCCCCAACTCCCTGACCGCAGACCTTCAGAACCGGGCCGCAGGAGGTGAGCAGCAGGCGAGCGAGCAAGACTTCATCTGCCGCTAGCCACCGCTCGCATTACCGCCTGAACCATCCCTCCCCTCCCCCGTCCGTGGAAAAATTGTCTTCCACGAAACCGGTCCCTGGTGCCAAAAAGGTTGGGGACCGCTGCGCTAGGATACTTCCTCCTATGGAAAGCTACTCTCATTCAGGTTTTTAAAGCAAGCCCTAAACTTGACCCTTCTTGCTCAAAGAGCCTTGTCCTACATAGCCCATTACTGTTTCTTTTGCCAAGAATCAATCCTTTCCCCTTTTCAAATTCCCCAAATCACATGTATCTCTCAAGGTCCAAGTCAAATACTACTTTCTCTGTAACTTCATGGGCACCCTTTTTATTTTTATTTTATATTTATTTTTTATAAATATTTATAAATATAATAAATATAAATATTTATTTATATAAATATAAATAAATATTTATTTATTTATTTATATTTATTTTTTTATTTCTTAAAATAATCATTTCATCCTCTCATATCTTTAAACATTTATATCCTTTGGGGGCACATCTCGTTTCATGTTATATTGTCTGTCCTTTACCTTCCCAAGTAGGTTGTAAGAGGCCATGGTCTTATCTTAGTCAGGTGTTTACCCCCATGTAGAACAGTTTGTTCTATGGGGATTTGCACCCTGTAGGTTTATTGTTGAGTAAATGGATCTTACTAACAAGATTTTTTAAACCCAGAAGCATGTTTAATGCATACTCATTAATTTTTTACTTTCGTAAATTGATTTGAGAATATTTTTCACCCCTTTCCTTTGTGCCCAGTCATCTCTAGAAGAATGCTGGACACGGCTGACCTAGTGACTGTGTCTGGAAGTTACCGTAAACTGGGCTTTTGTCTTAGTTACATCATATTCTTATGGCTGCACATTGCAACTGATCTGCCACTTCTTATTTCAGGGAGAGTGGAGCAGAAAAGAGAACAAAGAGCAGCTTCAGGTAAGATGTTGACTAATTGGCCTCAGCTTTATGTCGTGTTTTTACTTCCACCTTGAAAAGAAAATCTATTTGCAATGTAGTATTCAAAAACTCACCTAAAAATGTAATAGTTTATAATCCTAGACTCGACTGATTTTAAATTAATTAAAATAAATGAATGCATTTAGCTTTTTCACTTCCACATCAGTCATGTCCTTTTCATCCTATCTGTCTATTCAAACAAAAATGAGATGGCCTGTTACTTAATTTTTCCATGATTATCCATTTAAAAGGTAAGTGTTACAAGCACCGATTTCAAAATATGAAGGTTGTAATCGTTGACAACGATTTCATCTTCCCAAATACATATGAATCTCGATTATTTTTCTTAAACCCATTCATGTAGCTGATGTTTTTCAGGACAGTGTCAACTACTTAACCAAGAAGAATCTTTACATTTTGGAGAAATTTTTAAAAACATTCCACTTCTAAATCCTAATATATATTCAGAAGTGAGTGATGCTTTGGCACAATGCCATTACACGTAGTAGGGGCCAATATTTGCTCTCTAATACAAAAATGAGTCTTTACCTTTCCATATTTTCATCAGTTGGCTTTTGGCTTAAAGTCATAAGGTAAGATAAATTTATCAATTAAATCTTTGCATAAGGGCAATCTTCCAGCTCCCAGTGCCCTAAAATTGTCAATATTTGTAGAGAATTCTAATTTGGCCTATACACCTATGTCCACCATCCTTCCAAAGTCTTCACCAACCCACTATTTTATGATATGTGAGAGCACCCAACGTAAAGACACATTACTCCCAAACACTATCTTTTTTCATTTTTTTAGTCTGGTAACAATGTATTATGTGTGTTTCCAAACAGTGAAGTCAACAGAAGACCAAAATCTGTGTTAATCAAAAAATGTATAAACAACCTAAGCCCCTGTCTCTTTTCTCCTTCCCAACTGTAGCTTTCATCTCAGACAACTGCACAACTTACTACCTGCATGATTTCCCTCTTAGATGTTATTGTTTGCATTCTCCTGTGGCTCCTTTAAAACCTGACCATGAATACCAAAAAAAATGTGAAGGCAAGCATGTATCTGGTGTCCTCACAGATGTGCTTACCTCTATTATTGCTCCTTGGGGGAAAATTATTTATACTGTTTCTGAAATGCTATTGCTATGATCCTGTAGGTATGGGTTTAAAGAAACTTTATAGCTGGGAAGAAATCTAAATTGGCCAAAGTGTTAAACCAGATGCCTCTTTAAGTTCCCTCCATGCTCATAGATTCTGATATGCTGTGTGACCAAGGTGACACAAAGGACTAGAGAGAGAGGCAGGAAATGAACTCAGATTTCTTCCTTCCTTATTCTTCCCATTGTCCCCCATTCCTAAGCTTTCTTTTTAAATCAAAGTACTAGTCAGTTTGATACTGTATTAGGTTTCTTGCTTAATAAAATATTTTTCAATAGTTGGAAAATCGTTTTAAGGCAACAGGAAACACTAATCACCAGGGTTCTGAGGAACTCCCTTTATTAATGGAGCTAATTTTCCCCAACTGATTCACAGCTTGTCAATGTGTCCCATTTCTATGAGAAAGTGCTGTCAAGGAGAACTAATGGACAGAGCTCAACTTATTGGGGACATTTTTTTGACTCCTCATTTCAAAGAACACAAATTCTGCCCTCAGGAAATCTACATTTGTAAAGATAGTCTGAGTTTTCAAAATTGAGACATAACCTTTGCCAATGTGGTCCTAAGTATCACCATGTTCAACTTGTGGTGCTAGAATGAATGTCTGCCTCTTTATAAGGCATGTGCCTGAGATACCAAGAACATCATGGGCATCCCTGCTTCTCACTTCCTACCTGGACTTCTTTATATCATTCATTGTTCATTCTGCTCAGATTCTATGTCCTGCCTGCTGTATTAGACAATATACTCCACACCCTTTGGCTTATATTGGGTCTATCTCCCAGTACGGGAGAAAGAATTTAGAAGAAAAATATTGTAGACCCAAAAAAAAAATTCCCCATTAAAATAGGGCCTTCCAGGACCCTCACTTTTTGGGTAGGTAAAGTTGGTTAATTCTTTGTTTAAAGAATCTTGCACTAAGATGAAAGTTACAGAGGTAAGTTTTTACTCGGAAAAATAAATAACTTTCTAACAAGGAAACCTCTCCAGGACTGGAAAGAATGAGATTGTGTGAGTAAAACTGTACAAAGGTTGGGCCGTCACCTACAAGGGATGTTGATAAGAGATTCATGAAGAGTTTGGTTGGATCATTCCTAAAGTTCTTTCCAATTTTATGTCTATGATTCTACCTACCATTAATACTTTATTGAAATGGTTCTACTGTGTGTGTACGGATCAACACAAAATAAAGCCTTCTAAATGGCTCACATTATATAACTGAATGAATCATGTTCCAAAACTTAGCTAAATCAGTTTAGACTGAGTTGCTTAGTAGAGCATATAGCTAATAGGGTTAAGACTGTGAAATAAAATTGTTCTATAGGATATTTAGCTTTTGGGGGGGAAAAAGTTGTTGTTTGCCCCTTGATTGCAACCCCAGCTGTCATTTCAAGTATGATGCTGTTTTCGATAAGCCAGGAATGAGTCACAAGAGAATATGTATAACCTGATATCATTTTTGAAAAGCTATGGTAAGCTTAGTCATTTTTGAAAAATAATTCAAAGCATATGCTTCCTGACATTGGATTTGGAAACCCATGTCAAATTCATAAAACATGGCCAGCAACATCAAAGCTAAATTTGGCTATTTGGATTGGTAAAGAACATTAAAAATATGTGGTGGTGTAATGGTAAACAGACAAATGTTAGGAGTCAGGTTCCTGATATTGTCAATTACCTATTCACCCTTGATTATTTTAAGGACCCAATGTCCTCACCAGAAAAATAGGAAGAAAAAAAAAGAAAAAAGTAAAAAAACCAGCTATATTCCATAGATTTCTGCCTAAAACCTTTATTGAGTTTGAAGTGTTTTTATCTTATTAGGAGAAAAATCCCTTTTGAGGTCAAGGAATTCTTGCTCTTTAAAAAGTAACACAGCAAAAAATACAAAGAATTCTCGCAGAGAAAGGTGCTCCATAAATTATTATCTAGAAAAAGATAAATTAGAAGGCTTACTAGGGTAGGCTATACAGACGCCATCTGTTAAATATATATTGTTCCAATTTTTCCAAAAAGGAGAACACTTTCAAATCCAGTTAAGTATTAAGTAAAGAATAGTCCTAGTGGACCAGAGAATGGAGTCATCAGTATAGATGATAATGAGTGTTTCAAAATGAATTTGCCTTCTTTTCATTTATGACATTAGAACATCCCTAAAGTTCAAGATGTTTTTTTCATTTGCATAATTTGCAAAAAGTAACCGGTAAAGAAGAACAATGCTATTTTTTTCTCAACTTAAAAGGTGGAATTTATTATTGGAAATTCAACAAATGGTAGAACATCTGCTTTGCAAGTTTAGATCTTGCTACTTACTCTTTGACTGGGCTTTTCGCTTCCGTGAAATGTTCTAAAACAGAAATAGCACCTCCATTTTTTTTTTGCACCTCCACTTTAAAACTTTTAAACACACATTGAACATGCAGTCATTCAGGTTTTTAAAAAGTTAGATACAGAATAAATCCTTCCATCTGTGCAGGAATAGCATGTTCATTTTCTTAAACGTTACTCATTTATTGAACGCCAATTTTCAAGTGGATGCATATCTAGTGTGATTTTCATCTGTGCTATTACTATTTTGTAATGCTTTTTGCCACAGTTCTGATACCTCAAAAAACCCTCAGAAATAAACATGAGAAGACCTAATTTGTCATTGTCTTCATTAGTGGTGACCGACGGTAAACATGAAGTTAGCAGGCAGGTTGTGTTGCAACAAATACGTTTAAGTAAATTATCATTCTTGAAAAGTCTATCATTTCTTGGATTTTAGTATTTTTTAATATTCTACATGTTTTATTCTCACTTTGAAAATCATTATTCCAGTTAGAATCAAGGTTGAAAATGCATACCATCCTAACTTGTTCATAGCTTACAAAAGTTCTTGTCACTTAATAATACTATATAACATATTTGAAGGTTGCTAAGAAAGTAGATCTTAAAAGTTCTCATCACAAGAAAAAAAGAAAGTTTGTAACCATGTGCAGTGACAAGTGTTAACTAGACTTACTGTGATGATCATTTTGTGATATATACAAATATTGAATCATGTTGTACACTTAAAATTAATATAATGTTACATGTCAATTATATCTCAATTTAAAAAAAAAACAACCCTTGTCTTGATTCCATCTCATTTAGCACCACAAAGATGGCAGAGAAGGAATCTGAGGAGGCATTTAGAAGTTGATGCATTCAATTTGATAAACATTTTTGCAGTCCAGGCTTTGTGCTTGAAACCAGAGATGCAGTGGTAAATAAGATATGGCATTAATGTTCATTCAGTTTCTGGGGGAGAAAAACAAATGCATACAGATGATTATAATCCAATGTGAAGAGTGCCTTTTAGAGAATCATGTACTAGGTGTCCTGAGGATTTCAAAGAAGGGTTCATGGAAGAGGGGAGACTTGAGCTGATCCTTGAAGAAAGAATTGGAATTCACTAGATGGAGAAGGGGAAGGGCTGGCTTTCCAGAGATGTAAAGACAAGAAGAAGCATGGCCTATTGAGGAAAAGGTTTGTGGTTAAGTAAGACTGGATGGAGTATAGTCATAAATAGACAAGAGGCAAGAGATGTGGCCAGAAAAATAAGCACGAGCCAGAATTAACAAGGGCCATTTTGCCCTTCCATGGAGTTTGGCCTTAGGTGTGGGGAGCTAATGAAGGGCAAGGAATTACATGATCTATTTGCATTTTATAAAAATCCTCCAGAGGAAGTGTGGATTGGAAGGCGAATTGACTGAAGGCAGGGAAATCAGGTGGTATATCACTTTAATTATCAAAGAATGATAGGATGAAGGTCTGAGGGGTCTTTACTAAGACAGTGTCATTATCGAGGAAGCTAAGGAAATGAATGCAGATATATTTACAAGATAGAATTGACCTGTTTGATTGGATATGGGAGGTAGAGAAGGATGACTCCTAGGTTTCCAGCCTAAGAAATAAGATGAATAGTGCATCCTGTGTAGGGAACACAGGAGGAGGGACAGGTCTGGTGGGGAAAATGATAAATTGAGTTATATCTTTGTTGATTGTAGTGTGACCGATGAGATATAAAGGCAGAAATGTCAAGAATGTTAAATAAGCAGCAGGCATTATAAGCCTGGAGCTCCAGAGGGGTCTGAGGTGAAGGCTTGCCTTTCAAGTTGGTACCTGAATAAGAGTTGAAGCCCTGGTTATGAACGAGCTGCCCAAAGGGACACGGGGATGTGAGAAAAGAGGCAGTGATGAGTCCTTGGAAAATCCCTATCGTGAACAAAGAACACAGTAAGAGGAACCAGGCTGTAGCCTGGAAAGATCTAGGTTGTCTTGTGAGAATCAGCAGGATTCTCTGTCTCTGAATCCAAGAGAAGAAAAAAGAAAGAAAGAAGAAGAAGGAATTGGTCAAGGATGTCAAATGCCACAGAGCAATCAAATAAAATAAGCACCTAAGAAATGTCCCTTGGAGTTGGGGGGAAAAAAATCTGCTGGTCACCACAAAGAAATTACTTTTTAAGAGTTCTATTAGTGAAATCCAGATAGCTATGGGTTGAGTGAGGGAGTAGAGAACAAATAAGAACAAATACAAACTGGTTCTTTTGAAGAGTTTGCCTGTGGAAAAGGAGGAAGGAGAGAGACACAATCATTATGTCAGGGAATCGATGTGTACTGAGACCTGCTATTTCAGGCTCAGTGCTCAGTGCCTTCCATTTTACCCTCAGAATGGCCTTGTAAACTTTGTTTATGGTCAACATTTTAAAAATTAGAAAACCGAGATGTAGAGAAGTTAAATAACTTGCCTTTGACTCCATGTGTTAACTGGTGGAGCCAGAAATGGCACTGAGGCAGTGGCATTGAGCTTGTGTTGTCTGGGGAGATGTCTGGAGTGAATTTGTGCTTTTCCCTTCCCAGCTCTGTGCTCAGTGAGGTCAGGTAGGTAACTTCAACTGGCCATGGTGGGAGCATTTACACCACAGAAATTGACAAACGTTACAAACCAGAGTTGGTTGATTTGTTTGCTTGTTCCTGGAGAGCCAGTTGTTAAACACTGACAAGCACAGCACTGGGTCTCTGTCTGAGTGACAGCAAAGCCTCAGCATTTCCCACTGCCTAGTATATGTGACTTGGCCAAGGTCACTTGGTTAGCTAAAAACAACAGAGTTGAGCGTGGAACCCAGACCTGTGATTCACATCCAGTCCTACACGGGTCCCAGGGCTTTGATGAAAAAATAAGTAAAATATTCATTCCTCACGTTCTATACCCAAATGGTCCAGGTTGGTATAAACGATGTCTCGTCTTTATCCATGCTCTGGTTCTAAACTACCAGTCTTCTGCTTCGGCCTCTCAGGCAATCCATCTCTGGGGTGTTTGCTTTTTTAAACAGCTTTCCTGAAGCATTGACTCTCTGAACTATGTTAATGAAATCTATTTAAAAAAATAACCAATCTTCTCCGGGTTTGCGGTTTCAGAACAGTATTTGTCAGCGAGTGAAATAAGTTATCTTAGATGCATTTTTCCATCCACAAAATGGAAGACAGACACATGGGCTGTTCATTAAAAGGAGTCCTGAAGAGTTTATTTTTAAACAAACTTCATTTTCCAGCTAGTCGAATTTATGATAGAGAATGAATAGCAGCACAGCTGTGCCACATTATTCAAAACTCCCTTAAATCTCATTGTATAACACTGCATTTAAAACAGTATGTGTATGCAAACTAAACAAATCTAAAACAATAAATAGCTAATGTGGGAGAAATTGCCATGCCACCCCACATGGTCAAAGTGCAGGTATGAAAACGTCTCCTGGAAATTCCCTCTGCATGTTTAATTAGGATTGCTGTTACGGTGCACAGAACAGGATTTATTTTCACAAAATTAAGGCCTGAAACATTCTTTAGGTGGTAGAGGAGAAATATTCTTTTTAGCTGCATCACAATAGACTTTACCTTAAAGCAGCGTGGCTCATTGTAAAACTGAAAAAGAAGAACTTCTATCTGGATTGATTCTTGAACAACATATATGTGTTCCTTTTATCCACAAGATAAAATAAAGTTTTGTAATTTTGTTAGCCAAAAATTACTTCAGTCTTTCATCTTAAATATTCTATAAGAAAGCCACAAGGAATTCCCAATTAAAATGGAAAATAACTCAAATAAAAATGGACTTTTCAGGAGGCATATGATAGGGCTTATTAAGGCAGTATAAGCCAAAGCAGTTCTCAACAAAATTAGGCTCACACTAGTTTGGATTTATTGTGGAAGTTGCACAAAAGGGCATCCAAGGTGTGTATATCGGTCAATATAATAATAACTACACTTTTGTCTGACCTGATTTGCTCCACTCCCGAGCATTCTAGGTCAATGCATATTTTGATTAGTTAAAAGTTGTACTTATACTAACAAAGGATTAAAAATGCCCACAGAAATAGAATATAGGTGATCCTGTGGCTTTCTTGTGAAAGGAGTCTTAAGTCATACCTGATTTTCCCACAGAGAAAACAATGAACTTGTATTTCTAACCAAAGGAACAGATGCCCAACTTTTTTTCTTTTTCATAGAAATGATCACAGACATTTCAATCAACTGTAAATGATACACTTGTACACTGTGTCACCGAAAACCTTCTAAAGGGAATGTAGTCATTTGAGCTGAGCAATACAGTAATCAATTGTATAAATTATCCTATTATCTCACTGAAGATCCCCGATAAGACGATTTGTAGGACAGGAGAGAAGCCAGGAGACTAGGAGGAAATAAGAAACACCTGCAGACTGCTCACCCCAGAAGTGAGGTTATGACTTGAGTGACAGTTGGAGGAACTCTGAACGGGGCAGAGCCTTGGTTGAAGTAGAGAGAGCCAGGAAGGGGAAGACCAGAGCCGGGGGGGGTGCCTTCAGAAACAGCTGAGTAAACTGATCACGCATTCATACTGAGGGATTACTACATGAATTACTACATTACTGATTCAAGAAAGCATATTTAATCTTTTTTTTTGGGGGGGGGGGGGGGGATGGTACGCGGGCCTCTCACCGTTGTGGCCTCTCCCGTTGCGGAGCACAGGCTCCGGACACACAGGCTCAGCGGCCATGGCTCACGGACCCAGCCGCTCCGCGGCATGTGGGATCTTCCCGGACCGGGGCACGAACCCGTGTCCCCTGCATCGGCAGGCGGATTCTCAACCACTGCACCACCAGGGAAGCCCCTTAGCATATTTAATCTGTATTCCACATGATCATCAGTTTCTTGAACCACTTATAGATGATGATCCTGACCACAGCCCAGGCCTTTGTTTGAACATCTTTACCTTGTTTGAGTCCTCACAGAATGTCTCTTGAATCTATCTTTGCTTGCCTGCCTTAGCTTATACATCTTCACCATGGAGTTATTAGCATGACTGTAAAGCTGTAACACATTTCTTACTGCACAGAAACAATCTGTATTTCTCTGTCAAATGTGGTCCTTTCCTCCTCAAAAATATCCCTGAAATGCAATTCCACCCTAGCCTTCTCTGAAAACACAGCTTTCTATTTCATTGATAATTTGAGACAAAATGCCACATTCAAACCTGACTTTATGTAATGCATTTTTCTCTTGTTTTCTTTGTCCATTTTTGTACCTAATCTGCTGACTTCCCTGCCATTTTAAAATATTCATGTGGGAACATATAGATAAGCAAATATGAACTGTGTTAAATTTGATCTTTTTCATTAACCCCATAATACCTAGAAATACACTCAATCTTACTGGAGTAATACAGCTACTTTCCCTATAAGGTTTAAAAAAAATTTTTTTAATTGCAATAAATACACATAACAAATGTTACCATCTTAACCATTTTTCAGTGGCATTGAGGACATTCACCTTGTTGTGCCAGCATCACTACCATCTATCCACACAGCTCTTTCCATGTTGCAAAACCCAAACTCTATACCTGTTAAACAACTCCCCATTTTCCCCTTCCCCCAACCTCTGGCAACTACCCTTCTACTTTCTGTCTGTATTAACTTGACTACTCTAGGTACCTCGTATAAATGGAATTATGCAGTATTTGTCTTTTTGTGACTGGTTTATTTCACTCAGTATAATGCCCTCAAGGTTCATCTATGCTGTAGCATGTGTCAGGATTTTCTTGCCTTTTAAGGCTGAATAATATTCCATTGTACGTGTATACTGAAATTTGTTTATCCATCCATCCATCAATAGGCACTTGGGTTGCTTCCACCTTTTGGCTGTTATGAATAATAATGCTGCTGTGAACATGGGGGTACAAACATCTCTTTGAGACTCTGCTGTCAATTATTTTGAGTATATACCCAAAAGTTAAATTGCTGGATCATATGGTATCCTATAAGGTTTTAACTTAGGCAGAAAGAATGATTATATTTGTAAGATTCCCTAGATTTTATAGTTATTTGCTTGTTTATAGCTGTTTGCTTGCTTTGGTTTTGTTCCCTCTCTCTTGCTTTCTTCTAGATTAGCCATATCCCATAGAAATACAATTCAAACCCCCAGATGTAAATCTAAAATTTTGAGTAGCCACAGTTTAAAAAGTAAAAAGAAATAGATGAGATTAATTTAACGATATGCTATTTAACCCAGTATATTAAAAATATTATCATTTCAACCTGTAATCAGTATAAAAGATGATAAATGAGATACTGCAAATTATGCATTTGCCAGACATGCAATGAAGATTAATAGAATACGTGGTACAACAGTTAAAAAATGTGGTCCCACCAAAACAACAAGGTGTGCTTAATAGAAAAATGTTCTATAGTGGTTTGGTTTTAAATTAAAATTTAAATTAATTAAAATTTAAAATTCAGTTCCTAAGTTGTCCTAGCTGCATAGCAGGTGTTCAGTAGCCACATGTAGCCAGGGGCTACCGCAGTGGACAGTGCAGAGCTGAGCATTTTCATGATCACTGGAAGTTCTCTTGGACAGAGCTGCTCTAGGCTCTGATATCCCTGAGGACCAGGAACTTGGATCTCTTTTTTATCAGCAAAGCTTTATCACCTGGTGCCTAGTAAGTGTTGAATATGTATTTGTTGGATGATCTACTAAATGTATTTAGCAAGCTCCGCATTATCGAATGCTCTTCGTCTACCAGACACTGTCATGGCACTGGGGCCTTACTGAGTTTATATCAGCAACATGTCCCGTCCTGGAATGTCTGTCCAGAGATTGAGGTCTTTGCAGGTTCTACATTCTGTTTGCTTGGTTTCTGAGCTAGGTTTTGAATGAAATGGGAAAATGTATTGAAAACCAAGACAAAAGTTGCTTGTATGGTTCTGTTTTGTTCCTGGGGCCTCCCGCAGGGCCTGAAAGAATTAAATATTGGTTCAACAAATGAAGGAACAAGTGGCCTTGTGAAATCATCACACAAAGAAAATGACCCTGTGAGTTTCCTGAGGAAAGAAGTCCCTGAGAATGGTGGGAAGGAATTGTAAGGGGAGGACAAGAGAAAACCAGAGAAATGGGAACATACAGGAGAAGGGTATGAGCGTCCTAGACGGTACATTTGAAGTAAGGAGAATTCTCTGTAACCAACTCAGAGCTGTGAGCACTTCCTTATCCATAAATTAAAAGGCAAACTTTATTCGTTCTGCATATAAATTTCTGCAACCTAATTCCATTTGGAAGCGAAGTCATTCATTTATTCATTCATTTGTTGAACAAGTGTGTGCTTGCCTTCCCAGTGTCTGATGTATCCAGGCCTTCTCAGCAGCAACAAACAGTAGTGCTCATTGTGTGCTAGGGGGACAGCTGTGCGTTGACTTCCTAGCAATTATGAGGGCATTTGTGGAAAGTCAAGCAATAGCATTCGAAATATCCTTAATCAGCGTGTTTATAGAATCATCCCTATAAACTAAAAAAAATAAATAACTGCCTCATATTCAAAATATGTAACTCATACTTAATTCATATGTAACTATGGTTTTTTAAAAATATTAAATGACAATGTTAAAAAATCATTACAGTGGTTTAGCTAAAATAATTTTGGGCCTAAAATACCCAACACATAAAGTGTTATGACTATATCATTTAGGATGATGTTTTTGATTGTTGAATATATTAGAAAGTGAGCATCTTCTTTCTTTATTTAACCTGATGCAAATGTACAGAATTTTTTTAAGGTAAAATGTAAATTCATTCCTAGAATTTAGTTTACCTTTCTTGTGTTTATCAAGAAAACAAGAAAAAATCATTTTCCTCCCCCACATGAGGAAGAAAATCAAGAGAGATAATCAAGTGAATACTTTTTAACTCCATAGCAGAAGTCTTTAAATAACAACTTCCTAACACATCTGGATTAGATCCTGGTTTCACACTGAGGAACCAATAATGTCCTATTCTTAGTATTCTAATTATAGTCACAATGTCTGAATTTCACTGAATTTTTCAGGAAGCATTTAAACTTGGCAGTAGTCAAAGTCATTGAGATTGTAAAAATCGATCAAAGAAAAGGCCTGAAAGATGAATTTCATTATCTCCTCTTTTTAAGTAACATGCAGTGATTGTTGGCAGAAATAGATAAAGCAAACAGATGCCTCTGATTAGCTTGCATTTTTAATCTTTTCACTCCAAAGACCACCCTGTTGTATCCAGTATCATCACAGTAGGATCTAGTGCAGCGTAACTTAGGGATCATACTCTTTTTCCACCAGTAAGTTATCAGATTTAGCATTGTCACTCATGAGATCGTGTCAAAGGAATATCTTTGTTGGTGAAAAATAAAAGATTTGCATATAAGATGGCAGATACGATTAAACTTTAAGTTCATATTTGCTGATAGAAATGTAAACACCAAGGTAAGATGTGACTAATTTCGATTTTTTTTTAACCATTTGACTTCAGAACTTGTGTAAGTAGTGTAACACAGGCAGACCTCAGAGATATCGAGTGTTTGGTTCCAGACCACCACAAGAAAGTGACTGTCACGATAAAGTGAGGAATTGTGGATAAAAGAAGATCCCTATTTTGGATACCTTAAGTTCGAGATCACTATTACCTACCCAGCTAAGACACTTCTTTACCATCTATTGCAGTGACGGTGGGGCTGGAGGAAGTTGGTGGATTTGAGAAAAGTTTGAAGAAAGAATAAACAGCACTTGGTTATTAATTGCAAGTGAGCATGAGGGAATCTGAGAGGAATTCCAAGGCCCCTGATGACTGAGGGTGCCAATCCCTGAGAGCAAGCACTGGGGCAGGAGCATGGTTAGAAGAGGAGGACTTCATACTGAAGTAGGCACGGTTTTAGTGCTTTGGGAAGACCTACAGCCATGTGCTCTGAACACGTTCTTATTTCAGTCTGGAGCTCAGGTGAGAGACACAGTTGAGAAATTTGGGAGTCAGTGGTATAAACATAGTCATCATCAATGCCAACATAGCCGATGAGATTACTCCAAAAAATCCTGTAGGGCGAAAACATAAAGAGACTGTATTTCAGATGAAAAGGAAAAGCTTGGCATGGATCATGTTGCTTAGCAAACCAATCCCGAAAATGCAGAGAAGAGAAAGAATGATGTGTACACCCTTCCAAATCAGGTGAGTTATTTTATGGGCATAGCTCCTCTTCAGCTGGAACTTACAACGAGGGAATATTGGACCTGCGTGCAAGTCTCACAGTCAAAGAGCAAAACCTACAGCCATAGAACAGGGCAATAAAGAATTCAGAAATTGAGACTTTGATCTTGAATTCTTAGGTAGTTACATACACAGTGTTGGTGAGAATGCAAAATGGTGCAATCACTATGGAAAAGCAGTATGGAGATTCCTCAAAAAATTGAACCACCATGTACTCCAGCACTGCCTCTTCTGGGTATTTACCCAAAGGAATTGAAATCAGGATCTCAGAAGATATTTGCACTCCCATGTTCATGGCAGAATTATTCACAATAGCCAAGATGTGGAAACAACCTAAATAGCCATTAACAGATGAATGGATAAAGAAAATGTGACATATACATACAATGGAATGCTATTCAGCCTTTAAAAAGAAGGATATTCTGCAACACACAACATCATGGATGAAGCTTGCGGACATTATGCTAAGTGAAATAAGCCAGACCCAGAAAGACAAATATTATAAATATCCACTTACATGAGGTACCTAAGATAGCAAAAGTCATAGAATCAAAGAGTGAAATGGTGGTCACCAGGGTCTGAGGAGAGGGGGAAATAGGAAGTTACTAATCTATGGGCATAAAATTTCAGTCAAGCAAGATGCTCTCCAGTCCTGCAGTACAACATTGTACCTATAATCAACAATAACGTACTGTGCACTTAAAAATCTGCTAAGGGGGCAGATTTTCAGAGAACACCTGGGCTGGCTGATTATCTTCCAGGCAGCTAAGGTCATCAGGAGACAAGCCAGACATGATGGATGCAGGGCCGTGTGACCGGGGCTGCGATGAGGGTGCCAGTTATTAAAACAAACCTACTTCTTCTGACTCCAAAAGCGGAGAGCTCTCTCTGCCCCACAGCTGCCTCTTTAGAATAATAGAAGATCTGTGTCTGGGAGGAAGTCAGGAGATGATCTGGTGCTAATTTTTTATTTTACAAATGGATTAATTAAAGCCCTGAGAGAGTAACTTGTTCAAAGTCACACACCCGCTTTTGGGTGAAGTCTGTGCTGACATTGGGAGCAACGCTATTGGACTCTGATACTATTCGTGGGACTCTTTTCGAAGGAAATGAAACCAATTTTGCATATGCCCTCTGCATGTCATGTGACTAAATCTACTCCTGGAAGAAGTCCAGGGTTAAGGTTAAGAGTATAAGCTCTACGGCTTCCCTGGTGGCTCAGTGGTTAAGAATCCGCCTGCCAATGCAGGGGACACGGGTTCGAGCCCTGGTTGGGGAAGATCCCACATGCCGCAGAGCAACTGAACCCGTGCGCCACAACTACTGAGCCAGCAAACCACAACTACTGTGAAGTCCATGCACCTAGAGCCCATGCTCCGTAACAAGAGAAGCCACTGCAATGAGTAGCCCGTGCACCGCAACGAAGAGTAGCCCCCACTCACTGCAACTAGAGAAAGCCTGTGCGCAGCAACAAAGATCCAACACAGACAAAAATAAATTAATTAAATTTTTTTTAAAAAAGAGTATAAGCTCTAGTCTCAAATGACATGGGCTGGAATCCCACCTCTGTCCCTTGGGAGTCATATGACCTTAACCTCTCTTTACTTATTCCCCTTATATGCAAAATGGAGATAATAATAGTATTATCTTATAGAGTTGTTATGAGGATTAAGGGGGAAAATACCTGTCAAGACCCTGATGTCTAGCTCATGGTATGTTCACAATAAATTTTAGCAGTCATTTTATTGCTTTTGATATTACTTTATATTACTCACCTCCATCTTTCCGCATCTGGGATGGAAATGTTAATAACACACACAGAGGTTTGTTTTTCTGGCATAAAATGTGCATAAAACAAATATTTGTTGAGAGAGTGACAAAGGAAGGAAGAAAAGAAAAAAGAAAATGAGGGAGGGAGGCTATGACATTAGAAGACCTTTCTTCATTGTCTGGCCCACATTCTGAAACGTGGAAATGTACAAGGTATTTTTATTATGAATATTACCCCTTTTCTGATCTGCAAAATATGTAGCCATGCTTTTAAGATAATGTAGGAAAGCTCAAGAAGGAAGGTGTGTGTCTCCAAGTGTTTTAGTGAGCTTCCTGCGTCTCTTAGCATCTCTGTTCGCTAGTCAGAGGTTCAGAGAGAACAAAGTGCTTTCCCTTAACGAGCTTGCATGTGGGACTGACACTTGACACAATGATTTCTTTTTTAAAATATTTATTTATTTATTTGGCTGCATCGGGTCTTAGTTGCGGCACACAGGATCTTCCTTGCGGCATGCAGGATCTCATCGTGGTGCATGGGTTCTTCGTTGTGGCACGCAGGCTCTCTCTAGTTGTGGTGTGGGGCTCAATAGTTGTGGCACACAGGCTTAGTTGCCCCACGGCATGTGAGATCTTGGTTCCCCCACCAGGGATCAAACCCATGTCCCCTGCATTGGAAGGCAGATTCTTAACCACTGGACCACCAAGGGAGTCCTGACAGAATGATTTCTATAACAAAAGATGCTTCTGTAGGTGGTGGTGTGAGGACTAGGAGCCTGCACTCTATGGCTGGACTACCCAGGTTTGGATCCAGCACTTGGCAACTTTGTGATCTAGATGAGTTAAGTAACTTCTCTGAACCATGCTCTGACCTGTAAAGTAGGAATAGGCATTGTACTTACCAGATTAGGTCAAGGAACAAGTGAGTTTTTATACGTAAGTGACTAGCCTGGCATGCTGTTTATTCCTGGGCTTTGCCTGCCTCTCAAATGAGCGATAACTACTAAAGTTCAGAAGACAACCACCCAGAACATGGAGAGATGAGGTCATCAAGGTTAGATCTTGAAGAAGGAAAGGACTTTGTCAAACAGAAGGAAGAGAGTTGGCTATTTCAGGCTTGGGAATAGAAATGGACTTGGCCTTGTATAGGCAAGTTCTGAGTTGCTCAGGTAAGCAGTGATCATATTTTAATGAGCACTGAATGCAGAGTTAGACAGGATCTGGTAACAGTGAGAAGCAAATAGAGAACTTGAGGAGGAGATTAGCACAGGTAAAGTGGTTTTTTTAATGATTAATTTGGTATATTAACATTAGGATGGAGATTGAAATCAGGACATCAGTTTGGAGACCATTGCAGTAGTCTAGACTTTGATGTGCTCAGGATCTTGGAGGGATTGATGGGAGGTTAATATAAAAAAGAAGAATGAGTATGAGACATAGAAAGAAAAGATCAGAAGGTGACTGGAAACAGGTGTGAGGAGGAGATGAGGGGAATGTCAAAGTCGCAAGCCTGACTGGAGGAGAAGTCTGTGTAATAGACACACGTGTGCAAGTTCAGAGGGATGGGTGGTTTGTGGAAAAGGATTACGAGTTTCTTTCAAGTCTAGTCGCATTTGATCCAACAATAGGACACCCATGTGGAAGCTAGAATTCGGAGAAGCAGAACTGAAGTTCAGGAGAGGTCAGAGCTAAACGTCTATATATACTTGGGACTGAATCAAGTATAGGTGAAAGTGAGAGACAGGAGGGAGGGTGAAATTTCTGAGGAGATGGTAGGGCGAGAGTGAGGCAGGATAACATGCCAGCAAGTAATGGCAGTGAGAATCAGAGGAAGTGACATATATGACAGCACGTATGGGGGGGGTGATGAAATACAGCATAAATAGGAAAAACTTGGTGACTGCCCCATTTCCTAGAAGCTCAAAGCCAAAATGGACATTAAGACATTTTGTAGATGAGGGAATTAGGGTTCAAGGAAACTGAGTTCATTGGTTTCCCCTGAGATGGCTGCAGAATCGGACCTGTCCCTTTTCAGTGCTGTTCTCACTTTACAGGCTCCCACCTGGGCTCGTGCTGTCTCTCAGTGCCCAGCTGCATATGGTTCAATCTATACTCTGTTTTACATAAAGCATACTGTAGAGTGCTGGGTTCCCCTGAGTGGGCAGCGTGCACTTGGCCAAGGGCAGAGCACAGAAGCTGCGTCAGCTAAGCAGGATTCCATGAAAGGGCGTGTTCAGTATACACACTGATGTTGGATCTCGCCCTGTTTCTCTTTTTCATGTGTACTTCCTTTAGTTAATTAACTAATTTTGCAATCTTTAGAGAAGGAAATAAGCAGTTTACCCATACACTCCTTACCTTTGCATACATATTAATTAAATAATTATTCCACTGCTTATAATACTGCTTGCCAAAAGATATTGAACTGTTTTATATGAAGGGGGCTCTAAATCTCAACTGCGTTTATAGCTGAATGATTGCAATAATTATTTTTTAAACCACATCAGTTAGAAATCGAAATAGCTGCTTTTGAAAATACATAAAAGTGATGTCCCATGTCCAAACCGTTTGTACAACTTAACATAATTTTATTGAAGGGATAGCCATTTGAGATCTTAACCTTTTTATGAATTTATTATGAAGTCATAAAAATCTTAATGCCTTTCTAATTTTCTTCTTGAAGGAAACAATTTGGAAAATGCCAAAGACAAAAACATAGGAAGCATTTAACACAAACTGAAATCGTTAATACTTAATGGGAAAGCATAATCCATTCCGAAGCATTTTAAAACAGCTACCATAAAATCATTGCTTCTAGGAGGTGTTAAAAAACAAAATTCATCCAAGTAAATTTGAAGATCTAATTGGCCTTAATAAACGCTTCATAAATCGGTCAGCATCCCATCTAGCAAGGTGAGAGGAGCTCTGAGGAGGCTGTACAAGGTGGAAGGCTTTTATAGGCAGAAAGAGGAAGGGATAAGGAAAGATCGGATTACAGCATCTTCCTTTGGTGGATAAAAAGGGTCTCTGTTGCAGATTACCTCATTGGTGCTGACCAAAAAATTCCAAACTGACCAGTTAAGACTACATTCCTGGGGGAGATTCAAACTGCAGTTAGGTTAGATATTAAGTTTCTGTTTGGTGACATGGGCTTAGCACAAGTGACTCCATTTTGGACCTGTTGTTTCTTTTTTAACAGAAGCTAGGTGGTTCTTCAAAACTGGTGCTTCAATAGTCTTACTCAAAGAAAGACTTGATGTAAATAGAAGCCATAAAACCCAAGGATTAGAAGGAAATGGGGGTGAGATTCAAATGACTTCATTTTTAAATGCTATTTGTCATCACAGATTTCCACTAAGCTTGCTCCCACACCTGGCTTCCCATGGGACCCTTGGGTCAGAGGTTCTTCTGTGTTGTTGTTTGTTTGCTGGAGGGGAGGGATGCCCTTTCAGGGTTTCTTCAATTTCAGAGTTGCAAAAACTGGTTCTGAAAATAGTTGGCAATATCCGTTGGCTAAACTTATTTGCTGAAAACCCTTTTGTTTTGAACCAGTGAGGCCCAAGGTCAAGAAATACTTGGGTTAACTTAAGGTTAACAAAATAACAGGGTTCTTCTTTTGCAAACTTCCAAGACTATCTCATTACTTTCTGCCTTCTTCTCTCTTCTGTTACTGTGTTCTCTTGCTGAACACTGTTGAGCTGTCTCAAGCCCCCTTCCCTGGTGGCAGCAGCCCACCCAACCCTCCAGAGTTCTCTCTGTGCTGAAGCTCATGGGATGGAGGGAAAGAGCACTGAAATGCTAGACTTGGATGCTGAATTCTGGCGCCAAATCCAGTTCAATCTCTAGTTTTGCAATCCTGGGCAAGCTACGTAAACTCACTCTCCTTCTTCTTTGCTTCCATTTTTTAAAAAATTACTTTTACAGTAATTTTATCAAAGTAATGCCTATGCAGTTAAAGTATCAAAGGCTAGTAACTAGCCTTCTCTTAAATGATTTCCCTGACTAAGCAACTCTCTCCCTTCCCGAGATATAACCTGCTGACTGATGCTCCCAGCCAGCTCACCACCAGGGCCTCACCTGCTGTCTCTTGAGCCCTCCTATAAATTCTGACCCCACCTGTGCAGATGAATATGGATGAAGAACTAGTTGTGTTTGTTCCCATTGTAATTCTTAATATAATTATTCAATTATAAATTATATAAAACCAATGACATGAATGCATAAAAGAATTTCTATAAAAATGTTTTGGAAAAACTCAAAGTTGAGTGACTAAAACTAAAAAGGTACAGAATCAGGTGTAAAAATAAAATGATAAAATATTAGGAAAAAACTCAAATCTAAAAGGATTCCACTTTGTGTCTTTAAGTTCTCAATCCACTTTAATGGAATAGAAAATAGGAAACATAGATGATGATGATGGGTGTGGTTTATGTAAAAAAGTGAAAAACTGGAAACACGTAGTTATATTCCATAAGCAGAAATCCAGGTCGTATTCCCACGGGATTCTTCTGGTATTAGATTAGATGAGGTTCACATAAAGTGCTCAGCATCATGTCTGATATTTAATAAGGATTCAGTACATGTTAGCTGTTATTGTGGTTACTATTGATTTAATAATTGTATATCCAGGTGATGTTAAAAGGAAACAGGAAAGAAGGTAAGGTGAGACTAAACCAATATTACAAAATAAAACATCAGGATAAACTTAAACCCAGAACAAATGTTATACAACAAAGGACCTAAACTTCACTGTGAAAAACATTTTTGTATCAAAATATCTTTATGTTAAACTAAGAAGGTATTGATAATCACATTTATGACAGATATAGCTGGAGAAAAAAAATTCATTCATGAAATGTAACCCTGTTTCAATTTTAACAACAAATTGCCGCATGGCCTTAGGAGACTGCCCAACATTTTCCTGTCTTTTATTCTCTGTTAGGCAAGGATGAGGATAACCAACTGAATAAATTTATCATGCTGCCAGAAGAATTACTTTCAGAAAAGTACATTATAGGCATATTTGTGTTTCATCACTTGAATGTGAGCTCTGCTTGGCTGTGCTACTCATGCTGCATAGAGCTCTCGAACCCTCGGAAGAAGGATCAGTGAAATGCCTTTTTTTAAAAATTGATTTCCGGCGGCATGTACTGTATGTGGAGCAGTATACAGTGAAGCGGAGGCAGAGTGGCTCCGTGAGCTCCTCTCCACTTTCCCATAGAGAACCCTTGACTGCCTGCTGAGGGTGAGCCACACACATGGCCTCATGCCCAGTGAGCCTGCGAGGTCACTATCATATAACAAAGGCTTTGCTGCAGTTCATCTTCCTCCCTGTGTACTTTCCATTTGCCTTCTTGGAATCCTGCTGCACCACAGAAGCTGGAAGTTCTGATTTTCTATTGAAATAACAATGGAAAGTCTTTACTTACCACCATGTGGCAGACAGGGTCTTGGTGCTCCAGCCGGGTGTCAGGCCTGAGCCTCTGAGGTGGGAGAGCCGACTTCAGTACATTGGTCCACCAGAGACCTCCCAGCTCCACGTGATATCAAACGGCAAAAATCTCCCAGAGATCTCCATCTCAATGCCAAGACCCAGCTCCACTCAACGACCAGCAAGCTACAGTGCTGGACATCCTATGCCAAACAACTAGCAAGACAGGAACACAGCCCCACCCATTAGCAGAGAGGCTGCCTAAAATTATAATAAGGTCACAGACACCCCAAAACACACCACCAGACGTAGACCTGCCTGCCAGAAAGACAAGATCCAGCTTCATCCACCAGAACACAGGCACTAGTCCCCTCCACAAGGAACCCTACATGACCCACTGAACCAACCTTACCCACTGGGGGCAGACACAAAAAATAAGGAGAACTACGAACCTGCAGGCTGCAAAAAGGAGACCCCAAACACAATAAGTTAAGGAACATGAGAAGACAGAAACACACAGCAGATGACGGAGCAAGGTAAAAACCCAGCCGACCTAACAAATGAAGAGGAAATAGACAGTCTACCTGAAAAAGAATTCAGAATAATGATAGTAAAGGTGATCCAAAATCTTGTAAATAGAATGGAGAAAATACAAGAAAGGTTTAACAAGGACCTAGCATAACTAAAAAGCAAACAAACAGTGATGAACACAATAAATGAAACTAAAAACTCTCTAGAAGGGATCAATAGCAGAAAAACTGAGGCAGAAGAACAGATAAGTGACCTGGAAGATTAAATAGTGGAAATAAGTACTGCAGAGCAGAATAAAGAAAAAAGAATGAAAAGAATTGAGGACAGTCTCAGAGACCTCTGGGACAACATTAAACACACCAACATTAGAATTATAGGGGTCCCAGAAGAAAAAGAGAAAAAGAAAGGGACTGAGAAAATATTTGAAGAGATTGTAGTTGAAAACTTCCCTAATATGGGAAAGGAAATAGTCAATCAAGTCCAGGAAGCACAGAGAGTCCCATACAGGATAAATCCAAGGAGAAACATGCCAAGACACATATTAATCAAACTATCAAAAATTAAATACAAAGAAAAAATAGTAAAAGCAGCAAGGGAAAAACAACAAAAAACATACATGGGAATCCCCATAAGATTAACAGCTGATCTTTCAGCAGAAACTCTGCAAGTGAGAAGGGAGTGGCAGGACATATTTAAAGTGATGAAAGGGAAAAACCTACAACCAAGATTACTCTACCCAACAAGGATCTCATTCAGATTTGATGGAGAAATTAAAACCTTTACAGACAAGCAAAAGCTAAGAGAATTCAGCACCACCAAACCAGCTTGACAACAAATGCTAAAGGAACTTCTCAAGGCAGGAAACACAAGAGAAGGAAAAGACCTAAAATAACAAACTGAAAACAATTAAGAAAATGGTAATAGGAACATACATATCAATAATTACCTTAAAGATAAATGGATTAAATGCTCCAACCAAAAGACACAAACTGGCTGAATGGATAGAAAAGCAAGACCTATATATATGCTGTCTACAAGAGACTCACTTCAGACCTAGGGACACATACAGATTGAAGGTGAGGGGGTGGAAAAAGATATTCCATGCAAGGGGAAATTGAAAGAAAGCTGGAGTAGCAATTCTCATATCAGACAATAGACTTTAAAACAAAGACTATTACAAGAGACAAAGAAGGATGCTACATAATGATCAAGGGATCAATCCAAGAAGAAGATATAACAATTGTAAATATTTATTCACCCAATATAGGAACACCTCAATACATAAGGCAAATACAAACAGTCATAAAAAGGGAAATTGACAGTAACACAATCATAGTAGGGGACTTTAACACCCCACCTTCACCAATGGACAGATCATGCAAAATGAAAATATATAAGGAAACACAAGCTTTAAATGATACATTAAACAAGATGGACTTAATTGATATTTATAGGATATTCCATCCAAAAACAACAGAATACACTTTCTTCTCAGGTGCTCATGGAACATTCTCCAGGATAGATAATATCTTGGATCACAAATCAAGCCTTGGTAAATTTAAGAAAATTGAAATCATATCAAGTATCACTTCTGATCACAACGCTGGGAGACTAGATATCAATTACAGGAAAAAAATCTGTAAAAAATACAAACACATGGAGGCTGAACAATACACTACTAAATAACCAAGAGATCACTGAAGAAATCAAAGAGGAAATTAAAAAATACCAAGAAACAAATGACAATGAAAACACAGTGGTGCAAAACCTATGGGATGCAGCAAAGGTAGTTCTAAGAGGGAAATTTATAACAATACAATCCTACCTCAAGAAACAAGAAACATCTCAAACAAACTAAACTTACACCTAAAGCAATTAGAGAAAGAAGAACAAAAAAACTTCCAAAGTTAGCAGAAGGAAAGAAATCATAAAGATCAGATCAGAAATAAATGAAAAAGAAATGAAGGAAATGATAGCAAAGATCAATAAAACTAAAAGCTGGTTCTTTGAGAAGATAAACAAAATTGATCAACCATTAGCCAGACTCATCAAGAAAAAAAGGGAGAAGACTCAAATCAATAGAATTAGAAATGAAAAAGGGGAAGTAACAACTGACAGTGCAGAAATACAAAGGATCATGAGAGATTACTACAAGCATCTGTATGCCAATAAAATGGATATCCTGGAAGAAATGGACAAATTCTTAGAAAAGCACAGCCTTCCAAGACTGAACCAGGAAGAAATAGAAAATATGAACAGACCAATCACAAGCACTGAAATTGAAACTGTGATTAAAAATCTTCCAACAAAGAAAAGCCCAGGACCAGATGGCTTCACAGGAGAATTCTATCAAACATTTAGAGAAGAGCTAACACCTATCCTTCTCACACTCTTCCAAAATATAACAGAGGGAGGAACACTCCCAAACTCATTCTACGAGGCCAACTTCACCTTGATACCAATACCAGACAAAGATGTCACAAAGAAAGAAAACTACAGGCCAATATCACTGATGAACATAGATGCAAAAATCCTCAACAAAATACTAACAAACAGAATCCAATAGCACATTAAAAGGATCATACACCATGATCAAGTGGGGTTTATCCCAGGAATGCAAGGATTCTTCAATATATGCAAATCATTCAATGTGATACACCATATTAACAAATTGAAGAAAAAAAAAACATATGCTCATCTCAACAGATGCAGGAAAAGCTTTTGACAAAATTCAACACCCATTTATGATAAAAACCCTGCAGAAAGTAGGCATAGAGGGAACTTACCTCATATAATAAAGGCCATAAATGACAAACCCACAGCCAATACCATCCTCAAGGGTGAAAAACTGAAGCCATTTCCACTAAGATCAGGAACAAGACAAGGTTGCCCACTCTCACCACTAGTATTCAACATGGTTTTGGAAGTTTTAGCCACAGCAATCAGAGATGGGAAATATGTAAAAGGAATCCAAATTGGAAAAGAAGAAGTAAAGCTGTCACTGTTTGCAGATGACATGATACTATATGTAGAGAATCCTAAAGATGCTACCAGAAAACTACTAGAGCTAATCAATGAATTTGGTACAGTAGCAGGATACAAAATTAATGCACAGAAATCTCTTGCATTCCTATGCACTAAAGATGAAAAATCTGAAAGAGCAATTAAAGAAGCACTCCCATTTACCACTGCAACAAAGTGAATAAAATACCTAGGAATAAGCCTACCTAAGGAGACAAAAGACCTGTATGCAGAAAACTATAAGACACTGATGAAAGAAATTAAAGATGTTACAAACAGATGCAGAGATATACCATTTCAACATTGTGAAAATGACTATACTACCCAAAGCAATCTACAGATTCAGTGTAATCCCTATCAAACTACCAATGCATTTTTTTAGAACTAGAACAAAAAATTTCACAATTTGTATGGAAACACAAAAGACTCCGAATAGCTAACGCAATCTTGAGAAGGATAAATGGAGCTGGAGGAATCAAGCTCCCTGACTTCAGACTATACTACAAAGCTACAGTAATCAAGATAGTATGGTACTGGCACAAAAACAGAAATATAGATCAATGGAACAGGATGGAAAGCCCAGAGATCAACCCATGCACGTATTGGCACCTTCTCTTTGATAAAGGAGGCAAGAATATACAGTGGAGAAAAGACAGCCTCTTCAATAAGTGGTTCTGGGAAAATTTGACAGCTACATGTAAAAGAATGAAATTAGAACACTCCCTAACACCATACACAAAAATAATCTCAAAATGGATTAAAGACCTAAATGTTAGGCCAGACACTATCAAACTCTTAGAGGAAAACATAAGCAGAACACTCTATGACATAAATCACAGAAAGATCCTTTTTGAACCACCTCCTAGACAAATGGAAATAAAAACAAAAATAAACAAATGGGACCTAATGAAACTTCAAAGCTTTTGCACAGCAAAGGAAACCATAAACAAGGTGAAAAGACAACCCTCAGAATGGGAGAAAATATTCGCAAATGAAGCAAGTGACAAAGGATTAATCTCCAAAATATACAAGCAACTCATGCAGCTTAATATCAAAAACACAAACAACCCAATCCAAAAATGGGCAGAAGACTTAAATAGACATTTCTCCAAAGAAGATATACAGATTGCCAACAAACACATGAAAGGATGCTCAACATCACTAATCATTAGAGAAATGCAAATCAAAACTACAATGAGGTATCACCTCACATTAGTCAGAATGGCCATCATCAAAAAATCTACAAATAGTAAATGCTGGAGAGGGTGTGGAGAAAAGGGAACCCTCTTGCACTCTTGGTGGGAATGTAAATTGATACAGCCACTATGGAGAACCGTATGGAGGTTCCTTAAAAAACTACAAATAGAACTACCATACGACCCAGCAATTCCACTACTGGGCATATACCCTGAGAAAACTATAATTCAAAAAGAGTCATGTACCACAATGTTCATTGCAGCTCTATGTACAATAGCCAGGACATGGAAGCACTCTAAGTGTCCATCAACAGATGAATGGATAAAGAAGATGTAGCACATATATACAATGGAATATTACTCAGCCATAAAAAGAAACGAAATTGAGTTATTTGTAGTGAAGTGGATGGACCTAGAGTCTGTCATACAGAGTGAAGTAATTCAGAAAGAGAAAAACAAATACCATATGCTAACACATGTATATGGAATCTAAAAAAATCATTCTGAAGAACTAGGGGCAGGACAGGGATAAAGATGCAGACACAGAGAATGGAGTTGAGGACACGGGGAGGGGGAAGGGTAAGCTGGGACGAAGTGAGAGAGTGCCATGGACATATATACACTACCAAATGTAAAATAGATAGCTAGTCGGAAGGAGCCAAATAGCACAGGGAGATAAGCTGGGCGCTTTGTGTCCACCTAGAGGGATGGTATAGGGAGGGTGGGAGGAAGATGCAAGAGGGAAGGGATAAGGGGATATATGTATACATATAGCTGATTCACTTTGTTATACAGCAGCAACTAACACAACATTGTAAAGCAATTATACTACAATAAAGATGTTTAAAAAAATTGATTTCCCATCAGTTCTTGACCTATTTATTACTTAGTATGGTGCTTACACCAAGTTTCAACAGGTGAAACGTGCTTTCCCACCAAAAACAAAAATGACTCAGAATAAAGTAATGTGATGATGGGGAAAGATCTTTTTTCATTAGATTGTCTATGCCACTCAATTAAGCCTTTAATATTGTAGTCAATCTTGTAAGTGCAATATAAGAACAGGTTTACTGGATGTGAAGTTTGAATTCTTATTAACTTTAGTGGCTCTGGCCAAACCCAGTTAATTTCCGCTGTGTGAAGCAAGCCCATATGCTGACATTTAAAACCATTTCCACAGCTGACCATGGGAAAACATTTATCGTTATTTAATACATGATCACATAACAAGAAAGTCAGCCTATATTGATTATACGGTCTGAGTTCAACATCATAGTGAGTCATTACATTAAAAAAATATATAGGGGCTTCCCTGGTGGCGCAGTGGTTGAGAGTCCGCCTGCCGATGCAGGAGACACGGGTTCGTGCCCTGGTCCGGGAGGTTCCCACATGCCGCGGAGCAACTAAGCCCGTGAGCCATGGCCACTAGGCCTGCGCGTCCGGAGCCTGTGCTCCGCAACGGGAGAGGCCACAACAGTGAGAGGCCCGCATACCGCAAAAATAAATATATATATATATAGGAACAGCAATGATTTAAAAGATATAAGGCTTCCCTGGTGACGCAGTGGTTGAGAGTCCGCCTGCCGATGCAGGGGACACGGGTTCATGCCCCGGTCCTGGAAGATCCCACATGCCGTGGAGCGGCTGGGCCCGTGAGCCATGGCCGCTGAGCCCGCGCATCCGGAGCCTGTGCTCCGCAATGGGAGAGGCCACAGCAGTGAGAGGCCCGCGTACCACACACACAAAAAAAGATATAGTCAAACCCTCTAAAGGGCTATGCATGCTATTACTATTATTGGGAGGTGAGAGAGGAGGCTTTTTTTTTTAGGAGACAGTTCATAAATTAAAAAATAAATGGCATTTACTTTCCTTTTTATCAGATCCTTAAAATTAATATTAATTAACCTTTGAAAAGAAATATTACAGTTTAATTCATTACATATTTATATGCAACACTAAACTAGGTTTGGGGAAATTATAAAGAGAAGTAAGACTGAATCATCTAACTAACTTGTTTTCATCTAACTTGTTTTCAACAAGTTTACCATATAGTGTAGGACACACATTCATCTAACTACATACTTCAGTCTGTGACAAGTGGAAAGCCAAACTAGACCATCAAAGTGTATCCAGTCTGGGAGTATAATCTTATTATTATGCCCCAATGTCAGGTTTCCTGAGACCCTTGAGAAATTGACAGATGGTAGTTTCCTGGGGATGGGGAGAGCCGCATGGAGAATTGCTGTTCCATAGGTAAAGAGTTTCAGTTATGCAGGATGAAAAATTCTAGAGATCTGCTATACGACATTGTGCTTACAGTTCACATACCATCCTGTAAATTTTAAAATTTGTTGAGGATACATCTAATGTGTTTTTTACTACAATAAATTAAAAAAAGAAGAAATTGGCAGAAGTCCTTGCACAGCCTTTATAGTTGAGCCTTCGTGGAGATGGGGAAAAAGCCTGTCATAACCACGTTTTTAGGAAGGAAATCAAGGAAATGACTTGATCATTATAAACCTGAGAGCTTAGAGGCAATACCTGATGAGAACAATTTCTTATGCAATCTGTAAGCAATTTAGCAGAATATCATAAGAGATAAGAAAGCAGCTGCATTTGACTCTTTGAATAGCCATTTTTTTCTACTTCGATTTAATTTCCTTCCATGGTTACGTGACAGAATACATAAACAATGAGATGTGCCAGGTAAAATCAGTTTTGTATAGAGAAAGATTTGGGGTCGTAGCCTAAACAATATTGTTATCACCAAGCCACAAAAGTGTTACCTTAATCATGCTATTGTTACATGGGTGACCAGTAAATATAAAGTTGCAATTACATCAAAGTGAGTTGAAGCAGTGGATTAAATATCAAGTTCTACCCCGTGAGGATCAGTTGTACTGTAGGACCTATAACTTATTGATGAGCTGTACAAATGACTTACAAGTGCCTTCATCCAAAATGCAGAAATTACTAAATCAAGTGGAGCTGTTGATACCTTATCCCAGGAAACTCATGACAATACGACGCAAAATGCCCTTGGATATATTTTTTAAATCATTCTAAAGGTAGAATAGCATTTAAAAAAATTTTTTTAGTTTTATTTATTTTTTATAGTTTTTTTTTTAATTGAAGTATAGCTGATTTACAATGTTGTGTTAGTTTCAGGAGTACAGCAAAGTGATTCATTTATATATATATATATTTATTCTTTTTCAGATTCTTTTGCCTTATAAGTTATTACTAGAATAGCATTTAAGTGACATAAGTATAAACTGGTATATTCTAGCACAAATGAAATTTGGTGATAGATTAATTAAGAAGGCAAGTGCCAATAGGATCTTTGTTTCAATTAAGGTTAGGAAAACAATATTATATATGAATCACGCTGATAGTGGGTTTTTTAAATGGAGCAGAATAGCAGGACAGAGAATTAATCCTACCATTGTTTAAGCCTCATCATTCTTAAGTAATTGTTCAAATTTTTATCAACATACTTTGAAAGAGATATTTTGAAAAATAAGACAATATGCAAAGAGGAAAACATTACATATACATATGTATAAGATATATTAATATATAGTTTCACATGTAATATATAATATATATTAAAATTATACAATATATAAAATATATTGTATAGTGTACTGTTATAATATATATTATATAGTTATAATATGTTTTTTTGAAAGCAGAATTGGACCAGTGTAATCTGGAAAGCAGAAGTCTGAATAGCCGTCTTGTGGTTCCCTAGAATTGTTCTCAGCATGAGTTGAGACTCACCTCTCCCCAGAGATGACTAAACCAGAAGAAATATTCTATGTCACATTTAGTAATTTCATCTGGCAGAAAGAGGTCGTCTTTCTTGATTATCAGGATGGAAAACCGTTGGCTCAAGGGAAACCCCCAAAATTAGAGCTCTTCACTACAAAGTAAACCACCAGTAGTTCTGGATGATTTAAATATCCATGGGATCGCTTCCCTCAAAGAGTTTTTGTCCTTTTATCCTAGATTTCAGTTCGTTTACTCTTCCAAGCTTCACAAACCAAGTTATCCAACAGTGGGTCACTGGATGTTCCACACCAGGAGATGTACATGACATATCTATCCCAAGTATCAATTTTACCTAAAGAGATCTATCCTAAGTGCTCAAAACTTTTAAGCAGAAACTATAATTGTGAATCAACACCTTGAAAGGTTATGGAATAGAATGCAAAGAATCCAAGGAAATTTTCTTCCTTGTGATGAATGTTTTCCAGCTCCGCCTACCCCAGTAGTCCCCAGATCTATTTCTCTGATGTAGACAGTATAGGCACAAAGCTGTCTTTTCTGTGGCAAAATTTGAAGGTAATGCCAGGTTCCCTAAGAAGTGACATGAAGCCTGTCACCACTTGAGTAGCCCAGAAACACAGGGATGACCTATTCTGTTTCACGATCCTCTCCCTTCCCATGATTTTCTTGGCTAGCAATAAATATCAGAGACTTTGAGGTATATCACTGTAGATTGTTTCTTAAATGTCTTTGCATGTGATGGTAATACATGAATTTCCTCTCTCTTCTTTTCCAGGATGGGGGCCTGTTAATTACTTGCATCCTATAGCCAGAATCAGAGAGTAAACTCTCTGTGATGTTTGGGTCTCAGGTAGTTTTAGATAAGCAGAGCAAAAACCCACAATATCTGAAAACCCCGTAATGTTGCTTTTATACACCTGTTCTTATGATGATAACCATCATCAGAAAGCACAGCCTAGTTGACATTGTTGGGGTATATAAAGTCTTGGAGAATCGGGGAGAGAAGCAAGCAAACCATGATCCTTGCCCTCAAGAAATTTACAAAGGAAGCCAAAGATTTTGAAGATGGATTTCACTTATATCTAGCTTAATGAATAATTAACGTGCATCTTATTTGAAAAAATTCACATTTTACCTTTTTTTTTTTTTTTTTTTTTTTTTTTTTTTTTTTTGTTGCGGTACGCGGGCCTCTCACTGTTGTGGCCTCTCCCATTGTGGAGCGCAGGCTCCAGACGCGCAGGCCCAGCAGCCATGGCTCACGGGCCCAGCCACTCCGCGGCATGTGGGATCCTCCCGGCCCGGGGCACGAACCCGTGTCCCCTGCATCGGCAGGCGGACTCTCAACCACTGTGCCACCAGGGAAGCCCATTACCTATTTTTATTTTAAAAGTATTTAACACTTCCCTGGGACATTGGACTCTCTTCATTATTTTCCAGAAATGTCTTCCTCTAAGAATTCAGTAAAACCTTATTAGTTCAGATATTACTGTTATGCAATTTTTGACAATTTGACCAAGACCAAGATGAAATTTACCTTTGAATTCTCTGCAAGGAGTGGATTTGTTAAGAGAAATAGAACACCTGTAACTTACTTTAAAAGAATAATTGTTTTCATGGCTTTAGCATATACGGTGGTCTTTAGGCAAAAAGATTTGGCTATAATATAAGGATCCATGTCATTAGACAGACTTTATTGGCAGATCATAGTATTGAAAGTAATAAAACTGTATTGCTTTCAATAATTCTAACTTCCATAATTCAGGCTAGCATCCCCCTGTTCCTCCCATCTCCCGAAACTCATTATTCCAATCTAATGAAAAGTACTATTGTATTATATGTGAACATAAACATTTGTTAATAGAAGAGGATCAATTCTTATTATCTTATTTTTTTAACTTAAAAATATAAATTTTAATTTTTTGAATGCTTATCTGTAACATTGATCACCTGGATGGCAGTCGTGTGTTTATTTTTACAAGAAAAATGATGTATCATTTCCTTTCCTTTTCTGTGATTTTAATAGAGCAGGTAATTTTTTTTAAATTTAAAACTCAATATTTTCACAAAGCAGGCTAGAAAAACTCCCAGGTTGATAGTGAAGATTTAAGGTGAGAAAAAAATAACCCCAAAATCAGATCATGCCCTCCTTGGGGCATGCTGAAAAATCAGAGCAGTAACTAAATCCCCATTCATTCATTCAACAATCACTTAGCCAAGGGCTGTGCTGATTGCTTCAAGGTGTGTAGAGATAAATAAAACTGTCTTCTTGTCTACATTGTGCCGGCAGCCCATAAGTTGAAACAGAGATGAAGACAGTTTTCTCATGTGATAAGTGATGTGTTATTCATCCTTGTAAGCAAAGTGCTCTGGGAACACAGAAACTATACCATTAAATCTGACTAAAAAGTTGGAGAACGATTCATAGCAGGTATAACATTGGAGCTCATTCTTAAAAAAATAAGAAGAATTTCTACAAGTAGAGAAAAGGATAATGTTTCAAATCAGTGTGGGCAAACGTATGGAGATAGAGAATACATGGATTGCTTAAGAAACACAGAACAGACGTGTTAGATGTGGAGAGCTGAGGAGGTGGGGGAACAGTATATGGTCTATAAAAAGGTATATTACTAAAAAATATGCCCTTCCTTAGTGATTGGAAACAACCGTTGGAGCTCACAGTAAGATTTGAGAGTCATGTGCAGAGACCTGAAATGTGAAGAGATGGGAATAGATTAGACTATTTGTGGATAATTGAGAGAACTTTTAGGAACACAGGACAGAATCAGCTTCTCCCTGCTGCAGGAAAGAAGGGGAAATTAATTAATTAATTAAAAATTTTAGGTGCATATAAAGAAATTTGAGGGAGTTTATATCTAAGAGCTTCAATTTTCTTTCCATTATACTGTTGGATGAGCATGAGATGTACACTAGGAGGTTACAAGTTTGAATCCCAGTTCAGGTGCCTGTGAATGATGTAACATGGGCAGGTCATGTAACCCATGTACATTTCAGTGTTGTCTTCACCTCACTGAGCTCTCGTCTATAAAATGAGGATAACAGTACATAGCTTATATGGGTTGTTGATATTATTAAAGACAAGCTATGTACAATGTATTCACATGAAAGTGCTCTACAGATGAGAGCTGCAAGATGATTATCATCTGTGACTAGGAGCTTATCCCCAGGGAGAGAGAAAAAAAAAATGGAATGAGGAATGAAAATTGGAAGGGGACATGTAAAAATGTTTTTAAGCAGCATTAAGAATCCTTGTGAAAACATGACTTTGCATGTACAGTCACACTTAAGAGCTCCAGAGCAGCCAGTAGAGATGATCTGATGGCCTGGGGTTGGGGAAGTTCAAAGCAGGCACTGTGTCATTAAGGGAACAATTGAGAATGTTGATCAGTGCAGATCCCAGGACCTTGGTGGCTGGTACTCCAAGACCTGTACTCTAGCCTCTACACTCGGTTGGCAGAAGGCAGTGTTTTCTCTTCAGGGTCAGCTGCCTGTGATCCTAAGGCTCCTGTCATTATCAAGTAAGAGAGTTGAGTTGCCAAAGTCCCCAAGGTTGTCTGCTCTCCTGCCAGCTGAGCTCCAGTCACAGGCTGCTGCTTAGAGACCCGCCAGACCCTTTGCCCCCTCCTCCCCTCTCACTGACCTCCCTTGGCTCACAGAACCTACCCCAGCCTTTCCTCCACTCGAGTTTTAGTTCTTCCCTAGCACACAAGGCAGTGAAAGAGGTTTCTGCCTCCTCTGGGATAAAGAATTGGCATATGAACCAAATAAAAAGGAGCCCAACTGCATGCTGCTGGTCCCTCATGCCACCAGCACCCATTCGAGACCTCAGTACAGAATTCACTGCGTGCAGCAGGCAGGACCACGCTTCCTCTCCCACACCTGGACATGGGTTATCTCACCAGCCACTAGGATGATGTCCAGTGTTCTCTTAAATGCTTAGTGAGCATTGGGGACCCCAAGAGAGAGCTGCCAAGATCTATCTTAATAGTCAACTTAACTTCCCTCAGAGGGAGATTTGAAAGTCTGGAGAACATCCTTCATATGCCAAATGGCAGTAATAAAGAAAATATAGGCTATATCTTACCCATTATTGACTCCTATTTTAATTAATGGGAGATACACTCCTCTTTGGGGGAACTGCGTTGATCCATTTAGTGAGTAATTATTCATGAAGGATATACTAATTCAAGGTGCTAGCTACTATCCGAGATCTTTGAAGATAATGAATGTAAGCACCTTAGGAAAACTTTGTCAAATTCAGATAAAACTCTAGGTTTTTGTGAAAATACAACTGCAGAGACTCATTAGGGGTTGGGAAACCCCAGAGCTCTTTTTTCTCTCTCCTCAGACTTGGTTCCCAAAGCCCACTCTTCTGTGGATGCCAACAGGGGGTCACACAGAATTTATCTCTAAGCACCTTGCTTCCTGTACATTCCGTTCAGTCATTTGTGGTCACCCAAGGATGTATAGATTGTTCCAGATCATATAACATCTTCACTCCCCACATGTGGTCCTTCCCTACATGGCAGGAGCCATGCTGAAGTGCAGCCCACCTTTGCCTCCCCCAGGGTAGGAAACACCATGTCTCCTGATTGGGTCTCAGGCTGCGAATTCTCCCACATGCCATAAATGTACATCAGCCCTTTCTGGAATGTGCTTTAATCACCTGGTGCCATGCTAGCCAGACCAGCACTCCCTCTACAACTGCCATGCATTCCTACCTGGTTTGTATGCCGCTCGATCCAATATGGCGAGCAACTCACCTCTCATTAAAAACAAACACAACAAGCTACCAATTATAAGATAAATAAGTCACAGGGAATCCAGTCAGTAATATTATAATAATTTTATATGGTGCACAATCTATAAAAGTATCGTATCACCCTGTTGTGCACCTGAAACTAATATTGTTAAGTCAGCTATACATCAATTAAAAGTTAAATTTTTAAAAACACACAAACATCTCTATCTTTTTCCTTTCTTTAGCTCTAACTACACCTTCCTTCTATTTCCTCCTCTAATCAGTAGTTTTCCCATTTCTGGGTTCCATGTATACTTTCCCCTTTTATACCTCATCTCTACCCTTTGTACCTCTCACAGGTTTTAGTTAACTCTTGGGAGTTACTTTTGGTTTATTTTCTGCTTAGTTGGAAGAACGCAAGACTCATGTCCATTAGGTGGCAAACTCAAAATTAGGACCATGTGTGCTGCAGCACTTCATTTCTATATTTTTCTCATTCTTCTTTAAAAATCCTTTGCTGCATAGTGAAATGATGTTCACTGTGGGACAACCCAGTGAATCCTTGCCAGCAAAAACACAGTCCAGATTGCAAGGGCACAGACTTCGGGGTCTGGAGAAAATGTTCAAGGCAGAGTCTCAACTTGAATCTTCTTACTCTGGATCCTATATTTCCTTGGACATCCATGTATAGAAACTGAAAAAAAAAAAAAAAAAAAAAAACCTGATTTCCTTTTATTTCATGAGTGGAAGTAATTCCAAATCGTTTCTTAGGGACGTTGAACTGAGAAGTGTTCCGTGGATTTCCATGAGGAGAATCTTCTGGCAGGGTTTATGTCCCAGCCAAAGGTACCCACATTCATGGGTGATACCTTTTTGCATGTTACTAGCATCCGCTCTCCCAGAGTAGAGGGATGCCTTTGTGGAAGGGCTGCAGTGGTGTGTGATTTTAAAGGAAGAGCTGCTCCTGGATGCCCCTACAGGTGCCCATGCAGAGTTAGCCTACACACTTGCTCACGTTCTAAAGCTTTGTATTCTGTAGGTGCATTCTACACGGTTCCAGAAGGGACTCCTGCTTCTGTGTACCAAATGTCCTCGGGCTCAGCTGGCTCCAAGGGAGGAAGGCACGTCTCAGATTCATGAGCACTACAGAATGTAGAGATGTGGCTTTCCTACAGTGGGGATTCCAGCCCCCACACTGGGCATGGCTCAGGGCATTTTCCAGGGCATGCAATGCTGGTTCCTCTGTGCTCAGCTTCTCTGGGGAATGAGGAGAATTGAGAAGGTGCTATGGTGTTAGAATCAAGGTCATGGTTATTACGAGGTTAGAGTGTAAAGGGGGCAGTTACCCATACTCTAAGTGTCCCTACTGGGAGCCCTGCATTTGCACATGCCTGGGGACATGCTTGCCATTGTCAGCCAGAACATTCTTTTCTGTAAATCCAGGATTACCGAACCTGGCAGGAAGAGATAGTTAGAGATTTTTCCACAGCCTTCCTGAGCTTATGTGAGAATTAAGCCTTACAAATCTTACAAGAATTGATGAACATGATGATATATATAGATATATAGAGATATATAAAATGCAACATAAACCTTCAGAGTCACGGCCTAACCATCTCAACTGAAAAGCCCTTATGCTTCAGGATTTTAAAAAATTACCATTTGCCAGTCTTACCTACACTCAGACAGACTCCAATATTCAAACAGCTTGCAAATTCTGTACAAACGGATGCAGTTATTCCCACATCCATCAAAATAGTGGAGTTGCTGAGGTCTTCTTTTTGTGGGAGAAGGGGATGTATGTACATTATTTTTCTTGTATGGGAATAATTAACCAAGAAAAAGTGGCATCCCACAGTTAATTTAGCTGTTCTTTTGTTTTCCAGGTATCTGAATTACGTGAACATATTCTTTTAATAAGCTGATCTGTTTTTTCCCTTCTCACTGAGGTGCAAAGTAATCTAGAGGGTCAAGGTTTCCAATCTTTTTCTTTTGCATGAAAATGATCTGTCATTTCCATTGTGGCTGCACCCAAAAGTCAATTTTGGGTCTCGTTAAAGTGCCTATAGGATAATTCAGTCGTGATGAGGATGAAATTCTTCTCAAAGTGTAACTGCTCCTCTTGCTGGTACACTGTAGCAATGACACTCATCTCTGAAAACTTAATCCTGATTCAGAGCAGGGGTTTTTGTTTGTTTTCAGGGGTGAGGTGTTTTTTTTTTTCTTTTCTGGTACTTCTTTATCTTTATGGCTTTGAACTTCACAGTAAATTGAGGCTTAACCTAGTGAAACTGGATAAATGACTGTACTCATCATATATTGTAAACCAGGCATGTAGAATTCAATAGAACAAGAATTTTTTAAATGCTTCCCTAGAAAGTAGAGAAATATTCTGAATGATGTTTAGTGTTATAGTTCTTTTAAATAATAGAATATTTTAATTTTTTAAATTAATGTGCAATTTATGTGCAATAAAACACACAGATAAGTGTTTGATCCAATGAGTTTTGACAATTGTATATGCCCTGTATAATGGCCACTCAAAATACGACACTGAATCTCATACCCTAAATATTTCCGTCAAGGCCCTTTCCAGCCAATTCCAGTTCAAGAGCCCACCATTTCCCTCCCAACTCCTCATCTCCTCTCTACTGCCCAAGCAACAACTTTCTTATTTTTATCACCATAGGTTAGTTCAGTCTATTCTTTGTCTTCAAGTGAATGGAATTACACAGCATAAACATTGTAAATGCTCCATTCACTTGCCATGGTGTTTTTGAGATTGTTGCATGTATCCATAGTTTATTCCTTTTATATTGTTGAGTAATACTCCATTGTATGACTAAACCACAAGTTATTTATCCTATTTTTGACATTTGAGTTGTTTCTAGTTTGGGACTCTTATGAAAAAGACTGCTCTGAAAATTCCTGTACAAGTCTGTGAATAACTTGTTTCGTTCCCATTGGATACAGACCAAGAAATGGGATTGCTAGATCATAAGGTAAAAGTTTAACTTTGTAAGAAACTGCCCCACACTTCACCAGCAATGTTCAAAAGTTCCAGCAGCTCCTTATCCTCACCAACAGTGGGTAGGAAATGGTATCTCTCGTGGCTTGCATTTGCAGATCTCTGATGGCTATTAATCTTCACCATCTTTTTATGCACTATTGCCCATTTGTATATCTTCCTTGGTGAGATGTCTATTCAAGTTTTTTCTCAGTTTGACCAGATCACTTGTCTATTGCTGATGGTAGGAGTTCTTCATATATTCTGGGAAGTCCTTTGTCAGATACATGTCTGGTAAATATTTTCCCAGTTTGTGATTTGTCCGTTCACTTTATTTAAAGTGCCTTTTGATGAGTTAAAATTTTTTAATTCAGTAAAGAACAATAAATTACTTTTCTCCTTCATGGTTAATGCTTTTTAGTGTCCTAAGAAATCTTTGCTTACCCTGAGGTTGTGAAAATATTCTGCTATTACTCAAAAAAGTAGTGATAGCAACTTTAAAAACTGAGAATAATAATAAGGACAGTTTGCAGGCAGATTAAGAGGCGTGTTTCTAATGTCTGAAACACAGGGCTATCTCTGCACTTGTATAAATTTGTGATTATTTGTTAATTTTCAAGTGTCTCCTTGATTTATTCTCCTTTTCTCTGAGAAATAGAAAGTAAGTCTGGGTGTTTGTTTTTGTTCTTGTTTTTTGCGGTATGCGGGCCTTGTTTTTGGTTTTTGCAGTATGCTGGCCTCTCACTGTTGTGGCCTCTCCCGTTGCGGAGCACAGGCTCCGGACGCGCAGGCTCAGCGGCCATGGCTCACGGGCCAGCCACTCAGCGGCACGCGGGATCCTCCCGGACCGGGGCATGAACCCACGTCCCCTGCATCGGCAGGCGGGCTCTCAACAACTGTGCCACCAGGGAAGCCCAAGTCTGGGTGTTTTGAGAATTGTCAGGATTGAAGTACGAGGAAAGAAAGCTCAGTGTGAGGTTTGAATGTCCTGTGTATGATAATGACTTTAGATAATGATCTTTGTAGTACAAGTGATTTTATAGCATTATTCACTGTCCCTGAGCAATGACTTCAGCTCTAGGGAGCCCAACCAGGCTATTTCTATTCTTTATCCTTATCTCTGCAGTAAGAATATGATTGCAAATTATCAGACTTTCCTAAAAATATCATTTGTTGCATACGTTGATTAAAATATACCAAATTTGTAACATCTTAAATATATGTGCAATATATAAATATATTATTCTCATCACCTTTACTAAGGTGATGTTCTAACACCATCTAGAGCTAAGGAAAGCTCTGATAATATTTCTCCCTTTGATTAATATATGTTGACCCATACTATGTGCTGTGGTGAAGAACCACAGGTTCCCACCTCTAGGGGCTTCCTATCTAATGAGGAGAGTTAACCAAGTAAACAGAGGTACTCTTTAGTTTTTGTTAGATGCTCTGCAAGATATTACAGGGCATCAGCAACAACAGTTGGGCTTCCCTGGTGGCGCAGTGGTTGAGAGTCCGCCTGCCGATGCAGGGGACACGGGTTCGTGCCCCGGTCCGGGAAGATCCCACATGCCGCGGAGCGGCTGGGTCCGTGAGCCATGGCCGCTGAGCCTGCGCGTCCGGAGCCTGTGCTCCGCAACGGGAGAAGCCACAACAGTGAGAGGCCCGCGTACCAAAAAAAAAAGAACGACAGTAACGGGGGGGGCGGGGATGTCATGTAGGAAGGCCTGCCTGAGCAGGTGACAAATAACCAGAGACTTAGGTTGACAGGGACCCAGCCAAGTGGGGGAACAGCAGTCTTGCAAGAGAAGCAGCACAGGTGACAGCCTTAGGCAGGTAAGAGCCGTGTGATCCAGGTGAGGGTAGGGGGCAGTGAGCAGAGGAGAGAGACAGCGTAAGGTGGCAGCAAGGCCATTGAAGTGCCTCACTGACCATTATTAGGAGTTAAGTTGATGAAGACTATCCTACCTTATATGCAGAGCCCACATTCATCACAAAATGAACATGGGGTGTTCATAGATAGAATAGGGATATTAATTAATGCTACTTTTGTTTAGAGTCCCTGAAGAGTAGCTTATATATATAAGCAGTGACTGATGGCATGTGGCCTGAGATGAGCAAGTCACTCGTTGGTGTTCACTGAACAGAATTCTTAAGACAAGAGATCCATGGACACGTGGAGCAGAGAGAGGGATGCTGACCTAGGGGATTTGGATTTAGAACCCACGTCAGGGCCACTAGGTGCTGTGCACAAACACAGTGAACAAGTAGGGAGAAGACCAAGCAGTCCCAGTACTAGGCTGAGGCAAAGTCTTGAAATAATGTCCAGAAGTTAGGATGAGACCATATGAGGGACAGCACATCTCACATGCACCAACCAGCTATAGATCATTCTCGAGCAGGAAATGTGGACTGAACAGAGAGAAATTGGAAGCAGGAAATTCCACTAAAAAGAGTTTCAAAGAATTCATGTAACTTGTGCAGAGTGGTAAAGGGAAGGAAGACGAAACCAAGAATTGTTGTGCAGAGAACTCTATCAATTGTCATGTTTGCTATGGGGTATCGGAGCCCCTATGGGACTCTCTCTGTGATTTGAAGTTATTTCCAGCCTCTAGGAAGTATAGACAAAATATGCCAACATGTATCCTTCCCCACAGAGTCTTCTAGAGAGGCAGTTCTGTGGCTGGAAGCTACCATCACGGCTCTGGGCAGGCAGATGAATGAGCTGGGTGTAGGGTCAAGGCCAGCATCCTCTCCCTGCCTCTGTGCCCCAACACCAGTCGGGCAGCATTACCCTCTCCTCTTCTCAGATAAGCATTCCCCTCACCCTCTCCCAAGGGTGCACAGTGCCTGCACAGGCAAACACACAGCTCCTTCTCTGGTGATTGTTGAAACTTGGAAAAATAAAAAGTAATGTTCCCTCACACTAAGGAGACTGGAACCCTTAGAAAGAAAGGTGTCAGATTGACCAAACTTGGAACAGATTTGGAAGGTCGACTGTACTACACCTTTTTATATAACAGACTTGAGCATCCTCGGATTTTGTTATCCCTGGGGGCCCTGGAACCAATCCCCCCTCGGGTACCGAGGGATGACCGTACCAGGATGGTGAGCTTGCAAAAGAGCCAGAATATAACAGTTACAAAAGTGTTTTAGCAGGAAAGTAAGGAATTTTAATACCTCTTTTGTTGTTATTGAGCTTGAGGGTCAAGTTTGATATCTACAAACGACAATAAATAAAACCTAGGTTTGGAGGAGAAGCTCAGATGGAAATAGATATTCAGGAACAATTAAATTCATAGATTGGAGACAAAAGACTTGATGTAAAGACTTGATGTAGAGATAAACAAGTAAGGGATGAGGGAAACAGTCCTTGGTGACATGCACAGTGGGGATTGATAAAGAAATAAACCAAAAAATGGAAAAGAGAGAGACACCAAAAGAATGATGACAACTGGAAAAGCAGGGCTTCCCTGGTGGCACAGTGGTTGGGAATCTGCCTGCTAATGCAGGGGACACGGGTTCGAGCCCTGGTCCGGGAAGATCCCACATGCCGCGGAGCAACTAAACCCATGAGCCACAACTACTGAGCCTGTGCTCTATAGCCTGCGAGCCACAACTACTGAGTCCATGTGCCACAACTACTGAGCCTGTGTGCCTAGAGCCCATGCTCTGCAACAAGAGAAGCCACCACAATGAGAAGCCCATGTGCCACAGTGGAGAGTAGCCCCGCTTGCCGCAGCTAGAAAAAGCCCATGTGCAGCAACGAAGACCCAGTGCAGCCAAAAATGAATAAATTAAATAAATAAAAAATTTTTTAAACTATTAAAAATAACTGGAAAAACAAATAAGAAGAGTATGGCAGAAATAAAGATTTAAAACAGGAGAAGATCCCCTCTGGTCTTTATAATGTGTATGCAGAAAATAGTTTTCAATCAATCACTGTTCAACTTAGTTTTGGGGTTTTTTTAAGGAAATGAACTGTATTTCTTACATAAATCCTCTAGTTCTTGTTTCACTGCTTTTGAAATCTAGAAGTAAATCTATAGATAAGCTCAGTCATTTTGTAAAGAATTGTCTGAGGGCTCTTTTACAACACTAAATATATTTTTGTGGAGTTGGTTGCAAAAACATTAGTTTTGACAGATCTGAGATTCTTTAAAAGGTTTTCCACTCATTGTATTAGATATTTTTTTCATACCTCCTAAGGCTAAATTTGGCTGGTTGATATCACTAGGGAATTGGAACATGGGAGTGTAGAACTAATCTCCTCATTTGACTTTTAAATTAGTTTTGTGTGTGTTAACTAAAATTGAAATGTTTCGATTATGAATAATGCTAAGATGAATGGGTACACTCCATTGACTTTAATGAAGTGTACATGTTCTTGCAGACTTGTGAATGATGGCATGGTAGCACAGTTCTCGAATCGTAGTGTTTAATATTTGCTGCACTTACATATTTTATTTATGATACTACTTACCACAATCACAGCTTTTTACTTTCATGAACACAATTGAACTTAAAATTTTTGTTTCATCAACTTTTCCAAGGGATCCATATTACCAAGGGTGTCCTTTTTTTTTAAATTACCAAGGGTGTGCTAATAATTGACAATCAATTTATTAAATTTAAATTAGCTAACATTTACTACATGATTATTGAAGGCCCGTACAAAGAGATTAATTTTCAAGGAATAAACAAGTCATCTAAATAATTGAAACTTTAAAATGAGGGACTTCCCCATTGGTCCAGTGGTTAGGACTCTGTGCTTCTACTGCAGGGAGCACGGGTTCAATCCTTTGTTGGGAACTAAGATCCTGCATGCCTCGTGGCCAAAAAAATAATAAAATAAATAAATAATAAAATAAATTTAAAAAATGAAATTTTTAGTTTTCAGTGATCATAACAAAATGTACATAATAAGTTAAATATCAGACAACACTTGCTGCTAATATATGCAAAAGAGAGGAACAACTAGGGAAATTCTGAATAATGAAGTTAATTGCATAGTTCCTTGAATAAGGGTCTTTCCTAATTTTTTTTAAACCAATGAATCCTTCTTACTTGAGTTAAATCTTTAGTGGCTGTTAGAAGAGTAAAATATGCTCAGATACTTATAAGTGCATTTAAATTTCATGTCATATATCCAGGGCTTCAAGCTCAAGCTATGTTTTTCTTGTTTGAATACTTTGCTAATCTTTTCATGCCAAACAAGAAATCAAATTATAAAAATATATTTAAATCAACAACTGTTCATTCAATATTAGAAGGGTAAACAGCTTAATAATTTATGAATGTACTAATGTTGTGTGTTAAAATGCTTTGAGATGAACAGTGGATTCAGCATGTGTAACATGCTCTGAAAATTAGCTATTGCACAGATTTGGCAAGTGTTAAATGCTGCACAGATTCATGAAATGAGAAATTATGAACACCATTTTACTTGTTGTTATTAGATACTTCACATGTGTCATACAAGCCCTTACTAGTTGAATCATACAGTGCTGTATTTCACAAACAACGGCGATTAAATGGCCTTGCCCAAGCTGGTACACTAAATGAAAGAATTCGATCTAGAAGCCAGGACTCCCCTGTCCTAGCTTGATGGAGGTGTATTACAGGGGTAACATCTTACATATTACAAGGGTGGCCTACATCTTGCATGCTGCAGTTTCCATGGGCACATGATCTAGTTTAATATCCAGTTTATAATTTGCAGATCTTTGACAGATAGTCACGAGCTACAATTTTCAGCCCCCTATCCAAAACTATTGAGGGTAAAATTTACCTATATCATTGCACCTTTTTGTTTTATTTTGGATTCTCAACTTGGAAGATATATGCCCTGGACTAGCGTTCTAAGTCCGTTATTACATCCTGTCTGTGTGATCTGGGGAAACTTGCTTTACCTTTCTGAGTTTCCAGCTTTTGTTTTTTGTTTGTTTGCTTGTTGTTTCCATTTCCATGCCAAAGAGCTCTGCAAAGGGTAAAACACTACGTAAGTTCCAAATATGAATTTATAAATATATTTGTTGGTTTGAGGGCTTGGGTGCCTACTAGAGGCATCAGAGTCTGGGCAGGTGTGCCTGCTTCCACCAGAAACCTGTAGAAAGGCATGACCCAAGGCACAGCCAGAAACACGTGGGTCTGTGCACCAAGAGAGAGGAACACCTCTCCTTTTTACAATTTTGTTCTTCTAAAGGGCAAAGGCAAGAGTGGCCTTGCCAGTAGAATGCAAGCAATCTAAACTTAAAAGTCAGTGTGCAGTAAATTGTCAGGAAGTGCCAGCTGCTAACACCTGCCAGCCGTGTGGGAATTTGGATCCATGAGCTACCTCTCCTGATGAGGGGGAGTTGGGAGCAGAAACCTTGAGGCTGGCTGGTCACCTGGCAACACAGAGAGACCTTCTGAAAGTTTGGAAGCATTTAAATAAGAGAAATAGAATCAAGAGACAGTGATTTCAGTCACTCAAGTGCAAATGCACCCCAAGCTTGCTTCCTTGTCCTTCTGCTTAAAGGCTCACCCTTGTTGGTTTGCACCCTCCGCTGTGCTGTCTCTCCTCTTCTCCCCTGGATGCCTGTTCTCATCTTCTGGTTGAATTTCCTAATTCTGGCCGCCTCCACTCCGCTAACCCCTGTCTCTTCCCTCCTAATGGAGTGTCACACAGAGCCACCTTGCCGTGTTAGTTCTCTGCCTGAGAATGGCTCTGAGAGTTTTCGCAATCCAGCGCTGGCTTTCCAGTTCTACCTGGGTTCCATCCTCTCCCTTCTGCTTATACCAGGCTTCTCATGACCCCGCATTCTTGACCCTCTGAACCTTTTAAGCATGTCTGTGCGACACCAGTAAAGCACTCTCTGCCCTGTGTGTTCTCTGAGATAAGACACAAATCCTACCACTTTGGTGGTGGGTTTCCATGCAGCTTTCCTGATGATTGCAGTATACACTGGCCTCTCATTTATCCATGCTCAGCTGGTCCATGTTTTCCTTTTCACAGATGTGGTACAGATTGAGAAGTTTATAAGCAGTATTATAAATGTGAACTTTGATGTTATTCATCTTCTACTTTTTTAAGTTCTATTTTAAACATGTTTTTAGTTGTAGGTAACAGAAAGTATATCTCAATAACCTAGATGCATCTACCCATAGTGGAACATTGATATTTCTAGTTCTGATTCTCCTGGCTTTATGAGATTAATAACTCCAAAAATAAATATATGTATAAATCTGTTATCCTGATTTAAATTTTGCAGTAATGATGGGTTTTTTCCCATAACCTCAGCTTTTTGTATTTAATAGTTTGTATGTACAGCAACATGATCAGAAGTACAGCCAATCATCATAGAACAAAGCAAAGCAAACTGGCCTACATGGAAATAGAATCTGAACTGTGGCTTCTGGAATACTGTGTTTCCAGCAAATCAGCTAACCACAAAAACATATAGACATAATTGATAGGAGGAAGCCAAAGAATCATTCATTCATTCATTTGTTCATCTAGCCATATTTATGGAACTATAAGGCTGGCATTGTGTATTTAATAAATTTAAAATGTATATAAGTAGTTTTCTTTTTAAAATTAGCACCCTATTTGGGGCAAATCAAGTATGGAATTAATGTATGATTAAATCAAAGGAATAGTCAGCTATTGAGGAGTGTCCAAGAAGAACAATTTGAATCCACTAAGGTTTCATCACCTCTCAAAGGCAAGGTCAGACTTAGATGAAGGAAGCCTGTGCCTTCTTTTTGAGAGGCACGCACATTCACAAACATATTTCCCCCACCTTTTCTCCAATGCCCGAGCTATTCTTTAACAAGAAGGAGCCATTTCCTGACATGCTTGAAGGGAATACTTAAGCCCAGAGGTAACATATCATCAGTTCACATTTTGGTGCAAGAGACTAAAGTCAGAGTTTCTCCACTGACAAGACTTTGATACCAGAATGGGGGATGTACACATTGGACCTGGAATTTTAATAAGAGGTTGAGGCGAGCTCCATGGAATAAATGGGAACACACACACACACACACACACACACACACACACACACACAGAGTAAGGCCTGGAGTGTTGAAAACATACCATGCCTTCTTGCCTACTTTGAGGCCATGCTTGGTATTGTCATGATAAGTTTACCAACTCAGAGTCCTGCTGTTGCAGCAGTGTCCTGTTTACCAGCACTGAAGCTACTCAGACACCTTGGCTTTGCTAGTCTGACTTGCTCCAGACCAATGAAATCAGACCATTCCATGCACTTTTTAGGTGACGCTTTGAGCCGACGTAACTTCTAAAATTGCAGCAATCCTAGGAAGGCTTAGAAGAAATCACATAAATCATTTGAATCTGGAAAGAGGATGGGGATGACAAATTTTAGTACAAAAGATTTGCAACTGGAGATGGGAAAGAGTTTTTAGAAACAATTGTTACAGCTATATATGTGACACGCCAGAATGCTATGATGATAAAGAACTGGGAATATCTCCGCCATACCTGAAATCAAGTGAATGGAAATTAAATGACAAAATACGCCAAACAGAGCTACAATAAAAATTTGTATGGCAGGGAATGCTATTTTAAACTCAGTTCATGCTCCATGCATTGCTAGAGGTTTTCAGAACAGTGAAAATCCCTACTTGCCCCAAATTCATTGAAATTGGTTGACTTCTACGAATATAATATACCCTCCCCAGGCCTGGGGTGTGAATTTTAGACATCTCTGAAAATAGATTCATCAATGAGCATTTGATCTTGGACAAATAAATAAATAAGAAAAATTAATAAAACCTTGAACAGCTAACCTCTTTCTCTTCAGGGCACTGGCTGAAGTCTATTATTCTGATTACATCAGAGAGAAAATTCCAATTGCTTACTGATTCTTTTAACTTCATGCTAATCAGTTTTCCGTCTAACTAGGTCTGTAAATAGGTGATGGAAAAGGACTAGGGCAAGTATAGAGAGTGCAAGTGAGGAAAACCAGAAATATTTGAAGCTAAAAATTCTTAATACGAGAAATAGAAGCAATTCCTCTTAGGTGGCTACAGAAATTCTATAGCGTAATTGACCTAGGTTCTCACTCAAGATCAGTTACTAACCCAGTGGTCCCTAACCTCGTTTTCACCCCAGAAGTGACTAAGGAATTCAACACACTTCCATCAGTAAAAGTGGCTCAGGGGTTACAAGGGCAGAACTGTTCTATTCTTAAGGGTCTCTTGCCCCTGGAGGAGCGTGGGGTGCGTACATGGGAAAATCATTCCCTCCAGGAGATTTTGATTCCTCCCCTGGAGGGGCTGTCCCTTCCCCATTGTTTCCCGAATAATGTAACCTTCGTGCCTTAGTTTCTTCATCCATAAAATGAGAATGATATGTTCAAGTATCTGTAAATGTGTAAAGGGATATACAGAGAAAAGTTTTAATATCTTCCATTTATCATTTTTATTTAATTTGTTAAATATGATACAACAGAGCTAGGTATGTTGACTGTTCTAGTTAAGCTCTTGAGCACTTAGATTCTAAAGAGAATCTAAAAATAGCATTGATTAGAAGTAAATAAGGTCTATTGAAAGGTCATTGTGACTCTGCTTCAGAGTATTGAGATTGTTTCTACCAAGTATCTTTAAAGAGAGAAGAAAAGACACAGGAAAGGTCTATATCAATTAATGGGCTGCATATCGTAATGTGTCATTTATTAAGCCCTAAGTATATGCAGGTATGCTGCTAAGAGCTTAACTTATTTAATCCCCCGTAACAGTCTTTTATTATTATTCCCATTTTGCAGAGATAAGACTGACATTTAAAGAAATTACATAGCATGCTCCATATTCCACAAAAAGTTAGTAAATTCGTATTTAAGCCTAAATTTTTATGATTGCAACGTTTTTTCTCTTAGCTACCACGCTAAGTTTATAGGGCTATCAGAAGAGATCAGGAGAAATCACAACTGGAACAGAGTTGTAGAGAAGCACGTCATTCTTCTTAGCTGTGCTGCTTTTTTATTGTTTCACAAGATGAATGAAAAGAAACTATGTCAGGAATCTGAGTCTTAAGAAAACTTAACAGAGGAGGAGAGGGATGTGACAGATCACATTCCCAAATCGTTTGTTTTGTAATAATATAACTGAGGGAAACCTGCTCTTCTAATAGAGGACGGGCACTTTTTCCAATTATAAGTTAAGTTATAAATAAAAACAGTAACTCACTGTTATGGTGTCCTACAGCTACTCAAGAAACTTTCCCCTCTGCCTAATTAAAATGAAATGATAATAAGTCACATGCTTTGTCCCTGAGACGGCCACATTTGTACTGAGAAAAGGAACTCTTTAGAGCAGAATTACAGTGAGAGCAATTTTGAAATTGGACCTTGTCACTAGGGGGCACTTAGGGATATAAAATCAGCATCGCCAAAAGTGCTTTCTGAAATAGAACAATTACTGACATATGCCTTTTCAAGGGAGGAAAAAAAATACCTGATTAGAGACGTAAGAATTCAGGACATCTTCTGATGGACTATTTTCAGGTACCCCGTTGGTTAGAGAAGGAGCCTTTAAAGTGGGCACTGTTTTGAAGTTAGGAGTCCTATCTTCTCTCTCCCTCTGTGTTTCACCACTGGAAGTATGACTGTGATGTGAAAGGGGAAAAGAAGAAGAAGAAGAAAGAAAGAAACACCAGTGGGGACAAAATCTTCGTCTTCCTCAGCTCCTTTCATGGCTTCCTCTTGGTCTCTTTCCCACTGTCGGCATCCCTTTCTTTAACCTGCCCCTGAGGGCATCTGTCCCCCTCCCTCTGTGGCTCAGAGTTACTTGGTCTTCATTTTTACAGGCCTCCCTCTTTCATTTCACTTTTCCTCCCATTACGCATGGCTTTGTTCTTCCGCTGTTTTGTTCCTCTTTGTTTTCATTAGCTGGTAGACTGAGTTCCAGTTTTAGTTTTGTTCCTGTTATGTGGCTTATTTTATTTTTTCTCCTTTTTAAACACTCACATCCCTATTTCCTTAAGAAATCCATAAAAGGTGTTTCCAGGATCTGTTTTACCTAAATGTGATGGTAATAGAGAACATGTTATCTGGTGCCAAAGGAGAATCGTTTCTCAAACTGATCAAGTAAATGGGGAGAAACATAAGAGCGAAAAACCACATTCTTACATGCTAGTCTCTCACAGGACAAAAACAAGCAGAAAAACCTTTTCATGGTGTGTGTACAAGGCTAAAACCACAGATGGAAGAATGAAAGTGTGGCCGAAAAAAAGCTTGGTTTGGTCCACATGTCACTGAACAACCAGTTTAATGGATTTTCTTTTCCAAACTCACCATTCTTTTGCTTGGCATGTGAGGAAGTTGTAAACTATCCTAAATCATGGGGTCTGTATTTAGAGGATTTGGATATCTCAGCAACACCTTAGAGCAAAGATGGGAGACCTTCAATTGCCCTTAATGTGAAGGGAAAAAAAATCTTTCTATTTTATGCACCCTGTCTGTGGAAATTACCCTGCAGTTATAATTAAGAAAATAATTGCAAGTACAGTTTACCAGGTCCACCCCGTCCTGTAAATTGAAACACTTCACCCACCGACCTAGTTTGGGAGCTTTGGGCTAACCTCCCATGAGCGGTAGATCTAGTTCTTCTTGAATAATGAAATGGTGGTCTGGGACTGGGAATCATGAATTTGATTCCTTGCTCCCCTGCCTCACCATGTGGTCACAAGAAAGTCTACACATCATCAATTTTTCTGGTAGGAAAATGATTCGTGTAATTGTTATGCAGATTACTCTAGAGCTTTGACTTCACTCAGCCACTTGTGGCATCCAGCCCTGCCCTCAGCCTTTAAATAAACTTTTTATTCAGATCAACAGAAACTGTTGCTTCAGTTGCCAGTATTCATAAGATTATTATTTCAAAACTCTTTTAAGATACGTTCATGTTTTCACGTATTTCAAGGCAAATCAAATCATAAGACATCCATTCAGTTAGTCAACCCCCATGGTTGAGTTCTAATAAATAGATAAATTAATTTTAATTTCAGTTTTTGACTTAGGAAAAGATTTTTATTTTTCTACATTTTTGCCATTTGTCTTCTCCTACGCAGCCCTACTCCACTGACTTCACTTCACATTTTATGTATTTATTTACACAGTCGTTAATGTTGTGCAATTCCTTAACACTTCTCCTTAGGAAGATAGAACATTTGCTTTTCTTAATCACTGTAATCTGCTGCATTTCTATATCACATACACTTCCCAGCTTCTAAAAAGACCAAGATGTTCCATGAGTTCAAAGAGCTCAGTGTTTGTAGCAGGGGCCTATAAACAGATTATCCTAGTGCAGGACACTGTAACATGCTATAATATGTACAACAGCAGGAGCCAACACTGTATTCAGTGGAGTGGTGATGTTCTCAGGAGATAGATGACCTCCAAGGAAGATTTTTTGAAAGTCTGTGAGGATAGTTTTTTGTTGTCACAGAAATGGGAGTTCACTGGCATTTAGTCGATAGGAACCAGTACTGTTAGACACCCATTCTATGCACAGGTCAATTCTGCCCAACAAGAAACTGACCCCAGTTATGCATGGCTTTCTGAAGTCCCACTGGACATCCTTGCAGTTTAAAAATATGTTTATCATTAGGTGGTCCTAGACCCTTCCTGTCTCTGAGATATGAACACAAAGAAATTATTGCTATCTTAAGAGACACTATATTTTCCAGGGAAGTCAGTACCTCATTAAACCAAGGAAAACTCTTTTTTATTTTGTTCAGAACTTGACCAAAAATTATTCCTCTGAAAAATTATGTCACCAACTGCTGATCTGGACATCAGATATACTAACACATAGTCTGTGTAAAAATAGGATTTACACAACATTCGACAGAAAGGGTTTAATAATCTTAATATAAAGAGCTTTTTAAATCAATGACAGTTGAAAATGAACTGGTTTATGGAATGGGTAACATTAAATGTTGATACTCAGTTTTATAAAAAACACAGCAAAAATGTTCAATAGCAATGTATGTATAAAGGTATAATGTATAACAATATACAGTATACAAGGGAGTACATATGTAAAGTATAATTTCATAGTGATTTATTTGACAATCACACATTAATTTTTATATGTGTATGTTTGTATGTCACTCTACTATATTTAACTGCCTACTTCCTTCCATTGGATCATAAGTGAGTTTCAGATATATTCACAGGAACCAATACAGGTGCCTGACAGAAAGCAGGCATTCAATAAATGTTTGTTAAATGAATAGATTCTTATGAAATATAATTACTCCACTGTTTACTCTTATCCCTTTGAACTAGAGAGGGGAAATATTTTACCAAATCAGATGCATGTCTAAATTATAAATCTCTACTTTCAGTATATTTTTCTCTATTTAGAAACTTCTAATGGAAGGTGACAGACAAACTGGAAACTTGGCATTTAGACTGGTATCTAGTGTGCCATAAGTAAGTAAACAAAAAAGCAAATACAGTCAAAGGAAATAAATTGATTAAATTTAACCTTCCCAAAATTTACATCAAAATTATACTCGCCAACACTTTAAAAAATACAGTAGAGAAACATTTAAGGAAATCTCTTGTCTGAAATAGTGGCTTGGGGCTTCCCTGGTGGTGCAGTGGTTGACAATCCGCCTGCCAATGCAGGGGACACGGGTTCGAGCCCTGGTCTGGGAAGATCCCACATGCCGCGGAGCATCTGGGCCCGTGAGCCACAATTACTGAGCCTGCGCGTCCGGAGCCTGTGCTCCGCAACAAGAGAGGCCACAAGAGTGAGAGGCCCGCGCACCACGATGAAGAGTGGCCCCCGCTTGCCACAACTAGAGAAAGCCCTCGCACAGAAACGAAGACCCAGCATAGCCATAAATAAATAAATAAATAAATAAATAAAATTTAAAATAGTGACTTTTCACAGTAGTTTGGAGTCTTGAGTTCCACGGAGCCGTCTCGGCATTGAGCCAGCGTTCTCTCTGGACTCCACCTCTTGTTTCAACAAGAGCAATTCTGCTTTTATTTATATTATGTTCTGGGCTTCCACGTAGACTCTTAATGGAATAAAAAGTTCAATGACATTAAATAAATAATCAAACAAATATGAAAAACACAGGTGTCAAAAATAATCCACTAGTCACGTGCACACACACATCATCACCTCCTGTATTATCTGTTCTGTATCCTACTCATTCTTCAAAAAGCTGATTTATAACTTCCTCGGGCTTCCCTGGTGGCGCAGTGGTTGAGAATCCGCCTGCCGATGCAGGCGACACAGGTTCGTATCCCGGACTGGGAAGATCCCACATGCCGCGGAGCGGCTGGGCCCGAGAGCCACGGCTGCTGAGCCTGCGCGTCCGGAGCCTGTGCTACGCAACGGGAGAGGCCACAACAGTGAGAGGCCCACGTACCGAAAAAAAAAAAAAAAAAATCTACTTCCTCTGTAAAGTCTTGCAAGTTCCCCCAGTGGGTTAGTTACTTCAGTCTCAATGTCTTCTTATATTATCTCTTCACATGACTTTGTATCCTTTCCAGGCAGTGATATCCAAAGTGGGTTGCTGGTACCTCAAGGGGTATGCACCATAATATATTAGGGAAGAAAATATTAGAACTTCCATTTATACTTTTTTAATCTTTTTAATTCTCTGTTTTGGGGTGGAGTAAATTTTATGAAATGAAAATATTCTACCACAGTGGTAGATGATAGATAGGTGATAGATGATGTTGATAGAGATAGATAGATAGAACAAATAAATGAATAAATGATGGGGAAAGTTTAGTGCTACACAATGAAAAAGGTTTTAAGATCACTTCTCTAGGCTTTGGACTCCTATGATAGGGTTTCTTCATCCTGGTGTCTTCAGGTTAAATATCGCTTGCTCAATAAATTAACTTTGAAAGAATAATTGAATTATTTTGGATCTTCTACATTTGAGTTCTCTGAAAGCAAAACATGCCTGGACTAAAATTTTGAAAAGTCCCTTCATAAGTGAACACCTCTGCGACAAAACACATCATGTTTTTCTCAAAAGACTCCCCCATGACTACAGTTTTTTCTGCTGAAGTTGCCAAAGCCCAACAAATGCACACTTCCATGTGCGGAAACTGAGAGCATAGCAGATGTGGTTAGACAATTTAGAAGTCTGGATGAATCTAGAGAGTACAGTTAGATCGATACATGACTTTGGAAATGGGGTGGGAGGTGAAGATGGGAACGGGGGTGTCGGTAGTGTGATCCATCAAGCATGGGGGGTAGGAGGGAGGTGGAAGGTGTCATTCTGAATTTGTTTCCCCAAATCAACAAAGACAGCCTGGATCTCTGTGTTTGCAAGCATATTATTACCAAGTTACATGAGTCCACCCTCATTTCATTATGCTATTCTCTTGTATATGGGGTTCTTTTCTCCCCTATTTTAACTGATGTATTTTTTAACCTGCTACTAAATAATTAGCTTTACATCATTACACACTGTTCTTACTTAACATCTGAGTATCCAATTAATTATATGTATTTTGAATTTCTATTTTAATTTTACCAATAGACTTCCCTAAATATTTAGATAACAATAACTATACTACTACTAACTCTGTGATATTTTATAAATTATAATACTTACAAAAACCCTGAAAGGCAGGTAGTTTTTATCCCTTTGGTTAAAATGTAGGATGTTAAAGAGAAAAATACAGCTTTCTCAAGATACAGAAAATGATATACTATAATGAAATCCTTTCATTTTCTCTAACTTCCAATGTTTTCTTTACATAAACCCTTAAAATTTTTGTTGTTTAAACTTAAAATTAAATATTGAGTTTGATCTTATAAAACGTTTAATTACTTTTGGAAATGTACCTTATGAGACCCAGAAAACTCAGTTTCAACCATATGGAATAAAAATCTAATATCATGCTTGGAACACAATTTTTGAGAGCACAATGCATCACTGGTGGTATTTCCTTTGGAAAATGAATTATTGTATTATGGGCTAAATCCTGCCACAATTGATTTTGAAAATCCAAAGTGGAATATTTTGGATACTATAGTTTCATATGAAGTGACCAAGCAAATAGTATTTTTACCTTTTTAAAAAACAAATAAAATGGTTTCAGGAAAGTGTGATACTGATATTTATTACCTACTCTGTGTCTCTGAACCATAAATCTGATGGCTATATCTGAAGTGTAAGCAAACCCTGTTCTGCATAAATGAAGTCTAAGCATTTTCAAAGCTTGTCGCACAATCTCATTATTGTGATGAGTTATTGCTTTTCTTCCCAAGAAAAGGGTTGTCCATCCTAATTTAGTAGTGATGAACTGATTTTTATTATGTCCTCCCAGGTGAAAAGTAGCTCTAATTCTTTCAAATGGAATGACAGCCAGATTGACTTATGGAGGGGATGGGGCTGGGGAGTAGCCAGAACCTGCAGCTACCCAGAGGAAACCCCAGTGGTGCCGTGGGCAGTGCACCCTGTCCCCTTAGGGAAAGAGCATGGCCTAAAAAGTCCTCCCTGTACATTCCCACATGATAATCAGGAATTTCCAGCAGTTACAGGAAATGCTTTCCCATTTGATATGAATGAAGGAGACTAATACCTAATCGTCTCTCTGGATTTCTTTATTCAGGCCTATTTTGTTCTATTGTGCTTCACTTTGCTTCGCTTCACAGATACTTTGTTTCTTACACATTGAAGGTTTGTGGCAACCCTGTGGTCGAGCAAGTCTGTGGGACATCATTTTTCCAAACAACATTGCTCATTTCGTGTGTCTGATTCACCTTTTTTTTTTGGTGGTACGTGGGCCTCTCACTGCTGTGGCCTCTCCCATTGCGGAGCACAGGCTCCGGACGCGCAGGCTCAGCGGCCATGGCTCACGGGCTTAGTTGCTCCGCGGCATGTGGGATCTTCCCGGACCGGGGCACGAACCCGTGTCCCCTGCATCGGCAGGCGGACTCTCAACCACCGCGCCACCAGGGAAGCCCTGATTCACATTTTTTGAATTCCAGCAATATTTCAAACTTTTTCATTATTATGAAATTTCTTATGGTGATAGTGGTCAGTGATCTTCGATGTTACTATTGTAATTGTTATGGGGCGCCGTGAACTGCACACATATAAGACAGTGAACTTGATGGGTAAATGCGTGTGTTCTGATTGCTCCACTGACCGGCCGTTCCCCTGTCTCTCTTCCTCCCCTTGGGCCTCTCTGTTCTCTGAAACACAACAATATTGAAATTAGGCCCATTAATAAACCTACAGTGGCCTCTAAGTGTTCAAGTGAACAGAAGAGTCGCACTTTAAATCAGATCTCTCACTTTAAATCAAAAGCTAGAAATGATTAAGCTTAGCGAGGAAGGCATTTCAAACGCCGAGACAGGCTGAAAGCTAGGCCTCTTGCACCAGTTAGCCAAGTTGCTATCGCAAAGGAGAAGTTCTTGAAGGAAATTAGAAGTACTACTCCCATGAACTCACAAATGATAAGAAATCAGAATAGTCATATTGCTGATATGGAGAAAGCTTGAGTGGTCTGGATAGAAGATCAAACCAGCCACAACATTCCCTTCAGCCAAAGCCTAATCCAGAGCAAGGCTCCACTCTCTTCAATTCTGTGAAGGCTGAGGGAGGTGAGGAAGCTGCAGAAAAAGTTTGAAAGAAAAGTTTGAAGCTAGCAGAGGTTAGTTTATGAGATTTGAGAAGAAAATAGCCATCTCCATCACATCAAAGTGCAAGATAAAGCAGCAAATGCTGATGTAGAAGCTCCAGCAAGTTACCTAGTTTACAGCATGGTTTACTGAATATTTTAAGCCCACTGTTGAGACCTAATCACTCAGAAAAAAAGATTCCTTACTGCTCATTGACAATGCACTTGGTCACCCAAGAGCTCTGATAGAGACGAACAAGATTAATGTTCTTTTCATGCCTGCTAACACAACATCCATCCTGCAGCCAGTAGTTCAAGGAATCATTTTGACTTTCAAGTCTTATTATTTAAGAAATACATTTTGTAAGGGTATAGCTGCCATAGATAGTGATTCCTCTGTTGGATCTGGGCAAAGTCAATTGAAAACCTCCTGGAAAGGATTCACCATTCTAGTTGCCATTAAGAACATTTGTGGGGCTTCCCTGGTGGCGCAGTGGTTGAGAGTCCGCCTGCCGGTGCAGGGGACACGGGTTCGTGCCCTGGTCCGGGAGGATCCCACATGCCGCGGAGCGGCTAGGCCCGTGAGCCGTGGCCGCTGGGCCTGTGCGTCCGGAGCCTGTGCTCCGCAGCGGGGGAGGCCACGGCAGTGAGAGGCCCGCATACCGCAAAAAAAAAAAAAAAAAAAAAAAAAGAACATTTGTGACTCATGGGAAAAGGACAAAATAGCAGCGTTAATGGGGATTTGGAGAAAGTTGATTCCAACCCTCATGGGTGACTTTGAGGGGTTCAGGACTTCAGCGGAGGAAGTAACTGCAGATACGGTAGAAATAGCAAGAGAACTAGAATTAGAAGTGGAGCCTGAAGATGTGACTGAATTGCTGCAATCTCAGGCTAAAGCTTTAATGGATGAAGAGTTACTTCTTAGGTATGAGCAAAGAAAGTGGCTTCTTGAGATGGAGTCTACTCCTGGTGAAGATGCTGTTGAAATGACAACAAAAAGCTTTAGACTATTACACAAACGTAGCTGATAAAGCAGTGGCAGAGTTTGAGAGGGTTGACTCCAATTTTGATAGAAGTTCTGACGTGGGTAAAATGCTTTCAAGTGGCACTGCCTGCTACAGAGAAATCATTTGTGAAAGGAAGAGCCAATCAATTCATCAAACTTCACTGTTATCTTAAGAAATCGCAGCATCCACCCCAGCCTTTAGCAACCACCACCTGACCAGTCAGCAGCCATCAGCATCCAGGCAAGACCCTCCACCAGCAAATACATTACAACTCACTGAAGGCTCAGATGATGGTGGGCTTTTGTTTTAGCAATACACAATTTTTTAAATTAAATCCTTCCTTGGATGTCTGAATGACCCAATAAAAAAAAAATTAAGGTATGTACGTTGTTTTGTTAGACATGATGATATTACACTTAGTAGACTACAGTATAGTATCAATAGAACTTTTATATGCACTGGGAAACCAAAAAAATTTGGGTGACTGATTTTACTGTGATATTCACTTTATTACCATGGTCTAGAACTGAACCCACAATATCTCCAAGGTATGCTTGTACTCTCATTTCTTTACTTTCATCTTTTATTTGCTTTTTTCCCCTTGTCCGTTGGTTAGTTATCCAAATATATCTTTTGTACTATCTGTTTTGCGCTAGCTCAGTGTTAGAGCCTGAGGTTGCAGAGACAGGGAATTTATTCTCTCAGAAGGAAGACAGATATGGAGACCAGAAGCAGGACCCAGTGGTACAGGTGACACAATACAGGTCTGAGCAGGGTGCCATGAAGGCAGGATGGAGGGAGAGGCAAGGCACACTTTGGAGATCTGGGCCAGCTTCCTGCAGGTCACCCTTAACGCTGCACCTTGAAAGATAAGAAGCTGCTCTTCACGTCAGACTCAGGTTTGGCCCTGAAGCAACAACTGCTCTGGCCGTGGCTACTAGTGCTGGTGATACAGCTGCTCCTGATGATGACAGAATTAAACATATAGTTATGAAGTAACCAGCCACCTAGGATGGAAATTTAAAATAAAAATAATGCCTTTTTAATTCCATAATTCAAGACTGCATTCGATAGTATGTACCCACGTGCTTTGTGGGAAAATTAATGGCAGAAAGTGTGTGTACTGGACCTTTCCAGGCCTTGACCAGAGGCCTGTGGCACAAATTCATATCAGGTCAGAAAAATAATGGTTGGGCCTTGTCTCACGGATAGTGACATAGTTAAGTGGTAATGTACTAATATAAAGGGAAAACAAAATAGTTAGCAGTTGGAGATTAATTTTCAGTGCTGTTGTATGGCTGACTGCTGGAATGGCCTGCGGGCTACAGGATGACAGCCATTGTAATCTTTTCCTCATCAAAAGTTTCCAACTCGGTTTGCAGGAACCATTTCCCATAGAATCACAGCAACACTCTAATGGTACAAGTCAATGGGACAATCCCTTACATGTAGCTTAGCTGGAAACCTTCCCTTGTATAGAGACGTATCTCTATTATATAGTGGTTCCCCCTCTAACTTGGTGCCATGGGATCAATTTAAATGAGATTATTGTCATAATAAGTAACCAAACCCTCACAGATGGTTTAGAAAGATGGAATGCATTCTAACTACTGTGCTTTGTAATAGATGATATTGGAACATTTTGGTTTTATAGCTGAAGACTAGACTTTCTCAACTTAGAATTTTGTTTGTAGTTATATCATGGAGAACTACTTACTTTAGGAAAATTTCTTCGACCCCTCTGTGTGATTGCTAACATTTATTGAGCAATGGCTGTGTGGTTGGGTCCTAAGTACTCTACAACCCTGCCAGTAAAGTCTGCTATTATTCCTTTTTAGAGACAAAAAAAAGTGACACTCATAGAATTAAACAACTTGTCCACTTAGCCAACAAGCTGTAAAGCAAAATTGGAACTCAGGTGGTCAGAATTCAAGACCCATGCAATGACTAACAAGTTTAATGCTAACAAGGTTAAAATACTTTAAAAAAAATACTGTATACTTCTCTGACAGTTGGGGGACATTTGTTTAATGATACAAAGGATTATTGTTGATAACAGAAAAATATGGCCCAAATCAACTGATTTTCTATTGTTTTTCTCTAATGAGCAGCATAAAGTCAAATTAAGAGATTAGGTATAGTTTATACACCTACATGTACACATAGATATAACATCTGACATTAGATTTTACACACGTATGCACACAGGTGTGTCCTCACACACTACACACACGCGCACACTGTAAAGGAACAAGAGACACTTAGACAGAAATCGAAGGCTGTCCTTTGACTTGAGTTGATATCCTTGAGTCTGTCTAGGACATTACTGATTGGACTGCCCAGTCTCTAACATCTTTGGGGGCAGTAATTAAACCTCCTCCCTTTCCGCTTCTCTAGCCCATGGAGTTTGGTCCTGTCCTTTTTCCAATATTGCTTCCATAACTCTAACCAATAATTATAAAAGCATTGATGAAGAACAGACCTTTCCTCTCTTTCACTTCCTGTGTCCAGAGCCCTCCGATAAAAGGTTGTTGCTGGCTAAGAGTCACATTTACAGCGTATAAGTGATGAGAGCATAAGCACAAAGTACGAGGGTGTATGGACTGTGCACCATGAACTGTCTCTTAGGGCTGCCACCCAGGCCTGCCCACAGCATCCTGCATGGACAGGGCTTGTGAGCATAAAAGGATGCATTGCTGCACAAAGCATGCTGGGACTCAAGTTGGGTCAGACCCAGTCCTTGCTGACAAAATGTGTAAGCAGAGCCTAGAGAATCTGGCTTTATCCCCAGATGGGCATTGCATATTAACTATATAATTTCTTATTATTAAAACTTTTAAAAACTAGGTCTTTGATAATTCTTGGATGTTTTTAAGTTCTTTCTTTAAAAGGAAACTGAAATTTCAACTGAAATAAAGGAAACACAACCTCAATTAAATAATTATAGAACTAAAATTAAATGCAGTTAAGGTACACACTAGACTGTTTTCATTTAATAATAGGAAGACAGAGCAAAGCACGGTCTTCCTTATGTTAAAAACTGTAGCATAGACCCAGCTTAGATTTTTTAATCTCAATTTAAAGTTTTTGATAAAAACGGTCTGAAGTAGGTTTTTTTAAACACTTGCTCATTTTTCATGTATCTGTGAGCTACAGCTTCAGAAGGGAATTTTTGTCTGATGTTTGTAGGCTGAACTTGTATTAGTTATCTATTCCTAATTACCAAATTATTAATTAGCTGTTAATAACTATGAACAAATTACCCTAACATTTAGCAGATGATAACAACAGACATTTATTGTTTCACAGTTTCTGTGGGTCAGGAATCAAGTCAGAGCTTAGCTAGAGAGTTTTAGCTTGGGGTTTCCCGTAAGGCTATGTCATCCGAAGGCTTGCTACTTCCAAGCTCGCTCATGTGAACAGGCCTCACAAGATACAAGATCTGCTTCCAAGCTCTGTCACAAGGGCCTCTCCACAGGACTGCCTCAGGACATGGCAACTGACTCCCCCCAGAAGTGAGCAATCCAAGAGAGAGTGCCCAGGATGCAAGCCACAGCCTTTTTATAACCTAAAATTTAAAGTGGTATCCCAACACTTCTGCCATATACTATTCGTAAGAAGGGAATCCATAAATCCAGTCCACATTTGAGGGGAGTGAGATTACACAAGGGCATGAGTACCAAGAGGAAGGGACCATGGAGAGCCATTTTGGAGACTGCCTGGTATAGTTGTTTATCAGAAACCAGAAGAGAAAAGGGATTGAGAAAAGGAGATTAAGAAAAGGGATTGAGAAAATATATCTCTCAACTGTCTCTCTCTCTCTCTCTCTTTCACACACACACACACACACACACACGCATACACACAGAGTAAGCATCTGATCACAGCTGTTAAAAATTAGGATATTTTAGTGCTCAGAAGAATTGTAAGAGAAAAAAAATTTTCTAGCATTATTTTTTAAATTATGCATTAATACATAAATTTTTTTTCTGAAGACTAGTGGCTGTGGACTGAATTGTGGCCTCCCAAAATTCATATGTTGAAGTCCTAACATCCAGTCCTTCAGAATGTGACTGTCTTTGGAGATAGGGTCTTTAAAGTTAGGTGATTAGGTTGAAATGAAGTCGTAAGGTGGGCCTTAATCCCTCTGACTGGTGTCCTTATACGAAGAGGAAATTTGGACACAGAGAGACACCAGATATCCACGGACATAGAATAAAAACTCCGTGAAGACAAAGAGAGAAGACGACCATCCACAAGACAATAAGAGATACCTCAAATGAAATCAACCCTGTGACACCTTGATCTCAGACTTGTAGCCCCCAGAACCGTGAGGAAATAAATTTCTGTTGTTCAAGCTACCCAATCTGTGGCATTTTGTCACAAATTGCAAACTAAAACATCTAGTTGTTTTACAACCAGAATCCCTCCATGCACTCTGGATTTCACAGTTTCTCGTTGGCCTTGTATAGAACAAAGTGAATATTCTATTTTATTTTCTTTTAGTTTCCCCTAGACATAGTTCTAACCCTTATATTTTTAGGAGTGTTGGAAATTTTCCAAAGAACACAGTTAAATTAACTTAATCTTTATCTTTCTCTTTCTCTCTCTTTAGTTTTTCCCTTTTACTCATTTATCGTATTGTTTCCTCATTTGTCTTTGCCTCATCTTTACTAAGACAATATTAAACTACCTCTATCGTGGCTTGGTAGTAATACTTATGGCTTGATAGGAATCTTGGCACTGTGGTGATGGCATAAAAATTCAGAGATGATGAACATTTTTTGGATACTTTTGCTATTTTTTATTGGACAACCATTGGCACAAGGATACAAACACCATTCGTTATCCACCTTTATTTCTAGACTTAAAAGTTATGACTTTTCCCAAGAGAATAAAATTTAAAGTTTACATTCTCTTTAATGTCTATGATTTTTCTATTTAGTGGGAAAGGCATATGCTCAGCTTTGTTCAATACTAACTACCATAGAGTTTTCCAAGGTGGTTATACAAATTACACTTCTCCCTTAGTGTATGAGATTCCTTTTGTCCAATATCCTCATCAACACTTGACATTTTCTGCTTTTTTATTTTAGCCATACTGGTGAGCGTGTATATAGAATTTTTATTTCCCTGATGACTGATGAAGTTGAATAGCTTTTCGTGTTTTGGGTCATTTGATAATCCTCTTTTATAAAGTGCCCTTTCGAGTCCTTTCCCATTTTTCTGAGTGGTTGATTTTTATCTTATTGATTTATAGGAGTTCTATATAAATTGTTTGTCAGATACATGTATTGCAAATGTCTCCTTATTAGTGGATTTTCTTTTTACTTTATTAATGATGTTCTTAATTTTAATATAGCTGAGTTTATCATATTTTTCTTTTATGGTTGGTTCTTTTGTGCCCCATTTCAGAAACTGTTGCTTGCTCCAAGTTCATGAAGATATTACCCAATGTTTTGTTCTAAAAGCTTTATTGTTTCCCATTCTTAGTCAGTTCCACGATTTGTCTGGAATTAATTTTTTATTGATGTGAAGCAGGGGTCAAGATAGGAGTAACCAATTGCTGCAGCATAATTAATTGAAAGGACCATTTTTTCTGGGCTGGCACTTTTTGAGCATTGATTATGCTGTGGGCACTATTCAAGTTGATACTTCATTTTATCCTCACAAAATCCCTATAAGATAGATGTTGCCTTACATTATAGATGAGTAAATGTGCAATTAGATGAACTAAATAAATTTCCCAAATGTTCATGGCTAGTAAGGTATGAATCTGGGGTTTTTTTTGTTGTTTTTTGCGGTACGCGGGCCTCTCTCTGTTGTGGCCTCTCCCATTGCGGGGCATAGGCTCCGGACGCACAGGCTCAGCGGCCATGGCTCATGGGCCCAGCCGCTCCGCGGCATCTGGGATCATCCCGGACCAGGGCACGAACCAGTGTCCCCTGCATCGGCAGGCGGACTCTCAACCACTGTGCCGCCAGGGAAGCCCTGAATCTGGGTTTTGATCTCAGGTCTTTTGACGTCAAAGCCTTGCTTAAGTCATTATCATCAGAAGGAATAATTATATTTTGTTAGTGAAAACCAAAACAGTGAATGGATTGGGAACCACTATGAAAGAAGAACCATTGACCATAGAAAACAACGCCCTTGAATAACACCTCGCACATAGCAGGACTTAGCAACTATTCACTGAATTGCAAACGATATCCACTTTGGCATAACTACGAAGCTTTGTAATTCTATGCATATATGTATGTATATATACATGTGCGTATGTATGTACATGTATATGTGTGTATATGCATGTGTACGCATACGTGCATGTATATAGGTATGCGTGTCTATATATGTATTATATATATACATATATATATAGTTTTTTATATATAGGTCATATATGATTTTTATATACAAAATTTTTTGTGATTTGTTCCTATTTTCTGTGGCAGTGGTTTTCAAAGTATGATTTCCTCAATCCAATAACATCCACATCACCTGGGAACTAGTTAGAAATACAAATTCTTGGGCCCCATGTAAGACCTACTAAATCAGAAATTCTGAGGGTGGAACCCAGAAAACAACATTGTGTTAACAGGTTCTTCCGGTCACAAAATTTGACGCACACCACTAGTCTAGGGCCTATACTTTCTCCAGTCACACTCCACTACAGAAGTTTCCTCCAACCTGCCATGCTGGGCCCTACCTCCAGGTGGGTGCCTCTGCCTGGATGCCCGTCATGATTGGTAGCCTGGCTGATACCTCCTCCGGACTCAGCTCCTCTCTCCTTATACACATACACACACACGCAGGGGCCCAGATTCAGTCTGTCAGTCACTCTTCTTGTCACACTGCTTTGTCATTGTCTGTCTGCTTGCCTGTGTCTGCCACTCGTCTGGGAAGAGCTTAAGGCCAGAGACTTTGAATTCCCAGAGTGTGGCATATAGTAGGAGTTCAATATAATTTTTTGAGTAAATTAATAGCATTTAATTTTACTCTTGAAGGACTATTATGTGGAAGGGAATTCTATAATTTTTGAGTAAATCAAGGTATATTTGAAGGACTCTCTTGTGGAAAAGGAATCATAAAACAAGGTACAGGGAATAGAGACTTCAAGGAGACAAGGAGCACTGAGGGACCTGTCACAGAGGTGTTCAAGAAAAGACTGGAAAATCTCAAGAACTCTGCAACCCCTCTCCCCTTTGGCCTTCTAAACTGTGAGCTCCTTAAAGCCAGTGATAGCATCCCATCCCCTATCCATCCCCAGTCCCCAGCAGGGGCTGGTACAGTGCCTGGCACACAATGAATTCACCGTAAGTGAATGAATGAATGAATGGATGAATGAATGAATGAATAAACAAGTTACTTAATGGCACGTGTGGGGTTTTCTTGTCGCTACTGTTTTGTGTGCTTGAATGTTTTTTGCTGGAGAGACATCCATAGTTCTACATCATCCAGTTGGCTAAGTATACAAAATTTTAGGAGCACCAGTAAAGCACAGGGGGGAAAAACATGACAGATATTTAGCTTTGATAAATTTATCCAACTTTTTGTAATCAGAAATGTTTTAAGAAAACATTTTAACTACAGCATCCATATGTGTTTTGTGTTTTTTGGCTTCTTCCTCTCTTTTTTCTTTATTATATATGGATGAAGAAACCAGGAAATGAGGCACCATAATCTTTTCAATGCTTAGAGGCTCTGAATCTAGCCCCTGGACAGAGGCCAGACCATGAAAAGCCTTGTGGGTCTTGTTTACTCTGTGTAGGAGTTTGTACTTTATCTTGAAGGCAGCTGTAAGCCATTGAATGATGTTAAGGAGAGAAAATAACATAATAGATTTGTTTTTCTAAAGGTCACTCTGACTGCTGTGTGGAGGATTAATTGGGAAGCAGGAAGGGGAGGATGGAGACTGCAGTACAGAAGACCAGTTAAAAGAAATGTTGAAACCAATCAAGAGAGAGTTGATGAGAGCTTGCATTAGGCCTGTGACAGGATGGAGGGGAAAGGGACTGTGGCTTCAACAGGTATTGAGTACTGCTGGCTCAGTCCACTGAATTTGCTGACAAAGATAAGGGGCTTGTCAAAAATTATTAGAGTTAGCTTTCAATGTAATAGTAATAATTAAATTGTCAGACCTCCGCTTCTACTGGATCTTCCGAGGTTATGTCACGGAAGCCTTTGTTAATTACAAAGCACTGAACACATACAATGTGGGATAATTACCCACAGAAATCATACCTCCAAATCCATGTGCCAGAGGCAAGCACTGAGAGTCTGAACATGAGTTCATGTTTACTGGTGCCCACCAGCAGGATTGTACATGTATTCCTGAACAATGAGTTTACTGTTCATTCTCAAGTGCTCATTACAATGGAAATTAGTAACACTTGAAAGATTGATGTCGCTCTACTCTAAACATGCCACTTAGCAAATACTTGGCTACAGCCCAGTAAGTCAGCAATTCACATGCTGATTAATGCCAGACATGAGTGGCTATTTTTTTGTGAATGGAGTGAAGATGGGTACCTCACCGTGAAGAATATACATCATATCTGCAAGATTTTGTTTATAAGTCAGCATTTAGACATGAAGGACTTGGCCTGGTTTTGCATATTTATGTTTCTAGCCCTGTAAGAAGGAGCATTTAGCTTCTTCTCACCAATACTTTTTTTTTTCAAAACCAAAACCTTTTATTTATTTATTTATTTTTGCAGCTTGGTCTTGAGGAAAACTATTCTTTCTTTTTCTAATTTTATTGAAGCATAGTTGATTTACAATATCATATATTTCTGCTGTATAGCAAAGTAACTGTTATACATATATAAATTCTTTTTTATATTCTTTTTCATTATGGTTTATCACAGGATACTGACTATAGTTCCCTGTGCTATACAGTAGGACCTTTTTGTTTATCCATCCTATATATCATAGTTTGTATCTGCTAATTCCAAACTCCCAATCCTTCCCTCCCCCAAACCAAAAGCTTTTATTTAACGTATAAAATTCAATCTGCAACCAATTCTAATTTCCCAGTCCACTTCTTAATTTGGGAAACTAGAATAAAATGCAGTATTCCAACTCAGCTCTGAGAGTACGTGTAAAAATGAAGGAAAAGGGGGCCTCCTAGCCTTAATCTGTTTCCATCAACAGCACAGAATTCTCCTTACATATTTAAGGATCATTTTTATATAGATGACGACTGATCAACATTTTGAAGAAAGACAAAAAAACGTGAAAGCGGGCTTCCCTGGTGGCGCAGTGGTTGAGAATCTGCCTGCCAATGCAGGGGACGCGGGTTCGTGCCCCGGTCCGGGAAGATCCCACATGCCGCGGAGCAACCAAGCCCGTGAGCCACAATTACTGAGCCTGCTCATCTGGAGCCTGTGCTCCGCAACAAGAGAGGCCACGATAGTGAGAGGCCCGCGCACCGCGATGAAGAGTGGCCCCCGCTTGCCACAACTAGAGAAAGCCCTCGCACAGAAACAAAGACCCAACACAGCCAAAAATTAATTAATTATTATTTTTTTTAAAGTGAAAGGTACTCCCTATATTCTTTAAGATCCCTTCATTTTATGTTTCCTTTCTGCGCTGGGATTTAGGACATAGAATATTCAGGCTTCTGTTTGGGCCAATGGGTCTCTATGAGATAATGCTATAGCTTCTTTCATACCACTTTGCTCGTTTTCTGCCCTTGGTAAAATATCCGTTATTAACTATTATAAATTATAAGATCTTTTTTTCTTCTCAAGAAAAGTGTGGACTTTCTGTTTTTTAACAGATTTGGAACTGATAAGGCTGCTTGCCTGCCTTAGGCAGTTCTACCAGTAATTGAATCTGCATGCTGAAGTAGTAAACCCTCGGAATGTTTAGGGAAGGAAGTCTGATGTATGAAACGGAGTAAAGGCAGGCTGATGGAGAACGGAAAATTCACTATTGTGAAACTTCCTGACTCCACTGTGTGAACTGTTGAATAACCAGACATTATAGTCTGTATTGAACATTAGTTCTGTCAAGATTTCCCAAGTGAAGAATTCCATTAATTCTGTATCTCTCTGGCCTCCACCTTATGTTTGGTACATAATAATCATCACCATTATTAACTTTATTCATGGATTGATTTTATTATATAGTTGGATTAAACACTAGCTACTTGCAGTCAAAAAGAATGTATTGAGACTGAGGATTATAAAAATTAATAAAACTTGCCTTTTTCCCTCAAAAAGCTTATAGTCTTGTCTGGAAGAAAGAGGAGTAAGTACATAACTGCAATAAAGCATCATAAATCTGTGGTGGAGGGTTATATAGAAGTACAGAGAAGGCATACCTAAGCTTGACAGGTCAAAGCGGTAGGGAAACAGAGGTTTCCTGGAGGAAGAAACATCTGTACTGTCTTAGTGGAGTCTTAGTGGATGCTAGGATAGAGGCTGGAAATGGTGAAAATAGATGCAACCTCTTCAAAAGTAATTGGACGATACATGTCGAGTCAAAAAAATGTTTAGACCTAAAATTTACATTCTTTGAGTCTTTAGTTTTAAAAAAATCTGAAATAGAAGAACAATTATATTTAAGAATGTCAATTATTTGTAGGAACAGTATTGAAACCAGCAACAGAGGAACTTTAAAGGAAATTATAGTTTATCCACTAAAGGACTATAAAGCAGACATTCATGATTTTTGCCAAGAATTTATTTCGACATTTGACCGTTTATTCTACAAATATTTATGGAACAGCCTATGCCAGGCACTGATCTAGGCTCTGTGTATACGAAGTCAAATAGACATGTTTTCTACTTGAAGAAGCTCATAGTAGACTGGGGAATACAGATGACTGAATTAACTTAAAGGAAGGAGATGTTCTGATCTCCATTGGTGGCCTAAACATGTTATGAGAATGTAACTGAGACGCACGTAAATCAAACTAGCTGGACATGTTAACAACAGTGTCCTACTGTATAGCACAGGGAACTATATTCAATATCCAGTGATAAACCATAATGAAAAGAATATGAAAAAAAAGAATATGAAAAAGAATGTATATATATATATATATGTATGTATAACTGAATCACTTTGCTGTACAGCAGAAATTAATACAACATTGTAAATCAACTATACTTCAATAAAATAAATTAAAAAAAAAAAAAATCCTAGCCAGACATGTTAAGCTGCCTGAAGGGGATGGTGCAGGGCTTGAGTTTTGAATGACAAGAAGGGAGAAAGGAAATGGAAACGTAGAAAATTTTTTCTTTTATAATGTTAGGTGGGAAATAAAAGCAGACTATAACGTTGGATGTGCAGTTTGACCACAACTATATAAAACCAACCAACCAAAAAAATTATATGCATAGGAAAAGAGAACAAGAGAGACAGCAAAGAAATAGAGTGTTCGTCGTGGTTGTCTAAGGACAGTGGTACTATGGGTGATATTTTTCTCACTTCCCCCTTTTTGTCTTTCTCAAGTATCCTATTATGAACATATTGCTTTTATAATGAAAGAAAAAGATGCAAGAGGTTGTCATCAGAAGGATAAAGGGCACAAAGTGTACATATCTTACAGGGGAACTATTCATGGTCAAACTCTCACAACGAAACAGGATGGCCACATGTCCAGGACACAGTTTCACAGGATGACATTCTCAAGGATAAAAGACCCTTCTGTTCCCTGACGTACCGGCCCAGTCTTAACAAAATCAAAATACAAAAAAAAAATACACAAGCATAGGGTGTGTTACATAAGCCACCAAGAAAATTCTTACCCTCTCTTGAATTCCCTTCTTTATAGAGAACCCACATTGCTTAGCACTGAGCCAGGAACTGAATCTGCCATTTACTAAATGCATTAGTACCTTAAATTTGCATAAAACTGTAAAACTTATGAGTCATTTTCATAGTGTTTTCTTTTTATTTCTCTACAGCCCTGTGAGGTAGATAGGACTGGTATTATCTTTCTCATTTTACAGTTGAAGAAAGGAAGACTTAGATGAAGTTTCTTGCCTCCGGTTACAGGGCTGGTAACTGTTGGAAGCAACACTGGAACCCAGATTTCTTTCTGAACATTGTGTTTGTTCCTGGGTCACAAATACCAAATGGTAGACAACTCTCTCTTCAACTAACAAAAGCAAACCAACATTCGTGAGGGCAGACAAGGTGGTTTATTTTTAACTTATGTGTGTGCTAGTGTCTAGAAGGGTTCTAGCACATGATAGATGTTCCATACATTTTTGTTGGGGAGAAGAACAAAAGGATTATTAATACTCTGATTTAACTTAATAAACATACAGGTCCTAAATAAATCATCTGAATAGATACTGTCATCATCCTTAAAGAATCTACTCTGAAGTGCAAGAAAGCAAAAAAAAAAAAAATTATATTAACACAAAAAATCAGAAAAAGGGGAATGGAAGAGGGGTTGGTTAGAAAGAGTGAAAAGGAAATATTTGAGACAAAGAGATTCCTAATTAAATAAAGCAGAATAATTTATTATTAATTTCTGCTTTAAATCTGAGAAAAATAAATTGATATTCCACATTAAGCATCAATTTTTATTGAAAAAAAAGCATGGGAGAAGAGAGTGTCTTTCAGAATCATCAAAGTATGTCTTATTTCTAACGCACCCACATACCTGCTCTCCTTCTGCTCCGTTTGAAAGGGGGGCTCATTTAGCATCACTGATGAACAGGAGAGTATTTCTGAGCTCCTGCTGAGCTAGTGAAGAATTTCTTTACACTTATTAAGGTGGCACATGTAATCATGCCCTAGTGACTTCAGTTATGTATGCCCTTTGAAAAATTTCTAATGACGTGTTGGACACCCTGCATATAAATGTCACCCTTTGGAATGAGAGTGAGAGTTTTACTCATTCTCTGAGTAAAGAATGTTCTCTGCTTGGCTTCAGTGTAAGATTATCCCTGATGTGATGAAAGCAAATAGTTCTCAGTAACCCCCTCCCAGATAATACTGCATATTCTTTTTCTGCCATCCATAAAGTAGTGGTAAATAGCTTAGCAATACACACAGGAGCAATTCTACTGATGGATAAGAGAATTAAATTGCGATCTGTGTGGCCCTAGACCTTTTAGACTGTTTTCAAAACTCATCACTGCAACAATGCTTTCCCCTATATTACTTTTGACCAGCATTACAGACCTGGTTTTCTATGTATATGGGATGCATCTTTAAATCTATATTACTTTTTTTTTACAAATGACCTTTGGAAATGATTTTCAATAACTGCAGCCAACTTGAAGCTCAAGGCTTGGTAGTGAAAGGTCACTCTACATTTAGACTAAATGCGGGTAGATTTGTACTCCCTACAGCAGGCTATTGCTTTAGGACCTGCTATCGTATTTGACCCAATCTTCTCTCTAACCCAAGCATTTAGACAGTTTCCAGCTGGGTTTTTTTAAACTTCTTTTTTTTAACTTCAGTACAAATTAAATGGCTTTATATATTAGCACATAACATATTTTCTTTAGAAATACACATTTTCCTTAGAAATTTACAAAAATAGAACAGGGTATGCTTGTTGGACTTCTCCTAAAACGATTCTGTGACTTCACACGGGATCCTCGTGGTCTAGGCCAGCCCTGCACACATTGATTGGAAGGGCATGGAGAACACACTCCGAGGCACAGGGCTCGCCAGATCTCTCATCTCCCTCTCATTCGCCTCTTCAGATAAGACTATTCCCTTATAAGGAGGGCAGGGGGTGCATGCAATAAAGCCTCTAACCCAAGCAGCTATGGAGTAACACTTTGTAGGGGCTGCATGGTGGAGAATGCAAGGAGATGGATATTTTTTTCCTCTTCTAAACTCAGGAGCAATGCCCACTCCTCCTGCCTACAGCTTCCTTTTCTCACCAGCTCTGGTGGTTTCCCGTTTGAGCTCTATGTGGATTCTGTACCCGTGACTGTCACGCCGTGCAGCCTCTGCCGATGAGTCACAGAGGTGCTTCTCTTCTTGTCCTATGAGATTCCGTCTGTGGTGGAGGACTCAAAGAACGTGCAAGAGAGTCAGTCTCCTCCCTGTGTCTGGACAGGCTCTAGGACAGCTGGCGGCCAGAGTCCAGGGAGGGAACACCCCCCTACACCTTGCCCCCTACCCCTGGGTCCTCGCCTCAGCACTGCCCGGCTGGAAAGCAAAGGTGCTTCTGATGGCTTGCCATGTAGGGACCCAGAAAGGACTCTGGACTCGGTGTCAGGAGACCTGGGTTCCCATTCAGGATTTGCCATTCACCAGTTTTATGACTTGGGGCTAAATCATTTGTTCTCTATGCTTGATCTTCTGTCTGAACAGGATGAGTTAATAAAATTAATTTCTGTACGTTTGGTGAAACAACATCCAGGCTTGACACCCCTCTTTTCTAAATGAGTGTCTCTGTATCAGACTCCTCGGGGAGAAAGTAGGATTACTGCAGCTCTAATTCTGATTTCAAAGAAAGTGCCCAGATAATTCAGTCTGCCCTAGGAATGCACCGGAATAAAATGATTTCTTATATTCGTATAACAGTTTTTAAATTCTAAGTTGCTTTCATCCATCCCACTTACAGTAGCTCATTTAATCCTCCTGATTAGCATAGGTTTGGGGTATAATGTTGGAGCCCCTTCAGCATGCTCGACTGCTAACAGCCCCCTTCAGAGTGTTGCTCCCAAGCACCAGGTGCTTACCTAAGGCGGTGGGTGCAAACCCTTCTTACGGTAAACATGGAAGTGTGTGGGAATACAAAAGGCCAGCTCCTTTGCCTCCAGGTGAAATAAATTCGGAGATGTAACTTATGCTCTTTGGCACCCCTCCCTCAAAACTCAGCCTGAGTCTGGCCCTTCTGGAATCACCCTTCCCCATCTTTGCTTCCCCACCCCTTACTGGCTTCTCCTGGAAGCCCACCCTTACTACCTCACTTGAACCTGAAACCTTGGCTCAGGAGAACCTGATCTAATAAAGCAGTGGATTTAAACAGAAAAATCAGGCTGACGGGACACAGTAGGTGTGCTATCAGGAGACCCATGTTGGCACCTCTGCCCCTTTACAGTTCTGTGGCCTGGAGCAAGTTGTCTGAAGCTCAGAGCCTCTCTCTCCTCGTTCGTAAGAGGAAAATAATAAATCCCACTCTGCCTACTGATAGGTTGCTGGGAGGATTAGACGAGATGGAGGATTGTGGAAGTGTTTGAGAGCCGCCAGACACCGTACAAGCATAAGGACATTAATTTTTAAGCTAAAACAAAAATTCAACCCAGTACTAAAATCGTTAACACGTGTTCAGAAGAAAGCAACTCAACAGCAGTTTGAAGAATCAGAAAACATGCTTCCCACCTTGGTGTCCTCCCAAACTTCTTCCTGCCGCTCTCATCTAAATGTTCGCTCTTCTTTTAAGCAGTCCAGAAAGTCACTGGAGAAAGTGGAAGTTAACTGTGTCTCAGTTATTAATCATCCTCCACTGGTCAGAGTAATTTCCCCTGCCTACTAATGCTTACCAGTATCCACTACCTATTCCTAAACCCCGTTTTTCATTTTATTAGTTCCTTATTTCTTTCATTTCAAAATATAGTGGCTTTACAACTTCAAAAAGGAAATAGACATCTCAGGGAGATCCAGGTCATAGACCGTAGTTCAAATCCTCTACTTCAGATTTGGTGGTGGTGTCATGAATTGATGGAACACAACAAAACAGGGTTAATAAAACATATGGACCAGACGGTGGCTTGATTTGAAAGATCTCAGTGTATTCCAAAGATCATGGCATGTGTGCAAAGTGGTTTTTTTCCACAAAGGCCCAACGAGATTCATGATAAGATTTTATTTTTAATAAGGATCTAATTAGAGAGCTCAGCATGAGAGAGTTAGAAGACATGAGTAGTCAGTACAGTTTGGTACAAAAAGTATTTGTCGAGCACTTAGGCACCAGGGATAAAAGAAAGAATGGTACATAACCCCTGGTAGAGGAAACAGATGTAAAAACAGATCATTTAAATAGAATATGTTAAGTGCCCAGTAAGCTCAGAGCCAGTCTGGGGTTCAAAAAACAATTCACCATCTAAAGCATCACTTCCTCAAGTTTTTACGAGTTCCTTGAAAGATCTCTTTAAATTCCCCTGGGACCATTTATCCTTTGACCTGCATCCTTTGCCTCACTGACTCCAGCTTACCCTTTGGGACTCTTCATTCATTCGTCTGTTCATGTACACATTTGTCAGGTAGCTAACTCTGCCAGATACTATTGTAGACACTGCTTAGAGCAGGACAGGCCCCCTCCCAGCTGTCTGGTCTCCGAGCTTACATCCCAGTGGTCAGCAGCAGACAGTGGACAAGGAATTCAATAAGCAATAGAACTGTGGATTGTAATGAGGCCCATGAAGGAAATAGAGGGATGGGGTACCAGGAAAAACTAGGAGAGGCCTCCTTAAGCTACCTGGTCAGGGAAGGCCTCTCTAACATGAGACATTTGAGCTGAGACATGAAAAAGGAGAGAGTGTTCTGGGTGAACGGGGTATCCAGTGAGGCTGGGGAGAACTTGGGGTCATCAAGTGAGCAGAGGGGGACCAGTGTAGCTGGAGTTCATGAACAAGGAGCAGGCGGCAAAGGATGCAGCTGGAGGAAGGCAGACGCCATCATGGGGGCTGTGGGAAGAGCCCACATTTCATTCTCAGTAGCTGTGCAACCTTTGAAACTAAAACTGCATTTGAAAGCGCATCCACCGGGAAGGAGATCTGAAATCAGAGCCCAGGGAAAGAAAAAGTGCCATCAGCCCATGTGAGCTGCCGTCAGCTCTCACCTGGATGACAATGGCAGCCCTCTCACCCCTCAAGAGTTCGTTCTTAACACAGATCCTTCTTAAGGTTAAGTGAAATCACGTCATTTTTCTGCTCAAAACCCCGCCACGGCTCCCTGAGTCATTCAGAGTAAAAGCCAGAATGCTTACAGTGGCCTCCAGGGTGCTACATGGCCTGGCCTCAGTTCCAAGATTCCTGCCCGCCCTCACCTGCCCTGGCCGCACTAGCTTCCTTGCTGTTCCTCAAACACCCAGAGATGCTCTCAGTTTCGGGTTCCTGCTGGTCCCTCTGACTAGAACCCTCTTTCCTGCGTAGCCCCAACTAACTCCTTCACCTCCTTCAAGTCCTAGTTCAATGCCATGGCCTCCTGGACGCCCCAGTTTACACTGCAGCCCTGCCGCCATCTCCACCACAGCCCAGCACTCCATCCCCCGGCCCCACTCTACTTTCTCCTTTTCTGTAATGCTTATCATGGTCTAATATGTTCTACAGTTTACTTACCTGTTGTCCCCGTAACTCATTGTCCGCCTCCCCCTCTAGAGTCTAGAAGAAGCCCCAGAGCCATGAGAGGTACCCGCTGCCACGCAGGTCTGTCTCCTTCCAGATCTAGTGTACGCGTCACTGTTTCCCTGACTCCTTGGATTTAGATGAGACTCTGTGACTTCTTTGGCCAGTAGAAGGTGAGCAGAAAGGATGAGTGCCACGTCTGGCAGAGCCCTTCATGGCAGACCACTCTTTCACATCCCCTCCTCCCTCTGACCCGGCATCCCACACCTTTCAAGGTGGAGGTTGCTCCATCAGGCTCAGTCCCTGGGTGAGTAAGTTGAGCAAAATCCCCCTGGCAGCCGTCAAAGAACATACAGCGAGATCAAGAAATCAACCTTTCTTTATTTTTTTTTTTTTATTTTTTTTTTTTTATTTATTTATTTTTTTTTTTGCGGTATGCGGGCCTCTCACTGTTGTGGCCTCTCCCGTTGCGGAGCACAGGCTCCGGACGCACAGGCCCAGCGGCCATGGCTCACGGGCCCAGCCGCTCCGCGGCATGTGGGATCCTCCCGGACCAGGGCACGAACCCGTGTCCCCTGCATCGGCAGGCGGACTCTCAACCACTGCGCCACCAGGGAAGCCCAACCTTTCTTTAGAAACCACTGTGACTTGATGATCTTTGTTATTGCAGCATCATCTGGCCTAATCTGACCGACTCGTTTGTTCAGTGATGCATCACAGGGACTTAGAACAAAGCCTTGTGTACGGCATGTGCCCAGTACGTGTTTGTAGAGTGAATTTCTGTCTTTACGTTTTTATATGGCATGTTTTCAATTTAAATATACTAAAGGTGTCAATCATATCTGGAAATAGGCTTTATTCCAGACCTGGGCAACAGTCAACATGAAGCACCTACTGTGCGAGCTAGGATTTTCTCAGGGCTCCAGAGGAATAAGCTACTGTATCTGATGTAGTTGATGAGTCTGCAATCTAGTGGCAGGAACAGCACACTTATCCGCATATACAAAGTCATGTGCAGTAGTAGGTGATACATCCTAGAATTATCTTAATTAAAATTATCCTGAGGGCTTCCCTGGTGGCACAGTGGTTGAGAGTCCACCTGCCGATGCAGGGGACACAGGTTTGTGCCCCGGTCCGGGAAGATCCTGCATGCCACGGAGCGGCTGGGCCCGTGAGCCATGGCCTCTGAGCCTGCACATCCGGAGCCTGTGCTCCGCAACCGGAGAGGCCACAACAGTGAGAGGCCCACGTAACACACACACACACACAAAAATTATCCTGAGAATTCAGAGATGGGCGCAACCACTGAGAGGGAGACTGGTTAGTGAAGGGATGGGAGGCTACCTGAGCTGGGCCTTGAGGACTTGGACAAGCAGAAAGAGAAGCAGGGAGTGAGTACTCCTGCCTGGAGGAACAGTATCCATCACACACAAGCAGGAGCCAGTTTTGAAATATTAGACGGTAGCATATACTACCGTGGTTAGAGGCCAGACTGTAGGGCTAGACTTCTTTGATTGAAATTCTGGCTGGCGGTGTGACTCTGATAAGTCTGTTAACTTCTCATTTGTAGAATGACAATCATACTAGTCCTTACCTCCGAAGGTGGTTGTGAGGATTTTCTTTTTTTTTTTTTGTGGTACGCGGGCCTCTCACTGTTGCGGCCTCTCCCGTTGCGGAGCACAGGCTCCGGATGCACAGGCTCAGCGGCCATGGCTCACGGGCCCAGCCGCTCCGCGGCATGTGGGATCTTCCCGGACCGGGGCACGAACCCGTGTCCCCTGCATCAGCAGGGGGACTCTCAACCACTGCGCCACCAGGGAAGCCCTGTTGTGAGGATTAAATGAGTCAATACATGCAGTGTTTAGGATAGTCCCTTGCAGAGAGGGAGTGTTGATTTGGAAAGAAGAGTTGAGAATTGTGCAGACCTCAGATTTTGCAGGATCTTGAGCCTGAGATGAAGATGTCTCTTGTTTCATTCTGTAGGCAGAAATACTTTCCACTAGCAGATCAAGGGTTTTTATCAGAAAGCGATAGACAGTGAATATTACAGCCCAGTGAATAGGAGCTGAAAAGCAGAGGCCGAGAGCCTCGTTTGAAGGCAGATGCGACCATCTCGTTGAGGGAAACTGGAAGTACACGCTCGAGTCCTGGCCGTGGCACGGAAGAGACCAACGCTGAAGACATTCTGGGGAAGATGCTCTTGTTCCACCAACAGACAGGCTAGGAAAGAGAAGAAAAGCAAAAAGGATCCAAAGGTTTCAGGGTCTGGTGACTTAAAGATATAATGATAACACTGGCCAAAATGGTGAAGAGCAAAGGGGAGCAGATTTTAAGGGAAAGATGACAAATTCTATCTTCAACACTGTAGTATCAAGCTAGTTAGAAGGAAATTGGATACGATAAACTGAAGCTTAACTAACTTGGGGCTATGCTCACATGTCACTCTGTAAACCTTCCCCAAATAGCCTATCTCAAATATCTCTCTCCTCCTCTCACTGTCTAGCTTATCTATATTATCACCTAATTTATTTTCTTCATTCCACTTCACAGCACAATATTACATTACATATTTGTTGATTTGCTTATTGTTTGTTTCCTTCCACTTTCTATAACGTAAGCTCAGTAAGAACAGGGAGCTTTTCATTCTTCTCCATTGCTCTATCCTCAGAGCCTAGGACAGTGCCTGGCCCTGTGGTCTTTCAGAAACTACCTTGGGAAATAAAATCATTTTTATCTGTGAGCCCAGCTGCCAAATATATACTAACAACCAGAGGTCACCTTCAGCCTGTGTAGAGGCTTTCATCCTTGTATTATTTAGGAATTAACGGGGGAAAAAAAAGAGGAATAAAGAAGGAAGGCTAAATAGTAAAGCATTAAAAAATAAAGATGTGTGAATTCAAACAAGAATAGACAAAGAAATTAACAGAGCATATCTGAGAGGAGATCTGAACTCATGTGGATATTTTGTGTACGTAAAGCTGGCATTTCAAATCAGTGGAGGAAAGATGTGTTCTTCTAACAATAGTTTGGGCAAAACTGGTTAGCCATCTAGAAGGAAAAATGTATTTGGGTCTTTTCCTAAAGCATTGTACCAAAATAAATTTTAAGCATACCAAAATTTTAAATTTAAGATAAGGAATCATCAAAACATAATAAATCATAAAAGTACTGGAAGAAAATAGCTGATTTTTTAAAACAGCCATGAATGAGGAAAAGCCTTTCTAAGAATGGCAGGAAATGCATGCAGCATAGTAGAATGTTTAATAAATTGACTTCACAAATAGTAAAAATGTGTACATGAAAAAATACTTCCCATGATCCAAGTTAAAAGACAGCAAAAAGTTACAAGTCCTTTAGAATTTGGCACACAAATATCTGATTTCTTTAATGTGCAATGAACTATTATAGGATATGATTTTTTTTTTGGCCGTACTGTGAGACATGTGGGATCTTAGTTCCCCGACCAGGTGTCAAACCCTTGCCCCTTGTAATGGAAGCACGGAGGCTTAACTACTAGACTGCCAGGGAAGTCCCACAATGAACTATTATAAATGAAAAGTAGATGTGCGGAAAATTCACAGAAAAATAATCATAAATGATTAGTATACATTAAAAAGTCAACCCCACTCCTAATTTTTTTAATGCCAATTAAAGCCACGAAATAGCAATGGCAAGGATTTCAGAGCTTGATAACACTCAAGACTAAAGGATATGGGAAAGACTCACTATCATACATTGCTGGTGGGAGTGTAAGTTTGTTAATTTTTTTATGGTCATTTGGCAATAGCAACCAAAATTTTTAATTTACATACCCTTTGTCCAAGCAATTCTCATTCTAAGAATTTAACCTACAGAATATAATTGTATGAGTACATGAAGATAAAAGAAAGTTCATTGACAAATTGCTTGTAATTAAGAAATTTCTAAACACATACCATAGCTACCTGCTAAAAAGTGACAGGACTTCTATTCAGTAGAATACAAAGCAATTATTAAAAACAATGGGGTATGTCTGTGTGGATTGACAGAGAGATTTTACAATAGACTATTAAATAAAAGAAAAAAAAAGAAGTCACTTAACCGCACATATAACATGGCCCCATTTGTTAAAAGCAAAAAGACAAATGTAAAAATCCTTGTATGTACAACAGAAACTTTCAGAATGCTATACAAAAAGCTATTAACTGTGGCTGCCCAGTTAATAGCTTTGGGGAGAGAGTAATACTGGGGGTGAGGTGACGCTTTGAATTTTCATTTTATTTTTTTCTCAATATTGGAAAATTTTTCACAATGAATAAGCCTACCTTTAGCATTTCATAAGAGAAAGGGTAAAACCTTCAATACTTAGGTCACACTATTCTTATGACCCGTCCCTCGAAAAAGTGTACCTGTAGAGTTTGCTTGATTATTCCTGAGATTATGTGAATCCTCAGGCTAGTCCAAGACATCTGCCAACTAGAACATTAGAAGATTGTGTAGATTTCCAGAATCTCTTAAACTTCTGCAATAACTTCAGTGAATCTTTTTTAGAGGGCAAAAAGTAAAGTCTTGTTTTTATATCACCGGCGATCACCAAAAATCAGCCAGGGAGAACCTAAAATACTAAAATAATTCATATGCCTCAGAATAGCTAACTGGCCTTCACTTGTCCAGTTGATACCTAGGCAGGATCTTTTCCAGCATTGCCGAGGGAACTAGGAAACTGATGGGACAGCTGAGAACACATAACAGGAAGATTTGTGATTAATTCTTTGGAAAGCCAAACAGTTATAAACAACTATATAAATGTATGTGTGTATGCACGTATATGTGTGTGCAAGTGAACATATTTGTGTGCAAGAGAGTGAGACTCTAAACCAGTATCAGCATTTTATCAAGGATTTGGTTTCAATCAAAAAGTACTGTATGCAATATTTATATTCCTGCCTTGTTGTTTCAAAGAATTTAACACGGGGAAATGAATTGTTTTAAATCCCCAAAGTACAAGATTACTATTCTTGCAATTTAAAATGAATGTATATTTCTGGTTTAGAGTGCACCACAAGAAGAACATGCTTTTTTCAAGGTTTGACTCACTTTTGCTGTGCCTGATCTTTTCCAAGGACTTAAAGAGATTGCTTTAGAAAAAAATGAAAGTATCCTATCAATTATAGTTATTCTTTGATATATTTTGCAATAGCTGTCGTAGCAATAGTTTTTATAAAGCTTTTCACCTTTTCAACTCACCAACAAAATTCTTATTCAAAATGATTAACAACATTGAATTTTTTTAACTTACATTTCCCACCCTAAATGATCAGTTGGGATTATCAATTGGGAATGCTGGAGACTTTAGAAAGAAACAAGACAATTAGTTGAGAAGAATGAAAGCATCATTATGAATATACTAGAATATATTTTTGCTAAGCATGTAGCATTAGGCGTACAGACAAAGATAGACCATCCACAGGTCTGTTGTGTTTTAATTGCCAGCGTCATTACACTGGGTGGTAGAGTCAGGATTCCAGAGGACTTTTGTTCTTTGCCCATTTCCTCAATGCCATTTTTTTTCTACTAAGAGGTGTTTCTTTCCTGGGTCCCTCAATAGGCCAGCCACTTGGTCACAAGACCCTCAGATCCCTGTGAATTTATTCATCATCTGCTGATACTCATAGAAGAGTTTGTTACCATTACTGTTGCTGCAGGACTAAAGAGTGAACCTATTTTAAGCTCCCCCAGGCACTTGATACACTTTATTCATTTAATCTTCACAGCAATGTCTTGAAATCAGTTCTATTATTATCCACATCTCTCTGATTTGCAGTCCGTCGCTGAGAGATTTTAAATAACTTGCCCAAGGTTGCACAGCTAATTAATGGCAGTGCTCGAACTTGAACTCAGGTCTGTGGATGCCAGGGCCCATGCCACAGGCCAAAGGCAAGCCATATGGCCCGCTGCGTGGGAATGCTGACCTATAAAATGCACAGAACATCACTGAAGTAAACAGATAATGTGTCATCAGTTCACTCATGTTTCCACACACAAATCTTCACATAATTATAAGTTGGTGGCCCTCCCACCAAAACAGACTGCTCTTGCAAGTGGAAATAACACTCCCTGGGCACCAGGACATGTTACCTAAGATGAGAATTTTTGTGAAACCCAAGGCAAGTTGCACAGTGCCGCTTCAGGCTGTGAACCACCAACCAGGTGACATTACCTGAGGGTCATAGTCCAGCCACAGTGAAAATTCTAAACCCAAGTAATGCCTGGCCGGTGCTGTTAACTGGGAGGGAGTCCTTGTATTAAGTTTTACATTGTTTGATAAGTTTCCCAAGAAGGTGCTGACTTTGGCCAATTACGGGTAATGAAGGGAGACAACAGATCACTACTCTGAACAGACAAAAGGACATGTGTCTCTTCTTTTCTAGACCAAAGAGCCTGCCATCTTGACCTGGCCTTACCTCTGACCATGAAGGAAAAAGACCTCCTATATTACACCTCTTCTTGCACATTTGTTTGCTGCATCGTTTCTTTCCCATGATGGTACCTTGTGCACCACTGTGAAATACAGGATCAACCCTGCACAATTCCTTTGCCCTAAAAGGGCACTGCTCAGAGTTTCCCCTTCTCCAAGACAGGGCTTTCCATCCTTTTCCTATCGCCACACACCTGCTGTCGCTGGTACTGTTGTGGAATGCACGTGCACTTGTGTGGTGAGCAGATAGATGGGGATACTGGAGGGGGCGGGCAAAGGGCCCTGAGACCTGGGAGCAGGGGTGGGTCAGCATCCTGGCACAGCTGTTTCCTCTTCACGGCACCCTGCCTGAGAAGCTCTGCCATCAGAAACACTAGATTTTCCATTATTATACTCTGGGCCTGGCTTTGATTTTCTCGCTTACTGCAAATGCATCAAGAAAAATAAAACACCTATAATTAATGTGCACTAAATGGGAAAAAGAAATTTGAAATCTAAAAATGATCATATTTGTTTCTGGAGGAAAAAAAAAGTGCCTTCTCCCCGCCCCCTGCCTGGGACTGGTGCAAACAGACCAAAACACACCGAAGCAGAGATAGCCTGTCCTTCCTGAAGTACCAGTCCAGTAACCAGATGGGTGGTTGAGAAAGAATGGACACTTTATGTCACAATATCTTGTTAGGGGGTTAACTGAAACATATAAGAAAAGAGCTGCCTCTGAGTATATCCATAAATTATTGCACTAATTTCTGAGTGGCTAAATTAAATGTGAGTGATGGAGTAAAGTACATGATATGGATTTAGATTTGGTCTCCAGTTTTTATAGAGCTTTGCAACTTTAGTAAATGTCTGACCAGTGTTCGTTGCATCAAGATCTCAGTTCTGCTTCTCTGATATTAATGTAATTTGTGGTTTCTCTCTCAATCTACCTAAGATTTTCTATAAAACTAGGACTTTGCTGCACTGGCTACAAGTACTTGGATCGTGTAAGCATTTCCCCCTTCCCTCCCTCATGTTGCAGTAAGTCAAAGAGATAATGCACATAGTAATAGTGAGTACATTTATTGAGGAATTACTGCGTGCCAGGCACTGTGCTAATTATGAGACATGCGTTATATCATTCAGTCCTCAGGAAAACCTCATGAGGGAGGTATTATTCTGATAACCCCATTTTAGAGGAAGAAATCAAGGTTTAGCAATGCTAGGTAAATTGTCTTAGGTCACACAGCTGGTAAATAGAAGCATGGGTACTGAACCCCAGGTCCGTCTGACACCCTGTCTGTGCCCCTAATCATTACATTCTGAGGCTACAGGATATTCCTTAAGTTGTACTAGGTGCTTACATATGAGGAGACGCATAAAGAGTTGTTTCACTTATTATTATTATTTTTTAATCCTCTCTAAAACTACAAGCTTGAATCTGTGCCGCCCGGCCTCCTAGGGCTCTGTGAAGTTTTTCCATTTGAACAGCTGGGGGAGCTTGTAGGCAGGTAATGTTTTCATTCTCTGTGTTCTTACAAGCAGACCCAATGGCTCAGTAATAAGCAGGAGCATCAGCTTTTACTACTAGTCCCAGTAATGACTTACCAGGCTGCAGGGTTCTAGAAGCTTTGAGGTTTAACTAAAACTGTGTGTCTAGAGGAAGACAAGATGCAAGCAGCTCCTGGTCTGTGGTGTCCCTGGAAGTGGCAGAGCAGTGGGTCTTTGAAGTCATGTTCTGGCGAAGTGAGACTTGGCCAAATACTTTAAAAGGAGGCAGCCCGGGGCCACGGCAGGCACACTGTGTATAAAGATAGGCCAGCCTGGGTTCGAATCTGGCTCCGTCACGGAAGGAGTTTGGGTTCACTGCACTGACTCTTTATCCTCAACAAAGTGGCTGGTACTTAATATGCCCTCAGTATTTGCTGAATGAATGAATGAGTAAATCAACTTATTGAAGCCTTGATTTCCTCATCTAAGTGATGGGTGTTTCCCTAAAAACCTCAGCCCTTGAGTTTAAAACAAACAGACAAACAGAAAGCCTTATCATTGTAAGACCAATTATGTTTCTCCAGCTCCATCCCATCTCAATAATGATTTCTAGAAGTCTTCAGAGTTTGTCCTACCTGACGCAAACACAGTACCATCTACCACTTGCCAGTTTTCTCCTCGTATTATCAGACACCTGTGCAGGTATTTGCTGCCGTGGCCTTGATCCTGGTGCCCAGGTGATATGCCAGCCACCCCAAGGGATGCTGCCCTCCTTCAGCCCCATCAATGCCCAGCTGGATTGCAGATGCCCTCACGCAAAAGCCACCAAGCATCAGTAATGTCCCAAAGGAAACAGAGGCCACACTCAGGTTGAGATAAGTTAAAGAGGAACTATTTAGAAAGGAACTGCTTCCAAAATGTGGGGTGGGGGAAGGAGCCAACCACGAGAGGTAAAGGAGTAACCCCAGCTTAGTGATGGGAGAGTTGTTACCACCCCAGGTTGGAGAGATAGGAGGAGAAAGGGAGAGTTCTGTTAAGAGTACATCTATCTCGGGCTTCCCTGGTGGCGCAGTGGTTGAGAGTCCGCCTGCCGATGCAGGGGACACGGGTTCTGTGCCCCGGTCTGGGAAGATCCCACATGCCGCGGAGCGGCTGGGCCTGTGAGCCATGGCCGCTGAGCCTGCGCGTCCGGAGCCTGTGCTCCGCAACGGGAGAGGCCACAGCAGTGAGAGGCCCGCATACCGAAACAAAGAATACATCTATCTCCCTTTAAATGCTTCCTCCTTCAAGAAGTTTTTCCTGCCACGCCCTGGCCTACATTGGCCCTCCTTCCCCACTGTCCTGACTGCTGTACTCCACCTTACTCCTGTGCCAAGTATCACACTGGAATTCTATGTTTGTCTCCCTGCCGGATGGGGAGAGATGGAGCAAACCTCAATTTTTTTTTTTTTTTTTTTTTTTGCGGTACGCGGGCCTCTCACTGTTGTGGCCTCTCCCGTTGCGGAGCACAGGCTCCGGACGCGCAGGCCCAGCGGCCATGGCTCACGGGCCCAGACGCTCCGCGGCATGTGGGATCCTCCCGGACTGGGGCACGAACCCGTGTCCTCTGCATCGGCAGGCAGACTCTCAACCACTGCGCCACCAGGGAAGCCCAATCCTCAATTTTTGTCTCACCGTATCCAGCCCAAGATCAACACAAAGTAGACTTTCAAACACAAGTGTGTCTTGAATGGGTAAGGAAACATGAACGGATAAAGGAACGAACGCTTGTCCTAATGTGCAAAAAAAAAAAAAAAAAAAGGTATATCAAAGACTCAGCTCTGCCTTCTTATCCAAACAGAAATATCGTTCTCTTGAGATCGATGAAGAACATTTCTAATAAAAAGCTTTTTTTAAAAAAAAACAGATGTGTCTAAATTAATAGTGAATATCACCCCTCTCCTAGCAAGCCCCACATGTAACAAAGTGTTCAAGTGTATCTCTTCTGACTTCTTTATTTGTATATAAATACATGTATTTTTTAAAGCAGATTAGTTATATGCACTGTTCTGAGAACACAGTGAAGATGTTGTTCTATATCATTACATACAGATTTGACTTTATTATTTTTAATAGCTACACAGAGGTATGTTTTTCCAAGAATGACACTGAAGGCAGAAACCAGGAAAGGAATGATGGCAGCCTCAGAAGACAAGAGGCTGGGCTCACCACTACCCAGCTCTGTGGTCTTAGCCACATTAACTTTTTTTTTTTAATAAATTTTTAAAAAAATATTTTATTTATTTTTTTGGCTGAGTCGGGTCTTAGCTGCGGCACGCGGGGTCTTCGTTGAGGCATGTGGGAATCTTTCGTTGCGGCACTTGGGCTTTTCTGTAGTTGTGGTGTGCGGATTTTCTCTCTCTAGTTGAGGCACACGAGCTCAGTAGTTGTAGCACGCAGGCTTAGTTGCCCAGCAGCATGTACGATCTTAGTTCCCCATCCAGGGATCGAACCCGCTTCCCTTGCTTTGGAAGGCGGATTCTTTACCACTGGACCACCAGGGAAGTCCCCGCATTAACTTCTATAAGCCTCAATCTGCATCATCAGCACAGCTGGAGAAACCAATAGCCTTTTCTCAGTCACAGTGTGGACAATGCATGGGATGTGCCTGGCATGGTACTAGGATATTGTAAGGGCTCCCTAAATACTAGCCATTGCAATCACTACCTCATCCTTTTATTGCCTTAACATCATAAACAAGTAAAGACAAATGAAAAATTAGGAAAAATATTCACAAAATGTATGATAGGCAAAAATTAATATTAACAAGAGAAATTCTCTATGAGAAAAGGGAGCTAGGGAAATTAGTAGAAGAAGAAATATCAATGCCCTTTAAACGTATAAAAATGTTCATCCTCACTAGTAAAAAATGAACCAAAGTCAAAACAATTGAATTGTGTAAACAGCATGCTTCCTAAAAAGTTATCATTTTTTAAAATTCAGAATTGACAGAAGTGCTGGGAAATAGGCTTATAGGAAGATTCTTAGTATTAGTATTAGACCCTTAGTAAAGCTCTAATCTATCAACTACACTTCTAGGAATTGTGCTGGGGAAAAGTCATAGATGTGCTCAAAGGTACATTTATATGAGCACCCCTCACAGAGTTTCATATAATACGGTTCTCTCCCTCACAAAAAAAAAGATAGTAGAATAAAGATCTCAAGAGGGGGACTAAAGAAACTTTGGTATATTAAAAACATACAAGTAGCCATTCAAAATGATATAGATTGAGAATGTTTAGCAGCAGGCAAAGATTATTCATAATATATTCTGTAAGTGAAAAAAATGTTTTTGTAATGTATATTTAGATGAGGGGGGTTTTTTTGGTCTATTTTTGCTTCTTTCCAACAGAATACATTTGATCACATTTTTTAAAATATACAGCAGGTTCTTATTAGTCATCAATTTTACACATATCAGTGCATACATGTCAATTCCAATTGCCCAATTCATCACACCACCATCCCCACACTCCTGCGGCTTTCCCACCGTGGTGTCCATATGTTTGTTCTCTACATCTGTGTCTCAACTTCTGCCCTGCAAACCGGTTCATCTGTACCATTTTTCTAGATTCCACATACATGCGTTAATATATGATATTTGTTTTTCTCTTTCTGACTTACTTCACTCTGTATGACAGTCTCTAGATGCATCCACGTCTCTACAAATGACCCAATTTCGTTCCTTTTTATGGCTGAGTAATATTCCATTGTATATATGTACCACCACTTCTTTATCCATTCAACTGTTGATGGGCATTTAGGTTGCTTCCATGATCTGGCTATTGTAAATAGTGCTGCAATGAACGTTGGGGTGCATGTGTCTTTTTGAATTGTGGTTTTCTCTGGGTATATGCCCAGTAGTGGGATTGCTGGATCATATGTTAATTCTATTTTTAGTTTTTTAAGGAACCTCCATACTGTTCTCCATAGTGGCTGTATCAGTTTACATTCCCACCAACAGTGCAAGAGGGTTCCCTTTTCTCCACACCCTCTCCAGCATTTGTTGTTTGTAGATTTTCTGATGAAGCCAATTCTAACTGGTGTGAGGTGATACCTCATTGTAGTTTTGATTTGCATTTCTCTAATAATTAGTGATGTTGAGCAGCTTTTCATGTGCTTCTTGCCATCTGTATGTCTCCTTTGGAGAAATGTCTATTTAGGTCTTCTGCCCATTTTTGGATTGGGTTGTTTGTTTTTTTAATATTGAGCTGCATGAGCTGTTTATATATTTTGGAGATTAATCCTTTGTCCGTTGATTCGTTTGCAAATATTTTCTCCCATTCTGAGGGTTGTCTTTTCACCTTGTTTATGGTTTCCTTTACTGTGCAAAAACTTTGAAGTTTCATTAGGTCCCATTTGTTTATTTTTGTTTTTATTTCCATTACTCTAGGAAGTGGATAAAAAAAGATCTTGCTGTGATTTATGTCAAAGAGTGTTCTTCCTATGTTTTCCTCTAAGAGTTTTATAGTGTCTGGTCTTACATATAGGTCTCTAATCCATTTTGAGTTTATTTTTGTGTATGGTGTTAGGGAGTGTTCTAATTTCATTCTTTTACATGTAGCTGTCCAGTTTTCCTAACACCACTTATTGAAGAGAATGTCTATTCTCCATTGTATCTCCTTGCCTCCCTTGTCATAGATTAGTTGACCATAGGTACATGGGTTGATCTCTGGGCTTTCTATCTTGTTCCATTGATCTATGTTTCTGTTTTTGTTCCTGTACCATATTGTCTTGATTACTGTAGCTTTGTAGTATAGTCTAAAGTCAGGGAGTGTGATTCCTCCAGCTCTGTTTTTTTCCCTCAAGACTGCTTTGGCTATTCAGGGTCTTTTGTGTCTCCATACAAATTTTAAGATTTTTTGTTCTAGTTCCGTAAAAAAATGCCATTGGTAATTTGATAGGGATTGCATTGAATCTGTAGATTGCTTTGGGTAGTAGAGTCATTTTCACAATATTGATTCTTCCAATCCAAGAACATGAGAGAATAAAAATAAAATACCTGGAAGGGTGCACCACAAAGGTTAACAGGTCTTATCTACAGGTGGTAGGATCACAAGTAATTATTGTTACTTCTTTTATCTGGATTGTCTAAATTTTTCACAACAAACATTGATTTAGGAATAATAAATAAGACAATAAAGTTGTCTTTTGGCTGCACCGGGCAGCATGCAGGATCTTAGTTCCCCCCCCAGGGATCAAGCCCGTGCCCCCTGCAGTGGAAGTGAGGAGTCCTAACCTGTGGACTGCCAGGGAGTTCCCGACAATAAAGTTTTTAACACTGTCATGTGATAGGCTACTTATGTTTCATTCTCAATGTATTTGAAACTCAAGCTTCTTTATTACACAAGGAATGCAACTTATAGAGAATTAGAATGTACAGAGAAACGAAAAGAAAAAAGACTCCATAAATCCGTCACTCAGGGATTCATAATGTTTTTCATAAAAATATATACATTTTAACAGAAATAGGCTCATGATATAAATACTGCTTTGTAACTCACTTTTTTCATTAGATATATTCATATTTCATTAACTACATCCATTTCATTGTTTTTGACTGGCTACCTAAGAATCCCACTGAAAGATTTTGCCAGAACTTCTTTCACTACTTCTGCCCGAGGTTCTCAAAAGTTGTTCTCAAGTTCATTCCTGCCGAGCCTGGAACACACAGGCTGATCCAGTTTCATACACTGCCCTGAGGATTTCCTTAGAACAAACCCTAGAAGGGGGATTCATGCTTCAGTTTGACTCTTTCCCAATCCTCTTACTTGGATAAAAATAAATTAAAGAAAACAATTAAAATTTGAGTAAAGCACACTTTTTTAAATGGCAGGAAACCAAAATTGGACCCTTCACTGACAAAAGTGCCTTCAAACTTCTTCTGATGGAAGTTGGAATAAAGGCTGTGCTCATCTAACTCTCACACTCTATGGTTCTGGGGACACTTCATTGCAACCATGAGCTGAATCTCTGCTCAACTTCAGCCACCAGCTCCAATGGCCACAACTTGACCTTGACCTATGACTGCTCTACTTCAAAAACTGGAAACTTAAAGACTTTGGACTGCATCTTGCTATTATTATCTCAGGGCACTTCTTGCCCACCTAACTGTTCTTTGACCTCATAGATATCTCTGTCATTTAAGCTGCCATCCTCTGCACTTTTTTGAGCTCCCTTCTTTCTTAATCTATCCTGAGCCTTCATGTCCATCTTCAGATCTCCCCTTCTTCAGGACCGTGGAGCCCTTGTACCCTCTATTTTCATATCACCTGCTAGAAAGATGGAGAACATTCCACAGAAATGCTGATGAATGCCACTTATAAATCATGTTCTCCAACATGAGGAAGGTGTTTACATCACCCAGTAGTCTAATGTTCTGATTCCCATTCATGATGATTCTAACCCTTCACTATCATCTTTAAATCCACACTCTTCTCACTTTTTGCAGGCTGCCTTGCTTCAGATTTTTTTAGGAAATGGAAGCCACAGGCATGCACTCCCTCAACTTCTCACTTTCCCTACAAATTCACTCTACACCCTCCATACCCCTTTCCTTCAGTATCAGAGGTTGTGCATTCCTCCTCCAGGTCAAAGCCAATCCTTTGCTTTGGATATATTGCCCAATTGCCCAACCAGGACCTGTTGCTCAAAGTTTCCAGGTCTGTCTCCAATATGTTCAACCTCTTCTCATCTGGCTCCTTGGTCTCGGCCAGAGCTATTTTTAAGTCCTTTGGTTCCATTAATATTTCTACATTAACTCAATCTTTTGCCTTTCATTTTCATTCAAATTTCTCATATGTGGAGTCCTTGCTTCCTGTTTCCATTTTTCTCACCTGCAAAGTAACTTCCATTTGGCCTCAGCTCCCACCATTCTTTAGAAACTATTCTTACTCACTGCTGGTCAAAAAATGAACTTTTCAGATCTTATCTCTGCCATCCTTAGCACTGAATTCAATTGCTGCCTTCTTCTTTTTTACCTCAACTATGTATTATGAAAATGTTCAAACCTTTCAGAAAAGCTGAAAGTATAGTACAATGAGCACGTAAATAGCCGTCATCAAAATTCACCAGTTGTCTACATTTTGCCATTTTGCCTCATTTACTGCCCCCCACTCTGTGTATATGTACATACACATTTAAGAGGAAGTTCCAGACATCATAACACCTCACCCTAAATACTTCAGCACATATTGCCCAAGAATGAGGGCATTCTCCTACATATCAATACCATCTTCATACCTAAGAAAATTAACAATAATTCTTTAATGTCTTCTGATATCAAGTCCATATTCAAATGTCTCCCATTATCCCCAAAATGTCTTCTACAACTACTTCCTTCCTGAACAAGGATCTGATCGATGTTCAAACATTGGTTTCTATGTTTCATTATTCTTTTGTAATCTAGAATAGTATCCTAGCCTTTTTTTCCGCATGACATTAAATTGTTTAGGAGTCCAGGTCAGTTGTCTCTAGGATGGCCTGCATTCTGAGCATTCCTCATAGCTTAGTTTAAATTGTTCCTTTCCTCAGTAAACTGACAGTTAGTCCAGAAACCAGGTTGAACATTTTTGGCACTGATACCTCATATTGTGTTGTCACTTTTCCACTAGTAGTGATGCCAAGTTTGATCACTTTGTTCAAAGTGTGGACAACAGATTTCTCTATATTAAAAGTACATTTTTCCTTCTCAATTACTGAGAGATCCATGGAATAATATTTTGCATGGTAGTAATATTCTGCTTGAGAATCTGTTAACAATTCCCACCTGAATCAGTTATGACATTGGAGATTTTAAATATTTTTTCTTAATTCTGTCACTTCCTCTACATTTATTAGATGACATTATTTAATAAAGAAACTCCCTTTTTTCGCTTTCTCTCCCTTTTCCTTGGGCTGGAAGATCACTAGGAACTCACTGATTTTTATCTATGAAATCTATTACAATCAATTCTAATCGTTCCTCTTTTTGGTGTGCATTTTTCCTAACGTGGACAGCGAAAAACTGTTTAAACTAGTTCCTGAGTCTCTTTGCTATGACCTCATTAGTTTTGAGTACTTCTTTGGATTGCTAGCAAAAAGATATTTTTTCTCTGCCCTAGCCCTGGAATCAGCTTCTCTAAGGAGCATTGGTTCCTTTTAATGAGGAATAGCACATAGAAACTAAGACCTGGGTATCGGATGTGTTCATTGCTGCTAAAAAGTTAGTTTTTCCTAAATGATGCCTTTATATGTTTTCAATTGAAATTTAGAATTCCTCTGCCTTTGTCCCTTCTCTTTTTTCTTACACTGAAAACTTAAGTTCCTAATACTATTAATATACTTACTTATTTTCTTTTTCTTACAATCTACTTTTAAAAGTTTCAAAATATAATGCCAATATTACTACTAACAATAAATCTGCTGGATGTTAGGCTTATAATTACTCTGTGATGCTTTTTGTTCTTGGAATATAAACCATAAAGATAAATAATGAAATGGACCCTTCCCAGAGTCAGGGTTGTTACAGATGAAAGAACCTAATCCAGCTATTGGAGCCAAGAACCAGCATCATGTTATTATGCAAATATTTTCTAATGGAAGAAAAAAAATTTACTATAAGTAGTGAATTTAATCAAAGTCAAGGAGAAAGGATTTTCTAGTTGCATAAGATTGTGATTGGTGATTCAAACTACCAAAATATTATTGACCTTAACTTCGTTAACAGAAAAGGATGGAATGTGCAAAAACAGTAAGAGAGATAAGTCAGCATCTTAAATTCTTATTTATGCCACTTGGGTGTGCTTAAATGTAAGAAGAATTATAGTAATGTTAGCACTCAGTATAGCACTCTAGTAGAATTAGTATTATTTGTCTTTACCATAAAACTCTAAAGGTTTATGCTCTCTATTCTTTCAAGGAAAAAAAGAAGAATGGGAGATATTAAAATTTTAAAAATCGTATAACAATTAGTGTATAAAATGGTTTAAGGATTCATGAGTTTAAGTTACTTACTTAAATTATTACTTTTATGGGAACTACCAAATTTAATCAGAGATATACATTTTCCAAATGGAAGGGAAGAAAAAAAAAACCAAAACAATCAAAAGAAAATGATTCTGTCACCGCTGTGAAACAGAATAAGCAACACATTTGCCTGCTAAGTGAAAAAATGGTGAGCTGTAAAAACCCAAAACTCTTTTTTCACAAAAAGTAAGAAGCTAGGAATCAATTATAATTCAAATGACTCTTCAATGATTTCCTCCTAATTAATTTTAATGATGTAAAATAAATAAGTATCTGAGTAAAGAAGAATTTCATATGATACAACCATAGATCGTGTTCATCTTTGCTATCTCTGCCTTTTCCCACCACAGAATTGATTTTATGAGACCTGCCTATGCTACTCTACCACCCTCCCCACTCCCCTTCACCCCTCACCCCCTGCCTTGGGCAGGGAGGGGTGATTAGAATATACTTAGAACCTCTGAAATGTATAAGCAAACATGGCAAAATTCCCCCAAATGCCAAAAAATATACCAAAATTTAAGGGAGATGAAATAAAAGCATAAAAATCACGAGTTCTGTCCTCTCCTATGGGTATTGTCCAGGAAAATGTCTGGTGCATTGATAATGGGAAAAATGATGTTACATGGAGCTACCAAGAGCTGTCTGTTTACATTCGGTCTCTGCCGCCTGAACCACAGGCTGTCCCCATGCCATGGCGTGACCCACTGATCATACAGAGGGACCACTGACAACGGCACAGACTTTACTTCTCTCCACAGAACTGTAATCTACTCAATCCAAACAACCTCTCTGGAGGTATGTTTACATCATGTACAAAGAGCTGGGAGACTGACTAACAATTACAGCCCGTTAGCAATCCTTTTAGCTAGTTCTAGCCTTGAGTGGGTAAGCGTTGATGTATGGAAATGAGGTAATTGAAAAAACATCCATAGATACTGTCTGTAGTCTCTAATACTCTAAAAATTACCTTTAAAAAATCAGCTATCCCAATTCAGTGTTTTTAAAAAATATCTTGCTTGAATTTGAAAGAAAAAGGGGAATCCATTTCAAAAATAATTTGATTTTTCAAAAATAAGCTAGTATTTCCTGCTACTTCCAAAGGTGGGCGGGGCAGAGGACTTTACTTTTAACAAGACTGTAGACCCTACTGTAAATGACATTGTGAAGTCTAGGGTCTGGAATTGAGCGATTGTGTCATTTACAGTTTCCCTGATTGCATACTAAGGCTTTAAGACATCACCAGGAATAATTAGAAGTTGAGGGTACATGGGATCTGCAAACTTAATAAAGAATTAATAAAACTCAGTCATTTTTCACAGCATAATGGATATAAAAGAAAGAAATGAATTTAATGATAAAATGTTAGGTGTGTTGAAGAAAAAAATTCCAACACTTGTTAAAATGGTAAAGAAGACTTTATTCAGGACTGTCGCAATAGGGGTATGTAACAGAGGAGAGAGATGGGCTCAAATACAAGGACAAGTGGGGACTTACAGCCAATGAGCAGTGTGGAGTCAGTGGATGGAGAATGACTAGGGGGAAACCTTAAAGGGTAGGAGGATTCTTGCTAAACTGACCTAACAGAATTCTTGCTAAACGCTGAGCAAAGACTTACACATCAAAGGTGGGGGATGAGGAACTTGATCACAGATCAAGTGTGGAGGGACTCTTACTCTTAGCAGGATTCTTGCTAAGACTGGGCAAGGCTGGCAGAAGACTGGACAGGGGTCAAAGTCAAGGTCAAAGGAAGCTGACTAAAGTCTGATCAAGGAGAGAGTCTTTGTCAGGTGCCATATTGTAGTTCACCCTAAGAAGCAGCAAAAGGTAACCAGGAAATTGTGCACATTCTTCTTCTCAAAGCATGTATTACAGGAGAATGAGAATTAGCTCACTAGAGGCACTGACTCCCCCAGTTCTCGAGGGAAGTCCTTTGTGTCAGCTGGTCCCTCTAACCCTACGGCACTAGAGGGAAAGCTGCAGGCTTCGTTGTCCTGTGCCTCTGTGTGGCAGGCTGGAGACTGGAAGCCAAGAGCAGGACTTGGACATATGCCTGTGCATTTATGCCTTAAGGTGAAAACAGGATTCCAAGCATTTTCATTTTTATTAATTGGCTAAGCTAAAGTTCTTAAATGTTTGACTACTTGTTAATCATTTAAATTGGACTAAATTTTTTTTTCATTTTTTTGATACTGAAAATACATGTTATCCTTAGTTTTCTCCCACACTCCCTGGTTATTCCAGAATAGGATACTTGGCTGTCTTGAAAGTTGTTGTTACTCTTCTTAACCGCATTGAAGGACAGCTTCCATCTGGGTTGTAAACAATCTGGTTTTATTATCCTTAGCTGGAGCCTCCTATGATAGGAGTCATTACACATGCCAGGTATTGTGCTAGTAAGCCCTTTATGTTAACTCGTTGAATTACCAAAAATGATCCTATAATATACTTGTTATCCTAATTTTACAGATGAGAAAACTCACAGAGGTTATTTGCCCACGGCTACCCAGACAGAAAGTAGAGAAACAGAATCAAGCCCAGACATTCTGAATGCTTGGCCTCCACTCTTGACCATTGCTAAAATCTGTGTGGTTGGTGTCCTTAGGAAAGTCCCACACTTTCGTAAGCTTCAGTTTATAAATAAGGAAATCGGCCTAAATTTCTTTTACTAGAACTTGCGATTTGCCTTGATGATATTGTGATTTACAATAAGAAATAGATCTATAATATTTGGTCTTTGTCCCCAGTTTCTGGCACAGAGCTACCAAAACCCTTGGAATTTCCTAAATGATGAGCGTGATAAAGGTGTCTTTCATTATCTTAATAAGGTGACTTTTGGAGCCTACCTAAGGGTGGAGGCTGGTTGCCAGGAGAACCAACCCTGTGATTAGAGGATTGGAACTTTCAATCCCACCCCTGACCTCCAGGGAGGGGAGAGGGGCTGGAGATTGACATCAGTCACCAATGACCAATGATTTAATCAACCATGCCTATGTACTGAAACCTCCAGAAAAACCCAAAGGGTTGGGGTTCAGAAAGCTTCCCGCTTGGTGAAGGAGTGGAGGTTTAGGGAGAATGGCACTCCCAGAGAGGGCATGGAAGCTCTACGTGCCTCCCCCATACCTCGCCCTATGCATCTCTTCATTGGCTGTTCCTGAATTATATCCTTCTGTAACAAACCAGTGATCTAGTAAGTAAAATGTTTCTTTGAGTTGTGAGCCCCACTCTAGCAAATTAATCAAACGCAAGGAGAGGGTCATGAGGACCTCTGATCTATAGCCAGTAGGTCAGAAGCCCAGGGGACAAGCTGGACTTGCAGCTGGCATCTGAAGTGTGGTGTGTGTGTGTGCACGTGCACGTGTGTGTCAAGGGACAGGACTGTGTGTGCAGGCATCTAGGACTGAGCCCTTAGCCTGTAGGATCTGACTCTATCTCAAGGGAGGTAGGTGTCAGAAGTGAGTTAAATTTGTGGACAGCCAGTCAGTATCTGTGAAGAATTCAGTGAATTATTTAGTGTGTTAAAGGAAAAACACACGAACGGAATTGGTGTCAGAATCAAAGCCTTTGACTCAAATCCAGGACCAGAGAGAACATAAGCTCTGAAACCAAACTTCTAACTTGCTAGTTCCTGATAGTAAATCCTTGTGATAGCTTAGAGACAGCATCTCTTGTTCACCATAGATGATGTAAAATCTGCATTCCATTACCTAAAGAGGCATCACTGAATATAAATAAAAAACAACTGTTTCCCAAAGTTCTAATTTGGTCATTATTTCTCTGTATATACTTTAAAAAGAGTCTTGCATTCTGTAGCTTCCCCGGGCATCTCTCTGCAGAAGGTTGCCTGATATTGACCTCTTTCCTGATCTCACTTACTGCCCTCCTCCAGGATGTCTTTCTGGTACTTTAAACCTAACAAATGTTGAAAGGAGCTAATCATTCCACCTCCATCATTACTCGCCAAATTTACTTCTTTAAACTGGCCCTATTTCCTTGTTTCCATCTTTGTGTTAAGAGCGTCTTCTCCCAAGCAACCAAGCTCAAGATCTTGATCATCTTTAGTTCCCTTCTTTCCACCACCTGCCCTGCCACTCCAGCCCCCATCTGAATGAAGTCCCATTCTACTCACACAGTGTATCTCTCATTCACCCACATTATGCCATCTCCATACGAGCACCTCTCATGCTCAAGCCATAGCACTGTTAGATTCTATTTCGTCTTCAAACAGTTTAGATCACTCTCTGGCTCAAAAATGTTTTAGAGCTCCCTTACCAAATAAATGTCAAAATCTCTTCTGAAGTATTTAGGACTCTCCATGATACTGGTCCATGACACACATTTTGCCTTGCCTTTGATTACTCACTAATATACAGACTTCACTGAAGTCCAGCAGAACTATTTATGACTCCTCGTACACACCCCATGCATTTCCTGGTTCTGAGCTTTTGCTCATGCTTTTCTTTTCAGGTGAAATACCTTTTCTCCAATCTATTTTTATTAATATAACTACCCAGATCAAATGCTGTCTCTTCCATGAAGCATCCTTGGGATCCCCACCAAACACGACCTCTTTTTTATTTGTGCCACTTCTATGGAAATTTTCAATCTCCCTGATTCTTTTCGTGGCCAAAGAATTTAACTATAAACTTAGAGATCATCTGTACTTGCAACACTGTCATTATGTACTGAGGATAAAGCAAGGACTACAGGAGTGAAGTTATTTGCTAAATGTCATACAGCTTAATAGTGGCAAAGCCAAGACTAGAAAAGTCTGAAAGTGAACCCATCACCATTTCTACTATATCAAGATTTAAATACCTTTTTGATCTGACTACCTATGCAGTGTACTAGTAAATCTCTTACAGCTCCATGACTTCATGTTGTTATTTGTGGGGGTGCTCATCTTGCTTCCTTTATTTCTGTACTTCCAGAACACCAAGCATAATGTCCAGAATAGATGCTCATTAAAATATTGCTATAGGATTAGATGAGTGAGTTTTGCTTGGGGATAATCTGAAAATCCTTTAACATGAAGACTATGGCTGTTGAGAGCTCATCACTCTTTTCTTTACTTAACCAATATTTTTTGAGTGGTTCAAGTTACATATGTAAGCTTATAAACTTTGAAAATTTAATTGAATCCCCAAATATGTTTACTGACAAGGAAAAGAAGTCAACATTAATGCATCTATCAACGAGCTGAATAAAACCCCTTTTGACTCTAGATTAACTCAAACTCAGATTATTTAACTGTTATTGAGCCATCCCTCAAACACTTTGTAAAATGAGCTAAGAAATAAAAAATCAGCAATTTTTATTTTTCAGCTCATAACCATATCATGTATCCAGGTACTTTTCTGCTTCATTTTTGCCAGGTGTGTGTGTATACACACATACACGTACACTCACATGATGCAACCCACACATACACATGCACTCCACTTGCACCACGGTTACCTTTGAAAAATGGATACTGCAGCTCCAGAGGCAAAGTCTCTGATGGTGGTGAAGAATTAAGTCATTTGTTATTTACGACAATGATAATTGCTATTAGTATGGTCATTATTACTTAAAGTCCACGTTTGGTGCCTGACTTTTTCTGCAGTAGAGTTGTAAACAATGAATGCCAATTTTAGAAATATCAAGGAATCAAGGTAGGAGCTACAAATGACACTTAAAGATCCCTCTTTCTAACTCACTCTCAGCGGGAGATAAAAAACTATTGAGAGCGCTCTTTGAGACAAAGTCGTGAGGTAACGTCTCCATTATATTTATTAGTACATGGTCTTATTAGCCATCTGTCACAGAAATGGACTGACTTCAACCAACAGTTTACATCAAACTCATTTTCTAGACAAAGAAACTGAGGCCGGGAATCATGAGCTCCCATAACTCACTTAGTCCCTAGGTTCCTACATGCCTCATCCTTTTCCTCCTCAGTGTTGCAGGGCATTGTTCCTTCCCTTTGCACTCAGTTGGTTGAAGGTAGGCACCATAGGTTTGATTGATACATCAATTTGCATCTCAAGGCATCACTTGATAAAGACAGTGCCATGAAAGGCTACTCTCTCACAAGCCAATTTCCCCCTCTGGGCTGACTTTAGAAGCTCATTGATGTCACTTCCTTCCTCAGTCAGCAAGTGAATTTTCTTTAATTCTCAAGACCAGCTGTCCATGCTGTCAACAGAAAGTTATTAAAATTCCTTTAAAGTGAATAAAAATAGCCTAAAAGCAAATGTACTTGGAAACAGGAAAGAATCAGTATGCAAAGTCCACAAACCTCTGAGCAAAATAATGTTGATCCAACCAGAGATTTCAAACATTGTATATTCAAGATGCTAAAAAAAATAATTAGAAGATGCTAAACCACATACTTCTTAATCTTTTATTAGCAATGGCTTATGCAGTGACAATTTATCCCCTAAATTCCATTCCTCTTTCTCAAATATGATTTGAATAAATTAAGGAATGACTTAGGTTTTCCTTAAGTGGGATTCCCTACTTTTTTCTTGTCTCAATCAGGGAACATTTACATCTCCACCAGGCTAAGAGTATCCGTGAGCAAGAGAAAAAATTATCATTAGCTGCAATCATAACCACTAGAGCCACAAAATAATTATATATTTTAATTTATTAGGGTTTTAATAGCTCAAGGGAGGAGATCATTTTTCTCATATTTAAATTGCTGTATCTCACAGAAGTGGTCCATCTGGCTCGAGTCCACATGATCCTCAACAGACTTTCTGACCTTAGGAACTGGAACCCAACCCTGTTACCTTCCAAATCAGCCCTTGCCTTACCCTTCAGTCCCCAGCATGGCTTCTACCTTGTTACCTGAGTTGTTCATGAACTGGTCCCTAAGTCCCGTCAAAACATGGATATGTTCCCTGCCACTTATATCACCTAAAATCACCTACCTCTTCCTTATTTGGACAGAAACCACAAATCCTGGACTTACTGTGACCTTTTGCCAGGGAAACTGTATCCGACCTGTCTGTCTTGTCATCCCAAGACACAGCTTAAGTTTGTGTGTTGGGTTCCTACGTGTAACTGGGGCACTCAGGTCAAGTCTACTCCAGTACTGCACCACCCAAGGCCCCTAATTCTGCAAACTGCACAATTCAATTAAACAGAAGCTTGAATCTTCACTGTAACTATGCTAAGAGGCCCTATTTTAGTAAATAGCAGTTTAGTGAAAGAAAATGGTGGAAATTTGGGTAAATTCAAACTAAAAGGACAATTAAAATATTGTGAGCCTTCAGGAAAAGTATAAAAATGGTGCTTTGTAAGTTATCTAGAATTAATTCTCAGTCTTTCACTTCAGTTTCCACAATTTTAAACACATATTATGTTTGTAATACAGAACTAGGCTACTATAGATGTTGTATAAAATAGGAGGGAAAAAGGACATTAGACATAATCACTATTACTAGGATACTTTAAAATCCTCGGAAAATCCATTGGGAACTAATACAAAAATGGCTGCCATCACAAAACAAAGTATTTGGTATGGGCCAGAATTTATCGGTAGTCAACTTCAGGCCTTCATGTGATCCATCTAGTGAGTTTTAACCACTGAAACTTTCCTTTCACTAGGGAGAAAGAGCCAGAAGCAGCTGCCCTTAAAATATGGGAACTGGTACAAGCTGCCCCTGACCGAAAATACTGTCAGTTATTCTGTAAATTTGCACTGAACACCTAGAGTGTGCCAGCACTGGGCCCTGGATACAACAATAAAAAAGATGGATCAACTATACTCCAACAAAAATCAATTTAATAGAACTACCATATGACCCAGCAATCCCACTACTGGGCATATACCCTGAGAAAACCATAATTCAAAAAGCGTCATGTACCACAGTGTTCATTGCAACTCTATTTACAATAGCCAGGACATGGAAGCAACCTAAGTGTCCATCGACAGATGAATGGATGAAGAAGATGTGGCATATATATACAATGGAATTTTACTCAGCCATAAAAAGAAACAAAATTGAGTTATTTGTAGTGAGGTGGATGGACCTAGAGTCTGTCATATAGAGTGAAGTAAGTCAGAAAGAGAAAAACAAATACCATATGCTAACACATATATATGGAATCTGAAAAGAAAAAAAAAAAAGGTTCTGAAGACCCTAGGGGCAGGACAGGACAGGAATAAAGATGCAGACATAAAGAATGGACTTGAGGACACAGGGAGAAGGAAGGGTAAGCTGGGACGAAGTGAGAGAGTAGCATGGACATATATACACTACCAAATGTAAAATAGATAGCTAGTGGGAAACAGCTGCATCACACGGGGAGATCAGCTCCATGCTTTGTGACCACCTAGAGGGGTGGGAGGGAGATGCAAGAGGGAGGGGATATACGTATATACGTATAGCTGATTCACTTTGTTATACAGCAGAAACTAACAGAACATTGTAAAGCAATTATACTCCAATGAAGATGTTAAAAAAATCAATTAAAAAAATAAATAAAACATAGAAGAAGAAAATAGATTTTAAAAAAAGGTACAGATTCCTTTTCTGTGCAGTGTTGAATTTATAGACACTTTATAAAACATCTTTAATAAATAACAAAAGTGTAAGCAATTGTCATGATATTTTAATTTTTATTGATATTTTAAAGGGACCCACATTCTTTAAGTGTTAGTAACCACTGCTATAAGATATAGAAAATTAAACCTTTTCTTTAGTGCTCTTACACTTATAATAAAATCAGCTGCTTCATAAAAATGGTTATTACTTTTTCTTGTTCTGTTTTTAAACGTAGTTTCCTCATAAGAGATCTTGTCTTGTTAATAAAATGTTATTGCCAGAATTTTTACTTGAAAACTTTAAGGATTATGTACTGTAGTCTCAAATCAGAAAATAGCAAAGTTTTAAAAATACAAAATTTAAAAAAAACAAAAACAAGATAGTCAGGGTCCCTGACCTCAGGGAACTCACACTATAGAAGAAGAAACGAGCAAAGAAGCAAGCAAACATACAAATGAGAAAACAATCGCAAGTTGTGGTAAGTGCTGGGAAAGAAATAAACAAAGGGCTGAGATCAAGAATCACAAGAGGAGATGGGATGACCAGAGAAGAGCCCCTACGGTCTTAATATTAAACTGAAACCTGAAAATTTGAAAGAGCTAGCCCTGTCAAGTTGGAAAGACAGCAGCATGCACAAAGGACCAGAGGTCAAAAGGACCAGAAATTCACGTAAGACCAAAGTGATTGGAGGGTGAAAAGGGAAAGGGAATGGAAATCAAGGCGAGGTTGGAAACATGGGCAAGAAGCAGATGGGGCAAGGCAAATAGGATGTAGTAAGGAGTTTAGGGAGAGCAAGTGTGGAAGCAGGGACCAGCAAAAGGCTGATGTCACCATCCAAGGGAGAGCTATTGATGGGCTGCAACAAGGCAGTGGCTATAAAGAGACAGCATGACTTGTAGATAGATTCTGAAGACACTGAGTCCCTTCCGCCCACGGACTGCTCTGAAACCTCTCCCCTGCTCCCATCTTTGGCTCCCTTGAACTAGTCCTGGTCCCTAAGCCTTTGCATAAGCAATGTTTACAGTTCTGTGCTCTTTTGCAAGATAAAGACAGGGCCCTAGTTCACCAAATTGTCAGATCTGCCCTGTTACAGATCATTATATTGGTCCTCTTCCCCAAATTCTCATGTTCCTTCCTAAAATACCCTTTAGTGGAGAGGAGGGGGGATGTGATATTCCAGAATCTGGCAGTTGTAGAATATCAAATTACCGTACGTAATACACAGAAATACAATGGGCATATTTGCACTCCAAGAAAGAGGAAGAGATTCGTAACCTCACCTTCTTTGCCTTGCCTCAAGATTTCACATGTGGTACCTTCAAAACAGCTTGAGCATCACTACAGAATGGATAAGGCTAAAAGTAGACTATAGTCCAGAAGTAAACAATGTCAGAAAAGCAGGGAACCAAGCCAACAAGCTCTTTGGGAGCAGCCAGGGACCAGGCCTGTGTTGGTCACAGTTGAATCCCCAGAGCTTAGTATCCATATGTGACATATGGTAGCTGATCAGATATTTGTTGATTAAGTGACTAAATAAGCCAGATATGACTCTTTCCAATCTTTATTCCCCTTATCCGTTTGTTACCAATTTCTCTCAAACATTTCTTCCATGAGCTCCTTTGTTTTTCCTCGCTCTCTCCCTCTCTCTCTCTCTCTCTCTTCCTTCCTGTTTCGACTTCCCTGGTCTAGGCCCCATTCCATCACCTAGTTTATCCACTCACCAAAGCCCCCTATGTATTCTCCAATTGCTCTCCCTACTCTGTCCAATGTATTCACCAGTTTAATTTTCCTTCATATTCCACCTCTGCTGAAGGAACCGTCATTGCCCCCAGGTTGTCTACTGTTGCAAACATAAGGCAATTGACTTGTTTCCAGGTCACCCTGGACAACAGTATTTTTCCCAAAACCCTCTCCTCTAGTCAGAGCTGTCACTCTCATGATGCCTTCCAAATTCCAGCCATTTCTGAAGATCTGGTTCAACTTCCACCTGCTCATTATTCCAATTCCTACATCCCAAGGATAGGTCCTATCTCATCATTTTTATTTAAGCTCTTGTATTCATCCTCTCTCTAAGAATTTGTTCAAACATGCCTATATCCAGAAGATATTCTTAAACTCCATTAAGTAAAAGGCCAATAAAAAATCAATAAGAAGTGTGGTTCTTGGGACTTCCCTGGTGGTCCGGTGGTTAAGAATCCACTTTCCAATGCAAGGGATGCAGGTTCAATCCCTGGTCAGGGAACTAAGATCCCACATGCCGCAACTACTGAGCCCACATGCTCTAGAGCCCACACACCACAACTAGAGTGAAGCGTGCGTGCCGCAACTAGAGAAGCCCATGTGCCACAACAAAGAGCCCGCCTGCCACAATGAGGTCCCACATGCCACAAAGAAGATCCCGCGTGCTGCAACTAAGACCCAAAGCAGCCAAATCAATCAATCAATATTTTTTTTAAACAGGTTGTCCTTGATTGTTCGTGACATATTTCTGCATAAGCCAAAAGGGAGGATAAGAGTGGTTGTTGGCAATATTTCTCCCAGAAACCTATTTGTTCCCCAAGATCAGCCACACTGGTTGCTCTTCATTTGTGTTCTCACACGGTGTCATTTATAAAACTCTGTTAAAACACTTAAAAGGCAGTGTTGCCACTTATCTCTACTTACCTCTCTCTCCCACTTGACCTTGACCTTGAGGGTGGGTGCCCTGCTGTGTTCGTCTTTGCACACCCAGCATTCAGGAGGTATCTGCCATCTTGAAGGGATCTTTTTGTGTGTGTGTGTGGTACGCGGGCCTCTCACTGCTGTGGCCTCTCCTGTTGCGGCGCATAGGCTCCGGACGCGCAGGCTCAGTGGCCATGGCTCACGGGCCCAGCCGCTCCGCGGCACGCAGCATCCTCCCGGACCGGGGCACGAACCCGTGTTCCCTGCATTGGCAGGCGGACTCTCAACCACTGCGCCACCAGGGAAGCCGTATTTTAGAATAAATATATTAGACATTGAACTCAAACTTTCAGTTCATTAAGTTAGGGAAATGCCTGAACAGCTGATGAGTCTAGCTGTGAGGGATGAAAAATGGTCCAGAGGAGCTGGAATCTGAGAAATCTTTATTTCATGTGTTGGGGCCTGCTGTTCAAAATAGACTCAAAACTGCAGATTCTTGCAAATCTGTGCATGGCTGCAGAGGTCTCCTAGCCTCCTGCATTGTCCCATTTTGCTGTGTGTTGGCATTTTTCTGAGGAGCAGATTCGTAGCTGCTCTTGGGTCCTTTTCCTCCCCATCAATCCATCCTCCACTCCACCTCTCAAGTCATCTTTCCCAAAGCTGGTGTCTCACCTTCTTCCTACACCCCTTCCTTCCTACCTGCTGTGCTACGTATGCTTATACTATATAAGCCACTCAGAATGTCTCACAATTTACCCAAACACACCCTCTTCTTGCCTCTGAGACTTTACTCTTCCTGTCCCAATTCCCTGGAATGCCCTTCTCTCACCCTTTGCCTGAAAAATTCATACTTATTTAATCTTCCCAAATCTGGAGAGGGGTAAATACTGTTAACTCTTTGTTATAGATGGCCAAACAGGACCAGAACGTTGAGTAGCTGGCCCTGAATCAAGCATCTAGTAAAAGACAGAGCTGTAAATTAGATGCCAGGTTGTCACCTACTCCGTTTTCTGGACTCCAGTGGGCTGCTGTGTGATTAGGTTATGATTATTTGATTGTTTGGGCTCTTATTTTTCACTTGAATTCCTTCAGATTTCCCTTGGTTCCTAAGGAAACAGAACTAAGATTTCGTGCTGCTGCTGCTGCCCCTGACGTCACCTCCAGCCTATTCCCCAGGTAGCAACCAGCCCTGAGTGATCCTCTGAAAATGCACGTCTGACCAAGGCATTCCAGTGCCCCTACTCACATCCTGGGCTACACCCCCTTAATAACTGACTTCCCTCTACTTTGGGGAAGACCATAAATCTCCCCCAAACGGTCTACATGACCATGGCTGTATGTTTCTTGCCTCATTTCACACCACGCTGGCCTCCCCTTACTTTCCTCTGGCCATGCTGGCTTCCTTTCTGTGCTTTGGGCCCACTGGCTCACTCCTTCCGGAATGTTCTTCCCCCTCTTCTTGTCTATACTGGTGATTTAATTCAAAAGGCATGTTATTTTTTCCCCACAAACCATTAAACAGTCTTCTTTAAACACTCTGCATATTATCTTACAAGGGAAATCTAAATATTAAAATGTATCAAAAGAGTCCGATTGGGTAGTACCATTAAAAAACAATGAAGAAAATTGGTTCTTATTATCTAGAAACTCCAAGATTGCCCCCGTTATTTCGTGACAGTGACTAGACGTTAAGATCCCACTCAACAGAGCCACTCCATTCTCTGGACTCCTTATTCTTCTACTTCATCCCATGTAACACTTAATCTGGTACTGAACACTTAGTAAAATTTCCAGATATACTTATTATTAGTTGCTCAACTGACTGGTGAATATCACTTATTCGTTACTTTCTGCTTTATAACAAAGTGAATCAGCTATACATATACATATAT